>NC_091073.1:113202500-115702500 GCF_032405125.1 Capricornis sumatraensis | reverse complement strand
TCGCACAGAGTCGGACACGACTGAAGCGGCTTAGCAGCAGCAGCAGCAGCAGCTCCTTTACACTCTGTGTCACAGAATCATGAAGCCAGAGTCACCGTACTGCCCATCCTCCCCACGAGGAGTTCACGGCTATTTGCACCCAAACGTGCTTGCGGGACTTCGACTACTGAGTTTGAAGAAACAAATCATGGCGGGTTACTTCAAAGTCTGTTACATTAAAGGTCAGTTTAGCAGGCATGCAGGCACAAGACCCAGACCTTCCCGGGCCAGAATGGATGTGGAGGGTACAGACAGTGCAAAGCAACGGAAAGTGTTAGTCACTCAGTCATGTCGACTCTTTGTGACCCCGTGGATTGTAGCTCACCAGCATCCTCTGGCCACAGAATTCTCCAGGCAAGAATACTGGAGTGGGTTGCCGTTCCCTTCTCCAGGGGATTTGTCCGACCCAGGGTGAACCTGGTCTCCCACACTGCAGGCAGATTCTTTACCATCTGAACCACCAGGGGCCAAGTGGGTCAAAGGAAGCATAGAAGGTGGGCTGTCAGTTCCGTTTTCTCCCTCTTGCCCTCCCCATGGTTCCTGAACGCCGTCACGTGCCAGGCAGCGTTGGTTGTTGGGGAATTTGTATTTACAGGGGTTTCAGGTAAGCAAGCAGGCCGTTCCATGTGTCCACTGTTTAGTCCATGCTGGCCGAGGGCCCCTCATGGCACGGACAGAGCATGGGGTGGCTGCAGTTAACAGGGTCCTACCAGGCAGGGGGGTGGGGCTTGTGCTGGGAAGGAGCTCTGGGGAGGGGCCTCCCCCAGGTTTAAGGCATCAGGGAAGGCTTTCCGGATGAAATGATGTCTAGTCTCTTGGAAGATGAGTCAGAGTTAGTCAGGCACAAAACAGGATGAAGAGTGTTCCCGTAAGAGGAGACAGTGCGTTTAGGGCTCAGCCGTGGGAGAGGAGGTGTGAGTACCGCCCTCACCGTGACTGCTGGCAGTCCAGAGGGTAACGCCTGGGGCGGGCGACTGGTCACCCTCTAACCCCCAGGAGCCCTGCCTCATGACCTATCCCTTGAATTCTCTCCAGGCACCCCCGCTGCCCCCACCTGTTGCTGAGTGTATAGCACCACTGCCCGCATGTTCACTCCCCACACGTTTCTGGGTCGTCGTCTTCATCCCCACGGTAGAGACTGCCCAGCACTCATCGTACAGCCTGGGCTACAGGAGGGTCTCAGTATCCATGAGTCACACGAATAAAGGACGAACATGCTTCGGCCACTTGGGACTTCCTGAGGGTCCCGGCCCCCTTATGGGCATTTTCTTAAGCCCCTGATGCCTCTCAAACCTCTCTTCCTCTCTTCCAATCTAGGCTATATAAAAATGGAGCTTAGGCAGAAGGAGAGGGTGGGACAAACGGAGAGAGAAGCAGGGAAACATAAACACTGCCATATGTAAAACAGAAAACCAGTGGGAATTCGCTGTATGACTCAGGGAGCTCAAGCGGGGCTCTGCAACAACCTAGAGGGGTGGGCTGGGGAGGGAGGTGGCAAGGAAGTGCCAAAGGGAGGGGACATATGTATACCTATGGCTGATTCACGTTGATGCATGGCAGAAACCAACACACTGTTGTAAAGCAATTATCCTTCCATAAAAAATAAATAAAATCATTAAAATGGAGCTGAATTTTTTAAATGACTAGCAAAGAACTTAACAGTGACCCTGGAAATCTTTCAGCAGATTCCAGCAACACCATTAGAATCCTGAGTCCCAGGGAGCCTGGTGGGTGTCCTGTGCTGTGCTCAGGTTCAAGACCATCTGCGGATGGTGGAGAGAGAGCCTCAGGATGGACGCTCCCTCCCCTTCCAGTAGCATGGAGGCCACAGTGGTGGGGAAGCGGGCCAAGTCTAATCCCCTTGGATGGTTTGGGTCTTTCTAAGAACTCGGTCCCTGGGCCGGGTGCCTGGGGGAACCTCTCTAGCTCAGCCCTGTTTGGAGGGTGGACATGACAGATCACCAGTGACCTCTGCTGTTTCCATCACCAAGGTGCTGAGGAAATGCTCCCTGTGATTCCACAACCCCCAGGCCGATGGAGCTCAGAGAGACTGTATTTACAACTGACAGTGCATGCTGTCATATGTGCCAACAGTGCACGGACCCACGGCCAGCAGCCAGCTGAGAAGTCAAACCACCACTTCTGCAGCCATCAGCCAACTTCATAGCTGCCAGCTTCCCCAAATTGTCATCTCCTTTTCCAACTGAGGACCAACCAGAGAAAGTCAAGTATGTTCCCTGACGAATCACCAAGGATGCCTGGCTTCTTGCGAGCCTGATCCCAGCCTCCTTAGACCACAGTCTGTGACCCAGGCACACCTGAAGCCTCCCCTTTTCAACTCCATGAAGTTTTCCCACTCCTAAGCCTACCTTTGAAACTCTGCCAAACACAAGTGATGATCTCTTGCTCCCTTTCTAAAGCAGTCTCTAAATCAATAGGCTTTGCTTGTTCTCACTGGAGTGATCTTTGTTCATTTACACAATGCTTTTTTTTCTGAACGTTTTTTTGTAGTATCTCGAATAAGATGATAGCGGAAGTTGGAGTTAAGGGGATATGCCATTCCTTCACTAGTTTCTTAGACCCCAAACACCTCCTATCAAATAGAAACAAGATTCCTTGAACAGATGAGCATCAAAACATCTTGAGAAGTACTTTATCCTTAAAATCTGGAATATCCGTGTAGGTGGACCCAGAGTTGAAATGAGCAGGTTTCCATGAGAATGGGAGTTGGGAGGTGGTCAGGGGGTGGCCTTGTGACCCAGTGATCAGATGCTCTAATTCTGCTGTAACTCTCAAGTTTCCATTCAGTAGACACCCATGGACATTGAGAAGTAATAAACAGCTACCCAAGTTAGGTGCAATGTGCAAAATAGTAGAAAATGCAATGAGTATCTATTGCGATACCAGTTCCAGGAGACACACTCCAGAATTTGGGAGAGTGACAAAGCCTGTGACTTGGGCTTCTGGAATTTGAAGTGGAGAGCTACACTGTTCCTCACCACCTCCATGGGGTGTGATTTGACTGGCCACGGGACAGTGGAATAATCAGGCGATTTTTAGCCCTAAACAAGGTGTGTCAAACATCATTTGATAGTATCATTCTCTCATCACATGGTGGTAATGGGAAAAAGTCTAGGGAGGATGCTTGAACTGGAGCAGGCTAATTGGAGGCAGGAGTCAGGGAGAGGTCTTCAAGCAGTTAAGCTGAATTTAGAAATGTTGACGTGATTCTCCCTGGAATTCAATAAGCAAGTAGTAGATGATGTTGGATCTCCACTTACAACAAGATAGAGAGCGGAGTGTGACACAGGGCGTCCGCCAGGCCCATCACCTGCATGCTAGCCCATGCTGCCCACAGGCCCACCCAGGGGCAGTGAAAGGTTGTTGTTGAACCACGAAAAGACACCGGGATTCTTGGCCTCCAGAGAAGAATTCAATCCGGAGCCAGAGACGAGACTTGATCGCTCAGAGCTTTTGTGTAATAAAGTTTTATTAAAGTATAAAGGAGATAAAGAAAGCTTCTGACATAGACATCAGAAGGGGGCAGAAAGAGTACCGCCCTGCTGGTCTTTAGTAGGATGTTATATAGCTACCAAGCTAAGCTAAGTCACTTCAGTCGTGTCCGACTGTGTGCGACCCCATAGACGGCAGCCCACCAGGCTCCCCTGTCCCTGGGATTCTCCAGGCAAAAACACTAGAGTGGGTTGCCATTTCCTTCTCCAATGCATGAAAGTGAAAAGTGAAAGTGAAGTCGCTCAGTCGTGTCCAACCCTCAGCGATCCCATGGACTGCAGCCCACCAGGCTCCTCTGTCCATGGGATTTTCCAGGCAAGAGTACTGGAGTGGGGTGCCATTGCCCTCTCCGATATAGCTACTAGCAGTCTGCTAATTAAAGGAAGGAAATGTCTCAAAACTCAGAGAATGGCACCAGGCCCCTCACCCACAAGATGCATTCTGAGATAATCTTGGCACCAGGTGAGTCATCCCGGGCCATAAAATGACTGCCGTGAATCTTGAAGAAAGGTAGATTCCCATACAAATATATAGTTTCATCAACATAGATTAAGAGAACAATGTATAACATACTGGTTTGTCAAGTCAGTTCTGAGCCTTTAGGTGACCCGACCTGAAGACAGAGTCTGGGGTAAATGCATAGTACATTATCATAGCTTAAGACAAACATTTCCATAAGAAAAATGCATTGGTTAGCTCAAGGTTTGAGAATAGTTAAGTTCAGGTGGAACCGGGTGTCATTATGGCAACACAGTATTTTAAGAGAAACCTCTTTTTAAATTTGTATAGAGAAGGAAAAAATATACATCACTAGTTTGTTTCCTCCTGCCACTTAAGAGGGAGATAAAAAAACGTCAGACACTTGCAGCCTGTTTCATCCGTTTGGAGACCCTGCCTGGCCTTCCTGCCTGTTTCCCTCTCAGCAGCACCCCCAGGCTACAGCAGCCCCCTTCTCAGCGGTCTCATTCTTCCAAGTGTTGGTGCTCCACTAGCTTCTGTAATCCACCGGATGGCTGGGCTACAACAACGTTGAGGAGGGACACAGTCCCCACCCCACCGCGCCGGGTGCTGTGACGATCAGCGAGCTGGTGCGAGCACGCCTGGCTCGGCCGAGGGTGGGCAGGTGGCAGGACCCAGGGGAGCCGCCCTGCCTGTGCAGGTGACCCGCCTCTGCCAGCTCCAAGGGGTTCCTCATCCCTTTGTGCCCAGTTTCTTTCCCTGGAAAGTTGTTTCCCACCTCAGTCCTTCCAAGAAGAGACTTAGATTAGGACTGTCTGCTGGTTTGGTCAAGAATCAAGGGAGCAGGGGAGCAGGATGTCAGGGCAGATATTATGAAGAGAGCCCTGGAGGGTGTAAAGGGGGATTACATGTGAAGAAATATGGTTTTTTTTTTCCTGCTCGAGAGGACAGACCATGAAGACCATATGTAAATAAAAGATGAGAACCCATCTGAGAGATTCTTGCTGAGAGGCTAGAGCTTCCATTCAGCCTCACACCAGATGATGAAAAGGTTTCCAAAGGATGGTCCTGAGCTCTGCATTCTCCCACAGCATCTTGGAGACTGAGTCAGACTACTGGGGTTAACACGGTACAGTCACCTGGAGAACTTTAAAAACGTGGATGCATGGGTCCCACTGGAATGAGCTCTCTCTGGGTGCACGTGGGCATCTGCAGGGTTCTAGAAGCTCTGCTGGTGGCAGTAGTGTGCAGTGAGTGCCCAGAGTGCTTAGGATGGACCAACACAATCGGGAACTGGGAAGTCCAAAGGCGAAAGGTGGGTCACTGGGGCCAGCTACACTCGGTGCATCCTCAGGTGAAGGAAGTCTATCGATGGGTGTGACTTATTGGTAGGATCCACCCATAAAACTCTCCTTCCCCTTCCATTTGGCACACCCTAGGGCCAAGAATGGACACAGCATCCCTGGAGTTCCTGGCTGTGGAATTCCAGGAGGGAGGAATGTGTGGAGGAGGGTGAAGGCCTTCCACGAATCGGGGTTCTGTGAGGGAGGAGAAAGAGGTGCTAGCTGTGGGGAAGGCACCTACCAGCTTTTGCCATGTGAGAGCAGATTTACTAATCCTGAAGTGAGGAGTGAAAGTGTTAGTCACTCAGTCGTGTCTGACTCTCTGAGACCCCACAAAGACTGTGGCCTGCCAAGATCATCTGTCCATGGAATTCTCCAGGCAAGAATACTGGAGTGGGTAGCCATTCCCTTTTCCAGGGGATCTTTCCAACCCAGGGATGGAACCCAGGTTTCCTACACTGCAGGCAGATTCTTTACATTCTGAGCCACCTAATCCTAAAGGCTTTACTAATCCTAAAGTTTCCCCAAATTGCTGATTTTAAGAGTTACATTGTATATGTTGCTATCTTAAAATCTGTTGGCTTGGGGTCAAGGCTACAAACAAATGAAAATAAATCTTTTGGTCTAGGGTTATGGGTACAGATGTGGGCACAAAGGGTAAATAAACAGTTGGAGCATTTGGGCATCTCCTAGGTGGCATTCTAGATTAGACGCTGATGAGTTTCTACTGGAAATGGGAGTAGCTTGAACTAGGGAGGGTTTCTCATGTACCCGCTTCTCTGGAAAGTCTGTCCCAGACATTCTCTGGAAGGAGAGAGGGCACCAGATGGTCTTTGTTGGCTGTGACCTAAGTCCTTACATTAGAGAAACAAATGAGGTGAAAAGCTAGCTGTATTCTGGAACCTCAGGTTAAATCTATCCTGTTCTGCTTCTGAAGGTCAATGACGGGTCTTTATCACCTACTCTTACAACATCAATAGGGCAATGTTTTCTTGAAAGTGTTAGTCGCTCAGTCGAGTCTGACTCTTTGCAACCCAATGGACTGTAGCCCACCAGGCTCCTCTGTCCATGGGCTTCTCCAGGCAAGAATACCAGAGTGGGTAGCCATTCGCTTCTCCAGGGGATCTTCCTGACCCAGGGATCGAACCCCAGTCTCCCGCATTGCGGGCAGACACTTTAACCTCTGAGCCACCAGGGCAAGTTTTCTTAGGAAATTTTTAAAAATAGACACTGAAGCTGCTGTGAAGGTAAAAAAAAAAAAAAAAAAAATTCAAAACGGTATGGAAGGAAGTTCTGTACTGCTCCTTTCTGAGGCTCTGGACATCATACAAAGTGCCCATTTATTTCACAAGAATGACTTTACTCTGGGCCAGGCTTACCAGTGGCTGGGCAAGGGGTATTTGCTCTGTGTAGTAAAAGCTGATTCTGCAAAAATGAGGCAATGGGTCCCTTTGACACAGACACTTTCAGTGGTTTCAACATTACTGAGGAGTCAATGATACAAACTTTTAACTTTCTTCTCTGCCTGATTGGAATGGATTATGACTTCTTAGGCAATATTGGACTGTGCTGCTGAATTCTGACACAGACCTCCTAAAACCGGTGTAATCTCCTAAGTGATGAGAGCACCGGGAGCATTTTATGTCCTAGCATTTGGTCTTTGATCCTGAGTTACAGATGCAGAGTTCCTAAGTCCCCTGGAATTTTCTGGGTGACATCTGTGTCTTTGGTGCTAACGGGGTGACTCTGGCTGGGCTCCTAGATGGGGGGACTGGTCACCAGAAAGACCAAGTCATGATTAGAAGTGTGGAATTTTCAGCCCCTCTTCCCATTCTAGAGAGGGGAGGGGGCTGGAGATGGAATTAGATGGGCCATGCCCACCTTCTGAAGCTGGTTTGGCGTCATGGGAGAGGCTGAGAGGATGGTGAGCCTTCAGAGGAGGCGGAAATGCCCCACCTTTTCCTGCCGACTCTGCCCTATGCATCTCCTGCACGTGGACGTTTATAGATATACTTTATTAGAACCTTTGAATGATGACCTGGTAAACATAACATTTTGTCATCACTTTGCCAACAAAGTGATGTTGTTGCCAAACATCCATATAGTCAAAGCTATGGTTTTTCCAGTAGTCATGTATGGATGCGAAACTTGGACCATAAAGATTGCTGAGTGCCAAAGAATTGATGCTTTCAAATTGTGGTGCTGGAGAAGACTCTTGAGAGTCTCTGTTCAAGAGATCAACCAGTCAATCCTAAAGGAAATAAACCCTGAATATTCATTGGAAGGGTGGACACTGAAGCTCTAGTACTTTTGGCCACCTGATGTGAAGAGCTGACTCACTGGAAAGGACCCAGATGCTGGGAAAGATTGAAGGCAAAAGGAAGGCAGAGGATGAGGTGGTTAGATAGCATCATCGACTTAGTGGATATGAATTTGAGCAGACTTCAGGAAATAGTGAAGGACAGGGAAGCCTGGTGTTCTGCAGTCCATGGGGTCGCAAAGAATTGGACACAACTTAGCAGCTGAACAACAATAAGAACAAATTTAAGTGAGCTCTTTTCCTGACTTCTGTGAGTTGCTCTAGCAAATGAATTGAGCCCAAGGAAGTGGTCGTGAGAACCTCTGATTTTTAGCCAACTGGTCAAGAGCACAGGTGACAACCTCAGCTTGGCAATTAGCCTTTGGAGCAGGTGGAGGAGTCTTGTGGGACTGAGCTGGTAACTTGTGAAATGTCACCTGTCTCTAGGCAGACAGTGTGAGAATGGAGTTAAATGTGAGGACACCGAGCTGAGGTCACTGAGAATTGCTTTGGTGGGGACCCCGCCCCCCACATCTGGTACTGAAACAAAGGACTACTGAATTTTTTCTAACACAGCTTCTCAGCACCCTCAAATGGTCTGCATACAGTTCATTTCATCCATGCAACAAGTGTTCTTAAGCACTCCCTCTGTGTCCCAGTGTCTGGATGCTGGGTATGTGACACGGAACAAAACAAGACCAAAATCCCTGCTCTCGTGGAATTTACATTCTCGTGGGAGGAGAAGGACCACAGGCCACTCAGTGAAGTAGATAGGGTGCTAGTTGAGAAAAAGAGCTATGCAGAAACAAATCAGAGGGGAGGGAGAGACAGGCATGTGGTAGGATGTGCAGTTTTAAAACCTTTGGGTACCTAAGGCCACGAGAAAGTGGTGCTACAGTAACAGCTTCCCAGGGAACATTGGGACCCATTGCTCATATACTGCTTCATGGGAAAGTGAAAGTGAAATTGCTCAGTCGTGTCCGACTACCAGGCTCCTTCACCCATGGAATTTTCCAGTACTGGAGTGGGTTGCCATTCCACTCGGGTCTCCCACATTGCAGGCAGGCGCTTAACCATCTGAACCACCAGGGAGGCGGTTGCCTAAATTTGACAATATGATCCTGGATCTTCATTTGGAAGATTAATGGGACTTCAGGGACAACCAGGTCTTCCGCTAGCCTTTAGAAACAAGAGGCTGGAAAGACTGACCCCACAGACAACAGAGAGGGGAATGGCTATTCCAAACTTCTTCCTCTTTACAATGCCAATGATTGATTTTACTTTCCTCTAATTTCTGGCCTGTAATAGTTAGTGTTTTTTAAGAGTTCATGTTTATATAACATACACAGATGGTGACTATCTTGATTTAGTAAAGTGGATAGAAAACAATTCACACACAATCAAAGAAGAGGCAATCCCTCATAAAGCGTTAGGTGGAATGGGGATGATGGATCTATGGATAAAGAAGAGCAGCTTGAGATAAGAACCCAAGTAACAGGAATGCAGTTCATTCCCCCAGTATTATCTGGGCACTTCGTGTGGGTTCAGCCAGGTGAAAAGTAGCCACGGTGTGGTGACGAGGCAGCCATTTGCAAAAGAAAAACTGCCTCCTGGAATCAGGCACAAAATAGATTTGTTAAGCAACAACGCAAGGACATCCGTGACTGCGGAGCCAAGTGGCACAGAAAAAAAGACCATGGATCCTCAAGTCAGCAGGTGCAGGTAGGAACCATGTATGAACCATGCCTGTCTCCATCATTTGGTAGTTATGTGACCTCAGACTAATTATTTAACCTTCTGAATCTCAGTTGACTTGTAAAATGGGGATAAAATATCTGTCATTACATGGCTGTTTGGATTAGCACCAGCCTGGTGGTGCTTGTTATAACGTCGTTACTATCATTAGTCAAATGAATGCCACTGGCAATTTGATGTAGAAGACTCAGAGATGGGAGAGATTAAAATGGTTTGGCATATTTGGGGGAAGATAAGTTGGTAAAGAATCCACCTGCAATGCAGGAGACTCCGGTTCCTGGGTCAGGAAGATCCCCTGGAGAAGGGATCGGCTACCCACTCCAGTGTTCTTGGACTTCCCTCCTGGCTCAGCTGGTAAAGAATCCTCCTGCAGTGCTGGAGACCTGGGTTCGATCCCTGGGTTGGGAAGATCCCCCAGAGAAGCAGCTACCCACTCCAGTACTCTGGCCTGGAGAATTCCATGGACTGTATAGTCCATGGGGTCATAAGAGTCGGACACAATTGAGTGACTTTCACACATTTTCAGGAGCGAGGCAAGTTTCAACTCGGGCTTTGAAGGATGACTAGACTTTTTCGGGAAAATGGAAAGATGGATGTGTGTGTGTGTTCTCTGAACTAAAGTTGGAGGTGAGAAAAAAGGAAAAAACAACAATAAATAAGCTTGTTTAGGCAACAGCTAGAACAGCTTGGATGGAGGCTCAGGGGTAGGAAAGGAGAGATAAGGTTGAATAAACTAATAAGTAACAGATTGCAGAGGCCTCACAGGAATGTTGGCAACATTCTAGTACATTGTATGTTTGTATTGTATCAGAGCGAAACATCAACTCAATTTCAGAAAAAACTATAAGGGATCCGCTCAAGTACAATTTTGAGAGAGGTCTATTTCTTTGGCATCTGGTTTTAGAGTTAAAATATATTTATGAAACAGTTATCCTAGAGAGATCACATCTAAGCATGTAAAGGTATACATCTAAAAGCATGTTTCTATTTTATACAAAAGTTTGGTAAATTATGGCTGCCATTCTCTGACAGGAATATTTTTTGTTGCACTTTTTTTTTTTTTGAGTTCCCCTCAGAAGGTACAAGGGTGTGGCAAAAGGGAGTAGAAATGTACAAGAACTGGTAACAGGCTTTTCTCTCTTTGATGGTCCATCTCCTTCTAGATTTCAAGAATTTACAGTGCTTGAAATCTTCAGCTAGAATTTTATTATGGTTTAGAAATGATTGCATAATTTTTCTTTTCTCTTTTTCCTCATGCCCCCTTTTCCCCAGAGTAATTTTTCCAGAATGAGATACTGCCTTTAAAAACTAGGGAAATTTGAACTTCCCTGGCAGTCCAGCGGTTAAGAATCCATCTGCCAATGCCGGGGACATGGGTTATGTCCCTGGTCCAGGAAGATTCCACTGGCCATGGAACAACTAAGCCTGTGTGCCCCAACGATTGAGCCCTGACGCCCAAGAGCCTGTGCTCTGCAACAAGAGAAGCCACCACAGTGAGAAGTGGGTGCATCCCAACTAGAGAGTAGCCCCCTCTTGCTCCAACTACAGAAAGCCCACATGCAGCTATGAAGACCCAGCACGGCCAAAATAAATACATATATACATATGTAAATAAAATAATAAAAAAATACTAGGGAAATTTATTCTCAGCATGTCAAGAAAGTATTGAGATAATTTAGCCTGATAATTTTATTGGACATATTGTGTAAACTCCCTCCACCTAGATCTCAGGAGACTTTGTTCCCTTGCTGGAAGAATGGATCCAACCTGTACATCAGCCCAACTTTGCTTTGGGAGCTATTTTGGGTACAGATTATGTATAGCTTCCTTTAAATAGGAAATCACCATGACTTGTTAATGATCTTGCTGGATGAATCTGACCATGATAATGTGCTCGGATCAAAAACCTCCTCATTTGACTTTAGGAAAACTACTCTGTCCGTCCTCCTCTGCCACCCCGAACCCAGCTTCCCGTCTCACTGGAGGTGTAACCATGGAGAGTTGGATCAGAGCCGAACCCCTTTCTTGCAGTTTTGGTAGGTTTATTTTTCTGGATTCTGAATTGGAGACCTTAAACACTTTGGACTTCCTGCCTTCCTGGTGGCGTTTCATCACTTGAAAAAAACTGCAGAACTCTAATTCAGAAAGATACGTGCATCCCAAAGTTCATTACGGGGCAATTTGCAACAGCCAAGACATGGAAGCAACTCAAGTGTCCATCAGTAGACGAATGGATACAGATGATGTGCTACATACATACAACGAAATATCACTCAGCCATTAAAAGCACGGAAGAAAGCCATTTGCAACAGCCTGGATGGACCACGGGTGGGCTTTTCACATACTAAGCGAAAGTAAGTCAGAGAAAGACGCGTATCATGACATCACTTACATGCGGAATCTAAAAACAGGATACAAACGAACCTACGCACAAAATAGAAATAGACTAACAGACTAGAAAGGAAACATAATTACCATAGGGAAAAAGGTGGGGAGGGATAAATTTGGAATTTAGGATCAACAGATGCACATGACTGTATAGAAAATGGATAAGTAACAAGGACCTACTGTACAGCATAGGGCACTATACTCAATATCTTGTAATAACCTATATGGAAAAGAATCAGAAAAAGAACGGATGCATACACACACACGTATATGTGTATATGTGTATATATACACACACACACATATATAACTCATGCACTTTGCTGTACACATGAAATATTGTGTAAATCAACTATGCTTCAATAAAAAAAACTCAGTTTTCATACATATGTGGGTCTATTGCTGGAATCTATTCTGTATACTTAACTATCCTGTTATTGTGTTTATAATCTTGTCAGTACCACACCATCTGGATTATTGCACCTTTATTATAAGTCTTGAAGACTTATAATAAGAAAATTTCTTATTGTAAGAAATAATAATCTTTTTTCTTCTTAAAAAGAAAAATTTGCAACAACTCCCATGGCTTGCCCGATAGAAGTCCAGAGCTCCTCACCCTGAGCTTCCAGCCTTCATGATCTCAGCCCCCCAGTTGCTCCACATTACACGCATCACCTGGAGCCGCAGCTGATACTTGCACGCCCTCTGGTTTCCCGCGGCAGTGCCTTGGTTTGAGTGGTTCCTCGTCTGGCAGCTCCTCCCGTTATTAGAAGAAATCTTTCTGCTCTGAAAGCATGTATATGAGGTAACCTGCCTGTTCACCAGCCTCACAGTCATTGGCAAACAGCCTACATCAGCAAGTATATCTTAGATAAACTCCAAGAACACCTTATGAAGAAGTTGTTAAATCAAATACTTCTTACATTCTACCAGGTATTAAATTAATTTTTGCACACATCTTAGTCTAGACTGTAAGGGTTTTAATGACAGCCCCCTTGTCTGATTTATCTTTGTCGTCATTTCAGGGTCTAGCACAGACATGAGGTATAGCAAATACCTTAATAGTTATTTATTAGGTCTCAGATCTCCGTCGTGGAACCATCACTACCTGCTGCTTCCCACATTCCAGTGTTGAAGAAAAAATGAAAATGGACAAAATTTCTGGCGAGAATGAGAATAAGCATTATCCATTCTGCAAGACCTCAGTGTGATCCCTGAAACTCTCTGCATTGGTTGACATGACTCGGGGAAATTGCACAGCAGCCCCTGGGAGGGCACGGTCATCAACACCTCTGATAAGGAACCTGGGGTCTCTCCCCCAGCTGGAGGGTGAAGACTCTGTGGGTGGCCCTCGCTAAGAGAAAGGAGAGTGAGTTCATTTATATATGCAATCATGAGCACAGTTCTACAGGAGAGAACTAACGCCACTGACAAGGCTTTTAAGATGACAAATGAAATGAACTTCGGAGATATCAAAAAGACATAGGGTTTCTGTATCATAATTATTTCTGTACTGAGAGTTACAAAAATTTCCCTCTAATTCACTTTTATGGTAAAGGCATATGATCACCACAATGATCTTTTCATCACGGTCATGATCTACTTTGCCAGAAAAAAGCATGCAAAAGTCTTAACAGGATATAAAGGGAAGAGCAGGTCTTCACTACAGAGTGTGTCTCCCATGCTTCGTTGCAGTCTAGAGGATTACAAAATGCAAAATCAACTCAATTGATATGTTTTCTTCTTATCTATGTTAATAGCCAATTCATCAATCTTTCCACCCATTGACAGAGAGCCTCCGCTGACAAATGGCATCTTAGATAATACATTCTTCAGGAATAGCCTACAATGCAATCAAAACCAGCATGTTATTAGGAAGTTGTTAAAATAAATCCTTCAGGAAAAGAGGTTACAGTCCCTTTCTTAATGTTTTGATTACCGAAAATTCAGAAAAGCCAGGCCGGAGTTGGTAAACTGAGTTGACAGAGGTTTTATTCTTTCAATGTGTTCTTTCCTGACTGGCTCCCGAGAAAGAGAAGGATGCTCTCCTTTCCCTCTCCTCTCTCGTAATAAATCCCCTTTGTTGTATAGAGATTCAAACTCAGGAGCGGGCTGTAGAATCTCGATGAGGCTGTAACTCCTAATGGAAGAAAATCTGTAATTAGCCATTCGGACCATGAAGCCCATTTGCCAAGGTTAACCGTGTTCCTGCAATTCACGCACCACGCCAGCTGCTTGGTTTAAAAATGAGCCTAATGGGAAGGCTTTCGGGCTGTGGGACTATGCAGGCTCACTAGTGTCCAAAGACCTAGGGATGGATATCCAAACCAGTTTAGAAGGTCCGTGGCCCTTTCAGATTCACTGAACAGCCTGAGTCACATCCCATGCTTGCTCTTTGCTTTCCCAGATGCCTGTTTACTGTCTTTCACTGGACTTTTGTTATGAAAAAGCATCACAGGAGCTATGCAGATGGGTTGTATTCATTAACACCCCTCATATTCACATTGAAGGGTGTGAACACGAACATTGCTAATTAAATGAGAATGGGGAGGGGGAAGGGGAAGCTTAGCAGGTGATGTCATCTCAGTGGGGAAAAGACCTTCCTGGCAGTTTGAAGAATGCGGGATGAACAACTAGCTCATGTGTCTTCCTCCAAGGTCATCGGTCTGCAGGACACTCTCCTGGGTCTAGGTACTCAGAGGAGTGAGCAGCTCAAAGCTGTCTTGAGAAAGGAATCCCAAAAGCCCAAGGGTCTGGCAGGCACTGAAGAGGATGAATGAGAATGAATTTAGACTTGAGTTCAGGGCACCCAAGACTTCCCTTAACGTGCACGCAAACTTGAGCTTTAAAATGAGGGTTGGTCTAAAACCCAGGGGGGCTCTAACATTGCCTTTTGTTCAGTTGCTGTTGCGTGCAACTCTTGGCGACCCCGTGGACTGCAGCATGCCAGGCTCCTCTGTCCTTCACTATCTCCTGGAGTTTGCACAAACTCATGTTCATTGAGTTGGTGATGCTATCCAACCATCTCATCCTCTGTCGTCCCCTTCTCTTTGACACCATGCAAACTGCAGTTTATCTTGACAATGTTGATTGTTCCACTTGTATGTACCCATCATCAGAAGAACGGTACCATGAATTTAAACTGCTGCTCCTGTTTTTGTGCTGGGAGAAGGCATCTTTCATTCTGCAACTTCATTTGGGATCTATGAAGTCCTTTAGTAATCCATCAGGGATTCAGAAAAAATACAAGGCTGTGAAATGAAGAAGAACCATTCCAAATAAAAGCTTTCTCCCTAATAAAGGAAATGAAACTACGAAGCACCAAATTTATTTCAGGTGTGGGAAAGGCTACTTCATGTGTTTCCTAACTAATCTGCTGCATTTAAGTGAATAACAACTCTCTCTTCTTATTGACCCTTTGTATACACTGGTGCCTCTGGAGCTATTTAGGCTTTTTGTTGCTTTGCAAAGTGAGACTCCATGGATTTCTGACCTTTCCTATTTTACTGTTTATCTACTGTTTTACTGATAAGCATCTAGCTGTCTGCTCTTACTGTAGTCAGTGTGTATGTGTGCTAAGTTGCTTCAGTCCTGTCCGACTCTTTGTGACCCCAAGGACTGTAGCCCGCCAGGCTCCTCTGTCCATGGGATTCTCCAGGCAAAAATACTGCAGCAGGTTGCCATGTCCTTCTCCAGGGGAATCGTCCTGACCCAGGGATCGAGCCCGCGTCTCCTGCGACTCCTGCATTGTTGGCAGATTCTTGACCACTGAGCCATTGGGGAAAACCCAGTTAGTAGTCAGTGTGCCTGTCTCTAATATTCCACCCAGATCATTCTAATCTGTGTTGGATAATGGAAACCAGATAATGATTTTTACTGTTGTTGTTATTCAGTTGCTAAGTCATGTCCGACTCTTTGCAACCCCGTGGACTGCAGCACTCCAGGCTTCTCTGTCCTCCACTATCTCCCAGCGTTTGTTCAGATTCATGTCCATCAAGCTGGTGATGCCATCCAACCATCTCATCCTCTGTTACCCACTTTTCCTCCTGCCTTCAATCTTTCCCATCATCAGGGTCTTTTCTAACGAGTCAGCTCTTCACATCAGGTGGCCAAGGTATTGGCGCTTCAGCTTCAGCATCAGTCCTTCCAGTGAATTTTCAGGGTTGATTTCCTTTAGGATGGACTGGTTTGATTTCCTGGCTGCTCAAGGGACTCTAACTGTGCCCAAGGTAAGTGTGAGTTTGCAGCTGTGTGGGTACCTGTACCTGCTTGTTTCTCTATCTCTGAAATCATCACGTCATCTTTAAAGCCCACCCAAGTGTTTAATTCCATCTGAGAGTCTGACCCTGGCCATGACCTTGGGCAGTAGGAACTGACCTGACTGCTGCCCCCCCTGTAGCAGACACAGTCTTCCTGTAGACCAATGGCAGGACATTTTTCCGTGTGGATCTTTATCCACTCCCTTATTCCTAAGACCTTAGGTCTCAGGACTGGGTTCCTGTCACATTCTTGTCATCTATTTTTTCTCCCTGCTTTTTCTTCCTCCCCCAGTGATGGGCTTTCTTTATGCACTAAGAAGGATGCTCCAGAGAGAATAACAGGTGCTATATATGAAGAAAGCATTGGGATCTCAGTGGCTGTTCAACAAAAGTGCAAATGTTAAATACGAATATATATTTTGGCCTACACATTGCTTTCAGAAACTGTATGTTATTGAAGGAATAGTCTGGGCATAATTTTAGGTTTTCATATGTAAAAGTCTGTACTGAATTTGGTTTGGTGGGAGGCAAAGTAGGACTTATAAAACCTAAGCACATTCATAAAAACGAAATATTCCATGAGTGGTACTTTATGAAGGCAATCTCATCAGGCCAGAAAAAGAATGGAAAGACTTAAATATCAAAAAAGATTTAATCCACGAGTTTCCTAATTGTTTATTCCTTTTACTATTCTTTCTACTGCCAGAGCAATTAACAACATTTTCATCTCAACTGAAGGCTTCAGGTACAATAAAGTGTTTTCCCAGTGGAAAGCCTGAAGGCAAAGGAGCAGTGCTCCGTAGGCAAGAGTGACTATGAACTGAATTACGTCTGACAGCTGTGCGTGAGGTTGAATCTGAACTGTATATAATAGACCCCATCATTCTTCAACAAATATGCTTAAAGAAAACACACACAAGTCCATTACTGCAGTGCTTCCCTTTATACAATAGAAGTTCCTTAGAAAATCTAGGAACACATCAACATTAAAAATTGGACTCATTTAAAAATTATTAATTTAAAAATGATCCTGATGCGTCAGTATATTAGCTCTTAACCGCATGTGTATAACATAATGGACATCGCACCAAAACTGTCAAGCTTTCTGTGATTGCTGAGAACATTGTTGGTTTTTAAGCTTATCTCAAAAATTTAGCTTATACTTTTTGCTTTCCCCAAGTTTTCTGCAATAAACACATACTAATTTTATAATTATAAAATTACTTGCATATAGTTCCATATGATCCTATGATAAATAATCCATACACAACTGGTATACAACTTTATATTTTCTCCGGAGCATCCTTCTCAAAGCGAGGAAAAAAATTCACTGTTGGAGGAGGAAGAAAAATCACCTAGTTTTAAAACACAATTAGTTTTAACAGCAAAAACTCACTATTTGAAAAAATTCTTTGTACATCTTTTAAATTAACCAATTCATCTTATTTGAAAAGCAAATTAGAAATAATGCCATGACTCCAGCTTTAACACATCAGAATACAGTATTTCAAAATGCACCTTTTGTATGCATACTTCAAACTTCCTCTAAACAGAAGGGCTGGCGGCTTCTTGTTATGAGAGTGGATTGAACACATATGCACGCCATTGCTTTCCATAAATCCCATGAAAAGGAGAGGGCAAGTGTTGTCCCAAGACAACATTTTGGAAGCTGAAAAACAACTGAAGCCTCTTGAGTGGCAGCATACCCAAGGAAATGGAAATTTAAACTTAGGTGGGGAGAGCTGAGAAGCAATCCAATTTTCATGGTTAATGTAATTGAAGGCAAGAGTTACCACTGACTGTGGGTGTGGATGTGAAGCTAGAAAAACAGGATTCACTGGAAGTTTGTTAAGGATGGTTATATCTCTAGATCCCCAAATACAGAAACTGCCTTTTCTTTCCTCAGGCAGAAGATGAGATTTATTCATTGGAGAGGATTTAGCAGAGCGGTTCCGAACTGGGGGACTCCAGGCACAGGGGAGGGTAGCAAGAGAAGCAAGTCCAAGGTCACACACTGGCTAAGACCCTGCAGCTCTCTCCCTCCTCAGCTGCGAGAACACGGCAGCCAGGGGTCTGCACGCCAGGCAAGAACGGAAAATTCTACTCTGGAGCTTTTGATTAAATCCAGAAAAAAAAAAAACAAAACAAACACCCAACCTTGGTGAGGCTGACATCAGGGGCTCCTACAGACAGTAAAACCCAGAGGTCTCAGGTCCCATCTGTGTGCACAGAACTCCCAATCATATTTTAAGTGCCTCACTTGTAAATATGAGTGCCTGTTAAGGGATCACTAGGCGTTTGAGGAAGTGTCTCAAGCACAGGAGAAGGCCAAAGAGAAATTCATATGAATAAACAAGCAAACAAGAGCTCTTTGAAGGACAGAGCCTGAACCGAGAGAAAGAACTAGAAGAAGAGTGTCGTTAATATCTTCCGAGGGATAATACGCAGTTTCCTGGAACCAAGAACAGATGACATAAAAAAGGAACAATCAGAGAAGGAAGAATAGAGCTCTTAGAAATTGAGGATGTAATAATAAAAAAAATGAAAAGCTCAGTGAGCAGCTCTGAAATGTAAATTTCAAGGCGCCTCTCAAGATTTAAGGCAAGCAATAAAGAAACTGAACAAATGACAGAAAAGATAAGAAAATTAGAGGATTAGTCCATGGGGTCTGATATCTGAATATAAATTTGAGAAAGAAAGAGTAGAAAATGAAGGAGAAGGACTTCCCTGGTGGCAGTGGACAGGAATCCGCCTGCCAATGAGGGGACACAGGGTCGACACGTAGTCGGGGAAGATTCCACATGCTAGGGAGCAACTAAGCCCGTGTGCCACAGCTGCTGAGAGCCTGTGAGCCGCAGCCGCTGAAGCCCAGGTGTGCTGAAGCTGTGCTCTAATTCCAAAGCTCTTGTTCTAAAGCTCTTGTTGCTTAGACCACAAGAGAAGCCACCGCAACTAGAAGTCTGTGCGTTGCAGCGAAGAGTAGCTCCTGCTTGCTGCGACTATGGAAAAGCCGGCACGTCAACAAAGACCCAGCACAGCCAAAAATCATTAAAAAAAAAAAAAAAACAACCTAGAAAATGAGGGAGAAGAAATTGTCCCCCCAAAATCAATTCAAGGAAATGTCCTAGAGCGGAAGAGAATGGCTTTCCAGGTTGAAAGGCCCATTGTTCACCTGTACAAATGGTGAAAAATAGAGACAAACCAAACAATATTCCTGGGGTTTCAGAATATGGGAACGTAAAAGCATCCAGAAAAACACCGTATTCAAGTGAAGAATCAAGAATTAGAATGGCACTGAACTTCTTGAGAGCAACATTGTTGACAACTGAAAAATTCCTTTAAAATTCGGAAGGGAAGTGATTTCTAATGAGGGATTCCATATTCAGTCTAGCTTCAATTAAGTGTGAGGGAGAATAAAGATACCTTCCAACTTGTGATGTTTCAGAAAATGTAACTCCTAGGTACCCTTTCTCAGGAAGCTGCAGAGAAATGACTCCGGGGGGAGGGGAGGGGGAGAAAATACCCTTACTATCTGTGCCCGGAATCTCCCAATTCGGAAGCCCTCTGCCAAACCCTTGTTTAGGGGAGGAGGTTATGGAGGCCAGGACAGAGGGACTCTTAACAATCCAGAGGCTAAGGGAGTCTCTATGATGATGGAGAGTGAAGTGAAGTTGCTCAGTTGTGTCTGACTCTTTGTGACCCTATGGACTGTAGCCTGCCAGGCTCCTCCGTCCATGGGATTTTCCATGCAAGAATACTGGAGTGGGTTACCACTTCCTTCTCCAGGGGATCTTCCCGACCCAGCAATCGAACCCGGGTCTCCCACACTGCAGGCAGACTCTTTACTGTCTAAGACACCACGGAAGCTGATGATGATGGAGAAAAGAGATACACGGATGATGGCTAGTCTCTCCAGTCAGAGTGCTCCGGAAGAGAGATCTCTAAGGAAATGGACTGTCTGACATGTGTAAATCCTTATACTGAAAGAAGATTTAAAAATTGGGAGAATTTGACTCTGAACTCATCATCAGTTCATAGGAAATTTATCACATGGAAGAGCAAGATAATTACTACTTTGAGGGAAAATGAGACTGTTCGAGAAAGGAGATAATTCATGGTTCAGCCATGAAAAGCGTACATAAGGTCATGCTAATATAAACACCCCATACTGATCCAAAGTCAGAGAAGCGGCCATCCTACTGGAAAGATGGCGGCACAGGAAGCGTGTGGAGGGGAGGGAGGTGGAGAGGGCGCTGTCGGTTGTAAAGAGCCTAATCACCTTCCACAGTGAGAGGTCAGCTGATAGTGATGGACTCAAAAGCAGAAATTCAAGATGGAGTCCAGGGCTTGGTAAATTATGACCCACCAGCCAGCCACCTGTGCTTGCGAATAAAGTTTTATTGGGACACACAGCCACATCCTTCGTTTACATATCATCTGTGGCTGCTTTTACACTGCAACCACAGAGTTGAGGGCTTGCAATGGAGACCAGATGGTCCCAAAGTGTCCCCTGTTTCACTCTAGGAAAAGTGTGCTGACCCCCTGAGCAGCGAATAAATGTCTTCAGGGGTTTAGAGACAAAGGCATGAAGAAACAACAACAAAAATATGAGAACTGGGTGGCTGTTTTTCCTAATGAGCCATACAGAACTATTTGATACATTAAACAAGGTGCTTGTATTACTTTGATAAAAACAAAAGCTAAATAAAAAAGGAACGTTTATATGAATTACTAGAGACGGTTTTTTTTTTTCCCCAGCACAATGATAAACATGTTAAAAAAGGTAACCTCTGTTCCTTGATGTTTCCTCTTTCGCTTCTTGGATATTATTTACTTACAATGCAACTTCTTTCTTTGAGCCAACTTTCTTTTCCTTTTTAGTTTTGGTAAGAAATCAAGAAGTTAACATTAGGCTTTACATGACCTCTCTCCTGCCCTTTGAATGTATCTGGAGAAGGGCCACTGCAGATTTGCAGATTCTTAGGCAATCCACAAATCCAAAGAATTTGCTAAACACATTTTATTTTACGCAACCAAAAGTGATCACAAATTTGTCTTCAATCCTGTTTGTTATAACAGGATGCAGCCAAGACTCGCATTCCATCCATTGATCACAGTCGGTGACACGCTTCCTTCATAATGTAATCTTGAAATGGTAGCGCATCCATAATTGATTGGGAGGTAAGCCGTCTCAGCCATTAAACAGGTTTCCAATTTAGTAGCACGTTGGGCTTTGTCCCACCCCTCTCAAAGGTCATTCTCTGCCCACTACTTCAAGATGAAGAAGGACACTTTCCGGAAAATGTGCTTTTCTTATATTCACATGCCGGATAATACACTGATACTATACTCTAGATGTGGTGGCGTGTATTTCTGTTCTGGAGTCTAGGATGTGAAAAAGAAGGAGCCATTCTCACCATTATGTTCTCAGGTTACATATTTATGACCCTGCTCAGCAGAAACTTCAGCTGCAACTGTGCCAAGTCCTGAAGCTGATGGACCCAGGGAGTTCCTGCTGAGTCAGCCAGCCAGCTCTCCAAAGCCCGGAGGAGATGGCCTTTCTCCCAGGTCTCGGGGTGCTGACCGCCCACCTCTTCTTCTCTGCCTGGTAGGTCAGTGTATTCACAGGTGTTTACTGAGTACCTACTATGTGTCTGTCTCTGCATACACCCCTGTAGAGGACACAAAGATGACTAAGATGAAATTTGCCAGGAAGACTTGACAGGCACACAGGAAATTGTCAAACAACAGAGCAGGGCCACAAAGGGCCATGTGTGGTTGAGAGACACGTGCTCTGGGAGTCAGAAGTGGCTGGGGAAGAAGATGGAGTCCAGCGTGGGCACTGCAGGCTGAGCTCCCACTAGGGTGGGCAGAGGGATGGGGGTGTTTCAGTTGGAGAGTCCAGTGGTGAGCACGGGGCACGGCTGAAGGCCCACTAACTGTAGTTGGACAATAAAGCTTGTGAATTCCGTCCACAGGGACTTAACACCAGAGATTATGTTTTGGCCCAAATTCTACAGTACTCTTGCCTGGAAAACCCATGGATGGAGGAGCCTGGTAGGCTGTAGTCCATGGGTCACTAAGAGTCGGACACGACTGAGCGATTTCACTTTCACTTTTTACTTTCATGCACTGGAGAAGGAAATGGCAACCCACTCCAGTGTTCTTGCCTGGAGAATCCCAGGGATGGGGAAGCCTGGTGGGCTGCCATCTCTGGGGTCGCACAGAGTCGGACATGACCGAAGCGAGTTAGCAGCAGTGGCAGCAGCAGCAGCTATAGTATTAGTCGCTCAGTCATATCTGACTTTCTGTGACCCCATGGACTGTAGCCCGCCAGGCTCCTCTGTTTGTGGGATTCTCTAGGCAAAAATACTGGAGTGGGTTGCCATTTCCTCCTCCAGAGGACCTTCCCAACCATACATAAAGGAGACTTCATTATTGTGCATTAGAGGATACCCCAGGTTAACATGGCATAGAAAACTGTCTCTTGAGTCTTTAAATTCTGTACCAATTCTATACCTCTGGTTGGCCGACTGTTTCTTTATTTAGGTTTTAAGGCGAATGATACGGCCAGTGGTAAATCATGAACTCTAATTAAAGTCTTCTGATGCTGAGTTCATACTGTCTGTATTCTGTGGAGCCGCCCGTACAGGAAGATGGACCAATTAATAGGCCACCTACGACTCTAACAGTCAGCTCACTGGCCGCATATTTGCAAGGACTGTCCCAATGTTTGCCCCAGTCAAGTATTGGTATCAAACAACCCATGGACTCACTAATACAGCTGACTCTGCCTGTGCATTGATATATACCTGCAGGGACTTCCCTGATCATCCAATAGTTAAGACTCAGTGCTTCCAATGCAGGGGGCACAGGTTCGATCCCTATTCATGGAACTAAGATCCCACAAGCTACATACAGGGGCAGCCTATATATATATATACACACACACACACACACCTGTAAGTCAATGACCAAAACTGAGGAAAACTTGCCAATAATGCAAGAAACATGCAAATGTTTCCTCCAAGGGTGTAATGATAATCTATGAGGATGAGTCATTCTTCCAGCCTTTTGGCATCACGCTTTAGATGGATGCAGGGCAGCCCTGCCCAGAAGAGATCAGGACCAGGAGTTCAGCTGAGAGAGGTCTGGCTGGCATCTCAGGTCCAGAAAGGAAGAGGAAATTTCCAGAGAAATGCATAAGTGAGAACCAGTAGGAAGAAAACTAATATTGGTCAAGTGGCTACTATAGGTCTTGTGCTATACAGAAGGCTTCCTTCGGTCTTTGCAACATTCAGAAAGATGTGCTTTGTTATCCTGATCTGAACAAGCAAATCAGGAACCAAAAACCTGGAAAGGCCAAGGGATTTTCCCAAGGCCTCATACTTTACATAAAGACTGGAGCTGGGTTAAAACCTTGTTCCAACTTTCCATAAAGACCATACTATTTACATTATTCAGTGAAGCTCTTCTTAGAGCAGGCAGGCAAAACGTGAGTCCTACGAAGTCAGCTCAGGCAAAAGTCTTCACCTTTTCTAGAAATACTGCTTAGGTGAGTCTTGATATGAACTTTAAAGAATGAGTAAGGTTTCCACAGTTAGAAGAACAAGATGACTTCCACAGGAGGACTAGTGTAATCTAATCATAACACACAGTCTGAGTCACTAAACATCCCTGGCTGGAATAATGGGATCAGATGTAGGGAGGATGCTTGTAAAGACAGTGGATGGTTTTAGGACCATATACTTTGATAAGCATTTAATGATGAAATTATAAGAATAACCAATGATGAAATTATAAGAACAAACATCTCAGACATTCAACCTCATGACCTCAACATTTCCATCTTTCTCCATTTCCCAATGCTCTTTATTTCTCTGTTTATCCATTCAAGTGCATACTCATTCATTCACTCATTTATTTACCACATACGTATTGAATACCACTTGCAAGGTCTTGTCCTGACTACTGCAAAGGATGGAGATACGAAAGACACGGCCCTTCCTTGAGGAGATGTGCAGTCTATAACTCACAATGCTGTGCTAGCTACTTGGCCAGGGTGCTACAGGGACACCTGTCCAAACTTAGAGGACCATGGAAGGTTCCCAGAGGCAGTGACACTTGGGTCTTGATGGTTTGGTGTGGTGGAAGCTGAGAGCGTGCTGTGGGGATGATGGCAGGGAAGACAGGAGAAGCGGGCAGGGCCAGACCTTCAGACCTTGCATGGCCATTCTAGGGAGTCTGTGCTTTCATCTGGGGGCAATGAAGAAGCAGTAAAGTATTCTGAGCAGAGAAGTGATAGGATCAGATTCCTGTTGCAGAAACAGCGATCCTGGCCGCCACGTAGAGGGTGCAATGGAGTGGCAGAGGACCAGAGGCGAGGAGACGAGTCAGCCACCTACTACAGTAACCCAGGGTTGTCTGAACTCAGACACTCGCCTTGGGAATGAGAAGATAGGACCGATTCAAGAGAAACGACAGAGCTGACCTTCACTGGTCTTGCTGACCGGTGGTGAATTAGGAGTGAGGACGAGAAGAAGAGAATGACCAGGTAGCAGGTGCTTTCAACGTCACAGGTCTGGAGCTAAGTCTTTCACATACAACATCCTCCTAAATCCTTATGCAAACCCATCACGATAGATACCATTCCCCCCTCTCACAGACAAGGGCGCAGCCCTGAGAGATCAGTGACTTTTCCAAGGTCACACCCAGAGTCAGGGGTGGCTCTGTGCTTGGGCTCAGGTGGGTCTGACATCTGAGCCTGTGGCTTCACCTGCTGCTGACTGAGCAAGGCTTCTGACCCGGGCGACTGGGCACAGGGTGGGGCCGCTGGCTTGGAGAGGTTAATTTGGAGGAGTCGCAGGTTCAGGAGAGAAAGAAAAGTTCCATTTGGTTGTTACAAAAGTGAGGAAGGTTTGCACCCATGGGAAACAGGAATAAGAAGATGAGACAGTTCTGAATGATGGTTTGAGTCCAAGAGAGAGGTCAGCATTGGAGGGACAGACTGGAGGGAGTCAGTGTGCAGGGAGCAGGAGGGGCTGAGGACATCGGCAGATGGGCTTGCCCAGGGCATTGTCCAGAGCGGAAGGGAAGAAAGCTAAAGAGGGAACCTATAGTCAGACCAGACTTTAAGGTGGGCAGGGGAAGAGGACTCTGGAGAGAGACTAAGAAGGGCAAGGAGACGTGGAAAAGCCAGGGAAGACACATCTCAGAGAAGAGCAGGCAGAGGTTTTCAGGAAGGATGGAGGTTCAAGCAAGGCACAGTGACACAGTGCACAGCTCCTGGGGGCACCAATCGCACCCCCGTCTACATGGGTGGTGCCCCTGAAGTCATCCACCATGGATGGCCCTGGGCCCACAGGATCCAGTGCCGAGAACTGGCAGAGATGAGACAAGGTGGAAAGGTACCTGTTTGTTTAATAGTTATAGGGTCAGGGCAAGGCATGAGTGAGGGCAAGTTTAGTGGAGTGATGAAAGTGTGTGTGTCTCTTTGGGACCCCTTGGACTGTAGCCTGCCAGGCTCCTCTGTCCATGGGATTCTCCAGGCAAGAATACTGAAGTGGGTTGCCATTTCCCTTCTCCAGGGGGATCTTCCTGACCCAGGGATTGAACCAAGGTCTCCCGCGCTGCAGGCAGACTCTCTACCGACTGAGCCACCGGTGGAGTGATGGGCGAGGGGAATTAAATATTGTGGGGGCTTGAGGAATAACTGGGAGGTGAGGAAGCAGAGGTGGTTCTCATAATACTAGTGTGTGGGGGGAGGGAAGGCAGTAATCAGACGCAGACCTGGGGTCTGGAGAGAAAGTGGCGCAGGCTCCACGCTGGGGAGAATGAGCCGACAGGGACACAGGGCACAGAGGGAGTGATTGATGGAGGGAAGGCGGGAGAACCGGGAGGAAGTGAGCCGAGGACGGATGAGAAGATGCGCACTCAGGTGCAGAGGGAAACTGCCCAGGACCCAAGACGAAGCCTGAATCTTTCTCAGGCAAACACTGTCCCCAAAGCTGGCCTCCGCAATTCTGAGGAATACACAGTCCTATCTTTATCACTAACTGAGTACTTAGGAAATTAACTAGCAATAGCTTATCTTTTTATTCATGCATCTCATCTCCCCAAGTTGGTGCTGTACCCCATGAGGAGGGAGGGAGTGTCTCAAACTTGCAGACTTGGATGTATCCTGGGAGATCATCTGTTCTAACGCATTTATTTTCCTGATGATCTCACTGAGGCCCAGAGGAGGAAAATAACTCATCCATTAAAAAAAAAATTGTGGTAAAATATGTATATAACATAAAATTTACTATTTTAACCATTTTAAGTGTATAGTTCAGTGGCACCAAGTACATTCTCAGCATTTTGTAGCCATCACCACCATTCATCTCTGGAACGTTCTTATCTTCCCACACGGCAACTCTGTTCTCACGAAACACTAACTCCCCATGGCCTCCTCTCCTCAGGTTATGGTAACCTCTAGTCCATTTCCTGTCTCTATGAATTTGACTATTCCAGTACCCTGAACATTCACTGGAAAGACTGATGCTAAAGCTGAAGCTCCAATACACTGGCCATCTGATGTGAGGAGCTGGCTCGTTGGAAAGGACCCTGATGCTGGGAAAGATTGAAGGTAAGAGAAGAAGAGGACGACAGAGGATGAGATGCTTGGGTGGCATCACTGACTCAACGGACATGAATTTGAGCAAACATCAGAAGATGGTAACGGACAGGGAAGCCTGGCGTGCTGCAATCCATGGGTCGCAGAGTCAGACACGACTGAGCTACTGAACAACAGCAAGGTTTTAAAACTCCAATGTCAAGGGTTTCCTCTGGAAAATCTCACTGAGCACTTCTGCTGTGTTTGCAAAAGAGAACAATTCGGCAAAACAGTGGGAGCCGCGTTTCCCTCTTCTATCAGCTTGCCATCTCTAAGTGTGCGTCTCTGAAAAAGAAAATCCTTTCTTCACACACACTCCTGTCAAGGTTAATTCAAGGACAGAGGTCTTTTCGTAAGAACATTAAGTATAGGGGAGATTTTTTTTGCCTCTCTGCCTCACTCTGCATTCAGCGTCTAAACAGTTCTTTTGGTGATTATTAGCATTTAGTGTTAGCTTTCCAGAATGTGCTGGAATCCTTTTTCTTAGTTAATAAATGGAAAACTATTCCTCCGCTGATTATTCACAAAGTGTTCTGTGTTCATCAGGAGCTGGTTCAGCTAAAAGCCCACTCAGTTCAGTTCAGTTGCTTAGTCATATCCAGCTCTTTGCGACTCCATGGACTGTAGCACGCCAGGCTTCCCTGTCCCTCACCAACTCCCGGAGTCGACTCAAACTCATGAAAGACTAATCATCGCTGTGTGAGTTTCTAGGGCACAGCAAACCTTCAGATCATGCCTTCCATCGATATGTCTTTTGATCTGGGCCGCAGTGATGGAGCGGAGGTAGCCGGGGCTGTTATTTGGCTGCTGGAAGGAGGCAGAAACGGATGGCTGTGGGGAGCCAAGTGCTGGGGGTCACACATGGAAGTGCTCGCCGAGGCGGCTGGTGAGAAAGAAACTGTTGAAGGCGACTGGGGCCCACGATAAACAAAGCAGACACATGTCACCAAATACACTGCTCCTCCCTGCGGGCAGGACAAGGGCTTCCCTCAGTCCTCACACACCAGGCTCTTTTCTCCACTTGCTTCCTTTCCCCTGTTTTTCCTCACTCTTCACCTGGCTACATCTACTCATTCTTTTAAAATATATTTAAAAAAAAAGTTTAAACAAGTAGTTCTTTAAGGACTGTTAGGAATAGTTTCAATTTTCTCTGTTCTGCCTCCTATTCCCCCTCTCTAGAAGCATTTTCTTTCTTTCTTTTTTTACTTTTCGGCTGCTCCATAAGGCTTACAGGATCTTTAGCTTCCTGACCAGGGACTGAACTTGAGACTCGGCAGTGAAGGAGCAGAGTTCTAATGACTGGACCACCTGGGAATTCCCTCAAGAAGCATTTTTAACTCGTTTGGCTGCTTTAAAGATTCACCTCCAAATAAACAGTTCCCTGGTGGCTCAGTGGTAAAGAGTCTGCTTGCAATGCAGGAGACATGGGTTCAATCCCTGAGTCAGGAAGATCCCCTGGAGGAGGGCATGGCAATCC
Organism: Capricornis sumatraensis; assembly: GCF_032405125.1. Taxonomy (NCBI): domain Eukaryota; kingdom Metazoa; phylum Chordata; class Mammalia; order Artiodactyla; family Bovidae; genus Capricornis; species Capricornis sumatraensis. The sequence goes on along the minus strand of NC_091073.1, from coordinate 115,674,314 downwards.
ACCCCAGTATTCTTGCCTGGAGAATCCCGTAAGGCAGAGAAGCCTAGTGGGCTACAGTCCATGGGGTTGCAAAGAGCTGGATGTGAAAGAAGCGACTGAGCATACAACACAGTCATACCACCATTGGGTGATGTCTCAGACGGTCTTTGGGTGAACTCTGATTCGGGTGCTACTTCTAAACCGTGTAAGAACTTCCTCACTAGTCTCGACTCTGGTCCTGAGAGCTGCCTCCTGCCCCGTCTTGTGGGGGTCAGAAGGTATTGTCTGGCTTGCTGCTGACTGAGTCCGGAGAGTTCCGCCAGCTGCACCAGCGCTGGCCCTGCGGCTCTTGCGGGGCCTCATGGACCTAAACTGTGCGCCTGCTCTGGGATCAACCCCGCTTCCCCACATCACTTCAACTTAACTGGCAGTTTCACCTGGGGTGATTCTGAACTGACATTCAGAATTCTGCTTTGGGGAACTCTGGACAGGAACACAGTTATTCATTTGAGAGATGCCTTAGAAACCACGGGGGAGAAACAGCAGGAGATTATCCTGTCTGCCTAAAACAGAGAGCACCTACTTTTGTAGACACTTCTCCCCAGCATGTCTGTACTATGAGGACTGGTACATGCTGACTTTATAATATGACCCTTGATAAAAATTTCAAGGCCCCAATAACTATCTAAACCAGCTGTAATAACTATCTTTTGCAGGCAAACATACATCAAAATGGGTTTTCCTGAATAAAAACTTATCTTCTGGCAGAGGAAAGATATTTGCTTTTTACAGTGGTAATTTCTTAACTGTCTGAAGTTGGCTCCCTCACTTCTTTTTTTTTTTTTTATTTCTTTCCACCTCTTTATCTCTCTTGGGAAGCTTTAAAAATTAATTAATTGAAATAATCATCCTGTCATTATGCATGTACTTTAAGAATTTTTATTTTGGACTACCTGCCAAAAATATCTAAAAGACAGAAAGAAAAATATTAAGTGATTTGCGTTTCTTTTGTGGACACTGAAAACTATATTTACAAAATAGCCTTTGTTACTATTGTTACAAGATAAGAAAAGGCTCCTTTCAAGTAAACGAAGAACCTTGAGCGTTATTGAGTCTTTAAAATCTAGTTTACCCTTATGGTGATAATATCAGCACCACAATTTGGTTTGTACAAGACCAGCGTCAAATTTCTTATGACTTAAAGTTTCTAAATTTCCTATGCTATCTTTATGAGTTAATTAAATCATCACTGTTTATAAACTTGTTTAAAATCGACACATACACTCACACATACATATGATTGTATTCAACTACGTGAGACGGGAATCTTGAATTTTTAAAGTGTTCTATTTTGTGAAATTTTAAAATGGTATATGTTAGAAAAAATCATTATGCTAGCAAAAATTGTAATTACTTCATTCTTAAGTAATAGTAAGGCCTTAGATGCTGCTGCTGCTGCTGCTAAGTCACTTCAGTCGTGTCCGACTCTGTGTGACCCCATAGACGGCAGCACACGAGGCTCCGCCGTCCCTGGGATTCTCCAGGCAAGAACACTGGAGTGGGTTGCCAATTCCTTCTCTAATGCATGAAAGTGAAAAGTGAAAGGGAAGTTACTCAGTCGTGTCCGACCCTCAGCGACCCCATGGACTGCAGCCCACCAGGCTCCTCTGCCCATGGGATTTTCCAGGCAAGAGTACTGGAGTGGGGTGCCATTGCATTCTCCTTTTCCTTAATTAATGACGGTAAAGAATCTGCATGTGATGCAGGAGACCTGGGTTTGATCCCTGGGTTGGGAAGATCCCCTGGAGAAGGGAATGACAACCCACTCCAGTGTTCTTGGCTGGAGAATCCCATGGACAGAGGAGCCTGGGGCTACAGTCCATGGGGTTGCAAAGAGTCAGACATGGCTGAGCGACCAACACACAGAGGCACTGATATCTAGACAATTTACCACATGAAATAGATATAAAACAGAAGCTTTTATGCCAAAACTGTTTTTAAGTAACACAAAGATTTGCTTCTTCACCCTATAAAGGGGGAGATGATAGCTTTGTATAGAATTCTCCAATTTTTAATGAGTTCAAAATTGTTACAAGAGCTCCATTGTTTACCAAAACTGATAACCAGAAAATGAGTTCGTCTTCGTAGGTAATAATGTTTAATTATTATTTTGAGGTTAATTACATATAAGCTTGATGTTTAATTAGGTAGAGCTTAAAGAGTATCTCTTGAATGTGTGAATAGAAAACAACAAAGTTTTTGGACTAAAAGATGATTTTTATCTATTTTGGCAGAGATGGGTACCAGTGTGTCTTCTAAGATTGGAGAGCTTGGGATGAAAGTCATGGCTGGGAAGCCTGTGTAGGGGGCTTTGTTAGGGGGGAGGCTCAGCACAGATTAGAACAGTAGGAAACACCCTCTGTTCACCCCCTCTGACCCCACCCTGGTCCAAAGGTGCTGAGATCCTAAACCTGAAACTTGGAATCCTGGAGAATCCTAATGTCAACTCAACCTTCGGTCATGTCAAGCCATGCCTTCTCCTCTTTCGTAAACATCTAGGTATCTAGACTGCTTTTAGGCTTTTTTTTTTTTTTTAAAGAGTCTATTAGAAATGAGAAGATGAAAAATGTGAGATGGAAACCATCACCCATCTTTCCAGCAATGTCTTGTACTTTTGGGTGAAGCCTGGGGTGGCATCTTGAAGGTTAAAAAGGCATTTCTGGGATTGGCTATAAGAGGATTCACAACTTGTTTCTTTGTTTATCCTCAATTTGTCCAGTGGCTTTAACCACCTACTGTGCCAAGTTCTTTACATCTGTTACCATCAATTTGATCCCAAGCCCCTAAAACTCCAGAGAGAGAACCACCTACCAGGAGTCAGCTTGCAAGTCAGGGGGTTAGGCTGCAAGTCAAGCCAAGCTCTATCTGACTTCAGTTTTCTTTTTCACTATTTTATGCTGCCTTCACTGTCACAGAGAAAACACCACGTTAAAGACTGGTTTGTGTTTGTGTGTGTGTGCTGATGTTGGTGAAGACTTATAAAGGACTAGACTGAATTAAATTCAGTTTGTGGATTTTCATCACTTTTTCTTAAATATTTTTGTCAATCGTGGTGGCCATACAATTGTGCTCCATAGAAAGAAAAATCTCTGCTCACACCAGAACTGGGGAGGAATTGTACACAAATAAAGAAGACAATTTCCCAGCGTAGATGGCCCAGGCAGTTACAGCCATCTGCCACTTGTTAGCCTCAAAGTCCCTCTGTCCTGTGCTTCAGATCAACCAGAGGGGAGCCCAGCGTGGTGTGGACACACACTGAGACTAGACGCCAGGGTTCCAGGAGAAGGATGGGAAAGCAGGTGGATGGTTTTGGATCCACCCAAGAAGGGTCTGACCTGCAGGTGTAGCTGCGGCGCCCTGCAGCACCCACAGGTTCACTAGCTTCAGATGAGGTTGAATCTCCCCGCTCAAGAGTCTCAAAAGGCAGAGCGAGACCCCTGACTAACATGATCTTATAACCACTGTCTTCTCCCTTCTCCAGGCTGAAGACACTCAGCTTCCCTTTTCTTTTTGAAACCAGTTCTCTGTCATCTAAGCTGGGCTTGAGGCTTCCCAGGTGGCGCTAGTGGTCAAGAGACATGGGAGACTTAAAAGAGATATGGGTTTGCTCTCTGGGTTGGGAAGATACCCCGCAGGAGGGCATGGAACCCACTCCAGTATTCTTGCCTGGAGAATCCCAGGGACAGAAGAGCTTGGTGGGCTACAGCCCAGAGAGTCACAGAAAGTCGGAAACAACTGAAGCGACTGTGTGCATACAAGCTTGCCTAGTGGCTACGCATCATCACCACGGCATCGAACTTACCACTGCAAACATTTTAAATCAGAAGCGCATGTTTTCCTGTTAAAATACATCAGGTTTAACCTATCTTAAACTTCAGATGAATCATAGAATTATAGAAATTTGGACTTTCTGTGCTGTGACTATAAGTAATCTGATGATCTAAACTGGCTTGAAAACAAAACTCCAGGAGTTTTCTCCTGACCCACAGACTTCATTTATCCTAATAGCTCAACTGAGTAAGCTTGCCTTAGTCCTTCCAGGCAAGAGGAGAGAAAAGTCCTCCTTCTTAACTCTTATAGAATTTGGTAAACTTCTTTTTGTGAGAACCTGTCTTTTGCAGGAAAACTACTTCGCTCTTGGGTTTTCTGGTCTGAGCTACTGCTGACCTGGGACATGCTTTAGTTTTTTTTTTTTTTTTTTTCCCTAGGACTAAAACATAAAATGTTAACGCTGCTGCTTTTAAAGTTTTCTTTGCAATCCAGGTACCACTCATAGTGGTGAAATCAATAGAGGGAAATAAAATTCAATACTGCTTCTTCTGAGATGTCAAAAGCTGTTTTGTTTTTTATGTTCTTCTCTTGACCATTAAAATTTCCTACTTTAATTCAAAGTTATCTACATACTTCTTTTATTATTGTTAACTGCCCCCTTTTAATTCAGTCTTTTGTGGATGAAGTGTGTCTCTCAATACCAAGGCTCCCTGCACTTTGAAAAGTGAGTGTCCTTCACTTAATGATGTCTGACTCTTTGTGACCCAATGAATTGTAGCCTTCCAGGTTCCTCTGTCCATGGGATTCTCCAGGAAAGAATACTGGAGTGGATTGCCATTTCCTTCTCCAGGGATCTTCCCAACCTAGGGTTCGAACTAGGGTCTTCCACATTGCGGGCAGATTCTTTACCATCTGAGCCACCAGGGAAGCCCATACTTTGAGGAGGTGTCTAAACGACTGGATAGTCTCACAATCTCATCTCCACAGGACTCAGTAGCACCAGAATACTGACACCCCAAGATCTGCAGATGAGTGTAGTGTCTGACTTGTGCTTGTCAGTTTCCTGAAAAGAAGCTGAAAAAGATATTAGGGAGACACCAAAGCCATTTCAAGTAATTGTTCTCCTTTGTGCAACCACAGAAGTAATATCCTCATAGGTATAAACCCAAAAAGGCTGATAGAAAAGGTTCTCCGAACAGAGGCGATTGATGGTCCTCAGAGACGGGAATGCATTGCAGGCTGACATATTGATCACTTGCATTTGGAGGCAGCATGGCGCTGTGGGATCGCTTTGCAGAGCCATGAGCCTGAGTGCCAGTTTGAGTGATGGATTTGACGCAAAAGACTGGAATGGGGCCCCGTTACTGTGGGAAATGAACCTCTGCTTTTTAATGAATCCATAGCAGTAATTTCATGTATAGATTCCATCTGCATGGAAGATGGGAGGCATACCTGTGGAATGTGTGCTCTGAAACCTGATCACCGATTCTCTCGAATAAGCATAAAGAAAGTGAATAAGCATCCTCAGTCTCGTAAAGTGGGTTTAGTTTTCACATCCCCCCTCCTTCACAATGGGAATCAGAATATAGGGAATTTTGAAAACAGAGAGGAATGTCGTGCAGATTTATTTCCTTTCCTCAGAAGCATTATCGAGAACTATTTAAGGTTACAATTTGCACAGAATAGAGCAGCTAACCAGCTTGATTTTCTGTGTGGTCTCTTCTCTACCATGTGACAGAGAGGATTGGGCTCTGATTTCTACATGTGAAGGTGAAAACTCTTAGGTACAATGATTTCTTTTTTTTAAAGGAAACTCTTTTATCTCAGCTAAAGATAGTTTTTTTTTTTTTTGCTCTTTTCTCTACTTTTTATTTCATGCTTAAATTTCATTTTCTCTCCCCTTATATGACTAAGACCAGATATATAGAAATGCTATATTATACAATTATGCTGCTATGTTTAAAAGTCTAGGATGCTGTGAATATTTAAACAAATTCATTTGTATCCTGCATAGAACACTGAAAATAGATTCTAATTATGACATATATTACACATTTTCATTAACACCACCTGAATTTTTATCATTATTAAAGAGATTATCTTAAAAGTGAGGTTGGTTATCAAAGAAAGAAATGTAAAAAAATATAAAAATAATGTGCACTTTGAAACATATGTGGCTTCCCTGATGGCTGAGAGGGTAAAGCGTTTGCCTGCAATGCAGGAGATCTGGGTTTGATCCCTGAGTCGGGAAGATCCCCTGGAGAAGGAAATTGCAACCCACTCCAGTGCTCTCTCCTGGAAAATCCCATGGATGGAGAAGCCTGGTAGGCTACAGTCCATGCGGTTGCAAAGAGTCGGACATGACTGAGCGATTTTGCTTTCTTTATTTTCTTTGAAGTATGTATGAGAAAGCAGGTTCACCATCAGCTGATGTTTCTGTGGCTGATGCCAGACATGTGTGCGGGGAGGGGTCGTGTGTTCCCAGTGTCTGCCTCCCCCAGCAGTAACTGTCTACGGTGTGCCTTGTCCCGTAAAGAAGTTTGTCTTGGTAAAGAGGACAAGCAAGGGATCCATCCAGCCCTCACCAAAGGGAGCTGGCCAGTGGAAGCTGTCCTAGGAGCGCCATGTGGCAGACAGCAGGATGGCTGGCTGACCACTCTGATGCTAACTGGGTGTCCTGAGAATGTTTCTGTTCTTGACTAGTCCATGGTGCGTGTGTGCGCGCGTGTGTGTGTAATTCATCCTTTTGCTTACAAAAATGAGTGGAAGCAAGGGGAATCTAACATGCATCAGAGTTTTGTGAGCTGGGTGAATGCAGGTGGGTGAAGATAACCACAAATTGGTATGCATTGGCTGTACCGGAATTGAAGAAGTCTTCAAATCTCTGCTATTTCGCTCTGGGGATAGGAAATCTGTTTCAAAAACCCTCACAAGGACTGTACCTGGTAGATGCCACAGCGACACACAGTCTTTTCATTCGGGTCACCGTGAGTGCCAGAGCAGAGAAGTTCTGCTCCTGAAAGCACATGTGTGGGTCAGCGTCCACGCTTTCTCCCCAGTCTTTAGTCTCCCTTTTCGAGAAAAGATTTGCTTCTTCTCCTCCACGTCCCATGATGCTGCTGACGTGCAGCTCTGTAGGGCATGGGGACCTTCCAGGAACTTGTGGACAGCTGAGTCTTTTCAAAGCTGAACCGACAGGGTCCTATAGGGCATGGATGCGAAAAATGCTGCAGATGTGGGACATGCAGGCAAAGGGAGCCACGCGTGTGAGACCCCCACACCCTCCATTCAGATCGCTCCTCTCCTGTCTTCAAAATTCAATACATACAGTTGGGCTTTTTCCCTTCTTTTGTTGCAGAAGAAGATATTTTCATCTGCTCTTATTAAATAGTCAAAATAAAATGAACAGGAAGTTTGGCCCTTATGCCAACCACAAGCAGACAGTGGTTGTGCAAGAAATACTTGCTAAATTGAATTGAATTGTGGCTTAATGAGTCACTTCTCTGAACCTTAAAAGTGTTCAATTTCTGTGGAAATGTTTTCTGATGAACTGGCTCTGCTTGACTTTTTTTGGAAAGATAGCACAGAAATGACTGCAACAAATTTAATAGATTTGTTAAATAGACTAAGGACTATGAAGAAACACATAATCAGAACAGACCCACAGAATATGCAAAACCAACTTAATTATTAGTGCGAAAGCTCCCTAATTTAATTGAATAGAATTACATTATCTTAAAGAGGATATATGCATATTTGTTAAAAATAGTTGCTTTGGGGTTACAATGATTATAAAATTGAGTCAGAAAAGGGGGCCCCAGACAGCACGCACAGCATGAAATGGAATCACTTAATTGGTGGCACCTAGCTTGCTGTTGATGCTAACTAGTCAAAGAGCTGTGAAGTTCATACAATTATGAGCAAAGTTGAATAATTGTTTTTCTTTATTGTTTTCTACCTTTTTTCTATAATGATTACTCAAATTTAGCTTCTTGATCTGCCCCCCTCCGACTCAGGGAAATAAGCTTGCAATATTATCCAGCAATAAAAAGAAATGAGCCATAGAGACAGGAAAAAACATGGAGGATCTTTCCATGCCTACTGCAAAGTAAAAGAAGCCTGTCTGAAAAAGGCATGATTCCAACCCTGTGACATTCCAGAAAATCCAAAACCATGGAGACGGTAAAAAGATCAGTGTCTGCCAGGGGTTGGGGGCAGGCAGGAAAGTCCAGTTGGAACACAAGGGATTTTTAGACTAAATTGCGGCAATGGCACCCCACTCCAGTACTCTTGCCTGGAAAATCCCATGGATGGAGGAGCCTGGAAGGCTGTAGTCCATGGGATCGCTGAGGGTCGGACACAACTGAGCGACTTCACTTTCACTTTTCACTTTCATGCATTGGAGAAGGAAACGGCAATCCACTCCAGTGTCCTTGCCTGGAGAATCCCAGGGACAGGGGAGCCTGGTGGGCTGCCGTCTATGGGGTCGCACAGAGTCAGACACGACTGAAGTGACTTAGCAGCAGCAGTCCTAATGATACTGTAATGGTGGAGACCGGTCATTCATTATACATTTGTCAAAATCTGAAGGACGTACAACAAAAAGAGTGAAGCCTAATGCAAACTATGGACGTGAGTTAATAATATTGTATTGGGGGCTTCCTGGGTGGCTTAGTTGTAAAGAATCCTCCTGCCAAGGCAGGAGACACAGACAGGTTCAGTTCCTGGGCCGGGAAGATCCTACGTGCTGTGGAGCAACTAAGCCGGTGCGTCACAACTACTGAATCTGTGCTCGAGAGCCCCGGGGCCACAGCCATGGAAGCCCGAGCGCCCTGGAGCCCGCACTCCACAACAAGAGAACCCCCCACCAGAGGCCCGAGCATCACCACTGGAGAACGGCGCCCACCCACCACAACTGCAGGAAAACCCGCGCAGCACAGCCAAAACCAAACAACTCAATAATACATAAACTTAAAAAGTATTGTGCCAATATGTTTCATCATTAACAGCAAACATACTATGTTGTGGCAAGTATACAACGCCAAAAATAACCGTGGTGCAGCAAATGCTAGTCACGGGGGACTTTGTACACCTCTGGGGAACAGTGAGTGGGCACATGGGACTCTCTGTTCTTTAATGTTTCTGTAAACCTAAAACTGCTTTAAAAATTAAAGTAAATTAATTAAATTTTTAAAATAAAGTTCACAAAATCAAACCTTCAAACTATTAAGCCACGTGACAGTGAGTCATTGGCAAGACTAGGTTACTTTTGTTTTAAATTACCAACATAACCCCATTTGTACCTGATATTGCCATTAATTCAATATTAATTAAGTTAAATAACCTTATTATTAAAAAAAGAACTAAAAAGGCTTATTTGTTTTAGGGTTTGATTCATATATCTAATAATACTAGAGAAGGGAATGGCTGCTCACTCCAGTATTCTTGCCTGGAGAATCCCATGGACAGAGGAGCCTGGCAGGCTAAAGTCCATATAGGGTTGCAAAGAGTTGGACACGACTGAGCAACCAACACTTCTGCTTTTCACTTTCACTTTCAACTAATAATAAGAAAAATAGATTAAAAACTTAATATTTTAGAATATGTTTCAGAATCAGTCCCACAAAAGTTAATTTGTGGATATGGGCTGTGTTGAGCCTGCACTTATTGGCTGAATTTTCTTTCCTGTCTCCCTCCTATCGCCTTTCCCATGTTAGCTAGAAATCTGAAGTCAGGTCCTTCTGTGTGGGGGTCTCTGCATCAGGGCCGCAGACGCCTGCAGACCCCGCTGGTTGCACATGATGAGGACACCGCACTGGGAGATGGAGGGCGGGGGAAGTGGAGAGGAGACGTTATGAGAGATCGATGTGATCCTCTGCTTAAGATGGCAAATGAATATACGATGTCTCTCTCCCAGGGCCCTTCTCTTTCACGAAACAGGCACAGACAATAGATGGACAAGCGAGCACAGAAAGACGCACCTAATCCTGGTTTCACTGCTTGCTGTATGACTTGGCACATGTCACTTAAATTCTCCGCACCTCTTTCCTCATCTATCAAGTGGGGGGTTTAAGCAGGTACACACTTGCAGGGTGAGACTAGCAAGCGCAACAGATGTTGTTCCTGACTGTATCTACCGGGTACTACAGATGAGATGGAAGGACAATCAGTTAAAGTTGACTCTAGGGACAGAAAAATGGAACAGTGCCTGCTTTCTGATTTACAACTTTGCTTTATCCTCTGAACTCATACTTCACATGCTAATTCCTCATGGACATTAAAGGTGGAATTACAGTTTGAGAAAAAATTAACCTAGGAGAAGTAGTTTGAATTACAAATTATTCAAAAGTTTCTTTGAGAAGTTTAGCTTCCTTACCTAAGCACACTTTGGTTTTAACAACTACATTTAAAAACAGAAAAGAAATCTTAGACAACAGTCTGTCTTATTTCCAGAGCATGGAGTTGTCACAATAAAAGTCTAGCCATACTTGCTGCCAGAAAACACCAACCATATATGAAATACCTATTGTAAACATTTAGTGCTTTTTAAAATAGCAGGATTATTCACATCCTGATTTTTTTTCAGATTTTATTTTATTATTTTTTTTACTTTACAATATTGTATTGGTTTTGTCATACATCAACATGAATCCACCACGGGTGTACATGTGTTCCCAATCCTGAACCCCCCTCCCACCTCCCTCCCCATACCATCTCTCTGGGTCATCCCAGTGCACCAGCCCCAAGCATCCTGTATCCTGCATCGAACCTGGACTGGCGATTCGTTTCTTATATGATATTATACATGTTTCAATGCCATTCTCCCAAATCATCCCACCCTCTCCCTCTCCCACAGAGTCCAAAAGACTGTTCTATACATCTGTGTCTCTTTTGCTGTCTCGCATACAGGGTTATCGTTACCGTCTTTCTAAATTCCGTATATATGTGTTAGTATACTGTATTGGTGTTTTTCTTTCTGGCTTACTTCACTCTGTATAATCGGCTCCAGTTTCATCCATCTCATTAGAACTGATTCAAATGTATTCTTTTTAATGGCTGAGTAATACTCCACTGTGTATATGTACCACAGCTTTCTTATCCTTTCATCTGCTGATGGACATCTAGGCTGCTTCCATGTCCTGGCTATTATAAACAGTGCTGCGATGAACACTGGGGTACACGTGTCTCTTAAGAGATGTATAACCCTTCTAAACAAATTTTGTATTTCCACGGCTTCTCTATTCTTTCTTCAACTATTACAGAAAAGTCTGCAGGCAGGCCAGCCTTTCCAAATGTGGCCAGAATCTGCTGGGGGATTCTGTAAAGCACAAACTTGAGGGCTAAATCTGCTTCTTCTGTCTACTCTTTATTGCATTTTTTCTGTTTTGTCCTTCAGTGTATTCCAAGCTCGTCTGTCCATGGGCTTTCCCAGGCAAGAGTACTGGAGTGTGCTGCCATTTCCTCCTCCAGGGGATCTTCCCGACCCAGGGACTGAACCCCTGTCTCTTGTGTCTCAGGCACTGGCAGGTGGGTTCTTTACCACAAGTGCCAACTGGGAAGCCCCATTCAAATGAAGGGTAGCCTGATTTTTTTACATCCCAATGTGTTAATCCTCAAGGTATCCAGGGTTGAAATTGTAGGCCATTAATTAGATTGTGGAAAGGATCTTTGTAGCTCAGAATCCTTTCCCCAAACGCACCATGGTCCCCTTCCCTGGGTCCTAAGATAAAGCAGTGCTCAGGGCCAGTTGATCATCGTGCTGAGTAAGGAACCACGAGATGTCACAGACCAGAAGGAAAAGATCCAGTTCCCCCAGGTAACCTCAGCTGGACCTGTTACTCTATTTCACTGAGCAATAAGGACTCTCTTCTTAACCTCCACGGTATCATATGTGATAATAGTTATGACGGGCTTTTAACATTTCCAAGTGTCACACAAATCTAATGCATCATCACAGTCATGTGGTAGGGGGTTAAACATAATGCAGTTGATTTTCAATATTTATGCTTTCTGTAGTCAGTGTGAACACTGAATTAGTAAATACTGAGCAGTAAATACTGCTCCCAGGGGAAATACAGGGTGAGGTTCCGTGAGCCCCTGGTCATAGCATTTCATCAACCAGTCAATAGGAACCTTGTTTTATGTGTGTTTCTATGTAAAGATGCCTTATTTAACATATGTTGCTGATTCATTAACATTGAACTCATGGCCCAAAGCCTGTAACTCATGCCTGAATGATAATTCAACGTGCTTTGTGAAGCACAAAGGCTTCTTGCGTTTAGGAACAACAGACGGCACTTGAGCACTTCACTCAGAGCCATTCTGAACTGTGAAAGCACCAATAAAAAGCCCCCAAATGCAAAAAGATGTGGCAGTAAGTAGACCATGAACAGGACGATTGTTTACAGTAAGAGAGCTGAACAAGAAGGCAGTGTCGCCTTGTCTCAGCTGGAATGTGGGTGTTGGTGACACTTTTTTTTTCTGCTCTACACATCTCTGCAAATGGCCACAGAGTCACCACTAGTAATTCTTTGGGTTTATAGATAAATCTTTACCAGTAGACGAATTCTCAAATATGAAAACTATGAATAATGATGATCAATTGTATGATTAAATTTTCTGTGTCTTCTGGAATAGTTCTGAATACCATAGTAAGAGGAATTTTGGCTTTCAAGGTGCTTGCTTATTTAGAAACATTTGGGTATACCAATGTACACTGTATGTCAAAAACAGGTGAGCTGAAGATTCGTGACAGAAAAAGATTCCCTGCTTTTGACAACCTGGTGTAACCAAATACTAAAAATGTCATAAAAAACAGAACTAATGTTTTCTCACTGAATTTTAATGATAAACACTTTTGGGGGTTTGTTTTGTTAATGAAAAATGATTTAATTTTGGGAAAAAAGGTGGTGATACGATGGCATTGATTTTGCTTTCAGTTGAACAGTTCCCAATGTTTTCAGGGCTTATTGATTTCTTGTTTTTATGAGTGACTTGGCATTGAGGTCAGACCTTGCTTCATTTTTATGATTAAGAGTCAAGATTAGATATAGTAACACTGCCTAAGATGTCTGAGTCCTGACTATGAAGTAGGCACTGTGATAAATGCTTTACATTCCTGATACCGTTTGTGATCTTCACAAGAAAGCATCGGACATCAGTACTACTGTTACCTACAGTTTATAGAAAACTGAAGCTCAGACATGCAGGGAGCCTGCTGTAGCTCCCAGAGTAGAGGGGGCAGCTGACCCCAGGCGTCTGACAACACAGCGTGCATTCTTCATCTTCACTCTGTGAAATCTCCTCTTCCAGCCTAAACTAGATTGAAAGATTTGCGTTTGGAGCTCTTTTATCTGGATGTTGAGAATGTGTCATTTGGTTACACTGCTGTAATTATTAATTGTATTTGTCAAAGACACGTTTGCCTGACCAGCCAAGATGATTATGCTATTGACAGTGTGTTACTTTGAAAACGATACTGAAGGAACCGGCCACATGACCTTGGCCCTGTCCCTCAACCTTTGTGAGCACCGTTTTCCTTAGCTGTGATGTTACACAATTATGGTTTAATTAAATTATATCTTGGATGTTTCTATGACTGTATGATGGTAATGATGATGGAAAAAACCCATACGGATGTCTAAGAATGAAAGCTATTAATGCGATTAAAAAAGAATGTGAAGGTAACCTTAAAGTATAACTCACAGGAGAAATGCCTTCTAAATAGGCTTCAGCCTTGAGAAGATTTTGGATGTTAAGCCTTAAATTTTCTTAAGGACATGAAAAATTAGATATAATTGCTCCTCTTCAAGAAATATTATTTCTTGCCTATCACTTAAATAAGCTTTCTCATCAGGGTTTTACGACTTCTTTAATCATTATAATAAAAGCTGAAGGCGACCGAGGAGGAATTTCAATGAACTCTTTGCCATTTGTTCGTGTATCAATTTTGCCTCATCCTACGCAGGATGTGTCAGGGACACTTTCTGAAAAGAGTAGCAGGTTATCTATCACATTTTTCTCTGTTTCTGTTAAAAAATGCAAAGGCAAAAATAAAAAAAAAATTAAAAAAATAAAAAAATGCAAAGGCAAAAAAAAATGCAAAGGCAAAAAAAATGCAAAGGCAAAAAAATAAAAAATAAAAAAATAAAAAAAAATGCAAAGGCAAGCAGGTCAGGGCTGAACAGGAAATGGTGTGATGGCTGCATCCTCCTCCTCCTTGCCCATCCCCCTTCTGCAGGATCTTGCGTACCAGCCTCTTGTAGACGCTAAACACCATCCCACGAATAAATGAGTCCAGAGAAGAGTGTGGACTAGACTGTCTTTTACTTTGATTCAGTTCAGTTCAGTTCAGTCACTCAGTGGTGTCCGACTCTTTAGTACCCCATGGACTGCAGCACGCCAGGCCTCCCTGGCCATCACCAACTCCCAGAGCTTGCTCAGACTCATGTCCATCAAGTCAGTGATGCCATCCAGCCATCTCATCCTCTGTCGTCCTCGTCTCCTCCCACCTTCAGTCTTTCACAGCATCAAGGTATTTTCCAATGAGTCAGTTCTGTGCATCAGGTGGCCAAAGTATTGGAGTTCCAGCATCAGCATCACTCCTTCCAGTGAATATTCAGGACTGATTTCCTTTAGGATGGACTGGTTGGATCTCTTTGCAGTCCAAGGGACTCTCAAGAGTTTTCTCCAACACCGCAGTTCAAGAGCATCAATTCTTCTGCGCTCAGCTTTCTTTATAGTTCAACTCTTGAATCCATACATGACTATTGGAAAAACCATAGCTTTGACTAGGCGGACCTTTGTTGGCAAAGTAATGTCTCTGCTTTTTAATATGCTGTCTGGTTGTTCATAACTTTTATTCCAAGGAGCAAGCAAGCATCTTTTAATTTCATGGCTGCAGTCACCATCTGCAGTGATTTTAGAGCCCCCCAAAATAAAGTCTGATACTGTTTCTATTGTTTCCCCATCTATTTGCCATGAAGTGATGGGACCAGAGGCCATGATCTTGGTTTTCTGAATGTTGAGTTTTAAGCCAACTTTTTCACTTTCTTCTTTCACTTTCATCAAGAGGCTCTTTAGTTCTTCTTCGCTTTCTGCCATAAGGGTGGTGTCACCTGCATATCTGAGGTTGTTGACATTTCTCCCGGCAATCTTAATTCCAGCTTGTGCTTCATCCAGCCTGGCATTGCGCATGATGTACTCTGCATATATGTTAAATAAGCAGGGTGATAGTATACAGCCTTGACGTACTCCTTTTCCTATTTGGAACCAGTCTGTTGTTCCATGTCCAGTTCTAACTGTTGCTCCTTGACCTGCCACAGATTTCTCAGGAGGCATACAGATTTCTTACTTAGGTTATTTCTCTAAAATTGAAATTTGTATTGAGGTAACTTGAATTGCTTGTAGTTATAGAAATAATACAGAGAAGTTTCTTGAATATGTTGCCCAGCTTTCCTCAAAGGAAACATTTTGCAAAACTATTGTGGAATGTCACAATCAGGATATTGAGCTCCATACAATTCACCTTGGCACTCCGACTTTGTATCAGTGTGTGTGTGAGCGTGTGTATTTGATTCCATACAACTGGATCACCTGTGTGGGCTTGGCCATTGACCGCTGCAGGCAGATAAGAAATGAATCCAACTAGTAAGACACCTCATGTTCCCCTTTCGTATCCACAGCCCCCTTGGCTTCTCTTTCCCCCTCCCTCACAAACCTGTCACCACTGCCGGCAAGCACTAAGCTGTCCTCTATTTCTAAAATTTTGTCATTTCAAAGATGTCATGTGAATGGAATCATTAGGTGTGCAGTCTCTGGGAATTGGCCATTCCCTCAGAATAATCCCCTAGAGATTTATCCAAGTGGTTTTGTGTATCAGTAGTTGGCGCCTGTCACTGAGCAGTACCCCATAGTATGGAGATAGCACTGGTATTATTTCCAGGTGGAGCTTTATTCTTTTTAGCTTTTCTGGCTAATGACTGTGTCCTAGTCCACCCAAGACGCCATCTGCCTGGGGAGGTGGGCAAGGGGTAGAGGTGGGCAGGGGGTGGAGAGGGCAGAAGGGAGGATTCTTCCAGGAGTGCTCAGCTTCTGACATGCATCACGGGACTGCACATCCACAGAACACTCTGGAACTTGCCCAGAACAGAAGTCTTCATTTTTATCTCCTGGTCCCCAAGCCACTTCTCTCCCAATGTCATTCTCAGTAAACAGCACCACCATTTACCGAGTTATTCAGGCCAAAATCCTGGGAAACCATCTTGGTCCTTTTCTTCCACCTACCACCTTCCATCTATCACCAAACACTGTGGGCTCTTCCTTCAACATATTCCTGTCCCGCTTGCTTCTCCACTGTTCCAGTGCTTGTTTCAGCACTAGACTGCCGTCTGGTCTCTGCAGCTGAAATTCTGCTGGTCCCTTCAGTCCCTCCTGCCCTTCCCCGCCCAGCCCTGCTGTGGTGAGCACAGCGCCCAGCAGGTGGATAACGTTCCCATTACCTCAGCTGGATCAATGCTGAAGGGGGAGGAGAAGGGGAGGACAGAGGATTGGATGGCTGGATGGCATCACCAACTCAATGGACATGAGTTTGAGCAAGCTCCAGGAGTTGGTGATGGACAGGGAGGCCTGGCGTGCTGCAGTCCATGGCGTTGCAAAGAGTCAGACATGACTGAGTGACTGAACCGAACTGAACTATCTGCTGCTTCCCACCTCACCTCCACAACGGTCTACGACCCAGTGTCTGGCTGCTGGCTAACGCTCTAGCTCTGTCTGTCTGTCTGTCGTCACTGTGGTCCAGCCACCCTGGTTTTCTTGCTGTTCCTTGAATGAGCCAGGCATATGCTTCTACCTCAGCCTCCCAGCCTTTCATCACCTTCCACACTTCCCGGGACACGTTCCCTCCAGATGTCTGTACATCGCTGCCCTCACCCTGCTTAAACTCCACCTCTTCCCATCTCCTCTGAGAGCACTTCCCCGAATCCTCCTCTGTTTTTCTTCATCACATTTCCCACTGGCTGACATCACATCACACAATTATTTTTTCAGCCTGTTCATGCCCACTAGGATACATGCCTCACATCAAAGGCATTTTCTGTTAGAGTCATTGTTTCATCGCTACCTCCTGGCATACATAAGCAGCCAACATACGTCTGAGTGGATAAATGATTTCCCCAAATTTCCTTACTCATACCTTTTAAGCCATCAAGGACAAAGCAGGCCACAGGGTCTTCCTGTGACACAGAGGCAATACTCATTCTTCCAGCCACCAAGGGAAAGACATAAAGCTCTTTCTTAACTGCAGGAGGATTTGATGGAAGGAACATCAGCATCCCCTAAATCCTCTCTCCTGCCCAGGATCCATGCCCTCTTGCCATGACTGGGGAAGCAGAGTCTGTTTGTCTTCGCTTTGTCTCTGGATTTGGTCAAATGGCTTCATCTGGACAATGGCATGTTAGTGGGCAAGGCAAGAACAAAGGCTTCACAAGTGTTGACACTATTGTCTATTTCTCTGCCACCGGCTTGATGTGAGTTTGCCTGTGAAACCCTGTGGTCCTGGGAGGAAGTGGACCGGTGTATCACAGAGCCCTCAGCCCTTAGCTGACCTGCAGATCAGTGAGAAAAAGTGACTGTTGGAACTGCATGTTACCTGTACTTCTTTTTGGAGATAGACAGCTAACTGGTAGAACAGATTAAAGTAAGATTTCTTTTTTAAAAGCCCAAGAAAACTATGAGGAAAAGGAAGGCTCAGAGGGAGAGAGGACCTAAGCTCTGGCTCAGAGAGCGGGCAGGGGGCTTACAGGGGCAGGAGGTCTCCTGCCCAGCTTCCTGATGCGAGGCTATGGGAGAAGCCTGCTGTGCAGGGGGCTCGCACCAACACCTGGCCAGCCAGCCTCATCAGGAGAGAAAAGAAGAGTGAGCAGATGGGTTTCTGGCTCCTCCCAGCCGTTCTCTTGTAAGGAGTAAACCTTGAGATAAGGCTGAAGATTCGACCGTGCAGCTGTCGTGGGAAGAGGGGAGGGTGCAACACAGACTCAAGGCTCTGCTCCTGCCCCCCAGTGCAGGACAGGAAAACAAAGGCACCAATGGCGGATGGTCTCTGGAAGCAGTGCCTCGGTCAAGTAGGGACTATAAGTTCATCAGCCTCAGATCATAGCATCCAAGGCCAGAGGTGCACCCAGGGACCCAGCACTGGTCTGGAGGCCAGTTGATGGCAGCCTCTGCAAACGCAAGGGAGGACCAGTGATGACCCGCGTCCCTCCTTGTGATGATGTTAAAGGAACATGTAAGTGATAATGTCTCACTGCCCATCCCCTTCTACATTCCATGCACCCGCACACACACAGAAGGAAGCAGGGGATGGGAAGGCCACGTGAGAGACGAGCATTGTCATTCAGGAGGATGAGAGATGATGGAAGGGACTGCTGAAACAGCCAAGTCAGACTGAGCGGTGAGCTGGACTGGACATTGTGTATCTGCCCTTGCCATGCAGTGGGAGCAAAAGTCGCTCAGTCATGTGCGACTATTAGTGAACCCATGAACTATATAGTCCATGGAGTTTTCCAGGCCAGAATACTGGAGTGGGTAGCCTTTCCCTTCTCCAGGGGATCGTCCCAATCGAGGGGTCGAACCCAGGTCTCCTGCATTGCAGGCGGACTCTTTACCAGCTGAGCCACTCACCAGGGATGCCCACTCACCACTGACAGATGGAGACACTGTATTGTCTGTGAACATCCGAGTTGTTTCATGCACAACAACGTGCAGCTGTGTGACAACCATAGCAACCCCCACTTCGGTCTCCCTGCAGCCTCCCACTCACTTCCTGTTAATCATTCTCCACTCTGCAGATGGTGTTATCTTTCTAAAACATCAATCCAAGCAGGTTATTCTTCTGATTTAAAAACAATCCTTCCATGACTGCTTTTAGCGTCCAGGATAACATTAAAACCTTAATGTGACTTGGGGCTGAATCCTGTAATATGGCATCACCTCTGCATTCACCTGGGATTCCAAAGAGGTCTGACTGTGATGCCCCGAGCCCAGTGCCTTCTCCTGGCCTGGGGCGGGGGCGGTGGGTGTGCAGGGTGGGGGTTGTGGGCCTGCACTGCTGAGGAGTTAATTCTCAGGCAGCAGCCCTGAGTCAGGCCGGGTGGGAAGGAGGAGAAGCGAGGCCCTGGCTCTGCTCTGTCCCCCACTGTCCCCCGTGGTCCTGAGCGCCACTTACTCGCAACGTCAGTGGCCTGATAATGGCCATTCTTTTCCTGGTTTCACTTCTCCACTCCCTTACTGGGATTTCCTGGGCTCCTCCCCCAAATAAGCTGGTATTCACATCCTCAGCCCCTTGCTACTACTCCACCAAGGGGCTCCTCTTCTGACTTCAAGAGTTCCTCCTGGGAGAACCTAAAACATGATGGGTGACCGTACGATTCATTAACACACTGGGCCACGTTTTTAGAGTGAATGTGGCCATTGCTAATAGCTCACCCTTGTCCTGGCAGGAGGCGACTGGGACGGTCCTGGGGCTGTCAGGACATTGGGATGTCCTTCAGAAGCATGTGTGGATCTGAACCCAGCTTTCTGCTGCTGCTTGATCACTTGCTTCTTCTTACCCTAGTTCCAACCCTTCTGAATGAAACTTGCTGCAGTTCCTCAAATTTCCCTTGCGGCACGCTGTGTTTTCAAAGACTGAAATAATACCACTCGCCTGCATGCTCCTTCCCAGAGTGACCCTGTCACTGAGCCATCAAAAGAAGAGTCTGCTTAGCCTTTCCTGGGATCTGGGCTGCAGCCTAGATCTGGGCAATAGCCGCTAGTAAGGAGGGTGTGCGTGAGCTCTGAGGCTGGGTCTTAGGGACCTCCAGTTTGCACCTTTGCTTTTTCCAAGGCTCTTTCATAGAGACCAGCTGCCATGATGGGAGGAAGCCCAGGCAGCCATGAGGTCGAGCCTTGGAGGTGGGGCTGGAGGTGGGGGGTGGGTCTCGGCCGGAGAACCAAGGCCCCTGGCTGAGAGCCCCAGGGAAGCTCCTGGGCACCCATGTGATTGAGGCCACTATGCACCATTCAGTCATTCTTATGTCCTGGCTGAGACCACATGAAGCAGAAGAGTCAGGCCACATAAGTGTGTGAAATCATAAAGTATTGTTCAAGCCACAGAGTGCTGGCTGGGCTGTTGTACAAAACAGAACCGAAATACCGCTCCTCTTTTTGTCCGCTGCTCCTCCCTGTTCCTTTGCCCAGATAACTCTAACCTATCACTCAGATCTCAGCTTCTGTGCCATATCCCCTGGGGCGCCTTCCCTTACTTCCTGGACTGTGTCAATGCTCCCCCTTCTTGCTCTCAAAGAACCCAGTATTTCCACCTTCCATTTATCCTGCCACAGGTCCTTCCACTTCGAATTGCCTTTCAACACTGGCTGCTCTCTTCCAGTTAGAACTTAAGCCCCTGTAAGAAACTGTGCCTGTCTTGGACATCATAGGTGTTCCAGTGGCGTATACAATGCCTGGTGTGTGACAAATGATGATTACATACTTGTTTAATTATGATTTAATAAAAATAACTAATGTTTATTACACCTATACTATGGGGCAGACCCCATGCTTCCTATTAAGCATGCATTATATTGTTGAATCCCGCAAAGCAGTGGCCATTACTATTCCTGTTTAATACATGAGGAAACAGAATGCCCAAGATGTTAAGTAACTTGCCAAAGTCAAACTATTGGTAAGTGACAGAGTAAGAACGCAAACCCACAAGTGTGACCGCAAAGATTGCTCTTAACTGCAATCCTTATGTATCAATCAGGATGGGTTAAGTTGTGCTGCAGTAACAGATAGCCCTGAAGACTTGCTAACTTTAGAATGCAAAGGTTTTTTTTTTTTTTTTTTCCTTTGGAGGCTGTAGGTTCATCATAAGTTGACATGGTGCTCTGTTCATTGTGGCCACAGAGGGATCCTGTCGAGGGAACAACCACTGTCTTGAGGTTTGTTGGCCACCATATCAAAGGGACAGAAGGACCCCAGAAGGTCTTGCATCAGCAGTTGGGTGTTCTTGCCTAGAAACAGCACATGTATTTTCTACTCATCACATTTTTTTGGCTAGAAATAACTCACCGAGCAGCATGACGCCTACCAGAGTGGATCACCTCGTCCATGAATGAGCATAGCGGTATGCCATTCCCTGCTGTGTTGGGAGGCTTTGCCAAATTTCTGGAAAACCTTAGACTAAGGATTTCTTTACCAAGGATCATAATATCCACATTTGAGATACAATGGAGATCATACGGTGGCTTCCAACAGGTCTACCGCAGGTTTTCTATTTCAGTTGCTTCTATAGTGGTAGTCTGAAAAAGAGTTTCTGGGACCAAGATGACTCACAAACTGTACTAAGTTCAAATGGGTCAGCACTGACCTTTAATTTGACCATTTCAGACCTTGCCTCTGATAAGCAGCCCTGGTCATTAAAGCAACGATCACTCGGCACTAGCTACTATTCAGCTTCTTTCCAAGCACAGTTTCTCAAGCTCACACAGAAGAATTGATACATTTTCCCTACAGAGTAGGTCTGTCTTATGATTTGGTACTACTATGCTACATGGCCGTGACACGAATGGTTAATTTGAAAAACAGATAAAAGGCGGGTTCAGATTTTACTTTCCAAAAAGAAAATTAAAATGAGTATTGCAATCCTGAAAACAGAGGCTGTTTAATAACACAGAATGTGCAGTGATGTGAGGAGCAGTCGATACTGACATTCTCACAGTGGTGTGTGGCCTCAAGGAGCCCTAAACACAACTGTCCCTTGAATTCTCACGTGGAGCAGGAGAACCTTCTCAGCTTTAGCATTGCAGTTTTCACCTTTCAAAAAAGCCACCATCATCTTACAGTTTCAAGGGTTTTCTAGGCTTTATGCAAGTTGGTCTCACTCAAGCCAGGAAACTCCTCAAACTACAGGACACATTTTAATCTAGCTTTTGTTCAGTACTCTCGATATTGGAAGCTCCACTACTTCAGAAGAGTGGCCCCTCATTTTTGAATAGTTTTAGCTATTAGGAAGTTCTTTCGAACTGAAATTTTCCTCTCACTTGGCGACTCTGGTCCCTTGGAGTAAGCCTCTACAAAGCCTAATTCTTCTGTTATGGAGCAGTTGTCAAGACTGAAAAATGGATTCTTTCATATCTCTTAAATCATATCTTTTTATTGATGTAAGTATCTCCAAGTCTGTTGATTTTTTTCCCCTTATGGGTCCTTTACCTATTTGGTCTTCTTAAAAGACGTCTTAAAATGTGGTGCTTGGGATCGGCCAGGACATCCCACCCGAGGTCTGCCCATACTTCTTGCTGTGTACATAATTCTCTTATTAACGTACTTCAGCATTATATTTCTTTAAAAATCAGTCACCACATATCCAAATGTCCATAAAACCACCCCCGCCCCTGAGTCTTTCATGATACCAGGAGTCTTTCATCTTCTACTTATATGCTTTTTTTTTTTCTTCTGGTCTAAGTGCAAGAATTACGTTTATCTCTATTATATTCCATCTTATTATTTTTATCCTATCTTTCCAGCCTGTCAAGATGCTTTTAAAGTGTTTTTTATCATCCGGCTTATTAAACCATCCCTCTCAGCTTTGCGGCATTTGCAAACTTAATAAACATTCTATTTGTGTCTTTATCCAAGGCACTGATAGAAATGTTGGGGGAAGATATAAGTAGCAAGGAAGACTCTGCTACAGGCTTCCAACTGACTTAAAGATTCTCCTGAAAGACTATTAAATTAGTTTTGAAAATCAGATATATAAAGTCCATGACATCATTCAGCTAGTAAATGATGGACATAACTAGGTCTGGTGAAATTTATACTTTGTGAAGCTTTGCTCATTGCTAGGGATCCTGGCTTCCTCCTTGCAGGATTCAGAAATGTCACAACTCATTCCAAAATTCTGTTGCCGGTTGACAGCGTTCACAGTTTTATTTCTAGAATATATTTCTGCCGCTCCCTTTAGAAGTCACACTTGTCGTGGATTAAGTACCCTTCTTTCATCCTTTTTATGTGTCCTTTTTCAAGCGGTGCTCATCAAAGAGCTCCATGCGAAGTCCTATTAATTTATTTAGATACATCTCCTTTTCCTTCTTTTATGCGATCAGTTTCTGATTAGCTGATGACTCAACAACCTGGGGGCATGGATCGCAAGGGGGTGTCAAAACCTTACTGGAGTACACGAGATACCTTCGAAGTTCAGCTGTCTGATAGATATGTACATAGCTGGTGAGAGCATATTGGTTGCTTCTCACTGACGTGTATGTCAGCTTCAAAGAGAGATCTCACCAATCCTGCTCCTGCTAAATGACCACATTTTTAAGGAACATTGCCTGGAGGAGATGGCAGGTGATTAGCCTAGCCAGGCACCCACACGTTTTCTGAGGTCCTCACTGTGACTCCTTAGACGGTACTAACAGAATTGATCTCCAAGGCATCAGATCTCTTCCTTGCTTCTTCATCCTTCTGAAAGTTGCAGGTGTTACCAGGAAGCAAGGTCTAGCTCTTGGTGTCCACACACCTGTTTCAAAGGCCTCTTCTGCCAGTGACCAGGGAGACGTTAAGCCAGTGGTTCTCAGTGGGCAGTGACTGTGCCCTCGGGGGAGCGTTTGGCCACATCTGGAGTCACTGATGGCTGTCGCAACAGGGGGGTGCGACTTGTAGCCAGTGGGTAGAGCATCGGGAAGCAGCTAAGCACCCCACAAAGCACAAGTCAACCACCGCAACGAAAAATTGTGTATCTGACCCCAAAAGGCAACAGTGCTGCTGCTGGAAAACCTGCTTCAAGAAAATAACCTTCCTGAACCTTCATTCCTTTTCCCAAACAGTGAGGGTAACAGTGGTCCAGGCTGGTGTCCTGAGGGCTATAGGCAGCACTATATACCAAAACACATACCGTAGTGACTGGCACAGAGCCAGCATCCAAAAACAGTCATCATTTTTTTTCTTTATTATTACCAAGTATTACATGGGATATTTCTTAAGATGTTATTCGCTTCATACTAAAAAGGTAGTTTATTTACTCCACAAATAGTTTTTTGAGCACTTGCCATACGTTAGGCACTGATGTGGCTGCGGCAAATAGATAAATTAAAAAGGAAGAAGGCAACACTGTGAGCTTTCTGTTAGCTTCAGGAAGCTAACAGGTTGCACGTAGGCACTGTGTTCCCATTTTGTAACTGACAGACCCAGGCCTTGGGAGGTTCAAGTACTGAACCCAAGGGTTCAATGCCGATGAGGGGCAGAACCCAGATTCAAACACCAGTGGTGGCTACGGACTGAGGGCTTGTGTCTCTCTAGATTAGTACGTTGAAACCCTAATCTCCAAGGAGATGGAATAGGATCAGATCAGGAGGGCAGAGCCCTCCTGAATGAGACTATTGCCCCTCTAAGAAGAGCCCCGTGGAGGAGGAAATGGCAACCCACTCCAGTATTTCTGCCGGGATAATCCCACGGACAGAGGAGCCTGGTGGGCTGCTGTCCATCAGGTCACAAAGAGTCGGACACGACTGGAGAGATTGAGCACTCACACACAAGAAGAGACGGGAGAGAGCTTACGTCTCTCCATCGCACGAGGATACGTCGAGAAGACAGGGGTCTGCAAACGGGGAGCTGGGCGCTCACCAGACACCCGCTCTGCTGGTACCTTGATCTCCAACTTTCCAGCCTTCAGAACTTGTGAGAAATAAACGTCTGTCGCTTAGCTGTCTAGCCTGGGGGATTTTATAGCAGCACGAGCTGACCAGCTGACCAGCTGACTGCCACACCCTCTCTGCCTGATTCCAAAGCCGACATGCCTTCCACTGCATTATTGTCAGACGCCTGCCTTTAGGAAAACGAGACTGCAAGCTGTGTGGGAAGATCTCACCTCTGCGCTAGTTTTTTTGTCTTAGCACCCTCATCGGCACCCTCTCACGCTGCAGGATGCATCTATGGTGATAACCTTATCGCTTCTTTCCCTTCTACTCTTTATTAATTTAATAAATATTTATTGAGCACTTGCTCCTTGTTCCCTTGGAGGAGGAAATGGCAATCCTACTCCCGTATTCTTGCCTGAAAAATCCCCTGGATAGAGGGGAGCCTGGAGGCCTATTGTCCATGGGGTCACAAAGAGTGCTCCTTGTTAGGATGCGATGGAACTTCGAGACCCTGTCTTGTGGCCTGCAGAGAGCTCTGGGGCTGGTGTGGATGAGAGTCAGTCTTGAATAGAAGTCTCGTGTGAGACCAAAGCGGCACCTTAACTTAGCCTCACATGCCTGAGGCCATGAGGTCCCCTCCCTGTTGGGGCTGTGGATGTCCTTACAGGTTTCTATTTCTTTATGCAACTCATCACATGCACAGTTAGTTTATTTACATGGCAAAATTTTCCTTTGGTGAACAGAAAACTCTGGGGGTATTACTCATATACCTGAAATTCATATAATGGTTTTAGCTCAGCACATCTCTAGCAGAGTCAATTCTTACTTATCGAAGATTTCTCTTATGATGTTATTTGTTCATGACCTTGAAGGTTCATGCCTCATTGCATATTGCAATTTTGCTTTTGTGTCAATTTAGCCACCTGACTTGAAATACTGATGAACAAGAGTGTTACTCATAGTGAAGGAAACTGGCATTCACCCAACATACCTGTCAAACTTGGCTTTGCAAGTTTCATGAAAGAAATAAAGTCCATTGTTTCTGGTATATTCATGCTGGGTATTACTTTAGGAATATCATAGTGCAGTGTCTTTAGGAATATCACAGTATCATAGTATAGAATTTGTTTGGATGGAATCAGCCCTGAAGGAGCACTTAAAATCTCCTGTTATTCTTCATTGAGTTGTGGAATGCATATGGCGGCAAGCGGGTACTCACCGACATCTCAGGGTCCATGCCTACAGACACCAAGGCTGTACGCCACTAACTATACTGGCATGTGTAAATAAATTATGACGGCATTGCTTGTCTTTCTGCTGCGTTTCCTTCTGGACCTTGACCCTTAATGACTAAACCTTTTGTTTGTGGACTCTCATCAGAGAGACCCAGCTTCAAAACTCTGCTTTACCACACACCAGTCAAGTAACTCCGGCAAACTGACCATCCTCAGCTTCAGTTTCCTCATCTGGAAAATGAGGAAATAATCATACGTCTTGCTTCACTGAGTTGCTGTGACATTACATTGTCACATTTACACGCGGAAGATGATTAGCATGATGCCCGGAACAGCAGGTGGCCCGTGAGTCTGGGCTGCCTTTCTTTTTCCACTCTCACCCACTGATTAAAGTACCGCCACTCCCTCCTGGCTTTCTGCTGAGGGCGTGGCCCTTTCCTGGGACCCGACCTACACCTCTGTTTGCCCGCTGTCTTGCCTGGTGCATCCCTGGTTCTAAGTCCTGGAATACATTTTGCTCTTGGCTACTTTCTGACATGGGATGTCGGGCTTGTCCCTCAGCAGGCCAACCTCTGTTGCCCCAATCCTCTTCTGTCTCTCTGTTTCATTCCTAAGCCCACCATCACGGAGGTTACAGCACGGTGGTCAGGAACAGAGACACAGGTATCTGACTGTCCCGGAAAACGTTTTGATTCCACCCTTAAGTAGGTGGCCTTGGGCATGATACTTAACCTCTTGATGCCTCAGTTTTCTCAGCTGTAAAGTGGAGATGATACCTTGATTATCTCAAGGAATTACTAAGAAGATTAAATGTGTTCATGTATCTGAAGCACTTGAAAAGGATCTTGGCCTATAGAAAGTTCCTCTGTAAGTGCAGACTATTGTTACTTATTGTTATGGATTGGGCCCCCTGTTCTTTTCATTATCTGCTAGGTTCCCTTGTCCCCGTCTTTTAAAAATGAGTGCTTTTAACAATTAAAAGCATTCTGATCACAGAGCAGCCCCCTCCCCCAGCTTTGGCCAGCACATCACCCACTGTCTTACGAGTTCTATTTTGTGTTCACAATATAGAGTTCTCTTACAGAAAAAAAAATGTCATTGGCTTTATATTAATCATTTAAAATATGTAACCAATCACATCCAGAGTTAATCTCGACAGCACTGATCTGTAGTAAAGAGAAGGGCCAAGCGGCTTCTAAATTCACAATCACACGTAGGGGGGTTCTGTCACAATTTCCCAATTCCTATCAGCCTTCTGATTGCAAATAATATAGGTGGGGCTTCCTGGGTGGCTCGGAGGTGAAGAATCCACCTGCCAACGCAGGACACATGGGTTCTATCCCTGACCCGGGGAGATGTCAGATGCCGGGAGCAACTAAGCCCGTGCACCCCAGCTACTGAGCCCGTGCTCCAGAGCCTGGGAGCTGCAACCATCGGGCCCATGTGCCACAGCCACTGAAGCCTGAACACCCTAAAGTCCGTGCTCTGCAACAAGAGAAGCTCCTGCAGTGAGCAGCCCATGGACCACAGCCAGAGAGTAGACCCCACTCGCTGCAGCGAGAGAAAAGAACCAGCAGCAACGGGGACCCAGCACAGTCCAAACAAGAAACCAGTGAAAAAAATAATAGCAGGTATCCTTCTCGACAGGGAGAGGAAGACAGAACCATGTTGCATACTTAGAATAGGAAAAAGTTACATTCAATATTGTTAGTGGGTAGAGCTCTGTAACAAACCAAAGAACAGATTTTAGGTAAAGAAATTGGGAGCAGATACACGGTTTCTCCTGTGTTTTAGTTCGTCACGCACCAAACGACACACGTTTTATCACCATCACGGATGTAGGAGCCTCAACCACCAATTACGACACATTTCGAAGGCCAATGAGCAGCTTCAGGAAATATTATATGTGGAGTTTATCCCAAATTTCTTACCTATGACTTTTCCTAGGAAGAGCGACTTGGGAGAATTGAAGAGCGTGTCGGATGAACTTGGCAGGTGGTAACTCACGGAAGGATAGTGATCCAGCTGCAGGAGGAAAAGGAGAGACACTTTTAGAACAACGTCACATCCTGCGTGGACTCGGGTCTTTCCTGGAGGATGATGTCAGTCTTCCAGCCCCAGTTTCTGGATCTTATTTCATCAGTGTTGACTCCAAAATACCAGCCTGAGAAAACACGAGTTCATCCCAGCCTTTGCTGGGGTCACTAGAAAATGATTTGAGCTTGTACATGAAGACCCTTTATGAGTTTTTCTCCAACTCACGTACCTTTTCTGTGGCTGCTTCACCAAGACCCTTACTCATTTTAATAGAGTAAAATCTGCTTGATTCGGTCTCTAGCATTGACCTCTGAGCCAGAAGAGGCTACATGTATAGTGACTTTCTTTAGGATCATCTTACTGCACTTATTTCTTCCCCATTTGTGTCTATCCGCCAGGACACCAATATCATTCTTCAGAATATGTGTGTGTGTGTTTGAATGTGAACATGAATATGTTAATGTATGTGAATACGTGCGAGGCTTCCCTGGTGACTCAGACAGTAAAGAACTTGTCTGCCAATGCAGGAGAGGCAGGAGATGCAGGTTCGATTTCTGTATCGGGAAGATTCCCTGGAGTAGGAAAGGGCACCCCACTCCAGTGTTCTTGGCTGGGAAATCCCACGGACAGAGGACTCTGGTGGGCTACAGCCCTAGGGCCACAGAGAGTCAGACAGGACTGAGTGGGCACGCATGCAAGAATATGTACATTCAAATACTGAGATTTCTGGGTCACAGTTTTCTTGCTTGTCCTAACGAGGGTGATTTCTCCTTCCTGCCACAGCGCAGGGACATCAGAGCCTGGAGAGGGCAAAGACACCACTGCCCTAGCAGAGCTGACCTTTCAGAGTGGAGCTGGGTTGGCAACAGAGGGAGTTAAAAATGAAGCAGATGGGAAGAGCCTACAGACAATGGCTGTTACAGGTTTGATTACACTTCCCATGCAAAAGTGTGAGCGCCGCTGTCCCAGAATCCTTTGTGCCCTAACTGGCTATTTTTGCCTTAGCTGAACTTTTACAACTCAAACATTCTAGTTGTTTCTCCAACTGTGAGCTCCTAGGACTTTCTGTGTTTCTTTGTAACCACCTGGGGGAAAAAAAATCTCTTTTATATCCTTTTGTTTTTCTGAAATGAGTTTCATACCTGCTCAGGAGAGCATAAGGTAAGGTGTGGGTTAGAAGGAAACACTTTTGTTCTTCTATGCAGCAGGTCCTTCCTGGGGGAACTGCATACAAGTAGCTACTTGCTGGGGCATGAACTCCCAAAACCAGACTCGCTAGAGATGGGCCAGCACGGGCAAAGCCGCAGCGTGCAGGCCTGCTTGGGGGACGAGGAGCAGGGGGAGGAGAGGGAGGCAGGAAGTGTGGGGAGGGGACCAAGCTCACTGGCCAGGAGGAGGACTGGCCGCTTTGAGGAATGATGGTTAATTATTAATGGCCACCGACACCAGAATCTTGAGACTGCTTGCTCGAAACCTGGAGCTTATTGAATATTCAAGATTAAGAGTCCAAGAGTCATCGCAGCTTAGGAATCTGGAGAGTTCTGACCTGCAGGACTGGTACTGTGAGGTTCTTTTGTGCCTGGGTATCTGGTAGCACTGTGATAAAAGGCTAAAAAAGCATGATTAAAGCCAACATTGGCATGTTCAACTACAATTTTTAAAAGTTTGCTATGATTTCAAGTGCTTCATTAATAAAACACATGTTCTGGCCAGGGAACCTTAAATATTAATATTTTTCTACTTTATTGTTTCCCTGGGGGCAGAGGCGACTATCAGTTCAGTCGCTCAGTCGTGTCCAACTCTTTGCAACCTCACGGACCGCAGCACACCAGGCCTCCCTGTCCATCACCAACTCCTAGAGTTTACTCAAACTTATGTCCATTGAGTTGGTGATGCCATCCAATCATCTCTCATCCTCTGTTGTCCCCTTCTCCTCCTGCCTTCAGTCTTTCCCAGCATCAGGGTCTTTTCAAATGAGTCAGTTCTTCACATCAGGTGGCCAAAGTATTGGAATTTCAGCTTCAGCATCAGTCCTTTCAATGAATATTCAGGACTGATTTCCTTTAGGATGGACTGGTTGGATCTCCTTGCTGTCCAAGGGACTCTCTAGAGTCTTCACCAACACCACAGTTTGAAAGCATCAATTCTTCAGTGCTCAGCTTTCTTTAGAGTCCCTCACATCCATACATGACTCCTGGAAAAACCATAGCTTTAGATCTTTGTTGGCAAAGTAAGGTAACGGCTTTTTAATATGCTGTCTAGGTTGGTCCCTGTTGCTAAATAGCAACTAGCTGCTTTGGCGCCATCTGGTGGCATACATGGGGAACTGCTATGGTTCCTCCATCCACTTAGCACCTGTTAGGGAACTTAGGGTTGCCGAGGGGAAGGGATAGTTAGGGAGTTTGCAGAGGTCATGTACACACTGCTATATTCAAAATGGATAACCAACAAGGACCTATTGAATAGCACAGGGAACTCTACTCAATGTTATGTGGCGGCCTGCATGGGAGGGGGGGTTTGGGGGAGAATGGATGTATGTATATGTATGGCTGAGTCCCTTCCCTATTCACCTGAAACCGCTACAACATTGTTAATCAGCTATGCCCCAGTACAAAATTAAAAGCATAGTTTGAAACAAACAAAACAAAAGGCTTCCTGAAATAGTTACATCATAACAGTATGTAGTAATCAGTATGCTACCCTATTGCACTTGACAGAGTTGGCTTTTGGCACACTTTATATTCTTTTTACCGAGCTCATGTAAAATAAAATTGCTAGTTTGTCATCCATAGATTACTTTCCTCTCTTCCCCTTCCTTCATATATGCAGCTGATGACTTGAACCAAAAGCTAAAATTTATCTATGTTGTATTAAAACTTATTTCTTTTGCTTGGAAGAATACAGACTACTCAGAAGTTTTTGAATCTTGATTGTGCCATCAGTGATTCTGCCTGGCATTGATTTATCTATAAATACCACTATCACCCTTGGGTCTTAATTCATTAATGAAGCAATAAATGAAAAAACGTTGGGCAGGAATCTCAGCGGGCAGTGACCTATCATTCTGATACAAATCACTTGTTTAGTTAGGAAAATCTTTTGTAACAACCGAGTCGGAAAACGAGAAACGCTGAAGGCACACGGGAAGGCTTTAACGTTGACGGAGATTTAAACTCCTCGGGTCTGCGGCAATTCTGTGATGGAAGAGGACCACGGGAGGAGAGCTGAGAGGGAAGAGGAGTCCGCTCGAGTTTTCCTTGCCGCTCGTCTCTCTCTCTCGCTCCGACCTGCTTCGTACCCAGAAGGAAGGGCGTGGGAGGAAAGGATGAGGTGACGAGGCGGGGACGGTGGGAAAGGGAACAGCAGCTCTGGGACCCGCAGATGCGACTAAATTAGGGATCCCGGACTCTGGGGCGATGAGCTGTGGGATGTAGGTGGCTCTAGAAGCTGGAAAAGGCGAGGAAGGGGATTCTCCTCCCCGAGCTTCGGGGCAGCCAGCCCAGCCAGCAGCAGGCCATCCGCTCAGTGATGCTAACTGGCCTCCAGGACCGTCAGGCAATCCCTCAGGGTTACCCTAAATCCGCAGTGAATTGTTAGAGCAGCGACACAAAACCAATCCCGGGAATTAAAAGAGCTTGTGACATTAAAGCCAGGACTGAACAGCGCCCTCTCCTGGCTCGCTTCTCAGACAACCACGCTGGTCCTGCTCCTGCCTTCCTGCCTCCCAGACAGAGATTGTTAGTAAGATCGATTTCTGAGCTGCCCCGGCTTTCTGAGAGCATCCAGCCCTGCTTTCCGGAATCCTCCCCACATGAGCCCCATCCCGCCAATAAGCTGTCCCTGCCTCTCTCCCAGTGACACCCCCATGGAGGTCCCTGGGATGTGAGTCTCTTTGTGTCGGTAATGAATTTGTTGCCTCCTTTCAGTATATGCTCTATGATTAACGTGAGTTCCTTTAATTTCCTTTAAAGTGAGCAGAATCTTAAACTTTTCTGGTAGAGGGCCCTGGACGAAAAGCTATGACCAACCTAGACAGCGTACGAAAAAGCAGAGACATTACTTTGCCGACAAAGGTCTGTCTAGTCAAAGCTGTGGTTTTTCCAGTAGTCATGTATGGATGTGAGAGCTGGACCGTAAAGAATACTGAATGCCGAAGAATTGATGCTTTCTAATTGTGGTGCTGGAGAAGACTCTTGAGAGTCCCTTGGACAGCAAGGAGATCAAACCAGTCAATCCTAAAGGAAATCAACCTTAAATGTTCGTTGGGAGGACTGATGCTGAAGTTCCAATACTTTGGTCACCTGATGTGAAGAGCTGACTCATTGAGAAAGACCCTAATCCTGGGAAAGATTGAGGGCAGGAGGAGAAGGGGACAACAGAGGATGAGATGGTTGGATGGCATCACCAACTTAATGGACATGAGTTTGAGCAAGCTCAGGGAGGTAGTGAAGGACAGGGAAGCCTGGCAGGTCCATGGGGTCACAAAGTCAGACACGACTGAGTGATGGAATAACAAAGGGGGCCCTGGAGGGAAGAAAGAGCTTCTGGAAATTTCCAGTGCTGGCTTGGGGGTGGGGAGGTCTGCCTAGGGCCTGAGGTCTGCCCGAGCCTCAGACCCATAGTGTGATCCCCCTGTGACCCTATGGACTGGTACCCATCTGTTTACCCTGGAAACCAGCACCCCTGTGAGCCCTGCGTGGGCCACGTGCTCTGAGACCTCCTGCCTCCAATCTCACACATGCTCACACGTGTGCACACTCCTCCAACTCCAGAGAGTGGCCTTTCAGTAGCCCAGCAACCCCAGACCAGCTCCAGCCTCGCCAAGCCAGAGCTTCTCTGCTCTCTGCTCTCTGCTAGGGGGTGGGGGTGGGGGTGGGGTGGGGGGGTGGGGTGGGAGGGGGTGGCACGCACACACGTGGTTTCGGTCTTCTGTTTGAACCCAGATCCACGTACTGAGCTACTACTATGTGCAAGGCTTTGTGCTGGACTTTTCATATCCTTACCTCATTTAACAGACATGGAAGAGTGTCCTTTGCTTTGATATGACAAAAAGCGTCTCAACTCAGAAAGGGAGTTGGCTGGCCCGACTGATACGCTAACCCGGCTACACCTGGGTAACCACAACGGCGACCTGTGAGTGACAGGCTCCTGAAACAGCCCCCGTGGCTCAACCGGGGAAGGAAGAGCTCAGCTACATTTTAAGTGTTTACATTATAGGAGAGAATGCGTTACATCAGAGAAGGCAAGTACGGCTCAACCTGCAGGGCCCGAGAACACATCATATTAATACCGGTTCACTCATGTCACCAGGTGGCTGCCACTCTGCCAGGGAACCCTGGTGCACTCGTCATGGGCAAGCGTGATCAGTTCAAGGTGATTTCTTCGGGGTACAAGCGAGCTACTCCACTGTACATTTAGCTGATGGTCATCTCACCAGCAGTTAAGAGGCAACGAGAGCTGGTGTAATAGAGACGCACCAAAATTAAAGGCTGTGACACCATGTGCCCCAGGACTCCCCTAAGGAGACACTCATTTGTGTGACATTTACCGTCATTGTGACTCGGGCTGGGGCTCCAGCCTCACACACAGTTCAGAGCTTTCGTGTCGCCCAGGTATGATTTTGTGATTTCAACTCACTGCCATTTTAAGCCACAGTTTGTCTCGGCAGAGTGGGAGGGGATTTCTTTGCCCTGTTTATGATTTGGGGGTGAAATGGAGGAGGTGGGGAAGGAGGAGGGAAGAAAGGCTGAGCTACCGTACGGTCACCTCTAGCCATCCGAGGGCCTGGCTCCCTGTCTGGAGACAAAGGGACACGCGGCACCACCTTGAGGACACGAGAGTCAGTGACCCACCCCAGGTCACAGACCGGAAGTGGCGAGGTCAGCCTTGAACCGATGTTAAACTCACAAGGAATGTTCTTTTCCAGAGTCGGTTAAGGGTTGGGAAATAAAGGCTTTAAGAGACAGACCATCCTTTCTTGTACATGTGCACAGGTTTCCTTTCAGAGTTATCAGCAATTTTCATTTATGGCTTGATAAGCAATTTTAAAATGAGGAGCATTTACGTACTTACTATTGTCATCATGCCTTCATTATGGAAATGTAGTCAGTACAATATATTTTGCCTCATAAGGTCTAGTGTGACTGAAATCCTGTGGTATTGATGCAATTAAAAGAATTAATGAGCCCATTAGGTGGCTTATTTTTATATAAAAAAATTTCTCAAAACAGTAAAAAGAAAAAAAAAAAACTCTCAAATGTTAATCTACTTTCCCTGGCCTAACACTCCACCTACTGGAAAACCAGTGAATACTATTTAAAGCACAAAGTATTTAAAAAAGAAAACTGACTTTGTATTAATAAATCTGTATATTTATAAATATCAAAGGATAAGAGGAGAAATTCTCATTTCACAATTGATATAGCATTTTCAAAACAGCTAAATTCTAGGACTTTTATAGCAGGAAGTTCCCAAATACTTTATACATATATTTTTTAAAAGAATCTCATCAAAGCATATTTAGGATTTTCAGGTTTGTCTTTTGACTTGTATATGAGAATTCAGAAGATGATGATAAAGCATTAAAAATCAACATCTGAACCACTATCTAATAATTACATTTCCGACTTCCTTCTCAGAGATCCAGTGTGAGGACAGCTCATGGTTTTAATATGCTTTTACATTTAAAATCACTTTAATAGCCATCAAAATTAATGATTACACACAGTGAGTGGTTTAGCTAATAATTAACACAATTAGCATCCGTTACATCATTTCAAAGACGTATTTTCCTGAAAAACTCAAGGCAAAACACATTTTGATAAACTGTAAAATGACTTTCTGGGAAGAAGGAAGAACAAATCAGTGGGTAGAAGAAGGCAGGGGGAAAGCAAAGAAGAGTGAAAAATTAAAAGTTAAGAACGGTCAGTTCTGAAAATAGGGATTCCAAATACAAAGCTCCTAAAATCATACGACATGATGGCTAAAATTTCTATTTGTCAAACAAAAAAAGAATAAAGAAATACAAGTGAGAAATAATGAGAAATAATGGCGACATGACGGATACGACCGGGGCATTTTCTATCTCCGTCTTTACTGGCTTCTGCCACCTTGGTTTGACCAGCATGTGTTTTCAGGAGCTCGTTGTTTAAATTTAGATCCTGGCAAATTCCTTGGTGCATTGTGTGGGGGAAGTTTCCACGAAGCCAGCAGTAAACTTGATGTGTTAGAACCGTCTGTCCAGGGCACGTGCAGACAGGGTGACCACTGTGGGCTGGCGTGTGTGATGGTACGGCTGTCCCATCGTTTGTCTGCTGAGGCTGGGATGGGGGGTGCCCTTTCTGATGGTCAGGTTCTCAGGTGGGGCGCCCTGGCTGTGACTGATCCAGATACAGGGGCCGTCTTTGAAGATGAGCCCTCATGGACGTTCACAATCAGACAGATCTTCAGAGTGAGCTTGCAGGCTGCCTTCAGCAGGCGTCTGCCAGCCTGTACTCCTGAGAAGGCTACACCTGTCCAGCCCCTGGGCCACCTGCGTGGGCATGGATGACTGTCACAGGGTGACCTGACTGCTCCGGGGGCTTCCGCGTGGGAAGAGGCATGTGTGTTAGTCGCTCTTTGGAACTCCAAGGGCTGTAGCCTGCCAGGCTCCTCTGTCCATGGAATTCTCCAGGCCAGAATACTGGAGTGGGCAGCCATTCCCTTCTCCAGGGAATCTTCCCGACCCAGAGATCAAACCCTGGTCTCCTGTACTGCAGGCAGATTCTTTACCGTCTGAGCCACTGGGGAAGAGGTAAAACCTTTGGCCTGACCCTCAAGTTCCTTCCCTGATCATATCTCCTTCTAGGCATGTCTTTAAGTAAATGCATGAGTCCTCATACCTCTTAACGCCACATAAGGGCTTTCGAGCGAATCTGCTGTCCGGCCACCCTGTGGAGTGAAGCTGAAGACGTGCCCAAGGAGGTGTTTGCAGCTGGGAAAACCTCTTGTTACATTTCAGTGGGGGAGGAATAAATTAGGAGCCTGGGCTCAGCAGATACCGAAGTTCACAGTTTACATTGCTGTTTATAAGGAAGAACTGGAAGCGGTTTGTGACAATCACCTTTGTTTCTCGTATCCAGGGAAGGATGCAGAAAACGACAGCATCCTAATCAGATCTCTGGCTCCCAGGTGTGCTGGTGGTAAAGAACCCGCCTGCCAGTGCAGGAGACGTAAGAGACATGGGTTCGAG
Organism: Capricornis sumatraensis; assembly: GCF_032405125.1. NCBI lineage: Eukaryota > Metazoa > Chordata > Mammalia > Artiodactyla > Bovidae > Capricornis > Capricornis sumatraensis. The sequence continues at coordinate 115,638,330 of NC_091073.1, read as the reverse complement.
CCCTGGGTCAGGAAGATCCCCTGGAGGAGGGCATGGCAACCCACTCTAGTATTCTTGCCTGGAGAATCCCATGGATGGAGGAGCCTGGAGGGCTGTAGTCCATGGGGTCGCAAAGAGCTGGAGGTGACTGGAGGGACTTAGTGTGCATACTCAGATCTGGGGAAACTGAGACACCAAGAGGTTTGTGTCTGACCCAAGTCCACAGAGTCAGTGGCAGCTATTTGATTTAATACACATGACTGCATGCAGGCCACCAGGCTAAGGGTCATTAGAAAGAACATTTCCTGGCTCCAAGCAGGTCTAGGACTTTAGAGCATTATCCGGTGTTGGTTATTTTTAGAGATGAACCTGCGATTTTGATCGCAGTCACTCCCCTAACCCTAAAAGCTAACGGCTTTCCTGAATAAATGGCATTCATTGATCAATGGTTCTCCTCTAGATGATATTAAAAATACTGAGAAAATTTAAATGCTGTATGTCTAATCAAACTAAGGTTAAGGGCTTTACAGTTCTAAACCTATTTAATGAAATGGCTTTTTCTTCCTTATTGGCTGGCCTTCTAGGTTTGCTCATGTGCTTGTGGAATGATCCTCATATGTGGGGCATTTAAGTCAAGCAACTCTGGGAGCTTTTACTTTATTGATCTTTCTAAGGCACTGGCTTCAGTATTTAAATGAGGTTGAGTCTGTTTCTTTAATGGTCTTTCAATAAAGCTTAGGTTGACCTGGCTCCCTCTGCAATCATGACATGGTAATGGCAGAAAAAGACTAACAATAAACATGAACTCATTTTGTGTGGTTGAAAAGGTTACATTTCTATTGATTTTAACTGTAAAATAAAGTTCTGGATATTAAGAAAGCTCAGCAAACACATTCTTTTTCATACAGAGGCTCTGTCTATATTACTTTGCCAGTAGTTTTTGGTTGCAATAACAACAGTCTAAAAATTGGCAGTTAGCAGAGGACTGATAAACACATCCTTTAAATCCTGTCCCAGGTGACAGCGTATAAAGGTGTATCAAAAAAATCATTAAACACGGAGTGACCTCAGAATGTGGGGTGAATGCCTCGGGTCTCACGGCTCGGTGTGATGGCCAGTTCTGCTGACTTTACAGAAAGCAGGAAAGCTCTACTCCCTGGAAACACTCGTCTTTAAAGGCTATGTTTGGAGCCTGTTGCAAGAAGTGGAGTGTGGGGAGGAGTGGAAGGATATGGTAGAGGTGTGGCAGATAGAAAAGACTAGGAGAAATGAGGTTAAGAAATGCAAGGAGAGCTTTCACTTCTTCTGCGACCCAGCTGTGTGTGCACGCATGTGTATGTGTTTCAAAGTTATGACAAGTGGTGCATGCATGTGTATGTATGTCAAAGTTATGACAAAATGGACTAAAACAATCCTCCACCTGGGAGCCTCCTAGATTTAGCTTTGGACTTGGAGCCTGTTTTCAAATCTGCTCCAGAACAGGGCTAGCAGGATCTGTGGATCTTGAAGCTCTTGGTAACCTCAGACCCACTCTGTACTCCACCCAGTTCCACCTCTTCATTAACATTTTAGAGAAGGTTTGGTTCTTGACATGTTGTGCCTGGGCTCTGTTGACAATCTTGGGAAGAAAGAATACGTGGTTGAAAGGACTTGGCGGAAGGAGGAAAGGTGCCAAGAATATCTCCCCAGGATTTGGTCCTCGACTTGCTCCTCTTCCCTATCATCAGTATCATCAGTATAGCGTCTAACGTTTCTTGAAAGTCAACTCCAGGTCAGGCCCCGCCTTAGGTACGTTGCATATATTGTAGCTCAGTCAGCAAAGAATCTGCCTGCAGTGCAGAAGACCCAGGTTCGATCCCCGGGTTGGGAAGATCCGCTGGAGAAGGAAATGGCAACCCACTCCAGTATCCTTGCCTGGAAAATCTCATGGACAGAGGAGCCTGGTGGGCTGCAGTCCATGGGGTCGCAAAGAGTTGGGCATAACTGAGTGACTAACACTTACATATTACTTCACTGAATCTGCAAGCAAGCCGGTGGACACAGATTCTCATTTGCCCCATTTTACAGTTGCAGAAACTGAGGCCCTGGGAGATTAAGTGGTGTTACCCATAAGGACACATAGCTCCTGAGAGGTATAACCCAGGGGTCTGGGGGCCTGCAGAGTCTGAGCTTCTCCACCGTGTCTGCTTGGACCCTGTGCGGCTGCAAAGCTGGGCTGGCAGGGTGCCCACAGCAGCTGCAGAAAAAACACTCCTGGGAACGAGCAGAGGGCAGGGGCACCCCAGCCTCACCTCTGCCCGGGGTCCTTCTCGGCCTCGTCTTGCTCCCTCTCCTCCTGTGGGTCTTCTGAGTTACACGACCCACCTCTGACTGCAGGACAGGTTTTCAGAGACGATCTCAACATTGGAGGTCGGAGGCTGCAGCAATCTGTCAGCCCCTTCTCCGCTGGCACCGCGGCCCACTTGTGGTGTCGGGCTTTGAGGTGAAGCGCACAGCATGGGTAGAGGCTATGAGGTCAGCCATCCACATCCCGCTGTCATTCTCGCCGGGGAGGTGTGGGCTCAGTTTTCTGTCTGTCCTCCAGGTTAACTTCTGCTGGTGGCCTGCCTGAGGATGCTGGGAGGGGCGGTCTTTTATGTCCACTTCGTTTTTTGTTTTGCTTTTTTTGGGGTCATGCTGCGCAGCATGAGGGATCTTGGTTCCCTGACCAGGGTTTGAACCCATGCCCCCCTGCATTGGGAGCACAAAGTCTTAGCCAATGGACCACCAGGGAAGTCCCCTCCACTTCCTTTCTGATGCTCTTTCTCCATCTTCACTTTTGAACTACTGGCTCAGACCCTTGCATCCAACCAGGGAAGATTTTTTTTATTACCATTTCCCTTCCAGCATTCGGATCACATTTCCTGTCTCAAAGCTGTTAGAGTGAGGCTAATTCTTTTAGGTCCCAGGGGATGACAGGGAAGAATGCAAATCAAATGCATCTTAGGAAAAGAAAGGACCTGTGTGCTCTCAAATGCAGCCTGTGAGCTCAGACTCTATTATTGGCGACCTCTGTTTGTTCACTTATCCAGTCACTCAGCAAACAGTTCTTGAGGCTCCAGTGCCCAGGGCTCAGGAACAGAGCTGTGAGAAGAGGTGGGAGCGAACCCCCGGGGCTATACCTTTGAACTTGGAGTCAAGTTCCCATTTACATAAGCAACCCCAAACCCCAGGGCCATCCAAGTATCTCCCATTAGATGCAAATGACCCATGTGACAACTCCTGACTCTTGCTGATGTTGTTCAGTCACTCATCTGCGTCCCACTCTTTGAGACCCCATGGACTGCAGCACGGCAGGCTTCCCTGTCCATCACCAACTCCCGGAGTTTACTCAAACTCATGTCCATTGAGTCGGTGATGCCATCCAGCCATCTCATCCTCTGTCATCCCCTTCTCCTCCCGCCTTCAATCTTTCTCAGCATCAGGGTCTTTTCCAATGAGTCAGCTCTTCGCATCAGGTGGCCAAAGTATTGGAGTTTCAGATTCACCATCAGTCCTTCCAATAGATAGTCAGTGTTGATTTCCTTTAGGATTGACTGGTTTGATCTCCTTGCAGTCCAAGGGGCTCTCAAGAGTTGTTCAGCACCACAGTTTGAAAGCATCAGTTCTCCGGCGCTCAGCCTTCTTTCATTAGATGGGTGTTTTTAGAAACCTCACCTCAGCTAGTTTCGCAAGAAGTTTTCGCTTCCCCACGCTCAGCACTGGTTCTGGCTAATGACCACTAGAGGGCATTTCAGCAACAGCTCCGGACCCGCTCCCGGCCACCCATCCATCAACATCCTCCTGCTCAGTGTCTGGGCTGACTTTTCCCTTTACTGAACAGAAGGGCAGCGTGCCATCCTTCAAACCTCAGACTGCATCTGGAGATACACTTATTCTTCGGAGAGGAGACATATTCATGTGGGACAGGAACCTGCTTTCAGTTACTTGTGCACGGGAAACACCTCTCTGCCCATCACACTAAAAAATAGCTTCGAGAATTACCATCTCTGAGAGTGATTTTTGTGCACCGCAGGTGGATATGAGGATATAATGCCTCACAGATTGGACTTCAGTTTTCATGCCCGACAAAATAGAAATCTGGGAACCTTATCTTCTTTCCTGAGAGATGATTTATGAACTTAATGTGCTTCGGGGGTGGGGGGTGGGGGTGGGGAATGAACTCTCCAACCTTGGGCTTATAAGCTTTGGCTGCCTTCTGGAGGAGGAAAGCGAGAACTGACATCTCACACCCTGAACTGGATCCGAAATTGCATCGCAGCTGCTTTCCCACTGAGCAGTGTGAGAAATGTAAAGTGAAGGAAACACATTTTTCTGCAGTGCAGGAATGGAGGTCCTGTCCAGCCCCAGAACGCATTATCCATTTGCAGATGAAATTGCTTCAGAAAAGAAATGAAAAACTTGCAGGTGTTGACATATTCATTAGGAGTCTTTTTCTGTTTCCGATCAGATGAGTTTGATAGGTTGAATGTATTTTTTTCTTCGGTTCCTCTCTGTAAATTTTATGATTTGCAGAGGAGGAAATATTGGATCTCTGTGGTAAAAAATAAGTCTGATAATGTGGTCCTCGGGCCCCTCGTGGGAATGTTAGGGAGCAGTTTGAGAGTCTTCCTAAGTCTGCTCTGGTACGTTCCTTCCGCCCCCAGGAAGATTTCACATTGACGTCCATGTGATGGCTGGTCTCCTCCATCAGACTGTGGCTCCTGGAAGCTCCGGTCATATTACCTGCCAAGAACACATGAAGTGCTGGGGACTGGCTCCCCGGGTTGAACTGCAAATCGATGGAACCTTGGTCCTGAAGGCCCTGTTGATAACGACCTGACAGCTGCTCTCTTGCTTTTTTGCTTTTAAGAAAGAGAAGCGGTTTGGGAAGGAAGGGAAGTAGCATCTATTGGGCCATAAAATATGCTAGATATATTCATTTAACACACACACAGACACACACACACACACACACACAAGTCCCATTAAAATAGGCAGCCTTATTCCCATTCTACAAATAAGTAAACAGAGAGTTAGGTAACTTGCCAGATAATACATTTGGGAAGAGGAGGAGTCTATCAATAAGGGCATTTCAGTATGTCTTAGTAATGACTTCTGAATTTAACAATCCCAATCCGTGGGGGTCTTTGTTTAGACCCAGAGCATCCTCAAATAGAAATCTTCCTTCGTGATTATTACAAGCCCAGACTGCTGACCCTCCCTTCTTCTGGATTCCTTGTCTATGATTTACATGCTGACTGGGAGCCAGCTTGTTAATAAGTCTCTTCCAGAAGAGAACCAGGTGAGATGAGCTTCTATCATCTGAACTAAAGGAAATCAACCCCGACTATTCACCGGAAGGACTGATGCTGAAGCTGAAGCTCCAATACTTTGGCCACCTGATGTGAAGAGCTGACTTATCGGAAAAGACCCTGATGCTGGAAAAGACTGAGGGCAGGAGAAGGGGACGACAGAGGATGGGATGATTAGATGGCATCACTGACTCAATGGGCATGAGTCTGAACAAACTCCAGGAGACAGTGAAGGACAGGGGAACCTGGCGTGCTGCAGTCCATAGCGTCCCAAAGAGTCGGACACGACTTAGTGACTGAACAACAGCAAACATATTAATGTATCAAGTGTGTATACAGTTTTTTGCTTCTCTCAAAATATAAAATCATTGAGGGTAAAAGATACATCTTGTCATTCTCCTCTGCTCCATCAACTCATCAAAATCTACCTGGATTTCTTGCATGTAAGAGGTACATAGCACATATTTGTTCTTCTCAATGTACACTCAGAGAAGCTGATTCCATTTTAATTGCACTTCATAAGTAGCCTTACGGGATGGTGTTGATGACCAATCATCAGTAACTGATAACTGATTTTACCCAAGTCAGGATTAATGGATGTTTGCTGTTTGGAGTTTCCCATCATGCCATGGGCTGAGCAATAGACAAGGGTAAGAGATAATGTCAAGCAGATATCATTGTGTTAAATTCTTAGTGATCCTCATGTAGTTTTAATATAAGAAAATTGCACTCTTAATGGACCATGGACATGCCAGGACCATCTTGAGAATGTTTTATCTTAAGCAGGATTAACTGCACATCTCGAAACTGTGACCTTACACTGTGGGTGCCCAGACCACTAAGCATAGAGATGGTCTCTGCGTAAAGGCTGGTCTGAACGCATGGCAGGGGGAGGAATCCTTGGCACTGATGGCTGTGTATATTGTTACTCTTTCTTGGAAACATTTCATCAAATATCCTACTTTCTGTTCAGAATTAAACAGAAAACTAAAATACCCTTCCACGGGCCAAGTGCCCAGCCCAGTCTAAAACCAAATAACACAAAGTTAATGAAGTCATGAGGTTTTTGATGTGTGTCTTGCTTGTGAATAGGTTTATCTGGACACATGGAAGTATTGAAAACACAACAGAATAAACTCTGATACAGACCAAACTGATGGGCCAGTTTCCAACAGACATCCCTGTCTCTTCCCTTCCCAGGTATCTTCTATAGAATTAAACCAGTGTAATGATGTGAAAGAGCTCCCCTGGTGGCTCAGGGGTAAAGAATATGCCTGCCAAGCAGGAGATGCGGGTTTGATCCCGTGGTTGGGAAAATGCCCTGGAGAAGAAAATGGCAACCTACTCCAGTGTTCTTGCCTGGGAAATCCCATGCACAGGGGAGCCTGATGGGCTGCAGTCCATGGGCAAAAGAGACAAACACAGCTCAGCAAGTAAAAAGCAACAACAGCGGCATGAGAAATGAATAAAACATTGACCGATATCCTCCACAGAATCAAACATCTGAGTCAGCCTTCCATGAAAGCAGAAAGTGAAGCAGGAATACACTTGCTGAGAACCCCAACAGAGAGCCTGTACGTGGGTCAGCCAGAGCACCGGGAGGGAAGGATTGGAGACACCAAAGGACTCATCACTATTCCTATGACCTCCTCCCTTCTGTCAAACCCACTTTGAGTGCACAACCTAGGCGGTGAGCTCATCATCCAAGTGGAGAAACACTAAATTAGCCAAAGGGAAGAAGTTACAGACAGTGTAATTTCAGAGCAGGGCCTTAGACTAGTGAGGTCAACTTTCTTTATTTGTTCTGACATCCCTGAAAAGATTTAATGCATCCCAACAGCGTTGTTTTCTTTCATAAAGACTTGAACAACCTCTGATATTAAAATTTTTCAGTTGTGTTTACAGCAATACACTTTTTTAATATTGTTCTTTATTGGCAAAAAGTTTGAGGGTAATAAAGACACGTTTCTAAATAATTCATCTGAGTTTTGGCATCTAATTTCAGGCCAGGCTCCACACTAGCATAGGAAAGAAGGACGCTCAAACGAAAGTACTAGAGGTTATGTCCACGCTTCCTGAAGAACTGATGGGGAACTTTCCAGGTGGCAGAAACACAGGCCTGAAAGTAGGGCCACTTACTTCTATTTCACTTAGAAAAGTGATTCTAAGTGATTTTGACATCCAGCAAATCTCAATAGGCTTTTCTTTTAAAAAATATGTTTTTTTAAAAAGATAATAGTACATTATCTTTTTCTAAGACTCTCATATAATTTGGTGTTTCAAAAAATGACTATACCTTTTCATAAATTGCAGTAGGCTACATATTTTGTATCTTGTTTAGCACACACACTATTGATGCTTTGTTTTAAAGGTTCCATGTCATTAGTTTTTTTTAAAACACTGAGGTCAGGTTGCATGAACTTGTCTACACCTTTCATTTGTCCCCTAGCAACACTCTGTAGAAATGTGCTGAGTCAGTTTTCCAAAGTAGGTGGATATATTTGAGGAAGGGTCCTCTGTTGTCTGTGACCAGGCCACCTAACCCACAGTCAGTTTCATCACTAGTTTAAATTAGAGTGTTTAGAGTCTGGGCGTGGGAATCAGGCAGATCTAGGTTTGGACCTCAACTCGACCCCTTGCTGACCTTTCCACGTCTCTGTTTCATCGTCTATAAAACGGGAATGATGGGAACTTATCTCATAGGAACGTGATTTACATCAAGTGCAGCCTGTAAAACACGAAGGCAGAGACTGGTACACTCAAGAAACGTCAATTGTCTTTACAACTACGACTAACACTATCAGTGTTATTACTATTGCCTTAATAGGCTTTTCCTGTGATAGGTTGAGGAGGAATTCCTGGCATCTTTATTAATAGTCATGAGAAAAGCTACTTAAACCAAATCATCTTTATAAGCAGATCCAGCAATTTCTTAAAGATTTTTTTTTTTTTTTGAGGTGGACCTTTCTTTATTAAGTCCTTATTGAATTTGTTACAATATTACCTCTGTCTTATGTTTTGGCTCTTTTGGCTGTGAGGCATGTGAGATCTTAGTGCCCCAACCAGGGATTGAACCTGAGCTCCCTGCATTAGAAGATGAAGTCTTAACCACTGGACCACCACAGAAGTCCCCCAGCAGTTTCTGAAGAGCTTGCTCTATCAACCTCTCCTCCTGGAGCTTCCACACGCACGTTTCACCTCCCAGCTGCAGGTGGCGTCCTCTGAGCCACGTGGGAGGCTGTCTTATCACCTCCTGGGTTGTTCTCTGCACCTTCCTGTCTTTAAACACAACACTGGTCCAAAGAGTTTATCACACAAATGTGCTACTCACCATCTCCCACCATGAGCCTAATTGACTTCAAATACTAACTCCCCCAAATGATTTACTTTTATTTAAAACTCTTAAAATTTTTCAAAAGTTTATAAGGCAAGCTGACAGGGGTGAGCTTGGGACTCTTGATGGCTCTCGAAAGCAACAAAGAGGCAATGGGGTGAGTGGTTACCAGCTCCTGTGGCAGGGAGGGTCGGGGGGTCTGGTTATATGGGTTCTAGATAGGAGTCTGTCTGTCGCGAGCACTGGGATCTAATTGGTCACCTGGATGTCCTCTATCTCTGTCTTCCCATCCTTTTCGTGGGCTAATAGTACCAGAGGCTCCCAACGCATAAGGCTGAGCATCCCAAACAAGGATACATATGGATATATTGAGCATCACATAACATGATGACTCAGGCCCTTCTAGTACAGAGAGAATTTCTCCTGGCTTGAGGAAGTTACCTGAAACATCTTACAACTGAACAGTTCTTCACATCCAAACAGTGGTGCCCCCATTAATGTATCATGCTAATGAACATATATGGCTCCCCTATAAGTCCATAATTGAATTACTTCTCATTTTTCTGCCATTAAAATTTCTCCAACAATTTTCATGGAAATCTATTTTATATCATTTTGACCCACAAAAAGCCAAACCCAGTTAGTATATACAACTTGATGAGTCTGGAGTTAAGTATATGCCCATGAAACCATCACCACAATCTATGAATTTCTTTTGTTACAGTAGTTAATAGAACCGCAACAAATACACAAGTAAGCACTTTGCAGCAGAGTACTGACATAACAGAAACCTAGAATGTGTAGCATATCCTGTGGTGTGGATATTCGGGGCTAGAAAGATGGAGAATAAGGATATGCAATCAAATGCTTATGAAGCTGTCATCTCACTCAACCTGGAAGACAGACTTAGCCTGTGACTTGTGGATTTCTGGAAAGTGCTTGGAAAGAGCCAGAATGGTCACAGTTATGGGTTGCTTCTTGCTGCCCATGTCAAGAAAGAGATGAGTCCAGAAAAAACTGACCAGTGTCCAAACATCAATGCGAGGGATAGAGAAAAGTCCAAAAATTTACAGCCTCACACCAGAGAATAATAAATAAAACTGCAAAACGCTTTGACCAATGAAGGCACAGTTAGATTTTCCAGCTCGGCAAGCTAACTCAGCCCCATGAGGGGGAATTTAAAATTAAAAGTCTTTATCCCCCACATAAGCCTTTTGTTTCGATGGCCACGGCCTTCAGAGAGAGGCATGGTTCTGGGGAAGTGAGTAATTATGTTGGTCCAAGAGCCATGCCTAGGAAAGAATGTAGGGTTATCTACTGGTATGAGAAACTGACCAGAAGTGGATAGGTCAGAAGCCAACTCAGGTTTCGAAGGAATTATATAGGCAAAGAAACCACTGGTCTGGTCTGCAGAGGCTTGTGAGTATAAAACAACCCTCCGAGCAACTGACGTCTGCAGGAAATGGTCCCTGGAAGCCGCACAGCTTCAAGGAATGATTATCATTGTCATTCATGGCCAAGGGCGGCCACAGAGGGTCCTCAGAGCGTCTGCGTGCATGCCAAGTCCCTTCAGTCTTGTGTGACTCTTTGCAACCCTATGGACTGTAGCCCACCAGGCTCCTCTGTCCATGGGATTCTCCAGGCAAGAATACTGGAGTGGGTTGCCACGCCTTCTCCAGGGGATCTTCCTGACCCAGGGATTGAACCCGTGTCTCTTACATTTCCTGTCCTGGCAGGCGGGTTCTTTACCACTAGCGCCACCTAGGAAGCCCTGTACCTGTGCTTAATCTCTCAGCCGTGTCTCACCCTTTTTGACCCCATGAATTGTAGCCTGCCCTGCTCCTCTGTCCATGGAGATTCTCCAGGCAAGGATAGTGGAGAGGGCTGCCATTTCCTTCTCCAGGGGATCTTCTCAACCCAGGGATCGAACCTGGGTCTCCTGTACTGTGCGTGGATTCTTTACCATGTGAGCTACCAGGGAAGCCCTCAGTCGCTCCGTTGTGTCCGACTCTTTGCAACCCCATGAATCGCAGCACGCCAGGCCTCCCTGTCCATCACCAACTCCCGGAGTTCACTCAGACTCACGTCCATCGAGTTGGTGATGCCATCCAGCCATCTCATCCTCTGTCGTCCCCTTCTCCTCCTGTCCCCAATCCCTCCCAGCATCGAGTCTTTTCCAATGAGTCAACTCTTCACATGAGGTGGCCAAAGTACTGGAGCTTCAGCTTTAGCATCATTCCTTCCAAAGAAATCCCACGGCTGATCTCCTTCAGAATGGACCGGTTGGATCTCCTTGCAGTCCAAGGGACTCTCAAGAGTCTTTTCCAACACCACAGTTCAAACGCATCAATTCTTCGGTGCTCAGCTTTCTTCACAGTCCAACTCTCACATCCATACATGACCACAGGAAAAACCATAGCCTTGACTAGACGGACCTTAGTCGGCAAAGTAATGTCTCTGCTTTTGAATATGCTATCTAGGTTGGTCATAACTTTTCTTCCAAGGAGTAAGCGTCTTTTAATTTCATGGCTGCAGTCACCATCTGCAGTGATTTTGGAGCCCAAGAAAATAAAGTCTGACACTGTTTCCACTGTTTCCCCATCTATTTGCCATGAAGTGATGGGACCAGATGCCATGATCTTCATTTTCTGAATGTTGAGCTTTAAGCCAACCTTTTCACTCTCCTCTTTCACTTTCATCAAGAGGCTTTCTGCCATAAGGGTGGTGTCATTTGCATATCTGGGGTTATTGATATTTCTCCCAGCAATCTTGATTCCAGCTTGTGCTTCTTCCAGCCCAGCATTTCTCATGATGTACTCTGCATAAAAGTTAAATAAGCAGGGTGACAATATACAGCCTTGACGTACTCCTTTTCCTATTTGGAACCAGTCTATTGTTCCATGTTCAATTCTAACTGTTGCCTCCTGACCTGCATATAGGTTTCTCAAGAGGCAGGTCAGGTGGTCTGGTATTCCCATCTCTTTCAGAATTTTCCACAGTTTATTGTGATCCACACAGTCAAAGGCTTTGGCATAGTCAATAAAGTAGAAATAGATGTTTTTCTGGAACTCTTGCTTTTTCCATGATCCAGTGGATGTTGGCAATTTGATCTCTGGTTCCTCTGCCTTTTCTAAAACCAGCTTGAACATCTGGAAGTTCACAGCCCTAGTAAAGCCTGTCTAGCATGGTTACAGACCACAGGACTCTCCTCTTTAAAAAATATATCTGACATAAGGTAGACTTTCACTGGGTTAAGCCACTGACTTTTTCGGGTTGTTACAGCAACTGGTGTTATCCTGGTATCTGTCTTTTTCTTGATCCCTGGAGTTTAGAATCCACTGTGTGCTGCTACTGTTGGTAAATTCTGACCATTTTTTAGGATTCATATTCAATATACAACTCAATTAGCAATTGACACAACAGTTTTTATACAATTTTGTTGAAGTTATGATTAATAGCGGGTAAGAAATTGATCATACTTAAGAAATGGAATTCAGTGACTTGGAGGAATATTTGTTTTCAAGACCCCTGAAGAAAACAACTGAAGTCATGCTGCTCATGGTATAACAGTCTGGGGGCCTGGTCATCATTTGTTTCTGAGGATTTAGAGTTATTTTTTTTTTAAAGAAAGTCCTTATTATACTTGTAGCAAATCTGTTAGCTTCTTCTTGGAAAAGACGGGAGGGCCTTCCGGTTAGATGGAAGTCAAAATGATACAAGTTTACCATCTGTTCATTTGATTTTTAGAGAAAATGGGCTCTAAATATCTGTGCCAGAGACCACAGCCCTGAACCCTCCATTGTATAATCTCTAGAAACCCTCACATATGTGATAGTCACTCAAAGATGTGGTTAATTCATTTTTCTCTTTTTGAGCTGATTTTACCCTGGGATTAGGCCAGGATATCAGAAAACCATGTCATCTGGGCCCTTGTCCTCTTCATCTCCGATCACCCTGTTCTGCCTTACTGACTGCAGACTTGTTTGGGCTGAGATCCATTTTTAAGTGATGCTTGACTTTCCCAAGGAAATGCTACATGAAGCAGGTTTGTGAAAAACACATTTGTTGCAGAAACACTGCTGAAGGGCCCTGTGCACCACGTCTCTTGGGACCCATTATATAACAGAGGGGACGAAGGGCCTTCAGCTATCACTGTTTTGTTAAAAATCTGAAGAAATGTAGCAAAATGCCAACATTTTCAATGTCTGGATGGTGGGTCTGTAGGTGTATGTTTTATTATTCTCTGTGCTTTTGCGTAGTTTTGAAGTATTTAGTAATGAGAACATCATCACTCAGTTTTCAACTGGCCAGAGATATCTGCTTCCAAAATGTTACGGCCACCCTCCTAGACATTTCTCTATTAAGTGATTCGGTTAAGAGCATGTGAAAGCCTTAAGGTGTGGTAGACTTATGCTCATCTAGGCTTTTGCCACTCACTGCTTCCTGACTTTGGGTGATCTACAGCACACTCGGAGTGGCAGTTTCCCCATCTGTAAAATGGGTACATTCCTCATAGTCCTCTTGTGAAGACTCAGTGAGCGAATGTGTGTCAAGAGCTAGCACAATGCCTGGACCACTGTCATCACCAGTAAACATGAGCTACCATCACGCATGTGATGTTGCCAAGTGAACCGTGCTATGGGCAGCTTGCTGTGCCAGTAAATACAATCCATGGTAGACAAGAAAAGAAAAGGATGATAGAGTAAGAAAAACGTCAAGTCTCTACGAGAACTGGTACATCTTGCTCTTCTGGGCTGTGGACTTCTGGCCACCGGAAGTCCAAACTTACACACGTGGATAAGACCTGACCTGGGTGGCTGTATTCTGCTCCCTCCTTGTCTTGGGGCCCTGCTTTTTGCGACTTACTTTAATCCTCAATTTCATTTAGTTCTTGTTGTGCTTAATGGCTCCGTCACGTCTGCCTCTTTTTGACCCTTGGACTGTAGCCCACCAGGCTTCTCTATCTAGGGGTCATTTTCTCCTCCCTGGGGATCTCCCCGACCTAGTAACTGAGCCCACATCTCCTGCGTCTCCTGCACTGCAGGCAGATTCTTTACCTGTATGTACTCCCTGTAAAGTGCTGCACTCAATATGCCAGCAAATTTGGAAAACTTTGAAGCGGCCACAGGACTGGAAAGGTCAGTTTTCATTCCAACCCCAAAGAAAGGCAATGGCAAAGAATGCTCAAACTACCGCACAATTGCACTCATCTCACACGTTAGTGAAGTAATGCTCAAAATTCTCCAAACTTCAACAGTATGTGAACCAAGAACTTCCACATGTTCAAGCTGGATTTAGGAAAGGCAGAGAACCAGAGATCAAATTGCCAACATCCCTGGATCACAGAAAAAGCAAGAGAGTTTCAGAAAAACATCTACTTCTGCTTTATTGACTATGCCAAAGCCTTGGACTGTGTGGATCACAATAAACTGTGGAAAATTCTGAAAGAGACGGGAATACCAGACCACCTAACCTGCCTCTTGAGAAATCTGTATGCAGTACAGGAAGCAACGGTTAGAACTGGACATGGAACAACAGACTGGTTCCAAATCGGGAAAGGAGTACGTCAAAGCCGTATATTGTCACCCTGCTTATTTAACTTATATGCAGAGTACCTCATGAGAAACACTGGGCGGGAGGAACCACAAGCTGGAATCAAGATTGCTGAGAGAAATATCAATAACCTCGACACCATCCTTATGGCAGAAAGCAAAGAGGAACTGAAGAGCCTCTTGATGAAAGTGAAAGAGGAGAGTGAAAAAGCTGGCTTGAATCTGAACATTCAGGAAACTAAGACCATAGCATCCGGTCCCATCACTTCATGGCAAATAGATGGGGGAACAGTGGAAACAGTGAGATGCTTTATTTTCTTGGGCTCCAAAATCACTGCAGATGGTGACTGCAGCCATGAAATAAAAGACGCTTGCTCCTTGGAAGGAAAGCTATGACAGACTGAGACAGCATCTTAAAAAGCAGAGACATTACTTTGACGACAAAGGTCCATCTAGACAAAGAATATGGTTTTTCCAGTAGTCATGTATGGATGTGAGAGTTGGACCATAAAGAAGGCTGAGCACTAAAGAATTGATGCTTCTGAACTGTGGTATTGGAGAAGACTCTTGAGAGTCCCTTGGACTGCAAGAAGATCAAACCAGTCAATCCTAAAGGAGATCAGTCCTGGGTGTTCATTGGAAGCACTGATGCTGAAGATGAAACTCTAATAATTTGACCACCTGATGTGAAGAATTGACTCATTGGAAAAAACCCTGATGCTGGGAAAGATTGAAGGCAGAGGAGAAGGGGACAACAGAGGATGAGATGGTTGGGTGGCATCACTGACTTGATGGACATGAATTTGAACAAGCTCTGGAGCTGGTGATGGACAGGGAGGCCTGGCGTGCTGCAGTCCATGGGGTCATAAAGAGTTGGACACAACTGAATGACTGAACTGAACTCCTTATAAATCACCTTAGATATCCTGTGCAATGTGGTTGGGATGAAAGGAAGGAATGAAGAAGGAAGGGAGAAGCCAGATATGGCAGGCAGGAAGGAAAGTAAGAAGAAAGGATTCGTGGCACAAGACTTTGAAGTCGTTCCTCATAACGTTCAGTTCTTAGATGCATGTTAATTGGCACGTATTTTCATCAGATACAATGTTTTGTTCAGGTGCTCTCTGTCTGCTCAGGGTTTGTTTTACATCTGACTGGCATTAAGCCTTTAGCTATTATCACTGATGTGACTGTGAGTTTTTGTAAACGATGCCACTTGAGGGTTGTCACGGGCTCTGGTTCACGTTGCTGTCTGATAACTCCGAGAGTCAGTTCTTCATTATCTATGTGGAGATTGGGCACTTTGTTTTTTGGCAGCAAATGTTTCATCCAAGGTCAATTTCCCTCAAGTGCTCAGCACCATTTCAGACAGTGTGTGCTCAGGGAATGCAAATTAATTTAATGTTAGCTTTAGTCAAACCCAGCTAGGAAAGCCAACCTGCTTTTAAAAACACTATAAATGTTGATAAACATCATCTAAATTATATGATGTTTGTATATGTAGAAACATATAAAATTTCACCTTAATTCCAAAGGTGTCATTCCAAAGCACTTTAAATTCATCTTAGGCTTATTTTTGTTCTTTGATTAGAAGTACGTTTTAATTCAAAATTGTTTACATATATTTGTCATTATATTTTATTATAACTGGGGGTTATCAGAATAGGTGGAGGATACATGTGTGTTTTTTTTTTTTAAGTCACTCAGTCATGTCTGACTCTTTGCAAGCCCATGGAGTATACAGTCTATGGAATTCTCCAGGCCAAAATACTGGAATGGGTAGCCTTTCCCTTCTCCAGGGGATCTTCCCAACCCAGGGACTGAACCCAGCTTTCTCGCATTGCAGGTAGATTCTTTAGCAGCTGAGCCACAAGGGAAGCCCAAGTATACGGGAGTGGGTAGCCTATCCCTTCTCCAGCGGATCTTCCCAACCCAGGGACCAAACTGGATATGTGTTTTACATTTTTGCTCAATTATAAAAATGAAGCACACATTTGTAATAAGAAATGAGGGAATATAGAAAACTCTAGAGGAAATGAAACCATTTATAATCCTTTACACAGAAATGATCAAGATTAACATTTCATTATATTGTTCTCCATGCTTTCTTGAGGTTGTAGGAGTTCTCAAGAGGGATTTGTAGATTGTCCCCAGGAAAAAGAAAAATTAGAGTGTTTTTTTTTGGAGTTCTAAAGGTACACCTGGAGTTATGTCCACACTCAACAGGCTCGCTTGCCTGAAAGAAAGCAGGCTGTGGACCCAGGGAGCCCACCAGATCCGCTGGTCTGAAAGGAGGTGCCGTGCGCTTTCCTCCTCCACTGCGTCTCCCTCTGCTTTCCATCCGGGCCGAGAAAGACCCTCCAGACCATGAAGTCTGTCCAGGCTGGATTCAAGTGGGTGACGGCATCTGGCTTTCTAAATACGTCCAGAAATCTCAGGATAGTTGCAGTCCATTGTGTGACAGAATTGGGGCGGGCAGGCCTTTCCAACCCCCTGGGCACAATTTCTGTGGCTGAATTTGCTCCATGTCTTTTTTCTTTTTTAAAAAGAGATTTATTTTTTGTTGGCTATGCTGGGTCTTCATCGCTGTGCGGGCGTCTCCTCTAGCTGTAGTGACCAGGGGGCCCCTCTCTGGTTGCAGTGAGCGGGCTTCTCATTGCAGTCGCTTCTCTTGCTGCAGGTCATGGGCTCCAGGGTGCGTGGGCTTCCGTAGTTGCAGCTCCCGGCTCTAGAGCACAAGCAAAATAGTTGTGGCTCACGGGCTTAGTCGCTTCGAGGCACGTGGGATCTTCCTGAACCTGAGTCTCCTGCTTTGGCAGGCGGATTCTTTACCATTGAGCCACCAGGGAAGCCCTGTTCCATGTCCTTTAGGAGGCTTCCTGCTTCTGTCTTCTTTACTACAAAGCGTTGTGCGGCCAGTGTTTTTCATCCTCAACCATGTCTTCCTTTTCCTGGAGCTCTAGTCCTATTCCTTGGAGGACTCTCCTCCAGATTCCCCACTCTGATCGTGAGGTCTGACTGCGGCCCATCAGTCACTGCTCCCCGCTCCCCACGATAGCGTGAGTGTGGGACTCCAGCCCGGCCAACCAGAGACTTCCCCTGGGTTTTAAAATGAGAACCGAGACACTAGGACCTTCCTTCTGACAGCAAAACTGGGAAGACACGGGCCCAAGACTTCAGTGTCTGGGTCCCATGACGTCTGGAAGATGGAGCCTTCCAGAGAAGAGTTGATCCAGTTGTCAGAGGGAGGTGGGCAAGCAGAGATGATGCAGGGAGAGAGAGAGAGCTGAGAGAGGAGAGTGCTCACTGGAGGCCTAGTCTTTGTTTGAATCCTCCAGGTCTTCTGGATTCTGTTTCAAAATTGTGATTTTCCTCTTCTTTCCTGACTTTTTATAACCTACCCTAGGAATTTCCCCTACAAATGAATTCTGAGTTGGTTTTCTGTCATTTGCAACCAGAAGAACCCAGAGCAATAGAAGCAGACCCCACCTCCCCCGGCTCTCCTTGGTGCCCTGGACTCCGCAG
Source organism: Capricornis sumatraensis (assembly GCF_032405125.1). NCBI lineage: Eukaryota > Metazoa > Chordata > Mammalia > Artiodactyla > Bovidae > Capricornis > Capricornis sumatraensis. The sequence goes on along the minus strand of NC_091073.1, from coordinate 115,620,610 downwards.
GCCTCTGGCTCCTGCGTTGTCTGGACTTCTCGGCCTCTCCCTGCCTCAAAAGCTCCAAGTCCTTAAAACAGTCCATCCCTCTCCCCTTCTTCAGGGCAATCTCTGATTCAGTGCAGCAGATAGCAACTCTGATTTAGCTGATATCTGTTCTTCAAGAGATTCTGCTTGGTTCCAAAGATTTCCCAGTTGGTGCAACTTGCCAGAAGGGAGGCCTTCTTGACCTACTTTGCTTCAGACTCTCATTTGGGGAATTGTACCAGAAATGGAATTATTTAGCTTATCACCTGGACTCTCCTCTCCCACTTACCCCACCCTCATCTTTGCTGAAGTTCCTCAATCCACAGGGCTCAGCCCCAACACACAAGGCATTTTCTTGCAAAATTCCACAGGGCAATCAGCTGTCTTCCATGACACTGTCCTTCAAGCTGACTGCTGAGCTTTTTAAATTTTTAGTATTATTTTGCAATGGTGAAATGGCAAGAGAATCACTTTCTCTGAGAGGGGTGACAGATGGAATAGTTTAAAATAAGTGAATAAGTCTAATCAAAATCCAGTAAACACAATGTTGGTAGAACGGTATAAAACCATTCGTATCCTATAATGGTATAAAGCATACTAATCCTGAACTTGCTCTCTTCTGAATCAGACTTGAGTTTGTGGTAAAGGATGGGGGTGGTTTACTCTGTAAGTAATCTGTAGGACCTCTCGTGTGCCAAGCACTGCGCTGGGCTCAGCGACTGTCCGTCACTACGAGAGAACCTTATTTACACTCCATCTGATCGACTGCACAATAAGCTGCTTCTGTACGTTGTCATTTTCCTAGGAAAGGCCTCTCCTGAAAACGCTCTCTAGCATTTCCTGCTAACGGCCAAGTGTAAACTCCATATCGAGTTCCGAATTTGACATCCACCAGGGCTCAAAAAGAGATGGGGCCTGTGCTGATTCTTTGCAACCTGAACTTCCCACGGCAACCAGCCGAATCCGAATGAGGTCAGAGAGGCTGCTGAGCCCCTGCCAAAAGGCACTCTGCTCGGCTGACAAAACAGCGTCCCCCTGCCGTTCTTCTTCCTGACACATATCTATTTTAAACTCCTTCTAGAGAACGCAGTGACAGTTCCAGCCTTGATCTTTGGCTCAGTTCCCGGGGAGACCTCCTCCTGTCATGTTTTATTCATGGTGTCTCCCAGGCTGGCTTCTTCATTGTAAAAATCAGTAGTGGTGGGGGGGGGGTGTGGGGAGGGACAATCAATGAACCTGAAATAAAATTTGAGTGTCATAATAAAACTAGCCCTTTGTGTACAGAAACCCCACAAGCAGAGTCTGAGATGCTGGGAAAGGTATGTGTACGGAAGATGTTTAAGGCAAAGCATCTATAGAAGGAAAAAACCCAGTTATTCACACTGCACTAGAGTCGTGAAGGAAGTAGGTCAGATAAACCAAAATAACCTTTGCTGGGAAACGTGATAAGCCTCAGACATCTGAGACCGTGAGGGTAAAGATGCTGCAATGGATAAAAGCAGAAGGCTGATAGATGTGCAGGCCTATACACAGGAAAAGCTACGAAGAATATTTGGAGCAAACATTTATTCTACCTTCTCCCAAGAAACCTCTTCTCCATCAACACCGTCATCATCTTTTCTGTACCAACTGTATATCTTTCTACCTCACTGGTTAGCAGTTTGTAGAAGAATGTATCAGATGCATCTCTTCCACCTGCCCCAACCACCCAAAACCAACCCCCCCCCCCCAAAAAAAAAGAAACAACAGCAACAGCCAAGTATGACAGAGGGAGAAATGGCAACCCACTCTGGCATTCTTGCCTGGAGAATCCCACGGACAGAGGAGCCGGGCGGGCTGCCGTCCTTGGGGTCGCAGAGAGTTGGACACGACTCAGCGAGGGAGCACTCACTCAAGCGTGACAGTGGGCAGAGACCCCAACACAGTGTCACAGATGACAGATGAGCAACACATGCGTACCTTGAGAGTGACGGTCCTCTCGCGACGGGTGATGTTAACGCTGTGGGGCTGGCCGTTGGCCATGCTCCGGTGGTCCACATCAATGTTATAGGGCTCCCGGGTGCCACCCAGGTGGTACCGGATCTGGAGGCTTCCTGCATAGAGAAAAGGAAAGAGACTCAGTCATTTCTCTGCTCTGGATTTCATATCAACGTCACGCCCCCAGCCCTGGGGTCTTGTTTCCATTAAACGCAGCTTCGATGTCCATCAACACGATTGCCATTCTGCATTCTGAGCCACTAGCTCAGAGGTGCACTAATCCATAAAGGTTCACGGCACTGGGCTCACGCATGTTGACAGTCTACCAATTATGGGCCGTCCGTGACCATCCTCTCCAAGCTGAAGCAGCGAACGGTATAAACGATCCAAGTGTGGGTTGTGTCTGGGAAGGCGGGATGAGGACATATACACAACACAGGACCGTGGAGACAGGCCCCACAGAATGCCCTGTAAAATAAAATATAAACGCAGGATGCCAGGATGGTCTCACGCCATCAGCAAAGTGTGACATTCACCATATAAAAGAATCATGAGCACAGAGTATTAAAAATAAACATAATTTACAAAAGATAAATACATGGCACTTTGGGTGGCTTCACTGAGACCAAGAAAACAGAGCAAATGATTTTATTCTAGGTTAGAGACCTCATCAGTCCAAACGCAAATCAATAAAAACATGGGTCCTCACTGCCTCTCAGCTGTCCTGCACTTTGCCTCAACAAATTATTCTTTTTATCCTCTTTCTTGCTTCCCCCTGATGGCAAGCAATATTCAGAAAGATGTATATAATATTCTAGGTCCTGCTTTTAATTAATCTGTACAGCAAATGTAGCTTTTATTTCTTATTTATGATTATTTAAAGGCATCAACTTTTAATCTCATTTTCCCACTCAAATTGGAATCTTCATGCTAATAGCTTTGGACATCTCAGAGCTTAAAAATGGAGCCAGTAATTTAGCAAGAGTGTGGCTAACTGTAAATCACTTCAGAATTCTTCCTTGCCTCTTTCATTTTCCTTTCAGAGGAACAAAACTGATATTCTGATTTTAAGTTGTGAAACAGCACAGGGTAATTAAAACTTAGGAAGTTAACAGGAAAAATAAAAAGGAAAGTCACTGGGAACAACACGATCCAGAGATAACTACTCTGAATATTTGGCCAGATCTCCTTTCAGGTAATACTCACACCCTTATAAGGCTGTGAAAGTGAAAACTGAAAGTGAAGTCACTCAGTCGTGTCTGACTCTTTGTGACCCCATGGGCTGTAGCCTACCAGGCTCCTCCGTCCATGGGGTTTTCCAGGCAAGAATACTGGAGTGGGGCACCATTTCCTTCTCCAGGGGATCTTCCTGACCCAGGGATTGAACCCAGGTCTTCCGCATTGTAGGCAGACTCTTTACCATCTATGCCACCAGGAAAGCCCCTTATATCAATGTAAACCAATGCAATTGATTCTGAACACTGCCGTTCCTTAGTCTTACACGTGTTCTTTAAAATATGGAACTATGTCCCTGGAATTGAAAGAAACATCCATCAGACCAATCATGAATTACTTGCAATTCCTATTTTTTTTTTTTTGTTTTCTGAACAAATCTGAACAAACCTTCACTATTTCTGAGTTCTCTCTTAACACCTGACCCTAGATTGCTTTATAGCATTTCAACCAAGTCCTGCAGACTTCTGTTTCCTAAACATGTCTAAGTTCACCCACTCTGCCCCATCTCCATAGCTGCAGGGCCCCCATGGGCACCTAGAGTGCCTGATGTGGTTCCCTCGGGAGCCCGTCCCTCCACACAGAGCTCCCGCCCTGACCCTGGGCCACTGTGCCAGCCACTCCCCATCAGTGACCTGACGGCCATCACCTGGACTTCACCTGCATCCGCTTCTGCCTGGATCACATGACCCATGGCAGTCTCTCCTTCACACGTGGCCACTCTTCACGCCACTTCACTCTCAGGCGAGTCCTCTCTTTCTCTGCTCTCTTAATACTCATGCGTTAACGGAGACGTCTCCCTGGAACCTCAGATAACAACATACGAGAAACCGAACTCTTGAACTTCCTCTCCTAAAACTAATTCAACCCATTTTCCCACATTTCAGTTAATGGACACTTTATCCTTCCTGCTATTTCCGCTAAAAACCCTGGCTTCCCTCTTGCTCCTGTATTACACATGTGATCCGTCAGCAAAGCTCCTTGGTTCTGTCTTCAACACATGCCCTGAATCTTACCGTTTTCATCACCTCAGTTTCTATCCCTGGACCAAGCCACCCTTGTCTTTTTCCTGGATTACTGTACTAGCCTTCATACTAACTAACCTGCTTGCCTCTGCCCTTCCACCACGTCTCCCCAGCCCAGTCTAGTCTCCTAGTCTCCATCCCTACTCTCCTCTGCACACAGAAGGCAGAGCTGTCCTCTGCTCAGGAACCTTCCTTGGCTTCCTATCCCATAAAGAAGGCTGAGTGCAAAAGAATTGATGCTTTCCAATTGTGGTGCTGGAGAAGACTCTTGAGAATCCCTTGGACTGCAAGGAGATTAAGCCAGTCAATCCTAAAGGAAATCAACACTGAATATTCATTGGAAGGACTGATGCTGAAGCTGAAGCTCCAATACTTTGGCCACCTGATGAAAAGAGCCTACACATTGGAAAAGACCCTAAAGCTGGAAAGATTGAAGGCAGGAGGCGAAGAGGGGCAACAGAGGATGAGATGGTTGGATGGCATCACCGACTCAACAGACATGAATTTGAGCAAACTCGAGGAGATGGTGAAGGATGGGAGAACCTGGTGTATTACAGTCCAGGGGGTCCCAAAGAATTGGACACGGCTTAGTGACAGAACAACAGCAGCAACAATCCCACTCTGAGTCTTCATCCTGGCCAGCCAGGCCCTTTGTGATCGTCCCCATTGTCTCTGACTCAGCCTCTTGTTATCCTCCTCCTTGCTCACTCCTCACCTGACCACACAGGCTTCTCTGCTCTCTCCACAGATGCCAGCATGTTCCTGCCTCACAGCCTTTGCACCTGCTGGTTCTTCTGTCCAGGGCCCTTATTTCCCAGCTATCTACCTGCATGGATGAGCTCTCACTTCCTTTAGGTCCTGTTCAAATATTATCTTGTCAGTGACTATTTCTGTGACTTCCTTATCAAAAGCACAATTTACCTACTGCTTTCTCTTGGCCAGGCGCCACCCACCCCCACTCCTTTTCTGCTTTATTTTCCCCCCATGATAGTTCTTTCCATACAACATACTACAGAGAGCACTTCATTTATTTATTGTCTGTCTTCTTTCGTTCAAAAGTAAGTTCCATAAGAGTAAAAACTTTTGCTGATATCCTTTTTTTAAAAAAATATCTTACTCTTTATTTATTTATTTGGCTGTGCCAGGTCTGAGTTGCAGCATGTGGGATCTAGTTTGCTGACCAGGGATCAAACCTGGACTCCTGCATTGGGAGACTGGAGTGTTAGCCACTGGCCCACCAGGGAAATCCCTGTTTATATTCTTCGTGACTTAATTCCCAGTGTTTAGAATAATGCCTGACACACAGTGTGTGTATTAGTTGCTCAGTCGTGTCCGACTCTTTGCAACTCCATGGGCCATAGCCCTCCAGGATCCTCCGTCCATGGGATTTTCCAGGCACGAATACTGGAGTGGGTTGCCATTTCCTTCTCCATACAGTAGGTGCTGAATAAATACTCACTGAGTGAAAGAATCATGGTTTCCCTGCTTCTTCTTCTTTCCCATGTTTTCTTTGCAGAGTAATCTTTTCAAAATGCATAATTAATTAGTTGTATGGTTCACATAAAGCTCTTCAAATGTTCCAGTAGCTTACAGGATAAAGACATACATTTTTAATATAGCTGATGATGTCCTGTCTGAAAGGTTGCCAGTTACTTTGTTTTCAAATCAAGTCAGTTACCCTTTCACTGTTTACATTCAAGCTACCTTGCACTTGGCTTATTCCCTATATTCCCTAGAAGATACAACTCTTCTCCATCCTCAGGACCTTTGAACATGCCACTCCTTTTTCCTGAGCTGCTTCTCTTCCCACCACTCAGGGGTTTTACCCTATTTTTTCTTTACTGTAATAGCATTATAAAGAACCTATTGTTTGGCAGTGAAGGAGATGGTTAGGAAAGTTGTTTGGCTATATGCAGGAAAAAACAAGTCGACTGTCTTCAGTTTTTGTTTTCCACTTTACTTCTGGTGTTCTGACTTTGTATGATCACAGCCAGCTTTCTTTCTTTCTTTTTTTTTTACTGGTGACATTTATTTTTAAATTTTTAATTGGAGGATAATTGCTTTACAATGTTGTATTGATTTCTGCCGTATTTCAACATGAATCAGCCACAGGTATACATATGTCCAACCCTCCCTCCCTCCTCCACCCCATCCCACTCTAGGTTGTCACAGGGCACTGGGTTGAGCTCCTTGTGTTATACAGCAAATAGTAGCGTCTACTTTACATATAGTAGTGTATATGTTTGGAGAAGGCACTGGCACCCCACTCCAGTACTCTTGCCTGGAAAACCCCAAGGACGGAGGAGCCTCGTAGGCTGCAGTCCATGGAGTCGAGCAGAGTCGGACACGACTGAGTGGCTTCACTTTCACTTTTCAGTTTCATGCATTGGAGAAGGAAATGGCAACCCACTCCAGTGTTCTTGCCTGGAGAATCCCAGGGACGGGGGAGCCTGGTGGGCTGCCGTCTACGGGGTTGTGCAGAGTCGGACATGACTGAAGCGGCGGCAGCAGCAGCAGCAGCGGCAGCAGCAGGAGCAGCGGTATATATGTTTCAAGCTACACTCTCAGTTCACCCCACCCTCTCCTTCCCCTGCTGTGTCCACAAGCCTGTTCTCTATATCTGCATCTCTACTGCTGCCATGCAAATAGGTTAATCAGTACCATTCTTTGGACTCCATATATATCTCCAGTTTTAAAAACATATAGCTGTATTCATTCGTCATTTAAACATTTATTTCTTTAGAGTATACTTATTTAGTGCCCTGCACAAAGCACCATGGAACCAAGTTTTAAAGGTCCAGAAGCGGACTGCCTGGCTGGTGTGGAGTCCACTTCTAACACAGACACCCACCTCTAATCCCTAGCACAGTCCAGGTCATGCCTGATCTGGGGATACAAAGAGAAGTAAGAGAGGGCTCTGCCTTTGAGGCTAAAAGTCAGAGGAACCAGTAATTACGCTCCCCGCCCCCCCCAAAAAAAAAGAAAAAACAAACACACACACCAAACAACAAAACTCTGGACATTTTTTTCCCTACTGTCTCTTTGTCATTGATCCCTTTATGTTTTCCAGCTCATTAAAATCAGTATTAAGTTGTTTTCATTATTTTCTCCCTTTTCTGGCTTTCTCGGACTTTGTAAAAATGATTTAAAATTTCTCTAACTGCTTTGCTTAATGGCATTGGAAATGATTTGCTTTGAGGAAAAAGATGAGTTGGACTTTAAAATTTATATATAGTGAACATCTATAAACAGGAATGGCAATATTCTGGAATAATAAAATTTAAATAATATATTTATTTCTTTAAAATAATAGCACAAGAGAACCACTAAATGATGGGAAGGAGAATATTAATATTTGTTCATTAAAATAAAATATTATTAAGATGGAGAGACACTTCACTTCCTGCAGCTCACGTTTATCTCCCAAGTGAATTAAAGCAGTTATAAGGGAATGCTCTTTTATTGGCTGCAGCAAATAATGTGCTTAACAGATTTATTCTCCCTTGGCCATCATCACTGCCGTCAGCAAACACTCACAGGGCACCTGCTGTAGGCAAGAGACGGCGTGCTGGGCCTTTCATCTCGAGGGGAAGACAGGACACGTGTGTAACAGAGACGGGCAACCACACAGAGCACTGAGAGCCCAACAAATGGCTGCGGCAGTAAGCGCGATCGGAGCCGAAAGGAAGGAGCAGCCACTGCAAGAGGCGAGGCTTGATCTGAGTCCAGAATGAAAGGCAGGCAGGAAGCCACAGAGGAAGACGGAGCTTTTCCAGGGAAGGGAAACGGAGTGGGCACCTGGGCAGACATCCTTGGGGTGCTTGGGGAGTAGAGAGTTCCTAGAAAAGGAAGTGTAGGGATGTGCAGCCTCAATATGTGGGAAACTGTAGATTCAATCAGCGGGCTCTGGATAACTATTGCTACCACATGCGCACGCACGCGCGTGCGTGTGCACACACACACGTGTGTGTGTATTATTGTTGTTCAGTGGTTAAGTCGTGTCCAACTCTTTGCGACGCCATGGACTACAGCACGCAAGGCTTGCCTGCCCTTCACTGTCTCCTGGAGTTTGCTCAAGCTCAAGTTGGTGATTACCATCCAATTGTCTCATCCTCTGTTGTCCTCTTCTCCTCCTGCCCTCAATCTTTCTTAGCATCAGGGTCTTTTTCCAGTGAGTCAGTTCTTCACATCAGGTGGCCAGCTATTGGAACATCAGCTTTAGCATCAGTCCTTCCAATGAACATTCAGGGTTGATTTCCCTTAGGATCTACTATGCACACATGTGTACAGTGGATTACACTCAATAACTCATTTGACTTTCACAGCACTGCTCTGGGGGAGTCACTGTGTCACAGATGAGGAAACCGGGGTTCGGTGTGGCTCGTGACTGCTCCAGACCCCACAGTCTGCAAACACGGGAGCAGAATTAAAATCCGGAATTCTGGCTCTGCACCCTGAGCTCTCACCCAGGAGCCTGGTGGGTCCTGATGGAAGGTGGTGGGACTAGGGATCCCTCCTGCGGCTCCTGGCTGTTTGGTAGGGGTGCTGTGTGTGAAGGAAGACCTTTTCTGGCTGAGGAGGATGGGGTGACTGGGAGCAGAGTGATGGTGGGAACGGAGCCTTCTGGGCATGTGTTGAGGTGTACCTATCTGAGGAGGGCCCCAGGGTACCAGGGGGGAAGCTGGGGGGAAGCAGGCTCCCCTCAGGCCTTGGCAGACTTGCAGGAGGAGAGGGCAGCTGGAGTCCCTGGGCAGGTGGCCTCCCAAACACAACCTCATCCATCTGCCCAGGTGCCATTCACATACAACATGCCACGTGTGCCGTGACACGGGTTGGGAAGCACTGAATCAGGAGACCTTTGCCAGGAGGGTAGCAGTGAGGAAGCAAAGGAGGGGCCGCTCGGGAAGGACACGGTTAGAACAGGACCCACAGGACTCACTGGGAATAGACCCACAGGAGGGGGAAGGGCAGAGAGGTCATGATGACGCCAGGCTGTGTGTTCTGTGTCTGAGATGCAGCAGCACCATCACAATCAGAGGGGCGGGGAGGTTCCAGGAGCGCTGAGAACAATGCAGCTCCCAACATGTCAAGTTTGAGAGATGTCAAGGCATTTAGTTAAGACTTCTTACTTTATTACTTTCTTTTTTGGATATTTTGGCTTAGTCCTTATTGATTTCTTTTTCCTGAATGAGTTCCTCAAATTTGTCTAGCTTCAAATCTCAATTCATAAAATATGCAGTATTTGGAGTGTGAAAAAGCCAATTTCCAGTAGCAATTGAGGATGGCCTTGCAACCCCTAAAGAGAAGTTGACTGTCTATACTTTGCAAATACCCTGTGTGTTCTAGAGATCTCTGCAGCAGAGAAAGAGTGCTGGAGAACTCTGGATCCAGGTTCAGGAACACCAGTTGGTTGTGCCTTCACTGGCCAAGTGTGCAAATCACTGAACCTCTCTGTACTCCACTCTATCACCTGCAGGAAAAGGGTAGAATGGACCCTACCTTATAGAGTGTGTGCTCTCGGGAATTCATGCATGTGAAACACAATACAGCTTCGGGCTTCCTTACATGGGAGCCATTAATATGGAAACATTAGTCAAAGCCTTTGCATGTGACGAATGCCCATAAACACACACGTGAGTGCTTGCACGGGCTGGTGTAGGCTGTGGGGCAGGAGTTACTGGAGAGGGTTGGGACCAGATGGGAACGTGGCGGTAGCTTGAGGAGCAGACAGTACTGGGGTGTGTTCATGACATTCTCGAAGAGCTAGAGCTGAGAGCCAGCCTCCCTGCCCACCAAGGAGAGCTTGGGACGTGAGGGTGGAGAACACCAGTGGATTAAACAGTGGTTTAATCTGATGCAGAAGAAAGAACGTGTGAAATCCTGGAGAGTGGGAATTTCACACTTCTCTGCTTCCTTACTTCCTGATTTTACTTACTATTTTTCTCTGATGAGAACAGTGGCAGTTGCTTATTAAGAGCATTTGACATATGTAGAAACTATTACCTGGGAGAAACAAGTCAACTATTGAAACAGAGATACTTTGTGCTCACATCATTGTCTTTTTTTCTGTCCATCTTTTTATAGAGCTAAACCAATATTGGGGCTGCCCTTGTGGCTCAGATGGTTAAGAATCTGCCTGCAATGCGTGAGACCAGGGTTTTATTCCTGGGTTGGGAAGATCCTTTGGAGAAGGGCATGACAACCCATTCCAGTATTCTTGTCTGGAGAGTTCCATGGACAGAGGAGCCTGGCTGATATTGTACAGTCAAGGCTTTTTCATGCCTTTTTTTGTTTGTTTTCATGTCTTTACTTACTCTTCACAAATATTTTTCTTAATGGATACATAGTATCCCATAAACAGTGACTCCCTTTGACTAACCATTTTACTAAAATTGATCTAGGTCCTCACCAATTCTTACTACCATAAATAACATTATAAACTGTGATGAACATCTTTATGCTGAATATTTGTCTGATTTTTGGCTTATTTCTTCAGAATTTATTTCTGAAAGGGAAAATCCTAAGGAACTGCCCCCCCCCCCCCCCGATCTATCTTTCAAACCTAGTGGCTCAGCTGCTAAAGAATCTGCCTGCAATGTGGGACACCTGGGCTCGATCCCTGGGTTGGGAAGATCCCCTGGAGAAGGGAACAGCTACCCACTCCAGTGTTCTGGCCTGGAGAATTCCATGGACTGTATAGTCCTCAGGGTCGCAAAGAGTCAGACACGACTGAGTGACTTTCACTTTCAAGCTGAACTGGGTTAATAAGAATCATTATTAGATCCCATGGAAGAAAAATCTTGGTATTTAAGATGCTATGACCCTGGAAGCTGTCCAGGGAGGCTGCAGAGCTTTCCTCATCAAAGAGCAAGACCACAGAGAGGCAGTCTCCATGTCTAAACCTGTTCAGTGTCCCTGGGAAATGAGAGACACGTGCTCCTTGGCACACCTGAACATTTTCGTTTTCAAGGGTCTTAGAGCTCCTGTTTTCAGAGAGGAAATGGGCTCCTGGGGGTTTGGTGTGTATGTGCCTTACAACCGCTTAGCTGTCTCCTAGAGACCGACCATAGGCTCATTTGTCCCCCGACGCTGAACGGCCGCAGGCTAGGGATCCTGGCCCTTACCGGTGGGTTTGACCAGCGCCGCCAGGAAGTCGGTGGTGAGGGAGCTGACGTAGAGAAGGATGCAGGGCGCCTTGGTGGTGCTGAAGCTGAAGCGGATCTCCTCGCCCGCCAGGTCCGGGGCTCCGTTCTGCGGCTCCGGAGAGTTCTCCGGTCTGCTGCCCGAATCCCGGGCCCCGATTCCGGGCGCCTGGAAGTTATACCGCAGCCACATCCCCTCTTCAAAAAACGCACCCACGTCTGTCGAAAAGGAAAGAGGAAATGGCAAGATTAGGAGTTGAATGGCAACTTAACCTAGGCAGATGGTGAGCTCTGTCGTGGCCGCAACGGCCGTTCCTGGAGGGTGGACCGACTCCAGGAGGGCGATCAGACCGGGAAAATGTCTAAGCAGACGGATGTTATTTCATCAACACGAACACGCCTCCAAAATACAAAAAGCACGTAACAGAGTATAGCAATCTGTCACCTTAAAACTGTAATAGTAAAATTAAGAGACGTAAATCATACCAGGAAAAAAAACTTCACATTTAGTACTTAGACTAAATAACTAATTTAGGTTGAAGAGTGATGCTGAGAATAAATTAGACCTGGGTTCAATCACTGGGTCAGAAAGATCCCCTGCAGAAGGAAATGGCAACCCACTCTGCTACTCTTGTCTGGAGAATCCCACGGACAGAGGAGCCTGGCGGGCTACAGTCCATAAGGTCACAAAGAGTCGGACATGACTGAGCAGCTAACACTTTCACACTTTCACTACTTTATTGTTAGGGAACTGTTGACGAAAACCACCTGCCTTGGCTGGCAGGCGCACCTGCCCGAGTTGTCTCACAACAGGAGGTCCCCATATGGAACACCTGTGCTGCCCCTAAAAACTAACCAGGCAAATTTGGTGGGGGTGTGGGGGTGTGGGGGTGTGGGGGTGTGGGGGTGGGGGAAAGAGGCAGGAGGCAAGCAGCCTCTCAGAGTCCTTCTTGCTGGAATCCACCTTGGCTGAGCGATGCACACGCCACCAGGAAGGGCCCTCAGTCAGAACAAATATGGACCAAGCAAGATGACTGGCAAGAGACAACCTGGGAATTCACCCCGTGACGCATAATCTGAGACCGCAGGCCACGTGGCAGAGCAGTCCTTCCGCGTTCCCTGACCCTGCTTCTCTCTGCTCGGGCCCCTTCCCGGTAAGGTCTGTTTTGTTGGTAAGTGTGTCTCGTTGGACAGTTCATTTCCAAGTGTGAGATGACAGCCCACTCTCTGGCCCCGGAAGGGGTCCCCGTTCCTAGAGCAGTATCACACGCACCACTAATTCAAGGTGTTCATGGGCAGAGACGGGAGTTGCTTTGGAGGTTCACCCAGGAAAGTCCCGGAACCCTGATGATGCCTTGGGAGGCTTTGGGTATCGTGTTCAAAACCACAAGACCTGAAATTACAGGGAACTGGGTTCATATCCGGTGCTGCCATTAATTGCTTATATGGCTTTAGGAAAAGTCATTTAGCTGGCTTCTCTAGGCCTCAGTATTTTATATGTGAAAGTGTTAGTTGCTCAGTCGTGTCCAATTCTTTGCAACCCCATGGACTATAGCTTGCCAGGCTCCTCTGTCCATGGAATTCTCCAGATAAGAATACTGGAGTGGGTAGCCATTCCCTTCAAATCCGAGTCTCCTTCATTGCAGGCAGATTCTTTATTGTCTGAGCAGCGAGAGGAGCCCTTTATATGTGAAAGGGAGGTAATAACAGAGAGAATTACAAAAGGTAATTAGCACATAATAAATAGTACCTATTATTATTATTATTAAGAAAGTAGAAGTAAGGTCACTCATCCTTCGTCAGTTTTTTTCTGTGGCCTAATCAATGCTAATCGGTTTTTACACATTTCCTGGCAGACAAGCTTCTGCTATAGTTTTCCCTAGTATTTACTTCCCCATGTTCTAAAACCACCTCATAACTCCTGTGAAAGGTAAGGGCCCGCCAGCAAGACTTGCTTGTCTTCACAGGCACTGTTTCACCGCTCACCCTCGTGTGCCCTTTAAAAGCATTTCCCACACTTCCTTGCCTGTGGAACCCGTTACTCTCGTTAAAGACTCGACATCTGACTAAATGAGCACTTGCGGTTTGGTTGCTCAGTCTTGTCCAATTCTTTGTGACCCCATGGACTGTAGCCCACTGGGCTCCTCTGTCCATGGGGTTTCCCAGGCAGGAGTACTGGAGTAGGTAAGCATTTCCTTCTCCAGGGAATCTTCCCAAACCAGGGATCGAACCTGGGTCTCCTGCATTACAGGTGGAACACTATATAGAAAGTATTTTGTGAAACTGCTCTACATGATAATTAAAAGGAGGGGACCCATTTTAAAAGGATTCTTTCCTCTGGGAATCTGGAAGTTCATGGTTGTGAAAGAAGCCTGGTACAGAGAGAGTTTACATGGTGCAGTAATTACACAGTGATTGTGGGTAAACCTTGGCTTTGCTGCTACCCAGCCGTGTTAACTTGGTCAGCGGCTTGAAACACTCTAAGGCTCCGTTTCCTCCTCTGGAAACTGGGGCTTCATAGGTTGTTGGAGGGTTAAAGAACATGGATGACACTTAGCCTAGTGCCTGGAATATATGACAGAGGTCCAATAAGGTCACTCAGTCATTTTACAAAGACAGGTTACCGATGAGGCCCACATGGGGTCTCACTGATAAGATGGCTCATTATGTTGACCTCGCAAACAAAGAATAAAATCACAGGGATCCTTGAGACTGACCAAATTGCCCAAATGACATTCTGTTTTCTCACTGGTGCCTATCTCCTCAAAGCTGCAAGACCACCAGATTCCAGACCTCTAGCTACATAACTACAGGACTCAACTACAGGCTAAAAATTATCCATCCCTTCAGAGAATTTTTCATTGGTGGGGTATAAGAAGGACCCCATCAGAAAGGGAGAAAGGGGTTCTTCTCAAGGGCCAGTCACCCTCTCGTTTCCCTCTAGTAAATTTCCCTTTTCTTTCCTGACTGCCTGGTAAGCTCTCTATTTCTCTGCCCTCATCTTAAACAGTTACCAGTGTCTATTCAGGGCCACCTGATGCGAAGAACTGACTCACTGGAAAAGACCCTGATGCTGGGAAAGATCGAAGGTGGGAGGAGAAGGGGACGACAGAGGACGAGATGGTTGGATGGCATCACTGACTCAATGGCCATGAGTTTGAGTATACTCTGGGAGTTGGTGATGGACAGGGAGGCCTGGCGTGCTGCAGTCCATGGGGTCGCAAAGAGTCGGACACAATTGAGCGACTGAACTGAACTGAACAGATTCAGGCCACAGATGACACCTGACCCCCACCTCACCTGGCCGCACACTTATAATACCCCCCAGCACTGCCGCAGGGGGTGCCTCATCCTGCTTCTCCTGAGCAGCGGTGCAGAGCTCCGTTAACCACAAGCTTGGGCAGTACTGTTCTCCTGGCTCTCCCACCCAGGGGCTTTTTGCAAAGATCTGTCTGTGTCTGCGTGTACGTGTGTACGCGTGTACTCGTGTGTATGTGTGTGCGCGTGTGTGTGCGTGTGCATGTGCATGTGCGTGTGTGTGTAGGGAGGGTATTATTGGCATTTGGTGGGCAGGGGTGAAGCTTGCCGAGTGTCTTGTGCGTGTGGGACTGTCTTAGACAATCAAGAATTGTCCCGATCAAAATGCCAAGAGGTGTCTTTGCTGGGAAACACCGGATCAACAAATACTTGATATATTTCTCCATCTATTAGTGTCCTCTTTGATTTCTTTCATCAGTGTTTTATGGTTTTCTATATATAGGTCTTTAGTTTCTTTGGGTAGATATATTCCTAAGTATTTTATTCTTTTCGTTGCAATGATGAATGGAATTATCAGAGAAATGCAAATCAAAACCACAATGAGGTACCACTTCACACCAGTCAGAATGGCTGAGATCCAAAAATCTGCAAGCAATAAATGCTGGAGAGGGTGTGGAGAAAAGGGAACCCTCCTACACTGTTGGTGGGAATGCAAACTAGTACAGCCACTATGGAGAACAGTGTGGAGATTCCTTAAAAAATTGCAAATAGAACTACCTTATGACCCAGCAATCCCACTGCTGGGCATACACACCGAGGAAACCAGAATTGAAAGAGACACATGTACCCCAATGTTCATCGCAGCACTGTTTATAATAGCCAGGACATGGAAGCAACCTAGATGTCCATCAGCAGATGAATGGATAAGAAAGCTGTGGTACATATACACAATGGAGTATTACTCAGCCATTAAAAAGAATTCATTTGAATCAGTTCTGATGAGATGGATGAAACTGGAGCCGATTATACAGAGTGAAGTAAGCCAGAAAGAAAAACACCAATACAGTATACTAACACATATGTATGGAATTTAGAAAGATGGCAATGACGACCCTGTATGCAAGACAGGAAAAAAGACACAGCTGTGTATAACGGACTTTTGGACTCAGAGGGAGAGGGAG
This sequence comes from Capricornis sumatraensis, assembly GCF_032405125.1. NCBI lineage: Eukaryota > Metazoa > Chordata > Mammalia > Artiodactyla > Bovidae > Capricornis > Capricornis sumatraensis. The sequence goes on along the minus strand of NC_091073.1, from coordinate 115,604,776 downwards.
AGGGTAGGATGATTTGGGAGAATGGCATTCTATCATGTATACTATCATGTAAGAATTGAATCGCCGGTCTATGTCTGATGCAGGATACAGCATGCTTGGGGCTGGTGCATGGGGATGACCCAGAGAGATGTTATGGGGAGGGAGGTGGGAGGGGGGTTCATGTTTGGGAACACATGTAAGAATTAAAGATTTTAAAATTAAAAAAAATAATAAATAAAATTAAAAAAAAAACAAAAACAAATACTTGATGCACGTGGGTCACTGCACGCCTCGCCGGATGCAGAGATACGGCTAATGCTTCGACACCTTTGAAGAGGCCCCCGTCTAGTGGTGGGGGGCGGGGAGACACGGCGCCCCGTGTGAACACCGTGTGGTGAGAGTTCTGGGGTGAGAAGGACTGCTTCTTCCTGCCTGGAGGCGCCTGCGCTGGCTCTTCTACTCTCAGCAAGTGCCTACTGAGCCCCAGCCGCATGCCAGGCACCATGCCGGGTGTCGAGATTACAATCCTTGCTCTCGAGGTGCTCTCTGCCTAGAGGAGGATTTAGGCTAAGAGACATCACCAGAAGGCAGCGTGCTCAGCACAGGATCAGGCTGATATAGGAGCCACGTGGAACACTAGGGTTACCAGCTTTGTCTCCAGGGCTCCAGGAAGACTCCCCGGTGAAAAGAACTTGAAAGAGCCAGAGGCTCTTCACCTTTGTAAAGGGGAAGAGGAAGATGAGCCCCTTTCTAGCTGAGGGTGCAGCATGCAAGAACCCTGGGGGGTCAGAGAGCCTGCAATAGGAGCTTTGTGCCCCCAGGTGAAATTCACACGAGCTTAGTTTTTTTTTTTTTTTTCTCTTTAACACTATTGCCCTCACTAGGGTTAGGAATCCAAGACTCACCAGGCTTCCTACATTTCAGGCTGGGAGTTGGAGAAACAGTGAGAGAGACAGAAGCGCTCCTAACCCCCAGTCATTCAGATCCGAGCTGAACAGACGCACATTCCTAGGACCCGCTGATGTGACGGGGCCCAGCATCTGGTGAGGGAGGGGAGCGTTCCGGGAGGACAGGCAGACCGCCTGGAGCAAAGGCACCAAGGGGGTTGTTTTGCCAGCAGAAAGGTTCTACCAGGAGATGCAGGGGCCAGCACCTAAGGACAGGTCTGGCAGGGCCACACAGGAGAGAAGAGTGAAGGGGGAGGGCTAGAGCCTCAAGGCCAGAGGGCTGGAACAGGCCAGGGTTGAGTGGACCGGGCTGATGGACAGGAAGAGACAAACGTTATCAGACTTGTGAAACTCGAGATCGAGGATCAAAGCACCTGGGCCTGGTGCTGGGGGAGGCGTTCAGAGGCCGAGGAGGTGGGCAAAGCCACCGAGACCTCAGGCGCGGAATCACGGTGCAGCGCATCGCTGGCAAGCATCTAAGCTCCCCCGTGTCAGACTCTCCCCCAGGTATTTTCTTCCCAGAGAGCGGGCAGCACTGGGTCCCTGACACACTCCTCAACAGGCTCAGGAGCCGGTTAAAATCCTGGTGCTCAGCCCCAGAATTTAGCTTGGAGAGTCTGACTCAGAGGGTTTGGAGAATCAGCATGGATAAGAGGCAATGCTCAGGTACATAGAGCTCAGGGATACAGAGCTCAGGTCCCGGAGCCAGAGCTGAAAGGATGGTGTGCCTGGGTGTGGGGGGGTGGTGAGAACTTAAACGATTCCTCAGCTAAACTAGCGACAATCACTTCAAGGCAGATCATGAAGGGGAATGGGGCAAGATAGGGATTTTGGATAAACCAAAAATATGCCACCGAGAATACTTTCTGGCGTATTTCGGAGTCATCGTTAGGAAGCTTTATGAGTTCACATCTGTTTTGGAGGAAGGGTTACATCATGCTTACAAGAGCCGCTCTGAAACCATGTCCCTCGTAACCTGATTGTCAGAGAGCTTGGGGGAGCTGAGAACCAGTTAGAGTTCCAAGTGGCAGATTTACAGCTATCATTTCATTGTTTCAGATCGTTTTAAGGAAATGGCAAATCAGGGTACTGTGATTTCATTTAGGAAAATAACACACCCATCCCTTCTGAATGAATGACTAAAATTACACTAACTTCACAAGCCCCAAATCACATCTTTTCCCCAATTAAATGATTAAAAAGTATTGATTTAGAATGCTTGATTTAAGGGTTTATACCGATATGAGATTGTTTAATTTTTGATACTCGTGTTTTTGGATGGAAAAAAATGATCCATTTGGTGTCTAGTTATTCTAATATTCTAAGATTCTTATGAAAGACTTATTGAATTATGCTGCTCAAATATTTGAAACACATTACCCCATCTGTAGGTTTAGGTTCATAAAGATTATGGACACCTTGAAGTAGACAAGTAATTCTGTCTTAACCATTTCTTGGTCCTCAAAACAGATCATATGTAAACTACCCTTGAATGTGGAAAGTACATGCGGAAATATTTAGAATAAAATCCACATCCATACACCCCAGAAAAATACCACAGAGGTTTTTTACCCTCTGTCCAACCAAATCCTTGATGTTTACAGCAGGAAAAAAAACGAAAAAACAAAAACCAAAACACAGCTAGCACCCAGCCCTCTTATTAAATTGTTTCTCATCTTTTTCTCCTCCAAGTTCTATCCTTTTGCCTTTTCACTTAGGATCAGTTTTCCAACCTGTATTTTTAAAATAGACGTGACTTGTTTTGTTCTCTAACTCTCCCAGGAGGATCCAGAATTGAAAAAGTTTCCAGCTCTCAGATGGGTTCTTTTCCAAAAGTTTATTTCGAAGTCAGTAGCTTGCAACTTGGAACTATTTCCCCATAGAAACAATGTTTTCAGTGATGGTTTGCCAGGAGAGTCTACAAATGCTGAATCACTCTGGATGGATAATAAGAGATAATTGCAGAGTGCCACTGTGTATTAGGAATTAAAGCAGAAACAACAGCAGCAACAAACGTTAGGGTGTACCGTGAATGCGAGAATCCCAGGGGCCCAGGTTCCCACAAAACTTTCATCTAACTGATCCAGGGGTGTGCTGGTAAAGGTTACACCAGCGGCTCTCCTTGGGGGAGCTCTGGTTTGGAGTTTGCCTGTTCCCATGGTGTAAACACACCCACTTTGGCTGACTGCGAGCTGCCACTACGACATCACCAACTCTGGAGCTGGGAAGAGACCGTCACAGTTGGTCTGCCTGCCACTGTGAATGCCTCCATCCACAGTCACTGACCCAGTCATTCCAGCAATAGCTTTTCTGAGTCCCCATATTGGCAGTTGTTTTAGCTTAGGCTGCTAGAGCAGATTACCGTAATTGTGTGTCTTAAAGTACAGAAACAGAAATCCACCCTCACAGGTTTAGAGGTTATCAATCCAAGATCGAAGTGCTGGCTGATTTTGTTCCTGGTGAGAGTTCTCCTGGCTTGTAGGTACAGTTTCTTGCCAAGCGCACACATGGGAGAGAGAGAGAAATCTAGCTCTCTGGTCTGTTCTTCTAAAGGCACTAACCCCATTATAAAGGCCCCACCCTCATGACCTCATCGAAGACTAATCATTGGCATCCCTCAGTATCCATGGGCTTTGCAAGTGGCACTAGTGGTAAAGAATACGCCTGTCAATGCAGGAGACATATGATATGCGGGTCGGGAAGATCCTCTGGAGTAGGAAATGGCAACCCATTCTAGTATTCTTGGCTGGAGAATCTCATGGACAGAGGAGCCTGGCAGGCTACAGTCCATGGGGTCACAAAGAGTCAGACACGACTGAGCGACTGAGCAATGACTAAATCAAAATCCATGGAGGATTAACTCCAGGACCGCCCCCCTCCAATACCAAAATCCTTGGATGCTCAAGTCCTTTAAATAAAATGGCATTGTATTTGCATATTCCAGAATACTTTAAATCATCTCTAGATTACTTATAACACCTAATATAAATGCTATATTTATATTATATATATAATATGTAAATGGTGGTGTGTTGATGGTGTACAGCAAACTCAAGTTTTGCTTTTTGGAACTTTCTGGAATTTTTTTCCCCTAATATTTTTGATCCGTGTTTGGTTGAATCCATGAATGTGGAACCTACAGGCACAAATGGGTGACTGTACCACCCATGGCCCCAGCTCCAAAACCATGGCACCAGGGCTTAGGGCATCACCATGTGAAACTGGGGGCAGGATGCATCCATTCAACCCATAAATGCCGGTTTCCTTCTTTTTATCTCCTGCTGCAAACAAACTTTAATATTTGCTTCTTCCTTTCTGCCTTCCAAAGCTCTCCTCTACCTTATCCCAGCTATCCCTGGAAAGCTCTGTTCAGCCTCTATAGAATTTAGGAGAAATTTCTGCAGAACAGACACTGCCTCCCCAGCCTCAGGGTCATTAAACTCTTTCATGGCTAAATTCCACTGCTCAGAATGATCGCTCTCATTAACTGTTTTGTAATTAACCATCAGGTAAGAAAATGAAATGAATTTTATGTAACTCTGCTCCTGGAGACCTTGGCTGCCACCCCTCTGTGTGTATCCTGGTCCTGAATCAGGCCCGGTTCCTTCCAGGGAAATCTGCAAGGCCCAGCTCTGTTTAAACTCACTTTCTGTTCTGCTCCCAAGGCCCCACTATCCTGAAATACAACCAGTTTTTCTCTTGGCCCTATATTGGCAAAATCTGCTTTTTCTCTCCAAGTGTACCACTCTGAATTTCCCTCCGGAATTTTAAAAATTCTGTTTGTTTGATGTTTTCTTCAATTTGCCATAATCATTTTGGGCCAACGACATTGGACCCAGATGGGTTAATGTTCACCTCTATTTATTCTGTCTCCCCAGGTGCATACATGTCTGTTGTAGCCACTTTCCCACCATTCTTTCTAAAGGTCAGGTCACTGCCAGGTCAGTTTCTATGCAATAAGCTTCAAGTGTCTGAATCCATACAAAGGAGAAAAACACCAAAGAAAAAATCTCTTACATTTAGCCTGACTGGCATGTGCTTCCCACGAGACAAAGGTGTAAAGTTTATTACTGGAAACACATCAATAAACTATATGGTCTTTGAGTTGACTGTGTAGGAGCCGGGAGGCCATCTCACTTGGAGTATAAGAGCCAACAGCACTGAACAACTCTACTAGTGTTTTAAACAGGAAGACAGTCTGCCTCCAGAATTTCCAGGGTCGCGCTCCTAAAACCCATAACAAGCGTTACTGGCCTAAGTGACAGTTAACAGGTTAGAATGCTTTTGGGAGATCGAGGGAGATGAAGATGCCACAGCAGCAAATTTCAGCTGAGACACGTGTATGGGATTAATGTGGTACAAGCAGAGGGCAGGAATCAAAAGGTTGTGGGTTTTAGTCCTGGTCTTGTCGCCATACTTGACTCTATGACCCAGGTCAGGAAAATCACTGAATTGCTGTGGACTTTAAAACATGCCCATCTTTAAGACTGAGCCCAAACTGATCCAGCTGGTGCTCCGTCTTTTCCATATTTTCTTCAAATATTTATTAAGAGCTTTCTTTTAAGCCAGGCAGCTCTTTGAGATTTAATAGGCAGTAAATGACACTTTGCCCTGCTTCATTCCACAGTCCAAGGCCAAATTTGCCTGTTATTCCAGGTGTTTCCTGACTTCCTACTTTTGCATTCCAGTCCCCTATAATGAAAAGGACATCTTTTTTGGGTGTTAGTTCTAAAAGGTCTTGTAGGTCTTCATAGCACTGTTCAACTTCAGCTTCTTTAGCATTACTGGTTGGGGCGTAGACTTGGATTACTGTGATATTGAATGGTTTGCCTTGGAAACAAACAGAGATCATTCTGTCATTTTTGAGATTGCATCGAAGTACTGCATTTTGGACTCTTTTGTTGACCATGATGGCTATTCCATTTCTTCTGAGGGATTCCTGCCCGCAGTTGTAGCTATAATGGTCACCTGAGTTAAATTCACCCATTCCAGTCCATTTTAGTTTGCTGATTCCTAGAATATCGATGTTCACTCTTGCCATCTCCTGTTTGATCACTTCCAATTTGCCTTGATTCATGGACCTGACATTCCAGGTTCCTATGCAATATTGCTCTTTACAGCATTGGACCTTGCTTCTATCACCAGTCACATCCACAGCTGGGTATTGTTTTTGCTTTGGCTCCATCCCTTCATTCTTTCTGGAGTTATTTCTCCACTGATTTCCAGTAGCATGTTGGGCACCTACTGACCTGGGGAGTTCCTCTTTCAGTATCCTATCATTTTGCCTTTTTATACAGTTCATGGGGTTCTCAAGGCAAGAATACTGAAGTGGCTTGCCATTCCCTTCTCCAGTGGACCACATTCTGTCAGACCTCTCCACCATGACCCGCCCGTCTTGGGTTGCCCCGCAGGCATGGCTTGGTTTCATTGAGTTAGACAAGGCTGTGGTCCTAGTGTGATTAGATTGACTAGTTTTCTGTGAGCATGGTTTCAGTGTGTCTGCCCTCTGATGCCCTCTTGCAACACCTACCATCTTACTTGGGTTTCTCTTACCTTGGGTGTGGGGTATCTCTTCACGGCTGCTCCATCAAAGTGCAGCCACTGCTCCTTACCTTGAGTAATAGGCAAATTTGGCCTTGGAATGTGGAATGAAGCAGGGCAAAGACTAATAGAGTTTTGCCAAGAAAATGCACTGGTCATAGCAAACACCCTCTTCCAACAACACAAGAGAAGACTACACATGGACATCACCAGATGGTCAACACCGAAATGAGATTGATTATATTCTTTGCAGCCAAAGATGGAGAAGCTCTATACAGTCAACAAAAACAAGACCAGGAGCTGACTGTGGCTCAGATCATGAACTCCTTATTGCCAAATTCAGACTTAAATTGAAGAAAGTGGGGAAAACCACTAGACCATTCAGGTATGACCTAAATCAAATCCCTTAAGATTATATGATTAGTGGAAGTGAGAAATAGATTTAAGGGCCTAGATCTGATAGATAAAGTGCCTGATGAACTATGGATGGGGGTTTGTGACATTGTACAGGAGACAGGGATCAAGATCATCCCCATGGAAAAGAAATGCAAAAAAGCAAAATGGGTGTCTGGGGAGGCCTTAGAAATATCTGTGAAAAGAAGAGAGGCAAAAAGCAAAGGAGAAAAGGAAAGGTATAAGCATCTGAATGCAGAGTTCCAAAGAATAGCAAGAAGAGATAAGAAAGCCTTCTTCAGCGATCAATGCAAAGAAATAGAGGAAAACAACAGAATGGGAAAGACTAGAGATCTCTTCAAGAAAATTAGAGATACCAAGGGAACATTTCATGCCAAGATGGGCTCGATAAAGGACAGAAATGGTATGGACCTAACAGAAGCAGAAGATATTAAGAAGAGGTGGCAAGAATACACAGAAGAACTGTACAAAAAAGATCTTCATGACCCAGATAATCACGATGGTGTGATCGCTCATCTAGAGCCAGATATCCTGGAATGTGAAGTCAAGTGGGCCCTAGAAAGCATCACTACGAACAAAGCTAGTGGAGGTGATGGAATTCCAGTAGAGCTATTTCAAATCCTGAAAGATGATGCTGTGAAAGTGCTGCACTCAATATGCCAGCAAATTTGGAAAACTCAGCAGTGGCCACAGGACTGGAAAGGGTCAGTTTTCATTCCAATTCCAAAGAAAGGCAATGCCAAAGAATGCTCAAACTACCGCACAGTTGCACTCATCTCACATGCTAGTAAAGTAATGCTCAAAATTCTACAAGCTAGGTTTCAGCAATACATGAACCATGAAATTCCAGATGTTCAAGCTGTTTTTAGAAAAGGCAGAGGAACCAGAGATCAAATTGCCAACATCTGCTGGATCATGGAAAAAGCAAGAAAGTTCCAGAAAAACATCTACTTCTGCTTTCTTGACTATGCCAAAGCCTTGGACTGTGTGGATCACAAGAAACTGTGGAAAATTCTTCAAGAGACGGGAATACCAGACCACCTGACCTGTCCCTTGAGAAACCTGTGTGCAGGTCAGGAAGCAACAGTTAGAACTGTACACGGAACAACAGACTGGTTCCAAATAGGAAAAGGAGTACGTCAAGGCTGTATATTGTCACCCTGCTTATTTAACTTCTATGCAGAGTACATCATGAGAAACGCTGGACTGGAAGAAACACAAGCTGGAATCAAGATTGCTGGGAGAAATATCAATAACCTCAGATATGCAGATGACACCACCCTTATGGAAGAAAGTGAAGAGGAACTAAAAAGCCTCTTGATGAAAGTGAAAGAGGAGAGTGAAAAAGTTGGCTTAAAGCTCAACATTCAGAAAATGAAGAGCATGGCATCCGGTCCCATCACTTCATGGCAAATAGATGGGGAAACAGTGGAAACAGTGTCAGACTTTATTTTTGGGGGCTCCAAAATCACTGCAGATGGTGACTGCAGCCATGAAATTAAAAGACCCTTACTCCTTGGAAGAAAAGTTATGACCAACGTAGATAGCATATTCAAAAGCAGAGACATTACCTTGCTGACTAATGTCTGTCTAGTCAAGGCTATGGTTTTTCCTGTGGTCATGTATGGATGTGAGAGTTGGACTGTGAAGAAGGCTGAGTGCTGAAGAATTGATGTGTTTGAACTATGGTGTTGGAGAAGACTCTTGAGGGTCCCTTGGACTGAGGGTCCCTTGGACTGCAAGGAGATCCAACCAGTCCATTCTGAAAGAGATCCGCCCTGGGATTTCTTTGGAAGGAATGATGCTAAAGCTGAAACTCCAGTACTTTGGCCACCTCATGGGAAGAGTTGACTCATTGGAAAAGACTCTGATGCTGGGAGGGATTGGGGGCAGGAGGAGAAGGGGACGACCGAGGATGAGATGGCTGGATGGCATCACGGACTCGATGGACGTGCGTCTGGGTGAGCTCCGGGAGATGGTGATGGACAGAGAGGCCTGGCATGCTGTGATTCATGGGGTCGCAAAGAGTCGGACACGACTGAGCGACTGAACTGAACTGAAATGACCCTTAAGTTAATCACCAAAAACAAGTGGGATGACCCATTTTAGTCAAGATGGCTAAAATTTAGGGGGAAGTGACGGGAAGAAGCTGGTGAAAAAGGGAGTGGCGTGTCCGGGATTCTTTTGTGTGGGAAGTCTCCGGCAGCAGACTTAGACAACTTGTGGTTGCAGGTGTGGGGTGGGGCGTGGTCTGGAGAGGGATAGTTCGGGAGTTTGGTATGGTCATGTACACACTGCTATGTTTTAAAGGGATAGCCAACAAGGACCTACAGTACAGCACATGGAACTCAATGTTATGTACCAGCCTGGATGGGAAGGGAGTTTGGGGGAGAATGGATACATGTGTATGCATGGCTGAGTCCCTTCAGTGTGAAATTATCACAACATTATCAGTTGGCTATACCCCAAGAGAAAATAAAAAGTTCAAAAAAAAGAAAGAAAGAAAAATAATGCATGGCCCTGAAGGGTTTTAAGTAGAGTTGTATAAACTCTACTACTTTGCAGTTTTAAAAGATTATTCTGGCTGCAGTGCAGTGCAAGGACGGGGGAAGTAGAGAGCATGTCACTCCTAAACTTAAATTTCATCCCTTTTCTTAACATCTGGGCTATCATTTGGGTGGTGAGTCACCAGAGCCATTTCAGAGAATCTGTGAATCTTCTGAAGTTTCAGGCAAAAGTGAGCAAATGTGTATGCACTTTTTGGGGGGAGAGGGTTAATAGTTTTAATCAAATTTCATGACCCCAACTCAGAAATTTAAGGAGAAAATAATAAAAGGAGTCCACTCATCAATCACCCTTGTTAAGCTGTGCTTGTGTGGTGCTGACTCAGCCCTTAGACTGCCCTGCCCTGCCCTGCCCTCATCGTCTGACCCTTCTTCCTTCGGGCATCTTCCGAGGTCTGCTGTGGTTTCCCCTGGCTGGGTGACTGACGTCCTCACCTCCAGTTCCTTCTTATCCCCTCCAGGCTGGTTCTCACTCACTGATCTGGTCAGGATATGCGCCCACTCCTTGCTATGAGCCCCATGCCGCGCACAGAGCTCCTCCAAGAGCACCCCCAGCTCTCTGTCGTAACTTCAGTCCAATACGTGTAGCCTTGTTTGCTTTGAATCAGTAAACTTTTCCTGGAATCTTACTCTGTGTTAGGCCCACGCTGATAACAAGAGCAAAGATACCCAGACTTTTCCCCCAAAGGATCCACAGTCGGTTGGGAGACAGAGGAAGCACACCAGGGAAAGGGAGCTTGAGGTTTAGAATCATGGAGTGTGGGGCCTGGACAGCAGGAGGTGAGCGGGGCTCTCTCTGGGGCAGGTGATGGGAAGGTTGGAGGAGGCACTCAGAAGGGGACTCTGAGCCGGGTCCCAACAAGCGAGGGCATCTCGGTAAGATGCACAGGGCGGCCAGGGTCCTCCCGGGAAGGAGGAGATGGGTGTGATGAACAAAGCTCAGAAGAACGCAGCCGCGTGGGGTCTGGAGCTTCTGTCTGAGTGTGGCGGCCTCCTGCACTTTAGAAAGATACGTCTGAGGCCAAGTCTCAGAGACGCTGATCTCATCGTCTGTGGAAAGGCCTGCCTGTTGGTATCCTTCAGGTGTATTTCAACACCTCCTGGGAAGACACCGGTGTTAATCCATGTTATCAATGGAACCCCACTGAGGTAGTGTGGTCTAACTCGGTGTCAAGGGTGGGCTAACGGGTGCGCAAGAAGGCAGGAGAGGGGCTGCAAAGGGTCTTGAGTTACTTGTTTTTAAAGATTTAGAAGAATGATATACTTCAAAATAATTTCAAATTTATTGAAAAATTTCAGATTAGTACAAAGAACTCCCCTATCCCACATATCCAGACTCCCCTAACTTTTAATATTTCACCACATTTCTGTGAACACATACATACATATAAGACACATATGTATACCCAGACAGGGGCTTCCCTGGGGGCTCAGTGGTAAAGAACCCACCTGCCAATGTAGGAGATACAGGTTTGACGCCTGAGTCAGGAAGATCCCCTGGAGAAGGAAATTGCAACCTACTCCAGAGTTCTTGCCTGGGAAATTCCATGGACAGAGGAGCCTGGAGGGCTACAGTCCCCGGGATCAAAAATGTGTCAGACACGACTTATCGACTAAAGAGCAAAATACATACACACATTGCCAGGCTCCGCTGTCTGTGGAATTTTTCAGGCAAGAATACTGGAGTGGGTTGCCATTTCCTTTTCCAGACACACACACTCACACACAAACACTAATTCCTGAATCATCTGAGAGCAAGCTAAGTCAAGAAACCAATGTTAACAATAGTGTCCCATTTCTAGAAAAAAAATGTATATACGATACAAATACTTATATACACAACAAATGGTTTGGCATCATCTTGAGGCTTTGTACATGTATGCATATAAACCTTTCCACAGAGAAAGATTTCTGCAAATAAGCAGGTAATATATGGGGTCCACCTGACCTCTTTCATCCTGGGAAGGAGGAGGGGGAGAGAAAGGGAAGGAAGGGGAGAGAAAGGGAAGGAGAGGGGGACAAGGACGTGAGGAGCTGAACGCTTTAGTTACACATCTGGATCCTCACTAGAGGGTGAGCTTTTCAAGGTGAAAATTTGCCTGGTAGTCTCAGCCAGCCCCTGACCTCCAACAGTAAATATTTTTTCATTGAGCTGAACTGAATTTGAATTTTTTAATAGCAACAGTATATTCTTTAACTAATTGGTCCACACTGACCGTCCTTAGTTGAAAATGTTTGTCTCATTCCCTTTGTAAAGTGAGTTTCTTGTGAGAAATGCCATTCCATCAACTGAGACATAATCATTGGTTAAAACAGAAGTTTGTTAACAAAAGTCTTATAAGATGCCTTTAGGATAATGTGTCCAAAAGAATTAAATGACTTATAGGTTAGGAGATGGTCTTAATTCCTACTGCTTTTTCTCCCTCTTATTAGCTTAATAAACAGGACATATTTTCATTTTTTGACAGATTGGTCACTTGCTTGAACAGTTTTAAAGGTCAAGTTGTCCCCAATCAAATGTCCCCAATCAAATGCCTCTTTTTATCTCTGCTCTGCGAATTTCATTGTTTGCTATGAAGCAATGGCTGTTAGGAATTATATTATCTGTTTATTTGTACATTTATTTACACACATAATTTGTGCCTGTTCCAGATATGAGGAGCGTTCTATTGATCCTATTTATGCCTTAGCAAGTTGCTTCTTCTTTGCTCTGACACTACACATCCCATACTTTCTTGCTTGCTCAGCTGATCTGAAGAGCCAAATAGAATTCTTGACCATAAGTGTCCTTGAAGACAAGCGCTGCTTTTAATTCACTCTTGTGGCTGCAGAATCTAGTGAAAGGAGGCACTCTCAGAAAGGTTGTTGATTCAGTGAGTACACTTGTGAATTGGAGCCAGATAAACGTTTACATGCCACAGAGAAATGGGCTTCCATGAATTCCTGCTATGTGTCAGTCACAATGGGCAGTTTTCAAATACTATCTAATTTAATCAAACAGCAACATTTTTGAGATGGATGCTAGTATCCTAATTTTACAGACAAGGTAACTGAGAGCTTGGGGAGTGATTTGCCCAACATTACTGTTTTACTCAGAGAGGGAGGGTCAAATACTGACCTTTTGGGCTTCAAAGCCTGTTCTCTTTTCCTACTCCCCTGCCTTGCCTAACTTATGCAAGTTCTGTTATATGTATTCATAGAAATCTACAAAGTAATTTGTTCACCAGCTTATTGTTCAGGAAGTTTAAAAGAAAACCATCACGTAACCACTGAAGTTTATTACTACAAACATAAAAATACAACTGACTCTTTAAGGTAATAAAATTCTGTTTTCTCTACCAGCTGAAACCTTAATAGGAAAGAACAACCAGAAAATCTGAAAATGACTGAATACTTAGGATGAGCTTTTGTTAACATTAAAATCATTTCCATTTTGATTTTAAAAAGCCACATCTGAAAGTTGTGGTTGATTGAGGGATTTGAGGAACTCACATATATATATCTCCTGAAATCCAAAGCCATGATTTTTTTTTTTAATAATAAAAGGAGGGCATAGGACATCTCTGGTGGTCTAGTGGTTAAGAATCCACCTGCCAATACAGGGGACACAGGTTAGATAACTGGTCTGGGAGGATCCCACATGCTATGGGGCAGTAGAGCCCATGCACCTCAACTGCTGAGCCTGAGCTCTAGAGCCCACGAGCCATGGAATGAAGCCTGTGCTAGAGCCCAGAGCCCATCCTCTGCAGCAAGAGAAGCTACCAGAAGAGAAGCCTGTGTACCACAGCTAGGGAGTAGCCCCTGCTCGCTGCAACTAGAGAAGGCCCGAGTGCAGCATTGAAGACCCAGCACAGTCGAAAATTAAAAAAAAAAAAAAAAAGTAAAGCGCATTTTTTGAAACATAAATAAATTGTGTTCCTTGACCATGGAAGGTATATGGAATGACTTTGCTTATTATTCTTCCTTATCGCAGCCATTCTGTCTATGTGGCTACTTTATTGGGTATGTTAATTAAGCCTTGAGATGTATTGACATGTTCTACCCAGCCCTGATCTGTCCTTCAGCCAACAGAAACCACAAACTGTCTGCCACCTTTAGAAGACACACCACACTGTACAGGCAGCTTTAATGTGGGTTGATTGTCCTGCTGGAGTCTCACTGGTCAGATGGGAAGTGGCCTCCTGTGAAAATGCTGATGGTTACATAAACAAGTGATTTAAAGAAACTCATCTAGGGCTGTTGTCTTGTATGTATGAAGTATTAGAAACTAGTGGCGATCTACTTCATACAACACAAGAACTTGGATATATCCTGGTACAGTTATCTTTATTTTCTTGGGCTCCAAAATCACTGTGGATGGTGACTGAAGCCATGAAATAAAAAGATGTTTGTTCCTTGGAAGAAAGGCAATGACAAACCTAGACAGCGTTTTAAAAAGCAGAGATAACACTTTGCTGACAAAAGTTGGGATAGTCAAAAATATGGTTTTTCCAATAGTCATGTATAGATTTGAGAACTGGATCACAAAGAAGGCTGAGTGCTGAAGAATTGATGCTTTTGAACAGTGGTGCTGGATAAGACTCTTGAGAGTCCCTTGGACTGCAAGGAGATCAAACCAGTTGATCCTAAAGGAAATCAACCTTGAATATTCATTGGAAGGACTGATGTTAATGCTGAAGCTCTAATACTTTGGCCACCTGATGGAAAGAGCTGACTCTTCGGAAAAGACCCGGATGCTAGGAAAGATTGAGGGCAAAAGGAGAAGGGGGCGGCAGAGGATGAGATGGTTGTATGGTATCACCGACTCAATGGACATGAGTTTGAGCAAACTGGGAGATAGTGAAGGACAGGGAAGCCTGGCGTGCTGGAGTCCATGCAGTCACAGTCAGATATGACTTAGTGGATAAACAACAACAAAAATGCCTCTTAAAATAAAAAGATGCTTGCTGAAAACTGTTAATGATGTCACCCAGAATCCAGAAGTGGACAGACCAAAGGCCACTAGGCTTCTTCCCAGGCCAGAACTGCCTTTATGTTGTCTGTCTTCCTGGTTTGCAAGTGACCTCCCTGGCTTTGTTTTGCAAGGCTTGTCACTTGTTTCTGTGACAACTAGACTTAAATACTCATTTTCTTATTAAATAGATTCGAAATGCAGTAATTTCAAAGGTTTTCTCACCCTAAACCACAGACATATACATATACTGATGACCAAAAGTTCCTTGAGAGTAAACACTGCATTTTAGTTGATTTTGTATCTCCAGAGTCCAACACAACACCTGGCACATATTAGGTATTTAACACACATTTGTCGAGTTAATGAGCTTCCCAGGTGGCTCAGTGGTAAAGAATCTGCTTGCCAGTGCAGGAGACACAGGTTCGATCCCTGGGTTGGGAAGATCCCTAGAGGGGGAAATGGCGACCCACTCCAGTATTCTTGCCTGGAGAATCCCATGGACAGAGGAGTCTGGTGAGCTACAGTCCATCGAGTCACAAAGAGTTGGACACAACTGAGCATGCATGCATGTACTGTTGAATTAAGAAATAGCTTAATGTTTTCAGGGACCACTTTTGGCCATAGTCAGATTTTTTTTCATTTATAACCTTTCTCTATCTCCCTACAAAGAAAATTTTAGACACGTTGGCAGTATTTCTAGCTCCATCCATAATTTTTGAGGATAGTTTCATTAAAGAAGATAGATTATGGGATAAAAAGCAAAGATTTGCCTCAAAAAAGCCAAGAAACAATTGGCAATCAGTGGATTTTTTTTTTGAGAAAATAAGTTCAGGATTATGAACTGTCCAGACGTCCAGAAAACGAGGTTGTCATTAAAAAGTTGTATTTTGCTTGCATTTTGGTAGAAGAAGGGGGAAAAAAAAAAAAGAGAGAAAGAAGTAGAAATAAGAAGAGGAGAAAGGAAAAAGAAGAAAAAGGAATGAATTTGGGCCACTCCATCAGTGCACTGTTACATGTGGCCTTGAATGATGGATGCCCCCATCACAGCAAGAGCCCTTCTGAAATCTTTGTGTATATACTTGTAATTTGTCTGGGGAAATTAACATTTGGGGGCATTTGCTAGCTCCTCTTTTCCTTCCACTTCAATGAGAACAATATTTTCAAATGAGGAGACAGCTTCAATTACAAAACTGACAACTAAAATTTCACTTTAATATTTTTTCCCTTCTATTCTTCAAGCGTGGCCCTCTTTTTGCGCCACCTCGGCGGAAGAAGAATGAATGTACTCATTGCTGTGTGAAATAAATTTACTCTTATATGAAATAAGTTAAAAATATTTGCAAGAGGCTTTCTATTTAGATCTATAGTTCTCTCTCTATGTATAGAAAATCAACCTCAAAATGGTTTCCAGGAAACCCACGTGTGCGCATATGTGTCTGTAAATATATACGCATATATTTTACCTAGAAATTATTAGTGCACATGTGGGAACACACACACACACACACACACAACTTTCAGAAACATTGGGAATGATTTCTGAGAAGCACTTGGGGCTTAGTGACCTGTCCTGCTTGAGTTTGCCTGGCGGCTTACTTGCCACCCTGCCCTCTGACACAAAGGAAACCACAAAGTGCTCCTGGAAGCGGGCCAGAGGCTGAGGCGGGGTGGACGGCACTGCACGTGAGATGCTGGGAATGCTCAGAATTAAGGATTCGTCTTCCCTGATAGCTCAGTTGGTAAAGAATCCGCCTGCAATGCAGGAGACCCTGGTTCTATCCCTGGGTTGGGAAGATCTGCTGGAGAAGGGAAAGGCTACCCACTCCAGTATTGTTGGGCTTCCCTTGTGGCTCAGCTGCTAAAGAATCTGCCTGCAGTGTGGGAGACGTGGGTTCTATCCCTGGGTTGGGAAGATCCCCTGGAGAAGGTAAAGGCTACCCACTCCAGGATTCTGGCCTGGAGAATTCCATGGACTAAGCACTCTATGCGGTCACAAAGAGTTGGACACGACTGAGTGACCTTCACTCATTCACTCACTCAACGATTCGCCAAAGGCTCTGTGCTGTTTGCAGCACCCAGGACAGTTGTTCCACAAAGCGCAGTCTGAAGGCATGGCTTTCTGCTCTTTGAAGCCTGATCTCATGTCAAAGGCAGAGGGCCCTGGCTCGGGAAGTGAGACCGTCCCTGTTCCCAGTGATGTGTTTGCCTTCTCTGCTACTAACATTCTCCTCCAGAAACATAGCTCAAAGTCCACATACATCAATTTTTTTTAAAACTATGATGTGTCCCTGCCTATTATCATTTCTTTTGTTCCATAGGTTGGGGTAAAATTTAAAATAATCACTTCTTTCTAATTTCTCCTTTTTTCAATAGAACTAAGTGCAAAGAAACATCTGCAAATATACCCTGGTTCTAATGGTGCCTTTGGGTTTAGAAATAATGGTGGCCATGGGTGGTGATTTAAAATGCACACTGCAGCCCATCCTGATCTCATTCTAATGGGAGCCGACCCTCTGGAGGAGGGTGGGAAGCCTAACTGCATACAGAACCAGCTTTCACTTCACTGGTTTGTCTCCTGAAAGTGAGGGAAACCAACTCTGTGAGTTTTCCCATGTCTATAGCAAAAAAAAGGGAACTTTTGAAGACAAACCAGTTTGATGTATTCAGTTAGGAAGTTTTTTAAAAAGTGAGTTTTTGTGCTTGACAACTGGAAGAAGTGGAACACAATGGTGTAAAAATTCAGTTTCAGATTGGAGGCTGGTGAGCATTATTAGATAATGGTTATGGGCTCAAAAGGCAGTGAGATTTAGGGTCAAACCTAAGCAGCAGGGTGAAGCGAACCCTCACAAATCTAATAGGTTGATTGGAGTGCTGGATGCTATGAGACTTCAGGCCAAGTCTCCTTTCTCTTGCCTTCTTAGCCAAGATCCTCTCACCTCTTTTTTAGTGATGATAGTGAAGGCACATGACAGCCACAGCTCTGATCATCAAAATACTCTTTCTAAAAGACATTTTGCTTTTTAATTATTTTATATTTATATTTGCATATAACTCTGATATTCTGAGAATTTATTTCCAGGTAAATGACAAAAGTATAACATAGAGCCAACTCATGCATAGTTGGGGGATGATGATTTCTGCATCTCCACTGATGCTGGGAGTTGGGGTACCAGTGCCAACACTGAATCACATCACCTGAATCTAACACGTCTCCCATTTTCTTTAAAGGTCAGAGCTAGTGACAGGGTCTACCATTTATGGGAATTTAGGAGCTACGTTCGGAGAAGGCAATGGCACCCCACTCCAGTACACTTGCCTGGAAAATACCATGGACGGAGGAGCCTGGAAGGCTGCAGTCCATGGGGTCACTGAGGGTCGGACACGACTGAGCGACTTCACTTTAACTTTTCACTTTCATGCATTGGAGAAGGAAATGGCAACCCACTGCAGTGTTCTTGCCTGGAGAATCCCACGGATGGGGGAGCCTGGTGGGCTGCCGTCTATGGGGTCACACAGAGTCGGACATGACTGAAGTTACTTAGAAGCAGAAGTCGTAGCTATGTTATTGCTTTTGAACTGTGGTGCTGGGAAGACTCTTGAGAGTCCCTTGGACATTAAGGAGATCAAACCAGTCCATCCTAAAGGAAATCAACAGAAATCACTAGAAGGACTGATGCTGAAGCTCAAGCTCCAATATTTTGGCCACTTGAAGGGAACAGTCTACTCATTGGAAAAGACTCTGATGCTGGGAAAGATTGAAGGCAGGAGGAGCAGGGGGTGACAGAGGATGAGATGGTTGGATGGCATCACCAACTCAATGGATATGAGTTTGAGCAAACTCTGGGAGATAGTGAAGGACAGGGAAGCCTGGCATGCTGCAGTTCATGGGGTCACAAAGAGTTGGACAGGACTTAGTGACTTAAAAACAATACCACCTTGAGATACAGGTTATTATTCAGATTTCACAGATGAGGGGATGGACCTCAGAGAAGAAGAATAAGTTGTTTACAGTTACATATCTAGCTAATTCTTACTATTAACTGCTATGTTGTATTGTCTTTCAATGCGTTCTATTCATACTTGATCTAAAAGAAGGATCTGAAAAAGCAATGTAGCATTTTTCTTTAAAAAAAAGGGGGGGGTGGTAGCACGATAGTTGTGAAGGTTTGGCAGACAGAGGGCTACGGTTCTGACGTAAGGAGTCTCTGAAACGCTCTGCATCGGTGCTGTTCAATAGAAATGCAGTGTGAACCACATGTGCTGCTTTAAATTTCTTGTAGCCACATTAAAAAGTCAGTTACTGTTGATAACATGTCACACTTAATTTAGTATATCCAAAGTACTATTGTTTCAAAATGTAATCTATGTAGAAATATTTAATTAGACCGTTTTACATGTATCCTTTAATTCTAAGTTTTCAGAATCTGTAAGTGTCTTGCACTTATAGCACATCTCAATTTCAACTACCCCCATTTAAAATGCTCAGTAGCCACATGTGGCTGGTGGTGACCACACTGGTCAGTACGGCTCTTGGGCATGAGAGGGGAAAATCAAAGCATTTGCCAGTGTCAGCTGTTTTCTCCAGCCTCTGGAGCAGTGGTTAGTGTGTGCATTAGAGTCCATTCGGGAAGCTTCTACACACATATGCCTACATTCTATCTCAAACCCTTAAGTTAAAGTTCCTGGGACTAGCCTCTGGACATGCCTGAGCAAAGAACAAACTGAAAGCTCACATTTCCAGTTCAACCTTCTCAGAGTGAAAAAAACACCACGAACTTGCTGGAGCTACGTCCTCGACATAATTTCTTTCAGGAATCTGGGAAGCTGCTACCTGGAAGATTCTAGCGTTTAGGTTCCTGCTCACTTCTTTCCTTTAAACACTTGAACAGTTGGCTGGAAAATCGTTTCTTCTGAGTTTTTCTGAGTTTCAGTGATGCAATGGAAAGAAGAGATCATTTAGCCAGAGCGATCATTTCATAATGTATGTCATAGCATGTCAGTCCTTTGCTCACAAAACCTGGAAGGCATACCCATCTCCTTCTAAGCAGAAGCCACTCCCCTGCCAGGACCCACCACATGACAACATCCACTCTCCAGTCCTGTCCCGGCCTCATTAGTTCCTTCACTTCTTTTCCTTCAACTCTTTCCACTGCTGCTCATGCTGCTCCATCCCTAACGGCCTCCTCTGTGCCCTAAGCACCGTCGTAGGCTAAGAGATGGCACCCCGGCATCAATATTTTCAAGAAGTTATGCCTGCCTTGGGGAGAGGCACTCAGGCAGGGCAACGTGTGGATCACACAGCCGCCAGGCTGTCCTCCTAGACCTGCTCTCTCTCAACTGAGCTTCTGCTAAAACTCTGAGCAGCAGAGAATTCAAGTCACACTTGGTAGCTAGCACCTGGAATACTAATACTCTCTGGATCTTTAATCACCAGCTAAGACAAGGGTGGGGTTGGAATGGTCTCAGGAGGATCCAGGTGGCTAACAAGGATGCATCTGAAAAGATGACCTCTGTATGTTACTATGGGCTTCCCAGGTGGTGCTAATGGTGAAGAACCCAAATGCCAATGTTGAAGGAGAAGTAAGAGATGAGGGTTCGACCCTTACGTCAGGAAGATCCCTGGAGGAGTGCATAGCAACCCACTCCAGTGTTCTTGCCTGGAGAAGCCCCATGGACAGAGGAGCCTGACGGGCTGCAGTCCATGGGGTCACACACAGCTGGAAACGACTGAAGCGACTTAGGACACATGCATGTATGTTACTGTAGACCTGGGCCCAGGGAACATCTTGAAGTAAGAACCAAACGTCCTCAAAAAACTATTAGGATATGCTACAGCCTGGGGAGGACATTTCTGTTCACAACCATCACATCTGTAGAGCAAAGTTGAGATATTTTAGCTGCGGAGGTTTTAAAGGGGCTTCAGCAGACAATGTCTTACCTCAATCATTAGGAAGAAGTTCACTGAAGCACTGGAGCAGTCACTTTAAAGCATATAAGGCAAATAAAAATCTACACTAGATACCTGATGATTTAGAAACCTTTATAAAACGTATACCATTTTTTTTTTCCACTTCTTGGATAATTTCCCATTGCCAAACCTATCATCTCAAATACAAAATGCAATGAGCTTCCCCTCCCTGACCTGAGGATTCAGAAGTCACAGAACAAAGGCAGTAATCTACCACCCAGGGGTGCTCACTCTGAGTAGCAGACAACCAGTCTAATTACAAAAAGACCCTGATGCTGGAAAAGATTGAGGGCAAGAGGAGAAGGGGGATGACAGAGGATGAGGTGGTCGGACGGCATCACTGACTCAGTGGACATGAGTTTGAGCAAACTCCAGGAGATGGTGAAGGACAGAAAGTCTGGCATGCTGTAGTCCGTGGGGTCACAGGGTCAGACATGGCTGAGTGACTTAACAACAACAACAAACCTGGTAACGTGGGCTTGGGTCAACCCTTTCCAGTCGAACCGTCATCAATCTTATCGGCCAACTTGGTAGTGTTCCCTTGATGTGGGGGTCAGGAGTCTCACTCAACAGCTACTGCCAGGATTTGCACAGGAAAAGCATACAGGGCTAGGGTCCAGTGACTCCAGCTGGAAATAACCTTTTAGCTTTCCAGAGCCTCAGGGAAAACTCAAGTGATGACCATACAGATGGAACGTGAAGAACTCATCTCTGCTGTGCAGGATTGAGGGGACCCTCCGGGACAAGACTGATGGGGATCCAGTTTTAAATGAGTTTTGCAGGTGGGATGTTTCAGCAGCTTTGCTAAGCTCTGCCTTTTTCCATCAGACTTGGTTTCAGGAAGGCAGCTGCTATAATGACCCTTGGCTGATGGAGTAAGGGAAGCTGTCAGAGGGCTCATGACTATCGGGATGGCTGAAATGCTGGCTTTTAATTTTTCTTTTTGTGCGTGTGTGCATTATTGCAATGATCAGAAAAAGAAATCTTTGCCCTAAATGAGACATGTTCTGTCGATGGTAGTAGCTTAGATTGAACTCCAAAGATTTATTTTGTACACTGGTTGTTGTTTTGCTGTGAAAAATGTTAGAAAGAAAGGACTGACATTTTGACTTTGTTTCTGAGATTTTAAAAGAATTTGAGAGAGAATTTTTCCTGTTGGGTAGCATTTTTGGGGGTGGGGGTTATTGCTGCAGGCTTTTTGTTTCTTTTCCCTTAATATATAGTTTCAGAACTATGCACTATATTGAAGGTCTTGCATTACATTTTTTTTCCAAGTAATCATCCATATGTCAATAAATAAGGGTAACAATTAGGGAATAATTCTTGGAGAACTGGGTTCTAGACCAAGAAATTCTGATGTCAAAATTAAAACCAGACCCAAGTTATTTAAAAAATATATTTTTGGAGAGGGATACACATTTTCAGTGTTGGTGCAAGTTAATGCTACTGGGAGTGAATTTATGGTCAGTTTTCAGTGTAAAAGAATAATTTTCCCTATGAATAAAATCATATTGAATGATGTACATTAAGCCTGTAGCACATGTACAAAATTTATGCATGGATATATAAATGAAGGTACGTAAGTAGGGACTCATGCTTAACATTTTTTCCTTAGGAATGTGCACTCAAGGAGTTAGGGATGCTCTGTGTAGAAATGAGAGCCCCCCTCACAGGGGCTGTTCCCTGCGTCCCTCTGCGGAGCCTGGATCCTGGTGCAAGCTGGCAGACTCCAGGAAGGACCTGGCCCCAAAGAGAAGCTCATTACATTCTGTGAGAATCAGGGCTCAGTGGTAAGGGGAAGGGGGTTACAGCTGGATTGTGCAGTTCTGTCGCTCAGTCATGTCCAACTCTTTCCGACCTCATGGACTTTAGCCCGCCAAGCTCCTCTGTCTGTGGGATTTCCCAGGCAAGAATACTGGAGTGGGTTGCCATTTCCTTCTCCTGGGGGTCTTTCCCACCCAGGGAGGGAACCTGCGTCTCTTCTGTTTCCTGCATTCGCAGGTGAGTTCTTTACCACTAGTGGGATTATTGAGGTCCAAATCCTTGCTCTGACGTTTAGTTAGATAACCTGGGGCAAGCGACTTAATTTCTCCACACATCAACTTCTCGCGTTCCTAAAATGGGTCCAGTCAAACTACCTCCCTCCTTGGATGCTTGCGCAAGTGTGTGAAGTAACACACGTGAAATGCTCAGTTAGGTGCCGCACACCGCCATTGCTAGGCTTCCAGGATCGGATCTCCCCTGCGAGGAGCCAATCACCATCCTGCTCCTAAGCCCCTCCCTCTACCACTTCCGGCTGCATCTCTACGTCCCAACCTCCTGCCCTGTTCCGGGAGGGGCGAGTTTCTAGATTCAGATCCACCTCCCTCAGCTTGCTGCCTCTAGTTTATCCCAGTCTCGCTGCTTGAGATCTTCCATGATTGGCCACATCAGAGATTAGAAAAAATGTCTAATTAATGGCTGATTTATTTCATTTGGAATTAAGACGTGAGACATTTAACTGTATTTTCCAAATACGGTTTCTCTTGCTGAATCTTGACATTCAAAAGCAATTTCAGGGACCTCTAGTTATGATTGCTCTTTGGGGTGAGTAGTCAATTGATTCTGAAATTGGTCAGCTCTGGGAAAAATGAATCTTATCTGTGTTCGCAAATGGGAGGTTCTCCTAGAAGCTCTTATAAAATGCTAAAAGAGCTAAATGCTAAAAATACTAAAATAAATCCAGTTTATGCTTTTGCTATCAGTTTAGTGCTTGCAAAGCCGACAGTGACCAGGTGCAACGACCAGAACCAAACTGATTGGCTTTGACAGGTCCAGTGTCGATGCAGGTGTTTTTTGATGGGCATTTCTAAACTCCCGCTGTCCTCTGCAGCTTAGTGTGGTGCATTTGTAAGATCCTGTGCTCCGAATGCCTGAGCAGCTTTGCTTTTCTGCCCATGGTCTTTGTTGTGATTTGAGTATTCTGGAAATATTAGTGATGTCTCAGAAAGGAGTTTCACCAAGAAAATGGGGAAATAAAACTGATCTTCAGATGCCTGGAACAATGTTATGAGGGTCTCAGTTATAGGATATAGTAAAATTCTGACGGGTTATTTAATGAATATCACAGTTTTGGAGTTATTCCATCACTGTGCATTTTTGATTTTAAAAAATAACATGGGGACTTCTCTGGTGGTCCAGTGGTTAAGAATCTGCTTTGTGATGTAGTAAACATGAGTTCGATCCCGGTCTTTGGGGAATTTAAGATCCTATATGCCACTAAGCCCGTATGCCTCAACTAAGACCCAATGCAGCCCAAAGAGAAAAAGAAACAAAAACTAAGAACCGATGCAGTCCAATAAATAAATAAATAACCCAAACAAACAAAAAGCAGCATCAGAGAAGCAGGAAAAGTCTTTGTGATATATCATTGTGATAACTGACTACACAAATGGAAACAAGACCAAAAGTAATTGAGTGGATGCTCATCTAGCCTAGAGGAGAGCTAGTTACTGTTTAGGTTGTGAACTTAACCCTGGATGGAAGAAAACTCTGAAAAGTCTACTGCAACTTCCATGGAAATGACTTTCACAATTTCCATTTTGTTCCTAAGTTGGCTTCTTGGTTTCGTTTTCTCTTATTTGTTCCTAGGGGTGGGGAGCTCACATTAAAAATAAACATTTCCCAAACTTGGAAATTCAATTGAAAGCTGGTTCTAGAAAATATCCATTCATCAAATATTTATGGAATACCTACTTCGAGCCAGGCACTGTGTTGGGGGTTGAGGACACAGAGATGAAAAGATATCAGCCCTGGTCTGAGGATTTCACAGTCAGACAGGTTGAAGGTTATTTCAGGGGTTACAAATATAAGGAAGAGAAAGGAAGTCGCTCAGTTGTGTCCAACTCTTCGTGACCCCCATGGCCAGTAGCTCGCCAGGCTCTTTTGTGCATGGAATTCTCCAGGCATGAATACTGGAGTGGGTGGCCAATCCCTTCTCCAGGGGATCTTCCTGACCCAGGGATCAAACCCAGGTCTCCTGTACTGCAGGCAGATATTTTAATATTTGGGCCACGCGGGGAAGTGTAAGGCTTCAGGGGCCCAGAAGAGGTTTTGCTGGAGCTTGCTATCAGAGGAGTCAGAGACTCCAGCCAATCTACTGGGTGCTGACCATGTACTCTGTATAGTGGGGTCTCTGTTCTCAGCACCCTGAGATAACAGGGGGGTGGGGCGGGGGATGAAACTAATAAGGGAGACAGGATAAGATGAGATAATACAAATGATATGAGAGAAGATAGTTTGTTAATAAATGTGAAGCTCCTTCACACACGGCACAGATCACTTAAGGCTGGACTCATCTTGAAAGGCATCTGGAAGGTGCCTTGGAACAAAGCCCCTATGGAGCAGGTCACTCTGGAGCAGGCAGAGGACACAGGGAGGTCACTCCATGTGAGGCAAATAGGAACAAGAACCAGAACTGGTAATGGGCGCTAGCGGTCTTGGAACTCTGAGTGTGGATGGAGCTTGGGTGGGATACATTTGTGATGAACCATGGGAAATGAGGTGGGGCCAACCCAGCTGCCACAGAAGGTGCATCCTGGCTCAGGGCAGAAGAGATGCGTGGAGATGGTGGATGGTGGAGAGTGTTGGTACCCAAGCCAGGCAGTGGCTTGGGAGATGCCCCAGCACTGAGCTGGGGTTAGAAGCCCTGAAGTTTGGTCTAGGTTCTGCCACCTCCAACTACAGAAATCTTTCTAGGCCCCAGAGTCCTCATCAGGGTCCTATTAAGGCCTTTTGGGGGCCTGGGCACATTTGTCTTTGTGAACCTTTTCCTCCTTAAAAAATTATAAAATTCATATTTTACAACTGTGTTGGTATAAAGATGAATACACTCACATATCAAAATAGCTTCTTCAACATATAAGTTCATTTTTTCTTATAATTCTTAAAGAAATGAACATATTTTTGTGGGACTCTAATGGTGCTGTGGCAGTGTGCCCACCCAAGCTAATGAGCAAGTTGGCTCTGGTTCTCATCTGTGCCCTGGTGGGTGGAATGGAATCAACGTCTAACATCAGTACCTTCTTCTAAAAGCCTGTCATTTGGTGCCAACCTTTCATTCTACACAGTATGGTCAGACTGGTATTTTCAAAGTGTAATATTTAATTTGAAACAACTGTATGGGTAAAATATTTGCAGGAAAAGGAAAGATATGATTGAATTTTTAGGTAACTTAAAAATAGGTGACCATCCTCTTACTAGAAAAACATTTTCATTAAAAGAAAAAGAATCTTCATTAAAAAAAAGAACAATTAGATTGTTTTTTAAAAGAAATTTGTGCTCATTATGAAAAACAGCATCAAAAAGGTGCAAATAACTTACAATCTCCTATGCTACTTTTACAGGAAGAAAAAATAGTCATATTTCACAGAAATGTAATAGGGGACAGAAACTGAAATGAGACTAAAGGTGCTGTTAAACTGAGTAAAATAATAAAGTTAGCAAACACATGATTTCACTGCCTCCTCTCTTGTTCTGATCCAGATTTCAAAGTATTTGGCCTTTATGCTTTCTGATTTGTGGTTTACAGTAATGGCTATGTCCATGTTGCATTGAAGACAGATATTTCTTTTTTGTTGTTTTTTATTTCATTCTTTTTGATACCAGTGGCTTTGAGGGAGAGCTTTCTTCTACTGCCTTTTATTTTCACTTTTCAGCAATCATTTTAATGTGGTATATAAGTTCGTCATTCTGAAGGAGTCTAAGAACTCAGTTTACCACTACGAGGCTCAGAACACATAACAGGAAGGCTCCACTCTACCACCCCACCCGATTCCCACTCCCTAGCAACAGTCCTTTTCTTCCCCTGGCATTGACTCCCTGTTTCTAAGTAACAAGCTTACACTGTTGTTCTTGATCATATATACTTCACAGCACTTGCGTCTCTGCCCCAGTGTAACCTTTCATTTCTTTTCTGCCTTATTTTCTGCATCCCTATCACTCACGAATCCCTCCTTTCTCAGGTGGAAGTGTGGCTCTCCTTTCTGTAACTCTTCCATATTTTCCTTGGAAATGTCACCCTGGACCATCCATCTTCCTTTTTCAAGCTGAGCTGGTTGCTCTCTTGGCCTCGTGCATAGCTGCTGTCCTCTAATCTTCTTTTACCAGCATCCTGGAAGCTTTTAGTGTTTTCTACTTATATCTATTTTTAGATAGATAGTATTTTGAATATTATAATTTTATAATATTATAAGCTTTATAATTATATTATAATTATTATATAACATATTATATATTCATATAATTATATATTATAAATATATGTTATAAACATATTTATTATATGATTATATAATTGTTATAATTATAATATAATAAGTTTTATAATATTATGAATTCATATAGTTTTCCCCCTTCTTTTATGTTGAACCCTTTCAGTCTATAAACTCATGCCCTTCAGCCCACGGAGATTGTCTTGATCCACTTGGCAGTTTTCTCCATCCCCTTTCCTATGTTTTC
Organism: Capricornis sumatraensis; assembly: GCF_032405125.1. Classification (NCBI taxonomy): domain Eukaryota; kingdom Metazoa; phylum Chordata; class Mammalia; order Artiodactyla; family Bovidae; genus Capricornis; species Capricornis sumatraensis. The sequence goes on along the minus strand of NC_091073.1, from coordinate 115,577,911 downwards.
TTTTTCTAGATCTTTTATTACCTATATTTGAACTTATTGATTTTATCCTCTTTTTTCAGTTTCTCTCTTTTCTCCTTTTTTCCTGAACAATTTACTAGATTTTTACCCTCTAAATCTTTCATTTAAAAAATTCTGCTATCAGATTTTAATTTTCAAATTGTTAACTTCTCAACTCTGAGTTGCATGGGGAAAGGGCATGCTTTCCTTCCCTTTTCATGGACGCAGTGTCTTCTCTCATCTCTCTGACCAGTTCTCCAAAGTGACTGTCACAATAGCTCTCTTTCCCCACCCCTCGAATCTGGGCAGCCTTGGGACTTGCTTGAACCAGATGGATGTGGCAGAAATGATGGTGCATGGCTTCAGAGGCTCGGTTACAAAAGGCAATGTGATTCCGGTCTTGGGATCTGGACCAGTCACCTTGGAGCCATGCTTAGCCAGGAAAGCAGCTTCCTGCCTCGAGTCCTCCTTGGTGGAAGAAGTCACACTAAGGCACTGGGGTGGCCACATGGAGGAGCCTTGCGTCAACCGGAGGAGGGAGAGAAGCCTAGCCAGCTCCTGGCCCCTCCAGGTCTGGCTGCCATCAGCTGCAATCCCCTAGAGCCTCCAAACCAGAATCGCCCTACAGTCCTTGCAAATTCCTGGTCCCCAGAAACCTTATCTGAGACCATGACGTGTCTGCTGATATTTAAAGCCACTAAGTCTGGGGAGCAATTTGTTAGGCAGTAAATGGACCTGCACTGGAGAATATGAATGGTAGATTTTTGGTTTTTCAAAACAGCTTGTTCTCCCAGTATGATGTTTGTTTACACCAAATCCTCTGTTTGGTCTTTGTCACATTAGAGACTTGAATCCCGTGACAGGTGATGGATGGTGTCGGAGGTGAGAGTGAGGCTGGATGTGTCGCCCAGAAGCTTGTTACTGGGTGGACTTCACAGCTGGGTGGCAGGTCCGGCCCATTTGTATCTACCAGCCGCCTCTTTCCGAGATGACACCTTATCCCCCAAACAGCCCTCTAGTTGTTCTCTGACGGAGTTTTCAGGCAGGATCCTGGAAGCCCCAGTGAAAACTTTCACTCAGTCCTGCTTTCTGGAACCTGCCCTTCCAGTGAGGGAATCACTAGTTTTCTGCCTGATCTGGCTTTAGGGGCAACTACCCTCGGAGAAGGCAGTGGCATCCCACTCCAGTACTCTTGCCTGGAAAATCCCATGGATGGAAGAGCCTGATAGGCTGCAGTCCATGGGGTCGCTAAGAGTCAGACACGACTGAGCGACTTCACTTTCACTTTTCACTTTCATGCACTGGAGAAGGAAATGGCAACCCACTCCAGTGTTCTTGCCTGGAGGATCCCAGGGACGGGGGAGCCTGGTAGGCTGCCGTCTATGGCGTCACACAGAGTCAGACACGACTGAAGTGACTTAGCAGCACCCTGCTGCAAGGGGAAGCCTGGCTTCGTTTATATATTTGAAGCCAATTCTCTGTTGTCAACTCCATCTTTCTGAGACACCTGGGGCCCCATAGCTAAGCCTTTCTGGGGGTCAGAGCACAAGTCGGTTGCTTGAAGGATTTTTTCCTTCCACCAACTAAGGCTCTAGCCTTTGTCTACTCAGCTCCTCCATTCGCTTTCTGTCCTCGCCTGTCCTCTTTGCTCAGGTTGACTTGTATTTTTTTCATCCTTTTCCAAGGATTTAAGGGTGAAGCAAAAGCTAACAGGTGTGATCAATCTGTCACATTTAAGTGGAACTGGAGCCTCTCATATCTTAATGAATAGTTCACCAAATAAATAGGCTCAAAGAGCCTATAAATTAAAAATTCATCAAAGATTGAATTCAGATAGTAAAGAAATTGAACACTGTTCTGTTTCACTGTAGTTTGCTCTAACAGGGTGAAGGTGAAGTGTCCAAATCCTTTTTTCATTAGGAAATATGAAAATGAAGATATCCGGAGAGGTAGAACATACCTACTTGTCTCAGTTTTGCTTTCAAAAATCACATGTGCTTATCGTAAAGGGGAAAAAAGGACTCTTGCATACAGCGAAAGGGCAGAATATTTCTACCATCCTACCCTACCCAGCTCTATCCCATTGCCTGTGGAGGTAACCTCTGGAGGTAACTAGTGCCAAGAGTTTATAAAACTTTTTAAAGAATGAAAGGATTGCAGCAGTATTTTGCTCCATGTAAAATCTGATTCCACTCACGTTGAAAATAACCCTGCGTGTGTGTGTTGTGTGGATGGTGTATATTATAGCACAGATATCCATGTTTGTTTTTTTTTTTTTTTTTGGCCAGGGCTCTCTTTGACTCTACCATTAGATGACAACAATTGGAATATTTAGTGCCTTTTGGTGCAGGGAAGTGAAAGTGAAAGTGAAGTCGCTCAGTTGTGTCCGACTCTTTGTGACCCCATGGACTATAGCCTAACAGGCTCCTCTGTCCATGGGATTTTCCAGGCAATAGTACTGGAGTGGATTGCCATTTCCTTCTCCAAGGGATCTTCCCGACCCAGGGATCGAACCCAGGTCTCCCACATTGTAGACCGCTTTACCGCCTGAGAGTTAAGGCTTATATTAATGGCAAAAGCAGAGTGGATTCACCTTTTTTTCTAGATAAAAGAAAACTGAAAGAATGCTACACATAGTATCATGCATCCATTTATCATCACTGGAAGGTGTCTGAACTGCAGGAATCCTTTGGAATAGGGTGCTTGCCCAGGAAATGCATGAGTTTCTAATGCAAACACAATCGAACTTTACATTTTCTGCTTTTAAGCTTAATAATATATCATGGACATTCTGTGAATGTCATGAATAAATATGTCTGTCTCACTTTTTTTCATGGTTGTGTATCATAGTTAAATCGTAGTGCCCATGTCTCATTATCACACAAAAGTATACTGTGATGACCGCTCTGTGAACATATGTGTCTCTAATACCAGTGTTTTTCTAGTGTAGGTGTCTTGAGTATGTTCACTGGGTTAACAGAATACACACTGGCTACGTTTTGATGAACAGTATTCACTTGACCTCTGGCAGTTCCTTTTCACACAATCTCATCCATGAGCTGGGTGTCAGCTGTGTTCCTTCTTCCTGCCCACCCTGGGATACCAGCAAGGGAGCCTCAGAACCTGGACGCCGACTCCACCTTTGTAATGTGGCCCTGCACGACTCTGCAGCCCTCGAGCGACCTTTCTCGGTAACATATCTGTCTTTGTTTTGAATTCCTTGGTCTCCAGTAATTAATGGCGTGCAAATTAAAACGACCAAGAACCATGTTTGGCTTATTATTTTCACAACAATGAAAAAAAGAACGCACTGCTGCTGGCCTTGGGAGAACTGGGCTTCCCGTGTGTTGCGTGCACACTGGCGCTGTGTTCTGGGTCGTTAGATCGGCTCCGCACGTGGGAAGTCAGACACTTTACATCCTCAAACTCCACCCCTCCACGTGTGGCAATCCATCCTCCGTAAATAATGTAAATACTGAGATGCCTTTTACAAACACGCTTACCATAGTATTACTTAACAATAAAAAACTGGGCACAATTTCAAGAGCAAAAATAGAAGTTGCCATTTTCTTCTCCTGAGATACTTAGGCTAAATAAATTTTTGCAAATCCACTGGACGGAATGCTAAGCAGTCTTTTTAAATGATGGGTATGAAGACCAAGTGGTTTCAAGGAAAAACGCTTACATTGCCTATGCTAATAGCATGCTTATAATGATACATAGTGCATTATAATAATATAAATTGCTTTTAGGAGCTTGGAATACATTTTCCTACAGTACAATGTTCTAACATGGATCAATAACTAGAGATTATTTATTTGACAATGTAACTAAGTTACAGCAATTATGCAATTAGCCTGCATCCTGGATCGCAGTCGCAAGGAAACTGCTAGGAAGAAGAAGGACAAGTTTCCCCTGTCTTTGTCTGGCGGGCTGGCCTCGGGCAAGACCTTGAAAGAAGGAGAGCTTGTCTGACAGCCTTGTGCCTACCCTGCTCTTTCCTCCTCTCACTAAACAATTCTGGCCTCACAGAAGTCATCCTAGCCACCTGACAGAGCTTGTCTGCCATCTTCCTCACCCAATAAATTATACCTGGCTCTAAAGAACCAAATCCACATTATATGCCAAACAGTAACAGCCTCGCCGTTCTCCAGACACACTCCTGCTCCCTCGAGTGATGCTCTGATGCGTGGAGCATCAGGCCACAGGAAAGGAAGTGAGTGAGATCCCAGGGAATCATTTAGGGGGGAGAACGGCTACTCTCCAAGTGTATTCCTTAAACTGTTCCTACTCTTCCACAATTTCTTCCTTTTAAACTTCAGTTCAGTTCAGTTCAGTCGCTCAGTCGTGTCCGACTCTTTGCGACCCCATGAATCGCAGCACGCCAGGCCTCCCTGTCCATCACCAACTCCCGGAGCTCACTCAGACTCACGTCCATCGAGTCAGTGATGCCATCCAGCCATCTCATCCTCTGTCGTCCCCTTCTCCTCCTGCCCCCAATCCCTCCCAGCATCAGAGTCTTTTCCAATGAGTCAACTCTTCACATGAGGTGGCCAAAGTACTGGAGCTTCAGCTTTAGCATCATTCCTTCCAAAGAAATCCCAGGGCTGATCGCCTTCAGAATGGACTGGTTGGATCTCCTTGCAGTCCAAGGGACTCTCAAGAGTCTTCTCCAGCAGCACAGTTCAAAAGCATCAATTCTTCGGCACTCAGCCTTCTTCAAACTTACAGATGCTCTAAAAGTTTATTAAAAAAAAAATACCAAATATCCCAGCAACATAATGGTGGTGAGTAACTTTAATAGTGTGTGTGTGTGTACAAGTAACGTGTGTGTATGTGTGTGTATATATGTGTGTATGTGTGTGAATGTGTGTATTCATGAGTAACATGTGTGTATGTGTGTGTATATATGTGTGTATGTGTGTGTGTGAATGTGTGTATGTGTGTCTATATGAGTAACGTGTGTATGTGTGTGTATATATGTGTGTATGTGTGTGAATGTGTGTGTATGTATGAGTAACATGTGTGTGTTTCTGTGTGTGTGTGTTGCTGGGGTGGGGTGAGGTCAGCAATAGGAAGGGGAGACCTGGGCGGGGTCGGATGATTACTAACAGGTTCGTGTCCGTGTTTCTAAAAGAGGATGCCGACTGCTATGGTCTGCATGTTTGTGCTGCCCCCAAATTCACATGTTGGAATCCTCAGGCCCAAAATGATGGTTTTAGAAAGTGGGGCCTTTGGGAGGTAATTGGGTCGAGAGGGTGGAGCAGCCCTCATGAATGACATTAGTGCCCTTATAAGAGAGGCACTATCTCTCTGCCATGCGAGGATACAAAGAGAAGTGCGTGACCAAGAAGCAAACACTCAGCAGACAACACTGGCCCCTGACCTTGGACTTCTGGTCTCCAGATGGTAGAAATAATCTCTGTTGTTTATGAGCAGCCTCGTCCATAGCACTCTGCGATAGCAGCCAGATCAGACAAAGACACTTACTCTGGATTCTATCTACTGTGCTAGCCAGCCATGTCCTGGCTTGTGAGTTCCTTACTCTTGTCCAGAGGATAAATATTTCATCTGTGTCATAATTTCCACATTATCCTCTGACCAGAGGAAGCAGAGCTCCTGTCGTGAGCAGAGGGTTACTGTGTAGTCATGATGAAGATGCGTGGGCTGTACCGAGGCTGAGAGTTCCCAGCTGTAGACTGAATTCCTCTCTGTGACCTCTGAGCAAGGATGTGAGTGGACAGTGTTGCTGATCAAGTACGTCTGCCCTCCTAGCTTCTTATAAAATTGAATGTAGAGCTTTACTTTGGTAATTTCTCTGTTTTTTTTTTTAATTTCGGAATTTCAGTCATCAGAAGCGCATTGCTTACAGCACTGTTTGCAGACTAGAACAGAGATATTGCAATGCTTCAGCAGCCATCAATCAGTAATTCAAAGCATGAATTTCATCAATAGGAAAACTCACAGAGCATGGCCTGTATTTACCCTGCAAATCACCTTCTTTGTTATAAAGCAATCTAGAGTGGTCTCTCATGTCAGAAGAATTTATTTGGTCAGACTCCCAATGTCCCCAGTTTCATCCCTCACCTTATACATTTGGAGAGAAAGGTCTGATCCATTATAAACACAAAATTGTGGACAAGCTGTGTGGGTGCATGGTGCCCTAAAAAAATACAAAGAAATGTCTTGTTATCTGAGGCTCACAGTTAGTTAGAAATCCATAGGTCCAGTTCAAACGTGCCTCTGTTTTTCTGTGTGTGTGTGTGTGTGTGTGTGTGTGTGTTTGTTTCCTTCATCAGCCACACAGAGAGAACCTCAGGAAGGCAGGCAGAGAAAGAAGGGAAAATTATTCAGAACATTTGGGACCTTGGCCTACTCTTAGTTCTCAGAGTGGTGAGATAAAAAAAGGACAAATTGGGCAGGATGTATTATCTGCTCTCCACGGCACTCACTACCTAGCCATTATACATAGGACTATTGCCTAGAGAAGGACGCCTTGGAGACGTGCTGAGGTTCTCAAGGGCAGTGTGGACATGGCTGAGTAGACCTGCTTGCAGGGGAGCTGAAACATGAGTAATCTACAAGCAACACCCTCAGGACAACTTTTTTTAGACTGGCTCCTTTCAGATTCATGAAAGAAAAAAAGTGCAGAGAGTTTCAGCTGGAACTGTGAAGTTAATATGTGGGAAAGAAAAAGGGCATCATTTTTGTGACCATCACATTATTTAGAGTTCTGATTATTTCAAGGCTTCAGGTTATTTCAACCTTTAGGTTAGATGTTTTCACTTGTCCTTCTCAAGTTGGGAGGTTTGAAGGTATGTGTACATTCTTGAGTTCTTAAAGGCACAGGGATTTGAAGCCACTCTCTTTTCATGAATTTTCTCTCTGTCTTTGATAGAGATGGTGGTGTAGGGTAAGGGAAGCCTTTGTAGCTGTTGGAAATGTCTAGATATGGAATGAGCCCCTTCCTGTGGTGTGGTGTGGATCCCAGTCACTGGGTGTGTTATAAAGGGATCACTGAGCTGGTGTATATCATGGAGAAAACACCAGGCTTGGGGCTGGGGTTGTTCAAAAGCCCTGTGACTGTGGATAACAGACTGAATCTCTTAGAAGCGTCAGTTTCTTCAAATAGGAGAGCTCATGTCGACAGCTCAAAATTACTGTGATGATTAAATAAAGTAAGATATGTGAACGTACTTAGTTCAGTGCCTGGCCTAAAAGGAAGAGTTCAACAAAATGTCAGTTGAATATGAATAAATGTAATATTCCTTTCAACCCTGAGATACTTTGATTTTGTGACAAAAAGAGCTTCACAAACTTAACAATTTAAGAGAAGTTGAAGAAGTGTTGAAATAAATCACCCAATGACATTTAAATGTTAGAGTAACAGCTGAAAGTCTGAATAATGATAAATTCATTATGATAATAGAAATAAAACTTTTTGCACTCATCCTTTATATTTCTAAAGGGGTTATAAAGTGCTGTAATAACCACACGTGGCTTCTGATTCAGTAGGAGACTAAAAAGTCACACAAAATAATAATTTTGCTTATTTAATAGGAGAGGGCGGCCTATAAACTTTGAAATTTATAACTTGGTTTCCTGTTTTAATTTGATTTTCATGACTTAATTTATATTTTAAACCAAATTTATAAGATTCCATTATAGGAGACACTTATTAAGGAATTATAAAAAGCCAACAGGCTAGAGTAGATCTATTTAAAAGGGATTTAATTTCAATTACTCTAATAGTAAAGTTTAGAAAGCATTTCACTGGCAACCTTGATAATCTCTGTTAACTTCTTAGAAGAAGTGACTGGTAATGGTCTTGTGCAAATATTTGAATTACATTTGGCTTAAGCATGAGAAATACCTGGGCTTATTAATCCGAGTTGAAGCTGTAATCCTTAATAAGGGGGGCAGTGTGTGTGTGTGTGTGTGTGTGTGTGTGTGTGTGTGTGTGTGTGTGTGTGTGTGTGTGTGTGTGTGCTAAATTGCTTCAGTCATGTTCGACTCCACTCTGTCCATGGGATTTCCCAGGCAGGAATACTGGAGTGGGTTGCCATGCCATCCTCCAGGGCATAGTCCTGACCCAGGGATTGAACCCCTGTCTCCTGTGGCCCCTCTACAGCAGGCAGATTCTTTACTGCTGAGCCACCGGGAAAGCCCAATAAGGGGGCAGAGAGACTGTTAATCATTCGGGGTAAGGGAAAAATTTTAGATGAGGCTTCTTAGGTCTAGGAGTTCCATTTTATTTTTTTGGTAACTCTATATTCAAGCAACCAGTATTATTTTCTAAAGACCTCAATAAATCATAACCCCAAGAAGCTGCTTTAGAATCCATTCTTACTTAATCTCAAGTGTATCTGCTGCTTTAACGGTGCTCCAGGTTAAACAATTCATCATAATTCCATGACGCAGACAGAGATGCAATTAGGGTCACGGCAAGCAAGTGTTGCACTGACTCTGAATGCCATTTTGCAGGCCATGGAGCAGGACTGCTCTGAGGTCTAATGTCTTGTGGGACGCTGTAATCTTTGAGCTCCAAAGAAAGCCTGTCACTGCCCCATAGATGTGGGCGAGCAGTAATGTAAGCAGGAGGGATATTCAGCTTTCTGCTGCCAGTTAGGGCAACACTACCCATGTGGACAGAAAAGTTCTGAGCAGTTTTCCTGGTGGCTCTTGAAAGGCAACGTACGACACTTCGTAGTCCTCTCTCTAAAGAGACCCTCAATTGCAGGACCTCTGACTTACTGATTACTATCCTTCATAATAATTTGCATTTTCATAACATTAATGCTTTCAAAATACTTTCACCTACATCAGTTCATTTGATCCTCAAAGTCCTGTGAATAATACATTTTATATAATTAATACAATTTATAAAGAAATTGCAAGTCAAGAGAGGCACATGACTGTTCAATTTTTTTTTTTTTCAATAATGTTGAAATTGGAATTCAAGGTATTCTTGCTCCATTGTTCTAAATAGTATTAACTTTCTTCAACTGAGGAAACTTAAAAATGTAGATTCCTTCTTTTAAAAAACAATATTAGTTTACAATGATGTTGGGTGCATTGCTGGTCATAAGGAAAGGATTGAAGGAACAGAAGATATTAAAGAATATTTTGGTGCCTGCAGAGAGAATGATTCATGTAGGAGTTTAAATTGGGGAACCTTCTTTAAGCTATACTTGACCCAACAGTTCTGAGAGTAACACAGGAAGTAGAATTGTTCCCTGGAATGGTACATTTGTAGACATCTAAACAAAGGTCCGTCTAGTCAAGGCTATGGTTTTTCCTGTGGTCATGTATGGATGTGAGAGCTGGACTGTAAAGAAAGCTGAGTGCCAAATAATTGATGCTTTTGAATGTGGTGCTGGAGAAGACTCTTGAGAGTCCCTTGGACTGCAAGGAGATCCAACCAGTCCATCCTAAAGGATACCAGTCCTGGGTGTTCATTGGAAGGACTGATGCTGAGGCTGAAACTCCAATACTTTGGCCACCTCATGTGAAGAGTTGACTCATTGGAAAAGACTGATGCTGGGAGGGATTGGGGGCAGGAGGAGAAGGGGATGACACAGGATGAGACAGCTGGATGGTATCACTGACTCGATGGACGTGAATCTGAGTGAACTTCGGGAGTTGGTGATGGACAGGGAGGCCTGGCGTGCTGATTCATGGGGTCACAAAGAGTTGGACATGACTGAGTGACTGAACTGAACTGAAAGGAAGCAAATTCAGGTCAGTTAAGTCTGAACTTTGGGATAGAATATTAAAATAAAATTTGGTCATGTTAAAGTTAATAAAGAGTTCTTAGAAGACCTCTTTTAACAAAAAAAGCAGGGATAAGCTGTTATTTACATATCTATTTGTTGATCTACCTTTGAACTGGCACCTTTAAAGGGGTATCTTTACAGTATAAATATAAAGAGAGAGTGTACCATTCAGTTCAGTTCAGTTGCTCAGTCGTGTCTGACTCTTTGCGACCCCATGAATCACAGCATGCCAGGCCTCCCTTGTCCATCACCAACTCCTGGAGTTCACTCAACATTAAGCACATATAAAGTCTTAGGAAGTAGGGCTGAGGGAAAAATCTGGGAGGATGAAAATAAAATTTTGTAAAATTGAAAAAAAATCCCCATTCGTCTTTAATACTTTATAGAGCAGTTTTAGATTCACAGCAAAATTGAGAGAAAGATACAGAGTTTTCTCACATGCTCTCTGTCCTCACACACGCACAGCCTTCGCCCCTGTCAACATCCCACACCAGGCTAGTACAGTTGCTATAGTTACACTGTTGATCTGTCAAGGATGCTGACTCATCATAGGCACCCCAAGTCCATGGTTTACATTGTGGCTTACTCTTGGCATTGTGCATTCTCTGGGTTTGGGTAAATGTACAATGATGCCTGGTGGTGGTTTAGCTGCTAAGTTGCGTCATATGCTTGCCACTTCATGGGTTTCTCAGGCAAGAACACTGGAGTGGGTTGCCATGCCCTTCTACAGGGGATCTTCCTGACCCAGGGATCAAACCTGTGTCTCCTGGGTCTCCTGCATTGGCAAGTGTATTCTTTACCACTGAACTACCTAAGAAGCCCCAAATAATGATATGTGCCCATCATAATGGGGCTTCTCTGGTGGCTTAGTGGTAAAGAATCCATCTGCAATATAGGAGACACAGGTTCGATCCCTGGGTCAGGAAGATACCCTGGAGAAGGGAATGGCAACCGACTCCAGTGTTCTTGCCTGGAGAATCCCATGGACAGAGGAGCCTGGTGGGCTACAGTCCATGGGGTCACAAAGAGTCAGACATGACTCAAGTGACTGAGCATGCACCCGTCATAATAGTATCTGCCTTAGAGAGTAGTTTCACTGCCCTAAAGACCCTCTGTGCTTTGCCTTGCCATTGCTCCTTCCTACTTCCAACCACAGGAAACCACTGATGGTTTTACTGTCTATAATTTTGCCTTTTCCAAAATGTTATATATTTGGAATTATCCAGGTTCATACTGACTTTTTTCACTTAGTAATACACATTGATGTTTCCACCATGTCTTTTCATGGTTTGCCAACTCATTTCTTTTAAAATCTGCATAGTATTCCATTGCCTGGATGTACAACAGTTCATTCATTCACTCCTGAAGGACATCATGGTTGTTCCCAAGTTTTGGCAATTATGAGTAGTGCTGCTATATATATCTGTGTACAGGTTTTTGTGTGGACATAAGCTCTCAACTCTTTTGGGTAAATAGCAAGGAGCATGATTGCTGGAATGTATGGTGAGAACATGTTCAGTTTGTAGGAAATCGCCCAACTGTCTTTCAGAGTGGCTGTACCATTTTGTTTCTGTTGCTCCACATTCTTGTCAGCATTTTGGGTTGTCAGTATTCCAGATTTTGGCCATTCTAATAGACGTGTAGTGGTATCTCACTGTTGTTTCAATTTGGATTTCCCTGATGACATATAATGTAGATCATTTTTTCATGTGCTTATTTGCCGTTTGTATAACTTCTTTGGTGTGATCTTCGGCCCATTTAAAAATTGCCCTAGTTTTTTCATGTTAGAAACTAAAGAGAGCAAAACTTCATAAAATATCATTGATTAATGGGAAACAAGCTGAAAAACTGCCAACTGATCTAAATACAAAAACATTTTGCTCACTGTTAATTTTCCAAAGCAATCTATTTTAAAATAACTATTTTTAAAATGCCAATTATATCATTTAAACTTCTAATTTATTTTTTAAGAATAAATCCTTCTTTTTAAATTATGAGTTTAAAAAATTTTGTCTTTAGATTTCAGTAATGTATCTTTAGGTGTTTTTTATTTTTGTTATATTTGAGGTTGACAAGGCTTCTTGAATTTTTAAGCTTGAGATTCATTCATGACAAATTTTTTTTTTAAGAGCCCTCTCCTCTAATCAAACGCCTGTTCCTGGAATTCAATGCGGCCCAGCATGGTCTGCGCTGCTAACCTTGGGTGGGACATTAAGAGCAGCTCTGCCATTAACACAATGGGCTGGTTCCATGTCCAGGGATCACGCTGCACTTTTGTCTCGCTTTCCCATTGTACTGCAGTTGGGTCCACAGCTTCCACTTCATTCCAGGCCTCATCTCATTTATCTCGGTCTCCTCACTGTCAATCCACTGCTTCCCACACAGTAGGCTTACAGTAAATGTCTGTATTTCACTATACTTGTGCCCGGTGCATATAAGGAAATTAAATTGTTAGTAATGATCAAACTGGAGAAGGAAATGGCCACCCACTCCAGTACTCTTACCTGGAGAATCCCATGGACGGAGGAGCCTGGTGGGCTGCAGTCCATGGGTTCACTAGAGTCAGATACGACTGAGCGACTTCACTTTCGCTTTTCACTTTCAGGCATTGGAGAAGGAAATGGCAACTCACTGCAGTGTTCTTGCCTGGAGAGTCCCAGGGACAGAGGAGCCTGGTGGGCTGCTGTCTATGGGGTCGCACAGAGTCGGACACGACAGAAGAGACTTAGCAGCAGCAGCAGCAGCAGCAGCACTCATCAAACCAGTTGATCTTACTTCATTCATCCAGAACATAGATATGTTAAATTTTTACTGCCAATGATTCAATTTTGCTGAGAATCTTTACCTTACAGAACTTGAATAGTTTAGAAGCCACCTTATATTTCATGAACTCATCACTTAGAAGCCTACCTAGAGGATTATTGTCAGGCTGGATTAAACACTACACAATACCTGTATCATATGCCCAGACCTCATGAGAACTTGGAGATCATCTATTTAAGATGCCAAGCTTAGGGATGCTCAGAGAGAGTAGTTGACCCTAATCATTTCTGTTTCCTTAGGGTTTGGTCCCAACTGGGGCAAAACAAGCAAAATATCCATTTATCTAAACCATCCACTATTACAGTCACTTGCAATTGATGGAGGTAAAAGTATGTGAATGAGTTCAGAGCCAGGGTGATCTATCAGATGGCAGATTAAACACAGCTCAAGACCCCTCAGGTCTGATCATTTAAGAAAGTGAATTTTCTCTAGCCAAGGGATGCCTCGGATGAGCCCTGCTAAGGCCATAGCTGCCTGCTGGCAGTGATGACCGTGAAAGAAGGTTGCAGAGAGGAGGCACTGCACACCAGAGGCAGGACTTTATGTCCTGCAGATGCAACGGAATACTTGAGGTCAGTCGGAATGTTGGCATGGACATGCTTGTAAGGGGAGCAAAAAATGTGAGTAATTTAAAAGCAAACCCTCCAGAAAATTTATGACACTGATAATTTTTAGGTTCATGAAAGAAAAGAAATGGGTAGAGTTTTAGCTGAAATCATGGCTAATTTGTAGGAAATGATAGAGTATTATTTTTATAAACTTCATATTACTGAATTCTCATTATTGCTGAAGAATGAGGAATAAAAACATTCAACAACACACACAGGAAAATGAAAACTGTTTATCCAAAAAGGTCCAAAACTCGGTGGGTAATAGCTGCTAAGTCGCTTCAGTCATGTCCGACTCTGTGCGATCCCACAGATGGCAGCCCACCAGGCACTCCCGTCCCTGGGATTCTCCAGGCAAGGACACTGGAGTGGGTTGCCATTTCCTTCTCCAATGCATGAAAGGGAAAAGTGAAAGTGAAGTTGCTCAGTCATGTCTGACTTTTTGCAACCCCATGGACTGCAGCCCACTGTCTGCATGGACGGCTCCTCCGTCCGTGGGATTTTCCAGGCAAGAGTACTGGAGTGGGTGGCCATTGCCGTCTCCAGGTGGGTAACAGAATGGGCACAAACTTAAAGTTATTTATCGTTTATGTGAGGCAAAGTCCAAAACTCTGTCCTTTATTACATTTGCTGTTTTACAAAGGACTTGTTTTTACCACTGAATTTTAAAAACCCTTTCTGCAGAAAAGTTAATAGGTCAGGTTTTCCTTTGTATCTGGGACCCCCAAAGAAAAGCTCAGGTCAGGCAGAATGCTATTTACCACCATAAAATTTGATAATGAAGTCACCTAAACTTGAAGGCCATCTCTGCAGCTCTGACCTTTTAGAATCAAGTCAAAAGCATTTCCTTTTATCCGTAAGTATTTACAGGCTTTTGTCCACAAGAATTTTCTTAACTTTTCTTTTTCTTTTTAAAACCAGATGATTGTATGTTTTTATGGTATTTTTAAGGTCTGACGATTTTAAAAAACATATTAATAGAGGAGAGTTTTCCCTTCTTGAATAACATTCTAAAGGGAAGAGGAAGAGGAAAAAGAATTCTTGTTCCTATAGGCATGAGTCCAAATCTATAAAATCTCCTGTTCCAACTGGCAATGAAAAAGAAGCCCATGAAAGACATCTCTTCCTGCTGGTGTCAACTCTTCTCCAAGCTGGGAGCAAGAGTGGGGAGGTCAGTCAGAAACAATGGTCGGCGTTCCCATTGGTGTGTGAGTGCTTAGCCTTGTCTGACTCTTTGAGACCCCATGGACGGCAGCCTGCCGGGCTCCTCTGTCCATGGGATTCTCCCACCAAGAATACTGGAGTAGGTTGCCATTTCCTCCTCCTGGGATTGTTGCCGTTAACTAGTTTCATATAAGGGTGCGATCCTAAGATGTGTTTCTCTTTTCTTTCTCCCCTAATTGTTTTATAATATTTTGAAATGAACCTTCCCTGAAAGGCTTCAAACCCCACTCTACAAGGGCAGCCTATAGACTTCCTCTGCTCCCTGAGCAGTGCCTGGAGCCACCGAGAAGCAGAGTTTGGAAATATTCAAAGTGCATTGGGCAAAGCCACCTCCTCCTGCTTACCACGAAACACTCCTTTAGGAGGCAAGAGGGACGATCTTCATCCCTTACAGGTTGAACTTGGACTTGAGTCTTGGACTTGGACTGGTGGGTACAATTTAATTTCCTTGAACTTGGACTTGAGTCCTCTCAGCAAAATGGAGTCCTGAACTCTTTCAGTGCTTTCTTGTCTCCTGATGGGTTTTGATTTAGGAAGGGACCCAGTCATCGCTAAGGTGACCTAAGTTGGCTCTTAATGGGGATGGGCACCTTATATAAGGAACTGCACTCGTGGGCGTGACCCCTGGGATGCAGAGACTGGGGTGTCCATTCCCATCTCTGCATATTCCTCAGTCCATCAGGGTTTAGGGTCCAGAGGTGATACTTTCAGCTTTAGAAAAATATGACTATGACCACAATTTAGTAGAGAGCACACTTTATGATACTGCCATTCATTCTCCGGTAGCTGATGAGACCGAGGATGAGATGGTTGGATGACATCACTGACTCAATGGACATGGGTTTGGGTGGACTCTGGGAGTTGGTGATGCACAGGGAGGCCTGGCGTGCTGCAGTCCATGGCGTCTCAAAGAGTCGGACAAGACTGAGTGGCTGAACTGAATTGAACTGAATCCAGCACTCAGAGGTAACTGAAATGATGCCAGTTAGGCATCTGATATTTAAAGCTTTTAGGGACAGATGAAAGGATGATGTGATTTAAAGTAAAAACAAAAACACAAACACAAAAAGAAAGTGCAGAGAATGGAAAGAGACACCTGCTGTCTGACTGGCGTGTACCAGGTTCTCAGTTTGGAAATTTGTTCACATGATCCCATGTGAGCCTCACAGTGGAATTAAGAATAGATGTTATATATTGCTGAAGATGAGGCCAAGTGGAGTTCAACATTTGCTCAAGGTCATGGAACCTGCAAGTGAGGATGCTAGATTCAAACTCACGTCTAACTCCCTCATCCATTTTCTACGTGGGGACTTGAGTCAGCCATAAACAGTCTCCTCTGTATCAATTAGTTGATGTCAGGACACTCATGGGGCGAGCAGGAGGCCGAGCTGGACCACAGGGAAGGGGGTGTGCGTTCGTATGACTGTAAACGACGGCGACACTGTATCTGCTGACCCTCCTGCTTCACTCGTAGTCTCTGCAGTCCTGTTACCTCGGTCCTTCTAAGTTTGGACTTTATCTGAGTGACAAACAAATGGATGTTTGAGAAGAAAAGACAACTCCCTAAACTCAGACACTGTTTTCCGAGGATTTAAAGATACGCACGCACTGGAAAAGACCCTGATGCTGGGAAAGATTGAGGAGAAAAGGACGAGAGGGCGGCAGAGGCTGAGATGGTTAGATAGCGTCACCAGCTCAATGGACATGAACTTGAGCAAACTCTAGGAGATGGTGGAGGACAAGGAAGCCTGACATGCCGCAGGCCATGGGGTCGCAAAGAGTCGGACACGACTTAGTGACTGAACAACAACAATGAAGCTTCAGCTGCTGTCCTGGTTTGGCAGAGGAACATGAACAGTTTTACAGGACAAAAAATGCAGAGAAGTGAATTAGGAGATATTTTTGTGCCTCTTGATGATAAGTTCTTGCTAAACTTGGCCCAGTGAAGAGGTCCTAATGAAGAGCTCTTTCTGGCAGCCTGGATGATGGCTAATTCTCATTTCCTGCTTTTGTGTACGCTGGATTGTCCAGGTTCTGTAGATGTAAACCACCGAGATGTTTTGAAAATTTCAGTACAGTCAGACTCAACTGTACGTTCAAAGTGCCTAGACACATTAGGTGTTCACTGAGTGTTTGTTAAAGAAATAAATCAATAAGTGATTACAGCTTATACCTAAATGTGTGGGTGGGGGCTGGGGGGTGAGGGGAGGGAGAAAGAGAGAGAGAGAGAGGTTATGTTCAGATCTTGTGTTCTGTTTCTTCTTATGATAAAATTTGCATCCAAGAATGGGCTGGTTTTTTTTGTTTGTTTGTTTTAACCAAATCACAATAACTACAAAGCTTTAAGGCCAGGAGTTCTCTTTTCAGTTTTACATGAAGCTACATGAAGGATCAGGCCTCCCAGGTGGCTCAGTGGTAAAGAATCCGCCTGCATTCACGGGTTCGATTCCTGGGCTGGAAGATCCCCTGGAGAAGGAAATGGCAGCCCTCTCCAGTATTCTTGCCTGGAGAATCCCATGGACAGAGGAGCCTCACAGCCACAGTCCACGGGGTCACAGAGTCGGACGAGACTGAGCAACTGAACAAACATGAAGGACCATGCCCTGGTGAGAAGCAGCAACACACAGCGATGGTGAAGAACAGGGGCTTTGAGTCAAACTGCCTGCATATAAATCGCAGCCCTGCTACTCACTGGTATGTGAACCTCAGGCAAGTGACTAATACCCTCTTGTGCCTAAAGTTCCTTCTCTGTAAAATGGGGAGAATAATGATAGTACCAACATGGGGCTGTCATGAGTATTAGGTGATGCTAACATAATTAAACACCTTGGCACACTGCCTGGCGCATAGCAAGTTGTCAATAAATGTCAGCTGTTACCATGGTTAAATACAGGAACTAAGAAGCACTGAAGGTTTTCATATGCACTTCTGTTGATTTCCTATGACTGCCCTAACACTGGCTCACACCCTGGGTGGCCTGAAACAACAGAAATTTATTCTCTCACAGTTATAGTGGCTCAAAGTAAAAAGCAAGGTGTTATCAGGGCCACATGTCTTCTGAAGGTTCCAGGGGAGGGTCCTTCCTTGCTCTTTCGAGCTTCTGGGGGCCCCATGTGTTCCTGGCCCACCCTAGTCCAGGATGACCTCACATTAATTACATCTGTAAAGAGCCTGTTTCCAAACAAGGTCACATTCTGAGGCTCCAGGTGGACATGCACTTGGCAGAGAGGGACAGTATTCTAATCCGTGATTGTATTCAGCTACAAACATTTAATACAGAAATTGCTGTGGCTGCAAAAGGTCTGCTACTTTCCCCTTGCTTGAAAACCCAGCGAAGACAAAGAAAGAGTTTGCTTCTAATCATGTTGTTAATTTCTGGTTAGAAATAAAATTGAGGTTGATAGTCATAAATGCGTTTTGAGGTTTGACTGTCCAAGAAGGCATAGGTCCGTTTAGAGAAGATAACCGGTGGCATGTCCAGGGGTCCCCAGTGGGGGTCCCCTCTAATGCTGGATATGACAGACCCACAGCCAAGCCTTCCATGTAAACTGGGTTTGCCCTGCTCCCGGAGGCATCTACAGTCTCAGCCAATGGGCTGCCAAGGAATCATCCACGGGATAGCGCTGTGTGAAGTGGTGGCTATTGGCTGGGCATTCTAAGAAGAGGGGACATTGCACAGTTATCTGTAGAGACGAGGTGACTGGCTATGAGGTCTAGTTATAGAGTTTCTGGGAGGCCCTCATGCTCTCTGGGCTGCCCTTGTGGCTCAACTGGTAAAGAATCTGCCTGCAATGTACGACACTTGGGTTTGATCCCCCGGTTGGGAAGATGCCCTGGAGAAGGGAAAGGCTATCCACTAGTATTCTGGCCTGGAGAATTTCATGGACTGTATAGTCCATGGGGTTGCAAAGAGTCGGCCACGACTGAGCGACTTTCACCTTCACTCATGTTCTCTCCAAAACCCGAACTTTTCCCCAGTCAGCTTTTCTATTTAATGACTCTTCCCTGGGAGAGCTGACACCTGAAGTGATGATCAAATCTTTAAAAATTCATTTGGAAAAAAAAAAAAGGGGGGGGTCTAGGAGAAGTTTTTTGATAAGAGTTCAGAGAAGAGAGAAAGGAGTGTCTGCTATCTACACTGCGCTGGTGGGACTGCTGCTGCTGCTAAGTCGCTTCAGTCGTGTCTGACTCTGTGTGACCCCATAGATGGCAGCCCACCAGGCTCTGCCGTCCCTGGGATTCTCCAGGCAAGAACACTGGAGTGGGTTGCCATTTCCTTCTCCAATGCATGAAAGTGAAAAGTGAAAGTGAAGTTGCTCAGTCGTGTCCAACTCTTACCGACCCCATGGACTGCAGCCTCCCAGGCTCTGTCCATGGGATTTTCCAGGCAAGAGGACTGGAGTGGGGTGCCATTGACAGTGACTGTCAAACCTGCAAAGCAAAGAGCATCATCAGGAGGGACTTGCTGGAAAGCCTGTATGCCCCCCTCACCTGGCTGAGTGTGATACACGTGTTTTTTATTTTGATACAACTTGGCCCCAACAGAGCACGCCTTCCTTCAGGGCCCATCTGAAAGGTGACTGCTTTGAAGGTTTGTGAAAAAACAGGCTCTGTTGAATGCGTGGAGAGAGGGATTTTTCAAAGGTAATTTAATTATGCGCAGTTTTCACTTGAGATGCTCCTCCATTCCAGACAGTGTGATTACATGGTATCATCATTTCTGGTTAATAACTAGATATTTTCTAAGCATAGGTAGTTGAGCCTTGAATGCATGGGGTAAGGGCTCTGCCTGTTAGTACTTAGTTCTTCCCCCAAAGAGGCAAAAGTGAGGAAAAAAAGAGGTAATTCATCATTGTATAAAGATTAGAAAATACAGCAAAAAGATAAGAGAAAATAAATATTTGTGTTTTCACCCTCTCCCCAGAATAATGACAGTTAATATTTTGATGGGCTTTCCTGGAGGCTCAGGTGGTAAAGAATCTGTCTGCAATGCAGGAGACCCAGGTTTGATTCCTGGGTCAGTAAGATCTCCTGGAGAAGGAAATGGTAACCTGCTCCAGTATTTTTGCCTGAAGAATCCCACAGACAGAGGAGCCTGGTGAGTTACAGTCCATGGGATCGCCAAGAGTCGGACACGACTGAGTGACCAACACAATATTTTGATATGTTCCCTTACAGTTGCTTTTCTTGTGTGTGTGTGTTAGACTTTGTATAGACATTTAATCATGTTGTGTGTGATGTGTTGAGACCCATTTCATTAACTCAGCAAAATACTGTGGACCTCTGTCCACATACCATAAACACAGAGCTATTCTAGCCGAGGAAGTGAAGTGAAGTAAAAGTCGCTCAGTCGTGTCTGACTCTTTGTGACCCCATGGACTAGCCCATGGAATTCTCCAGGCCAGAATACTGGAGTGGGTAGCCTTTCCTTTCTCCAGGGGATCTTCCCAACCCAGGGCTCGAACCAAGGTCTCCTGCATTGCAGGCAGATTCTTTACCAGCTGAGCCACAAGGGAAGCCCAAGAATACTGGAGTGGGTAGCCTATTCCTTCTCCAGGGAATCTTCCAGACCCAGGAATTGAACTGGAGTCTCCTGCATTGCAGGCAGATTCTTTACCAATTGAGCTATCAGGGAAGCCCGAGGAAGCCTGCCTGCAAAGGACTTTCACGAGCTCACTCTTAGGCAGATGACTGTGGTTGCTCTCTCTGGAGGATGAGTCATGTGGCTGTAGACCCCTGGAGGGTGTGGTCACAGGAGCTGATGCTCTGGGAGGTGAGACCTAGACCAGAGGCACCACCCGGCTGCAGGCCTCGGCTGGAAGACCCCATCTGGGAATGAGCCTGCCTTTAGTGCAGGTGAAGCTTTTCTGATTTCTCTCAACCAGCACCACCTTCATCCTCTCCTGGTCAAGAGAATACTTGTCTTGACCCAGAAGGATGCCCACAAATACTTTCCAAATACAGTGTGCTGTTTTAAATCTTGTTTGGTAAAGCCATTAACTGAGTCAAATGTAAACTAACCCTGCTAAACAGGTATTACGAGAATATTTAGGGATCTTCTATGTAAACTCTTTGAAATAATGTCACTGGGAACTCACAGGCTTTCTTTGATTCTATGTCAAGCACTGGCAAGGCAGAAGGGTATATACTCTTGTCTTTCTGTTTGTGAATATTGCCTATTAACCCCCAGAGGTTGTGTGTGAGCTACTGTACTTAACCCAACTCTCCAAAAATAAGGGGCTCATGATTTTCTTTAAATTGGCACTTATGCAGTGGAATCTCTCAGACATTAGTGCTCACTTGATTGCATTCAGACACCACTTTGGCAAGGGAATGACTACATTAAATTAGCATCAGGCACAATGAATGGTAATTGCAAGACTGTCATTTCTACAAGTGCAAAATTAATGTGTTCTGCAAAGCCTTCCCATTGTGTGACACCGGAAAATCATGGAACCATATTGTTGCAAGTGGGAGAATGCTCTGTAACAGCAGTGCTAACGTGCTGTGGATTATTCAGCAATGGTGTTCCTTTCCACTGTGGTTGTTGTCTCACGCTCATCCTTCAAGCCCAGTCTGACCTAATTTACATGTTTACATGACAGCACCTCAGACAGTAGCCTGGATGTACAGAGAGTGTTAGGGAACAATTCCTCCTTCTGTGCGGCATCTTGTGCGAATAATACCAGCATAAACAACCCTCCATGTATTCATGAGAGTATGAAAAGGCTACTTATGTAAAGCTTCTTATAAAGAGATGCACCAACCATTTACAGAAAACTTTACCTAAACGTTATACATTCATTTACAAAGGGAAGAGTGAGTTGCATGCATTTCAATTGTAGCTTGAGAAGAGGGTCACCTCTGCCTCTCCCCAGCCCTCTTGCTCACAAGTGGAAAAGAAGCCACAGGCCAGTTGTGTGAATCTCTTCTGGCTACGAAGATCACTGGGTGTATCCTGAATGACAACAGCCACATACACCAGGTTCTTGGAGTCGGCTGATTGGCTTTGCTGAATTTATTAGGGGTTACTCATTCAAGGCTGAAATAAGGCAGTAACATTGTTAGATGTTACTGCATTATTAGATGTAGTATCTCAGTATTCCTGCACTTTGTGGGGGCTGAGAACCTGCCACTGAGGTGTCCTATGGAAGAGAGATCAGAAATGATTGCGACAAGAATTGAACAGAGGGGCTTTCTTGTGAGTCCAGCTTGAATTCAGTTTCTTAGCAGTGGACATGAAGAGCACTGGGCAGGACAGATTGAGTCACTGCACGGTGCACAGGTCCAAGTGAGTGAGAGGGTCAGGAGGCCCATCACGGACCCCTTTCAATGGCTACTTACCTTTTTCCTCATTGTTAAGGCATGACATGGCTATTTGCTCTGTAATGTTCTAGTCACTTCAAAGTTTGCTTGAATTTAGGGGGAAACTCTGCACCACACTCAAAGCTTTTCTCTTCTTAATGAACAACAAAGACGAAGGATTGTTTTAGGGGACTTCCTACTTACGATGGGGGAAGAATTCCAAACACTTTACCCTTGGAGTAAAGTACCCTTATGCCAGCTGAAAAGCAATTCAACAGATGATCTGGGCTTCAAAGATACCTAAACGTGGCTCTGGAAACTGGTTCTGACCTACCTTTGTTGCAAAATGTTCCATCATAGGCTGTGTTGGAGCAATCGCAGGAGTAGCCATGGTACTTCTCTATGCACTTGCCTCCATTCTCACAGTTGGCTCCGTAGCTGGTGCAGTGCCCTGAGCACCCGGATTTGAAACCAGATGTGACCTTGGCTCTCTCTTCCAAGTCCAGAGTCACTCCATTCATCCTTAGGGAGCGGATACAGCCCAGGAAGCCCTGCTGGCCTCCAGCACCACCTGGGAAGACAGAAGGCATGGAGCTCAGACAGAATCACCTCTGCCACGGCTTCTATTTCATTCCTCATGCCTCAGACCACTGTGGTAGGAGACGAGACTGCCAAGTGCTGCAGGCACTCTTACCGTCAATAGAAGAGCTTGCAACTTTCCCCCCTTAGGCTATAACGCCTACTCAAAAAAGAGGCTGCCTTGGGAGAAGCAATAAATTTGCTACAGAACTAAAATGCTTGGAGACACACACAAATTTTATAAGCTGTTTTGGAAGTCTAATCTGGTTTCCTTAGGAGAGAAGTTTATAGGAATCTCTAAGTTCTTTGGTTTTTAATCTCACAGTGTTACATTCCACAGCATTATCTACTGGAAGAGATATAAAAAGGCAGAGGGACATGAATATATTAGCATAGTTAACAAGTCAATTAGTCAGAAGAAGTACATCCGTTTGGAATGTGGTTGTAAGTCCTGGTTCTTCTTGTCTGAAGAAAAGCTTTGCTTTGAAATTCATGTTAAGGATTCCCAGAGCTTCTTGTCTGGGGTTGTTGGAAATTGGAATTGACGATTTCATACAGAAGTCAGCTATACCACATTTATTACCAGGTCAGTTTAGATTTTATTGCCTTTGTTTAACTGCCATTTCAAGACGCGTAACACCAAAAGCAAATTCACTGTGATTTTCTGAGTAAGTTATGGAGTTAGAGGTTTATGAGCATGAAAATATTAAAATATTCTTAACAAATTTCATAGCAGAATTCATTGGAGAATTGTTAATATATCACAAGTGGATTGTGTCTATAATAACCTTTGCTATGATTTTTTAAGCAGCTGGTACAAAAAGAGAGGAACTCAAATTTATAAATGTGCCTGGGTTTTAGACTAACAGCTCTTCTGGAAATTAAATACAATGATAAGAGTTAAACTTATTAAAAGAAATCTGATGGGGATTTAGAAAAAAAAAGATCTGGTTAATAAAGTGAAAGTTACTCTTTTATTGAGGGTAATGTAGTAGGTATTCTACTAGGCACCTTATGTATGATATTCACCTGATTCTTACAACAACTGGGAAAGGTAGGCATTGTTTGTTAGCTCAGTCGCTCAGTTGTGTCCAATTCTTTGTGACCCTATGAACTGCAGCATGCCAGGCCTCCCTGTCCATCACCAACTACCGGAGTCTACCCAAACCCATGTCCATTGAGTCGGTGATGCCATCCAACCATCTCATCCTCTGTCGTCCCCTTCTCCTCCTCCCCTCAATCTTTCCCAGCATCAGAGTCTTTTCCAATGAGTCAGCTCTTCACATCAGGTGGCCAAAGTACTGGGGTTTCAGCTTCAACATCAGTCTTTCCAGTGAACATCCAGAACTGATCTCCTTTCGGATGGACTAGTTGGATCTCCTTGTAGTCCAAGGGACTCTCAAGAATCTTCTTCAACATCACAGTCCAAAAGCATCAATTCTTCGGTGCTCAGCTTTTTTCACAGTCCAACTCTCACATCCATACATTGTTATCTTGCCCTAATTATTTGGATAACAAAACTGAGGTTTAGAGACATGAAGTCCTGTACTTAAGGGCTCATAACTGCCGTGCCTGGGCACTGTCAGCTCTGCCTTATTCTTGAGCTGTGGTCTTAGACTCTGTTCTGTGATGATTGACTAATACAGAAGAACTTCAGGGTCTGGGGGCCACAGACATACATGTTTCTGAGGTGTAGATTTGGATGTCTTTAAAGACAGCATGGTCAATAGGATTGGCAGACTTTGGGTAAGGTTGCATACTGGAGATGGATTCTGATCACTTATTCCAGTATCTTGAGAAAAAGTGTGCAATTACACGACTCAACAGACAGGGCTTGTGGACCAGAGGCTTTCGTTGCAGAGATGGATTAGCCTTTGTTTATGCCTGCGTATCCTCAGCCATGAAACAGCAAATGACTTGCACTACTATCTTTGTAAACCCAAGCCTTGCGGTTCTCTCATTGGGTAGTATTGAGCTTTGAGTGATGATTCTCCAGGGATTATTCCTTTTAATAAAATATTTAAATAGAAGAGGATTAATTGAAGGGAGTCCAATGCCCATTTCGATCAAAGCTGTGGGAGAGTAGATGGCAAAAGAAGTTACTAAAAACAACCACTTTGAAGGATTTCCCACTTTGCAATCTGTTCATCCGCTCCTCTGCACACTTCTGGGCTGTGGGGAATTTGGGCCTTTGCTATGATCTGGAAGGATTTCAATCCCTGAGTCACCATTTGTGCTAAAAATTCCATTTGGCATCTATCATTTTATCAGCTATGGCTTTTGTTCTTGCAATAAGGGTTTTTCCAAAGGGCCTTTTGTTCAATAAATGCCTCATCATTTAAATTTCCATCACTACTCAATTAAAATAATTATATCCTGCCAAAATATGCTGAAATTTTTAAATCTATGTTTTTAGATGTCTGCCTCTCCTTCCCCTGGTTACAAATATAATAGTTTTTCATTGTGGAAACCATAAACACACTGATAAGCAAAATGAAAAAGAGAATCTGTAATGCTAGTCAGATGGAATTACCTTCATTCTTAGCAAATAGCTTTTCTCTCTTTTATCTATGAACATACCTATGTGTAAAAAATAAAACAAAGGAAAAAGCGGCGTATGCACATTGCTTTGAAATTTGCTTTTCTCATTTAACATATCATAAAACACTTCCCCAGCAATAAATATTCCAAGAGAACATCTTGTTTAACATCTGCACAGCAGCCCATCCTGCAAAACACTATAAGTTATTTTGTCATTCCCCTACCTTTGGGCTTTAAGCAGCTTATTCCAATTTCCACCATATATGATACTGTAATAAACAGCCTTGTAACAACCTTTACATGCTGTCCAGTTTTTCCTTAGAATTAATTCTCAGACGTGTAATTGCTGGGTACAAGGGAATATACATTTTAAAGTCATTTATAATATATTTCCCTCTTAGAAGACTATCAATTTGTATTATGTTTCACCAGTAGGGTATCAGACTCCTATCTTCTCCACAACAATTCTAATACTAGGCAGAATCTTTTCGAATTTATAGGCTGGAGGGCAGGGAAAGAGTTCATTCTTTTAATTTGCATTGCTTCAATACTGCGAGTTGAATAATTTTTTTTTCTCATTCCTATTTGTTTGGTTTCTTCATGATCTTTGTTTTTTGGGGGGAAATGGAGAAGGGAATAGCAACCCACTCCAATATTCTTGCCTGGAGAATCCTATGGACAGAGGAGCCTGGTGGGCTACCGTCCACGGGGTCACAAAGAATCAGACATGGCTGCGTGACTAACGCTACACTACAGGAGAAGATACATTTCTTATTGATTGATAACAATATTTGGGGCTTTAATTTGTTGTCATAAATTTGGCAACTACATCCTTCCAGTTTGCACCTATTAACTTGTACATAATGTTTCTTTTTCCCTATGAAAGGTTTTGATGTTTATGTAGTCACATCTATCTATTTTATGATTTCTACCTTTGATATTAGGCTTATAATAACTTTTTCTAATCCAAAATAATATAATTTTCAACTATATTTTCTTCTAGAACTTTTTATGATTTTACTTCTTTTAACATTTCATTCTTGGGATATATACATTCATACTTGGGATATATATTAATTTTGAAGTAATTCATATTTAAGGGTGTCAGCAATGGTTGAGAGTTTGAAGAGACTTATTAAAAGACGCTAAATGACAATCGGATAAAAATGGAGATTTAGTAAGTTTCAGTTGTCAGAGAAAGTATGTATAGATTAAGTCATAGTTTAATTGTATCAAAATAAATATTTAGATATGTGTGTATATGCTTCATTCTGTATGTAAACAAACTTCATTCAGTGAGAGGATTTAGCCTCTTTGGTTCATTCTGGACCTGTTCTTTCTAAGTTCTTACTTACACCCACCAGTCTTTCTTCCTGCCTTTGTGTTTGTATGTCTCTCTCCCTGTTGGCCACTGACTGTTTTCGGTCAGCTCTGTGGCTCCAATCAAATTGCGGCATCCCTCTCTCAGCATCAGTCTTTCCTCTCCATAAAGGAGGCTGCACTGGATGTCTCTGGTCCTTCCAGCTATGAATTACTCTGGTTCATGATGTACAATCTCTCCCTGTAGGCTTGTGCGTCTCCCTCTCTACATTTCAGCAAATTACTCTCAATTTCTCCTAAATTTCTTTTTGCTTCCTTTTCCCTCTTTTCACTGCTGCCTGACCTTCCCCTCCTTCTTTCCTTAATTGACCATAACATACGGCTATAGTCTAATTTGTATTTGTTGCATGTATTAAATAAAGTTTTATATTATTTTCCTAGTTTATAAAGAAGGCAAGTGAAATGCCATTTCCCTCTCTATAAAGGAAAACCAAATAACTTACATTCTTTTTTTTAGATGGTCCCTGATTTATGAAATGGGTCAGTGAGCTGGAAAGTACTTTTACTGACCTAGTCAATATGAAGAAAAATCTTTTGTCCTGAAAACGGTCATGAAATATTATGCAAAGGATGCTAACGCCCTAGAACCAGTGATAATTATTTGCGTTCAAGTTGTGTGCTCTACAGAAGTCTGTCTTGGTGACAAATGTCAAAATTTTAAATTGTAGGTCTGCAAGCAAAAATGCTACTTAACCTTCGTTAATTAGAAAATCAACACATTGTCATTGAAGAGAGCCCCCTGCCATGCGAGGGCCTCACGCACATTAGTCAGACCTCTGATAATTACCCAAGGGGAGACGCGGGTTTAATTTGTAAATCATTTTCCATGTGAAATGCTATTCAAGTATTGCAATTAAAGATTAATTATGAAAATGCTGTAACTACTCATAATGAATAATACAGTCATCAAAGGTATAGAAGATTGGGGCAAAATAATCAGGTATTAAATTAAACATAAAAGGTGAAACTAATGATCAGGAGGAATGCTAAAAAACACTGTCCTCAAACTAGGAGCTTAATAGTTTTCCAAGGAGCTAAGTTGGGTTCCAGAGCATCTGTGCCCTGAGAGACAGGTCAGTCACTCGCCATAGAGAGACACTTCCCCAAAGCTCACACACACAGAATCTAATTTATCCGTTCAATAAGTATTAATTTTATGGCTCCTAAGCCTTGTCTAGATGTTTAGAAGGTACTGTGACACAAAGCACACACAAGTCTTTGCCCTTGCAGAGCTTACATTCTTGCCAAGGGAGAAGGACATTTAACAAGAAGTTCAGTAAGTTATCCTGTGTTTGAAGTCAGTGTGGGTTAAGTGGAATCTGGAGTGGGGTGGGGAAGACCCCTATTTTATTTATTTGTTTTTAGTTTTTGGCTGTGCCATGTGCAATCTTTGTTCCCAGACCAGGGATGGGAGGGATGGAAGGGTGGAGTCTTAACCCTTGGACCACCAAGGAAGTCCCAGGGAGATTTCTGTTTTAAATAGAGCCCTTAGGGCACATCCCACTGAGAAACTGCCAGAAAGAATATCCAAGGGCAATACCCCTGGGAAGACAGAGGTAAGGGGGCACTTCCCTGCAGGCAGGTGGAGGGTGGTGAGGGCAAGGAGGTGACACAGGAACTGCCAAGAGAAGCAAAGCCACCAGCTCACCTGTTAAGGCACTGGGAGGAGGAATTCTTTGCTGGTCCCGTGGCTGAGAATCTCCGTCAGTGCAGGGGACATGGGTTCAATTCCTGCTCGGGGAAGATCCCAGAGCCGTGAGGCAACTAAGCCCATGTGCCACAACTGCTGAACCCACACTCTAGAGACCGTGCTTCACAACAAGAGAGGCCACCGCTATGAGAAGCCCGTTACCCACAACGGAAAGTGACCCCCACTCACTGCAACTAGAGAAGGCCCATGTGTAGCAATGAAGACCCAGCACAGCCAAAGAAACACATTAAAAAATAAATAAAAAGACAGAGGAGACATACTCGTTGCCCACAGGTTGATACAAATGTGATCACAGCCATACTGTGCTGTGAGGTACAACGTGACACAGGAGGGGCAGCAAACAAGTGAGGAGCCCACGGACCGTGCTCACAAAGATCTACACCTGGGTGTTAGCTCCGCGGCTCCCTGCTCGATCTTCCCAGCTCCTCTTTGGGCCTCAGTCTCCTCACGTATGAAATTGACAAACACGTACACCTTTCATGCATGCTGCATGCTAAGTCACTTCCGTCAGGTCTGACTGTGCGACCCCCTGGACTGCAGCCTGCCAGGCTCCTCTGTCCATGGCATTCTCCAGGCACAAACACTGGAGTGGGTTGCCATGCCCTCCTCCAGAGGATCTTCCTAATCCAGGGATTGAATACATGTCTCATGTCTCCTGCATTGGCAGGAAGATTCTTTACCACTAGCACCATCTGGGAAGCCAGGGTCATATTAATAACAGTAATAAGGATACCCCCCCTCTGTACTAATGCTCAGTTAATGGTAGATGTTTATTATTATTCCTATTATTCAGTATAGACAAAATTCTGTAGAAGGACAGAGTTGGAAATTAAATATGGCTAAGATCAGTACACAAATCTGATGAGAGGCATCATGAGTGTCTTCAGTTCAGTTGCTCAGTCATGTCTGACTCTTTGTGACCCCGTGAGCATTTTATCACCCCAGACTTCCTATGTTGAAGCCCCAACGCCCACCGCGACTACATTTGGAGGTCGGACCTTTAAAGAGGTAACTAAGAGTAAATGAGGACACAAGAGTAGTCCCTAATCTACTCTGAGGGGTGTCCCTTGTCAGGAGAGGAAGAGGTGCCAGGATGCAGGCACACAGAAAATGGGCGTGTGGGAAGACAGGTGAGCTAGCCAAGGGCTCAGGAGAAACCAGCCCTGCCAGCACCTTGATCTTGCACTTCCAGCTTCCAGAATTGTGAGAAATGGATTTCTGCTGTTTAAGCCACAGTCTGTGATATTTTCTCAGGGCAGACTGAGCAGACCAATACAGTGAGTAAAGGGTTAACTTCAAGCTTGGGCTGGTCCAGGCCTGCCTGAGAGAGTGACCTTGGAGTCCACTTTCCTATTGTCTAATTGGACTATTTCCCTGGGAGTTTAGGGTTAGATGAGTGTTTTTCTTCTCCTGTCCGCTGTGGGGGTCTGTATCTGGACTTGGGGAGCTGTGAGCTGGCATGTGCTCAGTTGTTAAGTCATGTCCCACTCTTTGTGACCCCATGGACTGTAGCCTACCAGGCCCCTCTGTCCATGGGATTTCCCAGGCAAGAGTACTGAAGTGGGTTGCCATTTCCTTCTACAGGGGATCTTCCTGACTTAGGAATTGAACTTGGGTCTCCTGTACTGGCAGGAGGATTCTTTACCACTGTACCACCTGAGTTGGCATAGAGGCATTGAGTGCATGACTGGCTGGCATAAAATACAGGTAAGAAACAGAGCTGAGATTCCTGCATCCAGGTGAGCCACCCAGACCCTGGCTCTCCTCCAGTGCAGTCAGGCCTGGCCGTGCAGGTTAGGGGGCAAAAGCAGTTGTGTGTTTGGTGCTTGGACAGGCTGGGCTCCCAGAGTGACTGATGCTGCGCCTACCGTGTTTGTTTTCCATGTTAACGTTGTCTCTTAGGTCTTGACTGTCAACTTGAACATGGAAAAAAAAACCCTATAGTGTCAGTACAGACGTGTTAAGTAAAAACCCAGCTATCTGGTTAAGATGAGGACCTCAGAATGGCTCAGATTCTTTAGCAGCGGAGGGACTTCAAGGATGTGGGCTTACGTTACTCAGCGTAGAGCTGCGTGATTGACAAGTACTGATCTGGGATGCCTCTGTCAGTTGGATATTGGAGGGCATACATGAAAGCGTTTATTCACACTCTAGAGCGGGGCTTTGGAGGATTGCTTCTTCAGATAATGCTCCTGAGCTCTCATTTGTAACATCATTCAATAGGATGGATCTTTTTAAAGTTCATCATCACTGCATGAATTTCCTATGTCCTCTGAGTGGAGGCCATGCAAAATAGGTGAATCCAAAGTATCTAAATGAGAAGAAAACTTCAAAATTGAGATGGAGAAGTTAACCGGGTTTCTGGGAGCAGAGGGCACTCATATGTGTCTGAGTGTGAATTGTTCCCTGATGGGGATGGTGCTAAGTGGTCCTAATTCATTCCAGAGGCCATGGTGGCAGGGCAAGCATGCTAAACTATTGGCTATTTAAAAAACGTATATTAATTGAATGCTAGCTTCTCCAGGTACTGTTTCAAACTTTACATTTTTGTGTTCACTCTCAAAGACAAGTATCATTTTTATTTTACAGGTAAGGAAACTGAGACCAAGAGAATGGAGTTGCCCAGAGTTACATAGATGTGAGAGATGTGGGTTTGATCTCTGGGTCAAGAAGATCCCCTGGAGGAGGGCATGGCAACCCACTCCAGTATTCTTGCCTGCAAAATCCCCATGGACAGAGGAACCTGGTGGGTTACAATCCATAGAGTTGCAAAGAGTCAGACAGGACTGAATTGACAGCATGCATGCAAGCAAACATGGAAGTAAGAAGCCGTAGTTCACCCCTGGGCTTTCTAGCTATTAAGTCAGCACTCTTTTAAAAATAAACTTTTTTAAAAAATTTGAGTATAGTTGATTTACAACGTTGTGTTGGTTTGTGGTGTCCACATATGTCTATGTACAACTCATCCATATACACACCCTTTTGTAGATTCTTTTCCCATGTAGGTCACTGCAGAGTATTAAGCAGAGTCCCCTGGGTAAGTCAGCGCTCTTGCGATGCTGTAGCTACATCTTGATTTTGGGCTTGCATCATATGAGACTCTTCGCCAGCTTTTCAACAAGTTTCTAGGCATTGCTGTGCTTAGGTATGGGAAATGCTAACAGAATGATTACTATCTGAGATAAATTATCCACCCCTTGGCAGAGTACTGTCCCAGGATGGCTGAAGCTTGAAGGGGAATGTAACACTCAGAGTTCAGAATCAGAAACTTGGACATACGGATGCTCAACCTGGTCTCTAGGCCACAAAGAGGAGATGCTTGCTTCATGCTATCCTTGAAGTCATATGTATATTTTCTTGTCACATAAAGCAAAAGCTTCATACTTCATTTTTCAAAATCAGAGCAGTGATAAGCTCTGGCTCCTGATGGGGGGAAGTTGGTTACTATGCTTGGTCTGACAGTGCTATTTCAGAGGACCATCACTGCAGCGGGGCTTATGATTCCAAGTCCCTCAAGGAAGTGGGGGCAGACAGAGGGTCTGGTGATAAACCTCCAGATCCCAGCAGGATCTATATTGTAAATTATTAATAGTTACTTCAGTAAACTTCAATACAAAGCCAAATTTCAAATACACTAGCTTACAACTCTGTCTAAACATTTTTTTTTTTACAAATATCTTCCCAGGTGGTGCTAGTGATAAAGAACATGCTTGCCAAGGTATGCATTCTATCCCTGGGTCAGGAAGATAATCTGGAAAAGGGCATGTCAACCCCCTCCAGTATTCTTGCCTGGATAATCTCATGGATAGAGGAGCCTGGTGGGCTACAGTCCATGGGGTCACAAAGAGTCAGATAGGACTGAAGCAATAGCATGCACGTACGCTCATATGATGTGTCCTGCAGGAGAGTTCTGCTCATCTTTGGAGCAAAATTAGCATCTTCTTTCTGTTGGTCTTATGTCCTGTGTTCTCTCTCTCTCTCACACACACAGTCAAGAATCAGAGCTGTTTCATCTGCAGCCAAGAATCAGAGCTGTTAGCTCACTCTCTCTCACTCTCGGGCTCCAAGCAAGCATTGCAGACCTCAGTTCCAGATACAGGCTGGATTTATGGATCTAGGAGGGATCAGCACAGCTCTCATGACCAACCTCCCAGGCTACATGAGCTCCCAAGATGGGAGACAGCAGAAAAAGATGCCAGGGTTGGGATGGAGTGGGAGGGGAGCTGGGAGCTGGAGAGGCTGAGGACAGGACCACGGGTGTTTTGAGGTCAGGGCTGCCCGGAAGGCGTGCTTATGCATCTCAAATGATACCTGAGGCCAAGGAGAAGAGGGAGATGGGAAAGGCCTATTTGACTGGGTTATTTTTGAGACCTTCCTGTCAATAGCCCATTGGTAAAGAATCCACCTGGTCATTATTAGTGAGGGAACGGGTGGTGAGAGAATGGGTTCAGCAGGTGAAGACCCAGCACTGGCTTAGGGGTTAGCTGCAGCCCATTGTGGGGGAGCCCCTCTGAAGCCGGGTGCAGGGACGTGAGGGAGGCGCGGAGGTGGGGACAGGAGGGGTGGCACAGGGGGGCAGGGGCAGCTCTACATCCCAAGGTGGGTGTTTCCTCCCACCCTCGACTCTGCACGAGAAGCTCAGCTCGGGGCCCGTGTGTGTGCTTCTCCCGAGGGCGACAGGAGCAGAGAGTCACTCGGTAATCTCGGCGGGACATGTGTGAGCGGACAGGACCCCTGAGGAGAGCAAACACGATGCAGGGTGGACAACTGCACAAGCTGTGTTGGGACAGGCAGCGAACAGAACGCTAACCCAGCAGACGTCATCATCGTTGCACTGACGTCGACATCGTTGCAATGACGTCATCATCATCACACTGACGTCATCATTATCACACTGAGGTGATGCAAATGTAAGTGAGCGTCAGGATTCCTTCAGGATGGAGGCACGGGTGATGACAGAGGTTCACGAGGGAGAACTGGCTGGGGGTACTGAGAATGAAACACCTGTAACTGTGGAAGAACAGAATGGGCAGAGCAGAACACTTCAGTGGGCTGGGATCCTCGGTCAGACAGTCCTCCTCAAGGTCGACGGTAAAGGATAAGGAGAGTGCAAGAACGGAAGTAAAGTTATGGAGGGTGGATGCGGAAGCGTCACTATTTACACGACAATAAGCTCAGAGGAAGAGAAAAGAACGACACAAGACGGAACTACGTGAAGAAATAAGGGGCCAGAATTTTCTAGAATAAACTATTAGACTTCAGAATGAAGGAGCCCATGAA
Organism: Capricornis sumatraensis; assembly: GCF_032405125.1. Taxonomy (NCBI): domain Eukaryota; kingdom Metazoa; phylum Chordata; class Mammalia; order Artiodactyla; family Bovidae; genus Capricornis; species Capricornis sumatraensis. The sequence goes on along the minus strand of NC_091073.1, from coordinate 115,544,687 downwards.
GTAATAAACAGAGTAGATAAGAAAAAAATCTCTTCCACCTACACCTACAGCTGTAGTTCTCACTTAACCAGAGGCCCACCACTCCAGTTGTTCATAAAATTAGTCAGAAAGCTTGACAACATAGATGGGAAAAGGCTTACAGGATCATTTTTCACTAACCTCTAAAAGAAATTCAGCATTTGCTTCAATTAGAAATGTAGGAAAAATCACAGTAGCATTAGCATTACTTTTGTATCACTATTTTTAACCAAAAAATCATAGATTTTCTATGTTCTAGATTTTTGGAAATAACCATAATCATAAAGACCATGATGAATTTGAAATTATGAGTTATGAGCAATTATAAGACCTGATTCTATGCCCTATTATTTAAAGCACTGGTAATGAGCAAACATATTATTGTAAAATGAACATGCTGTTTTAAATGCTTTGATAAGTGTATTGGTTTCTTTTATGACTCTGTGCCTTTTATTCACATAAAACATTTCCTTGGGAAGAGACATAAACAGGACCAAATTGCTCCCAAAAGGTTAAGAACTGATGCATTATAATGAAGTTAAGACATAGTAAAGGAAAAAAATGCAACTTACATCTAATTTCTCAGTATCAACACTGCCTTATAAAAGACAATGGGCTACTATTCTCACAGTGTTGATTTAAATAGACACTCACAAGTATATGAGACTCTGAAGGACTTATCTATGAAGTTTTAGAAAAAACTGCTCTTAAGTAAAAAGAAAAATAAATCCAAGAGTAGATAAGTGTGGGAAACAAGAGTAAGTGAAGAGAAAACCACAAATATTAATGTTTTTTCATAAGCAGTTAAAATAAGGATATTCATAAAATTCTACAATTAAAACCATAGACAATGTCAACATAGCAAGTAGTGAGGTGGCAAAGGAAGTCAGAGCATTCTTGGTCTCATTCAGAACAGAGACATCAATTTGGTTTTGTAGATGATAGAGACAAAACATGGACTTCCCTGGTGACTCAGATGGTAAAGCGTCTGCCTACCATGAGGGAGACCTGGGTTCGATCCCTGGGTTGGGAAGATCCCCTGGAGAAGGCAATGGCACCCCACTCCAGTACCCTTGCCTGGAAAATCCCATGGACGGAGGAGCCTGGTTGGCTACGTCCATGGGGTCGCAAAGAGTCAGACACGACGGAGCGACTTCACTATCTAGAGACAAAACATAAGCGTGAGTCTTAAGAAGTTAGGCAAAGCTGCCAGAGGCGTGAAAGTAGAACATACAACTTTTAAATCAATAGAATAATATTCAGTTCAACCAGTGAAGGGTTTGTTTACCTGATAGCTCAGTTGGTAAAGAATCCAACTTTAAAGAATGCCATGCGGGAGACCTGGGTTTGATCCCTGGGTTGGGAAGATGCCCTGGAGAAGGGAAAGGCTACCCACTCCAGTATTCTGCCTGGAGAATTTCATGGACTGTATGTCCATGGGGTTGCAGAGTCTGACAGGACCGATCGACTTTCACTTCACTAACCGTGAAAGGATTGTGGGGTGGGGGAGCAAACAAAGAAAACATTGTAAATTGAAAACGCCGGGTAAGGTGGCAGAAAGTGTACCCTGATATAACAGTAGTTTCAAAATGAATAAAAGACAGAGATCCTCAAATTAGATTTAGAAAAGATTCAGCATTATACTATCTAAGACACACATTTAAGTAAAAGGATTCCAACACCCACATGAAAACACCAGGCAAATATTAACAACAAGAAGAATTGCACAGTAGTTTTAAGAGTAGAAATAAAATTGTGTGATGAAAAACATCAGAAGGAATAAAGATGGAAATTACATACCTGTAAAAGGAACAATAAATCAAAAGGATTATGAACATAATAGTCTCAAAGAATACAGAGCTATTAATACCAATGGTAGTTTGACGTTTACACTCAGAATGTGATCAGACAAGCAGTACTTAGAGAAATTAAATATGTACATATCCTATCTCAGTAATTCTCCTGGGCATACACAGATGTGTTCACATAAGAAAACCTCATATACAGATAACAGGGGGATACACACAAATAGCTTTGCTGAATTGTTATTTGTAGAAGCAAAGAATTCAGCAAACAAATATTCATCACTATGGGATGGAATAAAGAAAGAGTGGATATACACATCGTGAGGCTTCCCTGGTGGCTCAGACAGTAAAGAATCTGCCTGCAATGCGGCAGACCTGGGTTTGATCCCTGGGTTGGGAAGATCCCCTGGAGGAGGGCAACCCACTCCAATATTCTTGCCTGGAGAATTCCACAGGCAGAGGACTCTGGCAGCTACGTTGCAAAGAGTTGGACACAACTGAAGTGATTAGCATGCACACATGCCTTTACGTTAAAATATCTTTTCCAAATTGGACCATTCCAACCGCTATGAGGAGAAGGCAATGGCAACCCACTCCAGTACTCTTGCCTGGAAAATCCCATGGATGGAGGAGCCTGGTAGGCTGCAGTCCATGGGGTCGCTAAGAATTGGACACGACTGAGCGACTTCCCTCTCACTTTTCACTTTCATGCACTGGAGAAGGAAATGGCAACCCACTCCAGTGTTCTTGCCTGGAGAATCCCAGGGATGGAGGAACCTGGTGGGCTGCCATCCATGGGGTCGCACAGAGTCAGACACGACTCAAGCAACTTAGCAGCAGCAGCAGCAACCACTATGAGAAAACTGGAATGAAAGACCTCAGAATCCCTGAAGCTTTTGTTCTTGTGGAACATGAGGTGTTTTACATGGAAGGTCAACAGTAGGTTTGGCTGCTTGTTGTTCAGTCACTCAGTCGTGTCTGACTCTTTGCAATGCCACGGGCTGCAGCACTCTTGGCTTCCTTGTCCTTCACTATCTCCTGGAACTCGCTCAAACTCATGTCCATTGAGCTGGTGATGTCATCCAACCATCTCGGTCTCTGTCATTCCCTTCTATCTTTCCCAGCATCAGGGTCTTTTCTAATGAGTCGGCTCTTCACATCAGGTGGCCGAAGTATTGGAGCTTCAGCTTCAGCATGTTTTGGCTGCTTTCTTAGGTTCACCATCTCTCGTTAAAGGGGTTAAAGCTCAGTAGTAGAGCATTTGACTGCAAAATATCTCTCTAAAAGTTTCTAAACTCGGAATCTCTGTTGTAGAAAATTAGCTGAGTGCCTATGGAAATAGGTAGGGAGTGTATTAAAAGAAGACATCATTTTGCCAACAAAGGTCCAGATAGTCAAAGCTATGGTTTTTCCAGATGTGAGAGTTGAACCATAAAGAAAGCCGAGCACTGAAAAATTGATGCTTTCAAATTGTGGTGCTGAAGAAGACTCTTGAGAGTCTCTTGGACAGCGTGGAGATCAAACCAGTCAATCCTAAAGGAAATCAACCCTGAATATTTATTGGAAGGTCTGATGCTGAAGCTGAAACTCTAATACTTTGGCCACCTGATATGAAAAGCCAACTTATTAGAAAAGACCCCGATGCTGGGAAAGATTGAGGGCAGGAAGAGAAGAGGAATGACAGAGGATGAGATGGTTGGATGGCATCACCAACTCAGTGGACATGAGTTTGAGCAAACTCCGGGAGATAGTGAAGGACAGAAAAGCCTGGCGTGCTGCAGTTCATGGGGTCACAGAGTTGGACACGACTGAGTGACTGAAAAATAAGACCACCTTTTGGAGATTCACAGGAGGTTGAAAGCACACTGTCAATTTGATTATGTTGGAAGCATATGTAAGAAAGGTAAAAATTTTGTCTATCATAACTTACTTACTATGTTACAACTCTAATTGTAAAATAGACAGCTGGGATTGCAAAAGTTAATTAGTTTTGACCATTAAAAGACAAAGAGCAGGAAAGCATATGGTGACTGTTAGTGGGGAAGGACCCTCCTTGGCCTGTGAGGTTGGCAGGGAGGGGGTTGTTTTACTAAGAGGAGAGCAGACACCTCACATGTGACTTCACGGCAGAGCCTGGTGAAGGCAGTCATGTTAGGAAAAGAATAAATGTGCTGACAATGCTTGCGGAGAGCAGCTGTGATGGAGTGACATTCCATGGACAGGCTTCTGTATTTTGCTTGCATATTTGCTTTGTAGATAGTTTACTGATTTCATCTAGTGATTTTTTAAAACTAGATTATATCCAGCACATTTTTTTCTTTTATTATTTTATCCGTGTCAGTGGTTTCTAATTATGACATCTCTCCTCACCTCTGTTTGGAAGAGAACCAGGAGATCAATTTTAAGAGTAGGGGCAGAAACTATGAGGGTCCCAGCTAGCAATCTGAGACCTCGATTTGAGAGAGGGAGACTGAAAACTCTATTTAGGGCCTAGAATGATCTGAGATGCTATCTTTCATCAAATGAATTTTTCTGTGACTCTTTTTTAGGCTTCAGTCATGCTTGATTTCAGTCTGTGGTACCCAAAGGAAAAGGTATTTCCAACGATGGCAATGTGACCGTTAACTCAGCGAAAGTGACAGTCGCTCAGTCGTGTCCAGCTCTTTGCGAGCCCATGGACTGTATAGTCCCTGGAATTCTCCAGGCCAGAATACTGGAATGGGTAACCTTTCCCTTCTCCAGGGGATCTTCCCAACCCAGGAATCGAAACGGGGTCTCCTGCATTGCAGGTGGATTCTTTACCAACTGAGCTATGAGGGAAGCCCATTAACTCAGAGTAGTAACAAAAAAAAAATATACATTGTTTATTCATTCATGTTATTGCTCCAGCAAATCCACTGCGCAACTACCCCAGTGTTCTTCTAAGTCTCTCTTGTCATGTAGTTTCACTTCTAGGGGAAGGACACAAAAATAAACAGAAATATCACAAGTTCTAAGGAGAAAGTAAAATGGTAAATGACTGGCTATGTTAGATTGGGTGGTCAGATAATGCCTCTCTGAGGAGGTACAGTGCTGAGACTGAATGACAAGAATGAGCCAGTCTTTAAGATATTGGAAGCACCCTAGGTGTCCAACAGCAGATGAATGGATGAAGAAGCTATGGTACATACACACAATGGAATATTACTAAGCCATACAAAGAATGAAATCCTGCATTTTGCAGTAAGGTGGATATACCTGGAGAATATTAGGCTTAGTGAAATAAGTGAGACAGAGAAAGACAAACACTGTATATTGTCACTTACAGTGGAATCTAAAAAATAAATAAATCTATATAACAATACAGAAACAGATTCACATACAGAGAGCAAACCAGTAGTTACCAGTGGGGAGAGGGGAAGGGCGAGATAGGGGCAGGGGAGTGAAAGACACAAGCTACTATTAATACATGTATAAAATAAGTAGGCAATAAGGATATACTGTACAGCACAGGGAAATATAACCATTATTTTTAATAACTTTAAATGGAATATAATTCATAAAAAACATTGAGCCATTATGTTATACACGTGAAACTAATATTATAAATCAACTCTGTGTGTGTGTGTGTGTGTGTGTGTGTGTGTGTGTGTGTGTGTATGCTCAGTTGTGTCTGACAGTTTGCGATCCCATGGACTATAGCCTGTCAGGTTCCTCTGTACATGGAATTTTCCAGTCAAGAATACTGGAGTGGGTTACCACGCCCTCCTCCAGGGGATATTCCTGACCCAGGGACCAAACCTGCATCTCTTGCCATCTCCTGCACTAGCAAACAGATTCTTTACCAGGTGGGCTACCAGGGAAGTCCCTACTTCAATCAAAAAAAGAAGCCAGCTTTGATGTCTGGGGAGGAGCTTCAGGTAACGGGAGTGTAAATGCTCTAAAGTGGGAATCGGCTGGGTGCGTTCGAGGAGCATACCAAGACTGGAGACCAGTCGGGAGACAGGTTACAATCCAAGCAAGAAACAAGCATGGCTTCTACAAGAGTGGGCCCAGTGGCTGGAGATAGCACTGGATGCATTTGAGGCACAGTCTACATGGATGCAGTCATAAGACTCACTATTGATGGGCAGTGAAGAGGGAAAAAGGACACCAAGGCTAAAGCCAAATTCTGGGCTCAAGCAGAAACGGGTGGAGCATGATGTCCTTTACTGCGATGGGAAGGCTGGTGGAAAAGCAGGTTTGGGGCAGGCACCAGGAATTCTCCCTGCCATGTTTACTCTGAGATGACACCAGACAAACACCCCCTGTTGCTGACGGGACAGTCCTGTACTTTGATGCAGAGTTTTCGGGAAGAGTGAGGCCTGGAGCTTTTGATTCCAGAGTCACTAAGTCGTATCTGGCTCTTTGCAAACCCATGGACTGCAGCACACACAGGCTCCTCTGACCCTCACCATCTCCCAGAGTTTGCCCAAGTTCATGTCCATTGAGTCAGTGATGCCATCCAACCATCTCATCCTTGGTCGTCCCCTTCCCCTCCCGCCTTCAATCTTTCCCAGCATTGGGGTCTTTTCCAATGAGTTCGTTCTTCACATCAGGTGGCCAAAGTACTGGGAGCTTCAGCTTCAGCATAAGTCCTTCCAATGGAATATTCAGGGTTGATTTCCCTTAGGACTGACTGGTTTGATATGCTTGCAGTCCAGGGGACTCTCAAGGGTCTTCTCCAGCACCACAGTTTGAAAGCATCAGTTCTTCAGTGCTCAGCCTTCTGTATGATCCAACTCTCACATGCATACATGCCTACTGGAAGAACCATAGCCTTAACTATACGGACCTCTGTTGGCAAAGTGATGTCTCTGCTTTTTAATACGCTCATTTCAGAGTTACTGGTGTATAAGTAGTATTGGAGCCATTGGACTAGAAGAGATCACCCAGGGAAACGGATGGTTGGAGAAGAAGCTTCTGTGTGTGATGTGCCAACATTTAGTGAGAGAGAAAGAACTCATAGGATAGACTTGAGTCCTGGCCAGTGAGGTTGAGGGAAAGCGGGTGCCACGTGCCACAAACTCCAAGAAAAGAATGTATTTCAGGAAGGAGGGCACGCGAGCTGCTCCTGAGAGCCTGGAGGAAGCTGGAAGGTCATGTTCTGGACACAGCTCTAGAGAGCTCCGTGTTGACTCTGACCACCTTCGTAAAGGGTTTACCAAAAGAGCTAAAGAGAAAAGCAGCTTATTTCTGTATCAGAGAGACTCTCAAGTAAGTCGTCTTGTTCGTCCCCTGCCGCCAGTGCTTTGGCATAAAATTCTCTTGTTCTTCCAAGCCCTTTGTGCGTGTGTCAGATGGTGAGTCCCTGCCTGCCTCGATTTTTGCTTCTGAGACGAATGTGGTCCACGGACCACCTGCCGGGGCTGACCCGAGCCCCGTGACTGGCGTCCTGCCCGAACGCCTGGTCGTCTACCACAGACTCTGTGACTGAGAGTTGCATTTCATAGTGGGGTACAGCTATCATCTGGGGGTACAAGATTTTGGGGGCTGGTTCTCCCAGGCACTGTGGTCAGCCTTGGCTGCAGCTTGAGCTGAAGGCAGTGCTCCAAAGCCATCACACTTTTCCAAATATGTGGTGGGCCAGAGTCGCTCCCCAGATGAGGGACCTGCAGTTTCAGCTTCAGCATCAGTCCTTCCAATAAATATTCAGGGTTCATTTCCTTTAGGGTTGACTGGTTTGATCTCCTTGCTGTCCCAGGGACTCTTAAGAGTCTTCTCCAGAACAATTTGAAAGCACCAGTTCTTCAGTGCTCAGCCTTCTTTATGGTTCAACTCTCACATCCACACATGACTACTGGGAAAACCTGGGATCAAATTCCATTTCTTGTCTCTTACCAGCTGCCTGATCTTGGGCTGTTAACTAACCTCTAGCATTAATTTCTTCACTGTGAAAAGAAAACAGTACCTTCTTTTAAGGTTCTCATGTGGATTCAGTTCAGCTCAGTTCAGTCACTCACTCGTGTCCTATTTTTTGTGACCCCATGAACCACAGCATGCCAGGCCTCCCTGTCCTTCACCAACTCCCAGAGTCCACCCAAACTCATGTCCATTGATTCAGTGATGCCATCCAATCTCATCCTCTGTCATCCCCTTCTCCTGCCTCAATCTTTTCCAGCACCAGTGTATTTTCCAATGAGTCAGCTCTTTGCACCAGGTGGCCAAAGTATTGACGTTTCAGCTTCAACATCAGTCTTTCCAATGAACACCCAGGACTGATCTCCTTTAGGATGGACTGGTTTGATCTCCTTGCAGTCCAAGGGACTCTCAAGAGTCTTCTCCAACACCACAGTTCAAAAGCATACATTCTTTTGTGCTCAGCTTTCTTTATAGTCCAACTCTCACACCCATAAATTACTACTGGAAAAACCATTGCCTTGACTAGATGGACCTTTGTTGACAAAGTAATGTCTCTGATTTTTAATATGCTGTTTAGGTTGGTCGTAACTTTCCTTCCAAGGAGCAAGTGTCTTTTAATTTCATGGCTGCAATCACCATCTGCAGTGATTTTGATTGCAGTGATCTGCCCCCCAAAATAAAGTCAGTCACTGTTTCCACTCTTTCCCCATCTACTTGCCATGAAGGGATGGGACCAGATGCCATGATCTTAGTTTTCTGAATGTTGAGCTTTAAGCCAACATTTTGACTCTCCTCTTTCACTTTCATCAAGAGGCTTTTTAGTTCTTCTTCACTTTCTGCCATAAGGGTGGTGTCATCTGCATATCTGAGGTTATTGATATTTCTCCTGGCAATCTTGATTCCAGCCTGTGCTTCTTCCAGCCCAGTGTTTCTCCTGATGTACTCTGCATATAAGTTAAATAAACAGGGTGACAATATACAGCTTTGCTGCTGCTGCTGCTGCTAAGTGACTTCAGTTGTATCCAACTCTGTGTGACCCCATAGATGGCAGCCCACCAGGCTTCCCTGTCCCTAGGATTCTCCAGGCAAGAACACTGGAGTGGGTTGCCATTTCCTTCTCCAATGCATGAAAGTGAAAAGTGAAAGTGAAGTCGCTCAGTCATGTCTGACTCTTCACAACCCCATGGACTGCAGCCTCCCAGGCTCCTCCGTCCATGGGATTTTCCAGGCAAGAGTACTAGAGTGGGGTGCCATTGCCTTCTCCATATACAGCCTTGACATACTCCTTTTCCTATTTGGAACCAGTCTGTTTTTCCATGTCCAGTTCTAACTGTTGCTTCCTGACCTGTATACAGATTTCTCAAGAGGCAGGTCAGGTGGTCTGGTATTCCCATTTCTTTCATGATTTTCCACAGTTTGTTGTGATCCACACAGTTAGAGGCTTTGGTATAGTTAATAAGGCAGAAATAGATGTTTTTCTGGAACTCTCTTGCTCTTTTGATGATCCAGAGGATGTTGGCAATTTGTTCTCTGGTTCCTCTGCCTTTTCTAACACCAGCTTAAACATCTGGAAGTTCACGGTTCACGTATTGCTGAAGTCTGGCTTAGAGAATTTTAAGCATTACTTTACTAGCATGTGAGGTGAGTGAACATTTTTTGGCATTGCCTTTCTTTGGGATTGGAATGAAAACTGACCTTTTCCAGTCCTGTGGCCACTGCTGAGTTTTCCAAGTTTGCTGACATATTGAGTGCAGCACTTTCAGCATCATCTTTCAGGATTTGAAACAGCTCAACTGGAATCCCATCACCTCCACTAGCTTTGTTCATAGTGATGCTTCCTAAGGCCCACTTGACTTCACATTCCAGGATGTCTGGCTCTAGGTGAGTGATCATACCATCGTGATTATCTGGGTCATGAAGATCTTTTTTGTACAGTTCTTCTGTGTATCCTTGCCACCTCTTCTTAATATCTTCTGCTTCTGTTAGGTCCATACAATTTCTGTCCTTTATCGAGCCCATCTTTGCATGAAATGTTCCCTTGGTATCTCTAATTTTCTTGAAGAGATCTCTAGTCTTTCCCATTCTATTGTTTTCCTCTATTTCTTTGCATTGATAGCTGAGGAAAGCTTTCTTATCTCTCTTTGCTGTTCTTTGGAACTCTGTATTCAAATGGGTATATCTTTCCTTTTGTCCTTTGCTTTTCGCTTCTCTTCTTTTCACAGCTATTTGTAAGGCCTCCTCAGAAAGCCATTTGGCCTTTTTGCATTTCTTTTTCTTGGGGATGGTCTTGATCCCTGTCTCCTGTACAATGTCATGAACCTCCATCCATAGTTCATCAGGCACTCTATCTATGAGATCTAGTCCCTTAAATCTATTTCACAGTTCCACTGTATAATCATAAGCAATTTGATTTAGGTCATACCTGAATGATCTTGTGGTTTTCCCCACTTTCTTCAATTTAAATCTGAATTTGGCAATAAGGAGTTCATGAACTGAGCCACAGTCAGCTCTCAGTCTTGTTTTTGCTGCCTGTATAGAGCTTCTCCATCTTTGGCTGCAAAGAATATATTCAATCTGATTTTGGCGTGGTCCATCTGGTAATGTCCATGTGTAGAGTCTTCTCTTGTGTTGTTGGAAGAGGGTGTTTGCTATGACCAGTGCGTTCTCCTGGCAAAACTCTATTAGCCTTTGCCCTGCTTCATTCTGTACTCCAAGGCCAAAGTTGCCTGTTACCCCAGGTGTTTCCTGACCTCCTACTTTTGCATTCCAGTCCCGTTTTTTGGGTGTTAGTTCTAAAAGGTCTTGTAGGTTCTTTATAGAACCGTTCAACTTAATCGATGTAAATAAAGCATGTCAGACCTTGGCTTAAGTATCATCTGGGACATCTGTGCCAGTTTGTAAGTTGCTGCTACAGACTCAAATTTGTGGCAAAGGGGAACAACTGATGTATTTCCTGTGCTTTGATTCCTTCAATGAGGATTTGAAATTTTTTATCGTAAAATTTTCAGATACTAAAAAGAGCCATTTTATTCATACACAGATTTGAGTGCGCTTCATGAAGGGAATTCTGTTTTTCTCCCTTGCATACAAATGGTGACTTTCTTTACTGCCTCCATGACCTTGCCCATTTCAGACGGCATGGGATCATCTACTCGTGAGCCTGAAACGCCGAGGATGTGAGGAGCAGCTGACCGAACCAGCCCCACTGTTGGGTTCAGGGACGTGGGCAGTTGTCCTGGGCTGCTTGCCGAGTGTAGCCCAGAGAATGGTCCTTGCACGCTGGTCCCCTTTGCTTCTGAGTCTATCTAACAAACCTCGACTCTGCCATCAACTCAGGAGCTGTCACTCATGAGAAAATTTTCCTGATGGACACACTGTCTGGCAGAGGAAGAGGCAACTCCAGGCCTCCTACTCCCACGGGCCAGGACATCCTCAAAAAGATGGTGCTTCTCCCATCGAATACCAGCCAGGCCCCCGTGCAGCACAGAGGATCCTGAAGGATGCAGGACTATTTCCCAGCTTCTTTTGGGGCGACATCTTGCACAAAAGCCTTGGCCTCCTTTATCTTTCAGAGAGATATCGGAAGAGGTCAGAGTCAAGAGAGCTGGGCCCGAACATCTGTCATAGTTCAGAGTACCTAACAACCATGGACAGAGGAGCCTGGCAGGCTACAGTCCATGGGGTCGTGGGAGTCAGACACAACTTAGCAACTAAACCACCACCGCCAACCGTCTTGTCTGAGGAGCCCTTAGGAGCTTGACATCCCCTGGAGCCCCCAGCTCTCCTAAACGCTGGCCTCCTGCTTAAACCACTGCTGAACACAGTCCCATGCTCTGGCCCAGGTGGATTTTGTTGCACACAAACCCCTGCACGAGCACTGCCCCACCCCCAGCCCCAAAGAGCCCGCTCACCTCTCCCCGAAGGCTCATGCTGACCCTGCCCCAGGCTGGCCACTGGGCTCCAGGCTGAGGGTCTACCAGATCCCTGTTCCCTCCCAGCCTGGCTGCTGCAGCTTCGGCGGTCAGGACTCTGGACTCACTGGCATGTCTTTCTGCCAACCTGGGCTCAATGCAGCCTGGTGGTGTTTGTACTTAGATAATGACCTCGAGCGTGTCTGCTCTTCTCCACCCACCGGGTAAAATCTGGCCCGTGGCTGCATGGAGGCTGCAGGTCTGAGCCTCTTGTGGTTCACGGGCCTCTGCAGGCCACGCCGGAACGCATCCCAGGCTACTCGCTCATCATGGACCAAAGACACGAGAAAGCTTCTGGTGCTTTTCAGGCAAATCCCAGCAACCGCCCTTCTCTTCCCTGTGTCACTTTTCATTTTAAAGTGGAACCATTACCTTTTCACTAAACCACCATCATAGCCAGATTCCCGTAACTTCCAAACGACTTGTGTTAACCAGCTTTGCATGGCAGCTTCTAGTTACCTCTTACCGGCGGGGTGATGAGAACTGTGTTCTCATTTTCTTAGTGACTGTGGAAGAGGAGATGGGAGCCCGACTCCGGCTAACAAAGGCAGCGGGCAGAGGGTGGGCGTCCTGGGAGTCCACTTTGGGTCCAAAGCCAAGAACGACCCTGGGTTTGTTTTAGCTGTAAGCTGAGCTTTATGCATGTCCACTCGAGAAGCCTTTGGTCATCTTGGTCACGTCTCCACTGCACACAGCGTTGCTGGGCAATGTTTGCAGGTGGATGCTCACTCGCCATCTTGGCGAGAAAATTCCTGCACCCTGGCTAGCTGCTCTGCGGCTACTGTGGCCGGTGAGTGGAGTGGCTGAAGACTGATTTTGGGTATCAAGGGGCATCTAGCCCGTGAACTTTCCTTCAGGGCTGGCGGGCTGAAGAGATCCCAGGTGAGTATTTGGGGAAGGAAGAAATAAGCCAGTTGGAAGTGAGTTCTGTAGGAGGGGGTAAACATGACACAGAGGAGGGAGAAAGCTAAGGGAATAAAAGGTCAAGGGAAAAGTGGTGAGACAGCTCCCAGTTCATGAGTGCGGGCTCTGAGCCGGGTACTCTGTGGTGCGCTTAGCATGGACGGGCTCATCTCCATAAGACGCGCAGGAGCTGTATTCCCGTCTGATGGAAGAACTGGCTAACTTGTCAGTGGTCTCTAGATGCTAAGTGGCAGAGGTGGGGTGGGCAACTCAGACCTTTTCAGACTACTTCTTAACACATAATCTTAAATAGTTAAAGTTAGAAGAAAGTTTGGAGAGCAACAAATCCAACACCTTGATTAGATGAAAAAGGAGATTTTTATTAGATGAAAAAGTGGAAAAGTGATAACTCTTGTTATTAGAGCTGAACTGAGAACCGCTTCCGGTTATCTGAATCCCTATTGAATAGTCTTCAGGTAACTGGCTCCAGGATTTCATAGCCATTGAATTTGTTATTTTCTGAAAACAAGCCCCCTCCCATGTCCCCTGGGGTGGACTTCTATTGCAGAAGATGTTTTTCATACTGGCTTGAAGAGTGTTTCTCATACCGGCTCAAACAGCTTGTGTCTTGGTGATGAGACGCATGTCCACATCTCAGATAACAGGAAATTAGAAACTGGGGCAGGGGGCCTTTCTCTTTCTCATCAAGTGAAAGGAAGTTGCTAACTCATCACATCAGCCCATGTCTGTGAACCTTTTCTCTCTCCAAGGTCAACAGTGGTTTCATAATTGCTAAACTCAAAGAATATTTTCTTGGCCCTATTTCACACATGGCACTTGATAGGATCTGTCAGTAATAAGCAAACTGTTGCATGAAACTCTCTCCTCCTGTGACAGCCCTTCTCCTGGCTTGTGCTTGCTTGCTCTTTTCATCCCTCTTCATTCTTCCTGAGATGCTGTTTTTCTGTCTGTCCCTTACGTGTAAGTATTCTGTTGAATTCTGACCTCAGCCCTCTCCTCTGCTCTTTTTATAAGCTGTTTCTGGTCATCTCATTGAAATGAATCAAAATTCTTTCCAAGACCATAATAAATACTCTCCTTTCTCTTCTTCATTTTACAATTTTACTTAGTCTCTAGAAATGTTGGAGACAACTATAGTTAGTAGACAGAAAGAGATAAACGTAAAATTGGACCTCTGGATCCAAAGTTATCTCAGGAAAACGAGGACCTGGGTCAATTAGGGTCACCTGTTATAATGACAACCAAGTGGATCTACCCTGCATGCCTGGGATGAGCAGGGTTTAGGAAGAGACTTATATCTAGGTGATGTGGCCAAGAGGTATTGATAAGGGGAGATCTGCTCACAGTATTCAGCGGGAATTTGTGGACCTGGTATTTAATATTATTAATGCATATATGTGGAATCTGCAGAAAAACAGAGTCACAAACATAGAGAACAGATATATAGACACTAAGCAGGGGAAGGGAGTGGGGTCAACTGGGAGACTGGGGCTGACAAACAGAGTGGGCTGCCACTTCCTCCTCCAAGAGATCTTCCCGGTCCAGGGATCGCACCCTCATCTCTTGTGTCTCCTGCTAGGCAGGTGGATTCTTTACCACTGGGCCCACATATATACACTACTATGGATAACACATATATCTAATGAGAACCAACTATATAGCACAGGGGTAAAGGAAAACGGAGGTCCAATCTGTTTGCAGGACAGAATGCATTCCAGCTGCAATAAAAAATACATTCGAATAGATGGTAGATGTAGACAGATACTGTTTGATTCCGCTTATATGAGGTGTCTAGAACAGTCAAATTCACAGAGTCAGAAAGCATATTGGTAGAATCCAGGGGCTGGGAGTGGGGTAGGGAGAGGGGATGGGGATCACTTTAACAGGCACAGTTTCGGGTTTGGAAGGTGAAGCGTTCAGAAGGTGGATGGTGGTGAGAATTGTACAGCAATGTGAATACACTTGGTGCCACCGAACTGTGCAGTTAAATATGGTTAAAATAGGATGTTTTATATTATGTGACTTTTGCCACAATAAAAAAAAATTTAAATGGCTTGTTTTCAAGTCAGTCTTACTTCCAGAGCTGACTGACAAAGCTCACACTTTTCCAGTTTACCAACATTTCACCAAGGAGTGGACACCTACTTTCACCTCTCTTTTTGTGGCTTCCTAACATTCTTCAAGCATCCCACCACAATTATGAATGACACTGTGGGGACTCTGACCTCCACTGGGTAAGAGCCCAGGTGGCAGGCCACCTCTGCGTTACTGGGTCTGAGGCCACCATAGCCGACCAACTTGACCAGTGAACAGTCACATACCCAGAGGGGAGGTCTATGGTGGCGTGGCAACTGCAGAGTCCTTCAGACTTGCTTTCTTCACAATCAACAGAGGAAAGTTAGCAAATTGCCTGAAATATTAGTATTCTGGAAAATAAAGTTTAAAATCTCACTAACCACGGACACAGGTATTGCTTGGAAGTAACGTTAGGTTCAGTTAGAAAATGTCAGAAGCAGAGCCCAGACTGTGGGGCTGGAGCCACTTCCTGCCAAGGGTGCTTTACTTTTCCTCTGGCTGAGTTTCTTCTCAGTGCTGATCTCTTTCCTCTGTGCGAAGACGCTATGTAAGGAGAAGGCTCCATCCCCCTCTGCCTAGAACTTTGAGGCTGGGCAGACAATGGAGTGGATTTCTACTCCTCATTTCAAGCAGACTTGAACTTAGGGAGCCCATTACGTCACTCCTCCCCCTTTGTCCACCCTTCTTTTTACAGTTAGGAGTGCTCTGAATCATTAAGGAATTTGTTGATGTTGTTCACTCGCTAAGTCATGTCCAGGTCTTTGCGATCCCATGGACGGCAGCAAACCAGGTCTCCCTGTCCCTCACTATCTCCCGGACTTTGCCCAAGTTCATGTCTATTGAGTCAGTGATGCCATCCAACCATCTCATCCTCTGTTGCCCTCTTCTTTTGACTTCAATCTTTCCCGGCTTCAGGGTCTTTTCCAATGAGGCGTCTGTTAGCAGCAGGTGGCCAAAGTATGGGAGCTTCAGCTTTAGTGTCAGTCCTTCCAGCGAATATTCAGGGTTGTTTTCCTTTAGGATGGACTGGTTGGATCTCCTTGCAGTCCGAGGGTCTCTCAAGAGTCTTCTCCAGCACCGTAATTTGAAAGCATCAGTTCTTCAGCGCCCAGCCTTCTTTAGGGTCCAACTCTCACATCCATACATGACTATTGGGAAGACCACAGCTTTGACTCTACAGACTGTAAGGACTTCAGTGAAGGCCTAACACTATGAACCTAAAACCGCACAGCCCAGGGGCCTCAGAGAAACCCTAGCCACCCCATCATTTTATAGATGAGGACTGTGCCTTCCAGAAAGCAGAGAGTGACATCAATTGAGGCTCCTGCGTCTTCTGCCTTGTCTCCCATCCCGTCTTGGAGGAGACCACAAGAAGCAAAGACACTTTTAGAAAAACCTCTATCAGAACCCCTGTAGGCGGCTTTCCTTTCTGCAAGGTGAACGCCATGTCCCATCACTCACCCACAAACAGCTGGCTGTAGAGCTCCAGGCGGGTGTGGCCCTCCGTTGGGGCCTTGCGGACCTGCTGCGGCAGACGGTCCACCTGCAGGCTGGCCTGCTTGACGTTCCTCTCCGCGGTGACCCGGTGCCACTGGTCATCGTTGAGTGGGGTGGGCGACCTCACCACCATCTCCACTGGCCCGTTCCCGACATCAAATGAAAAGGACACTTCCGTGGCAGCTGGAGGAACAGAAAGAGGAGAGCCACATGAGTACTTCCTGCACGCACGTGGGAGTGCCAAGTTGCTCAGTTGTGTCCGACTCTCTGCGACCCCAAGCGCTGTAGCCCACCAGGCTCCCCTGTGAGCCATGGAGTGCCCAGGCAAGAATACTGGAGTGGGTTGCCATCCCTTCCTCCAGGGCATCTTCCTGACCTAGGGATCGAAACTGCGTGTCCTGCATTGGCAGGTGGGTTCTTTACCACGAGTGCCACCTGGGAAGCAGTATTCCCTCCCAGATACCAAATAGCTTTAACGCTTAAGGCTTCCCTGGTGGCTCAGATGGTAAAGCATCTGCCTACAATGTGGGAGACCCGGATTCGATCCCTGGGTCAGGAAGATCTTCTGGAGAAGGAAATGGCAGCCCACTCCAGTACTCTTGCCTGGAAAATCCCATGGACGGAGAAGCATGGTAAACTTCCATGGGGTGATAAAGAGTCGGAAATGATTGAGCGACTTCACTTTCACTTTTTCTAGAGGAAAAACAAAGCAGATAGAGAAAGCAATCTACACCTGTCACTTGCTATGGTATACAGTGGTCCAAGGCGAAATTCTTGGAGGAGGGATAAAGTGTCAATTCATTGTTAATGAATCATAACCAAGGGGAGGAAAGTGAGCTTGGATTGGGGGCCAGGTATACATTCCTTTTCTTATTTTACCAAGAAGTTGCCCTCATTGAGTCTTTCCAAATGAAGAACTGAAGCCTAGGACATTTAAGTCCATGGTGAGCTTCTTAGATTTAGTGAGTAGTGGAGTCAGGACCTGAACCAGGCTTGTTAGCTTCCAGAACCTGAGATCTTCCAACTCGACGTACTCTGCGACTCTTCAGATGTCTCCTAGGATGTGGCTTGTGGCCCTGGTTGTACTTTAGACCCACGTGAGTGCTTTATGAAACACACCCATGTGCAGCTCCATCCCCAGGGATTCCCACTCATCTGGTCTGGGTGAGGTGTTGGTATTTTTTAAAAGCTTCCTGGAAAACATTAATATATACCTAGAGTCGAGGGCTATTGCTTTGGGGGAATTTGCAAAAATTTATTTTCTTAATCTAATTGTTGGGCTTCTCTGGCTCAGATAGTAAGGAATCTGCCTGCAATGCAGGACACCTGAGTTCGACTGAAACAGAGCTGGACCCATATGGGGGGGGCAGGTCCTTGCCCCCCACCGTGTCTTCTGCTGGTGGACAACTTTAGTCAAAGAATAATCAGAGAAGTGAGAAATGCTGAAACAAAGGAGAACAGTCAAAGGAGACTGAATAATAATAATCTGGTCACTAAGGATAGTCGAGGACCTTTAGTTCTTTCTCACGTGCTGTAGATAATTTTCTGAGCCAGATCCTATTGAGCTGTCTTATAAAGACTAAAACCCCAGGTGGAGAAGTTAACTACGCGATGATTAGACTGTACCCAGGACTTGAGCTGCCACAATTCTGAGAACTGACTGCAAAGAAATGGGAACAAGTGCACCCCAGAACTGAAGATTAACTAACTGTCCTAAAACAACCAAGATGATGCTAGGCAGACCACTGACGACCAGCTGAAGATGACCGTTAGAGATGACCGTGCTGTTCTGCATGTAACCCCCTTCCTCTGTTTATAAAAGCTCTCACCCCTGTGTGCTGGGGGAGGAAGTCAGCCTTTGGGCAGATGTCTGCTACCCTACCCCCCTGGTTGCCAGCATCTGAAATAAAGGAAACTTTCTTTTCCACCGACCTGGCCTGTTTACTGGCTTCTGAGCGGCAGGCAGCCGGACCCCCCTCACATGTACTCTTTCAGTAATGAGATCTCTGGGTTGGGACGATCCCCTGGAGGAGGGCATGGCAACCCACTCCAGTGTTCTTACCTGGAGAATCCCTGGACAGAGGAGCCTAGAGGGCTACAGTCCATGGGCTCGCAAAGAGTCAGACACGACTAAGCAACTGACACTTTCAATCTAATCTTTAAAGTTCCTCTGGAGAGTTTGGGAGCTGTGAGCTGTGCAGGCAGTGAGGATGACCCATCTCTTTTCCTGACTCCTGGTGCTGTGCGCAGGGCAGTGTGGGTCCTGTTTAAGACTCCCTTCCAGAATCACTTGCTGCACACCTTGAACACTCGCTATCTGGGATGCCGAGTCCTTCTTATAACTTCCCCTCCGGCACTGACCACAAATCATTCTTTTTATTTTCCTAGGTCTGCTCCCAGTCAACTTCCTTGATTAAATCACCTTCCAACAATGGAAAAATGGCTTAGGAGGGTGTGCTGGAAACTTCAATTGTTAGTAGCTTTCTTACTTCACATGTTAGGTTTTAAATTCCTCAGTGACCACTGACTGCTTTATAAACATGTTTTTTAAACTTTTTTTTTTTTTTTTTCCTGCCATTGGCAGGAAAGGCAGGGTGGCATGTGGCTCCCAGCTCCTCAGCTTGGCGAATGCTTTTTGACAGAACAGATTCCCCACATCACTGGAGGGCCTAACTTTGCTTAGAAAGTGATTTGGTGCCTCTATCTATCAATAAGCCTCTGACGAATCACCAAGCAGTTTAATTAAATATCTGTCATCTTTTCTCCCCCAGGCTAATGAAAAATTCAGCTGCTTGGCACTGGTACCATTTCGAGATGATGTTGCAAGCAATCAAACTTCTAATTTAAAAACCGCAGTGGGCCGGATTCTCTTGGGACCTAGACTTTTCCCCACCCCTGGGTCAAGCCCCTCTGAGGAGGCATTTACTCTATTGAGCTCCAGAGACATTGGACACAGAGCTCAATGTAATCAACCTCATTGTGCTGGGGAATTTGGCTCCTTTATGTCATTAAAAGAGGACATTAATTTTAACACCTGTGGTGATCCCACACGTGTGCTGGTGACATTTCTTCTCTGAATTAGGGGCTCCTGCCTTCCAGGATTCACTGGAGTGACCTTCACCAAGGTTTCTACACAAGTATGATGAGAATGCAGCTCAATGATCACGTGACTCATGGATGGAATGATTTTTCCCTGAATTTCTGGCATGAGTCGATGGGGAAAATGTAACTTCAGGTTTTAAGATTGCATTTGTTCTGTTCTTGCAGTTCTGTGTTTTAGCAGATGCATTTTTTAAATGTAAGTTGTCAGAATAGCCAGAGAACAAGGCTTTCCGAGCTAAGTAGGAAAGATGGTTTCGTTTTAAAAGGCATCAGCAGCCATCAGGGAAATACAATGTAGGGATAAACTGAGTTGAGCCCTAAGGTTTGACTTGGAGGGACTGATGCTACTCTAATTTTCTCCACTCCTCTCCTCCTGCTATGATGGATTTTTGTTCATGTCTTTCAGTTGTCACCCTTTCACACTGTGTCACCCTGAGGACCAGCAGCTACCAGGAAATACCCATGCTTCTCTCTCTGCTTGTCACACTGGGTCCCCTGTTTCTGCCTCTGGGCCGTGGTCTTCTTAACATCAACACTTCCCTCTAGAGAAGGAGAGAAGGTCCCCAGGAGCACACTGTAGCTCAGTCCTCTCTCCCCAGCTGGATGCAGTAAGAGGGAATCTGAGAACAGTTCTTGTTCAGTTGCTCAGTCGTGTCTGCATGACTGCAGCACGCCAGGCTTCCCTGTCCTTCACCATCTCCTGGAGTTTGCTCAAACTCACGTCCATTGAGTGGATGATGCCATCCAACCATCTCATCCTCGGTCAGCCCCGTCTCCTCCTGCCCTCAATCTCTCCCAGCATCAGGGTCTTTTCCAAGGAGTCAGCTTTTCACATTCAGCTTCAGCATCAGTCCTTCCAATGACTATTCAGGTCAGCTTCAGCATCAGTCCTTCCAATGACTATTCAGGATTGATTTCCTTTAGGATTGACTGGCTTCATCTTTGCAGTCCAAGGGACTTTCAAGAATCTTCTCCAGCACTACAATTTGAAAGCATCAAATTCTTCTGTGCTGAGCCTTCGTTAAAGTCCAACTCTCACATCCGTCCATGACTAGTGGGAAAACTGAGAACAGATTCTCCTCAAAGAGCCTCCATCCAGGCTTCATTGAAGAAACCTTCGCAGTTTCAGCCCATCCCACTTCCCTGTGGTGCTTCCTGAGGAAGGGGCCATGAGGCCCCACGTGAGAGTGAAGGAAAGAGTTCCTTCATCTGTCATGCAGCATCAGCTTCCCTGACATTGCCTTTGAGAAATCCCATCTCCCCACCGAACGGAAAGTGTGTTTTAGAAGCTTCTAAAGTTCAGTTTGCGGCTGATTGCTCTTGGTCTTCTGGGTGAGAGGAGCTGACATTTTAAAAAAGATAATTACAGAGAGAGTCAGCCAGCGAATGAAAGGGAGACAGTGTAAAGGACACTGTGGCCAACGACACTATCGTCACTTAACATGTGTCTCCAGCTGGAGGCGGAAGGGCTGCCCAGTTTCTGCCCATGGGAAAGGGATTTCAGACATCTTGAAACTATTCTTATTTTCAGAAATAAGTATTTGAGAGTTGGATGTTTCTAGGGAGGCTCATTAGAGAGAACACTGTAGCAAACATGCATGGTTGCCTTTCTGTTGGCGTCAGGAAAACTGGGGAGCAACTTGCTTCCAAGCTCACAAGTTGGCTTGCCATCATTTTGTAGATGCGGACAGAAGACGGGCAGCTCCTGGGTCAGAGACAAAGCGTTGTATTCCTCACAGGGCAGCATGCAAAGCAAGCATCCGTCTGCCTGGGCTTCTCTGGGCCCCCGATCCCGTGGGGGCCACGTGGAGCAGTCCAGGGGGGATGTTGTTGAGGTAGCTGGTGCACTCTGACCTTAGGAAACCCGTAAGTTTTAGAGGGGCTGCTGGCAAGTCTGCTTAATGTTTGCCCTGGGAAGAGACATTAGCCTTATTAACCCAGTCAGGAAATAAACCTACCTTCTGTTCTGGAGGAAGACAATCTGTCTTCCAAGATGGCTATACCCACATCCTTTCAAAGGTATGAACAAAGCTGACAATGCCTCTTGTTCAGAAGACAAGCAGAAATGGGAGAGACCCACGGAGAATTTTGCCTGACAGTTAGCTGTTCCCCTACCCTCTTCCCTGTGAGCTGACCTGATTTTGCCCAGGAAGCTATGTGCTTCCACACAACTCTGTGCTTCACGTATGGATGGCCCTACCCTGGGCCCAGCGGATGAATCTGGGTTTGTTTCTAAGTCAAACATGAGATTGCTGTACTCCTTGCCAGTAACCCACTTAAGACGGGACCTTTCATTTCCTCTGGCCAATAAGACATGAGGGGGAGCCTGTAGAAGACACATCTGTTAGTTCATAAGGGAAGAGAGAATCATCCATCTTCACTCCTTGATCTTGGGTGGAGATGTGGTTCCCGGTGTTGGTGGGGCCGTCTTGCAAATCTCAGACACACTGAGGAGAACAGGGAGGGAAATGGGATGAAGCTTGGGCTTAGGTGACGTTCAGCCCCTAAGGTATTCCTGGAGCCCCCACAAGGCTTCTTGTGTGAGATATCCATTATTGCTAAAGCCTTCTGTGTTGCAGCTAAAAGCATCCTAACTGATACAGAGAACAGTTTAGGAAGCAGTATTTATGATTTCTAGTCTTCACTCTGCCTTGTCACCTTTTTGGGTTCAGTCTATTGGTGTCTGAAAGGGGGATTACATCTATAGTTTCCCAAGAGTTTCTGTGTCCAAAATGTGTTTGAAAACATACTGACAAGCTCTAAGTTCCCTTTGCATGTGAACATTCTATGATCTAATTTCTAAGAGGTTCTAAGAGAAACAATAAATGAAATACAGTTGGTCTTACTGGTGAGTGAAAGTAAAAGTCGCTCAGTTGTATCTGACTCTTTGCAACCCCATAGACTGTAGCAAGCCAGGCTCCTCTGTCCATGGAATTCTCCAGGCTAGAATACTGGAGTGGGTAGCTGTTCCCTTCTCAGGGTATTTTCCCAATCCAAGGATTGAACCCACATTTCTCACATTGATTCTTTGTCGTCTGAGCCACCAGGGAAGCCTAAGAATACTGGAGTGGGTAGCCTATTCCTTCTCCAGCAGATCTTCCTGACCCAGGAATCGAACTGGGGTTTCCTGCATTGCAGGCGGATTCTTTACCAGCAGATTCTTTACCAGCTGATTCTTTAGAGCTACCAGGGAAGCCCTGGTGATCTTACTGGTAGTTATATGTATTGGGACGCTACAGGGAGAAAAGAAAGATGTGGAAAAAGAAATGCACAAGGTGGTATATGGGCATTAGAAACAAGCATAGGTGGCCGAAACTGTCTTTGATCGCATCTGGATCTTGACTGCATTTGAGTGACAAAGTAAGGAATGGGACAAAACCATGGACAGCTCTTGGTATTAATTAATATACTTCTTCAAGTATAATTCCAGCAGGTGGCACTATTTGCTCTCATTCTAACTCACCATGCGTTTTTCTCAAACAAATCACTCCAGGCTTAATGTATTGAGAGACGAATTTAACAACTGTCCAGAAGAGTAGGCTTTTGGACTCTGGGTTCTGCCAGCAGGTGAGGTAACCTTCAGACACATTAGACTCAAAGTGCTATTGGGAAGCAGCAGAAAAAATTGGTCATTCAGTACAGAATGGGTAAAAAGACCAGGGAAGTTACACAAAGTGAGCACGCTGAGAAGACCAGCCAGCACGGTTACAATTCTGGTGACGATTTCTTTCCCTTCTAAAGTGCACTTCAAGGATGGATAGCTTCCCAAGGGCTATTCTGCACCAAATCTCATTGGATCCATGTAACAAAACTGGTAACAGGCAGAGCGGACATGTTAGCCTCACTCTATGAGTGGAGAATGTTATAAATCCAGTTTCTGCTTTCTTTTTCTTTTCCATGAAGGAAGGGCTACGTGTCCATTAGGAGGCCAAATAGTTTAGGTAAGAGGAGAAGGTATGAGAAGGCGCAGGGAGGCTGAAATGAGGTCCCCGTGGAGATCGGAGAGGTGCGGAACAGGAGGATGGAGTAAAGAGAAGACCGGTGCTCCTGTCCAAGGCCCTGTGTTCCTGCCTTGGACATCCTGCTCCAGGACATGTCTCCGGCAAATCCCCCCTCCCTGTACAGCCTCTGTCACTTGTCCTCTACTGGATCATTCCACACGAACGTACTGACACGCCTCTAATGCTAACAGCTGCCACCACCACTACACAGCCCTTCTCTTGTCCTTGCATCCCATCCCTCTGTTCCTTGCTGTTGCCAAATTCCTTGAAAGAGCTGCCTCTGTGCTCTCGGCCCGTGTCTGCGCCTGTTAGTCTTTCTGCAACCCCATCACCTCAGGCGTTCTCCTTTATTAGTTTGTGACACTGCTCTCCTCTCAGCTCCTAAACACTTCCTGGTCCCTTGACCCAATAACTCTACAGCTGTTTTTCCACCCCTCTGTGAACAGCCTGAATTTGAGAAATTCCTTCCCTAAACATTCTAGGTTTATGTCTATTACTTCCCTGGTGGCTCAGATGGTAAAGCGTCTGGCTACAACGCGGGAGACCTGGGTTCAATTCTTGGGTCAGGAAGATCTCCTGGAGAAGGAAATGGCAACCCGCTCCAGTATTCTTGCCTGGAGAATCCCACGGATGGAGGAGCCTGGGAGGCTACAGTCCATGGGGTGGTAAAGAGTCGGACGTGACTGGGCGACTTCACTTCAACATTCTCTGTTAAATAGTGTCTCCTCCACCCACATCCCATCCTTTAGCTGCCTTTCCCCCTTTACTCTGATTTTTTGGATCTACATAGCATGTATCAGCAGAGTCAGACACGACTGAGCGGCTTCACTTTCACTTTTCACTTTCATGCATTGGAGAAGGAAATGGCAACCCACTCCAGTGTTCTTGCCTGGAGAATCCCAGGGACAGGGGAGCCTAGCGGGCTGCTGTCTATGGGGTCACACAGAGTCGGACACGACTGAAGCGACTTAGCAGCAGCAGCAGCAGCAGCAGCATGTATCAGCACCTGGCACAATATACATGTGCTCCTGGCCTCATGAAAGCAGAGGAGCTACTTCCAATTTTGTCCCTTTTTTGCTCACTGCCTAGAACAATGCTTGACAGAGTAAGCACTTGACAATTTATGAATGAAGAGCAACACTTTTGCCATTCAATTGTTTGGAGGCCAAACAATTAGGTAGTTTTACTCTGAGAAAAACAACTCCCTGCATTTTCCTAAGGCAAACCATAACTTAACACACTAGCATATATAAGGAATGTCATCTTATAGTTCTATAAGCATCTTCCCTGAGATCATACAGTAACATAATGTGTATTTCTCAGTCTAGGAACTTGATACATGAGTCACCTCTGTTTGGAACAGACTGTGCCAAACGTTGTTCCCAAACATGTGACGTTTGAGGAACGAGGACATGCCCAAGGTAAACTCTGTAGTGGAACTAGTAGCAGAATTTTCACTCATTTCCACATCTTGCACTATTTCCACTCTACTGTTAGGAACGAGGACCCAGGATCATAATTATGTTTTTCAAATTTTGGCCTTCATAAGAAACTGCTAAAAAAAGAAACATGCCTAATGAATATTTCAAGGCTCCTTTCACTTAGTAGGCTGGGGTGGGGCTGTGTGTGTGTGTGTGTTGAGTCACTTCAGTTGTGTTCGACGCTTTTCGACTCCATGGACTGTAGCGCGCCAGGTTCCTCTGTCCATAGGGACTCTCCAGGCAAGAATAGTGGAGTGGGTCGCCATTGCCTTCTCCAGGGCTTCTTCCTGACCCAGGGATGCAACCCACCTCTCTTATGTTTTCTGCATTGGCAGTTGGATTCGTAATTTCCCACTAGTGCCACCCAGGAGTCTGTATTTTGCTAATGCCAGGTGACTCTGATGCAGGTGGTCCCGGAATACCACTTTCAACACTAGGGTTGCCAAGCTGGATTCCAGTAGGCAGGTCCTAGAATCTTTTGCTTCCTTGTCATCAAGAGATTTTCAAACTGTATAGTAAACACTTTAAATTTGTTCAAGAAAGGGTCCGGATTTGCCCTTGGCTTTAGGCAGACAGTATCTAAAGCCTTGAGTGTTATGCCTGGTAGGGGTGTCCCTGTCTGCCCAGGGGCCTCGGGTCATGCCAGGTAGCCTAACAATGTGATTTGGGTGATGGCTGGCCTCACCACACAGTATCTAGGGTGGGGACCTTGCCAGATAGTATTTAGGGTGGAGGCTGACCACTCCAGATAGACCAATAATGTGATGATGGGGGGATCACACAGTTCAGTCCCTGGAGGGGCTGGAGACTGAGGCTGGCCATGTGGGCAGTGGACCATTCCTATGTAATGGAGCCTGAATAGAGACTGAACACTGATGCTTGGGGAAGCTGCCCTGGTTGGCAGTACCCCATGAGTACTGGCACAATCAATTCCGGGAAAGGGAAGTGTCCATGCCTCCATAGGAAAAGCATGCCTGGTGGCTTGGCCCCTAGGGCTTCTCCTGGTCTGTGCCTCTGTGCTCTTTTTCTTTTCTGACTCTAATCGATTCTTTCCCTATAATAACCAGAAACATGAGTAGAGCAGCTTTCAGTGGGTTCTGTGAGTCCTTCTAGAGAATCACTGAACCTGAGCCTGGTTTGGGGGACCCGCTGAACTTGTAGTGGTGTCAGAAGTGTGTGCAATTTTGTGTGGGCTGTGGTCCTTCCAAGTCTGCAGTTGGTCTAATTCTCTGCGAAAAACTTCACTTCAGTTTTGAAGCATATAATTCAACCCATCAGTGTTAAGGCTGACAGATGTCCGAGAATGAAGTCCAACGTCCAAGCTTACCTTCACTGCCTCCATAAGGAAGTTGGGTCTGTAAGATGTTCACATCCAGTTATAACTAACCAGTGAGCTTCTATTTTTCTAACTCTGCTGTACCACTTTTCATATCATGCAGGAAATAAACCCTACTAATCTTTACTAGAGTCTTAGTTTGTGAGTATGGAAATTTCTAGAGCCAAATATGCATATTCACACCCAAAATCTCAGTGTTAAACACATCTGAACATGAACACTGGCAAGGAAAAAAATTATCTGAAGTCTTTTGGAAATTCTTCAAGGAAATGCCTGGAGCTTAAGAATCAATGCGCTGAACTAATTTTTAAACCTCTGGTATCTTGATAACCTCCTGAGTATGAGAGATCTTTCTCTTTATGTATTTTGGCCTTTAAGCCTTTTATTATGGTTAAAAAATAACTTCACAAACAAAGGCATCCGTAGAGAAAAGGAAGCAGAAGGGAGTTACCATTGGCCATGCAAAAACAGAGAGCTGTCTTTAAAATGCAAAGCCTTTCTAATTTTAGCTTTCTCCATGCATTTAACTAACTTCTGAGGATACCTTCTTGAATATTAATGGACCTATATTATATAAAAAGGAAAAAGACAAAAAGCTTTCCAAAAGGACATGTGGCTTGAAACAGCCCCTATCCTCAGGAAGGGACATGTAGTCAGGGTTTAAATACCCCCATGTTTGGAATCATCAGGGACTTGTCTGCTGGGCAGAGAGTGCCAGTTTGGAAGGATAAATGGAAGTCCCAGATGGTGATGGTAGGGAGAGAATATCTGTGATGTAAGGAAATGTAGAAGCTGCAGGAGAGAAACCACAAAACTGGATGCCGAAAGAGTCTCCGGAGATGGAGAGGAGAGTGGATCAAAGAGGGGATGGATGTCAAAGAAGCTTCTCTCTTGATCAAGATCAAGTTGTGCAGAAAAATGGAAACCATTCACTGGGGGAAATGTGCCTTTGTGGAGGACCAGGGGTGATTTATGGGGCTGGTTTCAGGTGATGTCAGAGAGAGTAGGTTTACTGAGATATGTGGTGATGGAGAATTCAAAAAGAACGGAATGTGGGATGTGATGGCCAACAAAGGTAATACAACTGGATGCACAAACAGCTTGAATCAGAAAGAAGTTCACAGGCGTTAACATGGACCAAGCTGAAGCTTACAAGGAGATAACATGCCAGTCAATTAATCAATTATAAATGACTGAGCTACGGATGCCTATGTTTCTGTGGATGCGTCATGTTGCTGTACAGTCACTCAGTCGCGTCCAACTCTTTGTAACCTCGTGAACTGCAACAAACCAGGCTTCTCTGTCCTTCACTATCTCCTGGAGTTTTCTCAAACTCAAGTTCATTGACTCAGTGATGCCATCTAACCATCTTATCCTCTGTCGTCCCCTTCTCCTCCTGCCCTCAATCTTTTCCAGCATCAAGGTCTTTTCCAATGAGTTGACTCTTCACATCAAGTGGTCAAAGTATTAGAGCTTGAGCTTCAGCATCAGTCCTTCCAATGAATATTCAGGGTTGATATCCTTTAGGATGGACTGGTTGGATCTCCTTGCAGTCCAAGGGACTCTCAAGAGCCTTCTCCAACACCACAGTTCAAAAGCCTCAGTTCTTTGGTGCTCAGCCTTCTTTATGGTCCAACTCTCACATCCATACATGACTACTGGAAAAATCATAGGTTTGACTATACGAATCATTGTTGGCAAAGTGATGTTTCTGCTTTTTAATATTCTATCTAGGTTTGTCATAACTTTTCTTCTAAGGAGCAAGGACACATCATGAGTAAAAGCCAAAGGCAAGATCCAAGGAGAAAAGGATGAGGCTTTGCAAGGTGCATGCCTGCTGATGAGAGCTGTGAACAAGCCTATCATAAGCAAAACAGACTGCTTTCTGGTTGCCATGGGCTGAGTTCCAGCCCAGACTATAGGTCATAGCACGGACACTGTTTCTGTCTCTCTGTTCTATAACAAATTGTTTCCTATCGAGCAGATTCTTTCAATACCAGCTTTGTATGACTTCAGACAAGACCTCTCTAATGAGGGGGAAAAGTGCCACATGAAAATTCTGTATTTTACATGCTATAAACTCATAATGCAAAACAGAGATTTATTCTGTTTTCCACAACACCACCAGATGCTCTTCAACTATAGTATTTGAAATAGCAGGCAAATAATGGAGAAAAAGTGAAACCATGCCATGGGGTCAGCAGAGAGAGATGACAGGAGGGGAGAATCACTTTCTTTCTACTTAACAACTTTCTTGAAATGTGAAAAACTTCTTTAAATGTGCCTTGAAATCTTTGTGAAAGACCTAAATTATCTTAACAGTTTTCCTCTAGCTACAATTACTTAAATTTGTTCTTATCTTCTATTTAGTAATGAATATTACTAAATGAATATTAGAAATGAGGAATCTTAGGGTTAAACATTAAAAATACAGTATCTTAGAATATCAAGGTTGAGAGCATCCTAGGAGAAATGCCCAATTAACATTGTAGAAGAGTCCAATAGACCCCAAGGTCATGTATTTCCACCTCTGAAAAATGACAGGACAACACTTCACAGTATCGCCAGTGGTTGGGCCAACCAGTTTCTACCCGAACAAAGCATCCCATGAAAATGGATAATGTTAAATAACAAAAGTAATTCACCATCAGGTACTCTTTCTTTTCTCTTATTTCTGGTCGTAATAGCTAAAAAGACAACTTTCTTAATCAGTCTACATAAACAAATATTTTGCCTTCCAAAATCACTGCAGATGGTGACTGCAGCCATGAAATTAAAAGACGCTTATTCCTTGGAAGGAAAGTTATGATCAACCTAGATAGCATATTTAAAAGCAGAGACATTACTTTGCAAACAAATGTCCATCTAGTCAAGACTATGGTTTTTCCAGTGGTCATGTATGGATGTGAGAGTTGGACTATGAAGAAAGCCGAGTGCAAAAGAGTTGATGCTTTTGAACTGTGGTGTTGGAGAAGACTCTTGAGAGTCCCTTGGACTACAAGGAGGTCCAACCAGTCCGTCCTAAAGGAGATCAGTCCTGGGTGTTCATGGGAAGGACTGATGCTGAAGCTGAAACTCCAATACTTTGGACACGTCATGCTAAGAGGTGACTCATTGGAAAAGACTCTGATGCTGGGAGGGATTGGGGGCAGGAGGAGAAGGGGACGACAGAGGATGAGATGGCTGGATGGCATCACAGACTCAATGGACACGAGTTTGAGTAAACTCCGGGAGTTGGTGATGGACAGGGAGGCCTGGTGTGCTATGATTCATGGGGTTGCAAAGAGTCAGACATGACTGAGCGACTGAACTGAACTGAAACACTGCACCAAAGCAGCAAAGAATTGATGCTTTTGAACTGTGGTGTTGGAGAAGACTTTTGAGAGTCCCTTGGACTGCAAGGATTCAACCAGTCCATCCTAAAGGAGATCAGTTCTGGGTGTTCATTGGAAGGACTGATGCTGAAGCTGAAACTCCAATACTATGGCCATCTGATGTGAAGAGCTGACTCATTGGAAAAGACCCTGACACTGGGAAAGACTGAAGGCAAGAGAAGGGGACAACAGAGGATGAGATGGGTGGCATCACTGACTCAATGGACACGAGTCTGAGTAAACTCCAGGAGTTGGTGAAGGACAGGGAGGCCTGGTGTGCTGCAGTCCATGGGGTTGCAAAGAGTCAGACACGACTGAGCGACTGAACTGACTGACTGAAAGACTGTACATATAAAACATGTGAGAGCATTTTCAGGGGCCAATTTGTACAAAGTTCAGACAACCGTGTTTCCTTTTCTCTTGATTTGATGAAGGAACAGATCTTTCTGCCTCAAGAGCTCTTTATGAGAGAACAGTTGTGGGTGGGTTTGAGCTACTTGTCAGCCTCTGCCTCAGTTGGGCTGAAAACAGAGTGAGTGGATGGAAGAGCCTTGGGAATAGGTCATCCTTTAGGAGGGCTGCCCTGCAGGGCACATCCTTGTGTGGCTTTCCTGAATGAGGTCTTCCACGTCCATCATCCCAGCCTGCCCTGCTGCTCCGTGCTGGGTGTGTGAGCAAGACTGAAATAGCAGCAGTGAACTACGTACTCTACATACTGGTGTGATGGATTGAGGATTAGTAATAGGAAGCCAGTAGATCATATTGTGTGAAAATCTGTCTTCTAAAAGTGAAGCTCAACAATAGAGGATAATTAACTAAATGGAGAAATTGGCAATTGAGGCACCATATTTCCCAGTTCTTTTTTTTTAAGCCTTGCCCCCATTTGTTGATGTAGTAATCTTAATTGTCATCTCTTGATGCTGATATGACCAGATGTAGGAGGCTGATGGACCGTAAAACAAAGCCCTGAAGATCTCAGATAAACACTCTACCAGCCAATAAGAATGCTTTTGTGTTATGCTCTGTAGGCTATATAACAAAACATTGCTTTCTTGTTTTGTTTTGTAAATATAAAATTATGGTCAAAATTATACATGCTCTCTTGGGAGTTCTGATACCGTCTCTGCCCTCAGGTGGAAAAACAATCACTGTGGCAGAGTTTAAAAAACAAATGACATTGGAGTTGATGTTTGGCAAAAACCATCACAATACTACAAAGTAATTATCCTCCGATTAAAATAAATAAACTAATTTTAAAAAACAACAACAAGGTCCTACTGTATAGCACAGGAATCTATATTCAGTATCTTGTAATAAATTATAACAGGAAATAAGACATGGAAATGGGTTTCTAAAATGCTGCTACTTGAAACAAATATGTTACAAACAGTATGTACTATTATGATCACCTTTTTGTAAAAAATTATATATAAGCACATAGAAAAATGTGTGGAAATGTGAACATCAAAAGAGCGGTGTTACATATGTCAGAATTTGAGAGTATTGTTGATTTTGGGGGGTTATTCTTTTTGCTTTTCTGGATTTTTAAATCATTCAACCGTAAACAAATACTGTGTAATTTTTAAAAGCTACAATCTGATCATTTTTCACTGTTTTTGCAAAGGTTGGTGACATTTTAAGCTATTCTATTCTATAATTGCAGCCAGTATTTACTCAGAGAGATTAATAAAAATGCAAAGAAGCAAATTTCATTTAAATACAGAAAATTAGAGGGAATTTAAAACTAGATTGAAACATTCTTCCTTACTTCTTTCCTATTCTTAAGAGATCTGAGAAGATTCTTTAAAAAAGAGAGTGGTCAAACTGTACCATAAAATAATTTTGGACAAGATGTGAGCTTTTTTTCCACATTAAAAATGGCCCAAATAATAAGGGCATGCTATTTCTCAAAGAGGAATCCTCACAGGTCTGGAGTGCCAGCATGCTCAGATGTTTAAACTAATGCCTACAGGAGTCAGAATGCAAGAAGAGCATATTCAGTGTTATAATTACACTTGACAGATATACACTGCTTCTATTATTCATTGGGTCTGGTTACACTTACCCAGAAAGACCCTGTAGAATACTAAATATCAACCCTCTTTATGAGAAGTCATTTGGCATTCACCTCAGTTCTCAGCAGAGGAATCAAATTCAGAGGTGCAGAAAACCAAATCTGATCATTTTAATACTATCCACAAAGGCAAGTAAAATGAGTCATTTCCTAAGAGGCTTTAGGTCCATCCAGCTAGCCTTCTTTCGTCTAACTCTTAACATGGATATGAGGAGGATCATTACTTGAACGAGAAGTGTCTTCTAACCATTTACTGGGCTTTTGCTATTTTCTTTTCAGTTCCTCAAATGCTCCATGATCTTTCTCTTTATCTGCTTACTCTCTGGAAAAAATGCCTTTATCTCATTTATTTGCCTGTCACTCGTCAAGGCAAATCAAATGTTGTATCTTCTGGAAACCTACCTTGACGTCTTTAGACAAGGTGAAAGCTTACTCCTTCTCAGGCCAAAGTGCCTGTCGACTGCTAACCTCTCATGAAACATTTTCTCCTTCCCACGAGACCCCTGGAAAACTGCCATGCATCTGGGAGCAGCATTTCCTGGACAAGGAGGTGGAGCCACATGTCTAGTTACCACCAACAGAACAGGAACGAAAGGAGTGTGTGTCTTTTCTGCACCAGTGTGGGTACAAGGAGAGAATTCCTCTCCAGCTCCCTTCCTCTCTCTGCCAACTGGCTTAGAAACGCCCAGGCTCTGGGAGAAGGTGGAATCACAGCACAAAAGGAGGCTTCACTGTGTGCAAGGACTTCATGGAAAAAAGCCTGCAGATGGCACTGCTGTAATGTCATGGAAACACAGGGTTTTATTTGTTACAGCAGCTTAACTTAGTCTTAAACAAGAATATTTCTTATTCCTAAGTCTCTTATGACCTTATCACATGTAAAATATTTATTCATAAGGTTAAAAACTATAACCAAAGGATCTTCTCTTTCAGACTACTGAAATTTTGATGGGATGAAAGGTGTTGTATGGCCTTATTCTAGTTCCAATACCCTGCTCTGTATCAGAACACTGCCATAGTTAAAAAATATATATGTTGTAATATGATATTTGAATGAATTCATGGAATTCTCTAATTCATAAAATGGGCTTCCCTGGTGGCTCAGCAGTTAAGAATCTGTCTGCAATGCAGGAGATGTAGGAGATGCTGGTTTGATCCCTGGGTCAGAAAGATCCCCTGGAGGAGGGCATGGCAACCCACTCCAGTATTCTTGCCTAGAGAATCCCTTGGACAGAGGAACCTGATGGGCTACAGTCCATGGGGTTGCAAAGATTTGGATGTGCTTGAGTGACTTAGTGCACGCACATGAGCACACACACAGACACAGACACACATATACACACACACAATTCATAAAACTATGACGTTTCAGAGCAAAGAGAAGTGTCTGAGAGTCATACGGAGGTTTTAGATTGTGCGTGCTCAGGATGTCTGAGCCACCTCCTTACTAAACCCACCAAACTTTGTTCCCAAAGAACGGAGAGGCACAGCTGTGTCTTGACTACTATAAAGGTGAACAAAACCTTTTCCTGCTTTGAGAAGTTTGTCCAGGACAAGGTCAACATTCATCAATAGGGCAGGAAGTTCCCTTTGCTCCTCAACACTTCTGTTCTAAACTGAATGGACTCCAGATCCCAGAACGCTTAAGCTGGCACATGCAGCTCCATTGTAAGCCACTCTTGAAACTCAGACAAACAACAAAGCTCCTTATGGTCAGCAGCGGCATACGAGTGCCATTTACAATATTAAACTACAGGAAGATATATTCTAGGTTCTAAATAACAGGCTCAGAAACTCCTATGACACAGTCCCTTTGTAAGTCAGAAAGTACCTAAACTAAAATTTTCTTTTTTTAAAAAAGCGTATCACAGAGTTAGAAATAAGTCTTTCCTAAAGTATTTAAGCAAAATATATTCCATCTGTGATCCTAGCCCTCTATTAGATTTCATCTAAGCCTTATATTTCTCTCTGTCTCCTCAAAGTTGCTGTCTTGATTGCTGTTAAATAGCACCTTAAAATTTGAGCAAAATGTGTCTTGGAGGAGATAAGTCCCTGAACTCTTCATTTGTAAAACACTGCTTTTGTAAGGTTTCCAGCTGACATCCAGTTGGCCAATGTTTTGGCTTTAATTTACATTTGTCTGATGACTCGTGAGAGCCTAGAGTCGTTGTGTTTACAGTTGCCTTCAGCCCTTTGAGATTTTTTTGGTTTTGAGCTATTTCCAGTAATCTTCCCCAGTCACTCAATATATTTAAATGAAGCTCTGCTCCCTGGTTTATTGTATCCTTTTTTGCAACTGGCTTTGAATTAATTGGTCCCAAGTGTCGTCCTTAGTTGGATCAATTCTCCAGTGTTTGTAACAAGCACTAACTGACATTGGCACCAACCCTTCCCTCTCGAAGCATTTGCTTTTTTTTTTTTTTTTTTTACAAAATATCAAGCCTTCGGAGACACTGGTAGCATCTAGAAAGGCAGATGTCAGGTCTCTAACCTCCTTACAACTCCGCACACACATTTCCGCCTCTCTCACTAATCCGCTGTCTGTTTCCGTCAGGATAACACACTCTCTCTCCCAGCTCTGTCCCAGGGCAGGACGCACGAATCCTAGCTTCTTTAGTTCCCTCCCCTCTCAGGACGTCTGCTCTCTTCCAGCTGCCCACAGGCAGGCTGATTCTAGCAGCTGGCCTTTCTGACACCTTAACATGCCACCTCTTTGAAGGGAAAGGTTTTGTGGACTGTCACACACTATAAATAATGTAGAAAATATTTGAATCAAAGGGAATGAGACAGAAGAGAAATTCCACTCACAAAAAATCTCTACGAAATGTCAGCACTTCTCTAAAGAAATGACACACAACCCATTCCTTCAGACAAACTTAGTAAAGATGCTCTCTAATGAGGATGCCTATTTTTCCAGGCAATGCACCAAATTAATTGTTTTATAGAAGTGCTGCTTTTTTTTTAAAGGAAAATGAAAGACTTCTCTTTTATGTATGTTTTACACTTTAAATTAGGATACAGTAAAAACATCTTTCTTGTGGGCAGGATTTCAGTAGGGAGGTTATCTTCTAGACGCCTCCGGAGTGTGGAGAGAGAAGGGCAGGAACAGAAACTTTGTAGGAACAGGTGACTATATCTGGCTTAGAGGCCTACCCAACTTCTTCCAGAAATTTTCAAATCAGCAGACATGGGTAGATCAGTAACATCTAAGGTAACTTTGGTTATTTTTCACATCAAGAGGACATCCTAAAGTCTATTAACTCCAGGATACCGACGCCACTGGGGGCTTCCCAGGCGGCACTAGTGGTAAAGAATCCACCTGCCAGTGCAGGAGACGAGAGATGCAGGCTTCCTCCCCGAGTCAGGAAGATGCTCTGGAGGAGGGCATGGCAACCCACTGAGGTATTCTCGCCTGGAGAATCTCATGGACAGAGGAGCCTGGCGGGCTACAGTCCATGGGGTTGCAAAGAGTTGGACACGACTGAAGCGACTTAGCACACACACACCTATGCCATATACTCAAATAACTGTCCCCTTCAGTGAGATTGGCAAAGAAATCTGGGTACATTAAACTTGACAGTGTCACCAGTTAT
The DNA here is from genome assembly GCF_032405125.1 of Capricornis sumatraensis. Classification (NCBI taxonomy): domain Eukaryota; kingdom Metazoa; phylum Chordata; class Mammalia; order Artiodactyla; family Bovidae; genus Capricornis; species Capricornis sumatraensis. Next base: position 115,509,555 of record NC_091073.1, on the reverse strand, counting down.
TTGTATATATTTTAATACTTTGAAATGCACATGGCTAATATATTAAATAACTTTAATAGAGCACAAGTTTCATCTTTCTTCATTTATATTTCTGAACTGTTTTGGTCCACAATTGAAATTGAAAAGTTGAAACCAGAAACTAGAAAAATTTTGTATACATTAAAAAAATTGACAACAGTGTTACTATGCAGGTTAAAAAACATTTTATGGTGGTTTTTTCTTTCTAATGTGTTATAATGAGCAAGTCAGGATCATTTAGAGTCCCAGATCTTTAACACTAATTGAGCTCATAGCTAGACTTGCAAAGAAGTAGAAATACTAAAATTCTTCCTGAATCTATGTTGATAACAAGAAGGGTAGGATAATTAAAAGGAAAAATCCAGGTGCTAACGTCTGATCTGTATTACTAAAAACTCACAATATTTATCAAAGAAGAAATACCCTGAATAGTGTCCCCATGGCAGAGACACCAGTAAAGTGGAATTAGACATTTCTCATGTCTACACAAAGGAAGCTCCCTTAATATAACAGGTTGTTCCAATTCTGGAATAGTGGACCATAAATTGCCATTAGTTTATTTCCTCTGCAGAATATTTTCTTCTGCCACATTCTTGAGCATGTGTACTGCAGAAACTGGTATCTTGGAAAATGAAGGTTTTTCCTTAATATGTTTCCTGAAGATTAGCAGGACATTGGACTTCTGCTAGCACATTTTGTGGAGATATGCCAGTTGAATGCAAATCTGTGTTCCGAATCAACCTTATACCTGGAAAAGCTCAAGCTTTGTCAACAGGGAAGCTTATGCTAAAATATTGCAACAGTTTCTGGTTGTTGTTGTTGTTGGGTTGCTAAGCCATGTTTGATTCTTTGCGACCCCATGGACTGCAGCACATCGGGCTTCCCTGCCCTTCACTATCTCCCAGAGTTTGGTCAAACTTGTGTCCATAGGGTTGGTGATGCTATCCAACCATCTCATCCTCTGTTGCCCTCTTCTCTTGCCGTCAATCTTTTCCATCACCAGGGTCTTTTCCAGAGTCGGCTGTTTGCATCAAGTGGGCAAAGTACTGGAGCTTCAGTTTCAATTCCTGGTTCAGTTTCAGTTGCTGGCTGCTTCTCCTGAATGTTTTCCAGACAGGGGACATCCCCTTCAAAATCCCCCCACTGTGTAAGCTCTTTTAAATCGTTAAACAAAGAATAAAAATGCTATAGTGAAGTGCGAAAGTGTTAATCACTCAATCATGTCTGACTCTCTGTGATCCCTTGTACTATATAGCCCACCAGGCTCCTCTGTCCCTGGGATTCTCCAGGCAAGAATACTGGAATGGATTGGTATTCCTTCCTCCAGGGCATCTTCCTGACTCAGGGATCGAACTCAGGTCTCCTGTATTGCAGGCAGATTCTTTACCATCTGACCACCAGGAAAGCCCTAAGAAACACTATGGTCACTGTTTACCATCAAATACGTCTAAACACTTCCTCTGATTACAGTTCACTTTGAGGAAAAACCTACCAATCAGTCACCCAACCCCTTCCCTTGGGGCCCATGTCTTGGGGCCAGGAGGGCAGCTGGGAGCACGCTTGACCTCAGAGCTTCTTCTGTTCTATGGCACCAGAGACTGCACGCAGCAATGCTTCCTCCCATGAGACTTCCTCTCCTGTGCTTATCACTGCCATCCTTGAACCCAGGGCCTGCAATGCTTGGATCACAGGCTCCCTGTCCACTGCGCCCTTTGCCATGACTTTCCCTACAGCCTTTTCATGCAACCCAGAAGCCCATGTGCATGGCCAGACGATGCATCGCAGACCTGCGCATCGCCCAATCTGCTTTCTCGTGAAATCTTGAATTCCTAAATTCCACCAACCACCATCATCCTGCCACCTTCCCATGTATGTCTGTCACCATTCTGACTCCCGCCTCCCCTGAGCGGTGCTGTCCTTTTCCACCTAGATTTTTCTATGTTTCTCCATTAGCCTAGCACCTCATTCACTGATTTTATTCTTTCAACAGATGCTTACTCAGCACCTGCGATGTGCCAGGCAGTGTTCTGGCCCTGGAGATCCCACCGAGCACAGAGTCCTACAGCCCTCGCTGCACTGGTGAACCGCGCACCTCACCTCTGCGGTGCATCCACGCCATCTATGACTAGTTTCTGCCTTTGGGATCCAGAGCCAGAAATGTGGGTTGAGCCTCAGTTACAATGGCTTAATCTCCAAAGAACCTTTTCTTCTTCTCCATGCAGAAGTAATTGTTGCCTCATCTGGGTCACTGCCGTGTATTGCCCTATATTTATTAACATTTCATCTCATCCAAAATACTGTTTTATACTCTAGTCTCTCCCATTAGACTGTGTGCAGTGGGATGGGAACATTCTTATTCTTTTTGAGTTCCTCTTTGGCACATATGGAGTCCAGTTCAGTTCAGTCACTCAGTCATGTCTGACTCTCCGTGACCCCATGAATCGCAGCATGCCAGGCCTCCCTGTCCATCACCAACTCCTGGAGTTCACTCAGACTCACGTCCGTGGAGTCCGTGATGCCATCCAGCCATCCCATCTTCGGTCGTCCCCTTCTCCTCCTGCCCCCAATCCCTCCCAGCATCAGAGTCTTTTCCAATGAGTCAACTCTTTGGCACGAGATGGCCAAAGTACTGGAGCTTCAGCTTTAGCATCATTCCTTCCAAAGAAATCCCAGGACTGATCTCCTTCACAATGGACTGGTTGGATCTCCTTGCAGTCCAAGGGACTCTCAAGAGTCTTCTCCAACACCACAGTTCAAATGCATCAGTTCTTCGGTGCTCAGCCTTCTTCACAGTCCAACTCTCACATCCACACATGACCACTGGAAAAACCATAGCCTTGACTAGACGGACCTTAGTCGGCAAAGTAATGTCTCTGCTTTTGAATATGCTCTCTAGGTTGATCATAACTTTTCTTCCAAGGAGTAAGCGTCTTTTAATTTCATGGCTGCAGTCACCATCTGCAGTGATTTTGGAGCCCACAAAAATAAAGTCTGACACTGTTTCCACTGTTTCCCCATCTATTTGCCTTGAAGTGATGGGACCAGACGTCATGATCTTTGTTTTCTGAATGTTGAGCTTTAAGCCAACTTTTTTCACTCTCCACTTTTACTTTCATCAAGAGGCTTTTTAGTTCCTCTTCACTTTCTGCCATAAGGGTGGTGTCATCTGTATATCTGAGGTTATTGATATTTCTCCCGGCAATCTTGACTCCAGCTTGGGTTTCTTCCAGTCCAACGTTTCTCATGATGTACTCTGCATATAAGTTAAATAAGCAGGGTGACAATATACAGCCTTGATGTACTCCTTTCCCTATTTGGAACCAGTCTGTTGTTCCATGTCCAGTTCTAGCTGTTGCTTCCTGACCTGCACACAGGTTTCTCAAGAGGCAGATTAAGTGGTCTGGTATTCCCATCTCTTTCAGAATTTTCCACAGTTTCTTGTGATCCACACAGTCAAAGGCTTTGGCATAGTCAATAAAGCAGAAATAGATGTTTTTCTGGAACTCTCTTGCTTTTTCCATGATCCAGCAGATGTTGGCAATTTGATCTCTGGTTCCTCTGCCTTTTCTAAAAACAGCTTGAACATCAGGAAGTTCACGGTTAACGTATTGCTGAAGCCTGGCTTAGAGAATTTTAAGCATTACTTTACTAGCATGTGAGATGAGTGCAGTTGTGCAGTAGTTTGAGCATTCTTTGGCATTGCCTTTCTTTGGAACTGGAATGAAAACTGACCTTTTCCAGTCCTGTGGCCACTGCTGGGTTTTCCAAATTTGCTGGCATATTGAGTGCAGCACTTTCACAGCATCATCTTTCAGGATTTGAAACAGCTCAACTGGAATCCCATCACCTCCACTAGCTTTGTTCGTAGTGATGCTTTCTAAGGCCCACTTGACTTCACATTCCAGGATGTCTGCCTGTAGGTGAGTGATCACATCATCATGATTATCTTGGTCGTGAAGATCTTTTTTGTATAGTTCTTCTGTGTATTCTTGCCATCTCTTCTTAATATCTTCTGCTTCTGTTAGGTCCAGACCATTGCTGTCCTTTATCGAGCCCATCTTTGCATGAAATGTTCCCTTGGTATCTCTAATTTTCTTGAAGAGATCTCTAGTCATTCCCATTCTGTTGTTTTCCTCTATTTCTTGGCATTGATCGCTGAAGAAGGCTTTCTTATCTCTTCTTGCTGTTCTTTGGAACTCTGCATTCAGATGCTTATATCTGTCCTTTTCTCTTTTGCTTTTTGCTTCTCTTCTTTTCACAGCTATTTGTAAGGCCTCCCCAGACAGCCATTTTGCTTTTTTGCATTTCTTTTCCATGGGGATGGTCTTGATCCCTGTCTCCTGTACAATGGCATGAACCTCCATCCATAGTTCATCAGGCACTCTATCTATCAGATCTAGGCCCTTAAATCAATTTCTCACTTCTACTGTATAATCATAAGGGATTTGATTGCGGTCATACCTGAATGGTCTAGCAGTTTTCCCTATTTTCTTCAATTTGAGTCTGAATTTGGTAATAAGGAGTTCATGATCTGAGCCACAGTCAGCTCCTGGTCTTGTTTTTGCTGACTGTATAGAGCTTCTCCATCTTTGGCTGCAAAGAATATAATCAATCTGATTTCAGGGTTGACCATCTGGTGATGTCCATGTGTAGAGTCTTCTCTTGTGTTGTTGAAAAAGGGTGTTTGCTATGACCAGTGCATTTTTTTGGCAAAACTCTATTAGTCTTTGCCCTGCTTCATTCCATATTCCAAGGCCAAATTTGCCTGTTACTCCAGGTGTTTCTTGACTTCCTACTTTTGCATTCCAGTCCCCTATAATGAAAAGGACATATTTTTTGTGTGTTAGTTCTAAAAGGTCTTGTAGGTCTTCATAGAACCATTCAACTTCAGCTTCTTCAGCATTACTGGTTGGGGCATAGACTTGGATTACTGTGATACTGAATGGTTTGCCTTGGAAATTAACAGAGATCATTCTGTCATTTTTGAGACTGCATCCAAGTACTGCATTTTGGACTCTTTTGTTGACCATGATGGCTATTCCATTTCTTCTGAGAGATTCCTGCCCACAGTACTAGATATAATGGTCATCTGAGTTAAATTCACCCATTCCAGTCCATTTTAGTTTGCTGATTCCTAAAAATGTTAGTACCTATCGAAGTTTTAGAGTAGTGCATGGCACTACAAAGTTCATAATAAAAGTTAGGCATCCATACAGCAGTCAGTGTATTTGTCTCCTTTAGTAGGTGAGGGTCTTGGGTTCTCTTGTCTCCACCTTGGGACCTCCAGGATCCACCCTAGTGCCCCCGACACAGCAGGTGCTCAGTGAGAGGTCACCAGGTGATGGGACCATGGTCAAGTTCAAGACGGGAGCGTCTTGGCCAGAAAAGGGATGTAGGGAAGTCAACTTGTTCCTTGTGGGGAACTCTGGAAAAATAAATGGAAATGTCTGTGGTTGTTAGCGAATATTTTCTAAAGCACGGCTCCTCGGCCATCTCAAAAATAACTGACAAAAAATAAGCAAACAAACAACAGAATCAAAAGTAATTTCTGGTTTGGAAATGGACTGGCTTATCTCTCCTCTTTCCATCAGTCCCTTCAGATGTTCTAATTCTACATGTCACTCATTCTCCCTTCCTAGGGGACTTCACTCCTTCCACCAGTCACTTTCTCTCCCACATCTAGAACTTCTTTTTTCTTTACTGCATTCTCTTTTAATATACATGGTACCCAAGTCCCTCCCCACAAGAACAATGAAGAAAACCACCATCTCTTGATCTCTGTATCTACCTCCGCTCACCACAGACACGGCCTCACATTTTGACAGTGACCTCTACATGTGAAAGTTGCAGAGCCCCTTACGTTCTTCCTTTTGTGATCTCTCAGTTCAGTGGCATCAGGCACTTTTTTTGTTCTTGAAATTCTTTCTATGTTTGGCCCCTGGGATATCACCATCTTCCTACTTCTCTGCCAGGCTTCTACAAGCTCCTTTTCTTCCTTCTATCTTTTAAGTGTGGTTTTCACCCTTGGGCACCTGGTTTCTCTCTCTGCACATTTGTTCTGGGCAATCTCATCCATGCTGAGGCACCCATACTGATTTCCTGATGATTCTCTAAGTGACGCTGCTGCTCACGTTGCATGCTTGTAGCTCAGAGTGCTCTGTCGGGCTTCAGACTTGAATAGACGGCACTCTCTACGTGTGTCCACTTGGAGAGACATTCCTTGATCCTGTGGGCCCTCAAACTCCGAACATCCAAAGGCAGTTTTCATTTTGCCCTCCAATGCCGTCATCCTTGGTAAAAGTTGTTCTATCCACACAATCATCAAAACCATCCCAACCAAATGTTGGCTTCATTCTAGAACCTCCCCTCCCACTTCACTCTCACAACAACTTTGTTAGAACCTGTGGAATCTCTCTCCTAAGCAGCTCTCTCATCTAGGACCCTTCCCTGTCAGCTTGCCCAGCTCCTATTCACTCTGCACCATCTTTGCAGCAGTCCCCGCCACTTCTTCTCTGGCTTTTCCATCTTTCCTCGGGTGAACACAAATCTGATCGCGTTATGGCCCCGCTCCCCATAACTTTCAGGGTCAAGGCAAGCCAGCTCACGCCTTCACGGACAGGTGTTCTCCTTTTAGTCACACTTTTCCTTTCCAGATCTTCCTTCTGCCCCCACCTTCCTCCCCTTCCTGCCTCCTGCTCATCCATCAAAACTTGATTAAAGCATCACATTCCTTGGGAAGCACCTGTCACTCCAGTTGGGTTTAAATGCCCCCTCGGTGCGCTCAGCCATCTCTCTCAATGTCTGTTCCGGGAGGTGGCGTGGTTTGGTGTTAACAGCAACAGACTCAGAACAGACAAAAAATGTTTGGGGTTAAGCACCAGCTCTGTCATATCCCCTCTGTGTGACCTTGACCAGGCAACTTACATCCTGTGCCTCGGTTTCCTCATTTGAAAAACAGAGATGCTAACGGTGGTGCTCCAGCCCAAAGGGTGGTTAGGGAAGTAAGTGAGATGCTCTCTGTAAAGTCCCTGGAAAAGTGCTGGAGACACAGAGAGTCTGAACAAAGCTGAGCTATTTTTATTGTTATCATAGCTGCTGATTGACTTGGCTGCTTTCCAAAACAAACAGAAAGATCTTTGGAGGGAAAGACGCCATCCTTGATTTAACGATGTTTGACCTAGCATAGTATCTGGGACATGGTTGGGACTCAGTAAATACCCACCGAATGAATGAAAGAAATATTGACAGCAAAGAAGTGAAACGCAGCCTTATAGTCTTACCTGTAGAGCATGCTAGTGAGTAACATCAGTCTAACTTCACCATGGCTTTTTCACTTGCACAGTAAGATGCTGATGGTGTCTCATTAAATTAGCGCAACTGACTCACTGCTCTGTTTTTTAATTTTTGGCTGTGCTGCGTCTTGATTGCTGCAGGGCTTTTCTCTAGCTGGGGTGAGCGGGGGGCTACTCTCTAGTTGCAGGGCGCAGGCTTCTCATTGCGGTGGCTTCTCTCGTTGCAGAGCATGGGCTCCAGGGCTCAGGGGCTTCAGTCGTTGGGGCTCTTGCGCTCTAGAGCTTGGGCTCAATAGTTCTGGTGCTTGGGCTTGGCTGTCCCGAGGCATGTGGGATCTTCCTGGATCAGGGATCGAACCTGACTCTTCTGCGTTGGCAGGCAGACTGTTTACTGCTGAGCCACCAGGGAAGCCCCTGACTCACCGTTCTTAGAGTCAAGAATTTTCCATTTCTAACAGAGGATACAATGTCATTAATTAACCGAAATGTTATTCTAGAAACCACTGTGTAGACACACTGTGACAAAACTCCTTTGAGACACATGTAGAGAAGAAAAATTTGAATTCCTACCTGAAAGATATTAGAAAGCCTAGCAAATTCAGGGGAAAAAAAGTAGAGACACTCTTTAAAAGTTTGACTTCGGGACCCATTAGGTTAGCAGTGACTCATCAGTGGAAGGGAGAGAGGGGCTTGCAAGAATTCTCCACCTCTCCCATCACCCCACGTATCCTGCACAGAATAGTCTGGAGAAACGTGATGCATGGGGCAGAAGCAAGCCTCAGTCATGGCCACATTTCCTCATGTTCTTTGTGGAAGCACCGCTTCTTGTATACTTTGAAGAAGTTTTGCTCAAACAGACCAACCTGCGTTTCCCTCCCTGTTCCTCCCAAAAGTTCCTTTGAACCTGAACGGTGGTGCTATACAAAGATGGACATTTGGTATCTCTGACATTTAGGAGACCTTATAAAAGGTGCTTCCACCTTCAGTAATTATTAGAAGGTCTAGAGAACTCCGAGGAGAGGCCAACCTCTAATCTGTGCCTTGAAAGTCTCACACTTCTTCACCAAAAGTAAACTGGATGACAGAAAAAGAGCCACATGACAAAATGAGGCGATAATCCACCCTCTGTCACGGAGTTTTCATTTCACGGAAAGACTGAGAAGACTTTGAAAACATCTGTGGAGGTTTTTCCTAATTAGAAATGAGGGAAGTTCTATTATACAGACACTCTAGCAGAAAGGCCTGGCCTTTCTATACTTCATTTGTCTTATTTCCAACCCAGGACTGAGTTTACAAAACATGGGGGTATGAAGCAAGGACAGGGCGAACTCAAGTAATTTTACAGAAGCTCATAGAGTCACTCAGATACGGGATTGTCAATTTCCCTTTTGTGCCATGAGATATTTCTAAAATACAGCCCAACTTTGCGTAAGTCAGAAAATAGTCTGATTCAATTAATTTCTGTGGAAATCCCTTTTAAATAATTCTAGCCCATAATTCATGAAAATAAATGATTTCTATTTGTTTACTTTGTAACTCTAGGGCTAGAATATTCTCAGTCTTCCTTTCAACCAGATCTGGCTCGTACTAGATCTGTAATGAGCATTCGCAGAAAGATGGTAATTACAGTAACTACTAGACACTGAAATAAATGCTTCATGAGTAGCTATATTCTAGCATCATAACCCCAGCAAATTATCATCCCCATTTTATAGATTTGGAAATTAGGATTCAAACAGATGAAGCACTTTGCCTGAGGACTTGGATTTCAACCTGAGAATGAAAATTCCAAAGTCCATGCACTTCTGCCATATCGCCGTCCAGCATTTAACAGAAAGAATCCCATAGGATTTCAGCAGAAACACAGTTGCCTGAGATTCCCTTTCTCAAAGACCATATTGCAAAATTGTAACTACAAAAGGAGGAAAATACACCATCAGCTATTTCTGGAAAATATGTCTGGGATCATCCTCAGACCAGACCCAGTAACACAGGTGCTCAGACACAGAGCACGGGCCAGGAGGAAGGACTCTGATGCGGGGAGGGCACCGAGATTCCATGCAGGGACCCGGGCCACTGACCCGCTTCCCCTCCTGGTTCTGGCTGTTCCTGGGTCTGGACAGCCAGGGGAGCCCGGCAAATGTGCACCAGACTTGGAAGTTTGTGGACACCGATTCGTAAAGCTGCACCTGTGCCCCGTAGATAAAAGGTCCCCGTACAATGAGACTTACCCTGCTCAGGTGCATTGACCCCCTGCCCTCCATGGGTGGCATCCTCAAATCACACGACCTCTGAGGGTCTTTGGGATCCACAGGGCTGAGCTGACCCAGGCAGCCTCTGCCCTTGCTGGGATTCTGGTAGTTTCTGCACCCTAGGTGAGAACACCCAGGACTCAAACCTTCAGAGTGTGGGTGGATGTGGAGCCTCTTCTGCAAAGCTGCAGACCCAGGGTTGCACAGCAACACTGTTCTGCTGTCTAGGTTGCTTCATCCACTCCCGCAGATGTTAATTCTGATTTTTCCTATTTTTGTGTGTTGTTACCCCAATTCTCTTATTTCTTATTCCTGATCACTTTACCCGATCCCCCATCTACTCTTAACCCTGTCTCCTTAGAAAACAAATACATTCTTCACACCAGTCAGAATGGACATTGTTAAAAGGTCCATGAGTAATACATGCTGGAGAGAGCATAGAGAAAAGGGAACCTTCTTCCATTGTTGGTGGAAAAGTAAATTGGCATAGATACTATGGAGAACAACATGGAATATTGTGTCTTAATATTCCTTAAGAATACTTTCTTAAAAATATTCCTTGAAAAACTAAAAATAGAACTACTACATGATCCTGCAATCCCACTCCTGGGCATATAGCTCCAATTTGAAAAGCTGCATGCATCCCAATATTCATAGCAGCACCATTTACAATAGGCGAGATATGGATATAATTTAAATATGCACCAACAGGGGCATGGATAAAAACGATATGGTACATACATACAACAGAATACTACCCAGCCATAAAAAGAGTGGAATAATGCCATTTGCAGCAACATGGTTGGACTTGGAGATGACCATACTACGTGAAGTCAGCAGACAGAGAAAGACAAATATCATACGATATCACTTACAGGTGGGATCTAAAAAAATTACACAAACGAACTTAGTTTACAAAACAGAAATAGACTCACACATGGAAAATAAATTCAGGATTACCAAAGGGGATAGAGAAGGTGGAGGGGTAGAGACAAATTAGGAGTTTGGGATTAACAGATACACATTACCATATATAAAACAGATAAACAATGAGAACCTACTTTCTTGCACAGGGAACTATACTCAATATCTTGTAATAACTTGTGGAAAAGAATCTGAAAAGCTATATATATATATAAAACTGAATCATTTTGCTGTTACCTGAAAACTAACATAACACTGTAAATTGACTAGAGTTCAACAAAAGTACACATTCCCCCCCCACCCCCGCCCCCAGTATCAGGGCAATTTATTCTCTCTCGTCCTCCTAGAATAGCACTGTGGGAGGCTCTGTCTGTGACTGTATCCTTTGAGCACCTGGGCACGGGAACCTAGGTCTTTCTCAGGGAGTGCATCTACCTTCTAGCGCCAATTACATAATCGAGGTTAAGACCAGCTTGTAAGTGACAAGAGCAGTTATTCATGAGCTGACAAACAATGGATACTCACATTTCAGTTCGAGTTTGATGAAATCTGTGTTCCCCAGATTTTCAAGAAACACTCCCCGGGGGATTAACGTTTTGAAGTAGAAGGAGATGTCAGCACTGGTCTCCCCTTGGAAAGTGGAGAAATGCAAGTAGGATGATGGGTTTGGGAAAGAGGCCGCATTCCAGTAATTCCCTGTGGAAGGAACAGAGAAGAGGGCAGGGTAATTTACACCCGATCATGGCACTGGTGGAAACGAGAGCCGCTTCCCGAGTTTTAATACAATCCCACTGACAGTAGCCCTTGCTTCCGCTCTTCCTGCTGAATGACACTGCACAAAGTCCCCACAAACGTGTCTTCAACTTTCCAGAAGTTATATGTGTGTCTGTATATAAAATATTTGACTAAGGATGGATAAATCCTTCTAAGAGGTGTCCTCTCAGGAGTACATGTCAGAGGAGGAGAAAATGGAGGGACACCCCTGGTTTCATGTGGTGGGTGGGTGTGGCTGTTTTGAACTCAGATTTATGTTTCTTTTTTTTTCATTTTTGATGTGGACCATTTTTAAAGCCTTTATTGAATTTGTTACAATATTGCTTGTGTTTTATGATTTGGGTTTTTTGGCCGTGAGGCATGTGGGATCTTAGCTTGCTGACCAGGGATTGAACCTGCACCCCTGGCATTGGAAGTTGAAGTCTTAACCACTGGACCGCCAGAGAAGTCCCCAGGCTTATGTTTGATGCAAGAAGCATCTGGACTCGACTGAGAAAGATGGACTAGGAAGGGGTCTTTGGTATCCTGCTCCTGCTTCTCATCTGTCTTTGTCTTGAAATAAGCAATGCTTGCTTCCAGCCAGCAGCTGCTCCAACCCTGGGGCAGGTGAAGCAGAAATACAACCACGGGGACTGCAGAAGCCTGGCTGAGCAAGAAGCTAGGGAAAAAGGTAGGATGACCTGTCCAGTCATCTCTCCACCCCTCCTGCTCCAAGCCCCACAGGCGAGTTGCTGTAAAGGTCCCCTCCCCAGCCTCTTCCTCCTTGGGGACTCCATGGGACACTCTGACCTGTGGCTGTTTTGTGGGGTTGGGAATGCTGAGCTGAGCGCATTTAAGGGCTTACAATCAGCCCCTATCCTTGAACTCATGGGGTAGACACAGTTGTACTCACCCCCTCTGCACTCATTGCCTGATAGTAGGCAGTGGCCCCAGGAGAAAGGCAGTTCATGGGACAAAATAAAAGCACTAAACTAGAGGACTGACATTCCATCAAAACAGGTGCACCAGGAATTTAATATGACATCAAGAGCAGTGTGCCTGTGTGCTCCGTCGCTCAGTCATGCCCTACTCTAGAGACCCCGTGGACTGTAGCCTGTCAGGCTCCCCTGTCCCTGGGATTTTTCAGACCCAGAATACTGGAGTGGGTTGTCAGGCCCTCCTCCAGGGGATCTTCCCGACCCAGAGATTGAACCTGTGCTTCCTGCGGCTCCTGTATTGCAGGCGAATTCTTTACTGCTGAGCCGCCAGGGAAGCCCACCAGGGAAACCCACCAAGAGCTGACTCCTGACTTTATCTCCAGGAGAGAAATTCCTTTAGGAAGTGCCCATTTCTAAGTCCATTTGACAGCACAGCTAAGGGCTAAAATGCTGGGGGCCAGCGTGAGGAACTCCGCCCATGGCAACGGTCATGAGGAAGGAGGCTTGGCATACGCAAAGGCGTGATCAAGCCTCAGGAAACCCCCCGGTCCCGAGCATCTACCCCCAAAACCAGAGTCTGTTTTATGCTCTCACCTACACCTCTGACTTTATGGGGGGCTCTCCCCCATCACCATTTCTCTTGGAGAAGGAGGTAACGTGTAGCTCCAAGGCAATAAAAATTCCTGGGCATGACAAGAGTGTTTCAGCTTACGGACTCTGAAGGTTATCTAGCCCGCCTGTAGAGGTTCGTCCGGCCACATGTGATTGTTTATAGCCTCCCAATCTGAGAGGCACGAGATGTTTTAGACTTACTAAAGGCAAATTCTTTTGGGGAGTTAGAAATTATTAGTATAGTGGGTTGGTTAGGAATTATATTGGTGAAGCGTTTTTTCATTTGTTGTGCCAATAATTGCTGCTAATTCCCTGCCCTGGGTGTGACAAGGGTGTCTCAGGTCAAACCTCTCTGCTGACAGACTAGCTTGTGTGACAGGATTATCCATACTCCTGCACATGATTGTTTACTACCTCTCAACCATAAACAGCACAGAGAGTTTTGGAGTATTTTGAGAGTCTTAATTAGCATAGGGCTTTTCTCATTGTTGAGTCAATGATTGCCGCCAGGCCTCCATATCCTTAGGCACCTGGGAATATATTAATCAATGTATTTGGAATATAGAAAAGGAAATATAGTAGTTTTTAAGGTTAGCAATACTAGACTTTTTGAGTTAATGAATTTTCTCTTTTGTAATAGATCACTGTACTTTGTTATAAATCACTGTGTCCTTGCTATGTAAAAATGTAACTTTATCACTATCTTAAGACTAAATAGATCTTAAGGGGAACATTGGTGAAAGGATTTTCACTTGTTGGGCTGATGTTTGCTGCTAAATCTCCATATTCCCTGCCCTTATAATGAATATAACTAACATATAGGAGAAATAAGTATTAACCTTTAAGATTAATCATGTTAACCTTGGGTTAAATAAATTCCTTTCTTGATTGTAACTCCCTACACCCTCACCCTATAGGAATGCAACTTTATTTGGAAGGTGGTGCCTGGTTTAAGAAAAAACACCCTTGGAAAAAATAAGTTTTTTGGTTATCAGAAAGAAAGGGTCATAAAATGTCAGCAGGTCTCATGGCCAGAAGATGATGTAAAACCCCTAAGACCTTTTTTTTTATACATTTATGTGAAGCACCTGATTTTGATAAAGGTCAGGTCTGCTGACCCCCATGTGACTCTGTATTCATCCCTATGTGTAACAAAAGGTATATAAGCAAACCTGAAAAATAAAGAAATGGGATCAGTTTCCAGAAAGACTGATTCCCCCATGTCATTTCTTTCTTGCTCCCCATTTCTTCTGGCTGAATTCCCATCTGGAGCATGGATGTTATTCCACATAAACCAAGTTATTCAGCATCTTTTTCTCCACTAATTTTCCTACTACACTATCCATTTCTAATCTGTCTATATATATGTAATTAAATATGTATTTTTCCAAGGACGCCGACTCCGTCCCCTCCTTCGAATCACCCTGGATCCACCAGGGTTGGACCCTGGCACTAAAATACATGAATATGCTTTAAAACAGTTACTAAAGCTTTTACCTTTAGTATTAAACTTATGTTAAAGTCACCAGGTGAGGCCCAAGATGGAGTCACTCTTGCTAACCCCTGGGTCAGTAAACCAGCACTTAACAGCCTCTGGGCTCAGCTCGCCCAGAGAAGGAAGGTCCAGGCTACCCAAGCAGCACTGGCCTGCTCAGCTAAGGGTCCCTGATACTTTAGGCCTTCCCTCTGCTGATGTAAGGGGTGCAGCCCTGCTTCAGCCAATCAGCACACACCCAGTGTAACTTTCTGTTCCTGTTCCCTTTGGTTCATAACACCTCTTGTCTTGCACAGCTCTTCAGCGCTCCTTTCTCTCCGCTAGGCTGGAGGTTGCTTGATTCATGAATCACTGAATAAAAGCCTACTAGATCAGTAAACTGCCTGTGGGAAATTTTAACATCTAAAACATGTATTTTTGGGACTTCCCTGGTGGTCCATGCAGAAGGAAGTGGCAACCCACTCCAGTGTTCTTGCCTGGAGAATCCCATGGACAGAGGAGCCTGGTGGGCTGCTGTCCGTGGGGGTCACACAGAGTTGGACACAACTGAAGCGACTTAGCAGCAGCTGCTGGTGGTTTAGTGGTTAAGAATCTGCCTGCCAATGCAGGGGACATGAGTTCAATCCCCTGTCCAGGAGGATCCCATATGCTGCAGAGCCACTAACCCTGTGTGCCACAACTACTGAGCCTGTGCTCTAGAGCCCATGAGCCACAAGAAAAGACACCACAGACGGAAACCCACACTTTGTATCTAGAGAAAAGCCCTCGAGCAGCAACAAAGAACCAACACAGCCAAAAATAAATAAATTAATAAGTAAATAAAGAATTTAAAATACAATATATTGTTTTTAAAAATAGATTTTTGCCGTATCTTTCCTTCAAAGAACACACTGAATCAACTACATTCATTTTGTTAGTTTCTGTCAACTATATTTTCCCCTTCCTTTTATACAAATAGTGCACGTATGCAATAAGTTCAGCTGCTATTCTTAAACAGAATTAACTTTGTTGGTACTGCTGGCGTGCTGCAGTTCATGGGGTTGCAAAGAGTCGGACATGACTGAGTGACTGAACTGAACTGAATGCTTATGCCATAAGTTCAAATTAAGTATATAATGTTGCTATATTATGAGATAATAAAGTGTCTTTGTTTAATTAATGTTATTTACTTTGTTCTTAGGACATCTAGGATACAGTGACATCTAGATAAGTGGATGGCAATGTATAAACAGTATCACTGACTCAGTGGACATGAATTTGGCCAAACTCCAATAGTGGATGATAGGGAACCCTGGTGTGCTGCAATCCATGGGGTCACAAAGAGTTGGACACGACTGAGCAACTGAACAAGTCAGTGCAAAACATGTTTTCAAATATCTCCATTAAGGTAAAAACAGTGGTGGTGGAGAGTCCACTGTTGAAAGTGTAGCAAAAGCCTTAGTGTAGTTTTAAGCTCTTTTTTTTTTTTTAATTGCAATATCATTGCTTTCAGTAGAAGAAAAATAGACTCGTTTCCTTTCAGGAAAAGGGTGTGATACGACGTTGGTTAGACAAATACCTAAAAAGAAAGAATCTTAACTATTGTTTAAGTTGCTATCATCTGAGCACTCTTTCCTGCTCAAGATCTGCCTTCAAGTCTGGAGAGGCGAGTTTAGGTTCACCTCTCCCAGGTAGGTGAAAATGAAGATCTCTCAAGATAAATTTAAAGTTGCAACCCTCTCACCAGTCAGAGTTCTAGGCTGGAATGAAGAGTGCCCAGGGCCAGCAGCATTCAGCCTGCCTAATGGGTGAGAGCCTCTTAACAATCTAGGAACCAGCAAGGGTCAGTCTCCAGCCATGAATTAACCTGAAAGTCAAGCAATTCTGTCTCTTTGGGTTAAATCCCCAGGACAGAGATGTAATTGACATTTTCAAGTTTTCCTCCAATCAAATGCATTCTTATTTTCTGATGTGTTGTGTTAACAGAAGGGCAGCTGTTTAAAATGATTCTAGAAAAAAGAAAAGGTAAAAGTAAAATATGTCAGTATTTATTTGAGGTCCAGCACTGGTTATTCAGACAGAAATATCTCCAGAGAGGAGGGCAGTTCGATCCGTTAATTCTCATTTGCAGAAATATCCCAACAGGCCACAGTTCCATTTGCTCTCATTCTGTGCTCACTAAGCAACTTTGAATTAATTTGGTCTCTCGAATGGATACTTTCACAAGGAAAGTATGCCTTGTACAAATGGCGGTTACTAGTCATTCTTCTGGAAAGGTCTGGCTGATCACATGACATATTTGGAGTCTTTGCTGGTCTGTCCCTCACCTTTGGATGAATTGACTAAATCCAGATTCTTTTTTAAAAAACTGTTTATTCTGTATTGAAGTATAGCCAATTAATAATGTTGTGGTAGTTTCAGGTTAGCAGCAAAGGGGCTGAGCCATATATACACATATATCCATTCTCCCCCAAACCCCTTCCCGTGCAGGCCGCCACATGACATTGAGTAGGTCCTTGTTGGTTATCCATTTTAAATATAGCAGCACGTACATGACCTTCCCAAACTCCCTAACTGTCCCTCCCCCCGCCCCTCCTCCCCAGCACCCATAAGCTCATTATATGAGTCTGTGGGTCTGTTTCTGTTTTGTAAATAAGCTCATTTGGATCATGTCTTTTTAGATTCTTCATGTAAGGGAAGTCATACACAAAGTCCTCATGGGACAAAAATCTACTTTATAGTAACATGAGTGTTAGTTCAGTTCAGTTCAGTCGCTCAGTCGTGTCCGACCCTTTGCGACCCCATGAACTGCAGCACGCCAGGCCTCCCTGTCCATCACCAACTCCTGGAGTCCACTCAAACCCATGTCCATCGAGTCTATGATGCCATCCAGCCATCTCATCCTCTGTTGTCCCCTTCTCCTCCTGCCCTCAATCTTTCCCAGCATCAGGGTCTTTTCCAATAAATCAGCTCTTCACATCAGGTGGCCAAAGTATTGGAGTTTCAGCCTCAACATCAGTCCTTCCAATGAACACCCAGGACTGATCTCCTTTAGGATGGACTGGTTGGATCTCCTTGCAGTCCAAGGGACTCTCAAGAGTCTTCTCCAACACCACAGTTCAAAAGCATCAATTCTTCGGCGCTCAGCTTTCTTCACAGTCCAACTCTAATATCCATACATGACCACTGGAAAGTTGAGTGTTGAAGATATCAAATAAATATAAATAAAAGCGAATGCTGCTTTAGCACCTATTATAACTGGACACAGCTCCCACTGGCAAACCATAATTTTCCTTATCTGTGACTTAATTGCTATTATTTCCCAGAGATCTCATTGAATGATGCCGCACATTTGCAAGACTGATGATGCTTATACCCTTAAGGTTGTTGAAAGGGCTGCAATCTGCTTCTCCGTCTAACTTCCTCCACTCTTCCTTCAGAAAATCTCTAGGTCCATCCACGTTGCCGCAAATGGCATTATTCCATTATTTTGATGGCTGAGTAGCTTTCCATTGTATGTATATGTGTATCACATCCTCCTTCTTCAGTCCCTTGTTGATGTCTAAGTGCAGATCTTTGATCAGTAACAGTGAGGATTTGACCCTGGACCTGACTGGTAGTGCCAGGTGAGGTGTCTACTCCGGGGAGGTGCTGAAGGAGAGAGACCCTGGGGCACAAGCAGAGGAGACCAGAAAGTCTATTTAGAAATTAAAAAACAACCCTCATTCTTCACAATATTTATTTTAGTTATACTTGATAACATACATAATATAGGAGTTTAGGAGAACATGGAGAAGACTCTTGAGAGTCCCTTGGACTGCAAGGAGATCCAACCAGTCCATCCTAAAGGAAATAAGTTCTGAATATCCATTGAAAGGACTGTTGCTGAAGCGGAAGCTCAAATACTTTGGCCACCTGATGCAAAGAACTGACTCACTGGAAAAGACTCTGATGCTGGGAAAGATTGAGGGCAGGAGGAGAAGGGGATGACAGAGGATGAGAAGTTTGGATGTTATCACCAACTCGATGGACTTGAGTTTGAGCAAACTCCAGGAGTCGGTGATGGACAGGGAAGCCCGGCGTGCCGTGGTCCATGGGGTCGCAAAGAGTTGGACACAACTGAGCGACTGAACTGAAGAGTGGAGCATGGATAGAATTCATGAATAAGCTTTTCGGGATGTGAGGTTAAAGGCTTCAGTGAGCAGGGGCATAATAAGAAAGTTTGGGTGCCGCTACTTCAGACCCTGATGAACTTCTATGGGACTCTGTTCTTGTGAATTGCTGTCCAATCTCAGGATTTCTGGTTGAAACGAAATAACATGAGCGCCTTTTCTAGTGCTCCTTGCACTCTCTGATGCATGGAGATTAGAGCATTATTACTGTTTGTTTCTACTGTTCCCAGCTGACCATAAGCTCCTGGAAAGCTGGGAGAAAACCATTTCATCTCTGTAACCTTTGGCTCCACAACATATTAAGTACTCAATAAATAATTATTAAATCAATGGCTATGTGAAACAATTGGATAAGTTATATCCAATTCCACTCTATATGCAAAACCCTCATGGGACAAAAATCTACTTTATAGTAACATGAGTATTAAAGATACCAAATAAATATAAATAAAAGTGAATGCTGCTTTAGCACCTATTATAACTGGACACAGCTCCCACTGGTGAACCATAATTTCCCTTATCCATGACTTAATTCCTATTATTTCCCAGAGACCTCATTGAATGATGCCACGCATTTGCAAGACTGATGATGCTTATACCCTTAAGGTTGTTGAAATGGCTGCAATCTGTACTTGTTCTCAAGGTCAGAGCTGCGAGGGTGAAGTGATTCTGGCTGAGAACACCAAGCTGGGAACGAGATTTGCTGGATGGCAGGCGTGTTCCATGGCAGATGGTGGGACGGCCGGTGTGGACAGGCAGAGCGGGCAAGGATGGAGACTGAGACAGGAAGCGTGAAGCAGAACATCTGAGGTGGAAGAGGCTGGTTGGGCCACAGTAACAGAATAAAGAGGCTATGGACAGGGGTGAGGGATCCAACCCCGGGCAGAGGCAACAGTCAGGAGCAAAGTCTGAGCAAAACCACTGGGGTGAGGTTGAGGGTTCTGCCAGCTTGGAAACCAGCTGACCATGTGAGAAGCTTTTAAAGTACCTTCTGGGCAAGACCTGGGCTCATCTCAGGAGGGAGGAAGAACCAGGGACAAAGAACCAGGGAGGTACCTCCAGACGGTGCAGGGAAGTGAGGTCACTTGAAACCTCAGTCCATCACTGCTAGAAAATGCACTCAGCCAAATTCTTTAACATGCAATCACTTTAATCTCATCAGTGATTATTTAGCATGGGATTCTGCCTTCAAGATCTCTAACTATATTTTTTTCTTGATGGGCAGCCATTAATTGTAAGCCTAATTTCAACTTCTAACAAAATATGACACATACATGGTTTTAAAAGCCAAGTGGTGCTAGAAGGAATATAGCAAAATGCCATTCCCTGCTCCACGTCTCCCCCCACAAACCCAATTTCTTAGTGACAACTCTTCTTGTATCCCAGAATTTCTAAAATAGACTTGTTAGCTGTTTATTAATTTATGCATTTTAAATAGTCTCTACTGACTTTCCTGAATGCAAGATGAGAACTGAGCACTTTTACAAGCCTAACCCCCTGTTGTTCTGAAATAGCAAGATCACAGATTTGGGGTGTATTGAAATACAATATTTATATCTTTAGGACTTTTTGTTGCTGTTCAGTTACTATGTCTGACTCTTTTCAACCCCATGGACTGTAGCATGCCAGGCTCCTCTGTCTGCCACTGTCTCCTGGAGTTTGCTCAAGTTTGTGTCCATTGAGTCGGTGATGCTATCTAGCCATCTTATCTTCTGTTGTCCCTTTCTTCTCCTGCCTTCAATCTTTTCCAGCACTAGGGTCTTTTCTAATAAGTTGGCTCTTTGTATCAGGTGGCCAAAGTATCTGAGATTCAGCTTCAGCATCAGTCCTTCCAATGAATATTCAGGACTAATTTCCTTTAGGATTGACTGGTTTGATCTCTCCTTGCAGTCCAAGGGACTCTTAAGAATCTTCTCCAGGACCACAATTCAAAAGCATCGATTCTTTGGCACTCAGCCTTGTTTATGGTCCAATTCTCACATCCGTATATGACTACTGGGAAAAATATAGCTTTGACTACACGGACCTTTGCTGGCAAAGTGACAAGAACTATGACAAACCAAGACAGCATATTGAAAAGCTGAGATATTGTCATAGCTTTCCTTCCAAGGAGCAAGCATTTTTTAATTCCAGGGCTGCAGTTACCGTCTGCAGTGGTTTGGGAGTCCAAGAGAATAAAGTCTGTTACTGCCTCCACTTTTGCCCCTTCTTTAGGATTATGTAAGTATTATTCACTAATGAGCCAAGAAGTGAAATCTAATTATATTTCTTGTTTTGTATAATTTTTTGTTTCCCTAGAGTTACTTTTTTTTTTTCATTTTCTTACTTTTGTTTGTATCTGTCATGAATTCTTTACAAATTCTCCAACACACTTGAAAAACTCTTCTTAAAAATTTTCTGACATTTGACACATCAGGCTGTCCATCAGTCACATTTTTGTCCCCTGAGGGCACTGCCTGACAGCACCCCATCCGTCCATGCTGGTTCTTCTCAGGGCAGCTGCCCAGCTGCTGGGTGGGGGCCTCCTTCTTGCCCTTTTTGCAGGGGCTTCCTTTTGTCCATCGTTCACATTGAGTCCTTTAATTCTTGGGCCTCTCTGAGTTTGGATGTTCCCTCTTTCTGGGTCTACACCCTTATTTTCATGGCGCACGTACTCAAGTAGCTCCTTGAGAAAAGGGATGTATGAGGTCAACTTCCTAAATCCCTGCTCCTCTGAAGAGTCATTATTCAGCTTTCACATGTAATTGAGGCACTCCAGAAAATTATTTCCGTGGGGAATTTTAAAGGTATTTCTCTACTGTCTTCAGGTGCTCGGGGTTGTTATTGAGAAAACAAAAGCTTTCAGACCACTACATCGTGCATGTCACTGATGGGGTTCGGGATGTGCTACCCCAAATATGACACCTTGGGAGACTGAGCATTTCCAGCCGAAGAGATGTGAGGCAAGGCAGGTGCAGAGGACTTCCTGGGCTTCCTCTGAAGCAGGCCATGAGAATCTCGTGTGAGGTGCCCTCCTTCCCAGAGTAAAGGAATCTGCCTGCAATGCAGGAGACGCAGGTTCGATCCCTGGGTCGAGAAGATCCCCTGCAGAAGGAAATGGCAACCCACTCCAGTATTCTTGCCTGGAGAAGCCCACGGATAGAGTAGTCTGGAGGGCTACCACCCACGGGGCCGCAAAGAGTCAGCCACGACTGAGCAGCCAAACTGCCACCACTACCCACCATCTCCAAAGACAGAGGGCAGAGGAGTAGCTGAGGGACAGGCCTTGCACGGCTGACTCCACTCAGCTCACACTGTCATCCCATCTTTTCTTGACTTACTCAGTTCAGTTCAGTTCAGTTCAGTCGCTCAGTTGTGTCCGACTCTTTGTGACCCCATGAATCGCACCTCGCCAGGCCTCCCTGTCCATCACCAACTCCCGGAGTTCACTCAGACTCACGTCCATCGAGTCAGTGATGCCATCCAGCCATCTCATCCTCAGTCGTCCCCTTCTCCTCCTGCCCCCAATCCCTCCCAGCATCAGAGTCTTTTCCAATGAGTCAACTCTTCGCATGAGATGGCCAAAGTAACTGGAGTTTCAGCTTTAGCATCATTCCTTCCAAAGAAACCCCAGGGTTGATCTCCTTCAGAATAGACTGGTTGGATCTCCTTGCAGTCCAAGGGACTCTCAAGAGTCTTCTCCAACACCACAGTTCAAACGCATCAATTCTTCGGCGCTCAGCCTTCTTCACAGTCCAACTCTCACATCCATACATGACCACAGGAAAAACCATAGCCTTGACTAGACGGACCTTAGTCAGCAAAGTAATGTCTCTGCTTTTGAATATACTATCTAGGTTGGTCATAACTTTTAAGTTTTATATTTATGTCTTTCTCTTGACCCTTTGCATTCCTAATTTTGATCTTTTTTCTTTGGGTTGACTTCCTTGGAAGTTCCTTCAGCTTTATTTCCGACACTGCTATTGTCTTTTTGTTTCAGCAATCATATTTTAAATTTCTCAGTGTTGCTCCTTGTCTTCTGAGGGGCCTCATTTTTGGACCATGCTGTTGTAGGTTTTGTTCAGTTTGGGGTGCGTTATCTTCTCTTATCTGCCTGAGAATATTGACTTAATCGCTAAAAGCTTCCTTTTGTCGTCTGCGTTGTCTCTGTCTCTTCCTGCCCTACTGTTCGTTTGGGCTCCTTTTTCACGTTGTCTGGTTGGCGAGTCTTCCTACAACACTCACATTGAACAGTGACACTCTAGAAGACTGTCTGGTGCTCAGTGAGTGTGTGTCTAGGAGTGATGGTCTGGTCAGCAGTCGGTTGCACCACAATAAGGATGAGTTCCCCATCTCATCTAAGGGACCGCAAGCGTCAGTAACTGTGGCTTTTATCTTTTGATTACAGATCATTCAATTTCTTGAGAGCAGGATCCTGAAGTTTCATGAGGCATGTATGTGTGGTGGTCAGTGCCCTGGAGGCTGAGCAGGTTCACACTTACACAGATTTCCATGGTTTTATTCTGTTCTAATGAAGGAGTGTCACCTCCACCTTCTTTGGTGCCTCGTGTCTGGAATGTAACCTCTCACCTCCCTCTGGGGTAGAATAGGATAGTCACCTGGGGGGTGGGAGGAGGTGAAGTTGGTTATAGCTGGTGTCTACACAGCTGATGTCTATAGTTCAGTCGCTCAGTCGTGTCCGACTCTTCACAAACCTGTGGACTGCAGCTTGACAGGCTGATGTCTACACAGACTTTTTTAAAAAAAAATTTTATTTTTACTTTATTTTACTTTACAATACTGTATTGGTTTTGCCATACATTGACATGAATCCACTACGGGTGTACATGCCTTCCCAAACATGAACCCCCCTCCCACCTCCCTCCCCATAACATCTCTCTGGGTCATCACCGTTCACTAGCCCCAACCATGCTGTATCCTGCGTTGGACATAGACTGGCGATTCGATTCTTACATGATAGTATACACGTTACAATGTCATTCTCCCAAATCATCCCACCCTCTCCCTCTCCCTCTGAGTCCAAAAGTCCGCTATACACATCTGTGTCTTTTTTGCTGTCTTGCATACAGGGTCGTCATTGCCATCTTTCTAAATTCCATATATATGTGTTAGTATACTGTATTGGTGTTTTTCTTTCTGGCTTACTTCACTCTGTATAATTGGCTCCAGTTTCATCCATCTCATCAGAACTGATTCAGATGTATTCTTTTTAATGAATGAGTAATACTCCATAGTCTACACAGACTTTTACCCAAACCTGTTCTGAGCCTCTCCTCCCCCAGCCTTCTGACAACTCCAATTCCTGAACCTTGTGGAGTTTCTCAGCTTTCATCTGCCCATCAACAGTCTGGACTTACAGACTTTCCTGTACTGTCAGTAAGGAAGAGACCGAACACGTGATACCCTGAGGTTCCCTCCAGGAGGGTGGTGAGGAGGGGCGGGGCACACAGGGGACACCGCAGGTGAACTCCGGGGCTGCACTGGTTCCCCTGCATACTCCGGAATCAGAGAATCCGGCGTCATCGTCCCTGCCCACTGGGGCGACTCTGGACAGTTGTCTTATCTTCCTAAATCCCAGTGTCCTCATTTGTACAACGGAATAACATTGGAATCTCTGTTAAAGATTGTTGGAATCCCAGGAGATTATTCAGGGGCTGAGCACAAAATAACTGTTCAACACAGGATTATTCCACCACCAAACAGGGGGCTTCAGTGTCACATTCACTCGCTGTCCAGGGCTTGGCCAAGGAGCGGGGAGGCCGGGAGAGGACCTCCTTCCTTAAACGTATGACCCGACCACCCTGAGCTTCTCCTGAGCCCCCTTCTGTGAGGGGGGAGGCAGCAGACTTCCCAAGCAGACAGAGCGCTCACCCACAGCCCCGGCCTCTCCAGCCGCTGGCACGTCCCTGACCCACGCCCAGCTGCCTTTTGTCCTGTTTTCCTCACTTCTCTGCCCCCCATTCACTGGAATTCAAAGCTGTGCACAGCCTCTCCTTTTGCCTCGTTACTGACTTTAGAAAACATCCATTCAGACACGCCAATGAGAACGCTCCTTGAGCCCCGACACTGTGACATAGGGTTTTGCAGAGAAGCCATTATATAAAAAGTCTGATGAAAGGGGTGACTGAGCAAAAAGTCGGACGTGATTGAGTGACAGATAAACAGCAAGAAAGCAGAGTTACCCAAATACCACACACAGGATCACGTGAGCGAAGATGACCCGCGGCACGCGGTGGCCAGAGACCCGGAGGAGAAGCCGCGGCCTCGCCTTGCTGCGTCCACTCCTGCTAGCCTCCCTTCCTCCCCAGAGAGGGCACAGGGAACTAGCAAAAGGTGGCAAGGCAGCAACTGGAAGAGCTGGCACTGAGCTGACATGGAGGAGACTGTGCGTGGCTCCCCCAGCTGTGGCTTAGGGGGGTGTGTGGCCACTGGAGCCGCCTGGGTGCCAGTGGACACGTCCACGCCCTCCCAGACTCAGCAGTTTTCTCAGAGCCACCAAGGGGCCCTGCGCTGGGACTGCACCGGGAAGCACAGCCATAGCTTCTGGTTAAAGTGGAAGGCGCTTTCCAACCTAAGTGCTAGCTCTGAGGGGACTAATTACTCCGAAAACTCCTGGTGACCCAGAGGTTAGAAAATTGGAGCATTCTTTGAGTTATGTAATGAGGCCTCTATTGTTTACTAAGGCTGGGTGCTATTTACAACAAACCAGATGGCTTCATTTGCATGGAGATTTGAGTCTATTTGTAGAGGTGTTCTTATGGGTAGAAAAAAAAATTACTTCCTTAATTAAACTGTTTTGTGCATTCAGGAGAGGTAAGCGTAGCTTTGTTCTGCTAACAGCCTCATTCTATGGGGCGAGCTCAACCCAGAACCAAGGGCTGCAAGTTAAGACCTGCCCTGGAGCCACCCATTCCCTCTGCAGGGTTTCATCCTCTCCAGCATGCAGTTTCCATGGCTACAACCCAAACGGGTGATGTGATAACCTCGTGAGAGGAGTCAATAATATAAAGTTTTCACCCTGTGTCTCTTTGTGACTTGGTTCCTCTGGGCAAGAATGGGGATGGGGTCCCACAGAGAAAAAGAATATGACACTGACAGTGAGAGATCAGAAAGAGATATTGAGAAAATGGCTCTATTTACCATTGCGTCAAAAAGAATAAAACACGTAGGGATAAACCTACCCAAGGAAGCAAAAGGCCTGTATTCTGAAAACTGTAAGGTGCTGATGAAATAGATTGAAGATGACAGAAAGAGATGGACAGATATACCATGTTCCTGGATTGGAAGAATCAGTTATGAAAATGGCCATATTGCCCAAGGCAATCTATAGATTCAAAGCAATTCCAATCAAACTACCAAAGCATTTTTTTTTTTTCACAGAACTGGAACAAAAACTTTTAAAATGTGTATGGAAACACAAAAGACCTCGAATAGCCAAAACAATCTTGACAGCAAGGGATGGAACTGGAAGAATCATGCTTCCTGACTTCAGACTATACTATAAAGCTACAGTCATCAGAACAGTATTGTAGTAGAACAAGAACAGACACATAGATCAACAGAACAGGATAGAAAGCCCAGACACAAATCTATGTACTTATAGTCAATTAATCTACGACACAGGGGCAAGAATATACAATGGAGAAAAGAGGGACAGTCTCTTCAATAAGTAGTGCTGGGAAAACTGAACCTACCTAAGGTTGTAAAAAAATGAAATTAGAACATGCTCTAACACCAAATAAAAAATAAACTCAAAATGGATTGAAGATCGAAATGGAAGACTGAATACTATAAAATTCCTAGAAGAAAACACAAGTAGAATACTCTCTGACATAAATGCAGCAACAGTTTTTTGGATTCCTCTCCTAGAGTCATGGAAAAAAAAACCAAAAATAAACAAATGGGTCCTACTTAAAAGCTTTTTCACAGCAAAGGAAATGATGAACAAAATGAAAAGACAATCTATAGGATGGAAGAAAATATTTGCAAACAATGTGACTAAGAAGGGATTAATTTCCAAAACATGCCAACAGCTCATACAGCTCAATATAAAAACTAACAACCCTCAGCTTATACAGCTCAATATAAAAAAAAAAATTAATGGCATAATCAAAAAATGGTCAAAATTTCTAAATAACCATTTCCAGGGACATGGCCAAGAGACAAATAATAAATTCTAGAGAGGATCTGGAGGAAAAGGCACCCTCCTACACTGTTGTTGGGAATGTAGCCTGGCATAGCCACTATGGAAAACAGTTCCTTAAAAAACTAAAAATAGAGCTACTATATGATCCTTCAAGTTCACTCCTAAGCATATATCCAGAGAAAACTCTAATTCAAACACACAGACACATCCCGATGTCCATTGCAACACTGCTTACAATAGGCAAGAAATGGAAGCAAACTAAATGTCCACTGACAGATGAGTGGTAAGGAAGATATGGTATATACACACAATGGGATCAGTTCAGTTCAGTTCAGTTGCTCAGTCATGTCCGACTATTTGCAGCCCCATGAACTGCAGCCTCCCTGTCCATCACCATCTCCCGGAATTCACTCAGACTCACGTCCATCGAGTCCGTGATGCCATCCAGCCATCTCATCCTCGGTCGTCCCCTTCTCCTCCTGCCCTCAATCCCTCCCAGCATCAGAGTCTTTTCCAATGAGTCAACTCTTCGCATGAGGTGGCCAAAGTACTGGAGCTTCAGCTTTAGCATCATTCCTTCCAAAGAAATCCCAGGGTTGATCTCCTTCAGAATAGACTGGTTGGATCTCCTTGCAGTCCAAGGGACTCTCAAGAGTCTTCTCCAACACCACAGTTCAAAAGCATCAATTCTTCAGCGCTCAGCCTTCTTCACAGTCCAAGTCTCACATCCATACATGACCACAGGAAAAACCATAGCCTTGACTAGATGGACCTTAGTCAGCAAAGTAATGTCTCTGCTTTTGAATATACTATCTAGGTTGGTCATAACTTTTCTTCCAAGGAGTAAGCGTCTTTTAATTTCATGGCTGCAGTCACCATCTGCAGTGATTCTGGAGCCCAAAAAAATAAAGTCTGATACTGTTTCCACTGTTTCCCCATCTATTTCCCATGAAGTGATATTAGCCATAAAAAGAGTGAAATAACGCCACTTGCAGCAACATGGATGGATCTAGAGATTACCATACTAAGTGAAGTAAGTCAAACAGAGAAAGACAAATATCATATGATATTGCTTATCTGTGGAATCTAAAAAAAAAGACACAAATGAACTTATTTACAAACCAAAATAGATTCATAGACATGGAAAACAAACTTACAGTTACCAAAGGGGACAGACAGGGATAGTGATAAATTAGGAGTTTGGGATTAATATGTATACACTGCTGCTGCTGCTGCTGCTAAGTTGCTTTAGTCACGTCCGACTCTGTGTGACCCATAAACGGCAGCCCACTGGGCTCCGCCATCCCTGGGATTCTCCAGGCAAGAACACTGGAGTGGGTTGCCATTTCCTTCTCCAATGCATGAAAGTAAAAGTGAAAGTAAAGTTGCTCAGTCGTGTCCCACTCTTCACGACCCCATGGACTGCAGCCTACCAGGCTCCTCAGCCCATGGGATTTTCCAGGCAAGAGTACTGGAGCGGGTTCCCATTGCCTTCTCCGGTATACACTACTATATATGAAATAGTTAACCAACAAGGACCTACTATATAGGAAGTGAACTATACTCAATATTTTATAATCACTGCAGTCATGAAATTAAAAGATGCTTACTCCTTGGAAAAAAAGTTATGACCAACCTAGATAGCATATTCAAAAGCAGAGACATTACTTTGCCGACTAAGGTGCGTCTAGTCAAGGCTATGGTTTTTCCTGTGGTCATGTATGGATGTGAGAGTTGGACTGTGAAGAAAGCTGAGCGCCAAAGAATTGATGCTTTTGAACTGTGGTGTTGGAGAAGACTCTTGACAGTCCCTTAGACTGCAAGGAGATCCAACCAGTCTATTCTGAAGGAGATCAGCCCTGGGATTTCTTTGGAAGGAATGATGCTAAAGCTGAAGCTCCAGTTACTTTGGCCACCTCATGCGAAGAGTTGACTCATTGGAAAAGACTCTGATGCTGGGAGGGATTGGGGGCAGGAGGAGAAGGGGACGACAGAGGATGAGATGGCTGGATGGCATCACGGACTTGATGGATGTGAGTCTGAGTGAACTCCGGGAGTTGGTGATGGACAGGGAGGCCTGGTGTGCTGCGATTCATGGGGTCGCAAAGAGTCAGAAACGACTGAGCGACTGAACTGAACTGATAATGGAAAGGAATCTGAGATATATATATATATTAGAATCACTTTGCTGTACACCTGGATAACTATAAATCAACTATACTTCAATAGACATTTTTAAAAAAAGAATATGTTGGTGAAACCCCAAAGGTTATCATGCTCCCTTGTGGGGGGCTCCTGCATGGCTGTGAGCTGACCAACAAATAGACTGGGGTGTGTGTGAAAAAACTGGACTTTCCCAATTAGTCATGAAAATTCACATAATCAAATCCATTAATGGAATACCTAAACACACCAGTATTTAAGAGGTCATTCTAGTTTCTTTGGAATGCTGGAAATAGCTGTGTATGCTTGGATGTTTGGGGGAGGAGATCGGGTCCAAGTCCTCTTGTGAAGCTCTTCAGGGTCTCCACCTTAGATCCCTAAATCTCCTCAGACTTTCCTTACTGGGTCTACAGGCTATTCCTGAGTCATCCTAAGTATACTGGGGTTCAAGTTAAAAGCTAATAACCGGAACTGGAGAAATGAATAGCTAGGTATGTAATGAAAACATGTGGCCTTCCTGCTCTTCACTTGGATGTCTGTCTTGAGTAAATCCCAAAAGGTTTCTGTGTGAACAATTCCAAAGAATGAGAGAGTAGCAAGACTGAACTGAATCCTCTCATATTTCTGTGAATAGGGGATTGCAGGGAGGTTTGTTTGATTTAGGGAAAATAAAAGTTTGTTGCATCTGGAGTTTGTAGAACAAATTTATATTCATTACATGCAGGTTACTGGAAAAGATCCTGATCCTGGAAATATTGAGGGCAGGAGGAGAAGGGGATGATAGAAGATGAGACAGTTGGACGGCATCACCAATTCAATGGACATGAGTTTGAGCAAACTCCAGGAGATAGTGAAGGACAGGGAAGCCTGGTGTGCTGCAGTCCATGGGGTTGCAAAGAGCTGGACACAACTTAGCAACTGAACACCACCATGCAGGTTGGTATGAAAAATATTTAATAGGTATTGTAGTGCAATAGAATGGCCACAGCAGGAAGACTCTGCAGATTGCCTTATTTCTAAACCTTTATATGTCCCAGGGATGGATTCTCTGATTTTCTCTCTTTTCCTGAGTGATTTCATCTGCTTTCAGCACTTCAAGTACTATCCTTAGGTTGATGATCCTCAGATTGATGTATACAGTTAGCTGTCTAGTATAAGATTATGCATTTCTTTCTTAAAATTTTATTTATTTTTAATTGAAGGATAATTGCTTTATAGTATTGTGCTGGCTTTAAACACAGGCATTTCTTACTGGACAGTTTTACCTTGACTTACAAATACCTCAAACTAAATGCCTGAGAGTAACAGGGATTTGCCCAGTCCTGCCCGACTCTTTGCAACCCCATGGACTGTAGCCCGCCAGTCTCCTCTTTCCATGGAATTCTCCAGGCAAGAATACTGGAGTGGGTTGCATCCCCTTCTGCAAGGGATCTTCCCGACTGAGGGACCAAACCTGGGTCTCCCACATTGCAGGTAGATTCTTTACTGTCTGAGCTACCTGAGAAGCCCCGAGTGAACACGCATTCCTTCCACGTTAGCTCTACCTGTCGTATGCTCCACTTTGGAGCTGCTCCTACGTTGTCACCCAAGCCAGGAACATGGTAGTCACTGCTGGGTGTCCACCCCAATGCCTGACGGTGGACCCTCCAGAATATTCTGTGGTGTTGCCTGCAGTTTTCACTCCTTCTGCTATCTTGGCTCGGCCATCACCTCTTGCCTAGATTCTGTGCTAATTTTTGGTTCTGTTTCCAGTGTGTTGGGATCTTACATCTAGCCTTTACCAAGCCAACAGGGAAATCTCTCTAAAATGCACAGCTGACCATGTCAAAACCCCTAATGGCTCCAAATGCCTTGGGAATGCATCGCAAACTCCCTGATGTGATTTGTGAACCCACTTTTCCCATCCTCTTTTCTCCCTATTCCTTGCCCATCATCAGCTACACACGGCTGCCCAGTTTCCGCCAGCCATGGTGCTATGTACGGACTCCTTATCTTCCTCTGTGTGGCTTCCTCATTTTGGAATCTCCTTTTGTTTCCATCTGCCCCTCACCCACCTCCCAACTTGCATGCTGTATCTGACCTGGTTCCTTCTCAGTCTTGAAGGCTCAGCTCAGGTGTCACCTCCTCCAGATGGCATTCTGTCCCCTCCCTTTGTGTGTGCCATGCACTTTCCCTGATCTCCTGTGACATCTTGAATTTATCATCACATCCAACTTTTGCTGTTGTTGTTCAGCCACTAAGTCATGTCTGACCCTTTGTGACCCTGTGGACTATAGCAAGCCAGGCTCCCCTGTCCTTCACTTTATCTTGGAGTTTGCTCAGATTCATGTCCATTGAGTTGGTGATGCTACCCAACTATCCCAACTTACTGTATTATTATAATTATTTCCCGTGTTCCCCTTCTTTGCTACACTATGGATTTCAGAGAGCAAAAATCATATTTTCTATTTCTTTCTCCCTGTAGTATCCAGCCTGAGCCACAAAAGTGATCAATATGTGCTTCTTGAGTTAGTGAAAAAATGTTCTTTAAAAAAAAGTTTGCAGCATTGACAATCCCACTACCAGTTAATATCGTTTCTTGACGTGACCATCTGCAAAGCCGACCTTCTAGTTTCAGAATTGGAGTTATTTGGCCCACAGGGACAGAAGCTTTTCTAGGTTTGGTGTTATTTATTTGGACTTCTGGGCACATGCAGGATTTCCCTTCTCAGAGATCTGACATGCACAGAGGTCACTTCTGTCTCTACTAGGTCTTACTTTGCCTCTACCTCTCACTTTTTCCCTTTTGGTATAATTGCAGTTCATGGTCTAATACCGTGAAGCTCCCATTTCATGGTCCGCTCCACTGTCATGGAGGAGATCCTGAAAAATGGTGAAGACAGCTGTGCATGCAGCCACCTCGGCCGCCTTGCAGAGGCGGAGGCTCTAACGAGAGCAGCCCTTCCGTATTGACAGACTAAACCCCTCAGAGCCCTTCAGCCATAGGAAAACAGATTTTCCATCAACTCTGTTAGCTCAGTAAAATGTGGAAAAAAGCAGTTCATTCCAGCAGAATGGTGGGTGTGAACCTTAGAAACTGCTCTACCCAGCAGAGTAATGGGTTGCTACGATCCCTGCAATTATGTTACACAAATCCCAGTTTCCTGTTGGTGTGCTTTTTATTACAGGAAATAAAAGATTCATGCGTCCTATTCATAGATAACGGTGAGTTTTGTACTGAAAACTAACACGGTCCTCATGTCTCCAGAAGCAGCATCAGAACCCAACAACCCACAGAGCAAAGTGAAGGATATGAGCAAAGGAACGTGAGCTTTTGACACCCGTCCTGTAATTATACAGAAATAAACCCGCTTGTAAGTTAGAAAAGTAGCTCCTTGGTCCGAGGGTTGTGGTAACAACAGAAAGCAACAGTGGCGTGCAGCAGCATCATGAAACACAAAAGAACTGCAGAAAGGCAAAAATTCCATCATGCCTGTATTTACTAATAATGGTAGAAAATGAACCTGTATTTCAATGCATGTAGGAGGGGGATAGCTGGTTTGGATGTATGCATAACATATACGCTGCAGTTTCTTGCCAACTCAAAACACAAAATAAAGCTTGAGAACGTGGTCAAAAGAAAGTACAAAATCAAATCCTGTTTGGGAGCTAAGTGAAAATAATTCCCAATATGAAAGTGAATGGTTCATCAAAGAGAAAATAAGCATTCAGACATTAAGGATAAGCAGAACACAGTAGGGACGCGATTCCATTTTGAGACTGTGAGTCTCTGCTATGGGTTTCACAGTGTGAGGCTGGGGTGTGTAGACACTGAGATTTGGTCTGATCACAGAGGTGAGGATTGCAAAGTGGAATTAAAGCTGACTGCAGAGGACACACATCAGTCTGCGATGATGTAAGACCACAGGAGTTTAGAACGTTGTGTCACATTGTTAAAACAGATAATAAAGTGAGTGCAATGGCATCCAATATGTGATTTGTTTGTTTAGTCGCTAAGTCGTATCCGACTCTTTTGAGACCCCATGGACTATAGCCTGCCAGGCTCCTCTGTCCATGGGGTTTCCCAGGCAAGAATACTGGAGAGGATTGCCATTTCCTACTGCAAGGGGAAGATCCCTACTGCAGGGGATCTTCCTGATCAAGGGATGGAACCCATGTCTCCTGCTTGGCAGGTGGACTCTTTACCACTGAGCTACCAGGGAAGCCTTTATTTTCTTGGGCTCCAAAATCACTGCAGATGGTGACTTCAGCCATGTAATTAAAAGACACTTCTTCCTTGGAAGAAAAGCTATGATCAACTGAGACAGCATATTAAAAAGCAGAGATATTACTTTGCCAACAAAGGTCTATCTAGTCAATGCTATGGTTTTTCCAGTGGTCATGTATGGATGTGAGAGTTGGACTAGAAAGAAAGCTGAGAGCCAAAGAATTGATGCTTTTGATCTTCTGGGTTGGAGAAGCCTTTTGAGAATCCCTTGAACTGTGGTGTTGGAGAAGACTCTTGAGAGTCCCTTGGCTTGCAAGGAGATCCAACCAGTCCAACCTAAAGGAGATCGGTCCTGGGTGTTCTTTGGAAGGAATGATGCTAAAGCTGAAACTCCAGTACTTTGGCTACATCATGCGAAGAGTTGACTCATTGGAAAAGACTTTGATGCTGGGAGGGATTGGGGGCAGGAGGAGAAGGGGACGACCGAGGATGAGATGGCTGGATGGCATCACCGACTCGATGGACGTGAGTCTGAGTGAACTCTGGGAGTTGGTGATGGACAGGGAAGCCTGGAGTGCTCTGATTCATGGGGTCGCAAAGAGTTGGACGCGACTGAGTAACTGAACTGAACTGAACTGGACTGCAAGGAGATGCAACTAGTCCATCCTAAAGGAAATCAGTCCTGAATATTCATTGGAAGGACTGATGTTGAAGCTGAAACTCTAATACTTTGGCCACCTGATGTGAAGAACTGACTCATTGGAAAAGACCCTGATGCTGGGAAAGATTGAAGGCAGGAGGAGAAGGGGACGACAGAGAATGAGATGTTTGGATGGCATCACTGACTCAATGGACATGAGTCTGAGCAAGCTCTGGGAGTTTGTGATGGACAGGGAAGCCTGGCATGCTGCAGTCCATGGGGTCGCAAAGAGTCGGACACGACTGAGAGGCTGAACTGACAGACCGGGGAAGCCCCTGTGTGCTGCTTTAGGGCGAATGTGAAGGGAATCTGGGAATTTGTCAGAGGGCAGGATGGATGGCTTGGGTGGTGACCAGATGCTGAAGTGGCTTCAGGCGTGAAGAGCGGGATCCATAGCAGATGCTGCTGAGTGTGCAATTACTACACACTCGGTGCAGCTGGCACGTGCCCTGAGAGTGTGGTTATCACAGCACTGCAGACCCCCAGGGCACATGCCAGCTGCACCTTCGGGCCAACTGGATTTCAGTGTAAAAGATTTTCACTGAAGGCAGAGGTACTGCCACAGCCCCACACAGTGGAGCCTCAGTCCACATTTATTGAGCAAAATGTGGTACCAAAGTACATGCCTGGTTAATGATCTATTAAAGAAGTCATTACAATGACATTCAGTGTGACTTGCCACTCTATGATCAGACTTACACTTTCTACTTCGAAATGTCCATGTAACATGGAAGTTCCGGTCTCATTCTTGCCTTTGACGTTACTGAGAACAATGCGAAGGCTGGCTGCCCAGAATCCAGCTGCTCAGGAATCTCAATATTTTTAAAGTGAATTTAGATTATAACACAAAGCAAAAGTCAAGAGTTCTAACTGCCACCACCTACTGCTGTGGGTTATGCTAATTTGAAACTGAGTAGATGGTGCCATAATCTGGGGTTTGAAAGCAATGATTTCCAACAGCCTGGCAGCACCCAGAGCACACTGGCTTTGAAACATGCTGCATTCTGACCTTTTCTCAGTCTCAGGCTGGGGAGGAAGAACAAAGGCTTTAAAATTCAGATCGGAAGGTGCACAAACAGAGCCCTGAATGGATGCTGATGGAACCAATCTCACATTTCACCTCTGCAAAACTTTATGGGAAGTTTATGGGGATTTATTGTTTCAAGAACAGAAGGACATTTACCTACAGATGCAGGGGAATAAATTTCAAGTACATTTAGTATTGGAGAATGGTCGCTTTATTGCTGATTTCAATCCACTTGATTTTCCCCTTAATCTTCCACACTCTACCTTGAGCTGAACACACACACACACACACACACACACACACACACACACACACAAACAGTGTTAGTCTGATGCTTCATTGGTTTGTAAAATTTTCAAGGTGCTTTTAATCATAAAAAAAAACAATCACAATGTGTAAATCTATTATGGTACATTCAAAAATATAATACAATGTGGCATAAATAGTAAAATAGACTCAAGCAAATGGTCAACTGTATATTGTGACATGGCATGCAATTTGCAGAATGAAATGCATAGATAGCTCCAGTTTGATAAAAAGTAGATGTATAGTGCCTTATAGACATACATGCATATGTGAAGTGAGAGTGTTAGTCGCTCAGTTGTGTCAGACTGTTTGTAACCCCATGTACTGTGCCTGTCAGACTCCTCTGTCCATGGGGTTCTCCAGGCCAGAATACTGGAGTGGGTAGCCATTCCCTTCTCCAGGGGATCTTCCCCACCCACGGATCGAACCCAGGTCCCCTGCATCGTAAGCAGGTTCTTTACTGCCTGTGCCACCAGGGAAGCCGTATACATGTATCAGCCTAAGAATAAGCATATGTTGCTAAGTTCTGTCTGACTTTTGAACCCCATGGACTGTAGCCCGCCAGGCTCCTCTGTCCATGGGATTCTCTAGGCAAGAATACTGGAGTGGGTTGCCATTTCCTTCTCCAGGGGATTTTCCCAACCCAAGGATCAAATCCAGGTCTCCTGCACTGCAGGCGGGTTTTTTATTGTCTGAGCCACCAGGGAAGCCCTATATACAGGTATATACACACATATATAGAATATACCAGTCAATCCTAAATATACCCGTCAATATATCAGTCAAAATTGACTGAATACATATTGAATATTACAGTCAGTCCTAAAGGAAATCAACCCTGAATATTCATCAGAAGGACTGATGTTGAGGCTGAAGCTCCAATACTTTGGCCACCTGATATGAAGAGTCAACTCACTGGAAAAGACCCTGATGCTGGGAAGGATTGAAGGCAGGAAGAAAAGGGGATGACAGAGGATGAGGTGTTTAGATAGCATCACCAGCGCAATGGACATGAATTTGAGCAAATTTCGGGAGACAGAGAAGGACAGAGAAGCCTGGCATAATGCAGTCTGTGGGGTCACAAAGAAGTGGACAGAAAGGCTACCCACTCCAGTATTCTGGACTGGAGAATTCCACGGACAGAGGAGCCCGTCAGGCTACAGTCCATGGGGTTGCAAAGAGTCAGACATGACTGAGCGACTTTCACTAGCAACTGAACAACAAAAAATTAGAGCACATACACCTTGATACTTGCAAGAGTGTGTATATTCCTTTAAGCACAGAGTAAAAGGCAAAAGTCTAGCAGAATTCACATCAAACTCTAACGCTGGTTGGTTACCTTTGTGGATGGTAATGGATGGAGGATTTGTATTGGGAAGGACTGAGATTGTGTGTTTGTGTGAGAGAGGAAAAAAGAAAAGAGAAAGTTAAGCGGAAGAGGAAGCGAGGCTGCAAGAAAGGGAGCTGGGGGAGGAACTTAGGGTGGGGTTGAGCATGAGCAGAGTGTGACAGAGACACGTGGCGCACAGAGTGGGCGGAAGAACATAAGCCTGCTCTGTGTTAGGAATTCAGTGACCTTGGATGTTCCCGTGGGATACAAATAAAGGTCGGATTATCTTCCCATTACTTTTAGTCACTGGATTGTATTTTGGAGAAGAAATCCCATGATGGGACTGAGCAAGGCGGGCAGAGGAAGCCTTGGCTTTTGCATCTGGATGGTGGGTCTCTGGACTTTACTCTAAAGCTGTACTGGAGCTGCAGCGAGAAAGGGGCCATTCTTCCTGATCCGGAGAAAGAATAAGGTCCTTGAGACATTCATGAAGTGGTGGCTGCTGATGGCTTAACAATTACTCATCCTATCAAAAAAATTATTTTAGTAAGTGATTCTTGAAGATTGAAATGCCTTTAGGATCCAAACTAATTAATGTTCAATGGCATGATTTCAAGTATCAACACAGAGTAGGGAATAAATATTTCAATATCCCATGGTCTATATTTATACCTATAATAATTATCTAGTATTAATAGTTGCCTTGCATCCGTGATCTATGTTTCAGTGCCAGCATACATATAGACCCTCAGAAAAACATTTGACTTAACAGTCTTGACACATGAGGGGAAAACATTAGAATAAAAAGTGGACCATACAATTCTAATTTTCTGCACTAAGAAGAATCAAGTAAAGCCTTCCAAAGTTGACCTATGACAATGAACTTGGATATCAATACTTTAGAAAAAGTATTTCTAAATTATAAAAGGTATTTTTCTAAATAAAAATAGAATAAAAAGGGCAGGAGGGTAGGAGCAGAAGGAGGCAAGAGAGGATGAGATAGTTGCAAGGCATGAGTTTGAGCAAGCTCCAGGAGATGGCGGAGGACAGGGAACCCTGGGGTGCCACAGTCCATGAGGTCACATAGAGTCGGACAAGGCAGCGACTGAACAACAACTTTAGAAAATGAAGTTTACGTTGAAAAGTGCTTAATAAAAATAACGCTGTGAACAAAACTTACCCTACTCCAGGGAGGAAGCTTAAACCATTTCATGATTTTTCCTTTTAACACTAAACTTCAAAATATCTTTCTTTTTGAAGAAAATAGATGGGAAAATTTCCTTCTGCTCTATTTCACATGCTTGAAAAACTCTAAAGCAGTCTACTGTGTATTAATCAGAGAACTTAGAGCAGAAAGGGAACAAATTTTCACGGAAATCATTTGGAAGGTGAGAGACTAGCCCTGATTAGTTTTCACAAGGTATCACCATTCTGCAAAGGATTATTTCCCATGAGTGAAGCATAGTGTTCCCTCCAGATAATTTTCCCAGGCGCAGCTCTTTGTGCATCTCTCAACCTGGTATTTTATTCTTTTATAATCAACAGCTCACAAACTTCAGTGTGCGTTGGAATAATCTGTGTGGCTTGCTAAACATGCAGCTTTCCGAGCCTCAATCTCAGCTCTTCAGTATCACTCAGGCCCAGGTCCAGGATCTGCCCTTTTAATCAATCAGAACCTCACCTGCTTCTGTTGTGGGCGATGTTTTCTACAAAAGTACTGGAAACACGGCTTTGGAGTCTGGGTACCTTTCTAGAAGCCTGGCTCATTGTGAATACCATTATTTTGAACGTCGTGAAGGGCAAACGTGCCATTCCTTCCTGTTCTTGATGCAGCTGGACTGGGACATGAGGAAAGTCTGCCAAGAAATTGCCTTCGCTCCTGACTCAGGCTTCAGCCAGCAGGAACAGCCTGGAAACCTCCCAGACCCTGAGAGTGCAGGTCCAACAGCTTTGATGCACAAGCATGTTGCTTCCTTCGCCAGAGAGATCTGCACGCTGGGAGCCAGACTGGGCTGCTCCGGGGGTCCCTGGAAGAAGCTCAGAGACTGGGCACCCAGCCTTCCTCCAGCAGTTCCCTTCTTGTTTACTCGAATTCATTTGATGCTCAGGATGTTGTTCATCCTGGTTCTCTCCCCACCAAGTCACTCCTGGGCCATTCATTGCTTCTCCGGCCTCCACACATCTCTTAAATACTTGTCCTCCCCAGGCTGCACTCAGGCCCTCAACTCTTCTCTCTCCAGCCTCCCACCCCCCCCCCCCCCAGCCACCCACCCCAGCCATGACTGCCACCTTCCTGCCTCTGATGACTGCCATCCATGTCCCCTGCACAGACTCGAATCAGAGTTCTGGGATGAAGTGCCAAAATCCTAGCAGGACATGCCCATTTTTCTGACTTCCTACCAGAAGCTTAAAAGAGCAAGTGTAAAACCAAACTGACTGCCCTCACCCCCTGATGGGCCCCTCTGGGGTCTGCATCTCAAGGATTGCTGTGCTCAGAGTCCCCCACGAATAGGTAGCTTCACGGTCTAGCCCGAGCCACAGTTCTCCCAACCACACAAAATCAGATGCCAAATTCTGTCACTTCTACCCCCGAGGTGCCTCTCCAGGCATCTCCTGCTGTCTTTCTTCATCGTGTTTGACTCCCTGGTTACCCTCCTTCCCACTCCGAGCCATCCCTCCATCCTCCCCTGGGCCAGCAGGACCGCTTTCAGACACAGACCAAATTAGCCACGTGGGTCACAAATCCAACCCGCAGATTCAACCCCCTCTCTCTGTGATGACACTTCGCTTTTGTTTCCCTTCTTTTCTCCATCTTAGTTTACACAAAGGCTATGAATTATAGAGATAATGATCACACTAATCTTTATCGACAGTTTACTCTGTGTGTCCTCCCTGTGCTAGGCATTGATATGCATGATTCCACTTCAAAGTCACGAAACCCTAAAACACAGGTGCTGCTTTCATTCCCCTTTGCAGATGAGGCAGTAGAGCCTCAGAGATTAACTAACCTGCTCAAGTTCACATGGGTAGTAAGAGGGGCCTCAGAGTAAGTCTGACTGAATCCACATCTGTAATTCCAATCATTTCCCTTGACTGCCTATTTTCATTGCGCTTAAATAAATACGGTGCAGAGTATTCTTACTATACACATATAAAATAATTTCTATTCTACGGTGGGTGGAGAACAGTGATGGGTTTGAGCCGCTCGGTTGGCTCAGGGTGAGCTTGTCACTATATTGCCTATAAAACAAGCATACGTCTTAGAGGACGAATTCCATGGCCACAGCTTCTTACATTCATGCTTTACTTTTATGCTCATAGATTTCAAATGTATTAACTGTTAATGGCTGAGGAACTTTGTAACTCCTTCCACTGTAAATAGATTGGTTAGTTCAGCATTTTCCAAATATATTCAACAGACCACTAAGTTCAGAATTCTGAAATATCAATGGTCTTTGTACTTATAAGTATATAGACTGTGCTGTTTATTTTTATTTTGAGCCCCGTAGATATTATTAAAGAACATCACCATGTTTTATTCAGTTTAGAAATTGCGATAACTGGGACAAATCACTGCTTGAGACGATGTGGAGAGTTATCGATTAAACTGCTGATCCGTGTCATCAGGAGGCGGGCACATAAACCAAGGCTTGATAGTTGTTTTTTTTTTTAAAAAAAACTGAGACTGTAGGTACTTTCTTCTTGGCAACTCTTCTTGTGTATCTAATAAAGATTCATGCACTCTTAAACAAGCTCTGTGATAGGTGATGGGGGGATCAGATCTGTTCTCCCCTAATGGTAGTCAAGGCATTTGTGGATGCGGCAACCCCAGTGTCGGGAGATGCTTGAGAAATGGCAGGCACGCTGAAAGAATGGAAGCTGGGCGTAGTGGCAGTGAAGGCCTTTTGTTGCTGCTGTTGTCTAGTCACTACGTTGTGTCTGACTCTTTGTGACCCCATGGACTGTAGCCTCCCAGGCTCCTCTGTCCATGGGATTCTCCAGGCAACAATACTGCAGTGGGTTGCCATTTCCTTCTCCAGGGGATCTTCCTGATCCAGGGATCAAACTTGCATCTCCTGCATCAGCAGGCAGGATCTTTACCACTGAGCCACCAGAGAAGCCTGAAGGATTTTAAAGCCACAGTAAAATGTTTTCAAAGCTCTTTTCTTACTTATGATCCAGGTTCCAGGGAGCAATGGATCTGCAGTCCTGGTGGACCTGCCTGCCTCGTCCCTCCATCTGTCCCAGCCAAGCGTAACGTGTAACGAGCTTCTCCATTATCTCCGGGAGGCTTCAGAGCTCTCCTGGCTCGTTGCCCTTCTGGAATCTTGCCATGCCTCAAGGTGGAAACACCTCATGAATATTTCTGTGTAGA
Organism: Capricornis sumatraensis; assembly: GCF_032405125.1. NCBI lineage: Eukaryota > Metazoa > Chordata > Mammalia > Artiodactyla > Bovidae > Capricornis > Capricornis sumatraensis. The sequence continues at coordinate 115,468,866 of NC_091073.1, read as the reverse complement.
TTGATGCTCCTCATCAGACTACACAGAAAATAAGGACTTTGCCCATCAAACAGGATATAACATCTGCTTCTGTTGGTCCACATTTAACCCAAATGGCTCTAAGAATTAGGTACCTGCTTCCCCAAGGAAATGAAACAGATGGGGTCTTAAGATCCAGACCAGAGCCTCCATGAGTTTACTATGTTTTCCGTTTGTGAGTTCTTTTTAATTAAGTCATTGGCAAAATAACTTTTAGTAAAATCACTGAGAAGAGCCAACTCATTGGAAAAGACCCTGATGCTGGGAAACACTGAGGGCAGGAGGAGAGGGGGATGGCAGAGGATGAGAAGGTTGGATGGCATCACTGACTCAATGCACATGAGTCTGAACAAATTCCTGGAGATACTGAAGGGCAGTGAAGGCTGGCATGCTGCAGTCCTTGGGGTTGTGAAGAGTTGGACATGACTTGGTGACTGAACAACAATGCATTGGAAAAGACTTTGATTCTGGGAAAGATGGAAGGCAAAAGGAGAAGAGGGTGGCAGAGGAGGAAATGGTTAGATAGCATCATCAACACAATGGACATGAGTTTGACAAATTGCAGGAGATGGTGAAGGACAGGGAAGCCTGGTGTGCTGCAGTCCACGGGGTCACAAAGTGTTGGACATGACTGAGCAATTGAACAGCAACTGCTAGAATAAGACGGGGTCACAGAGTTAGACATGACTAGTGACTAAACACATTTTTAAATTAATTACTTGTCAATTTTGAGAACTGGGATAAGTATATTATTCCAAAAGGAAAATATAGATTGTTATGTGAGGGTATGAAGAAGATGATATGGTTAGGTATAGAAACAAAAGAATTTAAACAAAGGTTGTGGTTTATGTTAATTCATTGGGGAGTGGGAAAGCAAAATGCAACACATATTTGCCGCAGGTCCTTGATAAAAAGATACTACCTGCTGCTAGAAATAGATCCATAGTCTTGACATTTACACACACACACACACACACACACACACACACACACACACACAATTTTAAATGCAATTCTGTGAAGGTATATATGGTTTGGAATCCTTACAGAACCGGGCATAAGAACTATTTCAGTGCATTTTGTCTAAGCATGAAAGAATGAGGACCAAACGTTTCAGTGTAAAAAAAAATGTCAGCCTTAACAAAATCAGATGCCCTGAGAAAGGAAGATCACAGCAATCTATAATTTTATATCAGAAAATCACTGTGAACTTAGGACCTTAAAACCACATGTATATTCCGTCTCTGTCATTATTTACTGTGGCCCAGTTGCAGCGTGCTTACCTACCATTCACTTTCCTGGTTATACCTGGTGCCCGGATTTTGGATTTTTTTATTCTCTACTATTTCTGGTAAGGATGTGGATTCACATCTCAGAGCAGGAAAACAAAACAAATTGGAATGGGTCTGGTGCATCATGTTGCCAGAAACCAGGCATGTTTTTAAGAACCCTGGGAGTAGTAGTAGAAAAATAAAAGAATGGAATCAAGGTAAAGAGATTCCTGTCAGCAGAATATTGATGAGTCGAAGTGGGGGCGGGGGGGTTGGTGGAATGCAAGTGAGCATGAGTTACCGTTGACTAACACAAGTTGAATTTAGTCTGTGAACGGTCATTTGCTTATAATGATACTTACAAAAGTCAATATAAGGCATTTCAAAGACACTTATAATACAAAGAAGGGTAAATAAAATAGTAGAGGGTTCATGGTCTATTCTCTCTGTTAATTATATTCCTGACTATTAATTATATAGTACACACTTGGCAGGTACAAAGTCAGCAAGACAAATAACCCTCAGAGAAGTAGCTATTGTAATGAAACCAGAAAGGACCTGCCTGTAGCTGGAGTCAAACGTGAAAACTGAATGAAACCAAAGTTCGTCATTCATTAGCACCAGTGACCCTGCTGAGCAGAAATCAACAGGGACTTCAGAAAATTATCATCTGAGCCAGTGTCTTGAAGAGGAGAACCAAATGTGGACTCAAGGTGTTGTCTACTAGGAGGTAATGCTCCTATATGGTTCTAATAATCTAAATAAAATTACTTAAAAATTTCCCAACATGATATTCTAACCGATCAACACAAGTCAACACATTATAATGATAGGATCAATACAATTAGGTTATGTGATGTTGGTCAAATCATTTGTGAAGAAAGATCATTTAAAGCTAAAACCAGGGACTTCCCGTGTGGTCCAGTGGTTAAGAATCTGTTTGCTAACACAGGGAGCATGGGTTCAATCCCTGGTCTGTGACGATTACATGCTATGGAGCAACAAAGTCTCTTTGCCGCAACTACTGAGCCTGCTCCTAGAGCCCACGTTCACAACAAGAGAAGCTGCGGGAGTGAGAAGGCTATGCATGCTGCAGTGAAGAATGGCCAGCCTCGCCCCAGCACAGCAAGGAAGATCCAGCACAAAAAAAAAAAAACAAGCTAGTTTGACAGCTGCAGATTTAAGTGAAATGTAATCTGATGATCATGGGCTAGGGTTTAAATCTCCTTAGAAACCAGGGCCTTTGTCATTACCAAGAATCAACTGGTTCACAACTTAAACCCTTGGCTACTCTGAGACACTTACTTCTTTTGTTTTCATTGGGATATGCCAATAGTTTTGAACTCTAGGAAGCCACAACAGTAAAATAGCTTATGTGTTAGTAATGTAGCCTAGCGACAGAAATATAAATCAGGATAAAGACTAAGGAAAAAATTAAATTCACTATATTTGCATGTTGCAGAAAGTGAAGAGGAACTAAAAAGCCTCTTGATGAAAGTAAAAGAGGAAAGCGAAAAAGTTGGCTTAAAGCTCAACATTCAGAAAACGAAGATCATGGCATCCGGTCCCATCACTTCATGGGAAATAGATGGGGAAACAGTGGAAACAGTGTCAGACTTTATTTTCTTGGGCTCCAAAATCACTGCAGATGGTGACTGCAGCCATGAAATTAAAAGATGCTTACTCCTTGGAAGAAAAGTTATGACCAACCTAGATAGCATATTCAAAAGTAGAGACATTACTTTGCTGAATAAGGTCTGTCTAGTCAAGGCTATGGTTTTTCCAGTGGTCATGTATGGATGTGAGAGTTGGACTGTGAAGAAAGCTGAGTACCGAAGAATTGATGCTTTTGAACTGTGGTGTTGGAGAAAACTCTTGAGAGTCCCTGGGACTGCAAGGAGATCCAACCAGTCCATTCTGAAGGAGATCAGCCCTGGGATTTCTTTGGAAGGAATGATGCTAAAGCTGAAACTCCAGTACTTTGGCCACCTCATGTGAAGAGTTGACTCATTGGAAAAGACTCTGATGCTGGGAGGGATTGGGGGCAGGAGGAGAAGGGGATGACAGAGGATGAGATGGCTGGATGGCATCACAGACTCGATGAACGTGAGTCTGAGTGAACTCTGGGAGTTGGTGATGGACAGGGAGGCCTGGTGTGCTGCGATACATGGGGTCACAAAGAGTCAGACACGACCGAGCAACTGAACTGAACTGAACTGATTTTAATCTAGAATTACTGATTACCTCTGTACTTAGAACAATTTTGTGAGAGTTTTATATACTTTTGTATATAAAATTGTATATACAATTTATATTGTATAAAATTATATAAAATTTATATTGTATAAAGTTGTGAGAGTTTTATATACTTTTCAGGTATTTAGCATATTTAGGAAAATTGGACATAGCAGAATTTGTATTTAAATGTATTGCTTATAAAAACTTGATTAATTTTGCAATTAATGTATAAGTGTGTGGGAAATTTAATTTGTTAAATCTCTAAGTTTTAATTGTTAGTTGTATAAGTAAACAAGTAATCTATCAATATTTGGGAAATGTTGATAACTTTGTTGAAATAAATGGATACTGTTTTTGTCCCCTCCCATTCACATGCTAAATCCTAACATGCAACATGGTGGTGTTGAGAAGTGGAACCTAAGGAGGTGCTCAGGTCTTGAGGAATGGAGCTCTCATGAATGGGATTTTGTTGTTCAGTTGCTAAGTCGTATCTGACTCTTTGCAGCCCCATGGACGGCAGCATACCAGGCTTCCTTGTCCTTCAGTATCTCTTGGAGTTTGCTCAGATTCATGTCCATTGAGTCAATGATGCTATCTAAACATCTTGTCCGCTGCTGCCCTCTTCTCCTTTTGTGAATGGGATTAGTGTCCTTGCAAAAGAGGCCCTGTCACGACCCAGCAAGAAGATGGCCATCTATGAACCAGGGAGCAAGTCCCCACCATGCACTGAATCAGCCAATGCCTTAATATTAGACTTCTCAGCTGCAGGACTATGAGAAATATATTTCTATTGTTTATAAGCCACCCAGTCTACCATATTCTGTTAGAGCAGCCTGAGCAGACTAAGGCAGAAAGGATCTTTCTAAAATCCCTTGGACTCTAAAGCATTAACCTTCTTAAAGACACAGTTTCAAACCCTCCTTAAGAAACCGAGTCCCTGGAGAAGGAAATGGCAACCCACTTTCTTGCCTGGAGAATCCCATGGATAGAGGAGCCTGGTAGGCTGCAGTTCATGGGGTCACAAAGAGTTGGACATGACTGAGTAACTGAGCAAGAAACTGAGTAACTGGAAGAGTACTGGTTGGCCAAATCAGGCTCCCTACAATTATTCCCTTTTCAACATTGCATCTGACAGTTGTTTCATGGTTAAATGAGACATTTAATGATTTAATAGGGGCAGACCATTAACATGGTAGACTTCATGGCAAATAGATGGGGAAACAATGGAAACAGTGACAGACTTTATTTTTGGGGGCTCCACAATCACTGCAGATGGCAACTGCAACCATGAAATTAAAAGATACTTGCTCCTTGGAAGAAAAGTTATGGCCAACCTAGACAGCACATTAAAAAGTAAAGACATTATTTTGCGAACAAAGGTCCATCTAGTCAAAGCCATGGTTTTTCCAGTAGTCATGTATGGAAAGAAAGCTGAGCGCCGAAGAATTGATGCTTTTGAACTGTGATGTTGGAGAAGTCTCTTGAGGGTCCCTTGGACAGCAAGGAGATCCAACCAGTCCTAAAGGAAATCAACCCTGAAATTCATTGGAAGGAGTGACGCTGAAGCCGAAACTCCAATAGTTTGGCCATCTGATGCGAAGAACTGACTCATTGGACAAGACCCTGATGCTGGGAAAGATTGAAGGCGGGAGGAGAAGGGGATGACAGAGGATGAGATGTTTGGATGGCATCACTGACTCAATGGACATGAGTTTGAGCAAGTTCTGGGAGTTTGTGACGGACAGGGAAGCCTGGCGTGCTGCAGTCCATGGGGTCACAAAGAGTCAGACATGACTGAGCGACTGAACTGAACTAATATGGTAGAACAATATGACTGAAAAGAGTCTGGCTGTGTCATCTACTTTCTTAAAAGAGTGATAGGAACACTGCCTAAATCCACTGGATTTTTCAGAGGGCGAGAGGATGGAGGTGGTACTGTGAATTAATGTAGGGTTGGCCTGGCCCCTCTGGGGTATTAGTGTGGATGTGCGCGTCTGAGATACTGTCAACTCATATTTTCTCAATTTTGTGCAACCGTTTGCCAATCTATGCTCTCCAATTCTCCCAATTCACAGAGAGTCAGAGGGGTGCCTAGCAACAGTGACAAGCAGGTAAGGAACCCTTCAATTCTCTTAGACCCTGTACTTCTCTTCCTGGTACCTTTTCTCCCCCTTAAACTCTAAATTCAGCATGCTGAAATGACTGCACTTGGATGTTCTGCCAACTTTAGGGGGTGGGAGCTAACCAGACTTCATTACATTCAGAAACACCCAGAAAAACTTTGTGTAAATGAAGCAGACATTTCTGGTAGGACTGTTAACACTGAAGGCAGGTCAGTGCCTATATTCACTCCTCCTTGTCATCACTCTGGAGTATCCATCACTCGCAAGCAACCTCACAGGTTGCTCTGTGTCACGACTGAACACCTGGCCGAGCCTGGAGCACACGCGCCTGCATCAACACCCCCCGCCTCCCCCCACCGCTTCACCCACTGCCTTCATCTGCTTTGTTGGGCTCCGTGACTGTTTGCACTTTGCTCTCATCTCTCCCCATCACCACCAGTCACACCTGCCTCCCTGTAAAATTCAGAGTGCGCTGTCTCTCCTGTGTGTCAGGAGGTACACACCAGACGTGGCTCAGAGTGACGTTATTCCATCTAGAAACTTTTATGAGAGAGTATGCTCTATCTTTGGAAGTTTTAAGGAAAAAAGTACATTTCATATGACTGTCAAAAATTTTAACATTACAAAGTGAATGCAAATTTGATTATAAGGTGAGAAATTATAGTACTAACTAACAGTCTTTCATTTTGGAGCTGAGAAAGCACTGGTATTCTCTAAAAATGAGTTCAGATGCAGCACTTAGAGCAGAGGTGTTAATCAATTAGCAAAGATTATTATTTTTTTTTGATAGAAGAGATTTTTATAAGACTTGTCTTGCGAGAGCAGAAAGCTATTTCGAAAAGCACTGACGTTTAATAATCCAACCTGTATCCCTATGAAAGTATGAAAATTTCCATTTGGAGCTCAGTCTTTGAGGATCACCATTTTCCCCATAAAATGTTCTTTGCTTTCTGTAATAGCTATAGGCAGGGACACATTTGATATGCACTAAATTTTCAGATCTCCATGTATTTATATAAATAATCCAAACAGAAATGGGTTGTTTCCAACAGTTTTAATTAGTTTCTCATGTATGTAGATCATAATCCAGTTTTACTTAGATGTTACATTAAGTAATGGCTGTTAAATGTAAATTGAGTGTGTACCTGGGCGCTTTAATTTATAGACATCTCCTTGGAGAATACGGAGCATCACCACCACTGTCCTATTACTCAGAGTTTTATCACTAGCCTGAAATTGACCGACTAAATGACTGTCGTGGGTAACACATATTGCTGTAAAATTGAGCACTGACTTATTAGGAAATAAAAAGCTTGAGGGATCATTGGGGTATTTAATATCAAGACTGGCTTGTTTTCCCATTATACTTGATAGAGAAGCAGCCAAATCGCCCAGAAGGAAACTTTATGACAAAACAATCTCTTTTCTATCTATGTCACTCCTCGAAGTGATTGTGGACCATTTATAATCGTACTCAAAGCACTTCCCAGCCCTTGGCTCATGATTTCTCTGTGCAAGAGACTCAGAGGAGAGACATGTAAATGACCTGTCATATCCAACTGCTATTGCAGCAAGTTGATGAAACCAAGCAATTTCTATAATTTTAGTGCAGTCTTCCTTGCATTAAAGCACCCACCCCTGCCTCCTCCCTCTACCACACCACAGAAAGAAAAAGGAGGGGAAAGAAAGGAAGAAAGAGCAAAGAAAGAACAAATAGTGGTTTTTAAAGGCTCTTTGGGAAAGAATTATATTCAAGGCCTGAGAGCCATGGAAGTCTAAAGATAAAAGAAGAGAAAAATGCTCTGGGCGTCCAAAGTGAGACAGTCTGCACAGTCCCCAGGGCAGGGAGCCCAGCCTTTGCCATCTCCCTGCCAGGGAGTTTAATAGAAAGGCCTGCCTTTTGATCACCACGTGGGTTCCTGCGACTGAGGGAGAGCCTGGCCCCCCTGCCAGCAGCGCTGAGGCTTGGGCAAGACTCCTCTGCGGTTCCCACCAGATGGCAGCAGAAGGCCAGGTTTGTGTGCAAACTGCCGTCCTGGTCCAGAGTAATGAATGTATTAAAGGAAAAATAAATTCCGAGTCCTGTGAGAATTTATATTAAGGAACACTGCCTCAAGAAAATATAGTCTTCTTCCGTGAAAATGTTTCTCAATTGTGTGTTGTTGCAGCACGTGAGAAATTTCGCCTTTCAGGTTATCGTAAGATGAGAACACAGCATTTAAGAAATCTGTGGATCGGTGATATCACGTCTACAGTCATTGAGTGATCTACCCCTTTCCATTGAAGAGGTGCTGGCTTCAGGGATACGTTAAGGAAAGATGGCAATTGTCTTTTCTCTTTTTAGAGAAAGAGTGAGTCTTAGTTATATAATTTCTAGACCTAAACACAGGTGATCAATGATGTGCTGAGCACACAGTTGGGGTTCATTACTTTTGCACTTTTGCAAAAGTCCTTTGAGAGTCTCCAGAGATAATCGACTCAATGGACGTGAGTTTGAGCAAACTCTGGGAGACAGTGAAGGACAGGGAAGCCTGGCATGCTGGAGTTCACGGGGTCGCAAAGAGTCAGACACGACTGAGTGGCTGAACAACAACAACAAAAGATAACAGTCATGTAATCATGAAGGATGAACGTTTTAAGAAATAGACATAATCATCCTTTTCCTTCAAATGCAAGTATTTTCTTTCATGCCTAAGGGAAAGGGTATGAAGAACCTTTGATTGTTTCTGTCTTTGGTGGAAGAAGAGGCTGTTCACCTCACTGGTGAGGAAAACATGCATCTCAGTCTACTTTATTCTCATGGCCTCTGGTCTAATACATACTTACACACACCTTGTTGAAGGCAATTCACATAGCCTTTTGGGAACTCGCTTCCTCATTTGCAAAGAGAGGACAACCGAGATCCCGACAAACGCTGACATTCGAGATTTGTTTTCTTCTTATTTTTTCTCCTGCTCTATAATTTTCATCAGTAATATCTATAAAGATTTTTCCTAGACAAAATAAACTCTGCATAGTGAGGATTTAAATTAAATACCTCTTGGATTACTACTGTGCTTTGGGGAGGCATAGGTAGAGAGTTATTCAAAACTACCTTCTCAGGAATTACCTGATTCCTTGGGGGCATTTACATCAAAAACCGATGACTTGAATGGACAAGTTCATTAGTTAGCCTGAAATGGGGTTTGTTGCCGAACAAACAACTCTGAAATCTCAGTGGCTTAACCCAGCAAATGCTTATTTCTTGCATCTGCTATAGCTTCACTACAGACAGGCTCTGCTCGATGTCACCCTCACTCTGGGGGCTGGCTCAACCATCTGGAGTGATGGTAGAAGGAAGATATGGTGAGTCACATGCTGGCTCTTGAAGACTTTGAGGTTAAAGTTACACATTACCTGAGCTCCCATATCATAGTCCAAAGCAAGCCTCACGTGACCACAATGAACTTCAATTCAGGCCAGAGGAAAAATGCAATCCAACCACGTGCTTGGGAGGAGGAAAACCAGAATACCGGGGAACAGGACGCGGATACAAATTCAGTGAGAAATACTCAAAATGTAGATACTACCATTTAACCACTAGGAAGGGCTTCCCAGGTGGCGCTAGTGGTAAAAAACCTACCTGCCATTGCAGGAGACATAAGAGACATGGATTCGATCCCTGGGTTGGGAAGATGCCCTGGAGGAGGGCATGTCAACCCACTCCAATATTTTTGCCTGGAGAATCCCATGGACAGAGGAGCCTGGTGGGCTACAGTCCACAGGGTCTCAATGAGTTGGACACAACTAAAGTGACTTAGCACACATGCCTGCAATCACTAGGAAAATTTGTCCTGCTCCTCATTTTTCCTTCTACAAGCAATGAGATTTGCTGAATTTTCTTGAAAGCAAACATTTTGAAATCTAGATTTCAATGCATTTTTCATTTTGTGTAAGTTTTCCTTCTTGGAAAGTCAAGGAAAGAATGTCAAAAATAAGTATTTAACAGCTTTTCTTTATCACTTTAGATAGGATGAAACGGAGGACAGGAAGATCACACAAGTGAAAGAATCAGTTATTATGTTTTAAAGTACATCGATCTTTATACCCGAAACCATATTTATTAAGGTAATTGAATCCAACTGTTCTAACTCTGTGATATGATCCCAGGCTTTCTATGAGAAAGAATTACTTTGCTGATAAAACTTACATGAAAAGCAGGGTCAGAATAAATCATCTAAAGCTAGTTGAATTTTATTTTTAAATAAGTAAGTGTGTGGTGAACAAACCAGGAAAGTAAAGTAAAGTAAAGTATGTTAAAACATAAATTAAAATGGTTGGATAAGACACTTGTTTAATTATCTATTTTAGGCCAATTCTAATCAGACGTAATCAGCCAGGTGATACCATTATTGATGAGATAATTCACGCAAAATGTGTAATTGCCCTGTCTCCATTTAGCTTTGGGCATATAGTTTCACATCTGAAGAAAAGAGAGATGTTAAACAAACAGTATGTAAGTTCTGGCCTATTGAGGCAGGAGGCAGATGGGGCTCCCCAGGGTAAAGCAATTGGAGATTCATTCTATATTGACCGAAACTCCAAGACAAGAAGAGCAGGGCAATTAAGGGAGGAGGCTGGTCCCTGCACAGACCACATATTTCTAGTTTCTAAAGTTAGAAGACCTTCCGGACCACACATGGGCAGAACAGGCTCCCTGGAGGCCAAAAGAGAGTCATGTCAAGGGATGTTCTACTGCCTTTTGGCAGGATCCATGTTGGCTAAGGGACGCGCGTGCACACATGGGAGGATCCTGAGATGCACCAAATATGGAGTGTGAAGCAGGCAAATCATAATGACTGGCCAAAGGAAACTCAGTAGAAATGCCCCATAGAAATAATTCACGCTACCACGAGGGGCAACTCAGGGACTCTCCCTGAGTCTGCCTGTGTGTCTGTTCACATGTACTGTGCTCTTTCTCCTCCTAATAAATACTTAGTAAATACGCTTTACTGCATTCTGTCTTTGTGGAAATTCTTTTCTGCAAAGCTGAAGGGCCAGGACCCTTGTCACTGACCACTGGTCGAATGGCTAGGGACTGGAGCTTTCACTGCTGCGAGCCAGCCCAGTCTCTGGTTGGGAACCCAGGCCCTGCTCCAAGCTTTTGCAGGCCGAGGCCACCCAAGGTCACTATGAGGGACTCTGATGGGGCATCTGAATTTGAATTTTCCCAATGTTTCTCAAAATGGGGAGAACTAACATTGATATTGTCTGTGGGTTGCTGTTCTGAAGCAGCCAAACAGAATATCTGGGTGCAGAAAAAAAGAGACCAGAAATTACTACCCAGAGAAATTAAAACGTACCTTTTAGAGCCATAGGTGGAAACGTATGTAGAGCCACATGTTTCCATAGCTAAATATAAATTAGTATCTTATTGGCACATACTGTGATATTTCTCAGGCTTGAAGAAAATCAGACATTATGGCTTTAATCGCCCTATTCAACTGTGTTCTAATGTTCAACTGGATCTAATCAACTGTGTTCACATGAAGTTTCTGAGGTAAAAGTCTATACATGTTGGTAGATTTATGCCAAGAAACCCCATTTTAGTGATTCTATGAATGTTCATGACATCTACTAATAGAAGGTAGGAAGCAAAGGCTCCTGTGATGGTGGAAAGTAAGAGAGGAGAGATGGAACTGACAAACCCAGTTAGAAATCAGGTCTATAATCGTCAACAGCAGGGTTTCTCAGCTTTGGCACTGTCACTTTGTGGGGCCAGATGGTTGTGGGAGCCATGTTCTATGCGCTGTAGGTATAAACAGCATCCCTGGCCTCTACTTACTAGGCACCATTAACACACCCTGTCTCCACCATACCACACCCAGTGTGACTAGCAAAAATGTCTCCAGTCACTGCCAAGTGTTCCCTAGAGGAAGAAGGTCATTGTAATGGTTGAGGATTATTGATCTGTACCATAAGAGGGCTGGCCATTATTGAATCGGAACTGTTGAATTTCTTAAGAAATTGCTTTTGATTCATCCTTTAATTAATTCTGGGTTTTTTATGAAAAGCTAAATCTTGCATTACACAAAACTATGTGACTAACCACGTATATTCATTCTCACAGAAAATGAAGAAAGTGAAAGTTGTTCAGTCTTGTCTGACTCTTTGTAACCCAGTGGACTGTAGCTCACCAGGCTCCTCTGTCCAGAGGATTTTCCGGGCAAAAATACTGGGGTGGGTTGCCATTTCCTTCTCCAGGGCATCTTCCCAACCCAGGAATAGAACCCAGGTTTCCTGCCTTCCAGGCAGACTCTTTATCATCTGAACCATCAGGGAAGCCCATTCTTACAGAAGGCTCACATTTTACAGATGAATATCTACAAAGACTGCAGAAGGAGGGGAAAAATAAGAAACATTAAAGGATTCAGAGGCATATGGACTATTGAACTTGTCACTAAACTTTTCCAAATATTTGATTCAGAATTTTGGCACCACGTGTAGAAAGAAATTGTGATACTGTCTGATAGTTCTTGCAACCTGTAAACAGGTCATAAAGTCAAGGGATTTAGAAATTACACAGTTCAACTCCTTTATTTTGGGGATCAAAAAAAAAAAAAACAGATTCAGAGAAGATAAAACTTGTCCAATCAATTACAGGAGCCAGAAACTAAAATTCAGATTCCTCTTCAAAACACATTGTTCTCTCTCTTAAAATGTGGTAATTTTTTTGTCATTGCTGGAGGTCCATTTCTTACTATGTGTATCTCAGTGTGAATTTTTTTAGCAGTGTCATATAGGACTTTCCTACTCATTGAGAGATACGAGTTAATCAGTCTTATGTCAGCAGAGCAAGCTGTTTTCCACACATCAGAAACCTCACATTTCAGGCAAAAGAGGTATTATTCATTCTTCCTCACACTGAGACATCAAATAATTAAGTATCCTGAGGAATTTGCAGAGTTGAGGCACAAATGTTCATAATTTGGAGACAATATGACCTTGGAAGGATCAAAAGTTGTTCATCAGGTAAGTAAGAGGGGTGTCAGAGAAGGCAATGGCAACCCACTCCAGTACTCTTGCCTGGAAAATCCCATGGATGGAGGAGCCTGGTAGGCTGCAGTCCATGGGGTCGCTGAGAGTTGGACACGACTGAGCGACTTCCCTTTCGCTTTTCACTTTCATGCACTGGAGAAGGAAATGGCAACCCACTCCAGTGTTCTTGCCTGGAGAATCCCAGGGATGGGGGAGCCTGGTGGGCTGCCGTCTATGGGGTCGAACACAACTGAAGTGACTTAGCAGCAGCAGCGGCAAGAGGGGTATAGATTGTATATTCTATATTCTTTAGAATATAGAATTCTTTATATACAATAAAGAATTTGTATTCTTTATATTCTTTATATACAATCTGGCATTCTTTACAACTTCCAGCACAATCCAGAAAAACTTCCTTTGATAAATTATAAAAAAATGGTAAAAATATATTCTAAAGTGAGAAGTAGAATTTTGTTTATACCCATAATTTAAAACTGGAGATGAAAAAGATAGAGAAGAATAAGGAGGTCTCTGCTTTTGAGTCATTATTGTAACACATCACCTACCTTTTTGCCTTTGGCCTAAATAATTATCTAAAAAGCTAAGAGCATACCTCTGACAATTTGTAGAGTCGAAGAAACTTTGGATTGAAAAAAAATTTATGTAGGAAGATGATTTATAGAAATTCATTTAAGCACAAAGGATTTACTATATAGCACAGGGAACTACTGATATATTCAATATCTTGTAAAAGCCTATAATGGAAAAATAATCTGAAAAATATATCTGAATTCCTTTGCAACACACCTGAAACTAACACAATACTGTAAATCAACTATATTGCAGTTACAAAAAATAAAATAATTTAGGTTCTTAATATAATATTAAATATGTATCCTATGCTCCTATCTCATATCTTGGTATTCTGCTCAAATAAATGAAATCATTTAATCAAATGTTAGATTTATCTTTGTAATCCAGAGCCAGGTGCATAGTATATGATTTGAGGTGAGGAGGTGAAAACAGGAAGGAATGGAAATGAATATAGAAATAAATAACAGGGGGTGAAGAACACTGACTTTTAAGTCCAAAGCAGGTACTTTTGTATAAACCCTCTAACACCTCCATCCAGGTTACATAATGGGTTGCCTTGGGCCTTGGATTTCATCAATGGCTATGAACTGGGAGGAACCTCATCCTTTCTCTCTTAGTAGCCTGAGAACTCCAGGGATATCTCTTAGGTGATACATGAAACTATCTGATAATATAACTAGGCAACCCATTAGCTCTAATTTCATGCAGTGAACACTGACCTTCAGTGTGTTAGGCCAGTGGCTCTCAACCAGGGGTGGTTTTGTCCCTAGGAACATCTATCAATATCTAGAGACATTCCAGCTGTCAGAACTTGGGGCCGGGGGTTCTACTGGCATCTAGATTTCAGCTATGTTTCTAAACATCCTAAAATACACAAGAGAGTTCTCCACTGTCTGACCTCAATTGTAAGTACTACTATGGGTGAGAAACCCTTTATAAGACATTCTGCTAATCCTACAGAGAAGGGTTGGCACCGTGGCTCATGACCAAATGCAGTCTAGGCTATGAATAAGCAATGGTTCTGTCTTTCTAAATGATTGGGGAAAAAAAGAATGCTATTTTGTGACATGTGACATTTATATGAAATTCACATTTTAGTGTCAATAAATAAAGTTTTATTGAACACAGCCATAGCCATTCCTTTACAAATGTGGTCTCCAGCTGCTTTCACAGACCATGGCAGAGTTGAGCAGTTGTGACCGAGACCACCCAGCCTGAAATATTTACCATCTGGCCTTTTACAGGAAACGTCTGTCAAACCTTATATAGAAGCATATCACACAAGCTGTCATTTGTTTAGGAAGGTGATTTGACAGACTTTAGCTTAACTCTTGGAAGACTTGCATTACTTGGAGATTTAAGCTGTTTTTATAATTTTCTGAATGTGGGAGTTTGAGGGGGATGAGGGCTATGAGGAAATCCTGAAAAACCAAGACAAAGTAGGCTGACAACCAGCAAGCAAGTGGGGCCAGGGGATGCAGGGGTAGGGGAGAGAGGCTACTCTTCTGCCATCCGAATAGAAAAGTAATTGTTTACTTGATTACCTAATCCATTATTCAGATAATGAATAAGCAAAGCTCTTTGTTCCGAAGGGAAGGGGCCATGTGTAGTCACTCAGAAGTTTTTATGGCTGTTCCAAGAGCACATCACAACCTTGAAGAGTGAACTGCCCATGAATTTTCAAATGACTTCTCCAGCTTCTCTTCTTTAAAAAATAAATAAGCCTCAAGCAGGCACTGGTGAATTAAAGGCTTGTATACAGCATTTATAAAACTTATTGACAGCAGAGATTGCAGAGGAGTTTTCACAAGGTGAGTATTTATAGGAAAAGAATCAAAATCCACAATTCATGCTTTCAGAAATGATGTCAACAGCATCACTCCTTTCCTTTAGGAGCTTTGTCAATGAGGCTGCCTGCGAAACTACCCATACAGGAATCCTTCTCTTCTATAAAGCATCACAGATGTTCCTCACCTTCTTCAAGGAGATACTTGTTCCTCCTGTTGTAATCACACAAAATAATCCACATTCTAAGCAGAAGCGAGATTCTCCTGATGACATATGACAGCAAGACATCTACTATTGGTCTCATAAAATTGGGATATTTTGGGGGGTAAGAGTGAAAAGTCATCTGAAAAGATGTTCTATCTTTGAAACATGAGATGCTAGCACTGAACACTGTTAGAATCTGTAAAGCAATTATCTTTCAATGATAAAAAACTGAATTTTAAAAAATAAGAGGCAAGATTCTACTTTAGTCAATGTGAGAATAATTAAAAAAAAAGAAATGATTAAGTAGGGGTTTAAAATGCTTTTAGCACATTGTCAGTAGAGCATATTATTTAATAATATTTAAAGCAACTGTTAACTTTTTAATCTGGCATTGTTCAGGAATAAGTTTTCAATACAATGAAGTTCACTTCCACTAGGTAACACTTAACAGTGCATTGCAGAGTGAAAATTCTTTTGGCGTTAGAATGTCATTTGGATGTAAAAATACATCTTTTAAAAGTAGAACATTTCAAATACAACCAGAGCTTTAACAAAAAATAACTCTTAACATGGATGAAAGTTCATCATTTGAACCTTTACTCTTTAATGTGCTAGTGATAAGCTGCTCAGGGTAATGCTTATTTCTGAAGTTTCTATGTCCTTGCCCCTTTCAACCAACTGCCATTGTTTATTTTTCCTTGTATTCATTGGATTTGCCTCTACTTAGTTTCATCTCAGCATCTACAGTTGTTTTTAATATGTTGTGGGCTTAAAATCAGAGAACTAACCTTGACAAGACTGATAGTAGTATAAAGTAATCCTGAAGGAGTCTGGGTTGAAAGCTGAGCCATGCCATTCTCTAGCTATGGGGTCTTGGACAATTTGCTTAACATGTTTCTTCATCTACAAAAGGGGGATGATAGTAACTCACTTCATGGAGTTTTCAGAGAGTGAATTAAGTCTAGATATAAAGTGCTCAGAAGAGTGACTGGCACATAATGAGTGAAGTCACACTTAGGATCTAACTATTACAGCAAGGGCTTTATTAAGCACATAATTTTCACCAATTTCTCTGTTTGAGACTTAATTTTAGGGTTGATGCATACTGCCTCTCTTTTTCCTATTATCTTTCATGTTGATTTCTTATCCTCTCTTTCCTCATCTTCTCCAGAAGTCACCTATTGGGATTTCTCAGAAGATAGAAATTTCACCTTTCTCTTCTCTGGCCCCACTAAGTATTGCTGGTTGAAAGCTAATCTCTAAGTGTAAGATTCTAAACAGACATTCAGGGAAGCCTAAGAACTCATAGATATATTTATTAAATCCTTAAAAATTTCACATTTTAATTAATTAACAACACTTAAAAGACACAAGAGAATTCTATGTGCAGCCAAGATGGAGTAATAGGCACCTTTTAAAATCCTATAACAGCAGCTTTCTGACATTGGACATCAAGCGCTGCAGGACAGTTATGCCTGAGAGATCACACACAAGGTGAGCCCCAAATGGCTCCAGATCATTGCCTGATAATAGTTACCCAGCCCTCAATGCAAAGAAGGGGAACTCAGGAAGCTGGCAGACTCCCTCATTGGAGGAGACAGAGTTGGTAGTCTAAGGTCCTCAGCACAGAATCCCAGAGAGAAAGATAGACCTGCACGGGCAGAGAGGTTCAGGATCTGTGGAGGTTCTCCCCTGAATCTTCAGCTGAGTACAAATAAGTTCATTCATGTATACAAGAAAGCTACCTTGGTCGGGGAAACACGACTTGAAAGGATCTGAGGGAACAATCTCCATGTCTCACACAAAGCCAAGAATAGTTCATGTTCCTACCAGTCAGAGTGAAAAACCCTTGTAATTCGAGGGCATGAGGAAAAGTATGCAAAAGGCAATCACACTGGTAATGGGGAAAAATTAGCCCTAGAGAACGGCTTCCTTGGTTCTTTCCTTGGTTCACAAAGTTTAAAAGCAAGTCTCAAAAGGGTCAACTACTTTCAAGTAAGTTTGTTACATCTCTGAATAAAGCTCAAGAATATTATAGGAATATAAAAATATCCACTCCCAATAAGGGGGAGAGGGTGGAATTCACACTGTCTGGCATCCAATAAAAAATTACCAGGTGTGAAAAGAAGTAGGAAAATAAAATCCTCAATGAGGGGAAAATCAATCAATAGAAACTGATGCAGAAATGACTCAAAGGATAGAATGATTAGATAAGGGCATTAAATTATTGTAACTATTTTTATATACTCAAGAATGTATTGAATAATTGAGGAATAATTGAACATACTAAGTAGAGGCATGGAAGATATACAAAGACATAGACCAAATTCTAAATGAAAATACACCAGAAAGGATTACCTGCAGAACAGATAACACAAAAGAAAAGATTAGTCAACTTGAAGACATGGCAATAGAAACTAATAGGGAGAGAAAAAAGACTGAAAAAAGTGGAGAGCATCACGGAACTGCAGGACAATTTCAAGTGGTCTAATATGCATAAAGGCAATCCCCCAAGGTAAAGGATATCCTCAGAGGTAAAGCAGAGGACAAAGAGATTTGAAGAACGAACGGCTTAAAAATTTCCAAATTTGATGAAAGATGTAATCTACAGATCCAAAAGGAACAATAACCTCCCAAACCAAAGAAACATGAAGGAAACTCTGATAAGATACACTGTAAGCACATTGCCTAACAGCAGCCAGAGAAAAAGGACACGGCTGCATATGAAGGTATGAATGACAGCAGATCTCTTCTAGGAAACAGTGTAACTCAGGACTCAGTGGAGGTTTAATGTAGAAAAAGGGGGGAAAAAAACCTGTCAGTCTAGAATTCCATACCCAGTGAGAATGTCTTTCAAAAAACCAATACAAAAATGGTTTTTTGACACACATATACTATACTAGAAATTTGTCCATTTTATCTGTTCTTAAATGCATTGGCAAAGTTTGTTCATAGCATTATCTTGAGGTGAGGTGAAGTCGCTCAGTCGTGTCTGACTCTTTGCGACCCCATGGACTGTAGCCCGCCAGGCTCCTCCGTCCATGGGATTTTCCAGGCAAGAGTACTGGAGTGGGTTCCCCTTTCCTTCTTCAGAGGATCTTCCCCACCCAGGGATTGAACCCGGGTCTCCCGCAGTGTAGGCAGACACGTCTGAGCCACCTCTGCTGCCTATAATTATTTTCCATTTTCATTTCCTGTATTGGTTATTTGTTGTGATTTTTAAAAATTATTTAATGGGTTATAGATTTTTATATTTTCAAGGAGCTAACTTTTGACTCTACTTACTCTTTGGATTCTATTAATATTCTAGTCTTCAAATTCATTTCATGAAGGTCATTATTTTTAGCTTATTTGAGGTTAGCTGTTAGTTTCTAGTCTTAACTGAATTATAATGTAAGCATTTAAAGTATAAAATAAACTATAACTACCTTTGTGATGTCTCTAATGAATTTTCATTTATACAATTATTTATTACCACTCAGTTCTAACTATTTTTGATTTTTCCTCCTAAAAAGTGATAAAATGTTTCAACTCTTTCATTTACATCTTAGAAGACTATGTGTTCATTTCTTTTGCTCAGACTCTTTATACCCATTAAATCAAGTTTGTTAATTATGTTTTCAGAAACTTCTATTTTTATTTACTTGTGTGTGTGTGTTAGTCACTCAGTCATGTCTGACTCTCTGTGACCCCATGGACTGCAGCCTGCCAGGCTCCTCTGTCCACGGAATTCTCCAGGCAAGAATACTGGAGAGGGTTGCCATTTCCTTTTCCTTTATTTACTTCCATGTGCTTAATTAAAATTGTCAGCTTTGAAATTAGCATGTAAACTTTTATTATATGATATTGGACTTGATTTATTCATATGCTTTATATACTTTGAGAATATTTGCTTAGTGCATTCAAGTTTAAAATTACTATATTTTCCATGCAAATCAAATCTTTTGTCATAATTTAGTGACCTTTTCTATCCCTATAAAGGCTTTTGTTTTAAAGATTATATTACCTGATATTATCATAGTTACGAGGCTTTTCTTTTATTTATTATTTGCCGGAAGCATATCTTTTCACCCTTTTAAATGCAGCCTGAGTCTTTGTGTCTGAAAAGAACATTTAGCTTCTTTTTAATCTAATATGACAAATTCTTTTAGCTAGTCCATTTAGTCCAATGACATTATATATGTGTATATGTGTGTGTGTGTGTATGCGCTAGTGTATAAAGATTGAGAGAGAGAGACTTGTTCCTTCCGTCTTATATTGTTGTTTTTTTTTTTTCCTCTTTCCTGATTTTTAAATAATTCTTTCCCTTTCCTTCCAACTTTTGGGTTGACTATTTTGTATTTTTCCTCATTCAATTTCCTGTCCCATTCCGTTTTGAAGTTATATATTATCTAATATTAAGTGGGCACATTTGGAATCTTACCACACACAAAACTCAAGAAAGTCTAAAGTTAATTGGTTATTTTAAATCCTCTCTAAATCCTTTTCAAATACAAGCTTCTTAGAAAACTAACTGATTACTTCTTTCATGGCTTCAGTTCAGTTCAGTTGTTCAGTCGTGTATGACTCTTTGCGACCCCATGGACTGCAGCACTCCAGGCTTCCCTGCCCATCAACTTTCATGGTTTACAGGCTTCATTTTTAATTGTTTCATCCAATCCTCTCTTTTAAAACACTAATTTAAACAATTGATATTTCATTAGCCAGTTTTATACATTTTTTACCTATATGTCCATCAATTTCTTTGATTTCAATACTGCTTATATCTCAGGCATTTATTTATTTTTAAATGAATTAAATCCTTTAGAAGTCACTTTAATAAAATTATTTTGGCCTCAAACTCTTTCAATTTTTATTTACCTTTCTCTCACCTCTTTGAGGTATCATTCTACAGACTTGTCTTTGAACTACTACAGACACTGTGCAGGAAACCTGTGCCATGTGCTTAGCCGCTCAGTTGCGTCTGACTCTTTCAACCCCATAAATGTAACCTGCCAGGCTCCTGTGTCCATGGGATTTTCTAGGCAAGAATACTGGGGTGGGTTGCCATTTCCTTCTTCAGGGAATCTTCCCAACCCAGGAATCAAACCCAGGTCTCCTGAATTGCAGGAAGATTTTTTACTGACTGAGTTACAAGGGACAGGAAAATTATGGTTATGCATTAAGGCATGAATTCAAAACATCTATTTGAAATTATTTCATATTATTATAAGACCAAAACAGGCTTATTTTAGATGACTTTTAAAACCAACATGGCTGTATAAGTGATACTTTTTCACAACTCAGCAAGCTGATAGATCCAATTAATGCTTTAGATGAAATACCTTGTTGAAACAGTCAAAGTGAGTGCTATAGTAATCGTGTATAGTGACAGCTTAGATTACAGTTATCTATAAATGATGCTGAAAAGGTTAGGATAAGTGTATTAAAAAATAAGACTTCCCTAGTGGTCCAATGGTTGGGAATCTGATTGCCAATGCAGGGGTAATGGGTTTAGGCTCTGGTCCGAGAGGGTTCTGCATGTGTGGGACAAATGGGCTCATGTGTCACAACTACTGAGCCTGTGCTCCAGAGGCCATCAACCACAACTGCTGAAGCCTGTGCGCCCTAGAGCCCATGCTCTACAATACAAGAAGCCACTGCAATGAGAAGCCTGTGCACGGCAACTAGAGAGTGGCCCTCACTCACCACAGCTAGAGAAAATCCCGTGCAGCAATAAAGACCCAGTGCAGCTAAAATAAATAAACACAGAAATATAAAAAATAATTATTCCTGGATTTATTGTAAAATGGAACTTGGCCATGGTTGTTTCACACGGAACATGGTGATCACTTCCAAAGCAGCTCATATGGTTGACCAATTTTTTAAAAAGTTAATATGCTGTACACTCAAATTAATTGTACAAAGGAAGCCCCTTTGTACCCCTTTTGTGCACTACCCTCTCTCAGGGGTCTCTACTATCTTGTCTTCTAATACCTGGGCTGGTTTGGGAACAATATTTATCAATTAAGCACAAAACAGTACTGAAAAATGTTTTATGGAAATTAAACTTTGGGTGTAGTCATGCAGTCCTTCCTTCTATTTTACATGCATTTGGGTTGGATCTAAACCAAAAGACCCAGATGTTTTCAGGTAAAGATTTTTATGAGCCCAAAAGGTATGCATCTTCTCATACCTAGAGAAACAGTTTACGTCATGGACCGATGACTGGTCCTGGTTCCCCTGGCTAGCCCCTCCTCTAGGCCCCTTTGCAGCGTCTCTACTTCTATTAATCTTTGGGCCATGTATCTTTAACGTTCTTTTAAAGTTTCTTCTAGAACACAACAAATAAATGTCCAAGTGGTAGTATGACAAGAATATCCTTTGGCCAACACCCAGACAATGCTGGGACAAGCCTTATTATTCCATGGACTCTCATGTCCCTTGGTAAATGCACCCTGACAGAGAGCAGGCACTGGGACCCAGGACCCCACAATGCTCCTCTCCAGTTTGAAGAAGCCAGAGTGCTTATTGGTCCTTTCCCCAATGACCTGGGTCCCCATGGCTGGAGACAGGGAATGGTAGACAGTTAGTCATGAGCAGGGTGTTAATGGGCCAAAGATTTGACCCATAAATAAAAAGAGAGGGGAATATGGAACCCTATACCAAGGTCACAGGTGTGGAGCCCTGTACCAAGGTCACAAGATAAAAATCTCTGGAACTGACCAAGCTCCATAGCAACTGTTGCCATAAACCTCAGGATCTAAATCGGCGAGTTCCCTGATCCCATATTAGGTAAAATACCCACTCTAAAGCATCCTAAAGAAGGCTGAATGCCAAAGAATTGATGCTTTTGAACTGTGGTGTTGAAGAGTCTTGAGAGTCCCTTGGACTGCAAGGAGATCAAACCAGTCAATCCTAAAGGAAATCAGTTCTGAATATTCATTAGAAGGACTGATGCTGAAGCTGAAGCTCCAATCCTTTGACCAGCTGATGAGAAGAGCTGACTCACTGGAGAAGATGGTGATGCTGAGAAAGACTGAGGGCAGGAGGAGAAGGGGGCAGCAGAGGACAAGATGTTTGGATGGCATCACCAACTCAATGGATATGAGTTTGAGCAAGCTCTGGAAGATGGTGAAGGATAGGTGGACATGGCGTGCTGCAGTCCATGGGGTCACAAAGAATTGAACACGAGTGACTGAACAACAACAAACTGCATCCTAACCAGTTACCTATTGGCCACCATTCCAGCAAGAATTTTCTCTGTCTTGAGGCTATAAACATTGGCTACTAGCCTGTGAAAGGGTTTGGCTCTCCCTTGAGCTGCCTCACTGTTCTAACAGCATCTCCCACTCTAATAAACTTCATTCTTCTCTCAGTATATATATATATATATATATATATATATATATATAAACCCAAAGACAAAAATCTAACAATCCCTCTGCAGCCAACCCCCTGCCACCCCACCTCCCACCCAAAGGGATCCTCTTTGGAAGGAAATGAGCACTCTCTCATGCACTCATGTATGCAGAGCTGAGTGTGCATGCTGCATGTCTGCCTAAAGTTTTCCGTGTGCAGAGAATGGTAGGTATGAAAATACAGGCCATAAAGAGCTGGGTACTGCATGTGAATTATGCCCTGGCTCTGAACCGCTCCAAGGCACCAGCACAACTTCCAGGCAAAGAGAGAAGCCCCATGGAGTGAGGCTACACCACCGAGTTGTATAATCCGTGTGCGGAGGCTCTGGTTTCCCCCCTTTGGCATAAACACACACTACTGGGGCAGGCACATATTTGCATCTGCCTGTTCTTTCTGCTCTGGGAGAACCTGAGTGCTGAAAGTATGCCAACTCTTAATGGAAATCTGTTGCAAGTGAGGTGGCTTGAAAGGCTGCTTTCACCTGCAGAGTACAGTTAACTCTCTGCTATCTCCTGATGTGGTAAGATACGATATCAACACACTCTGGAGACCGCACATTGGAGTTGCTTTACAAATGGCTAGCTTTGATTTTAAATACTCCGCGCCAGGATTAAACCAATAAACGTGACTCCACTATTATACTGCTTTCATCACACAGGATAACAGATCACATAGAATTCATCTGAACAGTGTGGAATGCATCCTGGGGTTGGTTTCTGGAATGTCTGCAATGACCACATTGTTGCTATTTCTGCATTTTATCTATATTAAGCTACAGAAGATATTCTCAAGTGAAATAAACACAATGCAAGGGCCTTTCGTCTTGCATTTTAAAATTTAGATGAATTAATAAAGCCTTAATGTAATCATTTGGCCTGTTACTTTTGTTTCAAAACTGCAATCATGTTAGGGGTACATGCATCCATTCACTAAGTGCCTATAGGGGCCAGGTTGCTTTCCCATGTCATCTAATTTAGTTCTTGGGAAATATTTTTAATAAGGAATTTGAAGCCCAGAGTGATTACATAACTTCTCCAAGGTCACAAAGCCAATGACAAAATTAAGATTTAAAGTGCGGGTGAGTTTAAAACTGAAGCTTGTCCCCAAGGGAACACTTCTAAGACACTGTGGAAATAAAACAGTTAATGGTAAAGAATCATGCAATCTTTAGTTTTTTCAGTAAATTTTAACTGAATTTAACTGAGCATAGGAGGTATAGTTATGCCCATAGACGTTTTCTTCTTTATTATTCACATTCCTAAATAACTAGACCTGACTTTAAAATGCTATTAATATTTATCTGCTGCCATCTTATATCTGCAAAAGGCTTTACCATTTCAAAATCAAGTCACATTCATAAACACATTTAAATCTCATAATGTCCAGGTTAATAGAGGCATGTATTATTATAACTATTTTACCCAGAACTCCTCTTGAGCTGATTAAAAGTTTTGAATTAAATGAAACACCATGTTAGGATCTTTAGATACCGGAATTGTTGAAAGTCGGTTTTACTGTGCAGTCTCTATTTCCAGCCAGTGTGCTGTTCACATGCAGACTGTCCAAGCTGCATGAAGTCTGGACCACCCAGCAGTTCTCAGCTACAGGGTATTCCCTGCTCATCACCTCAAGGCTTGTGCCTCTAACGACTAAGACCATCTTTTCTTCCTGATCTCTCTGCATCTCAATGCCTGAACTATGTCAGTAACAACAGTGGCTCTTACTACGCAGAAGATACGGCCATGAGAGCTTTGAATGCCATTTAAGGCTCATAGAAATCCCTCAGACAACAAGATAGAGACCCAGGAAGGTTGACCAACTTCCCTAAAACCACACAAGCAAGTGATGCAAGCAGAATTCACACCCAGGTCTGCCTGGCTATAATGTTTGAGCTTTTAATACTAGCAGATTCATAGCTTAAGTGGGTAGTAGGTTCTGAAGTTAGTACAAAATTGGAAAATTGAGAAAAGCCAAAATTGTACCAGAGAGCTTTCAGTGAAAGTGAAGTCGCTCAGTTGTGTCTGACTCTTAGCGACCCCCTGGACACCAGGCTCCTCCGTCCATGGGATTTTCTAGGCAGTGTACTGGAGTGGGTTGCCAAACCTCTAAAGTACCACACCCGCCCACCTCTCGAGAACTCCAACACAAATAATCCCACTGTAGTACAAAATAGATCAAAGTATCTTTGGGTGGGCTACAGGTGAAGTGGCTGTTTTCTGTTTAGGTACCACATTGTACAAAAATATGAAAAGCATGCTCAGCTCAGTAGACTTTCATTTACTCTATAGGAGCCATTCCTTTGAGGGGTTTGTGCTCAATGAGGAACTTGCAGGAAAACACAGACTCAAGTTAGCAGACATGCTGCTCTGGGTTTACTTGGAATTTCAGGGGATGTATTCCACTCAGGAGAGCATTCCAAGTGTCATGAATATGTTACAGGTTTATGCTGTAAAATGCAGTATCAACATCACCAAAGCTATGATATAAGAGAAATGCATTTCTTAGGGTCAAAGAATCATTCAAAGTATTTGATTTCTAGAGGGAAAACTGCATGCCATTTGGTAATGTTGACCAAAATACATCCTGGAAATCAACTATATCAAGCTACTCTATGAAACACAAGATGGTTGGAAAATTCCACAAGTGGAAAGACAGAAATATTCTACCATGTTAAATTCTGTTCTGTCCCTTTCTCTCTCAGACTCCCCTCTCTCCTCGGCAAGTGTACCAACATTTGCAAATGAACAGAATCCACTATAGAATGCTACAGAATCTGCATATCTTTTACCTAGTCACTGAGAGAAAGTTGGATTGGGCTGGTTCCTTACTATTCAGTATGGACCTTTCTATTAGGCAAGGTTGTCATACGAAGGCATGAGGTTTCTGCCCAGACTACATAGAAATGCCTAAGGAAGGAACCCAGAGCCCTGATTTGATTGGTTATGGCCAAGTCCTGAAGGCTACACTACAAAAGCACAGTAGTGTGAGGACCTGGTCCTTTAGTTGACATGAATGCAAAGCCTCCTTCAACAACAGGAGAAGACATTCCAGTGTTAAGTATTGGAGATGATTTTTACTGCCTTCAGCCTAAAGCAGCTTCAAAAGATAATGCTCAGTTTTAACAGGAAAAAATAATTAAACTAATATTACAATTTCAAATAATTATCTTTGACACATAGCCTACAAAATCCAGTTGCTTGAGGTCTACTGAGATCAAAACAGATGCTCATTTATGTACATCCTTGGGAGTATGTTTGCACCTGACTAGCCTTGGCAGGATCAAAACCAGGGATTATTTGAGAGTTGTACTGGTATTGTCTGTTTCTGTCTATTTTTGCGCAAATTGTCAGACCTACTTTTGAAAGTTTTCTCAGGGTATGATCAGCACATGGATGTTACTAACCATGCGGACATATCCTGGAGGGATTCAGGGCCATTTCTTAAAGGAAGAAGTTTGGCCCTCTACTTCAGCACAGTTGTAGTTAGGAAACACAGACTAATTTTCAAAAATGTGTTTTTGAAAAGTGTTTGCTAAAGCTTACATGCATATCCTCTATCAGCAACTCAGAATGCCTAGCACTTTCGTTTCTTTTTAAAAATAACATTCTTACATCTTTATTATCTGGTTTCATGGGGGGGAAAAAAAAGCTAGTGAGAGAAGTGTTGGTGATGGATTCCTTCAGGCCTATATACTCCAGACTCATTCTGTGATTAAATCAGATTATCAACACACACCTAATGGGCTCATTCTTACTTTACAGGTGAGAACGCTGTCTCTGTGAAAATGCCCACAGTTTCAGCACTAGTGAGAAGCAAAAGTAAAGACTCATGCCCCGCCTTCCTGGCTGCCCACTCAGCCTTTCCACCATCTCATCCTGCTGCAGAGACACACGGCACAGCAGCCAGAGGAAGACACCCTCAGTGCCTAAACGTTTTAGCCTTCAGTAGTTTTAAAGAAAATCATAACTGTCCTCATAACCATCTGGTAACTCATAAAACTTATTATATCTTGTCCTATGATGAAAGTGAAAGATAAGAGTGAAAAAGTTGGCTTAAAACTCAACATTCAGAAAACCAAGATTATGGCATCTGGTCCCATTACTTCATGACAGATAGGGAACCAATAGAAACAGTGACAGACTTTACTTTTGGGGGCTCCAAAATCACTGCAGATGGTGACCGCAGCCATGAAACTAAAGACACTTGCTCCTTGGAAGAAAAGTTTTGACCAACCTAGACAGCATATTATAAAGCAGACACATTACTTTCCCAACAAAGGTATGTCTAGTCAAGGCTATGGTTTTTCCTGTGGTCACGTATGAATGTGAGAGTTGGACTATAAAGAAAGCTGAGCACTAAAGAATTGATGCTTTTGAACTGTGGTGTTGGAGAAGACTCTTGAGAGACCCTTGGACTGCAAGGAGATCCAACCAGTCCATCCTAAAGGAAATCAGTCCTGAATATTCATTGGAAGGACTGATGCTGAAGCTGAAACTCCAATACTTTGGCCCCCTGATGTGAAGAACTGACTCATTGGAAAAGACCCTGATGCTGGGAACAATTGAAGGCAAGAGGAGAAGGGGATGACAGAGGATGAGATGGTTGGATGGCATCACCGACTCAATGGACATGAGTTTGAGTAAGCTCTGGGAGTTGGTGATGGACAGGGGGGCCTGGTGTGCTGCAGTTCATGGGGTCGCAAGAGTCAGACACGACTGAGCAACTGAACTGACTGAACTGAATGATCCTAACATAATCATGAAATTTGGAATGATAAAAAGAAAACAACACATTCTTTGGAAGCAAGACCTGGGACTTTACTCAAAATACTCTTCATAGCAATATCATAAATAATCCACAAACATAATGGTTATAAAGAGCAATAATAAAACCAGAAAAATGCGTCATATTTTCTCCTATATTTATTGATCATTTTGTCAGCCCCATCATCTGTTATCTTTCTCAGCCAAAGCAGATGAAGTGAAGTGAAAACAATTATTTATAATTCTACAAACCATATACAGATGATGAGTTCAAGTTTTTAAAAACTGACAGGATTTTTGGATTTGAATAGGCATAGCCATAGCTAAGATATGCCAGCATTTAAAAGTATATACTGTTACTAGAAAGAAAATTAACACTGAAAAAAATTAATCTATAGAATGTTGAATTTCAGTCTGATCATTTTGAGAAATTTAAATTTATTGGATTAAAAATAATCAAACTGCAAATTAAATGAAAAGTGGTAGTAAAGATTTGAATTTTAAAAGGATATGAAAAATGAATATTTTATACTATTTGGAATACACAGAAAACCATAAAAGAGAAAATATAAATTTTCCATGAACTCATTGACAAGAAGTACTCTGTTAATGCTTTCGTTTATTTCCAGTTTTATACAAATACATGTAAAAATACTATTTATAAAACTGGGTAAAATTATATCAGTTTTCTACTATGACTTGCTAAATTAAACCATTAGCATGTGTTCATGTAAATCACCTTCAAAACATTCTTAGGAGATTCATTTTTAGGAAATACCATTAGATGGCTAGACAAATATTTTTAGTTATTTCTGTCTCTTTTAGGGGGCAGATACCAGTGATTCCCATTTTTCACAATTATATATAACTTCAGGATGAACAATCTACAAAAAAACTTGTGTGTGATCTCTACTGATTTCCTTGGGTTATGGTATTAGAAGTAAAAATCCTTTTTCAAGAACTATGAACAGTTTAAGGATTATTAACTTGTTTTGTAAAATTGCCTGTCAGAAATGCCCCATTTTTTGCTTCTTAAACAAAAATAAAAACAAAATCTTACCAGTTTCAGAGATGGTAAAATATTATATTTTTATTTTGTTTGTATTAGTTAAAAGAGAAAGAACTTTTTTTTTAAACCCAACTTATAGAACAATTCTGGGTCTTTTTTTTTTGTGACCTGGTTGTTATTTATTTTTACTTTTTATTGTTAAAAGTTTTAAAAAATTCAGTACATGTATCACTTTGACGTCAGTATATTTTTCTAATTTGCTCCTAAGAAACCTGTATGCTGGTCAAGAAGCAACAGTTTGAACCAGACATGGAAGAATGAACTGATTCAAAATCAGAAAAGGAGTACTGTAGATTGTACAAGATATTGTCAAGGCTGTATATTGTCATCCTGCTTATTTAACTTATATGGAGACTACATCATTTGCTAATCCAGTGTTTGTGGTGACTTTATCAAACAGAACTCCTGTGAATAAGTTCAGTTCAGTCACTCAGTTGTGTCCGACTCTTTGCAACCCCACAGAGCGCAGCACGGCAGGCTTCCCTGTCCATCACCAACTCCTGGAGCCTATTCAAACTCATGCCCATCACGTTGGTGATGCCATCCAACCATCTCATTCTCTGTTGTCCCCTTCTCCTGCCTTCAATCTTTCCCAGCATCAGGGTCTTTTCCAATGAGTCAGCTCTTTGCATCAGGTGGCCAAAGTACTGGAGTTTCAGCTTCAGCATCAGTCCTTCCAATGACTATTCAGGACTGATTTCCTTTAGGATGGACTGGTTGGATCTCCTTGCAGTGAATAATGAGTGTCAACTGTAATTAATGACCAATGGGAGTATTAGGTTGGTGCAAAAGTAATTGCGGTTTTGCATTGTTGATCTTTGCCATTTGATATCAGAATACTTAAACAAATGGGGTTATATTATATATCATTTTAACACACATTTCTCACTTTATGTATTTTTGCTAATGACTTATTACTTGCTATTTATTTTATGTTTATTTTCGACTGTAGAAATGATGTTAGACAAAAAGAAAATTCGAGTCATTTTTTATTCAAGTTCAAGAACTGGACATGGAACGACAGACTGGTTTCAAATAGGAAAAGGAGTACATGAAGGCTGTATATTGTCACTCTGCTTATTTAACTTATATGCAGAGTACATCATGAGAAACGCTGGACTGGAAGAAACACAAGCTGGAATCAAGATTGCCGGGAGAAATATCAATAACCTCAGATATGCAGATGACATCACCCTTATGGCAAAAAGTGAAGAGGAACTAAAAAGCCTCTTGAAAAAAGTGAAAGTGGAGAGCGAAAAAGTTGGCTTAAAGCTCAACATTCAGAAAATGAAGATCATGGCATCTGGTCCCATCACTTCATGGGAAACAGATAGGGAAACAGTGGAAACAGTGTTTGACTTTCTTTTTTTGGGCTCCAGAATCACTGCAGATGGTGATTGCAGCCATGAAATTAAAAGACACTTACTCCTTGGAAGGAAAGTTATGACCAACCTAGATAGCATATTCAAAAGCAGAGACATTACTTTGCCGACTAAGGTCCATCTAATCAAGGCTATGGTTTTTCCTGTGGTCATGTATGGATGTGAGAGTTGGACTGTGAAGAAGGCTGAGCACCGAAGAATTGATGCTTTTGAACTGTGGTGTTGGAGAAGACTCTTGAGAGTCCCTTGGACTGCAAGGAGATCCAACCAGTCCATTCTGAAGGAGATCAGCCCTGGGATTTCTTTGGAAGGAATGATGCTAAAGCTGAAACTCCAGTACTTTGGCCACCTCATGTGAAGAGCTGACTCATTGGAAAAGACTCTGATGCTGGGGGCAGGAGGAGAAGGGGACAACAGAGGATGAGATGGCTGGATGGCATCACGGACTCAATGGATGTGAGTCTGAGTGAACTCCGGGAGATGGTGATGGACAGGGAGGCCTGGTGTGCTGCGATTCATGGGGTTGCAAAGAGTCGGACACGACTGAGCGACTGAACTGAACTGAACTGAAAATGGGTCATAAAGCAGTGGAGACAACTTGCAACATCAACAATGCACTGGGCCCAGGAACTGCTAACAAATGCACAGTGCAGTGGTGGTTCAAGAAGTTTTGCAAAGGAGATGAGAGCCTGGAAGATGTGGAGCTTAGTGGCCCATCATCAGAATTTGACAATAAACCAATTGAGAGCAATCATCCAAACTGATCCTCTTAGAACTACAAGAGAAGTTGCCAAAGAACTCAACATTGACCATTCTAAGGTCATTTGGCATTTGAAGCAAATTGGAAAGGGGAAAAAACTTGTTAAGTGAGTGCTTCATATGCTGACTAAAAATCAAACATTTTTAAGTGTCACCTTCTCTTATTTTACACAACAACAAAGCACCATTTCTGGACTGGATAGTGATGTGCGATGAAAAGTGGATTTTATATGACAACCAGTGACAACCGGCTCAGTGCTTCGACTGAAAAGAAGCTCCAAAGCCAAACTGGCCCCGAAAATGGTCATGGCCACTGTTTGGTGGTCTGCTGCCTATCTGATCCACTGCAACTTTTTGAATCCCAATGAAACCATTACATCTGAGAAGTATGCTCAGCAAATCGATGAGATGTACTGAAACCTCCGATGATTGCAGCCAGCATTGGTCAACAGAAAGGGCCCAACCCTTCAACACCTTACCACATGTCACACAACCAATGCTGGTGCACTGGGATGACCCTGAGGGATGGTATGGGGAGGGAGGTGGAAGGGGGGTTCAGGATGGGGAACACGTGTACACCCGTGGTGGATTCATGCTGATGTATGGCAAAACCAATACAATATTGTAAAGTAATTAGCCTCCAATTAAAAGAAATAAATTTATATTGAAAAAAGTTCAAAAAAAAAGTTGAACGAATTGGGCACAAAGTTTTGCTTCATCCTCCATATTCACCTGACCTCTCACCAACTGACTACCACTTCTTCAAGCATCTTGACAGCTTTTTGCAAGGGAAACACTTCCACAACTAGCAGGAGGCAAAAATGTTTTTCAAGAGTTCCTCAAATCCTAAAGCATGGATTTTTATGCTACAGGAATAAACAAAAATATTCCTTGTTGGCAAAAATGTATTGATTGTAATGGTTTCTATTTTGATTAATAAAGATGTATTTGAGCTTAGTTAGAATGAATTAAAATTCATGGTACAAAACTGCAATTACTTTTTCATCAACCTAATAGTTACCAGGTAGTATGAATCGAAAAAGGAGAGTGAAAAAGCTGGCTTGAAGCTCAACATTCAAAAAACTAAGATCATGGTATCCAGTCCCATCACTTCACGCCAAATAGATGTGGAGAAAGTGGAAGCAGTGACAGATTTTATTTTCCTGGGCTGCAAAACCACTGCAGATGGTGACAGCAGCCATGAAATTAAAAGACACTTGCTCCTTGGAAGGGTAGCTGTGACAAACCTAGAGAGCATATTAAAAAGCAGAGACATCACTTTGCTGACAATGGTTCGTACAGATAAAGCTATGGTTTTTCCAGTAGTCATGCATAGATGTGAGAGGTGGATCATAAAGAAGGTTGAGCAAAACAGAATTGATGCTTTTGAATTGGAGAGTCCCTTGTACTGCAAGGAGATCGAATCAATCCATCCTAAAGGAAATCAACCCTGAATATTTATTGGAATGACTGATGTTGAAGCTCCAATTTTGGCTACCTGATGCAAAGAACTGACTCATGGGAAAAGACCCTGATGCTGGGAAAGACAGAAGGAGAAGGAGGTGGCAGAAAATGAGATGGTTAGATAGCATCACCAACTCAATGGCCATGAATTTGAGCAGACGCAGGGAGATAGTGGAAGACAGAGGAACCTGGCGTGCCACAGTCAAAGGGGTGACGAGTTGTGCGACATGACTTAATGACTGAACAACAAACCATGAACTGAAGAAGTTAAAAAGCAGGAGATTCTCACAGAAACAGCCAGGTTTCCTGGAGGACAGGCATGGGCAGCGTCGTGCTCAAGGAAGCATCATTTAGGTCTATTTCCAATTCACCAAGTGCCATGGTTAAGAGCTATTCTGGACAAAAATTTAATACTACACTACTTTTATGGGAAGAATTTTTTAGCACAATTTTTTGGTACCAGCTCTCGGGCTCTGAAGATGAAAAATACCAGTAACACATTTTCTTTAAGAACTGACTATTCAATTTCATAAAAGTAGAGCTCAACCATATTCTTCTAGTTTGGAGGCTACAAGTTGAACCAGAAGCAGCTGGTCTACATAATGAAAATTATAGAACTATTCTAGACAGATTGTATTATTAGAGTAACTAGTGTATGACTTTTATTCAGATTTATAAATACTAATTAATTAAATCCATTAATGTTAAAGCATGTGATGAAATGTGTAACGTTCCCTTGATGTGCACTCACATTGATGTTGGAGAAACAATTATATTTTAGTGCAATGCTTCATAAGAACAAATTGAACTTGGAAATGAAAATGCAAAAAAAAAAAAAAAATAGCAGGTTCATTCTGAAAGTTGTCCAGCAGAAAGCTTTCCACTAAAATTCCTAGCAAATAAAAGAGAAATGAATAAATAAGAAGGAAAGAGTGGTAAAACATTTGAAATTAGAATCAGAGGTTTTGTTGTTGGAATTTGTTCTTGGCAGGATGGCCTCTAGAACTGAATTATTCAGAAGTTGAAGAACTTGAATTCCTGGCAGTAATTAAACTACCTAGACCAGCATGGGATGTCTGCTGGTAAGAAGAGGCAGTGGCAAGTCTACCTGGGAAACCAAATAGAAAGAACTGCATTAAGATGCTACCATGTGTGAGGATAAAGCAGGGATGAAAGAGAAACTAGGGCAATATATGAAATGAGCCTGTAAATTGCTTATCTGCATGTAAAAAATTAGATGTAAAGTATATATATGTGTGATATTAACATAATCGCTCAGAAGTAAAATAGATATTTTTCTTCATGTGGTTAACTAAAAAATCAAGTGCTGTGATTGGGTAACTAATATTGAAGGAGAAATCAGAGGAGAGAAAAGGTCTTGATCCCAAATCCAATGTCCACTTTAACACAATCTATTGCATAATTACTAATATATTTTTAGGTAAAATTTATTTCTAACATTGCATAATTTTCATTTATAAAAACTACTTAAAAAAAAAACTGGTGATTTTATGAGGACAATAGTATCAAACATATTTTAACGCTTTGTGAGAAACTGATCTATCTTATTTTGGAATTCTAACCGGACATGGGACAATAGACTGATTCAAAACTGGGAAAGGAGTCTGTCAAGGCCATATACTGTCACCCTGCTTATTGAACTTATATGCAGGGTACATCATGAGAAATTCCGGGCTGGATGAAGCACAAGCTGGAAACAAGACTGCCAGGAGAAATATAAACAACCCCAGATGTAGATGATACCATTCTAATGGTAGAAAGTGAAGAGGAACTAAAGAGTTTCTTGGTGAGGGTGAAAGAGGAGAGTGAAAGAGGAGAGGGGATAAAGTTGGCTTAAAACTCAACATTCAAAAACTAAGAGTATGACATCAGATCCCATCACTTCATAGCAAACAAATGGGGGAAAAGTGGAAATGGTGACGGATTTTATTTTCTTGGGCTCCAAAACACTGTGGACAGTGACTGCAGCCAGGAAATTAAAAGACACTTGCTCCTTGGAAGAAAAGCTATGACAAACCTAGAAAGCACATTAAAAAGCAGAGACATAAGTTTGCTGACAAAGGTCCATCTAGTCAAAGCTATTGTTTTTCCAGTAGTCATGCACGGATGTGAGAGTTAAACCATAAGCAAGGCTGCGTGCTGAAGAATCGATGCTTTTGAACTGTGGGGCTAGACAAGACTCTTGAAAGTTCCTTGGACAGCAAGGAGATCAAACCAGTCAATCCTAAAAGAAATCAACCCTGAATATTCATTGGAAGGACTGATGCTGAAGCTGAAGCGCCAATACTTTGACAACCTGATGCGAAGAGAAGACTCATTGGAAAAGACCCTGAAGCTGGGAAAGACTGAGGGCAGGAAGGAAAGAGGGGAACAGGGGATGAAATGGTTAGATAGCACCGCTGACTCAGTGGGCATGAACCTGAGCAAACTCTGGGATAGAGTGAAGGAGAGGGTGGTCTGGGGTGCTGCAGTCCATGGGGTCACAAAGATTCGGACATGGTGACTGAACGACAATGACATATGAACTGTTTATCTGCTGGATAATTTGATATGACTAACCTTGCATTATTGCTACTTGTGTGATTGTGTAATTGTTTTATTGCCCCTTCTTTGTCATCCTTCTAGTGTTTATTTTGGTTTTGCAAACTTGCTAGTCATTCTATAAATATTTGTTGAAATTTACTCTTCCTTTAAAATGTTTCTTGAATTATTTTATCTTCTTTCTCATGCATAGCTGCCACCTTGGTTCCTTCCTCATTCTTCCTCGTCTTCCTGCCTAGATCGCAGCAGGAGCCGTTATCTAACTAGCTTTGTTCTTCCAGAATTTCTGGGTCCAGGGGTCTGGTGAAGGGATATGCTGGCTTGCTTGGTGGTGATCTGATGCATGAGAAATTGATTACTAATAAATATTAAATATTATGGCCTCCAATAATCAACTCTAATAAATTAGACCAGTTGTCTGTATAGTAGTATCACTTTTTCTACTTACTCAGCTACCCAACACACTTTCTTGAAAAGGAAAGAAAAGGATAGGGTACAGATAGAACACTGGGAATCAGGTATAAGTCTGGATATGCCGAGGGTAACATAACATGCAAGTAAATATTTTCAGTTGATAGATATTGAGAACACTTCTAATTAGAAGATGCAAACTCTCAGGTGAAGAACTGAGAACATTTTTTATCAACTAGCTTCTTCAGTTATTTCTCATTTTCCATAATATTAGTTTTTCATTCAATCACTCCCATATCTTTACTATCTCTTGACTATATTCCTGATGAGTCTTACCAACTACAATGGCTTCTTCCAAATTAAATCCCACATCTTACACAGTTTCTTCCAAAATCATGTCAGCCTGCAATGATCTTTCCATCAGTCTTCTAAAGGAAGCATCTTTGGAGCTACACAATTCATACTCACTCAACATCCTGCTCTGACACATTATTTAACACTCATGTGCTTTAATACCCTCTAAACTTTCAATGGGGAGAGACCATATCTTGCATAACCCCTTACCATTCATAAACTCGAATCAAATGCCATTATGCCCTTGCAGTTCTTAAGTCAGTGTTATACATTAGAACTGAATGCTTTCAAGGGGAGGATTAAGTGAATTTATAAAACTAAAGCCTAACTTCGAGACTATTTCTTGAGTCTTTATATTTTCCATAAAAATGCTCTTTCTGTGAGATACCAGGGTTATACTTACACAGTTTGGTCACATTACTCTGTGGTGACATCTTACTTGGGTGGTCACAGAGCATGGAGACATTGATCTAGAAAAGGACTCTGAAGTCCCGAGGATACAAGTGACTTTCCTGGTGGCCCCCAAAGTAATACAGCTATTGCAGCAGCTTGAGTCACTAATAAGTAGGAATTTACCAATGGTTAATTTTTACTTACAATTTTCTGAAATTGATTACATAACTTTAGCTTCAGAATGAACATAATAATGTTTTCCATCCTCTCTCCTTCCAATGATCCATGACAGAATACAGTGCAATAGTTAGATTATTGTGGGTTTTGGTATTTATCACTTACTAGCCATGTGTCTCCGAACCTCAGTGTCCTTGTCTCTAATAAAGATATGATGATAATACCCACTTGGTAGGATGGTTGGGAAGGTTAACAAAATAATGCATATAAAAAACCTTCAATAAAAGGTAGCCATGACAATTATGAAGCTTTTTAATTATATTTCTGCACCTTTGTGACTATCTTTTGAGGCATATTGAGTGATATAAGGAACATTATTCTTTTAGTGCAATCATTGCTATTATCTGTTTTTAAGGAAGAAATTAACTCTTCTGGACACCTGAGATGAACTTTCACATGCTACCTCATTTAATTGCAAAGTAGATGTTTAGGAGGGAGTTTCGTCTAGTGTTTAAAAAATAGACTCTGGAAACAAATTGCCTGTGTTCAAAATCCTGGCCCTGTGACTTCCCAGCTTTGTATCCTTGAGAACGTAAGACTTAACTGCGCTTTGACTGCCTTTCTTTTTCTTGGAAAATGTCAGTAAAGAGTGTTGTGAGGATCAAAGGACCCATAAGTAGAGCACTTAGTCTGGTTTCAGAGTAGACACTCAGTTTACATTGTGGCCGCTCTCTAGTTCTTGTTTTAAGTTAGAACACTGAGGCTCAGTTTCCTGCCGAAGGTAATATGATGTAAATTAGGATTTGGCTGAGTTAGATTTGAACTCAGATCCCCATGGCTTTAAAGCTTGAGCTCTTCTCATTTTCCACTGTGCTGCCACCATATGCCTTTCATTAGGTTGGTTGGTTTGTTTAACATGGCAACTTTACAACACGTCACTTTCACGTCTCTGATGCCAAGTGAGGTGAAACATAGCTTTAAGCAGGCAGGGCACAGAAACACTCCTCTGGGTAACACTTACAAGGGACTATGAATATATTTAGAAATTTCTCTGGAAAATTGTCTTAGGGTATTCAAAAAACACACGTATGTGTAGAACTAAATGACTTTGCTCTACATCCAAAACAAACACGACGTCGTTAATCAACTGTACTCCAATATAAAATAAAAAAAAAAAAAGGATACAGGCAAAGAATGACTGTGTCCTTAGTTTGAGTGAGGAAATAGTAACCAGCACAGAGCTTCAGTGGCACAAGGAAACCAAACCAAGGAACATGAAACCAAGGCCAAACCAAGGCCCCAGGGGTCTGCCCAGGGACCACATTTAGGTGGAGACCAGTGCCTACTTATTTGTCTAACCAGCAGTTAAACAGGAAGAAAGGGAAAAATAGAAAAATAGAAATCTTTGGGTTAAAAATCATCTTCTAACTACAGAGCCGCCAAAAAAATTTTTTTTCTTTTCCTTTGAAAAACATCCCTTCGTATTGCAGTCGAGGCAATGGGCAATGATTTTTCCATAACTCAAGTCATCAACGCCTCAGCTTGGCAGGTGAAAGCCAGCACTGTACAAGGAGTAGCTTCCAGCAAATTGAAAACACAAAGGAAAATGGAGGGCTCCCCTGTGAGTTTCTTATATTAAATATATGTGTTCTCTTCTTGGGAAGTCTTGTGAAAATCAGTATCTTTGTTAGGTACGTTTATCACAGCACACGATTTTATAATGGTTAATAATAAGGGAATCAGAGGTGTGCTGATTATTTGCCTTCCTGGGAGTAATTGTCAAACAGCCTTTATGTGCTTTGCAAGGGCTGTAAAGTGGTTTAGCAACATGTTTAATTCTCACTGGGAGGTGGCAATGTATCAGGCTGATGGAATATGTATCACGTCAAAATGTCAGAGACAGAGTGTCAAACCATAAATAGATGCTTTTAGCAGGTAAAGTCTTGCATTGGAGCGGATATTTTGAATTCTCTGGAGAGCTTTTAAATTTGCACATAATTCTCAGTAATAATTTACAGAACATTTTTGTGATGTATGAACAGCACTGTGCTAGAGACCAAGATTCCCACATATTGGGTAGAGGACCACAGCCCTTTTGAGGTTGTTCTTGGCTTAAATTCGTTCATTGTTCCCTGCTTCTCGGAATGGAAAGGTGGGTTTTTAAGCATTTTCTGAAAACCCAGTGACTGTATCTGTTAAGTTGGGAGGGAGAGGGAATGGGTGTATATTAGGCAGTAATTCTGAGGAGGCTGAAAAGGGATGAGGTAAACTGCATCCAGCCAGGGATGAGAGAGGAAAGTAAGGCCAGACTGGATAATGAATACCCAAGAGGTGGTGTGTTCCAGTGCCTGGAAAAAGCAGCAAACAAGTTGGGCATAGCAGTCATAAGTGTGCCTACAACAGAAAGGATAAAGGAGAACAAGGGGGTAGATCCGAGCTAGTAGGACCTGGGTACAGGCAGGAGCAGGGCTGCTAAGTCAGGGGGACGGCAGGACTTGCAGAAGCAGAGCTGTGTCTGCCCTTTGAGGTGGTGACGGATGGTCATGACGTCAGCACACTTAGGAGTCAAAGGTAAGACTGAGAATTCAGAAGAAATCAGGTGACAATTTCTCATTTCTCCCTCCCCTCAGCCCTTGGCAACCACTGTTACACATTCTGTCAATATTAATTCCAAACTCATTCTATGAAGCCACCATCACCCTAATACCAAAACCTGACAAAGATGTCACAAAAAAAGAAAACTACAGGCCAATATCACTGATGAACATAGATGCAAAAATCCTCAACAAAATTCTAGCAATCAGAATCCAACAACATATTAAAAAGATCATACACCATGACCAAGTGGGCTTTATCCCAGGGATGCAAGGATTCTTCAATATCCGCAAATCAATCAATGTAATTCACCACATTAACAAATTGAAAAATAAAAACCATATGATTATCTCAATAGATGCAGAGAAGGCCTTTGACAAAATTCAACATCCATTTATGATAAAAACTCTCCAGAAAGCAGGAATAGAAGGAACATACCTCAACATAATAAAAGCTATATATGACAAACCCACAGCAAACATTATCCTTAATGGTGAAAAATTGAAAGCATTTCCCCTAAAGTCAGGAACAAGACAAGGGTGTCCACTTTCACCGCTACTATTCAACATCGTTCTGGAAGTTTTGGCCACAGCAATCAGAGCAGAAAAAGAAATAAAAGGAATCCAAATTGGAAAAGAAGAAGTAAAACTCTCACTGTTTGCAGATGACATGATCCTCTACATGGAAAACCCTAAAGACTCCACCAGAAAATTACTAGAGCTCATCAATGAATATAGTAAAGTTGCAGGATATAAAATCAACACACAGAAATCCCTTGCATTCCTATACACTAATAATGAGAAAGTAGAAAAAGAAATTAAGGAAACAATTCCATTCACCATTGCAACGAAAAGAATAAAATACTTAGGAATATATCTACCCAAAGAAACTAAAGACCTATATATAGAAAACTATAAAACACTGATGAAAGAAATCAAAGAGGACACTAATAGATGGAGAAATATACCATGTTCATGGATTGGAAGAATCAATATAGTGAAAATGAGTATACTACCCAAAGCAATTTACAAATTCAACGCAATCCCTATCAAGCTACCAGCCATATTTTTCACAGAACTAGAACAAATAATTTCAAGATTTGTATGGAAATACAAAAAACCTCGAATAGCCAAAGCAATCTTGAGAAAGAAGAATGGAACTGGAGGAATCAACTTGCCTGACTTCAGGCTCTACTACAAAGCCACAGTCATCAAAACAGTATGGTACTGGCACAAAGACAGACATATAGATCAGTGGAACAAAATAGAAAGCCCAGAGATAAATCCACACACATATGGACACCTTATCTTTGACAAAGGAGGCAAGAATATACAATGGAGTAAAGACAATCTCTTTAACAAGTGGTGCTGGGAAAACTGGTCAACCACTTGTAAAAGAATGAAACTAGATCACTTTCTAACACCGCACACAAAAATAAACTCAAAATGGATTAAAGATCTAAATGTAAGACCAGAAACTATAAAACTCCTAGAGGAGAATATAGGCAAAACACTCTCCGACATAAATCACAGCAGGATCCTCTATGATCCACCTCCCAGAATTCTGGAAATAAAAGCAAAAATAAACAAATGGGATCTAATTAAAATTAAAAGCTTCTGCACAACAAAGGAAAATATACGCAAGGTGAAAAGACAGCCTTCTGGATGGGAGAAAATAATAGCAAATGAAGCAACTGACAAACAACTAATCTCAAAAATATACAAGCAACTTATGCAGCTCAATTCCAGAAAAATAAACGACCCAATCAAAAAATGGGCCAAAGAACTAAATAGACATTTCTCCAAAGAAGACATACGGATGGCTAACAAACACATGAAAAGATGCTCAACATCACTCATTATCAGAGAAATGCAAATCAAAACCACAATGAGGTACCACTTCACACCAGTCAGAATGGCTGCGATCCAAAAATCTGCAAGCAATAAATGCTGGAGAGGGTGTGGAGAAAAGGGAACCCTCCTACACTGTTGGTGGGAATGCAAACTAGTACAGCCACTATGGAGAACAGTGTGGAGATTCCTTAAAAAATTGCAAATAGAACTACCTTATGACCCAGCAATCCCACTGCTGGGTATACACACCGAGGAAACCAGAATTGAAAGAGACACATGTACCCCAATGTTCATCGCAGCACTGTTTATAATAGCCAGGACATGGAAACAACCTAGATGTCCATCAGCAGATGAATGGATAAGAAAGCTTTGGTACATGTACACAATGGAGTATTACTCAGCCGTTAAAAAGAATTCATTTGAATCAGTTCTGATGAGATGGATGAAACTGGAGCCGATTATACAGGGTGAAGTAAGCCAGAAAGAAAAACACCAATACAGTATACTAACACATATATATGGAATTTAGAAAGATGGCAATGACGACCCTGTATGCAAGACAGGAAAAAAGACACAGCTGTGTATAACGGACTTTTGGACTCAGAGAGAGAGGGAGAGGGTGGGATGATTTGGGAGAATGGCATTCTATCATGTATACTATCATGTAAGAATTGAATCGCCAGTCTATGTCTGACGCAGGATACAGCATGCTTGGGGCTGGTGCATGGGGATCACCCACAGAGATGTTATGGGGAGGGAGGTGGGAGGGGGTTTCATGTTTGGGAACACATGTAAGAATTAAAGATTTTAAAATTAAAAAAAAAATAAGTATTTAGATACTAACATCAGTGGTTGCTGTTTATTTAAGGGGTACAGCGTTTCTGTCTTGCAAGATGGAAAGTTCTTGAGATTGGTTCCACAGCAATGTGCATATACTCAGCACTACTGAACTGTGCACTTAAAAATGGTTAAGGTGGTAGATTTTGTGTTATGTGGGTTTTAAAAACAGCAATTAAAAATTAGAAAAAAAGAAATCAAGCAAAAGTTCAGAACACAACTGTGTTCTTGACCTTTGTATCCTAAGCTGATCTTTCAACTTGGCCAGCCCCAAGCACAGAGCCTGGCATTTGGCTGGACAAAGGTTTCAGTTCAGGCTCTCAGTCTGACTCTTTGTGACCCCATGGACTGTAGCACACCAGGCTTCCCTGTCCCTGGACAAAGGTTTACTACATGAATACATTTCTGAGTGAAGGATAGACTGCAGCTCATTCCAGAATGTCTGTATGGATGGGCTTCTCAAGGTACATCTCAGATTTCTGTGTGTTTGGGGTACTTTTTAATTGTATATTTTCAGCAGGGTTTTTGTCTCATTTACCTGTTCAACCTTGGCACCTAGCATAATACTTTGTCCAAGGTGGGTTCTCAATAGAGGATGATTATTTTAAACTTGAGATAATTTACAATAAAATATTTGAAACTATGCTGATAATATTCCTTCCCCAAATATAGATTGTATCCTATTATTCCTTATAATATAGGTTTAGTTATGCATTTGCTCCGACTTGGTGGAAATAAAGGCTGATACATAGAAAAAAAGCAGAAAATACTAGTGAAAATATTACATTTTAGGAAACATTTTTACCCTCTAGACATTTCCCTGTTGGCTAGAGGTGGCAAAAGGGAGCCCAGATTAATCTAGAGTTGTGAAGCCACGGTTCTCTGTTTTTATCCACTCCTGACAGTCTCCATTTTTGTGGTCTATCATACCCTTGCATGTCGTTAGAGCTGGCACCCTATCAAAGCCCAATGTCGTCTTGTCTCTAGCCGCGTCTGCACACATATAAGGGTCAACCTTTCCATTAAGGGTTTGAGGACTTGCTATCACACTCCAACAGCTCTGTTTCCTGTTAATTGCAGTTGTCGGCTCATCTCCTCTGCCAGGCACTTTTCCTGAAAGACCAATGGTCATTTTTCTGGAATTCTCCAGGACTGGTTTGCCTGAAAGCATAGTAGTTGGCTAAATAAATGTAGATGTCCCTTCCAACTAGAGGATAACCTTAGAAGTGTCAGTCTTGTTTTCAGTGGGTAATAAGACAGTCCAGTGAGGCTGAACAGTCACGTATTTTCAGAGGCTTTGCTTATTTGGAAATTATTTCTCTTTCATCGACGAAACTACGAACAGAAGTCATAGTGGAAAGCGGGAACCTAGAATGCACAGTTTTCTAAACTTGTTAGGCAAGCTTCCATCTTTCTTTCTCCCATACAAAATATGGGCCAAGCCAGTATGTAATGGCCATGTAAAGAAAGGTCAGAACGGAGAGCAAACTGAAAAGAACCTCTTCTAAAAGCATTTTCTTAGATTTCCTTTGCCCTCCCTCCACCCCAAGAGTTGCTCCCACTTCCATTCACATTCTCCACATCTAGACGAGGAGCTCTGGGGTATGGAAACATGGCTCCATGCATAAAGCCAAAATTCAGCTTAATTAAATGAAAATACAAATGAATTAAATTTGCTGTGTGTGTGTGTGTGTGTGTGTGTGTGTGTGTGTGTATGTGTGTGTATTTTAGGGGGAAGTTGTATAGCAGGGCTTATAGAGAGGGGAGGTGTCAACATCTATTTGAATAGTTTCCAAACATTATTTATTTGGGTCTCTTATTCCTGGCTGCACATTCAAATCACCTAGGCAGTTAAAAATACTGATGTCAGGGGTCTATTCCTGACCAACCAAGTCAGGGTATCTATGGGTGGATCCTGGGAAGAGAAATGACATAGAAAGAAGCTTCACCTGAGGCAATTTTCTGCTTTTTCTCTAAGGCTTTACAGATGAGAGCATCACTCTAGTTTTAAGCTTATTTTGAGCATCTGTTATTTTTAAGTTAGCTCAGAAAGCTCATTATCATTTTAATTTTTTTTTCTTATTTTGGAGGATTTTCCATTTGCTTGCCTTATTTTTGCTTTCCCTAAGCTTACTTTCGGCACATGGTTTCATTTCAGGCATTCAAACGTTTGCCTTAAGCAACAAGTGAATTTTAAATAGGTAAAAACCCCAAGAGAAGCAGAACCAACATCTCAGTCTTCATATACATGAACTACAGTGATCCCCTGGGTTTTTGAGGACTGACTAATTTTTATTTTCCTCTTTTCCTAATTACATTTTGAAGTCCTTAAAATTGTATTTATATTTCAAAGTCTGTTTCAGAGGAATTGGAGCATTGCTAGCTAGACTCAGAGTTCGGTGAGCTGAATGAAAATTGTGTTCATTTTGCACCCCTGATCTAAACGTAAGCCATTAAAACTTACCACAAACCCAGCATTTGCAACAAGCGGGCAACATGGAAAGGTTTAAAGTTGTTTCAGAAGAAAAGATGTTTCATGAAGGGTATGTGCAAATGTATACCAATGCACGTTACCTCCCATTTCAAGTCAGGCACTGATCGCTAGATGTTGTTTCTGATATGGTAAATTCTAGGTTTCCTTAATTTTGAAATGGTGAGGAAAGAACAGGCGCAGAGAGTCTGGTACACATACCACCTGTACTGTAATTTCCTCCCACCATCTCAAGTCAGCGGCATAACTCACTTCTGGACACTAAGACTGACATTGTGGATGGATTGTAATTTGAGGAGATGGAAGAAGAAGAGGAGGCCAGATGTTAAGTGACTTCTGTTTTCCAAACACTCGCAAGACAAAGCCTTAGTAATATCTTCAAATATTACTGTGCTATACATCTATTTTTAAAAATAATGATCAGTGGACCACACTGGATGTTGAATCTGAGGGAAATTTACCAAGAGAAAATTAAACCCCTAATAAAATTTCATAGGCTGTATTTTCAAAGAAGCCTAGCAAATCATCTCAAAATAGCTCTTACAAATTTGAAAAAAAAAAAAAAAGTGATCAGAATTCTTACCATCAGATATACAAGCTGGATTTAGAAAAGGCAACGGAACCAGAGATCAAATTGCCAACATCCATCAGATCATAGTAAAAGCAAGAGAATTCCAGAAAAAACATCTATTTCATTGACTATGCTAAAGCCTTTGACTGTGTGGATCACAACAAACTGTGGAATATTCTTAAAGAGATGGGAATACCAGACCTTCTTACCCACCTCCTGAGAAACCTGTATGCAAGACAAGAACAACAGTTAGAACTGGATGTGGAACAACAAACTGGTTCAAAATAGGAAAAGGAGTACGTCAAGGCTGTATATTGTTACCCTGCTTATTAAATTTCTATGCAGAGTACATCATGTGAAATGCCAGGCTGGATGAAGTTGAAGCTGGAATCAAGATTGCTGGGAGAAATATCAACAACCTCAGATACACAGATGACATCACCCTTATGGC
Organism: Capricornis sumatraensis; assembly: GCF_032405125.1. Taxonomy (NCBI): domain Eukaryota; kingdom Metazoa; phylum Chordata; class Mammalia; order Artiodactyla; family Bovidae; genus Capricornis; species Capricornis sumatraensis. The sequence continues at coordinate 115,424,080 of NC_091073.1, read as the reverse complement.
AGAAAGAGAAGGGGAACTAAATAGTCTCTTGATGAAGGTGACAGAGGAAAGAGAAAAAGCTAGCTCAAAAAAAACCCCAAAAACAAAAAACAAAAAACTCAACATTCAAAAAACAAAGATCATGGTATCCAGTCCCATCACTTCATGGTAAATAGATGGGGAAACAGTGAAAACAGTGACAGACTCTATTTTCTTGGGCTCCAAAATCACTACACATGGCAACTGCAGCCATGATATTAAAAGATGTTTCCTCCTTGGAAGAAAAGCTATTACAAACCTGGACAGCATATCAAAAAGCAGAGACTTTACTTTTCCTACAAAGGTCCATATAGTCAAAGCTATGGTTTTTCCAGTGGTCATGTATGGATGTGAGAGTTGGACCACAAAGAAGGCTGAACACTGAAGAATTGATGCTTTTGAACTGTGGTACTGGACAAGACTCTTGAGGGTCTCTTGGATAGCAAGGAGATCAAACTAGTCAATCCTAAAGAAAATCAAACCTGAAATTCACTGGAAGGGCTGATACTGAAGTTGAAGCTCCAATACTTTGGCTACCTGATGCAAAGAGCTGACTCATTGCAAAAGACCCTTTTGCTAGGAAAGATTGAGGGCAGGAAGAGAAGGGGATGACAGAGGATGAGATGGTTGGATGGCATCACCGACTCGATGGACATGAGTTAGAGCAAACTCCACGTGACAGTGAAGGACAGGGAAGCCTGGCATTCTGTAGTCCACGGGGTCACAAAGAGTCAGACACAACTGAGTGACTGAACAACAACAATTCTAAACTTGATTCTGCAGCTATTAAATTAGATGATTATGGTGAAGCACATAACACCAACTGAGGACATTAGACTGGGTGATTTGAAATTTAAATTTTAACCTTTTGTAACCTCTATGGATGCTGCACATAGGAGGTTCTACCACTTGAGACTCATTCCCTTATTCCTCATTTACATTAAATTGTCTTGTTCTGACTCCTTCACTAATAATGATATTAGGGGCAAGCATGTCAGCATGGCTCACTTGAGAGAAGTCTTCTTCCACTTCCTACTTTATCTTCATTTATTTCAATTTAAAAAAGAAAGTCTTCTTTTTCCTTCCCCAATCACAGCGAACATTTTTTCTCTAATGCTTGGTAATTCTTGCCTACGTGTTTCCCCATGAGACTTCTCTAATTTCCTCTTTGGCAGAAGCATAGAGGGGAGGGTTGAGGTGAGAACTAACTTGTTTTTTGTTTTTCTGGAAGCGAAAGAGACTTAAGTAGACATTCATTAATTCCCCTCCTTTTCAGCTGGCTCTAGTATCCCTAAGATCTGGGTCTCCTTATTCACATTCTTCAAGTTTTCACAGTCCCATCTTCTGGGGGGAAGCCCAGTTACCTGGTTGGGTGAGAATGGCAAGATACTGAGCATCAGACAGTTCTCTACACTGACCTTCAGCTAGTACCTTGTTCAGCTTCGGTCTAGGCTCTGCCTCCAAACTACCTGGACTCCTTTTCTGTAACCCTTTCTGTCAACTCTTCCTGCTGCGGTTTTTCTCCATCCTGCTATTGATAAATCAACTGCCTGTCCTACATTAGCTTTCCGTCTTCCTAAAATGAACTGAGATTCCCTCATTTACTTTGGTTTGTCCTTGCGGGTTTAGAGTTTTGCTGTTTTTTTTTTTTTTAACATTCTTTTATTATCATTTTAATGGAGGCTGCTGAGGGAGAGCTTAAATAGAGGTGGGTGATCCCCTGTCTTTAACTCAAAGTCTGTCTCTGTGTGTGTGTATAAATATATATACACACACACACGCACACACATAAACACTCTATGAAAATCTGATCTGATCAAATCTGATATAATTAGTGGAGAAACTAATGTCTCAAACATACTAACCATGTTAAGATTTCATTCTAATTTTTAAAACCCACATGCATACTTTAAAAGTCTAACATCAAAACATCTGAGAGATAGATATGCCAGAATGATGCTGTCTTGCTCTGAACCTTAGTGATTGGTATAGATGTCTTTCAGGAGGTGAGGGGTGAAGTTGCAAGAAAAGCTGAGGGAAATATCTTCCCTCTCAAACATGAATATCTTCCTTCTCCACCATGCAGAATTCCCCATTTCATGTTATTATAATGCATGCAGACTTAGAAATATCTTCAAATTCTTTCAGTAATGAGACAGAAGTGGAAGGAAGGCTGGCAAACCAGCAGGTATGGACATGGAGATCACCCCACTGGCAGAAGTTCTGGATGATACAATTGTTTCATGTGTGAGCCACCATGAGTCTGTGACTGGACTGCATTCTAGACTAGTGGGGAGCTTGATCAAGGGGAGGGTCACTAAGGGATTGGGATTCAGTAGTCCCAGTCACTCCCGTAGCAAGGAGCTTGGCCAACATCCTTTGCTGGGCCACCATGTGCCTGCCATGAGCTCATGAACTAAACCAAAGGAAACAATGGGAAGGAACCAAGAGTCAAACTTTGGGGCCAGTAAAATGGGAGCTCATTAAAGATTGTTAGAGAGGCTTTTGCCAGAACAAGGCAAAGTGGTCACCAACATGGGAACTCCCTAAAGCCCACAGCAGCCCCCATAATTGGTAGTAGAAGGGATGGTTCCTCAGTGGTTCTCTCCCCACTCAGGGTCCAATGCTGCTGCTACTGTGGGTTGACTGCTGTAGGTCTCTAAGACAAGAAGGAAAGAGAGGGTGCAGAGAATTCTTTGTTTTTGGAGATGTTCTGCCAGTAAGATGCCATGCAGGGACTGCGAAATGAAATTCATATTTTGTGGTGAGACAACAAACATTTAAACGTAAACACACTTCTCCATTCTTTGGCGTCCTCTCTCCCCACACTGCACACTGTGTATCTGCATTATGCATGGACCATACCTTCCCTCTCCTGGATCAGCAGAAATACCTGCTCAACCGTAAATGGCAACAGTCTCCCAGCATCAATAAGACAGCTGCTTAAAAGATAATATTCCTTCTTGATCTTGTAAGGGGCCATGATGATGCTTAGATCTGGATTGTGTAAGCTGTCAATAATACATCATTTAATATACAGCCCTCTGTCTCAAAAAAAAAAAAAAAACCAAAAAAAACCCAAAAAAAACCCCAACAACTTATATAACTGTGCCTTGACTTGAAACGGGCAGAATGGTTTTCCGAGCTTTCTGAGATGCTCTTTCTGGGCTAGAATCCGCAACTTTGGCTTGAATAAAGTGTTCCATTTCTTTTTTAGATCAACCAATTAATTTTTGTCTCCTCCTAGATGTCATTTCCTCTCTAACCCCTATTCAGCTGGCTCTTCTGCACTTCCTCTGATTTTGAGAGATCTGAGCAGAGGACCTGTGAATTCTCCAGGCATCTCACGTGGTCTCTAGCACAGGGGCTGCCTCTGGTTGGCTTCTGCCCTCGGTCATGTGCTGACCACATACATAACATGGTAATGTCAAGCTTTGAATAGCACCCGGAGGGTCTGTCTGGGGCACCACCTGTGCCTGCTGGCTCATTATTTTCTCTAAACCTTGGCTTCCGAGTAGCCCCCGTGGGTATCACTCAGGTCTTTCAGTGAGATATAGATGGCTGTCAGTGTCCTCTGGATAGAGCCATGGCCAGGGCAGAGTGTCTTCTACCTTGGAGTACGTCCTTGCCAGGCAGGTTTTTCCTGATGCCTAAGTCCCTCCTTAGCATTAAGTGAGATGCTTAGGGAGGCACATTAGCTCTTTCAGCCCACCAGGGAATCATCTAGGGCACTGCCGCTGCAGAAACACAGTCCATGCAGACAGATGGGAGGTGATTCGTCGACTTGCAACAATAAAACCAGTGATGTTACCCTGGAGACCTGCATGTGGCGAACGATCTTCCCTAAGCAGCTGAAGAAGTTCTAGGGAGGGACGGAGCCCCAAGGGAATGTGGGTTTATATTGATGTTTGAAAGAAAGCCTGAATCTCCTCATCAGTAAATCAAGGGGGGGAAAGGCTGCCCTTTCCTTCAGAGAGATGGCGTACAGCCAGGCCAGTGAGGATGGGGAGGAAGGTCGGGTGGCTCAGGGCCAGGCGGGCACCCCCACCCTCTGGCGAGCTCTGGCCCCATGCGCCAGCGCTGCTGACTGGGACAGAGCACCGTGCTGGTTCTGCTTCTGCTTCTACTGAAATGCGAGCCATACTCCTATGATGGAGCATTCAATTCCATTTCTGCTTTTGCTAAAGAGAGAAGAAAACTTATAAAGTATATGAGAAGTACAGAGACTCATGAATGCAAGGTGAGCGCGGAGAAAAACAGAACGAGCCGGGCAGTCAGGCAAAAAGAGGAGATTTATTAAAGGGAAATAGAGAGGGTGGCTGGCCCTTGAGAAGAACCAGTGTCCTTTCTTTCTGATGGGGTCCTTCTTATACTCCACCAATGGAAAATCTCTGAGGGGGTGGTTAATTTTTAGCCTGCAGCTAGGGTCTTGTGGTTATGTAGCCTGAGGTCTGGAATCCGGTGTCCTGTAGCCTCGAGAAGGTAGGTGCCAGCGGGACAACAGAATGTGGCTTGGGCAATATCTCCAGGGTCTCAAGGGTCACTGTGACTTCATTCTTTGTTTGCGAGGTCAACATAATGAGCCATTTCAACCATGAGCCCCCATGGAGGCCCCCATCATTAATGACCAGCTTCACATCTACCAAATTCTAGGAAAAAGAAGCTCAGTGCTACCTTAGTTCCTTTAGCTTGACTAAACTCTAGCAGACAGGTCTCTTCACCTGCCTTTTCTAAGAGAATTTAAGTCTTCTCCCTCAAATTCAGCCTCCGCTAAAATGACAGCAAACTCACAAGGACAAAATATACACTGGAGAAGACAAAGGCAGGAAACTTGTAATTGTACATCTTCCGCCTCTTTGAGACATGAATCTTCAATGCTGAAAGTCTTTCTCAAGGACCCGAGAACTGTTCATTTGAAATGTAACCTTCCAGAGAGAAGATTGGGGTCGCTATCTCCCAGTTTCAGGGAGAGAGTAGGAGACTGACTTCCATCAGAGCAGTGGGCAAACCCAAGAGCCTCCAGAACTTTTCCACTAGCTCGTCCAGCCTTTGGGTCAATGCAGTTGAGTTTCTCGCTCACTCTCTTCTCCCTCTCAGTGGTCTTCACTGAAGTCTTCCTTGTTACTTTCACCAAGCATCTGGTGTAATCTCTCTTTCATGCTCTGTGCCCTGACCTGACCCCACCTGTTTTCTCCCAACTCACAGGAAACTGGGTTCCCACATACGGGCTTAATCAGCCCTTTGATCTTCTTTATAGATGATTCCATGTTGTAGCCCTGCTGCTGCTGCTGCTGCTAAGTCACTTCAGTCTGTCCAACTCTGTGTGACCCCATAGACGGCAGCCCACCAGGCTCCCCGATCCCTGGGATTTTCCAGGCAAGAACACTGGAGAGGATTGCCATTTCCTTCTCCAATGCATGAAAGTGAAAAGTGAAGTGAAGTCGTTGTAGCCCTAAACCATCTAATTGTTAAGTTTTTTTGTTGTTGTTTTTGAACTTCATATAAATGAAATTATACTGCGCATTTCACACTAAATTACAAGAATAAGCTTTACCACTTGCTGAAAAAGAGCTGGCTTAAAAAAAAAAGGTCACCAAAGTAATCATGTTTTTCATAACTCCACAAACAAAGGAATGGGCCAAGAGCCAGAAAAACTAAAACTAAAAAAAAAAAAAAAAAATTTAGAGAATTCCTTGCCCTCTAAATCTCACTGTAATTATGCTTTCTTCAAGCATGTATCATTCCTTGACATTGAATTTCTGTATCTTGTATATTCAGTCGTCCCCACTGGTAGATAACTACAACTCTCCAAGACAATCAAGCTTTACTTTATATTTTAAGAGAAAAATAGTGACATATTAAGCAAATGAACAATTCCCCTTTCTTTTAATTAGATTCCAATATTTTCCCAATGTAGCAATACAAAATGCAACATGATTAAGAAACTCTAATTGCAATTCTAGTTTCTGACTTCACGGAGGCCCAACTGTCAAATCTTTGTTGATGACACAGAATAATTCAAATTAGAGAGGTCTAGAGAGAATTAAGAAAAAACTCCAGAAGGACCAGCAGGGCTTGTTAATTGGACTGAGGCACAGTGGCTGGAAGGCAAAACAGACAAGTACAAAGCCCTAGACTACATCCTGGAAGGTGTATTAACATGCACGCCCAGGGTCAGAAGTGAGTTTAAAGGCCATTTACCAGGTGTCTGTCCTAGGAGAATTTCTAGTCAACAGGTATCAAGAGTACATCCTAGAATGGATGCGAAATAATTCCAAACACCTTGAACTTCCTCCTCTTTGTTCCTACCACCATTCAGCCAAACAAAAGAGCACGGCAAATATTCCTTGGGGATTATGTGCAGATAACTGGTCTTATTTTCATAGTTTGGTGACTAGAACAACATCTTAACTTCTATCATCAAGTAGTTGGGTAGTTTTGGTAGCACTACTCAAAATTTATTCTACAAATGTATAGTTGGAATAAAATATGACCATGCTTGCCTTGAGATTACAGTCAGCTTAGGTATTACATTTGCATTTTTAAAAATATAATTAAAGTATAGATGCTGGACTGATATTTATGGAAGCCATCAACTACAGAGTGAGAATAGTACTTCCATTGACTCTTAAAGTGTTTTAGACTGTGAAGAGAGAAAAATACTGTTATGTATTTTTATTTCAACAGTCATGTAACCATTCTGTCTCGCTGTTCAAAATATTATTTTTATTTTTTGCAACTTCCTTCATATCTCTAGAGTGTCCCAGTTGGAAGCCAAAGCCATATATTTTCTGCAAGCATAACAAGAGAGATTCATACCTATTGTTGGGAGCAATTAGCAAACTCTGCAAAAGAAAATGATTCCAATATTTCCCGCAGCATAATGCCTCTAAGACTAATTAGAATACTCCTTATTATAGTGCTTTTCTCGCTACTTGGTGAAATTTATAACTGGCATTAAGTGTAGAACTTTGGAGCTGCACGTGCGCCTACTCTGCTGAGCTCACCATTACCTGACTAGAATGATCGAGAGAGAAAATGGACAAATGCAATAGGTAGAATGACAAAAGTAGGCTCAGATTAACATCTCCTAAAAGAGTAAGTGTGTGGCCCCAGTGGAGATCCAAATCTTCTTGGCAGAGCGCAGCCTTTCTAAGAGACTGCCTGTCCAAAGGGTGTTACTGAGATCTGGCAAGGATGGAAGGTGACTCCTATGATTAATGTAACAGATCTCAGCTTTTATGGGCTCAACTAAGTCAAAAGTTCTGGAAGCTGAAAGGAACCAAAGTCAGAGTTTCAGCCACCTTAGAAGCGATCTTTAATTCCGGTCAATTCTTTAAGGCCTGTAATCCTATCAAGGCTATGGGATCCTTTCTTCTTTTTTCAATGGTGTATGGCCTTCCAGGAGGCACTAGTGGTAAAGCACCTGCCCGCCATGCAGGAGACAGAAGGGACAGAATTTTGATCCCTGGGTCGGGAAGATCCCCTGGAGGAGGGCACAACAACCCACTCTAGTATTCTTGCCTGGAGGATTCCATGGGCAGAAGAGCCTGGCAGACTCCATGGGGTTGCAAAGAGTTGGACACAACTGAAGCAACCTAACATGCATGTATGCTGCTGCTGCTGCTGCTAAGTCGCTTCAGTTGTGTCCGACTCTGTGCAAACCCATAGACGGAAGCCCACCAGATTCCCCCATCCCTGGGATTCTCCAGGCAAGAACACTGGAGTGGGTTGCCATTTCCTTCTCCAATGCATGAAAGTGAAGAGTGAAAGTGAAGTTGCTCAGTCGTGTCCGACTCTTCACGACCCCATGGACTGTAGCGTACCAGGCTCCTCCGTCCATGGGATTTTCCAGGCAAGAGTACTGGAGTGGGGTGCCATCGCCTTCTCCGACACGCATGCATTGTAACAAAATGAATATCCTCTTCTACAGAAGGAAATCATGAAATGAGATCAGTGTTTCCCAAACTTGCTTGACGAAATGATGAGCTGGGATGTTTGTTTAAAATACAGACTTCCTTGCCTGATGAAATTTTGAATCAGTACTTTGGAGTGGAAATTAATGATCTGTATTTGAATAATTTCCCCAGCAACTGTTTTTATTTGACATATAGGAAATGAAGGGACTGAATGACCTTTATAATATCTTCTAGTTGTAACACCCCATGAACCCATAATCATTGTCCACACCAAATGCTTCCTTAAAATTATAAATTAAGAAAAAATATTTTCTTGATTGGTAAACAGATTGCCAAAAAAACAAAACCAAAACACCCAATGTGGTAGATTGGATTTGAGAGAAAAGACGATTAAGAAAAAACTCTAGCTATCTGGAGAAACCCCAAAGCCTAAAAAGCTATATAGACTCTATTGGCTAAACCTTTCACCCAGTTACCATGACAACCTTCATATATGCTGTGATGTAGAGAAAATTAGATATTAACCTAGATAGGCCTTTGAAAAGAAGAGTGATTTTTCAGACAGTGCTGATTTAGGCTCTTCTGTGGACCACATGCCTAATGTTCTTGTTGGTTCTAGTGGGCTTTGCTAAGATCTGGAATCTCTTGCTTGTCACACAGAGTTGTGAAAACCCAAACAAAAAAATTAGGGTTAGAGTTAAATTAGTTAGCCCCTTGGGTTAGTAACTGCTCTGTGTTTTGCATCAAAGCCTCTATTAATACGGGAGAAAGCTCTAGGAACAATGGCTGCTCCTCTGCTCCAAGGATGGGTTTTGACATGAATGATGGGAGAGGGCCATGGAGGGCTGCAGGTGGTTCCACGATGATTTAGTTTTGAGGACGTGTGCAGCGTGCACAGACCTCAGGTTCTCATCTGTTTGGTCACTATCTTCACACGTGGAATCTTGCTAGTCTGTAGCAAGACGATCAGGGGTCTACATTTCATCAGAATGGAACAGGTTTGAACAGCAGTCTTGCAGAGTTTTCGAGCTGCGTGAGAGGTGGGAGGGCGTCTGGTTCCAAACTCAGTATTCTAAAAACGAGGAATCTAAATGCAGGGACTGGCAGAGACAGGACGAAACCCTACGTGCTCTCTGTGCTCCAAACTCAGTGCTCATTACTCTCCTCAGGCTGCCTCCCACTTTATTCTTCCAGACGGAATACTGAGCATGGTGTTTCTAGAGTGAGAACGTTTTCTCCGTTTCGTGGGATAAGCTGCCGCTGCCTGGAAGGCAGCGGGAGAATCTTGCCTGCTTGTGACAAGGGACAAGCATGTAGACTTCTGCTCCTGCCTCACATCCTCCTCCTGGGTCAGAACGTCCTACACATTCGATGGTGAAGCAAACAGTAGTGTGGCAACTCTGAGAAGGAGGATGTTGCATAGCGAAGCTCCAGTACTTTGGCTGCTTGATGTGAGGAGCCAACTCATTGAAAAAGACCCTGACACTGGGAAAGACTGAAGGCAGGAGGAGAAGGGGGAGACAGAGGATAAGACGGTTCGATGGCATCACTGACTCAATGAAAGTGAGTTTGAGCAAGCTCCAGGAGCTAGTGAAGGACAGGGAAGCCTGGAATGCTGCAGTCCATGGGGTTGCAAAGAGTCAGTCACGACTTAGTGACCGAACGACAACAATACAATAAAATCTGTCATATAGCCACATATACATCTAGCATCATTTCCAAATATATTTGCTTTCAAACATCCCTTTATGAAAAGCATACTGCTGTTTTCTCTCATCATTGATAATTATAAACCCTCATGCACTAGAATTAAGATAATATAAAATTGACTTTTTGAAGAGGGTTCAATCACAACTTAATTACAAGGATAAGACAACCAAACAGGTTACTGAACAGAATGACAAGCAAGTATATAAAAGGTGACCAATTATAAAGAGTCTAGAAAGAGTGACTTTAGATTGTTTTGAGTAATAAGGTAAGAGGGAGTACTTGCTTCTCCCTTTGACTAACAAAATGATATAACGTTGAACTCCTGGAACTTAGGGAAAGGGTCGGGGCAGGAGATGAGTTTAAGAGCATGGTTTGACACAGGACTCAAGGGAAAAGATGCTTGCCTGGAAGGGTTTCTTGTATCTTGATGGATGAAAAACTCCAATAATAATATCTCATGTGCAATTTCATGATTATCAACTTAGTGATAACCTGTGAAAGTGAAAGTCGCTCTGTCGTGTCTGACTCTTTGCGACCCCATGGACGACAGGCGATGGAATTCTCCAGACCATAATACTGGAGTGGATAGCCTTTCCCTTCTCCAGGGGATCTTCCCAACCCAGGGATTGAACCCAGGTCTCCTGCATTGCAGGTAGATTCTTTACTGGCTGAGCCACAAGGGAAGCCCAATGATAACCTGTAACAATTTATAATAGAATTACACTTGTTGGATTAGTAGTGTCTACATTGCGGCCCAATAATGTAGACAAAAGCCAGCTATTGGAGTCATGATCACATACTCAATGGTGAGAGTTAGGAAGTTGGGAAGAGAAAGGAGAGTTGGCACCTAGGAGGCTATGTCCTGTCTGTACACTCCCAGGAATCATCATTAATACTGGGAACAAAGCTGGAGTTCCTACAGGAATGTGTCATGTAGGAGGAGTACTTTATTCAGATATTAGTAGAAATGGTGCCCCTCATGGTTGGAAAATTTGGACACTTTGGTTCCAGGATCAGGTACAGATTCTTTTGTAACCAGTGGTGTATATACCACACACTTTGTTTTCATGCCCAGCTGATATGGAGGCCATAAACTGATTTATCTGTGTAGCTGAGCTCTAACTATTCTTTAGTTCAGTCGCTCAGTCATGTCCGACTCTTTGCAACCCCATGAACCACAGCATGCTAGGCCTCCCTGTCCATCACCAATTCCCGGAGTCCACCCAAACTCATGTCCATTGAGTCGGTGATGCCATCCAACCATCTCATCCTCTGTCGTCCCCTTCTCCTCCTGCCCTCAATCTTTCCCAGCATTAGGGTCTTTTCCACTGAGTCAGCTCTTTGCATCAGGTGGCTATTCTTGGTATCTGGAATTTTCCATTGTTCATCTAGCTAGCTCTCCAAGGATCAAGTCTCAGACTGTAATGAAATAATTTCTTACATTTTAAAGGTTTATATATAGGTTGCTCTAAATAGGATGCTTTGCAAGTGGATGAAGTTTGGAGTAGACTATTCAGTTAACTGTACTCTCAAGGCTACTGCTTCAAAAGGCAATGTTGGATGCATCTGGGTTCTGTTATATTCAGGACACTGTTCAGGGTGACTGGTCCTTTATTTTTAAAAGACCTGAGAGTTCTGTTACAAAAGGATCTCATTAATGGTGCCCTTCTGGCCTTTCCTTTCTTCACCACAAATGTGACCGCAGTGTGCAGAGAGTTTCCTATTTGGGAGGAAGATTCACACAATTCTAGGAGGATTCAGGGTTCCTGGAATCTCCAACTCAAAATTTAAATTACAAATAAACATGAAAGGGGGTGTTAGAAGATTGATGTGCAGATTAAGGAAGTCTCTGGGACATCAAACCACATCTGACTTTCTCCAAAGATTTCATTGCCCACAAACTGGAAAACTGAACCTCTGTGCTGGCCACTGCTGAATTCACCACAATGCCTCACCCACAAAAAGTGGGTGGGCACATTTCACAGTGTGAAGTGTTGTTTGTGCCTCATTCATGCCTTATCTCTCCTAACCTTGGGCAGCCTTGGAGCATTGCTGCATAGAGGGTCATTCTGCATTTCTTCCTCAGTTCAGGCAAATAGCTCCCAGTGAGACAAAACAGGAAGCCCTCAAGGGAAAACAGAAATAAAAAGAAACACAGAGATTCAGCCTGATGAAACAACAGATGAATATTTAAGTTAATTTAAGTATGATCAATGAACTGCATAAACTCTATCATTAATCACCAGCACACATGAGCATGCTTTCTGGGCTAAAATTTATGCCATTAAAATTCAGTAAAACTCAGTCACAGTGTATGTGTCTTTAGTAATCATGGTTGATGTTGATGATTCTCAAATTTATGATGGATTCTGTGCATGAGTCAAGAGACTTCTGTCTTCTCTCTTCCCCTTTGCAATACTGGGGACTGGTAATTTCAGAGGAATCGTGGAGCTGGAGTTTGATGGGGAACCACTGTCTCAGATTTCTCAGATCCTTACAGGAGTCATTAGGGCAGTGCTGAGTAGTGATGCTGCGAGCAGGGGTGGAGCTGCTACAAGTGAAACCCAAAGAAATGACTGGGCACAACAGGTTTGGTTTGTGACTGCCAATGAGACATTTAACAGTGTTGCATAAGCAGGGCCATGGTGCTCCACTTCAGAGAGTCTGTTCAAAGTTCATGTTTCAAGCATGAAGAAGCTCTTTCTGACAACAGGGCTTTCAAAGGTCTATTCCTATCACTGTTTCCAGAACACTGATGATCTGGCAGAGGCTGTGGCTGCGAGAGACCACAGACCCACACAGGTCAGGTTAGGAAGATGAGAGCATGAGACAGCCACTCACAGCAGAGCTCATGGAGAAAGACAAAAGAGAAGCAATAAGGGTGCAAAGGAAAATAATGAATGGGCGTGCCTCCCCTGGTGGCTCAGACAGTAAAGCGTCTGTCTACAATGCGGGAGACCTGGGTTCGATCCTTGGGTGGGGAAGATCTCCTGGAGAAGGAAATGGCAACCCACTCCAGTATTCTTGCCTGGAAAATCCCATGGACGGAGGAGTCCGGTAGGCTACAGTCCATGGTGTCACAAAGAGTTGGACACGACTGAGTGACTTCACTTTCATGCCAATATAACCCAGACAGAAGTAACACGGGCCCACGTGTTCCCATAGCCATGGTCGTGGAGGTAATCACTCATTCCACAGGGAGAAGCGACACTGGCTACCATCACAGAGTCTTCCTTTTCTTAAACCGTCAGCAGTTATATGTAGTTCCTCTTTAGAGTATTCGGCCCATTAGTTCAAAAACTCTGTCGTCATCATGAAGCCCTGATTTAAAGAATCCTTGTCACAAGTTCATGGGAAATAGATGGGGAAACAGTGGAAACAGTGTCAGACTTTATTTTTTGGGCTCCAAAATCACTGCAGATGGTGACTGCAGTCATGAAATTAAAAAACGCTTGTTCCTTGGAAGAAAAGTTATGACCAACCTAGACAGCATATTAAAAAGCAGAGACATTACTTTGCCAACAAAGGTCTGTCTAGTCAAGGCTATGGTTTTTCCACTGGTCATGTATGGATGTGAGAGTTGGACTGTGAAGAAAGCTGAGCGTCGAACAATTGATGCTTTTGAACTGTGGTGTTGGAGAAGACTCTTGAGAATCTCTTGGACTGTAAGGAGATCCAACCAGTCCATCCTAAGGGAGATCAGTCCTGGGTGTTCATTGGAAGGACTGATGCTGAGGCTGAAACTCCAATACTTTGGCCACCTGATATGAAGAGCTGACTGATTGGAAAAGACCCTGATGCTGGGAGGGATTGAGGGCAGGAGGAGAAGGAGACGACAGAGGATGAGATGGCTGGATGGCATCACTGACTCGATGGACACGGGTTTGGGTGAACTCCGGGAGTTGGTGATGGACAGGGAGGCCTGGCGTGCTGCGATTCATGGGGTCGCAAAGAGTCGGACACAACTGAGCGACTGAACTGAACTGAACTGAACTGTGACAAGTTTATGTGCAATTTATAGGTCAGCTTGGGGCAGAGAAGTGGGAGGGGAACGGAGCAGCATGGGAGATGCTGCAGGAATAGAAAAGGAGGGGGAGGGCTGGAGCAAGGGAGGCGGCAACAAAGCCCGCGGGGCAGCCACAGCGTTCTCTTCTTCCCTGCCCACAGTTCACACCCACAGAGGAGAGGGAGACTGTGAAGTATTGCCTTCTGTGACGACAGCAGAGGGAAGAGGCCAGAGCAGGTGTCCACTCTGCGGTTCCTTTCCCCCTTTCCCTCTCATCCCCCAGCCCTGACTGTACAGCTTTGGGATGCTCACTGGGTCTTTGTGGAAGATGGTCCTGACATCCCAGGCCTGAGTGAGGTGCCTTCTCTGCGCATCTCCGAGTTCCTGCACTGTGAGTACTCTCCTGTGCCCCCGTCTGCCTTCCCTCCTCTGAGCCCGAGAGCATGCAATCCTGTCCAGCCACCGCAGCATCTCCAGGGGCCCCCTCACTCCCTCCCCATCGTGTAGGGCTGTTTAACAGTTTTTGTCCAACTAAATGAAATTGAGGCGGCCAGTTCTTCACAAGTCAGGTGTTTCCATGGCCACTGGCCCCCTGGAAGTCCCTCTGACCCTTCAGGACATGGAACTTGGGGGTACCACTTCTGGAAGGCCATGCCCACTTAGAAAGATTGCCCACCATCTCCTCAGGGGCCCTGTCCTGACTTCCAGCTGAGCACCGGCTCACAATTTAGTCTGCTTTCTTATTTACAAGGCTGTCTTCCTTCTAAGCAATAAGCCCCTTTAAGGTAGAGAGTGTGTCTTCTTGTTCTTTTGTGTCCCTAACACCGAGCTGATTCACTGGTGCATAACAGGTGTTTCATGTGTATTTGATAAATATCATTGAGCGCACATATGAGGGACTAAGTACCCAAAACCACCACCTGCTTTTATTCTGCAACTGCCCGTCCAACCATCTTGGCATTATTCTCTTTCTGGCTATATTATGAGAAAACCAGGCAATGATCTACAGAAGCCAGGGAGGTAGGAAGAGGTACTAACTGAAGAAGTGCTGCCTTCCCTGTTCCACACGGCACAAGGTGGAGGAGAAGAAGCGTGAGCAATGATTCAATAGCCAAGTCAGGGACTGCCTGTCTCATGGCAGAGCAGCGCCCCTTCCCAGGAGTTGCCTGAGATTTACCCCATCCTGGGACTTGACCTTTTTGGTTTTCCTTTAATTATGGCAGAATTCAGTCCTGCTGGGTTTCTTTTTCACGCTCACCTCAGGAGACAATACACATTGTGTGTTTCAACAAAGTGGTCTGAAGAAAAGTAATTAAAGTTGTTTACTGTAGAAAAGGAAAATATACTTTGCTTTAGCTTAAGCCAGATTCCATGATTTTAAGGCAGATAATAAATATATAGAAGGAAAAATATTATTTTACTGAAACTGCGGGATTCACAATCATAAAATTATCTCCTTGAATCACTTAGTCTCTCCAATGTAACAAACACTAAATAGATAAAATTAACTAAATGCCTTTAAGTTGTAGATTTTGGGGCCAGAAATAATATGAATTCTCAGGTGAAGACGATTTATCAGTAGACTGAGCATATGATAGTATAGGTTCAGCCATTTATCTTTGTAAATCATAACTTCATTCATCCCACCACCACCTGTTTTATATCTTTTGGGGAAAATGTGCCTTCTTAGATTGTGTGGTTATTTAGTAAACTTGAAAATGTAGTTCATTCGAGACTAGTGATCAAAATTGTTCTTACTTTGCTTTGGTGAAAAAAAAAATTGAAAAGTAGGTCATAATTGTGAGTGTGTAGGTGTATAGCCAGGACAGATAATAGAAAAACTCCCTCTCTTCTTTTTTTCTTTTTGGTTTAGCATCCTAGACTTTATTTTTTGGGCTTCAAAATCACTGCAGATGGTGACTGCAGCCATGAGATTAAAAGACACTTACTCCTTGGAAGAAAAGTTATGACCAACCTAGATAGCATATTCAAAAGCAGAGACATTACTTTGCTGACTAAGGTCCGTCTAGTCAAGGCTATGGTTTTTCCTGTGGTCATGTATGGACGTGAGAGTTGGACTGTGAAGAAAGCTGAGTGCTGAAGAATTGATACTTTTGAAGTGTGGTGTTGGAGAAGACTCTTGAGAGTCCCTTGGACTGCAAGGAGATCCAACCAGTCCATTCTGAAGGAGATCAGCCCTGGGATTTCTTTGGAAGGAATGATGCTAAAGCTGAAGCTCCAGTACTTTGGCCACCTCATGCGAAGAGTTGACTCATTGGAAAAGACTTTGATGCTGGGAGGGATTGAGGGCAGGAGGAGAAGGGGATGACAGAGGATGAGATGGCTGGATGGCATCACTGACTCGATGGATGCGAGTCTGAGTGAACTCTGGGAGATGGTGATGGACAGGGAGGCCTGGTGTGCTGCGATTCATGGGGTCGCGGAGAGTCGGACACGACTGAGCGACTGAACTGAACTGAACTGAACTGAAAGGTTGACAACACCCTTTGGCAGAAAGTGAAGAGGAACTAAAAAGCCTGTTGATGAAAGTGAAAGAGGAGAGTGAAAAAGTTGGCTTAAAGCTTAACATTCAGAAAACGAAGATCATGGTATCTGGTCCCATCACTTCATGGAAAAATAGATGGGGAAACAGTGGAAACAGTGTTAGACTTTATTTTTTGGGGCTCCAGAATCACTGCAGATGGTGACTGCAGCCATGAAATTGAAAGACGCTTACTCCTTGGAAGGAAAGTTATGACCAACCTAGATAGTATATTCAAAAGCAGAGACATTACTTTGCCACCAAAGGTCCGTCTAGTCAAGGCTATGGTTTTTCCAGTGGTCATGTATGGATGTGAGAGTTGGACTGTGAAGAAAGCCGAGTGCCGAAAAACTGATGCTTTTGAGCTGTGGTGTTGAGAAGACTCTTGTGAGTCCCTTGGACTGCAAGGAGATCCAACCAGTCCATCCTAAAGGAGACCAGTCCTGGGTGTTCATTGGAAGGACTGATGCTGAGGCTGAAACTCCAATACTTTGGCCACCTGATGCGAAGAACTGAATGATTGGAAAAGACCATGATGCTGGAAGGGATTGGGGGCGGGAGGAGAAGGGGATGACAGAGGATGAAATGGCTGAATGGCCTCACTGACTCGATGGACACAGGTTTGTGTGAACTCCAGGAGTTGGTGATGGACAGGGAGGCCTGGCATGCTGTGATTCATGGGGTTGCAAAGAGTCGGACACGACTGAGTGACTGAACTGAACTGAACTGAACTGAAAGGTTAAAGAAGAATAAGTAACTCTAGCCTTCAAGTATAATCCAAAGTGGGGAACTGACAGATAAACTACTAGCTATAATTAATAATCATACCTATTATATAACAGAAGCCTCAATTACTTGACCGCTAAAGATGCAGTAATATCCTTTGGTTTTTGGTTGCTCAGAGAAGGAAAGACTATTCTGCATGAGGGTGACCAAAATTAGGGGTTGAAGAACCTGTAGGATTTCAGTTGGAAAGTAGAGGAAGCAACATTCCACATCTATAAGCAGGAAAGCCCCAGGACTGTTCAAAGGACGCTAGGGGATCCAGGTCTAAGAAAAGTGAGAATTCCCATCGTGATGCTGGGAGATGCTGTCTGAGAAAACCAGAAGGTAAAGCCTGGGGGAGACGTGGGACCATGTCAAGGAGGACTGTGAAAGTCATGCTAAAGAAAAGGCCTTGTGAAGTCTTTGGGAAATTATTTGCACATCAATAAAAATATTTTCATGATTCCATCCAGTAATATTCACAGTTCACCCCTGCATCGGCCTGGGCTAGCCTGGGGGAAGGCAGAGAGGGAGGGTCAGGGGAAGAACAGACACTTGCCAGCAAAATGATGCAAAGGATTTCAAACAGTGATTTCCTAAAACCCCATGGTTGAAAGAGACCTTGAGTTCACTGGTGTTCACATTTCTGAATGCTATGGCCCAATTTAGAGGGAAAAGGACACTGTGACCCATTTTCCCCAACAAACTTTTCAGTTCATGAAAATGAGCTAAGCAAACAAACAAGCAAACAAGCCCTTGTTAGATGCAAGCCCAGCCTCTAAGAGAGTTGGACGTGGTTTCGTAGTGAAAGTCATACTGTCTCCATGTCACAAGTGAAAGTATATTATGCCTGCTTATGTGACTCAGGTCTGGGTTGGGGACCACGTGGAGGATGCTCTGGATCCTGCTGGCTACTGATCTTAGTCACAGTCTCTGCTGAGTAAAGAGATGCCTCAGCTTCCGTCTCCCATCATACCCACACACTCAACACAGTCTCAAACGTATCTTCAGTTCCTCAGACCTTCATGTCATCTCATTTTCCATCTGTTCATTATTGTGTATGATTCTAGTTCGTTGTGTGACTTTCCTCCTTAGCTACTAAGGAATGTTGTTTCTGAAAATTCAACCAAGAACATACTTCTATTTACTGTCATCCTTCAGAAATGAATTTTCAGCCCCCTAGCACAGATAATCGCTCAACTCTATCTTATAGCCATAAATATTATAAATAAATAAACTGACATTAATGAATTATGGGAACTTGACCACTACTATCATCAGTCCATATATACGGTGTTCTCATAAAGTACCCAACACTCAGTTCATTTCAGTTGCTCAGTGTTGACTGTGCAACCCCATGAATCACAGCATGCCAGGCCTCCCTGTCCATCACCAAATCCCGGACTTCACTCAGACTCACGTCCATCAAGTCAGTGATGCCATCCGGCCATCTCATCCTCTGTCGTCCCCTTCTCCTCCTTCCCCCAATCCCTCCCAGCATCAGGATCTTTTCCAATGAGTCAACTATTCGCATGAGGTGGCCAAAGTACTGGAGTTTCAGCTTTAGCATCATTCTTTCCAAAGAAATCCCAGGGCTGATCTCCTTCAGAATGGACTGGTTGGATCTCCTTGCAGTCCAAGGGACTCTCAAGAGTCTTCTCCAACCCCACAGTTCAAAAGTATCAATTCTTCGGTACTCAGCTTTCTTCACAGTCCAACTCTCACGTCCATACATGACCACAGGAAAAACCATAGCCTTGACTAGACGGACCTTTGTTGGCAAAGTAATGTCTCTGGTTTTTAACATGCTATCTAGGTTGGTCATAACTTTCCTTTCAAGGAGTAAGCATAGTTTAATTTCATGGCTGCAGTCACCATCTGCAGTGATTTTAGAGCCCCGAAAAATAAAGTCTGTCACTGTTTCCACTGTTTCCCCATCTATTTTCCATGAAGTGATGGGACCAGATGCCATGATCTTAGTTTTCTGAATGTTGAGCTTTAGCCAACTTTTTTCAGTCTCCTCTTTCACTTTCATCACTAACAGCTCATTAAATCAATAGTTAGCCACAGTTGCAATTAGGCTTTGGGTCTCTTGTAGATATTCATAAAGTCAGTGAGATTAGATGCGAGATCGGTGTCAGAAACTGCAGGTACCAATCATGCTATTTTCTACAATATGATGAAAAACAGTTTCTAGGGAGCAACAAGAGCTCCTGGGATGCTCCGAGCGTGTTCCTGGGGTCTCTGTGCATCTGGGAATGCTTTCCACTTCCTGTCTCTTCAGTGAGTTTAAATAGAAAGCAAATGTGTCTCAGGAAAACTTGCACAGGAAGATTGAAAATGTCCATCACTGCCTTTCACACACACACACACACACACACACACACACACACACACACACCCACACACACCAAAAAAGCCCTTGGGCTGTTAGAATTGTGGGTTAGCCACTCTTATTTTGATCAGACATTCTTTTATCTGTTGTGAAGCAATGATTTTCACAAATGGGACGTATACTTTGACTGGTTGGGGTTTATATGGGCTACAATTATATCCTTTACTAAAGGACACTCCTCCATGGTCAGTTTCTGAACCATTCTAACATGATGGTGTTTCCTATTAACACCTATGGAAAACCTTGACAGTGCTCTTCTGACTGAGTAGAGTCACACGGTTTTAGAATCATTCTAGCGACATAGAAGCTAATAGTTAGATTAACTTAGATCCTGGTTCTAGTTTAGATCTTAAAACTAGAACATGTATATAGAACAGATTTAAACCAAATCTTATAGTTCATGAGACCAACTTAAGATTCCATTTTAATTCATATTAATTTTTAAATATTATATATTTAGTTACTATCAATTTTTAACACAGGCAGCCTTTGAATGTAACAGATATGAAAATATTTAACAACTGTGAATCCCATATACAAATACAAAGACTTTTTGCGACCTCCATTATATCTGCTTCACTTTGAAATATTTACTAAAACGTAATTTCTTTGTTTCTGATGTCTCCTGCATCGGCATTGGATTCTTTACCACTAGCGCCGCCTGGGAAGCTGAGACTCGGGTTCGATCACTGGGTCGAAAGATCCCCTGGAGGAGGGCATGGCAATCCAGTCCAGTATTCTTGCCTGGAGAATCCCATGGACAGAGGAGCCTGGCAGGCTCCAGACCATGAGGTCACAAAGAGTCAGACACAGCTGAAGAGACGGAGCATGCATATCTGCAGTTTCTTTGTTCACCAAATGGACTGTGATAACAGCAGCTACTTTTAGAACATATCAATAGACTTTTGGAAGGATTTAATTCCTAAGGAAAACATGTTTATATTTCTTTTGCATATTTCTGGGACCACGTTTGGCAATTGTATGGAGATGAGAAGGCAAGACTTTGCTGAACTCAAGCCGGCAGTGTAATTTACCCTGACCATCCATCAAGGGATCTTGTGCTTTGTGTCTAGGCATCATTACCATGCATGACAGATGAATCGAGTTTAAGGAAATATAATTTCTTGAATATTTCTCTCCCAATTAAAAAAATGAATAAGACCTTGCTCTTTCTGTTTTTTTTTTTTTTTTGAGAGTTTTGGGAAAGGCTTTTTAAGACTTGGGCTGTATTAGTCAAGAAACCTGAGCAAGTGGACAGATCTGTTGAAGAAAGAGAAGGATGATTTCCAGGAACAATCTCCTTTCAGAGATCTCCCATTTAAATGCTGTCACATACGACATAAATTTAGGATGTAAGTTATTTAAAGAACCTATGTGATAGGCAAAAGATACCTTCTTACTTGACAAACAGAAACTTCCCTACTACATATACAACAAAATCTTAGCTGGGGACTATGATTATGGTAACTTTTCCTTTCTTTACTCTTGTCTGTATTTTTCCAAACTTTTTTAATAATGGGCATATATGACTTTTATGGGACTTTCCAGGTGGCTCAGATGGTAAAGAATCTGCCTGCAATGCAGAAGACCCAGGTTTGATCCCTGGGTTGGGAAGGTCCCCTGGAAAAGGGAACAGTAACCTACTCCAGTTTTCTTGCCTGGATAATTCCATGGATAAAGGAGCCTGGCCGGCTACAGTCCTTAGGGTTGCAAAGAGTCAGCCACATCTGAATGACTAACACTTTTCACTTCGTGATTTATAATCAGAAAAAAGCATTCTTTTGCGAGTCCCCTTGAATCTTCTGCTCTCTTCCATCTCTCCACCTCCATTTCCCTCCAGCTGCTTTTCCTGGACAAACTTGACACACACAGGTCCACAGTTTGGTGTGAGCATGGGGACAGAGCGATTCTGTAAGGAATCAGCTTCACTGGAGGGTCTGGGTGACTCGGGAGTTGAGGGGTAGTGACAGACGGCTGCAGTGGGAAGTGGCTCACCCAGGAAGGCCACACCAGAGCCATGAAAATAGTTCTGGAACACAGACCCACTCCAGGGCTGGTGTGGGCAGACACGGGCATCAGTGTTGGTACCAACTCTGGGTGGAAGTCAGGGGTCTGAGGTGAAAACCGACCCTTCCTTGGGAGGCGATGAGTCCGCTGTGTTCTTCTGCACGTGGGGACATGCAGGCAGGTGCAAGAGACTGGATCCCCCCTTGTGTGTGCTCAGTTGCGTCTGACTCTGCGATCCCATGAACTGTAGGACATCTTAATGCTTAACTGATGCCCTCATCACAGGGGCACGTGTTTTTTTTTTTATTATTAATTTACTTTTTATTGAAAGACAATTGCTTTACAGAATTTTGCTCTTTTCTGCTTTTGACAGTGTTTGGAGCCAAAAGTAAATAAAAGTGAACGTATCAGTCACAAGGCTTATCAATTCTCTTGGCTTCAAAAAGCTTTCTTGTGAACATAGTTGGCAAGGGAAGCTTGAAATCAGAATCCAACGGCCCTTTTCATTAGGCTCTGACCCCTGAAGAAGGGGAAGGCTACCCACTCCAGTATTCTGGTCTGGAGAATTCCACAGCCTGTATAGTCCATGGGGTCGCAAAGAGTCGGATGCGACTGAGCAACTTTCACTTCACTTCACTTCATTGTGTTTTTGGATAAACTGAGTTGGTGAATTGGGAAGGGTTTGGATTTCAGTTTCCTAAAGTACTGAAAGTATGTCGTCTAATCCACCAAATCTACAAAATAGTGTTGAAGTCTCTCACCTGGAAACTTTTATTCTGAAAGCTGCTTATTAATCTCTGAGTATTCAAGATAGAAATCCCGGGGGCGGGCGGGGAATCAGTTTTCCTACCAGCATCAAGGCAAAGTATATGCAGAAGCATGTGCCTCTGATGTGTTACATACCCGTTTGATGATGAAACAGGTGTGTGTTTGGATCTGGGGATGTTTAAGGGAAATGGGGTATGATGTTTCCAGGTCAGTTTAGCACAGCACCCTGGCTACAAATTAAGTGATGCTCAATAGTGTGGAGTTTTCAAATCATGTTAGACATCCATCTGTGACCACCGGCACAGAACAGCAGCTACAAAGGGCACAAGTTTTGTGACATGGGGTCTCACAAATGCCCCACTGACCTGGGGGATCCTGACCAGGGAATGCCTCCGAACCCTGGCGTTTATGAGCAGAGCCCACTGTGCCAGGGTCTCAGTGGGGAAAGCTGTTTCTTGTTTGTAAAGTTGAATGTTGAATCAACACAAAAGGAGCCTCAGGAAACCAGGGAGTCAGCTCAGCAGGGAGGATGGAGGAAACTGGTGCTTTTAGTTCAGGTCAGTCGCTCAGTCATCTCCGACTCTTTGCGATCCATGGACTGCAACACGCCAGGCTTCCCCGTCCATCACCAACTCCCAGAGCTCACTCATCTGAAATGCTGAAAATGCCATTAAAGCTCTTTGTCACAAAGAGCAAGGCTGATATCTGCATCTATTTAAAAACATGCTAGAATTTAAGGGGTAAGATTGTGGATTTCCTTCTTGCTAAAGGGTGGCATTTTTTATCAGATCTGTTCAAGCAACCCTGAACAATGGTGTTGCAAAGCAAGTATTTACTCTCGGGACAAAAAAAGTGACCTGGGCTATAAAAATTCAAAGGCATGGCTGTGGGGCTTTTCAGCGATAACTACCAGATAATGTCTTGTCCTCAATTCTGTCCCATGACAACATCACCCAAAAACAAACGCTTCCCCAGGTTTCTTTCCTCAGCTCTCCTCTCTCAGTAGGGCAACCTTCATCATGATGTGGTCTGTCCTAATTCCAGCATGTCGCCGCTTCCTGTAGCTGCTGGTATTTCCAGGTTGGTTCCAGGGAGTATTTGCTTTCTTTAAACCTGGAGTTTTCCTTCTTTAATTAGGGCCTCTGCTGAGATCTCCAACCTGTGCCAATGGGTCCTCAGTGTTTCACTAATAGGTTTTAAAATCTCTCCTTGATCTTTACGCTTACAAGGAGGGGACAGGTGGAAAGAGGAACAGGGGGAGACGGCTGCTCTGATGTTTTGGGGACATTTGGGAAGTATCAGAACTATCCTCCTTGCTCGAGTTTTCTATTTTATCCATAGGATTTGATGTATGGTTTTAGGGAAAGTGACCAAAGTTATGATGAAATGGTAGTTTGGATCTCTGCTGGATGTCAAGTAAATAACATGAAGAATGATAGTATTTTGGTCAAGTGCCCTTTTGCAGGGTATCTAAGTGCAAAGTTTCATTATTATTGCTGTGAAATGAAACTGTTCACATTTACTTACTTTTATTTCTTTTAAAACTCATGTAAAGGATCACGGTTAAAATGTAGCAATACTGGGCGGTCCCCAGCTGGTGAATGGGCTCTGCTGCAACTTTTCGTTTGTGAACTTGTTTGGAATTCTGAGCCCATTTTCTCATACATGCTATATAGTGTGTGCATGCATGCTAAGTTGCCTTAGTTGTGTCTGAGTCTTTGCTACCCCATGGATTTAGCCCTCCAGGCTCCTCTGTCCATGGGATTCTCCAGCCAAGAATACAGGAGTGGGTTGCCATTTCCTCCTCCAGGGGATCTTCCTGACCCAGGGATGGAATCGTGTCTCTTATGTCTCCTTCATTGGGCGGCAGGTTCTTTACCACTAGTACTGCCTGGGAAACCTACTTAAAGTGCTATAGTGATTGAGTTACAAATGAGGACTTTAATACTTTTAATACCAATGGAGAGAAAACATAATAATTCATACAGAGGGTTCAGCGCTGGAGTCATTCAGGAGCAGTGCAATATATATACTCCTGAGTCTTGTCATATGTAAGTCCCCCAAACTAAACTGTGGTTATTTCCTGGCTCTGAACTATATCAGCTGATACTGTTTTGTTTTCATCATCATTGTCCTTCATTTTGCAGCTGAAAATGGACCACTTAGGTCCATTTTACTCATGATGTTACTTAGCTTTATTACAAATTACACCATCAAACATATATTCATTCTGCATCAGACACTAACTAATAGCCGTTTCCACCTTTTCTTTTACTGCAGAGCCTATAAGTCATGAACACAAATAGATGAATCTAAGGCAATTAGGGAAATTCTATTCCTCAGGCCGTTAACTGATTGACTTAGGGACTGACATGTGATTCAAGGATTCACTTCTAGTCAGTGAAACACAGAGAGAGGTTCACTTAGTAATTTTTGAGAAAGCACTTTTTTCCCCCTCTTTAAACAGGGAAACAAAATCCAGTAGCAATCTCTTTTCTGTTGAATGTTGAATCAGCTTCACATGATGCCTGGAACTGGGGTGACATTTAGGAAGGGTGGTCATGGGGTGGGTTTGCCACCTAGTTGATGTTTAAGGAACATGCTGGAAGCCTGAGATTCTCTACTTCTTTCAAGGATCATGGTAGTTAATACCTCTCTTCTTGAAGTTCTTGCATTGTGAGTATACTGGGCATTCACCACTGACAGCACATAATCTGCTTACTTAGAGCTTCACTGATATTTCAGTTCCACTATTTATTCTGCATGGAGGAAAATCCTTGAAACCAACACACTGGAACAACACCTCTTTTACTCTGAATAAGGTCGAGTCAAGACTTGAGTTTCTATTGTCAGCATGTTGGGGTGGAGGTTGGAAAAAGTAAAAGTACATTTTACAAGCTTCTCCTGAATTGAATCTATGCTTTCCTGCTTTCATCATTGTGAAAATCAGCAATTTGTACATTTTACTGGGGGGGTGGTGTTCCTCATCACTCGGGCCTGATATGAGAATAGCTAATTTAAACTTTGCTGCTAAGTCACTTCAGTCATGTCCAACTCTGTGCGACCCCAGAGACAGCAGCCCACCAGGCTCCCCCGTCCCTGGGATTCTCCAGGCAAGAACACTGGAGTGGGTTGCCATTTCCTTCTCCAATGCAGGAAAGTGAAAAGTGAAAGTGAAGTTGCTCAGTCATATCCGACTCTTAGCAACCCCATGGACTGCAGCCTACAGGCTCCTCTATCCATGGGATTTTCCAGGCAACAGTACTGGAGTGGCATGCCATAATGAGATGCAATTTCTCCCTTATCAGGTTGTCAAAGTTCATACACAGAGTTTATGCTATTTAACATATTGCATATTTCAAAAAACAAATCAAAGCCATTGATTTACATATTTTAAATAGATGAATTATATTATATGTGATTTATGTCTGAATAAAACTGTCAAAATTTGCATTTCTATACATTAGCAGTAGTTAACTGCGTCGCTTTTGCTGGTGAGGGTGTGGGGATACAGGCATTGTTATATTTTACCAGTTGGAGGCTAAGTTGGAATGACTTTGGGGGAATATTTTGTAAAAGTCTTAGAAAAATAAAATATCTCTTAAACTTAACCCAGAAATTCCACTTCCAGGAATGTTTCCTACAGACAGGCTCTACATATCCACAAAATATGTACAATGATATTATTGTAGTATTATATATAATGGCAAAAGAGTTGCTTATGACGGTCATGTTTAAGAATAATATAACTTTTACCTTTCAAAGTTAGAGATGAGGAACTTGGAAATCCAAGAAAGAAATAACAGCTTAATAAAATCTTGATAACTAAATTATATTGATGAAAGTGAACGTTTTATACTCCTATTTATTATCAGCATGACATACTTCACTAGGCAACTACAAATTCATTTATGAGGTTTGGTTTTTATTCCAAAAATGTCTTCAGTTCTTTAAGGAAGATACAACCACTTCTCATTCTGGTATTATGACAGACTAGAGGTTCTGAAAAATCTCCAAAATAATTCCTATAAATTCTGCATAAAATATAACATGTTCTTTCAATGCATAGCTGAGTACTGGAGATGGTAAACTAAATCCTGATATCATACAAGGGAGAGATGGACGAGCCTGAGAACGGTGAGCTGGCACATTCCTGGGCACGTTTCTTATCTTGGAAAACAAGAAGACTGAGGGCACACAGTTTTCCAGGGACAAGGAAATGCCTAGAGCTCTCCCAGGGTGGAGTGTTGGCATCTAGAGGTGAAGTTCCTCCAGGATGCATCTCCAGTGAACGCTGGGGCTAGGAAAGCATCTAGCCACCAGCCACAGAAAATGTTGTACTTGGTATGTCTGCAAATTTGGACAACTCAGCAGTGGCCACAGGACTGGAAAAGGTCAGTTTTCATTCCAATCCCAAAGAAGGGCAATGCCAAAGAATGTTCACACTACTGTACAAATGTGGTCATTTCACATGCTAGTAAGGGTATGCTCAAATACCCTTCAAGCTAGGTGTCAGCAGTATGTGAACCAAGAACCTCCAGATGCACAAGCTGGGTTTTGAAGAGGCAGAGGGACCAGAGATCAAATTGCCAACACTGGTTGGAACTTAGAGAAGGCAAGGGAGATCCAGAAAAACATCTACTCCTGCTTCATTGACAACACTAAAGCCTTTGACTGTGTGGATCACAAAAAACTGTGGAAAATTCTTAAAGAGATGGGAATACCAGACATGTTACTTGTCTCCTAAGAAACCTGTATGCAGGTCAAGAAGCCACAGAATTGGACATGCAGCAATGGACTGGTTCAGAATCGGGAAAGGAGTACATCAAGGCTGTGTATTCTCACTCTGCTTATTTAACTTATACGCAGAGTATATCATTCGAAATGCCAGACTGATAAGCTCACTTGGAATCAAGATTGCTGGGAGAAATATCAACAGTCTCAGATATGCACATAACACCATCCTAATGGCAGAAAGCAAAGAGGAACAAAGAGCCTCTTGATAAGGGTGAAAGAGGAGAGTGAAATAGCTGGCTTAAAACTGAACATTAAAAAAACTAAGACCATAGTGGCTTCCCAGGTGGCACTAGTGGCAAAGAACTTGCCTGCCAGTGCAGGAAACATAAGAGGTGCAGGTTCAATCCCTGGGTCGGGAACATCTCCTGGAAGAGAGCATGGCAAACCACTCCAGTATTCTTGCCTGATATAGCAGGAGGGGTCAGGAGGAGAAGGGGACGACAGAGGATGAGATGGTTGGATGGCATCACTGACTCAACGGACACGAGTTTGAGCAAGCTCTGGGAGATGGTGAAGGAGGAAGCCTGGCATACTGCAGTCCGTGGTGTCACAGAGTCAGACATGACTGAGTGACTGGAAAACAACAATTCTTGCCTGGAGGACCCCATGGACAGAGGAGTCTGGAAGGCTATAGTCCGTAGGGTTGCATAGAGTTGGACATGACCGAATTGACTTAGTACACACACATACACACGTAAGATCCAAGCCCCAAGTCCCATCATGGCAAATAGAAGGGGAAAGAGCTGAAGCTGTGACAGATTTTATTTTCTTGGGTTCAAAATTCACTGCAGATAGTGACTGCAAGCCATGAAATTAAAAGACGCTTGCTCCTTGGAAGCAAAGCTATGACAAACCTAGACAGTATGTTAAAAAGCAGAGAGATCACTTTGCCGACAGTGGTCTGGAGCAAACTCCGGGAGACAGTGGAGGACAGAGGATCCTGGTGTCCCGCAGGCCATGGGGTTGCAAAGAGTCAGACACGATTTAGTGACTGAACAACAACAGGAAATGGTGATGAGTCATCTTTCTGGACCAGGAAACTGTGTCAGCAAAAAAACCCTCTCCTGAAAGTTCACAACCACAGGCCTGCCCTCACATAGGTTCACAATGTGGAGTCATTTGAGTGTCTAGGAAGGGCCAAGCCTAGAAATGAACATAAACATGACCCAGGTTGTGTATCAAGGCACCTGCCAGAAACAAGCTCAAATCTTCTCGGGACAGATCAACCCAAGATAATATTCATCCCGAGACGGCAAAGTACAAAGAACAAACCAAAGGGTAACAAAAATATTACAAAATGCTCGAGGCAATAACACTTAATGAAAAGTGTCAGGAAAAAACTCCTAAACCCTCAAAATGGAGCAATTATAAATAAGATACTATCTATCTATCTATCTATCTATCTATCTATACATAATGGTTTTAAGAAAGATGAGACAAAATTGTAAATTTAAGAATATGGCATCTAGAAAGTTGGGCCAATTTGAGTTGAGCCCAAAGGAAGTTTTATAAAAAAAAGGATAATCACTGGAAACTTGATATATAATGGTGATATATTTATACAATGAAATACTTAACAGTAATAAAAACAAATAACATAGGTACACATAACAACTTGCATGAGTCTCACAGATGTAATGTTCACTGAAAGAGACTTGATACAGAGTTTGTGTTATTCAATTAAATGTATTATACGTTTCCAAAAGACAGATCAAAGCCATTGATTTATATATTTTAAATAGGTGAATTACATTATACGTGAATGATATCTCAATAAACTGTCAAGGTTTGCATTTCTATATACTGGCAGTAGTTAGAAAATGGAATTTGTTGAAGGACTTTTTTTTTTTTTTTTTTCTAAAAGGAAGTGACTGGGAAGTAAGCCCTGGCAGCTCAGGGGTTAGGACTCTACCCTCTAATTGCTGAGGACCCAGGTTCAGTCCCTGGTTGGGGAATTCAGATCCAGGAAACCAAACAGCACAGTCAAAAAAAGACAAAAAGAAAAAAAGAGATACTATCTGCAATAGCAAGATGTGGTGAATTTTAGCTAAAAACTTTGAAAGCCTTTTTACAAAATCAACAATGTGTGTATCTAAGATCAAGCCCCTTGAAAAGCTGCATCCACTGAGAATGAGATTCCTGCACCATTGACAGTATGACCAAGTAACTAGACAGAGAATCCCCAAAAGGGACCCGTGTACACAAACCCCATGTGTGCTGACAACGGGGAGGCGGTGCCTCTGGGGACGGAAGGCAGACAGGAAGTCTCTGTGCCTTCCACCCAGGTTTTGCTGGGAACCTAAAACGTCTCTGAAAACCAGCGTATAACACGAAAACAAAACGAACGTAACGACAGCGACAGCAGCCCTCGGTGTATGACAGTGGTGGCTTTTCAAGTCAGCGGAGAAAGGCCTTCTTCCCCATGTGTGATGCTTGGCTACTTGTACGTCAAAAATAAGAAACTCGATCCTTGTGCCATGTGAAAAAATGAATTCCGTATATATTAGTGACCAAAATGCTAGAAAAAGGTAAACTTTTCAAAGGAAAAATAGAGTCTCTCTATGCATGAAACACAAAAGATGGTACTTTTATGACACAAAACATAAACTGAAAAAGGAAGATTGATTACTTTTATTGTGTTCTACTGTATCCAAATTAAAATCTGTGCATAAAAATGTACCATAATCCAAATGAAAAGACCAAGGCTAGAAGATAGTAACTGTAATGTATATGAGTGATAAAGTATTAGTATATGGTCTCTCTCTATATCAACATAATATCAGTGTAATTGTCAAATCTATAAACATGCAATCAATATTTGAATAAAAGTGAAAATATACTCAATCTGACCATTAATCAGGAAAACCCAATTTAAATTAGTGTTTTGTCATCAGTTTATATGATTAAATTGGTATAATTAAATTAGTCAATACAAATTGTTATGGAGCAAGTTGCTTGTTCCATAATAGCTTTTACAAACTTACTTGGGACTGTAAATTGATAGGCTAATCTGGAAATATCTAACAAAACTCTTTGAAACCCTGTAAACATGCTTAGATTTAGTTACCATAGAGAAACTTGTATATAATTATATAGAAACAGTAAGTGAATTCTCAGAGGAGTGATACCTGTAGTAATAAAAACCTAGAAGCAATCTAAATTTTCATAAAAGGATATAAAATAACCTGTATATAGTCATGTGAATGGAAAATCATAAGGCAGAAAATCATAAGGCAGATATATACATCTGCATATTTCAATATAAATAACTTTCAGAAAAAACATATTGAATGAGAAGTCAGTTTCTGAAATGATATGTATTATATAACGACATTTATTTAAAGTTTATGCAAAGCACACACAAAGAGGCAGTCTTTGCTTTGCATTGTCCTGATGCACACATTTCAGTTACTAGGGTTTAGTTGAATACACTAGTAAGTGTGAGCAACTGAAAACTATATAAACTTCATTGTGCAAATGCATAATGCTTAAGCCTCATTGCTAGTTCTGTGCACAAACACTACACAAGTAACAGATGTGCATCAATTGTAACCAACGATGCCACTTTTCTCAAGTTTGTTCGGGACTTGGTCACTGCACACCTGTCGCTCTTCTCACACACAGACAGCAAAGCATGTACTTGTGTGGCCTCCTTGTCTCCCAGTAATAAAGCCTGTCCATAAGTGGACAGTTGACAGAGGGTTTGGCCATGGTGAAAGTGCATCATGGAAAAGAAGAGCGATAGGGCTGGAAGTGAGTGTGAATTGGACATGCATGGAGTGTGGAAGACGTCGATGACCCTGCAACTGTGAGGCTCGAGGTATGTAGTCAGAGGCACTCGCTGAAGCGAACTTGTCTACATAAACAACGAAAGTGGCTGTGACCAAAGAGACGATGAACAATGTTCTAGGGGAAGTGACTCCAGCACTAAACTTCACATTAAAGGAACTTGCAGAGAGACTTCACGACACTGGGAGAACAAAGGGTAAATTGATGGAAGCAAATCTAAACATCGAAAGGAGAGCGACGGAGAGATTTCTTGCTCCATGTTGCAAGTGACACAATGAGAAGAGAGAGGAAGGATTGTTTGGACTCTACTCCTGAAAGGTTTTCTTACAAAGAAATGAAACACTTTAACCTGCAATGTCTCTAATGTTTCAAATTACAGTGTATGAAAGAAATATTAGTTTCATTAATTTTTCTTTTCCTATACATTCATTATTGACTGCAAAAGAATTTTTAAGTCTTTTGACAAAACCCTTAAAGGTCATGAAACTATTGTAGTCTTTGTCATTGATTGTTAATATTGCATTGAATAGTTTCAGCCTGTACATTGGTTTTCACATCTCAGAACTGTAGAAAGCAAAGACTGCCTATATATACTTATATACGATAAAGAAATAAAAGTATAAGGATAAATAAGAGAATGATAAATGACAAGTCCAGTATATTATATTCCCTTTGGAATATATAAAAGAGAAACTATGATTAAACAGGTACACAGTGGGCTTCAACTGCACTTGTAGCGTTTTTAATGTTTTATCTGGTGGTGGCTATCTGAAAATTATTGTATTACTTTATATTTTTTTATAAGTCTAAAATATTTTTATTAGAATAGAAGATGTAAGGAATCCTGAAAAATATAACTAGCCCCTAGACTTGGGCTGTCAGTCATAGAAATGCACTGCAAAATCTTAAAGGAAAATAAGAGTTTCTGGAAATCTTGCTGTTTCTTTGATTATAAGTTTCTAATAGTGAGGGAATAAAAGTGCTCACTGAGCCTCTTCTATCCAGTTTACAGGCAATATTATAATTTCAAGAACTAACCCTAAGGCTGAACTCAGAAGCACTCTCAAAACAGAGTTTATGGTTCTTAAGAAATTTGCCGTGGAAAAATGCCCTGGGTGGACAGTGGAAAGAAAGTTGTCAGATCACAAGAAAATGACAAAGAAATCAGACATGAGATCAGAAACATGCCTTTATGCTTTAAAATTTCTCAGGTGGTTCACGTACTATGTGTGGTAAGTTCCCATTATCTTGCATTTTCAGTTCAGTTTAGTCACTCAGTCATGTCTGACTCTTTGCAACCCCATGAACTGCAGCACGCCAGGCCTCCCTGTCCATCACCAACTCCCGGAGTCCACCCAAACCTATGTCCACTGTGTTGGTGATGCCATCTATGCCATGATGCTGTCTATGGGGTTGCATAGTCAGACATGACTGAGCAACTAACGCTCTTCTTATGAATCTTGTAAAACAAATTGTTGGACAAGATGCTGCTATAACTAACTTTGTTGTTGTTCACTTGCTCAGTCATGTTCCACTCTGTGACCCCATGGACTGCAGCGCACCAGGCTTCCCTGTGCTTCACCATCTCCCAGAGCTTGCTCAAACTCATGTCCATTGAGTTGGTGATGCCACCCAACCATCTCATCCTCTATTGTCCCCTTCTCCTCCTGCCCTCAATCTTTCCCAGCATCAGGGTCTTTTCCAATAAGTTGACTTCTTGCGTCAGGTGGCCAAAATATTGGAGTTTCAGCTTCAGCATCAGTCCTTCCAATGAATATTCAGGGTTGATTTTCTTTAGGATTGACTGGTTTGATCTCCTTGCAGTTCAAGGGACTCTCAAGAGTCTTTTGCAACACCACAGTTCAAAAGTATCAGTTCCTCAGTGCTCAGCCTTCTTTATGGTCCACCTTTCACATCCATACATGACTAATGGAAAAACCATAGCTTTGACTAGACAGACCTTTGTAGGCAAAGTAATGTCTCTGCTTTTTAATATGCTGTTTAGGTTTGTCATAGCTTTTCTTTCAAGGAGCAAGCGTCTTTTAATTTCATGACTGAAGTCACTATCCACATATGATTTTAGAGCTCAAGAAATATTGAACTGTGGTGTTGGAGAAGACTCTTGAGAGTCCCTTGGACTGCAAGGAGATCCAACCAGTCCATTCTGAAGGAGATCAGCCCTGGGATTTCTTTGGAGGGGATGATGCTAAAGCTGAAGCTCCAGTACTTTGGCCACCTCATGTGAAGAGTTGACTCATTGGAAAAGACCCTGATGCTGGGAGGGATTGGGGGCAGGAGGAGAAGGGGACGACAGAGGATGAGATGGCTGGATGGCATCACCGACTCGATGGACGTGAGTTTAAGTGAACTCCGGGAGTTGGTGATGGACAGGGAGGCCTGGCGTGCTGGGATTCATGGGGTCGCAAAAAGTTGGACATGACTAAGCAACTGAACTGAACTGAACTTAGCTGTAGTTTATTATCTTACAATCTAGGTCAAAAGTCCACAGTGGATCTTGTGAGACTAAAATCAATGTTTTGCGTTCCTTTCTGGAGGCTCTGGGGAGGTATCCATTTCCTTGTCTTTTGTACTTTCTAGAGAACCTCTGCATTCCTTCGGCTCAGGATCACTTTCCTCCTTCAAAGCTAGCAAGAGTAGACTGAGTCTTGGGACCTTTCTGGTGGTCCAGTGGTTAAAGATCTGCCTGCCAATGCAGAGGACACGGGTTCAGTCCCTGGCATGGGGAGATCCCACAAGCCGTGGCTCACCTAAGCCCATGCACCACAACTGCTGAAGCCTGTGCGCCAAGCCCGTGCTCTGCAACAAGAGAAGCCACTGCAGAGAGAAGTCTGCACAAAGAAGAGCAGACCCAGCTCACTGCGACTGGAAGAAGCCTGAGCGTGGCAGCAACAACCCAACAGAGTAAAAAGTAAATAAATAGTTTATAAAAGAGTCACTTGAGTCCTCCTATCTGCCTCTCTCCTCCTGCCCGCCTCTTCCACTTCTGTTTTTTCTGTGCCCTGCAGCATGTGGGATTTTGGTTCCCCAATCAGGGATCGAACCCTGCGCTCCCTGCAGTGAAAATGCAGAGTCTTAACCATTGGACTGCCAGGAAAGTCCCTCTCTCTTCCACTTTTAGGGACAGATATGATTAGATTGGACCTACCCAGATAATTCAGGGTAATCTCCCCATTTTAAGATCTGTAACACGCACACCTGCGGAGTCCCTTCTGCCAAGGTAACATTCACAGGCTCTGAAGATGAGGGTGTATACATCTTTGGGTGGGATGCACCATTCCTACCATAGGTATTTTTCAGTTTAGCTGCTGCATGGACATTCAGGATCACAGGCATTTACAGTTTCCTGTTAATAATGAGTGTGGAATGCAAGTAAACTCAGAGCTGGAAATCACTCTCACAGATTTTCTTTGGAGATTTTTTTGGGGGGTGCTACAAAGGAAGCTGGGCTTCCCAGGTAGCACTAGTGATAAAAAACACAACTGCCAATGCAGGAGGCATGAGAGATGTGGGTTCAGTCCCTGAGTTGCGAAGATCCCCTGGAGGAGGGCATGACAACCCTCTCTAGTATTCTTGCTGGGAAATCCATGGACAGAGAGAGCCTGGTGGGCTACAGTCCATAGGGTTGCAAAGAGTCGGACATGACTGGAGCAACTTAGCATAGCACAAAGGAAGCTAGAATTTTACCCTAAGACAAAGTATTCCGAGCAGAACAATCACTATGACCACATACCTACCACTAATATAATCAACCCCAGAGCACAGACTCAATCAAGTCTTAAGGTCAGTCCTTATAGTACCTGGTCTATAGTGGAGAATAAATGAACTTTTTGTGTTACCAAAGGCAATCTCGGACCTATATTCCCTGAGATTTGGTGGAAGGTTTCATTTTCACATTTCAATATTATTTTCTGCCAGAAGTACACATAAATCTGTAGTTTCAGGGCTTTAGATTCCGTCTAACTTATAACGAGTTAGATTATTTCTCAGATATTGTCAATGTAAAAGACTGCTTACAGTGGAGAATAGCATACTTTCTCCATAAGCAGGATAATTTATTTACCTGAACTTTAGAAAATATGATATTTCTACCCTGGTAGACTATTGAGGCAACTGAAGTGATCCCCCAAGCCCATGAAAGAGCCCTATGTTTTCTGCATTTATTCTGCTTGGTTAAGAGCACTTAGATGTCTTCTGAAATATGTGTTTACTTAATAGAAGGCAAGGCTCCATTTGCCATCAATAAACTCTCAAGGAAAAGAGATTAAACAATGGAATGTGTAAAGCAAGTGTACTGAATGATGCTGAAACCACCAACCCTCCAAGAGCTCCTGACTCCTTTGTGCTTAGTCTTTTCCAAATAAGTTTTCTGAAAACTGCTCTCAGAAATAACCTTTCCTTCTGATTATACAAGGCAAATCAGATGTGCATATGCTGACTCTTTGAGACCCCATGGACTGTACCCTGCCAGTCTCCTCTGTCCATGGAATTCTCCAAGCAAGAATACTGGAGTGGGTTGCCATTCCCTTCTCCAGGGCATCTTCTCAACCCAGGGATCAAACCTGGGACTTCTGCATTGCAGGCAGATTCTTTTACCATATGAGCTGATAGGGAAGTCCCAACAAATGAATTAGCTAGAGATATAACAGCCTAAGACATGTATGCTGGATTGTTCTGTATATTCTTATGAGTACATGGATCTGGTGTTCATTGAAGTTTAGCCCCTCTTGAATGTGCAAATCACTGTGAACATCTACTAGAAAATTGAGAGAAATTATTTGAATTGCCCACTTTCATGAAAGAACAGAATGCAATTTAGAATGTTCTCCCATCAATTCTTGTCTTTTCCCTCTGAGCACGTGTTCAAATAAACAAGACAAAAAATAAAAATCTGTGGTGTTAGCCACCTGGTATCAAATCTGTAAGCTTAATTCAAGCCTTTTTTTTTTTTTTTGCCTGGGACATTTAAGTTTTTCTTAAGCTTATTGACATAAGGTACAAGTTTATTTCTCACAGAATTTTTTTTCATATTTTCTATTTGGCAACATCAGTATTCCCACTTCAGATGTTGGTATCACTGTCCTTTCTGTGCCAGGGCCCAACTCTGGATTTTCACAAGTCTTTGCACTCAGAGAGGGTGATTTCAATACAGTAGATATGTAGAGATTTGTTTTTAATACACTCATAATTTTGTGTCTTATATTGTTTGTTTTCTCCCAAGATCACAGAATTTTTAAGAGCAATAAGAAGTGAGAGTTGATGCTTTTGAACTGTGGTGTTGGAGAACTCTTGAGAGTCCCTTGGATTGCAAAGAGATCAAACCAGTCAATCCTAAAGGAAGTCAACCTGAATATTCATTGGAAGGACTGATGCTGAAGCTGAAGCCCCAATATTTTGGCCCCTGATGGGAAGAGCTGACTCATTGGAAAAGATCCTAATGCTGGGAAAGATTGAAGGCAGGCGGAGAAGAAGACAACAGAGGATGAGATGGTTGGATGGCATCAGCGACTAAATGGATATGAGTTTGAGCAAGCTTTGGGAGTTGGTGATGCATAGGGCGGCCTGGTGTGTTGCAGTCCATAGGGTTGCAGAGAGTTGGACACGACTGAGCAATTGAACTGAACTAAAGACGCTAGATGAGCGCTATCTGGAAGGGTCACAAACTCTTGTAAGAATGTTTTGGAAGCAATGGTGTCCCAGGGGACCAGGGACCCCAGGAAAAACACCCCTCTGGAATTATGCCAAAGTGCAATGACTCAAGGTAAGCCATTTTGCAGGACAATTAGGTCAAAACAAAGGTCTCTTCAGTAACTAAGCAATAAATATTTCTAAGTTGTGCTGGACTACTGAAGAGTCATAATGCCATGCTTATTGGTGAATGAGAACCTTTTGCAGCTTACTGGCTCATTCAGATCAATTTATGATAAAGCCCTCCGTGGATCATATATTCCTAAAATAAGATTTAAGCTTTTGAGGGAAGCTATTTGTAAGATGCTCCTTTGCCTTTAGCCCCAATTTTCCAGTTTATGACATCTGCAGGCTCCTCTTCATGCTGTGGCGCTCTGGCAGCCCCCTTCAGCATGTCTCCAGCCTGCAGCGGACATGGGGAGGTTGGTGGATGAGCAGCGTGACTTTGGGAAGACATGAAGGCTGCGTGTCTGCACGTTTTGAGATGGCACAGTTACAGGGAGGAGGAAGGTGGTGGAGATTGCACAGCAGCCCCTCCTCTCCACCTTGGGGTCTCCAGGGATTCTTGAGGGAGTCTCAGGCTCATTCACAACAGTTGTCCTTCCGTAAATAAATGCAAGGAGCTGCAAAGATGGTTAGTTACCAAGAAATCTGTAATTGGGAATATGGGGATACATCTAAGGAACAGCAGAACTCAGTCCACTTGGGAACATTTTCCTCAAGATAAGAAAGTAGAATTTAGCTCCTTAATTATTTTGGGACTCACATATAGCTGCTTTGTAAGCTCTCTGGATTAGCTAAAGAAGAGGAGATAGATGTTCAATTAAAATAATTTCTTGGGACAGGCTGACAGGTGCCACATGTGATATTCTTTCTTCCTGACCAAAGTCTTGAGAAAAATGTTAGTTCTATATCAAAATCTAACCAGACTATAACTAATAACAAAGCTAAGGGGTTAGAACACAAAACATTTCTGTGATGAAAGATGAAGCATTTTAATTAAATTTTAAAGAAAAGGGGCCAAGAAAGAAGCCCCATTTGTTTATTATGTTTTAAATGGATACTCCACTGGGTCATTTGATGTCTTATGAAATCTTGCCAGAAGAGGTTCCACGTGCAAGAGTAATAAAAAACAAAACAAAAAAACAACTGATGTTGGATCTAAAGGGCAATGAATGAAGTTTCTTATATTTCATAAAAGGTTCTCATATTCACTGGAAACTTTGCCTGCCAGAAGGAACATGGGATATTGTTAGCTGTATTCACATAATGGAGATTTCCTTGCTTATATTTTTAAGACCTAAAAGGCTACTTTAGTTCTATCACAAGCTAAGAAAATTTTCTGTGGTAAAGTGAAAGTGAAGTTGCTCAGTCGTGTCCGACTCTTTGCGACCCCATGGACTGTAGGCTACCAGGCTTCTCCGTCCATGGGATTCTCCAGGCCAGAGTACTGGAGTGGGTTGCCACTGCCTTCTCCAGGGGATCTTCCCAGCCCAGGGATCGAACCCAGGTCTCCCACATTGTAGGCAGACGCTTTACCGTCTGAGCCACCAGGGAAGTTTTTCTGTGGTAATGACTCAATAAACAACTATACAATTTATATAAAGCAATCAACCGAGAAGTATCTTTTGACAATACAGGACATCACATACTAAAAATTATGTTCTAGGGCTGGCATAATGCAGAATAACTTGGAATACTGGACTAAATATTCATCATGATTAAAAACAGCAGTGCTTATATTAAACTGGGAGTGCACAAAGTACATGAAGAGACATCTGGTCCACTTATTAAAAGTAGGACAAATTTTCTTATAAGCTATATACCATCAAAGCTATATATATTACCTTTGCTTTATTTTTATTTTAGTCCTTCAATAGTTTTAATTTTTGATGTTCTCTTTCGTTGAATGAATTTTTATGTTATTATAAATCCTTCCTAGAATTGATTAATGAATCACCTATATTTATAATAGATATTTTTTGTTACCTTCATTCAAGAAATATGCATATCATAATCCTTACCAAACACAATATTTATGCAAGGCACTGTTCTATGTACTGGGATTTCAGAGATAAATATGAAGTAGTTTTCGCTGCCAAGAAGCTAATTGTCTAAGTATTTATCTTAATTAGTGAAACTCCTAAGAATGAAATCTCTTCTTAAGGAAACTAATCAACCAAGGGGAAAAGTCATTATTCATGCATTTGATAAATTATAAAGTTTTGTGAAGGACATTGGCTAGTCATGTAAAACAAACTGCATTACACAAGGTTTCTGCATACGCCCATCTACAGGCACTGCAGCAGGGACAGTCCTAGAGAAAGATGGGATGAGTTCTTTTGAGTTCAGTGGAATGTCTTTTCCCCCAATCTCAACCTCTGATGCTCTGGCCGGTTCCCAGTGGTACTTCTCTCTCAGTCTTGGCTCCTCAATACCTCTTCTCATCAATGGAATTAGAGAGGAGAATAATCACTCCTGTACTCTTTGAGATGAAACTGAGGGTGAATAAATTTCAGTCAATACTTTGGCAAACAATTTTTCTCTGATATGAGCATGAAGAACTTTTTATATGTTAGAGAGAAGCTGGGCATTAGGGAGCAGATTGGAAGTATTACTGATTGGGAGAAGAACCCTTTATCCTACTTTTCCAGTCTAGCCCTTATCTAACCTCTTCCCTTCAGAATGACTGGGATGTAAAACTAATTTAAAAAGATACACGTACTCCTGTGTTCACAGCAGCACTGTGCACAGTGGCCAAGGCAGGGAGACAACCTAAAGGCCAGCCACAGATGAATGGATAGGGACACTGTGGTGCATATACATAATGGAACACTGCTCAGCCCTAAAGAAGAATGAAGTAATGTCATTTGCAGCAACACAGATGGGCCCAGAGATTATCACACTAAGCGAAAGGAGTCAGAAGGAGAAAGACAAATGCCACACGACATCAGTTATATGTGGAACCTAAAATATGGCACAAAGGAACTTCTCTACAAAACAGGGACAGTCTCACAGACACATGGGACAGACTTGTGCTTGCCAAGGAGGGCTGGGAGATGCATGGGTTGGGAGTTTGGGATTTGCACATGCAGACTTTTATATATAGCATTGAGAAACAACAAGGTCCAATATCCTGTGATAAGCCATAAGATTATAAAAAAGAATATATACAGGTATAATTGAATCACTTTGCTGTGTGGCAGAAATTAACACAACACTTTTAATCAACTATATTTTAATAAGTGACTTCCCTGATGGCTCAGCAGGTAAAGAATCTTCTTGCGATGCGGGAGGCACAGGAGATGTGGGTTCGATCCCTGGGTCAGGAAGATCCCCTGGAGGAGGAAATAGTAACCCACTCGTGTATCTTGCCTGGGAAATCCTATGAACAGAGGAGCCTGGTGGGCTACTGTCCATGGGGTCACAAAGAATCAGACACGACTGAACACAGAGCACAACATTAGCCACTAATTACAGTGCAGAAAGACAGCATCAATAGTAGAAAGAGAATTTGTGAACTCACTGTTCTTTTCTTTTTTTTTTAGTAGCAAAATCATCTTTTTCAGGATAGACTTCATAGGTGGCATACAATAACTTGTGTATGATAAAAAGTGTAGAAAATGCCATTCATTTGGGAAACCATGACTATAAGGGTGTGAACTGATGCATAATTAAGCTCATTTCTGAACACAAGCTAACGGATGAAACTTACTTAACAGCTACCTGTGGCAGATTCATGTTGATGTATGGCAAAATCAATACAATATTGTAAAGTAATTAACTTCCAATTAAAATAAATAAATTTATATTAAAAATATCAAATTGAAAACAATACGTCAGATAATCTTCCAGAAAGACTTTGTACCTTTTCCATTTGCTCTGATAAAAACACTTTATTTTACAACTCTTTCTCACAACTGGTTCTAGGTGGCTTAGCAAATCCATTAGTTACCAAAATAGAGCCAATGCTCATTCAGAAACACATTCATGCCTAGCTTTTCTACAACACAAATGCAGTTTTACTTTTAGGCAGAAACACCTTGAGGAGGAGAAATTCTGACTCTTTCACATCATAAGTGAAGTTGCTCAGTTGTGTCCGACTCTTTGCGACCCCACGGACTGAAGCCTACCAGGCTCCTCTGCCCATGGGATTTTCCAGGCAAGAATACTGGAGTGGGGTGCCATTTCCTTCTCTTTTACATCATACCCATTCTGTAGCTGGTGACTGAAGACTGTGATGCTGACATTAGCCACCAAGTCCTTCCCCATTTCAAAGCACCTTGATCGCAAGATGCTAAAAGAGGAATGCTAGTAATAGTGGACCTCACGTGTGATGGTCCCCCAGGTGGGTTGCCTGGGACTCCACGTAGGGTGAGTCACCACCACGAACTCTGTTCAACACTGTGTAGAGCCAGGTTGTATGCAAAGAGCTGTGCCGAGTACTCGGCTGAAAGGCCAAGGTCCTGGGGCTCAAAGAGCTGTAAGGCTCTGCTGCAGATTGCGAACAAGCTCCGTGTTTCTTGACCACTGAGGCAGGCTGAATAGTGTCACCCCCAAATTCATGTTCCTCCAGAATCTCAGAACAGGACTGTGCTTGGAAATGGGGTCTTTGCAGATGGAATTAAGGACAACTATGATAGCACGCTGAGTTAAGGTGGGCCCCAAATCTAAGGACAGTGTCCTTATACAAGACCAAAGAGAACACATCAACACATGGGGAAGACAGACAGCCATGTGATGAGGGAGACAGAGACTGGAGTTATGTTGCCACAAGCCAAGAAATGCCAGGAGCTACCAGAAGCTAGAAAGATAGGAAGGATGCCCCCTACAGAGCCTCTGGAGGGACTGTGGCCCTACCAATACCTTCATTTTGGACTTTCAGGCTCTAGGATCGTGAGAGAATACAATTCTGTTGTTTCAGCCCCCACTCTGCGGTGTTTTGTTAAGACTGCCCCAGGAAACCAATGGGCTTCCCAAGTGGTGCTGGTGGCAAAGACCCTGCCTGTCAATGCAGGAGATGTAAGAGACGTGAGGTCGATCCCTGGGTCGGGAAGATCCCCTGGAGGAGGGCATGGCAAACCACTCCAGCATTCTTGCCTGGAGAATCCCATGAACAGAGGAGCTTGGTGGGCTACAGTCCATGGGGTCGCAAAGAGTCAGACACGACTGAAGTGACTTAGCATGCACACACGCAGGAAACTAACACCTATTATCTTGTTCACGTGTTTGCAAGTCCTCAGCTCTCCACGGCGCTTGGGAACCTAGTGTCCACTGGATGGGGGCAGGCAATCTCTCTCTTATTACAGAAAAGGATGACAGAGGGCTTCCTGTTGTGGGTCTGGTGCAGCCTCACCAGTCCACAAAGGCTAAGATTATGGCTTCGGAGATAGTCAGTTTGGGTTAGATTCCAGCTCTGTCATTTACTATGTGACCTGAAGAAAATTACTGAAATCTCTGTCTTGGTTTTCTCATCTGTCAAATAAGGATAATAATATTACCATCTGCAAACCAGCCCATCCTAAAGGAAATCAACCCTGAATATCTATTGGAAGGACTGATGCTGAAGCTGAGACTCCACTACTTTGACCATCTGATGCAAAGAACAGGCACCTTGGAAAAGACCCTGATTCTGGGAAAGATTGAAGGCAGGAGGAGAAGGGGACGACAGAGGATGAGATGGTTAGATGGCATCACTGACTTGATAGACATGAGTCTGAGCAAGCTCCGGGAGATGGTGAAGGACAGGGAAGCCTGGTGTGCTGCAGTTCATGGGGTCACAGAGTCAGACATGTCTTAGTGACTGGAGAGCCAGAATAACTTTCTTCAGAGAACACCTGGAAGGATTAAATAAGTCAAATATATTAAGTGGTCGTATCACACCTGACACATGGTAGATATTTAACAAATGCTATCTACAATCATTACTATCTGAGACTCGCTATCATTCCTGGGTGTCACTCGTAGGCCCAGGAGGGTACCAGGTAGGCTGTACCCCCTGCATGCAGAAAAGCACCAGGAAGAGAACAGAGAGCTTGGTTTCCTAAGAAGAGAACTCTCTCCTCTCCGGCGAACTGCTCCGTGGGGCACAGACTCACCATTAACTTAGGTCACCTCTCCTTATCCTTCCAACAGTTCTCAGCCATCCTTTATGTAACAAACAAAGACGGCTCCTCCTGGAGCAGACAGACCACCCGAACAGTGCTTCTCTGAGTGGGTAGAGAGTTTCTCTTCAGGTTTCCAGGGCTGCTGTAACAAAGTGCCACAACCTGGGTGCTTTAAACCACAAAGATTTATTCTCTGAGTCATCTGGAGGCTAGAAGTCTGAAATCCAGGTGTCACTACGGTTGGTTCTCTCCGACAGTTCTTCTGAATGTACTCCATGCCTGTCTTATTTTCTGGGGTTGCCAACAATCCCTCACGTTCGTTTCCTTGGGTGAGGACAACTCCCGTCTCTTTCTCTGTGTGTCCATAACTCTATTTTCGCTTCCTATAAGGACGTCAGACAGGATGGTAGCCCACCTGAGTCCAGTATGACCATCTGCCAAGACCCTATTTCTACAAAAGGTCAAAATCACAGGCAACAAGCTTTAGAACTTCAACACATTTTTCGGGGGTCCTTCTTCAACCGATAACCAGCACTGTATATAAATGACGCAAAACGGAAAAGCCTGCCGGTCACCAACAATTTTACAGATTTATTAAAACACTATAAGCTATCTTCCTTGGAGAGTTTTCCCACAATTAAGAAAGACGTCTAAAATTAGTAGCTTCAAAAAGGCTTAAAGGGAAAGATTTTGATTTCTATTATGAGACTCAGACAATGAGTTTTAAATATGTGTTTACGTTACACGATTATCGCATGTGGACCTCTTGTAACCCCTTCATCAAATTACTTAATTTTCTTCATTAGCAATGTTCCTTTTATTTTTTAAAGCACATATTGGAGAAAGATAAACTGCCTGAGCCCTGGTCTTTGAAATTAAACCTAAGTGAAGAGTTTAATGTTTTAATTAAAGGAGACCTTCAAAAGACTACTCCCCTCCTATTTTTGGCTCACGCTCCCCACTGCCGACAGAATATATGAAGCTCTAGGTTTAGCATTTGCAGGGTTTTCTGGCTCCAAGTCAGGCCTCTCTTTCTCATTTGAATATATTTTTATGCAGGAATATTTTGCTTTTTATCCGTTTGGGCTAATTACTGTCTTAGACATTCCAGCACCTGTCCGCATGT
This sequence comes from Capricornis sumatraensis, assembly GCF_032405125.1. NCBI lineage: Eukaryota > Metazoa > Chordata > Mammalia > Artiodactyla > Bovidae > Capricornis > Capricornis sumatraensis. The sequence continues at coordinate 115,380,425 of NC_091073.1, read as the reverse complement.
AAAATGCCCTCTCCTCATTCTCTCCAAAAGAAAATCTCTTCGATTCCACTAGGGGAGCCCACACCTTCTATCTGTTACCTTTGTATGCTTTCTTATAACGAGCTGGATCTGGTCATCTCTATCTTATTAGAAGTTACACATTCTTTGATTGCAAAAACCATCAGTCATGACTCTGGGTAGCTTGTCACAGTGTCTTGTATACAGCTGGTGGTCAAAATACATTCATCATTGATAATTGATTAATTCCCTTGATCCACTTCAGATTGGAATTCATTATTTTTTTCTGAACAACTTTAATTTGACAGAAATAATAGTGGTTGCATTTAGCAGTTTGCAGTTAAGCTTAATTCACAGTAGTTTTACAAAATGAAGGAGTTTGTGAAAGTTTTATGCTTTCTTGGATAATATTCATAACTATCATTATTGAGAATTCCCTGCATCAGTCACTGTTTTAGGCTTTTTATGTGCATTTGTCTCATTTAATTCCCATTGTAACCTTTTGTACTAAGTGTAATTATCTCTCTTTTACATATGAGGAAATTGAAGCTTAGTGACATTAAATAATTTTCCCAATGTCACACTACTGATACACGGAGAATTTGAGCCCAGGTCTGTCTGCCCCCAAACGCTGTGTTCTTAGCCAAACTTTCTTTAATTTCCGTGTCATAAAAATCTTCTTAAAAAGAGAGTCTTGGCCTCTACTCTAGAGATTCTGAAATCAGCCTCTCTGGGGGAAGGAGGGGGCTGGGAACCTGCATTTTGACAAGCACCCCAGGGAATGTTTGTGATCAGACACATTCTGAGAATACTCTATAATATGATATGGTTTACCAGTATTCACGAGAAGTCCTGTGTCCAAGTTCTGTTGTTACCAGGCTGAGCGGGAGAGAGGGGGTCTGACTTCTAATCTAATTTTGCCTTCCTCCCATCTCTAACAAGAATTCCTCCAACTACACTGAGTTCCAGTGGTTTTCAGCCTCTAGTTGGGGTTACCATGAGGTAGGGTCAGGACTGGGGCTTCCCAGGTGGTGCTAGTGGTAAAGAATCTGCCTGCCATTGCAGGAGACACAAGAGATGAGGGTTCGATCCCTGGGTTGGCAAGATCCCCTAGAGGAGGGCATGGCAACCCACTCCAATATTCTTGCCTGGAAAATTCCATGGACAGAGGAGCTACAGTCCATGGAGTCACAAAGAGTTGGACACAACTGAACACACACACAGACACACACACACACACAGACACACAGACAACACACACACATACAGAGACACACACACACAGACACACAGACACAGACACACACGCAGACATACACAGATACACACAGACACAGACACACACAGACACACGCAGACACACACAGAGACACACACACACAGAGACACACACACAGACATACACACAGACACAGACACACAGACAGACAGACACACACACAGACACACACACACAGACACACACACATGCAGACACACACACAGACACACACACACAGATACACACAGACACAGACACACACAGACACACAGACATACACAGACACACACACACACAGACACACACACACACAGACACACACATACAGGTTCAGAATTGAGGTGACTGAAATAGTAGGACAAATGCTAAATTCTGAGGGTTAGCATATCGGGGTGTGTGTGTGTGACTAGAGGGAGGGAAAAAGCTATATATGAATAGAAATGGTAGAGACTATATTACTTTATTATAAAATAAGTGCCAGCCATTTTTTCCTTGATTGCCTGGTAGGTGGTCCTTGCAACGGGAAGCAAAACAGGCAGGAGGGAGTCCTGGTTCTTCAAATTACATAAGCCGAAGAGTAAGAAAAACATCTCCAGAGTTTTTCTCAAGAGCGACAAGTCCTAGGAACTGATGTTCTAAACTGAGATACTTTGGTTGGTTTCTCGTATCCTCCCAAGCATAATTTGCTGACTTGTAGGGCCATAAGGCAAACATGGCCCACAAAGAAATGACTAGTTTCAGATGGGATGTGGCCACCTGAGGCCTAGGGTGGGGTCAACAGGTCATCCTCTCTCCTCAATTCCAAAGAGAAACTGTAAAGTTTGTTTTGATAAGGATCCCACCCTGAACCGTAGTCTTATTTCTTATAGGATGTTCAAGACGCAGCAACTTCTTTTTGGAGTGTTGGGATTTGGAGTGGTATATGATACTTTTTTTGGAGAGAGATGATTCACATCCACGTATTTAGGAAAATGAAGCTGTTTGGAAGAGTGAGGTTGTTTTCAAGAATGAAGTTATCAGTTTGATATAAAGGCGTATTTGCATGTCGGGATGTCACCATCCACAACAGTGGTGTCTGATAAGCCCTCAGCAGCAGAGGGAGCCCTGGGGGCTTATCAAGAAAGACACAGAAAGAAGCAGCTACAGACAGGGGGCATTTAGCTATGAACGCCCAAAGTTTGTGAGGACTGTTGAAGTGTTTGGTTTGGGCAAGGTTACCCTTTGCTGATGGAAATAGCTCTCTGGGGCAGAGCTGCTGCTGTGGGAAAGGTGACTGTTACCTGCAGCGGTCCAGGGAAGACCATCTTGGCTGCCAACGTGGGCCTGCGTTCCCTAGCAACGGACACTAGCAACAAGGGACTTTCCATTCATGCTGGCACGTGGACATCAGCCTGTGGCTGGTTAAGCCAGCTCCCGTGAGAACCAACTCATATAAAGGTACACAGAAACTAAATGTGGGCTTTTTTCCTTTCATCTCGCCTCTCCTGAAAGAAGAGTGTAATTAACCTATCATAGGTTTTCAACCTGTCATTTCTTTTTTGGCTTATTAAGAGACACTATCCTGTATGCTGTTGGTTTGTGAAATCATTATAATACCCGCAGTGAACACATGGTAAATAAATGGTTGGGAAAGACTATCTATCTCTGAGCATAATCTGCCCCAAACAAAACATGGGGTCATTAGCCTAAGACTGGAAAACTGTCCATTCTGTCTGCAGGCAAAGGAACATCCAAACTTAATTTGGGCATCAAACTATCCTTACACTGAAACAAGAACAAAAGTGCTTTTCCTGTGTAATCTTGAAGAATTAAGGCAGAGATTATGTTTTCTTGAAATACAGAAGTAAAAAATAAAGACACATTAGTAAAGAAACAAAATTATCAGAGTATCTTCTCTGCTTTAATTCTTTAGACATGTTCTCTTTTCACATATCCAATTCCAAGGTGTCAGGTTATTTAATAAAAAATGCTTTAATGAATGGTTTAATTTTAAAAGGTGTTTTTTCCTTTTTTGCTTTCTTTTTTTTTTGTTGCTGTTGGTATGGAGGCAGGCAGGACTAACTGTATTTTTGATCAAACCGTAAGAGTAAGCCAAGTGCCCAGTGAAAATGAGGTTATCTCATGGCATTCTTGACTTCTTGAGCTAGTTCACTGTTACCTCATGTACGACGATGGGAAGGGGAACCATTTGGTGAAAGTCCGCAAAACATTTCTGCTAAATACCAGGGCATATTTTATGTCCAAGTCATCTTTTGCATCCTGTTCAGCACAATCAGTTAAATTCTCAAGTTCTAAATACCATAAAATAAAATTTATGAGGGTAGTCTACTAGAGTTGAATCAAGAAATACTTACAGCCTCAGGCAGGGATTACTGTAAAGGTTGCTGAGCCATTTCACTATCACTTAAGTCAAGAAAAACTTTGAACAGAAGAGGCACAGAGAGAATCTTAATGGGTAAACTACCTCTCTTTCATCAAAAGACCCAGCTATCCTTGCAGACTCTGGTCCTTTCCGTCACACTTCTGGACTGACTTACAATCTTGATCGTTAATCTCGAAATGGTATTTTTCCCTAATAGGTCACTTGAAGGTATGCATTTACTTTAGGACAACTGACTCTTGAACTGGCTCAAAAGTAAAATATATGGATAAGACACTGGAGTCCTTTTTCTTTTTAACTGGGGATTTTAAATCTAGTTCCATGGAGCTGCTTCTCAGGTGGTGCTAGTGGTAAAGAACCTGCCTGCCAATGCAGGAGACATAAGAGATGTGGGTTTGATCCCTGGATTGGGAAACTCCCCTGAAGGAGGGAAAGGCAACCTACTCCAGTACTCTTGCCTGGAAAATTCCACAGACAGAGGAGCCTGGAGGGCTACAGTTTATGGGGCTGCAAAGAGTCGGACACGACCGAGCACACCTACTTACCTTGGCATATCTTTCCTTTAAGTCCAATTTTATGTTTAACTCATATTGTCTGTTAGTTTACTCTCATATAAGGAGACTTTGCTTTGCCAATAGGTAGATACAAATTAAAATGTACTGTTTTATATATGTATACCTGGTGAGTTTTGAATTAGAATTCATTTTAATGATATTAGTGCCATGTTACATAAGACTTGCCATAGTTTAGTATAGGCATCATTTTTTAACCCAGATTGCTGCTCTGGATCTATCAGCAAACTACAAAAAGAGGCTTTATTAAAAGTTTTCTTCAATAAAGTTCCTGAGTTTGCAAGGTCTGAATGTAGCTCAGATTGTGAAAAGAAGCTTTAGGAAAAGCCAAGTAGGTATCATAAAATAGGTGAACTGGAACACAGTTTTAATTATGCCAGAGTGAGGTAGTTTATAGCTCACAGTTTAGCACCCTAACAATAGATTTGAAGTACTGACTAATTGTAATTTTGTCAGTAATAACCTTGAGACATGGGTAAACAAAAGTGTGGAACAGTGTGCTTGGATCTCTGAAGAGCCAGGGGGGTTAATCTAATTTAGATTAAACAATGAGTTCTATAAATTTAATGCTTCACGTGCATCTTAATTTAGAAATGCCAGAGAAAATATAGAAACTTAGCAAAAGAGTTTTGTTTTTTTTTTTAATCCTTAATTTGAAGATAATCATTGGATTCAAGGGATTTTCAAAGTACAAAAGAATAAAAGTTTTCATTTAGTTAAGATGAATAAATGTGCAAAAGCCTTGTTGAGGTTAAAAAGAGTTGTGCATATAAATCAAGTGGTGGTTCCTCTCTTGGACCTCTGCAGCAATTATTGTCTCTGCAAGTTTTCTGCAATGTATCATGGAATGCCTGGTGGCACTGCCTCCATTGTTAGTCTGAAATGGTTATTTAAATCTTTTATTTAACCACTCATGGGCTTCCCAGGTGACCCTAGTGGTAAAGAACCTGCCTGCCAATGCAGGAGACACAAGAGACTGAGATTCGATCCCCGGTTTGGGAATAACCCCCTGAAGAAGGGCACAGCAGCCCACTGCGATACTCTTGCCTGAAGAATCCCATGGACAGAGGAGCGTGGCGGGCTACAGTCCACGTGGTTGCACAGAGCCGGACAGGACTGAAGTGACCGAGCATGCGTGCACACACTCATTGAGGACACGCAGTTGAGCGGCTGGATGTGGCAGACGCTGTCCCAGCAAGGGGGTACAGACTCTGCCTGAGTCTCCGCCTACTCCTGGGAGTGAGGACAATAATCCTGCAAGCACACAGTGGAGAGAACTGGTTGGGTAACAGATAATTTATCTGGTCTTTGTCCCAAGTTCCTAGAGCTTCTAGACCCTGGGAACTTCCTGATTGACCGGAGTGTCTTTGTTACTCATGGTGGGCCCTCAGATCCTTTTAAGATGGAGAATGGCCCTGCCTGGAAGAGCAACCATGGGATTAGAGGCTCGGGGCTTTGAACCACCATGTTTCAGTGCCATCTCTAGGAAGGAGAAGGAAGGGAAGACGGAGACTGAATTCGTTCATGTGGCCAATGACTTACTGATCCAAGCCTACAGTATGGGTGCTCAGTTGCGTCCGACTCTTTTCAACTCCACGGACTGACCCTGCCAGCGTCCTCTGTCCATGGAATTTTTCAGGCAAGAAAAGCTGGAGTGGGCTGCCATTTCCTTCGCCAACATAACAAAACCCCACTAAAAAATCTGGACATCCGAAGCTCAGGTGAGCTTCTCTGGTTAGTGACCCACACTGATATGCTGGAGGGTGACAGTCCCCACTCCATGAGGAGAAGACACAGGGACTCTGCATTTTCAGCCCTCCCAGAACTCACCCCGTGCATCTGTCCATTCAGCCAGCCCTGATTTGTATCTCCTATAATAAAATATCGATCTGAAGCGCTGTGCTTTCCTGACTTCACCGAGTCATTGTAGTAAACCTTTGGTCCTGAGGAGATAGTGCATGCATGCTAAGTTGCTTCAGCTGTGTTCAACTCTTTGCGATTCTATGGACCATAGCCCACCAGGCTCCTCTGTCCATGGGATTCTCCAGGCAAGAATACTGGAGTGGGTTGCTGTGCCCTCCTCCAGGGGATCTTCTTGACCCAGGAATCAAACCTGCTTCTGTTACACCTCCCGCATTGGCAGGTGGGTTCCTTTACCACTAGTGCCACTAGTGGGGAGCCCAAAGAAATGGTGGGAACCCCTAAATCTGTAGTCAGTTGGTCATAAGAACAGGTGGCCTGGGAATCCCCTCTATACTTACCCTTAGGGTCTGAAGAAAAGGCAGATTTCTTAGGGGCTGTGAAATGTATGCTGATGCCAGGCATTTGGTGTTAAGAGTCCTGTTGTAGCTTCACAGAGAGAATTTCAGAATGGGGTCAGTTCTATGGAGAGTGGCAAGGTGTGGGTGACTGTTAACCGAGTGGGAAGGGAAGACAGTCTCAGAAGAGTTAATATCGCAGCTGAGACCTGTAGCCCAGGTGAGGCTCGACAAGGAGAAATTTCCAGGCAGAGGAAACGAGCAGGGACAAGTTCTTGAGGTGGCAACAAGCAAAGCACATTGGAGATATGAGACCAGTGGGGCTGGAATGGATGAACTGGGGATGACCGGAGGGTGGGACAGGTCAGCCGTGGTAAGGGTTGGCATCTTAAGAGCGAAGGGTAGAAGTCATAAAGTGCTACAATCTGAATTACAGCTTTGAAAAGACCCCCTGGATAATAGGTGCATTACAATGGTGAATATGAACTTCACTCTGGAGGGCCTGTGTTTTTGTAGGCTCCTTGAAAGCAAGAAATGCAGTTTGTACTTCACTACACTCCAGGAGAGTTATGACCAACCTAGACAGCATGTTAAAAAGCAGAGACATTACTTTGCCAGCAAAGGTCCATCTAGTCAAGGCTATGGTTTTTTCCAGTAGTCATGTATGGATGTGAGAGCTGGACTGTAAAGAAAGCTGAGCGCCGAAGAATTGATGCTTTTGAACTGTAGTGTTGGAGAAGACTCTTGAGAGTCCCTTGGACTGCAAGGAGGTCCAACCAGTCCATCCTAAAGGAGATCAGTCCTGAGTGTTCATTGGAAGGACTGATGCTAAAGCTGAAACTCCAGTACTTTGGCCACCTCATGTGAAGAGCTGACTCATTGGAAAAGACCCTGATGCTGGGAAAGATTGAAGGTGGGAGGAGAAGGGGACGACAGAGGATGAGATGGTTGGATGGCATCACTGGCTCGATGGCCATGAGTTTGGGTGAACTCTGGGAGTTGGTGACGGACAGGGAGGCCTGACATGCTGTGGTCCATGGGGTCACAAAGAGTCGGACACAACTGAGCGACTGAACATTCACACGATGTCTTTGCTCAATGCTGAGTATATGTATAGAAGTTACCACATAATCTAGGCTGAAATCCAAGTCTGCATGGAGAAAGATGAGGATGCAAAGGTGAGGGGAAATCCCTACTCAAGCTGATCAGTGGGTGAATTGGCAGGTTACTGTGACTGAGCTTGAAAACCAGATAAAATCTAGATTAAAGAAATTCTGCCATAATTCCATATATTTTTCAAGTCCTGTGCATTTTCTCCCCAAATTATCAAAAAAAAAAAGAAAATTTACAATCTGGGTCAGAGGTTCAGCAAACTATGGCCTTCAGGCCAAATCCAGTCTGTTTCCTTTCTGAGTCACATTTTGTTCAAATCATCGACGTGCATCTGTTTACATATTGTCAACAACAGCTTTCACACTGCAGGGCTGAGTGGTTCTAATAGACTGTGTGGTCCCAAAGCCTAGAATACTTCCTGCGGATCTTTTATAGAAAAGGTTAACTGACTCCCTGCTGGGATGAAAGGCTCCTTTTGTGGTGGTTGTTGGGAACAGTGAGCGCCCTGCCTGTTCTTGGGCTCTTTGTGTGTTTTGCTAGAGTCCCCCTGGTTTTCCAAGGGTAATTTCTGAAGAAGGCAGCAAGCTAAGGGGGTGGCTTCCATTTGCTGCCAGCAAGGGCGATGAGAGAGAAGGAAAGAGGGTTCTTTGCACGGACGGATATCACTTTGGGAGCTGAGCTCCAAGCAGGGGTTGTGGTCACCAACTCCAAGTCAGGAATGAGGCAACTCACTGGGTGCCAACCCTCAGCTATGAGAAAAGGTAGATTTTCTCCAAAAGCAGGGAAGAATTAAGGGCAAAGACAGTGGGATGTAGGATAGGGAGGTGGGCAGAGCTTTCTTGTGAGCAGGCTTGTCACTCTTCCCACAATGAATGAATGTAATAACAATGGAGGGGATGACAGTCAGAGAACGCTGACCACGTGCAAAGCTGCAGGGAATTTCAGCTTAAAAGAACCACTGCAGCGATGCAGCTGTGATTTTTCTCATTTGCAGCTGAGAGAAGGTTGTGAGCAGGAAAGCAGAAGCTCAGAGAGGTTAAGGAATTGGTTCAAAGCAAATGGCTGCTGAGGGAGGGAGCCGGGATGGGGAGACAGGTGTGTAGAATTCCCACATCTACACTATTCAACGTGCTGCTCTCCAATGCTGCTACTCAGAGTGCGGACCACTAACCAGTGACAGTCACAGTGGCACCTCTAGTTCTGGCCCAGACTTCCTGAATTGAAATTTGCATTTTACCAAGATCCCCGGGTGATTTCTGAGCACGTTAACATTTGGGAAGCAGTGATACTCAAGACCTCCAAACTTTCAAACTTCCACTAAGAATCCACGTTTCCATCCTAATTTCCACTTCATCAGACTTGTCACCCTCGATAAAACATAAGCTATAACCAACAAGGACCTACTGTATGAACATAGAACTCTGCTTAGTGTTATGTGGCAGCCTGGATGGGAGGGACGTTTAGGGGAGAATGGATATGTATGGGTGAGTCCCTTCACCATTCACCTGAAACTATCACAACTTGGTTAATTGGCTACACCCCAATACAAAATAAAACTTTAAAAAGCAAACCAACAGAAACATAAACCCATCCGGGACGGGAGCCATGCCCCACTTGCCTCAGTAAAGCCTGTTCGGTTGAATTAAATTCCAGGAGTAGATACTGGACAGATAAGAAACCGTTTCACCTAGTAATTTTCTTGATTCCAAGCATGTTCCACATCAGGAATTCTTAGAACCAGTGAAGCAGGCCTAACACTCTTCTGTAAGAAGATTAGAGAGATGGCTTGGAAAGTTCAGCAGAGGAACCCAGTTGTGGGGATTCAATTCACAGAACAATGTCCCTCCTGCCTGTGACAAGTTCAGAAAGGAGGAGCCTTGCTCAGCCTGGCGGATCTCCTCTGGGGGATGGGTGATTCCTCTGAACACAAGCAGGGTTGGAAAGGCAGCCACATGCACACAAATACCACATCCATTATCAGATATCATCACATCTATTATCCTAAAGGAAATCAATTGTGAATATTCACTGGAAGGACTGATTCTGAAGCTCCGATACTTTGGCCACCTGATGCGAAGAGCTGACTCATTGGAAAAGACCCTGATGCTGGAAAAGACTGAAAGCAGGAGGACAGAAGGGGACAACAGAGGATGAGATGGTTGGATGGCATCACCGACTCGATGGACAAGAGTCTAAGAAAATTCTGGGAGATAGATAGGGAAAGACAGGGAAGCCTGGCATGCTGCAGTTCGTGGGGTGGCAAGGAGTCAGACCTGACTGAGCGACTTAACAACCACATTATCAAATAGAAATACCTTTTTTCCTCCCCAAACTGTAACTGATTTCACTGCTCATTTCCACAGTGAGTTTGCAGTTCAAGCTAAGTGGCCAAATAATACGAAAGCTGACACTTCCCTGGGGCTCTGTCCACTGCTAAACGTTTAAAATCACTCCCGAGCCTGGAGACCAGAGAGCAGCTTCCTTCTTTCTGCATCTGCTGCCTTTGTCATTGGCGCTGCCCTCAGACATGCCCAGAGGGTTCAGTCCTTTCATGGGACTCAGCCTAGGTTTTGATCCTAAAAATTTCACTCTTTTTGCTAGTTCTTAGTGCCACTCCTGCTTCTCAGACAGTAGTCGCCGGTGGCAATAGCAGCAGAGGCTGGGACATTAGGAAAAAAAATAATAGGAGTTAATGGTTTCTACACGTAACTGTTCTCTCTTTTTTTTAACCCCCTCGTTGGATGGTGTTGGTGGTTTAGTTGCTAAGTCGTGTCTGACTATTGCGACCCCACGGACTATAGCCTGCCAGGCTCTTCTGTCTCTTGGATTCTCCAGGCAAGAATCCTGGACTGGGTTGCCATTTCCTTCTCCAGGGGATCTTCCCAACCCACGAATCGAACCCAGGTGTCCTGCATTGCAGGCAGATTCTTTACCAACTGAGCTACAAGGGAAGCCCCTTGTTGGATACTATTAGCTAAAAAACTTCCTAGAACCAGAAGAAAGAACAAAACACAAAAACCTTGAAGTCACTAACTTTCTGTCTCTGACACTGAGCTTTCTGTCAGGTCTCCAGTCGGCTGATCCCACAGCAGGGCAAGAGGAAGCGCTCAGCGCCACCTTAGTACTCCGCTTAGCTGTTGGTGGGCAGGGGCCCGGGGTCGGGATTCCAGGTCAAAGCTCTCTGTTTGGATCTCAGCATGCATCTTGGCCACTGGGAATTATTAAAGATGAAGGCTCTTGTCGAACTCTCTCTCCACGTGCTCTGCTATAAACAAGCTGGGAGCCCCTGGCTTGATCACTTAACCTCCCTGGAGCCAAGTTCCCATGTCTGGAAACTCAGAGATTTGTACTGTCTGATCTCTAAGTGTCTTCCACCGCTAGAATGTTGCTGATTCTGTGTTTTTGCTTTTAGATGTACTTGACCCAAGGACATACAGCTACATTTCATGGGAAGAAATGGGGAAAGGAAAAGAGCTTGGAGCATCTTCTGAGGACACAGTTACGACAGTGATCCAGTGTGATCCATTCTGGAATTTGCTCTGGAACCACACAGATCTCCTGGCTCCAGCTCTTATTGGCAAGCCACGCAATAAGTCTATTTTCTCCTTGGTACAAAACACAAGGATATCATCAAATAGAGGATGTTGGAAGAATCAGGAGAAAATGAATATAAAGTGCTTGTCACAGCCTGCCTAAGGGGCTTCCCTGATGGCTCAGCGGTAAAGAATCCAGCTGCTGATGCAGGAGATGCAGGTTCGATCCTTGGGTTGGGAAGATTGCCCTGGAGCAGGAAATGGCTACCAGCTCCAAGATTCTTGTCTAGAAAATCCCAGGGACAGAGGAGCCTGGTGGGCTATGGTCCATGGGGTCGCAACTACATGACTTAGCGACTAAATCACCAGCATCACCCGCATGCTGGGCCCTTTCCCTTTCTTGTCTCTTCCAAGCGTGAAACAGCAGAGACAAGGGCCTGTTTGAGCCCCTGGGGCCCTCTTACAGGGAATGATACTCATTTGAACCCCCCACTTAAGTGTCTTATCTTTGGAGAAATGACATGTTAGATACAGTCCTTGCTCTGTCCTTCTTGGTAAGGTTAATGGCCAGGGAAGGCCCTGGTTTATAAACGTCTTACAGTGGAGGGTGGCCTTGACACATCTCCGGCACACAGGATTGCATTCCCAAAGAACACGTGTCCACTGTCTGTCATTTGGATAAAGCTCCATCATCTTTATTTCTTTTGTTGTCTCTGCCCTTGGAGTGTCCCTAAATAGGATGGTGTCTGCCTTACCTTTGCTTCTTGGCCTCTCAGAGTCACCTCTGCAGCTCTAAGAACCTGAACTGACATCTTAAACATCCACCGTGACTACAGCGCTCTGCCTGCCATGCTGACAGCAAGGTGGGTTTCTGGCCTGGACTCAGAGATCCTTGGGGCTTCCCAGGTGGCGATAGTGGTAAAGAACCTGTCTGCCAAGGCAGGAGACACAAGAGATGCAGGTTTGATCCCTGTATTGGGAAGATACCCTGGAGGAGGAAACGGCAACCTACTCCAGTATTCTTGCCTGGAGAATTCCGTGGACAGAGGAGCTTAGTGGGCTATAGTCCATAGGGTTGCAAAGAGTCGGACACGACTGAAATGACTTGGCATGCAGAGGTCCTAGAGTAACATGTTCTCCTGATTGTTTCTACCCAAGTGTATTCAAAACACTTGCTTTTGTAATAAACTTGCTCTTAATTAATTGTTTAAAGTCCCTGTATCCCTATAGGAGATATGAGGACTCTTTGCCTCATATGGTTGAGAATAAGACAATTATCTAGCAAGTACTTTCCTTCTACAATTAATTATAGTCTCTATATATAGTTACAAAAAGGATTTCTACCTCCCAAACCTGACATAATTTGTTTTTGAACTAATTCCATAGAAGCTCAGCAACCTCCTGCAAGAATAATTATATATTAAATTTGAAAACAATTTCTATTCTATCAGTCCTTTCGATCCTCTAAATAGATAGCTCCATTGTTTCTCCTAGGTGAGTATGTGCGATTTAGGGTGGGGGGAGATTTGTAATTTTACGCTACTTTTTATCTTAGCTAACCATCTGTCCTCAGTCACACTTTCAGTTTCATTTAGATTTGAGGTTTCCATTTAAATGTGTTCGAATAAGAAGATGCCAAAGTCTGAGGGCATCAGCATTTTACAGTGCTATATGGGAAATGCAGCAAATTCTGGAATTCACTGATTTTTCTTAGCATTTTGATTATATGGGTCTATGAGTTCAGATGAATCAAAGTAAAAATGAAACTCAGCAGGCATGATGCAATCAACTGAACCTGCCGAAACGGTTGGTCAGAGCCCACAAAAATTGTTTCATTCTCTAAGGCTGGGGGGATAGAACCAGACCTAATTCAAGACAGAGCTTCTGCGGGCTGTCATCATTCAGGTCCTCAAATAGAGAAAGACATTCCTCAGCAGCAGATTTGGTTTTTTAAACTGTAGCTTTGCACAGACTTCAGTAAATGACACAGAGTTAATCTCTACAAACAAGAGGATATATGTACGATGTCACTTTTCAAGTTATACAAATTAGAATTTAATTCCCCTGACATTCACGCAGTATTGGTAACTGGATGCGAGTGGGGAGAGACCCAGATGACATATATTTAAGACAATTTAATTTCTGCCGTAGACTTAGAGATGTGAATGGAGACAAGGAAACAAGCCTGACCTTGTGCAGAGGAAGCTGTGTATATTCTCTGCTCTGTCTTTCCTCTGGGAGCCTCACAGAGGCTGTGAGGGGGCACAGAAGTTTGTTGCTTAAATGACATTTTCAAAGAAATATTTTGTTCATTTGTAAAACAGAAAGGCTAATATTTACCTTACCCAGCTCACAGGGGGCTCTATCCAAGGAAACCACACATGTGTAAAACCTGGGAAATGCTATGATGTGGGCACTTTGTCATTACTGGGTCCACGTTAGAACATTCTGAAAAGGAAGGTGGGCATCAAAACTGCTAACTGCTACTTGGCAGTTCAGGTACGAGGTGTGGAATATTGCCAGTTGCCTGCAAAAACCGAAGACTTCTCTCTCTTGGACACAAAAATATTCCACATAACTGCAGTTAAAGATTCACTGTGCTTTTGTTTGCATGAAATATCAGGGAAAATATGGATTAAGAAGTAGTGATGAAGCTGCAGTCCTGCAAGAAGCTGGAGGCCATACAGTGTCAGTGAGCAGGACAGCTCTTTGTCTATCAATCGTCCTAAGAATGTTTCCAAGAGCAACAGCCTTGGGAGAAAAATACAAATGAACACTGACCACCAGACTTCTGCTATTTCCCCCTTTAAATATAAAGTCTTCCTGAAACATGTATCACTTCTTTCTTCAGCATCAGCTGCAGTACTTTTACATCACAAATCTGTTAAATTATCAAACATCTTGTGTTTTCCAATACTTTTGTATGTGCTTTTCACAAAACATGACTTTTTTTTTTTAAATTCACAGAATACCTAGTAAAGTGCTAGATAAATAGCAGACACTTAATAAGTTCTTCCTGAGGACTGATTTAGTATGAGCAAACACGCTAATACTAGCTACAAACTGTTAATATACTCCCACATATACTATTTAATGTAGCTGGGATCTTTTCTTTAAGAATGGTAACAAAAATCTGCAGAAGCTGGATTTCATAACTATATTGAGCTAATTCATTACTTAAGGGGAACCCCTTATCTAATTCAAAGCTAACTTCATGATTAGAATTGATAAGTGAGAATATCTTTATATATTAATGAGTAATTATGACAAAAAGAAACTGATTTTCACTGGACAGCACATGAGAACCTGCCTATTTTGAGCATGACACTATAATCCATCTCTCAAAATATGTTTAAAATGCATCTATATTATTATTTTATGTCAATATCTTTTTCTTAAGCAGTTGAAACTAATTTCTTATCATACAGTTCTGTTAAAGTTGACTAGACAAAAGTATTATTGTCTAGTAAATGCATGATAAAGTTCTTTTGACCAATTTAATCTTAAGGATAGCGCATTCATTTTCTGTATGTAAGAAGAGAAAAATCAGAACAGGCTCCATCTCTCCTTTGTATCTGTAACATCGTGTGGTTTAATTGCTGACAGCCTTGACGTAGTAAGCAGCTGAGCATGCATTATTACATTCCTTAGGACACCTCCTTGAGTGGATGCAAGAATTTATTATATAGAGTAGGTCTAATTCTCCCTTTATTTATGGAAGTCATAATTACAGTCCATCTCACAGAATGCTTCGCTAGGAGGACTCCAGATCCAGGCACTAAAATCTTTATGGCCTCCTCAGGAGAAGTTGGGATGCGGGTGGTATTCTCAGCACCACAGTTGAGAAAAAGAGGGATCTGCCTGAGGTCTCCAGGCAAGTCAGTTACCCAGGGAACAGAATCCAGGTCTCCTGATGCCCTGCACACAATCACAAAAGCACAGAACTCCCGGAAGGGTTGCCCAAATCACGTGTGCCAACAAGAGGGGAAATGAGACCCAGGATGCTTATTGCAGAATCCCCATAGCAACTTGTCACCATCTCCCTCTGACTGCACATAAAGCACACTGAAGGGTATCACCAAGCATAAAATCCTGATGGTACCCTTAATTAGGTGGGATCATTGCTCTCACTCCCTGACTTCCTGAAGCCCCAAATTCCTTTCTGTGGTGCCGAAACTCGAAAGCAAGATGTAGTTACAGAAACACTCTTTGGCTTACAAGGGACCATGAAGCTCTGATGATGATGAAACTTGATAGCAATAATGTCAAACTTTATATGACCATAATCCGAGTTTACAATGATACATTAAGCCATAATGTGACTATTTATATCACCATAAACTGAGTTTATGGTGATATAAATAGTCATGCTAATGGCATTAACAGCAGCACTCAGTGGAATCACAGCTGTTGAGTGCTGCTTATGCTATTAGCTTTGCTGCTTATATCACCATAAACTTAGGTAGTCACAGTCGTTACCTACAAATATACAAGAAAGATGAACGTCCACACTTGATGCCCAGATCTAGGCTCCAATACTGGAGACATCTTAGCTGTCACCCTCCTCTATGTATTAGCCCTCTATTTGGCTGTTTATACCAAAGAGCAATCTGTTTTTCTGCCAACCTCTGATTTGCCAGGAAACAATTTAAAATTGATAAGAAGGTGCAAGCCACCACTGCAGGCACACTTACTGTCTCCTTGGCAGCGCAGGGGACCCACACTCAGTTTGGCTTCTGAGCCTTGCCGGTCGGTATCTCCAACCACCACCTGGCTGACGGGCAGGTGATCTTTGTAGGATAAGAAACCAGCATCCTTTCTCCTGAATCACAAGGAAAGACAAACACATGAGGAGGCTACGTTAGAAACACATCTTTTCTGATTATTGTTTAAGTTGTCCGACAAATGACCACATTCCAATAACAGCTCAGAGAACCACAGGTAAAGAGTTGCTTCTCTCTTCCACTTGGTGGTTTTGCAACTCATGGCTCAGAAGCAACTGCGACCTCTTTGCTTTCTGGAAAACAGAACTGATGCCCTGCTTTCTGGAGTCACAACCAGGACACAGCATACTGTTTCAGGCTGAGTGTAGACTACCACGTTGCTTGAAGCACTCACATCGAACACCTGAGCATGCGTGCAGTTTGCTGCTGTCATGGAATCGAAAGTTCAACAAAGTCAACGAGATCTCTTGCGTAAAATGAGAAACAAAGCCCTATTAAAAAAAATACCCTTGTCTCTTTAATTGCTTTCTTTCCTGCTGTGCATCAGCTAAATAAGAGACACTTTTTGTTCCTTCATCTCTTGTTTATTTTAACAACCAAAAGACTTTAAGTTTCCAACACAGAGCAGGTGCTCACTAAGTGTCTATTTCCATCTATAATGAGGAGTGCAGTTTAGATGCAAGCCCAACCTGGCTTTTTTCTTGGATTTCTCCTCCTGTTTATGCTTATCTTGCTATCTTGTTTCAGGTCTCCTAACTCAACCCTGTACCCACCCTAAAGAGAGAGAGAGGGCAAGGCTAGTTGTGAAGCACTGACTCTAGGATGAAGCATAGAAATACACAAGATGTTCTTGGGGATGGAGCCACGGTGAGTTATGTGGCAGGACAGATTTTACCTTGGCAGGAAATGCCTGGCCCTCATCCTCTTTTTGTACTGCTGTGGCTGAGAGATGCCCTGACTTGGGGCTGGATGGCTGGGAGGTGCACCACAGGATCAAGTCATTCCACAGATTTATCTTTTTACATGATTTTGTGCACTGTGTTCAGCCTAAATGTAAATGAGAATTTTGAAACTGTATGTACAACTGATCACAGGAGAGACAACTGATTTTGGATGATGGAAGAACGAGAGAGAGAGTTCAGTAGTCAGGTGAAAGATCTGCCAGTTGCCTCTCTTGCTGGCAATTGAGGAGAAGCAAACTTGGAGACCTGCCTCCAAAATGCTGTGCTGTTAGCAGCAGTTAATGGCTCCTCTGGCTTGCTAGAACGTCACTGAACACACGCTCCTTCGTGTGTCAGGACCCACAGAAACCCAGGAAGGAGTCACAGAATTTAGCCAGTGGACCCCAGACAAGTTCGTTTTCCACTGCTTTGGTTATGTCACTGTTTCCAAGATAAAGTTAACTTTTTAAAAAAAATCAAATGAGAACAAGATCATGCAGAAAAGCACTGTGGCTCTTACTGACATTGCAGCTACTGATGATCCAGCCTCAAATAATTTGTAAGCCGACCTCCTGGTGACTCAGACAGTAAAGAATCTGCCTGCAATGCAGGAGACCTGGGTTCAGTCCCTGGATCAGGAAGATCCCCTGGAGAAGGGAGTGGCTACCCACTCTAGCATTCTTGCCTGGAGAATTCCATGGACAGAGGAACCTGGTGGGCTATAGTCTGTGGGGTCACAAAAGAGTTGGACATGACTGAGTGACTAACACTTTCACTCCTTATATTAGAAGTTCTATCAGTTAATATTACGTCAGAGAGGGAAGAAAATCTTTGCTATTAAATTTTCATATTTAGTGTTTCTTAAGGGACAATAAATGCAAACACCCTTATAATCTGACAATCTACTGGAATAATGTACCTTCCTATGGAATGTCAGGCTGAGATTCTCTACCAGTTCATTATCATCTAAGTAAGGGATCTGCAAGCTAAGAGCTGAGAAAAATTCATCTTGTTCCTTTTTCTGGGATGGACCATAAGCTATTTAAAATTTGTTTTAAACAGTTGAAAAGAAATCCAAAGCAGGGCAATATTTTATGCCATATGAAAATTACATAAAAATGAAAGTCAGTGTCCATATGTAAAATTTTACTGAAATAAAACTAATTTTTAAAAAAATTTTTCTTTTTAATTTTTCTTTCTTTTTTACATATCATCTATGGTGTCTCCAGGTTATGTCGGCAGAGTTGAGTAGCTGTGACAGAGACCATGTGGCCCTCAACGCCTAAAATATTGTCTGGCCTTTTAAGAACATGCTGTCAACTCTTACTCCAAATCATCAGTATCCATTTTTCCTTTGGGAACTGATTGGTCAAATATCCCACTGATAATCACGGTGGCCTAATGTGCAACTTATCCCACAGTTGAGTGTAGGGTTAGGGAAGGGACATGAGACTATCTTTGAGGTGGCGGAAGAGGGGGGAACATTTAAGCTGACATTTATTCACTCTAGCAGTGAGAAGGCAATGGCACCCCACTCCAGTACTCTTGCCTGGAAAATCCCATGGACGGAGCCTGGTGGGCTGCAGCCCATGGGGTTGCTAGGAGTTGGACACAATTGAGCAAATTCACTTTCACTTTTCACTTTCATACACTGGAGAAGGAAATGGCAACCCACTCCAGTGTTCTTGCCTGGAGAATCCCAGGGACGGGGGAGCCTAGTGGGCTGCCATTTATGGGGCCGTGCAGAGTCGGACACGACTGAAGCGACTTAGCAGCAGCAGCAGCAACAGCAGTGAGAAATAACTTAGAACTTATTAATAATCAATGTTTCGATTGAGGTTGCACTACGTGACCGTCACATGTCAGGATGCTCAACATCTTTACCTGATACTTGGTACTGTCAGTTCATTTATGATGAATGAGAAAGTGACTACTTTATAACAAATCTTGTGCTAATGAAAGAGTAGTTTGAAAACAAATGCTTGGAAATAGTCCAATCATTATGTAATATTATTGTCAAAATTGGTATGTGTGGGCTTCCCTGGTGGCTCAGATGGTAAAGCGTCTACCTACAATGCGGGAGACCCGGGTTCAGTCCCTGGGTCAGGAAGATCTCCTGGAGAAGGAAATGGCAACTCACTCCAGTACTCTTGCCTGGAGAATCCCATGGACAGAGGAGCCTGGTAGCTACAGTCCATGGGGTCACAAAGAGTCGGACATGACTAAGCGACCTCGTGTCCGACTCCTAGCGACCCCATGGACTGCAGCCCACCAGGCTGTGCATAATCTCATAAGAATTTACATATCTATATACTTCTACAACTTAGAAACATAGTTTTAAAATATATGCAATAAATTGTTAAATGTAGAGTTCCAATGGATTTTGGACTTATTTTATAATACTGAAATGGGTCATTAATTACTTTGCAAATAAAACTAAGAGATGATAGAAATTTACTACATTTTATCAAAACCTTCACATTTTTGGTCAATAAAGCTGAAAAATTAACATCACGATTCATTTGAAAATATACTTTTATCTAGTTTGTTATATGTACCTTGAGGTAATATTTTTCAACTGTGCTAGCCAATAAAGTCAAGTGTCAAAATGAAAAAAAAAAACACAATAGAGGCAGATCTTCAAATCAGTAACTGAAGACTATATAAAATAATATGTATTTAATGCGATTCATGGGGTCGCAAAGAGTCGGACACGACTGAGCGACTGAACTGAACTGAATCACATCACAGCTATAAAACCAATTAAAGGCAAAAATGATTAATTTCTATTACTATTTTAGAAAAAATATTAATGTTAACTTTATTTCATTTTTAAAAATTTTGTTTTATATTGAACATAAAATGTTATGTCTTATTTTTATACTTATTTATAAATATATATTCAAAAATTTTGAAAATAGGAAAAGGATCAAAACTAGGAACACTGCTCTAATTCATAGGAAACAATAACAACAATAGGGTATCTACCACTGAGCACCTGTGTACACTACACTGTTTCTTGTAGACAGCATCTAATCTGAAATCAATTCTTCCATAGAGGCATCATTATCCCCATTTAACTGACGAGAACCAGATAATTTATCTTGACCAAGGTCACCAGCTCAATAACCATAGTGTCTGGATTCAGTTCTAGATTATCTGGGTCCTAATCAAGGGTTTTCCAAGGGGCGGGGGATGGAGAGGAAGAGCAAAACAGAAGAAAACCAAGAAGCAACTATGTTAATTCAAAACCCTTTTTATTTTCATTTACAGGTGAAGTGAAAATGTACTTTTAAAGATATACTTAGCTATCTTGAAATGTTGAGAAAATTATTTATAATTAGTAAATGCAAAGTTACTGTAATGTTATATTCACAAACATCCCCTGCACCATCAACTGACTTAGTAAAAGTGATCTAGAACTACCCCAGACCCCAAACTTAATCACCATCTTTAGTGGTACATAGAAGTTTACAAAAGGTTACAATTCAGTTAATACACAAATCCCCCTTAGCTGCAGGGATATGTTCCAAGACACCCAGTGGATGGCTGAAATCATGGATAGTACTGAACCCTATATGTACTATGCTTTTTCCTATGTTGTTCAGTTGCTAAGTCATATCTGACTCTTTGAGACCCCGTGGACTACAGCACGCCACGCTTCCCTGTCCTACTATCTCCCGGAGTTTGCTCAAATTCGTGTCCATTGAGTCAGTGATGCCATCCAACCACCTCATCCTCTACCACCCTCTTCTCCTTTTGCCTTCAGTCTTTCCCAGCATCAAGGTATTTTAAAATGAGTCAGCTCTTTGCATCACAAGGCCAAAGTATTGGAGCTTCAACTTCAGCAGCAGTCCTGCCAGTGAATATTCAGGGTTAATTTCCTTTAGGATTGACTAGTTTGATCTCCTTGCAGTCCAAGGAACTCTCAAGAGTCTTCTCAGTTCAGTTCAGTCACTCAGTCATGTCCGACTCTTTGCAGCCCCATGGACTGCAGCACACCAGGCCTCTGTGTCCATCACCAACTCCCAGAGCTTGCTCAAACTCATGTCCATAGTCGGTGATGCCATCCAACCATCTCATCCTCTGTTGTCCCCTTCTCCTTCTGCCCTCAATCTTTCCCAGCATCAGGGTCTTTTCCAATGAGTCAGTTCTTCGCATCAGGTGGCCAAAGGATTGGAGTTTCAGCTTCAGCATCAGTCCTTCAAATGAATATTCAGGACTGATTTCCTTTAGGATTGACTGGTCTGATCTCCTTGCAGTCCCAGGGACTCTTAAGAGTCTTCTCCAATACCACAGTTCAAAAGCATCAATTCTTTGGCGCTCAGCTTTCCTTATAGTCCACCTCTCACATCTATACGTGACTACTGGAAAAACCATAGTTTTGAAGAGTCTTCTCCAGCATCACAATTTGGAAGCTTTTACCTATACCTACTCTATATATCTGTGATAAAGAGTAATTTATAAATGAGGTACAATATGGGATTAACACCTAATGATAAAATAAGACAGTTATAACAATATAGCATTATAAAGATGTGAGTGTGGCCTCTCACACACACATACAGTATCTTAATGCCTCTTCCATCCTAACTAAGCACTGTGGTATGACTTTTGCAGTCTGAGGTGTGATAGCAAAACTATCACTCATTTCTTCTCCCTTCTTCACAATCTCATGGATAGAAGGTCCATTCTTACCATAAACCTCAGCAACCTCACCATCTGGTTTTCTTTCCTTATTAAATCACTGCCTTTTCACTTAAGGGCAGTACTTACTGGCTTCTCTTTGGCATACCTGAATTGCCAGCATTGCTACTCTTGCACTTTGGGGTCATTATTAAGAAAAATGAACAGCAGAAGTGCAATACCATGACAGTCCTTCTGATAACCCAGAAGGCGAATAAGTGACCATCTTGGTGAAACATGCTGGACAAAGGGTTGATCCCCTTTCTAAGCGGATGCAGAAGGATGTCATCAGATTTCATCACACTGCTCAAAACAGTGCAATTTAAAACAACTGAATTGTTGATTTCTGAAATCTTCCACTTAATACTTTCAGATCACTGTTGACTGAGGTTAACTGAAACCTCATAAAGCAAAACCTCGGATGAGGGACTACTGTAGCGATAACCCTCAGATACTCCTTAAACCAAGAAAATAGGACAGAATAATCAGCTGAGGAAAAAAAAAAAAAAATATATATATATATATATAAAGTTACCTTCTCAGTCATTTTTGATAAGGGATATAAATAGGGCTCCAGAGATTTTAAAGTCACAAACAGCTGAGTTTCAAACTCACAAAACAGTCGACTCCACTGGAAACAAATTGGTTGCAGAAACAAATTCACGGGTGGCAATAAAGTGGCTTGACTAGCACCAAGCGTCTGGTGTGCTCCTGCAGCATAACCGACTTTCAAAAACTGATGTGTGAGTGGATAGAAAATAAACTGAGACCTCAAGAGGCTCCCTTCCAAACACCTATAAGACTTCTATCTTAGCACCAGCGTGAAAATTATTTAGCAAGCAAAACAAGACTTCATTGAAAGTTATCATCTTTAACGATCGAGGTCAATCTAATTTAGAGAGATATTCAGTAACTATTTATCATGTTAGCATAATCTAATTACATCTGTTGCTGGGCTGGTCCACTAAAAAAATTCTATCATGCATTTCCAATAGGCCCTGGACTCAGACTCTCCTGTAATCTTTTTATTAGTGTTGTTATTAGAAGAAAGCTTGATTCTACAGAATTTGCTTCTCTAACCTGGCATGACGGTTCTTTTACTTCAGTACTATTTTCCTGAGGAATTCTGTCTTATTCTGCTGCTCCTCCCTTGCCTTCTTTTCTTTTCCTGCTGAGAAAGCAAACAAGCCTCTGGGCAGACGGGTCTTGCCCTCAGCTCAGTAAAAAAACAAAAACAAAAAACCCTGAAGGAAAATAAACAGTCTAAGCTTCTGCAATTATAAGCTTGCTTTTCTACCAGATGTTATAAAAGTGACCCCACTATGAGTACGTTCCATAATTCTAGCAGAGAAGAATCCTCCTGCTTTGTGAAGTTTTAGAAGTACTTGGTGACTTAAACACATAGAATTAGTCAGTGAACTTTCACGTATTCCCATCACAGAATCACCTCGGTAGAAATTTCTGGAAGAATCCAGGAAGTCCAAGATTTAGCTGCAGAGGATGTCACAAAAAGAGACATAGAAATGGGAACTGAGCACATGAGAAGATACTTAATATTATTCGTCATTAGAGACATGAAATTACAAGTCTCCTGAGATGCCACATTCCTCCCATCAGGGTAGCTATAGGAGAAAGGACAGATAAATAACAAGTGTTGAGAAGGACTGGAGGAGACTAAAATCATCACTCATCACTGATGAGATTGTAAAGTGGTGCAATCGGTTTTGAAAGCAGTTTGGTAGTTTCTAAAAAGTTAAACACTGGTTTACCATACGACCCCAGAATTCCATTCCTGGTATCTACCTAAAGAAGAGTGTATGTCCACACAAAGACTTTCAGGTAGATGATTACAGAAGCTTTATTCACAATAGCCTCAAAGTGGAAGCAACCCAAATGCCCATCAACCAGCAAATGGATAAACTAAGACAGTGTATCTATACAACAGAACATCGTTCAGCAATAAAAGAAATACAATGTGAACACATACAACACAAAATGAGTAAACCTCAAAAACTTGATGCTAAGGGAAAGAAGTCAGACACAGAAGACCATATATGCCATAATTCTGTACATATGAAATGTCCAGAAAAGACAAACATGTAAAGATAAGTAGATTAATGGGTGCCAGGGTCTGGGGATAGGAATAAGGGCCAGTGGCAAATTCCCGAACTACTTTTCAAATAGGAACTATATCTCATTCATCAAAAACCAAACATCCATGGTTTACCAGGACAAGCCTAAAAGTAAAATTCTCTTCAACTGTCACCATTTGCAACTCTAATCTCCTGGAAATGTGAGTACTTTATAGCATCAAATCTTCAAAGACTGTATCTAAACTTCTGGGAGTATTTTATGCAATTTTTGGCTCAAACAATATGTTCACATTTCCTCTGGATCCCTTATATCTCCTAATAGCCGTTCCCGTGCTCCTTTGGAAAGCGTTGTTGCCGTTGTTTAGTCCCTAAGTCGTGTCTGACTCTTTGCAATTCCAGGGACTCCAGTATGGAGTGGATTGCCATTTCAGGAAAAGTAGATTTTACTTTTTCCATAACAAATACTCAGAAAAAGCAGGTCAGATGGATGTGGCCAAGCTGGCGGAGCAGGAAGACCCTGAACTCACCTCCTTCACGGGCACAGCAAAATAACAACTATTTCCAGATTGACTGTCCATGAGAATGACCTGAAGACCAGCAGCAAAGCTTTTTCATGACTGCAGATATAGAAAGCAACCACAAGATGGGTAGAAGGGGTGCAAACGAGGCGGAGTCGAGACCTACCTTCCTGGGTGGGGTGGTGGGTTAGTCACCGAGTTGTGTCCCACCCCTGCAACCCCATGGACGGCAGCCCCCCAGGCTCCTCTGTCCATGGGATTCTCCAGGCAAGAACACTGGAGTGGGTTGCCACTTCCTTCTCCAGGGGATCTTCCCCACCTGGGGACTGAACTCACATTTCTTGTGTCTCTTGCATTGGCAGGCAGATTCTTTACCATTGAGCCACCTGGGAAACCCAGAGTTGCAGACAGTTTTAGCTAAGATATTTGTTCTGAATTAAGTGAGAATTTTTACTCTTTTTTTTTGTTTGTTTGTTTTTGTTCCTGAACCCCATCTTTCTATATCTTCTCTTCCCAGGGAAGAGAAGTGCAATCCACTGCCTTTCCTTTAATAGGATATTAATGCTTTCATTCTTCCTCTGTCCTCATCCCTATTAAAACCATGTTCAGAGAATAATGTGACAAACCTTTTTTTTTTCATTCATGTTTAATTAAAGTGATGCCTTCATGAGGCAAAAGACTACTCTTGAAAATCAGATGTCTATGAATGATAGAGGCTGGACTGGGCAGAAAGAGGAATATTCCTAACATCTTTGAAACAACTCCATGGAGGTGATCACATGCTCTTAAAATAGCAGGCCTACGATCACATGGAGGAGGTTGGCCAGTTCCTTTATGTTCGTTTAGAAAAATCAGGATCAGAAGTCAATGCCTTTGTTCACAGTGCACATGAGGCTGTCTCATTACAAGCTGAAATAAACAACACAGCTATCTGATACACATAAAGTCGTTCAGTTCAGTTCAGTCGCTCAGTCATGTCCCACTCTTTGCGACCCCATGAATCGCAGCACGCCAGGCCTCCCTGTCCATCACCAACTCCCAGAGTTTACTCAAACTCATGTCCATTGAGTTGGTGATGCCATCCAGCCATCTCATCCTCTGTCGTCCCCTTCTCCTCCTGCCCCCAATCCCTCCCAGCATCAGGGTCTTTTCCAATGAGTCAACTCTTTGCATGAGGTGGCCAAAGTACTGGAGTTTCAGCTTTAGCATCAGTCCTTCCAAAGAAATCCCAGGACTGATCTCCTTTAGGATGGACTGGTTGGATCTCCTTGCAGTCCAAGGGACTCTCCAGAGTCTTCTCCAATACCACAGTTCAAAAGCATCAATTCTTCGGTGCTCAGCTTTCTTCACAGTCCAACTCTCTCATCCGTACATGACCACTGGAAAAACCATAGCCTTGACTAGATGGACTTTTGTTGGCAAAGTACTGTCTCTGCTTTTCAACATGCTGTCTAGGTTGGTCATAACTTTTCTTCCAAGGAGTAAGCGTCTTAATTTCATGGCTACAGTCACCATCTGCAGTGATTTTGGAGCCCAAAAAATAAAGTCTGACACTGTTTCCTCGTCTATTTCCCATGAAGTGAAGGGACCAGATGCCATGCTCTTTGTTTTCTGAATGTTGAGCTTTAAGTCAACTTTTTCACTCTCCTCTTTCACTTTCATCAAGAGGCTTTTTAGCTCTTCTTCACTTTCTGCCATAAGGGTGGTGTCATCTGCATATCTGAGGTTATTGGTATTTCTCCCGGCAATCTTGATTCCAGCTTGTGCTTCCTGCAGCCCAGTGTTTCTCATGATGTACTCTGCATAGAAGTTAAATAAGCAGGGTGACAATATACAGCCTTGACGTACTCCTTTTCCTATTTGGAACCAGTCTGTTGTTCCATGTCCAGTTCTAACTGTTGCTTCCTGACGTGCATATAGGTTTCTCAAGAGGCAGGTCAGGTGGTCTGGTCCAAGGTAAGGAGCAGCGGCTGCACTTTGCTGGAGCAGCCGTGAAGAGATACCCCATGTCCAAGGTAAGAGAAACCCAAGTAAGATGGTAGGTGTTGCGAGAGGGCATAAGAAGGCAGACACACTGAAACCATAATCACAGAAAACTAGCCAATCTGATCACATGGACCACAGCCTTGTCTAACTCTGAAACTAAGCCATGCTGTGTGAGGCCACTCAAGACACAATAAAGTAGAACTTTAAAAATACTTCTAATGGTGTCCTCAATCTCCACTGACTACTGTGCTTTCCTCAATGGATGTAAGGTAGTGTTTTCTACAAAGCAATTAAAACAACCATCACAATTAGATCTTTAGAATTCCAGAATATGTCCCCTATGAAATGAAAGTAATTACAAATTCAATTACTCCTTTTCAGTGGGAATAGCTTAGGCCTTTTGTAAATGCATGACAATTATCTGTTCAGTTTAGAATCTCTTAGAAAGTCTTTGTAACCATTTCAGGATTCTATGCAAATTGTTCTTTTTTGATTTTCCTTCTGGAATGCAAGTTCCCTGAGGCCAGATATATTGTCTCCTGCAACTTTATAAGCCAAATACCAGTGCACCTAAAAGTGGCTCATTCCATATGTTTCATGACTGAACAAATACATGAATAAACATAGAAGTCGAGTAGGCACAATCCTACAATAGTCTTCAGTATGTGCTGACTATCAATGCTAACCAATGAGAAAGAGATCTTTCTTATAATCGGAGTTCCTTGGAAGCTCTTGTAACACTTTGATTATTTCTTTTCTGTAATTGAAGTTTTATTTTTTCTTTAGAAAGTAGTATTCAATTAGACGTTTCATGTATAATTAATACAGGGGAAATAATTAAGTCTTAAAGACAGGAGTCTGATTGCAACTCTGAGTCTGTAAAAGTAAGTTACTAAATTTATCTGGGCCATTGTTTCTTTACATAGGTAAGTTATATATATTTTGGTTTTGAAGAGTATCAGAATATGCAGCTCTAAAATATGCCTCTTTGGCATGCAGAGTATTTTGAGCTAAAGGCCACTGAGATCAGCAGACTCAAGAAAAACTCCAAACACAGGACACAAGTTTTCTTTTTGGAAAGGAAAATTTTGTTTGTAGAGATGTCTCTCTCCTGCACCTGGAATAAAAGGGCTCTTAATGGCTTTTTTCAGTGAAGAAGATACTGACTTAAACCTGCATAACAAAGCTTACTAAACAACTCTCGTTTACCATGCTTTCCCTGGTCATTTTCTCATAACTTGCCTCCCCAACCCAGAAGCCCTGAACCCCTTGTCTTTTGGCTTAAGATGGTGTATGAGCCCAAGTTCTAACTATTGCTTCGGTTATTCATCACTGGGTGCTTCCATAGGTACATAAACGATGTACATGTTAACAAACATGTTCTGTTTGTCTTTCTCTTGCTAGTTTTAAGGACCCCAACTGAAGAGCTGAAGATGGGTGGAGGAAAATATAGTTTTTCTTTCCCTGTAGTTCTTATTCTACTTTTGTTTGTTAATTTTGTTATTATAGAAAACAGATAGTAATCATCTGAATAAATTTGGCAAACAAACATGTGGCTTAAAACATAAATGTTTGGTCTGTTTTTCAATGGCATGGGGTTACTGGTAGCTCTTTGGGGAGAGGGCTTTGTGGTTTTATTTAGTTTCCCCAGAAACTATTAGGACAGTATCCAACATACGGTTTGGGAGACTAGTTATCACCCTTATTTTTCAGATGAGGTAATAGATTTGGAATAAAACTATGCCTGCTCTAAAGTATTCAACTAATTGGTGGCTGAACTAGGAAAAGAAGACCAATCTTCCCCACTGTAGAATTTAAGAAAATGCATGTTTACATTTCTCAAATTCTACTACAATAATTTCTATTTCGTTCTTACGAATTACATGAAAATCTATTATTTTATCAGAGGAAAATTGTTTCACTAATTTGAAGACCAGTTTGTAAACTATTACAGTTTACTTTGTCTCTTTTACACTCTTCTTTTCCCTAAGCAAGGGTTCCTCGAGTGTACGTGTGTCTATTTTTAAGAGTTTGGTGAATGACTACTTTCGGTTGTATTTTTATTTTTCAATTGTTGTTTATTTATGATATACTTGTCTGTGGCAGTGCTGGGTCTTTGTAGCTGTGCGATCTTTCCTCTGGTTGCAGCGAGCGGGGACGTCTCTCTAGTTGTGGTGCCTGGGTTTTCATTGCAGTGGCTTCCCTTGTTGTGGAGCACAGACTCTAGGCTCACGGGGTTCAGTAGTTGCAACATGTGGGCTCAGTAGTTGTGGCACACAGGCTTAGTTGCTCTGGGGCATATGGGATCTTCCTGGATCAGGGATTGTATCCATGTCCCCTGCGTTGGCAGGTAGATTCTTTACCACTGAGCCACAAGGGAAGCCCTCCTTGTGTTTCTGTAAACTGTGCCTCATATATTGTATGACAGGTAAGGATGGGGTACTTGATGTGTGGCCCCC
The DNA here is from genome assembly GCF_032405125.1 of Capricornis sumatraensis. NCBI lineage: Eukaryota > Metazoa > Chordata > Mammalia > Artiodactyla > Bovidae > Capricornis > Capricornis sumatraensis. The sequence goes on along the minus strand of NC_091073.1, from coordinate 115,351,904 downwards.
TTGATACGTCCACGTATTTTCATTTCCAGCAATTAATGGCAAACCCTTGGCATCTCAGAAGTCCTCAATGGGAAAATCTTCACTATTACTGGCTCTTTAAAAATATCTTTAAAAATTAAGGGTGAATATGTGAAATAGATCACCAGTCCAGGCTCTATGCATGGGACAGGGTGCTCGGGGCTGGTACACTGGGATGACCCTGACAGATGGGATGTGGAAAGAGGTGGGAAGGGGGTTCAGGATGGGGGACACATGTACACCCATGGCTGAATCATGTGAATGTATGGCAAAAACCACTACAATATTGTAAAATAATTAGCCTCCAATTAATATAAATAAATAAATTAAAAAAAATAAAAAAATTAAGGGTGAATATTCTGGGCTCTTTCAGGGTTCCTAGAGATTTGCTTCTAACCGACAGACGAGTGCAGACAAATCTGATCACTTCTGACTCCCCTCTGCTTTGGCCTGGCTCCTTCTCAGTCTTCTTCCTGGCTCAGTGGTCTTTCCTCTCAAGGTAGCTTGTGGCTGGCTTCTTCCTACAGGTTCCACATTTAGAACCTGCGTTCTTGTCTCACTGAACTCTGAAAGGGGCTGTTGACTACAGGCGGGTGTCATTTCACCTTGAAGCGAGTCAGGGAGACTTCAGGCTGCTGTGAGTCAGCCCTGTACTCTGTAGCCCCAGCAATCATGGACTGAGCTCTCTGACTCCTTGTGAAGCTGCCTTTTCCTCTCCCATAATGGTGGGGTGGTTGGAGGTAGACAGAATATGCTAACAACTCTGCAAACAAATCTTTCCCATTGGTCTCTTCTCCAGGAACTTTTAGACTTCTTGTATGTCACTTGAGGTAGGTAATTGAGTCAGAGCTCTACTTTGCTTTAGAATGTGGGGGTACTTGACCACTTAGTCGAGTTCACAGCCTTGGAGCCAGTACTGAAACTCCAAGACAACAGAAGTAACCTAATTTATGACTGCTTCCCTGAACATGAAAAAAATCCAAAACCTAGTCAATTTCTATAACATCAAATTTCCATATGATTTATTTTCTGTGTAAAGTATTCCTTCACTGTTCCCACAGATCTTCACAATCATGAGAGACAACAATCAAACTCTCCACCCCCTAAGTTTTTTCTTAAGTAGATTACTTACAAGAGTATTGGTTCTGATGAATTTGGCCTCAGAAGAAAGTTCAATACACTCTGAATTTTTATTTTGTGGATCTGATCACTCTAAAAGGTAGCTGAGCTTTTTTTTTCAATGATAGAAGCACTCTTCTTTTAGCTAAGGATGACTGCTTTTTCTTTCCATTACCATTTCTTCAGCCCCCTTCATGTAATACAAATCCATAAAAATGACTCTCGTATTGATTATCACCACACTCTTTTCTCTGCAGACATCACATCATCTTGGACATATTTTGTCATCCCACTTCATCTCAGCAGTGCATTTTGCTCCCCTAGTGCACAAAAAAGACTTGTTTGAAGGTGTAAGTGGTTTCCTTTATCCATTTCTGAAATCTGTAGGGCCCTTAAGGTGATCAATATTTGTTTTTATGTTATCAATATCTTGAAGATGGTATGAGGTGTAAATATGTGAAAAAGGTCTTAGCTATAGTAAGTAAAAGCACTTACTTGTTAGGATGAGATGGTCCAAACAAAAACAAAGCTCCAAAACATCTTTCGGAACTTGGACTGATGAGAGGCAGAAGGGACACATGGAAAGAGGCTTAAGACAGCTATCGGTCTTAAGCATGAATGAAGAAGGATAACCCAAGGAAATGAAAAATAAATGATCTGAAATTTGGGAGACAGAAAGACAAAATAATGGTGAGTAATGTAATCCTGAAGAGATATTCAAGGAGAAAAATTCAATTATGTTAAATGTTGCAAAGATGTCTAGTATATAAAAAAATATTGCTGTTGTTCAGTCGCCGTCACGTCCAACTCAGTGACCCCATGGACTGCAGCACACCAGGCTTCCCTGTCTATCACCATCTCCTGCAGCTTGCTCAAACTCATGTCCATTAGGTTGGTGATACCATCCAACCATCTCTTCCTCTGTCATCCCCTTCTCCTTCTGCCTTCTATCTTTCCCAGCATCAGGGTCTTTACTGATGAGTCGGCTCTTATCAGGTGACCAAAGTTTTGGAGCGTCAGCTTCAACATCAGTCCTTCCAGTGAATATTCAGGGTTGATTTCCTTTGGAATTGACTGGTTTGATCTCCTTGCAGTCCAAGGGACTCTCAAGAGTCTTCTCCAACACCACAGTTCAAAAGCATCAATTCTTTGGTCTTCAGCTTTCTTTATGGTCCAACTCTCACATCCATACATGACTACTGGAAAAAACCATAGCTTTGACTATATGGACTTTTGTCAGCAAACTAATGTCTCTGCTTTTTAATATACTGTCTAGGTTTGTCATAGCTTTTCTTCCAAGAAGTAAGTGTCCTTTAATTTCATGGCTGCAGTCATCATCTGCAGTGATTTTGGAGAAATTAGGTATATCGTTATGGTGATCATTGGTGGATATATATCATAGATTTCCTTTAGAGCAATGAAAAAAATTTTCAGTGGCTGATAATGAAATGGGAATTGAAAGAGCAGAGACTAGCCTCAAACTCCTATTCTGAAGTTGCAACGAGAAATGGAAGAAGCAATAGGATAGAAGATGGGGAGTTTGCAAAACTAGATTTTGTTTATACACTGCGAGCTGAATTAATTAGGTTTTATAACATATGTCTGTAATCAATTTGCCAACATTATTTTACAAGCTTTTGGAAGCAAAACTCATGACTGGCCTATGTATACAAGCAGTGTATAGATGGCATATAACTGTCAGCTAATGACCTGAAGTGGCACATAATTAGGACATTCTGACCATTGCTGGGTAACACTAATAACAAGTACAGATTCCTCTTCTTCTCATCCAGGGAACAAATAGCACCTGATTGCTTTCTCCAAATAAAAACTAATCAAGAGAGGAATCCCTGACCTTTCCCTGAAATATGATAGCCAACATATTTTGGGAAAAGATCCTTGGGCCTGCATCTTGGAGAGAAGGACTGAAAGAAGAGCTAACTAGATAATTTCACAGTGAGGTTGGTGTTTTGTGGTTAACTCTAGCCAGTTGGAGCTTTGAAGTTTATTAGGTTTGGACAAAGACAGAAATTCAGTAACCCTCTCAGGGACATTCTAAAACTTCAGCTAATTAGATTTTAATAAACAAGGCCATCTCTTTGGCAACCTAACTTCGGAATTTAGAGGTTGGATCATTTATGATACAGTCCAACTTATACAAATTAAAAGGCATATAAATCGTCCCTTCAGAAGAAAGGCAATAAAAATCCATCACTGTTAACTGAGGGATAACAAATACTGTCAAAGGAAAGAGTGAGTGGCCTAAACTTGTAGGGCCACGCAAGTCATGAACAATGCAAAACTCAATTTAGTGGCAGTTTTATGGAGAGAATAAAGCATATGAGTGTCTTGTTTGTGTAGATTTATTTTGCTCTAATGAGAAACCAGGAGGGGAAACTGCCACATTCTTCTAATAGGCAGAGTATCCAGTTTGCAACTAATTTGAAAATGGGAAAGAAATTTGATGCAAACAAATCTGGGGAGGATTAGCTGTCTCATTTCCTGGACGTGCGCCTGATTTTGATGACTAACCTTTTGTTGTTCTTCAGTTGCTCAGTCGTGTCCAACTCTTTGCAACCCCATGGACTGCAGCACGCCAGTCTTCCCTGTCCTTCACCATCTCCTGGAGCTTGCTCAAACTTATGTGCACTGAGTCAGTGATGCCGTCCAACTATCTCATCTTCTGTTGTTCCCTTCTCCTCCTGCCTTCTTTCCCAGAATCAGGGTCTTTTCCAATGAGTCAGTTCTTTGCATCAGGTGGTCAAAGTATTGGAGCTTCAGCTTCAGCATCAGTCCTCCCAGTAAATATTCAAGGTTGATTTCCTTTAGGACTGACTGGTTTGATCTCCTTGCAGTCCAAGGGCCTCTCAAGAGACTTCAACACCACAGTCAAAAACATCATTTCTTCAGTGCTCAGCCCTCTTTATGGTCCAACTCTCACATCCATCCACAACTACTGGAAAAACCAATGTCTCTGCTTCTTAATATGCTGTCTGGGTTGGTCATAGCTTTTCTTCCAAGGAACAAGTGTCTTTTAATGTCATGGCTGCAGTCTCCGTCCGTAGTGATTTTGGAGCCCAAGAAAATAAAGAGCAGATCACTTTTCTTTTTCAAATAAAGGGCAGAGGGACTGAGAACCCACAGGGAGTTTGACTTTGAAGGCCAGTGGGATTTGATTACATAACTTCCACAGGACTGGGAAATCAGAGACTCTTGGAGGACACAAACTATATCTTGTACACACCAGGACCCAGGAGAAAGGAGAAGTGACCCCACAAGAGACTGAGCCAGACTGGCCTTGAGTGTTCAGGCGTCTCCGGCAGAGGTGTGGGTGGCCTGCCGCAGGGCCACAGACACCGACCGCAGCGGTCCTGGGAGGCGTGGCAGGCTGACGTAAGCCCTTTTGGAGGAGACCACCATGACCCCTACCATAGTTCGGTCTCAGGCCAAACTACAGGGAGGGAAACGCAGCTCCACCCCAGCAGCAGAAAATTGGATGAAAGATTTGCTGAGCATGGCCTTGCCCACCAGAGCAAGACCCAGTTTTCCCCACAGCCAGTCCCTCCCATCAGGTAGCTTCCACAAGTCTCCCAACCTCATCCATTAGAGGGCAGAAGGAATGGAAACCACAGTCACGGAAAACTAACCAAACTGATCACAGGGACCACAGCCTTGTCTAACTCAGTGGAACAATGAGCCATGCCTTTGTCAACTACACATGGGCCACTTGCCAAGAGCCTTGCCAGTGACTGAACAGCAAGGGGCATTTGCCGTCTGCCTCGGAGGAGACTGAACTATTGACCTTCAACACCCCCTGAGGGAGTTCAGGGTGGAATGAGGCACTTTGTGTTCCAGGGAATCTAGCAGGACAGGTCTGTAGATAGTTGGATGTTTCTAGGAACTGATTTTATGATCTCAGTCATCTCCACAAAAGCACTAAATCCCTTCATGGTGACCTCACATCCCTGCGACTAGCAGAAAACCATTTGTAAAATAAGGGCTTAATGGTACTGAACTCTGCCTTCACCAAAACCTTACATATTGAACTTCCTCCCCCTGCCTCTTCGCAGCAGTCTCTCAGAGCTATTTGAGGTGCTGCTTCCCAGCCTGCAGTCCTCATTTTGGCCCCAATAAAACTTAACTTGCAACTCTCAAGTTGAGTATCTTTTTAGTCGACACCTTGTAGGGTTACCCAAGACAGATGGGTCATGGTGGAGAGTTCTGACAAAACGTGGTCCACTGGAGAACAGAATGGCAAGTCACTTCAGCATTCTTGCCTTGAGAACCCCATGAACAATATGAAAAGGCAAAAAGACAAGACACTTAAAGATGAATTCCACAGGTTGGTAGGTGCCCAATATGCTCCTAGAGAAGAGTGGAGGAATAGCTCCAGAAGGAATGAAAAGGCTGAGCCAAAGTGGAAGCAATGCCCGGTTGTGGATGTGTCTGGTGGTGAAAGTAAAGTCGGATGTTGTAAAGAACAGTACTGCATAGCAACCTGGGATGTCAGGTCCATGAATCAAGGTAAATTGGAAGTGGTAAACAGGAGATGGCAAGAGTGAACATTGATGTTTTGGGAATCAGTGAACTAAAATAGATGGGAATGGGTGAATTTAACTCAGATGACCATTATATCTACTACTGCAGGCAAGAATTCCTTAGAAGAAATGCAGTAGCCCTCATGGTCCACAGAAGAGTCTGAAATGTGGTAGTTGGGTGCAGTCTCAAAAATGACAGAATGACCTCATTTTGTTTCCAAGACAAAGCATTCAGTATCACAGTAATTGAAGTCTGTGCTCCAACCACTAACGTTGAAGAAATTGAAATTGAACAGTTCTATGAAGACCTGCTGGAGACCTGCAATGGCACTCCACTCCAGTACTCTTGCCTGGAAAATCCCACGGACGGAGGAGCCTGGTAGGCTACAGTTCATGGGGTCGCTGAGGGTTGGACATGACTGAGCAACTTCACTTTCACTTTTCACTTTCAGGCATTGGAGAAGGAAATGGCAACCCACTCCAGTGTTCTTGCCTAGAGGGATTGGGGAACCTGGTGGGCTGCCATCTATGGGGTCACACAGAGTCGGACACGACTGACGTGACTTAGCAGCGGCAGCAGCATGAAGACCTGCAAGATCTTCTAGATCTAACACCAAAAGAAGATGTCCTTCTTGTTACAGGGAACTGGAAGGCAAAAGTAGGAAGTCAAGAGACTCTAACCTTACTTAGAGCTTATGCCAGTCTGCCTGATCTGCCATAACAAGCCATCATGGATTGGGTGACATTTTTTATTTCCTCACAGTCCTGGAGGCTGGAAGTCCACATTCAAAGTGCCAGAAGTGTTGTCTGGTGAGGCCTTTCCCATTGTCTTGCAGACAGTCATCTTCTCACTCCGTCCCCACATGGCCCTTCCTCTGTTAAGCACAGAGAAAGTGAGCTGGCTCTGGGAGTCTTCCCTCTTCTCATAAGCATGCGCATTCTATTGGACTAGGGGGGCTCCATCATTATGAGCCCAGTTAACCTTCATCACCTTCTTAATGGCCTTATCTCCAACCATAGTCTCATTGAGGGTTAGGGCATTAACATATGAACTTTGGGAAGAGGTGTCATAATTCACAGTTAAGTCTGTATAGTTGGATACAACTTGCCATTTTGAGTTTTGGAAGCTTTAATTCTGGGAGATGACTATGTGTTCTCCGGAAAGAAAAAAGATTTGGTCTCCCAAGTGTGGGAAATGCTGTATCTGCTCCATATTTCACTCTTGATATTCCCTACATTGAGTAAAACCTATTTAACTTTGTTTAACCCAGAATCCTGGAAAAGGGACTTTTTCCTCAGCACACATACCAGTATCCTGAGAAACAATGTTCTGCCTTGTACTAGTCTGTGAGGCACGGTTTTTGACATTCTGTGGCTTCTCAAATACAGCTTAAACAGCAAATCATTTACAGAGCTTAACAGAGAAGATAAAAAGACAGAAAAGTAGAGAGCACTGGAGTGTACTCAACAACCTAATTGTAGATGCTTTGTTCGCCCCTTGAGTACTTGTTCCCACCATACAAAGAAAGAGTGTCTTAATCAATTAGTATAGAACAACTCTTGGGCTTCTGCAATAAAGCCTATTGAGTTAGTATTCCTTCTATGGGGAAAAAATGAAAAGTTACTCAACCCAGATGTCCATCAACGGAGGAATGATAAATGAATACTCGGAAAAAAGCACAGTGGTGAAATAAAATGAACCATAGCTACACACAGAAACATCATCAATATAAAAAAAAATCACTGACAGGAAAAGTCAAACATAAAAGAGTTATGGTGGCCAAAAACAGGCAAAATAACCCAGGACAACAGAAGTCAGAATAATAGCTACCCTTCTGGAGATTGTCGAGGAGGGGGCTAAGAAGCTGACCATGTTCTAGATCTCGATCTGGGAAATGATTTCATGAGTACATCAAGACATGAAATGATTGAGCTATATATTTAATATTCGTACACTTCACTCTACAAAAATTATAGTTCAACAGGGAAAAGCATCATGGTTCATTATTGCTTTCTGGGACAAGGTTGAAATTTCCAATCCTGGTCCCTTTGTGATATGAACCTAAATTACCCTTCCAGTATTCCACGTACTCTGGGGAGTCCAGACATATAGTATATAATGTAGCATCCACTCCCTGCATCTGAACCATTTATTACTCAATGTTGCTGTTGACTTTTACACTTTTCTCTGTTTGCATAAGTTGTTCCCGTTTCTGAAACATCCTTCTTTTCTTCCTGCTGTGGTAATTCCATTCATTCTTGACCAGTTTGTCATCTCTTCTGTGAAAACTTCCCTGATGTCTCCAAAATGAATTCTTGCTCTTCATCTGGCAACCCAGAGCAATCTATCCACACTGACAATGTAGTTACAGTTGACATAGATTAGGAATTTTCTGAGGCTTACCTGCTTTCAAATATGTATCTCTTTGTCTCCATAGTACATTGCTACTATTTTCTCCCTTGTGGACTGGAGCATGTGGTCAACAAAAATGTCATTCTAATGATACAGTAAGTTTTAGAATTCTCTGTCCTCCTTATCCAGTTATGATCTTCTTTCATTGAATAAAAATTATAGCTTACTCATTTTTGTGTCCATGGGACTTGACTTTGATATTGAAGTGGCAATCATCTCTGTATTATAAGTAAATTTCACCTTTCTAGAAGCAGACAATTTGCATTGTGACATTTTGCACAATGGACTTCATATTTCACTGTCACATTTTTGTTGACATAATTAAATGATCAGAAGGCAAGATTTTTGATTACATCATTTATAGTATCCATCTTTTTCATGGACAGGAAGGGATTCTTTTTAAGAAATGGGGGACGGTGTCAAATCGTGCTCAAGTTTTAGGTCCTCCTTGCACACTGGGCAGCTTATCTAATCTAAGTCTCAACTGTTAAAAATTTTTCTCGGTGAAAGTCAAATGAGTTAACTGACTGTAATTACTTAGCACTATGCTTCCTTGGTGGCTCAGAGGTTAAAGCGTCTGCCTGGAATGCAGGAGACCTGGGTTCGATCCCTGGGTCGGGAAGATCCCCTGGAGAAGGAAATGGTAACCCACTCCAGTACTCTTGCCTGGAGAATCCCACGGAGGGAGGAGCCTGGTGGGCTACAGTCCATGGGGTCGCAAAGAGTCGGACACGACTGAGCGAATTCACTCACTCACTTATGCCTAGCACAAAGTAAGCATACAATCAACATTAGTTAGGCCATATGAAATTGCCAATGTTCAATTGTGTTTCACATAAAAAATGACAGTTTCATATGATATAAAGTAATATTAAAACCATCATTATCACTTGCCTTTATAATGCTGTCCATCAAAGGGCTCATAATCAGTTCCCTTTAAATATTTAGCGTGATTGGCACACACACTCAGTGCGTGTGTAAAGTAGGCTAGTTTTGCTGTGACTCACACTTCCCCTCCTGGGTAGTAAAGGATGTCCTGCTACAGACAGAAAGGGAACTAAGCAGTCTCCGACTCTGGCTCTGAGAAGAGTTACCTCCTGTACAGTTTCATCAGCTTCAGACTTAATACCCAGAGCACGTAAACTAACATTCTCACTCAAGTGCACACATTCTAATTAGCTCTAAATACAAATTTCTTTAAACACCGTCTCTACAAGCTGACTTGAAGAAGGACTCATGTACGTACTTATTATAACTTTCAGACAGCATCTGTCCCTTATTCATTTAACAAATATTAATTGACTATCCACTAGGTTCCTGCCATTGGTCTGATGGGAATGCAAAAGAATTAATGAATCCTAAGTCCAATCATCAAGAAGTATGTGGTTTAGGTTTATTCATGCCTTATTTATTTTTCCATAATCAAATAATTAAATTAGTGCAATACTCCTCCAGCTTGGCAATCAAGGATTTGTATTTGGTTTCTGTTTCTTTTTACCAATTCTGTTTCCTTCCATTGTTTTTCTTTCTTCATATTCCATTCTACAGTTCTTTAAGAACAAATTTTACCCCTTTTGAATAATTTTAATCTCCTAATTTAATTCCTTTAATTAAGTCCATATTCATTTAAATAGCTATAAGCATTCTTAAGGGAATCACACATTTTAATTATAATTGGATAATGAATATTCGATTACTGAGCTTCTGAAATAAAATTTATCATGTCAGTGACTGAAATGCACAATAAGTAGAATCTTTCATTGCAGTTACCAACAAGAATAATCTCTTGGGAGTAACTGATTTGTTCAAGCTAGTTAAAGTGAGTGCATATGAAAATAAATGTTTTAATATTACCTGATAGAAGTAGCCTCCCCTTTATTTGATGTCTTTTATGGGAAGATTATAGAACACATTACTAATAATGCCATTCATGGATACAAAGACCCTCAGAGAAGGTAGACAATGGTACAGTTTACAGATCCCAACGATAAAATGTAAACCAGCAACGGGGGATGGAGAACTCCCTTTTCTGTGTGTATTTTTCATTTTGTGTATTAACATTTTGTGTGTCTGTTAAATGACCACATCAGCTCATTTCAAATGGGCAAACAAGAGGTACCACTCACTCTGACTTCTCCAGGCAATATCAAATATTCTTGGTCTAGAAAGTAAACTGGACCTAAAGGAGGCCTATTAGAGGGAAGCAGAAGAGAGATGAAGACATGGATACTTTCATTTCAGTATTCTGAGGATAAAGGAGAGACAGCACGCTGAGATGAGCAGAAGACAGAAGTTCAGTACAGGGAATAGAAATCAGTGTTAGAAGGAAAAGACAAACTTTTCAAGGAACCAAGTTGGAGATATCTGATGCAAATTAGTGTGGTCTGAGAAGGAGACAGAATTGAAAGATTCTTGATTCAGAAGACTTTCTACAAAAAGTGGACATAATGGACTTTAATGACCTAGGTGCAGTTACCTCCTTGCACAGAATTTGTGTATTCTCCAGGCAAGAATACTGGTGTGGACAGCCATTCTGTTCTCCAGGGAATCTTCCTGGACCAGGGATTGAATCCAGGTCTCCCATACTGCAGGCAGATTCTTTACCTGAGCCACCAGGGAGGCCCTTAATTAACATCACCAACTCCGTGTTGCACTAAGTCATTACCTACATGAAGGCTGCTATAATAACCATGATCTATAGGAAAGAAGGGAAAGGCTTATTTCTAGGGCTTCAAAAAATAAGAAAGAAAGATCCAAATACTTGGATATAGTATTTTTGGCAGAGAGAGTGTCCCTGGGCAACCCAGGGAGAGAGCCTGATGCACCAAGGCCCCCTCTCTTCTGATCCCAGCATCTTGTTTTTAACATTCTTGGAATAGGAGATAATATTCAGTTGATTCTGCTCAAACATTGCTGCATATTATCATCACTATAATACAATTTTTTATTTTTCCTTGTCCGTCTGGAATATGTTTATATTTAGCAGGCTAATTTCTGGCAATCCAAGTTTAGATATGTATTTAAATTGAATAGAGTTGGACCTTTAATAACATCAGTACCGAAAGCCAGACTCACATTAGCAGTTAATCATTGCTATGCATTGGGTATCATTGCTATGCATTGGGTTTCCTTGCCTTTTCCTGCTTCAAATCTTGCCTCTGGTGATGCCAGTAGTTGCATAAAGTTCCCTTGACTTTTCCTAGGACAGAGGAGCCTGGTGGGCTACAGTCCATAGTGTCACAGAGAGTCAGACATGACTGAAGTGACTTTGCATGCATGCACACACACATTCATCAGTTCCAGATGCTGAATTATGCAATCTACCAGGTAATTCTACTGCTTTTCTCAGCCCTCAATAAGCAGTGGTTATTATTTTCCCTTGTACATTGCAGGAAGTATGCTAGTGTCCAAAAGGATCTCAGCTGAGAGCCTAAACTATAATCACTCCATGATCCCAGTGGTTTTGCTGGGCTTGTAAAGGTGAGCCAAGGGGTGACTTGTCAAGATGGTGTTTGCATGAAGTGGTCAGCAGCTTTGAGTGTAAAGGAAGAAGAGAGCTGAAAGGCTAGAGCTTGACCCTAAATAGTGGACCAGGCTTGGGGCAAAAACGTAATTTTGAATACAATGAGATGACACTCAGATGGTACAAGTTACTGCTAAGAAGGATGCAATAAAAACTGATATCGGAGACTTTCTTCAATTGGTCTATGACCAAGGAACCTCATATTTCTTTGACTACCTCATTTCTCTCTTTCTTTGACCATCTTCTTTACCAGGATTGCTTTGGCTTCTTGGGGGTCTTCTGTGGTTCCATATGAGTTTTAGGGCTGTTTTTTCTATTTCTGTGAAAAATGGCAAGGATTCTTTCTTGGCATCAGTTTATGCAGAAGGATTCAAATCAGGACTAATTATAAATAGGATTAGTACCAGTCGGGGACATTAGAAGGGGTTGTGTCTTCTTAGAGTTTAGGGGCTACTCTTGGGTCTCCAAGTCAATTCAAGTGCATAACACAAGCAATATTGAGTGGGTATTGGTGCCACTCCAGCTTAGAAGCCCCAGGACACACAGGAACAAATATCTCCTATCACAGACTCATAGGCGTAGTTCTCATGGGTCCAAGCGAGGGTGTGTACAATTACAAGAATGCTGCAGACTCAGGTAAGCCCCCAAACTATTTATTTCACCCACAGTCCTCTCAAACTCAGAAGCACCTTATCAGTTAGGGTCATTTTTAGCATATGGTATGTGTCTAGAAACATAGCTGATGTTCTAAGTCTCCAGTTTCTGAGAGACTACAGTTAGAACAGTAGCGCAATGCATGCATACTCAGTCGTGTCTGACTCTTTGCAGCCCCATGGACTGCAGCCTGCTGGGCTCCTCTGTCCATGGGATTCTCCAGGCAAGGTTACTGGACTGGGTAGCCATGCCCTTCTCCAGGGGATCTTCCCAACCCAGGGACTGAACCTACGTCTCCTGCATTTCGGGTGGATTCTTTATCTGCTGAGATACCAGGGAAGCCCCTAGAGTTAGAGAGTTAACCCCAAATCATTTTTCCAAAGAGAAGGAGAAAGAGATTTTGTTTTTAAACCATTACGTGTCTTCACTGGTATGTAAATCTGTAGACACACCTGACGAAAAAAGATGCAATGGGATGACTAATTCCACTGGATATCAAGACTTGAACAAAGTTAAAGTAAAAAGTACGAATGTTCTAGAAAGAGGAAAAAAAATAGAATGATGGAATAGCATAAAAAGAGAGCTCAGAAGCAGACCTACACATTTATAGACCTTTGATTTATGATACAGTTGACTGTAAAATGTTTGAGGAAAAGGAAAGACTTGTCAATGAATGGTGCTAGGGGATGAAGGAAAAGAAATGAAGGTTGGCCTCTCTTTTATACTAGTGACAAAAACCAATTCCAGATGAAGGTGAATTTGAAAATAAAATATAAAGTACACTCCTAGGAAACAGCATAGGAGAATGTCTTCATGATTTGGGGGTAGGGAAAGACTTCTTAAATTAGACACTGAAAGTGTAAATTGCTCAGTTCTGACTCTTTGTGACTCTACGGACTGTAGCCCGCCAGGCTCCTCTGTCCATAGAATTCTAGAGGCAAGAATACTGGAGTGGGTAGCCATTCCCTTCTCAAGGGGAACTTCCTGACCCAGGGATCAAACAAGATCTCCTGTGTCTCCCACATTGCATGGGATTCTTTACCCGATGAGCCATCTGGGACCCCAAGTTAGACATTAAGGCATATATTGGGCTTCCCAGGGGGTACTAGTGCTAAAGCAATATGTACACATATTGCTAGTTCCTGCAGTGTGTACACACACACACACACACACACACACACACACACACACACACATACTTATGGCTGATTCCCTTGGACTGCAAGATCAAACCAGTCAATTCTAAAGGAAATTAACCCTGAATATTCATTGGAAGGACTGATGCTGAAGCTGAAGCTCCAATACTTTGGCCACCTGATGCAAAGAGCTGACTCACTGAAGAAGATCCTGATGATTTGAGCAAACTCTCAGAGACAGTGGAGGACAGAGGAGCCTGGTGTGCTGTAATTCATTGGATCGCAAAGAGTCAGACATGACTTAGTGACTGAACAACAAACAGTGGCTGATTCATATTGTTATATAGCCAAAACCAACACAAAATTGTACAGCAATTATCCTCCAAATTTTAAAAAAGACACTGCTATAGACTGAAGGTTTGTGTTCTCCAAAATAAATATATTGAACTAATCTCCAATATGATGCAGGAGGTGGGGCCTCTGGGGGTGACTAGGTTCCAAGGGCAGAGCCCTCATGAATAGGATTAATAATCTTATGAAAGACACCCTCATGGAACTCCCTTGTTTCTCCTGCCCTGTGAGGCTATAGCAAAAAGGTGGTGTCTATGAATCAGGCAGTGGATCCTCACCATGCAAAGAATCTGTCAGTGACTTGAGCTAGGACTGTGAATTCTCCAGAACTGTGGAACATTAATTTCTACTGTAGAGATGGACCATAAAGAAGGCTGAGGGTCAAAGAATTGATGCTTTCTAATTGTGGTACTGGAAAAGACTCTTGAGAATCTCTTGGACAGCAAGGAGATCAAACCAGTCAATCCTAAAGGAAATCCACCCCGAATATTCATTGGAAGGGCTGATGCTGAAGCTGCAGCTCCAATACTTGACTGACTCTCTGGAAAAGACCCTGATGCTGGGAAAGATTGAGGGCAGGAAGAGAAGGGAATGACAGAGGATGAGATGGTTGGATGGCATCACCAATTCAATGGACATGAGTTTGAGCAAACTCCAGGAGATGGTGAAGGCCAGGGAAGCCTGGTGAGCTACAGTCCATGGGGTCACAAAGAGTTGGGCATGACTGTGCGACTGAACAACTGTAATAAACCACCTGGTCAATGGTATTGTTATAGTAACCTGAATAGATTAAGACAGATGCTAACTACAGTAAAAAAAAAAAAAAATAGGGCTCTAGTAAAATTAAGAATTACAAAATGCTACTAAAACATAACATGAAAAGAGCGAAAAAGAAATCCACAAAGTGAGAAAAGAAATTTGCAATACATGTAACTGAAAAAGGCATAAACAATTCCTACTGATTATTGAGAAGAAAGACAAACATTTCATTGGAAAAGTAAGAGACTATAACTATCATTTTTGGAAATTCACAAGACCCATAAACCTAGGAAAAATTGCTCAATCTCATGAGCATCAGAGAAATGAACACTGAAACCTTGATTAGCTGTCATTACACGACTACTGCAAGGAGGTCCAGCCAGTCCATCCTAAAGGAGATCAGTCCTGGGGGCTCATTGGAAGGACTGATGCTGAAGCTGAAACTCCAGTATTTCGGCCACCTGATGTGAAGAGCTGACTCATTTGAAAAGACCCTGATGTTGGGAAAGATTGAAGGCAGGAGAAGGGGACGATAGAGGATGAGATGGTTGGATGGCATCACTGACTCAATGGACAAGAGTTTGGTTAGACTCCGTGAGTTGGTGATAGACAGGGAGGCCTGGTGTGCTGCAGTTCATGGGGTCGCAAAGAGTTGGACATGACTGAGTGACTGAACTGAACTGAACACAACTACTAGAACTCCTAAAAAATATTTCTAAAAATTGCCATTACCCTGTGATGGTCAGTATGCAGAATGACAAATTCTGTCACTCATGCAGACATGTACATTGATAAAACTGCTTTTTAACAAAGTCTTTTGCGTCATCTACTAAAGCTGAAGATTGACAGAGTCTTTGATTCAGCAAATCTGCTTTGAGATAAAATATTAATAGATCCAAAAACAACAACAAAACACGTGCAGTGCATCTGCAGATATGAACTGGAATGGCATTATCTGACCAGCTCAAAATTGGAAACAAACTTCAGAGTCCATCATCAGTTTAAACGGTGGCCTATTTATAGCATGGGATGCTATGACAATGACATCAACCACAGCTATGTACCATGACATGACTGAATCTGACCAATTTAACAGAGAGAAAAAGCAATCCAGGCAGAAAATCCAGGCAGGATTTCATTTATATAAAGAAACTTGCAAAGCAAACTTGCACTATTACAAGTCAGAATAGCAAACACTTTAGGGAAGGAGAGAGCATTAAGGGTTCAGAGGGGGACTTTCAGGCTGCCGGTACTGCTCCATGTTGTATTTTCATCTGTGATGGTTACATGAGTAATTGCTTTGGGATAAATCATTGAGTTATGCCATGTTTGATCTTGTATGCTTTTCTAGATGCCTTCTATATTACAGTAAAAAAGCTTTACAAAAATACGTTAATAACATAGTACGGGATATTTTTTTGGTTCTTGAAAGAAGGAAATATGTTACGTATTTTAAAAAATATAATTGATTTTTTGACAGAGATAAAAAAGTAGAAGATAAACTAAAATCTCACAGGAGAACCCAGGGGTCCATGGTTATTTCAGAGTCTGGGTATAAGAAAATGATTAGTTTGCTAGGACTGCCATAACAAAATACCACTGATGGGGTGGCTTAAACAATTAATTTTTTTTCACAATTCTGGAGGCGAAAAGTCCAAGATCAAAGTGTTAGCAAATCTGGTTTCTTCTGAGGCCTCTCTCCTTGACTTGAGAAGACCACCTTGTCATTGAGTCCTTACATGATCTTTGTTACAAAACCTAATCTCCTCTTCTTAAAAGGGCACCAGTCACATTGTGTGAGGATCTACCCTAATGGCCTCATTTTAACTTAATCACCTCTTTAAAGACCCTATTACCAAGTAAAGTCACATTTGGAGATTCTAGAGGATTACGACATCAAGGGATGAATCTGTGCTGGGGTGAGGGGTGCAATTCAGCTCATCACAAGAAAGGGTATCTGCGTGTGCTTCAGCGTGGGCACCTTAGCCTTTGGGCAGTGCAAAGGCTCAGTACCATTTGGTCCTTCTACTGAGCTTCTCTGGTGGCTCAGATGTCAAAGAACCTGTCTGCAATGCAGGAGGCTCCGGGTTCAATCCCCCTGGGTTGGGAAGATCTCCTGGAGAAGGGCGTGGCAGCCCACTCCAGTATTCTTGCCTGAAGAATCCCATGGACAGAGGAGGCTGGCGGACTACAGTCTATGGGTTGCAAAGAGTCAGATATAACTGAGCAACTAACACACACAATGACCTTCTCAAACAAAATTTCATTCACATCTCTGCCACCAACTCTATCCAGATGTAGGAAAAATCTGAGGAGATGCAAACTTTCTCTTGGGTGTTTCCAGAATTTCTATTATGTGCCATAGTCCACCCAAACACAACCCAGAAGAAAACAGATTCTCTGATGTGTTCTGCTTATCTTATTGAGGGCTATTCTTTTCTCCCCCTGCTGGAGAAGCAATCCTCTTGAGATACTCTCCAAGAGTCTTTCAGAAAATGTTACAGAAAAATATACAGATAAATACTCCTGCATTTTGTCCTTTTTAAAACATGAAAAGTAATCAAATTCTATGCTGTAAAATTCAGATTGAAAAATGCATATTTATTGAGTTACTCAAATATAGTTATTATTTTACAGTAGTTGAAATAACTGGTATATATTAGCAAAGCAAGTAGCTAAATAGGCTAAGTGGGATATAAATCCTGAATTATTTTCAAGCTTTGCAATGTGTAAACCATGATTTCATTTTGCTATGGAAGTCTTTCTGGAGGGAAAACTAACTTCACTATGAATAGCTTCTACATTAAATCATGGTTTGATCACAATCAGTGATGCTAAGGTCAAATGTGAACACCAGCCATCCACTGGGGACTTGCTGTGCTGAGGTCCAATCTGTGTATGAATCTTTTGCTTTCTTATCTGTATCTCAGCTTGTGTGTCCCAGGGTATCTTTCCTGGAACCGGAAGGACTTCTGCTCTATGCAGGCCAGAGACTCCGCATCACAGAGCACAGTCCAGCAGTCGCTCTCTTTCTTCTGATCCCACATCATTACATTCACTTCCCTCGCTACCTGAAAACAAACAGACAAACAAACAAAAAAACCCAGGGTGGACGTTCTCTCAACATGGCCTGGGGAAACTGAGGCTCTCCGAGACTTTTCCAGGCATCCATGACACAAGGTTCACGGCACCCCAAAGATGGTGCCAGCCCATAAACCCCCACCCAGTGCCTCATCGGGACCTGAGTACCCAACACAGATGCCTGTCGTCATTTCTGCCTTTTATCCTCAGCAGCAAGCCCTCCTGGAAAAAGTGGAAGGCTGACTTCCTGCTGTTTTCCAGGGGAAGAAGAGAAAGAAAGAAAACACCGCAAGCAAGTGGTCAACTGGAAGCCACAGAATCCTCAGGGAAGGGAAGCCTGGCTGGGCTATATGATCCTCTTTCTAGGTGGATTGTGTATTTTTAAACAATGAATGTGCTTATTAATTAAAATTCATTATACACTCTTTCCTAGAGCAAGGTCTCTGTAATGAAAACGATCAATTACTTGCTGTTGACACTGTTTAAATTTAGAAATGAGCTTGTTATTTCACTCTGTACAACTACAAACAGCTTCTAAGGTTTCATACTGTTGACCAAAATTATATAATTAATATGCAGAGTAAAAGAAGTAATTAAAAGGAATTGCACATAACTAATTTCAAATATTTAAAACATAAAAATGTTCTATGTGCTGATACCTACTTTTTTGCTTCCAGGGAAACTTAGCTTTTTTTTGTTGTTAATTCATGTTTAAGAAAACTACCCCTGGTTTCCCTGGTAGCTCATTGGTAAAGAATCCACCCGCCAATGTAGCAACAGGTTCGATCCCTGATCCGGGAAGATTCCACAGCAACTAAGCTCATGCGCCATAGCTATTGAGCCTGTTCTCGAGAGGCCAGGAGCCACAGCTACTGAGACCACAGGCCGCAACTACTGAAGCTCGTGAGGCTAGAGCCTGGGCTCTGCAACAGGGGAAGCCACCACAATAAGTCTATGCACTGAAACTAGAGAGTGGCCCCTGCTTGCTGCAACTAGAGAAAAGCCTGCACAGCAATGAAGACCCGGCGCAACCAAAAATAAACAAACAAAGAAAATAAAAAAAGAAAACTACCTCTAAGTTTATGAAGATATTCTATTTTAGTTCATAAAATCCTTTTTAGTGTGCCTTTACACTTGGGTTTTAAATCTACCTGGAATTGATCTTTGTGGCTCGAGGTGAGGCCATTTCATTTTTCCTCTACGGACACCAGCATGTCCTACCACAATTTATTTGTAAGACAATCTTTTGATCCCTTTCTCGCTGATTTGTCAGGGCAATACTGTCATAAATTAAGTGTTACATATGTACGGTTTATTTCTGAACTCATAGCGTGTGTGTGTGTGTTTGTATAAAACACATTTTACCAAATGAATTAGAGATACTTATAATGTGATAAAGATGTAAATACCATGAATTCTAAAAAGCAATAAAGTGCTCTGAAAACTCTAAAACATAGATGGCAGAAATTGAAGAAGACACAAATAAGTAGAAAGATACTTGTGTTCATGGATTGGAAAAATTAATATTGTTAAAATGTTCATACTATCCAAAGCAATGTATAGATTCAATGGAACTCAAAATACCAATGGCATTTTTCATAGAAATAGAAAAAACAGGCCTAAAATTTGTATGGAAACACAAAAGGCCTCAAATAGTTCAAGCAATCCTGAGTAAGAAAAACAAGGATGGAGTCATCATGGTCCCTGATTTCAAACTATATTATAATGTTACAGAAGTCAAAACAGTATGGTATTGGCATCATAATGATACACAGCTCACTGTAACAGAATAGAGAGCACAGAAATGAGCTCATGGATACACAGTCAACTAATTTTCAACAAGGGAGCCATGGGGAAAGGATAGGCTCTTCAACAAATGATAGTGGGAAAACACCCATCTGGTACATGCCTATAGTCATACGCAAAAGAAAAAAAAAACTGGACCCCTATCTTACATTATATACAAAAATCAACTAAACATGGATTAAAGACTTGAACATAAAACGTGAAACCACAAAACTCCTAGAAAAAATATAGAGGGTAAACTTCTGAAATGGATCTTGGCAATGACTTTTCATATTTGACACCCAAAGCAGAGGCAACAAAAGCAGAAACAAACAAATGGGGCCACATCAAACTAAAAACTTTCTGCCCAGCAAAGGAAACCATCAACAGAATGAAAAGGCAACATACAGGATGGGAGGAAATATTTGCAAGCCACATATCCTATAAAGATTAACCCCCCAAATATTAAAAAGAACTCAGACACCTTAATCCCAAACACCCAATTAAAAAAGTGTAATGAACATGAATAGACAGTTTTCTAAAGAAGACATTCACCGGGCCAACAAGTACATCTAAAGGTGCTCAACATCACTAATCATCAAGAAAATGCAAGTCAACACCACAGTGTGACATCAACTCATGCCTTTTAGAACGGCTGTCATAAAGAAGAGAAAACAAATGCTGGTGAGAATGTGCACTATTGGGAATGTAAACTGGTTCAGCCATTGTTGAAACAGTATGGAAGTTCCTCAAGAAATTATAAATCGAACTACCACACGATCTAGCAATCCCACTTCCGGGAATAGGTCCAAAGAATGTGGAATCATTCTCTTAAAGAGATATCTGCACCTCCGCTTTCATTGCAGTACTATCTACAATAGCCAAGACAGGGGAAAAAAAATAAGTGTCCTTCAACAGATGAATGGATAAAGAAAATATGCTGTAAATATATATCGGTTGTTGTCATTCAGCCTCTAAGCCATGTCCAGCTGTTTGTGACCACATGGACTTCAGCCTGTCAGGTGCCTCTGTCCTTGGGGTTTCCCAGACAAGAATACTGAAGTGGGTTGCCATTTCCTCCTCCAGGGGATCTTCCTGACCCAGGGATTGAACCTGTGTTTCTGGCATTGGTTGGTGGGTTCTTTACCACTAGTGACACCTGGAAAGTCACTTTGGCAAGGGCAGATAGTTAGGGCCCGGTAGGCTCAGGAAGAGCTTTTTACCTCACCCTTAATTGCCTTAAAAATTTATAATTTATAAATCTATATATGTAATTAATATATTTCTGTGCAGGAAACTGGGTTATTACCAGAGATAAGAAAGACTTATCTCCATGGCCTGGAAAACATTTGTTCACCAAACATTTGCTCTTCTCATCTTCTCATGAATTGTTTTCCTCCTCTTTGAAGCCTTAGACTCCTAACCCCTTCTCCTTAGCTCAGGATGGTATGTAAGCCTCAATTACCTGACTGCCAGCGAGTGCCATATTTTTATGGGATTCTGGTACATATGAAATTTGCTTTTCTCCTCTTAATATCTTTTATGTCAATTTAATTATTAGACCAGCCAAAGCACCGAGAAGGGAGGAAAGGAAAAGTTTCTGTCCACACAACATCAACATTAGATTTTAAGTCTCCATCTAAATCTTACCTATCTAGCTGGATTAAACCCAGCTTAAAAAAAAATCATACCACCTTATGTTCTAATGATGACATTGCTTTTGGTGAAAATACATATTGGTCTACATTTTTGAATTGCTCTTTCACATTTTCTATTAGAGTTTTTATTTTGAATTCAGCTGCTTATATATTTCCCAACCATAACAGTGTATCCCTGACTTTTCTAAATCTGTTGGTTCCAGATTGAGTACCTATTCCTCAACAGTACCACCGTTTCCTAATTTAATCTGGGACACATATTCCAAGAAGCATAATATTTCTTTAATTAAACAGACGTTTGGACAATTCTCTCTCCACTAAAGCCTACTGATGTTTAGTAGAGAATTTTCTTTCTCCTCTTTTCCAATTACAGAAAAAAAAAATCCGATTTATTCCCCAGAGTCTATGCTTAATTGCTCGGTCATGTCTGATTCTTTGCGACCTCATGGACTATGGCTCCCCAGACTCCTCTGTCCATGGAATTTTCCAGGCAAGAGTACTGGAGTGAGCTGCCATTTTCTTCTCCAGAGAATTTTCCCAACCCAGGAGTTCAAGCCTCGTCTCCTGCCTCACCTGCATTGGCAGGCAGATTCTTCACTAGAGCTACCTGGGAAGCCCTTAGCTTCTAGTACATATTATAAATGCACGTTTCTGTACTTTTCCATACTATTGTTCTTTAAATCTATAAGTTCTCACCTTCTCCTGAGGGACATTTTTTCCCCCATTATTTTCCCCCCATACATTTTTTCCCCCCATTACCTATTTACAGAGCCCAATCATTCACTTTTCGGGTTCTAGAGCATGGTGGTTTGGGCAAGCAAGTCACCCAGTCTTGTGGACTAGGGTACGGGTGTGTGTGTGTTACTTTAGGTTCCATAAGGACGCATTGTTGTTGCTAAGTTGTTAAGTCCTGTCTGACTCTTTGCAACCCCATGGGCTGCAGCACGCTGGGTTTCTCTGTCCTTCACCATCTCCCAGAGTTTGCTCAGACTCATGTCCATTGAGTCAGTGATGCCATCCAATCATCTCATCCTCTGTCACTCCCTTCTCCTCCTGCCTTCAGTCTTACCCAGCATCTGGGTCTTTTCCAATGAGTAGACTCTTCGCATCAGGTGGCCAAAGTATTGGAGCTTCAACTTCAGCATCAGTCCTTCCAACGAATAGTCAGGATTGATTTCCTTTAGGATTGACTGGTTTGATTTCCTTGCAGTCCAAGGGACCCTCAAGAATCTTCTCCAGTATCACAATTCAAAAGCATCAATTCTTCAGTGCTCAGCCTTCTTTATGGACCCACTGTCACATCCATACTGACTACTGGAAAAACCATAGCGTTCACTATTCAGACCTTTGTCAACAAAATGATTGTCTCTGCTTTTTAATACGCTGTCTAGGTTTGTCATAGCTTTCTTCCAAGGAGAAAGGCTCTTTTAATTTCATGGCTGCCCATCTTCCTAGGGAGAACTGACTTTGCCCAAAGGTGTTACAGCACACTAATTTTTTGTTGTTGTTTCAGTTGCTAAGTCATGTCTGACTCTTCTCAACCCCATGGACTGCAGCATGCCAGGCTTCCCTGTCTTTCACTATCTCCTAGAGTTTTTTCAGACTCTTGTCCATTGAGTCAGTGATGCCAGCCAACCATCTGGAAAGATCACACTGAAAGGAAAGCACACTAAAGATCAGCTGAAATGTCAACAAACTTTGAAAGAGGACTATTAGCAATGCAAATGTGAGCTTCCTGCACTTGTGATAAGCACAATGAACAAAATGGTAAGGGCATTTTTTTTTTCCTTTCCTTTAGCTTTTCTAGGTGAACAGCTCAAGGGATGATGTAAGCCAGTTCTCATGAGACTGAAGCTGGTTCATTTCCCCTGTCTGATGTGCTAGCCAGCTGTATGGATTGCATTAATTGTAATGACACAGTTACAGCTGAAAACAGTCTTCAGCTTGCAAAGTTGGTATATGATAAGTTATTGTTTCTTCACAACTGTACTTGGCCTTCAACATTCCACAGTCCATCCTGGGCTCTGGATGGAGTATCTCAGGATTCTACATAACAGAGGCATCCAGAATCAGCTCATTGAAATTGACTTGCTTTCTCCTCAAGCTCCTCACGGGTGGGAATTAGGACCTGACAGGAAAATGTCACCTGCATTTGGCTTCTGAGAGAATTCTGGACAACCCTGTACTCATAGAAAATGACTGTTTTGCTTCTTGGTTATTGCTACCAATTCAAATCACAGTTCTCTCTTTTTTCATATGGGCAGTGATGAGGTACTCATGTATTTTATGTGAACCTCTGCTCAACCCACAGTCCTGGGTGGAAACCATTATTGAAGCTTCTTATGAAGGAGTTCCCTGAATCCTACTTGGGTTCCTTGACTTGCAGCCCAGGGCCAAAATTCTACAGAGTCCCCACCAGCTTTTCTGGTCTATGTCTGACCTGGTAGAGTTGTACCAAACCTTCCTGATCTTTCCATTCAGTAGAATATCCCTTAGGTCACTAATTCTGTTTCCTGATAGAGATCAATTTTCTTTCAAATTCCTTCTTTCTGGAAGAGCAACCAATTACCCTGAGCCGTAATTCATTCACTTCTGCATTTCTAGGCATAAAGTTCTTCTTAGGGATATCTTGAGCCAGATAGGATTACTCTCATAAAATCCATGGCTTTGCAGAGATTTTTGTTTTTTTCTCAATAGATCTAAATCTTTATAAATACCTCCCAGATGACTCAGTGGGTAAGCAATTTGCCTGCAGTGCAAGAGACTCAAGAGACTTGAGTTCGATCCCTGAATCAGGAAGATCCCCTGGAGGATGGCATGGCAATTCACTCCAGTATTCTTGTCTGGAGAATCCCATGGACAGAGGAGCCTGGCAGGCTAGAGTCCATAGGGATGCAAAGAGTTGGACATGTCTGAAATGACTTAGCGCACACGCATGCAACATATATATATATATATATATATATATATATATATATATATATATGCAATATATATATTGCTTTATATCTTTTTATATATATATATATATATATATCAGTTCAGTTCAGTCGCTCAGTCGTGTCTGACTCTTTGCGAACCCATGAATTGCAGCATGCCAGGTCTCCATAGCTTTATATAGCTGTTTTGTATGATTTTCATCATCTTGCTTGCAAATTGTGGCTTTTTCTTTTTTTCTAAAATGGCAAGAATGAAATCCTAAATTTATCATTGAGGGTCCTTAGGATGAAAGAAAGTTGACAATGGATTTTGTATAAACCATGACTCAATCTGCATAAACATGGGTTTGAGAAGAGTTCTTTCTCAGGTGTGTTGCTACTTTTCCCCTTTCTTCCTAGATCATGAGGCAAGTCTAAAAATGTTGTATAGAAATTGTATTTAATATTATCACTAGTCATTAAGCCAATAGGAACCATGTTTCCTTCTGAAAACCTTACCATCTCCAGAGACTATGAACACCAAATAAGTCAAAGTTTATTTTAAAAATGAATTAACTTCAAAAAAGAAAGCCATTTCCAACTTGGAGTCACAGAGCTCCTGTTGTGGGCAGGGCAGTCATTTTGTATTGGGTGAAGGCTCCCTATTTCCCTCTGTAATGCGAGAGACCCAGTGTGGCTGAGAACACTCATGTGGCTTTGACATGTCCTGGTCTCTCAGAGCTATTCCTCCTCATTCACTTTTACCCAGGACTTGAACCCTTGTCTCTCTCTAATAAAACCCACTTGCCCAGGCTACATCACTGATCAACAAGAACAATTCCTCCCTCTTTGTGATAGGGGCAGAGTAAAGAAGAAAGTAAGTGATTTCACAATTAATCCCATTGGGATTTAAGTAAAGAAAAAGTGCTGGAGATCCCTTATAAATTCATGATCACTCAAAAAGCAGGCTTGCTTGGCATTAAAACTATGCAACAGAAACACAAGGCATGACCCTAAACAGTAAAACAATGGTGAAATGAGACCCACATCCTGCCCAGTGAGCTCAGTAAGAGTGATTCCTAGCACATGCTCCTTTGTGCTAAAATACAAACATAAGGAAAGGGTGACATTATACTAAAACTTGAAAAGATGGGTCATATTTTAGTATGTGCGCCTTTTTTGTTCATTTCTCATTTCCACTGAGACACAAGAGTCCCAGCGTGATCATGCAGGGACAAGAAACCTCGCCCCCCTGATGTGGGCAAGGAGCTGATGATGGAGGCTTGAGTCTACTCAGGAATGAGGAATAAAGTGGTCTTCTCCTCCCCGCTACTTTTCCTTTGATTATAAAAATGCAGCCCATGAGGTTCTCAAGGCACAGAACCCTCTTGCTCACCTGCTTGTAAGCCTCATAAGCACCCAATTCTCATAAATTAGTTTTCTATTACTTCAGTCTTCCCTGGTGGCTCAGTGGTAAAGAATCTGCCTTTCAATACAGGAGATGCAGGTTTGATCCCTGGGTTGGAAAGATCCCCTGGAGAAGGAAATGGCAACCCACTCCAGTATTCTTGCCTGAAGAAACCCTATGGTTAGAGGAACCTGGTGGGCCTCAGGCCATGGGGTTGCAAAGGAGTTGCGCAGTACTTAGCAAGCAAACAACAATCTATCACTTTGAATCTTGTTGAATTCTTTCTGTGCTGAGACATAAAGAACCGAGCTTCTCAGAGTTCCCTTGAAGCATTTCTGTGGTTAATTTGGAGAGCCATACTTGACCACAGAGAGAGTTTAGAACATGCCACCTTCCCCCAAAAATGTCACCTTGATATATTGATTATTTTGAGCTAAAGACACTTGAAAGACAGCCAATGCAGGGAGAAGCTTTCCCTGAACTCCCCTTAGCTATCTAAAGACAGAGCCACCAAAAGAAACTCAATTGTCATGAATCCCCTACCCTAGAGTTTCATCAACCAGGGTGGACTGACTCTTATCATAGAGAAGGAAAATAAAAGTTGCCACCACACCCAGACAAACTTTGTCAAAAGCAGTCATATCTCCCACCCATTCTATTAAAGGCTCATTCGTTTTTCCTAAAGATCATTTACTCTCCCCTCAGAGCCTTCCATAACTCTCTATTTTTCCTACTAAGATGGTATATAAGCTCATAGCTCAATATATTTTGGAGTATTCACTTTTTCTCACTTGTGATGACCATACATATGTGCATACTCGTGTCTGACTCTTTGCAACCCCATGCACTGTAGCCTGACAGGCTCCTCTGTCCATGGGATTATCCCAGCAAGAATCCTGGAGCGGGTTGCCATTTCCTCCTCCAAGGGATCTTCCCAACCCAGGGATGGAACCCGCATCTCTTGCATCTCTTGCACTGACAGGCAGATTCTTTACCACCTGTGATGCCCCCTTGTGTGTGACATGAAAAATTAATACACACATATACTTTTTATCCTGTGAATCTTCAGTCAGATTATTTCATACACTCAGATATTGAGTCTAGGAGAGTAGATGGAAAGTCTTTCCTTCTTCTCACCAACAATTCCTGAAACCAGCTGAAATTTGGACCCTCTCCTGCTAAAACCCCATAGAAAACTTCCTACTGTGGCTCATGTCAATGGTGTTCTGGTTATCTTCTACCACTTAAGCCAAGTTATCTGGTTTACTTGGAGGAATACCATGGTACTTAACTTCTTCCTTCTTCTTGGTCTGCCACCTCTGCATGTTATTGATTCTTCAGTTTTCATCCACACTTTGGATTTTCGTACATGACTTAGGTAAACCAAAAGGTCAGCGTGGTGGCACAAGGTTAGGTGGGCGTCTCACCTTCCCTCCTCCCCAGCGTTGCCCTGGCTGGAGTGAGAGTCTTTCACGCTGGTGCCAGGCTAGAAGCTAGGCTTGTTTACCTTGCTGGAGCTCTGCTGACAAGGTTCGGCAGGCCTCGGCTGCTGTGTATTTGTGTTGCGTGTTTGGAGGATGAGGTAGAGAATATGCAGAATGGAGAAAGGACTCCTGGACGTGCATCTGAAGCACCCAGGTGGGAAGAGTGAAAGAGTAAAGAGAATAATTTTTGAGTTATCTTCTGGAATCTGCGCATGTTTGTGATTGGCAGTGGGGGAGATTTTCGTTTGTGTGAGCTTCCTTTGTGATCATAAATTGTGCCTGAACACCCTTCCAGATGTGGTAGGCATGATGGCAGGCTCACATAAATAATTCATTGCTCTTTTTCTTCTTCTGATGGCAATCAGCATATTTCCTTCTACTGTCCTGAAAGAAAAGCATTTTTTGAATCCTCAA
Organism: Capricornis sumatraensis; assembly: GCF_032405125.1. Lineage (NCBI taxonomy): Eukaryota > Metazoa > Chordata > Mammalia > Artiodactyla > Bovidae > Capricornis > Capricornis sumatraensis. The sequence continues at coordinate 115,324,645 of NC_091073.1, read as the reverse complement.
AATTATACTTGACCCCTTTAAATCATAAATTTATTCTGCTTTACAGTTTTCTTGCTTTGTACTGTAAATGCTGAGTGATTTAGACACAAATACACAGAAAAGAAAAATGATTATGTGTTAGAGTCAAAAAGATCCAGGAAACCGAACTCCCTTTTTTTCTTCCTTCTTAATTATTTCAAATTGACTGAAAAAAAAAATCACATTGTGCTCTGTTTCCTAGAAATTTAAAATTCATGCTACCATTTTATCTATACTTATGCCCATCATATTTTTATAGATTCAAATCAGTCAGTGGTAAACAACATGAATCTTTAAAAAATATTTGCTATGATCCTACCTAGATAAAGAAGAGTAAAACCATTATAAAACACCTCTGAGAGGAAAGAATTTTTTTCCACTGATTTTTAAAAAAGCAATTTGGATATAATTCTATGCAATCTATTGAAGCTGTGCAATACAGAGAAAATATTATGTATTTCACCTTAACATATTCCTTTTGTGCATTTCAAGAACTATGCCTGGAAGCATCAAGGCTTAAATTATTCTGTAATTGGCAGGCAGCAAATAGTAATTTCAAGTTCCAAGCAGTGCCAAAGCCAAATGGAAGAAGACATTTATAACGGCCATGCCTGGAAAAAAAAAAAAAAAGTGTAGCTTGAAGGATTATCTACAAATTGAGCTATAAACACAATGTTGCCAACACTGGGGAGAAACAAGGGGGAAAAGAATTTGTTATCATCAAAGTATTTCACTTTGCAAAATAGCTGAACTTCTGTCCTACAACCCTTTAAATGTTCTAGTCTATCACAAGTAATTATTTGGAATGGATGCTTAAGACATTCCAAGCACATTTAAAATGACGACAGACCAGAAAGGTAATTACTGATTTTAATTTTCCCCATTATGTATAACAGTTGCCTGTAAAAGTAGCGGCAAAACACAGACACTTGTCATTTTCCCTCAGCTTGTAAACATGGGCATATGTCTCTTAACACTATTTTCTTTTCAATTAGGAGTTTTAAAAAATCTTGCTCATAGGCAGATGGTCTTGTTAGAAACATGAAATGCTGTTTTTTTTTCATGTGTTGCCATTTCCATGCCCTTTACATTGTTTTTAAGTAGTAACACCCTTCCTTCATGTATCGTGAACATCTTGGAAAATCAGTAGTCAGTGAAGGATAATTGGACTATTACTCATAGTCTGAAACATGGTATTTACTTCATGTGTGTGCTCATGCCTTGACAGAACAGACAGGGGCAACATTTTCTACGTTTATATTAAACATTTCTGAAGAACATGGGTATTACGCTGCTTTGATTTTCAAAATGGTGCAGAGAATAAAAAAATGAGAATGAGAAACCAGTAGGCCAGCTCTTCCATTAAATAGAGGATTCACTAGCATTTAGAAATGAAAGGAAGCACTTCTAGACGTTATTCTTCATGGAGATGGAGAGACCGGGAAAGTCCCACGGTGAGTAGGTGTTAATTCCAGAAAAGCGAATGATTAAGCCTGTGTCTGTGTCTATATGTAGGGACATGGTTGGGCGATGGAGACGCTGGTGCCTTCACCACTTCGGAGCTCCTGGAGAGAGACTTCTCTTGGAAGAAGTGTCACATGTCTGTCCTTGGACTTGTCTGCTTGATATTATGGCAACGACTTGGCAGAGGAAGCATACTATGAAATCCAGCGATGAGCCAAATGTGGATATTTCCATACAGCTTTGAGAGCAAGATCAATATGATCTAGACAGGCTGGGAGAATAAACTAACAATATCTAATCCAACAGATTAAGTGGAAATTTTCCTAAATTCAAAGTACAGAATAGAGATATATGACTGGATATCACTTCATATAAAAATGATTGGAAGATTTTACACAAAAATATCATCTGTGCCAGTAGTAAAATAAATGAAATTGTATAGAAAGTTAATCTGCTTTTGGCATGTATTGAAGGAAACGGTGTCCAAAATAGAGCAAGATAAGTACGTGTGCACGCTAAGTCGCTTCAGCCGTGTCTGAGCCTTTGCGGCTCTGCGGACTGTAGCCCACCAGGCTCCTCTGTCCGTGGGATTTCCCAGGCAAGAATACTGGAGTAGATACGTACAGTCCTACTATAATTAGCCTTAACTGGGACACACGTGGATGTCTGCATTTATTTCTGGTTGCCATAACCAGAAGAACATTGAAAAATTTGACAGTATCAGCAGACAGAAAGGTTTCAGAACCACTATGGGAAATGGGAATTTTCAGCCTGAAGATATTTTAAAGGCTTGACAGTAGTTTTCACAGACTTAAAGGACTGAGAAATAAGAAGGGCACGCCTTCTGTGGCTCCCCTTGCACTGGGCAGAGCATGGGATATCAAAATTTAAGCTACAGGAAGACAATTGTGACTCCAAGGAAATATGATGCCTCCAAAACATTGATCATACTCTAAACTGTTAGAGGAGACACTGAGATATTCAAATAGGCTTCTGGAGTATCTGGCAGGATATGTCATGAATGGCTTTCCCATAAAGCGTAGAAATTCAGGTGGGATGATATCAAATTCCATATGATTTAATGATTCTTATCTTAGGTGGTCTGTCTTGAGTTGTCAGAAAACATTTACTCATAATGTTTTTGTTTTTGATTTGCTAGAGAATGAAAGGTTTAATTCTACAATGAACTTATTTATTTCAATATTAATCAAGATTCCTAAGGGAAATCAACTCTGAATATTCTTTGGAAGGACTGAAGCTGAAAAGGCTCTGATGCTGGGAAGGATTAAGGGCAAGAGGAGAAGGGGGTGACAGAAGATGAGGTGGCTAGATAGCATCAATGGACATGAGTTTGAGCAAACTCTGGGAGACAGTGAGGTGCTGCAGTTCATGGGGTCGCAAAGAGTTGGACATGACTTAGTGACTGAATAGCAATCCGAGATTCCAGTATCATGGGAGAATTCATTAGTATTGGTCCCTACTGACTTGTTTCTGACTCAGCCCAGGAAACAGGGGGGTTAAGAGATCAGACTATTGTATGAGGCAGGTGCTTCCTTTAATGCTGCTACTCTTGGACGGGACCTTGAATCTTTAGGACCATGTTTCTAGACCTGCTCTAAGCACAGCTGAAATTTAAGGGCATAGAGAACCCCAGAAATATTAATAGCAGTGAGGTCCTATGTCGGATGGCAGAGAAAAAGTGATGCCACATGAGATGAATTATAATGGTGAGCTAACTGGGCAGCCAATACTCAGAGAAATGTGGGATCTTGCCCCAGTTTCCCTCTAAAAAGGCACTGGATTCTTGTAGACATGATCACATTATCAAAGAACTGACACACTTTAAAAATATCAGGATGGCTGGCTCCAACTGTAACGCAAGAGTCCAGCATAATCACTTAAATCCTAAAGATATATATTCATGGAGGGAAGGGCAATGGTTTTAAATGCAGCAACAACTGAGCAATAAATGGCACTCCTTTTAAATGTCCCCTTGTTCGTGGGGACATTCAATCACAACTCATCATTTTATAGTAATTACTGAATCTTAATGTGTCACATTTGGACTCATTAAAATCAGACTAATTACATTTTAACTCTGTAATCAAAATAGGAGCAAAACTGGCATTTGAGCGAGGAAGAACTCGGATAGAGAGCTGACATGTTTGTGTACCCACTGTCATTCACCGAGAAATTTGTTTATAAAGACACACAGCTATTCTCCGTCTGCTTAGCTCTCTGGGGAGAGACAGCCTCTTGGCCATGACAACTTCTGCTGTGTGTGTTGTCTAGAAAGTTGTATGTGTTATGAATAACATTTTGGTGCTGGCAGGAGAGAAGGGAGGACTTGCTGTTTCCGAGGAGCTACTGAGAATCGTGGCGTGAGGCAGGTTTTCCACCTTCTGCCACCATTTTGCTTGCCTTGGCAAGCCTACACGTGCAGGCCCTAGTTGACAAAGGAGCCTCTGGCCCCTGGAATGCTGTCTAGGGTTTCTCTCTTCCTCAAATCTGTTGCTCTGTCCCCTGGTGCAGTCAGTGTTCTCTTGGGAACTACTTCGGGTCTGGTCCCTCACTCCTGGGGCCAGGCTGGGGAGGGGGGTGGTGGACAAGACTGTCCACCAGGGAGCACAATGCAGGGAAAGTACTAGGCTGATTCCAGCTAATAATGCTTCTGGTAATGATCGATGGCTCTCTGACAACCGAAATGTAAGATAAATTAGGTTTCTCCTTTCTATATTGATTGTTTCTAACATCGTAACCAAGACCATTGTTAGAACATACAGTGAAACGGTATGATAATTTACTTGTCTTATGGATTTGTCTAGAAGATCTTCTTTTATGTTTGGAAATCCTCACCCAAGGAAGCTAGTTTTCAAGATCATGTTGTCCCACCATCGCTCTCCTCTTTATTATACCATGCCTTTCGCTTTCTCCCATGAGAGACAAAAAAAGTCTGGGCCACTAAATATTGGTAAATTTTGGTGTTGAATTGCTTCCAGAATCATTTTGAAGGCTCTGACCTTCTTTGTTTTAAAGCAATTGTGTGGAAAAGCAAAACTTATAGTTTGAAGGACACTAGGGGTGACTTAGGTTATACTAAATAACTCTTGGACTCAAGCAGGAAAAAAAAGACAGTCTTTCTGAATGAGGTATTTATTTACTTTTCCTTGCAAATCCTGTGTGTGTGTGTGTGAGACTGGATGTGGGCAGTTGCCTTTATTTTTTATTAGAATATAATTATTTCAAATCTCCTTCATTCTTCATCTCAATGAATTTAAATATCTTCCCTTTATGTTTTTTGTTTTGTCTTTAATTTCTTTGCTTAAACTACAGGCATGTGGCAACAGAATTCTATATGAGTAGTTGCTAGAGGATTCAGATAGATTTATGACTATTTTTATCTCATAGACTTAAAGTACATGGCTTTTTAGTTAAACGCAAGTAAAATATTATCTGATTTCTCCCTCTTCACTTTTTCTGGTTCCTGATACATATTTAATTATATGATTATATTTTATGTTAACATCTTTGTATTGATTTTAAAATTTGTGTCATAATGTGATGAAGAGTGGGCTATTATATTTAGCCAATTAATAGTAAAGATAAATGAGTCCTTGGGCTAGGGAACTGGGAATGTGGAATAATAAAATCTAATATTGAAAAGTAGAATGAAAGTTGTGAATCAAAATTGGGATTTTCAGAAATTACTTTTGGCTCCAGAAGGGCGCTCTGATGAGCAGGCATTAACCTCCAGCTGGGTTTGGCGTGAGACCAGCTGGGATCCCAGACAGGAGAGCTGGTGCTCTTGTGTTTCTTTTCAACAGGAAAATGGGAGAAACAGAATGAAAGTGAAAGTGTTAGTCCCTCAGCCGTGTCTGACTCTTTGTGACCCCGTGGACGATAGTCCACTAGGCTCCTCAGTCCATGCAAGAATACTGGAGTCGGTTGCCATTCCCTTTTCCAGGAGACCTTCCTGACCTGGGGATCAAACTTCGGTTTCCTCCATCGCAGGCAGATTCTTTACAATCTGAGCTACCATGTAAGCCCATAGAGAAACATAATGGCACCAGGCTATCTGTGCTTGGAGAAAAATGAATACAGCCCTGGAATCTGACCAGACTCCCATGAGACCTGTTTTTGGAAATGTGTACTTTGCAAATTGTACAAAATTTAAGAGGAGTCACTAAAAAAAACCCTAACAAACAAAAAAACAAAACAAAAAAACCCTCTACATTACCTCTTACCACTTAAATCTATTCACAAATGAAGTTAGGAGCTCTGTTTAGAAAGACTAGAGATCTCTTCAAGAAAATTAGACATACCAAGGGAACATTTCATGCAAAGATGGGCTCAATAAAGGACAGAAATGATATGGACCTAACAGAAGCAGGAGATATTAAGAATAGGTGGCAAGAATAAACAGAACTATACAAAAAAGATCTTCACGACCAAGATAACCATGATGGTGTGATCACTCACCTAGAGCCAGACATCCTGGAAGGCGAAGTCAAGTGGGCCTTAGGAAGCATCACTATGAACAAAGCTAGTGGAGGTGATGGAATTCCAGTAGAGCTATTTCAAATCCTGAAAGATGATGCTGTGAAAGTGCTGCACTTAATATGCCAGCAAATTTGGAAAACTCGGCAGTGGCCACAGGACTGGAAAAGGTGAGTTTTCATTCCAATCCCAAAGAAAGGCAATGCCAAAGAATGTTCAAACTACTGTGCAATTGCACAAATCTCACACACTAGCAAAGTTATGTTCACAATTCTCCAAGCCAGCCTTCAACAGTACATTAACTGTGAACTTCCAGATGTCCAAGCTGGATTTAGAAAAGACAAAGGAAGACATACGGATGGCTAACAAACACATGAAAAGATGCTCAACATCACTCATTATCAGAGAAATGCAAATCAAAACCACAATGAGGTACCACTTCACACCAGTCAGAATGGCTGCGATCCAAAAATCTGCAAGCAATAAATGCTGGAGAGGGTGTGGAGAAAAGGGAACCCTCCTACACTGTTGGTGGGAATGCAAACTAGTACAGCCACTATGGAGAACAGTGTGGAGATTCCTTAAAAAATTGCAAATAGAACTACCTTATGACCCAGCAATCCCACTGCTGGGCATACACACCGAGGAAACCAGAATTGAAAGAGACACATGTACCCCAATGTTCATCGCAGCACTGTTTATAATAGCCAGGACATGGAAACAACCTAGATGTCCATCAGCAGATGAATGGATAAGAAAGCTTTGGTACATGTACACAATGGAGTATTACTCAGCCGTTAAAAAGAATTCATTTGAATCAGTTCTGATGAGATGGATGAAACTGGAGCCAATTATACAGAGTGAAGTAAGCCAGAAAGAAAAACACCAATACAGTATACTAACACATATATATGGAATTTAGAAAGATAGCAATGACGACCCTGTATGCAAGACAGGAAAAAAGACACAGCTGTGTATAACGGACTTTTGGACTCAGAGGGAGAGGGAGAGGGTGGGATGATTTGGGAGAATGGCATTCTATCATGTATACTATCATGTAAGAATTGAATCGCCAGTCTATGTCTGACGCAGGATACAGCATGCTTGGGGCTGGTGCATGGGGATGACCCACAGAGATGTTATGGGGAGGGAGGTGGGAGGGGGGTTCATGTTTGGGAACACATGTAAGAATTAAAGATTTTAAAATTAAATTAAAAAAAATTAAAAAAAAAAGTATTGTTTAAAAAAAAAAAAAAGAAAAGACAAAGGAACCAGAGATCAAATTGCCAACATCTTTTGGATCATAGAAAAAGCAAAACAATTCCATAAGAACATCTACTTTTGCTTTATTGACTATGTTAAAGCCTTTGACTGTGTATATCACAATAAACTGTGGGAAATTTTGAAAGAGATGGGAATACCAGACCACCTGACCCACCTCCTGAGAAACCTGTATGCAGGTCAAGAAGCAACAGATGGAAATGGATATGGAACAACAGACTGATTCCAAATTGGGAAAGGAGTACGTCAAGGCTGTATACTGTCACCCTGCTTATTTAACTTCTATGCAGAGTACATCATGAGAAACACTGGGCTGGATGAAGCACAAGCTGGAATCAAGATTGCCAGGAGAAATATCAATAACCTCAGGTCACAGATGACACCATGCTTATGGCAGAAAGTGAAGAAGAACTGAAGAGCCTCTTGATGATAGTGAAAGAAGAGAGTGCAAAAGCTGGCCTACAACTCAACACTACAAAAATGAAGATCATGGCATCTGGTCCCATTACTTCACGGGAAATAGATGGGGAAACAATGGAATCAGTGACAGACTTTATTTTTTGGGCTCCAGAATCACTGCAGATGGTGACTGCAGCCATGAAATTAAAAGATGCTTACTCCTTGGAAGGAAAGTTATGACCAACCTAGATAGTATATTCAAAAGCAGAGATATTACTTTGCCAACAAAGGTCCATCTAGTCAAAACTATGGTTTATCCAGTAATCATGTATGGATGTGAGAGTTGGACTATAAAGAAAGCTGAGTGCCAAAGAATTGATGCTTTTGAAATGTGGTGTTAGAGAAAACTCTTGAGAGTCCCTTGGACTGCAAGGAGATCAAATCAGTCCATCCTAAAGGAAATCAGTCCTGAATATTCATTGGAAGGACTGATGCTGAAGCTGAAACTCCAATACTTTGGCCACCTGATGCGAAGAACTGACTCATTGGAAAAGACCCAGATACTGGTGAAGATTGAAGGCAGAAGGAGAAGGGGATGACAGAGGATGAGATGGTTGGATGGCATCACCGACTTGATGGCCATGAATTTGAGCAAGCTCCAGGAGCTGGCAAGGGACAGGGGAGCCTGGCATGCTACAGCCCATGGGGTCACAAAGAGTTGGACATGACTGAGTGACTGAACTGAACAGATGGTGATTTTTTTATCTGAATATTATAAAATTTTGATGAGGTCCAGTTAATCAATATTTTCTTTATGATTTTCCTCTTTCCTACCCAGATGTCATAGAGACATTATTTAGATTTCCTTTAATATTTTTAAAGTTTTCTCTTAATATATTTGCATTTCCATTTTTTTAACATTGAGATTTATAATCTGAATTTTTTTGTTTGAGGAGGGAGAATCCATTTTATTTTTCAGATATTGAAATCTAGTGCTTATAATATTTATTTTCCCTTTCCATTAATTATTCACATTTCCTCCTAATATATCAAATTCTTTTATGCATGGATCATTGTCTATAATTTGCATTCTGTTTACTAATTGATTTGTCTTCTTGGTCCTACATGGTTAAATACTCTATAGTTCAGTGTATAGCCTGGTATCTGATAGCAAAATACTCTCCTCCATTTCTTTCTCATTCCTTCCCTGGTGGCTCAGATGGTAAAGCATCTGTCTACAATGCGGGAGACCTGGGTTTGATCCTTGGGTCAGGAAGATCCCCTGGAGAAGGAAATGGCACCCCACTCCAGTACTATCGCCTGGAAAATCCCATGGAAGGAGGAGCCTGGTGGGCTACAGACCATGGGGTTGCAAAAAGTCGGACACGACTGAGCAACTTCACTTCACTTCACTTCATGAGTGGTGCAAGTCAGCCCTAATTTTAGAAAAACACTGTTTGGTACAAGAAAATAAAACAGTGGTAACCGCTCAAAGTTACCATCTCTATCCAGGAATTGGTGGTGTAGGAATAAAATGAGTTTGGAGTCAGACATGGGGTCAAAACATAACTCTCCATCTGAAGCTGCAAGATGAATAGGAAAAACATTGCTGCTGCAAAAACTCAAATCCCTCACCTGAGAAATGGGAACTACGCCCCTAATTGTGGGGTCACAGTCATGAGGATGAGTCATGGGAAAGATACGAGGCACCTGGCACACAGTGGGGGCTTATTCATGGCAGCTGCTTTCACTATTGCCATTGTCATCACAGGGTATGATTTAAAGAACCATTAGAGTCTCTAGTCCAAAATCCCTCCTATCTCATGATTAGTGCTGAAACATCAACCTACACATCATAGAGAGCAAGCAAGGAAATCATGAAAGCCTCCATGGGATTTAGGATAAAAGAGTTGGTGTGGCTTTTGGGTATCACCCAGGGAATTAAGATACACACTCATGAGTCATGGCTTCTATCCAGTTAACTCAGACATGATCTGAAACATGCGGGTCTGCTCCAGAAAATAAGGCGTAGGTGGCAGAGAGGGGGTGCCCATGGAAAGCGAATAAGAGCACGGGGAAGAAGGGCGCCGTGACACATGAGGAAGCTTCCAGAACAGGGGTTGGAAAGCCTTAGGAAACATCCTCAGTGATGCCTCACTGACCACACTGTGTTTTGTAAAAGTGCTGGTCATTAGCTGGGATCTGAGTACTGCTGCTCAGTGTTGGTCAAACCATTGCCAGCTCCTGTAATTTAGAAGGTGATGTGGGGTGAATGCATGTTGCTGGGAACCTGGGGAAAGCAATTTTAAACTCTTTGTGAGAAAACATAAAGGGCATGGACGCCTGAATAAGAACAATTTCTAAAGCTGGTCACAACCCTACCCGTCTGGTTCTGTCTCTGACTCTTCCCACAATCCAGGCGAGACTGCCTGTCCTGCTCCATCCTTCTCTTAAGTCAAGCTGTGGAGGATCTAAGAATAAAGTTTTGGAGCAGAATCAGATAGGTGGGGTCACTGTGGTGGTGGTGATGGCTGGGCATGGGGTGGTGTCTCTTCACACCACAGAAAATTTGAGCAGAGACTGAGGCTCCGTGACTTGATGGCTCCCCTGCCTCATGGCAGTGGGTTCATATTATTTGTGGCTGCAAAGCTTCTAATTCATTCACTCTCTTGTTTTATTTTCTGTATCCAAGGAGCACAGACACCCGCAGAGCTCCATTTAGGAGATCCAGGGCACAGAGGGGAAGAACCCAGGATGCCAATCATTGTGTTCCTATTTTGAGTACAGTGTCCCCAAAATTGATGTCTGAATCTCAGGCGTGCTTAAGGCAATAGGTTCACGCCAATTATCAAGGGGTGAGGGGAGTGCAGCCTTGGTTTCTGAATTCTATTTCAAAAAGATAGAGTTGAGGCAAAGGAGAAAAGGGAGAAACACATATTTATCATATCCTTAAGAGGAGGGGAGTGAGAGTAAAGGAATACATGTAGTCATTCCATTGTTGAGTGAGGCAAGCCCGGCTGCAGGAGACGCTCAGCAGATTTTTCATTCCATGTTGAACAGTTTATTCTCTTTTCGTTTGTACTCAGGAGGCTGCAAATAAACAAAAACTCTTTCCTTTCCTTTCTCTTTCCTGTTTTACAATGAGTCCCTCTCTGTCTTTTAGATTAAACCATACTTTAGAGACAAGATTTTTGCAACCCTCACTCACCCTTGGGAACAGGTCAAGATCCACCAGTCTATAGTAGATGGGTATAAAAGAGTACTCTGTGTGAGACACAGTCCTGGAAAAGAGATGGGATCTGCCAGACTGGTGATCTAAAATAACTTCTCTGTGTTTTATCCGCCTTTCCTAAAAACGACCTTGCTTTTAAAATAAATTTACTATTGAGACCTGGTGATAAGGAGGAAGTCCTTCCGTTCAGTTCAGTTGCTCAGTCGTGTCTAACTCTTTGCGACCCCATGGACTGCAGCACACCAGGCCTCCCGGCCCATCACCAACTCCTGGAGTTTACGCAAACTCATGTCCTTTGAGTCAGTGATGCCATCCAACCATCTCATCCTCTGTCGTCCCCTTCTCCTCCTACCCTCAATCTTTCCCAGCATCAGGGTCTTTTCAAATGAGTCAGTTCTTCACATCAGGTGGCCAAAGTGTTGGAGTTTCAACGTCAACATCCGTCCTTCCAATGAACACCCAGGACTGATTCCCTTTAGGGTGGACTAGTTGGATCTTCTTGCAGTCCAAGGGACTCTCGAAAGTCTTCTCCAACACCACAGTTCAAAAGCATCAATTCTTCAGTGCTCAGCTTTCTTTATAGTCCAACTCTCACATCCATACATGACCACTGGAAAAACCATAGCCTTGACTAGACGAACCTTTGTTGGCAAAGTAATGTCTCTGTTTTTTAATCTGCTGTCTAGGTTGGTCATAACTTTCCTTCCAAGCAGTAAGCATCTTTTAATTTCATGGCTGCAATCACCATCGGCAGTGATTTTGGAGCCAAAAAAAAAATAAAGTTAGCCACTGTTTCACCATCTATTTGCCATGAAGTGATGGGACCAGACGCCATGATCTTAGTTTTCTTAATATTGAGCTTTAAGCCAACTGTTTCACTCTCCTCTTTCACTTTCATCAAGAGGCTCTTTAGTTCTTCTTCATTTTCTGCCATAAAGGTGGTGTCATCTGCATATCTGAGGTTATTGATATTCCTCCTGGCAATCTTGATTCCAGCTTGTGCTTCCTCCAGCCCAGCGTTTCTCATGATGTACTCTGCACAGAAGTTAAATAAACAAGGTGACAATATACAGCCTTGAGGTTTCCTTTCTGGATTTGGAATGCTTCTGTTGTTCCATGTCCAGTTCTAACTGTTGCTTCCTGATCTGCATACAGGTTTCTCAAGAGGCAGGTCAGGTGGTCTGTTATTCCTACTTCTTTCAGAATTTCCCACAGTTTATTGTGATCCACACAGTCAAAGGCTTTGGCATAGTCAATAAGGCAGAAATAGATGTTTTTCTGGAACTTTCTTGCTTTTCGATGATCCAGTGGATGTTGGCAATTTGATCTCTGGTTCCTCTGCCTTTTCTAAAACCAGCTTAAATATCTGGAAGTTCATGGTTCATGTATTATTGAAGACTGGCTTGGAAAATTTTGAGCATTACTTAACTAGCGTATGAGATGAGTGCAATTGTGTGGTAGTTTGAGCATTCTTTGGCATTGCCTTTTTTGAGACTGGAATGAAAACTGACCTTTTCCAGTCCTGTGGCCACTGCTGAGTTTTCCAAATTTACTGACATATTGAGTGCAGCACTTTCACAGCATTATCTTTTAGGATTTGAAATAGCTCAACTGAAATTCCACCACCTCCACTAGCTTTTTTCATAGTGATGTTTCCTAAGGCACATTTGACTTTACATTCCAGGATGTCTGCCTCTAGGTGAGTGATAACACCATCATGATTATCTGGGTCATAAAGAATCTTTTTTGCACAGTTCTTCTGTGTGTTCTTGCCACCTCTTCTTAATATCTTCTGCTTCTGTTAGGTCCATACCAATTCTGTCCTTTATTGAGCCCATCTTTGCATGAAATGTTCCCTTGGTATCTCTAATTTTCTTGAAGAGATCTCTAGTCTTTCTCATTCTATTGTTTTCCTTTATTTCTTTGTATAGATCACTGAGGAAGGCTCTCTTATCTCTCCTTGCTATTCTTGGAACGCTGCATTCAAATGGGTATACCTTTCTTTTTCTCCTTTGCTTTTCATTTCTCTTCTTTTCACAGCTATTTGTAAGGCCTCCCCAGACAGCCATTTTTCTTTTCTGCATTTCTTTTTCTTGGGGATTGTCTTGATCCCTGTCTCCTGTACAATGTCACGAACCTTCATCCATAGTTCATCAGGCACTCTGTCTATCAGATCTAGTCCCTTAAATCTATTTCTCACTTCCACTGTATAATCATTAGGGATTTGATTTAGGTCATACCTGAATGGTCTAGTGGTTTTCCCCTGTTTCTTCAATTTGAGTCTGAATTTGGTAATAAGGAGTTCATGATCTGAGCCATAGTCAGCTCCTGGTCTTGTTTTTGCTGACTGTATAGAGCTTCTCCATCTTTGGCTGCAAAGAACATAATCAATCTGATTTCGGCATTGACCATCTGTTGATGTCCATGTGTAGAGTCTTCTTTTGTGTTGTTGGAAGAGGGTGTTTGCTATGACCAGTGTGTTCTCTTGGCAAAACTCTATTAGCCTTTGCCCTGCTTCATTCTGTACTCCAAGATCAAATTTGCCTGTTACTCCAGGTGTTTCTTGATTTCCTACTTTTACATTCCAGTCCCCTATACTGATGTTTAGCTATTTTAATGCAACTATTAAAAAAAGTCAATACATTTTAAAGAGTACAAGAAAAGACTAGCTATTTAACCTGTTTAAGAACTTTTTCTTATTCTCTCAACAAGCACACTGTCAGTTGAGCTTTTAGCTAGATTCAAATTAAGAGTTTTATAAATCTTGGAGAAGGATGAAAATAAGGGTTTTCAGCAAGTTTTATACTGTATCTCTCTGAATAAGCTGACATCCTGAATGCTACAATGTGTCTGTGATTTCCAGGTAAACAAATCTATGAGGAGAAATGTAACAAAGAGGATAAGGCAAATATATAGATGATTTTTTAAAACATTTTTGAACAAAAGAGGCATACTTTTTCTTAGCATATTAAGTGAAAAATAATATTATTCTACAATGAAGCTCTTTAAAAAATCATAAATTATCTGACTAGAAGAAAAGGGCAAGAGCATAAAATTCACTGGCTGTTTATAATAGTTAACAAAGTAGCTAAAATATGTAGATACAATTTAATACTAGCCTTGAATCATACTTTAAAAATATATTCTGTCTCGACTCTGAGTTAACATAATCTTATAAAATAATTTCAGTTATACAGTTTCAACTCGCAGTCTAACAAAAGGTAGCATAAAGTCCAATTTTGAGCTGATGCAAATACAGTTACTAAATTTAGCCTGATAATTTTTGAAAGACTGGTTTCTCCAAATATCTGAAATAAAAAGAATGACTTTGCATCAGATTACTGGTCAATGTAAATTTTTAAACTGCCCAGCCAAAACCATATCTTAACGTTCTACCAAAGTCAGCTCTAAAATTCTTTAAATAACATAAGTCATTCCAAATGTCTCTATATTTGTCTTGCAAATTTAAGCACAACCAGAAGGCAGGCAAAGGCTCTGGTAAGTGAACAATAGAACTGTATGAAATACAGATCTGCGTGTGTTTTGAGCTGTCAAGTGTTTGTGAACAGGTTACCGTGCATGGTGTGAAAAGGATGTTCCACAAGCTTTACGTCTTCTGGACTTCTGTTATAAGCTGCACGAATCTGCTGTACTCATAGACTCTGAGACATATATCCTTGCCATTCTGTGGTAACGTGTGGTTATTTAGACCCAAGTTCATGACTCCAGACCTGGAGATTATATTTGTATGTATAATTTCCTCTGCTCTCTTAGGTAAAAAACCTTGAAGTGGACACTTCAGATCCTTTCTGTGCTTGAAAGTGTGACTTTTCCAGTTTAATTCAAGTTTAATTCAGTTACTAATCATCAGTGCATGCTGGCTTCCCTTCATGTGGTAGTTTTGAGATCTCAGAGCTTGGCAAATTTTGATAAACAGGGCCAGGTGCCTTAGAGAAGCAATGAACCAACTAACTTCATGCTTTGGAGGAATAACTGAGTTCTAACTATATGCCACTCTACAAGGTAAAGAAACAGAGGCTCTGAAAGATTAAGAAACAGTTTACACGCCACACAACCAGGAGGTGGTAAAATTCAGTACTTTTTCAATTTTGTGCCCAAACTATTCTATATAAATATGTGTAAGTTAATCATCTATAACAATACTCTCTTGCATAAATATAGATTATAAAAAGCAGGCACACAGGCTGGACAAGCACTGATTTGACAGGTGCAGGAAATTCCTTAAGAGGAAGATAGTGCAGTGGCCAGTCACAGTGGATGGTGACTGCAGCCATGAAATTAAAAGACATTTGCTCCTTGGAAGAAAAGCTATGATCAACCTAGAGAGCATAATAAAAACCAGAGACATCAGTTTGTCGACAAAAGTCCATATAGTTAAAGCTATGGTTTTTCCAGCAGTCAGTATGGATTTGAGAGTTGGATCATAAAGAAGGCTGAATGCTGAAGAATTGTAGCTTTTGAACTGTGGTGCTGGAGAAGACTTTTGAAAGTCCCTTGGGCTGCAAGGAGATTAAACCAGTCAATCCCAAAGGAAATCAGTCCTGAATGTTCATTGGAAGGACTGATGCTGAAGTTGAAACTCCAATACTTTGGCCACCTGCTGAGAAGAGCCAGCTCATTGGAAAAGACCATGATGCTGGGAAAGATGGAGGGCAGGAGGAGAAGAGGACAATAGAGGATGAGATGGTTGGATGGCATTATCGACTCAATGAATATGAGTTTGAGCAAACTCTGTGAGATGGTGAAGGACAGGGTGACCTGGCATGCTGCAGTCCACGGGGTTGCAAAGAGTCGGACATGGCTGAGAGACTGACCAACAAGCACCTGCCTCTGGGGTCTGCTTCCTGTGTGTGGAAACTTCCCAGCCAGCATCAGGAGTTATTTACAAGTCGGGAAAGAGCAAGTCTGCATTTAGTTTAACATTTTAAAGTTCATTGGTGCAACACAGCTTATTTTCCTCCAAGAAAATCTGAAGCTACTGCATATGTGAAAAGAAATGACTTGGGTGTAGAAATTTATTCTAAAAGAATGATGGCATTGGTCAATTTACTAGCCTGTGCCTGCCGATTGCTTTGAACAAAAGCTATTTGATTTATTTCACAATATTTGAAATCATATTTATTCTACTTTTCTAAGCCTTAGAGTAAATCAAACTTCTTTATAAACTTTATTTAGCTACCAACATCCACCATATTTCAGCCATTCTAACGAGACTTTCAGAGGTTTTTTTTAAGCATTGCACAGGTTGCCACTGCCATCCATCCAAGTTAGATAAGATTAACAGAGGTCCAGCGGGTTGGACAATAACTGTTTGGGGGAGTAGAAGGCTGTTCATTTCCCTTGCTTTAAAAAGTTCACTTAAAGAAGTAGAAATCTTAAAGAAAAATTATTTATGAATCTAAAGCTAAATGAAATAAATAATGTATATACACTATATTTATCTTCCAAGTCATTTCTTCTACCCTTTCTAATATGTAGAGTTGTTTTGTGATCTTGTTATAGCAAATACTAAGCCTTGAAAGGTCTGCTGTTTTCATATAAGGGCTGACTATGGAGATGAATGTCAATCTAAATTCGTTTCTCTGGCATTTATTAGTAATTCAATTTTGCTCTCTGTAATTAATTATGGGATTATAAATAATTCAAATTAGAGGGGAAAATATAGTCTTCAGACATATCCAAATCATTGAAACTACTTTTAAATATGTCAACCTGTTTTAAGAGTCAAAAATGCCATTGTCTTATTACGTGAATATAAATCAAGAAAATATTTTTAAAACACTATTTTCTTCATGTAGATTTCCCCCGTGGTCTCAGTTTTCCTTCATAAAATCCTTCTTTTCACCTTTCTCATTTTTTTTTTTTTTGGACATTTATCCTAAGTGTTTACAAGACAATCTCTATTACAGAGATTATAGAGACTTTACAGGGACTACCATCTATATATTAGTCAATCAATCAAATTTTAATTTGGAAAGAATGAAATTATATGAAGATCATATTGATTTGATGCATTCAATGTGTAAAAGAGATGTTGACTTTAATTTTCTTTGAATTTTGAATATTAGTAAGATAAATATCAGATCTTGAACAAAGTTGAGGAAGTAAGTATGTGACAAGAGATTAAAAAACATAAGTCAAAGGCATCGGATAAACTCTGACAGCTTTATACACTGCTTTTCACATTTTGTTGTGCAAGTAGAAAGCATTTTTGTTCTGTTCTTGTTCTGAGCTCCCTAAATATTTCAAGTCCTAATCTCTGCCGTCTGTGGCTTTGATGCTGTGTTTCATGATGCACTGGAGGTTTCATTCACGTCTTTAACATCTACTGTTGAGGATTAGGACGTGTGGTGGATGGAGTTCTTGACTGCTCCCTCTGTTTGCCCCAAGATGCTTCATTTTAATCTCTTTTCTTATCAGACTTTCAGCTTGGATTTCATTTGAAGAAGGTACACCCAGCTCAAAGGATATTTGTATCTGATTTTAATTTCAAGTAGAGGATAATTAAATGCACTTGTTCTCACAATTTCACCACCCTTAAATACTTCCATGTGCTATTTAACATTTTTTTCATCATTTAAATCCACTCAATATGAAAAGGCTATGTACTGTGTGATTTCCATGATATGGCATTCTGGAAAAGGCAAAACTATGGAAGCAGCAAAAAGATGGGTGGTTGCCAGGAGTTAGGGTGGAAAGAAGGGTGAACTGGCGGAGCACAGATGATTTTTAGGGCAGTGAAATGTTCTGCGATGGTGGATACATGTCACCATACATTTAGCCACACTCACCGGATGTACAAATTAAGAGTGAACCCTGATGTAGACTATGAACTTGGGTTGGTAGTGATGTGTCAGGGTATGCTCATCAAATATGCCACTCGTGTGGGGCTGCTGATGGTGGGGAGGTTGCGTGTATGTAGTAGGGCAAAGGTAACAGGAACACCTGTACTTTCTGTTCAGTTTTGCTGTGAACTTAAAACTACTCTAAATTTTTTTTAAATTAACAATAAAATTAGCTTACTTGTAGTATTATGTTAAACATGTGTGTTAGTCGCTCAGTCGCGTCTGACTCTTTGTGACTCCATGGACTGTAGCCCTCCAGGCTCCTCTGTCCATAGAACTCCCCAGGCAAGAATACTGGAGTGGGTAGCCATTCCCTTCTCCAGGGGATCTTCCCCACCCAGGGATCGAACAGGCATCTCCTGTGTCTCCTGCATTGCAAGCCGATTTTTTACCATCTGAGCCACCAGGGAAACCTATGTTAAGTAGACATCTTCACAATTAACTTCCTAGAATTTCTTATATTTCCAACAGGGTGCAAGGAAAATGGTTTCTAAGGAAAGAATCTACTGGTGAAGATGTTGTGAAGAGTGTTGAAGTGACAACAGAGGATTTAGAATATTACATGAATGTTGATAGATGATAAAGCAGTGACAGGGCATGAGAGGACTGACTTCAGTTCTGAAAGGAGTTTTATTGTGGGTAAAATGCTATCAAGCACTGCATGCTACAGAGAAATTGTTTGTGGAAGGAAGAATCAGTCGATATGGCAGACCTTACTGACATTTTATTTCAAGAAATTGACACAGCAGCCCCAACCTTCAGTAATCACCACCCTCCTCAGTCAGTAGCCATCAATGTGGAAGCAAAATCTTCCACCAGCAAAGAACCCACTGAAGGCTCAGATGATGGCTAGAAATTTTTTTAGCAATAAAGTTATTTTAATTAAAGCATGTACATTTAAAAAAATATAACACTATCACACACTAATAGACTACAGCATAGAATCAACGCCACTTTTATATGCACTGTGCTTAGTCAATCAGTCATGTCCGACTCTTTTCAATCTCATGGATTGTAGCCCACTAGGCTCCTCTGTCCCTGGGATTCTCCAGGCAAGAATACTGGAGTGGGTTACCACATGCACTGAAAGTGAAAGTCGCTCAGTCGTGTCTGACTCTTTGCCACCCCATGATTATACAGTCCATGGAATTCTCCAGGCCAGAATATTGGAATGGGTAGCCTCTCCCTTCTCCAGCAGATCTTCCCGACCCAGGAATCGAACTGGGGTGCCCTGCATTGCAGGGGGATTCTTTACCACTTTACCAACTGAGCTATCGGGGAAGCCCACGTGCAGTAGGAAACCAAACCAAAACCAAACCAAACACAAAACAACCGTTTAACCCGCTTTATTACAATATTTGCATCATTATGGTGGGTCTGGAACCGAACCCTCAATGTCTCTGCAGTCTGCCTATACTCACAACAAGAGGCTGCAGAAAAAAACTATGGCGAGAGCTGAAACATTACTGTTCAAAACAGCACATCATATATGCTTTTATACTCACTAAAATAATAAGGCTGGCACATTGAGGATAAAACATGGATGCAATTTTCTGCATCTTAGTTGAATAACAGTTTGGGATTGAATGGTGCCTTTTAATCTACTTTGCCTATTCCTTCTAGAAACTTCTTTGGCTCTTCCTATCAATCCCAATTTCTACACATATTCTGTTTCTTTCCTTTTTAAATTAATTTTTAATTGGAATATAATTGTTTCACAACATTGTTTTAGTTTCTGCTGTGCAAAAATATGAATCAGCTATACATATATACACACATCCCCTCTTTCCTGAACTGCCTTCCCACCCCTCCAGCCCACCTCTCTAGGTGGGCACAGAGCACCAGGCTGAGCTCCTTGTGCTCTACAACTTCCCAGCAGCTATTTCTTTTACACAAGGTAACGTGCACATGTCAACGCTGCTCTCTCAATTTGTCCCACCCTCTCCTGTCTCTGCAAGTCCATTCACTGTATCTGCAGCTCTATTCCTGCCCTAGAAATAGGTTCATCAGTTTCTAGATTCCATATATATGCATTAATATGTGGTATTTGTTTTTCTCCATTTCTTCCTGATCTGAGAGTCCTGACATCTCTCCCTCTGTCTGTTTGTCTTTGTCGGCCACATTACACATTACACCAGGGTTCCTCGGTGGCTCAGACGGTAAAGCGTCTGCCTCCAATGCGGGAGACCCAGGTTCAATTCCTGGGTTGGGAAGATCCCCTGGAGAAGGAAATGGTGACCCACTCCAATACTCTTGCCTGGAAGATCCCGTGGGTGGAGGAGCTTGGTAGGCTACAGTTCATGCGGTCACAAAGAGTCGGACACGACTGAGCGACTTCACTTTCACTTTCAGTCCCCATACAAGGTGCTCAAGGGTCCCTCAGGGCACAAGACCCAGCCTCAGGTGACATGCAGTTGCCTCATTCATCTTTCTCAAAGACCTGTTGTGGCACCTCGATCTCCTCCCTACTACGTCTTCTCTATTTTCAGCTCTCTGACCCACTGCTTTAGCTCCCCTTCCTCTCCAGAGGAAGCCTGCCTCATGGCTCAGGTCCTGGACTCCAGGATTAGACTGCCCCTGTTGATACCATTACATTACTTATCAACTGTTTGGGCAAGGTAACCAACCTCACAAAGCCTTGGTTTCCTTGCTTACAAACTTGACATAAAGATGGTAACTGCTTCACAGGGTGGTTGCAAGGATTCCATGAAGAAAAACACAGACTAAGTACTTAAACTGTGCATGGGATTTGGGAAGCCCTTAGTAAACACCCAGAGCTGTCCAACAGGGACAGGCACTGGCTTCAGAGCCAGTTAGGGGAGGAGGGTGGTAGAGTCCTGTGGCTGCTGGAACCAGGTGCTATTAACTGGGTGGCCTGCTGCTAAGTCGCTTCAGTCGTGTCCAACTCTGTGCAACCCCAGAGATGGCAGCCCACCAGGCTCCGCTGTCCCTGGGATTCTCCAGGCACAAACACTGGAGTGGGTTGCCATTTCCTTCTCCAATGCATGAAAGTGAAAAGTGAAAGTGAAGTCGCTCAGTCGTGTCTGACTCTTTGCGACCCCATGGACTGCAGCCCACCAGGCTCTTCCGTCCATGGGATTTTCCAGGCAAGAGTACTGGAGTGGGCTGCCATTGCCACCCTGACAGAAATCTCTGTCTTTGTTGTCTTCTCTGTGTGTGTCTATATTTGTGTCTCCTGTTCTCACAAAGACACCAGTCATGTTGTAGCAGGACCCATCCTAAGGATCTCATCTCAGCCTGATTACATCTGCAAAAACCCTATATCAAACAAAATCACATTCACAAGTACTGGACTTAGGACTTAAACACATCTCTTTAGATAGACACACGATTTAACCCCTAAACAGTAGGGAAGCGATCCTTGTGCTGGACAGTAGCCACCCTCTTCCCTCTCTCCCCACTTCCCAACTTCCTTCATCCGGTCCTTCCTCTTTTTCTCAATTTTCTCACTTAGAGTAGTTGTCAGGTCCCCTGACCTCATTTCCCACGTTCTGGTTTTCTATTATCAGATCTAATACTTCAGGTGTGGTCCACTGATGCTTGCCATGAAGTCCTGTAATTTGGACACTTGACGAGGTGACATGAGGAGCATTTCACTTTGTGTGTATTTCTGTGGCCACGTCATACATATGCCTCATATTGAGTGTGGAATAAATTATAACAAGCTGCTTTTTAAAAATCCCTTCTTGACTCAGTGGTAAAGAAACTGCTTGCCAATGCAGGAGATGTGGGTTCGATCCTTGAGTCAGGAAGATTCACTGGAGAAGGAAATGGCAATCCACTCCAGTATTCTTGCCTGGAGAATTCTATGGACAGAAGGATTCTCCAGGAAGCATGGCGGGCTATAGTCCATGGTGTCCCTAAGAGTTGGACAAGACTTAGCCACTAAAAAAACCACCAACAACAACATCACCAACAGTTTGTAACCGTCTCTCTTGCTGCTTTAGCCTATTTTCCTTTTTCTGAATGCTTTCTTGAGAGAGTTAATACTGATGAACACGGTCTGATGGCTCCTAGAAATGGAATAGATTGGCAGTCTCAGGAAATACTCTTTGTAGTCTGAGTGGCTTCCAGACGTTGCAGCCTGGACCAAGCAAACCAGTAAACCAGAGCTTCCATTTGCACGTTATCACATTCCCTCTGGAATTCCTACCCCACAGTGTCCTTGAGAGACCCTGGAATGTCATCAGCATCTTCCTAGAAGACAAAGAAGCGGTCTGAACCATTCAACAGACGCAGGAGGAAGCTTGGGAAGTGGTCTCCAGCCCTGGGCCTGGCCCTTCAGACGGCGGCCATGCTGGTCTCAAGGATGGGTTTCTCTCAGCATTGACTCTGAATTACAAGCAGGACTGAGACACAGTCAACACAAAACCAACGCATTCCTTTAGAAGGGGGAAGGCTGCTCCTAGCTAGAAAGATCGGCTAGTTCATATTATGGTTTTCCTTTCCCTCACTACATTCCTCAGCTTATTTTCTTCCTGTCTTCATTTTTGTTTCAATATTTGTAATTTGCCTTGACATGCATATTTAAAATGTTACAAGGATTCAAGGTGATTATTGTAATGCTTTCTATACTAGAAATATATACTAGGGATAGTCCGCAGTGGGGATAATTTGTAGGTGACTAATTGGGACCCGACAGGACCATTCTTAACAATTTCCTCTGGAGGGTTTTCTTTCTCTCGAAGGGCTTATAAATTCTCTTTCATTTGCAAAAATGCACACTCTCAAGTCCCACCCCAGTGTCTTGGACTTACTCTGTATTCTCACCAGTGAATCCTTCTCTCATATTTGTGTACTACTCTGTGCAGAGTGGGCTCTCAATAAATGTATGTTGAATAAATCCACCTCAATTGTATTTATTTGGCCCGTTGTTGTTGTTATTTAGTCACTAAGTCATGTCAGAGTCTTTTGAGACCCCACGGACTGCAGCCCACTGGGCCCATTGCTTGTCCTTTATTAGTCTCATGAGTTTCTGAAATTCAGAAGCCTAAGAAAATAACAACAAATACTGCATAAAATATGAATCTTCATAAAACTCTGTATGGAGCGGATACGATTCTTCTCATTTTATGGACATGAAGACAGAGGTGAGACAAATTAAGCACACAAGTTGCCAAAGGCATTCACCTCAGAAGCAGCAGAGGTGGCGTCGTCTTTTATTGTCGCTGCTTTAGCAGAGGAAATAGTAGATGCTCACTGAGCAATGGGTTAAATGAATGGATGCAATAAATGACTCTCAAAAAATCTATTTCATATTAACAATTGCATCCAGACCCTTAGGAAATAGGACCACTTCCACGCAATGCAGGAAGCTGGCCAAAATACGTCCACATAATAAGAGAAAATAACAGTGCTTATCATCTCCAGGCATCGTTTCAGCTATGAAGCCTTACTGCTAATAGGGCTGCGGCTGCCTGGATCGTGAGGAGTTTAACAGACTGCAAATAACAGATCGAGGCCAGATTAAGAATGGCCTGCAATGAAGGCTAATGGTGTCTGCCATAAAATAGAGCTATTACAATTGGAAATCCCATAAGGCCCATAACATCCCTCTTTAATTCATTAGTTATTATGAAAATAAGAAAAGGGATAAAGTCTTCATTATCCAATCATTTCTCTGTCTGTCAATTAAAATTTAAAAAGGATGGGAAGAGGATCAGGTCCGTGAACTGTAATGTTGAAGGATGTCAAGAAGACATAGTCTTACATCTAACTTTCAGCAGGAGGCACAAACATTAACACTAACCACCCACCCAGTGTTTCTGAGGACCACATGTCTGGATACATAAATGTATATTTCTGAGTCTTCAAAATTACTTTCATCAGCAGTATAATCGCCCAACTGAAGGATATCTGATCACAGATAAGAACAGGCAGCCAATCCTTGCTGGTCAAAAGAAGAAACCATGAACAGACGAGCCTGGCAGGCTACAGTCCATGGGGTCGCAGAGTCCAACATGACTGAGTGACTAAGCCCAGCACAGCACAGCTCTGTAGACTGAAATTCCCGTGTGTGAATCTGACGGCGCTAAGATCAAGGTATTGTCAGGGCCAAGTTGTTTTTCTGGAGCTTCTATGACAGAGTCCATTTTCTTTTCTTTTCCAGCTTTTAGAAAATGCCTACATTTTTTGGCTCATGGACTCCCTCTTTCTTCTTCAAAAGTAGCAATATACCAGCTCTTTGGTACTTTTCCTGTCATTAGATAACAGATTTTTTTTTTTTTTTATGATCATAGCTGGGACTCATCTGATTACACGGGGCCACCTTGATAATCCAGGATTCTCATCCTTCTCATCTCCAGGGTCTCATCCTTAGCCACATTCTGAAAGTCCCTTCTGCCAGGTAAGGGAACACTTTCACAGGGTCTGAGGATTAGGATGCGGGCATCTTTGGGAACCATTATCCCCCCACCACACTAGCTTATAGTCAAAGTGCATCATTTTCAGTGCTGACAAAGACAGGTGGGCAAATACTATCACCCAAGCTCACGTCCTCAGCTTTTCCAAACATTCTATATTTCCATCTCAATCATTTACCTCCCTGCATAAGAGAGTGAAAAAGCTGGCTTAAAACTCAACATTCAAAAAACTAAGATCATGGCATCCAGTTCCATCACTTTATGGCAAATAGATGCAGAAAAAGTGAAAGCAATGACAGATTTTATTTTCTTGGGCTCCAAAGGCACTGCAGACAGTGACTTCAGCCATGAAATTAAAAGACTCTTGCTTCTTGGAAAGAAAGCTATGGCAAACCTAGACAGTGTATTAAAAAGCAGAGCTATCACTTTATCAACAAAGACCCATATAGTCAAAGCTATGATTTTTCCAGAGTTCATGCATGGAGTTGGATCATAAAGAAGCCTGAGCACCATAGGATTGATGTTTCTGAACTGTGGTGTTGGAGAAGACTCTTGAGAGTCCCTTGGACTGCAAGGAGATCAAACTGGTTAATCCTAAAGGCAATCAATCCTGAATATTCATTGAAAGGACTGATGTTGAAGCTGAAGCTCCAATACTTTGACTACCTGATGCAAAGAGCTGACTCATTGGAAAAGACCCTGATGCTGGGAAAGACTGAAGGCAGAAGGAGAAGAGGACAGTAGATGATGGGATGGTTAGACAGATTCACTGGTTCCACTGTTTCCCCATCTATTTGCCATGAAGTGATGGGACCGGATGCCATGATCTTAGGTTTTAGAATGTTGCGTTTTATGCAGCTTTTTTGCTGATGAAAATGTGATGATCAATTTTATCTTGCAACGGACACAGAGTAAAGAAACAAATAGTCTTCATCATGTGTGGATTCCCTATGACCCACACTGACAACCTGTCTCACTGTTGCTTCATCAGCACTTTGCTTTCAACTGAGTGATGCATCTTTTAATTTGAGCCTTTTCTCATGATTGATTTTTTAGGAAGAATGCAATTTTTTTTCCTGGAAAATATAATAATAGCTCTTCCTCTTTTTAAAGCATGTTGGACAGAGGGATGCTGATGGAAAATGAACTGTGCTTTCTTATAAATCTCTCTTGGATCTTAGCTCTGTTTTTTTTTCCCTCAAGATC
Organism: Capricornis sumatraensis; assembly: GCF_032405125.1. Taxonomy (NCBI): domain Eukaryota; kingdom Metazoa; phylum Chordata; class Mammalia; order Artiodactyla; family Bovidae; genus Capricornis; species Capricornis sumatraensis. Next base: position 115,299,299 of record NC_091073.1, on the reverse strand, counting down.
ACTAAATAACGTATTCTGTTGAAGTCCATTTAGCATTCTGTGGGAAGTTGTATCTATTTCGGGAACCCATGGCACCCTCTGAGCATTTGACAGGCTCACACCTGATTAATCCCTCTCCCTTTCCTGCCATCAATATTATTTAGGGGCACTGGTCAAACCATATTGACACTCTGCTGACATCTTCTCTGGTGCCCAATTACCTTTCTGTCAGGATACAATCCAAGAGGTGACAGGAGAATTCTATGCTGTGCCAAGCAAGGTGGCACCAAAATGTCCCTGAGACAGAATATAATATATCATTTTTATGCTTCTTCTGAAAACTAAAAGAGACATCTCCCTGGCCTCGATGCCAAGGGGTCTTTTAACTCACAGGCCGTGTTGTACCTTGAGCTCTCCGGCAGGCTGGATGAGCCTGGCTGATACTTTCTGTTTCATATCCCAAGGTGGATTCCTAATGAAACAGCAAAGGCCCTTCCCTTGGGCTCTTAGCCCTGACCCACATATTGGAAAGCAGTTCCTCTTCTGAACGAGTTGAGCTGCTAGGTTTTTTGAGGAAAATCCTGTTCAGATGCATCTTTACAGTACAGAAAATCTGGCCAGTGAACTTCAGTAGAGCAAATATAAGGCGTAAAATACCCAGGGCTGTAGAACCTTTCTGCAGTCCATTCTGGCAATGCTGTGATACTGAAACGCATGCTGTGAGGCTAAAAAGGATTCAAATAACATTTTCGTTTTCTTTCTTCATTTTAAATTTTAAGATGGCCTTCATTCGATCAAAAGGGCATCTGCATTTATATATCTAAAAGGGAAATGTATCAGTAGCTACTCATTTTAATATTTTACCTGCACGTACACATTTGAGTATTAACTACTGTCTTGGCCTGTTGAGCAGCCAGAAGAGCACTCCTCAGAAGTGACATCATGACAGAACTCTGAATGTGTGATGGGAATGTGCTTACGGGACATAGTCAAAACAATGACAAATGTTTGGGGAGGATTTATTGGTGAAATACAGATGTGCACTCTCACTTAGGAGTGTCTCCTCATTTAAACATCAGATCTATCATTCAATGTAGGTATTATCACCACATCAATTCTTTTCTAAGGAAACAATCACAGAGAGCTTTTGCAACTTGTTCAGAGTCACTAAGCTAGCCACAGAGAGAAGACTCAAAACCAGATTACATTTAGAAAATAATTTGAACTTATTTATGATAAAATTGTACTGTTCTCTTGGCTCAGATGGTAAAGAAACTGCTTGCAATGCAGGAGATTGAAGTTCGACCCCTGAGTGGGGAAGATCCCCTGGAGAAGGGGATGGCTACCCACTCCAGTATTGTTGTCTGGAGAATTCCATGGATAGAGAAGCCTGGCGGGCTCCAGTCCATGAGGTCATAAAGAGTCAGACACAATAATACCTATATTGTACGATAGAGTTGATGTTTAAATGAGAGGATACTCCTAAGTGAGAGTGTACATCTATTATTTCACTGGTAGGTTAGGTTAGGTTTAGTTGCTCAGTCGTGTCTGACACTTGCGATCCCATGGACTGTAGCCCATGAGGCTCCTCTGTCCATGGGATTCTCCAGGCAAGGCTACTGGAGTGGGATGCCATTTCCTTTTCCATTTCACTGGTAAATACTCCTCAAACATTTATTTTGTCATCGCTTTCACTGCTTTCATGATAAAATTACTCTTACAGTAAAATCAAAATGAGATTTTCTAAAAACCAAATAAAGAACAGCACAGAGATGAGTAAAAGTAGATAATAAAATTGAAATCATACACTCACGTTCATGGCAGCATTACTGAGAACTGCTAGGAAGCAACAGCAAACCATGTGTCTACTGATGAAAGATGGAATGTGGTATACACATACAAAGAAATAGTATTCAGACTTAAAGAGAAGGGGGATCCTGATACATGCAACAACACAGTAGTCATGTATGGATGTGAGAGTTGGACCATAAAGAAAGCTGAGCGCCAAAGAATTGATGCTTTTCAACTATGGTCTTGGAGAAGCCTCTTGAGAGTCCCTTGGACAGCAAGGAGATCCAACCAGTCAGTCCTAAAGGCAATCAATCCTGAATATTCATTGGAAGGACTGCTGCTGAAGCTGAAGCTCCAATACTTGGGCTACCTGATGCAAAGAGCCAACTCACTGGAAAAGACCCTGTTGCTGGGAAAGACTGAAGGCAGGAGGAGAAGGGGACGACAGAGGATGAGATGGTTGGATGGCATCACTGACTGAATGGACATGAGTTTGAGCAAGCTGCGGGAGATGGTGAAGGGTAGGGAAGCCTGGCATGCTGCAAGTCCATGAGGTCTCAAAGAGCTGGACACCACTGAGTGCCTGAACAACAGCACGAAAGAACCTTGAGGACATTATGCTAAGTGAAATAAGACTGTATGATTCCATTCACATGAGGTGCCAGAATAGTGGAATTCATAGAGACAGAAAGACGAATGGTGGTTACCAGCAGCTGGGGCAGGGAGGAACGGGGAGTTATTTTATAATGAATAGAGAGTTTCGATTGTCCAAGATGGAAAGACCTCTGGGGATGGATTGTGGCATTGGTTGTACAACAAAGTGAATGTACTTAATACCACTGAACTATACTTAAAAATTTGGTAAGATAGTAAATTTTTCATATATATTTTATCACAGTTTTAAAAATTGGAAGAAATGAAATCATACAGTATATAGTACCAATGTTAAAATTTCTATAGACTTTATATCTTGCTAGTTAACATCTAAGCATGAGTCTGGAATTTGCTTGCCCTGGGTCTGAATCTCTGCTATCCCTCTTGTTAACTGTGTGACCTTGTGGAAGTAATTTAAGCTCTCTGGGGTTTAATTGCCTCATTTGCAAAATGAGGAAAAACAGCACCTTTCCTCATTGGGTCAATGTGATGTTTAAATGGCATGATACATTTAAACACTTTGGAACAGGGTCTGGTGCATAATTAGCACTCAATAAATGTTCATTATTGTTATTGTTGAACAACATGAGGGATGAGAATGCACATACAAATATTTCACATTGAATAAAACTGAACATGTTTCACAGAAAAAATGTTACTGAGAAAATCAGATGAAATGATCAACGATGGAAAAACGTAGAATGATTTCTTTTCAAAGCATTCCAAATATTTTGCTGTTAATGATTGGATAATAAGCTGAGCCGATCGTATGTGAAGGTTCTGGCTTTGAAAAAATGAAGAGATTCTGCTGCCTATAAACATTGTCATGGGTTATTTCTGGCCTAGGAAAAAGCTCTACAGACACATCAGTTCCTTTCGGGGCCCATGGAATAGGGCACGGCCAGTTAGTATGTGACCGGCCTTTCTACCATGGAATTCTCCAGGCAAGAATACTGGAGAGGTGAGCTATTTCCTTCTCCAGGGCAATCATCCTGACCCAGGATGGTAGCATCCAGGTCTCCTGCATCACAGGCAGATTCTCTACTGCCTGAGCCACCAGGGAAGCCTATTGAGGTGAGAACTGATTACTAGTTGTACCACAAAGACTGTGTTCCCATGTCTGTGCTCACCTTGGCCAGGGAACCCTTGTCCAGAAATTCTACAAGTACAGTGCAATACGGGCATCGGAGCAGCAAACGGGCTGCCTTCCCTGCTGCTCCATTTTGGAGTCACTAGTGTCCGATATGATGATTTAGCTCATTGAGTCAGGCTGTCTCAGGCCAGGAATTACCCAGTGGTGGGCACTTAGCTGAGACCAGGCACGCTTAATTAGGATTCTGGAACTGTAGGTGGGAATATTTACTATTGCTGTGAATAGTAAATCATAAATGTTAAATTACATCCAATCTCCGAAATAACTGTGCAAAACTTCTCAAGGCATAGATAATCAGGCAATTATTGAGATGGTTATAGTTCTTGCAGCCCATTGCCACTTTGCTGTGAGACAGAAGTAGGCTCAGAGCTATGATCTAATTTATCTCAGCTTCATTTTTGTGTGTTTTACTCTAGTAAATAAGAATAAATGCTTAATCTAAGCTTTAGAGTCCTTTAAAAAAGAACATATAATATGTGGTCTATTGCTTAAGCTTTAAATTTAAAACTTACATACAACTAGTGAAAACATTAAATTCATATATCATTAAAAAAGATAAAAACAACATGAGTCGTCTTCCTAGATCATGATATTGTAGAAAAACACTGGTGTGGAAGTTTGGAAATCTGAGTCTTAGTCTTCTCTCCATTTCTTATTTCCAATGTAATTGGAAGTAAAATTTTCCTGGGCCCCAATTTATGCATCTGTGCTTTAAGAAATCTTTACTGATTCCATCAGCCCTACTCCTGGACATATACCCATACCAAACTCAAGTGAAAAAAGATACACGCAGCCCGATGTCCACAGCAGCCCTGCTTACAATAGCGAAGACGTGGCGGCCATCTAAATGCCCACAGACAGACGAATGGATAAAGAAGGCATAGTGCAAACACACAGTGGAGTATTACTTATCCATAAAGAAGAATGAAATGATGCCATTTGCAGCAGTATGGATAGGCCTGGAGATGATCATACGAAGCCAAGTAAGTCAGAAAAGAAAGACAAATATATAACACTTATATGTGGAACCTACATGTGAGACAAATCAACCTATCTATGAAATGAAGCTCATGGCATCTGGTCCCATCACTTCATAGGAAATAGATGGGGAAACAGTACAAACAGTGTCAGACTTTATTTTTGGGGGCTCCAAAATCACTGCAGATGGTGACTGCAGCCATGAAATTAAAAGACGCTTACTCCTTGGAAGAAAAGTTATGACCAACCTAGATAGCATATTCAAAAGCAGAGACATTACTTTGCCGACTAAGGTCCGTCTAGTCAAGGCTATGGTTTTTCCATTGGTCATGTATGGATGTGAGAGTTGGACTGTGAAGAAGGCTGAGTGCTGAAGAATTGATGCTTTTGAACTGTGGTATTGGAGAAGACTCTTGAGAGTCCCTTGGACTGCAAGGAGATCCAACCAGTCCATTCTGAAGGAGATCAGCCCTGGGATTTCTTTGGAAGGAATGATGCTGAAGCTGAAGCTCCAGTACTTTGGCCACCTCATGTGAAGAGTTGACTCATTGGAAAAGACTCTGATGCTGGGAGGGATTGAGGGCAGGAGGAGAAGGGTTCGACCGAGGATGAGATGGCTGGATGAGATCACTGACTCGATGGATGTGAGTCTGAGTGAACTCCAGGAGATGGTGATGGACAGGGAGGCCTGGCGTGCTGCGATTCATGGGGCCGCAAAGAGTCGAACACTACTGAGCGACTGAACTGAACTGAACTGATGAAACAAAAACAGACTACAGACCTGGAGAACAGACTTATGGGTGCAAGGGAAGGAGAGAGTATGTGTGTGTGTGTGTGTGTATATATATATATATATATATATATATATATACACATACATATATAAATACACACATATATATACACATGGATATGTAGATATGTATAACTGAGTCACTTTGTGAAACTGAATCACTTTGCTGTCCAGAAGAAATGAACATGACATTATAAATCAACTATTTCAATACAATTTAAAAAAAGACAGCTTTTAATGATTTCAGCTAGAGTTCCATTCATCATTTAGGTAATAAAAATAGCATTCCCTACTGCAGTTTTAAGTGTTCATTCATGACAGCACTTTGCCAGGAACTTGACATCAATTGGGAAGTACTATCTACATTTTGCGGATATGAAAACTTAGAGAAGTGAAATGCCCTGACTTAGATCTCACACAGAGGAAAGGGAAAAGGAGAACTTTGTACCCACTTTGGTCTCAGTCCAGTTTAATCAAACGATTTGTCTGGCTGAGGTAAGATTACTGGTAGAAGCAACTTTCTTAGATGGATATGGACCCTGAAAACATGAGATTCAGTAGAACCTTTTATTATTTTTTGTTGTTGTTCAGTCGCCAAGTCATGTCTGACTCTTTGTGACCCCATGGACTGCAGCACGCCAGGCTTCCCTGTCCTTCACTATCTCCCAGAGCTTGCTCAGACTCATTCTACTGAGCCAGTGATGCCATCCAACCATCTGATCCTCTGTCGTCCCCTTCTCCCGCCTTCAATCTTTCCCAGCATCAGGGTCTTTTCCAGTGAGTCGGCTCTTCGCATCAGGTGGCCAAAGTATTGGAGCTTCTATTTTACATCACTACAGATGTTGTTTCACACGTGTGAATTTCACATGGGTATGTGCACCAGACTGCTTTTCCTGAGTTTTCGGCTGTCCTCTGTGACTGTGGAGCTCACATTCTGTGTAGCCTGGACAGTGAGCCAGCTGGAAGTGCTCCCTGGTTCTCCCCATCGTGGAGTGGGGGGAGGCTGCAGGAGTCTACTTCCTACCTGGGTTTTGGCTTCTTCCCTCTTCCAGCATGACCCCCAGACAATGCAGTAAACCCCTGGCTGTGTGCTCAGCCTTCCTGGTGCCCTAAGAATCTGATGGCTCCACTGACAAGCTGCTCTCATTCTTGCCCTGTGAGGTGGGAGAAGCCAGGAGTTCTGTGAAACCCTGTGCTCAGCACAGGAGCCTGGTCCAGCATGTCTCTGAGAGCTGATGGGGCTGACGGACTAGGCTTTCTCTTGTCTTCTTGCTCTCTGGTTTGTAAGCTCCTCTGGCAAAGCCTGCTCTGTGTCACTGCCTCAAAGTATCGTGGAATTCGTCTCGCGCCCTGCGGCACGGCAGGTCGAGAAAGCACAGGGACCTCTTTCCCTGGTGCCATTTTCATTCCCTAAGATTCATTTGGAACTGGTAAGAACTGCAATGAGAATTACGTAACTAAGAACTGCAATCAGCTATGTATCCACGCCGTACAGTTCACAGATTAGAATATTTTCCCATTCCACATTCTATTTAGCTCTCACAATAGTCTACCAGTCAAGATTCAGTTTTATTATACAGACCACAAGCCTAAATGCAAGAATGGCTAAAAGCCTCCCCTCAAAGTGGCAGATCTGGACCTGGATATAAAGTTTTCTGCTTCCAGGAACTTTAAATCTATTCATCCTGAAATACTGAAAGCGTCCACAGCATTTCCAGGTGCTGGTGAATTCAAAGCCCAAGAAGACATCACCAAAAGCTTTCGTTCTTGTACCGAATAGGAAAGACCATTCCAGTAGCTATTTATTGTAAACATATTGCTTCTACTTTTCAGTTTGCTCAAGATACAGTGCACCTACTATGAGACATTAGACCATCTTAATAGGAGCAAAAGGGTGAGAATATCTTAGGTACTACTCAGCCCGAAGGAAACAATACATCAGCCATATGCAAGTCCTCGAGTAACTGAAAAATTACAGTCTAATCAAGAGCTTGCAGAGGCACGTGTCTGAGTGAGGCTGAACAGGTCTGTCTACAGTGTCTTCTCATGGATGATTTGAATTCAGGTATGTTCTTGGAAGTGCATTGCTCTGAAGCCTGAATGTCTTACCAGTGATCCCAGGAATGGTGCCTCTCTGGGTTTAGACACAGTGTTATGCTGGAGCTTCAAACTTAATATTTTCAAAGCTGAACCCATCATCTACCCGCTGAACTGTTATTCCCTTACCTGGTAAGGAATTTAACCATTTCCAGGTGCCCAGTGGGGAGCCTACCCAGACCCCTCTCTTTCTTCTCACATAGTCATAACTATCAAGTCCTGGAGGTGCCACTTCTCGAATATCTCACATACGTTCCACCGTTTCCACTGTCTGGCCCTCAATGCCTTTCACGAACGCTCGTGACTTCCTTTCGCTGGATCTCTTCCCCCTTCTCCCACCCTTTCCATCAAGGTTACCTCCACAGGGCTCACTGCCAGTAAATCCATCTCCTACCACCCACTGAAAAGAACACAGCTCTGGTGTTTGCTGCCCAGCTGCTCAGCCTCGCTGAGCCTTCTTTCTTCTCCACGTTACACCCCAGATCTTCGGCCCTGATGGCTCCCCAAACCGGCTGTCCTCACTCCTGCCTCTCCTCCAAGTCAGTCTTGCGAGGGAGAGTGTGCCCTGCAAGCTCTTAGCTCTCTTCCAAGCATCCCGGACTCACAAGGACTGTCCTGGCTCCTCTCCACTCTCCGTTGGACTTCAGTTTCCTTGCACTGGCTTTGTTGGACCCTGCCATGTCTTCGTCAGAGCGCTGGTTGTATTATGTTGTCGTGTGTGTGTGTGTGTGTGTTTTCCCAACTAGTTTTGGGGTCCTTGAGGACAAAGAACATGCTCTGTTGGTCACTGTCCCAAGCCCTTGGGATGACATCTGACAAAAACCAATTTCCCTTGGATTCCCGCCCCCCCCCCCCCCCCAGAGCTCCCTTTTCCTTGTGAATATCTCAACTCCCCTCCACGGCAGGACAAGAGCATTGAACAGTGTGGGTTGCTTGAACAATGAACCATCTGGGAACAGCGCTCTCCCTTCTGGTCTGGGAGGCTGCACCAAAGTCTGCTTCCCGAAGGCTCTGTGAGTCAAAGCTGGGCAGACAAACGAATCTGAGTGAACCCTCAGAACCTACTTACAAACAAATGACTAGTAAGAAGTGACAAGAACATAGGTCAGAGAAGGGGTTCTTGTCACTGCCAGTCTCTGTTTTATTCCCAGAACCTAGAAGACTCCCTGGCACAAGAGCTCCGGTGATATAAATATGAGGGAAGGACTGACTGAACCGAGGCCTGGCTGAAAAGTCACCTTCGAAGGCGGGGTCTTTCTGATTTCATTCTCCTGACTTCTAGTCTTTCTATAGTAAGTCAATGTGTGTGCATGTGCTTGGAGACACAGCTTTCAAACAAAATTAAAGAGTGAATATATCATTATTTCCTCTTGACCATAAACCACAGTTAAAGAGTAATGATAGCTATTTATACACATGCACGGAAATTCTAAGCCACTGAAATGTATAGCCTCTGTAATAATATCATTTACTTAAAAGAAAAAATGGCTTTTGGAAAATAGGTAGGCATCCAACCTGACAAAGCATACAACTTTACATGCAGAACTAGTTTTCAGTTGACTGGTAGGATGAACTTATCTTGTAAACTGTCCTCTATGTAGTTAGCATCGATTAAAACCGGGGGCGACTGTAGGCAACTGTGATCAGTCACATGAAGAAATTCGGGGGCTGTGCTCTCTGCTGCCACCCAGAGGCGGGGATGGAGCACAGCCGCCTCTTCCACGTCAGAAACAGAAGCTGTGGCAAGATGTGAGCTTTCCGGGAAGAACCGGACTCAGGCTCACATTTTCCACTGAGAACTTCTGGGTCCTTTTCCCCCACAGAATGACAGCTGATTTATCTTTATCTATTACGGACACAGACACAGCCATTCGCCGTGAAGCAGGACAAAAGCCAGCAGAGGGATGAAAGAAACCCCAAATAGATCTTCTTTGAACTGATTTGTATCAGAGTTATAACAGTTCAAGGCATGAAAGAAAACCAGACCGCAAGCACTGTTGCTGAAGGCGAGAGCAGAGCACAATCTTCCCTTTCTTTTCCCACCTCTGTCTTTTTTTTTTTTCTCATCCAGCTCCTCAAAGCAAACACTGTGGGAGTTGGGAGCACTCACCGTAGAGGCCGCTGTGCTCTCACACGCCTGCACACGGCTCCCTGCCCGCGGCCACCCCCTGTATTGTCACAAAGCACATTTTATAATGCAAATCACTGTCTACTACATGCCTCATTATTTTCCTCTCTGAATAAAATATGAATACATCAATTATGTGTTCTTCTATTTCTAAATGCATACCCTTGTAGCACTGACCTCTTTCGGCTTTTATAGTTTTCAGAACGTTCCTGACATTTGTCAGCTGGGTTAGTCCCGAACCTTTCTAACCCAGTCTCTTATTATTTCAGCACTTTTCACACTTTCTCTCCCATCTAATTAGTCTGGCCTCCAGGCAGGCTGGGAAGGGAGCTCGCACGCCTGGCCCCCGCACTCACCACTGCTTGTAATCCGCGTCACAGTTGCAGTAGTATCTGGGGTCCGTGCAGTTGCGCTCGATGCCGCAGGCACATTTCTGAATTCCAGGCCCAGAGCCTCCCCAGTAGTAGTGTTTCTCGTTGGCTTTGCCAACCCACCAGGTGTAAGGGCTTCCATCTACAAGAAAGGAGAAAAGCGCACTCAGATGGGACCTGCACCCAGTCACCGCCACGCCACAGTTACATCCCCCCAGTCCAGGGGCTGCACGGCTCTCTGAAACCCTGATCACCACTCAGCCCGCTTAGAAGTCAGGGCATTTCAATAAGAGGGAAATGTAATAAGAAACTTCAGAGGGAACGGTAAGCTCAAGCTTTCCCACCAGGATAAGCACCTCTTCCTCTGAAAGATTTTACATTCAAGCTTCAGGAGTTAAGAAGCCAGTTCTGTAAAGTGGCTGCCCAGATGGGGCACACCCACAATGTAGGAGGGTGTGTGTGCCCCGCATCAGTTCTCTAACGTACAGCTGGGTCCGTGGCCGCTTGTGCTTCTCTGTGGAAGCGCAGTCATGGGGTTACGGACTATCAGAGCTAATGTGGACGCTCATCATGCCTTAGCATGATCTTATTTTACAAGGAAGCAACCCAGGTACAGAGAGCTTAAGTGAGTCTTTCAATTACACAGCACAGCAGCTCCCAGACTGGAAATTTGACACTTTTCCTCATAAGACATTGAACAATGCTGTTATACCATCCTATTTCGCGTTATTATTTGGCCTAATACTCACCCATTCATTCACTCGTCAGACATCCTATTGCGTTTCCTTTATGTGTCAAACATCATAAGAAACTCAGCAGGAAAATGGAGGAAAAGATACAGACTGAGTGTGAAATTTAATTATGGAGAGTAGGTGAGGACAGGAAGTTCCCTAGAAGAGGTAATGTACTGGAGCTATGTCTTGATGGTTAGGTTACCCAGGTGAATAAGGATGTAAGACAAGGACTGGTAGGCAAAGGAGAAAGAATGGTAAGGTTCTATACAGAGCACACATGTTCACTGATGGCAGAACAGGGCTGAAGAGATAAAGCTGAGAGAGAAGGAGGTGTAGGTCGCATCAGACAGTGGGTGAGGTCCCTAGCACAACAAACTTTGTCCAAATAAGCTATTTTGCATCGGTTTATTCCTGCTTTTCAGTGTTGATGTCCTCCTTTTTAAGAAAGCAGAACTTCATTCTGAAACTAATGGGAAACCATTGGATATTTTAAGCAGGGCATGTTTGTGGTCATGCTTGTGTTTGTAAAGATCCGCAGTGAGATGAAAGGCAGATTTCAGGGGATGGAGTCACGGAGGCCAGATGTGATGCTTCTGTGTTAATACCAAAGAGAAATAATACGATCGCAGTGAAAATGGAGAGGAACAGAACATGCAAAGCGATGAAGGAGGTACAACTGGCTTGGGACTATTGGGACTTGGGTGGGGAGACGGTGTGTGGATTAATCCCAAATTTCCGGCTCAGGTGACTAAGAGGATGGTGATGTGCTTCACCATCCAGTAGGTCACGGGGAAGAAGATGAGAAATCTAGAGAATGAAGAAGAAAGGATGACACCCTCACACATGAAGTGGGCAACTGGCTCTCAGAGACTGGGTCTCAGGAGCATTCTCTGGGCTGAAAATCCCCTTTTAGGAGCCATCAGCCTAAATCACTGGCAGCAGGAGAGAAGTCACTGGAATCTTTTGGATTCCAGCAACATTTAGAGAGCAGAAAAGAGGAGGAGCTGGCCATGGTGGAGAGCAAGAAAGAGGACAGTCCAAGAGGGTGGAGGAGAAACAAGCAAAGAATTTCCAAAAGAGCAGTGTGGTCGGCATTGTCAGATTTCATAGTGGAGTTCATTAAGATGAAGGTTTTAACTTTCCCTTTTAATTTGACAGCTAGACGGTGTTTGTTGAGAGGGGTTTCAGGGGAATGATGGGAAGAAGTGGCTAGGCAGCAGCAGGCAGAGCAGGGAAGGAAAGAGAAAGCTGCCCTTGCAGGAGGCTGGGGACTGAACAGAATCTGGTGGAGGCCATGCGGCCAGTAAACCTGCACTCAGCAGTTAAAATCTCCGTGTGTGCGGCTAGAATCCCATTCTAATCACTCACCACCCTCTCAGCATGTCAGGAGCACACTTGTCTCAAGCACACATCTGTGCATGTGCTTGTGCTTAGAAATAAAACATTTTGTACTCTGTAAGCTATCATCTAAACCAGAGGTGCCCCAAATTTCTGGTGCCAGGGACTGGTTTCATGGAAAACGACCTTTCCACAGATCGGGGTTGGAGGGGGAAGCTTTGGGGACGACAAAAGTGTGTTACATTTGTTGCGTACTTTATTTCTGTTATGACTACATGTTTGTTAGTCGTTCAGTCGAGTCCGACTCTTTTCAACCCCATGGACTGTAGCCTGCCAGGCTCCTCTGTGCATGGGATTGTCCAGGCAAGGATGCTAGAGTGGGTTGCCATTTCCCTCTCCAGGGGATCTTCCAGATCCAGGGATCAAACCTGGGTCTCCTGCATTGTAGGTGGATGCTTTACTGTCTGAGCTACTAGGGAAGCCCATAGTACATAATGACAGAAATCTGACACTGGATCCCAGAGGCTGGGACCCCTGAACAGTCAACGGCATCTAAGCAAGTAACACAATAAAGGAAGAAAGAGCCATATTGGAACCGTGTAAAAACTGCTGCTCCGTCTTCTCAGAGATGCCAATAGTTCTTCATGTTTGCTTTTTTAAATTTAGAGGTAGGTGATTTAAAGTTATAAAATTGTACTGAGAGTTCAGGCTTGTTGCAATGAATGGAGTAAAATCTCTGAACTTGGAAAGGAGTTATTCAGGTATTCTCTAACTCCATACAACTTTCCAGATTTTCCAGTTGCATTGACTTAATTTGGAAAAGTTAACTATTTTTCCCTTTGCCAGATCATTTTTGGCCCTTGATTTTAAGAAATACATTAGACTTGATCTGGCCAGTAGTGGAGAGGGTGATTTCAGTACCATGCTCTGAAGGGAGAAGAAGCCAGCTCTTCCATTCTGAAACCCTGCCTCCCATCCTGCTGGGGCCTGTCCCAGTGTATAGGGGGCTGAGTTTTCTTTTTACAGCCAAGCTGTCTTACTTCCGTAAAAACATCTATTTCTGCTTTACTGACTATGCCAAAGCCTTTGACCGTGTGGATCACAATAAACTGTGGAAAATTCTGAGAGAGATGGGAATACCAGACCACCTGACCTGCCTCTTGAGAAACCTGTATGCAGGTCAGGAAGTGACAGTTAGAATTGGGCATGGAACAATAGACTGGTTCCAAAAAATTAAAGGAGAACGTCAAGGCTGTATATTGTCACCCTGCTTATTTAACTTATATGCAGAGTACATCATGAGAAACGCTGGGCTGGAGGAAGCACAAGCTGGAATCAAGATTGCCGGGAGAAATATCAATCGCCTCAGATATGCAGATGACACCACCCTTATGGCAGAAAGTGAAGAGGAACTAGAAAGCCTCTTGATGAAACTGAAAGTGGAGAGTGAAAAAGTTGGCTTAAAGCTCAAGATTCAGAAAACTAAGATCACGGCATCTGGTCCCATCACTTCATGGCAAATAGATTGGGAAACAGTGGAAACAGTGTCAGACTTTATTTTTCTGGGCTCCAAAATCACTGCAAATGGTAATTGCAGCCATGAAATTAAAAGATGCTTACTCCTTGGAAGGAAAGTTATGACCAACCTAGACAGCATATTCAAAAGCAGAGACATTACTTTGTCAACAAAGGTCCATCTAGTCAAGGCTATGGTTTTTCCAGTGGTCATGTATGGATGCAAGAGTTGGACTATAAAGAAAGCTAAGAGCTGAAGAATTGATGCTTTTGAACTGTGGTGTTGGAGAAGACTCTTGAGAGTCCCTTGGACTGCAAGGAGATCCAACCAGTCCATCCTAAAGGAGATCAGTCCTGGGTGTTCATTGGAAGGACTGATGCTGAAGCTGAAACTTCAATACTTTGGCCACCTCATGCAAAGAGTTGACTCATTGGAAAAGATCCTGATGCTGGGAGGGATTGAGGGCAGGAGGAGAAGGGGACAACAGAGGATGAGATGGCTGGATGGCATCACCGACTTGATGGACATGAGTCTGAGTAAACTCTGGGAATTGGTGATGGACAGGGAGGCCTGGTGTGCTGTGGTTCATGGGGTCACAAAGAGTCGGACACGACTGAACTGAGCGACTGAATTGAACTAAACTGAACTATCTTGCTTCTCCCTTCTCTCTCCATCAGAGCAGAGGAACATAGCCAATTTCTGATACTTTTTAATATTGGAACTTTGGCCGATAATAAACTACTCTTCTTTTCTTTTGATGCAGTCAAGAGTTTAAAAAAATAATGCTTCAAAATTGCATTTATGGAAACAATATAACCTGAGCCGGGTCACTGGGTTAGTAAGCTGCATTAGGTTTCTGCTGAGTCCATCCCTGGCCATGTTATAGGAAGTGGACAAAGGTGGATGGTGCCATGCTGACATTGCAAAGGCCCCTGTGGCCTTGCAGGCCTCAACCTGTCACTGAAAGTGCAGAACATGACCTAGACTGATTTATCCCCTCTCATCATCACACTGCACCTTTTCCAGCTTACCTAATGCTAAATTCTTTCTCTTAGAAGAAATTTCATCTACTCTCAGTGCTTTTGGAAATTAGGGGATAATAACCCACATGATGGAGGGGAAGAAACAATCAGAACACCTGAAGAACTGAAGTCAATGGGTTACCCGGCAGGAAACACCCTTGTCCTGCCTGTACAACAAATAGGCAATGAAAGAGTGTCTATCTCAGAACGTCAGTTCAATTTCCAATCGTTCCTTCCAGGCACCAGTAGAAACAACCTACCACAGTCATATTCTTGTCACAGAGAGTGATGATAAATTGCACGAACCAGAGAAGCTGTGTGGCTCAGGATTCTTTATGAAATCAGGACAACGTCAGTCGAGGGAGCAACCATTATCATCAGCTGCTCCTTTAGCATGGAACTCTGAGAAATGCTCTCTAGGGGAAGCAGAGAAAGACCTAGCTGGTTCCCACCACACCTACAGGGAATATCAGGAAGCCCAGGAGAGGGAGTCACACTGTCAAGGTGTCTGGGCCCTGGGTGTCCTAGCAGGAGCCCCACGCTCTGCATGGGACCCAGGCTCTGAACCAACTTCACATGGCAGGCCTCAGGTCCTGCAGGGAGGGACTCTTGATAGACATCAGGATGCAAGCCAAGAAGACGATCAGCAGTGATCATGCTTCTCGTGTTCTGTGCAAGGAGCACACGAGTGACCAGGGGAGAGGAGTTCAATTTCCCAGCTCTTTCCCCCCATCCCCTACCTTTTACTCAAGTCACTTTTGTCTTACATAGCTAATGTTCCCAGTTAGGGTGGTGCAAAATCAATGTTATTTTGTTCTCCTTCCTAGGAAAATAAGTTAAGTGCAGTACAAAATGTTTTACTTAGCTGTTTTCACATATCCCCGGAACAGATGAATGCCAATAAGAACAACACATTCCAGAGAAAAATCAAGTTGTACCCTTTGTTATTAGCACTGGAAATTTGGTTAAGTCAAATCATTATAATTTATTAACTTGGCATATATTTTATATTCAGTGAGAAGAGAATGGTTCAACTTGTGTTGAGCAAAGAACTGCCTTATTTCAGTGCTAGGCTAATGAAGTGCTACTTTTTGCTTTACAGATCATTATTTACCTGTTAATTGGCTTTGGGGGAAAGAAGTTAAAGGTGATAAAAAAAGGAAAGACTTTTTAAAAGACAAGAGTAAGAAGTGGTGAGAAAAGAAACAATTTAATTACCCGGTGCTAAGAGTTCAAGAATTTCTCTGACCTTGGTATATGAAGATTTTTGCTAACTACATTGAGTAGGAGTAATCCTTGCAACAAGATTATGTACTGATAAACCATATTTGAGGTTAACTAGAAGCTAAATTATGAAAGTGAGGGATATTGTATTAAGACAGCCAGATATGGAGTGAATTAAATGTGATCACGGCACTTTGTACTCACTGAAGACCAAATTTTATTATGTTGAGGATTCATTATGGGTTGGATGACTGAAGAAGAGAGAAAGAGAAGAGGCAACTTGTTTTCCTCAAATTTAAAGCCAATAGATCTCTGTTATTTTCTCCAATAACAAGTTGTTTCAGAAACACAAGGGCAAATGCATGGGGACCGCTTGACACAAATGTGGCGCGTACCTGTGACTTTCAGCGCATTCTTTAGAACCCCGGAGTTACGCAGAATAACCTGATAATCTACTCACAGAAACAGTATACATAGCTACGATAAGACCCAGCACCGTCACTGGACATTTAATTAGCTCCATTCCATCCATTCCCACAGAATGTTAAAAACAATACCAGAAAGGTTTATTTCTTCAAAATGAAAACTTAAAAGCCTATTTGGAGCTTGATGAAACCTAGCCTTATTATATCTCCTACTATCTGCTTATCTACAAAGTACATTAAAGAATCGCAGGGGGCTTTTTAGCAGAGGAAACAGAGCTCTGCTTAGCATCCCCTGCTGGCAGCTCCTTTACTGTGCGCACTGGGCTCAAACTATCTGGATTATTTTGGCTGTTTGAAGACCCTTATGGTGCAAGATCTCATTCTAAAGAGACTCATACTCTGAAAAATCTCCCAATACACTTCCATTTTTACTGCAGCACAACCCGATCATTTTTTCCTATACTTGATCAACAAATTTCAACTGAACACTCGAATCAGACTACAATAATCCATGGTGACAATATGCTTCCTAAGTAATCATAGTAATCCAAGACTATGTCCCAACCACTGGTGCTGAATAAGCTGAAGTTGAACGGTTCTATGATGACCTACAAGACCTACAATTAATACAAAAGGAAAAAAAAAAGTCCTTTTCATCATAGGGTATTGGAATGCAAAAGTAGGAAGTCAAGAGATACCTGGAGTGACAGGTAGGTTTGGCCTTGGAGTACAAAATGAAGCAGGGCAAAGGCTAACAGAGTTTTGCCAAGAGAATGCACTGGTCATAGCAAACACCCTCTTCCAACAACACAAGAGAAGACTTCACATGGACATCACCAGATGGTCAACACCAAAATCAGATTGATTATATACTTTGCAGCCAAAGATAGAGAAGCTGTATACAGTCAGCAAGAAAACGAGACTGGGAGCTGACTCTGGCTCAGATCATGAACTCCTTATTGCCAAATTCAGACTTATATTGAAGAACATAGGGAAAACCACTAGGCCATTTAGGTATGACCTAAATCAAATCCCTTATACAGTGGAAGTGATAAATAGAGTCAAGGGATTAGATCTGATACAGTGCCTGAAGAACTATGGATGGAGATTCATAACACTGTATAGGAGGCAGGGATCAAGACCATCCCCAAGAAAAAGAAATGCAAAAAGGCAAAATGGTTGTCTGAGAAAGCCTTACAAATAGCTGAGAGAAGAGGAGAAGCGAAAGGGAAAGAGGTACCCATCTGAATGCAGAGTTCCAAAGAATAGCAAGGAGAAATAAGAAAGCCTTCTCAAGTAAAATGAAATTGCTCAGTCGTGTCTGACTCTTTGCAACCCTGTGGACTGTAGCCTACCAGGCTCCTCTGTCCATGGGATTTTCCAGGCAAGAATACTGGAGTGGGTTGCCATTTCCTTCTCCAGGGGATCTTCCTGATTCAGAGATCGAACCCGGGTCTCCCACATTGCAGGCAGATGCTTTAACCTCTCAGCCACCAGGGAAGCCCATTTTCTCAAGTAAAGACAACCTTAATTGGTATAATTCTAGACTGTAGGTGCAAAACATTTTGGTACTTGTGAGAACCTTCCTCCCAATGCAAATGACCTAGAGAAGAAGGAAGATAAAAGAGTCCTTACCCTAAGCTCCAGATTAGGCTTGGAGCAGAGAGGAAATTTGGAGGTGTTATAGCTGCTACTACAGAGCTCTCCAAATAATCTGATAGTTGTAACTGGAAAGATCGAGCAGGCCAGAATCCCTTTCTCCTTCAGTAAGAGGTGTGCACAGCCCAAGGGTTGCAAAGCCCTAAAGATGATGCTGACATCTGTCCTTGAGCCCAGCACTGGAAGGAGGAACAGACCACTAGTTCTGAGTTCTGGGGCTTAAATGGAGGAAGTCTCTCTTCTCCACCATGTGAAACTGGTCCTTAATGCAATCACTTCCAGGCACTGGATCAAGGCAGCCTGTTTCAGGATCCTCAGATAAAGCGGGAGTTTGGAGGGGATGTCATGGAATGACTGCTTCTGAGATTTTTCCCTCTAGTGAGAAACTGGTATAGGGAAGGGTTTTCAACTGAGCTAAAATAAGATTCATCTCAAGCTCTTGTGAACCATACAGATTTCCTGGCCTACAGAATGAGAATCTCAGCGGAAAATCCTGAGACCCTGTCACTAATGTCCTGGTGATCCTTATCTTTATCCACACATTGACCTGGGGAAATGACAGAGAGGCTTCAGTTCACAGAATAATTGTTCCCTTGGCGTACCAGTCCAGGACCTGTTTTCTAGCTTCAATCTGATGAAGTCATAATAGTACTGATCACAGCAACACCTCCATTTAAAATTTACAATTATTTTTTCTCTGAATAATTCAGTCACTATAATCCCCCCTTTTACTATTTTTTGCAGTTTCATAACCACAATCCTAAGTCTGAATGCCTTTATTTTACTATTTAGAGTAAGAGCTTTAAAAATAAAAAATCATGCATCTTGGCATTTTCATAGGCACAAGAGCCTATCAATTAGTCACCTATAACTTTGGTGAAATCACTTTGCTAAACCAGATAACAATGTTATTTTTTGATTCTCAACCATCTAGTTCTAAGTTGTTCTGTGTTAAGAAAAAGACAAAACAAAGAATGAATCCAGAAATGTCCTGTGGAGTTCATATTGCAGACAGTGATGTGAAGTTGGGAAACTTATAATTTTGAAGTTATAATATAAACATTCAATTTGGCATTAAAGGTGAACATTTTATCTCTCTGTGATTGAATGTCACTAAACTCATTTGATTAGGGCTGAATAGAAATGAATGAAGCTGATTAGCTTCACATTGCATCTTTCAGAATTACATCAGATTTTACTGTATTTTATTAATTTGAATAGGGACCAAATTTAGAAATGGAGAATTTAAGTTCAGATCAAGATGGACCTGAACTGAAATGCTAATCAATTAAAAATTAATTTCACCGCATAATATTTAAATTTATTTTATTGAATTGAACTTAATAGATTTCAATCAAGGACTGATTCCACTGAGCAGAATTTGATTGAGTTGAATCAAATCACTTTGAATCCTATTCAAATGAATTAGATTTTGTTAATTTGAATGGAATTGAAGTGGCAGATTAGATGGGAGTTTGTAATTCTGAGCAGTATTAAAGGGAACAGAATAGACCAACTCACTCTAAGTTAACTTGGCCTCGGTTTCTATAAGGGTCTCGGGGCTTCACGTCCCCTCAGCAACTCTGGTTAATCCCTTTGAACCATCGCCCCCGTAACAAATGTGATTAATAATACCGACGTGATCGAATGGAACCACATGCTGCTTTCAGGATGCAGGAAAGCACTATTTGAGTCTTTTTTCCTGGAAAAACCGTGGCCAATTATTTCAACATTTCTTTTCCTCTTTATAGAGCAAATGAAGAAGGAATTAACTGAATCCCAGGAACAATAATTTGTATGAGTGCTGGCTGCTCCTTTTATTTTAATTCTCCATTAAATACTGTAGTTATTTGATAAAACATGTCTTCCCTCAGCCTATTATTTATATGGACTGTCTCAATAGGCTGTGCCTTGATTTTATTAATTTTCATTTTATTTTTAAATATAAAACAAGCATCTCATTGGAAAAGACGCTGATGACAGGAAAGATTGAAGGCAGGAGAAGGGGTGGCAGAGGATGAGATGGTTGGATGGCATCACTGACTCATTGGATATGAACCTGAGCAAACTCCGGGAGACGGTGGAGGACAGAGGAGCCTGGCAGGCTACAGTCCATGTGGCTATAAAGAATCTGACATGAAAAGCAGCAACAATAATTACGACAGCCTTGTGCCTTGACTTCTGATAGGGCACACAGAATAAGACAAAAAAAAATGCACATTAAACTTCATAGGAGTGGTTCAGACAATGGGTCCTGAGGGATTTTGCAGAAGGGAGTGATTACCAAGGATTAAGGTACATTGGCGAGCCTCCGTGAAGACACAGATCTTACTGCAGCTTTTAAGGACAGGTAGGTTCTAGAAAACTGTAAAGAGGACATGAGCCTTTCAGAATCTGAATGGCTGGGCTAAGGTGTGATGCTAAGAAACATCCACCTCGTTTCAGGAAAGTGAAAGTGGCTCAGGCGTGTCCAACTCTTTGCAACCCCGTGGACTATACAGTCCATGGAATTCTCCAGGCCAGAATACTGGAGTGGGTAGCCATTCCTCTCTCCAGGGGATCTTCCCAAGCCAGGGATCGAACCCAGGTCTCCCGCATTGCAGGTGTATTCTTTACCAGCTGAGCCATGAGGGAAGCCCATGGTTCATTTCAGGAACCATGGGGCAATCAGTTAGACTGGTGGGGTCAGTGTGAGAAGCAGGATGTGTGGTTGGAGAAGTGGTTATGAATGTTTTCATGATATCTGCACTTCAGTTTTCTTAGTAATGAGAAGTCAGAGTTTTCAATGGGCATGAGTCTGAGCCAACTCCAGGAGATAGGGAAGGGACAGGGAAGCCTGGTGTCCATGGGGTCATGAAGGGTCGGATATGACTTAGCAACTAAACAACAACAATCTTGTGTTAAGCCACTCTCTATAGACCTGCATGACTGCACTCAATCCTGCTGTGTTTGGCTGTTTTCTGCACTCGGCCCCCCTGCAGATAGGATGCTCCATCTGGACATCGCTTCTGTACCTCCAGCTCCTAGCATTTATAGCAGGTAGATGAGGACTGGCTGTCCCAGCAAGGGGAAGGGTAAAGCTTGATCAACATCAAGGCTTAGTAGGTTACTGATGAACCTGAAGGGCAGTGTCATGTTTCAAATAATCAAACTTTAAGAGGCCAAGGTAATGAAGACCTAAGGAAGAAGACATGAATGAACAAAATAGGGAAGCCCCATGAGTGGGCTTCCATGGGGACTGGTCCAACCAGAAGCATCTGGACCAACCAGAAGCAAGTGCAGATTCTATAAGACAGCGGGGGTCTTGAACATATTTGTGGTCAAAAAATCAAAGAAATTTACAAAGAGGAGAAAATGAAAGCTGTGATGATTGGGCTGATATTGATGAATAGCTACAATCGCTATAATGCCTCAGTGTTTCTCCCAGCAGGTGTTAGCCTGAATCAACCCCACATAAACACGCCTCTGAGAAGGTCTCAGGCTGGCTTCCTCATCTCCAGACATTATCAGGGGAGTCTCAAGAAGAACAAGAGGGAAGGATAAGCCTTAATGCCAAGGCTTCTTGAACTAATCCTGTCTTCTGTACTGTTTAACAAGTTAAAATAAAAACTGATGACATTAAAATAATTAGCCTTGACCTTTAACCCTGTCATATACTCTCAAGACAGTACTGTGCTACTATCTGAAAAACATGGGCATCCTTTAACAGCAGAGTAAGTCACTGCTTATATAACGGGCAACCTGAGGTCACAGATCACACCTGCTGTTCAGTGGAGGCAGAATGCCTTTCTTGTTCACAAGGTACCAAACCCGCAGAGTCACTCATTACCCATCCATTACTGGGCCCCTCTCCCGGGGAGCTAAGATGCTAAAGCCTTTCTTGACAGCACAGCAGTTAATAAAAGTGGCTCAAATTCAAAGTTCTCCGATCTCACAGAAAAACAGTGAGATGACACAAATTCAGTAACAATAATGTGTCATATTTTTCAAGTGGGTAAAAGTGATGCTTATTCAAACAGCAAAACCTCTAAAGTTTGCCCTCCTTTTTTTTTTTCTCTTAACAAAAGAATTGACACCAGAGCACAGAAGAATTGTTTTCTTGTAACTATTTAACTAAAACTTGTTTTATTAGTCTGCTGATTAACATGGTGATATTAAATGAGATTCTACAAAGACCTTCACATCATGTCAATTAGTCACTTTTTTTTTGCCCCCCAGCAAGGCAACTGATTTCAGCTTGATTATAATGAATGTACCAAATCACACAATGTTCAGATGCATTCTTCGGTTACTGTTGCCTTGGAGCTCTGGACAAGTAATTTTATTAAGATGCCTATTAGGGAATAAACTCCAAACTTAGCAAAGCCACCTGCCTCTCTCATTTTAATTGTCAATTTTCCTTATAACCTGCCTGGACTCATTGTCCCACCTTATATTAAGAATAATACCTTTCTCTATTTCTCTACTGCTAACCTCTTGCTTGTCACCGGGCTTTTGTCCTGTTGTTATGTCCACCTGGAGCCAGTCACCCCTTCCCTGGCTGTGCTTGGCTTTCTTCAGGCTTCAGCTTAAAAGTCATGTCCTCAGAGATGACGTCTTGGATCATCCATTAAAAGCTGGGGCCTCTATTACGCTCTTTCTGAGCACCCGGCTTTCACTGAATTACACTGTCCCTCACTACTGCAATTACATCATTTGCCTGCTTGTTCACTGTTTGCTGAATGTAAACCCCTGAGAGCAATGGCACTGTCTTTCCCACCTCTGCTCCACCTCCTGCTCTTAGCTTGACACCAAGGGCGTTTGCTGAACTTACACTGATAATTATTTTTGCCTATTGATATTAGACAAATCTGCAAAGTAGCCACAAAACTACTGCTGACTCTTCAATGCAAGTCAACACCCTGTGTCCAAGTGGAAGACACAATCTTCCCTCCGGACATTCTCCACGTCCCACTCCCATCTCCCTAGAAGGCACAGGGTTATTTCATCTCTTCGGATGGAGATCAGAGTCCATGTACCTTCTCCTTGTCTCTCATCGACGCCATCATTCTTCCTCCTCCATCTCTCCCAAGTCCCTCCCTGCTTCGTTCCTCCCCTTTCTATGACTTCCCCCTTATCTGGAGCAGCGCCTTAGTCTCCTCTGCATCTCCTTATTCCCGCTGTGCTCACTCTGAGCACATCCTCTCACTCTCCCAGGGGGGAGTTTCCACAAAATTGCTTTCTTCAGTAGCTCTTTGCTGCCTCCATGTCACACCCAGTCTCCAAACCCTTTATAATAAGGGTTCTGCCTATTCCATGGAAGGAAAGCTACGACAAACCTAGATGGTGTATTAAAAAGCAGAGACATCACTTGGCCAACAAAGGTCCATACAGTCAAACCTATGTTTTTTCCTGTAGTTATGTATGGATGTGAGAACTAGGC
The DNA here is from genome assembly GCF_032405125.1 of Capricornis sumatraensis. NCBI lineage: Eukaryota > Metazoa > Chordata > Mammalia > Artiodactyla > Bovidae > Capricornis > Capricornis sumatraensis. The sequence goes on along the minus strand of NC_091073.1, from coordinate 115,276,015 downwards.
TATAAAGAAGGCTGAGTGCTGAGGAACTGATCCTTTCGAATTGTGGTGCTGGAGAAGACTCTTGAGAGTCCCTTGGACTGCAAGGAGAATAAACCAGTCAATATTAGAGGAAATCAACACTGAATATTCATTGGAAGGACTGATGCTAAAGTTCCAATACTTTGGCCACCTGATGTGAAGAGCCGACTCATTGGAAAAGACCTTGATGCTAGGAAAGGTTGAGGGCAGGAGAAGAAGGGGGGCGACAGAGGATGAGATGGTTGGGTGGCATCACCAACTCAAAGGACATGAATTTGAGAAAGCTCTGGGAGATGGTGAAGGCCAGGGAGGCCTGGCGTGCTGCGGTCCATGGGGATGCAAAGAGTTCAGACACGACTTGGCGACTGAACAACCCCCGCCCCCACCTCCACCCTCTGTGTTCCCTGCTCTAATTGCATCTGCCCCCTCTTTCCGTCCTCTGGCTGTTCCAGCCATGCCACCTGCTGCTGTTCCTCAAACAGCCCAGCTCACTCCCACCTCAGGTCTCTTGCCACTGACATCTCTCCCTGGAATCCTCTCTCCCTAATATTCACCAGGCCTTGTCCTCTCTCCATTCAGATGCTGCTCAGCGACACCTTATCAGTGCTGCTCGCTCTTAATAACCTGCCTAGAATGGCATCACTCCTCTCCTTCCTATCCCCTACCCATCCTGTTTACTCCCCAGCAATTATTATTGCCAGATACATGACATACTGCTTTGTTTTGTGTTTACTTTCTGTCTCCCCCTCCTCCCACTAGGGTTTAGGATCCATTAGAGCCCAGCTTTTGTTTCTGATCTCGGATAAATACTTGACAGAGTGTGTGTTCAACAAATATTTTTTCAAACACATAAATGCAAGTTCTAACTTCTATTCTTTTTGTTCAGTCCAAGCAAGTAATTAAAAGGTCATATGCACATTCTGGATTCTGGTGTTTGGGAATTTAAATTTTTGTTTTGGCTTTACCTTCACTATGCTTTGCTCTATTGGCTGATAGTTGATTTCACCTGAGGCAACTTTATCCTACCTAATCACAGTTTCCCCTGGCCTCAGGTGATTTTGGAAATACTGCAATTTGTCTCTGAAAAGTCATGGCAATTACACCACCTGTGTAAGCATCACCAAGCATGACTCGCAGTCAGCACTGGTGTTTACAACTGTGTTGGTCCTTTGGTCAGTCTCATCCATTAGCAATGATCATATTTGCAAACCTTGCATCTTGACTTCGTATTATATCCCAAGGCAGCACTAAAATCAAACCTTAATTCTGAATCTAACTTTTCAGGAAGCTTAATAATCTACTCATATCTTACACTGCTTTTTTTTTTTTTTGAAAATTGGTAAACCAAGGACTTGTTTTGACAGTTTATCATTGGCTATCATTGTGCAGGTTGATTTGAGGGGGATGAGCGGAGGTCCGGCCCAGCCTGCAGTCTGTTCCCTTGGCAGGGTGAGACTAATTGGTCTGCAGAGAAGGACAGTCCATATTCCAGCTAGCACCAGCTTCCTGTATTCTGGGAGAGCCTGGTACAAACAGCAGCCCGTGTCAATTCAGCACAATTTTCTATACCTGCAGCATATGTCATGCAGTACAGTCATTATCAGTGATTAGAATCGTAACGGGAGGAAAAGTTTGCCAAAATAAGAAAGAAATCTAAGTTGTAAGTTGCCTATTATGTTTGCAAAGGCAGGCAAACCTGAGTTTAAACAAACAAGCAAACAGCACATCACTGCATATATGTGTTGAAACAGAATCTTTTCTATTAAACTTTGCAGTCAGTTGTGGGGTTAGATTTCTTGGGTTCTATTCTCAATTCTTCAGGTCTGTTGGGATTGTGTGTGCTAAGTTGCTTCAGTTGTGTATGACTCTTTGTGATCCTATGGACTGGCGCCTGCTAGGCTCCTCTGTCCATAGGATTCTTCAGGCAAGGATACTGGAATGGGTTGCCATGTCCTCCTTCAGGGGATCTTCCCGACCCAGGGATTGAACCTGCATCTCTTTTATCTCCTGCGTTGGCAGGCAGGTTCTTTACCACTGGTGCCACCTAGGAAGCCCCTTTAGGGTTAGAGTAAATGTATAATTAAGGCTGATACACTGACAGATTTCTAGGAGATTCTCGAGACAAACTGCATATCCATGTGAAGTAGGGGGAAGAAATGTGCTGTGCAAGCTTAACTCATAACCCGAGGCTCTCCAGACAGACACCACTGGCCAGTACTCTAGTCCTGGGGATACAGCGTTTACACCTTCAACATAACATAAATCTTCAGTTCAGTTTAGTCACTCAGTCGTGTCCGACTCTTTGCAACCCCATGAATCACAGCACGCCAGGCCTCCTGTTCATCACCAACTCCTGGAGTTCACTCAAATCATGCCCATCAAGTTGGTGATGCCATCCAGCCATCTCATCCTCTGTCGTCCCCTTCTCCTCCTGCCCCCAATCCCTCCCAGCATCAGAGTCTTTTCCAATGAGTCAAGTCTTCACATGAGGTGGCCAAAGTATTGGAGTTTCAGCTTCAGCATCAGTCCTTCCAATGAACACCCAGGACTGAGCTCCTTTAGAATGGACTGGTTGGATCTCCTTGCAGTCCAAGGGACTCTCAAGAGTCTTCTCCAACACCACAGTTCAAAAGCATCAATTCTTTGGCATTCAGCTTTCTTCACAGTCCAACTCTCACATCCATACATGACCACAGGAAAAACCATAGCCCTGACTAGACGGACCTTTGTTGGCAAAGTAATGTCTCTGCTTTCCAATATACTATCAAGGTTGGTCATAACTTTCCTTCTAAGGAGTAAGCGTCTTTTAATTTCATGGCTGCAATCACCATTTGCAGTGATTTTGGAGCCCAGAAAAATAAAGTCTGACACTGTTTCCACTGTTTCCCCATCTATTTCCCATGAAGTGATGGGACCAGATGCCATGACCTTAGTTTTCTGAATGTTGAGCTTTAAGCCAACTTTTTCACTCTCCTCTTTCACTTTCAAGAGGCTTTTTAGTTCCTTTTCACATTCTGCCATAAGGGTGGTGTCATCTGCATATCTGAGGTTATTGATATTTCTTCTGCCAATCTTGATTCCAGCTTGTGCTTCTTCCAGGCCAGCATTTCTTATGATGTACTCTGCGTATAAGTTAAATAAGCAGGGTGACAATATACAGCCTTGACGTTCTCCTTTTCCTATTTGGAACCTGTCTGTTGTTGCAGGTCCAATTCTAACTGTTGCGTCCTGACCTGCATATAGGTTTCTCAAGAGGCAGGTCAGATGGTCTGGAATTCTCTTTCAGAATTTTCCACAGTTTCTTGTGATCCACACAGTCAAAGGCTTTGGCATAGTCAATAAAGCAGAAATAGATGTTTTTCTGGAACTCTCTTGCTTTTTTGATGATCCAGTGGATGCTGGCAATTTGATCTCTGGTTCCTCTGCCTTTTCTAAAACCAGCTTGAACATCAGGAAGTTCACGGTTCACGTATTGATGAAGCCTGGCTTGGAGAATTTTGAGCATTACTTTACTAGTGTGTGAGATGAGTGCAATTGTGCAGTCATTAGAGCATTCTTTGGCATTGCCTTTCTTTGGGATTGGAATGAAAACTGACCTTTTCCAGTCCTGTGGCCACTGCTGAGTTTTCCACATTTGCTGGCATACTGAGTGCAGCACTTTCACAGCATCATCTTTCAGGATTTGAAATAGCTCAACTGGAATTCCATCACCTCCACTAGCTTTGTTCATAGTGATGCTTTGTAAGGCCCACTTGACTTCACATTCCAGGATGTCTGGCTCTAGATGAGTGATCACACCATCGTGATTATCCGGGTCGTGAAGATCTTTTTTGTACAGTTCTTCTGTGTATTCTTGCCACCTCTTCTTAATATCTTCTGCTTCTGTTAGGTCCAGACCATTTCTGTCCTTTTTTGAGCCCATCTTTGCATGAAATGTTCCCTTTGTATCTCTAATTTTCTTGAAGAGATCTCTAGTCTTTCCCATTCTGTTGTTTTCTTCTATTTCTTTGCATTCATTGCTGAAGAAGGCTTTCTTATCTCTTTTTGCTATTCCTTGGAACTCTGCATTCAGATGTTTATATCTTTCCTTTTCTCCTTTGCTTTTTGCTTCTCTTCTTTTTAAGGCCTCCTCAGACAGCCGTTTTGCTTTTTTGCATTTCTTTTCCATGGGGATGGTCTTGATCCCTGTCTCCTGTACAATGTCACAAACCTCATTCCATAGTTCATTAGGCATTCTGTCTATCTGATTTAGTCCCTTAAAATCTATTTCTCACTTCCACTGTATAATCATAAGGGATTTGATTCAGGTCATACCTGAATGGTCTAGTGGTTTTCCCTACTTTCTTCAATTTAAGTCTGAATTTGGCAATAAGGAGTTCATGATCTGAGCCACAGTCAGCTCCCGGTCTTGTTTTTGCTGACTGTATAGAGCTTCTCCATCTTTGGCTGCAAAGAATATAATTAATCTGATTTCGGTGTTGACCATCTGGTGATGTCCATGTGTAGAGTCTTCTTTTGCGTTGTTGAAAGAGAGTGTTTGTCATGACCAGTGCATTCTCTTGGCAAAACTCTATTAGCCTTTGCCCTGCTTCATTCCTTTTCATTATAGGGGACTGGAATGCAAAAGTAGGAAGTCAAGAAACACCTGGAGTAACAGGCAAATTTGGCCTTGGAGTATGGAATATAAGTCTTACAGGTATACAAAGGAGACCCAGGAGACTCTCGAGGGGACCAGATTATAACTGTGGACACAGAGCACCACCTAGTCTAGAAACCGTTGATCCAGGCACCATCTGCTTGGGAGTGGAGCTCAGAAAACTGTCCCTTCCCAGACAGACTTCCAGACCTTGCGTATTCCAACCAGTGGAAGCTTCTCTATGAGATGGAGATCACTGCCTGGCAGACAGTGGAATGGCTGTCAGGAGGCCTGTATTCCAGTTCTTCCATTGTTATCTTCACATCCCAATCTTTTCTCCCTTGGACTCTTTCTTGTTTTGTAATCTGGGGCCACGGACTTTGACAGTCTTTGCTTCTGGCTTTAATACCACCAGGACACTCTGATTTGTCTATGTATTAAGAAGTGGCCTAATTGGTTCATGTCACAGCATCTGCATTTTCTAAACATTTCACATGTTGTAGTAACACCACCCACACTTGTTCCCACCACCAGAAATATTCTCCTCCCCCTCCTTTTTTTTTTTTTTTTTACCAGCTTTGTTGATATGTGTTCTTCTCCTCTAAACACACATGTTGTTTTCCCGTTCGAGCTTCCTCTGAGTCTCACTGGCAGAGAGAGGTATATTTTCATATGACATTTACAAAGTTTGTTCTGTCTGTTAGAGCTTCTGTCATGCAGCACGGTTATCCTCTGTTAAATGTCTGCCTCCCTCAGACGGTGACTATTTGGAAGTTGGGAGCCAAGTCACTTCATCTTCATGTTCTCTGCAGCTCCTGGAGTTCATAATTGTCACTCAGTTTACATGTATTGAATGGTGCATGAATACAATCCTGTGGCTACAACGCACACCTGTGGTCATGTTCACACCGCGTATGTCTAGCCCCACCCTCCTACCTGAGCTGCAGGCTCGCGTTTCTAACAACGAACTTCTGCAGGTGGTCGTGCTACAGATGCCTCCATCTCAACCTGTCTCCAAGAGCACTCACAGTCTGCTGTTGTCAAAACACATGCACCTGCTTGAATATGCGACCTAAGGAGCTTCCTGTTCACTTTTCAACTGAGCTCACCTTTTGTTTCACAGAGAAATCATATGATCATCTCAACAGATACACAAAAGCATTTAACAAAATTCAACATCTATCCATGATAAAAGGTTTCCCTGGTGGTCCAGTGATTAAGAGTTTGCCTTGCAATGCAGGGGACAGCACTTCGATCCCTGGTCCAGGAAGACCCCATATGCCATGGGGCAACCAAGCCTGTGTGCCATAACTACTGAAGTCTGCAAACCTAGAGCCCAAGCTCCACAATGAGAGAAGCTGCAATAATGAGAAGCCCATGCATTACAGCAAAGAGTAGCCCCTGCTTGCTACAATGAGAGAAAGCCCATGCACAGTAATGAAGTCCCAGCATAGCCAAAAATAACTAACTAAAGTCACTTTTTAAAAAAACCCCAAAACTCTTAAAGTGAGTACAGAGAGAACATACCTCAACATAACAAAGGGCATATATAATAAGCCCACAGTTAACACTGGTTTCAATGGTGAAAAAGTGAGGCACATGTCCTCTAAGATCAGGAACAAAACAAGGACACTCACTCTTGCCACTCTTACTCAACATAGTATCGGAAGTCCTATCCACAGCACTTAGGCAAGAAAAAGAAATAAAAGGCATCCAACTTGAAAAGAAGAAGAAAAACTCTTACTATTTGCAGATGATATCAGGGTCTTTTATGGCTCCATACAAATTTTAGCGTTGTTTGTTCTATATCTGCGAAAGATCCCACTGGGATTTTGACAGAGATTGCATTGAATCTGTCAATTGCTTTGGGTAGTATGGGCATTTTAATATTAATTCTTCTAATCTGTGAGCACGGGATATCTTTCCATTTATTTATGTCTTCTTCAATTTCCTTCATTAACGTCTTATACTTTTGAATATACAGATCTACCCCCTGTTAAACTTATTCCCAATTTATTCTTTTTGATGCAGTTATAAATGGGATTGCTTTCTTAATTTCTCTTTCTGGCAGTTCATTATTAGTAAATAGAACCACAATATATTTTTGTCTATTGATTTTGTATCCTGCAAGTTTACTGAATTTGCTTATTAGTTCTAACAGTTTTTCTATAGGAAACCCAAGAAAAAAATGTAGACATATATGGTTAATTTATGACAAAGAAGTCAAGAATACACAATAGGAAAAGGATAGTCTTTTCAATAATTGGCATTGGGAAAACTGGACACCTACATGCAAAAAAAAAAAAAAAAAAGGATTTTCTGTAGAAAATCTGCATAATCCACGGAGGGGTGGTCATGTACAAAACCTTGCTGACTCTGTCTGTTGCCCACGAGGAACCACCTTCTGCATGTGGGTGTGAGATGGCTGTGTGCCTGTGCAGTGATGAATGGAGCCTTGGAGAAGAGGGAGTTTCAGCCCCTGCACCAAGGAAGCACAGACCTCTGCCCTAAGAACCCCTGCTTCTTTGGAGCTGAGAGGGCCAGAGTGAGCTCTGATGCTGCCGGAAGGAAGGTTTTTATTCCATCTGTGAGAGAAGTACTATAGAATCAGATCTCATCTCCACTGGTCTTTATACTTTCGAAGTTCATTTCTCACACTGTGTTTGAACAGCAGGCACAGGCTTTTTGTCCGACTGTCATGCCCCACCTAAGGAGACCCGCCGGGAAGGAACTCCACGAGTGCCCATGTGTGATGGGGGACAGCATCCCCCAGACATCCCTCCACACCTCTCGCACTCCACGCCACCACAGAGGCTGCTTTATTTTTCTATTTATTTCAGAGCATTCCAGTATCACTCATTTCAATAATATATGGTTTCAAAGACACAATTTCATGCAGATGCGGGAGAAACAGAACAACACATTCAAAGCTCGTTGCGCCATCAGTCTCTTGATTAAAGTGCCCTTTCTAGAGTGGTAAACATAACTCCTCTCCCAGCCCCTGCACGGCTAGATTGCTGCATTTTTATTGCAGGACCGTGCTGCCCTTGTTTGAATTGTCTTGACCTTTGAACGATCCTGTATGAAAAGAGGGAAAGTCCTATCTTTCTCTAGAATTAGTAATCTGTAATAAAAATAGGAAGGCGAGTTTGTCATATTGGAATGGTGCCTGGCAGAGTCACGGCCAATATGCTCTTGACAACTTCATTTTGCTCCCGGGAAGAGCCATTTTGTGACCCTGAGTCTGAGCCCAAACAGGATGACACTTTCTTCAGAATTCAGAGTCCAGATGGCACTTTCTGCAGCTAGCACTGGAGGCCAGGTTTTCTCACAGGGAGCCACGGTCACAGGAGCGTCATTTGCTCTGGGAAAGATGCTGTCAAAAGTCCCCTGAGTGTATCAATTTGCCAATTGAAAGCACCTAAAAATTACCATGTTCAGAAGTGTACCAGACATTGTATTAAGGTGAACATCTAAAGATTGTGAAATTACTGCTTCCTACATCACTGAGGACAAAAGTAAGTCTCCTTAACAATGGCTAAGGTTAGTGCTAAACCAATACAGGCCTGTACTACTGTGAAAACCTTAATGGAGTGCACACTGAGGATAGTAAGCCCATCCAGAAGGCAATTTGCAAGGATATTAACCAGCATCTTGATGGAGCCCTGTCAGAAGAAAGCTGGTGGGAATAATATTAAATAAAACATTGAAACTGAGCCCAGAAGCTTCAGTTTGGTAAGAATTTACTCAGTAGTATTATGGCTTGTCATCATCAGACTTAGAACTAATGTGTATCTTCTCAAAATGGTTTGACATATGTTGCCTTATTCTTTCCAGTATAAAATCAGAGTGCTTTCAAAGGGATCTAACATGACTTTTTCTCCCCATAAGAAACAAAGAACATTACAGAGTGATAATACTGGGCTAAGTTTAATTCATTAAACTCGAGTGACTAAATCTACACAAGTCTGACCTTTGTGTCTAGCTTCTTTCACTTAGAATAATGTTTTTGATGTTCATCCATGCTGTAAAATGTTGTTCAGTCACTAAGTCATGTCTGACTTTCATGACCACATGGATTGTAGCCCACCGGGCTTCTCTGTCCATGGGCTTTTCCAGACAAGAATACTGGAGTGGGTTGTCATTTTCTTCTCCAGGGGATCTTCCTGACCCAGGGATTGAACCCATGTCTTCTGCACTGGCAGGCGGATTCTTTACCACTGAGCCACCAGGGAAGCCTGCTGTAAGATGTATCCACACTCAACTCCCATGTATTATTGAGTAATATTCTACTACATACTACTACTTCCCTGGTGCCTCAGATGGTAAAGCGTCTGTCTACAATGCGGGAGACCCAGGTTCAAGCCCTGGGTTAGGAAGATCCCCTGGAGAAGGAAGTGGCAATCCACTCCAGAACTACTGCCTGGAAAATCCCATGGACAGAGGAGCCTGGTAGGCTACAGTCTATGGGGTTGCAAAGAGTCGGACACGACTGAGCGACTTCACTTTCACTTTCACATGCTACTAATACTACAATTTGCTTATTTATTCACCAGTTGATGGATATTTGGATTATGTTTTGCCATAATTTTTAAACCCAAAGGTAATTCACTTTTCTCGAAACCAAACAAATCTTCCTTAGATATCATATTCTTTAAAAGAAAAGAGAATATCTCTACCTGTCTTTTAAAAAGAACAGGAAAACTCTAAACTTTCCACTGAAAAAGATCCTTAAATGATGCCCAGAGACTGTTACCATCAGAGCTTCAAGAAGCACCCGCAGACTCAGTGTGGCCTCACCAAAACTGAGAGGTGAGAGAGCTTAGTGCTGGAAATTATGCAGGGGAAGACCAACAGTCTCTCTAGACCGTGCTTTTCCTAGGGGCATGGCCTTGAACTTTCCAATGTAATTTGTCAAATGGCAATAGTCAAGCAGTCACGAAACACTGCTGTGACACCATCAGATCATTCTGTCAAATTAGACTTTTCTTCTCCCATGTAAATTCTTTTAATGACTTTCTATCTGTAAAGAGTAAAAGTACTAAATATACAGGACCAAAGACCATACAATTTTTAGCTGCTGCAAAAGAAAAAAAAAACATAACCCAGCTAATATCTCTTATTTATAATTAGGGTAAAAAAAAAAGTCTTTCTCAACTGTTCGAATAAACAAAGAAGAGAGACAATTCAATGGACTATTTATAAAAGTTAATTTTCAATATGTTTTATAGCGGTGAAATAAATGAATAGCTTTGCCAAAACTTTTTATTTAAAACTTTCTGTGGCATAAGACTGATGTGTGATGGAATATTTATTTGTTTCAAGTCTCAGTTAAGTACAGTTTTTAGTTCTTTTATTAACCTTTACATTGCTTTTTTACTTTTGGTGCTATATTAATGGGCATTTCTCCAGATGGTGTTCCAAACATTTAGCCCTGTACAGGGCATAACGGCTATTATACATGGATTGGCTGATTGATTACTTCTCATTTATTCTGGGACCTGAGAAAGAAAGAAAAATAAAAAGGCCCTGACAGCTGGCAGCTTGCAAGTAACAGCTAGATTGGGGGAAAAGCCCAGCTCCACAGAATATCAGCAATCATCAAGCAGGGTCACTTCATGACCTTGGTGAAACAAAGCCGAAAAGGACTTCATCATGGCTAAACACACAAACTCTGGGAGTTGGTGATGGACAGGCAGGCCTGGCATGCTACAGTCCATGGGGTCGCAAAGAGTCAGACACAACTAAGCAACTGAACTGAACTGAACTGAAACACACAAAGCCCTGTGTGGCCACAAAAATAACGAAGCAGCTCCCTCTCCTGGCTTCCACGAGTGGGTATGATTCCTTTTGTACTGACAAATAGCCCCACCTAGTGTGTCCCTCTTGCCTCCTAGAGAAAAATAGTAACCTCTCAACCATCACATTGCTTCCACTTCTCCAAGAGATCTTCCCATCCCAGGGATCAAACCCAGGTCTCCCACATTGCAGGAGGATTCTTTACCAGCTGAGCCACAAGAGAAGCCCAAGAATACTGGAGTGGGCAGCCTATCCCTTCTCCAGGGGATCTTCCCGACCCAGCAATTGAACCAGTGTCTCCTGCATTGTAGGTGGATTCTTTACCAACTGAACTATGAGAGAAGCCCCAAGAACCCACAGTCTAGAATAAATCTTCATTGCTCTAAGATGTGACGTGTATGCCTGCCCAATCGTGTTTGACTCTTTGAGACTCCACGGACTGCAGCCGGCCAGGCTCCTCTCTGTCCATGGGATTTTTCAGGCAAGAATACTGGAGGGAGTTGCCATTTTCTCCTCCAGGGATTCTTCCTGACCCAGGGATCAAACCCACATCTCTTGCATCTCCTGCATTTGGAGGTGGATTCTTTTACAACTGCACTACCTGGGAATCCCATATTTGTTTAAACTCTCCTCCAAATCACCTGCCACCACCCAAATCCTGTAAACCCTCTCTGGTCTGTTACTAGTCCACCCCAGTGGACTGATGGTTCTCATCTCCCTCAGTGCAAGAGGCTCAGAAACTTAACTTCCCCTCGTGTGTTCCTGGTGGTCTCTCCGCCTGGTAGGCATCACAAACTAAATGCTACATGAATAATAAGTGCCTTATTTCTTGAGAAACTCCAAAAGAGCCAAAATATTGCCTCATATAGTATAACAGTGCAGTAAGCTGGGACACGGAGGGAGAAGGCTCTTCCATTCCCATAGAGCATTCATGATAGTAAAACACGGTCAGTGATATGGAGGTTCGTTCTTTCTGGCTCTGCCACTAGTTTTTTCCTCTTAGGGTTTCAGTGATTTTAAAATCAGTTTCATTTGTGTATGTAAATTAATTTAACAATGCAAGAAAAAACCAAAACAAAACAAACATACTGGTTATGAAAGGGACCCCATCCTAGGCCAGGAGGATGAGCCAGAATCTGTCCCCTCTTAACCTCCAAGGGGGTTAAGCTACACAGGGATCCTATCTTCCTTCTGTTCCACTTTCCAGCCTAGGTGATTTCTACCTGTTTTCATGAAAGAGAAGCACCACATTTGGCTTAAGTGTTCTAGCTCCAATATAACCAGAAGTGGACTCCAAGAAAGGGAAGAATATATATGTGAGAACAGAGGTCATTATTAATCTATGTAAAAATTTACATTTTTTGATTGGATATTAGGAACAAGGCTCATCATGGCATGATGGCTGAGTATGTACACTCTGGCACAAGACTGGGGGGGCGGGTCAAGGTCTCAGCTGGGGCATCAGTGAAACAGCTTCTCAGCCTTGCCATAATGTCAAAGAATTGAACCACAGTCTCGAGAATTTTTCTATTCAATGAACCTCCCTCCCTTCCTTGTTTCCTACCTTCCTCCACAAAATCATACCTGCTTCACTGTCTAAGGCCATGTCTTCCAGTCTCCTCCTATAACTAGATTTTGGCAGGAAAGAGGTCTTTGCAGGAGACCCTTTTTTGTCTTGTCACTTGAGCAAAGTTATATTGCAGTGAACCTTAAGCCAGGCACCCCCATGCTCTACTCACCTCTAACCCAAGCACACCTTCAAAATCTTTTGATCACACAATGCCTTGTCTAACTGGGTGGTTCTTTCCAAAGATTATAGAAGTGGAACTGAAGAATAAGTAACAGATGACCAGATCTCTTCCCTAGCTTCACCTTCAGTAATCTCCCAAATAAACTGTGAACACACTGTGTGAGCAAGATAGCATCCACAGAAAGATCGCAAGAAGTCAACAAGTCTGCACACAGTGGGGGTGTTGATGACTGACCCTTTCTCAATAACTAACTAAGATTACGTCTCTTTTCCCTTTAAAAACTCTCATAGCTGAGCAGAATCTTCAGAGTTGGATCTGGGACATGTGTTTACCTTCTTCCCAGAATGCTGGCTTCAGATTAAAAGCAACGTTGGATTTCCACCAATATTTGACTCTCCAACATTGAATGCTGAGCAGTGGTCAGCAAGACCTGAGTTTGGAAACATCTAACTCTTTCACCATCTTTTCACTCCCAGTCAAATTTCATAAATCTCTTGAACGTTGAATCCTGTTTCAGCATCTGCTTCTTAGAGGACCTGAGCTAACACTTGAGTCTAATTATTTACTAGCCTCCTGACCTTGGGCATCTAAGACACCTTTGCCTCAGTCTCCCCATCTGTTAAATAGGCATACTAATAATAATGCCTGTCTCATAGGATTGGTGTGAATTATTTTTTATGTTTCCCCCACTATTAGCAAAAAGTGAGATGCTTATAAATATTTGTTAGATGACTTAAAAGAAGCTCACCATGATCAGTTTAAATGGCAAACTGATGAGCTGTAAAATTCTCTGGGCTAAATTATAAGCTGATATGAAACTGGGTCAGACCATTCTATCCTTGACACAAAGTTATTACCCTCAGTCTATATTTTTCATCACTCTGCAGTCTGTCCTCAAGCAAGGAGACAAAAAAACCAAAACCATAATGAAAATCATTATTCAGGCAGACCTGTGTGTCCCTCTGGATCCAAAGTCAGTCTCCACATTGTAGTTTATGGTTTTACTTCCTTTCCTCAATATTTTGAAATGATCAGTTTTCTTATAAGCTACAATTAATATCCCTTTATTATTTGACTTACTTTCTTTGTCTGTGATGTGCTGATTTTCCCCACCAGAGTAGATTCATTTCTTTTTAGCCTTGTCTGCATAAAGTTAGCCCCTTCAATAGTTCAGTTTGAAATTCTCATTCTCTGAACACATTGCTGTCAACCTAGCATTTTTCCTTTTTATTATAGTCTCAAATCTTTTTTTTCTTTCAAATTTATACTGCTTTGGGCCTAATCTGAAAGCAAGACCTTATGATCAAACCATACCTTCTCATCCTACTTTATATAATTGATGTATTTGTTTTCATTTTGAAAATGACATGCTGATTCAGGAACAAAGCAACGACGCATTGTGTCACATACACAGTGAATGATTCCAAGATCACGGGGAGGAGGGAGAGTTGCTGAAAGTGGTTAGTTTTTGCAGCCACGTTTTAGCTTTTTTCTAACCTTTAAAAAAATTATTTATCTTTAATTGGGGGATAACTGCTTTACAATGTTGTGTTGGTTTCTGCCATACATCAACATGAATCAGCCATAGGCATATACATGTCCTGCTACTCTCGACCCTCCCTCCCGCCTCCCACCCCATCCCACCCCTCTAGGTTGTCACAAAGCACTGCGTTGGAGCTGCCTGTGTCCTACAGCAAATTCCCCCTGGCTATCCGTCTTACATACGGGCATGTCTCTGTCTCAGTGTTACTCCCTCAGCCCATCCCACCTTCTCCTTCCCCACTGCATGCCCAAGTCTGTTCTCTATGTCTGCGTCTCCAGGGCTGCCCTGCAACGAGGTTCATCAGCATCCTCTTTCTAGAGTCCACGTATATATGTTCAGACGTGATATTTGTTTTTCTTTCTGACTTACTTCACTCTGTACAATAGGCTCTAGGTTCATCCACTTCATTCAGCTCAGTTCAGTTACTCAACTGTGTCTGACTCTGTGACCCCATGAACCACAGCACGCTAAGCCTCCCTGCCCATCACCAACTCCCGGAGTTTACTCAAATTCATGTCCATTGAGTCGGTGATGCCATCTAGCTATCTCATCCTCTGTCATCCCCTTCTCCTCCTGCCTGCAATCTTTCCCAGCATCAGGGTCTTTTCAAATGAGTCAGCTCTTCGCATCAGGTGGCCAAAGTATTGGAGTTCCAGCTTCAGCATCAGTACTTCCAATAAATATTCCATATCATTAGAACTAACTCAAATGCACTCCTTTTTATGACTAATTTCCATTGTTTACATGTACCACAACTTAGAGAACTGGTAAAGTAGCTGCACTGAAAGAGAAAGATACTTGCTTTATTTGTAAATGACATTTTTTGGATTATACCTGTGGAAATCAGTTCCTTTCACTGGCTCATTTAGTGTCATGAAAACCTTGGGCATGAATTCCTAGAGGTAATCTATGCCATGTGAATACAACCAGTGATTTGAGACACATTCTAAATGATGGAGATAGTATGAGGTGAAGGTGAAGTCACTCAGTCGTGTCCGAATCTTTGCAACCCCATGGACTGTATCCCACCAAGCTCCTCCATCCATGGAATTTTCTAGGCAAGAGTACTGGAGTGGGTTGCCATTTCCCTCTCCAGGGAGCTTCCTGACTCAGGGATCGAACCCGGGTCTTCCGCATTGTGGGCAGATGCTTTACCGTCTGAGCCACCAGGGAATCCTGAGATAGTATGTATATTTTTAAAAGTTTATAATTAGTGGCAAGTACCTTCCAATATGGGCTTCCCTGATAGCTCAGTTAGTAAAGAATCTGTTGGCAATGCAGGAGACCCCAGATCAATTCCTGGGTCGGGAAGGTCTGCTAGGGAAGGGATAGGCTACCCACTCCAGTATTCTTAGGCTTCCCTGGTGGCTCAGCTGGGAAAGTATCTGCCCACAATGCAGGAGACCTGGGTTCAATCCCTGGGTCAGGAAGATCCCCTGGAGAAAGGCATGGCTACCCACTCCAGTATTCTTGCCTGGAGAATTCCACGGACAGAGGAGCCTGGAAGGCTACAGTCCATGGACTTACAAAGAGCTGGACACAACTGAGCGACTTTCACTTTTCACTTTCACCTTTTCATAATACTAAAACATTGAAAATTATTTTTCTTTCATTAAAGAGTGATCCCAGAGATATTTAACAACTTTTAACTGAACAGTTTTCTACTCATGGTTCCCACTGAGTGCTACATGAAGGGGGCCCCAGTTATCGACATCTGAAGCTGAAGTACTGCATTCGTAGGAAGTTCTCATGTAAGACTACCTTTCAATCTCCCTCTTTAGTATTACAGAATCAGTGAAGAACTATATCATAGGAGATTGTAACAGATGATAAACTGTCAGAATGCAATATTTTGGAATCAAAAGGCGCATATTATAGCGCACTTATTTTGTGATTTCAGATGGCTCCCATTGAGTTATAGTGCAAACCAAATATACAGGCATTCTGGGAGAACAATTGAAATTGATATAAAAAGCTAACGATTGTATTACTGGAATTGATGCTCATATTGAAAATACTGCTAAAGAGGGTGCGGCATGGTAGGATATACGTTATGCCAAAAGGATCTCCTTCTTCACGGGAGGCTTTGATTGAGATTACATTTTGATTTCATGACATTATTCAACTTCTTGATTCAGGTAAATTTCTTGTTTATGTCTCCCTAGTTTATTTTAAACCTCATCTATAATAATCACAGTGGTATATCAGGCATTCTAAATTCATGGTTGTCTACATAGTATCTTTTCTGATGGTAGTTAGGCCAGAAGCATAGTTCTGGTTTCTAAGGCTGTCTTGAAGTGGTTTGTTGAAAACAATTTCACTGGTGATCAGTTATATCTGCATCACCAGAAAATTCTATGCTGGCTACCTCCCATCTTTTATGTCTTAACTTATATGTTACTTCTGTGAAATTTCTTCTGGAGTCTACGGATTGTGCTTGGAGCCCTAGCTATGCCCTCCCTTAGTATTTGAGAATTCATCTCTCATTGTCCTTATGATTTTATAATATAGCTGTGGTTTAATTATCTTGTTCCTCAACTGGACTGCAAACTCTGTGAGGTTGGTGGCTGTCTAATTCTTGTTCAGTATGCACCATAAGCCTTCAGGACAAAATTGGCATGTAGCAAATTTTCTGTTGATTTACTGAATGTCTATGTAAATGAGCAATCATGGAGACCTAGCTATAATCTTATTTGGTATTCATTTATGCACAAGTTCTCTGCCCTTTTATGCTATGAACCATTTATAGACATGACCTGGCCCTTCCTTTATAACATATATAACATAAAGCTTCATACAAAGTAGATGAATAAGCATCTGCTGGAAGAACAGCTGATGACTTGATAATCCACATTGTATTGGAAAGGTACTGGGTTAAGTTCCAAGGGGCCTTATCTGTGGTTTCTGCTTTAACGGAAACTATTTGTCCTTTGGGATTAAAACCTTAGCTCTTTCTTGCAATAGAATGCTCTTCTGATTAGGTGAGATACAAAACTTTATCACAAATAGAAGAAGCCTGGTTGATATAGAATGGAACAATTACAAGGCTAGCACCTGGGGTGACAAAGGAAAAGCTCAGATTAACAGGCTAACGCAAACAAGATGTGATCAGTCTTCTCTGCTGTAGCAATATCTATAACAAAGAAACAATGGGTCACTGTCTCCCACCCAGACTTGTCGCTTGTTACCATCCTCTGTTATGATAAACCCAGTGACTCTAGAGGTAACATACATAGGCTTTTCATTCAGGCTGAGCAAATATAAACTCTACACGGAGAGTTCTCAGATATTAAATCTATCTCATGAGGATTTAAAATAAAGCTCTCTTGTAATCTATATCTAAAAATACACATTCTCATATGTGTATATTTTGTATATTACAATGAGTTCATAACATATATATTGTATGTATATGGGTATGAGTGAGATCCACAAGGCTTTTATCACATAACATACAAAATTCATTTCTTAATAAATAACATTGTAGCCAATAGTATAGGCAATGCTTGCTATTGACTTTGTTTTGCTTTTTGTGAATTTTATTTGAAGCTACTTTCTTCTTAAAAAGAGGCCCAATTGGATTAACACATTCTGTGAAACCAGTCATAGAGCCAAGAGATGAGATTGAAAGTTTAGACTTTACCACATATCAAGAGTGACAGCAAGCTAGGGATATCTGAATATCTCTAGCAATATATATATTTTTTAAACTGGCATTGAGAAAAGTCATCTTAGGATAACTTATCCTCCAGTTTTAAAATAGCTCTCTGGGGAAAATAAATATTACCTTCTTTTGAGAAACCTTCCAACCTTGTGTTGTTGGCTGCACTGCAGAAATTATGACTGTACTTTTAAAAAATCTTGTCTTGATCTTCTCAACACATCATTAATTTGCTATTAAACTACCTGCTTTACAAAGTTTATTTTGTAGCATGGCATGATTCTTTCTCTCCTTAGTGATCTCTGGAGACAACAAATTACAATGTAAGATAACAAATGACTAGAACTTGGCAGATATAATATTTCTGTTGCTTTCCCTGCTTCCATTGAGATGCTGTCAATCCCTAACAGTATTATAAACAGATGGCTAATTGTTACAAAGTTATGTATTGTTAATGCAGAAACTTGCCTCCTTCTTGGGAACATATGGTTTAAAAAGTAATCTTACAGCATTTATAAGGATAATACAAACCCAGGACTAGTTCCAAAGAGTGGGAGGGCAGTCTGAGTAATTTGTGAATTTACATTTTATCTTATACTCTCTTAAGGATGCAGATTGGGTTTTTGAAGAGGTAAGGAGTTTGGATATAACCCAGCATTGTAGTTTGCTAGGGCTACTGTCACAAAGGACCACAAACTGGGTGGTTTGAAACACCAGAAATTTATTGTCTCTCAGTTCTGGAGTCTAGCAGTCTGAGATTATGGTGTCCACAGGACCACGCCCTCCCTGGGGAGGCTCCAGGGGGGATCTCCCCAGTCTCTTCCAGCTCCCGGTGGCTGACGGGTGCCCACAGTGTTCCTGCCTTGTGGATCCATCACTCCAGTCTCTGCCTTTGTCCTCAGATAGGGAGGGCACTCCCCAAGGGTTTGTGTCCAAATTCCTTCTTCTTGTAAGAACACCAGTCAGTGCACTGCAGCTTGCCCTACTCCAGTGTGACCTTAACGACTACTGCACTTGCCAAATAAGAACACACCCCCAGGTTCCAGGGAAAAGGAATGCCACCTACCACTTAAAGGGGATGCAGTCTAACCTGTGGACTTTCCTGGTAGCTCAGCTGGTAAAGAGTCTGCCTGCAATGCAGGAGACCCCGGTTCAATTCCTAGGTCAGGAAGGTCCCCTGGAGAAGGGATAGGCTACCCACTCCAGTATTCTTGCCTGGAGAATCCCTATGGACAGGGTAGCATGGCAGGCTCTAGAACATGGGGGTCACAAAGAGTCAGACATGATTGAGCGACTAAGCACAGCACGGCACAATCTAACCAATATATCCAGGAACTTGTTAAAATACACTGCATAACATCTAGTTTTCTTCTTAGCAGAGTTCTTCTACTCTAAGCAAACAGAAACATCAATACTAGAAAGCCCTTGTTTTCATGTGGGGAGTATTTTTGTTCTAATTAATGTCTATTCTTTGTCCTTGAAAGCAATACCTCATTAGTTCAATGTATCTGGGTCAGAGAGTCCATCAGTCTGCAAGGGGATCAAACCAGTCAATCCTCAAGGAAATCAGTCCTGAATATTCATTGGAAGGACTGATGCTGAAGCTGAAGCTCCAATACTTTGGCCACCTTATGTGAAGAACTGACTCACTGGAAAAGACCCTGATGTTGGGAAAGACTGAAAGCAGGAGGAGAAGGGGATGACAGAGGATGAGATGGTTGGATGGCATCACTGACTCGATGGACATGAGTTTGAGCAGGCTCCGGGAGTTGGCAATGGACAGGGAGGCCTGGCGTGCTGCAGTCCATGGGGTCACAAGGAGTCATACATGACTGAGCAGCGGAACTGAACTGAACTGACGTGGGTCAGAGATGAGCACAGAATTGAGTTTTAAAGGTTTTGTATTGTGCAGTCAAAGCTGGAAGGATTTCTCAGAGTCGGGTCTCTGAAGGGAATCAACATTGCGCAT
Organism: Capricornis sumatraensis; assembly: GCF_032405125.1. Lineage (NCBI taxonomy): Eukaryota > Metazoa > Chordata > Mammalia > Artiodactyla > Bovidae > Capricornis > Capricornis sumatraensis. The sequence goes on along the minus strand of NC_091073.1, from coordinate 115,256,638 downwards.
GTTCTTGCTTTGACTCACGTGTTTTAAATGTTACTAACAGGTACAGTAACTGTCTGCATCGGATACAAAATACTGTTGCTAGAGCATAAACCGTAGATGATAATTTCCTGAGAGATGTAGATAGGCATTAGAGATTCACTGATTTTTCTAGAGTTCTGTCTGGTTTTACTTTATTCAAGTTCAAGTGCATTGTGTCAGAGTTTTATTTCTGAACTTTAGCCTCTAAATGATAGGTGGGCTTTGCTTCTTAGAGGCAAATATCCACAACAATCCTTAAGATCCCTGCTCTCAATTAACAGTAGGCTCCAACAAGAGCAGAACTTCTACCTACGGTGTCAAGTTCTCGGTCATTTGTTGTCCGACCAATTCTGGCTCTTACAAAATCAGCCCTACTCAGTCATTTAGTCCTAACAGCTATCAGGTTCCTTCTGATAACACGATCTATGAAAATTCAGAGTCATGATTATAGTAATTTTGTAAAAGTGCAAATATTTTCAAATTAAGTGCATAGCATTTGAAGCCTTTTGCCATCAGCAATGCAATATGTTATCTAAACAATATGATACCTGACTATTTCAACCTTAAAGAAGACTAGAGATAATACATTTTAAGACTGAATTTAAAACATAGTAAAGCAATAACATTAACATGGATATCACACAGCCACAGGGGTAATAATCACATATATTAGAAAAAAACAATTGTGCAATTTAATGTCAAAATATAGGAAACATCTCTTTTGACCTTTTCATAGTTTTATTTTAGTGGCAGACTTCAAGGAATTTAACCAGGATAAAGCTACTGCTGCTCAGTTGCTTCAGTCGTGTCCAACTCTCTGCAACTCCATGGACTGTAGCCCACCAAGCTCCTGTGTCCATGGGATTCTCCAGCAAGAATACTGGAGTGGGCTGCCATGCTCTCCTCCAGGGTATCTTCCTGATCCAGGGATTGAACCGGGATCTCTTAAGTCTTCTGCGTTGGTAGGCAGGTTCTTTACCACTAGCACCACCTGGGAAGCCTCACCAAGATAATCAGGGATAACAAATATATGGAACCATTAAGTGAGTCCTCTGATTAGCCAACCTCTTTTTCAGGTCCCCTGCTTAGCAGCTGAGATGCTCCTGGAGTTAGTATGGCCTAAGCCCTGAGCCCTGTTTCTTTTTATTCAGGTGTTTCCAACGTGCAGTCAAGGTTAAGAACCATGACCGAGCAGGAGGCAGCAGGAACTCACCCAGGCTGAGCTCAGTTGAAGAACTGAGCAATGTACCAGGTCACGCCTTGATTTAGCAAGGAAAACCATTTATCTTAGGGATCCAGATGGTTTCTTGGACCTCCAACTATCAAGCAGAGCTTGGATATAGGACAGAGAAGGCATTCTTTATTTAGGATGAGAGACTTTGTCCCAGGGGGTCTGCATTAGAGAGGCAATATCACTTCTGTGGGGGTTGCATAGCCCATAGAGAGGGCAGGATCTCTGTTAGAAAAAGACCACGTTTGAATCTGCATGGGAAGAATTTCAAGTATCAGAGGCCCAGGCTTCTCTGGCGTCTCTGACAGACTGTGAGTGTAAGATTTTTGGAAGGCTGAGTATAGGTAGGTGTTTCATTTTTCACACTTTTCTTTCCAGGGAAAGCAGCGTCATGCTTCAGTAGGAAAATAGATGGCAAAGGGGATTTTATACGGCAGTTTGAATAGTTAATGTTCACCAAAGCCTAGAGAAAGTATATGCTTCAAGAAAGCAAGTTTCTGGGAGAAGTATGAGGCAGTGATGCCAATCAGAGCTTCGAAAGGCTCAGTTTTGAAGGAGCTGACTCCTGGCAGAAGGAGTAATCTCCTGAGGGGAGATTTCTTCCACTTCAGTTCGTAAGTTATGTAGGGACATGGAGTAGCCTAGACTAGTCAGCTTCCAGGGAAGCTCACAGCCAGAAGTTCTCTTCCTCTCTATTTTTTGAAGTCTATTCTCCTTCCCTTAGACATAGTTAAGTCTCCACCAACTAGAGTGTGTTTTACAGAAATAAGACGAGTCACATTTGTAATTCAAAATTCTTTCATAGTCAAATTAAAAAAAATATTTTTAAGTGAATTAAAATTTTATTTTAATATTTATCCCCTTGTATCCAAAATAATTATTTCACATTAAAAAAAAATAAAACAGGGGTAAACCTGACCAAAGAGGTGAAAGACTTGTATGCTGTAAACTATAAAGTGTTAATACAGGAAATTAAAGATTAGTCAAAGAAATGCAAAGATAACCCATGCTCTTCGAGTAGGAGAATCAGTATTGTTAAAATGGGCCATACTACCCTATCAAATTTTTCCCACGACATTTTTCACAGAACTAGAGCAAATAATCCTAAAATTTATATGAAACCATAAAAGGCCCAGAATTGCCAAAGCAAGCCTGAGGAAAAAGAACAAAGCAGGAGGCATATCCCTTCACAGACTTCAGATAACACTATAAAGTAATCAAAATGCTGTGATATTTGGACCAAAGCAGACATATGGATCAATGAAATAGAATAGAGAGCCCAGAAAGAAACCCACATACTTATAGCCAATTAATCTTCGATAAAGGAAGCAAGCATATACAATGGGAAAAAGACAGTCCCTTCAGCAAGTGGTCTTGGGACCATTCGGAACCACTTAGGGAAGCTGGACAGCTACATGTAATCCAATGAAGGTAGAACCCACCCTCATGCCATTTATAAAAATAAACTCAAAATGGCTTAAAAAGTGACATATAAGACATAATACCATAATATTCCTAAAAGAGATCATAGGCAAAACTCTCTGGTATAAATGATATTACTGTTTTCTTAGGTCATTTCCCAAGGTAATAGAAATAAAAACAAAAATTAAAAAGTAGGACTTAATCAAACTTACAAGTTTTTACACAGCGAAGGAAACCATCAACAAAATGAAAAGGCAGTCTATTAAATGGCAGAAAATACCTGCAAACAACCAACAAAGGCTTAATTTCCAAAATACAGAAACAGCTGATACAACTCAACAAAAACAACAAAATAACCCAACCAAAAAATAGGCAGAACGCCTAATAGATATTTCTCCAAAGAAGACATACAGGTGGCTAACAAGCATGTGAAAAGATGCTCAACATTGCTAATTATTAGAGAAATGCAAACCCAAACTACAATGAGATACCATTTCACACCAGTCAAAATGGACCATTAAAGTCTACCAATAACAAATTCCGGAGTGGGTATGGACAGAAGGGAACTCTCCTACTGTTGGTGGGAATATAAGTTGATGCAGCCACTATGGAAAACATTATGGAGTTTTCCCCAAAAAACTAAAAACAGAGTTGCCATATAATCTAGCAATCCCATTTCTGGGCATTTACCCAGAAAAAACTAAAATTCCAAAAGATAAATGCCCCCCTGTGTTCACAGCAGCACTATTCACAATAGCCAAGACATGGAAACCGCCTAGACGTCCATCGACAGATGAATGGATAAAGACGTGGTACACGTAGGCAGAACGGAGGATTATTCCGCCATAAAAAGAATGGGGTAGTGTCACTTGCAGCAACATGAGTGGGCCTGGAGATTATCACACTAAGTGATGAAAGTCAGAAAGAAAGAGAATGACAAATACCGTGTGATGCCGCTTACACACAGAATCTAAAATATGACACAAACTCGCAGGCAAAGAAAAGACTCACGGTTGCCAAGGGAAGGCGGGAGGAGGGATGGACTGGGAGGCTGGGATTAGCAGATGCAAACTATTAATATGGAATGGATAAACAGCAAGGTCCTCCTAACAGGACAGGAAACGCTATTCAATATCCCATGATACATCATAATGGAAAACAACATAGAAAAGAATGTATATATATTGTGTATAACTGAATCACTTTGCTGTATAACGGAAATTAACACAACACGTTAAATCAATTATCCATCAATAAAAGAAAATATCTGTCACAACAACCACAGTTTGAGTACCCAACAGTCATATGGACTATGGACAGTGCCTATTACCTTGTCCTAAGAATGTAACATTAACAGCAGCTGGGGTTTTTTTATGTTTTTCTAAATGTTGTGAGCATGCAGTTGGTGCTTTGATCACTTTACGTGTTTTAGCAAAAAGTAGGACTTGAAGAGACTATAGCCTAGAGGAATAAACTCTAAACTGATGTTTTGATTTCTGTCTCTTTTTTAATTGGCTCAACACTCTAGTACAGAGAGGGTGATAATGAATCATCAACCTCTAACTTTTTATAAAGTTAAAAAAAATACACTACTGCCTCTGTTTTCAAAAAACAAGTAGCATGTATTTTCAAAAATTTACTAGAAATTCATATTGTTGTGCTTCAAGGTGAAATAAGAGCAGCCCTTCTCTACCCATACTTCAGTTACCCTCAGTAAAAGGAAACAAATTCGTATTTAAGAATCACAACATAAGAATTAGCTGGTAAAATTGCCAAACTGATCTGAGGGTAGGGATACAAGCTATCAACACAGAAACATCTTGCACAGTGTGTGTAATTGATCTAAACTATCTTTGATTTACCATTTGCTCCAAGCTTGAATTGTTCTCTAAGTTTCAAATGTTATTTGTAAAACAGTGAACCAAGTCTTCTACAAGACCGTCTTATTTTCTTAGTTTCCAAGTCTTATTACTGTATTACTCTAAGTCAAACTTTGCAACTCTCGGTCACATTTAAGCATAAACATGTTCACCGATATTATGTTAAAATGTGTCGAGTACAGTGTGTTCAGTCTTCGGTATCAGGAAGCACACTTTGTACAACCAGATGCTTAATCAATGAAAGTCCAAATTAACTATAAAAAAGAAATAAATATTCTAAGAGCTAAAGGCACAGTATTTACGGATCATAAACTCAAACCATCAGGTAATACAGACTATTAAATTTTATGGGAAATGACTCACCCAGAAAATAGTCATAGCAGATTTCAGATCATGGAACAACTGTGCCAAACCAGAGTCTAGTGCTCATGGTACAAAGCAGCTTAATTTATGCTTTTTAAGTGGAAACATCACACGTATTCAAGCTTCTAAATTGGATTCCACTACTTTAGAATTTGTGAAAACTCAGAAAAGGGTTTTGTTGAAATTTACTTGAGTTTTGTCAAGGGAATAAATAAATAGGGTTTTAACAGCAGTGGTTAATCTACTCAAGAAAACAAGCTATTTTTAAGGATTTAAAGCACAGTGCTTTCTGCGAATGTACAAATGGGTCAGCTCTATGCCTTAAAATAGGCCCTCTAAGGCATTTCCTTTGTTTTATCCATGATTTTGAATTAAGCCTACAACTGAAGTCAATAAGCTTGCATTTCTTTCAAAAGAGTACTTTGGTGATTCCTAAATTCCTCTCCAGTTAAGTCTTCACTAGTGAATTATGGTTGCATATTACTGGAGAGTGATGGCCTGGAAACTGGTGGGGCTGCTTTGGTACTTCAGGAAATAAGTGACATTGGAAGACAGTAAATAGAAGGAAGGTGGTATCTTAGCCTCACTACCCCTGAGACTGAGAAAGGCACTGTAATGCAAGCCCCTTCTTGAGAATTTAAATGTGACACAGGGGGTGCTATGCTCTATCTGTGAGCCAACGTTCAACTTGTTTCTAGTTCTACTTGAGTTTCAGTTTAAAGGGGTGGAGGTTGGAGGAAAAGAAAAATAAAAGTGCAGAAAAGATGACAGCATCAAATCCACAGTCTCACAAGTACCAAAATGTCTACATTTCAGTAAAAAATGGCTCATCACACCGAGAAATAAGAGGATCTCAAATTGAAGAAGAAAATAGAAAGAACATCAAAAGAGCCCGACACCGAGATGACAGGGATGTTAAGGTTATCTGTAAAGATCTTAAAGCAGTTGTTTTACGAATGCTTCAATGAGCAATTACAGAAACATGCTTTGTAAATGAAAAACAGAAAGTCTCAGCCAACAAAAAATGTGATCCATAAGAAAGTCACCATATAGGCTACTCAATCTCAACATTAGAGGATAAAAATGTTAATTTTAAAGTATCTGAAACTTTGGTAAGAGTCAACATGAATGAGAAGTTTAGAGAAAGCAGGGTCGCTCTATGTTATTTTCCATCTAATGATGTTGCTATATCACTCACAGATTGATGAGTCGTAACTTTCCAAGACATCCTAACAGAGTTTTGAAATGGTACAGAAAATTTATCATCCTCCTCCACAATTTCAGTTTGCAAATGGGAAGAGTAGACAGACCCTGATAAGAAGATACCAGTTATTAGAGTGACAGAAAACAGTTCGGGTCTTGGGGATAGAATTCAGACAGCTGGTGGCAAGCGTACAGATGCTCCTGTGGAGAACTCCACTTTGTTGTATTAATTAATTAATTCACCAGTTAATGCTACAGAAAGTTCAGCTTTGTGATGCTAACCTAAAGCCTTACATATATCTCTCTTCACGCTGGAATTCACGGAATTAGCAAAAAGGCAAACCGAAAAGACTAAAAGACCAAGAGACTAAAGACGGCTAAAAAGTTGATCATGATGTGGATTATTTCAAGAAATTATATCTTGGGACTCACACCAGGATAAGTAGTTAGTTCCCCCACTATCTACATTTGCAGCTATGCTGCAAAAAAGGAATCCAGAAATTGATCCTTATCATGTTAAAGATATATTGTCAGGTAAAGGTTAATCTGTTCTCAGAACAGTCTTAAAAAGTCAGAAAAATGTATTATTTTTGAAATATTTCTGTTAAAAGTGAAAATAGAAACATTTCTTTGTGCTTACATAAGGGTTAATCTTTCATAGTGTTAAATGCTGCCTTTTTCCATCACACTCTCTCCCCTGGTGGTACCCGATCATTAAGTTGTTACCGCAGGCTGAAACAGCCCGGCAGTTTGCAAGGCTATCACAGCCGACTCTTCTAAGTTTCCATGTCACCATCCTAATGCCAAATGCGTGCCTACAGATGAAAGGGACTCGAGGGAAGTGATGGCACACATCTTGCCTTCTTGACGGTGGACATGACCTCCTGGTAGGAGTGGGTGTGATGTGGGGTGTAAAAAGAGCAGGAATGTGAGGGTAGAGAGCTGCTCACTCAGGAATGGCCCACGCTGCTGGCCAGGCAGGGGAAGCAGACTTCCTTGGACGTTTCTGTTCTGCAACTAGGAGCCCGCGGATCTTTATGGAGACAAAGATTATGACTCACTCCACCTTCTCTGGCCCTACAATGCAAACACCGCTGCATCGGCTATTTACTTAATGACAGGCTGATCTCAGAAGGGGACAGTCAGAACCACAATCTGTTTTCCCGCCTTTTATTGGAAAGCAGCCATGTCCATCCCTTTATGTATTTTCTGCGGTACTTGCACCTACAGTGATAGCTTAGTAGATACTACGGAGAGTTACTGCTGGCAAAGCCTAGGAAATGATTATCTGACTCTTTCAGAAAGTCTGCCAATCCCTATCCAGAAGGAGCACAGAAACACAACCGCGATTCCTGCTCCGCAAAGAACAGTGGTGGTGAAACAGACTATGTTCTTTTAAAAGTTTGAATTCCTAAGTGTTACCTCAAATGTGATTAATTTGTTTCCCCCTATAAACACTCATGCTGAAAAATCAAATTACTCAATCTGTTGGTATATTAACATTCATAATTGTGTTTATTGAAACACATGGTCATTTACTTGATGAAAATGTAATACTGGCTTTGAAATATTTCATCTGTGCAGACTGTTGTTAACGACGTGACTGTATTATGCTAATGGTCACTTCAGAAAAATGCAAGTTATAAAATAGCAACAGAATGTTGCTGTTTCATGCCGTTTTTACAGTAGAATCTCAATGATATATTAAATCAATCATATTTACTATACTTCGAGGACAAATTTTACTGAACAATTATCATCCCAATTTAATATACTTCTCAGAAGATTTAGCTGGAGCCTGATGTCACTGATGTGATTCACAATCTCTAATATAGAGATGTTTAAGGCTCCTTTGACTTTGAATGCATTATTTTAAAATATAAATAAAATTAACATTTCTTTCAAACTGCCAACAGCACAGCTATTCACTTAAAGGTTTAGTGTTGTGTGTATGAATTATGAATCCTTACCAATTCTGAAAATTTTTGTTCCCTGGTACTTAAGCTTTCTCTGTGTTTCTATAATTTGGAACCATTTCAAGAAGTTAAATATTCGGTTATGTTTTCCTACCATTAAATAAAGTTTGAAACTCAAATGCCTTTTAGAATCCAGGCAGGCCAAATTTTCACCAGAAAGTCTTTGGCGTGGAAGTAACATATTTAAGTATTCAAAAATTATTTTTAAATTGCGAAAATTATGGTCTTCCCCTTGCCCTCAGAGATGAGTGTAGTTACTGCAGCTATTAGAAGTAACAGTATTATTGATAGAAAGGTGGAGCTAGTGATAAAGAATCCGCTTGCCAACGCAGGAGATGCGGGTTCAATCCCTGAGTTGGGAAGATACCCTGGACTAGGAAATGGGAACCAACGCCAGCATTCCTGCCTGGAAAACTCCATGGACAGACGAGCCTAGTGGGTTATAGTTCATGGGGCTGCAAAGAGTCAGATATGACTGAGCGTGCATGTGCGTGCACACACACACACACACACACACACCAGTATTATTAATATACAGATGTGGAGATAAACCCAGCACTTGTGGGGTCATCCAGATAGCCCTTCTCCCATCTAAGAACAGGCTGTACTATCTGATGTATCCATAACAACTTGTCCTTATCAAAATTTTATTCAAAATCCACCAGTGAACTTACTGCTTGTGTTTCTTTTGTTCCTCATAAAAGATAGGGAAAATACTCTCCCCTAATTATGTGCGTGCTCAGTCGTTCAGTCGTGTCCGATTCTTTGAGACCCCATGCACTGTAGCCCTCCAGGCTCCTCTGTCCATGGGATTTCCCAGGCAAGAATACCGCACTGGGTTGCCATTTCCTCTTCCAGAGGATCCTCCAGACCCAGGGATCGAACCCTCGTCTCCTATGTCTCCTGCATTGGCAGGCAGATTCTTTACCACTGAGCCACCTGGGAATCCAGCCCCCCTCCTCACAGGATGGCCACTTTCCAGCTGTTTGACCTTTGGCAGATTATTTCATTGGGATGTTAACATCATTTTCAGTAAAATGGGAATAATCTTCTGTCCACCTCCATGCTTGTGAAGAGCAAATGAGCTATGTGTTTAAAACACCAAGCAAGTTATATGGCATATATGACGTGAAAAAAAAGTGTGTGTTTTAGAAATAGTAAAGAATTAATTGTAAGGTTGATCAGTGTGAACTGTGTTTCTATAATTTTTAATTTCTGAGTTAGCTTGATTTATGACTTAAACTGTTTTGCTGGGCTTCCCAGGTGGCGCCAGTGGTAAAAAATCTGCCTGCAAATGTAGGAGACACAGAGACCCAGGTTCGATCCCTGGGTTGGGAAGATCCTCTAGAGAAGGGCGTGGCAACCACTCCAGTATTCTTGCCTGGAGTATCCCATGGACAGAGGAGTTAGGTGGGCTACAGTCCATGGGGTCCCAAAGAGTCGGACATAACTGAGCACTCACACACAAACTGTTTGGTTAAATGTGTGATATTTTAGAGATATTAAGGTTGATGATTTTTAAAAGAAAGCATATATCATTATCTGGATTAGTAAGAATTTCTATCTTTTTATGTCATTGAAGCCCAATACTTGTAAATACAGTTAATCCACACTTTGAAAATTTATTTAAACCTCCTATTTATGTATGAATAGCTTTTATGTATTCTTCAAGATTTCAGATGATCTTAACATTCTTGCTGCAATTTGAATGACTTCTATTTGGGAATTGCTCAAATAATCTCCTAGTCACAACCTGGATGCTGGCATATGGGTAAATCTAGACAATATTTTTAGCTAAAGCCTTTTCAGTTATATAATAATTTTCAGCTAAAATATTTGTTTTGAACTTTGCCCACATTTTCTCAGACCACCATTCAAACCCTTGAATTTCCTACGTTCCTCATGTTGAAGAGTAAGGAACACTCATACATGCTTGGTCTCTCTGACCCTATGGACTGTAGCCCACCAGGCTTCTGCAGGCAAGAATATTGGAGTAAGCTGCAGTGTCCTCCTCCAGGGGATCTTCCCAATCTAGGATCAGACCTGCGTCTGCTGCCTTTCCTGCATTGCAGGCAGGTTCTTTGCTGCTGAGCCACCAGGGAAGCCCCTGATAGCTTGGTAAAATTGGGAGCAGGGAACTTCTCTGCAGCGCAGTCTATGAAAGCGACTGTGCTTCGTCTTGGGTCGTTAGTTGCCTTTCTGTATTTTGCAGCACTATCCAGCTGGGAAGCCTCTTCAGAACCTGTTCCCCTCCCTCTATGGTAGGGGCTCACAAAATTCTCTCTGGTCCGTTCTCACAAAAAAGGATGCACCTTACACACCAAGAATGGCTGAATGGACACAGAACTTCTGCCAAATGCTAGGAGTTTCTGTTGACAGTCACTTACCTTAGTATTGTCAAAGATCCAGCTACTTAAAAATATCCAAATATGCCATTTTTTTCTGTTATCATTATATAGACTCAGAAAGTCAAGCAAAGAAATGAGACAATTTTCTGTACAATCAGGAAAGAAAAATGGCTTCAATTCTTCAATTTGCATTTGCCTCACTTGTCTAAGATATTGCTTGAGCAGGGGGCAGGTGGTGGTGGTGGAAATTTACTAAGGCTTTCTATTATATTGATTACTTTTAAAACTAATAATTTTTTTTGACAGTTTTCTCAAGGAATCTCCGCTGAAGGCCTAATTGAATTTGAAGCCTTAGGTAAAGCTATTTGTATTTTTACACCATGAGTTCACCTAGATTACACTTAAAAAACTTTGCAAGTGATTTCCTTCTGTGTTCAAGCCTCAGAATAGTTTCTCTATTCATAGATTCATGGGGCTTAATTTCCAATTGCTATTAGAGAACACTTATGTTACCACCTTCTGTTCATCCCAGACCAGAATCTAGACACCATCCTGGACAAAGTCCTCGAGGTTTGATCTGAGTCTCATACTTCCCTTTGCTTGTCATCCTCACTCATCACTGCTCTACTAGATTACAACCTACATCTGAGCCCTAATCAATTCACCCTTTCCATGGCAACCAGCTTCAAATCTTGATGCTGGAGAAGACTCTTGAGAATCCCATGGACAGCACAGAGATGAAACCAATCAATCCTACAGGAAATCAACCCTGAATATTCATTGGAAGGTCTGATGCTAAAGCTGAAGTTCCAATACTATTCCAATATGAAGAGCCAACTCACTGGAAAAGACCCTGACACTGGGAAAGGTTGAGGGCAGGAGGAGAAGAGAGTGGCACAGGATGAGATGGTTGGATGGCATCACTGACTCTGCGGACATGAAGTTGAGCAAATTCCAGGAGATACTGGGGGACAGAGGAGCCTGGAGTGCTACAATTTATGGGGTCACAAAGAGCTGAACACGACTGAGTGACTGAACAAAAACAAGGGCAACCAGAGTGACTTTCTTAAACACAAAGTGACCCTTATCTCTCTCCTACTTAAAATCCTTCAACTCCCCACAAGAGCTTTTGGGATAAGGTTCTAAACACCTTAGCTTAACACATGAAACTCCTGTTTAAGGCTGTATTACCTTGTTCCTTATCTCCCTCCATAGCCCTCTGGGCACTCCTCAAAAGAGCTCTGTGAAAATGCTCATAGTTAATCAGATCTTCTCTGCCCCAAGGTACAGCTCTCAAGTGGGGGGATGTGGCATTCCAGGGGATATTTGGCAGTGTCTGGAGAATCTCACTTGCCACGCTGGCATCTCACGGTCAGAGATGCAAAATGCCAAGGAGGAGAAATCCTGCCCTAGACCAACCTTTATAGCTTTATCCACTTTCTCTCACTCTTCATTTGAGACTAACCTTCAGATTTACTCTTGCTTCTTGTAAGAATAGCTATGACAAACCTACACAGTATATTAAAAAGTAGAGACATAATTTTGCCAACAAAGTCATTTGACTGTATAGTCAAAGTTATGGTTTTCCCAGTAGTCACGTATGGATGGGAGAGTTGGACTATAAAGAAAGCTGAGCGCCGAAGAATTGATGCTTTTGAACTGTGGTGTTGGAGAAGACTCTTGAGTCCCTTGGATTGCAAGGAAATCAAACCAGTCCATCCTAAAGGAGATCAATCCTGAATATTCATTGGAAGGACTGGTGCTGAAGCTGAAGTTTCAATACTTCGGCTCAGACTTGGATACAACTTACCGACTGAACAAGAATAACAAGTAGAGCACTGCCTCTGGAAATATTCCTGTGACACCCACGGCCCGGTCTCATTCAGTCCTTAACTCTCATCTCTGTCCTTCACCGCTTCAGTCTTACTCCGCAGATCCACTGCCATAACTTTCACCTTCCTTACTGCTCTGGTTAGCTTCTTTTCTCATTGACAGATTTTAGGATACTTTGGGATATAATCTTTGGAATCCACTGAGTGGCCAACAAATGCTCACCGATTCCACTCATGAATAAAGGTAATTAGAGCAAGTTGGTATTTCCAAGAAAATCAACACCATAGTAAAATGACTGTAAGTTCTTAGAGCCCCTATAGTTATATTGACTTATTTATAAAACGCCTTTGGGACAGAGCAGAATTTCACCTATGAAAAAATTCACAGGGGGAAAAGGAAGACATCATTAAAATATATTAGTAAGGGGGCTATGACTATGTGTGGCTCAGGCGGTAAAGAATCTGCCTGCAATGCGGGAGACCTGGGTTCGATCCCTGGGTAGGGAAGATCCCTTGGAGGAGGGCATGATAACCCACTCCAGTTATTTTTGTCTGGAGAATTCCATGGACAGAGATGCCTGGCAGGCTACAGACCATGGGGGTCTCAAAAAGTCAGACATGACTGAGTGACTGAGCACAGCACACTCATTTTCCTACAGTTTCAGTTTTATATGCTGAGACTAGGACAGTCGTTAAGTGTGAACGATGAAGAAGCTGAAGTGTAAATAATGGACCATAACTTCATGCAAGTCTAAACATTACCACTCATCTATTTGCCAAATATTTATGTTGGCCTGTATCTGTCAGCTACTGCACTGGTTCTGAGCAAAGAGTCCTGTGCCTGGGCTCATGAAGATGCAGACTGGTGAAAAACACACACAATATAGCAATGTTGTCAGTGGGAATTACAAACAGTGATGATTACTATGAGGGGAGGGAAAGGTGTTAGGATACCTGATAGAGTGAGGGGGAGGGCGTGGCTGATTTAAAGAGTCAGCGTGTTCGGGCACGCTAAGTCATTTAGTCGTGTCAAACTCTTTGAGACACTGGACTATATAGCCCACCAGGCTCCTCCTTCCGTGAGATTCTCCAGGCAAGATTGCCATGCCTGCCTTCAGAGGATCTTCCAGACCCAGGGATTCAGCCCGAGTCTCTTATGTCTCCTGGTAGGTGGGCTCTTTACCACTAGTTGCACTTGGGAAGCCCTGAAGAGGCAGTAGAGGCTTCTAAACAGTGATGCTTTCGGAGCTGATTCCAGACTGGGGAAGGAGGTGTTGGGTGGCGAATGGGTGTGACAGCTAGGAGAGAAGAAGGAGACAAAGCCTGAGGTGGGAGTGGGCTGGTGTATTTGTGGGCTGAGAGAGACCGGTGTGCCTGAAACACTGGGGGCAGGGAAGTTGGGAGGGAATGGGGCTGGGGAAGTGAGCAGGGACTTTTAGGTCAATGTTAAATGTTTGTGACTTTAGGGTGGAAACATTCAGAAGAGCCCTTACATGTATCAGTTCAGTTCAGTTCAATTCAGTCGCTCAGTCATGTCTGACTCTTTGCGACCCCATGAATCGCAGCACACCAGGCATCCCTGTCCATCACCATCTCCCGGAGTTCACTCAGACTCATGTCCATCGAGGCCGTGATGCCATCCAGCCACCTCATCCTCGGTCATCCCCTTCTCCTCCTGCCCCCAATCCCTCCCAGCATCAGAGTCTTTTCCAATGAGTCAACTCTTCGCATGAGGTGGCCAAAGTACTGGAGTTTCAGCTTTAGCATCATTCCTTCCAAAGAAATCCCAGGGTTGATCTCCTTCAGAATGGACTGGTTGGATCGCCTGGCAGTCCAAGGGACTCTCAAGAGTCTTCTCCAACACCACAGTTCAAAAGCATCAATTCTTCGGTGCTCAGCCTTCTTCACAGTCCAACTCTCACATGCATATGTGACTACAGGAAAAACCATAGCCTTGACTAGACGGACCTTAGTCGGCAAAGTAATGTCTCTGCTTTTGAATATGCTATCTAGGTTGGTCATAACTTTTCTTCCAAGGAGTCAGCGTCTTTTAATTTCATGGCTGCAATCACCATCTGCAGTGATTTTGGAGCTCCCCAAAATAAAATCTGGCACTGTTTCCACTGTTTCCCCATCTATTTCCCATGAAGTGATGGGACCAGATGCCACGATCTTCGTTTTCTGGATGTTGAGCTTTAAGCCAACTTTTTTGCTCTCCTCTTTCACTTTCATCAAAAGGCTTTTTAGCTCCTCTTCACTTTCTGCCATAAGGGTGGGGTCATCTGCATATCTGAGGTTATTGATATTTCTCCCGGCAATCTTGATTCCAGCTTGTGTTTCTTCCAGTCCAGCGTTTCTCATGATGTACTCTGCATAGAAGTTAAATAAGCAGGGTGACAATGTACAGCCTTGACATACTCCTTTTCCTATTTGGAACCAGCCTGTTGTTCCATGTCCAGTTCTAACTGTTGCTTCCTGACCTGCATCCAGATTTCTCAAGAGGCAGGTCAGGTGGTCTGGTATTCCTCTCTTTCAGAATTTTCCACAGTTTATTGTGATCCACACAGTCAAAGGCTTTGGCATTGTCAATAAAGCAGAAATAGATGTTCTTCTGGAACTTTCTTGCTTTTTCCATGATCCAGCGGATGTTGGCAATTTGATCTCTGGTTCCTCTGCCTTTCCTAAAACCAGCTTGAACATCAGGGAGTTCACGGTTCACGTATTGCTGAAGCCTGGCTTGGAGAATTTTGAGCATTACCTTACTAGCATAGTTACTCCCAATATTAAAGTTAAAAGCAAGGTCATCTGAGGTGCTCAGTAACTCGGTTGTGTCTGACTTTCGAAACCATGGACTGTAGCTCGCCAGGCTCCTCTGTACGTGGGATTTTCCAGGCAAGAATACTGGAATGGGTGGCCATTTCCTACTCCAGGAGATCTTCCTAACTCACGGATTGAACCCAGTCTCCTGAGGTTCCTGCACACATGCATGTTATTAAAATTAATAAAAAAAATATCTATTGGAAATACTAAACCATCTTCTCAGATTTTTTTTTTTTTATGTTGGAAGCATTCATGATTGTATCCGTATTCATAATTGTATCTGCTTCCTTGGGCTACTGCAACAAAGCACCACAAACTTGGTGGCTTAAATCAACAGAAATGTCTTCTCTGAGAGCGCTGGGCTGGAGGCTGGGAATCAGAAACCACAGATGCTAGGAGGGCAGAGCTCCCCCTGGAGGCTGGAGAGGGAAATGCCCCTTGCCTCTTTGGATGGCTCCTGGCGCATGGCAGCATAACCTCAAACCCTGTCTCGCTCTTCACACGGATCTCCCTATGGCCTTCTCTGCTTCTCTGTCAAGTCCCCTCTGTCCTTTGTCTTGTAAGGATACCAGTCACTGGACTGGGGGCAGACTCACCCCAAGATCCTTAACCTCATTACACCGGCAAAAACCCTATTTCCAAATAGGTCACATTCACAGGAACTGGACTTTAGGACATATCTTTTTGCTGGGGACACAATTCAAGCTACTAAAATAATGTTTATTTTTAACAAGATATTGGGCTTCCCTGGTGGTTTCCCAGTTGTTAAAGAATTCGCCTGGACTGCGGGAGACCAGGGTTTGATCCCTGGATCGGAAAGATTCCCTGGAGGGAGGGCATGGCAACCCACTCCAGTATTCTTGCTGGAGAATCCCCGTGGACAGAGGAGCCTACTGGGCTACAGTCTATTGGGTCACAAAGAGTCGGACATGACTGAGCGACTAAACACAGCACAAAAACGTTTATTTTCAACCAGTTATTGGACTTGTGAGTTACTGCTATATTGTTTTTTAGAGTCTTCATATCAGTTCTCCTTATCCGTTCGCTGTTGCTATAGAGAACAGCTGCTACAGAGTCCAGAGTTAGACTGTACTGACATCAGTCTCATCTTGGTGGGCCACTGTCTGGTGTATGATGCTTAATCACTTCTGAGCCTCATTTTCCCACCCTTAAAAGGAGTTCCTCTTTTTTTTTTTTTTGGCTGTTTTTTTAAAAATTTATTTTAATTGGAGGCTAATTACTTTACAATATTGTGGTGGTTTTTGCCATACATTGACATGAATCAGCCATGGGTGTACATGTGTTCCCCATCCTGAACTCCCCTCCCACCTCCTTCCCCATCCCATCCCTCTGGGTCATCCCAGTGCACCAGCCCTGAGCACCCTGTCTCATGCGTTGAACCTGGACTGGCGATCTGTTTCACATAAGATAATATACATGTTTCAATGCTATTCTTGACTGCTACGTGTACAGCTCTCTATATTTCTTTGATGGATTGATAACTTCATGACTCTATTCATGGTTCTGCTCACTTTTCTTTACCCATGCTGACTTTTGGCTCCTCGTCTTCCTGCTTTAGAATCGCTGCATCTTTCCCCTCTTGGTCAGTGGAGAGGTTGGTGGGGTCCTCCCTGACCAGTGTCTCTGGATCCCGACTCTATGTATGTCCCAACTGGTCATCTCTAGCTTGTGGCTCACCACATCCTTGCACAGAGACTAACATTTTTTAAGATAATTTTTTTTAATGTGGACCATTAAAAAAATCTTTATTGAATTAGTTACAATGTTGCTTTTGTTGTTTATGTTTCTGTTTTTTGGCCACAAGGCATGCGGGATCATACCTCTCTGACCAGGGACTGAACCTGCACCTCTGGCATTGGAAGGCGAAGTCTTAACGACTGGACTGCTAGAGATGTCCCGAGACTAACATTTTTTGGGGGGGGCTATTCCACTGGATGATAATGACACAGTGACACTTTGGATGCCGGTGCAAGTCTTCTGTCAGCCTTAGTAGAAAGTTAGTCCCTAGGTGAAGTTAGTTTGGCCCTGCAGTTAAAAAGTTAGAAGGAGGTGTGAACAGGCAGAGAGATAAGTTTCTGATTCAGCTGACTTATAAAGAAAATACGGACTTTTGTATGGCTTAAAATAAACATAACACTAAAATGTTGAGATAAGCTAAATCGACAGCATTTACTAAATCAATAGCAGCACTTTTATCAGCTGAGGTCTGCCATACATAACTTAGATACACACCAGAAATCGGCTCGAAGGGATGCCTATTATATTTATGTATCATAAAAAATAGTTGCGTTTCACCTACTGATAATGTTAGGTTTCCCACTGAAACTGGTTCTCTCTCTATATATCTGGAGTCTGAATTCTTGCAGTCAGCAAACTGCTGGGGTGTAATGAGGATTTCAAAGGTGGAAGATGGATTCTTTCAGTCATTGTAGGTGTCTATGAAAGACCTAGAAACATTAATCTGGCAGCGTACCAAAGGGGAAGACGTAATTGAAAGAGAGACATAAAGGGGGAAGAAAGACAACTATTAAAAAGTTGAATTCTGGTAGAGTTACGAGGATATTTTTACAACACAATGCATTTTGAGATAGCTTCCTTCATAGACCCCAACACAAAATGCATCACAGAAAAAGATGTACAAAAGAGCAATAGTCCTTTTTATGAGACTGTTCATAGAAAAAGAAAAAGAAGATTTAGCCAGCAGCAGGAATTTGTTCCACCTAGCTCTAAATGGAAATCACTTTTAAAGCAGTTATGGAAAATTTTAGCTGGGTTCCCAAACAATATAACATGTTCGGTGCAAAGGCTGATTCATGGAGCTTCTGCCAGCAAATCATTACTCTTGCACTATGAGGGGGCAGGTGTTTTGTTCCCAGTTACAAGAAAGACAGAGAAAAAGAACATGATAGTCAGTAGAAGAACCCAAGACTTGATGAATAGATTACATTGACTTGCTAGTGTGAAGGGAAAAAATCCATATCTAATCTTTCACCTCTTCCGTGGAAGCACATTTCTGACGCAGACCTTCCCCTGCGTGACTTCTGAATGTATCTGCACGCCTTCCTTACATCTTGCTTGGCTGCACTGCCATCGCAACCCTAGTCCTCGGGCCAGGGTGTCCATGATACTCAGCACCTCCCTCCCCTTCAACGACCTCCCCCCAGCTCAAGGACTGGTAGCGTGGCAGCATGTCTTCCAAAATGCCCTGTCAGCAGAGTGCCCTTTAAGAGTCTACCAGTGAGAAGCCTTTGTTTGAGATCTGGGCAGTGGCAAAGAAGTACATGTGTGAGCAGCGCTCTGTGGATGTGTGGGTTTGGGGACACTCAAGGTTTTGTGGTAGCCTCTAGAAGTTCTCATATGGGTGCTGTAGGCGGCTATGACCATTCGTGGAATTTTCCTGTAATTCCTGACCTAGAGGGTAAGAAAGCGAAAGTGAAGTCGCTCAGTCGTGTCCGACTCTTTGCGACCCCATGGACTGTAGCCCACCAGGTTCCTCCGTCCATGGGATTCTCCAGGCAAGAGTACTGGAGTGGGGTGCCATTGCCTTACATCTCTGGATTTATAGACCATCTCCTAATGCTTCTTTTGTATACCATATACATATGTATATCTATGATATCAGCAATTATAGTTTTATGGAAAAAACAAGAAAAAAACACCGCCAAATAAAGTGAATACATTTTAGCACTTCAAAGTATTATATTTTGAAGAAACATCAAACATTTTGAACAAACATGCTTATTGAAAAAATACATTTTGTTTTACTATTTTTTAATGAAGTATAGTTGATTTGCAATGCTATATTCGTTTCAGGTATATAACATAGTGATTCAGTATTTTTATAGGCTGCACTCTATTTAAAGTTATATCTTTTCAAATTAGTGTTTCCCTTTTTTCTTGGATTTATGCCCAGGAGTGGAATTACTGGATCATATGGTAGTTCTGTATCTCGTTTATCTAGTTTTTTGAGAATCCTCCCTATTTTCCATAGTGGCTGCACCAATTTACATTCCACCAATAGCACATGAGGGTTCTCTTTTCTCCACATCCTTGCCAGCATTTATTTGTGGTCTCTTTGATGATAGTCATTTTGACAGGTGTGAGGTGATAGCTCATTGTGGTTTTAATTTACATTTCTCTGATGATTAGCAATGTTGAGCACCTTTTCATGTGCTTGTGGGGTTATCTCTGTGTCTTCTATGGGAAAAGGTCTATTCATGTCTTCTTTTCTTTTTTTATTTTTTTTATTGCTGTACTGCAGGGCTTTAAAGATCTTAGTTCCTTGAACAGGGATCGTAGCCAGGACCACAGCAGTGAAAGTGCCAAGTCCTGACCACGGGACCGGTGGGGAAGGCTCATACTGCCCATTTTTAAATCAAGTTGTTTGGCTTTTTGATGTTGAGCTGTATGAACTGTTTATGTATTTGGGGGGATATTTACCCCTTATCAGTCTTATCATTTGCAGATATTTTCCCCCATTCAATAAGTTTTTTTCACTCTGTGTTGTAAATGGTTTACTTTGCTGTGTAGTACCTTTAAATTTAATTATGGCCATTTGTATGTTTTATTTTATTGAAGTATAGTTGACTTATAATGTGCATTTTTTAAATTTTTGTTTCTTTTGTCTTAGGAGACAGATCCAAAAAATATTGCTATAATTTATGTCAAAGAGTATTCTGCCTATGTTCTCTTTTAGGAGTCTTATCGTTGCAGGTCTTGCATATTTACGCCTTTAATCCATTCAGAGTTTATTTTTGTACATGGAGTGAATGAAAATTCTAGTCTCATTCTTTCAGGTGTATCTGTCCAGTTTTCCCAGTTCCACTTATTGAGAAGAGTGTCTTTCCTCCACTGTGTATTCCTGTTTCCTTTGTGTTGGATTAATTCACCGTAAGTGCACAGGTTTACTTCTGGGGTCCCTACTCCGTTCTCTTGACCTATGTATCTGTTTTTGTGCCAGTACCACAATGTTTTGATTACTGTAGGTTTGTAGTACAGACTGAAGTCAGAAAGTATTATACCTCCAGTTTTGTTCTTTTTTCTCAAGATTGCTTTGGCAATTTGGGGTCTTTTGTGGTTCCACATAAAGTTTAGAATTACTTATTTTACTTCTGTGAAAAATGTCATGGGTATTTTGATAGGGATCACATTAAATCTGTAAATTCCTTTGGGTTGTATGGAACTCTAACAATATTAATTCTCCAATGCAAGAGTACAGGTTATCTTCCCATTTCTTTGTATCATTTCCAAATTCCTTCATCAATGTTTTATGATTTTTGGAGTATAAGTCTTTCACCTCTTTGCCTAAGTTAATTACTACATATTGTATTCTTTTTGATATGATTTTAAATGGAGCCATCTTCATGCTTTTTCTTTCTGATAATTATTAGTATATAGAAAAGTAACAGATATCTGTATATCAATATTACATCCCAAAACTTAACTGAATTTATTAGTTCTAATAGTTTTCTTGTGGAGTCTTTAACATTTTCTATGTTAGTATCATATAATTTGCAAACAGTAACAGGTTTACTTCTTTCCTTTCAATTTGGATATGTTTTTATTTCTTTTTCTTGTCTGATTGCTATAGCTAGGACTTCCAATACTATGGTAAATAGGAGTGAGGAGAGTGGACACCCTTGTCTTGTTCCTGATTTTGGAGAAAAAGTTTTTTGCTTTTTGCCATTGAGTAGCTGAGTATTATGTTAGCTATAGATTTGTCATAAATGGTCTTATGTTGAGATATGTTCACTCTAACTTTGATGAGAGTCTTTTATTTTATCACAAATGGATGCTGACTTCTTTCAAGTGGGCAAAAAATAATTTTTATGTTTATTGAGAGAACTTTTTCTGACTTTATTCTCACTAGTTTTTAAAATCATTTCTTGCATATATATATATATATATATAAGAAACTGGTTAAGATATTTCTAAAACTTCTTTCACTTTCACTCTTTGAGTCATTTTTTGACTTAATTAAAGTTGATTTTTTAATAAAAAAGCTTTTAAATATAAATCTCTATGCTATCAAGAGATAAGGTGACATAACACTTCTTAAACAAATCTATTAAGCAACTAAAATACTTTTGTACTGGGCTCATAAGCCATTTTTCAATGACACAGAGCTAGACCCCTTTTTCACTCTTGCTTCCATTATATTGTGAAACACATCATCCCCAGAATAATAAACACACAATTATTGTGTTTGGAATTTTCCTGGGAAATGCTGACATGCATTCTCCAAGTTCTGATGTTCACAAGTGTGTAAGCAATGCCTACTGTATCAGAACTGACATGTGGCAGCAATGAGTGCAAGACAAATTGCTTTGAACCTAAAATGAAAAAAAAATCAGAAATAATACAATATGAAAATGTTTATGTCTCAAAATTCATTAAATTATATTTTACATTCTATTCTTCAATGTGTTTATTTTCAAGGTATGGTTCATGACATGTAATTGATTTTAGTGTCCCAGAATACAAACATAATGATAGATTGTTAAAATATCATCTTATACCTTGTGTATCCATAATCTTATTTTTTAAAAAAACAATCAGTTAATTACTGATTTATTATTAATTTAATGTTTGTAATGCATAACACCTATGGCTTTAATTCATGTTTGCACTCCCAAAACATTTACTGTTCTCACACTATAGCATAGTTGCATCTGAAAAGATTATTCACTCTCATATTTAATAGGAATTCCTCTACTTTCTTGAAGGCTCAAGGATTTCTGTGATTTCTCTGCATGAATAGCAAGACTATGGTAATGGAAACAGCAAAATCTTGTTTTGTTTGAGGAAAATAAGTCAGAGAAAGAAATTTAGTTCCTTAAGAGGATATACTTGCCATTTCTGCTATTTTCCATAGAGAATGGGCTTATGTGCTGCCTATTTATAACCAGTACCTGCCTCTTGAATACTCGGTTGAGCAGAAAAACATAGCTTAGAAGTCAACAGGAACTTGGTGATATGAGAGAACACTATATGGAATGAAATAATGCATAAAGAGGACGGTGCTTGGCAGATCTGTTTCCATCTGTTGCCTTAACTTTTCTTCCCTCCAACCAATTATATAGTCTGCTCAGTGCCTGACAAATAGCAGGCAATCAATTAATGATGATTCCCTTCTATTTCCCATTCTTGCTCCAAAGTTAGAGCAGTGTCAATATTTGGACTGAAATGACTTTTCTTCTTTCTGGATTATCTAGAGTTTTGAAGAAAGAGGGCAGTCCAAGTCGCCCACATCTTCAGGTTCACAGATTTGCTGAATGCAAGCAGAATTCTTCACAGTTTGTTTTGGCTTAATGGGTACCAGCACTCTTCTGGCCTGAGGTTTCTACAGAGATCCACTTCTGGATCAGCATAGCTCCAGGATCCTGGGAGAGTTTTAGGCTTCCCCTGAGAAATCTGTATGCAGGTCAGGAAGCAACAGTTAGAACTGGACATGGAACAACAGACTGGTTCCAAATAGGAAAAGGAGTACGTCAAGGCTGTATATTGTCACCCTGCTTATTTAACTTCTATGCAGAGTACATCATGAGAAACGCTGGACTGGAAGAAACACAAGCTGGAATCAAGATTGCCGGGAGAAATATCAATAACCTCAGATATGCAGATGACCCCACCCTTATGGCAGAAAGTGAAGAGGAGCTCAAAAGCCTCTTGATGAAAGTAAAAGAGGAGAGCAAAAAAGTTGGCTTAAAGCTCAACATTCAGAAAACAAAGATCATGGCATCTGGTCTCATCACTTCATGGGAAATAGATGGGGAAACAGTGGAAACAGTGTCAGACTTTATTTTGGGGGGCTCCAAAATCACTGCAGATGGTGACTGCAGCCATGAAATTAAAAGACGGTGACTCCTTGGAAGAAAAGTTATGACCAACCTAGATAGCATATTCAAAAGCAGAGACATTACTTTGCCGACTAAGGTCCGTCTAGTCAAGGCTATGGTTTTTCCTGTGGTCATGTATGGATGTGAGAGTTGGACTGTGAAGAAGGCTGAGTGCTGAAGAATTGATGCTTTTGAACTGTGGTGTTGGAGAAGACTCTTGAGAGTCCCTTGGACTGCAAGGAGATCCAACCAGTCTATTCTAAAGGAGATCAGCCCTGGGATTTCTTTGGAAGGAATGATGCTAAAGCTGAAGCTCCAGTACTTTGGCCACCTCATGCGAAGAGTTGACTCATTGGAAAAGACTCTGATGCTGGGAGAGATTGGGGGCAGGAGGAGAAGGGGACGACAGAGGATGAGATGGCTGGATGGCATCACGGACTCGATGGACGTTGAGTCTGAGTAAACTCTGGCAGATGGTGATGGACAGGGAGGCCTGGCGTGCTGCGATTCATGGGGTCGCAAAGAGTCGGACACGACTGAGCAACTGAACTGAACTGAACAGGGAGGGAGCACATGTGATTTACTGCAGTTCTGTGTTGTCCCCGTGGGTTGCTTCTTCATTGTGGGCCAGTGGCCATTGTGATTGCTCTGTATTTCCCACCAGGATTCAGGTAGGTACTCTAGGAATCATTCAGGCTTATCTTAAACCTATTCTGATTGTTGGGCTTCCCTGGTGACTCAATGGTAAAGAATCCACCTGCCAAAGCAGGAGACATGGGTTCAATTTCTGGGTTGGAAACATCGCCTGGAGTAGGAAATCACTACCCACTCCAGTATTCTTGCCTGGGAAATCACATAGGCAGAGGAGCCTGGCGGGCTACATTCAGTCCATGGGGTCACAAAGAGTTGGACACAACTTTGCGACTGGACAACCACAACAACATATTCTAATAGTTATTGTGGGAAACATCTAGGATTTCAGCAAATTGACCATTTTTTCTTCTAATTTTTCTTGCATACACATCATTTAACACTGGAAGGCGGTATAGTAGAGAGGTCATGACTTGTACTATTAAATTGTTTTCAAGCCAGACAAGTTCCTATCCTGGCTCTGTTACCTAGAGTTATGTGACCTTGATTGATTTACTTAATGCTTCAGTCTCATCATTTGTAAAATGGGAATGATGCCTGTCTCATGGGGTTTTAATGAGGATTGAATGAGGTATGTGCATAAAGTGTCTGGCATTTAGTAAGCACCAAATAAAGAGAACTATTGTCCTTGACAAATATGATATTTTAAGACTTCTAATTCAACATCATTAGCTCATTTGTCTTATTGACACTTAATCAAGACTATTTCTAAAGTGTGAGCCCATATTAATTTCCCAGAAACTCAATTGTCTACTTCTTCATTTTCTTTAACCAAACTGAAACTAACTCCCGTGGCATGATTGATTTTGCCAGAGTGATTCTGCATATCCTAAACAGGATCTTTCCATCTGCTGCTCAACCCCATCTGTTCTTGCCTCCAGCTGATCCAATTTCATAACCAGTTGGTAGAGGGCCACCTGAAAAAAAAAGTCCCCATTATGTTCTGATGTCCTGAAGAAACCTTGAGAAAAATTCAGGGTAGAGAGTTCAGTCACTTGAACACACAAACACCTCAGTAAATTATTTTACAGAAAATGAGGAATTTGCCATATGGTGCTGTTGGTGGTGGTGAAATTAAATCATGTTAAAGCCAGATTAGAAAAAAATAATAAAAAAACATCGTTCCTAACAGAGTGCCAAGCACAGCACAGACCCTCAATACTCATGACCTGACTTTATTTTTTACATTAGAAAATTATGACTCTTTAGGTGATCAGAGAAACTAGGACATTTGAGATTTTAATTACTCTTTCATAGAGTGCATTCTGAATGGCATTAGTATAAGTACCAGTGAAGTGAGAGTTTTTGTGGAGGGGGTCAGTAGTGACAGTAGTGTTCAGCATCATCCCCAAAACCATGTGCTTTTGGCTTATTATACTGCAGGTGTTATGATGAGCCCTTTGATTTTATGACCTTCATGTGATTCATCAGACTCAGATGCCAATTAATGGATCATGTCCATTATTTTTTGTATCACTCTAGACGGAGGAGCCTGGTAGGCTGCAGTCCATGGGGTCGCTAGGAGTCGGACACGACTGAGCGACTTCCTTTCACTGTTCACTTTCATGCACTGGAGAAGGAAATGGCCACCCACTCCAGTGTTCTTGCCTGGAGAATCCCAGGGATGGGGGAGCCTGGTGGGCTGCCCTCTCGGGTCGCACAGAGTCAGACACAACTGAAGCGATTTAGCAGCAGCAGCAGCGGCGGCCTCACCAATGGATATAGTACTGATTTTAAGAATTGTCCCAGTTAAAGTAGAAAGGTGTGTGTCACAGAATGGAAGAACATAGTAATCCTTGATTCCTTACATCCGCTCTATGAGGCTCATTTTACATATGAGGAAAGTGAAGCTCAGGGACATTGAATGAAATGCCCCAGCCCACTGTGCTAGGAAAGGAGGTAACCTGGACTCGAGTCCAGCGGTGTCTGCTCCCTGTGTCCTGTATTAACCCGAGCGTCAGTGTCCTGGCCCTGCGGTGAGTGTGATTCCACAGGAAATGAGCACAGGTGAGCAAGGCACTGCTGTGTACCTGTGCACCTCAACGCACAGCTTCAGATCTTATTAATAAATAGGTGTACTGCACCCACCCATTTCTCCTCTTTCTTTCAACTTTCTTTCCTCACCCATCAACAACCTGAGTCTAGAAATAAATTTTTCCCCAAATGCATCTCTTCTCTTCCCCTGGATGGATGGATATGGATCCCGTATGGATCTTGAAAGTGTAGGTCACATCAGAAAACATAAGGATGGTAGAATGGGCGCTTTCTTTAAGGAAATCTCCCTGTCCTTTTCGCTCTCCAGTGATAGAAATGTACATTATCTTCAATTAAACAAATGATAGGTTTAAGCCAAGGAAGCATCTGGTTACTTGTCTTGGCCTGGGGGGACAATTAGTTAGCAACCCTGCCAGCAATTTTCTCCCTTCCTTTTTAATTCATTTTCTTCTGACATTCTTGGACTCTGTGAGGATATAGCTAGGAATATGGAAGCTGTTTATTTTTCCCTGTGGATCTAAGACCTCCCTCCCATCAAACTCCCAACCCAAAGCTTGGGAACAAAGTTTCCAAATGTAAAAGACATATTCAATTATTTTACAAATCTCTTTCCTCTTTTTCTCCACTAAATATGAAGAAAGAATCACTTGAGAAGTTTTATAATCTAATTTTTTTAGGAAATCTAGCAACCCAGTCTATTTAGAGTAAAAATACTCATTTGTTTAACAAACATTTACTGAGTATCTATGTGCCTGGCTCTGTGCTAAGCATGCTACATGTATTATGTGCTATTTACACAACCACTTGGTAATATTTTTTCGTAGGGGTTAAATGGATTGCCCAAACCATACAGGTATGGAGGGCTTGGCGGGATTCAGAGAGAGAGCAGCTTGACTCAGAAGTCCTTGCTCCATCTATTACCCACCAAGCATGGGCAAAATGAAGAAAGCATTTGGCACCAGGATATTTTTTAATAGTAGTAATTAATGAAGTTATTACTGACAAGGACTTCAGCCCTTAAAATTTATTCCATATGAAATTAAAGGAACATATCCTTTTAATGATATTTTTCTCACTTCTTGATATGACTATAATGATGGTTAAAAGAATCAACTGAAATCATTAAATTTTACTGTAACAGGAAGCCCTATATTTTCCATGTAGATACTATAAATGTATCTCCTATACCATTTATTTTTTAACTTCAGAAAAAATTTAAAGCAATTTCCATTCAGCCCACTGATTTCTATCTGTTGAAGAAGGCTGCTGATTATGTCAGTCAGTGATTTTGGTTTGAAGTCTTCTTGCTATCTCTGATAAAACATTAGAAAAAAACCCTTAAAATATATACATGAAATGGTTGTTTTCAGAGTCATCAAATTTGAATCTGATAAGTATGGATGAAATGCAGAACATGGGCTAGAGGTCTTTAGTTTCCATTCTTCTAGCCAATGAAAGTGAAAGTGAACGTTGCTCAGTCGTGTCTGACTCTTTGTGACCCCATGAACTATACAGTCCATAGAACTCTCTAGGCCAGAATACCGGAGTGGGTAGCCATTCCTTTCTCCAGGGGATCTTCCCAACACAGGGACTGAACCCAGGTCTCCCGCATTGTAGGTGGATTCTTTACCAGCTGAGCCACAAGGGAAGCCCAAGAATACTGGAGTGGGTAGCCTATCACTTCTCCAGGGGATCTTCCTGACCCAGGAATCAAATTGGGGTCTCCTGCTTTGCAGGCGGATTCTTTACCAACTGAGCTATGAGGGAATAGTAAACTGCAAATTAAGAGTTAATTCTTATTCACAGTCAAATTGGTTGAGATTTAAGGGAATCTTTTAAGTTAAACTGATGTCAAATAGGATGCAGAATTCTATAATTTTTCCAATTACAGAATCAGAGTGATGGATTTCTAACAATTGGATAAATTATAGGATTAGAGCATCACTTACAAATTTTAAAACTTTGTTGAACTAGAGCTTATAGTTTCCTTTTGTATTCTTTGTACTATTTTTTAAAAGAAATCTCAGGCAAAAAGTCCAATTAATTCTTTTCAATTACCATTAAAACATTTTCTTAGCTTTTTTTGGCTTTAGTTTTTCTCTAAACACATCCTGCACATGACTGCCACACTGTTCTTTGTGGAACTCATTATACTATATTCCAGCCTGCAAAGCTTCCATGCCTTTCCACTGCCAGGCTTAAAAGACAATGCCTACAGCTCCTTGGTCTGAGATGAACTGCTCCCTGTAATCTGGTCTCAAGGTTCTGCTACTTCTTTTCTGCAAAACCCAGGAACTGCAGACAAAAAAAACTCACTTCTGCCAGGCAAAATCTTTGCCTTTTAGACCTGCTCTCACATGCTACACTACACCTTCCATACCTCCCTCAATATCTTTCTTCCAGGAAACCTGTCTTAGCCTCTGTGATCCACAGAGATCTCTGCATCCCACAGCTCTAAGCGTTTTCCTGACCTTGACCACTTTTTACGTAGCTGTATCTCATCTCTTGATCTTTTGCACAGGCATTTCCTTCTTGCAGCTGATAAACCTTGTGCCTTTGTCTGCACATAGTAAGCACATGATTTCTGTTGCTTTCTGTGTCCTAGGAAAAATCTTGTACCCTTTATGTTTATTTTAAATTTTTATGAAAGATAATTATTATCACACTTCAGAATTTTTCCCTGAGTAACAATAACCTTATTTTCTCTTCTCAAAACGTAGCTATACAATATCTAATAACTCTATTTATAGTATTATAAACTTCCTTGAAGTTCTGCCCAACTTACACTAATTTCAGTTGTGAAGGAAAGCGCTACATGCAATTATAACATGAAACACATCAACTGAGTGAACAGGAAGGACTTATTTCAAAAAATTGTTGGGTCAATACTCCATTACCAAGCGGCCTCACGCTATGGAGAACACTCATCAGAGGCACTGCTGAGAGTATCTATAAATGGCATAAACCCATAGAGACAAACACATATATTGTTTGCCTCTTTCGATTTGCTTTTAACAAGTGAACATTAGTGGGGATGAGAATTATTTTTGTTTCAAAGGATAAAAGTAAATATAACTATTGAATCCCAATATTTTTAATGCTTATTTTAAAAAAATAAAAATTAGGTGACTGTTAGGTGGAGAAAATATGATTTCATCTTGAGCAGAATCTGCAACAAGTGAATTCACCAGTGCTTTGGACATCCTGTAAAATTACTTCAATTCCCCAAAACTGATTGGACCCTAAGCACTTCCTGAGCTCGCCTGAAGCACACGCCCCTCTCCCGGTCTGCCTTTCAGTATGGGCAGTGCAGGACGGCCACCGCGACACGCTTCCCTTGCTTCTGTTCCCCCCAGAGCAACTACCAAGAACTCTTATTTTCAGGCATGGTGTGGCCAGCCACTCACTTCTCTTATTCCCTAAATGTTAATTAGAGCCGGGGCAGTTAAAAACAGAAGGAAGCTAGTAGGGGTGGGGCTTCATTGGGTGATATTGTGTTTTGAGACAAATCTTCCAAGTGTTAAAAATCACACCATTCTCTGCCTAAGGAGGGCAGAAGTGAAGTCCAGGAAAATAGTAGTCCAGCGAGATCCAGAGCTTTTTGTTTTTGTTTTTTTTGAGGTATTCATACTGGTAATACAGACACACTTACTCTTTTTCCTTCTAACATGGACTTAATAATAGGCATTGTCTCCATATCACCTTATTTGTATCGTAAGCAGGGTTGTGCACTATGAGGGGAGAAGGCAATGGCACCCCACTCCAGTATTCTTGCCTGGAAAATCCCATGGGCAGAGGAGCCCGGCAGGCTTCAGTCCATGGGGTTGCTAAGAGTTGGACACGACTGAGCGACTTCACTTTCACTTTTCACTTTTGTGCATTGGAGAAGGAAATGGCAACCCACTCCAGTGTTCTTGCCCGGAGAATCCCAGGGACAGAGGAGCCTGGTGGGCTGCCGTCTATGGGGTTGCACAGAGTCGGACATGACTGATGCAACTTAGCAGCAGTAGCAGCAGCAGCACTATGAGGAAATTGTGTAGCATCTCTCTCCACCCACCCTCCCACACTCATGCACAAATAGGTCATGGTCTTGAACGGGCTAGAGAGACTTCTCAGAGGGCTTCTCCATCAGGACCAGGCTAAAGAGTTAGGTTTCTGGGTCTGTATCTTAACAGTCACATTCCCTCCTCCCCAGCCCTCTCCCCTCAGTATTGGAAGACAATGAGAAAGGAAGAAATTCTATTTTCTGTTGAATCTGAGACACAAGCTTAAGAATCCCAGGAATCTGAAAGGCATTATTTTGGTCTTTTGAACAAAGGAGAGACGATGCCGTTAAACCTCTAAAGGCCCTTCAAAGTGAATTTCTGCTAAATAGAATCTTGAGACACTAAACACGTGAAGTTGGAACACAGAAAGCCTGGGTATTGAATGAGAGGTTTGCTGGTTTATGTAGATAAGCTATACCCAACCACGTTCTGAATGCTTTGATGTTTACTAGAAAACAACACAAACCTCAGTCTTGCCAGGAAGTCGGTGAAATATCCTTTTTATATTGAGTTATTTGCTGCTCTGTCTACATTTCTTTTTCAAGTGTACTAATTGTTGGATTAGACAAATTAAGATCAAAAATATCAAAATAAATGGAAGAGCACTTTGTTACCTTGCTCGTGTTTCATGTGTATCCTGGGCCATGCCTGTATTTCCTTTGTCTTAAGCCATCACCTATGTGCTTACTCTGTGGCGTCAATGATTTTTCAGTCCTTGCTTGCAAGTAATTGGTATTGATTTTTCAGGTTACTTCTAATGTGTTCAGTTCCTAAAAGAAATCTAACTGTACCCCTCTCATCCTCTAGTCCCCAGGAGAAAACAGTATTTATAACTTCAGAGCAAATGGCGGTGTTACCAATTTCCTTAGACTGAAATGAGGGGGGTGCGAGTTTCTTCGAGGAAGAAGTTTCTGCACTTCCTACCTGAAATGTGCTGATATGTTTTAAGCTTCCCATTATTTCAGTTCAATGCACTAACATACAAAGTGTGGTGGGTAGTGGTCAACACTCCTTGTGTCAGTGGAGTAAAGAGCATAGGAATCGTTTAAGAACAAGGCCCTAGGGAGGAACAAGGAATAAGTCTGCCTCTTAAATCACCACGTTCAACTGGGTGGTTCATTAAAAACACTGGCAACTAATAGCTTTGAGCAGCAGGCAGCTTGCTGATTACAACTAGGTTTTGCAAAACTGTGGCTGCAGAAGAGGCAAAAACTGAAGGCTCCCTGAGAGAGACAGGAAACTGGGAGAACACACAGGAGTTCAAAGTAGGGGAGAAAAGAAAGTGTCATGTATAAGGCCGGGGAAAAAGAGAAGGACCACAACTTCCATAGTAGTAAGACACAAGAAGGCTATAAGCAGACAGTATAAAGAGGAAGTCAAATATACAGTCTGGGAAACTCTAGATTATTGTTAAACATGCTTACACCCAGAATCAACCTGAAAAGGTGGTGCCTACTAAAGAAGACAGTATCTTTTGGTTAAAATAATATTTCCTGTACTAAATGTCATCTCTTAGAGAGGTGACAAATAGCAAATAAGAATACTGAAATATTTAAGTTTACATATTATTATTTTTTTGTAAGTAATCAGCCTTCCCCCTACCTAGCCCCTCATACTTTGACAGTGCTGTCTTAGTGACATTCTACAAATCAGTTGGCAATCATCAGCATCAATCTTTGAAACATCCATTTGCCGTCTGCTTAGTGAAGAGGTGTCAATGATGAGGACACAATTCCTTAAACAAGTATTAACAATAGAGCTTTAGTCAAAGACAATTAACACAGCTGAGATGTTCCGTCATTATGTATGGACATTCTGGAATGATCTGGAGGCTGATGGAACATACAACATGCCAAGAATGTTCCTAGAAATCAGATTTAAACCTCCTTGGAAACTTACAACAATATTACTTCTGGGGGGTGGGAATATATAAAATAGACTCATTTTGAACTGTTCATGGAAATTAAGCCACTAAAACACTAAAAGCATCCTGTTATAAAGCAGTTTTCCTTATGAAGATTTAAAATATTTTACCAACGGGCTCAACTAGCATAGAGATCTGCCCTTTGGGATGTACA
This sequence comes from Capricornis sumatraensis, assembly GCF_032405125.1. Taxonomy (NCBI): domain Eukaryota; kingdom Metazoa; phylum Chordata; class Mammalia; order Artiodactyla; family Bovidae; genus Capricornis; species Capricornis sumatraensis. The sequence continues at coordinate 115,224,916 of NC_091073.1, read as the reverse complement.
CATCTCTGTTTTTACTGCCTTTATAGAACACTCGGAAGAGCTGTCTAGATTTTTCTTTCTCCAATTTTCTGATTTGCTGTGTGTGTGTGTGTGTGTGTGTGTCTGGTGAGGATGGGGATATGAAATGCAGAGAGTCCATTCCCGTCCCAGCATACTCTAGCTCACCCCTTCACATGAACAGAATCTGCTCACGTCAGACTGGAGAGGAATTCTGTCCTCAGTCTTGCAGTTTTCTGCCCTCAGTTGGACCGATTGGGCACTTTCTTCTTTTGCAAACACCTTTCCTTCTTAGCTTAGTGATAAAATTCCTGATTTTCTTCCTTCCCCATTGACAACCTCCATCCATCTATTCTTCCCCAAAGTGAATGGTATTTTGTTTTTAACTGAGATCAGATGATTTCATTCCTTCAATAATCTTCCAATAACCTCCAACAGCTTTCCATTGTGTGTAGAATAAAATCTGAATTCCTCATCATTTCCTATAACTTCTGCTTGGTCGAGCTCCTGCCTACCTGGACAACCTCATCCTGTATCATCTCACTATGCCCCACCTGCTGCCTCCCTCCCTCCCGGTTCTCCTCAGTTATTTCCATCTTCAGGGCCCTTTACTCTGCAGTTTATTCTGCCTGGAAAGGGCCTCCCTCACCCCCTCGTTTCTTCACAGCTCTGCATCTTGGCATTGGGTCTCAGCTCAGAAGTTATTTTCTCTAAAAGTCTTTCTCTAGAGCCCCCATCTCATGTTTGTCATGACTTTCTCATATCAATTTCATTCATATCACTTATCACATTGAGCAAATATCTGTTTTATTTGTTTATCATTTTATCTTTTTCTTCCACTAAACTGTACGTAGCATGAACATAAAAAACACACCAATTTTGTTCACATCTACATTCCTAGGAATTAAAATATTGCTTGGCATAGAATAGGTGCTCAAATATTTGTTGAATAAATAAATCATATACTAAAAAAATTCCAGGCCTGAAAAGTAAAATTTGACATAAAAATATCATTCCAAACAACTGCCACTCCAAAGTTTTATTTATTTTGAGGCAGTATTACCCATACCATTTACTCTTCTTAAAACTTATTTACAGTTTTGAGTAATTAATATAATCACATTGTCTAAAAATACAGTGAGAATTCTTCATATTTATGTTCTTGCTCAGTTACCGTACACTCCCACCTGTCATAAACAACTACAGTCACACCTCGGGGATATCTCGGGTTTGGTTCTAGGCCATGGCAATAAAGCAAACACTGCAATAAAGTGAATCACACAATTACTTTGGTTTTCCGTTGCATGTAAAAATTATGTTCACACTCTACTGCAGTAAAGTGCACAATAGCATTGTCTTAAAAAAAAAAAAACACTGTATATACCTTAATTTAAAAATACCTTTTAATTAAAAAAGCTATCCATCATCTGAACCTTCAGTGAGTTGTAACCTTGTTGCTGCTGGAGAGTCTTGCCTTCATGTCAATGGCTTCTGACTAATCAAGGTGGTGGTTGTTGAAGGCTGGGGTGGCCGTGGCAATTTCTTAAGATAAAACAACAACAGTGGAGCTCACCGCACCAAGTGACTCTTCCTTTCATGAATGCTTTCTCTGCAGCATGCAACGCTGTTTGATAGTATTTCCAAACTGGAGTCAGTCCTCTCAAATCCTGCTGCTGTTTTATCAATTAAGTTGATGTAATATTCTAAATCTTTTATTGTCACTTCAACAATCTCCACAGGATCCTCACCAGGAGTAGAGTCCATCTTGAGAAACTGCTGTCTGTTTTTCCACAAGAAGCAACTCCTCATCTGTTCAAGTGTGACCATAAGGCTCCAGCAATTCAGTCACATCATCAGGCTCCATGTTCCCTGGAATCTCATGAGATCTGCAGCTACTTTTTTCACTGAAGTCTTGAACCTCTCAAGGTCATCAATGAAGGTTGGAATCAACTTCTTCCAAAATCCTGTTAATGCTGATATTGGAACTCTTCCTATGAATCATGAATGTTTGCAATAGCATCTAAAAGGATAAATTCTTTCCAAAAGGTTTAAATTTACTTTGCCCAGATCCATCAGAAGAATTTCTACTTGTGGCAGCTTTCACCTTACAAAATGTATATCATAAATAATAAGACTCAAAAGTAAACATCTCTACTTGATCCATGGGCTGCAGAATGGATGTTGTATTAGCAGGTATGAAAACAACGTTAATCTCATTGTACATCTCCATCAGAGCTCTTGGGTGGCCAGATGCTTTGTCAATGTATAGTAATACTTGAAAAAAATATATATATATATTGGACTTCCCTGGTGGCTCAGATGGTAAAGCATCTGCCTATAATGCGGGACACCCAGGTTCAGTCCCTGGGTTGGGAAGATCTCCTGGAGAAGGAAATGGCAACCCACTCCAGTATTCTTGCCTGGAAAATCCCATAGACAGAGGAGCCTGGTAGGCTACAGTCCATGGGGTCGCAAAGAGTCGGACATGACTGAGCGACTTCACTTGGCACTTATATATCAGTTCAGTTCAGTTCAGTCACTCAGTCATGTCCGACTCTTTGCGACCCCATGAATCGCAGCACTCCAGGCCTCCCTGTCCATCATCAACTCCCGGAGTTCACTCAGACTCCCATCCATCGAGTCAGTGATGCCATCCAGCCATCTCATCCTCTGTCGTCCCCTTCTCCTCCTGCCCCCAATCCCTCCCAGCATCAGAGTCTTCTCCAATGAGTCAACTCTTCGCATGAGGTGGCCAAAGTACTGGAGTTTCAGCTTTAGCATCATTCCTTCCAATTTCCTGAGTGGTAGTTCTCTACAGTGGTCTCAACCAAGTCAAATATTCAGCAAACCATGTGGTAAACAGACGTGCAGGCCTCTAGGCTTTGTTGTTCCATTTTTACAGCACAGGCAGAGTAACATTAGAATACTTCTTAAGGACTCCAGGATTTTGGGAGGTAAGTGAACAATGGCTTCAACTTAAAATTACCACTTACCAATACTAGCCCCTGACAAGAGAGACAGCCTGTCCTTTGAGGCTTTAAAGCCAGGCACTGACTTCTCCTCTCTAGCTATGAAAGTCCTAGGTCGTATCTTCTTCCAATAGGAGGCTCCATACTGAAAATCTGTTGTTTAGTGCAGCCAACTTCATTAATGATGTGAACTGGAATGCTATATATCTTGCAGCTTCCACATCAGCACTTACTGTTTCATCTCGTACCTTGATATTATGGAGACAGTTTCTTTTCTTTCCTTAAAACTCATGAACCAACCTCTGTGAACTTCAAACCTTTCTTCAGCTTCATTACTTTTTTCATCCTTCATAGACTTGAAGAGAGTTAGGGCCTTGGTAGAGAATAGGCTCTGACTTCAGGGACCAGTAAAAAACTTTCTCCATATCAGCAATAAGGAGGTTTCACTTTTTTTTTTTTTTAATCATTTGTGTTTTCACTGGAGTAGCACTTAATTTCCTTCAAGAACTTTTGCTTTCACAACTTGACTAATTGTTTAGCCCATGAGGCCTAGCTTTCATTCCATCTAAGCTATTGACATGTCTTTCTGACTAATCATTTTTAGCTTTTGATTTAAAGGGAGACACATGCAACCCTTCCTTTCACTGAAACACTTTGGACCACTGTAGGGTTATTCAGTTCAGTTCAGTTCAGTGGCTCAGTCATGTCCCATTCTTTGTGACCCCATGGGCTGCAGCATGCCAGGCTTTCCATCCCATCACCAACTCCCAGAGCTTGCTCAAACTCATGTCCATCGACCTGGTGATGCCATCCAACCATCTCATCCTCTGTTGTCCCCTTCTCCTCCTGCCTTCAATCTTTCCCAGCATCAGGGTCTTTTCCAGTGAGTCAGTTCTTCCCATTAGGTGACCAAAGTATTGGAGTTTCAGCTTCAGCATCAGTCCTTCCAATGAATATTCAGCACTGATTTCCTTTACAAATGACTGGTTGGATCTCCTTGCAGTCCAAGGGACTCTCAAGAGTCTTCTCCAACACCATAGTTCGAAAGCATCAATTCCTCAGTTTTCAGCTTTCTTTACGGACCAACTCTCACATCCATACATGACTACTGGAAAAACCATTGCTTTGACAAGATGGACTGTTGTTGGCAAAGTAATTTTTTTTTTTTTAATATGCTATCTAGGTTGGTCATAGCTTTTCTTTGAAGGAGCAAGTGTCTCTTAATTTCATGGCTGCAGTCACCATCTGCAGCGATTTTGGAGCCCAAGAAAGTAGTCTGTCACTGTTTCCATAGTTTCCCCATCTGTTTGCCATGAATTGATGGGACCAGATACCATAATCTTTGCTTTTTGAATGTTGAGTTTTAAGCCAGCTTTTTCACTCCTCTTTCACTTTCACCAAGAGGTTCTTTGATTCCTCTTCATAGTTACCTGGCCTGATTTCAACATCATTCTGTCTCAGGAAATAGTGAGGTCCAAGGGGAATGGTCAGTCAGTGATCCAGTCAAAACACATACAAAATTTATCAATTAAGCAGCTCACAGTTTTATACAGTCAAGGTTCATGGTGCCCCCAAAACAATTACAATAGTAACTTCAAAGACCACAGGAGGTTTCACAGATCACCACAACAGATATAAGAAGAAAGTTTGAAATATTGCAAGAACTGTCAACATGTGACACAGAGATGAAGTGAGGTAAATGCTGTTGAGAAAATGATGCTTTGAGACTCGATCAATGGAGGGTTGCCAGAAACTTTCAATTGGTTAAAAAACAACAACAACAAAAACAACTCAGTGTCTCTGAAGCACAATAAAATAAGGTATGAAAAAAAAGAAAGTGTTAGTTGCTCAGTTGTGTTTGATTTGTGACTCCATGGACTGCAGCCCACCAAGCCCCTCTGTCTATCTAATTCTCCAGGCAAGAATACTGGAGTGGGCAGTCATTCCCTTCTCCAGGGGATCTTCCCAAGCCAGGGATCAAACCCAGGTCCCCCTGCATTGCAGGCGGATTTGTATCATATGAGTCACTATGGAAGCCCCAAATAAGGTATGCCTGTGTTCTTATTAGTGTCATTAATATTAATATCTTATATATCCTTCTGGGTGGTTTGGGCTTCCCAGGTGGCACTAGTGGTAAAGAGTCCACCTACCAATGCAGGAGGCACCAGAGACTCTGGTTTAACCCCTGGGTTGGGAAGATGCCCTGGAGCAGGAAGCAGCACCCCACTCTAGTATCGTTGCCTGGGAAATCCATGGGCAGAGGAGCCTGGCAGGCTATCGTCCATAGGGCCTCAAAGAGTCAGACACAACCAGGCACGCACACACACGCCCCACCACAGTTTTTAGCATATATTCAACATACACGAACATATGTTATTTCCCTTTATTGTCAGGAAAATGGTAATATGCTATACACATTGATCTACAGACTCTTGTTTCATCCAACAGTCTATTTTGGAAATATTTTCATATAGTAAATAAAGAGCTTACTATGATATTCACTAATTAAGATAGAGTGACTCTGCTATAAGGATAGACAAATGGGCTAGGATACTCCAAAAAAATAAATAAATAAAAAACCACACAGCTAAAGGGACAACTGATCTTCAACTAAGTGGCCTAAGGAATTCAACAGGGAGAGGAAAGCAATTTTAAGTTTCAGTTTTAAGTTTTTCAGAAGCAAATGTTTCTGAAACAACTGACTGACTATAGGAAAAAAAATGTTTATCCCTACCTCACACCATATATTAAAATTAATTTGAAATAAGGCCGTAACCCCAGTTTGAAAGCTAAAAGTGTAAAACTCTGTTAAAAAAAAATAGGAAAATATCTTGTGTTCTTAGGAAGGCAAAGATTTTCTTTCCTTTTTTTGTTTAGATATTACAGAGAAAGCAGTAATCTCATACACACACACACAAAATTAAATTTAAATTCATTAAAACTGAAAAATTTCTATTCATCAAAATGTATTACTAAGGGAATAAATAGGTGGGCAAAGACTGGCAGAAATCTAAATGGACTTAGGTCCAAAATAAAATACTTATATAACTCAATAATTAAGAAACAAAAACAGATAAATGACTCAAACATACTTTTAACGAAGGAAGTTATGTAATACCCAGTAAGCTCAAAAAGTGCTCAATGTTATTAGCCATTAAGCATTTACAAGTTAAAACACTGTGACATACTACCACATATCCGCAAGAAGAGATAAAGTTAAATTTAAGGTCTGAATTCATCCAGTGAACGTAAGGGTGGAGCAACTGGAACTACATTCCTTGGCCAGCAGACGTATAAACAGCCCCATTGGGAAACTGCCTCATGGTTCTCCAGCTTTAAACCATACACCCACCTTATGACCCAGAAAGCCCACTCCAAGGTGTAGTTTAAGAAATCTACCACAAGATTTATAGAAGCATGCTCACAGGAACTTTATTCACAACAGTAAAAAAACTAGAAAGATCCCAAATGGCCATAAACTGGAAAACAGATGAATAAACTTAGGTACATTTATTCAAGACAACAGGCTTGCCAGGTGGCGCGGTGGTAAAGAATCTGCCTGCCAATGCAGGAGACAAAAGAGAAATGGATTCGATCTCTGGGTCAGGAAGATCCCCTGGAGGAGGAAACGGCAACCTGATCCAATATTCTTGCCTGGAAAACTCTATGGACAGAGGAGCCGGGTCGGGTCGCAAAGAGTCAGACATGACCGAGCAACTGAGCACAGAACCCAGAGATTCAATGCAATACTACTTAGCAACATGGACAATATTCAGAAATACTGTGAGGAAGCAAAAAGCCCGACTTCAGTGAGCAGAGTGAAGAGAAAGTCGCTCAGTCGTGTCTGACTCTTTGCAACCCCCTGGATTATACAGTCCGGGGAATTCTCCAGGCCAGAATACAGGAGTGGATAGCCTTTCCCTTCTCTAGGGGATCTTACCAACCCAGGGATCAAACCCAGGCCTCCTGCATTACAGGCGGATTCTTTACCAGCTGAGCCACAGGGGAAGCCCTTAATGAATATACATAACACAATTTACATGAAATTCTGGAATAGGTAGAACTAACCTAGGTTGACAGGACCGCCTGACAGCCCAGGATGGGGCATGGAGGAATTTTCTAGGTGGGTGGAAATGTTCTACTATATGATAGGGATGTGGAATGCACAAGTGTATACATAGAAACCCATTCAAACTATGTTCTAAGCCTGCATTTTACTATGTGAATATCATACCTCAATAAAAATAATAAAGGCAAGTATTTAATATAATAGCAATACAACTAAAAATTAAATGAAAAAGAATTAAATTAAGAAAATAAGAGTCCAGATTTGGGATTCAGAATTCATGATTTGGTTGGGGCTGGAGAAAGGAAGATAGAGACTGAATGGTACTGGACGGTGGACCCCTTCAATGGGGCTGCTGGGAGCTGAAGGAGAAACCACATGATTGAAAGTGTTAGCTGCTCACTCGTGTCTGACTCTTTGCAACTTGATGGACTCCTGAAACCCACCAGGCTCCTCTGTCCACAGAATTCTCCAGGCCAGAATACTGGAGTGGGTAGTCATCTCTTTCTCCAGGGAGACTTTCTGACTCAGGGTTAGAACCTGGGTCTCCTGCGTTGCAGGCAGATTCTTTACCATTTAAAGTCCTGAATTTGTAATCCTACCTTTTTTTTTTTTTTTTTTTTCCAGCTGGCATAGCTCACAGCACAACTTTCAGAGCTGGTACCATTTACCTGAGGCTGAATTCTTTTCCCTTTATATCACTAATGAGGTTTGTGCCTTTCTGTGCTTTCTCACCTCTATGATTAAAATTCCATGGTGACCTTTAGGTTGAATTACTCCTTCTTTTATCCAGAAACTGAATTAACCAGAGTCTCATCTAAAGCTTAAATTACCTGTAAACAAAATCACTTTGTAGAAGAAAGTGAGAAATGCCACAAGAAGCATGAAGAAACTGGATTCAATATCTCTACAATGTCACAAAAATCGAGAGGCATTCTGCTTGACTTCACATTTATGCATGCACCTTGAAAGATATTATTTTAATATTCAGCTACCTTCTCTTCTTTCCCTTTCTCTGAAAACAGGAATTATAACTATAAATAAGAAAATGACAGAGTCTCCTAAGAAAATGAGATTTACTCTCATTTAGCCTTTAAGCCATTTTGTTAATTGCTTTTTTAAAAAATGCTGGGAAATGAAACTTAATAAAGGGGACGGGGTATAATTAACCATTGGGAAAAATATACACAAACTTAGAATTAGCACTATTAGATTTTTAGAGGGAAAGGCCAGGACAAAACTAGAATTGCAGTGTTTATAGAAATGGAGAAAGCATTTCCCTCTGACACTGGCTCCATCTAATATTTGCAAATAATACTGCCATCTGCTTCTCCAAACAGACTGTGTGCCTTCTCTTGGTACGCCCCGAGAAGGTGCAGCAAACGTGACTGCTCTGGACATCCATCACTTTGGATTCATTAAGTCAGTCTTCTAAGACTGATCACTGCACCCCTCTCTACGGCAAAGCAAACATGATCAATTATTGTTCCTGTTCCCTTGATAGTACACGATTAGTTTCTGCAAATCTTGGAATAGGGTAAAACTGAATATAAAATTATATTAGCAGAACTAATATGCTTCTGATTGAAGATTACCTATTAATGGAAATTTCAAAAAAGGAACCTTATCAATTAACGTAAGCCCCGAGGAGCAGAAATAAGAGGAAATTAGACCAAATGCTACAAGAAACCAGCAATATAAGAGGATGATCATCAATAACCATAGAGATACTCACTCATCCCACTACAGAGCAATAACACGATGAAACCATTCCTTTTGGTTAAAATGAATATCAACTGATTTAAGGTGTACAATTAAGTGGGAAAAAGTGATCAACAAATTTTTAATAAAAAATTTTATGTAACAAACGTATGGGCGAAGTGAGATGGTATAATCAATCCCCACATACTTGTCATTTAGATTCAATAATTATCAAGGTTTTGTCATAATTGCTTCATCTTTCCCCCTATGTTAAAATTCTTAAGGCAAATTCCAAAAGCATGTAATCTCATATCTAAACACTGAAAGCACGTACATTGTTTTCACAAAGTAACAGTGATATGATCTCATGTACATAGTAACAGTAATGGGTTTGTATTATGTCTGGTCCATAGTAACTATTTTGCAATTGTATTAAAAATGTTTTTTTCTCAGAGTTATGTTCAAATGTAGATCCAAAGACACAAATTTGTCAAGTCTCCTATGTCTTCTTTTATTTTTCATCATAACTTGATTGAATTACATGAGCCCTTAAAAGCAGAGAACATTCATGGGCTGAAAGCAGAAGAATATGGAAGAAAGGTAAGTCAGAGACATTCCAGTCTCGAGAAAGGGTCCATGCTTGCTGGCTCTGAAATGTAGCAGACACATGTAAGAACAGAGAGAAGCCTCTAGTAGGTAAAGATGGCCCCCAGTTGGAGTTCAGTTCAGCCGCTCAGTTGTGTCTGACTCTTTGCGACCCCATGGACTGAAGCACACCAGGCCTCCCTGTCCATCATCAACTCCCAGAGTTTGCTCAAACTCATGTCCATCGAGTCAGTGATACCATCCAACCATCTCATCCTCTGTTGTCCCCTTCTCCTCATGCCTCCAGTAAGGAAACTGGGACCTCAGTACTACAACCACAAGGAACTGAATCCTGACAAAAGTCTGAATGAGCTTGGAAGGAGTTCTTCCAGACAGGAGTCCAACTGGTAGCACTTTGATTCCAGTATCCTATGAGCCAGAATAGAGGCTGCTAGGGTCAACTCAGTCTTCTGGCCTAGAGAAGTGTGAAATAATGAATCTGAATTGTTATAAAGCACTAGGCTTATGATATTAATGATTCGTGTGGCAATAATAGAAAGCTAAATCAAGACTGTGTCTATAATATCACTTTATAGAAGGGTCTTACACTCTCTTATGAATGAATTACCAGTGCCCCAGACAGTACAACATCTGAGTTACCACCTTGTAGATGAAAAATTGCTCTCACTCTTCCCTTCCAATCTGAATGCTGTGTTCTTAACCTTGTCTTAATACATAGTTTAGGGCTATGATATTATTTTGTCAATTACTTTTAAACTACATTGTTATTAGTGCTAAATATATTATTAACAAGTATTATTATTATGTTTTAGATATTACCCTGGAAACCCAACTATCATTTATATGACTATTTTCATTAAAATATATTTTTTTCAAATTGAAACTTAGCAGTGATCTTTTCTGTTTTTGAAAGTTTTAATGGAGGGATAAAATGTGTGTAGTCCTAAACTTTTTTTCTTTTAATTTTATTGGAGAATAGTTGACTTGCAATATTGTGTTGAGTAGAGTTCCTTGTGCTACACAGGAGGTCCTTGTAGGTTCTCCATCTTCTATGCTGTAGTGTATGTGTGTTGGAATACATACATGCACTAGGCATGTACCGGAGCTTAAAATGAACTTGGAAATGAGGACTCTGGAATGAACACACATACACTAATAAGGACCTACTGTAGAGCACAGGGAAATCTACTCCCTATTCTTTGGTAACCTATATGAACGAAGAATCTAAAAAAGAATGAGTATGTGTATAACCGAATTACTTTTCTGTACACCTGAAACACAATATTGTGAATCAACTTTTCTCCAATAATTTTTTTTTTAAAGAAAGTTTAAAACTACACACATTTTACATGGTGACGACTATCCCAATGACATGTAAAAGTACTCTACTATAAGCAGTAACATTTTTACATGTAAGATTAATTGGTTGCAAAATCAATAGGTTACTTAAAATGAAAGTTTTAAAGGGCAATGTGAATACCTTCTTTAATTGACTAAGGTGTGTCTCAAGTTGTTTTCCACAGAGAGAGTAATCAGGACTGACTATTATTAAACTAAGCTAATTCCATCCTTTTGCCAAAAGGAGAATGTTGAAGGAATGATGCCAAATGCAGCTACAACATTTTGATGGAGATAAATGTACAACAAGGTTCAGTCCTATAGCCAAAAAAAAACCCAGAAAAGACAACAAAATAATTTCATAAATGATGAAAATCATGTAACAAAAGTCTTTTAGATGATGGGTTAATGGGATGTTACTAATGTAAATTTTATGCCTTGTTTAACTTTTTCTTCTGGTGGAATTTTCCAGTGTGACACCCATATTTAATATCAGAGCTTCTAGGAAAGGAAAAGAACGAGAATGACATTTCAGCTGCATATTCCTTGGAAGATTTAGGGGGACAGAAATATCAAAGTCACATTAGAAAAAGTAATTAACTTAAATCCCTTTTGGGAAAGGCAAAAAGAAAAGCAAATCAGAAATAAGAATTATCTTACAGGGAACATTTAAAAAGTGCCAAACAGTAAATGTTTGCTATCGTTCCCTGATACTTTGTTCTTCTAGCCTGTCGACTTCTTAGTCACGAGGCACCGCACCATCGTATTGCCCAAACAATTAACATCACAAAGGAATTCTAATACTCTTTTAAAATGAAGAGCGGTGAATTAATAAGAACCGTTATTGTACTAGATTCCTTGACTCTCAATGGAACGGCCAAATGCTAGCTGGGAAAATTACTTCAGACTTCTTAACTGCAATAATTAAAGTGAGATTTTCCTTCATGCCTGCATGTGCAGAATTTCATCAGTTTGATGAGTAATTTCACAGGACTGCTATTGTACGAGACTGACATTGGAAAGTCACAGGGTGGGTTTGGGAGTGGACTATGTTTTTCCAGAGAGCGCCCATTTGCTAAGAGGTCTCGTGAACATGCATTCATTTTCTCATTCTTTAAGAACAGTAGGAATGATCTGTGTTTTCACCTCAGAAGGTAACCCTGTTGGATACTATCAACACTACTGTGAAGCTATTAATGATTACATTTCAAAAGTCTAGCTACCTTCTGTTTCAATTAGTTTCCTCTCTACCGTATACATACACATTAAGTTTTAAGACAGATGACTATTTCTTTCCCTTAAAAGGCTTTCACATTTTCAGACATTTCAGGCATATACCATTCCATTGACTCGCTAGGGGACCCTGTCAATTAACTGGTGGAGGAAAGAGTGATGCTAACTTTCTCTGATGATACTAGCACTGTATACATTTACATTTTAATGAAATTTAAATGTATTCATTAATAAAAACTTATCTCCAGTTAATCCCTCCCAGTGCATTATGGCACAGTATAAGCCACGGGTCCATTTCCCACTCAGACTTGCTTGTTTTCAAATCAGTATGGAGAGACAGTTAACTTTTCCCATCAATTGAGGATCAAGTATTCCTTCAGATTCTGTGATTTAATTAAGTTCCACTTGTTCCTTAGAGGCCAGGTGACTATAACGTAATTTATTGTCTTATATTTAAGTTCTTTGATTATGGTGTGCGTATAGTCCTTAATAAACATATTTGTACCTATACGGCACATATGGGCTTCCCAGGTGGTGCAGTTGGTAAAGAATCCACCTTCCAATGCGTGAGATGCAAGAGACATGGATTAGATTCTTGGGTCCGGAAGTAGGAAATGGCCACCCACTCCAGTATTCATGCCTGGAAAGTTCCATGAGCAGAGGAGCCTGGCAGGCTATAGTCCACAGAGTTGCATGGAGTCAGACAGGACTGAGCACGCATGCATAGCCTGCACAGCAGGTTGTATTATAGCATACACTATTAACATATGATATTTTATACCAGAAGGGCACCTTGATCCATCACGAGAACAAATGTTCCTTTGCTTTGAGATAAAGAAAATCAACTTAAATATAAACTTGCCCCCATTTCCCATACCCAGGTGAAATTCTCCTATTAGATACTTATTCTTTTAAGGAAAAATATCTTGCCCTGTTAGTCACTTAGCCCTTATTCTAACAGCGTATCAGCCCCTCCGTGGGACCCAGCTAGAGAAGAGGAAGAACGCTTCAGTGCCTTAGCTCAAAGGCTGCGGTGGCAACAGACAGGATGCTGAACGCACATTTTGGGGACAGGGCAGCCAAAGGTCAGCTGAGCTCAGGCGGTGCACTTTTCTAAGGAAGGGACAGTGCCCGTGCCAACTGGTTCTTTTCCTTTTTTCACTATTACAGCTTTCTCATCATGGGCTAGCATAAGAACGCCTCAATTTAAACATTTTCCTCGAAACTGTTCCTGCTCTGTCCTGAGGGAACAAATGAGCGCCTATATCAAGGTTCACGATCTTTTTCTGCGTGCGTGCCAAGTCACTTCTGTCTTTTTCTAGTAAGATGTCATTTTTGCAAACCAAACACTATATTTTTGGGAAAATAAGTTCCCCTAAAGGAAAAAAAAAATGTATTGGAAGTGATAAAAGAAAGAATAAGGTACAAAATCTGCTCCAGGAACACTAGCTTCCTTAGTGTTCTCGGAATTTCGCGGATAGACTTGCCTTGAGACTCTCCACTGGCTATTTCACTCCTGGGGCTCTTCACCCAAACAGCCACCCAATGAATCCCCATACCTCGTCCAGATCTCTGATAAATGTCCCCTTGCTGCTCAGGGCAACTCCCACAACTATGGACATCTTTAAGTCATCTCCACAGTCACCAGCCCCTGCATCCACTCAACCTGTTATTATTTGCTTGGTTCCTCTAATACGCCTCTCTGGATGTTGCTACAGCGTGTACTTTACCGTCTTGGGTTTAGTATGTATTAACTTGCCTTTCCCTGATAGAATACAGTCCCTCAAAGGGGGGCTCCTTCTTCGTTCACATCTGGAAAACATAGTAAGTACTCTATACCAGGGATCCCCAACCTCCAGGGCATGGCCCAGTACCAGTCCGTGGCCTGTTAGGAACTGGGTCACACAGAGCAGGAGGTTAGTGGTGGGCCAGCGAGTGGAGCTTCGTCTGATTTACAGCTGCTCCCCGTTGCTCATATTGGGCTTCCCGGGTGGCTCAGCTGGTAAAGAATCCACCTGCAATGCAGGAGACCCAGGTTCAATTCCTGAGTTGGGAAGCTCCCCTGGAGAAGGGATCGGCTACCCACTCCACTATTCTTGGACAGGAGGTTAGAGGTGGGCCAACGAGCAAAGCTTCATCTGTATTTACAGCCACCCCCCATTGCTCATATTACCACCTGAGCTCTGCCTCCTGTCAGATCAGCAGTGGTCTTAGATTCTCACAGGAGCACTGGAATCAACCGCAGAACATCGCCCCCTACCCCCCGCCTCGATATGTGGAAAAATTTTCTTCCATGGAAATGGTCCATATGCGCCAAAAAGGTTGGGACTGCCTCTTTATTTGTTGAATGAGTGAGAAAAAGAATCAAGAAAAAGCTTTTGCCCTGAGGATATTGAGATGCATTCAAATGTATTCTGAATTACTGGGATCAAAACTGAAAATAAAGTTTATGTGTGTCAGCGAATCACTAAAGAGACTTCATGGTCATATCCAAGGATCGCAAACTCCTCTCTCCATACTCGCGAATCATACACCTTCCTAATCACAGCAGGGTGATGATTACTTATTTACTGTAAATTTAGTACTGCTTCCCTGGACTGCGTTTGTCTTCTAGAGAATCTTCATACGCCAAATATCATTGAAATATTATCTTTTCAGGAACTGATGAGATAGGAGGCAAGCAGAAAGCCCAGGATTTGATGGCACTAAACTGCTCTCCTTTAAAAATACTGTGGTCCACCTGAGATTGATAACTGGAGAGCAAGACCAGGTAAGGGTTCATACTTTCTCAAACCTTTATCCATCAGTTCTGACATGTCCACTGCAACTGAGCACTTCTTGAGTAAGACTCCCAGCAAAGGCCTGACTTTTATTCAGCCTCTACTGATGTAGCTATGATGCCAGAAAAACGGGTGGGAACTGGTTCTTGCTTTTCATGCATAGACTGAAACCGTTGTCATTCTTTGTTAGAGATTGATTTAGGTAGAGTATTTGGCCAGTCACATATACTTTCAAATAAGTTAAACAAAATTTTATGTTTTTACCTTGTAAGGAGATAAAATTGCATTTGAAATGATGATAAAACAATATTTGGAAAACCTTTTGATTTTAGTGGTCCCTTTCATTGATTTATTCAAGAGTTGGGAAAACAATAGGATCAGGAAGAAGGCATGACCCAGTGTTTACTCATTTCGGGAGGATGAAAGATGATCAGGAGAATATCATTCACATGTCATCAGATTATAATCACGTTTCTACAAAGCAATTCCCAAAGTTTATTGAGAAACATGTCTTTAATATAGACTCAGTTAAAACACTAGTTCTTTTTTAACCTAAAATCTATACAAAAGGGAAGGATTGCTTTTTTTGAATGTCCATAAAATAAAAATGAATATTAGATTTTTCCCACCAGATTGAATCAACATACAAGAGGTTGTCTGGGACATATCCTAACTAAGAGAAAATTTCCATGACAGGAAAAAACATTGTTTACATGGCAAGCTCTTTGACATAATGCCTAATTTTTTCTTTGACAAAAAACTTATGAGTTTCCATGTTATTATTGCTTTTTGTTTCTTTAGCACAGGAAACTAAAACAAAGAAAGAAACATTTCCTAAGGTCACACAGCTTGTAAGTCCAAATTAATGCCCTCTACTCTGCCCACCCACAGTTTTGTAAACTTCCAAAATAACATGTTACCAGTGTGCTAAAAGATACAATTATATTAAGCTCTAGTTCAAGGTTTTCTGGAAATTAAACCTAAATAAAAGCAGAGACATTACTTTGCCGACTAAGGTCTGTCTAGTCAAGGCTATGGTTTTTCCTGTGGTCATGTATGGATGTGAGAGTTGGACTGTGAAGAAGGCTGAGCACCGAAGAATTGACGCTTTTGAACTGTGGTGTTGGAGAAGACTCTTGAGAGTCCCTTGGACGGCAAGGAGATCCAACCAGTCCATTCTGAAGGAGATCAGCCCTGGGATTTCTTTGGAAGGAATGATGCTAAAGCTGAAACTCCAGTATTTTGGCCACCTCATGGGAAGAGCTGACTCATTGGAAAAGACTCTGATGCTGGGAGGGATTGGGGGCAGGAGGAGAAGGGGACAACAGAGGATGAGATGGCTGGATGGCATCACCGACTCGATGGATGTGAGTCTGAGTGAACTCCGGGAGTTGATGATGGACAGGGAGGCCTGGCGTGCTGCGATTCATGGGGTCGCAAAGAGTCGGACACGACTGAGCGACTGAACTGAACTGAACTGAACTGAATGTTTTTTTAAGAATGACTCAAGAGTTAGGTTTAGAAATAGTTGGCATTTGCCATATTGGACAGTGCTACAAATGAAAATGTTTACTTCCACATTTATTAGTTTTAAGCACACATTGAATGGAAACAGGAAGCAGCATCAAATGAATTGTCTACTCAGTCATTTACAAAGGTCCACTGTAAGAAAGATCAGCAACTCCTGTAAAACTAGATCCTGAGACTTTGACTCAGAAATCAAAATGGGACTGGACTGGATCAGAATCAGGAAGGAAAGAATGTGCTGTGCATTCTAACCTGAGCAGAAGAACTTGCATAAGGTCGACACTTTTCAAGGACCTGAGGAAAAAAACAGGTCTGTCTCGGCAATGTAAACCTCCTCATTAGCACAATCATACTCTGTCTCAATCTTTATGTGAACTGTAATATAACATGCTGGGATACAGTATGGAGCCAAAAAGAAACTGCTAGCTGATGGTGAGTAATTAACAAGAGGAACTTCAGCCTAATTGATGAACAAGATAAAGACAAAACAAACAAGGTACCGTGGAGCTGCTCTGAGAGAAAAGGAATAAAACCAGCAGGCTGTGTTTGACATCCCTTGTAAGAAGCATGGTGAGGACTAAGGGAATTCAGAGCTTATCCTTGCCTGGACAGGGCTAGGTGGTACTCATGTGATGTAAGATTGCAAATCCAATTCTGCTGAAAGTTACTTTTTTCCACTTTGGTCTTCATTTGAAGGAGGAGGTCAGAGAAAAAAGCACCTTTCAGTATTATTTTGAAGATTAGCATTAATGCCTAGCACAGTGCATGGCACTAATGAGTTCTCAAGAAATAGTAACCTTGTTATTTACAAAAGGTTAACCTGAGTACCTGAGAGGGAAAGTGATTCCCAAGATGGACTTGCCGGGGTCCAGCCCCGGTGGATCGAGGGTGATTCGAAGGTGGGGACGGAGTCGGCGTCCTTGCAAATAACTTATTTAATTACAGATAGAGAGGGATTAGAAAATTAGCAGAGAAAAAGAGGCTGAATAACTTGGTTCACATGGAATACCAATCACCACCTACGTAGGCCGCAGGCGTCTTCTCGTTCTCCTGAAGGAGAGGAGGCACTGAGGTCCCCCCCGGTCCGATCTTAGAAGCACAGGCAAAATTGGTAGGCTTCGTGGGTACCCATGCACCAGATGGGAATTCAGCCAGAAAAGCGGAGAGCAAGAAAGAAGCGACATGGGGGAATCAGTCTTTCCGGAAACTGATCCCGATTTCTTTATTTTGGGGTTTGCTTATATACCTTTTGTTACACATAGGGATGAATACAGAGTCACGCAGGGGTCAGCAGTCCTGACCTTTATCAAAATTAGGTGCTTTACATGAAAAAAAGATCTTAGGGGTTTTACATCATCTTCTGGCCATGAGACCTGCTGACATTTTATGACCCTTTCTTTCTGATAACCAAAAAACTTATTTTTTCCAAGGGTATTTTTTCTTAAACCAGGCACCACCCTCCAAATAAAGTTGCATTCCTATAGGGTGAGGGTATAGTGAGTTACAATCAAGAAAGGAATTTATTTAACCCAAGGTTAACATGATTAATCTTAAAGGTTAATACTTATTTATCCTATATGCTAGTTATATTCATTATAAGGGCAGGGAATATGGAGATTTAGCAGCAAACATCAGCCCAACAAATGAAAATCCTTTCACCAATGTTCCCCTTAAGATCTATTTAGTCTTAAGATAGTGATAAAGTTAC
This sequence comes from Capricornis sumatraensis, assembly GCF_032405125.1. Classification (NCBI taxonomy): domain Eukaryota; kingdom Metazoa; phylum Chordata; class Mammalia; order Artiodactyla; family Bovidae; genus Capricornis; species Capricornis sumatraensis. Next base: position 115,206,991 of record NC_091073.1, on the reverse strand, counting down.
ATTTTTACATAGCAAGGACACAGTGATTTATAACAAAGTACAGTGATCTATTACAAAAGAGAAAATTCATTAACTCAAAAAGTCTAGTATTGCTAACCTTAAAAACTACTATATTTCCTTTTCTATATTCCAAATACATTGATTAACATATTCCCAGGTGCCTAAGGATATGGAGGCCTGGCGGCAATCATTGACTCAACAATGAGAAAAGCCCTATGCTAATTCAGTTCAGTTCAGTTCAGTCGCTCAGTTGTGTCAGACTCTTTGCGACCCCAAGAATCACAGCACTCCAGGCCTCCCTGTTCATCACTATCTCCTGGAGTTCACTCAAACTCACGTCCATCGAGTCCATGATGCCATCCAGCCATCTCATCCTCTGTCGTCCCCTTCTCCTCCTGCCCCCAATCCCTCCCAGCATCAGTCTTTTCCAATGAGTCAACTCTTCTCATGAGGTGGCCAAAGTACTGGACTTTCAGCTTCAGCATCATTCCTGCCAAAGAAATCCCAGGGCTGATCTCCTTCACAATGGACTGATTGGATCTCCTTGCAGTCCAAGGGACCCTCAAGAGTCTTCTCCAACACCACACTTGAAAAGCATCAATTCTTCAGTCCTCAGCCTTCTTCACAGTCCAACTCTCACATCCATACATGACCACTGGAAAAACCATAGCCTTGACTAAACGGACCTTAGTCGGCAAAGTAATGTCTCTGCTTTTGAATATACTATCTAGGTTGGTCATAACTTTTCTTCCAAGGAGTAAGCGTCTTTTAATTTCATGGCTGCAGTCACCATCTGCAGTGATTTTGGAGCCCCCCAAAATAAAGTCTGACACTGTTTCCACTGTTTCCCCATCTATTTCCCATGAAGTGATGGGACCGGATGCCATGATCTTCATTTTCTGAATGTTGAGCTTTAAGCCAACTTTTTTGCTCTCCTCTTTCACTTTCATCAAGAGGCTTTTTAGCTCCTCTTCACTTTCTGCCATAAGGGTGGTGTCATCTGCATATCTGAGGTTATAATTAAGACTCTCAAAATACTCCAAACTCTCTGTGCTGTTTATGGTTGAGAGGTAGTAAACAATCATGTGCATAGTGGCAGGAGTACGGATAATCCTGTCACACAAGCTAGTCTGTCAGCAGAGAGGTTTGACCTGAGACACCCTTGTCACACCCAGGGCAGGGAATTAGCAGTAATTATTGGCATAACAAATGAAAAAACCCTTCACCAATATAATTCCTAACCAACCCACTATACTAATAATTTCTATCTTCCCAAAAGAATTTGCCTTTAGTAAGTCTAAAACATCTCATGCCTCTCGTGGTCAGGAGGCTGTAAACAATCACATGTGGCCGGATGAATCTATACAGGCGGGCTAGATAACCTTCAGAGGAGTCCGTAAGTTGAAACACTCTTTTCATGCCCAGGAATTTTTATTGACTTGGAGCTGCACATTAATTCCTTCTCCGAGAGAAATGGTGAGGAACAGCCCCCCATAAAGTCAGAGGTGTAGGCGAGAGCACGAAACAGTAAAGTAGATACACTCTGGTTTTGGGGTTAGATGCTCAGGAACAGGGGGTTTCCTGAGGCTTGATCACACCTTTTCATATGCCAAGCCTCCTTCCTCATGACCTTTGCCATGGGCGGAGTTCCTCACGCGGGCCCCCAGCATGGACTAATGCTTCCTGAAGTTAGAACACTGGGGAGAAGACAAGTTAACCTGAAGCCTGCCATGTCGCAGCAGCACTTCAGAGCTTTCTAACAACACTGCTTCTCATCTGTTACCCCAGGAAGGTGACGTGCTGGCTGGTAGGATCCCGGAAATAAAGGGTTTCAAACAAGCACTGAACTGTGTCGTTGGCCCACTTCTCCCACCAGCTGGCTGGGAACCTTCTCCAGAAGCCAGGCTGATTCAATGAAAACACATCTTATTCTATGTAATGGACTCACCTTGGTGCTTTGGGGCATTGAACAGTGAGTCTATTCCACTACCTTCCTTGAATTTTCCTATACTATTAGAGAGGTAAGACATGCCCATATCTAAACATAATTGAATTTAGACTATGTTCCAGAAATACATTGCTGTGAATTTTAGAAAGGAAGAAGTCTTATCTTCTTTGGGATGACCAATAAAGGCTTTATGGGAGAAGTCAGATTTAATGGGCTCTTGAAGGATAAGAAACAATTACACACTAAAGTGTTAATTCTGTTAACAAAGAAGTTGCATTCTGACAGCCTTTTTATGTGGCCATAAATCGTAGCACCAAACAAAGAAGAAATATTGGAAGCACAGAGATTAATTCCAGGATCCTGGGAGAACTAAAGAATAAGGGCAGGGAATGACACACTCAAAAGTCATTAACCACAACCAATTTACATAAAATATTATGAATAAGTGTAAATATGCACACTGTAGTCTTCAGGAGGATGGAAAGAATAAGGTGATATGAGGAGGAAGAAATGGGGTAGTTTCCAGAGGTGGCTGCCAGCGATTCCTTCTGCTCCCGCGTGCAGGAGAGATGTTACTGGAGTCTCCTGCCCTGATCCCCTGGCCTGTAACTTTCTTTGAGCAGCACAATCCTACAGATGTGATGCTGTGCCTGTGGGGGTCCCAGCTGTGATGCGACGCTATGCTGTGTTATGTCAGGAGCTCTGCCAGTTCCTGCTCTCGCTCTCATGGGTCTCAGCTGTCACCCTGAATGGGGACCTAGGACAACCTACAGAGAGAGGCCAGGACAGTGGGGTGTCACATGGAAGGGGAGGTCACTTGGAGGAGAATTGAGGTTTCCCAGTAGATTCAGCACTGAGGTCCCAGACATGCCCACCTCATTTATTAATATTTACAACCAATTAACAATGTCTCAAATCTGCCCCCTCACTTTGTTTCAAAATAAAGGACAAGTGAATGAGTCCTAAGGAATGAGTCTCACATAGGTTTTGAGCACGTCCATGTGACTGGCAAGGTGTTACAGCTGCTTCACTGAGAACAGGACATGGCTCTTCTGGAAACCAACATGGTAGCTCTTACTCATGATTGAGCACTTAGTTCTAAGGGGCTTTGGGGCTTTCCTGGTGGCTCAGACAGTAAAGAATCTGACTGCATTGCAAGAGATCCGGGTTTGATCCCTGCGTTGGGAAGATCCCCTGGAGAAGGGAATGGCACCCCACTCCAGTACTCTTGCCTGGCGAATTCCATGACCAGGGAAGCCTGGGGGATGCTACAGTCTATGGGGTTGCACAGAATCAGACATGGCTGAGCAACTAACACGTTCACCTTTTTTCAAATCAGCTCTTAAGAAAACTGTTTTGACTCTCACCCTACAAAGTACGGTACGTTAGGAGCCCCTTGTTTACGTTCCCAGAACACTGATCTATTCCTCTTCCATATTTGACTCTGTTTACTGGTCTGTCTTATCCACTAAACCCAACTCTCTACATTACACAAAGAGACCAATAACCTTTATCTCCAGTATGTAACAGATGCTTACTAAAGAAATATATTCCCTCTAAATAGTGATAAAATACTCAGTTAAAAACCTCTTTTTCTGGAACACGGCACTTGATTGATTGGCAGTTGGATGCAGGGATGAACAGAATGACAAGTGCTCTGAGAGCACGGTGGAGCTCTAAAATGCATTCTTGCTACGTTGCAGAAATGAATCAAGAATGATACTGAATTGTTCATCATTAGGACGGAGGGGAAGCTGTTGAAAGGCATGAGCACAGGGTAAATGACAGCTGGCCAGGAAGAAATTCCCGGGCCCAGACTTCTCTTCTGCTGCAGAGGCTATCTGGAGTATGGGACAACATGCTCATCAGTGAAGGGTTCCAAGAACAGAGACAAAGCAAGTGTGCACAGAACGTGACTGAGGCGATGAGTCAGAGGGGGAAAGACAGAAGTGGGGAGAATCTTGAAGGCCATGCAAGGGCCCTAAACATTTTATCCCAGCTGCAACGTGGAGTCTTTGAAAAGTTTTAGGAGGGGAGTAATCTGGAAAAGGAGATGGCAACCTGCTCCAGTATTCTTGCCTGGAGAATCCCATGGACAGAGAAGCCTGGCAGGCTACAATCCATGGGACTGCAAGAGTCGGACACAATTTAGTGACTAAACCACCACCACCACCAAACTGAAAAGATTTTGAATTGTGGAGCAATCCTTCACTGACCCAAAGAAGGACCCAAGGGAGGAATAAAATTTCTAGTGAGACCCTACACTTCTTGATGGAATACCTTGGTCAACCAGACACTACCACCAATTATCAAGGCTAAATCATTTTGTTTTAATTTCAGGGGCAACTTGGCTCTGAGAGAATCTGATCATTAAATTATCAATTTATAGAACCCAACTGTGCTGTTTAAAAAATCCCTGAGAAACACTAGTGGATGCCCTTAGACATTCAGCAGATTTCCAAGTGTTTCTGGTATTTGTAAAGACCTCAATGCCCAATCTGGAACTAGATTAGGTCAGAATTTATCTAAAATTGGCTGAAAACCAGTCCATCCTAAAGGAAATCAGTCCTGGGTGTTCATTGGAAGGACTGATGTTGAAGGTGAAACTCCAATACTTTGGCCACCTGATGTGAAGAGCTAACTCATTGGAAAAGACCGTGATGTTGGGAAAGATGGAGAGCAGGAGGAGAAGGGGACGACAGAGGAGGAGATGGTTGGATGGCATCACCGACTCAATGGACATGGGTTTGGGTGGACTCTGGGAGTTGGTGATGGACAGGGAGGCCTGGTTCATGGGGTTGCAAAGAGTCGGACACAACTGAGCGACTGAACTGAACTGAACTGGCTGAAAACAAACCCCGATGATTCATCATTTGCCAGAAACAATGACACTATTGGCTTATATCCTCTTATGTGGCAGAGAACACAGATGCCGTGAGCCACAGAGGAATCGAAATCCATAGCCTCACTTATCGTGTCTGACTCTTTGCAACCCCATGGACTGTAGCCCACCAGGCTCCTCAGTCCATGGAATTTTCCAAGCAAGAGTACTGGAGTGGGTTGCCCTTCCCTTCTCCAATACTTAAAAATATTGATATGCAAATGAGTCAGAGAAATGGGGTCCTGGCAAGAGGGGGAGTGGTGTGATTCGTTTTGCTGTTGGGGGCGGAGCTCTGTGCCGGGTTACTGGGTATGAACACAGGAGTCTCCTGAGAGGCGGCGACAGTCTCTAAGTTACTTCTGCAGACAACCACTCACGTTCAAACAGTCCCCTTTCTAAACAGCACCACTTGAACCCCAACTGAAAGTCCCCGAACAGGGCAAGACATGGAGCTAAACAGAGTGCACTGAAACGAGACACATTCCTTCTGGGACCGGGTGAAGACTCCCTCTGGCAGCCACATAGGAAAGTCAGGGCTCTCCTTTCTTTCATGTCATTCCTGCCTTTTGAGAGTTGGAACCTATGACAAGGTGCGTGATCAGTGAATCTCCAGCTCTGTGACTGTTTGAAACGACAAAGCAGACTCCTAAAAATACGAGAGTGTCCTCTATCCAGGACAGAGCTCACAGGTTCTAAACTTGTGAGTGAGAAGAACCAGCCTGTTCCTCACCTGGGATCACGCCACAAGCAGGTCCAAGGGTGCCTGATGAAAACACACACACACACAACCTGTGCTCAAAGAGCAGAATCTGGGGTTGAGACACACAGGACTGACTGTAGAGCCAGAGGTTACATTTTTCTGGGTGCAGATCTGTGCCTGCTAATCCTTGCTGATGCTGAAGTTGAAGCTCCAATCCTTTGGCCACCTGATGCAAAGACCCAACTCACTGGAAAAGACCCTGATGCTGGGAAAGATTGAGGGCAGGATAAGGGGGCAACAGAGAATGAGATGATTGAATAACATCATCGACCCAACGGACATGAGTTTGAGCAAACTCAGGGAGATGGTGAAGGACAGGGAAGCCTGCCATGCTGCAGTCCACGGGGCCACAAAGAGTTAGACACGAAGGAACCACTGAACAACAACAACAAATCCTTGCTAAATAAGGGGAGAATTGAAATTCCACACTTTATGGGATTTTTTTTTCCTTTTAAATTTTACGGAAAGTAATCCTAAGCTGGTCAGTCCTCTTTTTTTCAAATAGCTATAGGAATATGAGTTACAACACTTATCCTCTACAGCCATTTTATAATCTCATTTTCACAACCATAAGGTTTTACTCCTGTTCATTATTATCCCATCGGTATCGCTTTCTTTCTCTCTTTATTAGATTTTTATTTCAACTACTTAAGCTATTTATTATTATTATTACTGCTGCTTCCAAATGGTTGTTATTTTTTCCTATCTGAAGTGACCAATGGTTTTGAGAAGTGAATAGTAATTCATATACGTTACTTTCGGCCTCCCTTGTAGCTCAGTTGGTAAAGAATCTGTCTACAATGCAGGAGACCTGGGTTTGATTCCTGGGTCATGAAAATCCCCTGGAGAAGGAAATAGCAACCCATCCAGCATTCCTGCTTTGAGAATCCCATGGACAGAAGAGCCTGGCAGGCTACAGTCCATGGGGTCGCAAGAGTCGGACACGACTTAGCAACTGGACCATCATCATCAGCCATATGTTACTTTCAGGGGACAGGTTGATAATACTGCATAGAGGTTGGAAAAGGCTGCATATGTAATCATGCAAATACATGTGTTTATAAAATACAATTGTATATTAATATGCTAATATTAATTATATATAATATCATACTAATACATAATATCTTCTCTATACATTTGAGAACTCTGTACAAATCATAGTCCTTTCAATTTGGAATGCTTCTTGAGAGGATATTAAACAGAGTACAGATCTCAGACTCTGTATATACTGCTTTGTGCTCCAATATTTGCTTTGAAGGTCCATGCTGGGTCCAAAGCTTTTTAAAGATCTTTTTTTTTGGTTGTTGCAGACTACAAAGATTTCAAGGCTCTCTGAACTGCTGAAGTGATATTGTCTCATCTACATGCTACAGGACTTGGTAAGCTGAGGTGTGACTATGATGTACAAAGCTTGTTATAATAAGCATAGGCAGACGGACACACGCTAATGAGGCATGTCTTTGGAAGATGTCTCAGTAGAAAGTTAGACACTTTTTTTAATTGATGCTGCCTTTGCTTAAAATGCTTTCTTGCTATTCTCTTCTTAAAGTGCCTTAAGTTTACAGTGACTATTTTATACTTCACCCTTTATAGATCAAACAAAAAAGTCCCATTTCATACTTGCACTGGAGTTTAATTCTTTAATGACATTCCTTATCCTGATTGGCCCCCGTATTCAGCTGACTTTGATACAAATGACTTTGGGAGGGTTCTCCAAATCAAATCTGCCTTCAGAGGTGAAGATTTTCTGTCTAGCACATAGTGCACAATAAATATTTGATGACAGCATGATTGAATTAGACACCTGGGAGGAGAGTTGAAATCAGGTGCTGCTGCCTCCAAAATGGAATTAAAAATTGCCACAAGCAACGGCATACTGACTCATTGTCTTATATTATTATCTAATTTAATCTTGACACATTCTCTATATTCGTTGTGTGAAGAATTCATGTCTTCTATTTCTTTTGTGCCCATCTTTAAGTGCCCAAGGCGAAGGCTTGTTAATTCTTTTCTCTTACTGCATACATCATACAGTGTATAAGTTCCACTGAAAGACTTCACTGCAAAGCTCAAGGTGGAGAGAGGAAGATACTATTTGGCCTCAGCTGTAGCACTGAGTGGCTGACATTCATCATAACCTGATCCTAATCTCCCTTCTTGGCTGGTTTTCTGCCTCAGTGATCATCCAACAGTGGGCACCATCACTGAACCACACGATTCCTGAACACAACTCCTGGCCCCATAAATCTATGCCTTGACTTGGGGTCTTCACTTTGCCTGAAATACGTTTACTCCCGTAGTCTGTCTGACGTTAACCTATATATCTTCCCGAGTCCTAAACTAACTTCATTTATTTGTGAAGTATTTTTGGACCTACTGGGCAGGAAAAGAAAAATCTCTTCCCTTGTTTTTGTCCATAGCACTTTGTAGGTAAAGCTACCAGAGTGTCTCTCCTGTGTATTATATTTACTTGTTCATATCATAGCTCAGCTGGTAAAGAATCTGCTTGTAGTGCAGGAGACCCTGGTTCGATCCCTGGGTCAGGAAGATCCCCTGGAAATGGAAAGGGCAATCCACTTCAGTATCCTTGCCTGGAAAAATTCATGGACAGAGGAGCCTGGTGGTCTACAGTCCATGGGGTCGCAAGAGTCAGACACGACTTAGCAACTAAAGCACCACATATCATAGTGGAGACAGAGACCATGAATACCTTTAGGTCTGGAAGATGTCTCCTTCACAGTCCTTATCCAGAATCTAAGTCGTCGTGTGATTAGGAATGACTAAGTTTTTGCAGGATGAATAAATGCCTACAGGACAGTTGGTACCTAAAACCAGCGTGACTGCCCACTTTTCCTAACCCACTCTGCACTCAAGAAAACCCTGGCGTTCTGTTCAGGAATTGTTACTTAATTAGATAGGCACTTCGGCCAATACATCCTGGGGCATAAATAGGAAGCAATATCTACCATTCTTTCCATTCTTTCTCTTACTTTCCCCTGAGGAGAGGTGACTTATATGATCAGTGAGATAAGAGCAGAACAATCTTGTTCCTCTTCTTACTCCTGAATCTATCTCTTCCTCTCTCTCCTGCTACCCAGCATACTGATTTGCATAAAGACCTGGAATTTCATATTGGCTGCTTCTGCATGTGATGGACAGATGAGAAAGGGCTGACTTCAACCAACTTCCACTTTCTTTGCCTGCAAGGAAAGTGGGAAAGTTCAATATAAAGGAAAACAAATAGAAAATCCAACCAGGGACGCTGCATGTTAGGGAACAGACACTCTTAGTTACAACTCAATATTCATTTCCTGCTTTCCTTTTTCTTTCCACTGAAACCTGTTTCTCCCAAGTAGCTGGAGAAAAGGTGACTGTTCCCCCAGCTTCAGAATATTCTCATTTGTCTAAGCCAATCATAGTAATCCCATTCCCCTTGCTGGAATTTAGGAATGGGAAAGTGAAAGTGAAGTCGCTCAGTCGTGTCCTACTCTTTGCGACCCCATGGGCTGTAGCCTACCATGCTCCTCTGTTCATGGGATTTTCCAGGCAAGAGTACTGGAGTGGGTTGCCATTTCCTTCTCCAGAGGATCTTCCTGACCCAGGGATCGAACCCGGGTCTCCCATGTTGTAGGCAGACGCTTTACCATCTGAGCCACAGGGAAGTCCCGGAAATGGGCATATGACCCAGTTCTGGCCAAAGAGATGTGAGGGAAAGTCATTAGGGACTTCCAGGAAAATCGGCTTATTGCTGAGTACAGGTAGAGTCTTTCTTCTTCCTCTGGATGTTTTTGTGTACGTATATCACACCTGTAACCAACACGGCTTGCTTCCAGCCTAAGGATGAAGCTAACACATAGAGCAGGGCAGAAACCAAGAAAATAACTGAGCATAGCACCACTCTCCTGACATCCTGGAACACATCTATCTATGAATTTTGGTGATTTCCATTCACTGAAGGCAAGACTATGCTAACTGACCCAGTGGTACATTTATTTAATTCCCCATCTGACCCTTGGCGTGCGGCAATCTGTAGGGTTACAAACAGTCAGACACGACTTAGCGACTGAACATCAAGAAGGGAATCTAAAATCCAAAATATCAAGTGGAACAGGAATTCATAAAACAGAAAGGTTAAGTTGAGACATTGTTACAAAGGAAGATTACAGACCAAACCCATTCAATATATACATAATAATACATGACTAAGCAGAGGGGTCTCATTGAGATAATTTTTTACAAATGTAATTACAGAAATAAAGAAATGAAATCAGGGGGAGATTGTACTCCAGCTAGAATTGCAAACAGGAGGATATGATTTGCAACTTAGTAGCAAGTAACAAAGGGGCATCAATAGAACCAACTAAGAGCCAGTTAAATTGGGCAGACACCCAGCTAGCGGATTAGCCTGGAAAAACACATTTCAAACTATTTCTGGATTCTTTAATGCATTCATATTCAAAACTATTTCCATGATTTTGATCCTTAAGTAACTGGAACATGGATTGTCTAAAACCCACTTTGTATTAACGGTGGTAAAAAATGAATATGACTAGAAAAGAGAGGTCATAAAAGTCTACATTGTTTCATGAAACAGCTGGACCAGGAGCGTTTTTAAAGTGTTAAAGAAGCCTTCAGCAGGAGGGCATCAGCACAAAGCTTTTAGAGACTAACCATCTTGGCCCCCATCACCCCATGAATCCCCTTCAGGGCTTCTCTGCATGCTGGCTCAGCTGTGCTAGTTATATAGAAATGTGCTTGTTTGTTTTTTTTTTTTTTCTGTCATCTGTGGTTTAATGTACATTTGATTGTTGGTTTTCTACCTGAGAGTTTTCCTCTTTATGGACCATTCACAAAGCACTATAAAATCCTGGACCAGCTTCCTGCTTAACCAACACCCTCTGTAGCCATGCCTTCTACTGCTCTGTGTGTGAGTGATTAGACAATAGAAGCTCATTTTAATGCTCTTCTAGATAAAGTATAATTAGGTAAATAGGTCTGTCAAAAATCATATTAAAATCCCAAGCCAAATAGAAATGTCTTTGGAATTATTTGTGCTAAAGTTACCTTCAATGGTCATTAATAATTAAAAGTGGACATCTGTGTTTATCCTCCCTTTCATTTTAAAATAGGCCCTGCCAGAGCAGGGACCGCAGAAGGCACTGGCGACCCACTCCAGTACTCTTGCCTGGAGAATCCCATGGTCCCAGGAGCCAGGCAGGCTGCAGTCCACAGGGTCGCCAAGAGTCAGACACGACTGAGCGACTTCACTTTTTCACTTTTCACTTTCATGCACTGGAGAAGGAAATGGCAACCCACTCCAGTGTTCCTGCCTGGAGAATCCCAGGGACGGGGGAGCCTGGTGGGCTGCCGTCTATGGGGTCGCACAGAGTCGGACACGACTGAAGTGGCTTAGCAGCAGCAGCAGAGCAGGGACCACATCTTCTTGTTACATAATCGCCCATAAGTTACCCTTGAGAGGTATACACACTACAGACAGTCAGTGGATCATGGATTTGCCAACAAAATATCTTTACAAAAATCAAAACCATGGAACATGGGTATAGGATGCACACAAAGCTCTTTATCAACGAGGCACCTTGGACTAGCTCAGAGTTACAATCCCTTCAAAGTCCGTCTTTCCTCAAAGTCTGACCATCCCCAGCCCATGGTCGCTCACACATAAGCGGGTACTTTGTGAGATATTTAGTCAGCGGTATGAGACAATTATTTTATTATGTTTTGGATCGAGTTAAATTATATGCCCCCAAATGCTTTGATTTTTAGACAGAATTGTCTATCTAAGAGTAAAATGGTCTGACTCTGCTTGATTCATGTGCTCAAGTATTTTGGCCATGAAAGTGAAAAAGTTGCTCAGTTGTGTCCAACTCTTTGTGACCCCATTGGCTATACAGTCCATGGGATTCTCCAGGCCAGAATACTGGAGTGGGTAGCTGTTCTGTTCTCCAGGGGATTTTCCCAACCCTGGGATCAAACCCAGGCCTCCCCCATTGCAGGCAGATTCTTTACCAGCTGAGCCACCAGGGAAGCCCAAGAATACTGGAGTGGGTAGCCTATCCCTTTTCCAGCAGATCTTTCCAATCCAGGAATTGAACCATGGTCTCCTGCATTGCAGGCAGATTCTTTACCAACTGAGCTATGAGGGAAGCCCATTTTGGGCCATAGAATTTCTGTATTCCTATAAATTTGGCAATATGCTGAAAAAGTATCAAAGGAACACTAAATGAAATCCCCAATCCAATTTCCTTATTTTACAGTTAAAAAAAATCAGTCTAAAAAGGTTACTGACTATCCTGTCATATAAATGGTTAAAAACTGAGCTGTGATAAGAGCCTGGATGTCTTTCCTAGTATTCTCTGACCATATCATGTATGGATGTGAGAGCTGGACAATAAGAAGGCTGAGTGCCAAAGAACTGATGCTTTCAAACTGTAGTGCTGGAGAAGAATCTTGAGAATCTTGATCTCCCTTGGACCGCAAGGAGATCAAACCAGTCAATCCTAAAGGAAATCAGTCCTGAATATTCATTGGAAGGAATGATGCTGAAGCTGAAGCTCCAATACTGTGGCCACCTGATGCGAAGAGCCACCTCTTTGGGAAAAACCCTGATCCTGGGAAAGACTGAGGGCAAGAGGAGAAGGGAATGACAGAGGATGAGGTGGTTGGATGGCATCATTGTCTTGATGGACATGAGTTCGAGCGAACTCTGGGAGATAGTGAAGGACAAGGAAGCCTGCCGTGCTACAGTCCATGGGGTCACAAAGAGTCAGACATGATTTAGCAACTGAAAAACAACAACAATTCCATGACCAAGTCACTGAACAAGGCTGAAATGATGCCCAGGAGAAAATGACCCGTGAGTACACTCACACATATCTACCATAGATTTAGCAGGGTATTATGAAGTACTTGCTTCCTGAAGACCAAGACAGAGAACTTCCTGTTTAAAATAAGAGAGTAAAGACCTCTGCATCTCCTTTCCCCCGAAACCAATCAAATTTAACAAAGTTAGAAATTAAAAAAGAATGCTATAAAATATTCACTTAATACAATGAAAGCAGTGAAGCAAAACAGGAGCCTAGAAGACATGAGATACAGGAAGCAAAAAGTAAACTGGCTTGCTGCAGTCCATGGGGTCCCAAAGAGTCAGACACAATTTACTGACTGAACAACTCTGGTGAAACAGTGAAAGTAGCTGAGCTGCTAGATCTTGGAAAAGAAGTGGAAAGGAAAAACAGAATCATCATGTAAGTGAAAGGCACATGAGAGTCAGCAAACAAAGAAACCAAGAAAGAAAAACAGACTTTACTGAAACTCTAATGAGAGGCATCAGTGACTAATTTGAGAAAAAAAAAAAAAATTGAAAAGGACAAAAAGGTTGATCAACATTAGTAAAAGAATAAAAATTATGAAAGACAAAACTACAACTGGAATTTATATAAGCCATTTAAAAACTAATGATATAAGAAAAAGGTATTTTTAAAAGGGAAAAATTCCATTAATAGAAAGTATAAATTTTCAGTGAATACCCATAGAAATTGACTAAAAATGAGAATATTGTAGTGAATTTATGGAATAAACAATGGTAAAAATTCTATAAGTATCCAGACAAAAGAAAAGGAAGTCAGGGTAACCTTAATTCTCTTGGTTGTATTGACTGGTACCAAGAGACTGTAGACTCGTGTCTGCAAGTCCTCAGGGAAAGAAGGTCTGACTCGATAATTTTCATACCTAGACAGCCTGCTATATAGGTGGTGATATATATTTCCCAACAAACAAGACCTCTGGGAATTTAACTCTCATGAGCATATTTTTTAAGTTATTAAATAATAAATTTCCACAAGAGATGGATATGGCAGTTGTGGTAAAAGAAAGAGTGGTGAACACAGAATCCAACCCAAGATACAGCTATGTCTAAACAACTGGGAGACTCAAGTCATAGACTGGAATATAAATAATATTAATTACAACAACAGTTAAATTATAATATGACCACCTTAGTTTGAGGGGTTGAGTGGAGAAGAGAAAGTGGCAGGTGCTGCAATCAATTAGATTTCCTGTTTTCAGGGATGTGAGTCAACTGATAATGCTTACAGATTAAAGGCTATAGTTTTTCCAGTGGTCACGTATGGATGTGAGAGTTGGACTGTGAAGAAGGCTGAGCTCTGAAGAATTGATGCTTTTGAGCTGTGGTGTTGGAGAAGACTCCTGAGAGTCCCTTGGACTGCAAGGAGATCCAACCAGTCCATTCTAAAGGAGATCAGTCCTGGGTGTTCTTTGGAAGGAAAGATGCTAAAGCTGAAACTCCAGTACTTTGGCCACCTCATGCAAAGAGTTGACTCATTGGAAAAGACCCTGATGCTGGGAGGGATTAGGGGCAGGAGGAGAAGGGGACGACAGAGTATGAGATGGGGGGGATGGCACCACTAACTCAATGGACGTGAGTTTCAGTGAACTCCGGGAGTTGGTGATGGACAGGGAGGCCTGGTGTGCTGTAATTCATGGGGTTGCAGAGTCGGACATGACTGAGCAACTGAACTGAACAGATTAAAAATCAAATAACAATGGAAGAAGCATATTATTATTCTTCATTCAACAACGACTTAATGAATTCTACTTTTTTAAACTTTTAAATTTGTATTGGAGTATAGCTGATTAACACTGTTTTGATAGTTGCAGGTAAGCAGTGGAGGGACTCAACCACACATATACATGTATCCATTCTCCCCCAAACTCCCAGCCCATCCATGCTGCTACATAACATTGAGCAGAGTTCTGTGTGCTATAGAATAGGTCCTTGTTGGTCATCCATTTTAATATAGCAGTGCGTATATGTCCATCCCAAACTCCCTAACTACCCCTTCCCCATATCCTAAGGATACCTTGGGCTTCTCTGGTGGCTCAGATGATAAAGAATCTGTCTGTAATGCAGAAGACATGGGTTTAATACCTGGGCTGGGAAGGTCCCATGGAGAAAGGAATGGCAACTTGCTCTAGTATTCTTGCCTGGAGACTTCCATGGACAGAGGAGCCTGGAGGGCTACAGTCTGTGAGGTCACAAAGAATTGGACATGACTAAGCATCTATTTCTGCTTAATTGACTATGCCAAAGCCTTTGACTGTGTGGATCACAAGAAACTGTGGAAAATTCTGAAAGAGATGGGAATACCAGACCACCTGACCTGCCTCTTGAGAAACCTATATGCAGGTCAGGAAGCAATAGTTAGAACTCGACATGGAACAACAGACTGGTTCCAAGTGGGAAAAGGAGTATGTCAAGGCTGTATATTGTCACCCTGCTTATTTAACTTACATTCAGAGTACATCATGAGAAATGCTGGGCTGGAAGAAGCACAAGCTGGAATCAAGATTGCCAGGAGAAATATCAATAACCTCAGATATGCAGGTGACACCACCTTTATGGCAGAAAGTTAAGAAGAACTAAAGAGCCTCTTGAAAGTAAAAGAGGAGAGTGAAAAAGTTGGCTTAAAGCTCAACATTCAGAAAACAAAGATCACGGCGTCCAGTCCCATCACTCCATGGCAAATAGATGGGTAAACAGTGAAAACAGTGAAAGACTTTATTTTTGGGGCTCCAAAATGACAGCAGATGGTGACTGCAGCCATGAAATAAAAAGATGCTTACTCCTTGCAAGAAAAGTTATGAACAACCTAGATAGCATATTAAAAACCAGAGACATTACTTTGCTGACAAAGGTCTGTCTAGTCAAGGCCATGGTCTTTTCAGTAGTCATGTATGGATGTGCTGCTGCTGCTAAGTCGCTTCTGACTCTGTGTGACCCCATAGATGGCAGCCCATCAGGCTCCTCTATCCATGGGATTTTCCAGGCAAGCATACTGGAGTGGGTTGCCATTTTCTTCTCCAGTAGGGATATGAGAGGTGGACTATAAAGAAACCTTAGTACTGCAGAACTGATGCTTTTGAACTGAGGTTATGGGAAAGACACGTGAGAGTCCCTTGGACTGCAAGGAGATCCAACCAGTCCATCTTAAAGGAAAACAGTCCTGAATATTGATTGGAAGGACTGATGCTGAAGCTGAAACTCCAGTACTTCACCACCTGATGCAAAGAGCTGACTCATTTCCCAGCAGACCCTGATGCTGGGAAAGACTGAAGGTAGGAGGAGAAGGGGACAGAGGGTGAGATGGTTGGATGGCATCACTGACTCAATGGACATGAGTTTGAGTAAACTCTGGGTATTGGTGATGGACAGGGAGGCCTGGTGTGCTGCAGTCCATGGGGTCACAAAGAGTCAGACACGACTGAGCGACTGAACTGAATTGAACTGAGCAACTAACACTTTCACTTCACTTCAAGGATGCCTTAGTAAGCAATCTCCTCCTGATCACACCCTAGTTGGGAAGACAGAAGATAAACAAATAACATAATCTCACATAGTGAGAGATATGTGATGAAGGAAAGAGAGAAGGGAGGAAAGACGTGCTGGGGTGACGATGGACTCATTTCCATGGTGTTGCTGGGGAAAGCTTCTGACTGAGGCAAGTGACATTTGAGAGAGAAACTGAATGATGAAGAGACGTGGTACTTGAAAATTTGAGGGAAGAGCATTCCAGGCAGAGTAAGGGCTAAGGTAAGGACTTGGAGGCTGTAAGTAGATTTACATAGGTGGCTGGACAAGGTGGGCAAAGCAGAGTAATCCCTGGGCAGAGAGGTGGGCAAGGGTACAGTGGATTGCAGACTGTGTGAGGAGGATTCCAAGTTTCATCTAAGAGGGATGGGAAGCCAAAAGAGAATTAGGAACAGGAGAGTGGTTGGATTTGTATTTTAGAATAAAAAAATATCCTGCTATGTATTTACAGGAAGGTCAGCATGGACACAGAAGGACCAGCCAAGAGGTGATGGCAGTTGGTGGAGTGAAAAAGGACTGTGATTTAGGATGTTGGTGAGAGAGGTTAAGGTTAGGGTTGATCTTAAAGATGACAGTGAGAGGACCTCATTTTTAACCTAATGGATGATGAAAAGGATCTGGATAAGATGTGGGGCAAAGAAGAGGAGAGGCTTTGGAGCTTTCTGCATCAGTATCTGGGTACTTGGTGGGTCCTTGTTCTGGAATGGCCAACGCTGGAGCAGGGCACGGGTGGTCACACCAAGATCAGGACGCATATCAGACATCTGAAGGGGGCTGACCACCGCAAGATGGATTTAGTCTCAAGTTCAGGGAAGAGGGTGGCACGACAGATACCAATTTGGAAGGCATTAGCATATAGATGGTATTTAAAGCCCTGGAAATGAGGAGATTACCTACGAGCAATTCACAGTGGAGATCTTCACGTCATGACTTTTAACAGCAAAAAGCATAAGCATCAAAGAAGCAGAGTCTGCATTGGGAACTCAGGTCTCTTAACTTCCTGAAGCCCTTGTTAGCTTCTCTGGAATATGAGTGGTATGTAGCAACATCTAAATTTCCCACAGCCTGAAAGGACCATAGAATTATCTAATTTCATAGAGGGTGAAGTCAGATGTTTTATTTCCCTACAAAGGTTACTTCTTTAAGATTTCCAGAAGGCAAGACTGATTAGGATAGTTCAGTTTTCATCAAATTTCACAGTTGACAGCAATCTACACTCAAGTTCATGTTTGAAACTCTCCACTGAGTTGTGGGTTTCTCAAATACACAACAAATAATTTAAGATACTGCATATAACCAGAGAGACAATGATTTCTGTTGCCAACCCTGGGCAAAGTACTATGAAAACTGAATGCAACCTGCTCAGAATACATCACAAAGTGTGTAACATCCAGTCCGCTTGTGTAAATTCGACAGTCGTGTAAATTCAGGAGTTACAAACAGAATGTAGTTATTTAAGTGGATAAAAGTAACTGTGCTGTTCAGTCCTTCCTGAGTCATTATTTTTGGTTGAAGGATACCAGAGCTTATAGCTTTTGCTTAAATAACTTACACCTTTTGCATATTCATTACAACATATGTATTGGATGTTGTTTTAAAATAAGTCCAATTTAATTTCTTTAATAAAAAAACTGATTACTAACTCTCATTATTGCCTAATGTGGTTGGCTAATTACCTGTAATAAAATGAAAAAAAAAAAAGTCTTGCTAATGGGATGTTAATAACTAGCTTTCTCAGTAGTGTTTGTGTGTGTGTGTGTGTGTGTGTGTGTGAAAGTCTCCTATTCTACAAGTCAATTTTCTAAGCACCTTCGAAAATTACCAGCTCTTATCCCCATATCTGATAACTCCAAATAGGTCAATATTGTAGCTTTTTGTTAAAGTACAGCCTTAAGCTACAACTACATGATACAAAATCAGCTAAAAATAATGAATAATTCAAGTCAATAATCAAAAGCTTTAACCACTGGGTGTTAAGTCACTGTTGTGGAATTGCTTTACACAGAATTGTTAGTTTGCCTTGACTGTGTGCCACCCCTGATTTTTTTTTCCATTAAAAATATATTATGTAGTTAGCCATTCACGTCCCACTAGGGGCCATTCAACCCCTGGGGCCGTGATCGTCCCACACGCTTTGCAGCCCTGTTTTCATCATTTAATAGGTTAAGTGTCAGTCCCTCCTCTCCTCAGCCCCTGACATCTTCCTCTGCGATGACACCATCCTGATCATTTGGTCTATTCTTTTCTTCCCTGAACTCAGCTGCGTGCCCACTCACTCCTGAAATCCTTGACTGTGATTTCTAAAATCCATAGAGCCCCTAAACCAATGCCCAAGTCTCCCTTCTTGCTCAGCTGTATTTCCTGAACCACAGCAGCTCCTGTGCCTTCTCAAGGTGTGGTTGCTTCTCTCTCCCATGCCCAGTGACCCAGGCCTGTGGGTGGGACTGAGGTCTGACTTTCTATCGATTCCACATCATTAATGCCTGGACTCCTATAACCCGCTCTTGTGATGCTCATGCCAGGCCGTCTAGCAGGTGACCCTCTCTGCCTTCTCCTTGCTGTCATGCTAATCTCTCCCAAATCCTCTTCACTGAGACTGACGTCTCTGGGTCTGGACTGGACCTGTTCATCCGAACGCATGCAAGCTGCTCATCTAAGGACAGTTTGTAATAATTCCCCTCCTTGTGATAACAGTCTCTTCTTGTTCATTTCAGCCTCCTAATCCAGCATGCATCCTTAAATCCTTACTATGTCTCACTGACCTTGCATTTTCTCCATCTCCAAAACCTGAAATTCAAGCATCTCCGATTTCTATGACGGCCTCTTGGTTTCTAGCATGTTTGTTCATTTACCCTGTACCTGCTGTGTCCATTTTTCTACTCCTTAATCTGATTTTGTTCTGGCTTTCTCTCCTTTTATTCCACCTAAGCAGTTTTTAGGGCACCATGTCACTCCATGTCACCAAGTTTTCTGGATCCTTTGAGTTCTCATCTCATTTGATCTCTCAGCAGCTGTCTCCTTCCTCCTTTTATTATACTTCAGTTCAGTCGTTCAGTCGTGTCTGACTCTTTGCGACCCCATGAACCGCAGCACACCAGGCCTCCCTGTCCATCATCAACTCCCGGAGTCCACCCAAACCCACGTCCATTGAGTCGGTGATACCATCCAACCATCTCATCCTCTGTCATCCCCTTCTCTTCCTGCCCTCAATCTTTCCCAGCATCAGGGTCTTTCTCAATGTGCCAGCTCTTCACATCAGGTGGCCAAAGTACTGGAGTTTCAGCTTCAACATCAGTCCCTCCAATGAACACCCAGGACTGATCTCCTTTAGAATGGACTGGTTGGATCTCCTTGCAGTCCAAGGGAGTCTCAAGTGTCTTCTCTAACACCACAGTTCAAAAGCATCAATTCTTCGGTGCTCAGCTTTCTTTATAGTCCAACTCTCACATCCATATGTGACTACTGGAAAAACCATAGCCTTGACTAGACGGACCTTAGTCAGCAAAGTAATGTCTCTGTTTTTTAATATGCTATCTAGGTTGGTCATAACTTGCCTTCCAAGGAGTAAGCATCTTTTAATTTCATGGCTGCAATCAACCTCTGCAGTGATTTTGGAGCCCCCAAAATAATAAAGTCAGCCACTGTTTCCACAATTTCCCCATCTATTTCCCATGAAGTGATGGGACCAGATGCCATGATCTTAGTTTTCTGAATGTTGAGCTTTAAGCCAACTTTTTCACTCTCCTCTTTCAATTTCATCAAGAGGCTCTTTAGTTCCTCTTCACCTTCTGCCATAAGGGTGGTGTCATCTGCATATCTGAGGTTATTGTTATTTCTCCCGGCAATCTTGATTCCAGCTTGTGCTTCCTGCAGCCTAGCATTTCTCATGATGTGCTCTGCATATAAGTTAAATGAGCAGGGTGACAATATACAGCCTTGATGTTCTCCTTTTCCTATTTGGAACCAGTCTGTTGTTCCATGTCCAGTTCTAACTGTTGCTTTCTGACCTACATACAGGTCTCTCAAGAGGCAGGTCAGGTTGTCTGGTACCCTTCCTGCTTAAACATGTTATCTTACCTGGGAGTTAAATGTTGGGTGTCTCAAAGATGATTTTTAGGCATGGTTCTCTTCTGATTCTATTGTCCCTCCCTAGGCAACAGCTCACCCTATCCTCACAGCTGACTCTAGAATGTATACATCTCTCCAAGATGTGCTTCCAAGCTTCAGACATGAAGATACAATTGCCTTCTTGCTCTCTGCATCCTGGTATCCCAAAGACACAATTCAACTCAACATTTTCAATTTCAAAAATCATGGTTTCACCTCACAAAACTGGTCCCCTTTTAGAGTTCTTACTCTTGTTTATGTAAACAAGAGGCCAGGACTCATTGCATGGTGGTTCTTGATCCTAATCCCCATGTCCACATGGTCACAATATCCTGTCCTTTTTACCCACCGAATACCAGCTGAAGGTGAGGGCGTCTGTCAATAGCATCATTGCCACTGCAGCAGGAGCCACAGTCATCTCTCAGCTGGACTTCTGCCAGTCACTCGAGCTTGGCTGTATCTGGTTCTCAGGTTCTCAGCACAGCTGTGGGGTGTAATCTCTTATAAATATCGATCTGATCCCGCCACATGTCTACTGGAAACACGTCAATGGTTTCCCATCTTTTCTCATCTCGTTTCCTACTCTGCTCACCAGAGATCTTTGCAGGCTAGCCACACTCAAATCAAGAACACTGGAGTGGGTTGCCATTTCCTCCTCCCGGGGATCTTCCCAACTCAGGGACTGAACCTGCATTTCCTGTGTCTCCTGTACTGGCAGGAGGATTCTTTACCACTGAGCCACCTGGGAAGATCACAGTTTATTTTATATTGTTGTCCAAATAGTGGCTTACATCTAATAATATTCTTAGTTGATGAATCTCCTTTTTCCATGGATTACAAACTGCACAGAACAAGGACAGAGTCTTTCTCTACTCCTGATAGTGCCCAGAACAATGACTAGCACTGCAGGTGCTCAGTGAATATCTATACGACCAGTGGGTGAGGATATGAATGACCTAAGTATGCCCTTATGTTCTGGGATCATGCAGAACATAAGGGCATACTTCACTCTGTATAACAGACTCTAGGTTCATCCATCTCATTAGGACTGACTTGATTGCATTTTTTTATAACTGATTAATATTCCATTATATATATGCATCACAATTTCTAAATGCATTCATCTGTTGATGGACATCTAGGTTGTGTCAATGTCCTAGCTACTGTAAAAAGTGCTGCCATGAACACTGGGGTACATGGGTCTCTCTCAGTCATGGTTTTCTCAGGGTATATGCCCAGCAGTGGGATTGTTGGGCCATATAATAGATCTGTTCCTAGGTTTTTTTTAAGGAATTTCCATACTGTTCTCCATAGTGACTGTAGCAGTTTACATACTGTATATTAACACATGCATATGGAATCCAGAAAGATGGTGCTGATGAACCTATCTGCAGGGCAGCGATGGAGACACAGACGCAGAGAACAGACCTGTGGCCACAGTGCGGGAAGGAGAGGGCGGGGCAAACAGAGAGGAGCATGGAGACAGATCCAGGACCGTATGTAACATAGGCAGCACGTGGGGATTCGCTGAGTGACACAGGGAGTGCAACCCAGTGCTCTGTGACAGCCTCGAGGGGTGGGGTGGGGTGGGAGGTGGGAGCAGGGTTCAGGAGGGAGGGGACATATATATGCTTGTGGCTGATTCATGTTGATGCACTGCAGAAGCCACCACAATATGTTAAGCAATTATCATCTCACATGCTAGTAAAGTAACACTCAAAATTCTCCAAGCCAGGCTTCAGCAATACGTGAACCGTGAACTCCCTGACGTTCAAGCTGGTTTTAGCAAAGGCAGAGGAACCAGTGATCAAATTGCCAACATCTGCTGGATCATCGAAAAAGCATGAGAGTTCCAGAAAAACATCTATTTCTGCTTTATTGACTATGCCAAAGCCTTTGACTGTGTGGATCACAAGAAACTGTGGAAAATTCTGAAAGAGATGGGAATACCAGACCACCTAACCTGCCTCTTGAGAAACCTGTACGCAGGTCAGGAAGCAACAGTTAGAAATGGACCTGCAACAACAGACTGGTTCTAAATTGGGAAAGGAGTATGTCAAGGCTGTATATTGTCACCCTGCTTATTTAACTTCTATGCAGAGTACATCATGAGAAATGCTGGGCTGGAAGAAGCACAAGCTGGAATCAAGATTGCCAGGAGAAATATCAATAACCTCAGATATGCAGATGACACCACCCTTATGGCAGAAAGTGAAGAGGAGCTAAAAAGCCTCTTGATGAAAGTGAAAGAGGAGAGTGAAAAAGTTGGCTTAAAGCTCAACATTCAGAAAACTAAGATCATGGCATTTGGTCCTATCACTTCATGGGAAATAGATGGGGAAACAGTGGCTGACTTTATTTTTTTGGGCTCCAAAATCACTGCAGATGGTGATTGTAGCCATGAAATTAAAAGATGCTTACTCCTTGGAAGGAGAGTTACGAGCAACCTAGATAGCATATTGAAAAGCAGAAATATTATTTTGCAACAAAGGTCCATCTAGTCAAGCCTATGGTTTTTCTAGTGGTCATATATGGATGTGCGAGTTGGACTGTGAAGAAAGCTGAGTGCCGAAGAATTGATGCTTTTGAACTGTGGTGTTGGAGAAGACTCTTGAGAGTCCCCTGGACTGCAAGGAGATCCAACCCATCCATCCTAAAGGAGATCAGTCCTGGGTGTTCATTGGAAGGACTGATGCTGAAGCTGAAACTCCAATACTTTGGCCACCTCATGCAAAGAGTTGACTTATTGGAAAAGATCCTGATGCTGGGAAGGAGTGTGGGCAGGAGGATAAGGGGATAGCAGAGGACGAGATGGATGGATGGCATCACCGACTTGATGGACATGAGTTTGAGTGAACTCCATGAGTTGGTGATGGACAGGGAGGCCTGGCGTGCTGTGATTCTTGGGGTCGCAAAAGTTGGGCATGACTGAGCGACTAAACTGAACTGAACTGAAAAGAAGAAAAGATGAGGACTAACCTGAGCTCCTTGAAGAAGATATAGGCGCTTACATAAACAGCAGTGATACCAAACCATCCTCCTTATATGACAATTCAAAGGCCATCTTCTCCTCATAACCCATAATATTGTCAGAGATCACAATTTTAAACACTGTTCCAACTTATAGAGATATGGATAAAATTTTCCTTTGTACCTTAACTTTGTCTTTTTATTTTGTTTTATTGTGATAAATGATCACTGCTATGAGTTGAACTGTGTTTCCCAGAAATTGATGTATTGAAATCTCAACTTCTAACACCTGAGAATGTGATTTTTTTTTGGGGGGGGGGAAATGGGTCCAATATAATTGCCTCCATTAAGAAGAAGCCATTAGGGTGGGCTCTCCTCCAATACGACTGGTGTCGTTACAAGAGGGAAATGCGGGTATGGAGACAAAGACTCACATGGGGGGAAGGCCGTGTGGACAAGGAGGCGGACCTCAGGGGGCCGTGTCTGCAAGCCAAGGATGGACAGAGATCGCCAGGCACCATCGGAAGCAGGAGAAAGGCCAAATCAGATTCTCCCTCGTGGCCTCAGAGGAAACGAACACTGCCAACATCGTGATTTCAGACTTCTAGGCTGGAAGCTCTGAGAGAATAAGCCTCTGTTGTTTAACTAAGCCGGGAAACTAGCCTAAGTACCAAAAAGGACTGTGACCATGATACTTCGTTTGGAAGGAACTGAATCACTCAGAGGCTCAGGTTGTGGTAAATCCTTGAATTTTCTATGAAAAAAAAATATTCCTATATTAAAAGCTTAAACTATGCCTGCAAACTCACAAACAATAAACAAATCATACCAAAACAAAATAACAGTAGGATCTAAGGTCTCTGAAAAATCTATAATTTGAAGGAAAAGGAATTAATGTGTAGTGAAACTCAGTACTAATTACAAATAATGATAATGTGGACATCATTCAGATTCAGTATTAATGTATAATATTCTGCATTCTTTTCCTGATTATGCCCTAAGGATTGTTCAAATGAAAACTAAATTCTTTCCTTTTATGTTTGCTTGTTTCATGTATTGGCAAATATTAGGGTGGCTATTAATGTAGTCAGGGCTTCTCAGGTGCCTCAGTGGAACAGAATCTGCCAGCCAAGCAGGATACTCAAGCTTGGTCCCTGGGTGGGGAAGATCCCCTGGAGAAGGAAATGGCAACCCACTCCAAATATTCTTGCCGGTGAAATTCCATGGACAGAGGAGCCAGGCAGGCTACAGTCCATGGGGCCATAAGAGTAGGATACAACCAGGACTAAACAACAATTAAGGTAGTTGACTCTGTATGTACCTTGAATATTCAGAGATAGAGAAGGTGTTCCTTCTACTTACATGGTAACACTATGCCACTTTGCCTAAAAAATATAATTGAATATAATTTATATTTCACAATTGATTTATAGCATTACGTACTATTTTCTTGATTATACCGGAAGGACTGTTTAAGTGAAAACCAAAGAGATTTAGCACATATACAGTTATGAAACAACCAGACAGCAGGTTCCTGGGAGGGCATGGGAGAGAGAGACTATAGTGAGCAGGTGGGGCAACAGACAGGAATCAAAGAAGTGGCAGAAACAGATAAAATACAAAAAGAATGCTTCAGCTGCAAAGCAGTATTTTGCAAATTGAGGTTGGTGACTCTTGCTTTGCTTTCACATTTTCTGGATCTTCCAAAACTACTTGAACCTAGAAAAGATATTAGAGCTCACAGAATCCAACTCTTCTTTTAATTTTCAATTTTCTATTATGATATATTTTCACTTTAATTTCACTCTCCTGGTGAGACAGATGTTCATATTTTTCCAAGTAGGTGTTGGACATACACTGTTATAAAATCAATATCTTGGCCCCAGTTAGACACTGTAATTCAGTCATCCAAAATTGGGTGCAGATTCTATCAGGTACACACAAGCCTGCCTCAACTGTGAAGATTCTAAGGATTCTCTTGTGATTTAGTCTCAGATCTGGTCTTATTCTGTTGTTCAGTCACTAAGCCATGTCTGACTCTTTGCAACCCCATGGCCAGCAGCATGCCAGGCTTCCTTCACCATCTCCCAGAGTTTGCTCAAACTCATGTCCATTGAACTGGTATGCCGTCCAGCCATCTCATCCTCTGTTGCCCCCTTCTCCCCCTCAATCTTTCCCAGCATCAGGGTATTTTCTAGTAAGTCGGCTCTTTTGCATCATGCGGCCAAAGTTTTGGAGCTTCAGCTTCAACATCAGTCCTTCCAATGAATATTCAGAGTTGATTTCCTTTAGGATTGACTGGTTTGATCTTCTTTCTGCCCAAGGGACTTTCAAGAGTCTACTCCAGGGCCACAACTTGAAAGCATCAATCCTTCAGTGCTCAGCTTTCTTTATGGTCCAACTTTCACATCCATACATGATTCTGAAGAATACATAGAAGGATCTATTCTTCTGGTAGAATTCCTCCTCTTTGAAGCCTTTTATTAAGGATGGGGACTGGAAATGATGGAAGCACTTTCTTCAGGGCACTCCCATCATTGGGGACTGCACAGATAACTTTGTTATCTACAAAGAATCACCCTTCCCAGCATTTCCCAAAGCCACCGTGTTCACTGCTGCTGGAGGAGCTGGAAGGCCAATCTCTTTTCTTGAGGATGAACCAGGGAAGTTAAGCGATTTGTTTGCTGTCACCACAAGCAAATTTGGCAGATCTGAGTCTCGAGTCCAGATATTCCGCTTAGTCTCTAGTTATCTTTTCACAACAGTGTGGTAGTAACAAATTGATTTAATTAAGTGGATGCAATTTCAGCAGTTAAGGAGATAACCTAAAAAAATCCTGTAATATTATAAAAGTGACCCAAAGAAAGAAAATATCAACACTGTTGTACAGAAATATAAAAAAATATGTATTTTTTATTATTTTCACTCTGGTGTCTTGGTGAAAGAGAAGATGAAGTTAATGCCTGAGTCACTAAAGCTCAGGAGTCCTTGCTGTTTGGGACATTCTGTAACCATTTGGGGAGATACACACACAGAGTTTACCCCAGAAAGTTATATTATATGAGAACAGGACTTCTCTGGGTCTCTGTTTTGTCATTTAAATTAGCCTCCAATTAAAATAAATAAATTTATACTAAGAGAAAAAGCTGGAAAAATAGTAACTTATTATTATGAAATTATAGATACTCATTAAATTATCTTCCTTCTCCCTGAACTAAACCTTTCACACCTGAAAACAAAAAAGACTATGACACAAATCCTGGGATATGGGTCCCAAACATTTATTACTTAGTGATTCCACTTCTTATACTTCTATTTCGTGAGCTGGACTTAGAAATCTTATTTGCTCACTAGAAGATGAGAGTAAAACATCAAAGGGGCATATGCAATGAGCTTGGACAGGTGTTCTCCATGACAACTTGAGGCAAATGCAAACGAAATCGTTCACTTGCTGACAGCAGCAATGAGTGCATTTTCATGCATCTGATTTTTTGTCCTGGATATCATTCAGTAATACGAACTGAAGCCAGCAATTACTTTTAAGAACTAGAAGAAACTGTGTTTTTAAAGTAAACTGCATTTGGATTTTCAGTGGCCAGATGTAGATTTGTATAGATTTCAAGACTGACTTCAGAAATATTCTTATAATATTAAAACTTTTTAATAAACTTGTTAATCTTTGAATAATTTCTGTTTCTTTGCTTATGCATGCATATATTAATTAATTAATTGTACAAAGTGAAGCAGCTGCTGCCATTTCTACTAGGACTCCTTACAAACGATTTCCATCTTTATTTCTGAACAGCATGGACCCATATAAAGCCAGAAAATGCAATTTTATAGACTGACATTCTGCCACTTTGGAATTGTCCATATTGCCTCTGTGCCTGTCATTCAGAACAGCCTTAAGATCAGCTGTTTATACTCTGTCTCTTCTCCTAGCACTTTCACTTACAAATATTTGATGATGAATAAGTGCATATGTCAAAAGACCACTTGAAAATCTTTTGTAAGAATTACACAAGGTATGTAGAAAAATGATTTTGTGGCATAAGGAAGCAGGAAAAATAACTACAGCTGAAACCACTCTGTGTAGTTTCACACTGCATTATAGTGAGATATGTACTTGTCAAAAGAGGACAAATTATGTTTTCAAGGACCCATCAAATGTCTCAAATGTAAACTGCAATGTTTTTCTGCCACTTTGTAAAATTCCCAGGTAAGGCAACCAGTTGAGTAGGATAGATTTCTGGAAAATTTATGATGAGTTGCAAGCTTTAAGGTAGTCTCCCAGACAGATACGTCAAAACCTATGACTCTGCTAAAATATTTGCTGTTTGGCCAAAATGTTCTTAGCTCAACTTCAATTAAATACATTAATTTCCCTGAGTCTAGAATTTTCAAAGAATGCTGTAGAAACTTGATCATAGGCTTTTGTTAAGGAGTCTTCATTCATTCATTTAACAGATATTTAAGAGTACCATTTGCAGACTGTTTTCAAAAAAAAGACTTGAAAATCATGTTTAACATTAATCATAATATAAGCCATCAGACATTGTATAAGGGACTATTAATTGGTTTAGTTCTGTTATTCACACAGAGAGAGATTTTTCCTCCTACTCCAGGTTTTTCCTTCATTTAAATACCCAAACTTGTAAACATATGTGACCAACATGAAAATTACTGTTAGTCTAAGTCATGTGTGACATTCATGCAATATTAATGTTATCAAAACCGTGTATGCAATTATATTTATTTTCACTCTTAGTTCCTTCCTTCAACCCTTCTTTTATGCACATAAATTCTAGGAGGATGGACCCAAGAGGAAAGGCTTGGAAGCACCAACGAAACCAGTGCGGCAGGGTACATAATGGTTCTGGGAAATTACAGTGGCTATAAGCTAAATTTCCCTCACTGAAAATTTTAATCACTGTTATCTGGCGGGTGCATTCTCTTTGAGATGGCTGTATTATTTACAGGAAAAAATGATTGAATGCTAACTTCATAATAGGGAAAGAATAATTTTGGTAATTCTCCTTCTAGCCTTTTTTTATGCTTTGATTATAAAAGATGGCACAACCCATTGATATATGAAGTTTTAAGAAATTTAATTGGATGTCTTATTTATAATAGGTGTTAAAGAAAGCAAAGGTGCTTTGGCGGTGTATCTTTATATTTCTGCAATGAATGTGTAGAGTTGGAATCTTGTACAAATGACTTCTCCTTTTTACACACAGAGTAGTATGAGAGGCAAACCACACATCTGTTCCAGGAAAGAATTCTCATGTGTGTTACAAAAGAGAAAAAATATGATAGCTGCTTTCATTTCATAATATATGTATCCCTTTTGGGAACATTTGCAGATCAGAGCTGATTCTCCCATAACCAGAGGGTGTCTCTCTTTGAAATTAAAGATATCACCTCTACCCGGTCAATGATGAGGAGACTGATAATCACTTCTTTTGCCTCATTTTAGTTCTGCGACAACAGTTCCAGGTCCTCTAGCAGGGCATTGATAGCAAATAATTTTCCAGCATACAAATCCCATGAAACAATTTTATATGTTTCTTGGTTTTAACTATATTTACCCCAAATTATTGAGTGTTCCAAGTACACAAAAAATGTGGCTTGATGACAATAAATTGTGTTTCAATATTTATTTCCTCAACAAATAATCTATCTTCTCTTTATTCCAAATTGTGACTCTCATAGAAAAATATTATAGTTCCACTTGTCTCTATTTAGAAAGCATTGGATAAAGAGATGAACATAAGTTTTTAGTGGCATAATAATCAAAAGGTGAGGACATAATTCTGAAAACTTAAAAATGTATTTGAGTTTGAGGAGAGGACGGGGCCTCTATGCTGATGTGTGAGTCAAGTGAAAGCATTTCTGATGTTCCAATTATCTTCAAATTTCTTTAAAATATCTATTCTCATCAAATGGCAAAAGGTTGCCATAAAAGTAAATTGGAATAAAGAAAGAATAAATGAAAGGGATTAGGTAGGAAGAAAAAGATACATGCGTATGTATAAGGAGGCCCTAGAACATGGATGAGATTACATCTACAAATATTTGAAAGCTACTAAGATGCACTGTTTGAAACACTGAATACAGAACAAAGTGATGCGCTCACAGAAAACTGTGGCAAGTAAATAAAATGTCAATGTATATTAATGATGTGAGAAAAAGATTGCTAATGTGCATACGTTTATATGCACACGGGCTTAACATTTCATCACCGTTTTAGATTAAGTCATAAAAATTGTTATAATGCAAATATTAACTGCGAGGGAAAATATACTAGGTCAGTATTAATCATTAATGCTTCGGTATGAATTAGATTATCAGTTTTATTACTCTCACTTAAAAAACCTTGGGAAAATAAAGGAATTGAATGAAGTAAGCTGGTGGTGATGGAGGGCAGAGGTCCAGTGCACAAGCTGCTTTTCATAGTGCTGCCCCAGGTCGGGGACGTGAGAGGCTGGCCTGGCAAGGCTGCTGGGAGCCGGTCCCAGGATCACTGTGTGCGTGGCTGTTCCTTTGGGATGCTATTTTGCTGCAATCACTGGAAGGGGCGGCGGGGGCCCTCTTTGTCAATTTATAAAGATTTGCCATTCTAAATGATTCTTTACATCACCATCTTTCATATCTATGTAAAGAAAAAGATAACCTTCTTTTCTCTTTAGACACTTATACTCTAGTGTATAAAATAATACACTCTGTTATGGGAGTTTGTGTGTTTCAAATGGGATGGTTTTTTCAGACCTAAAGAAAGTTAATTTTTTCTCTTCTCTTCCTTCATAAATTCCCCAATGTATAGAAAGAAAATTTGCATTTGGGTTTGACTTTCTATATTCTAATATAAATCAACAACTTAAGTATAGTTCACTATAAAGTAAAGAGTAGAACAGAATTACTCTTAACCTGAGAAGTTTAGGATGTGAAGGAATCAAATATGAAATGCAAAAAAAAATGCCCTGTCTTTTTAAAGGATATGTTTTATTCAGATATGACCTTTCAAAGAAAAAATATTCTACAAAAAGAGAATGACTTACAGGTATCAATACAAAGAAAAAACTCTACGTTTAGATTAGAAATAAAACATCATAAGGAAGATTCATTGGGGGAATAAAAAATATGATTAAAGAAGAGAAAAAATCAAGGTAAAAATCACACCTGTTAGATGATGGATACTAAAAGAAAAGAGCAGTAATTAAGGATATGTTGATTCTATCCGATCTTAGAATCAAAGGAATTTTTCACACTTTTAGCTTCACCATCTCTTGAATTTAAGGTGAAAATGGAAGTGTTAGTTGCTCAGTAGTGTCCCACCCTTTGCAGCCCATGGACCATAATCATAGCCTGCCAGGCTCCTCTGTCCATGGAATTCTCCAAGCAAGAATAGTGGAGTGGGTTGCCAGTCCCTTCTGCAGAGATCAAACCCAGGGCTCCTGAATTGCAGGCAGATTCTTTACCATTTGTGCTACCAGGGAATATTTATTTCAATAAGCAATAATTCAAAACACCATTCTTAAAGGTATTTCTCCTGGTGATTTTCTTTCCTGTCTTATAGCATTCTTGAACACTTCAGCTGTCAAGGGAAAACTAAGGGTCTCAAAGACTGTTACTGACTTTCTCATGGAGCAAAGGCATCAGGCCACAGACTTCAGTGGACAGGACTGTAAATAAAATTATCTCAGTGCAGTTCCTCAGTGGAAAACAGGTCAGGACTTAAGCCATTTATAAAGCACTATTTGAAGTTTCTTTCCCCCTCCCGCCCCCACACTTATTTTAATTATCCAAGGCCTTTCTGCTGCACCCCCTTCCTCTTTACAAGGCAAGAAAGGAACCAGCCATTTGAAATAGGTTGTGACAAACTCATTATAATAAATAATGATCCATTTTTTTGCATTCATACAATGGCGGAATCTTTGTGTTGGAATGACCTTTTAAGGTCATCTGTCTTCACTCATTTCCTAAACAGGATTTCTTCTGCATATTCTGTGGTGATGTCTGGAACATTTCCAGTACTTCTCAATACACTTTTATACTTTCACTAGGAAACACTTACAGGGATAACATCTCTAACTTTTCCTGCTGCTGCTGCTAAGTCGCTTCAGTCGTGTTTGACTCTGTGCGACCCCATAGACAGCAGCCCACCGGGCTCCCCCATCCCTGGGATTCTCCAAGCAAGAACACTGGAGTGGATTGTCATTTCCTTCTCCAATGCATGAAAGTGAAAAGTGGAAGTGAGGTCGTGTCCGACTCTTGGCGACCCCATGGATTGCAGCCCACCAGGCTCCTCCATCCATGGGATTTTCCAGGCAAGAGTACTGGAGTGGGGTGCCACTGCCTTCTCCATAACTTTTCCTAAACGGAGTCAAATCCAACTTCAGTGCAGTGCGCACATTTTTGCACAGGGAACAATACCACATAAATCTACTCCCTCATCTTTATTTCAGCCCACCAAAATTCTGGAAACAACTTTACGTTCCCCAAAGTTCACCCCTCAAACTAACCATTCCCCATTCTTTTAACACCCTCTGGATGCTCGTCAATAACACTTCAAAGAAAGGGTCCAAGAATAGGCGATGTCCATGATACCACATATATGTCCTAAAGTGTTGAGTACAGAGGAACCGAGACTCTTCAGTTCAAACACTTCTATTGATTCTGCCTAGGCTCATATTAGCTTTCTGAGCTACTTTGTCATGCTGTTCTATTGGAACTTTTTACATTTCAGGAAGCAGGTCTCTAAGGTCAGGGGACCCTTTCTGGAATACAGAGTTCTGGGTAGCATTCATTCTATCTTTTGAATCAAGATCAATTGTACTGGCTGAAAACATGCCCATATTAAATATATCTATCCTCTCCACACACAGACGTTTCCCAAGGGCAGAAATTACTTTCAGAAGATTATGATCCAGAGTTTTCCAGTAACAGTTTTCCCCTTTCATATTTTTTTATGGAGGTAAGAAAATTAATTGTCAAAAAGCATAAAATTGTGGAATAAAATCACCTAAATAACTGCTTACACTTCTTAAAATATTGTGAAAATATCAACATCATTAATTTCTAATGGCAAAACTCCTGGACCAGACTTTGGAAAAATGAGTTCCTTGAGAATCAGGTTTGAGAACCCCTGCCTTTCACTGAAAATGTATTACACGAAGTGGTTAAGAGTCCACATCAGTCAGTCAGTCAGTTCAGTAGCTCAGTTGTGTCCGACTCTTTGCAACCCCATGATCTGCAGCACGCCAGGCTTCCCTGTCCATCAGCAGCTCTCAAAGCCTGCTCAAACTCATGTGCATTGAGTTGGTAATGCCATCTGGTAAAGTCAGTAATGTCGGTAATCCAACCATCTCAACTTCTGTGGTCCCCTTCTCCTCCTGCCTTCTTTTTTTCCTAGCATCAGGGTCTTTTCCAGTGAGTCAGTTCTTCACATCAGGTGGCCAAAGTATTGGAGCTTCAACTTCAGCATCAGTCCTTCCAATAAATATTCAGGACTGATTTCAGGACTGAAGAGTCAGCAAAGTAAGTGGGAAAAGCACTGAGATGTAACCTGGATGCTGAGCTTAATTCTGCCACATACTGACTTTGTAAACTAGGGAAAGCCATTTAACTCTCAGCTTCAGTTTCCTTACCTGTCAAGGAAGGAAGTCGGATTAGGTGATTTTCAGGGCTGCCGCAGTAGAATTCCAAGACTGTGCCTAAACATAGGCCTGTGTTTCCCGCAGTCCTGGAGGCTGGAAGTCCAAAATCAAGGTGCCAACTGACCTGGCTCCTACAGAAGGCTCTTTCCCTGGTTTGCAGGTGGCTGTGTTCTTACACAGTGAAAAGGGAGGAAGAGCTAATTCTCCTGTGTCTCTTCTTGTAAGGACATTAGTCCAGTTGATCAGGGTCCTACCCTTATGACCTCATATAACCTTAATTACCTCCATAAAGGCCATGTTAAGTTGGGTCTGTATTATAGAAGTTATGTATTGAACCAAAATGTGAATTATTACTTTTCTCCTTGGAATTTCTTACTTGATCCTAATTGAGCTCATAACTGAGTATCTGCTATCCATCAGACACTGTCCTAGGTTTGGGAAATTATTAATAAACAAAAAAGATAACAAAATTCCATTTCTACATGGAGCTCATACTCAACTGGGGAGGAAAATAATAAGTAAAAGTAAAAAATATAATATACCAGATAGGATTAAGAGTCAAGGCACCAAGTAAAGCTGAAAGGAATTATTAAATATCGGGATGGGGAGCTCGAACTTTAGATGGTGGAAGCAATGAGAGAAGGAGCCATGCTGATATCTGAGACAGAATATTCTGAGTAGAAGGAGCAGGAGGTATTATAACCTCTGGGGTAGGAGCATGGGTGATGAGTCAGGGAACAGAAGCAGGTCTATGAGACTGGAACAGACTGAATGATACTTAGGAGAGTAGATGGTCAAGAGGTTACAGGCATCGAATCATGAGGTTCTTTGAAAGTCTTTATTGGATTTGTTACTGTTGCTTCCGTTTTATGCTTTTGGTTTTTTAGCCACAAGGCATGTAGGCTCTCAGACTGAACTAGAACTCCCTGCATTGGAAGGTGAATTCTTAACCACGGACCACCAGGGAAGTCCCTATGAGATGCTGGTTTATCATAAAACAGAATTTTTTTTGAGAAGGAAATGGCAACCCACTCCAGTATTCTGGCCTGGAGAATCCCACGGACAGAGGAGGCTGGCAGGCTACAGTCTGTGGGGTCGCAAGAGTCAGACAAGCCTGAGCGACTACGCACACACACACACACACAGAGAATGACGGGAAAGCATTACGGTGTTTACACTGGATGAGGGGCAGGATCTGATTCACGTCATGCTGGCCTCTAACTAGTTCACTCTTGGGGCACTGAGGATAGCGCAAAGGGAGCAAGGAAGAAGGAGAGGGACCAGCTAGGAGGCTGCCATCACGGCCCAGCTGAGAGACAAGGACTTGAACCACTGTGGCAGCAGTGAAGTAGCCAAATTCTCCAAACAGTTTGAAAATAGAGAGCTGAAAGCGCTATTGTTTTGGATTCTGTTTTTCTGAACATATCTAGGAAATTTACTTTGGATTCTGATTGTTTTTTTCCCCTAACTCGTTAGTTATAGCTCTCTAGTTTGTGTTTTCAGCATCTGTAAAGAAAACAAAACAAAATAAAACATCATTTCTATCTTTATCTAAAGGTTCTTTACAAAATCTCAAATGGGCTCAGGTCATGAATAGACCATTGCCCCAGCACAGCTTCCCTCCAGTTTTGAATGCTGATAATTCAATATCCTTTGAGTAACAGTTGTACACCCATCAGTTGCACTGAGTTCATCTCAGTTCTCTCCATTCTAGTTTGTCACTGCTAAACACCCCCCACATGTACCAGGCCCTGTGCGAGGCACAGGGGTGGTGGTAGGGGTCAGGACATTCATCTATAATTCTCCTAAAGAAGTGCTGACAATCTGGTAGGCGGTGGGCACGATCACGAAGATAGTGGGCTATGGTCTGCAACATAATAAAGGCATTTTAGGGGAACGGACTAATTAGGATGTGTGACCACAGTCCAAGGATGGCATGGAGGTGATGCTGGTGCTGTGGTTGGAGTCAGGTGTGAAAATTCTGGCTGACACACGACAGACCGGCTCTGTTCAGCGTGCAGAGGGACAGCTGCTGGAGTGACGGGTAGCAGAGCATTGAGGCTGCATCTGTGATGCAGAACGCACGTCTGGAGGCAGCGCAGGGGAGAGTTTGAAAGGCTAGGGGCCAGGTAGGTTATAGTCGTTCCTGTTCAGCTGAGAGTTAGTTAGGCTGTCTGTGATGGGGATGAAAGAAGGGGCTGGCGTTAGAGATTTCTGAGAGCAAGGTGGACAGAATCACAGCTGAATCAGATACGAGGACTTAGATTAAGGTAGGAGTCAATTCAGACTCCTGAACTGTGCAGCTGGGCAGCTCTCTAAGCTGAGAAAGAGAAGACAAAAAGCAAAACTTGTTTTATTCCAATCTGAGGATGAATCGTGTCTAGTCAGAGACATCCAGGCCAGAGTCCTGCACTACTAAATTCCACTCCTACTCGGCAGGTCAAATATCTCCTCTGATTCTAAAATGTCAGGATCATCGGTAATTTCGAATATTGTTGGCAGCAATAAAAGTGCTGCAACACTTTTCAAAAGCATGGAACAACATACACATGTTGACCTAGTTATCTTGCTCCTGAGAATTTATCTAAAAATACAATCTTATAGCTTATAAATTCCATCTAAGAGGTCTCTCATTGAATTTTTTGTCATTATGAAAAAGTAAAAGCAATTTCAAATTCCCTATAGTGGGGGAATGGAAGATTAATTAGATTTACAACCTGCACACAGTGTAATTATCCAATTAGAAATATTATGCAGGACAATATTTCAACATGGAAAAGTACTGCTGAAATTTTAAGGGAATAAAGAGACAAAATATACCTAAATCATAAATTTACACCAAAATTAAAAATTATACAGGAAAGATGATAAAAGATCTTAGGCACATGAAAACAGGGTTCCAATGGCACCTGGCCTGCAGTTTGGGCCAGGCAACTTAAAATTCCCCCTAAACTACTTGTAAAGATAGAAAGAAAAATGGAAACTATAGATAGCATTGGAAAGGAGAAATGATCCCTATGTCATGTCAGAATACGAACAGAATTTCTACTAAGTATGATGCCTATGTGGCCTCTATGCTGATGCTAACCAGGAACAAAGCAAACCCAATGGCCAAACAAAGCAGAAAGTTTTGGTACCCAGGTGGGTAACTCTCAGCGACAGAACACCCACCTGCAATGCAGGAGACCCAGGTTCAATCCCTGAGTCAGGGAAAACCCCTCTGGTATTCTTGTCTGTCTGGAAAATCCCATAGACAGAGGAGCCTGGTCTACAGTCTATGGGGTTGCAGAGTCTAGCACGACTGAGCAGGCGTGCGCACTCTAAACATGTTCTTTACCTGTGACCTCCCTATCTTGGAATGACAGCCCTGAGCCAGACACAAAGTGCTCATTCAGCCGCCTGCCAGATGAGAGGTTTTTGGTCAGAGTTATACAATGTTACTATCTTTATTTTTGTGACTTTTGTTTCCACTTTATTTATAGCACCTTTTCATGCACATAGTTCTTAATTTTTTTTTTCAGTTATGGTTTGTGCTTCCTTGTCTAAAAACAGATTCTCTCTGGTGGTTATGAAAGTATTTTCCTATGTTATCTTCTGAAAGCTTTATAGTTTCACCTTTCACATTTAGTTTGGTGATCAGTTAGGAATTACTTTTTGTATGTAGTGTGATATATTATAGAAGCAAAATTCCAATTTTTAACTATGTATACCTAATGATCTCAGAATCATTCCTTAAAAACACAGTAACTTTACTGTAGCAACTCTCTCTCTCTCATTACCTTTGCTATAAATCTATTATCCATAACTATAGATGTTGATTTTGGGGGTTCTCTATTCCATCCCATTAATTGATTATTCTTATGCCAAAGTTACACTCACCTTAAAACTTTTTTTTTTTTTAAATAAAAATAGTCTTTTTGGATGGTACAGCAAGACCTTCTCCTTCCTTCTTTCAAAATGTTTTGGCTGCTCCGGGTCCTTCAATCATGTATTTCTACTTTATAATTATCTATTGTTCTGTTTTTACTAAAAAGAAGCCTATTGTAGTCTAGATTGCTGTCTTATCTACAAATCAACTTGACCAGAATAACATCATTAAAATATTCAGGCTTTTAATCCACGAGCATATTGTATCTCTCCATTTATTCAGATCTTTTATGTCTCTCATGAAGTTTTATAGTTTTTCCTCTAGAATACTAACAAACCCATTTGAAGGAGCCTGGAAAGCTAGAGTCCATGGAGTCACAGAGAGCTGAACATGACTTAGTGACTAAACAGCAACACAGTATAGAATTACTTGATATTTTGACACTACTGTATTGATAAAAGGTATTTTTTAAGGATCTCATTTTCTGTTTGCTGCTTTTATTACATCTCTTTCTGAATCTGTTCTGAGAAAGAAAATCAAAGAATCTGGAAAATAAAGAAGCTACAAAAGCAAAAATGTAAACAGCGTCAGTCTTGCTCTTTACGATCTCGAGCGCGTATTTTAACGCTGGAGTGACACTCCTAGACTCTCTGGAATCCTTGTTTGTCTTATCCGCCCTCCCACCTTCTTCCTTTTTACTTCTCCATCTCATCCTGTTAGACAGGAAGTAGAGGGGGCTGAGGGTCCTGTGCTGTGACTTTGGAATGAAACTGTTGGGCAGGGAGGTGATGGGGGCCGTGCAGGAAGCAGTAATGATACAGACTGTGGACCGTCACAGGTCACCCGGATCGTCCCGCAACCCACGACACGATGGACGCAGCAAACGAGTTCGCCTTGGGGTGGCGGAGCCGCAGAAGGTGACTATGGATGGGGACCTGAGCCAGGGATCACACCCATCAACTTGACCTCACTGAGGACTGACTCTGCCCCAAATGACAGGTGTCTG
Organism: Capricornis sumatraensis; assembly: GCF_032405125.1. Lineage (NCBI taxonomy): Eukaryota > Metazoa > Chordata > Mammalia > Artiodactyla > Bovidae > Capricornis > Capricornis sumatraensis. Next base: position 115,169,384 of record NC_091073.1, on the reverse strand, counting down.
TAGTGCCTCACACACACATGCTGACAATCAATGTATCTTTGCAGGTGTTTCTCCTTTAAGGAAAAGTAAACAGAAAAAAAATTCAATACAGAGTCATAACAATGAGATTTAACATTTCCTACATGTATACTAAATGACTTACAAGTACCAACTCATTAAATCTCCACAATGACCTTAACAATAGATTATGATTATTTCCATTTTGCAGTTGATAAAACCACAGCCCGGAGATATTTTAAATAATGCAGCCAAGATCACACTACTCAGAAATGGCAGAGATGGGATTCAAATCAGACAGGCAAAGTTCGACCTCTGTGTTCTTATGTCTCCCTGCCCAAAGGAAAACATGCTGGAGAACAAAAGAAAAAGACCATCAACCTAAAGGAAACACTTCTAAGCGGACACGGGGGCCAGAGGGCAAGAGGATAAGCCCCAGTGGAACAGACTCAATGCCCATAAGGCAAGAGAGCAGGATGGGATGCAAGAAAGAGAGAGGACATAGGTGGTTTTAAAGAAACTAAAAATATCGGCACAGAATGAAAATATGCATCTGAGGCAATAAACAGTAAAGACAGAAGTTTATATTTTCATTTTGTAACTTTTTATATTTTCCAAATTTTCTATGATATGCGTGTATTTCTACTATAATCAGAAACCGCTAAAATGTCAAACATTTTCCATACTCTTTTTCCTCGGTAATTCTACTTCTCTGAATATATCATAAGGGAATATTTCAAAGAGAAATTTATATGGATATAAGCAATGTGTTTCTAAAAAAAAGGAAACTAGAAAAATTCTAAAGATGCAAAAATAGAGGAATGTTTAAGTATGTTGTGGTCTATTTTTATGGCAGAATATTTTATTGATATAAAACCATATGTTTCCAAGTAGTGTTTATCCAATGAAGTTATCACCATAATGTTAAATAAAGAGCAGGATGAAAACCATCATATCTTTAGTGTGATGATAGTGTGTCACTGTGTGTGTATATGTGTGTGTGAGAGAGAGAGAAAGAGGTGTGCATACGTATGCCTATCTAAAAGATTACTTTGGAGATTACAGGGGTTTTCCCTCCAAATTTTATACATACAGTATACAGTCGTGTGTGTTAGTCACTCAGTCGTGTCCGACTCTAAGCAACCTCGTGGACTTAAGCCTGCCAGGCTCCTCTGTCCATGCCATTCTCCAGGCAAGAATGCTGCGTTGCCATTCTCCTTTCCAACAGTATACAGTTAAGTCATTAACAATCATTTAAAAAGGATCACAGGTGATTTGTTAGATCAAGACAGTTATAATGATGTCTCTGATTTCTGTTGTTAACACTTCAAAGGTTGCTTTCGCAATCCTTAGATTTTAAAATCTTTTTCTGTTCCTCAAGCTCTCACACTTAAAAATCTACATCTGAGTCCCAAGACTTATTCTAAATTATTTTTCTAGTTATTTCTCCTTGAAATATCAAGGTATTCACAGCATCATTCACAGCTTTCCTTTCTGTGTGACTGCTGTTTTCATCTGCAGCATGGGGGTTCACAGTCTTATGTGTTCTTTTCTCTTCCATTCCTCATATATCAATACACAGCCGTCCTTAGCAGCTTGGCAAGTCTCCTTCTGAAGCCATTTCTTTTCATCTTCAGAGGGGTTCTTGGTTGTGTTATGGGAACCCAATGCTCTGGCAACTTGGGAGGCCCAACTGTTATTCCCCAAATCCTCTGCTTTGTTTTTCAAAGTCACGACCTTGAGTAAGACACAAAAATGACATTCTGCCTCTATCTTTTGCTCCTTCAGAATTTCCAGACCCTGAGGACATAGTCCAGCTATTGCTGCTGCTTCTTTTTCTTCTCCTTCATTTTTCCTTTTGCTTCTTCCTTCTCCGCTTTTTGTCACCATCTTTTCTCTTGCTTTTTAAAATGACTTCTTTCCACGTGAATAAGTGAGTAGCATGAACTTCCTCCCTTCCTGACTTCCTTGCCTTCACTCTGTGTTCAGCTCTCATTCATTCATTCAAACATTATTAACCACTAATGCCAGGAAAAGGAATTGGGCTCTGTGGGGATTATGGATGAATAGACCTCCTCCTGCAGCCCTGGAGTTGGGGTTATTCATCACTTATTTACGAAGGCAGGCTTACAGACAACCCAGTTATATGTGTGCTATGTTAAGCGGAATAAACATTTAACAGGGGAATAAACATTTAACTCCCTTTGGAGGAGGTGCAGAAGATTTCACAGAACAGATAACGCTCGACTTAAGTCTGGAGGAAGTTCACCATGAGGACAAAATAAGGAGGGCAGGGCATTCCAGGCGGAGGAAACAATCTGTGTAAAGGTGTGAAAAAATAAAAGATTGTGGTTCATTTATAGAAGGAAAGAGAGGGTTCCGTTGTCTGATTCCACTTGGGTTCAAAGCAGCAGGTATGTAGCAATCCTTTCCTCCATCTCCATGCCAGTTCTGAGGGTTCACATGACCATACTCACTGCTCAGATATTCCCAGACTGATGCCAGCTCTGGCTAACATAACTTGCTTTGCAACCATAGAAGATTTTATCCCCTAAGTCATAGCCTTTCCACATCATGCTCCTCTTTTGCTCATGGGTTTAGTGGCTCTCTTTCCCATGTTTTACTTTTAATGGTTCAAGCTCAAGAATCTGAATGCATCCTTAAATGTTATTCTAAGGTCTACGTATCAATAAGTTCTACACAGGCAAACGTTTCCTGCTTCATTCATACTAGTTCCACATAGCAGAAATTAAGCACCTTCTCTAGGCCCAGGCTGGAAGTGAGGGTCTTAATCTCTGGGGTCAAGACACTGGTGAAAATGGCACGCTTACTGGGTTTACAGTATTCTGCCCACAGATGGGGTGCTCAGGTAGAAACTTCCAAACCCAGATAACCGCCTGTCTTGAGATAACCATTGCCTTTCACACCTGATGCCTTGCCTAACCAACAAAACCCTTAAGGTGATGGTAGTTTAGTTGCTAAATCATGTCCAACTCTTGCAATCCCATGGACTGTATCCTGCCAGGCTCCTCTGTCCATGGGATTCTCCAGGCAAGAATACTGGAGTGGGTAGCCATTCCCTTCTCCAGTGTATCTTCCCAACCCAGGGATTGAATTTGGGTCTCCTGCATTGGCAGGAGGATTCTTTACTACTAGGGAAGTCCCACCATATTACTCTATTGAAAAAAGGTATCTGATATCTATTTTAGTTCCACTGTAAATAATATTTAAAATATTGGCTTTTTCTTCTTCAGTGTAGCTAACTTAGTTAAACTTAAACAACTCATTAGGGAATATGTAATGGTATGTTATAATATGTTGATGCTTTACCAATAGATAACTAGTATTCACTGACACATTTTGGCACACTTCACAGAATAAGAATTTATGTGTAATTCAGAAATTCTTTGTCAATTTTTCAATAACCTGACTTCTTTCATTAAGACTGGAAACAATTCTTCTTCATTAAAATAAATCTACCTGTCGATTCAGAAAACTAAGATCATGGCATCTGGTCCCATCACTTCATGGGAAATAGATGGGGAAACAATGGAAACAGTGTCAGACTTTATTTTGGGGGGCTTCAAAATCACTGCAGATGGTGACTGCAGCCATGAAATTAAAAGACGCTTACTCCTTGGAAAGAAAGTTATGACCAATCTAGAAAGCATATTCAAAAGCAGAGACATTACTTTGTCAACAAAGGTCCATCTAGTCAAGGCTATGGTTTTTCCAGTGGTCATGTATAGATGTGAGAGTTGGGTTGTGAAGAAAGCTGAGCGCCAAAGAATTGATGCTTTTGAACTGTGGTGTTGGAGAAGACACTCGAGAGTCCTGTGGAATGCAAGGAGGTCCAACCAGTCCATTCTAAAGGAGATCAGTCTTGGGTGTTCATTGGAAGAACCGATGCTAAAGCTGAAACTCCAATACTTTGGCCACCTCATGAGAAAAGTTGACTCATTGGAAAAGACTCTGATGCAGGGAGGGGTTGGGGGCAGGAGGAGAAGGGGACGACAGAGAATGAGATGGCTGGACGGCATCACCGACTCAATGGACAAGAGTTTGTGTAAACTCCGGGAGTTGGTGATGGACAGGGAGGCCAGGCGTGCTGAAATTCATGGGGTCACAAAGAGTCGGATATGACTGAGCAACTGAACTGAACTTGTTGATTACCTGAAAAGATGACTGATACAAGAGAAAGGATAAGGTACATCATTTTTGAGGATAAATCTACCAAACTGTATGTATTTCAATGAATTAAACTTTCTGTTCCTTTCAAATTTATACAACAGAATTGATCCAAGAAACAGACAATAAGTACAAATTAGCTTAAGGAAAAAACAAAACTTTTTATTGGTTCAAGTACTTGAAAAGTTCAGGGTGAGGAGCAGGAATAATACTGACAATGAGCATGAAATAAACCAGGGTCTCAACAAATAAGTCTCTGTTGTTCTCTCTCTCTCTCTCCGCCTCTCTTTCCCTCCCTTTGATGTTGCTCTGATTGTGGTGTTTTCATTCTTAAATGCACTTTCCCCATGTTGAAATAATTGAATGCCAGCAGTATGAAGCACAGGTCATCTTTAGGATTTGTGATCCAGCAGCCCCTTCGCCTTGGGAAAACTGACTGCATCTCACTCCCGACTCTTTGGGTCCCATGTTCACCTCTTAAAGGACCTTTTCTTTTCTTTTTTTTTTAAAGGCAGGCTACTTCACACACTTGGCTCTGGGCTGAGTGTTGGGGAACTCAAAGCTATGAGACACAATGTTTCTCCACGTGGAATGTTTTCTTTCTTTCCCCTAAAAGGAAGAAAATAATTGTGGCAGACTGAAAGAGTGAATGTCTTTTACATTTCTTTGGAGTAAACATATCAAACCCACATTCTGTCCTGCTTTTGGTAAAAACAAACAAACAAAAAATGGGTTAAAATGAATGCTATTGCATTGAAAACATCCATCTGTGTTCCTCCCAGGTGGTGCTAGTGGTAAAGAACAGGCCTGCTGATGCAGGAGACACAAGAGACATGGGTGAGATCCCTGGGTTGGGAAGATGCCCTGGAGAAGGGAATGGCTACCCACTCCAGTAGTCTTGCCTGGGAAATCCCATGGACAGGAGCCTGGTGTGCTGTACACCATGGGGTCTCAAAAGAGTTGGACACAACGGAGTGACCGGTCATGCATGCATGCACGCACACGTTTTTTGGACACTTTCCTATAGTTTACCCCTGGGTGTCACTACATTAAAGACATTCTTCAGAAACTATATATTACTGGGATGACCACGGTTCTAGTTTGGCTGGGACACCTCTGGTTTACGCCTGCTATCTCAGCAGAGTTATTAATAGTGCCTCCTTTTCTAAAAATGTCCTGGTTTGGATGACAAATCAAGTGGTCACCCTTAATTCTAGCAATTTGCCTGGGAAACCACCTCCCAGTGACTGTGACATCTTATTTTGCATCATTAGGAACATTCTGTCCTGGATAGGTAAATTTGCCTGGTAACTTGAGGGCAATGTCCTAAGGCAAACACTTACAGTAAGTATTTCAACTGCTTTTCATGACAATCTTTCAAAAACGATTGTATATTCCTCTGCCTTAAGAGGACACCCTAGGAATAACCTAGCCTTTTCTGGCTCATTCAGCAGCCTCATGCACTAACTGAGCCGTAGACACAGGATACAGATGGAACAAGGCATAGAGATGAGTGGCTGTCGGTCTTACCTTTGGCCCTAGAGCTTGCTTTCTTTAAAGAGTATCCAGATGAGCTTTCTTTTGGTAACTTTCTATTTTTTTTTTTTCCTAAGGTGATGAATAAATGATACTTGATGGCTTCATGTCTGAGATAACATAACAAAACTAGTTCTATGCAAAGTAACTTGCAGAGTTAAAGGTTGAAAGCACAGCCTTCTCCTAAGTGATAATTTTGACCTTTGAAAGAATTTCTGCCATATCCTTACTATCATACAAAATACTGAACACATCATTAATGCATTGGAACCTGGGCAACATTTTGTGAAGCTATAATCTCCCTTCTACTTTGTCTGCACAGTTATTATGCAGCAGGAAACAAAGGAACAATATCACTAGCAGTATTAGATATCTATGTGGCAAGTTTTCATGAGGAACTGATTCAATAGGCTAAAAGTATCACTGATAATTAATGAAATATTAAATGAGTCTGTAATTATAGCAATAGGCACAAATTTTTCAAAATTTCCCTAATTTTAATAAGTTATCAACTTTATTTAAATGTAAGTTACATACAATAATATGCACCAAGTTTCATTGGATAGTTCAGTAAGTTTTGACAAATCCAACACCTGTGTAGCCACCTCCTCTATCAAGAAATATAACATTGCCATCACCGCAGAAGTTCCCCGTGCTCTTCTGTGGTCAATTCCCTGTCTGCTCCTGGCCCTACACAGCTGCTTCTCTCCTTTCTATCAATAGAAGCTTGCCTCTACTGAGTGCGTGCATGCTAAGTCGCTTCAGTTCAGTTCAGTCGCTCATTCGTGTCAGACTCTTTGCGACCCCATGAATCGCAGCACGCCAGGCCTCCCTGTCCATCACCAACTCCTGGAGTTCACTCAGACTCATGTCCATCGAGTCGGTGATGCCATCCAGCCATCTCATCCTCTGTCGTCCCCTTCTCCTCCTGCCCCCAATCCCTCCCAACATCAGAGTCTTTACCAATGAGTCAACTCTTCGCATGAGGTGGCCAAAGTACTGGAGTTTCAGCTTTAGCATCAGTCCCTCCAAAGAACACCCAGGACTGATCTCCTTTTGAATGGACTCGTTGGATCTCCTTGCAGTCCAACACAATTCAAAAGCATCAATTCTTCGGCACTCAGCTTTCTTCACAATCCAACTCTCACATCCATACATGACCATTGGAAAAACCATAGCCTTGACTAGACGGACCTTTGTTGGCAAAGTAATGTCTCTGCTTTTCAATATGCTATCTAGGTTGGTCATAACTTTCCTTCCAAGGAGTAAGCATCTTTTAATTTCATGGCTGCAGTCACCATCTGCAGTGATTTTGGAGCCCCCCAAAATAAAGTCTGACACTTTCTATTGTTTCCCCATCTATTTCCCATGAAGTGATGGGACCAGATGCCATGATCTTTGTTTTCTGAATGTTGAGCTTGAAGCCAACTTTTTCACTTTCCTCTTTCACTTTCATCAAGAGGCTTTTAGCTCCTCTTCACTTTCTGCCATAAGGGTGGTGTCATCTGCATATCTGAGGTGATTGATATTTCTCCCGGCAATCTTGATTCTAGCTTGTGCTTCTTCCAGTCCAGCGTTTCTCATGATGTACTCTGCATAGAAGTTAAATAAGCAGGGTGACAATATACAGCCTTGACCTACTCCTTTTGCTATTTGGAACCAGTCTGCTGTTCCTTGTCCAGTTCTAACTATTGCTTCCTGACCTGCATACAGGTTTCTCAAGAGGCAGGTCAGGTGATCTGGTATTCCCTTCTCTTTCAGAATTTTCCACAGTTTGTGGTGATCCACACAGTCAAAGGCTTTGGCATAAGTCACTTCAGTCATGTCTGATTCTTGGTGACCCTATAGACTGTAGCCCCCCAGTCTCCTCTGTCCATGGGATTCTCCAGGCAAGAATACTGGAGTGGGTTGCTATCCCCTTCTCTAGAGGATGGAGCCTGCATCTCTTATGTCCCTGCATTGGCAGGCGGATTCTTTACCACTAGCGCCACCTAGAACTTCGTATAAATGAAATTTAGTATCTATAAGAGTAGACTCTTACTTTTCCCTGGTGACTCAGATGACAATCTTCCTGCAAAGCAGGAGAACTGGGTTCCATCCCTGGGTCAGGAAGATCCCCTGGAAAAGGGAATGGCAACCCACTCCAGCATTCTTGCCTGGAGAATCCCATGGAAAGAGGAGCCTGGCAGGCTACAATTCTTGGGGTTGCAATGATTCTGATATGACTGAGAAACTTTCACTTACTCTTTTGACAGATTTCACTCATGTTGTTTCTGAGATCCCCCCATGTTACTATCAGTAGTTTAATATACTTTTCTGGGGGCGCTGAGTAGTATTCCATTGCATTCATATATTATAATTTGCTTATCAATTTATCTGTTGACTTAAATCGACATTTGGATGATTTCTAAATTGGGAGTATTTTAAATTAAGAGAGACATTATGTAGATATATGTCTTCATTGCTCTTTGATAAATACCTGGAAGTAAAACTGAAGGTTGTTCAGTCACTGAGTTTTGTCTGACTCTTTAAGATCCCATGGGCTGCAGCAGGCCAGGTTTCTCTTTCACTGTCGCTCCAAGTTTGCTCAAATTCAAGTCCATAGAGTTAGATACTACCCAAGCCATCTCCTCTGCTGCCCCCTTCTCGTTTGGCCTTCAGTCTTTCTCAGCATCAGGGTCTTTTCCAGTAAGAAGGCTCCTCTCATCAGGTGGCCAAAGCATTGGAGTTTCATCTTCAGCAACTGTCATTCCAATAAATATACAGGGTTGATTTCCTTTAGGATGGACTGGTTTGATCTCCTTGCTTTCCAAGGGACTCTCAAGAGACTTCTCCAGCACCATAGTTGGAAAGCATCAGTTCTTCATATGTTGATAACAGGTGTCAGTGTGTAAAAACTTGAAAATTGTTTTCCAAAGTATCTGTAACATTTGCATTACAAACATCACCATGTAAAAGTTCCATTACTCCCCATCCTTGCCAACACTGGGCGCTATTGGTATTCTCATTTTTCTCATTGCTGGTGCACCTTGGTAGGACTTTGTAGCTTCAGTAAACATCACCCAGCTGGCTAATGATGTAGAGCATCTTTTCATATGCCTTTCCTTAATTTTTCACTTTTAAATTCCTCATAGTGGGTTTCCTAATTTTACTGCAATAATCTTAGAGCTGTGAGATTATTTTATGGTAAAGATACTCAAATGATTATATCAACCAGAAAATACTACTCTGTCCAGTGGTTACTTGATGTGTTCACTTATTTTCATCCATTCATTCATGTCTCCATGCAAATGCTAGAGGGACTATGTATGGAACTTTCTTACCCCGCCACATATACTGTAAAGTCTAGATAAATGAATAACACTTCTGAAATGTTGGAAATGATAAAATGTAATAGTTGCCAAATGTTTTATTTCATGGAAGCTCCAACAATATGCACAAAAATAACAGTGGTATAGCCAGAGGCATGATGTGATCAGAAATATATTAATATTTTTAGAAAACCACTCTTACTCTGTTTACAACCATAGTAATTGACTCACTAGTGTATACAAGGGTATACTTTACATAATTAAATCTGACCAGATTTAATAGCATTGAGAAGTTATTAGAAATAAGTTGTTTAAAAAGAGCCACACAATACAGCCTCTACGCTTATTATTCTAGAGTTTCTAACGTTGTGATTCACTCTGAGTAACCAAGCCAAGAGGGTCTGTGAATTACGTTTGTTCTGACTAGCCTTTTGGTTTTCAGTTGGCACTGAGCAGAGATGGGGTGACCTATTTTTTTAAAATTAAAAATTAGTCATAAAACATCCTCAGGTGTTCCCACTTACAGGCTATATTCAGCAAAACCAGCAGGTTAATCTCTAGACCCTCCAATATATTTAACTAGTGGCCTTTCTCAGTGAGTTTTTGTGCATATTACAAAGATAAACCGATATGAAATATACTGATCCATGTATATTTTCCTACACTCGACCTTTTGAATTTACGTAAACATTTCTGTGTACACTCTCAAGGTCAACACAGCCTTCTGACTCAAGTGCTCTTTGCCTTTCACTGGAATAAGAGTGAGCTGTATCCCTGTGTCTCTGTCAATTCATGAATCCAGGGGATGGTAGAGAAGGATAAAAGTAGAGAAAATTAGAAACGCCTGAAGGAATAAAATAAGGTGTTTGGATGTGCTCTCTCCTATAAGATTTGGAAGCAACAGCAGGCATGCAGTCCCAGAGGGCTGGAGACTTTCAGCAGGAGTGATCAGATAACCAAACAAAAAGGCCAGAGGGGTACCCAGATGGCTGGGAAGACCAACTCACAGCAGTACAGGAACTCTACAGAGTAGAGGCTGGGGGTTCTGGCAGCTGTGAGCTGTGGTGCAAGCTCAGGCAAGTACCCGTGAATATGATCTTTTGCAAGACATGGTTCTGCTTTTGGGGTAAATGAGGGAGAGCAGCCAGAAGCAGGGTAAAAGCTAAGAACAAACAGTTTCTGAAGAAGCCAAAGTATAAGGAAAGGTCACAGAAAGATGGCACATCTGGAAAGGAATAAAAAAAGGAAGGAGGGAAGGAAGGAAAGAAAATGTAAAAGAAAACTAAAGGCATGAGGAAGGAAGAAAATGATAACTATGTGAGGTGGTGCATATGCTAATTACTTGATTGTGATGATTACTTCACAATGTGTATACGCATATATAGATTTATATATCAAATTGTCAAACTGTATACCTTAAATATATACACTGTCGGGGGTAAGTTATCCTTCAACAAAGATAGGAAAAACTCTGAATAAATAAAAAAAAAATCATTTAAATGCCTGGATGGCACAGTGATAAAGAATCTGCCTATAAGTGCAGGAGACACAAGAGATGGGGGTTCTATCCCTGGGTCAGGAAGATCCCCTGGAGTATTCTTGCCCGGGAAATCCGACAGAGGAGCTTAGCAGGCTACAGTCCATGGGGTTGCAAAGAATCAGACACGACTGAGCATCAGCACCGCCACCAAGTGTATAAACCAAAACATTAACAGTGATTATCTCCAGGAAATAGAACTATGTTGAGTTTTCTTCTGGTTTATCCATGTCTATTATTTTTTTTTAATGCACATAAATCACTTTAAAAATTTAAGAAAGGAAGAACCCACTTGGAATCCTTTTATCATGGCTAAGCAGTGAATTGATCCCTATATGGTCAGGCTACCCACAATGGCTATTCTCTCGTTCTTTGTATATCCCCTGTTCAACCAGTCCCTGTTTCACCTGTACCTACTCACTTGATCAATTTTCCTACATATTTGCCCCACCCCCCTGCCTGGCCTCATCTAGTGGTTGTTTCTCTCTTTAGATCAGAACAACTTCACCATTTGTTGTTTAGTTGCCAAGTCTTGTCTGTCTCTTTGCAACCCCATGGGCTGCAGCATGCCAGGCTCATCTATCTTCCACTGGAGCTTGCTCAAATTCATATCCACTGAGTCTGTGATGCTATCTAACCATCTCATCTTCTGCCACTCCCTTCTTTTGCTTTCAATCTTCCCAGCTTCAGAGTGTTTTCCAATGAGTCAGATTTTCACATCAGGCGGCCAAAGTACTGGAGCTTCAGCTTTAGTGAAGTCTTTCCAATGAATAGTCAGGGTAGATTTCGTTTAGGATTAACTGGTTTGATCTCCTTGCTGTTCAAGGAACTCTCAAGAGTCTTCTCCAACATTACAACTCGAAAGCACTAATTCTTCAGTGCTCAGCTTTCTTTCTGGTCCAAGTCTCACATCCATACATGACTACTGGAAAAACCATAACTTTGACTATATGGACCTTTGTTGCCAAAGTAATGTCTATGCTTTTTAATATGATGTTTATGTTAGTCATAGTTTTTCTTCTAAGGAGCGAGCACCTTTGAATTTCATGGCTGCAGTCACTGTCTGCAGTGAATTTGGAGCCCAAGAAAATAAAATCTGTCACTGCCTTCACTTTTTCCCCTTCTATTTGCCATGAAGTGGTGGGACTGATACCATGATCTTAGATTTTTTTTCATGTTGAATTTCAAGCCGGGTTCACTCTATTTCACCTTCATCAAGAAGCTCTTTAGTTCCTCTTCTGCCATTTGACTAGTATCATCTGCATATCTGAGGTTGTTGATATCTCTCATAGTAATCTTGATTCCAGCTGTGATTCATCCAGCCTGGCATTTCACATGATGTACTCTGCACAGAAGTTAAATAAGCAGGGTGACAATATACAGCCCTGATGTACTCCTTTCCCAATTTTAAACCAGTCAATTGTTTCATGTTGGGTTCTAACTGCTGCTTTTTGACCTGCATACAGGTTTCTCAGGAGACAGGTAAGGTGGTCTGGTCATTCCATTTCCTTAAGAATTTTCCACAATTTGTTGTGATCCACACAGTAAAAGACTTTAATATAGTCAGTGTAGCAGAAATGGATGTTTTTTTTCTGGAATTCTTTGCTTTTCCTATGATCCAACAGATGTTGGCAATTTGATCTCCCGTTTCTCTGCTCCTTCGAAATTCAGCCTGTACACCTGGAAGTTCTTGGTTCATGTATTATTGGAGCCTAGTTTAAGGATTTTGAGCATAATCTGGTGCTTAGTTGCTTCAGTTATGTCTGACTCTATGACTGCATGAACCACAGTCTGCCAGGCTCCTCTGTCCATGGGGATTCTCCTGGCAAGAATACTGGAGTGGGTTGCCATGCCCTCCTCCAGAGCATCTTCCCTACCCAGGGATCAAACCCATATCTCCTGTGATAACTACACTGCAGGCAGATTCTTTCCTGCTGAACCACCAGGGAAGCCTAATCTTGTTAGCTTGTGAAATGAGTGCAATTGTACAGTAGTTTGAATGTTCTTTGGCATTGCCCTTTTTGGGATTGGAATGAAAATTGATTTTTTTCCAGTCCAGTGGCCACTGCTGAGTTTTCCTAATTTGCTGACATATTGAGTGCAGCACTTTAAGAGCATCATCTTTTAGGATTTGATTTAAATCTGGAATTCTGTCACCTCCACAAGCTTCGTTCATAGTAGTTCTTGATAAGGCCCACTTAACTTCATACTCCAGGATGTCCGGCTCTAGGTAAGGGACCATACCATCGTGGTTGTCTGGGTCATTAAGAACTTTTTTGTATAGTTCTTCTGTGTATTCTTGCCATCTCTTTTTAATCTCTTCTGCTTCTGTTAGGTCCTTACTGCTTCTGTCCTTTATCATGCCCATCCTTGCATGAAATGTTCCCTTGATATCTCCAAATTTCTCCACCACAGAGCTTATCAAATGGGCACTGAGGGGCGTGCACCTCTGCTAGTTTAGGTGGAGCCAGGGAGCCAACCAGAGATCAATTCCTAAAAGTGGTAACCTCCTTCTCCCTTGGTGGGGCAAAGATGGCTACCCTGTCCTGCCTGTAGGCACACAAGGCAAGCTGTTGCTCCAGGACCTGGCTTCAGATGTGAGAGGTTCCCCATTCATTAGACTATGAGCACCTCTGTTGCTGACTCTGAGCTGTTTCTTCAAACTCTAGGCAAGTACAGGGCTGCAGGCCTGCAGGGTGCGACCCAATGGTCATGGAGGCTGGAAGAGCTTAGAATCGATGAGACTAGAACAGCTTAGAATTGATGAGACTTCATCAATTCTTCATCCATCACCTGGAAGGAAGGACAGGAAGCAGGGAGGACAGACACTTGCTAACACCCTCCAGGGTGTATTTGAGGACTTGCGCTCATAGCCCTTCAAGCAAGAATACACATTCTCTTGAACCAGCCTTCCGCTCTCCATCCTGCTACTCTGCGTCGAGCAGTGAGAGAGGAGTGTGAAGTGTTCAGCTGTCTCAATGCAGTCAGGCCCCAGGAAACTGTTGAAGCGAGAAGGGCCTGGCTTGCCCTTTTAGAAAATGCCTTTCTGACCTTTTTCCACTCGGCAGAACTTGCCAAATGTGGTGTCTTTAGAGCAACACAATGCTAACCTTAGAAGTTCCCGCTGCCTTTAATGGCTCTTTGCCTCTCCAGACAGGAGAGCTGTGCTATCGTCAGTCTCCTGACAGCGGCCTCTCTTCTCCACGGTTAGGGTGCCTGCCTACTACGATGCTCTTCCAATCCCTACTGCCACTTTGGTCTCAGAAAAGAGAACAAACAAGCAGATTACTGCCTTCTCCTCTCCTTATTTCTCCCAACCCCATAGCTTTCATCCCCAAGTGGTCTGCATCTCAAAGCTACAGTTCTTCAGTAGAATGCTCTATTCATCCGGTTAGTAAACCCACTGATCACAGTAGCAACCCTCAGGAGTGCCCATTTCTTCTCAGTTGTTTTCTTCTTCATTGGGTGCTCCAAAGGTGCTGCTACTTTACTCCTGAAAGTACTTTAAAAATACTGCTGGGACACGGGAAGTTACCCAGAATCTGACCTTACATCTACAAATAACCATCTGTGAACACAATAGATCTTCACTGGAAATTTTCAGACTAGAAAAGTTCAAGGGATAACCTAGCTAGAAAAACAAAATGATCTTCCTCCTTTCCTTCCTTCCACCCCTGCATCCACCTATCCATCCATTTTTCCATACAATATTTGATAGTTACATATTATCACCTCAATATAATCAAGTACTATTACAGGACGCCTGGCGTGCTGCAGCCCATGGGGTCACAAAGAGTCAGACATGACTGAGTGACTAAACTGATTAATCCATTAATTATTGATTGAGTATACCATTTCCTGAAACCATTTTAAATGCTGAAGATACAGCAATAAAGCAGACATCTCTGGAAATGATTCCGTCGACTCTATCTCCAGTTATGACTTCCTTTCCAGGTACTAGATATGAGTGTCCAGCTGGTTCTCAATGACCCTAAACAACTCCCATTCAGTAGGTTCAAAACTGAACCCATTATATCTGCCTTCCAGAAAAATAGTAATGTTAACTATTTGTCTCCAAAACCTTCAGTGGCTTAATATAACTTACTGACTATAGCCTAGCTTCTCTTGCCTAATATTTATGATAGTCTATAATGAATTCCCAGGCACATAATTCTGTTACTATTTTCTAATAAAATTGCATACATTCTCCACTCAGTTGCTATCGCTCAGCTCATGTTGTTACTATTGACCAGAAGAGTGTGTGTGTGTGTGTGTGTGTGTGTGTGTGTGTGTGTGACAGAGAGATTTGAGTAAAGTAGACAGTTCTGCCCAGCAACCACTCCATGATTACTGCCTCAAGCGTTAATGAGTGTGGAACGGAAGTCCCAAATGTACATCTGCCTAATTTTTTATAGTTTTCTGTGTCTCTCTCATAGTGTGAGCATAATGCCGGGCCAAGACTGAGTCTAACCTGTGTGTATTTTTCATGCAATATGGCCAACTCTTTACTTGATGCTCAGTTGAACAATCTGCTATCTGTTCTGATCCTAGAGGAAAATCTGTCTATGTTGGCTATAATAGATTGTTTCTAATCTGTCCTATGAATATGACCATATATTCTGTATTTTGTGGGTGAATTTTTAAAAATTTTGTGTTACTTTGAATATACACAATTTTTACCTTCTTCTCTGATTTTAGAACCAAACGTCTGGTATCAATAAAATACAAATCCATGATGCTGTGATTACTATTATCTCCCAAATAAGGTTATAACCTTCTGTGTACAGGATCTATAACAATAATTCCTCATGGATCTTTTATTAATACAGGGCTGGGGTTGAAACCCGGTGCCCATGGTTGGATGAAGAATGGCAGTAACTGAAAGTGTTGACTGTCAAACAACAGGAATAAGTCCAGAAAGGGGTGGTTTGAGGACCTAGAAGAAACAAATGTCCTTGACCCCTTCATATGCTTTCAGTTTGAAGGAAGCTTCTGAAACTTCAGTGTGTTTAAAACAGAATTTGAACGACATTTTTATTTATAAAAATACAAAAGGACAGGAAACTCCATATGCCTGGGGTCTGGAAGAGGAGAGCAGGAAAGGAAGAGGTGATTAGGCTTCAGGAAGAAATGTATGTACCCTCTGTATGGAATAGAAAATCTTTAATTTGAAATGACTATCAAAAGATTAAATTATGTAAAGGAAAAATATATCAGTTTCAATGTGAATTCAGCAAGCTTCTAGTATGCATTGAAGGAGACAAACATTTGTTATTATCTATCATTTCAGATAACTTTATAACCAAAGCATTAACATCCTTATGTTGGTATTTTCAAAGCAGCTTGAAGTTTATTGATTTTCCATGATACTGGATGATTAATTTCATTCTTGAGTCTGGTAAAAGTTAATCTAAGCCATATAGCATAGTGTCAGCAGCTGGAATCCATAATGCAATCTCCTTTCATTTGCTAGTTACCTTAGTTGAATAAACCTCCTATGAAAACAACTGCCATAGGAATCCCAAGTCAAAGATCCTTTGGTTTATCACAATTTCTAATTGTTTCCTCAAATACGTCAACAGATCGTTATAAAGAGGTCAGGCCATGAGGGCAGGGATCATGAGTGTCTTGTTCCCCGCTGTATCCCCAGCATCTAGGATGATAACTCTCTACAGGGTAGGGGGTCCAATAGCAATTTGCTCAGTTAATGGACTAATGGACCAGAATTACTCTGGCCAGCTGGGTTGATGTCAACTAAGAGGTTTTCCTGGAGATTCAGGCTCAAAGGACTTGGTCATCCTAAGAATTAAAGGACTAGGAACATTACCTAGACGGCTTGACATGAAATAGGAAAAGCTGTAAAAATCAGCAAAAAAAACAGTTTGCTCATTGGTTCAAAACAAGATTTTATAACTGTGGTGCAAATGCATAATTTTCCTAAATGTACATAACTTGTTTCCAATCATTCCCCATGCCTGAATGATGTATCTTCTTGTACTCTAAGTGGCTGAGATTATGTAAAAGTGTTGAAGATTTAGGATAGAGAGAAGATGTGGAGATTAACTAGAAGACCCAGCAATAATCCCCAGTCAAGTATAAAAGGAAAAAGACCTGTTCAATTTCTTGGATAGTGAGTGACCAGTAACAAAGACTGGGGAAAACTATTTGGAAGTTCCTCTAGAACACTTTCCCTTAGTGAAGCCCAAATTTTATCATTGTCAATCGTGATGTAAAGCATTGGATAGTGATTCTGAAAGGCTTTTATACATGCTATGTACGTGACAAATGATAACTCATCACATGGGAAACAGCATACATCTAAAAACACACACTAGAGTAACATTTGCTATAGAAACGGGGCTTTGAAAAGAAAGCATGTGTAGGGACTTCTCTGGTGCCACCAGTTCATGCTTCCAGAGAAGGGGGTATAGTCTGATCCACGGTTGGGATAACACAAGCCATACGGCATGGCCAAAATATAATAATAAAATGATAATAAACACCTTTGGAGAGGGGTTCAGGATTTTGGGACACATGTATGCTGGTGGTTGATTAATGTTGTATGGCAAAAACCACCACAATATTGTAAAGTAATTAGTCTCCAATTAAAATAAATAATTAAAATAATAATAATAAAAATATCTAAAAAATAAAGTAAAGCATTTGTGCCTTGTCTCTAACCCATCTTCTTTCCCCTGGGTGACGCATAAGAGAGAAAAGGAAAACAGAAATAGACGACCCAGTGAAGACTCCTTTATAAACATAGTAATCAGACCCCCTGATGATACTTACTAGCAGACAGATGGGAGAGTGTTTTCTGTGGAATCTCTCTAGCAGGCTACATCCAGTCTGTCTAGTTGTTCATAGAAAATGAGCAGCTTATGGATTTGTGGGTTATGGTCCACTGGAAAGCGTTAGGTCAGTTACGTTCTTCTGATTGCTGTTTCATCGCTAAGTCGTGTCCAGCCCTTTTGCAACTCCACCGACTGTAGCCAGCCAGGCGCCGCTGTCCATGGGATTTCCCAGGCAAGAACACTGGAGTGGGTTGCCATTTCCTTCCATAAAGGATCTTCCCGAATCAGGGATTGAACCCATGTCTCCTGCACTGGCAGGCAGGTTCTTTACCACGGAGCCACCAGGGAAACTAGGTCGCTATACAGTGTGAAAGGAAATAATAATTTTTCTTCAAGGCTTTATGAATAATTTATTATAAGGAAAACTCAATGAATGAGGTAAAAATATCTTATTAGATAAGTGGAATTCTTCAGAAACTAAGAAGAATTTCTTTCAGTGGAAGGAAATCTAAAGGAAAAGAACAGCTTTTTTCCAAAGTAACCCAGTACAAATGCTTGTGGCTGTTAACAGTTAAATAATAATATTTAATTAACCTACTGAAAACCAAGTTCCGGGGCCCTTGCTGTAGGATCTCTGCCCACCCCAAAGCCAAAGCTGAATTAGCCTTAAATAGGATATATGGCTCTTCCTTGAATTTAGGGCATCAGAACAAACCTAAGCTAGGGCTCAGGGAAGAGAATTCAGTAAGAACTGCCTCTCCCTGCCTGGCATGTGGGCTCCTGAGGGCGTCTTAGAACCAAAAAAGAGAGAGAAGCATTATCAGTAATCCTCTCGAAGGTAACTTTTTCAGTGAGATAAGTAGAACAGTTATCAGATGTCCCAATTTTTTCAAGAAAGACCTTCAACTGATGCAAGGAGAATTGCGTTTTCTTATTAAAACTATATTTTGCATTTGCAACTAGTTTTGTTACAAGTCAGATCGGTGAACCTTTAAACTATGCTTCTGAAATCTTATGAAGAAGTTTGCCCCTTGTCTATGTTTGCTTCTATTTGCTTTTTTGGTAAGCTGTTTGTTCCCTTTTGACTGCACCACCCAGCATGTGAGATCTTAGCTTCCCAACCAGGGACCGAAACCACACCCCTTGCCTTGGAAGCACAGAGTCTTAACCACTGGACCACAAGGGAAGTCCCTATGTTTGATTCATTGTTTTAGTTTTACTCTCTTGCATGTTAAGAGACTATGAGAGATATCTATATCATTTTCTATTTTTTAGTGAAAATTTTTCTCCTTCCTAATTACATTTAGCTCTCTCTCCAAAGTTATAATTTTTTTATATAAAACTTTCTTATACAGAGATAAATACGCCCTCCAAGAATTGGTAGCTAGAAGACAATGAGCATATTTCATCCATGAAACTTGCTAACTTTAATTTCTTATAAATGTATTGCAATTGCCACATGTTAATGAGTTGATCTTTACTTATTTACAATGTTTATGTGGCTATAATCAGCTCTTGGTTTGTAGGGGGATAATTATTAAAATCCAGGCTCAGGATTTTATCTGAAAGTGTAAGGAAACTAGTATGAGGGTATCTAGAAACACATGGGCCAATTAAGGAAAAAATAAGAGGAGAAAATTAAAAATGTATAACACTGAAATAAAAAACAAGAGCAATGATGCATTATTATTTTGTGCTCATTTATTCATCAGTTTTCTGTCTATTTATATTGAGAGAGCTCAAAATCAAGGGACAAATGAAACTTAAGAGGATTCCAATTAGTCTTCTTAGGACAAGCCACGAAACACCAAGTAGGCCTCAAGAGGCGTGGAGGAGGGGAGCCATCAGTCTCTGGAACTCTAATTCAGAATGCAAATGTCCTTCTGCTGGAAATCTGCTTCCTTGAATATTTCAAGGAAATGGCTCATGAAATTTAGCCAAATTGTTTAGAAACAAGCCCTCTCTAAAGGAGGAAAAAGGATAGGAAAGAAAGGAAAGGGAAGTCAGCCCAGCCATGAGTCAGGACTGAAAGAGCAAGAAGTATTTGGACTAAAGACTGATGATGGACTGTCCCAAACAAGTGCCCTAATTATAAGTCACTTGGCAGCCAGAAGCAGGGACAGGCAGGTCTCTAATGCTCCCATTCTTATACCCATTTGCAAATACTAAAATAAAAGATATGTTAACAGATTACTCCACTGGTACCAAAGCTTATGGGGCTTCCTTGATGGCTCAGATGGTAAAGAATCTGCCTGCAATGTAGGAGGCCCAAGTTTGATCCCTGGATCGGGAAGATCCCTTGGAGAAGAGAACGGCAACCCACTCCAGTATTCTTGCCTGGAGAATTCCATGGCCAGAGGAGCCTGGCAGGCTACAGTCCAGGGGGTCACACACAGTCGGACAGGACTGAGAGACTAACATTAACATCAAAGCTTATTATGTGAGTGAATTCTGAGGTTATACAACCAGGGTGTTTAATAACTTATTTTCATATCACGACCATCTGACCATTTCGATAGACCACCATCCGCCGCTCCCCCAGCCCTCTTCACATCTAATAGAAACACTCATTTAGGTATTCTGGAACTTTAAAGTTTCCTGGCTAATTTTGATGAATCTACTAAAGGGATGATGCCAAAGAGACTTGCATCCAAATTCCAATTCACCTTTTTACTTAGTTCTTAGGAAGAAGCCGACTCCTTGTAAACCTCAGTGACAGGCCTGAGCTACACCAGTAGCCGGAAAATTATTACTAAAACCAAACGGCTCATGCTGTTCTCAAGAAGGGAGAACACAGAAGATCTAATAACAATACAGCTTGAAACCACGACACACGCTGCAAAGACTCCTTAAGATATGTCAGTCTGCTGGCAACATCTGTCCACTCCCTTCAAGGTCAGAAATTCCGACTTCTCTATGAACGTCCACCTTCCTCTGCTTGTATCTCTCTCTTTCATGACACTTTGCACCGCAGTGAAAACATACATTACATTTGGCCTCTCAGGGTCATTAATTGTGAGTGAGACTAATTCAAGGAGCTGGGCTTTTGAATAAGATGCGGGTTTCAATTCTGGCTCTGTCACTAACAAACAACTTTATGACCTTGGATGTGTTAATGACTTCTTTGAACCTCAGCTTCATTGTCAGTAAAATAGGGGAAAACATTAGCTAACTAACAGGTGTGCTATGGTAATTAAATGAATGAATTTTTTAAGGAAATAAAAAAAAAAAAACCAGTACCTGGAACATAATTGATACTCAATAAATATAACCTGTTAAAATAGTTTCTCTCCATTTCATTTAAAGACATGGCTTGTTCATAGTTGGTGGGAATGTAAACTTGGTATAATTATCATGGAAAACACTACAGAAAGTCTTCAAGAAGTTAAAAATAGTTCTACCATATGATCCAGCAATCCCATTTCTGGATGTATATTGATCGAAAATGAAATCATTATCTTGAAGAGATAATGCACTCCCATGTTCATTATAGCATTATTTATAATAGTCACGATATGGGGACAATTGTCTATTGATAGGGAAGGACAGGGAAGCCTGGTGGTTGCAGAGTCAGACATGACTGAGTAACTGAACAACAATAAGTGGGTAAAGAAAATGTGATATATGATGGAATATTATTTAGCTTTAAAAAAAGAAGGACACCCTGCAACTACATGGATGAACAGAGAAGGCATTATGCTGAGTGAAATAAATCAAACAGAGAAAGACAAATACTGCATGGTATCATTTCAATGTGAGATCTTAAAAAGAAGAAGAAAACAAGTTGAACTCATAGAAACAGAATAGAAAAGTCGTGGCCAGGTGCTGGGTGGAGGGAAAAGAGCATTTGGTAAAAAGGTTCAAACTTTCAGTTCTAAGATGAGTAAGCTCTGAGGGTCTAATGCATAACATGGGCTACAGAGGATAACACTGCACTGTATGATTGAAACTCGATACGGCAGCAAACTGTAAATGTTCTCATGCACACAAAAATGGTAAATATGTGAAGTGACAGCCGTGTTAATAAACTCAGTGGAGGGGAATCCTTTCATAGTGCGTGTGTGTGTGTGTGTGTGTGCGTGCGTGTGTGCGTGTGTGTATTGAGTCATCATGGACACTTTAAATGTCTTACGGTTTTGTCAGTTATTCCTTCCCAGGTGGCGCTAGTGGTAATGAACCCACCTGCCAATGCAGGGGACTTAAGAGATGTGGGTTCAGTCTCTGGGTTGGGAAGATCACCAGGAAGAGGACACGGCAACCCAATCCAGTATCCTTGCCCAGAGAATTCCATGAACAGGGAGGCCTGGCGGGCTACAGTCCATGGGGTCACAAAGAGTCGGACACGACTGCAGCAACTTAGCACACACGCACACATTCCTTAAGAAAGCTGAAAAAGCAACGCAAAGTAAAGCAACAATTATTTTTGTGCATCAAACTGGAAAATGCGAGTCTATGCAGCACTGCCCATCAAACTGCAAAATGCGAGTCTATGCAGCACTGCCCATCAAACTGGAAAATGCGAGTCTATGCAGCACTGCCCATCAAACTGGAAAATGCGAGTCTATGCAGCACTGCCCATCAAACTGGAAAATGCGAGTCTATGCAGCACTGATAATGGTTGGAAGGAAATGGTCTACAACCACTGTTGGTAGACCTGGGTGCTGGCCCAGTCTCTGGGGTGATTCTCTGTCAAAATGTTAAATTCATTCCCCATGACCCAGCAGTTCACCTCTGGGAATCCTATACAAATAAGAAGACACATATGGAAACATCTCTAAGGAGACATAATAGAGCGGTATTTGAAACATTAAATATTTAGAAGCAATAACACTGTCTGAGGGATGCCCACATAGATTGTGGTACATCTGTAAAAGAAGAAATAAATATGTAGGTACTAGTCACGGCAATATTATTTGGAGAAAAAGAGAGGGAGAGGGGAAGAGAGAGGGAGGCAGAGGGAATGGAGGGTGGAAGAGAGAGAAATATTTGTGCCATCAGCTTAAGAAGCCATGGTTGAGGGTATAATTTCTTTCCTAGCTCCATTCTAGAATGTCAATTAACACAAAAACGCACACTGACATCTGAGGGGAAGTTTGTGGCTTTGGAGGAATAAAAACTATCAACCCAATGCTGTTACCATGAAAGGTTAATTTTTAAAAAGCGATTTCCTGTCTACTGCTATCATACAAACTTTTTATTAAAAGCATTCCCTTCCAGAAGTATCTTTTACATATTGGAAAAGAATTATGATGTATTCAAAGCACTGTTTCTTCTTAAAAGTGGCCTTTCAGGATTACTTTTTAAATCTGTTTTAATGGTAGTTAATTTATGCACAGCTCAGCCTTTCTTCAGTGTTCTGAGACCATGGTTAACTTGGGCACCATGACAAGACATCAGCCAGTCTAATCCCTGGCATGTCAGAGAACGAGCTGTATGGTGACCTCAGTGAAGATTTGCATAACTGGGATTGTTGATCCACTGCTATTAACTGGATATCGCATTGCTATTTAAACTATGTATGCAGCCAATAGGGTTTCCTTGGGGGCTCAGCAGTGAAGAATGTGTCTGCAATACAGGAGACGAGGGTCTGTGGATTTGATCCTTGGATCAGGGAGATCCTCTGGAGAAGGAAAGCTAACCCACTCTAGTATTCTTGCCTGGGAAATCCCATGGACAGAGGAACCTGGTAGGCATGGTCCATGGGGTCGTGAAGAGTCAAACATGACTTAGTAACTAAACCACCAGCACCATACCATAAATAGTAACATTGCAAGTCCTGCTATTACTTCCTTAATGAAACCGTTCTTCTATTACAGGGAAAAACAAAAACTAAACTCAGTAAACGTGTGTGTTTGCATAACAAAGAGTGCCAGAAGAGTTCTAAATGTTCAGACAGATTTGCCTTTTTTTAAACTCAATATTTTAGAACTCCGGAAGCACATCTGTATCTGAAAATTGTATTTCAAAAGAAAACTCTTGATCTAGATAGCAAGCGTGTCTTGAAATTGGATTTTGCTTTGGAGGGTCATTTTCATGAAGTGAATAGAATCACAAGTAACAATACAGAGCTGGAGGCGATTTACTTAGTTGTCCCCCAAAGAGTTTGAAAGTTAGAAAACAAAGAGGCTATAAAGTGACCCTGACGTGAACTGATGTGTCTCCTTCAGGAGAATGCATTATAAACAATCAAGCCCACTACATCTCCTTTCTCCCAACACACACACTTTATGTAAATACACTTTAACCAGGACCAGCTGCCTAGCTGCAGACCCCAGGCAAAATGAAAATTTGAAGCTCCTTGTTCAAAAATTGTGAAGGATTTCAAGATGATGATCACTGGGCACTGAACAACTTGCAGGGCCCATCTCAGCACAGGGCCCGGTGCAAACACTCGGTTACACGGCCAGGAAGCCGGTCCGGGGTTAACTGCAATGCTTCTGTTTGCTATTAAACTAACAACAGTGACCTTTTAAAAGCAAAGCCAAAGTACAACAAAAAACATTTGAAATGTGACTAACGACATTTAAAAATTTTGTTTTTTAAATCTATCTCATGTCTGACCCACTTATGAAGATAAGGCTTGGGAAGATCACTGTTCCAAAAATCAGAAAACACAAATATGCCTGACAATTCTCATAACTCAGATAAATTTAAGTTGTCACCATCCCAGTTACCGGGGTTAATTTTTCTGCCTGAGGTCACAACTCGCCAGCATGTCTCTCTTTAAATACCATCCACTCACTCCAGTACTCTGGCCTGGAGAACGCCATGGACTATTTGGGGTAGCAAACAGTCAGACACGACTGAGCGACTTTCACTTCACTTCACTGGTATGTAGGCATCTACCTTAAATTCACAATTTTCTGTTTTATATGAAGATTTTTGGAAACCTTATAAACGAACATAGTTGGAATGGAAGTTAATGAATTACCTTCTATTGTCTGTCCTTTTTGGTGTGTGCTTTAAAACTTCTTTCACTTTATTTCTAACTTATTAGGAAAATTTCTAGGCATGGCAAAAGTAGAAAATATAGTCCACCCAGATCCATCGCTAAGCCTCAAAAACTAATACTTTACCATCTTAGTTTTAATTATTCCCATTTTTTCTCTGCCCTATTCCTTTTTACAGGGATGGGTTACTTTTAACCAAATTCCAAATCTGAAGTCATCTACCAATAAGTGTTTCAATATACATTCAATTTTTTTCTTATATGAGGCAGTGCTCCTACAAAATTAGTACAAGATAATTATGTATTATCATCTAGTATCTAGCAGAGACGTCACTTTGCCAACAAAGGTCTGGATAGTCAAACTATTATTTTTCCAGCAGTCATGCACGTATGTGAGAGGTGGACCATAAAGAAGGCTGAACGCCAAAGAATTCATGCTTTCAAACTGTGTTACTGGAGAAGACTCTTGAGAGTCCCCTGGACTTCAAGGAGATCAACCAAGTCAGTCCTAAAGGAAATCAATTCTGATTATTCATTGGAAGGACTGATGCTGAAGCTGAAGTTCCAATACTCTGGCTACCTGATGCAAAGAGCCAACTCTTTGCAAAAGACCCTGATGCTGGGAAAGATTGAAGGCAAAAGGAGAAGGGAGTGATGCAGGATGAGATGGTTGGATAGTATCAGTGACTCAGTGGACATGAATTCAAGCAAACTCCAGGAGATGGCGGAGGACAGAGAAGCATAGAGTGTACAGTTTGTGGGACTGCAAAGAATTAGACAGGATTCAGTGACTGAACAAGAACAAAGTCTAGCCCATACTCAAATTTCTCCTGTTGTCTAAAAACATAATTTATGGTTTGTTTGAATCAGGGTACAAAAATGTTCTCTATATTGTATTTAGCTGTTACATCTTATTAGTTTCTTTAAAGAAGTAGGGGTGCTCCATCTTTACCCTTCTCATTGTTTCCTTTGATTTACTGAAGGAACTACAAAAATTATCCTGTCTTTGATGTTTTGCATTTGACTGATTGCTTCCTGATGCTTAGCTTGGGTCTCTCTCCCCCACATTCATTTAATGGTTTGATTTTATCTAAGTTGTTTTTCTTCACGAAACTTCAGAACGGGTACTCTGCACATCACATTTGCTTAATCTTGGGGGTAATATTAAGCCTGAGTGATGTACTTCAGTGAGGCTAACATACACTAATGTAGCTTGGATGGCACTGGCCTAAGCCCATCACTCTAAAATTTCCCATCAAATCTTCACTAATGTTTTACTATTTGTTGATGACCTAAACCAATGATTTCACTAGAGATTGCAACATGATGCTTTTCTATTCCTATAAATCCTACTGTTTAGAAAGTTTTACTCATCTCCAAAGGTTTTTAGTCTGAAGTAGAATTCCTACTATAGAGGCAGGAAAAATGCCTATTTTCCCTTTAATTATCAATGCTTAAACATTTAAAGTTTTTTCTTTCCCTCTCAGGACTATTTTTATTAAAGTGTAGATGATTTACAAATAGCTATCATTTTCAAGACAGAAGTTGGCACCTTAGCTTCCAATTGTATCAGTACACTTTGTTTTGTTTCTCCAATTCTTTTATTTCCCTTTCCTAAATCCTTTTTTGAGCATCACTATGGAATAGTGATGTCTCATAGTTCATTAATATGATTTACTCTAATTGCATCTACCGCTTCTGGATTGGCATGACTCAGTCTGTGTGTAAACGTTAGTGTGGGGGAAAGTGAAAATGTTAGTTGCTCAGGCTTTTCTCTTTGTGACCCCAAGGACCATAGGCCGCCAGGCTCCTCTATCCATGGAATTCTCCAGGCAAGAATACTGGAGTGGGTTGCCATTTCTTCCTCCAGGAGCTCTTCCCAACCCAGGGATTGAACCTGGGTATCCTGCATTGCTTAAAACTCAACATTCAGGAAACTAAGATCATGACATCCAGTCCCATCACTTCATGGCAAATAGATGGGGAAACAGTGGAAACAGTGACAGACTTTATTTTGGGGGGCTCCAAAATCATGGCAGATGGAGACTGCAGACATGAAATTAAAATATGCTTGCTCCTTGGAGGAAAAGTTATAACCAGCCTAGCCAGCATATTAAAAAGCAGAGACATTACTTTGCCAACAAAGGTCCATCTAGTCAAGGCTATGGTTTTTCCAGTGGTCGTGTAAGAATGTGAGAGTTGGACTATAAAGAAAGGTGAGCGCTGAAGAATTGATGCTTTTGAACTGTGGTGTTGGAGAAGACTCTTGAGAGTCCCTTGGACTGCAAGGAGATCCAACCAGTTTATACTAAAGGAAATTAGTCCTGAATATTCACTGGAAGGACTGATGTTGAAGCTGAAACTCCAATACTTTGGCCACCTGATGTGAAGAACTGACTCACTGGAAAAGACCCTGATGCGGGGAAAGATTGAAGGCAGGAGGAGAAGGGGACGACAGAGGATGAGATGGTTGGATGGCATCACTGACTCGATGGACATGAATTTGAGTAAACTCCAGGAGTTGGTGATGGACAGGGAGGCCTGGCATGCTGCAGTCCATGGGGTCGCGAAGAGTTGGACACAACTGAGCGACTGAACTGAACTGAACTCCTGCATTACAAGCAGATTCTTTACTGTCTGAGCCACCAGGGAAGCCCCAGTATGGGGGAATGTCTCTATAATTATTCAAGGTATTAGCAGTCATTGCTTCAGAACTGAAATAAATTCTGTCCGGGGGTTTCAGAAAGAGATTTCACACAAACTCACATAATTGCATGGAAATTAAACACTGTTCCTAACGACAGGTAGAGTATCAGAATTAGTTTGAGTCTATCAGAGAAATTAACCAAGAAGGACTCTAAGGAGCTTGCCCTTGTCTAACCTGATCATTCCATCCTCGTTTTCTGATGGGTAGCCAACTTTTAAACTCAGTTTGAAATAGAAAGAAATGGAAGATGAGCTTCAAACCACAGAAGAGTAAGATACCTCTACATATACCGGATTGTGTATCTAGATAACAAGTGCATCTGACCCTTCAAGATTGATACATAGCAGAGCAGAAAACATGGTCACCTTTATTCAGTAAATACTACGTTTATCTTAGTAGCCAGAAGAGAAATTGGTCCATGTGAATCAAGACTGGACAGCAGGACGCAAGTACAGTGAATTCTGTTTTTATTGAAACAGGAGGGAGGTTTTCCTTTATCTGTCATTCCATGCCATTCCCTCCAACTGTTTTCTGTGACACAAAAACACCAGTAGAGCAAAGCACTTTTCAAAAATAATGTGGCATTTAAACTCTTTAAATTGGGAGGAAAATTCTGGCAGATATTTTGATCCTGGGAAACGTAAGATTTATAAAGGCATGGTTCATTATGCTATGATCACATCTGGAATGGGACTGCTATGAAAATGGACCTTGGTGACCGATTTAATTACAAAGCAGCCTGCCACAACTTCAAATATCTAGTTTTCAAAACCCAGATGGACATTTAGAGCTCAGTTTTTTTTTTTTTCCTCCTCTCATTTTCTAGAGCTTCCAGATGAATTGTCTGCCTCTTGCAATTATGGAAGGCCCCTTCCCCACACATCACACACCAGGCACACCCTATTGACCCAGCGGACTGAAGGACGGTTCCATTTTCACAGAAGAAATAGGAGAGGGACCAACACTGCCTGTCACAATTAAGCTTGCTCATCTGTCACCGTCGCTTCTAGTGGCGGTGCTTCATCGCAGTCTTTTCATATCCTCTATATATAATCTGCAGGGAAAAGGGGGCTCAAGGAAAATGCCTTGAAGATTACCTTTCAGGAAAAAAAAAAAAAAACACAGAAAACTCCCAAACAGGTTTTCTTTGTACAAGCAAATTACTATACATTCTGAAAACTTCATTTTGTGAGTCAGTAATGTGTTGCTTCCCAGGATATATATCAAGTTAACCTTAAAAAGGTATTCCAATATATTAAGTGCAAACAAATACTGCTTAATTCCACTTAGATGAGGTACCTAGAATAGTCAAATTCATGGAGTCAGAAAGTACACTGAGATGCCAGGGGCAGGGGGCTAGGGAGGGTAGGGAGGGGGATGGAGCATTCGTGTTTAATGGGGACAGAGTTTCAGTTTAGGA
Organism: Capricornis sumatraensis; assembly: GCF_032405125.1. Taxonomy (NCBI): domain Eukaryota; kingdom Metazoa; phylum Chordata; class Mammalia; order Artiodactyla; family Bovidae; genus Capricornis; species Capricornis sumatraensis. Next base: position 115,140,945 of record NC_091073.1, on the reverse strand, counting down.
AGTGAAAATTTGGGGAGATGGATAATGGTCAGAGTCTCATGACATTGTAAATGTCTTCAGTGTCACTGAACTGTGCAGTTAAGTATGGTTAAAATAGTGTGTCTTATGTGACTTTTACCACAATAAAAAAAAAAATTACAAGGGAGGGAAAGTTAAAAAGGGAAGAAAGGAGTCAAATCTGGGTCAAAAACATATTTTAAAGAACATCTTCTGGTGTTCAGCAGACTCCTCAAGTCAAGTAATTTCATATTTTCTATCTGTTTCCACTGTGATGGTGAGAAGGCGGGAGGAGAAGGGGATGACAGAGGATGAGGTGGTTGGATGGCATCACTGACTCGATGGACATGAGTTTGAGCAAACTCCGGGAGATGGTGAAGGACAGGGAGACCTGGCGTGCTGCAGTCCGTGGGGTTGCAAAAAGTCAGGCATGCCTTAGCGACCAAGCAACAATAACAACATCTCCACCATGAATCTCATTAAGCAGCAACAGTTCAGCACACAGGGAGCTGGAGACAGCATGCTGCTCATGAGAATAACCTGTGAATAGATTCAGATCCATTGCTCCCAGACTCCTGGCTGTTCCTCACCTCTCAGACTTGATTTTTCTCCTGAGTTACTGGGAATAACTCAACTGAGCAGCCACGTGTTAAGGATTACATGTGGCAATACAGTAATCCGCAGGCCCAATGACAGGCACAATACGGGCCTTAAGAGAGGTTCTTTTCTTAATACTGTTGTGGTCCACTAACAGAAGGAAAATGAATTAGAGAGATACCTCAGTTTCAGCCTGTGATTACTACAGGCTCTGTATGTTGTTGATACCTCATTCCAATTTATAAAGGAATCAACACCCAGTGATCACACAGCACAAGAAAGAGAGCCTGTGTTTACACAGATTCTACACATTTTTATTCCAGCTCGCGACAGTGATGCTAAGGGGCCACCACTGCTTGTCATGGTTCAAACTCAACAGCTGTGGCCATAAATTTCCAGTTACACGTGATAAATCTGTAATCACACGTTTACTCAAGAATCTTATGAAATCTATTTACCTTTATCAGCATGAACAAAGTTTCAAGGGCATATATTCTATATAAATTTAAGGGAGAATTTTATTGAATTTTTACTAATTTTTTTCTTTTTTTCAGATTTTACATGCAAGTATCAACCACCTCACTCCTCTACCCTGACTATGAATAAATATTTACTCCAGTACTAGTATTTGGAGATTTGCTTAAAAGGAACTAACTAGTAATTAACTAAATAAATACATCAGCTTCCACTGTGTCTTAAGCTGCATTTCTTTATGCTCTTAAAGGTATAGGAACCAGGAACGTGAAAGGATTTCAATCTAAGTGAAACTGGAGGATATGAAGTGGGAAATCTCATGCATGCAACCTCAGAAGAAGTGAACTTAGGAACCTAGAGGCTGATTTCCTGTGAATGCCTGATCTGCAGAAGTTTCCGAGACTTTTCTCCTGATCAATAAACATCTACTGGAAATCCCTCCCCATTCTCAAGCCCATGAACTTATTTCTTGGACTCTGGCTGGTCTTCTTCCTCTTTGCATTTCTTGACCGCAAATATAGCTTGCCCCAGATCGTCAACAGACTGGCCTGAAGCTGGCCTGAAGCTGGCCTGTAAGCCTGCATTTCCTGAACCGCAATTCCTCTCTATTCCCAAATAAACCCAATCTGGTCATTTGAGTTTGCCTCAGTTTATCTCTTTATTTAGGTTGACAGGAACTTTTGGATAATAACTTTATAATTGGAATTAAAAAGGGAAAATAAAACAGCATTTGAGAGATCATGAGTCTTGCCCTTGTCACACAGTGAAATAAGGCAGAATGTTGAGCTTTTCTCATTACAGTTTGGAATCTTTTAGTTGTCTTAGTCTAATCTCATTGATGGTTTCTTTTCCTCTTGATCATTTTACCTGACAGCACTCATCTGGTCTGTGTACTAGGGATTAGAAAACTGTCCTCTTGCTGTCTTGCAACCAGCTGGCTATGTAGCTTCGGGCAAGTCACCTAGGAATTCCAGAATCTACTAAAGAAAATCTCTTATATAATCAGATTTTTAAAAGATGTGGATGGTCTAGTAATTGTTTTTGATCATAAAGATGACAAATACTCAAAGAAAATCCAAACATTAGAGAAAAATATAAGAAGGAGGCAGAGCAAAAAGAGGCCAATGTTCTCCAACCAAGAGAGAGTCATAGCGCATGTTTTGGTTGATGTCACTTCGGCTCCTATGCAGATACACATATAAACTTTTATACAAGTATGCTATTCTCATCCACACTATCTAATCACTTGTTCTTATCAGTGATTTAATGCTTTTTCCATTTAATAAGCTTAAATGCTAAATTGTTAAATTTCCATTTAATACAATTATAAAAATTATAATAACTAGGACTTCATTAGCTCTTTCTACATAAAATCTAACTTAATACTCAAATTTTACAAATATGAGTCATAGATATTTGTTCAAGGACACAAAGTTGTTACTTATTCCCATTGGGGTGCAATAAGATTTCAATGCAGGAAATTCTGACTCCAGACACTCCTTTTATAACGGCTGCATTTTATTCACTGAATGAATATCCAGGGTTTATTTTAAATAAATGCTGATGCATGCTTAGATAGATGCATATATGACTTCTGATGCTATTAAAACCTTAATGATGACCATAAAGTATTGTGTATTTGATCAAATACTTCTTTAGATATGCTTCCAAATATAGAATTTCTGCATTAAAAGTACAAAGCTTCAATTTTGATACACATTGCCAGATTGAATACCAGAATTTTATAGAATAATCATTTTCCTGCATCCTCAACAATCAGTGCTGTCAGTATTAAAATGAGCAGATATTGACTCACTAAGACAAACTCTCTCCTTTGGGGTTGTAACTCAGAATTAAAAGCACACACTTGTTGTGAATTATAGGTTCGTTCTTTAAAATTCACTTATTAATTTTAATAGTGGGCACTGTGGGAAAACAAATAAGAATACTTGTTTCATAAATCTCATAATGTTATTCCCAAAAAATCATTATTTGGGGGAAGTAGTAAGGATCATTCTACCACATTTGCTGGTAAAAATAGTAGTAATCTACTTAGAAACGTCACAACATATACCAAGAATATTTATATGTTCATATTCTATGACTCAGTAATTCCACTGGAAGGACTCAGTCTCAGAAAAATGGCAAGAGACATAGTCCCAACAAGTTTATCATAATATCATCTTTGAAAGTAAAAATGGAAACTATGGAAAACAGACATTGATTATTGAGTATGATAAATCCATTAAGTGTGTTATTATTTAGCCATTAAACTTTTGTGATCTCTGAAGACTAGTTTAGTCATGTGCCAAAATGTTCTGAATATTTCAAGCAAAAATGTAGTATTTATACTGAATTGTTCTAATTAGCAAACACACATGCTATTTGTATAAGACACACGGGAAATTTGCTAAACACGTTAATCATGATTATTAGATGCTTTCTAAAATTTTCCCCTTCTGATTTTTGTGGTTCTTTTTCCTCCGAAATGTTCCACAATCAGTTACATTTGTTTCACACAAAAACAAACAAATAGAAAGCCTACTTCAAAACTCATCTTTGTCCTATCAGTGATATACAGCTCAGAATCTCAAAGTTCTATATACTCATTGTCAGTCCTATATACTACTTAGGTGACGTATCTGCTGCTGCTGCTGCTGCTGCTAAGTTGCTTCAGTCGTGCCCGACTCTGTGGGACCCCATAGACGGCTGCCCACCAGGCTCCCCCATCCCTGGGATTCTCCAGGCAAGAACACTGGAGTGGGTTGCCATTTCCTTCTCCAATGCAGGAAAGTGAAAAGTGAAAGTGAAGTTGCTCAGTTGTGTCCAACTCTTAGCGACCCCATGAACTGCAGCCTGCCAGGCTCCGTCATCCATGGGATTTTCCAGGCAAGAGTACTGGGGTGGGGTGCCATTAGCTTCCCCTAAATTCTTCTCAAACAAATGCCACGAATCCTCAGACCCCTTAATGAGGGTCTCTTGGAAATCATCTCTTTTGCTCCCTTCCTTTTAGTGTCAGGCTGCCCAGCACCATTTTCTTTTGCAAGAACCATTCCCCTACTCCACATAACCCTGTGGAATTTTCAATCAGGGGAGCCTGCCTGCCATGCCACAGGATATCCCATTCCTTAGACACAGTAATTAGACCAAGGAGAGCCATGTGACTGAAGTTGGACCTGTCAGAGCCTTTTGGGTGGAGAGATGCTTTGGGTTGTGTGCTCAAAAGGTCCAGGGAAGTGTTCCAGTAACAAGCTTGCCACAAAGCCAAGAAAGGCAAGCGGAACTGAGAGACAAGAGACAGAAACTTGTTCCTGATGGTATCTTTGGAATCCAAAGATTCACCCAGGCCAGAAGCTACTGCCAATTCAAAGACTGCTTAATTACATGGGTCCCCAAATTACCTTTCTTCTTTAGCCAAATTTGAGTGCGACTCTGTCAGTTCTCAACAAGAGTGCTAATAAAAGATCCAACCAAATGGCAGTAACTTCTAACTCTCCTGTGCAGCACTCTTTTTATTCAACTTATCTCAGTGCATATGTTCAGAAGGAGAACAATTGCATTTCATATTCCGTAAGTTTCTCCCATGAGTTTTTACGGTGTGGTGACTTAGACTCTAAATATCCTTACTTTAAAAGATGTTTTGATGCGCACCTTAACCCATCTCTCTCTTAAACATCATTCAGTTCAAAACTGACTAGCTTTTTCTTAGCTTATTGTTAAGATCATTTACATCTTCATCCTTCCCACATACTTTGATTCAATCTGCAAAGTTAATGTTCTTTTCTATCGTGCAAATCATTTCATTTGATTATTGCTCTCGAATGGAAAAGGACTCAGCAGAGGTGCCTGTTATAGGAGTGACTGGAATCTGCTTAAACTCCATTTGGGGGTTCTTCCATTCTGGAAAGGCACTGGTCAGTCCAGGGCCCCACTACAAAAGATAAGCTTTATCTCAGAATGGGCAGGGTGGGTCAACAAGTAATTAATTGCTTTTGAAGAAATTGCCTTAAAGCCACTGTGGATTTCAAGCTGTCTCCAGACTGATTAGAAAAGGGGCGAAATTCTGTAATTAAATTGTCAATCACAAATGAAATATGTGTGTATGGAGATTCAATTTTGCAAGAAAACTTTGCAGCATTTTTGAGGCACAGTTGATGAAACTCGGAATCTTGAAAAGATTTCTGGTTTCAAATATAGAAAGAAATAAGAAAAAAGAGGATGTGGGAACTGTCAGTCTGATGTAATTGAGAGTGAAAGAAAAGGACTGACCAGGTGTTTGGAAAAATGACTTGAATTAAGAAGCCAGGAAGATGTGATGAGTAGGGAGGGTCTTAAAGGTGCGAACCAAGATGTAAAGATCATCTCAGCGGAACGGAGGAAGACTGCATCTCAGGTTCAGAAAAGAGGTTTGCACTGAGTTACTGTGGATAGAATCTGTAAGATGCTATCTTAATTGAGTTTGGGTTGGAAGTAAATGGGACCTTTCTAACCAAAAGTCAAAAGTACTTCTCTTGTGGACCATACAAAGGACCATTTCTCCACAAATCTGTTTATAACCCTTTATATGATCAGCTGGAATTTGGATTTGAAGTTAAGGTGAACTGGCCAAAAATAAATTATATACACATACAAACATATATACATCCATGACGGGAAACTGGCAAATACATTTGCCAACAAAGGTCGGTTTAGTCAAGGCTATGGTTTTTCCAGTGGTCATGTATGGATGTGAGAGTTGGACTATAAAGAAAGCTGACTGCCAAAGAATTGACGCTTTTGAACTGTGGTGTTGGAGAAGACTCCTGAGAATCCCTTGGACTGCAAGGAGATCCAACCAGTCCATTCTAAAGGAGATCAGCCCTGGGTGTTCTTTGGAAGGACTGATGCTAAAGCTGAAACTCCAGTACTTTGACCACCTCATGCGAAGAGCTGACTCTGATGCTGGGAGGGATTGGGGGCAGGAGGAGAAGGGGACGACAGAGGATGAGATGGCTGGATGGCATCACCGACTCGATGGACGTGAGTCTGAGTGAACTCCGGGAGTTGGTGTTGGACAGGGAGGCCTGGCGTGCTGCAATTCATGAGGTTGCAAAGAGTCGGACACGATTGAGCGACTGAACTGATACACACACACACACACACACACACACGTATACATGTAATATATATACAAAATACAAATATAAATATGAATCATATGAAATAGTGACTCTAAAAGTCCAAGCTATCACGAAGTCTAAGGAGAATAAACCAGTATGGGCTTTAAAACATCTTAATATTATATTGTATTATTTTCACACAGTATGATAAACTTGTGTACTTGAGATGTCTATAAATAGTTTGTGAAACAGATTCAACCATCCTTAATAGAGTACATCTATTTTAAGGCAGCAGTTAGGGCTGAGTGGCCACCAGGCCAGAGATGGGAAGGAAACAGTTGGTCCCCCTGGTGTCAGTGGAGAACTCCTGCCTATATTCTTTCCCTCTGTGGCAAAGAAAGTTTCTTTAAAAAAAAAAGTAACGTGGATGTGCGCACACACACTTAGTCATGTCCAACTCTTTGCAACCCCATGGGCTGTAGCCCGCCAGGCTCATCAGTCCAGGGAATTTTCCAGGCAAGAATACTAGACTGGGTGGCCATGCCATTTTCTAGGGACCAAACTCCCGTCTCTTGCATCTCCGGCATCGGCAGGCAGGTGCTTTACCAGCTGAACCACCAGGGAACTACAAAAACCTTGAGATCACTAGAACTACCTTGTTGTGGAGAAAGTGGAGGAAATGGAAGTGAGCCTCTGCATTACAATCAGAGCAAAAGGAAGAAGGGTGGTGGGTTGGGAAGGCTTCATTTCTTTTACAACTTTTAAATAAATATTTCTCCCTGTCCCAGCAGAAACTATATGTGATTAGCTTACCCACCAGGGCTTTATCTGTGTGATTCATGTGTTCCTTTAGGAAATAACTGACTGGCTGCCTATAACTTAAAAGGCACAAGAAATTAACAGTTGAGTTTTGCTGCTTGATGATTCTAAGTCCGGCATTGGTTCAAAAGTTGGCAAATTGGGGATATTTCATGCAGGAGGGCAAACAGAACGAAAACCAAAGATTTTAGTTAAAAACTTTAGATCATCTTCTGCACTATACCAAGTTTTAATCATTGTCATGACTAGAGAGTAGCAGGGAGTTCGTTATTCTGTCACAGAAAGACCACATCAAAGAAAGATACACATCTCACCAACGTTACTTATGCATATAAGCTTGTACATTTGACCTTGTGTGTTTTTAAAAAATTTTTGTACAATTGGTTCACAATATTTTGTTAGTTTCTGGTGTACAGAAAAGTGATTCAGCTCTCTCTCTCTCTCTCTCTCTCTCTCTCTCTCTCTATATATATATATATATATATATATATACACACACATGTATTTCAGATTCTGTTTCATTATACATTATTATAAGATATTGAACATAGTCCCCTGTACCATACAGTAGATACAGCAGGACCTTGTTGATTCTCTATTTTATATATTTTATATATAGTAGTTCGGTTCAGTTCAGTCACTCAGTCGTGTCTGACTCTTTACAACCCCATGAATCGCAGCATGCCAGGCCTCCCTGTCCATCACCAACTCCCAGAGTTCACCCAAACCCATGTCCATCAAGTCAGTGATGTCATCCAACCATCTCATCCTCTGCCATCCCCTTTCCTCCTACCCTCAGTCTTTCCTGGCATCAGGGTCTTTTCAAATGAATCAGCTCTTTGCATGAGGTGGTCAAAGTATTGGAGTTTCAGGTTCAACATTAGTCCTTCCAATGAACACCCAGGACTGATCTCCTTTAGGATGGACTGGTTGGATCTCCTTGCAGTCCAAGGGACTCTCAAGAGTCTTCTCCAACACCACAGTTCAAAGCATCAATTCTTCAGTGCTCAGCTTTCTTTATAGTCCAACTCTCACATCCATACATGATGAGTGAAAAAACCATAGCTTTGACTAGATGGACCTTTGTTGGCAAAGTAATGTCTCTGCTTTTTAATATGCTGTCTAGGTTGGTCATAACTTTCCTTCAAAGGAGTAAGCGTCTTTTAATTTCATGGTAGCAGTCACCATCTGCAGTGATTTTGGAGCCCAGAAAAATATAGTCAGCCACTGTTTCCACTGTTTCCCCATCTATTTGCCATGAGGTGATGGGACTGGATGCCATGATCTTCGTTTTCTGAATGTTGAGCTTTAAGCCAACATTTTCACTCTCTTCTTTCATTTTCATCACGAGGCTCTTTAGTTATTCTTCACTTTCTGCCATAAGGGTGGTATCATTGCATATCTAAGGTTATTCATATTTCTCCTGGCAATTTTGATTTCAGCTTGTGCTTCTTCCAGCCCAGCGTTTCTCATGATGTACTCTGCATAGAAGTTAAATAAGCAGGGCGACAATATACAGACTTGATGTACTCCATTTCCTATTTGGAACCAGCCTGTTGTTCCATGTCCAGTTCTAACTGTTGCTTCCTGACCTGCATACAGATTTCTCAAGAGGCAGGTCTATATATAGTAGTATATATCTCTTAATCCCAAACTCCTGCTTTATACCTCCCTCACCGCCTTTCCCCTTTGGTAACCATAAATTTGTTTTCTGTGTCTGAGTCTGTTTCTGTTTTATAAATAATCTCTTTTGTATCATATTTTAGATTCCACATATAAGTGATATCGTAGGGTATTTGCCTTTCTCTGACTTACTTCACTTGGTATGATAACCTCTACATCCATCCTTGTTGCTGCAAATGGCATTAATTCATTCTCTTTATGCTGAGTAGTATTCCATTATGTATATATACCACATCTTCTTTGTCCATTTGTCTGTCAATGGACATTTAGGTTGCTTCCATGCCCTGGTTATTATCAATAGTGCTGCTATGAACACTGGAATGCAGGTATCTTTTCCAGCTAGAGTTTTCCCCAGATATATGCCCAGAAGTGGGATTGCTGGAAGACCCTACGTACTAAAGAATGCTCAAACTACCGCACAATTGCACTCATCACACACGCTAGTAAAGTAATGCTCAAAATTCTCCAAGCCAGGCTTCAGCAATACGTGAACTGTGAACTTCCAGACGTTCAAGCTGGTTTTAGAAAAGGCAGAGGAACCAGAGATCAAATTGCCAACATCCACTGGATCATGGAAAAAGCAAGAGAGTTCCAGAAAAACATCTATTTCTGCTTTATTGACTATGCCAAAGCCTTTGACTGTGTGGGTCACCACAAACTGTGGAAAATTCTGAAAGAGATAGGAATATCAGACCACCTTACCTGCCTCTTGAGAAACCTATATGCAGGTCAGGAAGTAACTCTTAGAACTGGACATGGAAAAACAGACTAGTTCCAAATAGGAAAAGGAGTACGTCAAGGCTGTATATTGTCACCCTGCTTATTTAACTTCTATGCAGAGTACATCATGAGAAATGCTGGGCTGGAAGAAGCACAAGCTGGAATCAAGAATGCTGGGAGAAATACCAATAACCTCAGATATGCAGATGACACCACCCTTATGGCAGAAAGTGAAGAGTAACTAAAAAGCTTCTTGATGAAAGTGAAAGTGGAGAGTGAAAAAGTTGGCTTAAAGCTCAACATTCAGAAAATGAAGATCATGGCATCTGGTCCCATCACTTCATGGGAAATAGAGGGGAAATAGCAGAAACAGTGTCAGACTATATATTTTTTGGCTCCAATATCACTGCAGATGGTGACTGTAGCCATGAAATTAAAAGACGCTTACTCCTTGGAAGAAAAGTTATGACCAATCTAGATAGTATATTCAAAAGCAGAGACATTACTTTGCAAACAAATGTCCGTCTAGTCAAGGCTATGGTTTTTCCTGTGGTCATGTATGGATGTGAGAGTTGGACTGTGAAGAAAACTGAGAGCTGAAGAATTGATGCTTTTGAACTGTGGTGTTGGAGAAGACTCTTGAGAGTCCCTTGGACTGCAAGGAGATCCAACCAGTCCATTCTGAAGGAGATCAGCCCTGGGATTGCTTTGGAGGGAATGATGCTGAAGCTGAAACTCCAGTACTTTGGCCACCTTATGCGAAGAGTTGACTCATTGGAAAAGACTCTGATGCTGGGAGGGATTGGGGGCACGAGAAGAAGGGGACGACAGAGGATGAGATGGCTGGATGCCATCACTGACTCGATGGACGTGAGTCTGAGTGAACTCTGGGAGTTGGTGATGGACAGGGAGGCCTGGCGTGCTGCGATTCATGGGGTTGCAAAGAGTAGGACACAACTGAGTGACTGAACTGAGTATTCTCTATCCCCAGGGAATAGGGGCAATTTCTTTATTATGGTTTTCTTTATATAAAACAACTTGTATGGATTAATCCCATGAAAGGGAAATGTTGTGAATAATATGTCATTCTTATTTACACATCTATTGCTATAGATTTTAAAGATTCCTGCACTTGGAAACAGAAAAACAGATACATTCAAAGACTGCAAATGATTCTAATAAATCCAGTTCAGTAGAAAAGAATGGCTGTGTGAAGACTCTTGAATTTACTCCCTGCATATCCTTGACCTGCTTTACATTAAAGCTATCCTCTAACTATTCATTAGAGTATTAATTTGACTAGTGTTAGGACTTTAGGAGAAAAGCTTTCTTTTTTCTTTTTATCAAGTTGTACTGACTTCATCATAGTCACATTTCTCCATTAATAATAAAGAAATACACTGTGGCTGTCTGAAATTAAGACCAGAATGAAAATTACTTTACATTTTCATGTTTAGACATCTTGTAATTGGAATAAATCAACATATGCCATGGAATTTCAACAAGGGAGAATTCAGTCTTCTACTAAAGATGTTCTTGATTGGAGTTTGTTGATAGGCAACAGTGACTTGTAGGTGAAAGATTTCTCTTCTAACATATTCAAAATCATGTCTAATCAATGTTGTAATAGTAGAGTTCATATTTTAACATCAATATTTGAAATTATGTTATATAATAAAACTGGTGATGAAGGTTGCCTTCTCTAAAAAGGCAAAAATATATTTGCTTCAGGTTTTAGCTGGAGGTTACTGATGAAAATCATAGTCTTGCCCTTAAAGAGATTTCTTATATCTCACAACACCTTCCTAAACATCACTACGTTACAGCAGACTCAGTCATAGAGTCAGAGTGACTGGAGCAATTGATTTGTGTGAATTGCAATCTCATTGTGGAAGGAAGATTAGAATCAAACATTTACATTCTCAGTTCAGGATGCGTAAATTAGAGTGCCAAATATAAGGTTTCTTTTTTTCCTTTCAGGACTGCTTTTATGTTAATTCATAATAAATTGTATTGTATTAATCTTTAAAAACATCTTTAGGTTATAAAAAGGACGGATGACGGGTATCTCAACTCTCTTTGCAAATATCGATCATTTACCTAAAGTTTTCCCACACCCACCAAGGTTCTTACAATATCTTCTAGTCTCAGTGGTATCAAACACTAATCATTAATATTACCACTTTGTTAACAGAGAATATAACCCAATAACAGGTGCTGTGCTAAGCTCTTTACGGGTATTATTTTATTTAATATTCACAAAAGGTTTTTGGAGTTAGAAATTCATGGTATGCTTTTTTCACAAGCAAGGAAAGTAAGACTTGATGAGCCTACCCAACCATCAAGATTACAGAAGAAGTAAGAGGCAGACATGGGCTTTGAAGACCCCTCGTTTAGACACCATGGCCTCACCAACACACCACTCAACAGCAGCCGCCATCATGGTAACGGCAGGCGGACAGAGCGGGAGACTCCACAGGGCTGATGAGGCAGGCAGAGGGGTGAAGAAACCTAGGACTGAAGGAGTGATCGGTACCGCAAAGCACCATGGGAACATATCAGAGGTCAGGAAGGAAGGCATTGGGCTGAATGAGGGAAAATCAAAGCCTGAGCCAAGGCAGTGGGAATAAAGCAGAAAACAAAGAGCTGGAGTTTATAAGTAAGGAGAAGTAAGGTGAGAGCCTAGTCTTGTGAATGACCTTGAGCTATTAGCTTTGGTGCCAGGGAGAATGGTGATAGTGTTAACTAAGAAAGGAAGGCATGGGTAGGAGGGAAAAAAAGAAAAAGAAAAAAACAGGTTTGTTTGGGGGCATCCAGTCTTTCAGCCTTGCCTTATCCCTTCCCACCAGCATGAGACGCTTTTTTTTTTAGATTGAGATTTTTTATAGTTCTGATTACCTGCTCAAAGTTAAACTCTTCTCTAACTCATTTACTTAGGAATCTTTTATTCTACTCAGTGATGGTCTAGGAACTAACTCCTGCCAACTTCCCTCTGCCTGCTGATATTCAGTTTTTAGAAGGGGATTTATGATGGACATTTTGTGTTTTGTTTTTTTTTTCTTTTTTCTTTTTTTTTCCTAAGAGTAACTATCATAGTTGAGATCTTGTTATGACCGGGTCAGGAAAGAGGTATTAGGGGCTGGATGATCTTTGCGTTACTCCCACATTGCAGTAGTTGACTATACTCTGGGCTCTGACCTTAATGTTTGCTTAAAAATATATACGGTTGAGAGCACATTAAGCTTTCAATTCCTTTAGTAAATTCTGATGATGAATTTTATTATAGAAACATCTGACAGGCAGCATTAACTTTTAGTGTGTAGTGAAAATAGAATTCTCATAGGAACATATACTGTCCACGTTTTCTTCCCAATTTTCAGCATCTCAAGGCTTCTGGCTGTGTTGGGACTATATCTGGGATGATTTGTTCTGAAAAAAAAAAATCCATGAAATTCACTGGTGTATTAAAGCCTATTAGAGTCCTCTTCTTTCTCTCATTCTATCTTTGAAAAAGCTGTGCATTTGCTTTATATCAATATACTACTTCTGAGAATGAGCAAAGTCAGAGCCAAGGACTAGTTTAAAATGTATTTTCACAGACAGCAGGGAAAGCCACACAAAATTCTTATCTTCTGTATCCAAGTTGAACACCTAGTATTCTCCTCTGCTCGTGCAAACTCTTATTCAAAGCCTAATTCTGTTCAAAACAGGATGTACATTCTGGGAACTTGTAGTTACGTTAAAGAGAAAAAATATTGGAGAGAAGAGAGAAAGATAGGTCTCTTTAGATACATATGCAGATAACATATGCTCTGAAGCTTGACACATTCTGCAGAAACATTGCTGACAGATTCCAAATGAGCAAGAGAGAGGAAGTCAAGAATTAACAAGCAGCTAGGAGACTCTATGGTGAATCATTATTCATAGAGCAAAGGTACTTGGCTATTAAAATAAATGGCAAGATGTTTCAAAGAAGAGGAACTGTAGGCCAATTTTCTCATTTGAATGTTTCCAAACACCTACTATGAGCTGGTTCAGTGATAAGTGTCTTGAATAATCTAAAGATGAAACATACTGTTTTGCTTTCATGATAATAACATGGACTAGAATGGCATAGGTACTTCAGGGTGATTTCAACAAAGTGCTATGCTGAGCACAAAAGGATGGAGAGATTAACTGAAATTAACATCAGTCAGTTCTAATAATACAAGACTGGTTTGGTGGACCAATAGCTTTATTATACTATCTCACACTACTTGTGAAAGAGTCAAATATCTGCCATTAGGAATTATCCTTTGGAACTGTGCCATGCCTGTAGTTTTATTTCATTGCTATGATTTACAACCTAATACAAAAGCATGTATAAACCATGAGTTAAGAATTTCATGAAGAAAGGATTATATATTAATTTGATTAACCTCTTGTTTGATAGATTTAGTGAGTTAAAAATGCTCTATTTCTATATTATGGAAAAATATTTGTTCCTCATTTCAAATTAGAATATAACGCTCACTTTAACATTCCTTCAAGATCTCACTTAAAGTAGTGGGTCACAGGTTAAAAAACTGTGACCGACCAGCAACTTGTCTCATGCAGGACCTGTTTTATTTGCCATTATATTTCTGATGATTTGGCTTTGTGGTCAGGAAGGTATGTGAACCAATATGTAAAATGACACTTAGGTTACTTGTCAGGACATAAAGAATGGTTCAATGCCATCATAACAAAAGGTAACACGGTCATTGCTGTGGTTACCAAAACCCTTCTTACCCCTCTAACCAGGTCTGAAAAGCTGAACTCATGTGTCTCAGTCAGAGTAGGCTGCTATCAACAGACTGAGTGCTTATAAATGATAGAATTTTTTTTTTTTCTCACAGTTCTGGACCCTGGAAATTCAAGATCAAGGTGGTAGCAGATTCAGTGTCTGGTGACAGTTGCTCCCTTATTCATACACAGCTTCTTCTCCCCATGTCCTCATGTGATGGAAGGGGTGAGGAAGCTCTCTGGAAACTTCTATTAGAGTATGAATTCCATCATAAGGGCCCCACTCTTATGACCGAATCACCTCCCAAATGCAACACTGGGAATTAGGTTTCAACATATGAATTTGGGGAGACACAAGCATTCAGTCATCAGCACAATGGAACAGTTTCATCACCATCACCTGTGCTACTATTTGGCTGACTGTCCTTTGCCTCCTGAAGCTTCCAAGAGTCAGAAGTGCCCAGGTGCTTGGTAATCAATGGCTGCTGGGTGTGGGAGGATGAGAGTCAAGTTCTCTTATCTCTGGTTGGGACAACCCCAACTCACTCCAGAGGCTCCTGGTAGAATCGGCTGTAGTCCACACATTGACAAGGACTTTTGCCCAAAAGCTCCCCTTTGCGTCTCTCTGTTTCATGTCTTGCTTCCCTGTTTTCTCATCTATCTCTCCTTAATAAATCTCTTGCACACAAATTCCCAATTCAGCATTTGCTTCTGGGGTATGTTACATAAGACAGTTTCATTATTTAATAATAAGGTTGACCTTTGACTACTTCCAAAAATAATCTGAAAGAGTTACTTTAGATATTCCCCTTAAACCCATATATTTAACTTTTCTACACAAACAGTGAACTCCACATTTCTTTCTATTCATAAAACCCATCCTGGCACAAACACTACGGAAAGCAGCATAAAGATTCCCCAAAAGCTAAAGACAGAACTACCACATGATCTCGCAATCCCGCTTCAGGGTATATACACAGAAGAGATGCAATCACTACCTTGAAGAGGTGTCTGCCCTACCATGTTCATTGCAGAACTATTCACAATAGATAAAATATAGAAACAGCCTAAGTTTCCATCAGTGGATGAGTGGATAAAGAAGATGCTGTGTGTGTGTATATGATATACACGAGAATATTAGTCAGCAATGAGAAGGAAAGAAATCTTGCCATTTGCAACAATATGAATGGAAGTTGAGGACAATATGCTAAGTGTAATAATGGGTCAGAGAAACACTGTATGATCTTACTTACATGTGGAGTCTAAAAACATCTACTCATAGAAACAGGGAGTGGAATGGTGGCCAGGGCTGAGAGGTGGGTGAAATGGGGAGATGTTAGTCAAAGGGTACAAACATTCATATATAACACAAATAAGTTCCAGGGATCTGATGAACAGCATGAAAGTGAAAATGAAAGTCACTCAGTCGTGTATGACTCTTTGTGACCCCATGGACTGTAGTCCATGGAATTCTCCAGGCCAGAATACTGGAGTGGGTAGCCTTTCTTTTCTCCAGGGGATCTTTCCAACTCAGGGACTGAACCCAGGTCTCCCACATTGCAGGTGGATTCTTCGCCAGCTCAGCCACAAGGGAAGCCCAAGAATACTGGAGTGGGTAGCCTATCCCTTCTCTAGTGATCCTCTCAACCCAGGAATTGAACCGAGGTCTCTTGCATTGCAGGTGGATTCTTTACCAACTGAGCTATCAGGGAAACCTAGTGCTATTGTTAACAATACTGTATTATATACTTGAAAGTTGCTATGAAGTAAAAATTTGATGTTCTCATCACAACAGCATTAACAAAATGGTAAATATGTTAAGTGAAGGATGTGTTAACTAATATTATTGTGGTAAACATTTCACAATATGTAATGTATCATCATATTATATTTTAATAAATAAATGTACACAGTGTTATTATACCAATTAAGTTCAGTTCAGTTCAGTCGCTCAGTCATGTCCGACTCTTTGCAACCCCATGGACTGCTGCACGTCAGGCTTCCCTGTCCTTCCCCATCTCCTGGAGCTTGCTCAAACTCATGTCCATTGAGTCGGTGATGCCATCCAACCATCTCATCCTCCACTGTCCCGTTCTCCTCCCGCCTTCAATCTTTCCCGGCATCAGGGTCTTTTCAAATGAGTCAGTTCTTCGCATCAGGTGGCTGAAGTTTTGGAGTTTCAGCTTCAACATAAGTCCTTCCAATGAACATCCAGGACTGATCTCCTTTAGGATAGACTGGTTGGATCTCTTTGCAGTCCAAGGGACTCTCAAGAATCTTCTCCAACACCACAGTTCAAAAGCATCAATTCTTCAGTGCTCAGCTTTCTTTACAGTCCAACTCTCACATCCATACATGACCACAGGAAAAACCATAGCCTTGACTAGACAGACCTTTGTTGGCAAAGTAATGTCTCTGCTTTTTAATATGCTATCTAGGTTGGTCATAACTTTCCTTTCAAGGAGTAAGCGTCTTTTAATTTCATGGCTGCAATCACCATCTGCAGTGATTTTGGAGCCCCCCAAAATAAAGTCTCTCACTGTTTCCCCATCTATTTGCCATGAAGTGATGGGACCAGATGCCATGATCTTAGTTTTCTGAATGTTGAGCTTTAAGCCACCTTTTTCACTCTTCTCTTTCACTTTCATCAAGAGGCTCTCAGTTTCATCAAGATGTAATTGTAATTATATCAATTACATCATAATAAAGCTGTCTTGGACAGCTTGGAAAGAATAAAACCTGTCTTGGACTGTCTGAAACTTATCCTTATAAGGTTAACAATTTATTCTTTACATAGAAAATCTCAGAGTCCACTCTATATTACCTCTTCCAGATCTCTAGAACACGTGTACACCCATGGCAGATTCATGTTGATGTATGGCAAAACCAATACAATATTTTAAAGTAATTAGCCTCTAATTAAGATAAATAAATTTAAATTACAAAAATTAAAATAAAAAGGCTATTTCTAGCAGCAAGCCTCAGTGGCTTTATGGGTTAGGGAACTGGGTATGACAGGGGTGAGGCACAGTTATACAAACGATTTCCTTCACTTAAACTTTTTTTTTTTTTTTTTACTATTTTCTGGTCTATTCTAAATGACAATATTAAAAATCACCTCTGAAGTCAAAATTTAATTTTAAAAAACCTCTTTCAAGTCTAAATAAAGGAAAGCTTGCTGTACATATTATCATTTTACAAAAAAAAATTGGAAACCCTTCCTTATAACCAGAATAGAATCAGAACTGCTTTAACCTGCAAAGCAGTGTCTCACATAGGACCTAATCTAGTTAACCTATTTCTCTGACCCACAGGTGGACAGTGGGACTAAAATAAACTTGAAGCCAGCTCTCTGTGGAAGGCTGGAGGAAGAGAGAATTCCCACCACGCCTCTCTGTCTACATCACTTGGTGCAGAGCAGCTCTGCAGAAACACCAGTCACAAACACACAGGATGGAGTCATGGGGGAGAGGGTCCTAAGACCATGTGAAGAATGGCCAACCTTGCACAGCATGGAGAACTGGGCTAACACAGCATTGACCTTGGGATGTGAGACCAGGGAAGCTGGTGGAATTGGCTCTGATAGCCACCCAGTAGAGAAAGAGACTGAGCGAGCTGCAAAGCACTTTAATCGTAAAGGTCTGTCTTGTCTGGATGGACAAATCTCTGCCCACCAGCCCAGCTTTCCTTCTCTGGCCTGGATCTCCATGTTGGGCCCCTAAATATGCATCTTGCTGTGTAGGGACCACAAAATTACTACTGCCCACTTTCTGGCAGAAGTCCAAGCTTAAACATAATGTAAAAACTGTTTCCATACAAAAAGTATTCTGCAGATCTGAAGAATATAATTAACAGTCATGATGTCATGCATATATATCAGACCCTCTCTCAAACCATTAGCTTCACCTCTCCACAAGAACACTGAAAGTTCTTATTTTAGTTTCATGGCTGATGGGCTGAGGCAAGATCTGCAATTCCTATTAAGGGAAACTTACTGGTTTTATTTCACATGTTAATAACTTGTATAATCTTTTTGAACTTAGCATTTGATGAGAAATAGGTGTTGGAAAGAGCTTCCCAGGCCACTCAGTGGGTAAAGAATCTGCCTGCAGTGCAGGAGACACAGGAGACAAGAGTTCGAGCCCTGGTTTGGGAAGATCCCCTGGAATAGGGCATGGCAATCCACTCTAGGATTCTTGCCAAGAATTCCGTGGAAAGAGGAGACTGGCAGGCTACAGTCCATAGGGTCAGGAAGAGTCAGACATGACTGAAGCAACTGAGGTACTGGCATGCAGTACTCAGACCTAGTACTGAGGTTTTGGAAAACTTGACACCTGAAAGGATGAGAATGGATGGGGTTGCCCAAGGAGGGGAAAGTTGGTATTAACAGTAAACCCTCTCTCTTTCCTTTGTCTCAAGAAATGATAAAAACAAACAAAAAAACTTAGATTTGTAAAGGTATGTGGGTTTCCTTGAAACTTTCTAATTTCCCTGTCAAAATGGCCCCATAAAATCAGTAGGGTAGGAAGTATACTGGTACACTTTTTCAAAAATAAGACTCAAAGTGATGAAGTGACTTGCCTAAAGAATGCAGTTGTGACTGAAAGGAAGTCTGAACCTGGGCAGTGAATTAGATCTCATCTGCCTTTCCTGATCACTGTATATTGTTCAATATCTTTGCACATTTGAAGTGGATCGGCTCTTTGCAAATACTTTAACTACAATGAGAGCAGATAAAACAGCACCCTTGGAAAAGACCTTCTATGTACATACTGAATTATAAATGATCAGATATGATAACTCAATAGCCCAAATACTCAAGTGTGTTCTGGTATGCTAAATGAACTCAAACTCTGTCTTCATACCCATAGATACAAATGGCTGGCCAAAGTGAAATGGTCAGAGGCATTCCCTTCACAGAGTGTAAACCCTGATATCTTCATTGGTTTCCTGTCTTTTCCTATTAAAATCCATGTTCTATAATCATTCCAGTCTTCCACCCAAATGCAAATCTGACCACATCATCCTCTGTCTAAAAGCACTCTGGTCTTCTGTTGCCTAGTCTGACCTACTTCATCTAACACGGCAACTGTGGGTTTCTGTAATGGGCCACATTTATTCCCCAAACGGATTTCCTGAGATTCTTTGTCTCCTATGAGACGCTGGAATGGGAGGCGTGAATGATTTATTTATCCTCTTTGGATGTCCAGCATTGAGGTTATGTCTAGATACATAGTGTGTGCTCATTCACTCATTTGTGTCCAACTCTTTGCAACCCCATGGACTGTATCCCACCAGGCTCCATTGTCCATGGGATTTCCCAGGCAAGAATACTGGAATGGGGTGCCATTCCCTACTCCAGGGAATCTTCACTGAACCCATATATTATGTGTCTCCAGCATTGGTAGGCATATTCCTTGCCATTAGTGCCATCGGGGAAGCCCCAGATACACAGTAGGTACTCAATAAACGTCCAGAGACCTGAGGCGAGATGGGGTTAAAGCATCTCCTTTAAAATATTTTTTTTTCCTATTTTCCTCTCAACTTAGTTTATATTAAATTTGATCTGTCCTTTTTGTACTATTTTCTCTTTAAAATTTCCCTCCCATTCAATTCTCTGAGAGTTCTCTAACCTCTTGGCATAAAAACCAGAATAAAGTAACTGATTAGAGCAGGGTCATTCATTTTTCCCTAGCTCTAGACCGATAAAATAGGTTGCAGTAGAAAATGAAAAGCCCCTACTTTGCTTCTTTAAAGTTTCCTGGGCGAATAAGCCCAGTCAATTTTCTTCTCCAGAAGTCTCAATGTAATAAAACTTGCAGAAGGAAATTGATCGGGTATTATAGCATATATTGCCCACTGAGTTCCTCAGTTTTCCTCCTTTTGCCCTTATTAATCAAGCAATAAAGGGACTGCCTGGAAACATGAGAAAAGCTGTGTCATCGGCCTCACTAATTTCATGATGGCAGAACCTGGAAAGTGTATTATAGCATCATATTTGGAGCCCACGATGATCCTCCATTTATGTTTATTGAAACAAGTGATTTATGTTCTGGTACAGTAATAATTCAAAAGAGAAAATGAATCTGTTTCTCTTTTCATAACTTTAAGAATTCAGGTTAAAGATTCTCTTTCTCCAAAATGATAGACTGAACCATTTCCTTGCTCATTCAGTCAGTGATCAGTACCTGACCACTTTTATATTTGGCTTCATCTGAGAAAAAGAACTAGAGCTATTCATTTGCCACTATAACCATCAAAAATCTTAAGTGCAAAAATTCAAATAACACTTAAAAAAAAAAAAAACAACAACAGAAAGAATTGACTGACTGAAGCAGTGTGTTGGTCACTCAGTCACGTCCGACTCTTTGAGACCCCATGGACTATATAGCCTACCAGGCTCCTCTGTCTGTAGAATTCTCCAAGGCAAGAATATTGGAGTGGGTAGCCTTTCCCTTCTCCAAGGGATCTTCCTGACCCAGGGATCAAACTCAGGTCTCCTGCATTGCAGGCAGATTCTTTACCGTCTGAGCCACCAGGAACTTATATTAACAACAACAACAAAAAAAGCATTAAACATTATTATTTGAAAAGACATCTATTAATGTTTGCTTTCTGGATTGGGTAGAATCCTGGGCCTAATGAGACAAAAGACATGGATGGTGTCTCTAAAACAACGTACTGCTTTACACAGGGCATATCATCTGTGGTGTTATTTGTATTATGACCTGCAGCAAAACACATAGCAAAAATCATGTTGAGGATGTCAGTGAGATGTTCTTTTTACTGGATCAATGTAATCTATCACCACTATTAGAAAAAGTCATTTCAGACAGCCCCTCTCTGCTTTCTGTGAAAGGCCCCCACAATCCCATTATGTGATCTCAGAAATAATGTTGAATTATTTGATAGGGGAAGAAAAAGCTAGTGCAGTGTAATGGAAAGAATATGGGTTTTGAGATAGACTTATTTTCAGTCGCAGCTCTGCTGCTGTTCAGTGATGCGAATCTGGGCATGTTACCTAAACTCCTGTCTGTATCCTCACCTATAACATACGTGTCATAGTTCTTATCTCCATGTTTTTGAGAATGGTATTAAATTATATATAAGATGGAGTATGTAAAGAGCTTACTACATAAAATTCTCAGCAAATGTGTTCTCTTCCTCACTAATGGAAAGTAGATACAATAACATAATTAAATATGGTGATCTGGGATAATAAGATAAAAATCATACAACTGATGACTAATTTACTTGACTAGATAGACAGTTAATGAGGGGAATTAGCATGACCAGGGCAAGGTTAAGTGGTGTGTGTAGAGGCACAGGGTAGGGTCTCTGTGCTTGCACCACTGAGGTCTCATAGTCAATTCTTGGGAGTTGTTCAACTCAAATACAAAGCAGTAATTCACATTTACATAATGCCACAAAGTATTGGGGTGCTAGACATTAAGACTGAAATGGAAGACCCAGGTCCCGCTGACACTCAGCGAGCTCAGTCTACTGGGGGTTATGTAGGTGGGAGACCCCCTTCATGATGCTCCCTAGCTTCTGTTGTCCTCTCTTTAAAAGGAAAATGTTCTCTGTGAGGGATGATATGTTAACTGTCCTCAATCAGGAACAAGGCATTTTTCATAAACTCACAAATTGGAACAAAACTAAAAGCCACACGCTCTACGTCCCCAACTTGAGAGAAAGCAGAAAAGGAGCCTAGAGTAGGTATGTGAACTTCTGAAGTTCATAAAACTGGTGTCTTGCAGAAAGAGGACAGGAATGTATAAAGTCCCATCCAGCTGGTTTGGGTCTACAATTGTAGGCTACTGGCTCATTGGAAACCTATGACCTTTACCCAAAAAATAATTCAGAGTGTGCACTCTGCTTTGGGGTGGCTCCTATTTGAGGGAAATGGAGGCTATTCACATCTGACTCCCTGGTGCACAACCAGTTCTCCTTTTTCTTTGTTCAATTTTCAGAGCCAAGGTGACCACTAAAGTCGGACTCCAGAGAGAGGAAGGGAGCTGGGGGGCCCTTTGTTCCCACTGAGCTTCCTACCAACTGTGGCATATTCTTTGCTTCCTGCCCAATATAGGGCTTTAATCTGAAAAGGCAGGAAGCCACTTTGATTTTAATTTTGCAAGCATAAAGAGGACAGGATTACTTTAAGAACTGCATTTAAGACATCTATACTTTCTATTTTTGGTTCCTTAGAAGAGATTCCTCCAAATAAATGATTAGATTTTAATGATATCTTTGGTTTAGATTTTAGTGCATTCACTATACATCCTTGTCTGAAAATCATGCTAAATAATCAGTTAAAAGCTTCAAAAAGATCCCTTTTTTACACCATGGGAAAATGACTGTGTAAAAGCTGAATACTGTGTAATAGCTTCCGCTTTAGATTTCTAGTAGGGAGCAGCAAACGGGGGAATGTGTGAGAGCCTTCTCTCCATGCTGGAGTAGGAGAGTTTTAAAACTACTGTCCTTGTAGGGATTACAGCCCAACTTCATGTTTTTCTGTTTCTTATATCCTTATCTGAAAAAGGGAAGATAAAATGGAATAGCAATTCCTTTGATTTAATTAACGCCAATTTGAAAAGTCTGGGGTAAACGTGTTGCTTGTGCTTGTGAGAAAAGGAAGAAGTGATTACTAGGGGGAAAAAAAGACTGAGATGATTTCTAAGTCATTTAATTATGTTAGTTTCTGATATTTAACCTTTTCAACCATTTTATAATAGTGGCATCTAGTTTGACAGTTTTCTGCAATACTGTCTTGAAGTTTTACAGCCTTTTAAAGGTAACAAGGATTATACTTTTGAATTCTAGCTTTTGAAATATGATGTTGGAAGCAGAAATTACATTCAGAACATTTATTTAGAAGGATTCAGTTCAGTTCAGTCACTCAGTTGTGTCCGACTCTTTGGACCCCATGAATCGCAGCACGCCAGGCCTCCTTGTCCATCACCAACTCCCGGAGTTCACTCAGACTCACGTCCATCGAGTCAGTGATGCCATCCAGCCATCTCCAGCCTCTGTCCTCCCCTTCTGCTCCTGCCCCCAATCCCTCCCAGCATCAGAGTCTTTTCCAATGAGTCAACACTTCTTATGAGGTGGCCAAAGTACTGGAGTTTCAGCTTTAGCATCATTCCTTCCAAAGAAATCCCAGGGCTGATCTCCTTCAGAAAGGACTGGTTGGATCTCCTTGCAGTCCAAGGGACTCTCAAGAGTCTTCTCCAACACCACAGTTCAAAAGCATCAATTCTTCAGTGCTCAGCTTTCTTCACAGTCCAATTCTCACATCCATACATGACCACTGGAAAAACCATAGCCTTGACTAAGCAGACCTCTGTTGGCAAAGGAATGTCTCTGCTTTTTAATATGCTATCTAGGTTGGTCATAACTTTCTCTCCAAGGAGTAAGCATCTTTTAATTTCATGGCTGCAATCACCATCTGCAGTGATTTTGGACACCCCAAAAATAAAGTCTGACACTGTTTCCACTGTTTCCCCATCTATTTCCCATGAAGTGATGGGACCAGATGCCATAATCTTCGTTTTCTGAATGTTGAGCTATAAGCCAACTTTTTCACTCTCCACTTTCACTTTCATCAAGAAGCTTTTTAGTTCCTCTTCCCTTTCTGCCATAAGGGTGATATCATCTGCATATCTGAGGTTATTGATATTTCTCCCAGCAATCTTGATTCCAGCTTGTGCTTCTTCCAGCCCAGCGTTTCTCATGATGGACTCTGCATAGAAGTTAAAAAAGCAAGGTGACAATATACAGTCTTGACGTACTCCTTTTCCTATTTGGAACCAGTCTGTTGTTCCATGTCCAGTTCTAACTGTTGCTTCCTGACCTGCATATAGGTTTCTCAAGAGGCAGGTCAGGTGGTCTGGTATTCCCATCTCTTTCAGATTTTCCACAGTTTCTTGTGACCCACACAGTCAAAGGCTTTGGCATAGTCAATAAAGCTGAAATAGATGTTTTTCTGAAACTCTCTTGCTTTTTCCATGATCCAGCAGATGTTGGCAATTTGATCTCTGGTTCCTCTGCCTTTTCTAAATCCAGCTTGAACATCTGGAACTTCACGGTTCACGTATTGCTGAAGCCTGGCTTGGAGAATTTTGAGCATTACTTTACTAGCATGTGAGATGAGTGCAATTGTGCGGTAGTTTGAGCATTCTTTGGCATTGCCTTTCTTTGGGATTGGAATGAAAACTGACCTTTTCCAGTCTTGTGGCCACTGCTGAGTTTTCCAAATCTGCTGGCATACTGAGTGCAGCACTTTCACAGCATCATCTTTCAGGATTTGAAATAGCTCAACTGGATTTCCATCACTGCCACTAGCTTTGTTTGTAGTGATGCTTTCTAAGGCCCACTTGACTTCACATTCCAGGATGTCTGGCTGTAGGTGAGTGATCACACCATTGTGATTGTCTTGGTTGTGAAGATCTTTTCTGTATAGTTCTTCTGTGTATTCTTGCCACTTCTTAATATCTTCTGCTTCTGTTAGGTCCATACCATTTCTGTCCTTTATCAAGCCCATCTTTGCATGAAATGTTCCCTTGGTGTCTCTAATTTTCTTGAAGAGATCTCTAGTCTTTCCCATTCTGTTGTTTTCCTCTATTTCTTTGCACTGTTTGCTGAGGAAGGCTTTCTTATCTCTTCTTGCTATTCTTTGGAACTCTGCATTCAGAGGCTTATATCTTTCCTTTTCTCCTTTGCTTTTTACTTTTCTTCTTTTCACAGCTATTTGTAAAGCCTCCTCAGACAGCCATTTTGCTTTTTGCATGGGAATGGTCTTGATCCCTGTCTCCTGTACAATGTCATGAACCTCCGTCCATAATTCATCAGGCACTCTATCTATCAGATCTAGTCCCTTAAATCTATTTCTCACTTCCACTGTATAATCATAAGGAATTTGATTTAGGTCATACCTGAATGGTAGTGGTTTTCCCCACTTTCTTCAGTTTAAGTCTGAATTTGACAATAAGGAGTTCATGATCTGAGCCACAGTCAGCTCCTGGTCTTGTTTTGTTGACTGTATAGAGCTTCTCCATCTTTGGCTGCAAAGAATACAATCAATCTGATTTCAGTGTTGATCATCTGGTGATGTCCGTGTGTACAGTCTTTTCTTGTGTTGTTGGAAGAGGGTGTTTGCTATGACCAGTGCGTTCTCTTGGCAAAACTCTATTAGTCTTTGCCCTGCTTCATTCCACATTCCAAGGCCAAATTTGCCTGTTACTCCAGGTGTTTCTTGACTTGCTACTTCTGCATTCCAGTCCCCGATAATGAAAAGGACATCTTTTTTTGGTGTTAATTCTAAAAGGTCTTGTAGGTCTTCATAGAACCGTTCAACTTCAGCTTCTTCAGTGTTACTGGTTGGGACATAGACTTGGATTACTGTGATATTGAATGGTTTGCCTTGGAAACGAACAGAGATCTGTTGTTTTTGAGATTGCATCCAAGTATTGCATTTTGGAGTCTTTTGTTGACCATGATGGCTACTCCATTTCTTCTGAGGGATTCCTGCCTGCAGTAGTAGATATAATGGTCATCTGAGGTAAATTCACCCATTCCAGTCCATTTTAGTTTGCTGATTCCTAGAATGTTGACGTTCACTCTTGCCATCTCTTGTTTGACCACTTCCAATTTGCCTTGATTCATGGACCTGACATTTCAGGTTCCTATGCAATATTGCTCTTTACAGCATCGGCCCTTGCTTCTATCACCAGTCACATCCACAACTGGGTATTGATTTTGCTTTGGCTCCATCCCTTCATTCTTTCTGGAGTTATTTCTCTACTGATCTCCAGTAGCATATTGGGCACCTACTGACCTGGGAAGTTCCTCTTTCATTATCCTATCATTTTGCCTTTTCATACTGTTCATGGGGCTCTCAAGGCAAGAATACTGAAGTGGTTTGCCATTCCCTTCTTCAGTGGACCACACTGTGTCAGACCTCTCCACCATGCCTACCTGTCTTGGGTGGCCCCACAGAGCATGGCTTAGTTTCATTGAGTTAGACAAGACTGTGGTCCTAGTGTGATTAGATTGACTAGTTTTCTGTGATTATCGTTTCAGTGTTTCTGCCCTCTTGCAACACCTACTGTCTTACTTGGGTTTCTCTTACCTTGGACATGGGGTATCTCTTCATGGCTGCTCCAGCAAAGCGCAGCCGCTGCCTCTTACCTTGGATGAGAGGTATCTCCTCACAGCTGCCCCTGCCGACCTTGAACTTGGAATAGCTCCTCTAGGTCCATCCTTAATCTAGAAGGATTAGGAATCACTATAATGCTCTAACTTACATACATTATGCATGGATCATAGGGGATTCCTGTGGTGACTTTTAAAAAATAGGTTCTCTGGAGAGAGCTTGACCAAGTCAACACCTCAATAGGGATTGAACTTGGCTGTCATTTCAAGAGGTTGTGTGGGTTGGTTTGCAACAGAATGCAAGGAGGCAGACCTAGGACATGAGATTGGAAACCAACCTATAAAAGCAGGTGGTCATATCACTTACATGAAGTTTCTAGATTATCCTTTGAAATTAATCCATAAAATTTATCCTTTGAAATTAATCTGTGTGGATCATAAAAAACTGTGGAAAGTTCTTAAAGAGATGGGAATACCAGACCATCTTACCTCTTTCTTGAGAAACCTGTATGCGGGTCAAGAAGCAACAGTTAGAACCCTGTATGGAACAAATGACTGGTTCAAGAGAAAGAAAGGAATATGACAGGGCTGTTTGCTGTCACCCTGTTTGTTTAATCTATACTGTAAGCACATCATGAGAAATGCCAGGCTGGATGAGTTACAAGCTAGAATCAAGATAGGTAGGAGAAACATCAACAACCTCAGACACGTAGATGATATCACTCTAATGGCAGAAAGCCAAGAGGAACTAAAGAGCCTCTTGATGAGGGTGATGAGGGGGAGTGAAAGAGCAAATATTAAAGCTAAATATTAAAAAAAGCCAAGACCATGACATCTGGTCCCAGTACTTCATGGCAGATGGAAGAGGAAAGGTGGAAGCAGCGGCAGATCTCCTCTCCTTGCACTCTGAAATCATAGAGGATGGCGACTGCAGCCGTGAAATCAGAAGATGGTTGCTTCTTGCCAGGAAAACAAGTGAAAGTGAAAGCCGTTCAGTCGTGTCTGACTCTTTGTGACCCCATGGACTGTAACCTGCCAGGCCCCTCTGTCCATGGGATTCTCCAGGTAAGAACACTGGAGTGGGTTGCCATTTCCTTCTCCAGGGGATCTTCCTGACCCAGGGATCGAACTCTTGTCTACTGTGTCTCCTGCTCTGCAGGCAGACTCTTCACCAACTGAGCTACAAGGGAAGCCCAAACCTAGACAGTGTGTTGAAAAGCAGAGACGTTACTCTGCCGATAAAGGTCCATACAGTAAAGGCTATGGTCTTCCCAGTGGTCACGTATGGTTGTGAGAGCTGGACCATAAAGAAGGCAAAATGCTAAAGAATTGATGTCTTCGAACTGTGGTGCTGGAGAAGACTCCTGAAAGTCTCTTGGACAGCAAGGAGATCAAACCAGTCAATCTTAAGGGCACTCAACCCTGCATACTCATTGGAAGAACTGATACTGAAGCTGAAGCTGGTCATCTGACGCAAACAACCGACTCATTGGAAAAGTCCCTGATGTTGGAAACATTGAAGGTAGGAGGAGAAGAGGGCACCAGAGGATGCGATGGCTGGAGAGCATCACTGATGCAATGGACATGAACTTGGGCAAACTTTGGGAGATGGTGAGGCATAGGCAGGCCTGGCGTGCTGCAGTCCATGGGGTCGCAGAGTCAGACGTGAACAACAATTCATGCTTAGGGTTCTTGTGATTCCTCTAAGACTCCATTGAAAACTTGGAAAAGAAAGGCTGTACTGTATACAGGATTCCCAGATGGCACAGTGGTAAATAATCTGCCTCCAAGGCAGTAGACACAAGAGATGCAGCTTTGATCCCCGGGTTGGGAAGATCTCCTGGAGTAGGAAATGGCTACCCACTCTAGTATTCTAGCCTGGAAAATTCCATGGACAAAGGAGCCTGGTGGGCTGCAGTTCATGGAGTCATGAAGAGTCGAACATGACGGAGCAACTGAGAACACACACACTGTACACAGAGCTAGAAAGACTTTATGAACACCGAATTGGTGTGTTCAGCCTTTGAACTAGTGCCTGCAGGCATTTAAAAAATATTATTTATGCAACTTAACATTTAATGGCTATTGAGTTTTGATAGGCCTCCTTGTATGAAAATCCTTGAATGCTATACACGAGTGAATTTATAGGACTGTGGAACAGCTGGTCAGTGTGACAGCTCCATTCTTTCCTTGCACCAGTGCTTTTAAAGATCTTGAAATACATCAGGATAGCTGTGAAGAAATGAAGGAGTAGGACAGGCAGTAGATTAAATAGAAAAAAAAAAAAACAGAAAAAGAAGGAATAAGAGCATCCCATAGACCAGAGAGAGAACTCAAAAAGCATTCCTGGAGGTCAGGAAAACACTTGAAAATGTAGAAAGAAATGAAGTGAGCACTGAAGACTGAATGGAGTGAGGTGAAACAGAGCAAACTGTTTACCTGTGCTGAAAGGCAGCGGTGGATGAAAGATGGTTACTATTGGCAACAGAGACAGACGTAGATTGTTCCTTTTCCATGTATATTATAAGTAGAGTTTAGAAACTACAGTTCAAAAGAGAAATATCAAGTCTGTCATTCTGGGGTGAAAGAGCCTTTCAGTCTCCTGAAAGACCCCACCCCCTTCTTCACCAATGTCCAGTAAAGACGAAATTAATGGCACGGAATGCCAATGACAAAGCAGAGCTGAGCTTCTCCAGGCCTGATTTCCATTTTTATTAAATCCCTTCCTTGCCCCAAACCTTTGAATTTCTTTAGGCTTGTCCTTATTTCATTTCAGTCCCTGGTACTCTGAATCAGTGCGAATTTGGCTGTCTGGGTGCCATTCCACACGCTGGTTTTCATCTTCCTTTGCCTATTTTCTGACTTTAACGTTCTGAAATATCTGTGCATAGGAGTTGCATCTCACTGACCAGATTTACTTTAAAATATCTACGATTTAAATGAAAATACAGGAAAAAAATGTGAAGACACAGAGGAGAGAGAACTACCTCAGCAGGAGAGTTGACACTGAGTGTCAGCCACTCCCTGTGGAAAGTTTGAGAAGTAACTGCATCTCTCAAATCCTCAATTTCCGTATCAGCAAAACGAAGGTGTTAGAGTTGATAATCTTGAAGGTCCCTCCAGAGCTAACAATCTTATTTTTTGAGATAACAATCAACCTCAGTCAGTGTGATGTGAGTAAAGCAAAAAGTAGAATCTCTACAGCACTAGTCACAGAACTTTAGACCCAAAAGGGATTTTATTGTGCTCTGACCTCTCCCTTCAGTTCAGTTCAGTTCAGTCGCTCGGTCGTGTCTGACTCTTTGTGACCCCATGGGCTGCAGCATGCCAGGACTCCCTGTCCATCACCAACTCCCAGAGTTTACCCAAACTCATGTCCATCGAGTCGGTGATGCCATCCAGCCATCTCATCCTCTGTCATCCCCTTCTCCTCCCACCTTCTATCTTTCCCAGCGTCAGGGTCTTTACAAATGAGTCAACTCTTCGCATCAGGTGGCCAAAGTATTGGAGTTTCAGCTTCAGTATCAGTCCTTCCAGTGAATATTCAGACTGATTTCCTTTAGGATGGACTGGTTGGATCTCCTTGCAGTCCAAGGGACTCTCAAGTGTCTTCTCCAACACCACAGTTCAAAAGCATCAATTCTTCAGTGCTCAGCTTTCTTTACAGTCCATACATGACCACTGGAAAAACCTCTCCCTTAAGGTTGACATTTGAGCAAACAGACGCCCAGAGAGATAAAATGGCCTGTGCCAGAGCTACACGGCAGCAGGTTAGCAATCTAATATTCATTACATACTTATAAATAACACTGAGAGCTTCTGGAGACTTGACTGGTTTAAGTGACCACCCTATTTCAGAAAGATCATACCTGCGTCACTAGCGGATTCCAGGCACTAAGAAGGCCTGTGTTAGTCGCCATTCTCCAGAGAAGCAGAACCAAGGGCACACTTAGCTATTTATTCATTATGAGGTGCTGACCCACACGGTTATGCTGAGGCATCCCACAGTCTGCCAATGGCAAGTCTGAGACCCAGAAAAGCTGGTAGTGAAATCCCAGTCTGAGCCCAAAGGCCTGGGAGTCAGAGGACCTAAGGCCATAAATCCTCGTCCACAGGAAGAAGAGTGATAAACCAGCTCATGCAGGCAGGAAGGGGCCAGACGCTTCCTCCCTCTGCTTTCCATTCTTTTCAGGCCCTTGATGGGACCCGTGATGCCTACCCCCACTTGGAAGGACAACCTGCTTTATGGAATTTACTGATTCAACTGCTAGTCTCGTCTGAAACAGCCTCACTGGGTCCCTGGGTCCCAGTCAAGTTGATACCTACAACTGACCATCATAGTCGCACATAACTGTGCCGAATAAGGTTTATAAATCTGGAAGTCAGGTTATAGAAATGCACAAAACACCAAAGGACCACAAAAGAAGAAAATAAATCTTCCCCATGTGCTTCATGGTATAATTAGATGAAGGAATGTACAAAATGTCTTTTTTATACTTAAAAAAAGGGTTTTAAGGGTCTATGTGTGTTTGAAGGAATTATCAACCACGTAAATCTCCTCAAAAGAAAACCACCCTCAACAATGATATATGCAATGTCTTGCTGATGACATTTGAAGTGCTGCTGTAACATACTGTGGTTAATGTGAAATACAGTTAATACGAGATCAGTAACCCCATAGACAGTAGCCCGCCAGAGTCCTCTGTCCATGGAATTCTCCAGGCAAGAATACTGGAGTGGGTACCCATTCCAGTCTCTAGGGAATCTTCCTGACCCAGGGATTGAACCCAGGTCTCCTGCATTGTAGGCAGATTCTTCAGTGTCTGAGCCACCAGGGAAGCCTGTAAGATTGTTATCTCAGAAACTGGAACATGTTACTGACACATGAAATTAGAAGTGTGGTGATCTGCTTGAAATCCGGAGTGAGGGAAGGACTATTCTGTGTCTCTCCTTCACTGTCTATGAGGAAGGGGCCCACCGGTGCTGTAAACTGGCCCCAGTTCCTTAAACGGAAAGAGCCAATTTGTTGTTTAGTTGCTAAGTCGTGTCCACCTCTTCATGACGCCATGGACTATACAGCCTGCCAGGCTTTTCTGCCCATGGGGTTTCCCAGGAAAGAATGCTGGAATGGGTGGGAAGCAACTGAAGGCTGGACTCGGCAGAAAATCTCTTTAAAAGACCTCCACCTTTGTCTTTATTTTCCTTGCACCCCATGGCCTTTTGCTCTATAACTGAACAGATTTGCAGGCCAGAAAGGCATGCCCCACTCAGGACCAAGATGTCTGGCATAATTTCCAAAGTTTAGTAATAAACTGAAGCATTGGAGGTAGACAGTTGCCTATGAGTTTACAAACCAGTGCTTCAGAGCTTGACTGTCCCTTAGAAATCACAGAAGTAAGTGGATGACTACAGTTAGAAGTCTCCCGTGATCTAATGGCCCTCTAAAAATGCAGCCAGCTTAACAGAACACTCTGAGCCTTTATTTTAATGAATATCTGAGTTTTAGGCTTGATTTCCTACATACATTTTCCTCCAGGATTCCTTGGGGCAAAGGAACAAGGAGGACATAAAATCAAAGAGAAATTGATAAGTTTTTAGATCCTAAATTAGAGGAAATTCCCTGAAGAAATGGCACAAAGTTAAGGCAAACTTTGATGAACAAGAGAGAGGAAAGCTCCTTACGAGTCTCGTTTCCATGGGGACCAACATCAGTCTGGAAGCACTCAGGAAAGGACCACATAGCAGGGCAAAGGGAAGCAGAAAAGGCAAACACCACAACCTGGCAATTTTCTTGATGTCAATTCTATTTAGATTAACAGACATCCAGCCATTTTTTTTCCCCCCACTTGGAAGTAAATTTGACAGGGTTAAAAAAATGACTGAAAACTACAAACCCTGAACACATGTGTTTTGATTTTGTCAACTGACTCAAAAACAAAGCATAAAGAAAACAAAATATAAAAAATGCTAAACATGACTGACCCAAGCTGAAATACATAGGCAAAATAATAATAATAATAATAATAATAATCCTACTGGAACTTCCTAGGGTTCTGTGTTAAGAAGCTTTGTCACAGGGACCTCCCTGGTGGTCCAATGGTTAAGAGTCCAGCTTGCAATGCAGGGGACCTAGGTTTGAACACTGGTGGGGAAACCAGTATCCCACATGCCGTGAGGCAACCAAGCCCGCGTGCCACAACTCCTGAGCCCTAGCTTTCGCGCCTGTGTTCCGCAAGGAAAGATTCCACATGCCTTGACTAAGCCCAGACACAACCAAATAAATAAACAATACATGTTTTTTTTTTTTTTTAATCATGCACAGACAAAATTATTTAAAAATAAATTATGTCTTAATTTTGTTTACTAGACAGTATCTAATCTGAGTATCGGGAGAAAGCACTGGATAAGTTCATGCTGAATTGATGTGCTAATTGACAAATTCAGGAGATCTGGCAGCTACTGAGATTTGCCATCAAAATCGAGTCACCAGGCTACACTGTACCCTGTGGGCCAGGACTCAGGAGCCTCATGAGTGCTGCAGAGACCTAGGAGCCCAGCATTAAATTTGAGAGGATGAGCTTTGTCATCTGGCACATCCACGAATCAAAACGTCCTCTTTTTGTTTAACATGATCCCACACTTCAGGGTTATTAGCCTGCTTGGTGCTCCTCAGCACAAGAAGAAAGGAGACTGAAATAACCTTCTTCAGCATCTGCTGCTTGCTTTCAAGAAGTTATTTTTGGAACAACTTCTCTCCCACAGATATAGTAGTATTATATCTAGTTAACATGCTTACGTAGCTAATGTAACACAGAGGCTTTTGTTTTCTTTTTTATTCTTAGCATACAATTGAGAATCACTAGTGTTCAGGTCAGTATTTACACTGGAAGGAACATCTCTGTCATTTGATATTTGGAAAATTGGAATTCATAAAATGTGCGCATGTCAGGGAGGAGTGATTAATAGAGATTGAGTATGAAGGAAAAAAAAACAAAGAGAAAGAAAGCACGGGTTAAGCTTAGGTGATGAACGTAAAGAATACAGGGGTGTCTGTCTTCATTCAAATGCACATGGTGGGTGTGTTAGGAGGTGGGAATGTATTAATTTCAATGTGGATGATGGCAATGTAGATAGTGGGAAATTTTCAATTACATTAGCAGTAACAAGGACATGAAAATAAAATCTTGTCTGGTGAGGGAAACCTAAAGATGTGGGTGTTTCGATTACAGAGGCGGTAATGGAGTTCAGAAATAGAGGTGCACAAGCCACAATGTGGGTGGCGACTAGAGGAATGATGGGAAATCAAAAGACGCTTAAGAGCTTCACCCTAGCATTTGCTATTATTCGGAAGTGAAGTGGCTTAGACTCACTCCACACTTGGAGCTGAACTTTCACACTCCTTGTGAGATAATCTGTGACTTTAAGTGATGGTGTGAGTCACACTAAAATATTATTAAGTGTCAAACATTTCAATTCAGCCCTGTTATTGCTGTTTTTATTATTTTATGACCGCTGGAATTTACATAAATAATTTAGAGACAGCAAGGTGTCTGTGTTTGCTTGTGTGCATGTGTATGTGAGTTGCTCAGTCGTGTCTGACTCTTTGTGACCCCATGGATGGTAGCCCACCGGGCTTCTCTGTCCATGGGATTTCCCAGGCAAGAATGCTGGTACCGGTTGCCTTTCCCTTCTCCAGGGGAATCTTCCTGACCAGGGATCCAACCCAGGTCTTCTACATTGCAGGCAGATTCTTCACCATCTGAGCCCCCAGGGGGCTGTGTATAGTAGCTAGCAAATTCACCCAGACTCTGTTATAGTCATGTAAAATTATAATGAAGAATATCAGCCAAGTTAGAACAATTTTAATTAATCTATTAGCAGGTTTTGCTTTCTAGTTGCTACAGGAATCACTATTTTCTGGAGCTGTGTCTATCAGGGAGAATGGACTCAGTAGTTACATCAAATGTGACAGATAAGAAAGACATTCTTTGCTAAGCTTGTTTAGAGTTGGGGCTATGATTCTTGGAGGTACCTAGGCACCCTAAACTGCCTTGATAAACCACCCCCTTGAAATTCTTGTGGATGGCAGAAACATGCATTTATATTTGCAAATATGAAATAATAACCTCTTTAAATATCTTTTAATAAAAAATTTTTCTGGAGGACAATCTTAAAATATCAGCATCTCTTTATGCTCATTATTCCTTATTTCCCTTCTAAGGAAAGCTCTATATTGGGGCATTTTTCATAGCTTTTCTTTAGAAACCCTTAAGGGAAGGTTATTAAAAATGTTTATTAAAAATGGTTATGGTGATACCACAGCTCCTGAGATAGACCCAGAGCCTTATTACTGCTGATTGGAAACTTACACATGTTTACAAGCATATATGTGTAATATTATGACACTATTACATTGGGCTCCAGAAGTGATGCTCTGCAGTGGGAAACAGCATTTATATTCGTAAATGGCTATGTGACTTTTTCTTAGTAATTACATTTTACAAGAACCCGCAGTGGTTGTTAAAGGAGTTCACTGAACAGCCCTCATCATTCTTTATCCATCTATAAGGTACTCAGGACAAGAAGTAGGAAAGCATCTTCTAGACACAGGAAGAGTCAGCAGCACGGGTCTCACCAAACTTGATCTCAGATTCTGCCTTTTGTCCTTGCAGTGTCGAATTATTAACTCTGAAGATGGAAATGTATTTTGTTTTGTGTATTTTTTGTATGACTTCAAAACATATTAGTGCTCTGATTCTTATATGAAAATACAGAAAATAAAATGATGTTCTAGAGTCAGTAAACAGCATGCAGAATACATGGTTTCTGACACATCAGACACTGCATCACAAGATCATTAGGACGCTAATAAGCTTAAAAGAACACTTCCGTTTATAAAAGCAGCCAAAGTTTTATCGACTGCCTGCACGATGTGCATGCTGCATGCTAAGCTGCTTCAGTTGTGCCCAACTTTTTGCGACCGTATGGACATAGTGTGCCAGGCTCCTCTGTCCATGCGGTTTTCCAGGCAAGAATACTGGCATGGGTAGCCATTCCCTCCCCCAGGGGATCTTCCCAACCCAGGGATCGAACCCATGTCTCTTATGTCCCCTGCACTGGCAGGTGGGCTCTTTACCATTAGCACCACCTGGGAAGCAAGGTGTGTGCTCAAGCAAATTACCAGGAAAGTTGGAGTTTGATAATTATCTGTGTAGTTGGTTTTTTTTTTTTTTTTACTACTCATATATGAAAATTATTTGAGATAGTTACTTCATGGTTAATACAACTGTCCTTAAATGGTCAAAGTGAAATAAATAAGTTAATCTGGCTAGGCACATTTAATTACAACTAATCATGTTGATATTAGCATTCATAAACCAGGCTAAATGGATTCCGAGATGACCACAAATTTATTCTTGGAGCTTACCATTCAGCTAAGGAATGCATAGGTAAACAATGTGTTGTAGTAAAGTGTATCTGGTACTGTTATAGAAATATGAACGAATTCAGAGAGACCAAAGAGAATTATGCTGCTGATGTTACCTTTCATTAAGATTCTCTATAAAAACTTCTTCATCCATAATATGAAAGTGTATTGTAGCATGATCTCTGCAGTGAGACCCTGCGGTTGCTTCCAGGATAAACATTCTATGATTTGATACTAATTTAGGTTTCAGGGGAGATCACTGTACATTCTAAATAGGAAAGAAAAAAATCCAAGGGGCAGTGTTAGCGATGGACTCAAGATACAGATTTGCCATTTCAATTTGACTTTTCTCCCGTGAATGTGGTTTCTGGATTCAGGAAATGGGATATTACTTAACTCAAAGTCAATTTCGAAAACACAGGCGAAATTAGGGAGGATGCTGCCAGTAAATCCAGCCATCCTATGCCACTTTTCTGCTATGGTTAAATATTAGTGATGGAGATGTCATATCTGGTGATACTACACTAGCCACATTCATCCCCTGGATACTGCTCAGTAGTAAAAAGGAAGCAATGTTGATACAGGCAACAACTTTCACCAACCCTAGTAACTCTATAGGGAATTATGATGAATGAAAACACCGATCTCTAAAGGACACACACTGCATGCTTCCGTACATACAATATTTGTGAAACAGGACCACAGAAGTGGAGAACACATTGGTGGTTTCTGTGAGTCGAGATGAGGAGACTGGGTATGGCTCAAAGTAACAAGAGTTAAGGAGTAGAAAGATATAACAGGTTAGAGAGCACACGAGAGCTTTGTCGTCATGGTACAATTAAGAACCTTGATTATGGTGGTGAAACAAAGCTACACAGTTGATAAAATTGTGCACAAACATACATAGGGTCCTCTGTAACTGGTGAAATCTGAATAAGCTCTATGATTTGCACTATTATCAAAACAAAACAATGAAAAAAAAATCTAAAACCTAGCTTTAGCTTGTGTGCGTTCTAAGTCACTTCAGTAGTGTCCGACTCTTTGCAACCCCCATGGACTGTAGCCTCCCAGGTTCCTCTGTCCATGGGATTCTCCAGGCAAGAATACTGGAGTGGGTTGCCATGCTCTCCTCCAGGGGATCTTCCCAACACACAGAACGAACCCACATCTTCTGTGTCTCCTGCATTGTAGGTGGATTCTTTAGCACTGAGCCACCAGGGGAGCCCCTTGTTTTGCTTAATTCACTCAAAAGACTTCAGAGAGAAAATTATGCCTCATAATTAAACAGCAGCATCCTAAGCATACTTCCCTCTGTGTGGCTTTGCAAAGTCATGGTTGTAGCTTCCTGCTCTGTCTTTCCTCTTAACTCAAACCAAATAAAATAAAAAGCAAATAACCACACAAACAACCCCCCATCCCTTTCTTGATATCTATAACTTCACTTCCCCTTGCTACTCAAAGTACAGGTCCTTTTCCTCTCCACGGTCACACCAATCTCCACATTATCTCTTTATTACCCAGATAACTTGAGCCTATTTCGGATTATTTTAACTGCCTCTTCATCTATTATAAGCAGCAGCAGCA
Source organism: Capricornis sumatraensis (assembly GCF_032405125.1). Classification (NCBI taxonomy): domain Eukaryota; kingdom Metazoa; phylum Chordata; class Mammalia; order Artiodactyla; family Bovidae; genus Capricornis; species Capricornis sumatraensis. The sequence goes on along the minus strand of NC_091073.1, from coordinate 115,103,628 downwards.
AAAAAAAAAAAAAAGCTTCAGAACTTGAATAAGCAAATACAAAAAAACTTCTTTGGGGAAAGAGGAGGATTTGCATATTGACAGGGTCATAGGTTGTCCTTTTCATTATCAAATGATGGTAGCAACTCTATCTTATTATGAATATTAAACAAGATAGCTTATGTAAAGAAATTAGTAAGTGCTTGGCACAAAGTAGGTGCTCAATAAATGGTAGCAGCTAGTAACTAGAAGCAAATGGCACGCGAAAGAGAGTGGCATTAGAGTTCTGCAATTTAACAATTCACAAACCAATATTCATTAAGCATCTAATATACTCTTAGCACTTTGTCAGTACTATGAAACAACCAAAGAAAAAATGCATACGGCATAAATGAGAACATGAAAGAGCAATGTCATTAGACACTAGGAAAATAATAAAACCATAATATGGTACCACACCTATAAGCATGACTAAAAGTCTGGCAACTGGTTCTCATCCACTGCTGTTACAAATCCTATAGTCTCTATGGAGAAGTCTGGAAGTTTCTCAGAAAGGTCAACATTCATTTACTATGTAACTCCACTTCTAGGCGTTTATCCAAGTGAAATGAAAACTATGTTCAAACAAAAATTTGTATGAGGATGTTTATAGCTGCTTTATTGTCCTATGTTGGAAATTACTCAAACATTCCCCAATATTACCCAAACAACTGGTAAATGCATAAACAGACGGACATGTCCATACAATGGAGTGCTACTCAGAAACACCAAGGAATGTACCACTGACACCCAAAGCATGAATGAACTGCAGACACATTATGCTCACTGAAAAACTGACCCACGAAAGTCTACATATGGTATGACTCCATACAAGCAAAACTCTTGAGGCAGGAAACAGATAGCCGGTCATTAAGGTCTGCAGGTAGGAGTGGGGTTGACTGCAAAAGGTCAACAGGGAAGTATTTGGGACAATGGAACTGTTCACCTTGACTGCGGTGGCAGTTACACAATTGTAGGCATTTGTCAAAACTCAAAGAAATGTACACTAAGAAGGGTGAATTTTACCTTACACAACTTTTGCCTCAATCTAAAAAAAAAACAGAAAAAAAAAGAATTGTAGCCTAAAATTTAAGGACCCAGATTTTGCCACTGTACACCTTCAGATAACAATGTAAGAGACGGGACTAACATCTAACTAATTATAATTCTCATCTAACTAACACATGAGAATTACATGTGCTCATGTATAATTTGTTGCTGAATGATAAGGTTTCAGCATAGGTAAACTTTTCCTTTGTGGCTCAGACATAAAGCATCTGCCTGCAATGCAGGAGACCCAGCTTCGATCCCTGGGTTGAGAAGATCCCCTGGAGAAGGAAATGGCAACCCACTCCAGTGTTCTTGCCTGGAAAATCCCATGGGCAGAGGAGCCTGGTAGGCTACAGTCCATGGGGTCACAAAGAGTCGGACACGATTGAGCGACTTCACTTTCTTTCTTTCTATAGGTATGAAGAAGAAGTGAAGTGAAGTCAGTCAGTCATGTCCAACTCTTTGCAACCCCATGGACTGTAGCCTACCAGGCTCCTCTGCCCATGGGATTTTCCAGGCAATAGTCCTGGAGTGGATTGCCATTATACATTGAATTTAAAGAGGTCACTGATTTATGTGGAAAGAGAAAAGACTGGGCTTCAGTGTCAAACATCAAAAGGTTGGGAAGAGCCTGGTTGGGCAGAGACAGCTGAAAGGGCATTTTTGCCTAAAGAAATGTGAGTAAAAACATGGGGCAGGAGTGAGGAGTCTTAGCTGGCTGGAGCAGAGATGATGGTATTGAGAGTAATTGAGAAATTAATTTGATAAAGATGATGGAGCTAGAAAGCAGAGGGTCTTACATTTTAAATACAGCCCATGATAGGATTAAAGATTTTTCATAATACAACTGTAGTAAGTTCTTGAATGAGAGTTGTAAAAAGCCACAGGAATCAGTGATTGTTCTGGAAGTAGCATTCTCTGTAGAAGGAGAGAAGTGATGCTCTGGTGCAACAGGAAAGGACAATCATTGTGTTATTTATGCTGCAGACTTAGATTCCTTTGTGGCTTGTGAACTGACAGCTTATTGTCTTAATAATAGATACCCTGCATTAAAAATGTACACCCATGGCTGATTCATGTCAATGTATGGCAAAAACTACTACAATATTGTAAAGTAATTAGCCTCCAATTAAAATAAATAAATTAATTTACAAAAAAAAGAGGAATCTTTGAATGTTTAGCAGAAGGAGAGCACAGCTGCCTCCAGCAGTGTGTTTCTTTAGCTTCTGGGCACGAGGCATCTTCTATAGGAATGCTTGCTTGGGTGGCTGCTTTCTTTTATGCTGTGGGGAGCACAGCTGACTGGATTTCCCCATGCTCAAGTCATTCCTGATCTTGTAAATAAGGAACAGTTGGAAATCCTACATAACAGTACTTTTCCACTCCAGAGTTCAAATACATTCTGACCCCTATGTGAAGTCACTGAGAAAGGGCATCCATTGCTAACCTGGAAGCTTCAGAGTAAGTTTCAAAGTGAAAGTCACTCAGTTGTGTTGTGACCTCACTGACTATACAGTCCATGGAATTCTCCAGACCAGAATACTGGAGTGGGTAGCTTATCCCTTCTCCAGTGGATCTTCCCGACCCTGGAATTGAACTGGGAGTACAATCCTAAGTCCTTGCTTTGATCATTGTGCTCATGAATGCCTCAGCTCTCTCATCTGTGGTTTTAGCTAAGAGTCTTTATTTATCACGACACTATAATAATATGGGGGTTTCCCTGGTAGCTCAGATGGTAAAGAATCTGCCTGCAATGTGGGATACCTGGGTTTGATCCCTGGGTTGGGAAGATCCCCTGGAGGACAGCATGGCAGCCCACTCCAGTATTCTTATCTAGAGAATCGCCATGGGTAGAGGAGCCTGGCGGGCTGCAGTCCACGGGGTTGCAAAGAGCTGGACATGACTGAGCGACTATGCATAGCACATAGTAATGTGGGGTTTCCTAGGTGGCACTAGTGGTAAAGAACCCGCCTGCCAGTGCAGGAGACGTCGACACATGGGTTCAATCCCTGGGTCAGGAAGATCCCCTGGAGGAGAGCACGGCAACCCACTCCAATATTCTTGCCTGGAAAATCTTATGGACAGAGGAGCTGGGCGGGCTATAGTCCACAGGGTCACAATGAGTCAGACATGAATGAACTAACTTAGCATGCACACACAGTAAAGTGATGAAATCTCAAGTACTTGGATATCTTTTTAAAATTAGCATACAATCCTAGAGGATACATTCATTGTGTTGTTGCTGTTTAGTTGCTAAGTCATGTTCGACTCTTTGTGACCTCATGGACTACAGCCCTCCAGACTCCCCTGTCCATGGGATTCCCGACACATGAATATTGGAGTCGGTTGCTATTTCCTCCTCCAGGAGATTCTCCTGACCCAGCGATCAGACTTGCATCTCCTGCATTGGTAGGCCAATTCTTTACCAGTGAGCCACCAGGAAAATCCTAGTCTATTTATCACCTATTGTTGTAAAATTCTACTTAGAATCCTTTCAGGGATGAGAATCTTGAGTGCATATTAGGAGGGCATTTAAATACCCCATAGCTATCCTAAGTACAGATGTCAAGATCAACATTCTAAGAACATTGATATTGAAGTAGGTATATCCCTAGAAGTCCTCTAGAAATCTCTTAATGAATCTTGGGATGTGCTGTGTGAGAAGAGAATGTCAAATGTCTTGCTGAGTAGCAAATACATGAACCCAGCAAATAGCTACAAGTAACAATGAGGTTAATATCAAATGCCCTTCATCTGAGAGTCCTAGAGGCCTTTACAAATGGCATAACATTAATTTGAACATCACTCCAGAGAAGCATCAAATTAATTTCCATTTCAGAAATGGAACCCCTGAGAAAGAAGCATGTCCATGATCACAATTAAACCTACTTCTTAGCCTAGTTAAGGCTAGTTCTTTTCAGCCATCTGTTCTGAGAGCTAATTTTAGGCCCTGGAGTAAAAGAGAGAGACATGAAGATATCAAAATGGAAAACAAACCATATTCATTCAACATTTTAGGGTTATCTAGGTATGAAGTCAAATAATGTAGGGTTGGCTACAGTTCTCAAGGCGTTCACGTTATATTTGGAGTAGAACAACATTTAGGGAACAGTACAGAAAGTGCTAGGATAAAAATACGATTGAACATGATGCAAATACATGGAAACCTAAACAGCATATTAAAAAGCAGATATATCATTTTGCCAACAAAAAATATCTATATAGTCAAAGCTGCGGTTTTTCCAGGAGTAATGTATGGATGTGAGAGTTGGACTATAAAGAAGGCTGGGCATTGAAGAATTGATGCTTTCAAATTGTGGGCTGGAGAAGACTCTGGTGAGTCCCTTGGACAGCGAGGAGATAAAACCAGTCAATCCTAATCAGGAAATCAACCCTGAATATTCACTGGAAGGACTGATGCTGAAGCTGAAGCTCCAATACTCTGGCCACCTGATGCAAAGAGCCGGCTCACTGGAAAAGATTGGATGCTGGGAAAGATTGAGTGCAGGAGGAGAAGGGGACAACAGACAATGAAACGGTTGGTGGCATCATCAACTCAAGGGTCATGAGTTTGACCAAACTCTGGGAGATAGTGAAGGACAAGGAAGCCAGGCGTGCTGCCGTCTACGGGGTTGCAGAGAGTTGGACAAGCCTTAGTTACTGAACAACAACAACAGCATGGGAAGAAAAGAATCAACTAGGGGATCAGAGAAAAATTCACAAAGGAAGTGATACGTAAGCCAAGCTGTGAAGGCTTGGAGGAGTTATCCTTAAGCAGAAAGCAAGGAGAAGGATGCTATACAAAACAAGCAGCACAGCCAAAGCAAGGAGCATTGTATTTGCCAGTTGCTGGGGTCCTAGTTTGTGTAGAGGTGTTGCAGGGGAGGTGCCAGGGGGAAGCAGCCGTAAATTAGAATGCGACATAGGTGCTGAACTAAGGAGCTTAAAACGTGTACCAAATGCTAGCTGAGGGAACCCACAGCTCCATCAACATCATGATACCAACAAAGAGTTGTGAACATAATTTACAGGAACTTGAATAGGCAGAAACAAGACCTCCTTACAAACTCCTATTTACGATTCATGCTTTATAAGATGCCAGTGGGCTATGATGCCCAGGAGGAAAAGAAAACAAAGTTGGTACACAACTAGCTCAGCTCTGCCATGGAGTCAGGCCAAAGGAGAGATCCATCAGGCATGGTATGGTCAAGAGAACAGAAGAGACTGCAAAGTAAACACAAATAGGGCTCATGATAAGTTGGATCAGTCAGTCAGTTCAGTCACTCAGTCGTGTTCCATTCTTTGCAATCCCATGAATAACAGCACACCAGGCCTCCCTGTCCATCACCAGCTCCCAGAGTTCACGCAGACTCATGTCCATTGAGTCAGTTGGTGATGCCATCCAGCCATCTCATCCTCTGTTGTCCCCTTCTATTCCTGCCCCCAATCCTCCCAGCATCAGGGTCTTTTCAAATGAATCAACTCTTCCATGAGGTGGCCAAAGTATTGGAGTTTCAGCTTCAACATCAGTCCTTCCCATGAACACCCAGGACTGATCTCCTTTAGGATGGACTGGTTGGATCTCCTTGCAGTCCAAGGGACTCTCAAGAGTCTTCTCCAACACCACACTTCAAAAGCATCAATTCTTCAGTGTTCAGCTTTCTTCACAGTCCAACTCTCACACCCATACATGACCACTGGAAAAACCATAGCCTTGACTAGACAGACCTTTGTTGGCAAAGTAGTATCTCTGCTTTTGAATATGCTGTCTAGGTTGGTCATAACTTTCCTTCCAAGGAGTAAGCATCTTTTAATATAAGGGGTTTAAAAAAAATGAGTGACTGAAATTTTGATTCTAAGTCACCAAGCTGTTTAAGTTCTGCAGTGATTTGTAAAGACAATAAAATAAAATAGGAAAGAATACTTAGGTGGCAAAAACAAATCTATAAACATTTTCAGTTTAAAATGACAATGAGACTTCAAGTCAAAGTGTTCTAGTACCCAGTGCTGCTTATCTCTGGACATTATCTACTTTCCAGGGACTCTAATCTTGAGCTTAAGGCTTCTCAATATGTATCACAATCCAGGGGCAGTGTTTACAGAAAATTACTAGAAAGTTAGGTGGGATATCCTTTCTTCTGGACACTGGCATCCACCTTGCTAGTCAGATTTTTCTCCCATGTTTTGGCTTCTGTGAAGCTCAAAGCTAAACTTATAGAGAGCACATACAATTTCACAAAATATATTTTGACACAAAGAGGTGGGAACACCAGACCACCTGACCTGCCTCTTGAGAAACCTGTATGCAGGTCAGGAAGCAACAGCTAGAACTGGACATGGAACAAAAGACTGGTTCCAAATAGGAAAAGGAGTACATCAAGACTGTATATTGTCACCCGGCTTATTTAACTTATATGCAGAGTATATCATGATAAATGTTGGGCTGGATGAAGGACAAGCTGGAATCAAGATTGCCAGGAGAAACATCAATAACCTAAGATATGCAGATGATACCACCCCTATGGCAGAAAGTGAAGAAGAACTTAAGAGCCTCTTGATGAAAGTGAAAGAGGAGAGTGAAAAAGTTGGCTTAAAGCTCAACATTCAGAAGACTAAGATCATGGCATCCAGTCCCATCACTTCATGGCAAATAGATGGGGAAACAGTGGAAACAGTGGCTGACTATATTTTTCTGGGCTCCAAAATCACTGCAGATGGTGATTGCAGCCATGAAATTAAAAGCTGCTTGCTCCTTGGAAGGAAAATTATTACCAACCTAGAAAGCATACTGAAAAGCAGAGACATTACTTTGCCAACAAAGGTCCATTTAGCCAAGGCTATGGTTTTTCCTGTGGTCATGTATGGATGTGAGAGTTGGACTATAAAGTAAGCTGAGTACTGAAGAATTGATGCTTTTGAACTGTGGTGTTGGAGAAGACTCTTGAGAGTCCCTTGGTCTGCAAGGAGATCCAACCAGTCCATTCTGAAGGAGATCAGTCCTGGGTGTTCATTGGAAGGACTGATGTTGAAGCTGAAACTCCAATACTTTGGCCACCTAATGTGAAGAGCTGACTCATTGGAAAAGACCCTGATGCTGGGAAAGATTGAGGGCAGGAGGAAAAGGGGAGGACAGAGGATGAGATAGTTGGATGGCATCAACGACTCAAGGGACATGGGTTTGTGGGCTCTGCGAGTTGGTGATGGACAGGGAGGCCTGGCTGCTGTGGTTCATGGGGTCACAAAGAGTTAGACACGACTGAGTGACTAAACTGAACTGAATATATATAATGGACTTCCCAGGTGGCACAGTGGTAAAGAATCCACCTGCCAATACAGGAGATGTTGGTTCAATCCCTAGTTTGGGAAGATTCCCTGGAGGAGGAAAAGGCAACCTATTCCAATATTCTTGCTTGGGAAATCCCATGGACAAAGGAGCCTACATGAGTCAGACATGACAGAGTGACTGAACTGAACTGAACTGAACCATCATGCTTAGTTGCTCAGTAGTCGCCCAGGCTTCCCTCATAGCTCAGTTGGTAAAGAATCTGCATGCAATGCAGGAAATCTGGGTTCAGTTTCTAGGTTGGGAAGATTCCCCTGGAGAAGGAAATGGCAACCCACTCCAGTATTCTTGCCTGGAGAATCCCATGGACAGAGGAGCCTGGCAGGCCACAGTCCATGGGGTCACAAGAGTCAAACATGACTCAGCAACTAAACCACTGTTGCTCAGTTTTGTCCAACTCTTTGCGACACCATGGACTATAGCCTGCCAGGCTCCTCTGTCCATGGTATTATCCTGGCAAGAATACTGGAGTGGGTTGCCATTTCCTTCTCTAGGAGATTTTCCTGACCCATGAGTCAAACCTGTATCTCCTCCATCTCCAACACTGGCACATGGATTCTTTCTCACTGAGCCATCTGGGCAGTCCCATCCTAATACCATATCTGCTACACTATCCATTTCTCTTGTTTCCTTTTTACTTAGAATGCACATAAATTACTTTAGCCAAAGATTAGATCTTGAAGTAGGACTACCTTTCCATAAAGTGACTTGTGGGATTCCATCATGAACCATATTATAAAATGGACCATATTGAATCTTGGCTGGAGGCTCATTGGATCCAATCCAAAAGTGAGAGAGCATCATTAATGAATGCAAAATCATCAGTGTATTCAATGTATCTCTTTTTGTCCCTACTCTATAAATACCTAAATTATAAATTTAATCATTTGTGGAGTATTATTGATTTGTTATCCTAAATAGTTATCTACTAACACATGTGAAAGTGCCTTTCAGTAAAAGCCCAGAGCCCTCTAGTTGGCTATTAAAAACATAAACAAGAAATAAAATTCTAGGGGTTCCTCACTTTTCCCTTTTTCCTGCTAGTACTTTACTAGTAACAAGGAGATGACTGCTCTGAAATTCACTTCTGCTGACGAGTGCTGCTCAGATGCTCAGTTGTGTCTGACTCTTTGCAACCTCATGGACTGTAGCCCTCAGGATCCTCTTTCCACGGGATTTTTCCAGCAAGCATACTGAAGTGGGGTACCATTTCCTTTTCCAGGGGGTCTTCCCGACCCAGGGATTGAACCCATGTCTCTTACATCTCTTGCACTGGCAGGCGGGTTTTTTACTTCTAGCCTTACCTGGAGAGACCAATATATAAAGACTAGGTGACAGTCACTTGCCTTAGTTGTCAGTTTTTGGAGTGTCGTAATTATTGTGATCTGGGCATTAGGAAAGTGATTTTTTCCTCTTGTGATGGGAAAGAGGGTTGTAATGAGGTTGATGTATGGACAAGCGGTAAAGAGGGCTGCTCTCCAGAACAAAGCTGTACTGGCCAGATTGGGCCAGTCAGCAGAACTGAAGAGGATGAAGTTGCTCCGTGGCTGAACTGTGATGCTCTCCAAGAGAGGGGATGATTCCTGACAGGGCCTATACTACAGTCTTAAAGAGAAATCCTCAAAGGAAAAAGAAAAGAGCTAAAGAAGATGATAAGGAGTGCTTGGTTTTATTGCTATGAGTAGGCCTGGCTACATAGTTTGCAGGCAAAGTACAACATGAAAATGTAGGACAGCTGTCCAAAAATTGTTAAGAATTTCAAGACAATGACAGCAGACTATTAGAACAAGCATGGGGCCAGGTCACACTGTACTTGGGTCCCTTTGTGACTGCCCAGGTAGGTCATATGTCTACGAGGTGGGCCCTGGTTATGGACTCAGAAGGTAACTAGAAGAAATACAAAGTTATATCCATTAAAAAGGAATGAAATAATACCATTTGCAGCAACACGGATGGACCTAGAGATTGTTATACTGAGTGAAATAAGTCAGACAAAGAAAGACACATATCATATGACATCCCTTATATTCAGAACCACAAAAAATAATGATACAAATGAACTTATTTACAAAACAGAAACAGACTCACAGACTTAGAGAACAAGCTCACAGCTGCTGGGGGCCAAGGAAAGGACAAGGGGAATGGATACTTAGGGAGTTTGGGATCGACATGTGAGCACTGCTATATTTAACGTGGATAACCAACATAGACCCAGTGTGTATCACATAGGGAACTCTGCTCAGTGTTGTGTGGCAGCCTGGATGGGAGCAGAGTTTGGGGGAGAAAGGTCATATGTATATGTATGGCTGAGTCCCTTTGCCCCTTTGCTGTCCACCTGAAGCTATATGATATTGTTAATTGGCTATATTCCAATATAAAAGTTAAAAAAAGGGAATATGAAATGCTTTTTCCTCAGATCATTGATTAACACCTCCACTGCAAACCTGGGAAGGATCACTCCTACTGCTTCGATCTTAGCTGCTCATGCCGGTTTGCCCTTTGGGGTCTGGGGAGGGAAGGCTGCCAATGAATGCAGTGGCTACAAAAATCTCCATTCATCCCAACTTCTTACCAGCCTACCTTTAACTCTTTTAACAGCACCATTATACTTTTAACTATTTCCTTCCCAGGGTGAAATACACACTGGCATACCTTACGCTACACCTCAAGACTTCTGGTTCAGAACTGGGTTTGTTGTCATGACCGATCGAGAAGAGCTCAGGCACTTCTCATCAGGAATTGTCATGGGATCAAGACTTGCTTTGCTAGAACTGGATATCAACACTTGATAATACCATCAAGTGGTATTTGGTGCAACTCTCCATCAAATTGTTGCAATTATGGTACCTGCAGAGTCAGAGCCTTTAGAGTTGGACTGAAGAAGGGATATCACCTCCTCAAAGGAATTTAGCTGGAAATGAAACACTGAATCTATGGAATCAGAACAGGGCTGAGGGAAGCAGGGCGGTGTGGACAGGATTATTTGGAAAGAAGAAAAAAAAAAAATTCCCAAGGTGATCTGATGGTCTCCTAGTTAAGAATTATGCTCTATTTCAAATCCTATGTTCCTCCCAGATGACAGAGTGGGACACAGATGTGGGTAGTAACAAGCTCACATTCACACAGGTAGTTAGAGGAAGCAGAATCCAAAACCCAGGTATATAATATGTCCTGAACTGAGCTTTTTGCCTGTATCAGAGCTTTCAAACTGCTTCCATATTTATTAGTTCAAGGGAAAATATAACAAATAGAAGACAATTTAGATGTTCATAGTAATGAAACAACATTTGTTATAGTTTTAATTCTGGGTTATATATGTAAATGAATTAATGAAAGTATGCTACAAATGCTGAACTCTGAATGCTGGAGCTGCAGCTCCAATACTTTGGATACCTAATGTGAAGAGCTGGTTAACTGGAAAAAGAACCTGATGCTGGGAAAGATTGAAAGCAAAAGGAAAAGGCAATGAAAGAGGATGAGATGGTGGGATGGCACCACTGATTCAATGGACATGAGTTTGAACAAACTCTGGGAGATAGTGAAGGACAGGGAAGCCTGTCGTGCAGCAATTTATGGGGTCACAAAGAGTCAGACATGACTGAGTGATTGAAAAACAGCAAAGTCTCTGATTATCTTAGTTGGAGGGCCAAGTGATTTTAGATATAACATAGAGAACATATTTAAGACATAAAAGAAAATGATCAATGCCTCACAACCAGAATGAAGTTTCTTGCAATGTGTTTTTCGTATAACTTAATATACCATGTTTGTTTAGTTGAGAAACAGAATTCTTGTTAATGAAAAGTCTATGTGTTTGTAATTAAAAGGCAGAATTAGTATATAATCTCTGATTCTGTTAAAAGAATTAAAATGGTCTCAAAAAAGAAGCCCACTGGAGTACAGATTAATGAGAATTGCTAAAAAAAAAAAAAAAAAAAACACTATAAAAAGTTTCCAACCTGAATTTTGCAGTACTCTGTTTGGATATGTAATTTAATAAAAATATATCTTATGGGCAGGTTACTTAGTGAATTGCTAAAAAACTGAAATACCTTCCAGCTGATAATTTATTTTTATGACTTTTTACAGGCTGTATTCCCATACTCACTAAGTCACATGATAAATTAATATTACAGTAAAAGAAGCCGATTTTGCTGCAGTTACAATTATTAACTAAAGGCAGCATTTGGCAGATCCCTTCACCCAGAAACCTGTAACGGAAGAGTGCATTTTCTTCACAAACAAACCTCATTTATACTTTACACAAGGGTCATTTTTCCATGAAGGCAAAGAAAGAAAAATTTTCAGCTACAATGGCCCAACATCCAAAACATCTAAGCTTCAGTGGAAAGAGCCTGACATCTCGAAAGACCTCACTAAAAACAAAAACACATCTCTGAAGAATTAAGGGCATGAATAAGAGATGCTCCATGAAGAACACTTTATAGCAATTCAGAGATTTTTTTTAACAGTTAAATTATTTCCCTACATGAAGATCCCAGAGGAATATGGTAAACTAAATGCCATCCATCCTCTGAGCTTCAGATTTCAGAGCAGACATTAAGACCCTGTGGTGCCTCTCCTTCCAGAATTAGTCCATGACAGGAAGCCAGTTGGCAGCACCATTCTGGGAAAAAAAGGCCTGGTGGGCCAGATGATGAGTAATAATTATAAGCAAACATCTTAAAGGATAGTAGGAGTTTAGGGACCACTCTTGTTTCAACCAATTTCTCTCAAGCAGAACGCTTAACACAGGTCTCATACTGTTCCTATTTCAGCTTCTCATTTTGAGGCTGGCACTTTGTCCAAGACAGAGCAGGGGGAACAATTGAGTCCCCTCATAAAACACCAGTAAGTTTCCAAGTTTCCATTGCTTTACTTCTGCTTTCGTTTCTTCCTTCCGATCTTCCCTCAATTAAGCACTAATACAAAGACTCACTTCTTTAATCAGTTAGGCATATGCCTTGTGACCTTTAAAGTTCTTGCCCTCCGAGAATAAATGTGGTAGTTGGTGAGAATTATTCCTGGGATGAACTTGAAGTGTACAGGAGTAAAATTCAGCTGAATAAAGAAAAAGAGCTGTAACCATGAGGGTAACGGATTGGTACGGTTATATCTCTTGCATCATCTTGTAGGAACTGGACCTTGATGTGAATGGCCCTTCCTGGAGCAGCACAATGGTGGCCCTAGGTTATATTGACATTTTGCTAGATTTTAGTAATTAACAGTTATCTCTGGGTAGGTTTCTAAACAGGACTTCCCAGGGGTAGCTAGTGGTAAAAAACAAAACCAAAAAAACCCGCCTGCCAATGTAGGAGACATAAAAGATGTGGGTTCGATCCTGGGGTCAGGATATTCCCCTGGAGGAGGGCATGGCAACCCACTCTAGTATTCTTGCCTGGAGAATTCCATGGACAGAGGAGCCTGGTGGGCTACAGTCCACGGGTTGCAAAGAGTTGAACACGACTGAAGTGACTTAGCATGCACACACACAGGTTTCTAAACCATTCTAACCTGTGATAGATTTTACCATCATATTCTTACTGATACATTACCTACTCTATACATCAACATTTACTTTTTGATACAACTAGAGAATTGAAAGAAACACGTCTTTGAAGGGAAACACTTCAGCCTACTTAGGACTAGAGATGATTCAGACCATTAACAACACAGAGTGAGAAGCAAAGGAAAGTTGTAAATAAAGCAGGAAAATAATGAAGTCTCCAATTTGTGTCAGAACTTGAAAAGCCATTAAGAATGAGTGGGTGAATGAACCTCGAAAACATTATGCTAAGTGAAAAAAGCTAACACAAAAAGTCTCATATTGTATCATTCCACACATATGAAATATTCAGCATAGGTAAATCCATAGACGTGGAGTGTGGATTGGTGGTTGCCAGGAGCTGGGGGAGGTGGTCATGAGGAGTAAGAGCTCAGTGGACTAAGTGGGTATGGGGCGATAAACACCGTTTGTTTTTATTTAGTTGCTAAGTTGTCTTTGGCTCTTTGAAACCTCACAGACCATAACACGCCAGGCTTCCCTGCCCTTCACTTTCTCTTGGAGTTTGCTCTATGTCCACTGAGTGAGTACTGCTATCTAACCATCTTATCCTCTGCTGACTCCTCCTTTTGCCTTCAATCTTTCCCAGCATCAGGGTATTTTCTAATGAGTCAACTGTTTGCATCAGGTAGCCAAAGTATTGCAGCTTCAGCTTCAGCATCAGTCCTTCCAATGAATATTCAGGGTTGATTTCCTTTAAAATTGACTGGTTTGATCTCCCTGCTGTCCAAGGGACTCTCAAGAATCTTCTCCAGCACCACAATTTGAAGGCATCAGTTCTTTCATGCTCAGACTTTTTTATGGTCCAACTCTCATATCTGTACATGACTACTGGAAAAAACATAGCTTAGACTAGATGGACCTTTGTTGGCAAAGTCTGATTTTGGGGGGATAAAAATGTTTTGGAATTGCAAAGAGCTTCCTGTTGCACAATATTATGAATGCACTAAATTCCACTGAACTGTTCTCATGAAAATGTCTAATTTTGCCATGAAAATTTCACCTTGATAAAAAAAAAGTTCTAAAAAAATCAAAGGAAAACTATTTTTGTAGTTTTTCTGTAATATTAAAGTTATTCTAAGAAAGTATGTACTTTTTAAAAACAGAATTAGTGGGAAAGAGACATGAACTTTGACTCTTATTTGTTTTAAGGTACTATGGAAAACACTCCAAATAACTTTTCCTTTTCTTTATCAAGTTACAGCTTTTAAAATTAAGTTATAAGCAATTATTAAGGCCACTAGCCCTTCTCCTCTCACATGCATTAAAGTTTATAATAGAGTCAAAGTTACCAAAGTTACCTTGCTTTTTCACTTGATTGGTTATCATTTGCTTATAATGCCTGGGATCTGTTTTCTGCCTAGAAAGATCTTCCTTGCTCTATCATTTGTTAAGTTTGCCATTATTGATTATTCTTTTCTCCTGAGGTATTAATTCTTCTTATTAATTCCTCTTTTCTAATTATACAGGCTAATATCTCTGATGATATGTGATAATGTACATCAATGACATGAGATTGGTTTATAGGGAGATATGTAGTCAAGCGTGACAGTGAGCTGAGAAACTTATGGATAAATGGAGAAGGTATAAAAAATAGCACATGCACTAATTTTCTCATTTTTAGTAGAAATCTGGTATTGGTGGTTTAGCCACTAAGTCATGTCTACCTCTTGTGATTGTATGCACTATAGCCTGCCAGGCTCCTTTGTCCATGGGATTTCCAGAGCAAAAATACTGGAGTGGGTTGCCATTTCCTTCTCCAGGGGATCTTCCCAACCCAGGGATTGAACCTGTGCCTCCTGCTTTGCACGCAGATTCTTTACTACTGAGCTATCAGGGAAGCCCTGGTTATTGGACACTATCTAAATTAAAGATGTTTAAGTATGTTAAGTAATGGTATGAAGGTGGTGGTGGTGTGTTGGAGTTCAACTCTCCCTTCATCTCCAAACTGGCTCACAAGAGATAACTGTTAACTATTCAGGAAGTTTGTGAGCTGATTGTTAAAGCTATTAACAAAATTAAAATTACATAAATTTATGATTATAAAACAAATGTGTTGGACAGTGAAAGGTCATATATAATTTTTAATTTTTATACTATATTTTGCTATTATTTATGCTCTTAAGGCTGTTTATGTTATTGCAACTGCAGAAAAGAATTTCTAATAATGGTAGCTGCTTCCTATCTCTTCTACATTCTGTAAGAATAGGTTGGCAGCTTGAAGTCAGCCACGGTGGGAGTAATATCATTATGGAGATTGACAAATGCTACAAACCAGGGTTTGACTTACAGCTTTCTTGACTGTCCAACTTATGAAAGTAATAAAACGTGAATCAGGCAGACTTAACTCATGTGATGTGTCTGTACTTTGAATAGAACAAAACATTCAGAAGGCATTTTTCCAGATTTTGAATACTATCATCTAATTTAGTGAATAATTCTCTCAAATCACAGACAAATGAGAGCTGTCCTGACATTCACCTTCCTTCATTGGTTTCCCTTTCTTTTATATATTTTCACAAAATATATAAGGGGACAACAGAGGACAAGATGATTGGATGGTATCACCAACTCAATGGACATGAGTTTGAGTAGTCTCCAGGAGATGGTGAATGACAGGGAAGCCTGGCATGCTGCAGTCCATGGGGTCACAAACAGTCAGACATGACTGAGTGACTGAACAATAACAAAAAAAAATATCAACCAACATGCATGTTGGAACTACATTCAGAGAGCCAGTTGGCATCTCTGAAAAACTGAATTGGCAATAGAAAAACTGAATTGACAATATAACCAAAATACCGAGGCAAAGGGGAAAGAGACAGAGTAAGCAATAATTACATTACAAAGACAAAATATCCATTATAAAAATTATACTGCAAATACAATTTAATTTCCTTATCTTCCATAGGAAAGAGTCAACTGATATGGTTTAAGGTTAATACAACTAGAAAGACATGATTAATTATATTATTAAAATGTACAGTGGTAACCAGTACAGTGGTAACCAGAAAAATTAAGATGTTTTGAAAACAATTGCAGTTTGTCAAAAGAAAAACATGTCAGACTCTCTGTGACCCCATGGACTGTAGCCCTCCAGGCTCCTCTGTCCATTGAATTCTCCAGGCAAGAATACTAGAGTGGGTTGCCATTCCCTTCTCCAAGGGATCCTCCTGACTCAGGGATTGAACCCAGATCTCCTATATTGCAGGTGGATTCTTTACTGCCTGAGACACCAGGGAAGCCCATTTATACATATTCAAACCTACATATTCAAAAGGGCCTCTCCCGACTCCCAGTCCTATTGATTTGGAGGGCGTTAGTTGCCTTCTACGCCAACAGCCCAGATTCCATTCTATTTCCTTGCTGTGTTCTCATATTGTTCTATAATTTTCTTTTATGAAAGGTTTAAAATAGTTAGCTGCATAATCACATGATAAACACTTATTTTTTGATGAATCAACAGTTTTCAACAGGTGTGACCTCTGAGACAAACACCAGGCATGATGTCTGAGACACAGTTCCTTGTTCAATACTGATGAGTGACCTTTCAGAAGTATAGGGAAGTCTACATCCAAAAGCAGTAAATTAAAGGGAATCTGCTAAGGTTTAAAGATGTGCAAAAAGATTAATGTATTCTACTTAGGAGAAAGTGTCATTAAAAAAGGTGGCATCTGAGTTGAATCTTCGAAAATTAGGCATTTGGGGCTCTATGGAAGAAAGTCATTTTGGAGAAAAGAAATTGCCAACAGAAATAGAGAGGTTAGTGAAGTAGAACCTAAAAGGACATGATACAAATATTTGAACTTATTTACAAAAGAGACTAAGAGACTTAGAGAACAAATTTATGGTTGCTGTTGGCAGGGAAGGATGGGAGGATGTTAGGGGATTTGGGGTGGACATACCCAAACTCACTGCAGATGGTGACTGCAGCCAGGAAATTAAAAGACGCTTACTCCTTGGAAGAAAAGTTATGACCAACCAGATAGCATATTCAAAAGCAGAAACATTACTTTGCCAACAAAGGTCCGTCTAGTCAGGGCTATGGTTTTTCCAGTGGTCATGTATGGATGTGAGAGTTGGACTGTGAAGAAAGCTGAGCGCCGAAGAATTGATGCTTTTGAAGTGTGGTGTTGGAGAAGACTCTTGAGAGTCCCTTGGACTGCAAGGAGATCCAACCAGTCCATTCTGAAGGAGATCAGCCCTGGGAGTTCTTTGGAAGGACTGATGCTGAAGCTGAAACTCCAGTACTTTGGCCACCTCTTGCGAAGAGTTGACTCATTGGAAACGACTCTGATGCTGGGAGGGATTGGGGGCAGGAGGAGAAGGGGATGACAGAGGATGAGATGGCTGGATGGCATCACTGACTCGACGGATGTGAGTCTGAGTGATGATGGAGTTGGTGAGTTGGTGTTGGGAGGGAGGCCTGGCGTGCTGAGATTCATGGGGTCGCAAAGAGTCAGACACGACTGAGCGACTGAAGTTAACTGAACTGTACACAGTGCTATATTTAAAATGGATAACCAACAAGGTCCTACTGTCTATTACAGAGAACTCTGCTCAATGGTATGTGGCAGCCTGGATAGGAGGGAATTTGGGGGAGAATGGATACATGCATATGTACGGCTGAGTCCCTTTACTGTCCACCTGAAACTATCACGACACTGCTAACTGGCTATACTTCAATACAAAAAAAAAAAAAAAAAAAAAAAGAACTGGGCTTCCCTTGTGACTTGGACAGGAAAGAATCTTCCTGCAATACAGGAGACCTGGGTTAGATCCCTAGGTTTGACCTACTCCAGTATTTTTAACTGGAGAATTCCATGGAAAGAGGAGCCTGGAGGGCTATAGTCTATAGGGTCTCAAAGAGTCAGACACAACTGAACAACTAACACGTTCACTTTAATGAAGTAGGGCCCACATCCTGGAGAAGACTGTAGACTGTACTGAGGATGTGGAATTCATCTGGTAAGCTGTGAGAAAGCAGTGAGATCAGATTAATATTATTCCTATAGTAAGAATATTTAGCATGAGGTGCGCCCTCTCACAGACTTGAGTGCACTCTTGGTACTGTTAACTGCAGGCACGATGTTGCGTAGCATACCTCTAAGTCACCTTGCATGCCTGAAGCTCTATATCTATTTGACACTCCCCCATCCTTCCTCCTCCATGGCTGGAAGCCACCATTCTACTTTCTGCTTCTGTGAGTTTGACTACTTTAGATGTCGCATACAAATAGGATCATGCAGGATGTGTCCTTCTATGACTGACTTATTTCACTCAGCATTCCTCATGATTCACCCCTGTTGTTGCATACGACAGGATTTCCTTCTTTTTGAAGACTGAGTAATATTCCATTATATGTATATACCGTATTTTCTTCGTCTATTCATCTACTGACAGACATTCAGATTGCTTTCATACCTTAGTCACTGGGATAAACTGCTGCAATGAACAGTGCATTCTTCATATCTGTTAGAATAGCTATTACTTATTTAAGATAAACGTTGGTGAGGACATGGAGAAACTGCACACTTGTGCATTCTGAGTGGGAATATAAGGTGGTGTAGCTATTAAAGAAAACAATACGGAGGTTCCTAAAAAATTAAAAATAGAATTAGCACATGGTCTACCAATTCCACTTCTGAGTATTCACTGAAAAGAACTGAGAAGAGTTTCTTAGTTGAACCTTTGGAGACAGTGAGGAAGCAGGAGAGGCAGGATGGCTGGAGGGTGAATATGGTGAGACTTTCTCTGATTACGTGGCACCTACACTTTAGCTCCCAGTGCCAAGTGGTCCAGAGAGAGGAAAACGTGGCACCATTGCATCAGTCATAAGGTTTGTCTGAGCACCTCTTTTGGTATAAGGGGAAACTGTTGCTCAACTAGCAAGGGAAGTAAATTGTTGTGACCAAACCCAGCTTCTCCTCATATTATCTTCTCTTGAAATTCATTCTTTCCAAGAAAATCCACTTATTCAAATCCTGGTTCCTTTATGAAAATTTATTTCCTTCAATAATCTTATCCAACTTTAATCACATGAATTCTATAAACAAGGAATTTCATGAAGTCATACCCCTTTATGGGTGTCTATGACCTCGTTCTAGATTTTCACACCTTCAGAATTAAAGTGTACTTTTAATTTATCTTATAATCACTCACAGTACACAGTAAGATGTTTAGCACAGAGTAGATTTTTTGCTAAATGTTTTTGATCACCATTTATAAGAGTGAAATATGAGGATTAAAATAAGTTACTACAGAGGAGCAGAAAGAAACAGGAGAGATGTGTGAAAAGTCAAGCATGGAAGATAAAAAAGACAATAGGATCCTTCCCTTAATTATATTAGAGGTAGATCAAAGCAATAAAGAATAAAAAACTGCTTTATATTATAAAATAATAAAATGAGTATCCTTTAAATAATAAAAGAGAGTATCCTTTAAAACTTGAGGAATGACAGCCTCTTTCCCCCAAAGGTAGAATAAGATTTAGAAACTAAGAACTATATAGCTTATAATTGAAAATCTGGTTAAACAAGGGGATAATTATTTCTTACAACACTCCCAATACTGTGAATTTTCAGTGATTATTTGATGCTATTTTGTTGTTTAAGAAAATCATTGAAACCTCAACATATTAATATGCTTATGATAGAGAATTCAAGAATATTGTTTGGGTGAGTGAGGGAGTGAAAGTTGCTCAGTCGTGTCCGACTCTTTGCAACTCCATGGACTATACAGCCCATGGAATTCTCCAGGCCAGAATACTGAAGTGGGCAGCCTTTTCCTTCTCCAGGGGATATTCCCAACCCAGGGATTGAACCCAGGTCTCCTCCTTTGCAAGTGGATTCTTTACCAGCTGAGCCACAAGGGAAGCCCAAGAATACTGGAGTGGGTAGCCTATCCCTTCTCCAGGGGATCTTCCCAATCCAAGAATTAAACTGGGCTCTCCTGCACTGCAGGCAGATTGTTTACCAACTGAGCTCTCAGGGAAGCCCTATTGTTTGGGTAAAGCTCGGTAACTCAGATATTTATAATAATCATCACAATTGCCACAACTGTGCTAAAGCAACTATTAGAACCTAGAGCCATTCACAAAATTCTTATGAGATTGCCTCCTGTTTAATTTGCCCTCTTGCCTGAAACCGAGGATCACTACAGCAACTCTCTGTCAGAGCAGAGGTCTCTGTCATTTCCCAAATATTCACACCTTTATCTGGAGATGTGCTCATTGGTATCTTCAACCTGTCTCTTTTAGGCTAATATTTTTGTCTCCTTCTCTTTGACTCCTGTCCTTAGGGGAAAAACTATGTTAAAAGAGAAACTGTTGCCAGGCAAACAGAATTGAAGAAGCACAGGAAAATGTACAGTTATGGCTTGTGACCTGATAAATGGGGTTGGGAACTGAGCTCTGACTCGGGACAGGGGGTGGTATGAGCTGCGAGGCTGTCGTGGGGGTGAGAGAGGCGGGGATGGCAATGTGCAGTTGGCATGAAGTCTTCCATTAAATAAACTCATCTACTCACTTATGTGCTTTTAGGGCTTTTGATGTCTGTTTTTTCCTTTTTTTTTTTTTTTTTCAGTTTTGTTTTTTAAAAGTTTGATCTCCCTTTCGGGCTACAGACACTTTATTCTTTAACCACTGGTCTCTCTTCCGTAATTCTCATCCTTTAACTATCTCTGGCAACATCTACTGATAAAAACTGCCTCCCAGGAATTTTCATAGGACACATGGTAAACAGATTTTTATAAAGGCAAAAATCTTAAAAGGGAGAGAGATACTCAAGGAAAATGTTGGGGAGGGATCACACAGCCCTCTTCCCTGTGACACTGAACACATTCTTCCTTCAGTGAAATATAGCTTCTATCAGCATGAACTATGTGCAGAGCTTTTATACTCATCAACATTTCCTTGCATAGGAATGTTCTCCTTGCAAAATGAGGCAGAGCACAAATGGATGAGAATTATTCTCAATGGAGAATGGAAAATGCTCTGTTGTACTATAACGTACAAACTCAGATCTTTTCTTTTAAACATGGAATTTATCCTGAGGAAGAGGAGCTCAAGTGTTAGTCATGTCCGACTCTTTTGTGACCCCAAGCACTGTAGCCCTCTAGGTTCCTCTGTCCATGGGATTTTCCAGGCAATACTGGAGTGGGTAGACATTCCCTTCTCCAGGGCATCTTCCTGACCCAGGGATCAAACTCTGGTCTCCTGCATGGCAGGCAGGTTCTTTACTGTCTGAGCCACCAGGAAAACCCCTCGACCACCTTTGAGCTCTCTCTAGTTCTCATGCCCTCCCTTCCTTCCTGTTCCATACTTAGTCACTGCATTCTTTCACTTGTATATTAATACAACTCCCTTGTTCCTCTCATGTGTTGTATACAGTTATACAATCTCCAAACAATGGTTGACTTACTCATTCTGCCTATGCCAAATATGACTCTATAAACATGAAGAATGGTCTTCAGCGACCATTGACCATAACTTGAAGAAGGGTCTTAGTTTAATTTCATGAACACCATACTCATGTGAGCCGCCACTCTTGCCATCTGGTAATCCTACCATACATATCGAGTCCATTTATTCTCTTCTTGATGCCTACTGCATTCTCAAGCCTTTGCACATTCTCATCTTAGCTTCTTACTTCATTGAGAAAATAAAAGGAATCAGAAGAAATATTCCAAAGCTTTCATCACAATATCCTTTAACCAACCTGCAAGTGAGCCTATGGACTCTGCCTCCTCTCCTCTCCCTAGATCAACTGTCCTTGCTTCTATATAAGGTGGTGCATCCACTGAACACTGTATGTCATAATTTCTTGCACAGTCAAGGTCAATTATCCAGAAGTTCTTTCTTTCTCATACATAATTTTTCTCTTTATTGATTTATTCCAATAGTAGTCTATTTCACCCAATTTTAAAAATCACAGAACTTTTAAAAATGTATTCCACTTTTAGCTACTGTCCCTTTCCCCTGCTTTCCCATTCAGTAAAATTTCATGGCATGCAATTATTCTCCTATAGTCTTACAGTTTCATTGCATAACTCCAACTGAAACAGCCATTCTCCTTCCAGGACAATCTACTCTCCTGCTTTTCCTCCTACTTCACTTGGTTAAAGTCCTATCTTTTTTTCTCATCTCTACAAACTATAAATCATGAAGAACACAGGGCTCAGTCTTCAGACATCTCCCTTGCTCTGTGTCTATAACTCTCTTGGTGATTCTTTCGGACACATGGATTCACATACCAATGCCACACTAACAACACTCAAGTATGTGTCTCTAGTCTGGAGTTCTCAGAAATCCAGACAGCTATGCAGTTATCTACTCAACATCCCTACTTGGATTTTGAGTCTCAAACTTAATGAGTCCAAATCTAAATTTCTGATATTTTGCCTCAAACCTTCTTCTCCTACATTCTTCTGTAAATAGCCATCCCATACTTGCTCAAGTCAAATGTCTTGAAGTTATCCTCAACTCGGTCTTTCTCTCACCTTTCATATCTAAACTATACAACAAGCCAATTGGCTCAAATATCAGAATACATACAGAATCTTACAAATTCTCACCACATATATCACAGTTATCCAGATCCCAAACACCATCATCCCAATATTTGCAGCTCAGCAGACTCCTAACTGATATCCCCACAGATTCTCTTACTTGTGTATAACAGCTAAAAATGTTACTTTTTATTTACTTGTAAGAAGTCATCTTTGAAAAGTAGAAAATCGGATTAATCTGCTCAAATGCTACCGATGGTATTTCCTTTTACATAAATTAAAGCCAGTCTCCTTATAACTATACACAACGGCGAATAAGCCTGCCTACAGCCCTCCTAGTAATTCAACTTCTTCCGGTTCACTGGGCGATGGCCACAATGAGCTCCTTACTCTCTTCCGCTGTGTTCCAGTGGCAGGACTCTCATATCTCCTGCTCTCAGGGCCTAGAGCAAATTTCCACTAGGGATCTATGTATTTTGCCCTCTCTTCTCTTTCAGATCTTCGTTGAAACTTTTAACACTCCAAATCAAATCCTGTACTCACTATTCCTCTTCCGTACTCCATTTTTTTTCTACAGCAATATTACCGTCTATCAGGCAATATAATTTATGTATCTATGTATGTATTAGTTTGCTTTCCCAGTCGTTTGTTTGCCTCCCTTTGTAGAATATAAGCTTCATAGAGTAATGATTTTTTTCCGTTTTGTTCATTGCTGTATCTGATATGCAGAGAACATACTTGACACAGAGTAAGGTATGAAAACTCATCGAATGACTGAAAGGCCAGTGTGAAGGTCAGCCTTATTATCTGAAACATAGTTTGCTTATGATTAATAATGAGCACTTGGAAAGATACAGAATGAGAACATGCTTCCAAATCTCTCAAACATTTTAGAATTACATTTTCGAAGAAAGTCAACTTCATTCTGCTTCTCTTGGAAACTCTTTCAAAAATAAAAATGTAGCCAGGAAAAAAAAAAAAAAAAGAATGTAGCAAGAATCATCACTCTGCTATATAAAAATGATTTTTCAGCAAGCCATTAGAATTTGAAGAATATTCCTCAGATCGGTTTCCCATATGCAGGTGGTAAAACAGAGCAAAACAACAGTCTCTGTCTTCAAATTCGGGAATGCTAATTTGTGGTATTCAAACAGTTCTGTTTTAAAGCATATGGCAAATAGACCCAGGGGAGAATTTGTTCACTGCTGTGTTTGCTTTTATAGATTTAAACACTGTGGTTTTATGCAAGAGGAAATAGATTTTTGTGATGGCAACGACAGGTGAAATAAGATGTGAAAAAATGATATTTTAGATTCTCATATGTCAACAGTATAAAATGAGCCATATTTCAAAGATGTCTTCTATCCAATTCACACTGCTGGCTGTGTTTTTAAAAGCTACATGAAAAGGAAACAATCTACCCACACATAAAAAACCCAGAATTCTTAATGAGTAGTAGACAATCAAGGTGAATTAATATGGTACTTATTCAAAAGCTTGGTATAAGTGCTTAACTTGTAAATTATGACATAGCTCCCACTAACAGCTAACTAACCTATATTTTTTCTTTTGTCAAAAGTAAGTATGGTAAGCTCTCATTTAACGTTGCTGTTTCATAAATAATATTTTGTTTAATAGAATGTTAGGTTATATATCATATTTCTATTACTGATTTCTTAAAACTTAGGATAGTGCATGAAGCAATTAAGACTACAATTTTCCTGAACATGTCTAACATGCAGAAAGTAATTCAAGATAATGTAGTCTCTTGGGGGCCATCAATGGTCATGCTATTAGAACTTGCAAAAGTAATAGCATAATCTTAGAAAGCAAGTGCCTGATGTGTAATAACACATTAATTATCCACATTAGTTTTCCATTAATAAGTTGTGGCTCACTAGAAAAGACCCTGATGCTAGGAAATATTGAAGGCAGGAGAAGGGCATGACAGAGGATGTGATGGTTGGAAGGAATCACTGACTCAAAGGACATGAGTTTGAGCAAACTCCGGGAGTCGATGATGGACAGGGAGGCCTGCAGTCCTGCAGTCCATGGGGTCACAAACAGCTGGACGTGACTGAGCGACTGACGTGAACTACTATGTTAAAATGGTGCTATTAGTAATACATCAATACTAAATGAGTGACTATTAAACATATGGATTTTGGCAGTCATGAAGAACGAGAAAGAAGTGAAAAGAAGCCCCATTCACTGTTCTGTTCAGGGTAAGGGATAGTGGGGGACTACGTAGGATTATTGCGCTAATTGAATGTTCAAAAGAAGCTTGAATGTGTACACAGAAAGTGGGAACTGATCCTTTTTTATATAAAATTAATTTATTTTAATTGGAGGCTAATTACTTTACAATACTGTAGTGGGTTTTCCCGTACATTGACATGAATCAGCCATGGGTGTACATGTAGTCCCCATCCTGAACCCCCCTCCCACCTCCCTCCCTATCCCATCCCTCTGGGTCATCCCAGTGCACCAGCCCCAAGCACCCTGTCTCATGCATTGAACCTGGACTGGCAATCTGTTTCATATATGATAATATACATGTTTCAATGCCATTCTCCCAAATCATCCCACCCTCGCCTTCTCCCACAGAGTCTAAAAGTCTATTCTTTACCTCTGTGTCTCTTCTGCTGTCTCTCATATAGGGTCATTGTTACCATCTTTCTAAATTCCATATATATATATATATGTGTTAATATACTGTATTGGTATTTTTCTTTCTGACTTACTTCACTCTGTATAATATGCTCCAGTTTTATCCACATCATTGGAACTGATTCAGATGGATTCTTTTTAACTGCTGAGTAATATTCCATTGTGTATATATGTACCACAACTTTCTTATCCATTCATCTGCTGATGGACATCTAGGCTGCTTCCATGTCCTAGCTGGAATTGATCCTTTTTAAAATTACCATGCATATATCTGATTTACTTCTCAGGCATCCTTTATGCTTCTCAAGTCCTTATTCATTTGTTTAAATTACTGGAAAGAGAAAATATTGACAAGGTAATTGCTGCTATTGTTACCAGTGTCTTCATACATGAAAAAAGACAAAATTAAACTAAGTTTAATGAAATACTGATGAACATAAGGAAAATCAGAAAAAAAGTAGCCCTATATGGAAGAGCTGATGGGGTCATAATTCTATTGTGTGCTATAAAACCACAGCTACTCTCCTTGGATATTTCTTCATTAAATTTTGTTTACATACATACTTCAGTCAGTATACCCATATAAAGACCACAGGACCTGAATTGTAAAACTTTCAGTTTCCCCTTTCTCACTACTAATTATGAATCGGAGTCTGCGCATCTCAAATTTCACAATTTTACCTGTTTAATTTGAGATTAAATTACTTATGTTCATTCTTCATGGGAACGTTGGACAAACATATGGAATATAGATACATTTTATAAAAGTGGTTTATGTTATTTGAATATGTTAGGATCAGTTCAGTTCAGTTCAGTTGCTTAGTCGTGTCTGACTCTTTGTGACCCAATGAATCGCAGCACGCCAGGCCTCCCTGTCTATCACCAACTCCTGGAGTTCACTCAAACTCATGTGCCATCGAGTCAGTGATGCCATCCAGCCATCTCATCCTCTGTCGTCCCCTTCTCCTCCTGACCCCAATCCCTCCCAGCATCAGGGTCTTTCCCAATGAGTCAACTCTTCCAATGAGGTGGCCAAAGTATTGGAGTGTCAGCTTCAGCATCAGCTAGTTTCAGCTAGCATACGTTAGGATACGTTAGCTATTAACTCAAATAGAATGTCCAAAATGCTTCTGGTATTCTGGAAATTCAGTTAATTTTTAAGAGGCTTCTTGTTCTAATTCCATTTGGGATCTTGCCAAGCAGTAAATAATATGACCGTTGGAAAGCAAGAGGGCTATTCACTCAGCATGTCCAACTCTTTGTGACCCTGTGGGCTGTAGCCCACCAGGCTCCTCTGTCCATGGGTCACCATGCCCTTCTCCAGGGCATCTTCCTGACTCAGGGATCAAACTTGGGTCTCCCACATTGCAGGCAGATTCTTTACCATCTGAGCCACCAGGGAAGCCCCATGATCATTGGAGTCTATTCTAACTTAATAATTTTGTGTGTATGTATATTTGTGTACATATAAGCCCTTTAGAAGTTTTTTAACCATGATAGTTTCAAAGTTGCTTTCTGTCAGCCAGCCCCATGAGGGTACTTACCCTATTAAGAACAAACCTTAACTGGACAGAAGAATACATCTACTATGCTTTTATATGGTACTTGCCTCAGCACACCTCTCTATCTATTTATTGAAGAACTGACAATTCAAAAAATACAAATATTAATACCTTTCCTCACTTAGCACAACAAGGCAATTGATTATTATCCAGGTCTCTGAATGAGCAATAGTATTCCTGAAATATGTGCTTGAGGATGATGTGTGTGAAATGTAAATGTGAGAGTCTTAATAAACATTAAAACAGCTGATGTATTCCCCTTATAGCCATGTACCAGATGTGTGGTACAGATTACTTGGTGTGGCTAATATTTTGTATGGCACAAAGTAGTTTCAAACTAAGCTAAGTTTGCAGCTAATACCTATAACAAATGTTAAAATACTTTCCCCTACTTCATCATTAGTTTCATGTCCTTTACTATAAAATACTGTATACATGTAAATTTCACCTAATTAGATTGGCCCATCAATCTGTTATTCCCCAATTAAATAACAAAATAGTTACTGAATGAGATTTATGATTAAGGTGCTAGAAAATATTTTTAAGGCTTCAGAAACTTTTATTTGCATATTCTAATTAGCAGTTTATTAATCTTAAATGCACAAGGAAATTAACTGCAGCTAATATCATAAAATTCATTACTGTAATTCTTCATTACATTGCTTTGATATGTATTTTTAAGCAGTTTCTATATTAATGGCTAAAAGAGTAAAAGAAATTCATCTCTTTATTTCAACTACAGGTTTTTTATACTTACACACTTACTACTTTATATTAAAATGTTTATACTTGTGAATAACCTTTACTTTCAATGAATTATTTTAATATTTTTTTGTTTTTCTCCAAAAACCCTCTCCACTTCCCTCTTTCAGAGAATCTCTTCAATATCCTATCTTTCTCTCAAAAAGCAGATATAAGAATAAATTTCTGATGAAAGAATAGTTTTATTCAGATCATCAGGCGATAATGTTCATAAAACAAATAGTACCAGTTCAGGAAAAAATGTATTCAGTCACTTCTACATGTCACACATTAGCTATAATACTCAAAGTATAAGATGAACTTGAAAAGTGACTGCCGTGGAGATTCCTAAAATGATACTACCCAGGAAGAGAAGTGTAATTTCTCCTGGTTCAAACCCCATCTGGTACTGGGAATAGCCTTCAGGAAGTGCTGCTATCTGTTTAGTTCCTTGGATCTCATACTTAGGGGCTTTACTCACCAGAGTGCAAATGTGGCCATTGACATTCTTGCAGTGCTCCATTGAAGAATTGCATTCCTTTAGATATTAAAAACGGGCATCATTTAGCCATACCAGGAAGCACTAAGTGGTTTAGAAATTTATGAAAAGCTCAAGTCTCTACTATTTCACACTGTTTATACTGAGCTTCCAAATCCAATCTATTCCTATAAAAAACCCAAAAAACACAAACCACTAATGACAATAAAGACTATGCTCCTTAGACTTCCATCTCATACTTATAAAACTTGCCCTTTTATAGACGTGAGGTATGATTATGAAAATCTGATATGGCTTTGTGGATTTTGAAAACAGTTACAAACAATAATATAATAATATAATATTCAAATACTGTTGTCATGTCTCTCTCTCCCCAGGTGGCCCAGTAGTAGAGAATCCACCTGCCAAAGTGGAAGATGTGGGTTTCCCAGGTGGCCCTGTGGTAAAGAATCAACCTGCCAATGCAGGAGATGTGGATTTAATCCTTGGTTTAGGAAGATACCCTGGAGAAGGAAATGAAAACCTACTCTTGCCTGGGAAATCCCATGGACAGAGGAGCCTGGTGTGCTACAGTCCACAGGGTTGCAAAAGACTCAGACACATATTAGTGACTAAACACCAACAAATATACATACATATGGCATATAATAATAAGTAATACTATATATAATATACAATAATAACATACATATATATAATTCTATAGTAATTTTACTCTAACCTTATGAGTATCCTTATTTTATTAAATCAAAATTAACTAGGTAAAAAAATTTTTTTTCTACTCTGCATTTATGGTATTCTATATTTTATACCTATTACATTATTTATTATTTATGGTAATAAAGAAATTGCTTTCTTCCCTGGTGGTTCAGATGGTAAAGCGTCTGCCTGCAATATGGGAGACCCAGGTTCAATCCCTGGGTTGGGAAGATCTTCTGGAGAAGGAAATGGCAACCCACTCCAGTACTCTTGCCTGGAAAATTCCACGGATGAAGGAGCCTGGTAGGCTAAAGTCCATGGGGTTGCAAGTAGTTGGACATGACTGAGCAATTTCACATATTCTTTCTCAGAGTGACTTCCTTAGGTTATCTACTTACTTTGACTTACATGATCCACAACTGCTATTTACTAAATATCCCCTAGCGTGGGCCTGTGCTGTGATATGCTTAGTTGCTCAGTTATGTCCGACTCTTTGAGACCCCATGGACACCAGCCCACTAGACTCCTTTGTCCACGGGGATTCTCCAGGCAAGAGTACTGGAGTGGGTTGCCATGCCCTCCTCCAGGGGATCTTCCCAACCCAGGGATCAAGCCCAGGATTCCCGCATTGCAGGTGGATTATTTACCACCTGAGCCACCAGGGAAGCTTTAGAAATCTGGAGTGGGTAGCCTATCCCTTCTCCAGGGGATCTTCCCAACACTGGAGTCAAACCACTGGGGTTTCCTGGATTGCAGGGGGATTCTTTACCAGCTGAGCTACCAGGGAAGCGCTAGCTTGGCCCTAACACTTATTAAAATATATAATATCTTAAAAAAAACTTTTTTAAATTTTATTTTTATTTTACATTGGGGTGTATATATATAAATTTTAATTAATTTTGTTATTGAAGGATAATTGCTCTACAGAATTTTGTTGCTTTCTGTCAAACCTCAACATGAATCAGCCATAGGTATACATATATCCCCTCCCTGTTGGACATCCCTCTCATCTCCCTCCCCATCCCACTCCTCTAGGTTGATACAGAGCCCCTGTTTGAGTATGAACATGGGGAGAGGGGAAGACGGGGTGAGATGAATGGATAGAATACAGAATAGCTTTGTTCAGCAGGTAAAAAGCTACTGAGTAAGGCCCCTGAATCTAGTCCCAATATGCACTGTACCAACTGTCCTGGGCTCCCCCCACAAATGCCCTCCTCAGTGTCCTCACATCTCAGACACTTGGGGGCCTCAAGATGTTTTTGTGTTGTTTCAGCACCATGCTTGTGTCATTTCTAAATGGTCAATACCCATGACATATTGTGCTTCTGTGGCCCTCTTCTCCTTTTGCCTTCAGTCTTTCCCAGCAGCAGGGTCTTTTCCAATGAGTCAGCTCTTTGCATCAGGTGGCCAAAGTATTGTAGCTTCAGCTTCAGCATCAGTCCTTCTAATGAATATGCAGGGTTGATTTCCTTTAGGACTTTGATCTCCTTGCAGTCCAAGGGACTCTCAAGGAGAGTGGGCTCCTCCAACACCACAGTTCAAAGGCGTCAATTCTTTGGCAGTCAGCTTTCTTTATGGTCCAACTCTCACATCTGTACATGACTATTAGAAAAACCATAGCTTTGATCATAGGGACCATTGTCAGCAAAGTGATGTCTCTGCCTTTTAATATGCTGTTTAGGTTTGTCATAGCTTTCCTTCCAAGGAGCAAGGGTCTTTTAATTTCATGGCTTCAATCAAGATCTCCAGTGATTCTGGAGCCCAAGAAAAGAAAATTTGTGACTGCTTCCATGTTTTCCCCTTCTATTTGGCATGAAGTGATGGTACTAGATGCCACAATCTTAGTTTTTTGAATGTTGAGTTTTAAGCCAACTTTTTCACTCTCCTCTCTTACCCTCACAGAGAGGCTCTTAAGTTCTTCACTTTCTGCCATTAGAGTGGTATCATCTGCATATGTGAGGTTGTTGATAGTTCTCCTGGAAATCTTGATTCCAGCTTGTGCTTCATCCAGCCCAGCATTTCACATGATGTACTCTGCATATAAGTTAAATAAGCAGGGTAACAACATACAGCCTTGTACTCCTTTCCCAATTTTAAACCAGTCAGTTGTTTCAAGTTCTGGTTCTAAATGTTGCTTCTTGACCTGCATACAGGTTTCTCAGGAGACCATGAAGGGGAATAACAAATTATTGTATAGTTATTTTTTCTACATTCTCTTTTTAAATTTACAATTACTTCTCTTTTTTTAATTTTCAATTTAGATTCTGCAATATGATGATGCAACACTATTACTGTATTGTAGAATCTAAATATGACTACATATTTACCTTTACCAGTGGAATTTACATCATCTCTTTATGTTTCTATGATGTTACTAAGTGTTCTTTTACTTTCACACAAAGAACTCTCTTTAGCATTTCTTGTAAAGCAAGTCTGATAATAATGAACACCCCTAGGTTTTGTTTGTGCAGGAAAGTCTTTATTTCTCCTTAATTTCTAAAGAACAGTTTGAGTATAGGATTTTTGGTTTATAGTTATTTTCTTTCAATAGTTTTGAATCTGTTATCTTATTGTCTCCTGGCCCAAAAAGTTTCTGTTGAGAAATCTGCCAACTGTCTTACTGGGGAGCCCTTGTATAGAGTGAAGTGAAAGTTGCTCAGTCATATCCAACTGTTTGCGATTCCATGTGGAATCCTCATATCCAACTGTTTGCGATTCCATGTGGAATCCTCCAGGCCAGAATACTGGAATGGGTAGCCTTTCCCTTCTCTGGGGGATTCTCTTGATCCAGGAATTAAACCAGAGTCTCTTGCATTGCAAGTGGATTGTTTAACAACTGAGCTATCAGGTAAGCCCTTGTATGTAACTTCTCTCTTATCTCTTGCTGTTCTTAGAATTCTTTGTCTTTAACTTTCAACAATTTACTTACAATGTATCCTGGAGTACCTTATTTGGGTTCAACACACCTGGGGTCTTTTGGGCCTCAGTGATCTGAATGTCAATTTCTCTTTCCAGCTTTGGGAAGTTTACAGTCAGTATTGCTTTAGGGCTCAGAGGTTAATGTGTCTGCCTCCAATTCAGGAGACCCAGGTTCGATCCCTGAGTCGGGAAGATCTCCTGGAGAAGGAAATGGTAACCCACGCCAGTATTCTTGCCTGGAGAATCCCATGGACGGAGAAACCTGGTAGGCTACAGTCCACAGGGTCGCAAAGAGTCGGACATGACTGAGCAACTTCACTTTCACTTTCACACTTCTTCTTCTTTTTCTTTTTCATCTTCTTCTAGAATTCCCATAATAGAAATGTTGTTTTCTTCACTGTGTCCTCTAATTCCCTTACACTTTCCTCATTCTTTTTTAACTCTGATGGGTAATTTTCAAAGTCTTGTCCTCCAGGTTACTATTTCTTTCTTCTGCATGGTTGAGTTTACTTTCAAAAATTTCTATTGAATTTTTCAGTTCAGTTATTACATTGTTCAACAGTAGAATTTCTTTTATTTTTCCTTTTGTGATTCCTATTTCCTTACTGAAATTCTCATTTTATACACTGTTTTCTTAATTTGGTTTAGTTGTTTGTCTCAGTTTCCCTGTAGTTCAATACCATAACAGGATTATTTTGAATTCTTTGTCTGACAATTCACAGATCTACATTTCTTTACGGTCAGTTATTGAGGCTGTATTATTTTCCTTTACTGGTGTCATAGCTATCTGATATTTCATGATCCTTACATTGGTATCTGCACATTTGAGTAACTGGACTCCTCTTTCTTACTTTACAGGTTTGTTTAGGCAGAAGTTGTTCTCACCAATCAGCTCAGTTTGGAATTCTGGATATGTACTTTGATAATCTCCTTGGACAAGGGGGCCTGCTGTAATGGTTTATTTTTGGATGAGGCAACACTTTTAGCTCTAAGGACTGGGGAATATGGTTTATGCCCCTGGATTAGAACAGTTAGATAGGACTATTGGCTTGGTTTCCTACCCAAATGAGCCTTCAAGATAGGGTTTGAGGTTGCCTACATCCCCTAGTCAGGCTTACCAGATAGATATTCAGGACTGGGTACCATATTCAGTATTAAAGAGAACCATGAATAAGCTTCCCTGCCCTGGCAGGACAGCAGGATGGGACCCAGAGTCTATATAACTCATTGTCTGGGGGCCCAAACCAGGCCAGAGTGTGTACTGAATTCCTTGATCAGATGAGGCCACTGGTTCTGTTATGCCACAGGCCTTACTCTCAGTCCAAATTAATGGTATCTGTAATCTTTCACCTTGATTGGTTTAACTGAGGTCATTTTTGCAATGCTGATTTGAGATTTTGTGTTCATTTTTAATGAGTTCTGTATCTTCAAATATAGCCTAGAAACTAGAGACTTCTTAAATCAAGCAAAGTAAATGTTAAGGAAATCACATCATTCCAAAGCAAGGCACAAAAGCATTTGATGAAAAATGGAATTCTTTGATTCCCTAAATGGGGTCAATCAGGGGGTAATTATGAGGCAGATTAAAAACATTTTTTAATCCATAGACCTGGACCAGAGTCAGGGGCCAAAAACAGGGGACTAAACACTATGACAATTAGCCATCCATTGCTTATTTTTATTGATGAGGAAATAAATGTATCTTTATAGCATTGAGAAATAAATACACCTTTGTAGCATCACTGTATTTTTGGGGGTCCACTTTTAATATATTTCTAGTCTATTTTCCAATTAATTCTTTTAAGAAGGAACTTTAAAGCAAACTTCAGACACTTTTTTTCCCTCTTACTCTGTGTTTATGGTTTGTTAGTTTCTCTGTGGGGAAATTAAACCTAAGAAAAATCAAAATACTAGTGTTATTTTGCATGATTGGCAGGCTATTTCCTAAGTATATGATATTATAGGAATGGATGTTCCTGAATAAAAACCATAAAAGATCTTTATTATATTTCTGAAAACATTTGTTTTCTTAATTATGTTTTTCAGAGAGGTCTTTCCCTAGATCTTTCACATAATGGATCACGTTGTAAGATGTCACCTCAAGTTAACACACTCATACATCATTCTGCTCGTCACAGTGAAACTGATAAAAATGGATAAGTCACCAGAGAAGGAATGACATGCTCTCATTAAAAAATAGGCATACCACAGACTTCTCTTGAAAATTCTTCTAAGGTAGGTACTCAAGTTGAAAAGAAATTTGAAATGTCATTTTCAAACATTTCTCTTTAATTATGGCAAGTCTCAAAGTGAAGCACCGCTTGGTCCTATGGTTTTACAAAGAAAAGTTTCAAACTTCTTTGAGTTTCTCCCTTTAGATCATTGAGCACATCTCTAATTTAGCTCTTTACTTATTCACTTATGCTTTGCAGATTGAATCCATCCCCACCCCCACTTATAATGCATGTGTTTTTAATTGCTCTTTAAATTTCATAAACCAAAATAACATACGGTTGTTTACAAGGATCTAATTAGCACATTTACCTAAATATGTTTTTATGGTTCTAGAGACATTAAAATTTAAATGCAAATTATAATTTGTATATGAAAACGAAGGAAGAACAACTTTAACCATACTGCCTGCAGGCATATGATTCTTTGTGCTCTTAGCTTGTCATCATTTTGGATCCTGCCCTGAAAAAAAGAGATGTTGTATTGTGTATATGTGCTCGGTTACGTCCCACTCTTTGCAGTCCCATGGACTGTAGCCCGCCAGGCTCCTCTGTCCATGGAATGTTCCAGGCGAGAATACTGGAGCGGGTTCCCATGTCTTCCTCCAGGGGATCTTCCCAACTCAGGGATCAAGCCTGAGACTCTCGTGTCTCATGCATTGGCAGGCAGGTTCTTTATCACCACTGCACCATCTGGAAGTCTTAACAAAGAAGGTAGAGCCTTTATCTACAAGTGAGAAGTCTTCATCATGTGGTGCCTTATTCTGTATTAACAAAGCTGAGGCCTTTAGATACATATTATTAATATAGCAAAGACTCAGCTCAGATATCCAATATCTTTTGATTCATGTCATAAACCAATAACAAAGAGAAAAATCATTAGAGAAGAAGAAAGTTCAATTACTAGTAAAATAGTTCTAGTACAGTGAGTATGTAGGGAGATGGGTCCAAAATGATTTTCTGGAGAAGATACACCTTCAGAACATTGTCAAAGTCACCAAAACCATATAGCTTGGTGTTAGGCATAGGTATAAGCTGGTATAAATGGTAAAGAATCCACCTGCTAATGCAGGAGACACAAGAGATGCAGGTTTGTTCCCTGGGTCAGGAAGATCCCCTGAAGAAGGAAATAGCACCCCACTCCCATATTCTTGCCTGGAGAATCCCATGGACAAAGGAGCCTGGCAGGTTACAGTCCATGGGATCACAAAGAGTTGTACACAACTGAGCGACTGAGCATACACACACACACACACACACACACACACACACACAGGTATAAGACAGCTGGAAGAGAGTAAAAACTTTCACAGTTGAGTTTTGAGAAACTTAACTGAAGACTCATGTATCAATCCTGTGAAGGTATGTGTATAAAATGACACAATTGAGGGCAAGTTAGAAAGGAACCACCATTTGGTGGATAAAATCGTGATTAGTTATCAATTTTTGGAATATATATGGCTTATTTGGAAAGACAAAAAATTATATCTGAGAAATTATTAACTGTATTTTATACCCAAAAGGATGATGTGGTTCAAAAGGAAATTTGTGTTGCCATAGTTCTTGTAAATCTGGGAGGGTTAAGGGAATTGAGGATAAGAGTAGCTTAACACCTGAAGTTAGCTATGAGCCCTTCACATATGTTATTTCCATTTAATCCTGACCACAATCACATCCTTCTGATTGGACAAAATTAGTCATATTTCTGATTTTCAATAGAGATATGACTCAAGTAATTTTTTTTTCTTTTGTAAATTCTATATGGAGAGAAGAGAGGAACTCTAAAGAAACGGAAGCCAATAGGAATTACTCACTAGAAAAAAAATGATCTTCAAAAACAATAGCAACAGCCACTTATTAGCAAGGCACTGGGGTAACTGCATATTCGAGGAGGGTTTAGGGAATTGAGAATAAGAGTAGCTAACACCAGAAGCTAGTGCTGAGCCCTTGGCATATGTTATTTCCATTTAATCCTGAACACACTTACTTCCATTTGGACAAAATAAGTCATATTTCTGATTTTCAATATAGATATGATTCATGTAATTTTTTCTTTTTGTTCTGAAGCCAATATAAATTACTCACTAGAAAAAAAGTCATCAAAAACAATAGCAACAGCCATTTATTAGCAAGGCACTTGGCTAAGTGCTCTTATACATACTATCTCACAGCACACACTATTATCTCACACAATATGTATGAAGCTGATATCCTCGCTCATATTTTACAGAGGAGGGAGCTGATGCACTGAGGAATTATGAAGATGATGGGATGTCTTTAATGCAAGTGGCAGAGCCAAGCTTCTACTCCAGCTTTGCTTAACTCCAAAATCTGCTTCTAATCCCCTGCTGTGGGTTCAATTGTATCTTCCCAAAAGGTAAGTCCCATTTCTAACTCCCAATTCCCATAAATGTGATCTTTTGGAAATAGGGTGCTTGCAGATGTAATAAAGTTAAGGATCTCACAATAAAACCATTCCGGATTTAGGATGAACTGCAATTCCAATAACTGGTGTCTTTATTAGAGAAAGGAGACTGGAGACCCACAGAGACAACGAGGAGAAACAGTGCCAAGATGGAGGCAGAGACTGGAGTGATGTCATCACAAGCCAAGGGATACCCAGGTCCACTGGAAGCTGGAAGAGGCAGGAAGGATTCTCCCCAAGAGCCTTGGAAGGTAGCTTGGCCCTTAGCTTTTGGCCTCTAGAACTGTGAAACAATAAATTCCTTTTGTTTTAAGCAACGAACTTTATGGTAATTTGATGTCGCAGCCCAAGGAAACTAACATGGCCCTGTAAAA
Source organism: Capricornis sumatraensis (assembly GCF_032405125.1). Lineage (NCBI taxonomy): Eukaryota > Metazoa > Chordata > Mammalia > Artiodactyla > Bovidae > Capricornis > Capricornis sumatraensis. The sequence continues at coordinate 115,067,027 of NC_091073.1, read as the reverse complement.
GGAATAACTTCTGTAGGTCAAAGATTATGATAAAGAGCTGAGAGGAAAGTAGAAAAAACAGCTGGTCACTCATGTTTTTAACAAGACACATTGAACTTAGGAAAAGCCTTCAGAGGAAAAATTGAATATTTAAGGACTTTTCAACCATCAACTAGAAAATCTCAACGTTAAATAGGAAGAATCTAACATTACTTTTGCTGTGTGCTCAGCTGTGTTTGACTCTTTGCAACCCAGTGGACTGTAGGCCATCAGGCTCCTCTATTCATGTAATTTTCCAGGCAAGAATACTGGAGTGGATTGCCATGTCCTCCTCCTAGGGGATCTTCCCGAACCTCTGTCTCCTGCATCTCCTGCATGTGTAGGCAGATTCTTTGCCACTTGCACCACCTGGGAAGCCCCCTAAACTTCTTTAAATGGGAAAAAATAAAAGGGACAGCCTTTATTTTATATTGTGATGTGGAATATGAATTTTATGTGCAAGATCCAACTAATCACGTAAATTTCTTTGGATCTTGTCATGAAGAAGATAATTACCCGAACTCTATCACCTTTACACAACCACATAAGATATGTTTTCTTTGTGATTTCCTTACCTAATATGTCAAAAACTCAGCAAGACCCATGAAATACTACTTATATAAATACCTCTTTATAAATAATATTGTATTGTTATGCTGCTCATTTTTTAAACAACAGAATGAGAGCTTTCTTTACAAGGAAAAACTCTATTACCATGTCTTTTCATTGCCTGCAGCTTTAAACATTTTCAGAGGCAGAAAGTATTGTAATAGCACTTTACAAATGAAGTGGTTTGTAAATCTTAAACTGCAATTTTCTCCCGAACAAAGCAACAACAACTAAGAAAATATCTCTAAGGAGAGATGAAACTGTAAAGTCTTTTATTTGGTTTTCAGATGTTGTTGGATAGGTTTTCAACAACAAAAAATCCTCCATTTAAACAGTTTCTACGTCTTTCCACCAAAATCTTTTCTTCCATATTATCTGCCCAAAATGAGAGTGAGGCTTAGCATCTCATGCCAGCTCAATTATCCAGATGCATTATTCATTTCCTTCCTGCTTATGTATTTCACAGTTTGAAATTTCCTTTTAAAAGTAAGAGTATTAATAAATAGCCATAGCTACAATATATCTCGTTTATTAAACCCCTCTGAAACAGTTAGTTCCATTAACTATACACTACTTATCTTTAATAGTATTCAGATATATTTCAGCACGTTTTATTATTTTACCTCTTAATGCTTGAAACTAAAAAAAAACCTTTACCTGATTATTATATCACTTAATATTATTGAAAATTATTTATTTATTTGAAAGTCTTAAGGAAATGCAAGTCACCTTCGATTACTAACCCCTCAGATTCCTCTGATTTTTTTTGATTCATTTAAACTTATATTTTTATGTTAAAACATAGTCTAGGGGCTTCCCAGGTGGCTCAACAGGTTAAAGAATCTGGTTGCCAATGCAGGAGATTCAGGAGACACGGTTTCTACCTCTTGGTTGAGAAGATCCTTTGGAGAAGGAAATGGCTACTCACCCCCGCATTCTTGTCTGGAAAATACCAGAGACAGAGGAGCCTGGCAGGCTACACAGTCCACGGGGTTGCAAAGAGTCAGACATGACTGAGTTAGCACATATGAATATGAAAACATAGTCTGATTTCCGTTGATCTGCCCCTGGAAATTTTGCATCCCCATCTCCAGTCTTAGTCATTCTTCTCATAGGTTCCCTGGAACTACGGTTAGTGCCAACTAAGGCTGCAGTCATCTTCATCAGGCGGTTTTAACTTAGATTTAACTGGAGCCAAGTGAAGCAGATGGCTGAAGGAGGTGAGACAAGAGGCAATAGTAGTTTCTCAATGGGAGAGTAGAATAATGAGATTATTTTTACTTGTACAGTGAGGACTCAGCACACTCTACTGAAAGAGGATAAGCTTTGCATTCATTCCAACTTATTCATAATTGCAGATTCGCTGTCTTCATGAACAGCTACTTCACTTCTGTGAGTCATTTCTTATTTGGCCTCAATATGGGAATAAGAATGTTGCTAGGATTAAATAAAATAATATAACAGCAGCACAGTGTCTAGAACCTGACACTCAGTTACATGGTGATTACCTTCTGTGAGCTCCTGCACTACCACAACTTTGCCTTTTCCTTCTGGAAAAGGCAATCCCAACAGCAAAACTGCTACAGTACAGCAGAGTGATCAGATGGCTCTATCAATCATATCTCGTGTAGAATTTATAAAGCAACAGAACTTTTAAAGACTTAAGCCAGTTGCTTTGTAATGTGTAGTAGAATCAAATCCATAGACTCTGGTCTGGAATAAGAGTCATTTTCCTATTATTTTCAAGTTATAAAAATGACAAGTCAGAAAAAAATAAAAATAAAACACTACCTCCAGAGACAGTTGCTACCTATTATTACATGGCCAAGGGCAGAACACATGCTACTATGGAAATACTTTTGATTTTGTGAATTCAGTGTCAAACTCCACTTAAGTAGTTTTGAATACAGCTACATTCAAACCAAAGCTATGAGATTGTTTGAAACAGAAGCAGCAACATAGTAAACAAGAAGAAGAATGAGAAGGAAAAGGAGTGAGAAGGGAGGAGAAAGGGGCAGAGGAGAAAAGGGAGATGAAGGGAGGAGAAGAGATAGAAAGAGGAGAAGAAGAAGTAGAAAAGAAAATACAATGTAAATAGGAATGGTTGTCTGAATTTTAAGTCATGATGATACCTTGGCAGCGTATAGCAGGGTCCACTGTGAACACATTAAAAGTTGAGTATTTTAGAAATAGCTTCTCAAAAGGAGGAAGGTAATGTTTTGAAGTCTGAAGAGTATCTAAAAATATCTGTCTCATACCTATATTTTAACAGAAAACTACATATTAAAAGAATAGAAACCAAAAGGGCAGCTCCCTGGATTATTTTCTGAAGTCATTTACTAGCTGTAAATCTCTCTAAAGTGTATGCTGAAAAATTAGCCCAATTTCCCAAGGAATAGTCTCTGAATTCCCTGAATCTCCTGCTGTTTTGCCACATTCCATCTTTAATCCAAAAAAGACAAAGGAGGAAGAAGAGGAGGCGGGAATAGAGACAGAAAAAGAAGGGGAATAAATAAAAAGGAAAAAGAGTAGAAATGATAAGAAAGAGAAGTTTTATACAAAATGTGGGTCATATTTAATGTCATTTTCTGACTGTTTACCATGTTATCCTGTTTAAACAATTCAAATGTAAAAAGTTTAACAGGATATTTGTGTTATTTATGTTTGAATTGCAGATCATTTGTGGTAATTCCTATTAACTTTTGAGTATCAGGAAAGTGGTCAGGACTATATCTCCCTATAATACATCTTTTTCCTATGGAAACAAAGTCAGATTTGATACATCACTTCAATTTACAACACTTTGTCCAGGAGTTTATCCAATCTTCATGCTAAGGATTCACTTCAATGATTTTATCCTGGCATTTTAAAGTACTCAAAAAAAAAAAAAAAAAGAAAGAAAGAAGAACTCTTGAATATCCAAACTAGCTCTAAAAAGGAGACACAGATGCCCAGAGGTCTTCCCTTAATTTGCAGAAACACAGCATCCACCTTTGAATGGTCCTTCATACCACCCGCTGTGATTAATGGGATGAAGGCTGAATTGCTAGTCCTGTAGGCCAGGGTAGCCCACAGCCCATGACATGTACCCACTGGTCCATTAAGCCTGGGGTCATCCCATTCAAGTGAGCCTGTCCTTCCCTTTAGCTGGGACTGGGTCACTGCAAGAGGAGCTAATGAATGGATGAAGTCTTGAGAGCCCCACAGAAAATCCCCAGTCTTGAGCTTCACCCACCCTATCCTGATGAATACTAGTGTCCTATGTGTTATTAGCTGTTGCATAGAAACATTCCATATTGCATTCTATTCTTAGGACTTCAAAATGCTTGTGAGAGTAAATCAACCTAGTTATTTTGACCAATTAACTTTTTAAGTCTCATCATTGGATGTTAACTTTTCATAAGACATAATTTGAAAACCGCAGCTTGGGTGTGTGATTATAACTGAAGGGCCAGTTTTTGCTATTGAGAGTCAAGTGAGTGGACTTGGAAAGAGTACCAGTGACACTTAGCAACAAGAAAACACACCAGTGGTTTCAGAATTCAGGAAAGTGTTTGCCCTGGGGGAGGTAAGTTCTGAAAGAGTGGTCAGGGGCTTTGCACCATTCAATATCACAGTTATCCAAGTCTATGCCCCAACCAGTAACTAAGAAGAAGCTGAAGTTGAATGGTTTTATGAAGACTTACAAGATCTTTTAGAACTAACACCCAAAAAAGATGTCCTTTTCATTATAGGGGACTGGAATGCAAAAGTAGGAAGTCAAGAAACACCTGGAGTAACAGGCAAATTTGGCCTTGGAATATGGAATGAAGCAGGGCAAAGACTAATAGAGTTTTGCCAAGAGAACGCACTGGTCATAGCAAACACCCTCTTGCAACAACATGAGAGAAGACTCTACACATGGACATCACCAGATGGTCAACACCGAAATCAGATTGACTATATTCTTTGCAGCCAAAGATGGAGAAGCTCTATACAGTCAACAAAAACAAGACCAGGAGCTGACTGTGGCTCAGATCATACACTCCTTATTACAAAATTCAGACTTAAATTGAAGAAAGTAGGGAAAACTGCTAGACCATTCAGGTATGACCTAAATCAAATACCTTATGATTATACAGTGGAAGTGAGAAATAGATTTAAGGGCCTAGATCTGATAGATAGAGTCCCTGATGAACTATGGAATGAAGTTCATGACACTGTACAGGAGAAAGGGATCAAGACCATTCCCATGGAAAAGAAATGCAAAAAAACAAAACTGCTGTCTGGGGAGGCCTTACAAATAGTTGTGAAAAGAAGAGAGGCGAAAAGCAAAGGAGAAAAGGAAAGATATAGGCATCTGAATGCAGAGTTCCAGAGAATAGCAAGAAGAGATAAGAAAGCCTTCTTCAGCGATCAATGCAAAGAAATAGAGGAAAACAACAGAATGGGAAAGACTAGAGATCTCTTCAAGATAATTAGAGACACCAAGGGAACATTTCACGCAAAGATGGGCTCGATAAAGGACAGAAATGGTCTGGACCTAACAGAAGCCGAAGATATTAAGAAGAGGTGGCAAGAATACACAGAAGAACTGTACAAAAAAGATCTTCACGACCCAGATAGTCATGATGATGTGATCACTCATCTAGAACCGGACATCTTGGAATGCGAAGTCAGGTGGGCCCTAGAAAGCATCACTACAAACAAAGCTAAGTGGAGGTGATGGAATTCCAATTGAGCTATTTCAAATCCTGAAAGATGATGCTGTGAAAGTACTGCACTCAATATGCCAGCAAATGTGGAAAACTCAGCAGTGGCAAAAGGACTGGAAAAGGTCAGTTTTCATTCCAATCGAAAACAAAGGCAATGCCAAAGAATGCTCAAACTACTGCACAATTGCACTCATCTCACATGCTAGCAAAGTAATGCTCAAAATTCTCCAAGCCAGGCTTCAGCAATACGTGAACCGTTAACTCCCTGACATTCAAGCTGGTTTTAGAAAAGGCAGAGGAACCAGAGATCACATTGCCAACATTTACTGGATCATGGAAAAAGCAAGAGAGTTCCAAAAAAACATCTATTTCTGCTTTATTGACTATGCCAAAGCCTTTGACTGTGTGGATCACAAGAAACTGTGGAAAATTCTGAAAGAGATGGGAATACCAGACCACCTAACCTGCCTCTTGAGAAATCTGTATGCAGGTCAGGAAGCAACAGTTAGAACTGGACATGGAACAACAGACTGGTTCCAAATAGGAAAAGGAGTATGTCAAAGCTGTATATTGTCACCCTGCTTATTTAACTTCTATGCAGAGTACATCATCAGAAATGCTGGACTGGAATAAACACAAGCTGGAATCAAGATTGCCGGGAGAAATATCAATAACCTCAGATATGCAGATGACACCACCCTTATGGCAGAAAGTGAAGAGGAGCTAAAAAGCCTCTTGATGAAAGTGAAAGAGGAGAGTGAAAAAGTTGGCCTAAAGCCCAACATTCAGAAAATGATGATCATGGCATCCAGTCCCATCACTTCATGGGAAATAGTTGGGGAAACAGTGGAAACAGTGTCAGACTTTATTTTTGGGGGGCTCCAGAATCACTGCAGATGGTGACTGCATCCATGAAATTAAAAGACGCTTACTCCTTGGAAGAAAAGTTATGACCAACCTAGATAGCATATTCAAAAGCAGAGACATTACTTTGCCAACTAAGGTCTGTCTAGTCAAGGCTATGGTTTTTCCTGTGGTCATGTATGGATGTGAGAGTTGGACTGTGAAGAAGGCTGAGCGCTGAAGAATTGATGCTTTTGAACTGTGGTGTTGGAGAAGACTCTTGACAGTCCCTTGGACTGCCAGGCGATCCAACCAGTCCATTCTGAAGGAGATCAACCCTGGGATTTCTTTGGAAGGAATGATGCTGAAGCTGAAACTCCAGTACCTTGGCCACCTCATGTGAAGAGTTGACTCATTGGAAAAGACTCTGATGCTGGGAGGGATTGGGGGCAGGAGGAGAAGGGGATGACCGAGGATGAGAGGCTGGATGGCATCCCAGACTCGATGGATGTGTCTGAGTGAACTCTGGACGATGGTGATGAACAGGGAGGCCTGGTGTGCTGCGATTCATGGGGTCACAAAGAGTCGGACACAACTGAGCGACTGAACTGAACTGAACTGAGTAATATTTCATTTCTTGGTCCAGGTCCTGTTTGCCTGAGTGTATTTACTTTGGGAAAAAGTAATCAAACTTTATGCCTATGATTTTTACACATGCCTCAATGGACATTGAGTGAAAGTCATCCAGTCGTGTCCAACTCTTTGTGACCCCATGGGCTATACAGTCTATGGAATTCTCCAGGCCAGAATGCTGGAGTGGTTAGCCTTTCCCTTCTCCAGGGGATCTTCTCATCCGAGGAATCAAACCAGGGCCTCCAGCATGGCAGGCATATTCTTTACCCACTGAGCTATCAGGGAAGCCACAGTGGACATTATATTTTAGCAAAATCTACTTCAAGAGAAGAGCTGCTTTAAGGGGGAGATGGGACTTGGGATGCGACCTGTGGACCACCTGGCACCGACACTCTGTGGGAGAGAGGTGAGGAACTTACAAAGGTAGTGTAGGGCGTTGGCTGAGGGCCCTGGGTCTAGAGCCGGATAAAACTGGATTTGACTCTGTCCTGTGGCTCCTAACTATGTTAGCAACAGGGAGAGCAATTGACGAGGCCAACGATAGAGTAAGGGGCCACACCGTGAGACTCCCTGTACAGTCAAGATAAGGATTTTGGTTTTCATTCTAAGTGTGCTGGGAAGTCCAAGAAGCTTTCATAGTATAATAGCAGAACAGGAATTGTACTCTCCTGGCAGAGAGACAACAAAATCTCTGGAAGCTTCGCTTCATGTTCTATGCAATACACATCCTTATCTTCAAGGAGAAAAAAAGACTGAATGGAATTCTGAGGATAAACCTCAAAACTGCGGCAGAAAACCAAAAGGATGAAGGAAGAGCAGAACCATGCAATCCTGAGACAGACTCTTAACATCACATTAAGAGCCTGCAAGAGCCAGCAGTAGGTTTAGAGGCAGGTGAAATGACATTTTGGGGTAAAAGAAAATTTCTTTTGCTCATGGCATCAAGAACCCTGCTTTCACTGTATCACAATTCCACCTAAAAAAAAAAAAAAAAAAGAAAAAGAAAAATCTTGGTCACTATCCTATCACTACTGTCATAGACAAATATCCAAATGAAATATTCTCTTCTCTATGCTGGCAGACACAGTAAAATCATTTACCATTATTCCTCTTCCAGATATCCATTTAATAGAAACACAAAGTTCTTGCTTGGTCATGACCACTTTTAAATAAACAGGATTTTATAACCATAATCATGGAGATTGAAATACATTGTAAAATGAGACAAAACCTCCCCCAATCTACTAGACAGTTTACTTTGAAAGAAAAAGGCACTAAGAAAATAGTAGATAACTGAAACTAACAATGAAAATGGCAATTTGAAAGCATAAAATGAAAAATACAATTTGACTCAATTTAAAAACTATATCCCTTTTTGACAATTGTAAATATTAGAATGTGTTGAGAAATCATCGTATTGAGAGAGAATGAATAAAATGGATGAAGAAATTTTGTTCGACCAGATTAACACTGTTATACCTTTAAAACAATTCCCCAGATATATAAAAAAGTTTTCCAGAGATATCAAATTGCAACTGTGTTTGCATTTCATCAAAAGAAAACCAATCATTATGTTGATTTCTGGGAACTTTGATATATGTGCTAATAAAAAAATATTATAAGAACTTGTATAAAACCCATTAGGTTCTACCTCTACAGACATAAAAAAAGCAATTTTTGTTCTAAGAGAATATGAGAAACAATTACATAATATTCTTGCTGTAATCATTAGGTATATAAAATATAAACATTGATGAAATATACTAAATCTATATCCTTTCACTGTTAAACATTGTCTCATCTTTTAATTCATAGAGGCAAGATGAACAATTTAGTCAATTAGTCTTGACTGCATATTCTTTGATCTTTCAATACAAATACAAGAATGAATCCTGACAGTCACATTTCTTTCTTTTTACATTAATTGCTGGGTAGGATCCCAGCAAGGAAAAACAAAAAATGAAAACGCTAATTTTTTGGTGTCATCACAGACAGAAAAGAAAACCTGCTTTTACATTTCCAATGTCATCACTTCACACATTAAAACTGAGTGACACCTAACACTCCAATTGCTCTTTAACTGGCAAGAATCTTGGGTATACCTTAGAACAGGCTGACCCAGAGAAATCATCAATGCGGTGTCCAAAAGACAGTCACTGTCAGAGTACACATGTGACTTTGAGCACTGGCTTTACCAGTGAGTAGTATCTTAAGAGCACTCCTAACACATTTTAAACCCATCAGAACCTCATTTTTCTGATCTATATAATATCACCAGCAACATCTACCTCCTAACAATTTTTGAACAAAAAAACAGATAACAAAAAAATGAGATAATGTGAATCTGCCTAGCAGAAAGTTGATATTACTATATAAAAAATTACTTAGCTTCTTTCCCTTGTATATGGAAAGGAACTTTAATAATATTATGGTATTATTTATTCACAATATAACTCTCAAGTGGCTGCTCTTCAAAGTGGAGTCTTGGGAACTCTACATTAAAGCCATATGATTTGAAGTAAGGTGATGCAAAATAAGTTTGTTTTTGAAAGACAGTGCACTGGATCTAGAAGATAAAAATGATGTACGTGTTTGCTAGGGCAAAATTCCATAGACTGGGCACCTTATACAACAGAGATCCATACTCCAGCTCTGAAGGCTGGAAGCCCAAGATGAAGAAGTTGGCAGGTTTGCTTCTTCCAAGGCCTCTCATTGCTATCAGACGGCCCCCTCCTCTGTGCACATCCAGGGTATCTCTGTGTTCTAATCTCCTTCTCTTAGAAGGAAAACATCAAGCTGGATTAGAGCCCACCCCATGAGCCTCATGTCATCTTAATTACCTCTATAAAGGTTCTGTCTGCAAACACAGTCACATTCTGAGGTGCTGGGGTTTAAGGCTTTAACAGATGATTTGGGGGAGGGTGCAAATTACAGGCACATAAATTATAGTGCTTGTGGGGTATAGGAAAAACTTCAGTATTATCAAATGATTTTAATCCTAAGAAGGAACACAATGATACTTTAATAGAGAAGTTTTCTCCCCTATGGAATTATTTAAGGTGAACAACAGTTCCTGTTAAATATCAATCACTATCTGTCTCCCAGCTCTTCAAAACACAAGCTTCTCCCACCCCCATTCTCTTTACTCTGAATATTTGGGATAATCTTAGATTATCACTTACAATTTATTAAAAAATAAGTTGTGTGCATTTGTGCACTACCTTCACATCAAATCTACAGTAGGTAAAAATCCCTCTTAGTATCACGTGGACATTTCAGGGATGGCCTGGCCCATGACAGCAGCTGCCCTCTCTGTTTTGGGCTGATGGTCTTTTGAGTAAGTCTTGCCATTTATTCTTTCCCTTGAGCTAAAGCTGGTCTTCTTAACCTGCCAGCTGTGAGTGTGAAGATTAGGAGAGCTTATGTTCCCCTGGACTGGAAGAAACACAAGCTGGAATCAAGATTGCCGGGAGAAATATCAAAAACCTCAGATATGCAGATGACACCACCCTTATGGCAGAAAGTGAAGAGGAGCTTGATGAAAGTGAAAGAGGAGAGCGAAAAAGTTGGCCTAAAGCTCAACATTCAGAAAACGAAGATCATGGCATCCGGTCCCATCACTTCATGGGAAATAGATGGGGCAACAGTGGAAACAGTGTCAGACTTCATTTTTTGGGCTCCAAAATCACTGCAGATGGTGACTGCAGCCATGAAATTAAAAGACGCTTACTCTTTGGAAGAAAAGTTATGACCAACCTAGATAGCATATTCAAAAGCAGAGAAATTACTTTGCCGACTAAGGTCCATCTAGTCAAGGCTATGGTTTTTCCTGTGGTCATGTATGGATGTGAAAGTTGGACTGTGAAGAAGGCTGAGCGTCGAATAATTGATGCTTTTGAACTGTGATGTTGGAGAAGACTCTTAAGAGTCCCTTGGACTGCAAGGAGATCCAACCAGTCCATTCTGAAGGAGATCAGCCCTGGGAGTTCTTTGGAAGGAATGATGCTAAGCTGAAGCTCCGGTACTTTGGCCACCTCATGTGAAGAGTTGACTCATTGGAAAAGACTCTGATGCTGGGAGGGATTGAGGGCAGGAGGAGAAGGGGACTACCGAGGATGAGATGGCTGGATGGCATCCCAGACTCGATGGACGTGAATCTGAGTGAACTCTGGGAGATGGTGATGGACAGGGAGGCCTGGCGTGCTGCGATTCATGGGGTCGCAAAGAGTCGGACATGACTGAGTGACTGAACTGAACTGAAATGTACACAAAATGGTATGTTTCCTGTGGAGATGCTTCATGTGTCTTTGCAGATCATTGAAAGGGTTTTGTGTTCTGTTCATTAATCATTCACCTACTATTTACTATGGTAGTGTTTATAGTATGTGCTGGGCACAGTTCTAAATGCTCGCAATACAGTAATTGACTACAAAACAGCAGCCATGTTCTTATAGAGTCAATGTTGTCGATCCTAAAACGGCTAGGAGGCCCTCATCTAAAGCTTAAGGTAACTTGTTATGGCTATTCTCCTTGTATTCCAAAAATGAATAATTACTGTACTATATTGCTTTACAAGTAGATATCTTCTGAGTCATTTATAAGCATTAAAACATTTTATTTGTTATCATTAAAAAGCAATTGTGGGAAATTATGTTTACTAATTCTAAAATTCTATTAAAACTATATATATATGCACACATAAATATATACTTTTATATATATTTGTGTATATATAATTATACAAAACCTGTTTTGTTTAAAATTATTTCACTACTATGCATTTCTACCTCTTAATTAAAAACAAAAATGTATATTAATTTAATATTCTTAATATGCTAGCTGTCAGAGTCGCGTTAGGCATTACTGACAAAATGGAGGCACAGCCCCAACCCCCTCTCCTCATCCCGCAGGCATGGTCCCGGGATGAAGGAGTTGGGTCTTGTGATTCTGACATGTTCTTTCCTTTCTTCAGTTGAGTTGGCTGGAAAGAATGTTAAGGTGCTTATTGTTCTTGAGAGAAGCATGAGAAAGTGCAAAACCTTCTGCAGTTGTGCCCAGAAAATAATCTATAAAGTAACCATTGACATTTGTTCAAGGATCTTTACAAAGAATGTACCAGGATGAGCATGTATGCTGCAGCTTGAGGCCATGGGAAGGGTTGTTATCTGAGACCTGTTTGTGAGGGGAATGTTTATGGCAAAGGAAGTTTGCTGAGCTTAGGGTTTAGAAATAATTACAAATAGCCAATGGCATCCCATTCCAGTACTCTTGCCTGGAAAATCCCGTGGATGGAGGAGCCTGGTAGGCTGCAGTCCATGGGGTCGCTAAGAGTCGGACACGACTGAGCGACTTCACTTTCACTTTTCACTTTAATGCTTTGGAGAAGGAAATGGCAATCCACTCCAGTATTCTTGCCTAGAGAATCCCAGGGATGGGGAAGCCTGGTGGGCTGCTGTCTATGGGTTGCACAGAGTCGGACATGACTGAAGTGACTTAGCAGCAGCAGCAGAAAACTTTTTAGGAGATAGTGAGCTTAGGATACTAGGGGCAAGCAGGATTTAGAAAGATAAAAAATAAACTGAGGGATGTGGTATATAGCCCAGACACAAGCATGAGTTGCAATGTAACTCTGGTGGAAGGGCAACAGTGATTTATGGATACAATAAATCCGGGTGAGGGGAGCTGAAAATGTAAAACCTCTAACCTAATGCGTTTGTCAAAGTATAAAAGAAGACCTGATGCTTGAAATAAACATGCAGTCCGCACCTTGAGTCAGAGGCTGCATCATTCTCCACGGACACCACTCATCTCTCCAGGCTGATTCCCTGGCTGCTGGAGCTGGACTCTGGCAGCTAGCGATTAAACAGATTTTATTACATGGAAATCTGGACTTTTATTCTTCCACAGGAGTTAGAAAATAACTTACATAGCGTAGATATTCAGCAAATGTTGGTACAAAGGGTTAGTGAGTTGGATGATAAATGAATGGGTAAATAAATGACATGATCCTCTATATAGAAAACCCTAAAGACTTCACCAGAAAATTACTAGACCTAATCAATGAATATAGTAAAGTTGCAGGATATAAAATCAACACTCAGAAATCCCTTGCATTCCTATACACTAATAATGAGAAAATAGAAAGAGAAATTAAGGAAACAATTCCATTCACCATTGCAATGAAAATAATAAAATACTTAGGAATATATCTACCTAAAGAAACTAAAGACCTATATATAGAAAACTATAAAACACTGATGAAAGAAATCAAAGAGGACACTAATAGATGGAGAAATATACCGTGTTCATGGATTGGAAGAATCAATATAGTGAAAATGAGTATACTACCAAAAGCAATCTATAGATTCAATGCAATCCCTATCAAGCTACCAGCGGTATTTTCCACAGAGCTAGAACAAATGATTTCACAGTTTGTACGGAAATACAAAAAACGTCGAATAGCCAAAGCAATCTTGAGAAAGCAGAATGGAATGGGAGGAATCAACCTGCTTGACTTCAGGCTCTACTACAAAGCTACAGTCATCAAGACAGTATGGTACTGGCACAAAGACAGAAATATAGATCAATGGAACAAAATAGAAAGCCCAGAGATAAATCCACACACATATGGACACCTTATCTTTGACAAAGGAGGCAAGAATATACAGTGGAGAAAACAAGTTCACATTTAGAAATAAAGCGTTTTAAAAGCTGAACTCCTTTACAATTATACATACAAAGGTATACAAACTAGAAATTCCAGGACACCACTTTATGAAAGAAACACAATTGAAAACCATCCCCTACAGGCAGCATGTTTGTTTTTAGCCAGTTCTTTTTCAGCAAACTCAGATCCCTATAAAAAGTCTCATATAGATGGAGGAAAGGAACCATCTAGGATTTCCCTCATATTAACATTCCCTATTATGTAAACAGAAGCCATAAAATCTTGGTAATATTGGGTCACCTTCCCTCCACAGTGCATTTCTTGAACCTAGGGGACTTTGTTCAGCTTAAAACAAAACAAAACAAAAACAGTGTAATCATTGGGCTACCTACTAAGCCACATACAAGGGTCTTGAAGCAGGAGCATCCAGTGGGGCAAAAATCCCACTTCTAGACTTGAATAATTTCCTTTTTTCTACAAGATGAAGTATAGCATAGAATTTTTAAGGAATAAAATTGAAGTGTAGCAAAAATTGTTGGAGTCATGTTCAGATTGATTGAATTGATTGACTTTAATTGATTGTGTTAATTCACTAGGTGGTTTTAGGTAATTAGATGATAGAGGCCAATAGGCCTAAAGAGATGCTATTAAAATTTTCCAGAACTCCTTTATTTTTTAATGTAATAATTGCAGTAGCCTAAAGGAATAGGAGACACAGCAATAATAAACTATTAAGTTGACAAGTGATTGCCAATAGGAATTCCTAAACCAAAGTCTGGGCAGGCTACTCTTAGGTAAGAAATGTCCATTACTCACTTGCACTCATACAAGAGGACCATCTGCTCTTTCATGGTATCACTTGTCTCTTTGCAAAGAAAAAAATAAAAGCAGCCTTTAGGGGTGGTAAGCCTGATGTTCTGGACTAATTATAAGTTAGATAATTAGGTCTTGCTTGGCTACATTTCCCAAGTAGTTTTATCTAAATTTCCTGTCTAACCCCTATACCTTAGTTTTATTTTCTACTCTTAACTCTTGCCAAGAGCTGTGATGCACCGTTAATCCAGCCCTTGGTTTGGGAGCAGATCTGGGGACTGTGCCATCCCATTGGTGGGCTAAATGATTCCTGACAACAGTGGGTTGCTATCCTTCAGGCAGTGATGGAGACAGAGACTCTGAATCTGGTTTATAAAGTACAAAGGGTCCTTGAAGAGGGGAAGGTTAAATTTATTGTGCAAAGGGTCTGATATTGTATTATATTATAGAAATCAGACTGGGGGTTGTATACTTGATTAATACATGTGCCATATGTGTATTATACAAAATATCTTGACAATTAGTATTGATGTTTTTTTTAAGAAAGGATTGACTGGCCTTTCTGGCAAACCTACAAGAACACCAGGACTAAGGTGCATCTCCCAAGAGTTAAGAAGTTGGACCACTTAGGGAGCCTTGGTACTTTTTACTAGTGACACAGATGTGAAGGATAGATGGCTTTGGTGACTGGCATGTAACTCAAACCCTCCATGAGTTGAGTGTTTCAGAATGGTGCAGGCTGGTAGACTAGAGGGTGACTGCTTCAGATCAAAAAGCAGTGACAGGGAAAGCAGCTGGATTGGGAAGGTCAGAGTAGAGGAATCTTCTTCAAATCTGGTTCGAAGCACACTACCACCAAATTCTACTATGAAATAGCTCAGTGAGGCTACTCTCGTCAGCATGGACTGTGGCTTAAAGTGGGGAACTGAACTTTACTGAACTGGGTCCAATAATTCTGGTTCCAGAAATAAAAATATACAACTTAAAGTTACAAAGCAAGAACGTTAGTTTAGAAGAGTCACAGAAAGATGGCATTATATTCTCTAAAAATTACATTAAATATGTTATGAAAACACTTGAGTTCTTGAGACAAAGAAAAACACTTGAAACCACAGAAGTTTGGGGTTGGGTTAACAGATACATTATATCTAAGATATGGCTGGGAGAGGAGGGCAGAGGAGGGCAGGAAAGGGCGGCAGGGAGACACATACATACGTCATTAGGAAGTAAGTTTAGGACAGGTTTATAGCCACCACAAACAGGGCAGCAGACCCTTGAAGGCAGAGGTCTGTATATCAGTACTTATCTTAACATACATGTTTGCTGTGGGGAGGCAGATATGAAGATGCTGACAACGTAACAACGTACTTGAATCTGCTCCATAGCTTCCTCAACAAAGACCTTAATGAAGGATACTTTCAGTGCTAATGTTAGGTACGATGTGAATTCAAATACGATGTGAATTCAAAGGCTCACCAGGTTCCTACCCTCCTCCTTCCCTCTGGGAAGACGATGTTTAAAGCACCTTTAATAGGAAACCGCTGCCTTAAGGAATCAGGTCTTACTCATTTTTTAATCACCTAGAGAAGTTAGCTTAGTACCTTAAAAAGAGCAGGAGATCAATAAATGTTAATTCAGAGAATGAATGGGAAAAAAAATGAAGGGATGAGGAACAATTTCAAAGTTAAGCCTGAAGACTTTAAAAAGCAAAACAATATATTCAAGGTGGTACAGTGACTTAAACCTTTTTATAGTAAAACTTAACTAAGTAACAAAAACAAAATATTTGGCAGCAGAGACTTTGCAGTATCTCTAGTGAGGATTTCAAAGTCAGACAATATAAGCAGTAGGTCTCATATGAGACTGGGAAGACAGCAACAGTAAGGGGGAGATGTATGGACTCTGGGATGACAGAGTAATCAAAAAATGAGAGCACCAAAACTTGCTCCTCTGGATAAGCAGTTGATCAGAAAACAGACAACTACAGGAGGAGAAAGTTCTCCATTAAAAGAAAAAATGCACAAAATGAAAAAATGAATTGCAAAAGACAGACTTCTTTGAATAATCTTCATAAGAGCTGGCCTCATACACAACAATTTTTGCATAAAATAAAGTGTTCAGAGGGGCTTGTCTGGTCCTGAGCAACATGGCATAACTCATCTGACCATTGCTGCTTTGCATGACACAGGCACATGATTATTTTTTAGACAAGTGGCATAGTTATTATGAAATCTATGTTACAATGCATGAATTTAAATATTATTTTATATTCTGAGGACATCCAGGTGGGCTCTCAGGAGAAGTAATGAATCAGAAGATAGAAACCTATTTTTAATATTTGCAAGCACTGAGAATATATCCGTGCTTTGTTATTCTGTTTTCTACCTCATTTCAGTTTCTTTGTTATTCTTTCAAAGCAATCTTTTAGGGAAAAAAGGCATTATGCAAATTTAGCATCAAGAGATATTACATCACCTCATTAGGCAACATCCTGGTAGGTTTCAGGAGTTAAAATAAAATTCATTCCATTCTTTCCTTTTCCTTCCCAGGGGTAAATCTACTATAAGTCTTGAATTTAATATATCTGGCTACAAATTAATTGTACTAGTCTCTAGTCATTGTCATTTGTAGTCCTTGTGTTATTTTTATTATCACAAGATAGCTTTCCAGTGGAACTCCATGCAAACACATGGCTTGCCTTTTGTATTTTCAGTGAGAGCACACAGATAGATAATAAGGTTTATTCACCCCAATGGTTTCTCCATCTTGGTAGTGTTTGTTATCACAGAATCTTCCAGGGAGTACATGTTTTCATTTGTCAAAAGAGGGTTTTTTTTGCTGAGCAAGTATTTCTTCATTTTCGCAGTCAATTCCAAACTGGAAGTGTAATATGAAGAAAATGATCAAAATATCTATAAAAGCTACTAAGAAATAAAGTACTATATCTGCATATTCCATTTGCTCTCCATGGGGAGCCAAAATTCAAGTTTCCTAGCAATGAATGTAAACATCTCTATCAATGTCATTCCCCCCTACTCCAGAACTGAAGAAAACATCATTAAGGATTTAGTTATATGTAGGACACGTCTTTAAGTCTACCCAAATTTTCCTTTTCTTTGTCTCTCCTATCCTTTGGAAAGGAAATTCAGTTATCCACGTGCAATAATGCATCATTAGAAACATTTTTCTGACAAAAAGATAGGATTGGAAAGGACTTAAGAAATCATCTATTGTCTTAGGTTGTCAGTATTGGGGTCTTGTGGGGGGGGGGGCGGTTCCTGAAGAATTTTGAAAGTAAGATTGGCTTCTGAGTTTAAATAAAATATCAACATTTAAAGGATTGGAACAAAATTATTACAAAGAGTATAAACGGCTTGCAGGCAAGCATAACATGACTGCATGTATTAGCAAAGCTAAATAATAGAGCAGTGGTCTCCAAGTTTTTGGCACCAGGGATTGGCTTCATGGAAGACAATTCTTCCACGGACTGGAGTAGGAGGGGATCATTTCATGATGATTCAAGTGCATTACATTTATTGTGCACCTCAGTTCTATTATCTACTCCTCCTCAGGTCATCAGGCTCCTAGAGGTTGGGAACTCCTCAGATCCTAGAGGTTGGAAACCCTTGTAATAAAGGACAGGATTAGAAGAAGCTGGAAAGATAGGTCAGTATGGAGGCAAAAGCATGGTGAGAAATATGAACTTTATATCATACTAAAGTCAACATTGTAAAAACTAAGACCATGGCATCCAGTCCCATCATTTCATGGCAAATAGATGGGGAGAAAATGGAAGCAGTGGCAGATTTTATTTCCTTGGGCTCCAAAATCATTGAAGACGGTGACTAAAGTCATGAAATCAAAAGGCACTTACTCCTTGGAAGAAGAGCTATGACAAACCTAGACAGCATATTAAAAAGCAGAAGCATTACCCTGCCTACAAAGGTCTGTCTAGTCACAGCTATGGTTTTTCCAGTAGTCATGTATAGATGTGAGAGTTGAACCATAAAGAAGGCTGAGCGCCACAGAATTGATGCTTTTGAATTGTGGTGCTTGAGAAGACTCTTGAGAGTCCCTTCCATTGCAAGGAGATCAAACCAGTCAATCCTAAAGGAAATCAACCCTGAAAATTTATTGGAAGGACTGATGCTGAAGTTGAGGCTCCAAACCTTTGGCCCCCTATGCAAAGAGCTGACTTATTGGAAAAGACTCTGATGCTGGGAACAATGGAAGGCAGAAGAAGAGGATGAGATGGTTGGATGGCATCACCAACTCAATGGACATGAGTTTGGACAGACTCTGGGAGATAGTGAAGGACAGAGGAGCCTGGTCCAGTCCATGGGATTGCAAAGATTCAGACACAACTGAGTGGCTGAACAACAGTGTAAGGAAGAGGGCTCCATGGTCCAAAGATTGTCTATTCTCTTTAACTCTCAAATCATAATTTCCTCCTCCTGCTCTGGCTCCATGCTCGAGAAGCAGTTGTCTGATTCTAATTTGGTTCCTCACATGGTAACCCTCCATGGGGAAGTTTGGCAGGGCAGAGAACACAAGTGTCCAGTAACTTGAGCATTCCATTTTTCATTACAAATCGATCCACTGGTATCCCAATTTACAACTTGGCCCTCCACATACCTTGCCAGCATCGAATGTGCCGGCCAGTCCATCCTATACCATCGGCAGTCAATCTTCTAGCTGTAAATTAATATAATTGCATTTTGATTGCGATCTCAGTCCCACAGACTCTGATTATATTTGAGATCAAACTAGAGTGTGCGGATAAATCAAGTTCTATCACAAGAATCTGACTTTGAATCGCAGAAAACTCATTAAGGTAATGTCAGATATCTTGAGAGACAGCCTTCACGACTTCTCTGCGTGATCTAATTTCAGCTCCAAGAATTTGATGGAGCAAGCTAAGTTTCTTTTCCTTCCTGAAACTTCTATGCATAGGCAAGCATTTCATCTATAGTATTCTAAGAAGCTGCTTCAGATAAAATCTCCACTGAATCCTTTCTAATATAAATGAAACTCAGTTTCTTTTTCTACTTTCTCATTAAAAATGAAACTTCCAAGACTATTCAATATTATTTTTATTTTCTCAAGGACTTCTTTTTTATAGGCTTTTCAAACCAGGGTCTCCTGCATTGCAGGCAGATTCTTTACTGTCTGAGTCACCAGGAAAGCCCTTCTCCTACATATATAACTCAAATTATATTTTTCTTCTTCAGATCATTTGTGCTTTCTTTCTCTGCAACATGCCTACACATATTTTATACATTTTGCCTGAGCTACACTGTCCCTGTCTTAAGGTGATACTGAAGACAGTGAAGTAAAAGTTTCTCAGTCATGTCCGACTCTTTGCAACACCATGGACTATATAGTCCAGGGAATTCTCCAGGCCACAATACTGGAGTGGGTAGCCTTTCCCTTCTCCAGGGGATCTTCCCAACCCAGGGATTGAACCTAGGTCTCCCAAGTTGCAGGCGGATTCTTTACCAACTGAGCCACAAGGGAAGCCCAAGAATACTGGAGTGGGTAGCCTATCCCTTTTCCAGTGGAAATACTCAAGACAGGATAATAGCTATTCTGAGTGGTAGTAGAAAAACTGATTTAAAATTTGGGGGTTATGTATTCTTATCCCAGATGATTTTAAATTTTATATTTGGTCTATACTACTTTAGTATTTATCTCCCATATTTGACCAAAGCCTACCCCTCCCCACTGAATATATCTCTGTTTTTGCTAGAACACTCTAGCTTCAGCTATATAGTATCAAGTTATGCTTAGTTTTAATTTTTCCTCCTCTGTCACTTCAATCTTACATTCACTTACAGTTATCAATTTAGTAAATTACAGCCATCTTTTAGCTATCTCCAGCCTTATTATTTTCCCCACAAGTGCCGTTTTCAACTTTAATAGCAGACACCTATCCCATATAAGAAATTTGATTCGTTTGCATTTCAAATAAGTTCCATATATTGTTAGTTTTCAAGCAGTCTGTGACATATGGTACAGAAGCCTATCAGAAATCATCAGTTTCTCATTTGAGGGACAGTTTGATGCAGGCATTCAAGTTGGGTAGGTTATTTTAGAACCACAGAGGCTTCGTGTGTGTGTGTGTGTGTGTATACAAGTGTACTATTTATGTGTTTAAAACACATATAGATACATTACATTATTACAGCGACATGCACTGGTACAACCCAATGGATGAAAAAACATGCATATATATATATATCGCTGCAGTGGGTGCTTTGATTAATCTGAGAAGCATCTATTTCAAGATTGGAAAGAAGAGGAATAATAAACTGCCAAAGGACGGAAGGAGGAAGACGCCAAAGTCATTGATTATCTTGTCATTTCAACATCATTTTTAGAGTACATTTTTAGATATTGATTACTCATATCTAAAAAAATAATGCTAAAATAATAAAAATAAGAATGCTAAAATAATCCAAAGACAAATATTCATCTTAAAATCATCTACTATATTTATTTGCCACTTTTTCCACCTTTTGTTAGTTTGTATAAGATATGGGTGTGCAGTGATTCCCAAATTCATACCCTCTGTGACAGTCTACAAGACCTCTGTGCAATGACTACTCACTCGGGAAGAACACATTTCTTCTCTGCTCACCATTATTTCATTAATACTTCCATTTTTACATGAAAACCTTTTACATTATTCTATCAATTCTCTTTGTGCAAACTCGTGACTGGTTAATAGAGCTGAAACCTCTGTCTGCGCATGGTTATATACTAAGCTTCATTTGAGAGATCTCATAATACCAATTCTCACGACCTTGTTGCCCTGATCACCTTACTGTTTTGATGTTTGGAATGAAACAAGAGAAAAACTTTTACTTTCTAGATCCCTTTACATGTATTCTTCAAAGAAGAAAGATGCCTTGATCTTAACATTGGGGCTAACTAGATTAATATGATTTTATAAAAATTACAAGATACTAAAAGTATAATCAATGGTCTGGCTGGACATAACTGCAGAGTGGGCTGTTAGCTCTAGTTGTTTTCCTTGTTCTCTCTAGTGTCACTCTCCCTCCTGTTACTTAGTGTGGAATCACCTTCCCTGGTCCTCTCTTACTAAGATTGAACTGAGGGTCATTTTATTATTTTGACAGAAAACAACTCCTTATCTTCAGAGAACAAATCTGTACATCTCTGGGGGTTGACTATTCTGCTCACGCTAGTGTCCTAGGGCACACCCTCAGCCCCTGCCCACCCACTGGCAGTCTTGGTCATCTCTGTCTCTCCTCATTCTAACAGGGATTCTGAGCAATCTGTCAACAACAAATTAATAAGAGAACACAGTGTCAGGCAGGTCATGTGCTGTAGGCTTAGGAATATGAGTTTATTCTGCAACGATAAAAAGAAAGGAAATGTCAACATATTGTTTTCATATCTTATGTGTGAAAAAGTGTGGATAACCTTTTGCAACATTTTTGTATTTCATCAATATACAATTCGCCTGTTCTATTTGAAACACTTTGATATTAAAAACATGAAAGTCAAGTGCTCTATAGAAAGACAGCCCTGTTTTTCTTTCTTTTGTGTAAGACCTTTTTCAATACAGTTCCAAACAAATTGTCATCTAAGCTATATTATTGTAATATACTTGTCAGGTCCAAATCAGAGATATTGAAAATGAAAAGGTAGGATTTCAAAATGAAGGTTTTGCAGCTCTTATAAATGTCTCTTTTGGCCTACTGCTTAACAAAAATGCTTCAGCCTTCATCTTTAATTATGCTAAAAGCACCCAGTAATTCTGCAATCTAGAAAAAATTGCAAAATTTATAATTAATTAGCATATCAGGGGCCCCGTTTTACTTTTATCTTCCCTTCTCTCTCCCCTATCTCTCTCCCTTCCCCTACTATTTATCTTTTCCTTCCCTTCCCCTCTGCCTTTAAACTTTTTGGTAGAAAAATACATGATTTCTAGAGGTATGTAAGCCAAGATTTTAATCTCTGGTGAGTTAATTAACACCTCTGAAGTTAAGTTTCTTCAGTTATAAAATAAAAACAGTGACATATACAAAATTTTGGGGGCAGAAGACTAAACGAGCCAATACATATAAATGATCATGGTAAATGCTCAATACTAATGCCATTTCCCTTCCATTTATGTCATTATCTAATTTGGAGATAATTATTTTAAGTATTATTCATCCAACCATGTAGCTAACAATATATTTAGCCTGAACTCCAGATCCAATACTACGAGAAAAAAGAATCATCATTTTAAGAAGATTTAAGATATCAGGTTGCGGTCAAAGAGGCTGTGGCATTCCTAGTCAATTAACAGCCTGCAATAATTATTCACCATCATAAAAACTACCAGTTGCTGGTTTTGGTGAAAAATATGCAAACACAACTGCTGCTGCTGCTGCTAAGTTGCTTCAGTCGTGTCCGACTCTGTGCGATCCCATAGACTGCAGCCCCCCAGGCTCCCCCGTCCCTGGGATTCTCCAGGCAAGAAC
Source organism: Capricornis sumatraensis (assembly GCF_032405125.1). Classification (NCBI taxonomy): domain Eukaryota; kingdom Metazoa; phylum Chordata; class Mammalia; order Artiodactyla; family Bovidae; genus Capricornis; species Capricornis sumatraensis. The sequence goes on along the minus strand of NC_091073.1, from coordinate 115,044,252 downwards.
ACTGGAGTGGGTTGCCATTTCCTTCTCCAATGCACGAAAGTGAAAAGGGAAAGGGAGGTCGCTCAGTCGTGTCCGACTCTTAGTGACCCCATGGACTGCAGCCTACCAGGCTCCTCCACCCATGGGGTTTTCCAGGCAAAAGTACTGGAGTGGGGTGCCATTGCCTTCTCCAACAGGCTAATAGAAACCAGCTGCTATTTGAGTGAAGTTAGAGAAGCTTTGCCACTCACTGGTGGGAAAATATATACAGACTTAGAAATGAAACTTACCTATGATTTCATTCATATGTAGTTCCAGAAAAATTAGTTCTTTTAATTTCATTTCTCTGAACTTCTTCAACATTACCTTTAAGGTAATGGGATTTGATTCAATTGTGGGTCAACAACAAGAATGCAAAATAATGTAGAAAGGGTGATAGAAGTATTCTGCAGCTTTTCTAAGGTTATGGATATAGAATGTTCTTACTTGGACCAGTGGAGATGCTTCCTCTAGGCAGAAGTCCAAGTGGTAAATGAGTTTATAATGCCATATCCCCTATGGATACATGACAACCTGGTTGAAATGTGGAACAGAAGTACCTACAGTTCTTTTTTTCCTAAAACTATACAGAGAACAGGAAAATTGTTTCTTTGACTTATCGTCCTGACTGAAGTTGACCTATTCGATTCATTTACATTGTTATTGCTATAACTGTATAAATTGATACTTCATTTGGCATTTTGATTCCAAGATCAAATGTACCCTCATCGAAAACAGAGAGATATGAGAATGAAATATTCCTCGACACCTCCAAAGGTCAATCTTACCTGTCTATGATGACATAGAGAGGCACATATTGCACAGCTGAGGGCATAAGCCACTGATACTCCAGAATGTCTCACTTGTTCACTTAAAAAATAATCTCCACTGGCTGTGATGATTTATGTATCAGTTTACTTAGGCTAAGGTGCCCGGGCACTCAACTAAACTCTAGTTATGCCATGTAGGTATTTTATAGAAATCATCAAAGTCTGTTATCAACTGACTACATAAAAGAAGCCTGCTAGATAATCTGGACTGGCTGATTCTATCAGGTGAAAGAGCTTAGAATAAAGCTGAGTCTTCCCTGAAGATGGTCTATCTGTGGATAGCAGATTCATCTCCTCATTGAGACTTCCAGTCTGCCTCCCCTGACAATGCCTAACTTTAGACGTACTAGCCAGGTCCTACTATTATGTAAACTCATCTCTTCCAGTAAATCTCTGAAATATGTATTTTTACTTTTTGTTTCTCTGGTTGATCTTGGACTGACACACTGGACAACAGAACTCGAAACCCTTATCTCCTATTTGTAAGCTTCTCTGAGTAATTCCTGACCTTCCCTTCAGATGTATGCTTTGTAAACAAAGGAGGAGGAATTCACTAATGAAAATACACAAGTCAAAAAATTTTAAACTATTATGAATTCTAAATTTATTCAATCTTTCATCCAAGATGTATCATTAAAGTCCCTTCAACATCTAGGTCATATACAAAATGACTTGCTTTCATTATTATATCATTTCAGTCTATATTTTAAGGAAAATGTTACCTTAAAAACTATTATCTTTGTCTTCCTTGTATTCTCACAGCATCCAGCAAAGTATTTTGTATTCAGTGAATGTTTGCTGAAGACATGACTAATTCCTCAATAATAGTCTAGATATTTTCAAGATATTTTTATAGTAAAATTCTCTTTTTATTCCATATCTTGTTTAAGACAAGTATTTTGAATGGAGCTGGAGGAATCAGGCTCCCTGACCTCAGACACTACGACAAAGCTACCACAAGGTTCATAGCAACACTACTTACAATAAACAAGACATGGAAACAACCTAAGTGTCTATTGACAAATGAATGGATAAAGAAAATGTGGTATATATACACAGTGGGATATTAATTAATCATAAAACAGTGAATAATGCCATTTGCAGCACCATGAATGGACTCAGAGATTATCATATTAAGTGAAGTAAATCAGACAGAGACAAATATAATATCGTTTATAGAGGGAATCTTAAAAAAATGATATAAATGAACTTATTTACAAAACAGAAATAGACTCACAGACATAGAAAAGAAGATTATCATTATCAAAGAGGATAGTGGGGGTAGGGATGGAAGAGATAAACTATGAGTTTGGAATCAACACATACACACAACTATATATAAAATAGATAATCAACAAGGACCTACTGTATAGCACACGGAAATATCTTGTAACAATCTATAATGGAAAAGAATGTGAAAAAGAATATATATGTGTGTATAACTGAACCACTTTGCTGTACCCCCAAAACTAATAGAAGATTGTAAATTAACTATACATTAGCTAAAATGATTAATACAATCATAATTTATAAAATGTAGCCAATTAGGTTTATCCTCACCATATGTTATTAAAATGGATAATTTTAAAGATAGTATACAATGAAAAAGCTTATGCTTTAAATACATGAAGAGATAATTCTCAAATTTTAAGTGATATAGGATAATTTCAAAGTTCTCATTCATTTCTATGATATTTATTAAAAATGAAGCTAAATGCAGCTGTGTGCGTGTGGAGTTACACACACATAAGCACTCACAAAGTAAAACTGGCAGCAATAAAAACAATCTTTATGAAGTTATAGAATGTTCTTCAAAATCTCACCTGAAAGTTCAAAATGTGGGCAACTTGAAATGAGCACATTTTTAGTGGAAGTCAGACAGGCTACCCTCAGTAAATCTGACCTTAAGATTAATTTATTAATCAGAAATATTAGACTTGACCCAAGACCCTTTAACAAAGAGTATTTCTAATCATAAACAGAAAAAGTAAAGGCCAAGAGAGAAAATGTTCTCTCATGGTGGTTGAAGAGATGGGGTGAGTTCCAACAATACTGCATGTTCACACTTTCTTAATATGTCAGAATAAAAAGGTTCATAATAGAATAGATTTGCCTTTGAACTCCAGCTTGCGCACTTCCAGCTGTAGTAACATGCAGTGAGTTTATTCAGCTCTCTGAGTCTTGTTTCTTACAAAACAGAGAAAGTAAAACCTACTTTGCATAACTTTGAGAGTTAAATGGGATATAATGTCTATGACCGTATTGGCCAATAGAATTTAATGGAAATCTCCACCCTTTCCTTTATCTCCTTTCTCAGAGCAGGTGTTCATTCTTTGCAAGGCAAATTCCGTACTCTGTTCTTTTCCTCCTGGGACCTACTGCCTTTTCTGTCTTATCTTTAGCTGCATCCTCTCCTTTGCCTCCCACATTTATAAGCCAACTCATAACTCCCTTATTCTTAAAAATCCCAAACCTTCTTAGGCTCTGCCTTCCAATTAAGCAGTACTTCTGTACTTAGCAATCCCTTTACCATGGAAAATTTTTTTAAACTTTCATTTGCTCTTTCCTTTTCCCATTTATTCTTCAGCAGCTCGCTCCACTCACCAGACAACACAGACATGAAACTCCAGTGGCCTCACTACAGCCAAAGCCAGGGGCTGACTTCCTTTCATGATGTTTTCCCACTGACCATATCTAAGTTCTCCTGTTTTTGTTTTTAACTTGTTGATTGTTAAACACACATTTTCTTTGGCTTCCCCATTTTAAGGCTTTTCTAATTTGATTCTCTTTCTACTGCTCTGATCATGACTTTTGAGTCCCTATATTTAGCAGAATCCTCTCTTTGAATCACTTTTCAAACTAGCATTTTCTTTCTTTCTATTGGTTTCCTGCTTCTCCATTAACTTCTCTGAGTCATCTTGTGAAGGCTTGACAACTTTCTTAGTCATTCACTTTACCATTATTCCTGGGAACATGGGAAGACCATTTTCCCTTCCTTAAAGTCACTCCACGTATATGCAATCACAGATCCATCTAAATTTAAAAAAAAAAAAATTCCTCTCAATTCCCAGTGAGCCTCCTAGTCAGTCTCACCTGTACTCCTGTGACATTATGCAAGATAATCTCATCACACAAACTCTGCCCTTCTTGGATTCTATCCTCCATGTCAGAGCCAGAATTCTCCTACTTACAATGATTCCATTCCAGTGGAACCCTTAGCATCACACAGAGACTCTGGACTGATCTCAGCACCCTTTCCTCTCTTTCTCTCTTTCCCTAGGTTCTCTGCTGCAGCCACTCCGCGCTCTCTCATTTCCTTCCAACTACTGTGTTCCCGGGCCTGCATCTCAGAATCGTACCCATTCTCACATCTCAAAGCAAGAAGTCCACCTGCCAGTTTTTCTTAGTTAACATGTATGCCTCTTTCACATCTCAGTCTACACATCATAATCTCTGATACACAAGAAACAGAACACCTTTGTGGACTGATTGTCTCACAGTTATTCCAGCTGAGACTGATCAACTCCTCCACACTGCTGAAACAGGCTTTTACTTTCCCCTGTGGTCACTAGGTCTCTTTTAACTACAGGATTCTCTAACGAAGATGCTAGTTGCCTGGGTTTAGAACATTGCTAGCTTTAATTTTCTATTTTACCTTTTAGTTATTACTAATTTCTTTGCCTGTTTCATTTAATTGTATCCTCCAGTCTCAGTACAATTATTTAACACAATGATTAATTAGAAAAATGATTAATCTTTTGATTAACATACTGACTAGTCACAATAAATCTCATTCATGGAAAACACCAGTCTTTAGTTGCAGTTGAGCGATGTTTTATCTGTGTTGTTTCAAAAGCTAAACATCATAGTATCTTATAAATGCATATCACAAACAGTAAATTCACTTTGGAGAAGACTCATGAGAGTCTCTTGGATGTCAAGGCGATCAAACAACCCCAAAGGAAATCAACCCTGAATATTCACTGAAAGGACTGGCGAAGCTGAAGTGTCAATACTTTGGCCACCTGGTGCAAAGAGCCGACCCATTGGAAAAGACACTGATGCTGGGAAAGAACGAAGGCAAAAGAGAAGGGAGCTTCAGAGGATGAGATGGTTGGATGGCATCACCAACTCAATAGACATGAGTTTGAGCAAACTCCAGGAAATAGTGAAGGACAGGGAAGCCTGGTGTGCTGCAGTTCATGGGGTTGCAAAGAGTCGGACACAACTTAGCAACTGAACAACAACAGCCAAACTTTAGAATTTTTTCTGAAACTAGGTTATAAGTTACAAAGCCAGAGTCAGGCTCTTTCATGTGTATCTCTGTTAGTTGCTCAGTCATGTCCGACTCTTTGAGACTCCTGGGACTGTAACTCGCCAGGCCCCTGTGTCCATGGAAGTCTCCAGGCAAGAATACTGGAGTGAATTGCCATTTCCTTCTCCAGGGAAAATTCCTGACCCAGGGATTGTACCTCGGTCTCCAAAATTGCAGGTGGATTGTTTTCTGCTGAGGCATCAGGGAAGCCCTTTCTTGTGTTTCAGATGACACCAAATCACAGAGCAGTAACACCAAAGTATACTGAATTTTATGCACCTTTACGGCCAAAAATTGTGAACATAACTCCTTCCCAATAGAAACAAAATCTAACAGTAAACTATTCAGAAGGGTGAATAATTTATATTTCTTCTTTCTAAAAAATAAAGTATAGAACTATGACCTATGAGAACAAAACTACATTACACAATGAAAAGAAAGGAGCACTGGGAACCAATGAAAACAACACTAAATATAGTCATAAAAATAGAAAAAGCACATCAACTTTATATCTCCATAATTAAATAAATATTTATATATGTAGGGAATACGTCAGCAGAAAATGCTACATTAGAAAGTATAACTTTTGTAAAATAAGTACATGACATGAGGTTTGTGACATTGTACAGGAGACAGGGATCAAGACCATCCCCATGGAAAAGAAATGCAAAAAAGCAAAATGGCTGTCTGGGGAGGCCTTACAAATAGCTGTGAAAAGAAGAGAGGCGAAAAGCAAAGGAGAAAAGGAAAGATATAAGCATCTGAATGCAGAGTTCCAAAGAATAGCAAGAAGAGATAAGAAAGCCTTCTTCAGCGATCAATGCAAAGAAATAGAGGAAAACAACAGAATGGGAAAGACTAGAGATCTCTTCAAGAAAATTAAGAGATACCAAGGGAACATTTCATGCAAAGATGGGCTTGATAAAGGACAGAAATGGTATGGACCTAACAGAAGCAGAAGATATTAAGAAGAGGTGGCAAGAATACACGGAAGAACTGGACAAAACAGATCTTCACGACCCAGATAATCATGATGATGTGATCACTAATCTAGAGCCAGACATCTTGGAATGTGAGGTCAAGTGGGCCTTAGAAAGCATCAGTACGAACAAAGCTAGTGGAGGTGATGGCATTCCAGTTGAGCTGTTTCAAATCCTGAAAGATGATGCTGTGAAAGTACTGCAGTCAATATGCCAGCAAAACTGGAAAATTCAGCAGTGGCAAAAGGACTGAAAAAGGTCAGTTTTCATTCCAGTTCCAAAGAAAGGCATGCAAAAGAATGCTCAAACTACCGCACAATTGCACTCATCTCACATGCTAGTAAAGTAATGCTCAAAATTCTCCAAGCCAGGCTTCAGCAATACGTGAACTGTGAACTTCCTGATGTTCAAGCTGGTTTTAGAAAAGGCAGAGGAACCAGAGATCAAATGGCCAACATCCGCTGGATCATGGAAAAAGCAAGAGAGTTCCAGAAAAACATCTATTTCTGCTTTATTGACTATGCCAAAGCCTTTGACTGTGTGGATCACAAGAAACTGTGGAAAATTCTGAAAAAGATGGGAATACCAGACCACCTAACCTGCCTCTTGAGAAATCTGTATGCAGGTCAGGAAGCAACAGTTAGAACTGGACATGGAACAACAGACTGGTTCCAAATAGGAAAGGAGTACGTCAAGGCTGTATATTGTCACCCTGCTTATTTAACTTATATGCAGAGTACATCATGAGAAACGCTGGCCTGGAAGAAACCCAAGCTGGAATCAAGATTGCCGGGAGAAATATCAATAACCTCAGAAATGCAGATGACACCATCCTTATGGCAGAAAGTGAAGAGGAGCTAAAAAGCCTCTTGATGAAAGTGAAAGAGGAGAGCGAAAAAGTTGGCTTAAAGCTCAACATTCAGAAAATGAAGATCATGGCATCTGGCCCCATCACTTCATGGGAAATAGATGGGAAAACAGTGGAAACAGTGTCAGACTTTATTTTTTTGGACTCCAGAATCACTGCAGATGGTGACTGCAGCCATGAAAATAAAAGACGCTTACTCCTTGGAAGAAAAGTTATGACCAACCTAGACACTATATTCAAAAGCAGAGACATTACTTTGCCAACTAAGGTCTGTCTAGTCAAGGCTATGGTTTTTCCTGTGGTCACGTATGGATGTGAGAGTTGGACTGTGAAGGAGGCTGAGCACTGAAGAATTGATGCTTTTGAACTGTGGTGTTGGAGAAGACTCTTGAGAGTCCGTTGGACTGCAAGGATTTCCAACCAGTCCATTCTGAAGGAGATCAACCCTGGGATTTCTTTGGAAGGAATGATGCTAAAGCTGAAACTCTAGTACTTTGGCCACCTCATGTGAAGAGTTGACTCATTGGAAAAGACTCTGATGCTGGGAGGGATTGGGGGCAGGAGGAGAAGGGGACGACCCAGGATGAGATGGCTGGATGGCATCACTGATTCAATGGATGTGAGTCTGAGTGAACTCCGGGAGTTGGTGATGGACAGGGAGGACTGGCGTGCTGTGATTCATGGGGTCACAGTCAGACACGACTGAGTGACTGAAATGAACTGAAGACTCTTGAGAGTCCCTTGAACTGCAAGGAGATCCAACCAGTCCATTCTAATGGAGATCAGCCCTGGGTGTTCTTTAGAAGGAATGATGCTAAAGCTGAAACTCCAGTACTTTGGCCAGCTCATGCAAACAGTTGACTCATTGGAAAAGACTGATGCTGGGAGGGATTGGGAGCAGGAGGAGAAGGGGATGACAGAGGATGAGATGGCTGGATGGCATCACTGACTCGATGGACGTGAGTCTGAGTGAACTCTGGGAGATGTTGATGGACAGGGAGGCCTGGCGTGCTGCGATTCATGGGGTCGCAAAGAGTCAGACGCGACTGAGCGACTGAACTGAACTGAACTGAACTGACCTGACAGGAGTGCATCTTAGATACACAGGCAAGCATTTAAAATCAGGCTAATAGGTTTTGTCCAAACAGAGAGAAGTATTTTTGCCATCTAAAAGCATTAGGGTTGTTGACTAAGACGACTCATGTGGTAACTAACGAAACTTCTGCTGGTGTCTAATTTATCAAATTTAACTCCTGAGATATCTATTTTCAGAAGTAGATTTCATTGTTTAAAGATTTCTGCCTTTCATTAAGTTCAGGTATCAGTATATTTGAAGCTCTAGGGGTATAAATACAAAATATATTGACATCCTTGTGGTTTTGGATAGCTATGAATAGTTATTTTTTTTTCCTATATGGGTAGAGTTTATTTATAATTTCAAATTGGTATGAAATAACTTTTTCTTGTTTCTGTGTCTTTTGTAAAGTTGATTAAGCACAACTGAACTAATAGCTACACTGCAAGAATAGGTATGACCATAAAGAATCGCAAAAGCATTATTTTAAAGTTGATTCTTTTTAAAATTTTTGTAGTAATAGAAGTTATAACATTGCAAGTCATATATTAGTATTCTTGTAAAAGTTATGAAAGACCATTAATGAGTAAATCTACATTTGTTAGCTAATGGTTAGATACAACCAAACATTTACCAAAATAAAATTGAGGTCCATATACATACAAAATCAACTCTTTATCATAAGTATCACTAGAAATTATAGAGCCCCAGATGAACGCTTGAAGAAAAGGCTCTTAAAATCAAGAATAACATTTTAAGTGGAAAGCTATTATAAACCCATTTGATATTCATTTTAATTGCCTCGACTATAATGAATATACTTTGTATTCAAACAGATGTCACAAGTACTACTGCAGAAGTTCCAATATAATTCAGCCTTAGTTAAGAACAAGTAAATGGATACTTAAAATGGAATGTTACCAGGAAGGAAGGAAAAAACCAATTACAGCAAACATCAGCTCCTTAAAATAGCAAATTAAAGATTTGTATTAAATTGTGTTCTTTTATACTTGGACATATGCAGAATATAGTAACACTGGAAAACTTGCTGTATCAACCACTTCTTTTCCTTGCCTCAGCTGTCTACTGATTAATTAGCCCGGAAAATAGAAATTGGGATGTGAAAAATGATAAAAAGAGTAGGCTGAAACTCACTTTACAACATTTAGTCTATGAAAAGGATTTTTAAAATGCCACTATGCCAATTTATTCTAGCTGGAGGAACAGGTAGTTATGTATGCCATTTTATTTCCATTGGTCAGATAGTTCTAATATTCCCTTTAATCTTCTTCCACACAGAAGACTAACACCTTAAAATCCAAATTTTATCCTCATGCCATAAATTAAAGATGGCATTTTTCAGTACAGAGTTCACAGAATGACCCATGGATGTTTGTTAAAAGCAGACATTCCTGTGCCCTGACCAAGTTCTACCAAGTCAAAATCATTGGAATCACCATTGTGATGAGCAACCTGAAAACTCCGATGCTCATACTTGTTTAAAAACAACTGTCTGAATATTGGATGAAGTAATATTTAAAACAATGTAATTTTCATTTCATTCCAGTCAGCAAACATTTAACTACCAATTCTATGTGACTAAAATCTGATACATGGAGGGTATCCCCTAAGGCAAGAAGCATATGATAATATTATTTTCAAGGTACAGTTTATAAAGTACAATGATAATCTGCAAATGTTTGGAAACACAAAGAAAATAGTGTGCTTACTGTACAGATTAAAAATTCATTCCTGATTTCAATTCGGTAGTTCTTCTTCTGAAAAGGTGTCTGGAGGTTGAAGAGAAGTGTGTTTAGCTTATTATTAGAAAACATAACTGAATATGGCTTAAAGACAGATTTATTCCACGTTTCCTGATGGTTTGGACATCCTGTGTTTTCAAAAGGAGGGTAATAAGTGTGAGAGGCTTCTTGGTGGTTACGGGAAGGGAAGGAAGGAACTATAAGGCCACAGGCTCTAAAAGTACACTTCTTCCCTTACCTCCAGCCCAATTCTCAGGCTGCCTGAACTGAACTGTAAGATAAACTTATTTGGAAGTTGCATTGTGTTTTTTAACCACCAGAGCAAAATGCAAACAAGTAAAAGTTGACTTTGGAGTTTAATAGAGGAACAGAAGAAAATAAGGAAAATAAAGCTCATGGTACCAATTTATTTTTCTTAGCAGTTTTCCCTCAGCCCTGTCCCTTCCAGGACTGGAGTCTTTGGGATGAACTTCGACAAGGCACTCTCCCTCATGAAACTGAGTGCAGACGAGCTGATGGGACTCATTCATTGTGCCCAGTGCCCTGGGTTTTCTCAATCCTTGGTTGACATTTCCCAGCATTGGAAGCAGGATCCAGTTAAAAATAACAATAATAATAATAATAATAAATAAAAGACTGCGACAGGTGAAGGTGGATAGAAAAACAGTTGTAGGAACTTAAAGGGGTTTCATGACACACAGTCATGGTTCTTAAGAGTGGTCTCTGGATCAGCTGTTTCACCACCACCTGGGAATTCACTGTACTAGTCTGCTCAGGCTGCCATAGCAAAATACCAGCACACTGTTGGCTTAAAAAATCGACATTTATTTTCCTGCAGTTCTGGAGGCTATAGGTCCAAGATCAAGGTGCTGCCAGTTTGGTTTCTGCTGAGAGCTCTCTTCTTGGCTCTTCCTCTTTTTATAAACCACCAATCCAATCAGATTAGGAACCCAGTCTTAAAACCTCATTTAATCTTAATTATCTCCTAAAAGCCCTATCTTGAATACAGTCATATTAGGGATTAGGATATCAACATATGAATTTTGAGCAACACAATTCAGTCCATAGCACTTAGTACAAATGAAAATTCTGGAGCCCACCTGACACCCATTGAGTCAGAATTTCAGGGAATGGAGCCCTGCCATTTGCATTTTATTTATCCCTCCTGGTTATTTGCATGCACGCTAAAACCTGAGAAGTCCAGGCCATCAGGGAAAATTGCCAGCATTGCATTTAGTTTCCTTCATGGTATCTCCCTTTTTTACTTCCAACCTTATTTCTTACGGCTCTTCAACATGGACTCTGCTTCTGCTAAACCACTTCTCATCATGGCCTGAAGGATCTTTCATATTCTGTCTTCCTGACTCTTGTTTACCCACCACAAATTGCCTTTCAACATCTTCAATAAAGCATCACTTCAACATCGCAGCCTCGGTCAAGACTTCTTTCTCTAAACAGCAGAAGTACTAATTGTCTGAACCAATCCTTTTCATATTTTACAGATTTTACTTTCTTACAATTCCTAGGTTATACTTGTCTGTGAGTACAAGGCTTTATACATAAAAGCACTGTAATCTTCAAAACAGTATATACAGTTCTGCTTATAACTATTCTCTGTAAGCAACTCCCTGCAACACTGGCCCAATACAACAATGATTTAGGGCATAAAACATCCCATTGGTCTTTGACGTAAGGCCACTTCCAAACTTGCTTAATAATTTAAAAATAATCAATATACTATTTTTACTATTCGCTATTTATTAAGTCCTTAAGTGCATTAAGACTTATAATAAGCCCTTAGTACACTATCTCATTAAATTTTCACAATCACTTTGCAATAGGATCCCTATTTGACTGAAAGACATTGGAAACTGAGGCAGAGGGGTTCAGTGACTCCAAAGTCACAGAGCCAGGATGAAAAGTGTGAATCTGTTTCTCTGACTCTAAGCACGTGCTTTATTTCTACTATTTTATACTACAGATGGAGAGATTAGGTTGCTGTCAACATATTGAATTTACTGCCAAGAATCCCAAAGTATATGTCTCTTATGGTAAAGATATTTCCAACACATCCTTTATAAAGTCTCCAATTTCCTTTACCCCCAACACATGCATATAAATCCTTAAGCATTCTTAAAATAAGCCATCATGGGAAAAAATACAAACAAACAAACTACAACGGCAGACTTCCTGAGACCAGCAGATACTATTAAATGACTACAGAGAACGAAGAGCTCTAAATTCTATCTCTATTCTGTATGCTATTTACCTGCAGACAGCCTTTGGAATTCTTTCATCTGTACATTAAAGACAGCTGAAGAACTCAAAGGGAATTACTTGCAAGTTCACAAGGAACTCTCACAAACTTTTGCCCAAAGCAAATACTGATTAATTATGCACTAGAAGCATTCACACACACATACGTATGCATATAAAACTGAAAAACTCTAAGAAACAGTGGATTTAAAACTGTATGTTAACTTCCTTCTCCAGAAAACAAACCAAGTGGGTCTATTCTACTTTCACAGCTGCCTGCGCTTTGAAGACTGGACTGTTAAGATAATAAGCCACACCTGTTGGATTGTTTAGGTAATTCCAAACACCAGCTGAGATAGTAATTAAAAGTAACACTCCATTCTCAGCCTACCTGGGGTGTTCAACAACCTCGACATCTTGCAGAAATAGGAGACATACTGCTCACAGTACTCGGCGCTGCTGGTGATGGCGCTGATCTGGTCCATAGAGGCGCTGTATACGAGCTGTGTTACCGAGTATTTTTCTGGGTTGTAGCCCACCACCGTCGTCTGCATCTGCAAATCGTGAGACACGATGGTCCATACTTTGTCCTCTGTGGGGAGAAAAAGGCCAGGACAATGGGTCATTAGTATGCAAGTGCATCTTCAAAAGTCAGAAAATAATGGAGCTGCACTTTCACTGGCTGTTTTCTATGAACAGATATAGAACAGAGTTAAGGATTCAGTTCAGTTCAGTGGCTCAGTTATGTCCGACTCTTTGCAACCCCATGGACTGCAGCACGCCAGGCTTCCCTGTCCATCACCAACTTTCGGAGCTTGCCCAAACTCATGTCCATTGAGTTGGTGATGCCATCCAACCACCTCATCCTCTGCCGTCCCCTTCTCCTGCCTTCAATCTTTGGATCAATCTTTGAGTTAAGGATAGTCATTATTAAAATAACCCCTACCTTTCCCCATACCTAAGTTCTGTGTATATTGGCAAGGTAGAAAAGTAATATTTCTTTTATTAAAAATAAACACAAGTTATCTTCTTAAAACAAACAGCCTGAGTATCTGGTGGGATGCTCTAAAACCTGCAGCATTGCACACGCGGCCACTGTGTTCCAATGCCTTCCCAATGCTATAACCCTTCATTCCTCCTGGAGAACAATCTCTGCTCCCTCTTAAAATGAGCTACGTGCTCTCTAGCCTCTGGAGCTTTGTTTGCTGTAATCAGAATATGCATCCTCATCTTGTCAACAAATGTTCTTCTCACCCTGACCTTTCAGGTAAAATTAGACACTGCCTGCTGTTATTGAAATGCTCTATACATGTGGAATGATGCAAATCAGTAATTATCTTGGTGTTTTGAACCCTGAAAATTTCAATATGTGAAAAGGAGAAGCATCTAGAAGATTAATGAGATTAAATTAAAATCCTACAAAGTTATGCATTTATTAGAAGCATCACTATGAACCTATGATGATGTTATCTTTTAAAAATATGCCCTACTTCTTTCCACTGAAAAAACTCCCCAAACAAGGACCAACTTCTGGCAACAGTTGTCATCACTCAATACCATTTTCCATTAAGAGAAAACTAGGATCCTGGAGAAATGTCGGATTCCAGGACCGGAGACGGCTAAGAGGAATCTGGAACATGCTGTGACTTCAGAAACAAACTATTGGAGACAAAGTGTGGTTCAAAAATTCTCCAAGGCCAAAAAAAAAAAAAAAAAAAATAAGGTTTAAACTAACATCAGTAAGAATTTCCTGCAATAAATTAAAATACATCAAATATATTTAACCCCACGAGTTCACGACAATGAAATGTTTAAATTTTGGAATGTGTTATATAACTAACTCATTATTTCGAAAACTGGTAAATAAAGGCAAAGAATCAGCATTTAGTCTACCTTAGTTATATGAATCTTAAAGTAACGAAATACTCCCTTTGTGGAAATATTTCAGCCCATAAACTAGAGCCAAATTCTAAGAGCGTCATCACTTGGTAACTTCTAACAAGTTAGTAGGGTCTAAGTAGGATTATTCATGGCTGCAAATATAACCAACAAGCAAAACCAGAGATGTGCCCCGGGGGCTCCGGAGGTGGGGGGCAGGTATACTGCACTACAGGTGGAGGGGTGCGGATAAAACTCAGACATGAATTTCACCACGTTTATGGACCTACCTGCCAATTTCTAGAAAACAGAGGGCAAGGGGTAGATGTTAAATGGCACCAAGCGGAAACAGCAACATCCACGTTGTGGAAAACTGTATACATCACACAATCCAGTCTTTCAACAGCCGAGGGATCCATTACAAAGGAAGACAGTGAGAGACACTCACACCCACAGACAGAGTCAAAAAGAGACAGAAGGAGAAGGAGGAGGAGAAGCCCTTCTAAAGAAGGGGCTTTAGATTGAGAGAAGCATCCTGAACTTGCGCCTCTTGTGGTCTTCCTATTTCAGGAGATGGGAGCTCCATTCTTCCAGTTCTGGGAGAAAAGCCCCTTCTTCTGCCTCCTCCTGCACCTGTCAGTGACGTCCATGTGCTCCACCTTCAGTCACTATTCAGAATCTGGGCACTCCTCACCCCGCGCCCACGACTGCTCTGGTCCAAGCCTGGGCCCCTCGCTTGCACATCCCATAATGACCTTTAACCGGTCCCCTCTCCCCCACCTTGTCCCTTCACGTCTACCTTCAACAAAGAGCCATGCTGAGATTTCAAGTACAAGTCAGCTTCTGATACAGCTCCGAGTCCTTACACGGCAAAGTACATTTCTTAGAATGGCCAAAGGCCCATGGAGGTCTGGCTCTTCCTTGCAGCCCTACCCCTTGTTCCTTTGGCTCTGATCACGTGGACCTCCTTTGTGCTCCTCAAACAGGTCAGGCAGGCCCTCCTCGGAGACTCACACTGACTCTTTCCTGCGTCTAGAGCCGTCTTTGCTCAGACCTCCTCTGACCCCCTCCTTCTCCAGCTCTGAGCTCCAGTAACGACCTTTCCTTCCCCGAGTCCCACCCCCACCACAGCTGCTCTCCATCGACCTGCTCAGCTTTGTTTTTATCCATAGCATTTATCTCTGTCTTAGTGAAGTCCCTCAGTCGTGTCCGACTCTTTTTGACCCCGTGGACTGTAACCTACCAGGCTTCTCCGCCCGTGGGATTCTCCAGGCAAGAATACTGGAATGGGTTACCATTTCCTTCTCCAGGGGATCTTCCCAACCCAGGGATTGAACCCGGGTCTCCCGCATTGGAGGCAGACGCTTTAACCTCTGAGCCACCAGGGAAGCCCCTGGTGTGCCTATCTTAGGGCACATTTAAATTATTTTAAAAAATATCTGTCTCCCTCCATGAGAAGGAAAGAAAGCAGGGATTCTTTTCAATGTTATATGCACCAAGCTTACAGTGATAATTGACACATAGTAGGGCTTCAAATCCATTGGAGAAGGAAATGGCAACCCATTCCAGTATTCTTGCCTAGAAATCCCATGGACAGAGGCTGAGTCTGGTGGGGTACTGTCCACGGGGTCACAAAGAGTTGGACACAACTTAGCAACTGAGCACAGGACTTCAAAAACTTTAGTTGACTAGAAGAAAGAACCAATAAAAATAAATAGAATATAAACATTTGATCTGAAAATAATAGGGGGAAAAGTGGAAGCAGTGACATTTTATTTTCTTGGGCTCCAAAATCACTGAGGATGGTGACTAGAGCAATGAAATTGAAAGACACATGCTCCTTGGAAGTAAAGTTATGATAAATCTAGACAGCATATTAGAAAGCAGAGACATCACTTTCCTGACAAAGGTCTGTATAGTCAGAGCTATAGTTTTTTCCAGTAGTCATGTAGAGATGTGAGAGTTGGAACATAAAGAAGGCTGAATGCAAAAGAACTCATGCTTTGAAACTGTGGTTCTAGAGAAGACTCTTGAGAGTCCCTTGGACAGCAAGGAGATCAAACCAGTCAATCCTAAAGAAAATCAACCCTGAATATTCATTGGAAGGACTGATGCTGAAGTTGCAGCTCCAATAATTTGGCCACCTGATGCAAAGAGCTGACTCACTGGAAAAGACCCTAATACTGGGCAAGATTGAGGGCAGGCAGTAAAGAGGACAGCAGAGGATGAGATGGTTAGATAGCATCACTGGATCAATGGACATGAATTTGAGCAACTTTCAGGAGATGTTGAAGGACAGGGGAACATGGCAGGCTGCAGTCCATGGGGTTGCAAAGAGCTGGACAAAACTTAGTGACAGAACAACAACAGGAACTTTTAAAAATCACTTTAGTTCAAGTTCTGTGGAGACTACCCCAAGAGACTGTAAACAGACCACTTCACCCCTCTGAGCCAGAATTTCCCTTCATCTATTACAACATGCCTCTTTATCTGATGACTTTCCAGCTTGCTATTCTTAAATCAATTAAAAGAAGTTCAATTATGGTGCCCTTGTAGTCATTTTCTATAGGATAATTAATTTTCCAGGTTTATCTTTGGGCTGATCAGAACTGTCTTCTTTGAGCTCCTCCGATACGGCAAGAAAAGTCACAATATATTTTGATATTTCTGTCACTTTCTGACATGACTCTGAAAACAAACTGTCATTTATATACAGACCTCAGACTTAGCTTCACATAATTAAAAATCCATTAATTGAATTAGGTAACTTTTATTTCTTTTTTGCTACAATCAGTCTGTGGCATCGAATTCTCAGATGGTTATCACCACTTACGTTTTTCTCTCTCCCTTCTTTTCTTCCTTTTTCTTTCTTTTTTTCTTTTCTTTCTTTCTTTCTTTTTTTTTTTTTTTAAAGAATCTTTACCAAGAGCCTTGTCCTGTAGCAGTGTCCTAACATTTGTTAGAACCAAGTGTTCTAACATTTTGGTCCTGGTGACTTCTTGACTCTGAATTTTAGTTCCAGCCATCTCAGCCCACACACTTCATCATCAAAACCCTGTACATTATACCTTTATATTTGTTTTATAGGCTACTCATTCATTTAGTAAATATTATCATGTACCTACTATATGACAAATACAGGTCTAGGCAGCAAAGAAAACATAGCAAAAAAAGCATTTGTACATTTTTGCAATTTACATTTTTACATTCTATTGGGGTAAAGAAAACAGATAATAAGCAAAATTAAAAGAATACATATACATATATATGTATGCTGCTGCTGCTGCTTCTGTGTGACCCCATAGACGGCAGCCCACCAGGCTCCTCTATCTCTGGGATTCTCCAGGCAAGAATACTGGAGTGGGTTGGCATTTCCTTCTCCCATGCATGCATGCATGCTAAGGCATTTCAGTCATGTCCGACTCTGTGCGACCCCATTTACAGCAGCCCACCAGGCTCCTCTGTCCACAGGATTCTCCGGGAAAGAATACTGGATTGGGTTGCCATTTCCTTCTCCAATATATATGCACATATATATATATATACACATACACATATACATATGCAGCACTTCCCAGCTGGTGCAACCAGTAAAGAACCTGCCTGCCAATGCAGGAGACTTAGGAGATGTGGGTTTGATCCCTGGGTCAGGAAGATCCCCTGGAGGAGGGCACAACAACCCACTTCAGTATTTTTGCCTGGAGAATCCCATGGACAGAAGATCCAGGCAGGCTACAGTCCAAGACACAACTGAAGCAACTTAGCACGGCACACAGCACATATACATATACATGCATGCTTTTACATATATGTATTCTTTCAGATATATCATCACCACTATTCGCCAGTGACGATGATGAGGAGAAAAACCAAATCAGAGAAGGGACGGGTAGGCTGTGTGTATTGGGATTGTCCCCTGGAGAAGGAAATGGCAACCCACTCCAGTATTCTTGCCTGCTCAGTTCCATGGAAAGGGGAAACTGGAGGGCTACTGTCTATGGGGTCTCAAAGAGTAGGGCATGGCTGAGCACCCATGCACACATGCACGCATGATGGGGACTGCATTTGTAAACACAGAGGAAACCATAAAGCCCTGAAAAAGTGACATTTGAATAAATAAGGTCGCTGTTCAGCAAGCCCTGTGGATGTCTGGGGAAAACACGACAGAGGGAATGAAAATGTAAATATGCTAATTCTAGAATGTTTCTGATGTCATCTAGGTATTCAAGGAGACTGGTGAGTGAGGAAGGGGAGAGCGGCAGAAGTCGAAGGCAGGAATGTAACAAGGATGAGGGGATGGTGATCTTACAGTTAGATGGATAGCCACTGGCTTTGGAAGGTTTGAAGCAAGTGAAAGTAGTTTGCTTTAGCTTATTTTTGACATACTATTGTTTGCTTCAGTAAAATTATACTTCAGAAGAGCTTGAAAATAGTATATCTTTATAAAGATTTAAAACTTTTTATAGTGTCATGGCATTATAAAAGGTAACATATATGCTCTATTTTGATAGCACAAAACAATTACTGTTGATGCATCTTGCAAGTTATTTTTTAATGCTTGCATATTACATGTTACAATGGCTCCTTTGGAGCTATTAAATCTTACATGACAAATGGATATTAACAATTTTGCAGATATCCAGCATCTAGAAGAAAGTTATGCTGTATAGATTTTTCTTTGCCAGTATCATAAGTGGAAAAATTGAAAATCTTATTCCCATATTCACAGTGTGTTTATACAGTATGTATTATCAGATATGTGTGTAATGCAAATAGAAACCACTGTGCATGGAAACTTCTAAATTTCTGCCACTGTGCCGTTTTCATGAAGAAGCAATTGAAAAATTAGTGTGTCTCAAATACTCTTTTTGGATTAGTGTGTTATGAAAATGGCCTTTGCGATTACTGAGTCCTCAGTATCTATCTCATTGTGCAATTACAAATTTTAAAACTGTAACATTTTATATTGTTTTAAATACAGCTAATTGAATAATATGTCTCAAATACTGGGGCACCTATGAAACATATTGTGGACACGTTCCTCTCCTTGGCAATTACAGGGTCTTCAGGATGACTCTGCTTAGTGATGTTGACACATGTACATTAGAAAGGTCCCTCTGCTACCTGTATCAGTAGCCCCCATATCCTTATCCTAAGTGAAAGAAAGTGAAGTCACTCAGTCGTGTCTGACTCTTTGCAACCCCATGGACTGTACCCTACCATGCTCTTCCATCCATGGGATTTTCCAGGCAAGAACACTGGAGTGGGTTGCCATTTCCTTCTCCAGAGGATCTTCCTGATTCAAGGATCGAACCCAGGTCTCCCACATTGTAGGCAGATGCTTTACCATCTGAGTCACCAGGGAATTCCTTATCCTAATTAACTGTAATTCTCAAGTAACTCACTTCATGTGAACTCAGTTCTTTGTATGGCTGGAGTTATGACCACAGCCTGATTAAGCTCGAAAATGACCAGTGAAAAAAGCAAAGAATTATTCCTAATATAACCAGCTGTTGTTTGACTCTTTTTCATGTTATCCATATGTAATCTGAAGTTCACAGTATAGAGCAGGTGTTTATACAGAACATTTTAATTAAAGTCCAATCTGAGCTAAATCCAGTAGAAAAAAAAATTGTCTCTTATACATCTGCAATTGCATCTAAGTGTTTCTGATTTTCAAACAGTATTATGGTATTGATTAGGGACCAATTTGTTAATCTGAGAGATTTTCATAACTTTATTCATATTAACTCTGAAATTATCTCTAAAAATAAGGGAGTATTATATTATAAATTACCTTAAAGTTCTCCTCCATTTCATAAACTGCATCTGATAAATTACTCTGTGGCTTTCTTTGGGCATGAAGTCTTGATAGCTATTATCCTGATTCAGTAAATCAACAATTGAACCTCAGCTGTGAAGAAGATATGAGCAAGGCTCTCCAATGAAATGCTATAGCATTAATAAGAACTGAATTAATAAGAAATGTTTGTAGGCTTATAGTAGGACATAGCCAAGGAAAGAGACTTACCATTCAAAGGAAACCATGTTCTCATATGAAAAATTTTGAGCTCTATATAGTATCAATATAATGCCATTTTAGAGAGTATCCATTTTGACTCTCTTCTATTAGAGATTAAGAAACCAAGTGTAATAGAGTTACCACAAGATCCTACGATCCTACTCCTGCACATATATCCAGAATAGACAAAAAGTCTAATTCAAAAAGATGCATGTAACTCAACACTCACAGCAGCACTATTTACAAAAGCCAGGACATGGAAGCAAACTAAATGTCCATCAACAGATGGATGGATAAAGAAGATGTGTGTATATATTGTGTGTATACACTCAAACAGTGGGATATTACTTAGCCATAAAAAGAATGAGATATCAGCATCTGCAGCAACACAGATGGACCTAGAAAGTATCATACTGTGTGAAGTGTCGGACAAAGACAAGTATCATATGATATAACTTACATGTGGACTCTAAAAAAGTAATACGAACGAACTTACTTAGAAACAGAAACAGACTTCCCAAGAGAGAAAACAAAACTATGGCTACCAAAGGGGAAAAAGGTGAAGGAAGAAACTGGGAGTATTGGATTAACAGATACACTAATACATATAACATAGACAACAGAGATGGACTCTGTAGCACAGGGAACTCTATTCAGTATCTTATAATAACTATAATGGAAGAGAATCTGAAAAGGTATATAGATATTTATATATGTGTGTGCATGCGTGCTAATCTCTTCAGTCATGTCTGACTCTTTTCAAACCTATGGACTGTAGCCCACCAGGCTCCTCTGTCCATGGATTCTCCAGGAAAAAATACTGGCATGGGTTGCCATGCCCTCCTCCAGGAGATCTTCCCGAGCCAGGGATCAAACTCACATCTCTTACGTTTCCTGCATTGGCAAGCAGGTTCTTTACAACTACCACCACATGGGAAGCCCTATATATATATGCATATATATATATATATTTATATGTGTATATATTCAAATTGTGAACCTATGGACTATAGCCTGCCAGGCTCCTCTGCCCATGGGATTCTCTAAGCAAAAATACTGGAGTGGGTAGCCATGCCCCTCTCCAGGGGATCTTCCTGACCCAGGGATCAAACCCATGTCTCCTGCATCTCCTGTACAGGCAGGTGGGTTCTTTACCACTAAGCCACTTGGGAAGCCCATATATGTATATATTCATATATACATATATGAATATCATTTTGCTATATACCTAAAACTCACCACAATATTGTAAACCAACTATTCTCCAATTAAAAAAAAAAGAAACCAAGTGTCAGAAGTTAAGTGGCTTAACAAACTGAATGCAAAGAGTTAGTAGCAAAATAATGGAAACTTTGTTCCCTAATTCTGGCATTTAGGGCTCTTTTAACTACCGTATCTTTAACCTCGTGGTGATATGCTTGGTGATATGTCAAAATTTTGTTGTGTTCCCCACATCATCCCATTCATTTTCAGGGAGCAGAGGAATATATAGACATTATTTTAGACTTTTTAAGTTATATTTTAAATGACAATAATATATGCTATTACATCAAGAAAAAAGTCATAAAGCAGTAATACAATTCAATCACGTACACATTCACAAATCATTACTCAGTTTTTTTAATATTTTAGCACCATGTTACGTTCTGGAAGCACAAGAATGAAAGAGACTTGAGGTCCTGTCCTCAACAAGCTTGTAGCACAAAGGAGGAGAGAAAACATTAAGCTTGAAATTACAAATTGCAAACAGGTGCTAAAACAGATCTATGCACAGGGTCCTGAGAGCTCACATGGAAAGCTTTAGAAAGCCATGAAGGGACCAAGAGGACAAGGTATTTTCAGTGAATCAAGAAGGTTAAATAGGGATGAGCCATATGATGATGGTGGTAACAGCAATCTTACTCTTCTTACAGCTCAGGTCAAATATGTTGGGGACAAAAGAGTTCAGTAAATGGGATCCTGATTGATGGGAAATTGAAGGGTCTGGGATAGTGAAGTATAAGACTGCAGTCGTAACAACTGTGTATGGGTTGAAAGGTCCAGCAGATCTTCATGGTGTGGGTGCTGGAGCTTCAGAGAGAGAAGATTCACTTATATTGTGGCATTTTCATTTTTAAATTTTTTAACAGCTGCCCAGTTGCTAAGTCATGTCCAAGTAGCTATTTAAGTTTCTAGGTAGCTGTTTTTTCTTTTATTATTATTAGTTTGGCTGCACTGGGTCTTCACTATGGCACACAGGCTTTCTCCAGCTATGGGCATGGGCTTCTCATTGTGGTGCCTTTTCTCGTTGTGGACCACAGGCTCTAGTTGCACCGTGGCATATGGGATCTTTCCCGATTAGGGATCAACCTGTGTCCCTTGAACTGGCAGGCAGATTCTTAACCGTTGGGCCACCAGGTGACTCCTGACATTTTTAAAACTCTCTCTCCAAAGTCATATACAACAAGCCCACAGCTAACATCATACTCAACAGGGAACAGCTGAAAGCTTTTCCTCTAAAATATGGAACATGCCAAGGGGAATATAGGATTATGGATATTTGATGTTATATTCTTAATTTGGGTATTGGGCATAAATTAGAAATACTTCATATCAAAACAAAGAATTAACAGGCACCTTATTTCAGGTAGACTTTAGAGGAATTCCAGATTTGCAGAAGCAGTAACCTAGGAAATATCAGTCACTTTACATGATCTATGCGTGCTTTACTGCGTAAGTCACAAAACAGTTTCTTAGACAGTTGCTTACCTGAAGTATTAAAAAGTTATGCAAATTAGATTCTAATTATGGTAGGCTATAATCTTTTTTTGGTTTTTGTTTCATTTTCTGTCATTTGTAGGATGATCTATACAAAAATTTCAACAATTGTACAGGTAGATAGGTTCCAAAAGACTATTAATTTCGTAAACCATTGTTTTGTTTAGAAGGTTTTTCTCAATGGCTATGATCCTGCTGAGATAATTTAAATTATTAGAAATTTATGGTGTCATGTCTTTTCTCCCCAAATGCATTTTGTGGGGGGTATTAAAAGCACCTCCGTAACCTAGACCCTAAAACTATAAAGGCCATTTCACCATGGTGGGCTGTGATGGTTTGAGTTCTTCCATTATGCTGGCTATGTATGCAGCTCAGGTGGCATAAGCAGCTTTAATCACGTGTAGAGAAATAAGGTATATAAAGCAGATGGAACCCCTGCAGGAAGCACTGAGGAAACGAGCTAAAAGTACAGATGATGTTCTGCAGGTGGTGGAAAATGTTGATTATTTTTATGTTCACAATTCCAGCTCAAAGATGGATGACAAATGGAGTGCTGTGAGCAAGTATAAATAACGGTGGATCATTCATACCCACCTGAAGAACAATTTGGAGCCTATGTGTATCTTTTTTTCTAGGAAGACATTAGCTGTTTTCTGGGAAGAAGAATATTTGTTAATGTTTTTGTTCCGCTGAGGAGATGTTAACATCCTTTTACAATACAGCTAGAGTTATTGACTGCATTTATATCAATACTCAGACAAGCTAATCTTCCCTTTCTTTTCTCTCTCACACTGGGTAGAGATGTAGTTTGTGTGTATCTGATAGTCGGGAGTTCATCTCTGTGGCAATAAGAAGATTTCCATCTGTGTAGCAAGGAAATGTTACTCTTTGATCCTTGTAGCTTATGATGGTAGTTGGATTTTGATATGACTTTGAACTTGGACACTAGGTAAATGTCATCTTGGGTCAATGACTGACCATTTCTGTGGACCTTTAAAGATAACACTTCCTATTATTTAAAAATACCTTAAAATCATTGCTCATACTTGGTTTAAGAAATCACTTCAAATATTTTACTCTACCACACTGTCCTACTCATGGTTCAAACATGCAAGCTGCTTATGGTTACAGCCTTAGCATGGCTCTTTCTTCTGCCTAGAGGCGTTTTTGCCAGATGGTCTCCAGGCTAACTCCCTCATCTCCATTTAGCCTTGATTTGAATGGCATGTTCTCCCTGAGGTCTGCCAAATCTGTCTTATTGAAACTTACAACCTACTCTGCCTCTCACCTTCTCTATACCCATTGCATATACATATGGACTTCAAACGTAGTACATAATATTTTTTTTTATTGTCTGCCTTTCTGCTCCACCTTCCTCATACACTATAAGTGAGTGAAGTGAAGTCGCTCAGTGGTGTCCAACTCTTTGCGACCCCGTGGACTGCAGCCCACCAGGCTCCTCCATCCATGGGATTCTCCAGGCAAGAATACTGGAGTGGGTTGCCATTTCCTTCTCCAGGGGATCTTCCTGACCTAGGGATCGAACCCAGGTCTCCCACATTGCAGGCATACACTTTAACCTCTGAGCCACCGGGGAAGCCTTTTTTTCAACAAACTTCTTTCAGTCATCATCAATGATTCCTATAAAATACGCACTTGAATTATAGTTCATGGGCTTATAGATCCTGTCAGATAGCTCTACAATTTATTAAGCTTAGAAAAATAGACATTTTGAAAGTCTTAACAGGTCGAACAAAGTGATATTTGAAATTATAGAATCCTGGTACTGTACTTGCAAATATTTTCAAGACTTTTTAAATCTTGTAAACTGCAAGGATTTTTTTAAGAGCAAAATAATGCATCTAAGCTGCAATAAGCTTCTTAAACCCATCACCATTTTCTTTCTGAGTTAGACATTAAGATAATCACTCTGTGCTAAATGTGCATCCACCTCCTTATATAGTAAGAGGTACTGAACATAGGAGCTTCTGTTCATCAACAACTTGCTTTATTCCAAGCCCTGTTCTAGGCCCTGAATGCACAAAGGCAAATAAGATGTGTGTCATGCCACTAAAGAGAAGAAAGTTACACAGAATAAGTAATTACTGTACACCTGAAAAATAACTTACCTTTTAATCAACTACCAGAACCATCCAAATAATGAAATTTCACATACAAATCATAAATAAACCCACTTATAACCTGCACCATATCCTATATCATACATAACACATTCTTTAAAATTCTCTACCATTGTAATTTATATATAATTTTTTATTGTTGGAGAATTTTATTTTCTGTTAGTATTTAGTTTAAACCTAAGTTGTATCAGGCTAACCTGAGAAATTATATTCTTTCTGGAGTTTCTATCTAAATAGCTTTGTTGTAGCAGAAAACATAAAATTGAAAATGATAATTTGATTGACTATTAACAGGATACAGTCTTAGAAGTCAGCCCTTCCTTTCATGTTGACCCTAGCTCACATTGCTCTCTGCCCCCTGAAACTTGGAAAGATCAAATGAATCCTTCAGTTCGGTTCAGTTGAGTCACTCAGCCATGTCTGACTGCAACCCCATGGACTACAGCACTCCAGGCCTCCCTGTCCATCACCAACTTCCGGAGCTTGCTCAAACTCATGTCCATTGAATCGGTGATGCCATCCAGCCATCTCATCCTCTGTCGTCCCCTTCTACTCCTGCCCTCAATCCCTCCCAGCATCAGAGTCTTTTCCAATGAGTCAACTCTTCGCATCAGGTGGCCCAAGTACTGGAGTTTCAGCTTTAGCATCATTCCTTCCAAAGAAATCCCAGGGCTGATCTCCTTCAGAATGGACTGGTTGGATCTCCTTGCAGTCCAAGGGACTCTCAAGAGTCTTCTCCAACACCACAGTTCAAAAGCATCAATTCTTTGGCATTCAGCCTTCTTCACAGTCCAGCTCTCACATCAATGAATCCTATCAGTTTACATTTTGGAGGCACTAAGATCCGTGGTCTCAGCGACTTCTGATTAAAAAGTTAGTGGCAACAGAAACAGACTCCTAGACATCGAGATAGATGTATAAGGTCACCAAAAGGGAGTGGGGGGGATAAATTAAGAGTATGGGATTAACAGATATGAGCTACTATATATAAAGTAAGCAACAAGGTCCTACTATACAGAACAGGGAACAATGTTCACTACCCTCTAATAAAGCAAGATGAAAAGATTATGAAAAAGAATATAGATATATAACTGGATCACTGTGCTGTACACCAGAAACTAACACGACACTGTGAATCAAGTATACTTCAATTAAAAAGAAAAATCCGGGGCCCTTTTCCCTCCTTTCAACCCAAGCACCAGACTTGAAGATATTTTTGATGATACAGATAGTATTTATCACCTAGGAAGAAAATCCCCAAATAATCAACTCCTCTAAGTATTTAATTTTCCCCATTAACTCAGTTTCTATTCACTGAAGCAGCCCCATTGTGAGGAACATTAGCACGACAGTCTGACAGATTAAGTTCCTTGGTGAGGATAATTAGCTAGAAATAACTTTTTAAGCAAAGAACACCCTTAATATAGCAGAATTAAATTATTCAAAGAAACTAAAACTGGTGTTCTCACTTTAGTTTTAACAGAAGTACAAATGTATCAGGTGATTTCACTTAAAAAAAAAAAAAAAGACTCTCTAACTAAAATATCAAAGCACCTCTAAACCCAGCAAATTATCCCCTCCTCCCCCCGGCCAAGAACACTCTCACCTGCCCTGGCCCCAAATCAATCTGGTCTGAGCTTTTAAGTACTTTGCTAGAAAATATCACCCACTTCCCAAGCCCCAGTACCAGACCAAGTTCAGATTGGATATCCATCCATGTCCATCTGCCTCCCTAACAATCCAGTTAGCCCTGGGTTTGCACTTCGGGCTACCATGCAAAGGGTTGCAGAGTCAGACCCAAGTGAGCACACAGGCATCGTTGTGTTTCTCATATTGTACTTGGAACATATTTGTTGTAACCACAACTCTGCTGTCCCTGAAGCAATACGGATATCACTGAACCCATATCATCTAACCAAGAACTTGGTGCAGGTACTCAAGGGCTTAATAAACACTTGCTGAACTAATGAAACAGCACTGAGTTCAACACTGCACTCAAGAAACAGATGCAGCTGAAGGATGCGGGGCAGAGTTAAGGCTGAGGAGTCATTCTGCAAAGAGTGTGAGACTGAGGACCGTGGATAAGAAGCATGACAGGTTCTCAGCAGAGGCAATACAGTCCGACTTCTGTTTTTAAAAGATGCCTCTGGCTGTTACTTAGAGAGCAGACTGGAGGGGGTTAGGGCAGAAGCAGACTGGCAATATGTAGCTCTAAACAGAGACAACAGCAGCTGGAATCAGGGGAGGTGAGATCGATTGAGTTTGAACTATATATGATAGAAAAAAGTAGAAAATAGTGATTGGCTGGATATGGCAGGTAGTGGGCATGACAGTGTGGGAAGAGAGAGTGAGAAGTGTGTAGAATGACTGCCAGCTTTCTAACTGAAGTGAACTGGTAAACGGAAGGACACAATTTGCTGGTTGAGAGATCAAAAGTTCCATTTTCAACAGGCTAGATCTGAGATGCCCTAGAGACAGTTAAATGCAGGCATCTGGTAAACAATTAGATGTAAACATCTGGGGATTAAGAGACAGGTCACAAGTGGAGATGATGAAGTCATACGTAGCATATAATTGCATTTAGTGCCATGGAAATGAATGAGATAACCGAGGGGAGATGTTTAGAAAGAGAGCAAAGAAGAGGAAGTCCAGGACAAGGCCTGGGAGCTCCAACTTTTAGAGGTCACCGAGAAAGTCTTCAAAGGAGCCTGAGGCTATTGTAAATGGTGGTGTGATAAACACTAGAGTGCATTATCTTTTGGCATTCTGGTTTCCTCTGGGTATATGCCCAGGGGTGGGGTTGCTGGGTCTCAGGGTAGTTCGATTTTTAGCCTTTTAAGGAACTTCCACACTGTTCTCCATAGTGGCTGCACCAATCCACCTGGAGAAAACCATAATTCCAAAAGATACATCTACCCTAACGTTCACTGCAGTAGTTTCACAATAGCCAGGTCACAGACGCAGCCTAAATGCCCATCAACAGAGGAGCAGCTGAAGAAGATGTGGCACGTATATCCAAAAGAATATTGCTAAGCTAAGCGAAAGTCACTGAGACGTGTCCAGCTCGGTGAATCCCCGTGGGCTATACAGTCCATGGAATTCTCCAGGCCAGAATACCGGAGAGAGCAGCCCTTCCCTTCGCCAGGGAATCTTCCCAACCCAGGGATTGAACCCAGGTGTCCCACATTGCAGGCAGATTCTTCACCAGCTGAGCCACAAGGGAAGCCCAAGAATACTAGAATGGGTAGCCTATCCCTTCTCCAGAGGATCTTCCTGACCCAGAAATCGAACAGGGGTCTTCTGCACTGCAGGTGGATTCTTCACCAACTAAGCTAGCAGGGAAGCCCAACGGAACATTACCCAGCTATAAAAAGGAATGAAACCGTCTCATTTACAGAAATATGGGTGGACTTAGAGACTGTTATACAGAGTGAAGTAAATCAGAAAGAGAAAAATAAATATTGTAAATCAATGCATGTTTGTGGAATCTAGGGAAATGGTACAAATGAATCTATTT
Source organism: Capricornis sumatraensis (assembly GCF_032405125.1). NCBI lineage: Eukaryota > Metazoa > Chordata > Mammalia > Artiodactyla > Bovidae > Capricornis > Capricornis sumatraensis. Next base: position 115,015,832 of record NC_091073.1, on the reverse strand, counting down.
GCAAAGCAAAAATAGAGACATAGATATAGAGAACAAACGTATGGACACCAAGGGGTGGGGTGATGGTGGGTTGAAACGGGAGATTGGGATTGATACATATACACCACTATATATACAATAGATAACTAATGTGAACACACTGTATGTATGGCACAGGGACGTCTACTCAATGCTCCGTGGTGCCCTAAATGGGAAGGAAATCCAAAAATGAGGGGATACATGTATACGTATTGCTGATTCACTTGTAATGTCCCAAGGTGGTGGAGTAGAAGGACGTGTGTTCATTTTCTCTTGTGAGAACTCCAAAATTACAACTTGCTGCTGAACTACCATTGATGGGAGAATGTTGGATCCCACCAAAGAAAGATATCCCACATTCACGGGCACAGGAGAAGCCCCAACAAGACTGTCAGAAGGGCGAAATCATGTTTAGAATCAAACTCCATACCCGCCAGAGACGCCCGGAGGACTCAAACAAAACCTTGTGTGCACCAGGACTCAAAGACCCCACAAGAGACTGAGCCAGACCTGCCTTTGAGTGTCTCAGTGTCTCCTGTGGAGGCACAGGTCAGCAGTGGCCTGCCGTGGGGACAGGGGCTCTGGCGGCAGCAGAACTGGGAGGTGCTGCGTGTGGCATAAATCTTTTTAGAGGAGGTTGCCATTAGCCTCCCCATAGAGCCACCGAGCAGACGACCCACAGACTGGAGAGTATTATATTGAAGAAGTCCTTGCGCTGTTGCAAAAGTTCTAGGGCCCACAACAGATTCCCCAACCTGGGGATCAGGCAAAGGGACTGAGAAGCCCCAGGGAATGTGACCTTGAAGGCCAGTGGGATTTGATTCCAGAACTTCCACGGAACTGGGGAAACAGACACTTGGAGGGCACAGACAAAACTTTGTGTGCACCAGGACCCAGGAGAAAGAAGCAGTGACCCCACAAGAGACTGAGCCAGACTTGAATGAGTGTCGAGGATTCTCTGGAGGAGATGTCAGTTGAGAGTGTCCTGCCGCGGGGCCAGGAGCCCTGAATACAACAGTCCTGGCAGCCACGGCGTGTGCTGGCATAAGTCCTTTTGAAGGAATTCGTCTCCTTCAGGTCAAACTAGATGGAGAGAACACAGCCCTAACCATCCAAAGAAAATCAGATTAAAGATTTACTGACCACGGCCCCGTCCATTAGAGCAAGACTCAAATTCCCCCATAGCCAGTCCCTCCCATCAGGAAGCTTCCAGAAGCTTCTTGTCCTTATCTATAAGAGGGCAGACAGAATGCAAACCACAATCATGGAAAACTAACCAAACTGATCACATGGACCACAGCCTTATCTAAATCAAAGAAACTATGAGCCATGCCATATAGGGCCACCCAAGATGGACAGGTCATGGTGCAGGGGTCTGACAGAATGTGGTCCACTGGAGAAAGGAACGGCAAACCAGTTCAGGATTGTCGCATTGAGAACCCCATGAACAGTAAGAAAAGACAAACGAACAGGACACTGAAAGAAGAACTCCCCAGGTTGGAAGGTGCCCAAGATGCTACTGGAGAAAGTGGAGAAATAGCTCAGGAAAGAATGAAGAGGCTGAGCCAAAGCAAAAACAGCACCCAGCTGTGGATGCGACAGGTGATTAAATTCCAGTCCTGGAGAGAACAATATTGCGTTGGAACCTGGAATGTTAGGTCTATGAATCAAGGCAGTGGTCAAACAGGAGATAGCAAGAGTGAGCATCGACAATAGGAATCAGTGATCTAAAATGGACCAGAATGGGCAAATTTAATTTCGATGCCCATTACATCTATTACTGTGGGCAAGAATTCTTTAGAAGAAATGGAGTAGTCCTTACAGTCAGCAAAAGAATGCAAATTGCAGTACTTGGGTGCAGTCTCAAAAATGACAGAAAGATTTCTGTTTGTTTCCAAGATAAAAGCATCCAGTATCAGTAATTCAAGGCTGTGCCCCAAGCATTAATCCCGAAGAAGCTGAAGTTGAACAGTTCTATGAAGATCTACAAAGCTTTCTAGAAATAACAACAAAAAAAGATGTCCTTTTCATCACAGGGGACTGGAATCCAAAAGCAGCAAGTGAAGAGATACCTGGAATAAGACACAAGTTTGGCCTTAGAGTACAAAATGAAGCAGGGCAAAGGCTAACACAGTTTTGCCAAGAGAATACACTGGTCATAGAGAACACCCTCTTCCAAAACACAAGAGAAGACTCTACACATGGACATCACCATATGGTCAAAACCAGAATCAGATTGATTATATTTTTTGTAGCCAAAGATGGAGAAGCTCTATACAGTCCACAAAAACAAGACTGGGAACTGACTGATCATGAACTACTTATTGCCAAATTCAGACTTAAATTGAAGAAAGTAGGGGAAACCATTAAGCCATTCAGGTATGACCTAAATCAAATCTCTTTTGATCATACAGTGGAAGTGACAAATAGATTCAAGGGATTAGATTTGATAGACAGACTGCCTCAGGATCTATGGATTTAGGTTTGTGACATTGTACAGGAGGTAGTGATCAAAACCACCCCCAACAAAAAGAAATACAAAATGGTAAAATGATTGTCTGAGGAGGCCTTACAAATAGCTGAGAAAAGAAGACAAGCAAAAGGCAAAGGAGAAAAGGAAAGATATATCGATCTGAATGCAGAGTTGCAAAGAATAGGAAGGAGAGATAAGAAAGCCTCCTAAGTGATCAATGCAAACAAGTAGAGGAAAACAATAGAATGGGAAAGACTACAGATGTCTTCAACAAAATTAGAGATACCAAGGGAACAGTTCATGCAAAGAAAGGCACAATAAAAGGTAGAAATGGTATGGACCTAACAGAAGCAGAAAACATTAAGAAAAGGTTGCAAGAATACACAGAGGAACTATATAAAAAAAGATCTTCATGACCCAGGTAACCAGAATGATGTGATCACTCACCTAGAGACAGACATCCTGAAGTGAGAGGTCAGGTAGGCCTTAGAAAGCATCAATATGAACAAAGCTAGTGAAGGTGATGGAATTCCAGTTGAGCTATTTCAAATCCTAAAAGGTGATGCTGTTAAAGTGCTATACTCAATACTGCAGCAAATTTGGAAAAGTCAGCAGTGGCCACAGGACTGGAAAAGGTCAGCTTTCCTTCCAATCCCAAAGAAAGCCAATGCCAAAGAATGTTCAAACTACTGCACAATTGCACTCATCTCACACACTAGTAAAGTAATGCTCAAAATTCTCCAAGCTTGGCTTCAGCAGTATGTGAACTGTGAACTTCCAGATGTTCAAGCTGGATTTAGAAAAGGCAGAAGAACCAGAGATCAAACTGCCAACCTCCATTACAACATACAGAAGAACATCTACTTTTGCTTCACTGAATACAATAAAACCATCGACTGTGGATCACAACAAACTGTGGAAAATTCTTAAAGAGTTGGAAATACCAGACCACATTACCTGCCTCCTGAGAAATCTGTATGTAGGTCAAGAAGCAACAGTTAGAACTGGACATGAAACAACCAACTGGTTCCAAATTGGGAAAGGAGGACATCAAGGCTGTATGTTGTCACCGTGCTTATTTAACTTCTATGCAGAGTACATCATGAGAAATGCTGGGCTGGATGAAGCACAAGCTGGAATCTAGATTGCTGGTAGAAATATCAGTAACCTCATATATGCAGATGACACCATCCTTATGGCAGAAAGTGAAGAGGAACTAAAGAGGCTCTTGATGAAAGTGAAAGAGGAGAGTGAAAAACCTGGCTTAAAACCCAACATTCAAAAAACTAAAATCACGGCATCAGATCCCATCACTTCATGGGAAATGATGGGGAAATAATGGAAATGGTCACAGACTTTATTTCCTTGGGCTCCAAAATCACTGCAGGTGGTGACTGCAGTCATAAAATTAAAAGACAGTTGCTCCTTGGAAGAAAATCTATGACAAACCTAGATAGCATGTTAATAAGTAGAGACGTTACTTTGCTGACAAAGGTCTTTCTATACATCAACATGAATCCACCATGGGGGAAAAAAAAGGTCCATTCAAAACTATGCTTTTTCCAGTAGTCATGTAGGGATGTGAGCTGGACCATAAAAAAAGCTGAGTGTCATTCTCCCATTGAAACATGTATAACATCATGTAAGAAACGAATCGCCAGTCTAGGTTCGATGCAGTATACAGGATGCTTGGGGCTGGTGCACTGGGATGACCCAGAGAGATGGTATGGGGAGGGAGGTGGGAGGGGGGTTCAGGATTGGGAACTCATGTACACCTGTGGCAGATTCATGTTGATGTATTGCAAAACCAATACAATATTGTAAAGTAAAATAAAGAAAAAGGAAAATAAATAAAAATAAATACAGTATATGGTTCCTAAAGAAAAAAAAAAGCTAAGTGCCAAAGAATTGATGCTCTTGAACTGTGGTATTGAAGATGATTCTTGAGAATCCCTTGGGCTGCAAGGAGATCCAACCAGTCAATCCTAAAAGAAATCAATCCTGAATATACTTTGGAAGGACTAGTGCTAAAGCTCCAATAATTTGGCCACCTGATGTCAAGCACTGACTCATTGGAAAAGACCCTGATGCTGGGAAAGATTGAAGGCAGGAGGAGAAGGGGACGACAGGGGATGAGATGGTTGGATGGCATCACCGACTCGATGGACATGAGTTTGAGCAAGCTTCGGGAGTTGCTGATGGACAGGGAGGCCTGGTGTGCTGCAGTCCATGGGGTCACAAAGAATCAGACACAACTTAGCAACTGAACTGAACTGATTCACTTTGCTGTACTGCATAAAATAACACAAAATTTTAAAGCAACTACACCCCAATAATTTTTTTTATATAAAAAGAGAGTGAAGTCAATGAAATCTTCTAAGAATTTAATAGTCAGACACAGCACAGCCTCAGTATCTCTCCTCGCTACTCCAAACTCAGCAGCTACAACTTCTGAGGAGAGTCTCAGGTCAGGTAACAAGGTAAAAGGTAAAAGCACCGTAAGAATTGTTCAACTAAAATGCTCTGTGCTCAAATGCTCAAGTGCTGGCTGTAATTGGAAAAGCATCCTGAGAAATGAGATAAGGCTGTAAATTATTACGGGAAACAAGAAGAAGAATACTCTTCAGTAGATCATTTGCTTCCATCAAATACGTTCTTTCAAACGAGATGATGTATATTAGTAGGGAGTATTTCAAACCACCTCACGTTTTTAAATGCCCCATGGAAATCCTGAAACTTTTTTCAATTCATAAGTATGAGCTACGTATCAGATAGAGAAACATTTATATCAGACCTGCATAACATTTCCAAAACGATGCTTCTTTGGAGACTGGAAAATAAGGCGTAACAGTACAATTGCATGCATAAATTGGTGAATCATTTGAATGCTGAGGTTAAGAGATGGTAAATACAGATCACAGTTACTAAATCCAGATATGAGTCACAAAGTGAAGAAGGGAATGCATAAAGTTTACTGACTGTAGCTGTACAGGAGAGGAGCTGACATTAAGGATAGAGGAAAATTATGGGAATACTCATAATCTCTTTGTTTGAGAGACTCATTTTGAACTTGTCTCAGACACTTAGTTCCCTGAAAACAATCTGGGTATTTCTACATTCTATCTGCACACAGGATTTTGACATAAAGGAGAAGGTGGTGGGTGTTGGGTTGTGGAAGGTGGAAGGATTCAGGGAGCTCATGGGTTTTGCTTTTTTCTCATCTTCTTGTCTTCTGTCATTCTCCTTTTCATCTCAGTCTTGCCGCTATTAGGTTGGTTCAAAAGTAATAGTGATTTATGTTGAAATTTGCTGTTTGATATTGGAATACATTCTTAAATAAATGTGGTTATGTTACATTTCAATGCACATTTCTTGCTTTTTTTGCTAATGACATATGAATTGCTGTGTATTTTTTATTTATTTTAGACTAGGGAGATGATTTTAGAAAAAGCAGAGGAATCAGAGATCAAATTGCCCACATCTGCTGGATCATGGAAAAAGCAAGAGAGTTCCAGAAAAACATCTATTTCTGCTTTATTGACTATGTCCAAGCCTTTGACTGTGTGGATCATTCTGAAAGAGATGGGAATACCAGGCCACCTGACCTGCCTCTTGAGAAACCTGTATGCAGGTCAGGAAGCAACAGTTAGAACTGAACATGGAGCAACAGACTGGATCCAAATAGGAAAAGGAGTACGTCAAGGCTGTATATTGTCACCCTGCTTATTTAACTTCTATGCAGAGTACATCATGAGAAATGCTGGGCTGGATGAAGCACAAGCTGGAATCAAGATTGCCGGGAGAAATATCAATAACCTCAGATATGCATATGACACCACCCTTATGGCAGAAAGTGAAGAACTAAAGCTCTTGATGAAATTGAAAGAAGAGAGTGAAAATGTTGGTTTAAAGCTCTACATTCAGAAAACTAAGATCATGGCATCTGGTCCCATCACTTCATGGCAAATAGATGGGGAAATAGCAGAAACAGCGGCTGACTTTATTTTTCTGGGTCCAAAATCACTGCAGATGGTGCCTGCAGCCATGAAATTAAAAGACGCTTATTCCTTGGAAGGAAAGTTATGACCAACCTAGACAGCATATTAAAAAGGAGAGACATTACTTTGCCAACAAAGGTTTGTCTACTCAAGGCTATGGTTTTTCCACTGGTCATGTATGGATGTGAGAGTTGGATTATAAATAAAGCTGAGCACCGAAGAATTGATGCTTTTGAACTGTAGTGTTGGAGAAGACTCTTGAGAGTCCCTTGGACTGCAAGGAGATCCAACCAGTCCATCCTAAAGGAAATCAGTCCTGGTTGTTCATTGGAAGGACTGATGTTGAAGCAGAAACTCCAATACTTTGGCCACCTGATGTGAAAAACTGACTCATTTGAAAAGACCGTGATGCTGGGAAAGATTGAGGGCAGGAGGAGAAGGGGAGACAGAGGATGAGATGATTGGATGGCATCACGACTCATTGGACATGGGTTTGGGTAGACTCCAGGAGTTGGTGATGGACAGGGAGGCCTGGCGTGCTGCGGTTCATGGGGTTGCAAAGAATCGGACACAACTGAGCGACTGAACTGAACTGAGGGAGATGATGTTAGACAAAAAGCAAATTTCAGTGGATTTTTTTTAATTCAATTCAAAATGCATCATAAAATGGTGTAGACAGCTTGCAACATCAGCAACACATATGGCCCAACCGGCAATGCCCAGCTCAGTGTGGGGCTGAGAAGCAGCTCCAAAGCACTTTCCAAAGCCAAACTTGTTCCAAAGAAAATGGTGATGGTCACTGCATGACGGTCTGCTGTCCCTCTGATCCACTGCAGCTTTCTGAATTGTGGTGAAAGCATTACATCCGAGAAGTATGCTCAGCAAATCGATGAGATGCAGTGAAAACTGCAACAGCTGCAGCCAGCATTGATCAACAGAATGGGCCAAATACTTCTCCACGACGATGCCCAAAAGCACGTTGCACAACCACCACTTCAAAAGTTGAACGCACTGGGCTATGGTATTTTGCCTTATCCTCCATATTCACTTGGCCTCTTGCCAAGCTACTACCACTCTTCAAGCATCTCAACAACTTTTTGCAGGGAAAACACTTTCACAACCAGCAGAAGGCAGGAAATGCTTTGCAAGAGTCCATAGAATCCTGAAGCATGGATTTTTACACTAGAAGAATAAACAAACTTATTTCTCTTTGGCAAAAATGTATTGATTCTTTTCCTATTTTGATTAAAAAGATGTTTGACCCTGGTTCTAATGATTAAAAATTCACGGTCCAAAACCGCAATTACGTTTGCACCAACCAATAGTTCCCTTTCCTTTACACTCTTCTGTCTTTTCTCTGCTGCTCTTTTTTTCTTCCCCCCCCCCCCCCCAACACATCACTAACAGAAAAACTTTCGCTTTGAATGTGGGGCAAGAACTTTTGTTTTTAAGCACATTCTTTCTTGTTCTATAACTTACTTTAGTTGCTTTCTGCTTCTGACTCTGATAAGATCTAACTTTATGCATTCAAGAAAAATGCTTCTTTCTTTAAAACTGCTATCTTGCTAAGAGTTTCTGAAAATGTAATTTGAAACACAAAAGTGAGTAATAACTCTCAGTTCTAGTGAATATTTACCCTCCCTTCATTGGAGCAACATGACTTGGTCTGAAACTTCACCTAATGCCTTAGGAAGAGAGAGAGATCAGATTGAGATGTGAAGAACCTAGAGAAAAAACATATCATAGAGTACTCCAAACCATTTTCTTGTTTCAAGGGCATAACTTACATATCATTGTATAGACTGTATGTTAATTTATAATTAGCGTATAAGACCTTCATCACAGGCTACCTTTGTGCTCTATAAATCCTTGCTCACTGGGGTGCTTGGTGAGAGGTATGATTTGCCAGTCCAGAGGGTTTGGAACCTCTCCTGCCACCAGGCAAGCCACTGTCAGCTCTGGGGGCCAAAGATCAGAAACCAAACATCAGACAGTGGCAAATCCTCTTGACTCGTGTTGGCAGGAGCTGGAGGAGTGATGTGTGTGTGTGTTCATGCTGTCTTTGCGACCCTTTGGACTATGGCCTGCCAGGCTCTTTTCCATGGAATTTTCAAGGCAAGAATACAGGAGTGGGTTGCCATTTCCTTCTCCAGGGAATTTTCCTGACCCAAGGATCAAACCTGCATCTCTTAGGTCCCCTACACTGCAGGTGGATTGTTTACCGCTGAGCCATCAGAGAAGTAGGGGAAAGGTGTGGGTGATGGTTATAATATGTCTACACTAATCCCTCTGTGTCTGTCTCCCCCCTGCAAAATGAGGACTATCACGGTGCCTACCAACCTGGTGAAGTTATTTTGAAGAACAAATGGGAGAATACACAGAAAGGAAAAAAGAAAAGAGCTTGTCTCAAACCAGCACTTCTTGTGTCAACTATTGTTGGAGTTTAGGGCCCTCCTCTTCCTTTGCCTGGAGAAGGTAATGGCACCCCACTCCAGTACTCTTGCCTGGAAAATCCCATGGACGGAGGAGCTTGGTAGGCTGCAGTCCATGGGGTCACCAAGAGTTGGACACGACCGAGCGACTTCCCTTTCACTTTTCACTTTCATGCATTGGAGAAGGAAATGGCAACCCACTCCAGTGTTCTTGCCTGGAGAATCCCAGGGACGGGGGAGCCTGGTGGACTGACATCTATGGGGTCGCACAGAGTCAGACACGACTGAAGCAACTTAGCAGCAGCAGCAGCTTCCTTTGTCAGTCTTTAAAATTGCTAAGAAACAGAGGTATTAAAACTGAACACAAACCAAACAGTCTGAGGCAAGAGTGTTAAAGGGCCTATCTTCATCAACTACTAATTTGGATCTTTCAGAATGCCTGATTTCAAATAGTGGAATCACACATGGAATAAATGAGGACAATACTGAATACAGGTGGCATCAGCATCATTTATGAACCTGGAGAGCCTTCTAATCAGTTTCTCATTTAACCCTAACCTAACTTTACACTCGAGGTACTTTGAAATTAGTACTTTATAGTTGAGGAAGTGGAGATTTCCACAGACTAAATAATTTATGCAAGATCACACTGATATGTAGTGAAAGGAATATGCGACGCAAGTCTTTCTGACCGCAGAGCTTGCAGACAAATGGAATAACTGAAATTAATGACAGAGACATGCCACTTATCATGAAATTCATTTCCAAGGTCACTGGGAGAAAAGGGAATGACTACATTTACCAAGTCCCTTAGCGGCTCTGGGCTTTAATTTCAACCATAAATGAGGCTATCCACAGGAGATGATCTGTAAGATTCCTTCCATCTCTGAAATGCTACAGTTCTATTATCTAGCCATGAACATAATCAGCACATGAAAGAAAATCAGAGGGAAGGCTCCCAGAAACCATACTATTATTATTTTATTCCTTCCTGAAAATTATAATGTCTATTCATTTTTGCATTTCTCCAAAGTGAAAGTTATTCTGCAAGGTTGTCGTAAGGGCAACATTTTTGTTAGAGTTATAGAAAAATAAACTTATCTAGGTAATAATACTCTGTATGATGTAATTTTAATGAAAATAATGTTTTGCATGATGTTTAATCTCTTTTCCAGCCCTTTGTCTTGCATCCTGCAGCTAGGCAGTGTGTGAGCTGTGTGGAGGATGCTCACTTTTGTAGCAGCAGATGTGACCATTCTGAAGAGTTTTTCTATCACAGTAGATAATTTTAGGTTGAAGCAACCCCTCATCAAAGATTATACTCTTCATTTGTCTTCAGGGCCAAGACCTGGAGAAGTTATGAAGGCTTTAATGGAAATTTCACAGTGGGTTGGAGATATGTATCCTCCAAGGCTTGTTACATGTTTTATTTTGGTTCCCATGAAAATGCGGGTTTGTGGCAGAATAATTTGTTGCAGACGCTCCCGGTTTGTTTTCCAAACAGTGAAATGTAAAGGAGAGGAGGATGTTAGGAAAAGGGTAAATTTGTTAACATGAGTTGGATCATGGGACATTTTGTAGAACTATGGCCATTTGAGAAATGCACAAAAGTAAGAAAATGTAAATAAGATTCATCACTTTTAAACAACACTATATTAAAATATTGGTGTATTCAGTTTCAGTGCCTTCGCTATAGAAATTTAACATTTTTATGTATGTATGGTCATACCTTGTATGCCACTTTATTTTTAACTATGCATGCTAAGTCGCTTCAGTCTGACTCTTTGCAACCCTGAGGACTGTGCATGGGGGTCCCCTGTGCATGGGATTCTCCAGGCAAAAGACTGGACTGTGTTGTCATTTCCTCCTCCAGGGGCTCTTCCTGACCCAGGGATCAAACCTGCATCTCTTATACCTCCTAAATTGGTAGGAGGCTTCTTTACCACTAGCACCACCTGGGAAGCTATTTTTAACTATAATTGATTACTTTCATGATGTTGGCATTAGAGTATTGAGAAAACATACAAGAATATTCCTTCCAGCTAATCTCTTATTCTTTTATTCATTCATTCATTCACTTATGTATCGAATGTTTACTCAGTGCCTAAGAGGAGCAGGCACTTCTCTAGGCACTAAAGTGAAAGTCACTCAGTCGTGTCCGATTCTTCCACTCCATGGCCTAGTGCATCCATGGGATTCTCCAGGACAGAATACGGGAGTGGGTAGCCTTTCCCTTCTCCAGAGGATCTTCCCAACCCAGGGACTGAACCCAGGTCTCCCACACTGAGGTGGATTCTTTACCAGCTGAGCCACAAGAGAAGACCAAGAATTCTGGAGTGGGTAGCCTATCCCTTCTCCAGGGGATCTTCCCAACCCAGGATTTGAACCAGGGTCTCCTGCATTGCAGGCAGATTCTTTACCAGCTGAGCTAACAGGGAAGCCCAGGCCCTAAAAATACATGAATAAATCAAGACACAGTCCCTGCTCAGAAGATGCCAATGGTCCAAGGCAGGAACAATTTTACTGTATTGTCTTGGTGATGCAGAAACAGACCGTGATGAGAACACAGAGGAGACACAGCTAACTTTGAACACATTGAGAATGGTCTCCTAATGTTTTTCCAAGATGATGATACTGAACTGTGCTTTCTGGGATATATTAATTAGTTATGTAAAAAGATTGGATTGGAGCAGAAGTGGGATTTCAGGCAAAGAGAATTTGCAAAGGCCCTGAACTGCAAGTGGTTTACTTTGCTGCAGCTGAGTGGGTGACAGTTTACTTGGGAAGAGAGAGGACTAGAAATGAACATGGGTACCCTTCCTTGTGGAGACGATATGGTAGTGGGTATTGTTCTGAAAACTACTGGGGAAACGATGAAGGATTCAAGCAGAATAGAACAAAATTGAATTTTCATTTTTGCATAATTATTTTGTTACCTTTGGAGAGAGTTAATCATTAGACTATAAAGCAGAATAAGGAAATCAATAAATAGAAATGTATTTTTATTTCTTAAGTAAGAAAATGTCATTAAAATGGAGACATTAAAATTAAGATCTAAATAAAATATACTGCTACAGGCTGAATTATCTTCTCTCAAAATTCAGATCTGGAGGCACTAATTCTTTAATATCTAAGAATCTGGGGTGATTAAGATAAAATGAGGCTGTTAGCAGGGTCCTAATTCAATGGGACTGGTGTCACTATTTTTACTTTTTTCTTTCCCCCTTTCTTTCCATTTCTTTTTTTAAATTGAAGTATAATTGACTTACAATATCATATTACTTTAAGGTGTACAACACACTGATTTGATGCTTTTATACATTACAAAATGATCACCATGATAAATCTACTTCCCATCTATCTCCATACAGTTTTTACAATATTATAACTATATTTCTTATGCTACGTATTACATCTTTGTGACTTATTTTATAACTGGAAGTTTATACTTCTTAATCTCTTTCAGCTATTGCACTTATCTCCCAACACTCCTATCTGGCAATCACCAATCTGTTCTCTACATATGAATCTGTTTGGTTTTCATTATATTTGGTCATGTGTTACTTTTGATTCCACATATAAGTGAAATCATATGGTCTTTGTATTTTTCTATCTGTTTTATTTCACTTATCATATTATATGCTAGATCCATCCATGTTGAAGCAAATCATAAAATTTCATTCTTTGTTATGGCTGGTTGACATTTTATTGAGTATACAGGTACTGCATTTTCTTTATTCATTCATCTGTTAATAGACACTTAGGTTGCTTCCATCTCTTGGCTACTCTAAGTAATGCTCCAATGAGCACAGAGGTATATATACATCTTTTCCATTTAGTATTATTGTTTTCTTGAGAGACATATCCTGAAGAAGAATTGCTAGATCATATGGTATTTCTAGTTTTCATTTTTTGAGAAACCTCCGCACTTTTTTCCATTATGATTGCATCACATTATATTCCCACCAAGAGTGCATGAGGGTTCCCTTTTTTACACATCCTCCTCAACACTTTCTGTTTGTTGCCTTTTTGATAGTAGTCATTCTGATAAGTAAGAGATGGTATCACATTGTGGTTTTGATTTGCATTCTCCCTGTGAACAGTGGACTCATTGGAAAAGACTCTGATGCTGGGAGGGATTGGGGGCAGGAGGAGAAGGGGACGACCGAGGATGAGATGGCTGGATGGCATCACCGACTCGACAGACGTGAGTCTGAGTGAACTCCGGGAGTTGGTGATGGACAGGGAGGCCTGGCGTGCTGCGATTCATGGGGTTGCACAGAGTCGGACACGACTGAGCGACTGAACTGAACTGAACTGATGACTAGTGTTGTTGAGTAACTTATCATGTGTCTGTTGGTCACCTGTAAGTTTTCTTTGGAAAAATATATTTTCAGGTCCTCTGCACGTTTTTTAATTGGGTGGTTCATTTCTCGTGCCTCGTTTTGCTTTTGGACATTGAGTTGTTTGATCTCACTGGAAATCCTGGGTATTAACCCCTATCAGAGATACAGTAGTCTGCTCTTTCGTTTTGCTGTAGTTTCCTTTGCTGTGCAAAGGTTTGTTTGTTTAAGTTTTATGCAGTTCCATTTGTTTATTTTGCTTTGTTCTTTTGCCTGAGAGTGCTAAGTTGCTTCAATCATGTCCGACTCTTTGAAACCTCATGGATTGTAGCTGACCAGGCTCCGCTGTCCATGGGATTCTCCAGGCAAGAATACTGGAGTGGGCTGCCATTCCCTTCTCCAGGGGATTTCCCCCGGGATTGAACCTGCAGCTCCCTGTGGCTCTTGTATTGCTGGCAGATTCTTTACCACTGAGCCACCAGGGAAGCCCTTTTGTCTGAGAAGACATATCCAAAAAATATTGCTAAAACCAATGTCAGACCATGATGTTTATGTTTTCTTCTAGGAGTTGTATGGTTTCAGGTCTTACATTTAAGTCTTTAATCCATTTTGAGTTTATGTTTGTATATATTTTTGTATATAGTGTGAGAAAGTAGACCAGTTTGAGTCTTTTGCACGGAGCTGTCTAGTGTTCCCAACGTCACTTTATTGAAGAGGCTGTCTTTCCCCCACTCTATACTCCTATCTCCTTTGTTGTGTATTAACTGACCATACAAGCTTGGCTTATTACTGGGTTCTCCAGCCTGCTGTATTAGTCCGTGTGTCCATTTTTGTGCCGGTACCATATTGTTTGCTTACTGTATCTTTAAAGGATAGTTTAAAACATGAACTGTGATACCTCTTGTTTTATTTTTCCCTCTTAAGATTGTTCTGGGCTTCCCTGGTGGCTCAGAGGCTAAAGCGTCTGCCTCCAATGCGGGAAACCTGGGTTCGATCCCTAGGTCGGGAAGATCCCCTGGAGAAGGAAATGGCAACCCATTCCAGTATTCTCGCCTAGAGAATCCCATGGACAGAGGAGCTTGGTAGGCTACAGTCCACAGGGTCACAAAGAGTCCGAAATGACTGAGTGACTTCACTTTCACTTTCACTTTCAATTTTGTTCTGGCTATTTGAGGTCTTTGGTATTTCCACATAAATTTTAGAATTTGTTTGGTCTAGTTCTGTGAAAAATGCTATTGGTATTTCGGTAGAGACTGCACTGAACCTGTAGATGGCCTTGAGAAGTGCTTCCTGTACATGAGACGGTGCATGTTTCCATTTGTGTATGCTGTCTTCTGTTTCTTTCATCAACATCTTCAGAAGTATGGATACAGGTCTTTCACTTCCTTGATTAATTTTATTTCTAGGTTCTTGATTCTAGTGCAAGTATAGGGGGGATTGTTTTCTTTTTCTTTCTGATACTTCACTGTTAGTGAATAGAAAGGTAACATATTTCTGTATATTAATTTAGCGTCCTGCAACTTTACTGAATTCATTTATTACTGCTAATGGATTCTTGGTGGTATCTTTAGAATTTTCTATAAATAGTATCATGTCATCAAAAAGCAATTACAGTTTTACTCCTTCCTTTTCGTTTTGGATTCCTTTTGTTTCTTGTTATCGTCTTATCGCTGTGGCTAGAACTTCTAAAACTATGATGAATAAAAGTGGTGAGAGTGTGTATTCTTATTCTGCTGCTGACCTTAGAGGAAATATTGTCAGATTTTCACCATTGAGCATGATACTCGCTATAGGCTTGTCATACACAGACTTTCTTCTGCTGAAGTCTGTTCTTGCCATATCCACTTTGTTGAGAGTTGTTTTTTTTTAAACCATAAATGGATTTTAATTTTGTCAAAAGCTTTATCTGCCTCTTTTGAGATGGTTATATGATTTTTATTCTTCAACTTGTTAATGCGTATTACATTGAATAATTTGTGGATACTGAATAATCTTTGCATCTCTGGGATTATTTCCACTTGATTGTGGTGTATGCTTAATGTTCTGTTGAATTCATTTGCTAATATTTTGTTGAGGATTTTCTCATTTATATTCATCAGTTATATTGGTTTGTCATTTTCCTTCCTTGTGGTGTCTTTGCTTGGTTTTGGTATCAGGGTGATGCTGGCCTTGTAGAATGAGTTCAGAAGAATTCCTTCTTTTTCAGTATTTTTAGAATAGTTTGAGGATAGGTGTTAAGTCTTCTTTAAATGTTTGGTAGAGTTCGTCTGTGAAACCATGGACTTGGACTTGAAACTTGGACTTTGTTGGGAGTTTTAAAATTTTTGATTCAATTTCATTATTGATTATTGGTTTATTAATATTTTCTATTTCTTCCTGGTTCATTCTTGGGAGATGGCACATTTCTAGAAATTCAGCTGTTTCTTCTAGGTTATTCACTTTATGGGAATGTAATTATTTGTAGTAATCACTTATGATCCTTTGTATTTCTGTGGCATTGATTAAATTCTTCTCTTTCATTTCTGATTTTATTTATTTGTGCCCTCTCTCATTTTTTGCTTTTTGGATCTGGTTAAAGATTTATCTATTTTGTTTATCTTTTTATAGAACCAGCTCTTAGTTTCATTGATCTTTTCTATTGTTTTTTTTTAGTTTCTATTTCATTTATTTCCTCTCTGATCTTTCCTTCCTTCTACTAACTTTAGGTTTTGCTCCATCTACTTTTTCTCATTTCTTTAGGTATAAAATTAGGTTGCTTGTTTTGAATTTTTCTTGTGTTCTGTTTTTGCTTCATTTAATAGATTTCAGATCATTGTGTTTCTATCTTCATTTTTTTTTTCTAGGTATGTTTTGATTTCCTCTGTGACTTCTTCAATATTTAGTGGCATATTATTTAGCTTCCATGTGCTGATGGTTTTCACAATTTTTTTCTTGAAGTTGATTTCTAACTCACACCATCGTGGTCAGGAAATATGTTTGATATTTTGAGTCTGTAGTAGTTTGTTATGGCAGCCCTAGAAAACCAATACAAATAGTAAGGGAATAAAAATAGAAGTACTTATTGACTAGATAGATGTTTGGGTTAAAGAGGGAGAAGAGAGGCAAGAAAATTCAAAGGGATTTGATTTGAGTGACAGGTTATTAGAGATGCCTTTTACCGAGTTGGGAAACTCAAGACTGCAGTAGATTGTAAATTAAAATTGGCAAATGGAGAGTTGCAGGCACTTGTGGCAGATTTGCAAAGTGGTCAGCATGGTATTAGAAATACAAATGTGAAGCTTGTGGGGGTGGTGTATAGATTTTCTGGTATCTCTACTGAAATAGCTTCTTCTATGATACTTGCATGCCTCAATTCCTCATTCAAACTAAGGGATCAGCTTGAATGTCATACTATTAGATAAGAGAACCTGACCATTCTGTCTGAAAAATCACCTCCTATCACCAGTATCTACGTCCCTTCATTTGTTTTCATAGTACATGGTGCTGGTGGTTTAGTCGCTCCGTCGTGTCTAATTCTTTGTGACCGCATGCTCTATAGTTCACCAGGCTTCTCTGTCCATGGGATTCTCCAGGCAAGAATACTAGAGTGGGTTGCCATTTCCTCCTCCAGGGGATCTTCCCAACCCAGGAATCGAACCCAAGTCTGCTGCTTTGTAGGCAGATTCTTTACCATCTGAGCTATAAGGGAAGCATAACACCATTATTTATGTATTTCAATCACTGACAGAATCCTCAGTATTTGGCACAGTGAATGACATAATCTAGATTATCTATAATGTTTTAAAATAAATTTTAAAAAGAATAGAGGAAATTAGGTAGGAAGGGAGAAGGGAGGCCATCAACAGCCTGCCACCTGTTTTTAATACAACCCACAAACTAAGAGTTTTTTGGAACTTTAAAATAGTATGGAAGAAATAGCAAGAATTTTGAAATATGAAAAACTTATAAAATTCAAATTTCACTGGTCATAAAGCAGGTATTATTGGAACAGAGCTATTTAAATGTTGTCCTGACTGCTCTCACCTATAGTAGCAGAGTTGAATAACTGCCATAGAGACTGCATGTGGCTTCCAAACCATAAAATACCTATTGTCTAGTCTTTTATAGAAAAAGCTTACTGATCTCTGAGAGAGACTATAAGATATTACAAATTCATGGTGGGAGTCCACAATGGTTCCCCACTTCAGGATACAGTTTATTATTACTGTACAAAGCTGTATATTTGTGTAGTCTCTTACCCAGCAATTCTTGCTAAGTATATACTCCTTATAAATTCTTGAGTCTTTAGAACAACATTGACAAGAATATTCAAAGCAGCACTGTTCACAAGAGGAAACTTACAGACAGTACAAAAGCCTATTAATGGGAGAGTGAAAAATATACTTGGCACATACCACAATGTGGATGAAAGTAATATAGTAAGTTATACACAGCATGGTACTGTTTATTTTTTATAAACTTAAACTAAAAATATATGCTTTTCAAGAGCTACATCTACATGCAAGAAAACTACAGAAAGGGCATCAAGGAAATGGAGGCTTGAGACTGATGATTTTCTCTGCCTGGTGGGGAGGATGGGGTGGGAAGGACTGTGAGTTTAGTATATTATTTATCTTTAGGAGGATGGCAAGTTTGCAGCCCCTTATTATATTAATATTAAATAAAAGTTGAATAGTTAGTGATGAATAATGAGATTATGGGGCTTCCCAGATGGCTCAGTGGTAAAGAATCTGCCTGCCAATGCAGGGTATGTAAGAGATGTGGGTTCAACCCACTGGCCCAGAAGACCTCCTGGAGTAGGAAACGGCAGCCCACTCCAGTATTTTCACCTGGGAAATTCCATGGACAGAGGAGTCTGGTGGGCTATAGTCCGTGGGGTTGCAAAGAGCTGGACCTGACTGAACAGCCACAAACAGTGGGAGTGTGACCCAAACCAAGGACTATGAGTAGTGCTCTGGACGTGAGGTCCTGTTAGGGGGCAGAATTCCCCCAAACTTGAGTTCTAGTGCTAACACTTTTAAGAAACAGCTATTTTTACAAATTGTACAAATTTGTTCTAGCCTAGGACTAAGTTTCTTAAACAAAATAAAGAGTAAAGACTCGATTATTTCTAAAGGGCTATTCAATTCTAAATGTCTGTGTTTCTATAAAATAAGGCAGGAGGAACAGTTGTGTTCAATTCACTATACAAGCAAACATTAAACAGAAACAAATGGATCTTTTAAAATACTAGGTTTTGGTGGCCGAACATTCACTTAGGGCTTCGAAAACCAATTACCCGCTCTGGGAAGTAATCAACCTACCCCCTTATAAAGCAGAGTGGTACTCTTGACTTAATTGCTGGTTGCTACATCCTTTTTGTAGTCCCTATAATTAAAGAAGCTTTAAAATAGGGCAATGAACCAGTAAAATATGTCCCAAACATGAATAAGAGATGAGGCCTCTGTCTGTAGACCAGCTGCTTTGCCAGTACTTGTTGTGAGGTTTGAATTAATTATGGATGTGGTACGGTAGCTCCCATAAATGGCATCTGTCTGAAGAGACTCAGAAGGTCTCTCTACAGGCACCAGGCTGGCTCTTCCATCCCTCCACTGTAGCCTGGTGTGATGATGTGAGGAAAAGAGCATAATGGCATATATGAATAGTTTGGTTCTAATTACTGTATCACTCTTCATGAATCATAGCCTGGTCATGGAAAAGGGGCTTATGTAAGCTAATGATGCTATAAGCCATGCCATGCAGGCCCACCCAAAACGGATGGCTCATGGTGGAGTGTTCTGACAAAACGCGGTTCACTGGAGAAGGAAGTAGCAAACCACTCCAATATTCTTGCCTAGAGAATCCACAAACGGCATGGAAAGGCAAAAAGATATGACGCCATAAGATGAGCACCCCAAATTGGAAGGAGTCCAATATGCTACTGGGGAAGAGCAGAGGGTGATTTTTACTGGCACCAATAAGAATGATGTAACTGGACCAAAGTGGGACCGATGCTCAGCTGTGGATGTGTCTGGTGGTGAAAGTAAAATCTGATGCTATTGAGAACAGTACTGCATAGGAACCTGGAATGTTAGGTCTGTGAAGCAAGGTAAATTGGAAGTGGTCAAGCAGGAGATGACAAGAGTAAACACTGACATCTTAGGAATCAGTGAACTAGAATGGATGGGAATGGGAGAATTTAATTCAGATGACCATTATATCTACTACTGTCGGCAAGAATTCCTTAGAAGAAATGAAGTAAACCTTATAGTCAATAAAAGAGTCCAAAATGCAGTACTTGGGTGCAATCTCAAAAACGATAGAAAAATCTCGGTTTGTTTCCAGTTTGTTTCAACACCTCAGTAATCCATGACTATGTCCGAACCACTGATGCCAAAGAAGCTGAAGTTGATTGGTTCTGAGAAGACCTACAACACCTTCTAGAACTAACACCATAAAAAAAATGTCCTTTTCATCATAGGGGATTGGAATGCAAAAGTAGGAAGTCAAGAGATATCTTAAGTAACAGGCAAGCTCAACCTTGGAATTCAACATGAAGCAGGGCAAAGGTTGATAGTGTTGTCAAGAGAATACACTGGTCATAGTAATCGCCCTTTTCCAACAACAAAAGACATGACTCTACACATCACCAAATGGTCAATATTGAAATCAGATTGATTATATTCTTTGCCATTGAAGATGGAGAGGCTCTATACAGTCAGTAAAAACAAGACCAGGAGTTGACTGTAGCTCAGATCATCAACTCCTTATGACAAAATTCAGGCTTAAACTGAAGAAAGTAGGGATAACCATTAGGCCATTCAGACTTGCCCCAAAGCAAATCCCTTATGATTATACAATCGAGGTGAGGAATAAATTTAAGGGATTAGATCTGATAGCCAGAGTGCCTGAAGAACTATGGACAGGTCACAGCATTGTCCAGCAGGCACTGACCAAAACCATCCCACAGAGAAAGAAATGCAAGAAGACAAATTGGTCGTCTGAGGAGGCCTTACAAATAGCCGAGAAAAAAGAGAAGTGAAAGGCAAGGGAGAAAGGGAAAGATATACCCAACTGAATGCAGTATTCCAGAGAATAGCAAGAAGAGAGAAGAAAGCCTTGTTAAATGAACAATGTAAAGAACAGAAGAAAACAATAGAATGGGAAAGACTAGAGATCTCTTCAAGGAAATTGGAGATACCAAGGGAACAATTTATGCAAGGATGGGCACAATAAAGGACAGAAACAGTATGGACCTAACAAAAGCAGAAAAAATTAAGACAGAAGACTAAACAAAAATGGTGTTAACACAGATAACCACAATGCCATGGTCACTCACCTAGAGCCAGACATCTTAGACTGTGAAGTCAAGTGGGCCTTAGGAAGCATTACTATGAACAAAGCTAGTGGAGGTGATGGAATTCCAGTTGAGCTATTTCAAATCCTAAATGACGATGCTGTTCAAGTGCCACACTCAATATGCCAGCCAATTGGATAAGTCAGCAGTGGCCACAGGACTGAAAAAGGTCAGTTTTCATTCCAATCCCAAAGAACGGCAATGCCAAAGAATGTTCAAACTACCATATAATTGTGCTCCTTTCACATTCTAACAAGGTAATTTTCAAAATCCTTCAAGCTAGGCTTCAGTAGTACGTGAATCAGGAACTTCCTGATGTACAAGCTGGATTTAGAAAAGGCAGAGGAACCAGAGATCAAACTGCCAACAACTGTTGGATCATGGAAAAAGCATGAACATTCCAAAAATAAATCTAGTCTGCTTCATTGACTATGGTAAAGCCTTAGACTGTGTGGATCACAACAAACTGTGGAAAATTCTGAAAGAGATGGGAATACCAGACCACCTTGCCTGCCTCCTGTGAAATCTGTATGTAAGTCAAGAAGCAACAGTTAGAGCCTTACATGGAACAATGGACTGGTTCAAAATTGTGAAGAGATTACATCAAGGCTGTATATGGTCATCCTGCTCATTTAAATTCTATGCAAAGTGTGTGTGTGTGGACAGTTGTGTCTGACTTTGTGTGATCCTATGGACTGTAGCCCACCCAGTTCCTCCATCCATGGGACTTCCTGGCAAAAATACTGGAAATACCATGCCCTCCTCCAGGGCATCTTCCTGACCAGGGATCAAACCAGCATCTCCCACGTCTCCTGCATTGCAGGTGGTTTCTTTACTACTGAGCCACCAGGGAAGCCCCAGACTACATCATTCGAAATGCCAGGCGGGATGAATTATAAGTTGAAATCAAGATTGCTGGGAGAAATATCAACAACCTCGGATATGCAGATGATACCACCCTAATGGCTGAAAGAGGAACTAAAGAACCTCTTAATGAAAGTGAAGGAGGAGAGTGAAAAAGCTGGCTTAAAACTCAACTTTCAAAAAACCAAGATCATGGCATTTGGTCCCATCACTTCATGGCAAAAAGAAGGGGAAAAAGTAGAAGCAGTGAAAGATTTTATTTTCTTGGGCTCCAAAATCACTGTGGATGTTGACTGCCATCATGAAATTAAAAGACGGTAGTTCCATGGAAGGAAAGCTATGACAAAACTAGACAGCATATTAAAAAGCAGAGATATCACTTTGTTGACAAAGGTCCATCTAGTCCAAGTTATGGTTTTTCCAATAGTCATGTATGGATCTGAGAGTTGGACCATAAAGAAGGCTGAGCACCGAAGAACTGGTGCTTTTGAATTGTGGAGCTGGAGAAGGCTCTTGAGATTTCCTTGGGCAGCAAGGAGACCAAACCCGTCAATCCCAAAGGAAATCACCCCTGAATATTCATTGGAAGAGAAACAGAGCAGGACTCTGTGGTCCTTATGCCCCCACCCCCGGCTCCATGTTTCCTGTGTGCCTTTTTTTCCAAGGAAAACTTCAAAAGAAGTGAAAGAGTAAGTTTAGTCAGGGAAATGAGAGATGCAGAAACAAAGAAAAGCAGTCAAAGGAGACGAAATAATAATAATGTAGTCATTAACCATAGTCAAGGACTTTGACTTCTTTCTCAAGGGCTATAGATAAAATTCTGAGTCACATCCTGTGAGCTGTCTTATAAATACTAAAACATCAGGTGGAGAAGTTAACTACATGATGACCAGACTGTACCCAGGACATGAGCTCTCACAGTTCCAAGAACTGGTCGCAAAGAAATCGGAACAAGTGGACCCTGGAACTGAAGATTAACTGTACCTAAAACCACCAAGATAATGCCAGTCAGACCACGGATGACCAATTTGAAGACAACCATTAGGGCTGACTGTGCTTTTTCTGCATGTAGACCCCCTCACCCCAACATCTCTGTCTATAAAAGCTCTTGCCCCACTGGTTGCCGGTGTAGGGAGAAAAATGTCTGCCACCCTTTCCCCACTACCCCCTCCAGTTGCAGGCTTCTGAATTATAGCAATCTTTCCTTTCCACCAACCTGACTTGTTTATTGGCTTTTGAGCAGCAAGCAGCTGGACCCCACCATACTCTTTTGGTAACAGCACCGAGCTGAAGCTAAAGCTCCAATACTTTTGCCACCTGATGCAAAGAGCCGATTTATTAGAAAAGACCCTGATGCTGGGAAAGATTGAGGGCAAGAGGAGAAGGGGATGACAGAGGATGAGATGGTTGGATAGTATCACTGACTCAATAGATGTGAATTTGACCAAACGCCAAGAGAGAGTGAAGGATAAGGAAGCCCTGTGTGCTGCAATCCACAAGGATGCAAAGAGCTGGACATGACTTAGTAACTGAACACACATATAGTAGTGTTATGGTACATTTATGGTTGGAAGTGATCTTAAGTTTGATGTGGTTCAATTGTCTCACTTTATAAATAAGAAAACAGAGGCCCAGAGAAGCAAACTGGTTTGTCTGTAGTCTTATAGTCATTCAGAAATCAGAAAAGTATAGTTAAGAATTTCTGGCTCCTGGTATAGTGCACTTGCCAATAATAATGTTTTCTCCTTTCATTTCATGCTATGATAGGGAAGAAACACACACACAAAAAGAAATCTAAAATAATTACAAATACTATGGTGTTCTAATATATTGAGTTCTCTATCACGAGGTTCCCAGTGAAATACCATTATGAGTCTTATATTTGTCTTTACAAGGATGTCTTATCTTTAGGAGTGAGGTGGGCAGTGAAGAATGGACTGGCAGGATTTCACCAGGTAGCAATAAATCTTTGCCGTAGCTTTTAGATGAAGAGTTCTTCAACAGAGTACTTCCAACTCTGTAAGTCTGATTTTCAGTAGTAGTCTATGTTAGAGCTGAGTGTAGGTAATTTTTAGGGTTACACAATGTTAAATCTATATCAAGCTCAAAAGTGAAATTGAGAAATTTAAAATACGCTAAAATGTAGGCATAAGCCAGCAAGCAGAAATCAAGTTTGGAGATTCTCTTGTCTCCATCCAGTGCCTGTGGTAACCAGCTAATGAGGTTCGCAGTGAGAAAAGCTTGCCAACTTCATGCTGCAAAGGCATGGGTGCGAAATTTGTCTTGCAAAACTAGCTGAAATTGTCACTATCATAAGAGCTCGAGACCTGGGTTTTATTCCAACATCACTTCTGAACAAAGAAGACGCAATGAATGTTTTAGTCATAGTGCTAATTCTCAAGTGTTGACCCAACATGCTGTAAAGCACAGGAAAAATGAATATTTAATGAAGAGATAGCCATCATCTAGATCCCCAGATGACCCTGAGGAAGCAGGCATGCCAGCTTGCAACACCTTTTGCCTTTTTTTTCCACTGCTTTCTTTGAGATTCCTCTGCCCAAATTCCTTTGGGTTCTTATCTTGCCAGTGCCTACTCCAAACAGCAAAAAAACAACCAATTAAGTTCCTTCACATGGAAGTGTCATTGGATTTTAAATGATGTGCTTGGAGATAGTAATGGTTAATACAACAGCTTAACTTTCTACGGGTGTAACTCTAGACTTTGCATTGCCTGGGTGGGAAATGTGTACTTCTACTACTTGGGCCAGGCCTTTGTGATGCCTGTATGTGACTTCAACAAGGGTCACATTTACTCTGTAAATGCAGACAATGAGCCGGCACATGTTTCTGAGTGGAGCAGGAATCGACTGCAGCTCTGACTCACTAGTCCGGCTGCCTTGTTCAGGGAACAAGCTACACAACTCTATGACCAGCCCAGTGGCCACACATATGTACACATTATGCTGTCATAGGTACTTATATTTCTACCTCATTCTCTCCCTTACTCCATCTCTCTCCTTTTCTTTCATTCTACATATATATTGTCTAGAGGAGTAAAACAAAATAGAAATTTCATAGAAAATAATTTAAAATAAGTGGTCAATTATTTCCAGTCTAAACCAATTAAGGACAGCAGATAATAAGCATGCACAGGTTGGACATTACTTTGCCAACAGAGGTCCGTCTAGTCAAGGCTATGGTTTTTCCTGTGGTCATGTATGGATGTGAGAGTTGGACTATAAAGAAAGCTGAGCACCGAAGAATTGATGCTTTTGAACTGTGGTGTTGGAGAAGACTCTTGAGAGTCCCTTGGACAGCAAGGAGATCCAATCAGTCCATCCTAAAGGAAATCAGTCCTGAATGTTCATTGGAAGGACTGATGTTGAAGCAGAAATTCCAATACTTTTGCCAGTTGATACGAAGAACTGACTAATTTGAAAAGACCCTAATGCTGGGAAAGATTGAAGGCATTAGGAAAAGGGGATGACAGAGGATGAGATGATTGGATGACATCACCGACTCAATGGACATGAGTTTGAGTGAACTCCAGGAGCTGGTGATGGACAGGGAGGCCTGGCATGCTGCAGTCCATGGGGTTGTAAAAAATTGGACATGACTGAGTGAATGAACTGAACTGATAGTTTGGGCTTAAATTATCTCTTCTCATTGCTTATACATAGATTATACAGTAAACTTATATATTACTTATACAGTAATGCTAGATATATTTATATATATAAATACATAAATAAGTAAATATAATAAACAATATATTACCCATATTAAATATATTTTATTTATATCTATCTATATATACAAATTTGGTGAATAAATTTTTATACATGAAAAAGTTTATATATATAATTATATATTCCATTTAATGGTATAATACATAAATATACTTCATACACTATATATAAGTTTAATATATATTATGTTGCTTTAAATAATTAGATCAGTATATACAATGATTCAATATATATGGATATAAACTTAAAATCATACACCTTCATTAAAATCTTTAATTGGATAAGCCAAACCACACTAGTCTGTGAGTATATATGTTTCTGACTTGCAAGTGTCATTTGGGGTCTGTGCATGCTCAGTCGCTCAGTTGTATCCAACTCTCTGTGACCCCATTGATTTTTGGGGATGTCACCTCAAATCAAATCATAGGAACGAGACTTATTGGGACTGCCTTTGCCTTTATGCCACTGTTTCTGTCAAACAGGACAGTGCAGGCAAAAGGTCATGGGCAGCGCAGAGATTCAAAGACACTGAGAAGTGCTAGCAGACGCTTGAGGCCCACAAAGTGTCCCTGAGGTTCTCAGTGAGAGTCACGCGATCAATATCTCCCCTGCCTGCAGGCCTGCAGAACCACTCACCATCAAGGGCAGCCTTGTTTCCCGGGCTGGTGAGCCAGGGGTTCCATGAGTCTTCCCTATGGAGCCCAGCCCAGCAAAGCGTCATCTGGAAGATGCTTGCCTCCTGTAGTGTCTTCAAGCTGAGACATTCCTTTCCTGAGAACATCTGCCTCAGGGGAGAGGAAGAGGCAAGAAGCCCTGGATTTTTCACATAAACAGTAGCAATACTGCCAACCTACTCTTCAGGAAATTCCTTTTCCAGATTTAAACATGACATTTCCTTTCCCCTACTGCATTAACAACAAATTATATTTCTCTACTATTTTTTCATATGCAGACCATGTGCATAATGGGTTTGACTATACAGTAATATAGTAATTAAATAGCTCTTTATCATACTTCCTGGATAATGTGCTTTAATTTTCCATTTGCTATTTAGATAGAATTTGAAAATATCACTTAAATTTACCCATTATACCTTTCAGAATAGGAATGATGACCTCCTGCCACCTTCCTTCACCAGGGAGTAAAGAAACGGAGTTTTGTCCAGCTCATAAAAGATGTTGATTCTGGCATAAAGATATCCAAAATGGCCAACATATAGATGGAGAGGGAATATTGCTTAAAATATATATTGCATTTCATAATTTATAAGGTCATTGATCATGAGATATTCCACTAAGAAGGGAAAATTAACACATTGCAAAAGAGCTCTAATTAATTTTATTTAATTATATTATCCTTGCTCATACATGAAAATGAAAATACTGTGAAATGAATTGGTTAAGGCTTCCCTCAACTTTCTTTACACGAGTGGTCCAAATCTCCTGAAACACTTCACAACTCAAATCACCAATGTCCCCACAGAATGGTCCTCTGTGTCTATAAAAGCATTGGTGATAGGAAAGTTCTTAAAAGACAGGACTCTTGCATTGCCACTAGAATTTGCTTCTAAGCCACTGAAATCTAATTTGCAAGTTTTAACGCTAGTGCCATATGCACCCAGGCAAAGAAAACTCATGTCAAAATTGCTTCTTGGCCGAGAGAAATGACAAGAGCTGTCAACAGTAAGACACGTTCTGACATCAGAGATGCTGAAATTGTGAAAAATGGTGTGAATTCAATAATCAATGAACTATTGTTTTCACTGAGATTTTGACAATAAACAGAATTTTTCATATTTCACAATGTTGTCTTACAGAGCATGCCCTCTCAGAGAACATGCTATAAATCCTTTAAGGCATTGTTGAGGAGGGCCCTAAAAATGTGAATATGTGAGGGACAAAATTCCCCTCAATGAGTTAAACTAAAGAACTGAGAGTGAGTTCAAGTGGAAAATGCAAATTAATTTTAAGAGATGGGTTAATTTATAGATCTAGAAGTCCTAAGTTTAATGTTTGACATCACTTAAAAGTAAAGAAGAGATAGACCTGGGTTTGACCCCTGGGTTGGGAAGATCCCCTGGAGGAGGACATGGCAGCCCACTCCAGTGTTCTTGCCTGGGGCACAGAAGCCTGGGGGGCTACAGTTCAGGGGGTCACAGAGAGTCGGACATGACTGTGTGAACTAAGCACAGCAGAGCACATATGTAAAGAAAAAAAATGGTCAGAATGTCATTCGTCCAACCTTGGAAACTTGGGGAAAGAAAGACTTGTAGAAGCATGTTATCAAATGGAGAGGGAAGTTTAGTCAACAAAGAAGTAAAATAATGCAGCCCACAGGCTTAGCCTGAGGTCATCACGTCAAGTGATTTATCTAATTCCTTTTCATATTGAGCCCAAGCTTCCACATTCCCTGATTATGTAGGATTGCCAATAAGGGAGAAGATAAAACTCAAAATCTATTGAGTATTAGGTTTCAGTATAGTTATTTCTCATTAGAAATTAAATTAATTGAAGTTTTAGTTTTAAACATCAATCTACTGAGTTTTAGATATTGGTCATTCTTCTATGATTTTGCCACCTCTTATTCAATAATGAAGCTCTCCAGACAATAATAATATACCAATTGTAACCAATATACCAATAATAACCAATGTCATGAATATCCCCTTATGCGACTACCTGGGTGTCTGCTTGTTCGATTTCCAGGAACACACAAAAGCATCCTTTTTTTCTTTGGCCTACATACCAATTTTTTGAGCAAAAAGATAGGGAATAGCAATAGCGATTAAATAGGCTGTGGGGATTAGAGTCAGTAGTTAAATGGAAGTGAAAATTGTCTTGCATAAAGTCCATATGAGTCTTGGTAGCTTCAGGGACAGTTACTTTTGTACCTGTGGCTGACTTAGGGTGGGGTAAGGCTGAGATCAGAAAGAATGTATCCAGAACAATTCATGTCCTATAATGGATAATATGAAAATAAGCTGATACAAGTAATAAGGGAGGCCAGAAGGAAGAATTATAAGCTTTTCTTTTTCTTCTATTGTGATAATTATCACATAAAAGTCACTATTGTCACAGAGGCTTCCTTTACTCTCAAATCCCTGGAGAGAATGACTTATTCATTGTACGAGTCTTCAGAGAGAGTCTTGTAGAGACTAGACGTTGAATGACACTTGTTTTGTACTTTTCAAAGTATATTCATTTCATATATATATATATTAATGTATAAAAACATTTTCATGTGTATCATTTAATTTGGTACTTCTAAACAACACGGTGGGTTGCATTTGAAATACCCACAACTTGGGGCCTCAATCCACCTCCAGTCTCTCTTGTAACTTCTTGCTGAGACTATAATGGCATCAAAATGGTATAGTCTGTCAAATTTAGATTTGTAGAAACAGATTACATTTTAGCAAAGTGAACCCATACAGTATGATCGATAGCCAACTTAATGTAATCTCTCAATGTCACCTGCAATAAGAACATGCAATCTACAAGTGCCAGGGTAAACCTGCTTGGATGAAGAATGGAGGCTACAAAGCTAATTTGTGGCACCACAGCTCTCATTATTATGGCTAGCTGGCAATTATATGCACTCACTTGTTTGGAAATTGAAGCTATTATAACAATTCTGTGAAAGTACCAAGTCTATTAGCAAAGAATTTCAATAAACTTCTAAGTTTCTCATAAGCTACAAAATTGTTTCTATCTTATTTTTTCTCCTAAAATCTCTTAGCTCATCTCTTATACACAAAACTTAACTATTTTGAATTTAGGCTAGCTAGCCAACTTTGCCTTAGTTGCCTCACACATACTTTCACGACATATTCCATAACTCATATTATTTACATGTTTAAATAGCTGTACTTTGTGATTATGTATTTTGAAATCAATCAGGAATGTATATTTAATAAGTTACTACTATATATATATATAAGGTATGCTTTTATAGCACTCATATTCTAGAAAACTTTTTGTTGTTATTTTATCCCAGATAATTGAGCTGAACACATTGTTATGACTGAGCTGCCTTGGAATTAGAATGAGTGATTATTCAGTGGATTTGGATGATAAGGGAAAGTCACCAGATGTAAGTCATAATGTCTTTGCCAGGAGAGTTCTACTCACTTTGACCTGCCGTAACTTGACTTTTAAGGGCTTTTGTCTCTGTTGACCAGGGGCCTTAGGTTGCCTTATTTCCAGAAGTAAAAATGAAAATGTCAAACTACAAACATTTCACTGATTCTGCTATTGTGAAAAGCAATGTGGAGTGTTTTGACTGAAAGTATCTCCATAGAATGGATCACTTGTCTATCAACGATTATGAATCTTTCTCTTACGAAAGCAGCCTTTAATTGTGAAAGCAGGCAAACATTATTCAGATATGAATCTACTGAATAATATTTTTACTTCTCACTTTCCAAGTAAACTGAAGACTTATTAAAGGAATGATTTGAGTCTTATGCATTTATATAGTGTCTTATCCCTCTAGCATGGCACCAAAAAAAAATTGGATGCTATAATGAAGTGATAAAGACGGTGGCCTCCAAAGTCACACTAAACTGGTTTCCAAGATTTCACTTAACTATTCTGAATTTAAGCTAGTTAACTAACTTTGCCTTAGTTGCCTCACACATGAAAGGGAATAATAAAACGACCTAACTCGTTTGAGTTAGTGCACACAGAGCACAATTCTAGCACATAGTAAGGGTTTGGTAAGTATTCAGCTCTGTTCAGTTCAGTCGCTCAGTCATGTCTGACTCTTTGCGACCCCATGGACCGCAGCACACCAGGCCTCTCTGTCCATCACCAACTCCCGGAGTTCACTCAAACCCATGTCCATTGAGTTGGTAATGGCATCCAACCACCTCATCCTCTGTCGTCCCCTTCTCCTCCTGCCCTCAATCTTTCCCAGCATCAGGGTCTGTTCAAATGAGTCAGCTCTTCGCATCAGGTGGCCAAAGTATTGGAGGTTCAGCTTCAGCACCAGTCCTCCCAGTGAATATTGAGGACTGATCTCCTTTAGGATGGATTGGTTGGATCTCCTTGCAGTCCAAGGGACTCTCAAGAGTCTTCGCCAACACCACAGCTCAAAAGCATCAATTCTTTGGCACTCAGCTTTCTTTATAGTCCAACTCTCACACCCATATGTGACCAGTGGAAAAACCATAGCCCTGACTAGATGGACCTTGCTAAGTATTAGCACTTTCTAATTGTTGTTGTTGTTTACATTCTCAAAATGTGGGTAACGAATGACTAAGATATTGGATAAATAAGTAATATAAATAACATAAGCAAAATAATTTTGCAAGCTGAAAAAGAGACAGCAATATAAAATGCTTTTAAGAAGTGTTCAAAGTTTTATTATTTGGGTTCATTCTATGAGCAAGCACACCCAATTTTCAATCATTACAGTTGGAAGGACAGGAAGAGGATGTTGGAAGGTCAGATGTGGACAATAAAAGACACATGGGTCAACATGCATAAACTGTTAGCAGAATAAGATCCAAGTTAATTATTTACTATGAAGTTATATACTTTAAAATAAAATTCTCTTTCTGAATGCTTCCTTGAATTTAGGTAGATTTTGAAAGTTCATTAATTGTGCTAGTTACAATTCTTGGTCCAAGGGCATGCAACTTAATAGTTTCTCAAAAAGAAATATTAAATAGGTACAAGGGTTTAATTAAACCAGAATTTCCCAAAGAGTGTGCACCACAGAAACTTTGAGAAATACTCTATCCTACTATATTACTTGCATGTCTGCAAAATAATAATGTTTAAACAATCTATGAGGAGAAAAACATCAAATGTGCTAAAGATAAAATTTTATGTATATTATTGTTTTTGATGAGAATACACTAAAAGAAAATGAGTTGATTTAAAGAAAAGTATTTGTTAAGTATTGGGTTGGCCAAAACCTTCATTTAGGTTTTTTCCATACGAACTTTTTGACCAACCCAATAATTGGTTGTCTGTGGGCTTTGCAAAACTCATGAAGATGGTATACAAATCAGAAAAGTTTGGGAAATGGTGACTTAAAATAATACATGATTCATTTATAGATAGACTTTTATTATAAGATAATAAATTATTTATATTTAAAATGACATCTCTCAAAAATCGATATAAACAGCACTTTATAACTTCTCATTTCAATAATTCAATGTCTAATGACAATGACTTGATTACAAATATAATACTCTGTTGGATTATTTAAAATAACTGTATACATATTTATAACATTTTAAGATCCACACAAACATATGTCATATTTAATATGGTTACTATTGTGCTCTTAGTGCCTGGCACATTATATGTATTAAGAAATATTAGTTAAGTGAATAAACAAACAACTATATAAACTTTAGGTAAACACATTAAAATTCTAAAAATTTTACCCAGGGGAAAGTATAGAACAGTAAACAGATATTTTATAAGACTGGAAAGTGATTCTTACTCTGTTAATATCTGATAGAACTCCATTATATTATAACTACCCTTAAAGTTGGAAAAGAAAATGGCAACCCATTCCAGTATTCGTGCCTGAAAAATGCCATAGACAGAGGAGCCTGGAGGGCTCCTGGGGTTGCAAAGAGTTGGACACAACTTAGCAACTAAAAAATAAATCCTTAAAGTTGCTGCTAATCAAATCATAGAGTTCATTAACTGAAAAAGAAAAAATGACCAGAATTAGAAAGAGATTCGGAATCATGTCAATTAACGATCTACTAAATACTAAAGTAACTGAGAAGTCCAGGCGTCAATTTAAAGATTATGTGAAAAGAGACTGCTTTGTAAGAATATTTCAGAATTGATTTTTTCCTGCATATTTACTAAATGTATTAGTAGTCTTAAATAACTTCAGCTATATAGTTGAATTTAATGTAAAGGTCACATGATTAGTGTTTTCCAAGAACCAGCCAGGAGATGTAAGAGACCTGGGTTCGATCCCTGGGTTGGGAAGATACCTGGAGGAGGAAATGGCAACCCAGTCCACTATTCTTGCCTGGAAAATTCCATGGACAGAGGAACCGGCAGTCTATAACCTACAGAGTCACAGAGAGTCAGGCAGGACTAAGCACACACAGCAACAAGTTTAGCAAAGGTAAATAGTGGAAGAATTACATTTGTGTTGAAAACAATTTTACAATATAAAGAAATGATTTATCTTGTAAAGGAAAGTTGAGACTTCCATTGCTTATACAATTTTAATGCTTTTTATATTTTAGGAGTAATTTATACACTAAATAATTTCCTACTATGACACAGAAAATTAATGCCTTGTTTAAAACAAGATTAATATCCTCTGGGAACATCTTCAATAGATTTGAGGTCTATAAAAACACTATAATATATGAATAAGGCAAATGAAAGCCTTAGCAAGTTGACCCCTTTGGATATTGTTTTCTTTCCTGTATTATGCTTCCATGAAAGGAAGAGCAATCAATACAAATAAAGCCATGTCTAGAAAGCTGAAGACAGATTGAACGGGCAC
Source organism: Capricornis sumatraensis (assembly GCF_032405125.1). Classification (NCBI taxonomy): domain Eukaryota; kingdom Metazoa; phylum Chordata; class Mammalia; order Artiodactyla; family Bovidae; genus Capricornis; species Capricornis sumatraensis. The sequence continues at coordinate 114,983,119 of NC_091073.1, read as the reverse complement.
CAAAAATTCATTTTAATGGCACTGCAACACAGTCAGGTGCTCAGTGGGGCCATAATACTCCATCCAGATGTTTTCATAAGGTTTCTGCTCAGGGTTTGAAATGGGAAAAAGAAATATTGCTGGTTTTAACAGTAAATCTCTTCTAAACACAGCTTCTATCTTCCTCTTTTAAGTAGCAAAAACTATTAACCCCTTTTACTTTCCACTACTGCCCAAAAATTAAAAGCCATGAAATTAAAAGACGCTTACTCCTTGAAAGAAAAGTTATGACCAACCTAGATAGCATATTCAAAAGCAGAGACATTATTTTGCCAAATAAGGTCCGTCTAGTCAAGGCTATGGTTTTTCCAGTGGTCATGTATGGATGTGAGAGTTGGACTGTGAAGAAGGCTGAGTGCCGAAGAAATGATGCTTTTGAACTGTGGTGTTGGAGAAGACTCTTGAGAGTCCATTGGATGGCAAGGAGATCCAACCAGTCCATTCTGAAGGAGATCAGCCCTGGGATTTCTTTGGAAGGAATGATGCTGAAGCTGAAGCTCCAGTACTTTGGCCACCTCATGCCAAGAGTTGACTCATTGGAAAAGACTCTGATGCTGGGAGGGATTGGGGGCAGGAGGAGAAGGGGATGACAGAGGATGAGATGGCTGGATGGCATCATGGACTCGATGGATGTGAGTCTGGGTGAACTCCGGGAGTTGGTGATGGACAGGGAGGCCTGGTGTGCTGCGATTCATGGGGTCGCAAAGAGTCGGACACAACTGAGCGACTGAACTGAACTGAACTGCCCAAAAACATCTAAACAGGATTGTAATTACCGACAACCAAAACTGTACTGTGCAGACAAGCAACATAATGACAAAATTCCCGAATTCACAGAAGACTCTAAGCATTCAGGATTCTTCAGTTCAGTTCAGCCGCTCAGTCATGTCTGACTCCTTGTGACCCCATGGACTGCAGCACGCCAGGCTTCCCTGTCCATCACCAACTCCCGGAGCCTGTTCCAACTCATTTCCATCGAGTCAGTGATGCCATCCAACCATTTCATCCTCTGTTGTCCCCTTCTCCTCCTGCCTTCAACCTTTCCCAGCATCAGGGTCTTTTCCAATGAGTCAGTTCTTTGCATCAGGTGGCCAAAGTATTGGTGTTTCAGCTTCAGCATCAGTCCTTCCAATGAATATTCAGGGTTGATTTCCTTTAAGATTGATTGGTTTGATCTCCTTGCAGTCCAAGGGACTCTCAAGAGTTTTGTCCAACACCACAGTTCAAAAGCATCAATTCTTTGGTGCACAGCTTTCTTTATAGTCCAACTCTCACATTCATACATGACCACTGGAAAAACCACAGCTTTGTCTAGACGGACCTTTGTTGGCACCATCTGCAGTGATTTTGGAGTCCAAAAATACAAAGTCTGTCACTGTTTCCATCGTTTCCCCATCTATTTGCCATGAAGTGATGGCACCCCTAAATGCACAGAAACTCTCACAATGTGTTGCCATGTGGAGGAAGTAGTCAAATGTTCTATGAGAGTCATAGTATTTCACTTTCACATAGGAATGGAGATCAGGATTTCAAGTATTAAAAATGAATATTGTATATGGGGATACTGAATCTTTCAATAAATAGCATCTAGAATTTTCAAAGGGAAGACAGAAGTCGGAGAGGGTAGTGGTGGTGGAACTATGATAGATAATAGATGATTCTCTTCCCTGAGAGAGGAATTATTCTGTTGCACACAGTGTTCCTTTATATTTTGTTTCCATGTAATATTTAATTTGATTTTTTTGTCTCTGATCTCATCTTCCTCTAGCGTTTGTTTATAGAATATAGGAACTAATAGGGACCTGATGTAAAATAGATGTTGAAGCAAAGGTAAGAGCAATTAGTAATAGAAACAGGGCTTGCCAGCTCTCAAACAAAAACTTCACACGGAAGGTCTTTAACAATCATTTCGGCTATTGTTTTCTGTATGCACAGGCAGGAATGACTTAGAGAACATTTGAAAATGTTCTGTTTGAAAGTACCTTCTTGATATTTTGATTCTGCTTGCTATTGTCTTTGTAATGGAAATACCATTGGGAGAGGTAACATGACATTAATATGTTAAAGTCATGTCAAATCTCTTGTCTTCTATCCAAAGGAGAGCATTGTAGGGGAGGCTGTGGAAATAAAGACGTAAGAAGCAAGGAAGGAACAAAACAAAATGTAGAGGAAAATGGTGTCCATGTTGTCCTAGAACTGCAGTTAATAGCCAGAAGGAGTGGTCCAGGGTTATGATGAATAAGCATAGGAACATCGCTGATGATAACTATTTTGAGGACATAATGCTATACTTTACATTTAGCCAGTATATGAACAATGTTAAAGTAACCATCATTGGCAAATTTTTTTTCCCAAATTTACAGCTTAAGTCAAAGAACTTTCTTTTACAAATTTTTGGTAGGTGGCCTGGATGGTTATTCAAATGTTTTGTGGTCCACAAAGATAGTCTGATATAATTGCGTGTGTATTAGTTTATACCCAAGAGTTGGCATAGGATTGCTCAAAGCAGAAACACACATGTCATAGGTGGTTGGTGAGCATTTTTAAAAAAATCAAGATTTCAGAAGTGCATACAAGTGTATATGTTGCATTTATCACTGCTTAGTACTTCATGCCTTATTAATTAGCATAAATTAATTTTAGTTATGATTTGGGGGATGCGTTTTTATTGGTGAGCTTACCGAGATTCACCTAAATTGGTTGGCTAAAATAGAGACTCCTCCTGACTCTTGCATCAGAAGGATAAAGGAATCCAGGGAGACCTTTGTTGTTGTTGATCAGTCACTAAGCTGTGTCCAACTCTTTGTGATGCCACGGACTGCAGCATGCCAAGTGTCCCTGTTCTTCACAGTGTCCTGGAGTGTGCTCAAACTCATGTCCACTGTTGATGCTATCCAACCATCTCATCTTCTGTCACCCTCTTCCAGAAAGCCCCTTATCGTTTACTTTTCATAGGACCAACACTGGGTTCTTAAGTAGTTCATCAGTTGAATCAGGGGATTCTGGTTGATTCTGATTATAAAGTAAACTCAATCTGGTTTCTAGAATTTTTCATATTTTCTGTGAGAGAAGCATCCACACAAGGAAAAGTTGGAAACACTCATGGGATAGAGAGCCTGGGCTTTCAAATTTAAAGAGCAGGTTGTAAGGGCAACTTTTGAGCCTGTTGCTAATAAACAATGCCTTCTGATTGTAGGTGAGGCAAACTTTTGTCTCACGCTTGTTTCTTACATAGAACTGAGATTGATGGAGAAGTTACTTAGACCTATTCATGAATGCATGCTAAGTCACTTAAGTCGTGTCTGATTCTTTGTGACCCTATGAACTCTAACCCACCAGGGTCCTCTGTCCATGGGATTCTCCCAGCAAGAATACTGGGGTGGGTTCCCATCCCCTCCTCCAGGGATCTTCCTGACCAGGGATCAAACTCTTATCTCTTAAGTCTCCTGCATTAGCGGGCTGGTTCTTTACCACTAGTGCTACCTGGGAAACCCCAGACATACTCATCTATCTCTTACTAATGGTGGCTACTTATATCTACTAAAAAGCCAGAGTGGCACAGGTCTGCTTGGAACAATGCATCTATTAGTGCCAACTATATACCAGACACTGCTGGATTCAGGAGTGAACAATATAGACACCCCATCTCACATCCTAGATGCTAGCTAGTTACTCAGGAAAGGGGAAGAAATTTTTACAATACGAATAGTAATAATAATTTATATTATTTTAGTTGGTTTCTAGAATGTTTCAAGTTATTAAAAAGTTAAAAAGTGATACATTTATGCCACTAAAAGATAAGGAAGCCTCTCATTCTCTCACTGTTGGTCTCATTCAAACCTATATTCTTTATGCAAACAGCTTTGTGTAAACTGTATTATAGATGCACCCATGGATGATAAGGTGTTTAAACACTCATTAGCTGCTTGGAAAAATTTAAAACCTGTTTGTGTCTCAGTTCACCTGGCTTCAAAATTGGAATACTAATACCTCCCCAGGTTATGGTGAGGAACAGATGAAATGGGTAGAATACTATAATAGATGAAGGCGTCTATCACATTCCCTCTTACAGAGAGTCAACAAAAACCAGTTTAAAATGATGACATCTTTTAAACAAATAAGGAAATATTAATTGATATCAAAATTCAAACATTTTAATTTAAAAACGTGTTTTAAAAAACTGTTTGGTTCTAAGGCATTAAATCAGAGAATTACAAATGAATATGAGAATTCCTGGTTAAGATGTTGAATAAAGACTGGCATCTAACTTTTTTCCTCCTAAAACTCCAGTAGACCCAGAGTATATTTATGTATACATATACATTCATAAAAATATATGATAAATGCATAGACATATTCAAACTAGGATAGTATTGAAAGTAAAAGGGAGAGGTATTTATAGCTACATCAGGGCAAAAAAAATTAAGATGGGATTATATTGAGCATACAGGACACATGGCCACGCTAAGCAAGTTGTTGTTCAGTCGCTAAGTCACGTCTGACTCTTTGCGACCCCGTGGACTGCAGCTTGGCAGGCTTCCCTGTCCTTCACCATCTCCCAGATTTTGCTCAAACTCATGTCCATTGAGTCCGTGATGCTATAACCAAGAATGCAGTTCAAAATCAACAAGACCCTCTTACTCTTAACAATAAACACATAGCTAGTGATTATTAGGAATCTGCAGGTAACTAAGGAGATTCCAGGATACACAGAAAGGAGAGAAAATGAGCAGAATAAAGGAATTCAGAAAAACCTGAGGGAAAGGAAAAAATGTTATTATCCTTAAGATACAATAAAGAGTCTGCAGATATGAAGAACAGTCTGCTATTAAAATGGAACTTCCAAAGAACAAAAAGGAGCTCTTTCGTTCCAGGATGAAAATCATTCTAAAAGAAGAAAACAGAGAAATCAATCATGAATAGAAAAATAAAAAGAAATTTGAGGAGTTGCCAGTGTGAAAGTAAGCACCTAGCCCAAGGATGAAAACAGACCTATTCTAATGCCTGTTGTGAAATTTCAGAATATTGGGGAATAAAAGAAAGTTCTTCTAATTTCTAGCGAGAAGGATAGGTTATATTAAAGGATTGAGAAACTGTCAGAGAATGTGCTACCCCCAAATGCGGGTGTAAATTAACATGAAAAAGACATAGGACATGGGAAGCATGAGGTCTGACCTAGTGGGAGATGAGGAAATTGTTGGGTGAATAAACGCAGGCGGGTGAGCGGAGATTTCATGATGATAGGATGCCAGATAGAGAGAGCAAGCAGTTTGGATTGCAGCAATGGGAAACATCAGCAAGATATCCTCTAGTATTTTATAGTCTTTTAAATACTGAGAGCACAATATGTTGGATTCTACTCTGTACTTGGCTTGCCGCAATAACGCACTAATAAAATTCAAGATCTAACCCCTGATGAGATGGCACTGATGTAATAATAGTAGAAATAAAGGGCACAATAAATGTAATGCACCTGAATCATCCCCAAATCCTCCCCACTACACCGTTTGTGGAAAAATTGTCTTCCGTGAAACCGGTCCCTGGTGCCAAGAAGGCTGGGGGCCTCTGAGCTGGCGCATTAGTTCACCGGTCAAAAGTACGCTACCATCTCTCAGCCCTGACACCTATAGGTAGATCAAGTGAGCTTAGAAACAGAAGGGGCAAAAATGGTTCCAGTGAAGAGAAAATAAATTATACATATTTGTACATCAAAAAGGGCTTCCCAGGTGTGGCTCCAGTGGTAAAGAACCCTCCTGCCGAGGCAGGAGCGGCAAGAGATGCAGGTTTGATCCCTGAGTTGGGAAGATCTCCTGGAAATGACAACCCACTCCAGTATTCTTGCCTAGAAGATTCAGTGGACAGAGGAGCCTGGTAGGCTACAGCCCAGAGGGCCACAAAGAGTTGGACACAACTGAAGTGACTGAACGCACACATACATCAGAAAAAGGAATACCTGTAATGACGATCACGATGAGGATCTAGTAAGTTCTTACACGGTCTTGTTTTTCAATGCTGACTTTGTTCAAACATATGAGTAGAAACAGGATATGAGATTAATGATGATCTGAGGGAAGGCTCAGCCCTAACGACCTCCTCTGTCCATAAATACCACAAGAGGATTTCTGACTTCATTCACAGGTATACCTTTTTTCAGAGTTATTTTGTCACTTGTCATACATGTGACAAATGCTGTCATGTGGTGTCACTTATGTTGGGCATGATGAGATTTAGGGCTTCTGCTTAAATCAATCCCAGAAGCAGGACTCCAGTATTTGCCAGTTTAGGCATCATGTCATACTGCTGCTGCTGCTAAGTCGCTTCAGTCGTGTCCGACTCTGTGCGACCCCACAGACGGCAGCCCACCAGGCTCCACCATCCCTGGGATTCTCCAGGCAAGAACACTGGAGTGGGTTGCTATTTCCTTCTCCAATGCATGAAAGTGAAAAGTGAAAGTGAAGTCACTGAGTCGTGTCCAACTCTCAGCGACCCCCTGGACTGCAGCCTACCAGGCTCCTCCGTCCATGGGATTTTCTAGGCAAGAGTACTGGAGTGGGGTGCCATTGCCTTCTCCTAGGTATAGTTTATTATTTAAGTTTCTCAGCTGCATCAATTAGACTAAGAGGAAAGATAAAAAGATAGACCAGTTGCTATAGGAGAGTCTCTTGCTAAAATTGCCAGGAATTTTTCGAAATGAAAATTAATTTACTGAGAAGGAATGAAAGGTGACTCAGCAAACTGGAAAACTTAGGGATTGGAAAGACAGGAGTTCAGGCATAGTGGCTTTAAGTTTAGTCAGAAGGGAGGAATTCCTAGTGAGTAAGTGTGAGGTTATTCTTGCACTTTGAGCTGATTTAACTGGATTTTACAAAGGCTTTTTTTTTCTTTCCACCTGGCAGATGTACAAGTGGATATCTGTAGACTAGACTAGAGTTTCAGACCCCAGATGACAGAGGAAGCCAAACAGTAGTCCATCGTCATAGACGGTGTGAAGCCATTCTCCGTTTCTGAGCAGGTTTTGAAATTACACAGCCAAGACAGTGCTTTCAAAGCACCAAAAACTCAGGGTGTTTAAAATACTGTTTAGGCAGGTGTGTAAAAAGGTTTGAAGGTGGGACATTTGCATTCAGGATACCATTCTGGAGGCTCAGAGGTGGCTGAGCTGCCTGTTTCAGATCTAAGACCACTCCGTCTAGGTTTCGCATGGTGCCCTGCCTTCCCTTCCTGGGTCCTGTCTGGCGGCGTGGGCTTCAGCAGACCTCCTGCACCTCCCCTCTCCCTTCCTTGATTTAAAGTTCGAAAACCACTTGAGGACTCTTATAGTATTAACCTATCACTGTGACTGACACACAATGAAGAGATTTCAAAGGAGCCTTGGCAGGTAGAAGTCACCCGTGGAACAGAAGTGTGAATCTGAATGGGAGTCTTGGGCGGGTGGGTCATCAGTTACAGAGACGAGCTCTCCTTTCAGGCTGCGTTTGATCACTGAGTTGGTTCCTAGATTTTCAATTGAAGCTGTAGGAACAGAATTGAATTCAAAGATTTACACTGATTGTGAGGAACTGAAATAGCTGAGCGCATGAAGCAGGAGTTGCTGAGTGATTACAAAGGTTTATAACAAAGACAGCTTGTGAGAAGTCTACGCAAAGGCGATGATGTGAAAGAAGACAGAGAACTATTCTACGTGCGGGTTAATGTGAACGGCAGAGGAAGCGGACTGGGTTAGGAGACAGAAAAAGGCAAGTGCCTGTGATGGGAAAAAATAAAAATGAGTGGAGGGAATAAAATGGAAGAAGACAGTGTTTCGAGGCTTATGCTTTAAAATGTGGATACATCAGAGAGACAGTGCACAACACTCCAGGAACGTAAAGGGGCAGCGGCCTTGTCCTGCCTGGCCTGCGATGCTAATAAGCTTTCGAAGAGAAGAAAGCTGCGTGTGTCTTCACTTCTAGCCAGTTTCCTTGCAAGAACAGGGCATGAGGCGCTGCAATCATATTAAATATTACTGATGACACCCAACACAGTTCCATTCAATCTCATTACCTTCTCAAGCAAGATTTTGCTAGCCTCAGTTTAACATTTTACACTGAAAAAGTAACTAGACATTGGGAATAGGATTTAAATCGTCCTGAAACTCGGGCACATAGATCTCCTCTTTTTTCAATCTCCTTCCCATTTAGGTCATCACAGAGCACAAAGTGGCTTTCCATGTATATGTACGGGTGATTCACTTTGCTGTACTGCAGAAACTGAGACAGCAATGCATAGAAACTCTATAACAATAAAAAGAAGTCAGGCTAAAAACCTAAGGAATAATCAACCCATGCATACAAGAAATACAAAAGTTATTCTATAAAAGCTCTCAGAAATTTGTATTAGGTAAAATACTCCTGGCTGAATTAAGAGCTAAAATTGATAATAATTGCTTAATGGCTTATAAACTGATTTCATTTAAAATGTGTTCTCTGATTAAAAACCCCAAGGCATCAGCGGGGCAATTAAGAAGTAAATAGTTTATGGCAAAAATGCTGTCCTATCACAGATAATGAATTAGAGTTATGTAAGGAAGTTTTAATGATAATGAAAAGACATGAATAAGAGATGCTCGTTTCAGAAATCACATTTAAATCAGACTACAGAATCCAAAATGAGGAGTATGCACACATCTGGCCATGAGGCTGAGTAACACACACACTCGGGCATTCACACACATACGTCATGCGTGCACACACACATGCACACACACAGCAGCTATGAACTCTGGCTCCAGATCACATGGAAGTCTGTCTCCACAACCCACTAGATGTGTAACTTAGGACTTAATTTCTGTGAGCTTTAGTCTCCTCACCCAAAAATGGGAATAAGAGTAATAGTACATATTCCATGGCGTTGCTGTGAATTATCAGATGAGTCAGTGTGTCTGATCCACTTAGAATAGTGCTCAGCATTTAGTTTTCCCTCAATACTATATATGTAACTATAAGCATAAAATATAAAATCTTATCACACATCACCTAACTTGTTAGTAATTCTAATCTCAGCTGGTAAGCAATTTTTATTTTTGCTTATCTATATTTTCAAGTTTTCCTATTTTGAACAATATGATAAAAACCACAAGTAATAAATAATAAACTTTAATATTTTACAAACTAAGTTTGGCACTGTTACTCAATAGGTAAGACTCTATGTAGCTGGAATTATGAATAGTACACAGAGTGGGGAAAAAAGAATACAAAGTATTCCCCCAGCATTCCCAAGCCCTGGTGTATACTTCCTGATCCTATTCCTTGAATGTGGGTGAGAGGTGTATATATACGATGGGTTATCACTACCGCGACTATGTTACCCTATACAGCGAAGGTGCTCTATGCTCTGTGATGACCTAGATGAGTGGGGTGGGGAGGGGGGCTCAAGAGGGAGGGGACATATGTATATACATATTGCTGATTCACTTCGTTGTACAGCAGAAACTAACACAACATTGAAAAGCAATTATCCCTCAACAAAATAAAATGACTAGCTGGTACAAAAACAAAGCCAACCAACAAACAAAAAAAAGGTGAAGAGATTTTGCTGGTGTCAGTAAGCCCCCTAGTTGACGTGAGTTAATCCAACGAGTATTATACTGGGTGATTACGAGGCATAGCCTAATCACGTGTGCTCTTGAAAGGGAGTCTAGAGGACAGAGATTCTCCCCTTGCCATGACGGGAGAAGGATGCACGGCAGGGAGCATCCTCAAGGAGCAAGCCACAGCCAAATGGCCAACAAGAAAATGGGACCCTCTGTCTTAAAACTGGAAGGAATTGAATTCTGCCAACAACCTGTACAAACGTGGAAGAGGATGCCAAACCTCAGATGAGCTCACAGCCCTGCTGACCCCTTCATTTCAGCCTGTGAGACCCTGAGCAGTCAACCTAGCTAACCTGTGCCAGAGTCTTGACCCATGAAAACTATGATATAATAAATTGGTGCTATTGAAAGCAGAAAATAGAGAAGGGACTGCTTTCCTTTGCTGAGGGGTAGGTGGGGGGTGATGGCAACAAGGAGTGTGGGGCAGGTTCATGATTCTTTCTACTAGAGGCCAAGAGTCCCACCCCAGCAGCCCATTGCCACCCCCACCCCCTACACTGCACTACGGAAACTTCTGAGAGGCACGTGATAAAAAAAAAAATTATATTACTGAGTGCAAGTGCTTAGGAACTTGAGTAACAAGCTCTCTATAAATATTAGATTAAAAAGACATGAACAGCTTTAACCATTATAGAGGATAATAGAATTTGATCAGCTAAATCCCAGGGCTTTATAAAGCACAAATTATGTAAACAAGCTTAATGGTTTTTTGATAAAACTACAAAAGTAGTGCTAGGAAGAATGCAGGAGGTATTCCTTACTTGGGCTTTAAACATCACATCAAACAGCACAGATGTTTACTTAATTTTTAAAAAATTAAATATGAATGCAAAGAGTTATAAAGATGAATTTGAGGATAGAATATTGAGGAAAGCACAGTTTTTGATTTCAGGATAAGCAGTAATTTTCCAAGGATAATGGCTGGATCTGGCTTTATTTACTATTGATATTATTAATCACTGGGAAGAGAGAACTAAATGAAGCTTTAAATACAAAAACTCAAGGTGTCTAGAAAATGTTGAGAAGTATCTTAGTAAAATAGAAATAAGAAGCTGAAGTGTTAGAAAAGTATTCAAATGAAAGAGGGAAATATTATAAATATATGATAATATACATTCATTAAAAATTATATCTATGACACCAAATTTTAAGAGAGAGAATAGAAATTGAGAGGGAGGGTGAGGGTGCCAGTGACTACGTTTTATAATGTGCCATAAGATCTTAAAAAGGAAACAAGGCTTTGACTTAGGCAGAATGATGGATTCTTCTACAAAAGATTCAATGAATACATTCTCTCCTTAGTGTCAACTGAGCACTTGAGATGTGTCATTTAGGGCACCCCCTAATTTCCAAGTGATGAAGCACTGAAGTACAGATAGTCAAAAGGAGAATTGCATGGTAGAAGAAATGCTTTATGATAAAAAATGAAGAGTGCTGATTTATGTCAAACATGGTCAAGAAAGGAGTAAATTCAAGCTTGTTTGAAGCAAGAGGATTTTGTCTCTAAATTATGTGAATAGTGATCTTTTTCTTTCATGTTTCATAGCAATAATAGAATTTTTCTTTTTTTTAAGAATAGAAGGCAGTGTAGAGATCAACTCATTCCAATTCCTATTCTATTTACAAGGAAACTGAGACAGAGCGATTAATTGGGCTCAAAGTCTTCAGGGAATCTGAAAAGTATATGCCCACAGTACAGCTCTAACAGGCTGATTTACAGCTGCTGAAGGCAACATGGAGTCCCACCTTTTCTTGACCCATACCTGCTCTTCTGTACTCCACTGTATGGGTTTCCCAAGGCAGAAACTTGGGAATTACTTTCAACTCCAATCTCACCAGCTACAGTCTGGTCAACTCAACTTTCTAAATATCTATCAAATCAATCCTCTCCTTTACCTGATGGCCTCCACCTTAAACCTCAGTTTCAACTCCTGAATTATAACAGTGACTTTCTGATTTGTTTTCCTTTTTTATTGTGTGGGCCTCCTTTGGAACACTATTCCCAGTTGCCAAAGCCATTCTTTAAAAATACAGAATCATCAGTTGCTTCCTTTGCCTTAGTACCAAATTTCAAGTGTTTTGTTACTAAACCAAACTTGTGTCCAATCACTGGATTGTAGTGAAAGAAAGTACAGCGTTTATTGCAAGGCACCAAGAAAGGAGTACGGGCAGCTTATGTTCAAAAAACCTGAATTCCTCAATGGCTTGCAGGTAAGAAATACTTAAAGGCAACATTAGGGGGTGTGGTGCATGACCAGCTCCTGCACAGTTCTCTGACTGGTTGATGGTGAGGTAACACAGTGATGTTTTGGGAATCTCAATTATCATCCTTTTGTTACAACTTGTCTGGGATATAGATACTGCTGGTCAGCATGCAGTTAACTTTTTCCATCTGGTGGAGGTTTTGGTATCTGCGAAATAACTCAAGGAGGTGGCTCAGGATATTATCTATAGCTCTTGAAAAATAACTAAATGCACTTGGCTTTATTTTAAGGCTAAACTATAAAGAAAGCTGAGCCCTGAAGAATTGATGCTTTTGAACTGTGGTGTTGGAGAAGACTCTTGAGAGTCCCTGGACTGCAAGGAGATCCAACGAGTCTATCCTAAAGGAGATCAGTCCTGAATATGCATTGGAAGGACTGATGCTGTAGCTGAAACTCCAATACTTTGGCCACCTGATGCGAAGAACAGACTCATTTGAAAAGACCCTGATCCTGGGAAAGATTGAAAGCGGGAGGAGAAGGGGATGACAGAGGATGAGGTGGTTGGATGGCATCATGGACTCAATAGACATGAGTTTGGGTAAACTCTGGGAGTTGGTGATGGATAGGGAGGCCTGGTGTGCTGCAGTCCATGGGGTCACAAAGAGTTGGACACAACTGAAAGACTAGACTGAACTGAACTGAAACTATTCTTATTTTGTCTTGCTTGACTATTTTCTTTTGTTTCCGCATTTTGTCATTTCTCTGATTAAATTTTCTCTTTGGAACTAAGGGAAGGCATAGGAAGTAAAGCTTTTTTACAAACAAGCGGTGGGGTGCATGGAGGGTGGGGGTATGGCCTTTTGGGAAAAAGGGGGAAAAAACTTCATGCCTTGGTATCAGCAACAACTGTCTATATTTACCCCCTCGATAACATCTGCAATCCCACCTGAGCCCTTATTTTTCTCTCTTGACTAACATTCCCCAAGTGACCTACCCTATCTGTCTAAAAAGCGACTCCCTGACAGGGGTGTCAGTGGGAAATCTAGGCAACTCACAATGTGCAGTGACTTTCACTGTTGAAACTGATGGGAAAAATCGGGACCTAGAAATTTCACTAGGGTATTACAATTTAGCCCAAAGTCTTAGAACTAGAGGTTCTGGCAGAACTGACACACTATACCTATCCCCAGACATGAGGCTCTCCTCAAATGCTATTTATTAACCAGTCTTGAAAATCCATGTTCTGTTCTGGACGACCAAAGAACCACACCCAATCATCCTGGTTTCTAAATCTGGCGGGCAACTCTGACCCCTGTTATTCCCTTGTAGGGGTACCCACCCCTGAAAACCTAACCCTATGGTGGGAGCCTAAACAAAATACTCTCTACCTTGAGGACAGAACCCAGGATGCCTCACAACACTTGAATCCCTTCCTAAATGCCCTCACTGCTGCCGGTTTTGCAGCAAGTGGAGTGACAGTCTCCTCCCAGCTACTAAGAGACTGCCCCTGTTCCATTATGCCATGTTCCAGTTGTAAGGCAGATGGTAATCCTGCTCCTCTTTGGCAAACCCATTTTGCTGCCCAGGTTAAACCCAGTCATGGTGTCTATTTCATATGTGGGGATAAAGCTTATTTATCCCTACCACCTTTTTGGTCAGGAACTTGCTCCCTAGGGTATGTTACAACCACATAGATCTGGCCTGGAGTAATACCTCCTTGCCTTTACCAGTATACATCAATCAGAGGATACGTTGTGCGGTAATACTTACCCCTCTTTTCCTGGCATTAGGACTGACCGCTGGTTTGACAGGAGCTGCCATGGGGGGAACTTCTTTACATAAATTTCAGCAGCTTTCTACCGACACTGCTGTATCCATAGAAAAAACAGTGAGGACCCTTCAACGCATACAATCCCAGTTAGACTCCCTAGCCACAACGGTCCTACAAAATCGCTGGGCCCTATATTTACTGACTGCAGGACAGGCGGGCACTTGTCTCTATCTAAAGGAAGAATGCTGGTTTAATTACAACCAGTCTGGGCATGTCCAGGAAGATATCAAGGGGCCTTTGGAACAGGCCACAAAGATCCGGGATTTGAGTTCAACAAGTGTATGGAGTTCTCTTTCTTTCCCTTCTTGGCTCCTACCATTCATGGGTCCAGTGACAATCTTATTAGGCCTCCTATCTGGCCCCTGTATACTCCAACTCCTTACAAAGTTTATTTCCAGTAGACTCCAGCAGTTTCAAACTAAATTGCTGTTACTACAAGGGTGGAAGCTGGTTTCAGATGTGGAACACCCCAACTTAGATCAGGTCGAGAGAGACTTCTGCTCTGCTAGGCAGGCCTACACCCATGCACAGCAGAAAGAAGTCACAGAAGAGACCTCCGCCCCAATTGCCAAGAAGTATCTTGAGTATGAAGTATCTCAGGAGGGAGTTGTTAGGGGAAGCACACTGATTGAGACTGCCCACCCTGGCCAGGCACCATAGTAACCATTTGCATGAGTTGTTTTATGACAGGAGATCCTAATAAGGAATACGGAACTAATAAGCCACCACCAACCGGAAGAGTTCGGGAAAGGTCTAAAGGAGACACCTCGTGTCTGTCCACTTCCCAGAATCCCTCTTGCTAGCATCCATCTTGGCTGAGCGATGTGTGCACCACCAGGAAAGAATCTGAATTAGAATGACTGGCCAAAGACCACTCGGAAACTAATCCCATCACCATAAAACCCGACATTGCGAGCCACGCGGCAGAGCAGTTCTCCTGGGTTCCCTTACCCTACTGCTCTCCACCCGGCTGCCCTTTCTCAATAAAATCTCTTGCTTGGTCGGCACATGTGCCTCCTCGGACAATTCATTTCCAAGTGTTAGACAAGAGCCCAGTTTCAGGCCCTGGAAGGGGTCCCCCTTCCTGCAACAGAAGGACCATGGGGCCTTTCTCAGTCATTATATACATTTCCACTGATTCAAAGTCATTCTCCATCCTCCCAATCTATTTTATAAATTTTAGGATCCAAACAGTCAATTCAACATCCACATGGATGATCCATTTGTCCCCAGAATTCTCTTAGACACTTCTCCTCCACTTATTACATTCTTGACACAAAGAATATTTCATCACTAGAAATCTGATCTATCTACTGAGTTCCTAGGATTACATTCCTGGGATGCCTTTTCCCAGTTTATAATCCTCTAAGTGATATTATCATTTCTCATATATTCATATGCTAACAATTAGCACATTTTTATCTCTAGCCCAAACATCTTTTCAGGGCTTATTCAACTGCAAAATTTGCATGTCAACTGAGATGGCATAGAGCACTTCATATTTAAATAGGTCAAAACTGAATTCTTGAAATTCCTCTAAATCTGTTCTTTCCTTTATTTTGCACGTCTCCAAAATGGCACTATAATTCACTGAGTTACTTAATCCATATATTCAGGAGTTATTCTTGATAACTCTCTTTAACCATCCTTCTCCCACCCTTCACATGTCCTTCACTATTTCCCGGAGTTTGCTCAAATTCGTGTCCATTCAGTCAGTGTTGCTTTCTAACCATCTCATCCTCTTCCTCCCTCTTCTTTTGCCTTCAATCTTTCCCAGCATCGGGGTCTTTGCTGACAGTACTATCTTCAAAATACATCTGAAATGCATCTCTTATTCATCACTTAAACTATCACCACCCAAGTCCAAAGAAGCATCTTTTCTTCCCTGGACCTTTACTACAGCTTCAGAACTGGTTGCGGTGCTTTCAGCCTGCCATTCGTGGTACTCCAAGTGGTATTGATCTTGGTATTGATCTAGGGTGGCCTCGGCTTGCAACAGCTTGGAGCCAGGCTTCGGTTCTCAGTCAGAGAGTTGCTGAGTCACACCCTCATGGCAGTTTGAGTCACTTTTATGGGTCATTTCTTCTGGTTTTCCTTTGGCCAATCATTTTGATTTGCCTGGTCCATAGTCCATATTTTGTGTATCTCAGGATCCTCCCATGTATGCACATGTATCTGTTAGCCAAGTTGGACTCTACCAAAGAGGTATCTGGGTAGAACATCCCTTGACATCACTCCCCTTTGGCCTGCAAGGAGCCTTTTCTGTGCATGTGTGGTGGGGGAGGGCTCCTGACTTCAGAAATGAGAGCTATGTGGTCCGAGCAGGCCCGTCCTCCTCCTTCAATTGTCCTGCGATTCTTGTTTTGGAGCTTCTGTCAATAGAAAATGAATCTGCAATTGCTTTACCCTTGGGGGCCCATCTACCTTCTGCCTCAGTAGTTTTAAGTGAGACCCACTCATTCCCCGTTGGCTCAGATGGTAAAGCGTCTGCCTACAACGCGGGAGACCTGGGTTCGATCCCAGGGTTGGGAAGATCTCCTGGAGAAGGAAATGGCAACCCCCTCCAGTATTCTTGCCTGGAAAATCCCATGGACAGAGGAACCTGGTAGGCTACAGTCCATGGGGTTGCAAAGAGTCGGACACGACTGAGCGACATTTACTTTTACTAATTTACTCATTCCCCTGTTTAAAACCTTTCCATAGCTTCCCACCCACTACACTGAAATATAATTCAGAAAATAAAAATATTTTCTTCCCCCCAGTACCACCATCCTTACTTCCTGATCTGCTCTGCTCCTGCCTGTTTCCTCCACTTCATTTTGGGCCCCTACAGTCCTTTTGTGGTTCAGTCACTTGGGTTTTAGTTCCTTAGAAAAAAATGGCTTTTTTCATGCCTTGGAGTGTAAATTTTCAGGGCTTCTCTTCCTTCCTCATCTTTTTGAGTGCCTTGTCTTCATTCACATGCTACATTTTGGCTAAAGTGTTGCTTCCTAGGGAGGTTTTTCTTTTTTTAAACGCTCAATCCAAAATAAATCATTCTTCACAATTTCATTACTTTTTCTTTGCAGAAAAATTACTTATATTTGTTTACTTTTTTTAGCTCTTGTTTTTATTATAAGTTGTGAACACCATGAAGGCATTTATGATATCAATTTATTCTCACATGACACAATTTCTGACAAAAGAGTATGTATATGAATGGCAAAACATAGAAAAAGGATCCTAGAGGTACACTTAAATATTCTTTTTCCTTTTCACAAAGTCTATGAAGAAATTCACATTTTTTTTTCTTGTTTTTGTGTCCATTACATATTTTAATTGCATTTTATCTTTTAGATAGTATAGATTTTATATATAGTTAAAGAAATAATACAGAGACCACGTCACATTGGTCAGAATGGCCATCATTAAAAAATCTACAAATAACAAATGCTGGAGGGGGTGTGGAGAAAAGGAAAACCTTCTATATTGTTGGTGGGAATGTAAAGTAGTGCGGTCATTATGGGAAACAATATAGAAGTTCCTCAAAAAGCTAAAAATAGAGTTGCCATATGATCCAGCAATCCAATTCCTGGGCATATCTCTGGACAAAACCATAATTCAAAAAGATACATGCATCTCTATGTTCATAGCAGCACTATTCGCAATAGCCAAGACATGGAAGCAAGCTAAATGTCCTTTGACAGATGAATGGATGAAGAAGATACAATACACACACAGAATAGTATATTACTCAGCCACAGAAAAAGAATGAAAGAATGTTGTTTGCAGCAACATGGACAGGCCTAACGATTATCATACTAAGTGAAATAAGTCCATATATCACTTGTATGTAGAATCTAAAATATGGCACAAATGAACTTATCTACAAGACAGAAAGAGGCTCACAGACATGGAGCACAGACTTGTGGTTCCCAAGCAGGAGGAGGTTGGTTGAGGGTGGGATGATTTGGGAGTTTGGGATTAGCAGATGCAAGCTGGAATTTAAAGAATGGACAAACAAGGTCCTATGGTATTCATTTCAGTTCAGTTCAGTCGCTCAGTTGTGTCAGACTCTTTGTGACCCCATAGACTGCAGCACGCCAGGCTTCTTTGTCCATCACCAACTCCCAGAGTTTGCTCAAGCTCATGTCCATTGCGTCGGCATCACCGAATATGAAAAGGATGCGTATGTGTATAACTGAATCCCTCTGGTGTAGAGTAGGGCCCGGAGTGGCCTCTGAGCTTCCTCTCCCATGTGCAGTGTGAGTGGTTTGAGAGGTGACACCAACCTTCCCCAGTCTAGGTTCTTGTGGCGGCTTCTTCATGGGCTAGTTCTTTCTGTGGACTTCAACCTTTCAGTTTCACTTTATACTTTTTCCTCTACATGCTGATTTTTTTAATGCTAATTATTAACTGTTCAAGTCAGAAGGTAGACTTAAAAGAAAAACAAGACAAAACAAAAACTCAGTATCAAACTACACTTCACCGTTTAGCCTAACAAACCCAGCAGTATTTAGCTTCATTCACTTATCGACAAGAACACAGCACAGGAGAAACATCAATGGTGCGCTTCATTCTCAACATATAGAAAAGCAATCTTCATGAAACATAAATAGGGCACAGTTACCTGTCATGTTGCAGTAAACCTTCAGAGGCCCCAGAGGTCCACTGCCGTCAGGATCTATCCAGTAGTAATTTGAGGTCTGGCCCAGGTGTTTGTATGCTTCACAGGAAGGCTCATAGATGGCTGGAAAGAAATATCCTGCGTGAGCTCAGCACCCAAAAAACGGCCTCCCGAGATCCGTGCCCCAGTTACAGACCAAATGCTACCAAACTGCTGATTAGGAGCATGTCCTCAAGTTAGAATGAGCCCTCTTTGTTCGACAAGTAAACTCACAATTTGATTTTTAGTCCACAAGCATTCTTTCTCACCTAACATAGACATTAAGTTCCTGCTACGGCTTTATAGTTGGGGAAAGATCTAAAACAACTCAATAAATTGTTGAATAAATGTAATGTTTGCTTAAAATAGGTGCTCATGAGCATTGAAAAATATTTAGTTTATACTTATTTACAGATATCTCCTTACTGCAAGGGACTTAACTGAAAGGTCATGAATATTGAGTGCATTGTCGGTCTGTCAGCTAAGAGATCAGAGAAAATCTGCTCCTCGCCCCCTGACCCCTGCCCACACACAGACAGACAAACACACAGACACATTTTTGCATATTTAGTATAAATTTCCTACAAACAGCATGTGATTGCTAACCTTCCTTTATTTCAGGGAAAAAAGGAAAGATATGCCCCTGCTTCATTTTGTTACAAGTGTTTTAATTACATTAAATCTAGTTTTTGTAAAAAAAAAAAAAAAGACATTTATGTAATTAGGTTGTAGGTTTTCATCATGTTCCTTTTTGTTCCCTTGCTCCTAGCACATTTTCTTTTCTCACAGAGAATGCACCTGATTTCAGTAGCGCAGAATACATTCCTCCTTTATAGCTGGAACTTCTAAAACACTATTGTGAAAACTTTTTAAAAATAGCTCTACACTGACTTTATGAGGGATTTGACTGTATTTAACTAAGAACTACTGAGACAGGAGGTAGATGGCCCCTCACCCCAACACAGGGTAAAGCATTGGAGATTCATCCCCTATGGAAGAAATTCCTAGCAGGGCAATTAAGCGAGGAGGTTGGGCCCTGCCCAGACCACATATTTCTCATTCCTGAAGTCATGAGACTTCCCTGACCACACCTGTGCAGAAAGGCTCCTTAGAGGTCAAAGTGGGAGTAAAGTCAAGGGGTGATGAACCCATATGCCTTTGCGGTATGATCCACCTTGGCTAAGAGATGCATGCACACACATGGAAGGGTCCTGCTGCTGCTGCTACTGCTGCTAAGTCACTTTAGTTGTGTCTGACTCTGCGCAACCCCAGAGACAGCAGCCCACCAGGCTCCCCCATCCCTGGGATTCTCCATTGCCATTTCCTTCTCCAATGCATGAAAGTGAAAGGTGAAAGTGAAGTCACTCAGTCGTGTCCTACTTCTAGCGACCCTGTGGACTGCAGCCTACCAGGCTCCTCTGTCCATGGGATTTGCAGGGCAAGAGTACTGGAGTGGGGTGCCACTGCCTTCTCCAGAAGGGTCCTGAGATGTAGCAAATATAGACTGTGAATCAGGCAAATCAAAATGATTGGCCAAGGGAAACCTGGAATAAATGCCCCATGTAAGTGACTCAGACTTGCAAGGATTCTCCTTCTGAGTCTGCCTGAGTGTCTATATCCACACATACTGTACTCTTTTCCTCTTAATAAACACTTTACTTGCTTCACTGTTTTCTGTCTTTGTGGAAATTCTTTTCTGCAAAGCCAAAGGGCCAGGGTCCTTGTCACTGACCACTGGTCTAGTGGCTAGGATCTGGTGCTCTTACCATTGCGACCCGGCTTCAGTTTCTGGTTGGGAACCCAAGCCCCTCTCTGAGCCACTGCTGGCCAAGGCCACTCGAGATCATTACTATTGGTGAAAATCTATATATTGATAAGTGGAGTCTTTTGGAAAAAGTGCTCTTGAATTCAACACTCCCAGCATCTGCCCTTTCCTAAGTTATAAAGCAAAGGTCTGACTCTGGGGCTGCCTCTTTCTACTTCCCTCTCCCAGGTTCCTGGTGCCTCCATTTGGCTCTCCATGCTTCCTCTTCCCAAAGATGTTCTATTTCATTTCAGCAAACACAGCACACTACAACAGTTCTGAAATGCTTTGATTTACTCAGGGCTTGCTTTCCACTCGCTTTCTTCCTTCTGCAAACAGTCATTGAGCCCATATGGTGTGTTGAGCAGTAGATTAGGGAAAACAAGTACAGCTGTGAACAGCACAGTTCAGGGACCTTTGGAACAGGGGCTGTTCACTCAGTACTCAGCCACTGCTCATTCATGAAGTGCAACTGGAAGAAAATGTGGCTAGAGTGTTAAGCACAGCCACACACTTTTGTCCCAGTGGTCAGTGGTAAAGAACACACCAGCCAATGCAGAAGATGAGGGTTTGACCCCTGGGTCTGGAAGATCCCCTGGAGAAGGAAATGGCAACCCACTCCAGTATTCTTGCCTGGAAAATTACACGGACAGAGGAGCCTGGTGGGCCATGCCTGAGGGATCGTAAGGAGTCAGACATGACTGAGCAACTGAGCATGCAATTATTAATATGCCACTTTCTGCCTCCCAATTATCAAATTTAGATAATAAACTGTGAAAGTGAAAGCGAAGTTGCTCAGTTGTGTCCGACTCTTTGTGACCCCATGAAGTCACTTAGTCGTGTCCGACTCTCTGTGACCCCATGGACTGTAGCATATCAGGTTCCTCCGTCCATGGGATTTTCCAGGCAAGAGTGCTGGAGTGGATTGCCATTTCTTTCTCCAGGGGATCTTCCTGACTCAGGAATTGAACCCGGGTCTCCCGCATTGCAGGGAGACACTTTACTATCTTAGCCACCAGGGAATCCCTCTAATAAACTATGGTTGCTCTAATTCTGAATGCCATACCAAGTAAAGTAAGGCAATAAAAGACAGTGAAGAAATATTTTTTAAACTTTCAGCAGAAAGGTGATATACTTTGAGACAGGTTTTAGAAAGAAGGTTCCTTGCAGCAAAACACAACAGATTTTAGGGGAGTAATTCGGAAGGTGATGAGAGCAGATGGGCTATACTTGCCATTTGCGTGCATGCTCAGTCATGTCTGATTCTCTGTGACCCCATGGACTGTAGCCCACCAGGCTCCTCCATCCATGGAATCTTCCAGACAAGAATACTGGAGTGGGCGGCTATTTCCTCCTCCAGGGGATCTCCCCAACCCAGGGATCAACCTGCATCTCCTGCACTGGCAAATGGACTCTTTCCCACTGAGCCACCTGGGAAGCTCAATACTTGCCAAAGGACTATGGTGAGATGGCCAGAGCTATTATGGGAAAGGATAAAACAAATAAGACAGGATAAAGTAGACGGAACTGATCACATGTTTAAGATCAGGAGGTGGACATAGTTGGAAAGAAAGAAAGAATGCCTTAAACTCGCAATCTCTAAACCAACTGCCTTATTAACTTTGGACAATCTTCCTTCAGATTATTGCAATTATTATGTACAGTTCAAAATCACCTAGAACAAAAGGTTTACATTCTTAGGTTTTCCAATTAGCCTGTTCAGTCAATCTACCATTAAAAACTGTCATCTTTGTTTTCCAGCTTCCCCTCTGTCATCTTCCTTATCATCTGATCTCTGGTTTATAGCAATCATCTTATTACCTGACTGCTCTACCCAAATCTCTCTTCACTCCCCACCCAATTATGCTTCTCTCCCTACCCAATCCAATGTTGGTCTTGTCCTAAAACATTACTTTCAGTTAATGTGTAATAGTTCTTCTCATCTCTGACAGTGTGTCCCAGATCCCCATCTAAGCATGCAAAACCTTCCGAAATCCTTACAGATCTCATTAGGTTTCAGCAGCTTGCTGACATCAACCTTGCTCTCTGCTCAGGCGAATCTGACAAAGGAACTTATTTAACCTATGTTTACCCTTTCTGGGATTGCCTGTGGTTTTCTACAGGCCTTTTTCTCAATCTATGAATCTTCTCAGTCAGAGTTAACTATGAAGGAACAAGTGTTAAGAAACAGGGCTCCAGTCAAACACATCTAAGTTTAAATTCTGACTCCACTAAGCACTAATTATACAACCTTGGCAAAGGTATTTAATCTCATTTAGCCTTGTCTAGGAAATAGGTTGGAGAAGGAAATGGCAACCCACTCCATTATTCTTGCCTGGAGAATCCCATGGCCAGAGGAGTCTGGCAGGCTGCAGTCCGTTAAGTCGCAAGAATCGAACATGACTTAGCGAATAAACCACCACCACCAGGAAACAGGTATCATAGGTATACTAATTAATGGTTACGGGTGCTCAGTCATGTCCGACTCTGCGATCCCATGGACTGTAGCCTGCCAGGCTCCTCTGTCCATGGGATTTTCCAGGCAAGAGTACTGGAGTGGGTTGCCATTCCTCTCTCCAGGGGATCTTCCCGACCCAGGGACTGAATTCACATCTCCAGCACTGACAGGCTGATTCTTTACCACTGAGCCATCGGGGAAGCCCCTATATTAATTAATAGGTGGAGTATTTATTGTTAACACAATAATTATTATTTAGGCACCACTCACCTTTTCCCTTTCTTAAGGAGACGTTCTCTAATCAGTACATTCTGCTTTCTGTACAGTCCAGGGCTCATCTCACGAACAATAATGCTTAATTATAGTCAACGTAAGACCTGATTGACTGTTGTTAATTAAAACATATATGAAAATTTTACTTCACAATAAGATTGTAAACTGTCATGAGGACAGGGTCTAGAAGATGCGCTTTTCCTTTTTACTCTATATTAAGCTATTAATAACCTAGTTAAGAAAGACTATCGGAATGAAACTTAAAATGTACCTACGCTTCATCCTGTTCTGATTTTGATAAATGAATAGTTGGCTTGCCAGAAGAAGTCTATCCATATGAAAGCACGCTTGGATGATAGTAAGTATAGGGAGCTACTAACATTTCTGTGTAAGCATACAAGCATTTTGAGCACACCGTTGAAAGCATGTGGATGGGGGAAATTTGGATAAGCAAGAAGCTCTTTATTTTTCTTCAAAGTGTGACAATTATTCCACTTGTCTCTAACCTGAAACAGGTTTACTGGCTGCTTTTGCCTCATCAACACCAATAGAAAAGCAAAACTTTAGTCCAAACTTTATCATGTGTGAAAAATCACCTGGAGAGCTTGTTAAGACAAGGATTCCTGGGCCTCACCCCAAAGATTCTGACTCAGAAGAGAATTTGCAGCTCTAACAAGATCCCAAGTGATGCTCATACTGCTGGTCCTGACTGTATTTTGAGAAGCATGGCTCTAATAATGAAAAAATAAAAATTAACTCAAGAAGGGTGGACTAATTCTTAATTTATATTTTAATATAAATAGGAAAAACAGGTCACTGCAAGGCAATACAGTACAATTTTAAATAACATAAGGCTAGGCTGCCCCCTCACTGTGCTGAGCATAATAAAAATAGAACTCTAAATAAACTCTAAATAAAAATACATGTCAAAAGAAATATACTTGGATGGATGTGCAGAGAAATATTTGGAAAGAAATATTTCTATTTCCAAAATACTGTTGTTACTTCTGTTACCATCGAGTATTACTCATTCGGTAACAGGGGTTGTCTTTCAACAGTAAGATTATGGATGATTTAAAACTTCATACTTTTCAATGCTTTCCACACTATAATGTGCAAAAGTTATAATACCATTAAAAATACACTTGCAAAATACATACATGGAATAATAACACTGAGACAAAATGGTAAGAACAGATGTACATAGTAAAATTATATTCATTCTGTTCCTCACTTAGAAATTAAGAGATTTCTGTTCAAATCTCCTTTCTGTCATTTACTACCTAGACACTCCCCTTAACTTTTCATTTTCTCAACCATAAAATGAAGGCAATAGTACCTCCTCCACCAAGTTAGCATAAATATCAAGTGAAATCACACACTTTGTAAACTAAAAAGCATTGAGTGCATGGATATTTTAAGGCACAGAAGTGTTTCGTATTTAGCTTCGTGCCTCAGCCAGTTAACTCTGTACTCAGTGGAGTCCTATCTGGGTTGCACAGTTTGTACATATCAAGCCCCAGGGAGATGATAGCACCGAAGGGGCTAAGTCAGCAAGCACTGAAGACAGAGAGGATCTGAGCTATCATCAATGATCGAGCTTTTCTAGCAGACTGCAGGAGAACAGAAAGGCAATGGGACTGATGGCAAAATAAACAGACTCATCAAGCTCATTGATTTATTGGATGAGTAATTTTTCTGTTTCAACACCTACTCCCAGACAAAAGTTCTCATATTATTCTACATATTCTTAAATAAATCTCAGGTGTCCAGAAATATGACCATTGAACACATCATATTGAATTTCATAGCTTATAAAAATCCAGAAAGTGACAAATCCTAAGTACTTATTCATTTTCATTAAATATTGAATATTGTCTGTGTGACATCATAATAGCTGTCCTGCAAAATGACAAAGCACTACTGTATCAGTTTCATAGGGCGGCTGCAACAATAACCAAATGCTTAGTGGATTGAAACAAATCTGTTATAATTCTGGAGGTCAGATGTTCCAAGTAGGTTTCACCGAGCTAAACAGGGCTGTGTTCCTTCTGAAAACCTCTAAGGGAGAATCCACTTTCTTGCTTTTCCCAGCTTCAGAGTCTACCTGCATTCCTTGGTTCATTTTCCTATTTCTTCATCTGCAAAGTCAGCTGTGGTTAGTGGGGTTGAAAGAAAGTGGGGTCTCATGCTCCCTCTGATACCCTGCGTGATTGTCACCTCTATTTTATTATTTATTTATTTATTTAAAGTTTTATTTTTACTTTATTTTACTTTACAATACTGTATTGGTTTTGCCATACATTGACGTGAATCCACCACGGGTGTATAGGAGCTCCCAATCCTGAACCCCCTCCCACTTCCCACCCCATATCATCTCTCTGGATCATCCCCATGCACCAGCCCCAAGCATCCTGTATCCTGTATCGAACATAGACTGGCACTTCGTTTCTTACATGATAGTATACATGTTTCAATGCCATTCTCCCAAATCATCCCACCCTCTCCCTCTCCCACAGAGTCCAAAAGTCTGTTCTATTGTCACCTCTATTTTAAAGAAATCTGGCCCACCCAGATAATCTGGGGAACTCTCTTTATGAGAAGGTCTTTACTTAATCATAGTCTCTTTGCCATATAAAGTAATATATTCACAGGTTGCACAGTTTAGGACATAGACACGTTTGGTGGAGAGAGGATTATCCTGTCTATCACAATTAGGTAAAAATACTGCGATTGTTCTATATAAAGAAAAATTCTTAGTATGTACCTAATGTACTCCCAATGTTGTTGATTAGTGAAAGATGTCAACACATCGGTAGAGAGAAAAGCAGAGCTTAAGAGCAAAGACATGAAATAGGTCGAAAGCATTAGGAAATAAAGCATGACTTAAGGAATGTTTAGGGTAAAGATAGGGTACAAACAAGGAGCCACCCCCAGGGAAAAGGATAAGTCTCAATAGCATGAATTGTTGTAGAAAATCAGAATGGGAGTCAGGTCAGGGAAATGCTAATACATTTAATGAGCAGATTTGGGTGACCCTTTTAATATTTCTTGGTGGTAGCATTTGTAGAAACTGAATTATAAGAAAAGGAATTAGTTGGTGGAATGGGATGGGGGGTGACCACATTATTGTAGGAACTGAAACCATGAAAGGTAAAAAAATATAGAAAAAGTTGATAGATATTGCTAAGTAAAAGTGAGGGAATTTTTGTTAGGATATGTGAGATTCGTGTTTATTTTTAATGGTGTATTTTCTGGTTATAAAGAAAATTTATACTCCTTGGATTAAGCCTGAAAAAATCACAAATAATTAAAAAAAAAAAAAAAACTTCTGTTTCCCTAGCTCCATAAGTAAATTTGGGGAAACTTATGTTTCATTCCCTGGAATGCCAGGCCCCTCTCCTACCTCTTTTCTAGACTTTCTTCAAGTGTATGAGATGCCAATGTAAATATCAGAATCCAGGATACATAATGCCCAGGTTTTACTAGTGGTTGTTACAGACTCATTACTCTGCTCATTATTGGCCACTGGGGAATAAGCTCTAAATCTGACAGTCAATTTCAGAGTCTTGATAATACATAAACAACAACTGTGCCTGTTGATGCATCTTTACCAGCACTAGCTAGATTGATTTAAAATAAAAGAAAAAGAAAAGTTTCTTACTTGGCCAAAAAAAAAAAAACTTTTCATTATTGTTTGATTTGAAAATTTACTTTCACACATACATTAGAAAGATTTAAAAATCTTCTATGAAGTGTATAGTTATGCCTTTTTCCCACTTATTTATTGTCAGCATTTTTCTACTGACTTAAATCAGCTAAGATACAAATGCAGATTAAAATCTGCATTATTGTTTTTGTCTTCCTTGGTTTTTGCCTTATCACCTCAAATATGTAGTTTTGGATGTATAATATTTTGTTATCAACTCTATTAAGATTTCCCCTTTAAAAATGCTTTCACAACTTTTAAGTGTATACTATTATCTTCCATTTGTGGCAGTAAAAGTCTTGACTCTAAGACTAAGGAGTTGGTATTTACTCTGTAAGCATAGGCTAAAGAATTTAAAATAATGTAGTAACATCACCAGTTTCACGTTTAAGAAGTATCTCCTGACACTTGTGTGGACATGTTGCATGCTCGGTCACTGCAGTCGTGTCCAACTCTTGAGACCTTATGGACTGTAGCCCACAAGCCTCCTCTGTCCATGGGTTTCTGCAGGCAAGAATACTGGAATGGGTTGCCATGGCTTTCTCTAGGGGATTTCCTTGATCCAGGGATTGAACCCAGGTCTCTTGCAACTTCTGCACTGCAGGCAGATTCTTTACCACTGAGCCACCTTGGGCAGGTCAGGCAAGTTAATATCAACTAGGAGACTATTATGCGCTTACCCAGTGTCTCAGTGTTAAAAGAATCCACCTGCAATGCAGGAGATGAAGGAGACACAAGAGAAGCAGGATCGAAACCTGGGTCCAAAAGATCCTCTGAAAGAGGGGATGGCAACCCACTCCAGTATTCTTGCCATGAAAATCCCATAGACAGAGGAGCCTGGTGGGCTAGGGTCCATGGGGTTGCAAAGAGCCAGACACCACTGAAGTTAGTGAGCATGAGCATAAGGAGACTATTGCAAGAGGACACGGAAACTAATCATACATGCACATATGACTGAAACCTAAGGCCCCTGAAAAAAAAGAGAAAACCTGTGATTTGTGCCGTGGTTTCATTTCTTACATAAACACTGACTCAAGAAGGGCACTTCTATGGGTTGAGATTTATCCACCAGGAGGTGTTGAAGTTCTAAACTTTATTTGGAAATAAGATTTTTGAAGGTGATTAAGTTAATAAATCAGTCCTGAATATTCATTGGAAGGACTGATGCTGAAGCTGAAACGCCAATACTTTGGCCACCTGATGCAAAGAATTGACTAATTGCAAAAGACCCTGATGCTGGGAAAGATTGAAGGCAGGAGGAGAAGGGGACGACAGAGGCTGAGATGGTTGGATGGCATCACTGACTCAATGTACATGAGTTTGAACAAGCTCTGGGAGTTGCTGATGGACAGGCAAGCCTGACATGCTGCAGTCCATGCGGTCATAAAGAATCAGACGTGACTGAATTGAACTGAACTGTAAAATGAACTCATTAGGGTGGCCCCTAATCTAAGGGGGCCGGTACCCCATTAAAAAGGGGAAACTGGGACACAGAGACAGATACCTATAATGGGAAGACAATATGAAGACACAGAGATAGGGACTTCCCTGGTTGTCCAGTGGCTAAGACTCCACACTCCCAATGCAGGGTGCCCAGGTTCAGTCCCTGGAGAGGGAGCTATATCCCACATGTGGCAACTAAAGATCCCACATAACGCAAATAAGACCCAAACCAGTCAAAAAAAAAAAAAAAAAAGACACAGGGATAATGCTAACCATAACCAAGGGGTACTTGAGGCTCCCAGGAACTACGAGAGAAACATATAACAGATTCTCTCTCACAGCCTGTAGAAAGAACAGTCAAGAAGACACCTTGGCTGCAGATTTTAGACTCAAAACTGCGAGGCGATACATTTCCCTTACTTGTTCTGCTTGTTACTTTGTTACAGTTTCTCTAGGTATCTAACACAGACATACAGTTGCCAACTGACCGACCTAACATCTCCATTCCCACTTCTGAGCTCCTCCAAGGTTCTTATAGATGATGGGGAGGGCTCTCCACCATGTTCCTAAACCACCATTTTACTAATGAATATCCGCCTGATAAAATAGTTGCTTTTGGCCCACTCTGTGCGAGCTCTTGGGCTGGGTGCTCTGAACACTACAAAGCAACAGCTCTCTAATCTCTGTGATGCTGATGAGCTGAGAAAGGCTCTCCAAAAGCTCTTCTATGTCTCATGTTTTGAGAGAAGCAATTAAGCCTGTGGGATGCATCCCTTTCGTGACTACCTTCTAGAGCATACTGATTGTTTGAAGTGGCCAAGGATGAACCATGTTAGGAAGTTAATCGCAAGTCAAAAATGAACACGTACATAAAGGTCACCTTTGGAACATCATAAGTAGTCTTTTCCTAATTGCACAGAAAGGGAAAAGTTCACTTCTAATGATTTGATATAAAACTGGAAAGAAGCATAAAATAACTTTATGGTTCATTTACTAATAAATGCTATAACATGACATTTTGAGTATTGATAGTTTATGAATAGCCTCACTTTCCTGCTCTCTTATATTGGAGGTGACCCAGAACTTATTACAAACTCGCTATGTGGATGTGAGAGTTGGACCATAAAGAAGGGTAAATGTCAAAGAATTGATGCTTTCAAACTGTGGTGCTGGAGAAGACTCTTGAGAGTCCCTTGGACTGCAAGGAGATCCAACCAGTCCATCCTAAAGATCAACTGTGACTATTCATAGGAAGAATTGATGCTGAAGCTCCTATACTTGGGCCACCTAATGCAAATAGCCAACTCATTGGAAAAGACCCTGATGCTGGGAAATATTGAAGGCAAGAGGAGACAGGGATGACAGAGGATGAAACGGCTGGATAGCATCACAGAATCAGTGGACATAAGTTTGAGCAAACTCCAGGAATAGTGGAGAACAGAGGAGTCTGGCGTGCTGCAGTCCATGGAGTCACAAAGATCAGACAAGACTTAGCAACTGAACAAAAACAACAACAACAGGAACTAGGTGTCAGAAGTCCTGAAAAGGGAGGCTGGTTTACTGAACACTCTACTCCTGAATTTAGAAACAAGTATTTTTAATGGAAAACATGGATATAGCAGAAACAAACAAAATGGTAGCTGTAAGCCCTTGACAGGGGCCTGGGTCATATTTGGGTTGGTGGTACTCAGAACAGAATGGTGTCTGGAACCCTCCTTATTCTGACCCTTTTTAATCACTGTACCACCTGTGATCTTAATCTGTCTTTCAAAAATAAGTGTCTCTTTTGGAAAAAGACATTTGTCATTGGAAACAACGACACTGACTTTCTGATCTCAATTAGACTCTAGCAGATTTGGTTGGAGAAACTTGTCTTTCTAGGATCTAATTATTCCTGTTAAGGTAACTACTGAGGTTTGTACACAGCCAGACTGGAAATCCAGAGAGGCACAGTGGCCTTGAGAACTTTCCTTGTGAAAGCTTCCTAATTCTAGGACCATGTAATTATTTTTAATTAGCACAATGTAAGCTTTACAATACCTAAGTCCTCATTAACACTTGAATATTAACTTGATATTTTTTCTGTCTCTTTGGATTTTTTTTTTAAGCTTGAATGAATGCCCTGAGTAAACTACATTATTTCCCTGAGGAACTATTGTCTCATAATTGACATACAGCAAATAGCGGTGGGTAGAGAGAGTATGGGTTTAAAAGCAGATAGCCTGCATGCTAATATTATGTCATGATCTTTCCATGAATGTAATTTCTGTATGGGATGTTGTTCATTATTGTACTCTAATGGGTTCTTTCACCTGTCCAAGTCCCAAGGGAAAAGGGTAATTTAGAAGGGGGAAAAAAATCAAGTTTTTACTTCCTCTTAATAAAACAAAAGTTTATAGTTTTCTTACCTGACAAGTCCTTCAAAAAATTTTTAGAAATCAGAATAAAATCAACTCTCAAGGTAAGAAAAACCCAAGGAAGATGGTAGGTGTTGCAAGAGGGCATCAGAGGGCAGACACACTGAAACCATACTCACAGAAAACTAGTCAATCTAATCACACTAGGACCACAGCTTTGTCTAACTCAATGAAACCAAGCCATGCCCGCGGGGCAACCCAAGATGGGCGGGTCATGGTGGAGAGGACTGACAGAGTGTGGTCCACTGGAGAAGGGAATGGCAAGCCACTTCAGTATTCTTGCCTTGAGAAACCCATGAACAGTATGAAAAGGCAAAATGATAGGATACCAAAAGAGGAACTCCCCAGGTCAGTAGGTGCCCAATATGCTACTGGAAATCAATGGAGAAATAACTCCAGAAAGAATGAAGGGATGGAGCCAAAGCAAAAACAATACCCAGTTGTGGATGTGACTGATGATAGAAGCAAGATCCGATGCTGTAAAGAGCAATATTGCATAGGAACCTGGAATGTCAGGTCCATGAGTCAAGGCAAATTGGAAGTGGTCAAACAAGAGATGGCAAGGGTGAACGTGGACATTCTAGGAATCAGCAAACTAAAATGGACTGGAATGGGTGAATTTAACTCAGATGACCATTATATCTACTACTGTGGGCAGGAATACCTCAGAAGAAATGGAGTAGCCATCATGGTCAACAAAAGAGTCTGAAATGCAGTACTTGGATGCAATCTCAAAAATGACAGAATGATTTCTGTTCGTCTCCAAGGCAAACCATTCAATATCACAGTTATCCAAGTCTATGCCCCAACCAGTAACTAAGAAGAAGCTGAAGTTGAATGGTTTTATGAAGACCTACAAGATCTTTTAGAACTAACACCCCAAAAAGATGTCCTTTTCATTATAGGGAACTGGAATGCAAAAGTAGGAAGTCAAGAAACACCTGGAATAACAGGCAAATTTGGCCTTGGAATACAGAATGAAGCAGGGCAAAGACTAATAGAGTCTAAGAGAATGCACTGTTCATAGCAAACACCCTCTTCCAACAACACAAGAGAAGACTCCACACATGGACATCATAAATAGTCAACACTGAAATCAGATTGATTATATTCTTTGCGGTCAAAGATGGAGAAGCTCTATACAGTCAACAAAAACAAGACCAGGAGCTGACTGTGGCTCAGATCATGAACTCCTTATTACCAAATTCAGATTTAAATTGAAGAAAGTAGGGAAAACTGCTAGACCATTCAGGTATGACCTAAATTAAATCCCTTATGATTATACAGTGGAAGTGAGAAATATATTTAAGGGCCTGGATCTGATAGATAGAGTGCCTGATGAACTACGGAGTGAGGTTCGTGACATTGTACAGGAGACAGGGATCAAGACCATCCCCATGGAAAAGAAATGCAAAAAAACAAAATGGCTGTCTGGGGAGGCTTTACAAATAGTTGTGAAAAGAAGAGAGGTGAAAAGCAAAGGAGAAAAGGAAAGATATAAGCATCTGAATGCAGAGTTCCAAAGAATAGCATGAAGAGATAAGAAAGCCTTCTTCAGTGATCAATGCAAAGAAATCAAGGAAAACAACAGACTGGGAAAGACTAGAGATCTCTTCAAGAAAATTAGAGACACCAAGGGAACATTTCATGCAAAGATGGGCTCGATAAAGGACAGAAATGGTATGGACCTAACAGAAGCAGAAGATGTTAAGAAGAGGTGGCAAGAATACACAGAAGAACTATACAAAAAAGATCTTCACGACCCAGATAATCATGATGGTGTGATCACTAATCTAGAGCCAGACATCTTGGAATGTGAAGTCAGGTGGGCCTTGGAAAGCATCACTACGAACAAAGCTAGTGGAGGTGAGGGAATTCCAGTTGAGCTGTTTCAAATTCTGAAAGATGATGCTGTGAAAGTGCTGCACTCAATATGCCAGCAAATGTGGAAAACTCAGCAGTGGCCACAGGACTGGAAAAGGTCAGTTTTCATTCCAATCCCAAACAAAGGCAATGCCAAAGAATGCTCAAACTACAGCACAATTGCACTCATCTCACATGCTAGTAAAGTAATGCTCAAAATTCTCCAAGCCAGGGTTCAGCAATATGTGAACCGTGAACTCCCTGATGTTCAAGCTGGTTTTAGAAAAGTCAGAGGAACCAGAGATCAAATTGCCAACATCCGCTGGATCATGCAAAAAGCAAGAGAGTTCCAGAAAAACATCTATTTCTGCTTTATTGACTATGCCAAAGCCTTTGACTGTGTGGATCACAAGAAACTGTGGAAAATTCTGAAAGAGATGGGAATACCAGATCACCTGACCTGCCTCTTGAGAAATCTGTATGCAGGTCAGGAAGCAACAGTTAGAACTGGACATGGAACAACAGACTGGTTCCAAATAGGAAAAGGAGTATGTCAAGTTTGTATATTGTCACCCTGCTTATTTAACTTCTATGCAGAGTACATCATGAAAAACGCAGGACTGGAAGAAACACAAGCTGGAATCAGCTGTCCTTACAGGCAGTCTATTTTATATAGTATCCATTTGCTGAGTCATAGCATAAACGTCTATAGCCTAAAGCTATATGACATGGGCCTCTGGTTGCATGGAAAACTGAAAATATAAGAGGCACATATGTTTCTGTGAAAATGCTGAAAGTTTTTAAGTTTTACCTTTAATTGAAAAAAAAATCACACATGACCTAGATCGCTACCCTGTGTAGGGCCCAAATGGTCTGTGTACTGCAGATATTTTTAGTGCAGAGCTACCACAATTTATGCTGTTGTTTAGTTGCTCAGCCGTGTTTGACTCTTTTGTGACCCCGTGGACTATAGCCTTCCAGGCTCCTCTGTTCAGGGGATTTCCCAGGCAAGAATACTGGAGTGGGCTGCCATTTCTTCTGCAGGGGGTCTTCCCAACCCAGGGACTGAACTTTAGTCTGCACTGCAGGCTGACTCTTTACCAATGAGCCACCAGGGGAAGGCCCACAACAGCTTATAGCTGCCTTTAAAACCGGCAGAGGAAGACTTGATACTACGTAAAGACGCATGATGGCATTTCCTGAAGAAGCTGCTTGATGGTAGTCAGTACCACATTCACATGAGAATCAACACTTCGCTTTAATGAAACACCATCGTCACAATAAATATTGATCGTTGAAAATGAATTAGATTTGTCATTAGGTTATATTTCATTTTTAAATATTTTCTTTTATGATTTTATGAAAGTTATAAGGACTTATTATTATATGTTTTGCAAGTTACTCAGTCTTATCCAACTTTTTGTGACATACCAATGTACATGTTGTGTGTGCTTAGTTGCTCAGTCATGTCTGACTCTTTGTGACCCATAGACTGCAGCTTGCCAGACTCGTGTGTCGATGAGGATTCTCCAGGCAAGAATACTGGAGTGGGTTACCCTGCCCTCCTCCAGAGGATCTTCCCAATCCAGGGTTTGAACCTAGGTCTCCTGCATTGCAGGAGGATTCTTTACCATCTGAGCCATCAAGGAAGCCTATGAATGTATATAAATATACATACATATATTAGTACATAGATATTTGTATCTTTTTAAATTTACTTATTTGAAAAATATTAGTAGAGAGTGTAACCATCTGAGGCCACCTATTAGAAAAAAAAAAAAAAAAGCTAAACTGCATTCCACATGGCATTCAAGGCTGCAGTAGAAGATCTGTATGCTTCCTCAAAGTCTGGGTGTCTATGATTAAAAGTGCTAAACTGTCCTGTGAAAGGTCAGAGAAGGGAACTCTCAGTGTGGGCTGGGTTTATAATGAAACAAGGTGTGCAGGAAATTGGTTGAATTTGCAGAGTACATCATGAGAAACACTGGGCTGGAGGAAGCACAAGCTGGAATCAAGATTGCCAGGAGAAATATCAATAACCTCAGATATGCAGATGACACCACTCTTATGGCAGAAAGTGAAGAAGAGCTAAACAGCCTCTTGATGAAAATGAAAGAGGAGAGTGAAAAAGTTGGCTTAAAGCTCAACATTCAGAAAACTAAGATCATAGCATCTGGTCCCATCACTTCATAGCAGATAGATGGGGAAACAGTGGAAACAGTGGCTGACTTTATTTTTATTTTTCTGGGCTCCAAAATCACTACAGATGGTGATTGCAGCCATGAAATTAAAAGACACTTACTCCTTGGAAGGAAAGTTATGACCAACCTAGACAGCATATTAAAAAGCAGAGACATTACTTTGACAACAAAGGTCCATCTTAGTCAAGGCTATGGTTTTTCCACTGGTTATGTATGGATGTGAGAGTTGGACTATAAAGAAAGCTGAACATCAAAGAATTGATGCTTTTGAACTGTGGTGTTGGAGAAGACTCTTGAGAGTCCCTAGGACTGCAAGGAGATCCAACCAGTCCATCCTAAAGGAAATCAGTCCTGGGTGTTCATTGGAAGGACTGATGTTGAAGCAGAAATTCCAAAACTTTGGACACCTGATGCGAAGAGCTGACTCATTGGAAAAGACTCTGATGCTGGGAGAGATTGAGGGCAGGAGAAGAAGGGGACAAGAGAGGATGAGATGGTTGGATGGCATCATCGACTTGTTGGACATGAGTTTGGGTGAACTCTGGGAGTTGGTGACGGACAGGGAGGCCTGGCGTGCTGTGGTTCATGGGGTTGCAAAGAGTCAGACAAGACTGAGCAACTGAACTGAACTGAAAGCTAAATGGCTGGATTTTAAATCAAATCTCTTACTATTTTACAATGGAAGTGACAATAGATTCAAGGGATTAGATCTCATAGACAGATTGTCTGAAGAACAATGGATGGAGGTTTATGGCATTGTACAGGAGGCGGTGATCAAGACCATCCCCAAGAAAAAGAAATGCAAAAAGGCAGAATGGTTGTCTGAGGAGGACTTACAAGGAGCTGAGAAGAGAAGCTAAAGGCAAAGGAGAAAAGGAAAGATATATCCATTTGAATGCAAAGTTCCGGAGAATACTAAGGAGAGATAAGAAAGTCATCCTCAGTGATCAATGCAAAGAAATAGAGGAAAACAAAAGAATGGGAAAGATTAGAGATCTCTTCAAGAAAATTAGAGATACCAAGTGAATATTTCATGCAAAAACAGGTACAATAAAGGACAGAAATGGTATGGACCTAACAGAAGCAGAAGATATTAAGAAAGGGTGATGAGAATACACAGAAGAATTATACCAAAAAGATCTTCATGACCCAGATAACCACAATGGTGTGATCAATTTCACCTAGAGCCAGACATCCTGGAGTGCAAAGTGAAGTGGGCCTTAGGAAGCATCACTATGAACAAAGCTAGTGGAGGTGATAGAATTCCAGTTGAATTATTTCAAATCCTAAAATTGATGCTGTGAAAGTGCCACACTCAATATGTCAGCAAATTTGGAAAAGTCAGCAGTGACCACAGGACTGGAAAAGGTCAGTTGTCATTCCAATCCCAAAGAAAGGCAATGCCGAAGAATGCTCAAATTAGCACCCAGTTTGCACAGTTTTGCACTCATCTTACAGGTTAGCAAAGTAATGCTCAAAATTCTCCAAGCCAGGCTTCAACAGCATGTGAACCGTGAACTCCCAGATTTTAAGTTGGATTTAGAAAAGGCAGAGGAACCAGAGATCAAATTGCCAACATCTGTTGGCTCATAGAAAAAGCAAGAGAATACGAGAAAAAAATCTACTTCTGCTTCATTGATTATGCCAAAATCTTTGACTGTGTAGATCACAGAAAACTGTGGAAAATTCTTCAAGAGATGGGAATACCAGACCACCTACCTGCCTCTGACAAACCTGTATGCAGGTAAAGATGCAACAGTTAGAACTGGACACAGAAAAATAGACTGGTTCTAAACTGGGAAAGGAGTACATCAAGGCTGCATATTGTCATCCTGCTTATTTAACTTATATGCAGAGAACTACATGGGAAATACCGGGCTGGATGAAGCACAAGCTGGAATCAAGATTGCTGGGAGAAATATCAATGCCCTCAGATACACAGATGACACCTTATGGCTGAAAGCGAAGAAGAACTAAAGAGCCTCTTGATGAACGTGAAAGAGGAGGGTGAAAAAGTTGGCTTAAAATTCAACATTCAAAAAACAAAGATCATGGCATCCAGTCCCATCATTTCATGGCAAATAGATGGGGAAACAATGTAACAGTGAGAGTTTTTTTTTTTTTTTTTTTTTGGCTTCAAAATCACTGCAGATGGTGACTGCAGCCATGAAATTAAAAGACACTTGCTGCTTGGAGGGGAAGCTATGACTAACCTAAACAGCATATTCAAAAGCAGAGACATTACTTTGCTAACAAATTTCCATATAGTCCAAGCTATGATTCTTTCAGTAGTCATGTATGGATGTGAGAGCTGGACTATAAAGAAAGCTGAGTGCAGAAGACATTACTTTGCTGACAAATGTCCCTCTAATCAAAGCTATGGTTATAAAGAAAGCTTAGCACTGAAGAATTGATGCTTTTGAACTGCAGTGTTGGAGAAAACTCTTAAGAGTCCCTTGGACTGCAAGGAGATCAATTCAGCCCATCATAAAGGAAATCAGTCCTGAATATTCATTGGATGGACTGATGTTGAAACTGAAACTCCAATACTTTGGCCACCTGATGTGAAGAACTGACTCCTTGGAAAAGACCCTGATGCTGGGAAAGATTGAAGGCAGGAGGAGAAGAGGGTGACAGAGAATATGATGGTTGGATGTCATCAACGACTGGATGGACACGAGTTTGAGCAAGCTCAAACACAGAGACACAAAGGACCAAAGTGCAGTAAGCTATTTCAAAAATGTTTACCTTCACTACACATTCATAATATCAGAATTTTTGGGGCAGATTAAACTCTTTATTCATGCGTGAGAGACTATTCAAAAAATGAATAATTTCACAGAAGTTATTTTGGATCTGAGGAACATTTTTATTTCTTCTTCCCTTTAAAAATGGTGGAAGATTAAAAGTGGAGGGAATCTCAGACTTCCAGATTGTCCTCTCCAGCTCCCCATTTTACAGGTGAGGAAATGAAAACCTTAAGGCAGTTGGTGTGGCCTGCAGAAATCAGCCAGTTACTAGAAACTTAAGTTCAGTCTTCCAACTCTTTTTTCCAGTTTAAGTTCAGTCTTCCAACTCTTTTTTCCAGTAATAATTAGTTTTCCACTGTGATATTTAATTTCTACTTTTTTAAAAATATAAATTTATTAATTTTAATTGGAGGTTAATTACTTTACAATATTGTATTGGTTTTGCCATACATCAACATGACTCATGTGGAGAAAAGGGAACCCTCTTACACTGTTGGTGGGAATGCAAACTAGTACAGCCACTATGGAGAACAGTGTGGAGATTCCTTAAAAAATTGCAAATAGAACTGCCTTATGACCCAGCAATCCCACTGCTGGGCATACACACCAAGGAAACCAGAATTGAAAGAGACACGTGTACCCCAATGTTCATCGCAGCACTGTTTATAATAGCCAGGACATGGAAGCAACCTAGATGTCCATCAGCAGATGAATGGATAAGAAAGCTTTGGTACATATACACAATGGAGTATTACTCAGCCATTAAAAAGAATACATTTGAATCAGTCCTAATGAGGTGGATGAAACTGGAGCCTATTATACAGAGTGAAATAAGCCAGAAAGAAAAACACCAATACAGTATGCTAACGCATATATATGGAATTTAGAAAGATGGTAATGATAATTTCTACTTTTAACTAGTTGATGTTAACAGAGCTGCTGGCCATCTATTGTCATCAGATCTTTATCAAGCTGTTGTTGCTGTTGTTCAGTTGCTGTCATATCTGATTCTTGCAACCCCATTGACTGCAGCACACTAAGCTCCTCTGTCCTCCACTGTCTTCCAAAGTTTGCTCAAGTTTATGTTCACTGAGTCATTGATCCAACCAGTCCATTCTGAAGGAGATCAGCCCTGGGTATTCTTTGGAAGGAATGATGCTAAAGCTGAAACTCCAGTACTTTGGCCACCTCATGCGAAGAGTTGACTCATTGGAAAAGAGTCTGATGCTGGGAGGGATTGGGGGCAGGAGGAGAAGGGGTTGACAGAGGATGAGATGGCTGGAAGGCATCACCAACTCGATGGACATGAGTGTGAGTGAACTCCAGGAGATGGTGATGGACAGGGAGGCCTGGCGGACACAACTGAGCAACTGAACAAACGAATGAAGCATCTCATTCTCTGCTGCCCCCGTAGGTCAAGCTGTAGTTCAGTATTTAATATCCCCCCGGATATTTACTAAATGCCAGATTTTGGAACTGTTTGGACTGGGTACTGAGAGATGGCTGGGGAGGGGGGAGATGCTGAGCGGGTACAGAGGCCCCAGGCCCCAGTCTTCCTGGTGCCCACTGAGACTTCTGTTGATGAATCACTAGCGCCACTCAAGTTTATGTGACTAAGGAGAAATGCATGCTCATAGTCTGTATTCTGAAATCCTTGAAAACCCTACTTAGTATAAGTGAGAGGAGAGTAGCTGAAGGCATTATGAAGAGGCACTCAGTATATTTTCAGGGCGAGGATAACAGTGCTAAATTCTTATCGCAAATGTGCTTCACCTCAGCTGTGAGTGTCAGATTAAATTATCACTTGCTATCACTCCGTTTTGAAATCTGGATTCCTAGTTCTTTTTCCACCTGGAAACAACTTGTCTGTATTTTAAACTCTAAAAGTCAAATCTTTGAAATAAAGGTCCAATTTTTATAAAATCTACCGATTTTGCATACCTGCAAAAGACTCAAGTTTCAGTAATTTTCTTGGGAGTTGACAAAAGTGTCAGTCACTTCACAAGACCATCAGCCTGACAATCTCTTTGTTATTCAGAATAGTATGATTGCTCTGGCTTTGTCCTT
The DNA here is from genome assembly GCF_032405125.1 of Capricornis sumatraensis. Classification (NCBI taxonomy): domain Eukaryota; kingdom Metazoa; phylum Chordata; class Mammalia; order Artiodactyla; family Bovidae; genus Capricornis; species Capricornis sumatraensis. The sequence goes on along the minus strand of NC_091073.1, from coordinate 114,943,787 downwards.
TGAAAGGGTACTACAGGCTCCTTCCTCCTTACCCTAAGGAGGCTTGGGCCAGAGGAAATTGAGCTCTATCTTCTTAACAAATAACATTCTAAATGGTATCATACCAAGTGATTTAAATAAAACATCTCCCATCATTAGTCAGTCTTATAGGCTTATACCAGGGTTTCTCAACTCAGCACCACCGACAATTTGGGCTGAAAAATTCGTTCTTGTAGGGCTGTCCTGTGGTTTGTAGGATGTTATCAGCATCAGTGGCTTCCACTCCCTACAGGCCAGCAGCATTCCCCCTTTCAAATGAGACAGTCACAAACGTCTCCAGATATGGCCACGTCTCCTGGGGGTTAAAATCACTCCTGTTGAGGATCGTTGTTGTCATTCAGTCACTAAGTTGTGTCCGACTCTTTGCAAACCCACAGACTGCAGGACTCTGGGCTCCACTGTCCTTCATTATCTCCCAGATCTTGCTCAAATTTACAGTCATTGAGTCAGTAATGCTACCTAACCATGTTGTCCTCTTCCACCCCCTTCTCCTTTGCTTTCTGCCTTTTCCAGCATCAGGGTCTTTTCTAATGAGTCAACTCTTTGAATTAGGGGGCCGAAGTACTGGAGCTTCAGCTTCAGAAACAGTCCTGTTGAGGACTACCTTTTCTGTAAGATGCCTACAAATCAGGCTGAGGCTCCAAGTTGATGGGTAATTGCATAAGAAAGTTAAAGGCAATACTGATCTCTTTAAACCACCAAAAAGCTGACTTAAAATGGCAAAGTTATTAAGTTCTCTGAACCTCCATTTCTTCACTTATAAGTGATGATAAAAATGAAATGGTATAATGCTAGTTATGGTAGCTTTGGGCTTCCCTGATGGCTCAGATGGTAAAGAATCTTCCTGCAATGCAGGACACATGGGTTCAATTCCGTGGTTGGAAAGATCCCCTGGAAAAGGGAAGGGCTATCCACTCCAGTATTCTTGCATGGAAAATCCCATGGACAGAGGAGCCTGGCAGTGTCTATAGGATTGCAAAGAGTTGGACATGACTGAGCAACTAACACATTCACTTTTCATGGTTCAGTTCAGTCGTTCAGTCACATCTTCTAAACACAGCTTCTAACTTCCTCTTTTAAGTAGCAAAAGCTATTATCCCCTTTCACTTTCCACTACTGCCCCAAAATATCTAAACAGGACTGTAATTACTGACAACCAAAACTGTACTGTGCAGACAGGCAGCATGATGGCAAAATTCCAGCATTCACAGAAGATTCTAAGCATTCAGAGTTCTATAGTTCAGTTCAGTTCATTTCAATTGCTCAGTCGTGTCTGACTCTTTGCAACCCCATGGATTGCAGCATGCCAGGTCTCCCTGTCCGTCACCAACTCCCAGAGCTTAATCAAACTCATGTCCATTGAGTTGGTGATACGATCCAACCATCTCATCCTCTGTCATCCCCTTTTCCACTCCCCTTCAATCTTTCCCAGAATCAGGGTCTTTCCAAATGAATCAGTTCTATGCATCAGGTGGCCAAAGTATTGGAGTTTCAGCTTCAGCATCAGTCCTTCCAATGAATATTCAGGACTGATTTCTTTTAAGATGGACTGGTTGGATCTCCTTGCAGTCCAACGGACTCTCAAGAGCCTTCTCCAGCACTACAGTTCAAAAACATCAATTCTTTGGCATTTAGCTTTCTGCATAGTCTAACTCTCACATCCATACACAACTACAGGAAAAACCATAGGTTTGACTAGATGGACCTTTGTTGGCAAAATAATGTCTCTGCTTTTTAATATGCTGTCTAGGTTGGTCATAACTTTCTTCCAAGGAGCAAGCATCTTAATTGCATGGCTGCAGTCAGCATCTGCAGTGATTTTGGAGCCCCAAAACATAAAGTCTGTCACTGTTTCCAATGTTTCCTCATCTATTTGCCATGAAGTATATTGTCACCCTGCTTATTTAACTTATATGCAGAGTACATCATGAGAAACACTGGACTGGAAGATGCACAAGCTGGAATCAAGATTGCTGGGAGAAATATCAATAACCTCAGATATGCAGATGACACCACCCTTATGGCAGAAAGTGAACAGGAACTAAAAAGCCTCTTGATGAAAGTGACAGAGGAGAGCGAAAAAGTTGGCTTAAAGATCAACATTCAGAAAATGAAGATCATGGCATCTGGTCCCATCACTTCATGGGAAATTGATGGGGAAACAGTGGAAACAGTGTCAGACTTTATTTTGGGGGGCTCCAAAATCACTGCAGATGGTGACTGCAGCCATGAAATTAAAAGACGCTTACTCCTTGGAAGAAAAGTTATGACCAACCTAGATAGCATATTCAAAAGTAGAGACATTACTTTGCCGACTAAGGTCCATCTAGTCAAGGCTATGGTTTTTCCAGTAGTCACATATGGAAGTGAGAGTTGGACTGTGAAGAAGGCTGAGCGCCAAAGAATTGATGCTTTTGAACTGTGGTGTTGGAGAAGACTCCTGAGAGTCCCTTAGACTGCAAGGAGATCCAACCAGTCTATTCTGAAGGAGATCAGCGCTGAGATTTCTTTGGAAGGACTTTGGCCACCTCATGCAAAGAGTTGACTCATTGGAAAAGACTCTGATGCTGGGAGGGATTGCGGGCAGGAGGAGAAGGGGACGACAGAGGACGAGATGGCTGGATGGCATCACTGACTCGATGGGCATGAGTCTGAGTGAACTCCGGGAGTTGGTGATGGACGGGAGGGCTGGCGTGCTGCAATTCATGGGGTCACAAAGAGTCAGACATGACTGAGCGACTGAATTGAACTGAACTGAATGGTACCAGATGGCATGATCTTAGTTTTCTGAATGATGAGCCAACTTTTTCACTCTTCTCTTTCACTTTCATTAAGAGGCTTTTTAGTTCTCATGGTAGTTTTGGTTAAATTAGTATTAACAATTAATACTTATTTTGTAATTGTATATATAGTAAATATAAACTGTTATTATCAGTACAACTATTACCACCAGAACAACAATTACTACCAGTAATTATAACTGTGACTGTCGTTAGACACTTTATTAGCCATTCAGTGGTGCTTGCTCTGCCTGGTTATCACCAACAGAATGGGGTAAAGGATAACTGATTTTTTAAAAAGTGACAATTTAATATATTCCTTTAAACATGAAGATTAACTGTGTGAACTTCTTTTTGATTTGTCATCAGACTTTAAAATCTTTAATTCAATTTAATAAATTTTAAACTATCTTATGTATGTATCACTAAAGACATGTACAGTGGGTATTTTTCTGTTCTGCTCATTCTTATTTCTCATTTTCACAAAGTTTACGGAAGTCAGTTCTGCAAAGAATTTACTCCAAAGGCTTTGATTACAAAGAGAGGGCAATTATGTAGAAATAATCAAGTTATTAATTGTTTTCAAGACATTTGGTAACCTTTCAGAATTTTAGGCATGGGGCTATTTAACACTGTTGTTTTTGAGCTTAGAATGAGAGTGAAAATCATTTAGTACAATAACAGCCCATAGCCCTCTCTTAAGATCAAACTAAGACAAAATAACAGATGGTGACTGCAGCCATGAAATTAAAAGACACTTGCTCCTTGGAAGAAAAGCTCTGACAAACTTAGATAGCATATTCAAAGGCAGAGACAGCACTGCTGACAGGTAGCATCACACTCAAAGCTATGGTTTTCCCAGCAGTCATGAAATGGATGTGGCAGTTGGACCACAAAGACTGTTCTCAAACTGTGGTGCTGGAGAAGACTCGAGAGTCCCTTGGACTGCAAGGAGATCAAACTAGTCAATCCTAAAGGAAATCAACCCTGAATATTCATTGGAAAGACTGAAGCTGAATCTCCAATAATTTGGCTACCTGATGTGAAGAGCCAACTCCTTGGAAAACACCCAGATGCTGGGAAAGATTGAGGACAGGAGGAGAAGGGGGCAACAGAAGATGAGATGGTTGGATGGCGTCACTGACTATGGACACAGGTTTGAGCAAACTCCTGGAGAAACTGAAGGACAGAGGAGCCTGGCATCCTGCCGTCCATGGGCTTGCAAAGAGGAGCATACGACTTAGGAACAACAACAAGACAAAACAGTATTCCCAACCGAACTGGATTATGGGCATGGTTTTGTCAGTATTATCTGTATGATCTTGGATGTATCATTTAAACTCTTTCAGCCTAAGTATCCACATCTGTAAAATAAGAGTGGCCTCTTCTTGTTTCTTGAAATTTTTATGAGAAACAAATTTGAATTTGAGAAACTGGTTTAGGAATCCTAGTACTTTGTACAAAAATGGAGTACTATTGTTATCACCACCACTGTCATCACCAGCCCCATCATCATTAATTATACACTGAACACTGTGGATAACATTTGGGACCTTGCTTGAATAAGTATGTTAACACTAATAGGCAGGGAGATAGCTAAACTATTATCAGACAGGGGCCTTTTCACCTCCAGGTAAGCCCTACATTTCTTAGTGATTGAAATAATTTTTCTGTGTTCAGCAACATAATGGAACCTTACAGAAATAGTTGGAAAAAATTTTATCCTGCGTACCTCATTTTGAGCTCTGTTGACAACAGATAAACTTATGTCTTCTTTGAAAACTCTAATAATAAAATTATGTTGGCATTACATTTTTATTTTATACAATCCTATAGCCCTAACACACAATAACTATACAAATATACTTTGGTTCTTTATTAAAACTTGACTCCCTTGATTTCCTGGATCTTCCTTTGTAAGAAAGCGATAGCATTAAATTAATTGAGCTCAATTTAAAGTACCATTATTACCCTGTTCAGGGAATAGGCTGCAATGGGAATAGTTCTCTGAAAAAGCCACAGGGTTCTTCTGTAGCCTCTTGACTACATCCAAGAGGGCAGAGACCTTGTGTCTGGTGTCAACAGCTGAGAATATGTGGTACAGTGCCTGTAATATGGTAATGTGAATGAATGAATGAGTGAACAATGGTGGGGGGGCGGAATGAAGGAAGGAACCAAGGAATGGAGGCAGGATCCTGTCTTACCGTAATAGGGTTCACTTTAAAAACCAAAGTTAACCACTAGAGCATTTATAAATATTAGTCAAATATATTTGCTAACTTTTATTTTCATCAGGAAAGAAACGGATGAAGCTGTCACTGAGAGTCACATGGATAAAATCTGTCCAAATTTTCCAGTACTCCTTTTCATGATTTGGTGCCATTAAACTCAGAATTTAGAAAATATCAGTAGTATAGTGTAGAAGATGCTAAGGTATTCACATTTTTCTGTGCTGTTTGATTCTGAAATGGACATAGTTCTTTCCTGTTTTAAGATTAACATAACTTTCTTAAACTTTACTCCACTTCCACCCTAAAAGCCAGTTTCATAACTATGACCTGGCTCTGTCTTTCTGCTTATCTAATAGCTTCCAGACAGCTACTGAGTTATATGGTATGTTTTGGGCTCATCCAGTGAGTATTGAGCTTCCCAAGTAGCGCTAGTAGTAAAGAACCCACCTGCCACTTTAGGAGACATAAGAGATGCAAGTTCGATCCCTGGGTCGAGAAGATTCCCTGGAAGAATGTATGGCAACCCATTCAAGCATTCTTTCCTGGAGAATCCAATGGACAGAGAAGCCTAGTGGGCTATAGTTCAAAGGGTCTCAAAGAGTCAGACATGACTGAAGCAACTTACCATGCACACACACACACACACACACACACAGTGTGTCATTTAAAAAAGCACAGATGCTATCCCTTCTTTTCCCTCCATTTGGTTGTTTGGTGGACACTGATCTGTTCCAGTCAATATCCTAGTGGATTTGCACATGGGGTTAACTCTCCAGCTCTCTACCAAGCCCATTCTTGCAGGATTGAAACACCTCCGACTCGTGTGGATCAGTCCTAGTTCCTTCACCAGGAATACAGAATAGTTACTAACAGTCAAAGGTCATCTTTCCTTCCTTTGTGAGCCTGGGAGCATGTAAGATGCACAAAAGCTGGTGTGTGTGGGTGTGTGTGTGTGCACACACGAATGTGTATGAAGGAGAATGAGATGCTGGTACCCTGAGGGAAGTCGAATTAGAGACAGAATGAGTCTTTACTGATCGGCACGCTTTCTGGGCCCTTCTCTGCCCTCATGTGTCACAATTCACTCTTGCCTCCTTCGAGAGCCATACAAGTGGCCTTAGCACACAGGGTGTTATATCACTGGCAACCAAAATGATCTTGGCTAATACCGTTTGCCTTTCAGCTGTGAGGCCTATAAACAAGGAAGTCCAACTTTATTTTTCTTTTGTCCTTTCAACATATCTCCAAGTTCACATGTCACTGAGGTTTATTACCACTTCAACTATATTGACAAGCTTCTGCCTCAAGCACCTGCCTCTCTGCAGACATTCCTGGGCTCAAAAGGAGCCAGCTCGGCTGCATCAATCAAGAAGGGTATGAGAGTCAGAATTCTCTCACTGAGCGAGTCCACCCTGAACCAGTGAGGGGCAGAGTTAGTGAATAAACGCCCCAGTGCCCCAGGATTTCTCAGAGACTCTCCAGGGGATTGAGCCCCAGTGATGACTGCGGTCACTCACTTATCTTAGTGTCTTTCGTTACTCTCTCTCTCTCTCTCTTATCTCATCATCTCCACTCACTTGGGCTTTGCAGGATAATCTCCCAAATAAACTACCTCCAGCCAAGTCCAAAGTTTGAAGAACTGCATGGGGGAAAACCCAAACTATGACAAGAGCCATTTTCTGTGGTGAAACGGCTTCATAGGGGGACTGTATTGCTATATGGCTAACACTTGTGATTCACCAATGTTCCTATCTAGTCTCACCTGACACCAAAGAGTAAGTGAGAAGACTCAGGCCATTATAGTGAATTTTGCTACATAATTTGGGCTCTGCTCTAGACCTACAAAGACCCTTGTTGTTGCTGTTTAGTTGCTTGGTTGTGTCCAGCTCTTTGCAACTCTATAGACTGTAGCCTGCCAGGCTTCTCTGTCCATGGGATTCTCCAAGCAAGAATACTGGAGTGTGTTGCCATTTCCTTCTCCAGGGGATCTTCTTGACCCAAGGATTGAACCCAAGTCTCCTGCATTGAAGGCAGATTATTTAGAACTGAGCCACTGGAGAAGCCCTCATAATGACACTCAGAACACATTTTAAAAATTCATTGAGAGTTTTCATTATTGGGGGAATTTTATACAGTATATATACAGTTCTTTGTGATAAATGTTACACACGTGATTATATTTTAGGTAACTGACTTCATACAAATGCAGAGAATACAGAAAAGACTTAAACTGCACTTCCAATTTTGTATCTTTTTACTTTTAAGACCTGAACATGATCTCTAAAATTTCTGAACCTTGGATTTCTGAGCTATAAAATGTGAAAAGAAATACCTAGCTTGCATAATTCATCGGACTCAGAAGTGTAGTGCTGAATTGGTTCAATAATTGATGGTGCCTAAATGACAAGAAAAAAATTTATGGCATATATTTTAAGAGAATAAATAGAAGTACGTATCAAAAAAGTCCAAAAAACCCACATGAGCTTTTTGGAAATGTCTTTATTCTATCTCTTACCACCATGACATACTGGTGAAAAATATTAATTGCAGGCATGAGATTCTTCCATCTTCACCAGTTAGACTGGTTTCATCTACTTTGCCTGAACTCAAAGAGGTTTTCACTTTCATTTAAAAGGCTAATTGATTTGGCGAGCACACACAGAAATACCTCTCAGAATGCATTGACCTATATACTCCAGGTTCTAATTCTTACTAATGTTCAAAGCAAAAATGAACATTAGCCTTAAAAATTATGACCTTGTTAAAAACCATTCCTCCAAGCAATGTGCACTAAGTCATTATTAAAGTATTTCAAGTTGATTGTGTGTGTATGTATATATATATATATCACTTGTCACTGAGTTAATCCTTGTGAGTGAAGCTTTACCTCAAGCTTGATATCTATATTCCAGACAGGCTGATTATAGGATATTTTCCCCTGGCTGCTAGAATATTAGTGCTAGAAGGAAGCACAGACACTATTTAATTTTCTCCTAACTTAGTTTGCAAGTAGAAAAAAAAAAAAAGAGCCCAAATAAATGAAGTTATTTGCCCAAAGTCACACTGTGAACTAGATGAAAAACCATGTTAAAGATGTAGGTACCTCTGTAAAACTTTCCAAAAACAATTTCTAAAGCATGATCTGTGGAACACTGGTCCCTTAAGATTTTGTAACCCCCAGTTCTGTAAGAAAAGGTTTCCGTTGTAAAATAAATTGGGGAAACAAGGTACATGTTGAAATATGAGAGAATTCTTAAACTGATAAAGATAAAGAACATGTTTACTGACCTAACTTGGTCACGAGAATTTCTCTTCTTCTCCCCAGGCACAGCCTTGTTACATTAGAAAGTGAAAATGTTAGTCAGTTGTGTCCGACTCTTTGCATCCCCATCCATGGACTATAGCTTGCCAGGGTCCTCTGTCCATGGAATTCTCCAGGCGAGAATACTGCAGTGGGTTGCCGTTCCCTTCTCCAGGGGACCTTCCTGACCCAGGGATGGAATCCAGGTCTCCCACATGGCAGGTAGATTCTTTACCATCTGAGCCATCAGGGAAGCCCATTTTAGGAAGTGCTACCCCATGAAATCATACCTTCTTGGACAAAGTTCAAAGCCTTAGTTTAAGATACCCAACTTTGTATCACCAGCTTCTGCCTACCCACCCAACCTCACCCTTGCCAGTCCTCCACCCTCGCCAGACACACCAGGCACCCTAGTTCTCCCAGGGTGAGAACACCTTACTTCTTCTTTCAAATACACTTTTTAAACCACTTGGGAAATCTTTCAAGGTCTATGTGCATTGGTCTGTATTGTTTCCTCTCTTTCTCTGTTTCTCTGTCTTTCTATTCTCTCTCTCTCTCACACACACACACAAATCATCTGCATAGGATAGGATGTGTTCTCTATTCCTTTGACCCTGATTCTCAATTTACATACATATAAAGAGTTGGTGATGGACAGGGAGGCCTGGCCTGCTGCAAGTCATGGGGTCACAAAGAGTCAGACACGACTGAGCGACTTCACTTTCATTTTTCACTTTCATGCATTGGAGAAGGAAATGGCAACCCACTCTAGTGTTCTTGCCTGGAGAATCCCAGGGACAGGGGAGCCTGGTGGGCTGCTGTCTATGGGGTCACACAGAGTCAGACATGACTGAAGCGACTTAGCAGCAGCAAGAGAGTTGGTGATGGACAGGGAGGCCTGGCATGCTTCGATTCATGGGGTCCCAAAGAGTCAGACATGACTGAGCGGTTGAACTGAACTAACTGAAGAATGCATTTAAAAATTATGTTAAAAATGAATAAGGATGAACTCTTCCCTGATAGCTCAGCTGGTAAAGAATCCGCCTGCAATGTGGGAGACCTGGGTTCAATCCCTGGGTTGGGAAGATCCCCTGGAGAAGGGAAAGGCTACTCACTCCCGTATTCTGGCCTGGCGAATTCCATGGACTATACTGTCTACGGGGTCACAAAGAGTTGGACACGACTGAGCAACTTTCACACACACTCATTCCTTGATATACTCTGTCTCCTGTTAGGTGCTGTCATATCTGCCAGAAATGCCAGCCAAAGAGCTCAGCCAGTGTAGTGGCCAGTTCCTGACTGTTCCTTCTTTCAGAATTCTACCAACAGAGTAGAAAGGGGCTGAGCATGGCTCTTCAAGGACTATTTAGGGAGAGGAAACACTTTAGTAGAACAAATTAATAGGCTAGTGAATCAGAATTTTCTGGAAGTTAAAAACAAAATCTTGTAGGAAGCTTATAATTCTCAATGATATCAAATGCTCTTGATGGGTTTTATGCCACAGTAAGCTAAAATTACTTTGTCTTCAGAACAGATGGAAACACTGACATCCAGTCAATGCAGGTCCTTCGTTTCATTCTGGATTTCCTCCTGTATGTTAGTTAAATATCAGTGCCTGTGTCCTTGCAACCTACAGGAAATCGCCTTTGCATGTCATTCATCCAATAGCCAAAGTATGAAGGTGGTGATGGAAGAAAGAAACCTGGGAGATGGCAACACGGGTGTGCTATATCTTCCTTCAAAGGGTGGTGTTTAAAGGGCAAGTGTGGTGAATACAATCACTTGACTGAGTACACTAACTTAAAGTGGGAACCCTCTCTGGTTCTACCTGATTTAATGTTGTACAGGGAGCTAGCTATAACACACTAAGTTGTTCCTATGGCATCCCTAGACCTTTAGAGTCCTCGATCTGAAATACTATGGACATACACTAACATTCTAGACATATCTTCCAATGTCATACTGACTGCCATGTGTTTGAGTTTATGAGAAAATTGAGTTTTCTCACTCGGGCTTCCCATACTCCTAACATTTTGTCCCAAAATACAGTCATTGAATTCTGCAAAAGCAGTGAGGAGAGGAAGCAAGTGAGAAGGAAATAAAGAATAAAAAATAAACATATTTCAAACTAAAACACAAAACACATGCTAAAATATTAGTGACAAATCTTAAGATATGGAAGAAAATCTCCCTCCAGCAGGAAAAATGTTGACCTAAGAATGATCTCTGTTCATTTCCAAGGCAAACCATTCAATATCACAGTAATCCAAGTCTATGCCCCAACCAGTAATGCTGAAGAAGCTGAAGTTTAACGGTTCTATGAAGACCTACAAGAACTTTTAGAACACCCAAAAAAGATGTCCTTTTCATTACAGGGGACTGGAATGCAAAAGTAGGAAGTCAAGAAACACCTGGAATAACAGGCAAATTTGGACTTGGAGTACAGAATGAAGCAGGGCAAAGGCTAACAGACTTTTGCCAAGAGAACACACTGGTCATAGCAAACACCCTCTTCCAACAACACAAGAGAAGACTCTACACATGAACATCAACAGGTGGGCAACACCGAAACCAGATTGATTATATTCTTTGCAGCCAAAGACGGAGAAGCTCTATACAGTCAGCAAAAACAAGACTGGGAGCTGACTGTGGCTCAGATCATGAACTCATTACCAAATTCAGACTTAAATTGAAGAAAGTAGGGAAAACCACTAGACCATTCAGGTGTGACCTGAATCAAATCCCTTATGATTATACAGTGGAGTGAGAAATAGATTTAAGGGACTAGATCTGATAGATAGAGTGCCTGATGAACTATGGAATGAGGTTCGTGATATTGTACAGGAGACAGGGATCAAGACCATCCCCATGGAAAAGAAATGCAAAAAAGCAAAATGGCTGTCTGGGGAGGCCTTACAAATAGCTGTGAAGAGAAGAGAAGTGAAAAGCAAAGAAGATTTTTCTCCACCAGGTGGCCTCTGTCTCTTTTCTCCCCCATCTCTTCTCTATCCAACTCTGTGAATCTCTGTGTGTTCCAGACGGTGGAGAACACCTAACGAACTGGTTACTGGCAGGATTTGTCTCTCTCCTTCTCATTCCTCTCTCTTATCCTCCTGGCCACCTCTGTCTACTTCCTCTCTCTCCTCTTTCCTGTATAACTCCATAAATACCTCTGAGCGGTCCAGACTATAGAGCGCACATAAGGAAGTGACTACTGGCTAGCTTGCTCTCTCCTCTTTTGATCTCACCGCATCTCATTTCAGTCACCTCTAACTACCCTCTCCCTCTTCTCTTCTTCTTGTAACTCAGTGAACCTCTCTGAGTGTCCCTCAATGTGGAGAAACTTTTCATCTTTAACCTAGATGTTTTATCATCAGTGCTGTATAGATGGAGAAGTCTAGAGGCTACTGTAAAAATAAAACTGAAAACCAGAAGCAGGAGGCTTAAGTCCAAAGCCTGAAAACATCAGAGAACTCCTGAGTTCAGGGAACATTAAGCAATAGGAGCTCATCAAATGCTTCCATACCTACACTGAAACCAAGCTCCACCCAAGGGCCAACAAGTTCCAGAACAAGACATACCACACAAATTCTCCAGCAACACAGGAACACACCCTTGAGCTTCAATATACACGCAGCTCAAAGTTACTCCAAAACCTATGATGTCTCATAACCCATTACTGGTCACTCCACTATACTCCAGAAAGAAGAAACCCAGCTCCACCCACCAGAATTCCAACACAAGCCTCCCTAACCAGGAAACCTTGACAAGCCACTGATAGAACCCCACCCACAGTGAGGAAGCTCCATAATAAAGAGAACTCCACAAATTACCAGAATATAAAAAGGCCACCCCAAACGCAGCAATATAACCAAGATGAAGAGACAGAGGAATACTCAGCAGGTAAAGGAACAGGAGAGTTGCCCACCAAACCAAACAAGAGAGGAAGAGGTAGGGAATTTACCTGAGAAGGAATTCCGAATATTGATAGTGAAAATGATCCAAAATCTTGAAATCAAAATGGAATCACAGATAAATAGCCTAGAGACAAGGATTGAGAAGATGCAAGAAAGGTTTAACAAGGACCTAGAAGAAATAAAAAAGAGTCAATATATAATGAATAACGCAATAAATGAGATCAGAAACACTCTGGAGGCAACAAATAGTAGAATAACGGAGGCAGGAGATAGGATTAGTGAAATAGAAGATAGAATGGTAGAAATAAATGAATCAGAGAGGAAACAAGAAAAACGAATTAAAAGAAATGAGGACAATCTCAGAGACCTCCAGGACAATATGAAACGCTCCAGCATTCGAATTATAGGAATCCCAGAAGAAGAAGACAGAAAGAAAGATCATGAGAAAATCCTTGAGGAGATAATAGTTGAAAACTTCCCTAAAATGGGGAAGGAAATAATCACCCAAGTCCAAGAAACACAGAGAGTTCCAAATAGGATAAACCCAAGGTGAAACACCCCAAGACACATATTAATCAAATTAACAAAGATCAAACACAAAGAACAAATATTAAAAGCAGCAAGGGAAAAACAACAAATAACACACAAAGGGAATCCCATAAGGATAACAGCTGATCTTTCAATAGAAACTCTTCAGGCCAGGAGGGAATGGCAAGACATACTTAAAGTGATGAAAGACAATAATCTACAGCCCAGATTACTGTACCCAGCAAGGATCTCATTCAAATACGAAGGAGAAATCAAAAGCTTTACAGACAAGCAAAAGCTGAGAGAATTCAGCACCACCAAACCAGCTCTCCAACAAATTCTAAAGGATATTCTCTAGACAGGAAACACAAAAAGGGCGTATAAACCCGAACCCAAAACAATAAAGTAAATGGTAACGGGATCATACTTATCAATAATTACCTTAAATGTAAATGGGTTGAACGCCCCAACCAAAAGGCAAAGACTGGCCGAATGGATACAAAACCAAGACCCCTCTATATGCTGCTTACAAGAGACCCACCTCAAAACAAGGGACACATACAGACTGAAAGTGAAGGGCTGGGAAAAGATATTCCACACAAATAGAGACCAAAAGAAAGCAGGAGTGGCAATACTCATATCCGATAAAATAGACTTTAAAACAAAGGCTGTGAAAAGAGACAAAGAAGGCCACTACATAATGATCAAAGGATCAATCCAAGAAGAAGATATAACAATTATAAATATATATGCACCCAATATAGGAGCACCGCAATATGTAAGACAAATGCTAACAAGTATGAAAGGGGAAATCAACAATAACACAATAATAGTGGGAGACTTTAATACCCCACTCACACCTATGGACAGATCAACTAAACAGAAAATTAACAAAGAAATGCAAACTTTAAATGATACATTAGACCAGTTAGACCTAATTGATATCTATAGGACATTTCACCCCAAAACAATGAATTTCACCTTTTTTTCAAGTGCTCGTGGAACCTTCTCCAGGATAGACCACATCCTGGGCCATAAATCTAAACTTGATAAATTCAAAAAAATCAAAATCATTCCAAGCATCTTTTCTGACCATAACGCATTAAGATTAGATCTCAATTACAGGAGAAAAACTATTAAAAATGCCAACATATGGAGGTTGAACAACACACTTCTGAATAACCAACAAATCACAGAAGAAATCAAAAAAGAAATCAAAATATGAATAGAAATGAATGAAAATGAAAACACAACAACCCAAAACCTGTGGGACACTATAAAAGCAGTGCTAAGGGGAAAGTTCATAGCAATACAGGCATACCTCAAGAAACAAGAGAAAAGTCAAATAAATAACCTAACTCTACACTTAAAGCAACTAGAAAAGGAAGATATGGAGAACCCCAGAGTAAGTAGAAGGAAAGAAATCTTAAAAATTAGGGTAGAAATAAATGCAAAAGAAACAAAAGAGACCATAGCAAAAATCAACAAAGCCAAAAGCTGGTTCTTTGAAAGGATAAATAAAATTGACAAACCATTAGCCAGACTCATCAAGAAGCAAAGAGAGAAAAATCAAATCAATAAAATTAGAAATGAAAATGGAGAGATCACAACAGACAACACAGAAATACAAAGGATCATAAGAGACTACTATCAGCAGTTATATGCCAATAAAAAGGACAACGTGGAAGAAATGGACAAATTCTTAGAAAAGTACAATTTTCCCAAACTGAACCAGGAAGAAATAGAAATCTTAACAGACCCATCACAAGCACGGAAATTGAAACTGTAATCAGAAATCTTCCAGCAAACAAAAGCCCAGGTCTAGACGGCTTCACAGCTGAATTCTACCAAAAATTTCGAGAAGAGCTAACACCTATCCTACTCAGACTCTTCCAGAAAATTGCAGAGGAAGGTAAACTTCCAAACACATTCTATGAGGCCACCATCACCCTAATACCAAAACCTGATAAAGATACCTCAAAAAAAGAAAACTACAGGCCAATATCACTGATGAACATAGATGCAAAAATCCTCAACAAAATTCTAGCAATCAGAATCCAACAACACATTAAAAAGATCATACACCATGACCACGTGGGCTTTATCCCAGGGATGCAAGGATTCTTTGATATCCGCAAATCAATCAGTGTAATTCACCACATTAACAAATTGAAAAATAAAAGCCATATGATTATCTCAATAGATGCAGAGAAGGCCTTTGACAAAATTCAACATCCATTTATGATAAAAACTCTCCAGAAAGCAGGAATAGAAGGAACATACCTCAACATAATAAAAGCTACATATGACAAACCCACAGCAAACATTATCTTCAATGGTGAAAAATTGAAAGCATTTCCCCTAAAGTCAGGAACAAGACAAGGGTGCCCACTTTCACCGCTACTATTCAACATAGTTCTGGAAGTTTTGGCCACAGCAATCAGAGCAGAAAAAGAAATAAAAGGAATCCAAATTGGAAAAGAAGAAGTAAAACTCTCACTGTTTGCAGATGACATGATCCTCTACATAGAAAACCCTAAAGACTCCACCAGAAAATTACTAGAGGTAATCAATGAATATAGTAAAGTTGCAGGATATAAAATCAACACACAGAAATCCCTTGCATTCCTATACACTAATAATGAGAAAGTAGAAAAAGAAATTAAGGAAACAATTCCATTCACCATTGCAATGAAAAGAATAAAATACTTAGGAATATATCTACCCAAAGAAACTAAAGACCTATATATAGAAAACTATAAAACACTGATGAAAGAAATCAAAGAGGACACTAATAGATGGAGAAATATGCCATGTTCATGGATCAGAAGAATCAATATAGGGAAAATGAGCATACTACCCAAAGCAATTTACAAATTCAATGCAATCCCTATCAAGCTACCAGCCATATTTTTCACAGAACTAGAACAAATAATTTCAAGATTTGTATGGAAATACAAAAAACCTCGAATAGCCAAAGAAATCTTGAGAAAGAAGAATGGAACTGGGGGAATCAACTTGCCTGACTTCAGGCTCTACTACAAAGCCACAGTCATCGAGACAGTATGGTACTGGCACAAAGACAGAAATATAGATCAATGGAACAGAATAGAAAGCTCAGAGATAAATCCACACACATATGGACACCTTATCTTTGACAAAGGAGGCAAGAATATACAATGGAGTAAAGACAATCTCTTTAACAAGTGGTGCTGGGAAAACTGGTCAACCACTTGTAAAAGAATGAAACTAGATCACTTTCTAACACCGCACACAAAAATAAACTCAAAATGGATTAAAGATCTAAATGTAAGACCAGAAACTATAAAACTCCTAGAGGAGAACATAGGCAAAACACTCTCAGACATAAATCACAGCAGGATCCGCTATGATCCACCTCCCAGAATACTGGAAATAAAAGCAAAAATAAACAAATGGGATCTAATTAAAATTAAAAGCTTCTGCACAACAAAGGAAACTATAAGCAAGGTGAAAAGACAGCCTTCTGAATGGGAGAAAATAATAGCAAATGAAGCCACTGACAAACAACTAATCTCAAAAATATACAAGCAACTTATGCAGCTCAATTTCAGAAAAATAAACGACCCAATCAAAAAATGGGCCAAAGAACTAAATAGACATTTCTCCAAAGAAGACATACGGATGGCTAACAAACACATGAAAAGATGCTCAACATCACTCATTATTAGAGAAATGCAAATCAAAAACCACAATGAGGTACCACTTCACACCAGTCAGAATGGCCGCGATCCAAAAATCTGCAAGCAATAAATGCTGGAAAGAGTGTGGAGAAAAGGGAACCCTCCTACACTGTTGGTGGGAATGCAAACTGGTACAGCCACTTTGGAGAACAGTGTGGAGATTCCTTAAAAAATTGCAAATAGAACTGCCTTATGACCCAGCAATCCCACTGCTGGGCATACACACCGAGGAAACCAGAATGGAAAGAGACACATGTACCCCAATGTTCATTGCAGCACTGTTTATAATAGCCAGGACATGGAAACAACCTAGATGTCCATCAGCAGATGATTGGATAAGAAAGCTGTGGTACATATACACAATGGAGTATTACTCAGCCATTACAAAGAATTCATTTGAATCAGTTCTGATGAGATGGATGAAACTGGAGCCGATTATACAGAGTGAAGTAAGCCAGAAAGAAAAACACCAATACAGTATACTAACACATATATATGGAATTTAGAAAGATGGCAATGACGACCCTGTATGCAAGACAGCAAAAAGACACAGATGTGTATAATGGACTTTTGGACTCAGAGGGAGAGGGAGAGGGTGGGATGATTTGGGAGAATGGCATTGTAACATATATACTATCAGGTAAGAATCAAATCGCCAGTCTATGTCCGACGCAGGATACAGCATGCTTGGGGCTGGTGCACGGTGATGACCCAGAGAGATGTTATGGGGAGGGAGGTGGGAGGGGGGTTCATGTTTGGGAACGCATGTACACCCGTAGTGGATTCATGTCAATGTATGGCAAAACCAATATAGTATTGTAAAGTAAAATAAAGTAAAAATAAAAATTAAAAAAAAAAGAAAAGAAAAGGAGAAAAGGAAAGATATAAGCATCTGAATGCAGAGTTCCAAAGAATAGCAAGAAGAGATGAGAAAGACTTCCTCAGCGATCAATGAAAGACATAGAGGAAAAGAACAGAATGGGAAAGACTAGAGATCTCTTCAAGAAAATTAGAGATACCAAGAGAACATTTATGCAAAGATGGGCTTGATAAAGGACGGAAATGGTATGGACCTAACAGAAGCAGAAGATATTAAGAAGAGGTGGCAAGAATACACAGAATAACTGTATAAAAAAGATCTTCACGACCCGGATAATCACAATGGTGTGATCACTCATCTAGAACCATACATCCTGGAATGTGAAGTCAAGTGGGCCTTAGAAAGCATCACTACGAACAAAGCTAGTGGAGGTGATGGAATTCCAGTGAAGCTATTTCAAATCCTGAAAGATGATGCTGTGAAAGTGCTGCACTCAATATGCCAGCAAATTTGGAAAACTCAGCAGTGGCCACAGGACTGGAAAAGGTCAGTTTTCATTCCAATCCCAAAGAAAGGCAATGCCAAAGAATGCTCAAACTACCGCACAATTGAACTCATCTCACACGCTAGTAAAGTAATGTTCAAAATTCTCCAAGCCAAGCTTCAGCAATATGTGAACCGTGAACTTCCAAATGTTCAAGCTGGTTTTAGAAAAGGCAGAGGAACCTGAGATCAAATTGCCAACATCTGCTGGATCATCAAAAAAGCAAGAGAGTTCCAGAAAAACATCTATTTCTGCTTTATTGACTATGCCAAAGCCTTTGACTGTGGATCACAATCAACTGGAAAATTCTGAAAGAGATGGGAATACCAGACCACCTGAACTGCCTGTTAAGAAACCTATATGCAGGTCAGGAAGCAACAGTTAGAACTGGACATGGAACAACAGACTGGTTCCAAATAGGAAAAGGAGTATATCAAGGCTGTATATTGCCATCCTGCTTATTTAACCTATATGCAGAGTACATCATGAGAAACGCTGGGCTGGAAGAAGCACAAGCTGGAATCAAGATTGCCGGGAGAAATATCAATAACCTCAGATGTGCAGATGACACCACCCTTATGGAAGAAGGTGAAGAGGAACTAAAAAGCCTTTTGATGAAAGTGAAAGAAAAGAGTGAAAAAGTTGGCTTAAAGCTCAACATTTGGAAAATGAAGATCATGGCATCTGGTCCCATCACTTCATGGAAAATAGATGGGGAAACAGTGGAAACAGTGTCAGACTTTATTTTGGGGGCTCCAAAATCACTGCAGATGGTGATTGCAGCCATGAAATTAAAAGATGCTTACCCCTTGGAAGGAAAGTTATGACCAACCTAGATAGCATATTCAAAAGCAGAGACATTACTTTGCCAACAGAGGTCCGTCTAGTCAAGGCTATGGTTTTTCCAGTGGTCACTGAAGAAAGCTGAGCACCGAAGAATTGATGCTTTTGAACTGTGGTTTGGAGAAGACTCTTAAGAGTCCCATGGACTTCAAGGAGATCCAACCAGTCCATTCTAAAGGAGATCACCCCTGGGATTTCTTTGGAAGGAATGATGCTAAAGCTGAAACTCCAGTACTTTGGCCACCTCATGGGAAATGTTGACTCTTTGGAAAAGACTCTGATGCTGGGAGGGATTGGGGGCAGAAGGAAAAGGGGACGACAGACGATGAGATGGCTGGAGGGCATTACCGACTCAATGGAGGTGGGTTTGGGTGAATCAAGGAGTTGGTGATAGACAGGGAGGCCTGGCGTGCTGCGATTCATGGGGTCACAAAGAGTTGGACATGACTGAGTGACTGAACTGAACTGAACTGAAGGGTCCTTCTAAAACCTTGATGATTCTTGGATGGTTATTATGCTTTATAATTTCTGCTTATGCAGAAATAGCAAGAAAATATTCAGTTTCATGAGTTTATGTTTTTTGTAGGTGCAATAATGCCTTCCCCAAGGATGTTTCCCCAGAATCCCAGGAATCTACAATTGTCATATCTTTCCTGGGATTTGGCAGATGTGATAAAGTTAAGGATCTTGAGGTGAGAGGTTGTCTTGAGTTATCTGGATGCCACTAATATAAGAACAAGAGTTCCTACAAGTGAAAGAGGGAGGCAGGCAGGCAGTATTAGAATAATCAGAGGTAAGAAAGACTGAACCGGCCCCTGCTGGCTTTGAAGATAGAGGAAGGGGTGGTAATCCCAGGAATACAAGTGGCCTCTGGAAGCCACAAAACACAAGAGAACAGATTCTCTCTCAGAGGCTCCAGGAAAAAAAAAAAAAAGCAGCCTTATTGACCCCTTGGTTTTTAATCCAATGGGATCCATTTCAGACTCCTAACCCGCCAAACTATAACAAAATGAATTTGTGTTCTTTTATGCCGCTGAGTTTGTGGTAATTTGTTACAGCAGCATTAAAAATACTGAACCCTTCCCTTTTTAATATAAGGTCTCCTTTAAGAGAAGTTGAAGATGAAGGCTCTGATAATGAGATTAAAGCACAGCATCGAAGCCTAGAGACAAGGTTGGCCTCCTCTGTTGAGTGCTGGGCATTTTGGCATTCATGACTTTTATAAAAACACCTGAGAGAGCAACCCACACAACTCTGCCCACTGGAAGACCCGAAGCAAAGTTTCTGGCACAGAAAACCATTGGCCTTTTCACAGAGGTGTTCTTCCTATGCTTGTGTGCTGGACTGCAAAAGCTAAAGGCACGGTGAGAGGGAGGCCAGAGTGGGTTGCCGACGTCTGGGCTGAGACCAGGGAGTGATGTTGGCATCTGACTGTTTCCTTGTCCTTTACCCTCCGTTGAAGGCTCTGCCACCTGCCTGCCCTCACCCATTTTTTCTTTCTCTCTCTCCTCACATACTCTTCTTTTTCTTTCTGACTTCTTCTCCTGACCATCATGTGAAACTAAAATCTACCTTACTAGTTCTATTTATCCAAAAGGTTTCATTTTCTTTATGTTCAATGTATTTTCATTCCTTTTCAATTGTGATATACTGAAGCTATAAAATAGTTATTTTTGAATATCTTTCCATTCTGTGTGCTTAATTTCAATGGTAGCTACCAAAAAAGAAATTTGCTTTTAATGAATTGACATATATATGGACTGGAAAAAGAAAAGAAATAGAAAGTGTGTCACAACAGATAATAGTGGTTATTTTTAGAGAGTGAGGCAATGGATGACTCTTTTTCCTTTTTTATTCTTTCCATTTTTCCCACATTACATATCCCATCTTGAAATAACATTTTTCTGAAGACAGACTATCTCTTTTTAAAAAGATAACTTCCTCAAATCCCCCCACAAAAGCCCTATCTTCCTAATTCCATTCAAGTGAAAGTGAAGTGAAAGTGTTAATTTCTAAGTTGTGTCTGACTCTTTGTGACACCATGGACTATAGCCCACCAGGCTCCTCTGTCCACGGAATTCTCCAGGCAAGTATATTGGAGTGAGTTGCCATTCCCTTCTCCAGGGGATCTTCCTGACCCAGATATTGAACCCAGGTCTCCTTCACTGCAGGCACATTCTTTACCATCTGAGCCACCAGATTAAATCCCTTTTTAGGACCTGAAATCTAAGTTTCTGGGACCTGATTAAATTTTTTACAAAGCAAAGCCAATGCAAAATACACTGAGAGATGAATCTTATTCCATGCCGTACTCTTTTTACATGTGTGCAAAGAAATCTTAGTTTTTGTTTGCTTTCCTTTTTTACAGTAATTTTCTATAGTAGGCTTACACTTGTTTTCTATACTTATTTTGCCACTCTAGAGCTACCTACTTATTGAGTGTTTTTAGAAATAATTCTCCTGACATCCATTAGTTGATCTTTTATGTCCTGTTTGAATACGACTTCTCAGCTGCTCACATCTGCCACTTGCCATGGCATTTGTATTTGAGTTCTGTTCTCCAGGTACACACCACTGGTTCAGAACACAGTCAAACACGTGACAAAGAAGTTCTTCATGCCCACTCAAGAAAGTTTTTAAAAGTAGGAGGGTTTTCACTCCCTTCCTATGGTCAAGGCTGCCTCTGAAGCATTAAGAAACAGCTCTTTGTGAATACTTTCAGGTCCTAGTTCATAATTTTCTCCTTGAATGTTATATTTCAGCAGGATTGATTCCAAACCTTAACCAAATGCATCGCATCTTGACCTTGTCTGAATAGAAGATATCTGTGGGCTATCTGACGTAGAGAAGAAAGAAGAAAACACTCGCCACTGAAAGCTCAGAGTTTGTAACATCATAAATAGATTTGTGTGGACAGTAATTTTCATACATAGTTGTACAGCTCTCATATATTTTATGATTTTATGAACAGAATTAATGCTACTAAGAATTTGTATATATACATTGTTGTTGTTTAGTCCTTCAGTCATATCCAACTCTTTGCGACCCCCATGGACTGATTGTAGCCCGCCAGGCTCCTCTTTCCATGGGATTTCCCAGGCAAGAATACTGAAGTGGGTAGCCATTTTCTTATCCAGGGGATCTTCCCAACCCAGGGAATGAACCCGTGTCTCTTGTATTGGCAGGTGGATTCTTTACCTCCAAGCCACCAGGGCAGCCCTGCATATATGTATGTATATATATACATATATTGTATATATGTATATATATATCCATATACATTGTATAAATGTGTATTTGTATACACATCCATATGTAAGTCAAATGAAAAACTTACACACATACATATCATCAGAATACGGTAAAGCACTTCAGCAGTTTTTCTTTAACCCAAGCAGACTTATAAAAGCTAGATTTGAAAATCAACCTTAAATGCATTTTGTTTCCCCCATGCTTGTAAGTGGAATTTTAATATTAGCCACTAATAATGTTTTGTAATTAACCAGCATTTTAACACTGAAATAAGCAATAAACTAACACTTTAACACTTTTTTAATTGAAAAGATTAAGAGAAAGCTAATTAATTTGTAAACTGTACATACTGAATCATTCTGAGTCTATGATTAATTTGTTCTATTTTTTTGTTCCACACATGAGTAGCTTTTTTAAAAAGTACAAAACAAGTAATTAGCAGTAGACAGTGTTTATCAACCTCTGGAAATATTTGTTTGTTCATTCAGTTCAGTTCAGTAACTCAGTCGTATCCAACTCTTTGTGACCCCATGAATCTCAGCATGCCAGGCCTCCCTGTCCATCACCAACTCCAGGAGTTTACCCAAACTCATGTCCATTGAGTCAGTGATGCCATCCAGCCATCTCATCCTCTGTCGTCCCCTTCTCCTCCTGCCCTCAATCCCTCCCAGCTCAGGCTCTTTTCCAATGAGTCAACTCTTTGCATGAGGTGGCCAAAATATTGGCACTTCAGCTTCAACATCAGTCCTTCTAATGAACACCCAGGACTGATCTCCTTTAGGATGGACTGGTTGGATCTCCTCACAGTCCAAGGGACTCGTAAGAGTCTTCTCTAGCACCACAGTTCAAAAGAATCAATTCTTCGGTGCTCAGCTTTCTTTATAGTCCAACTCTCAAATCCATACATGACCACTGGAAAAACCATAGCCTTGACTAGATGGACCTTTGTTGGCAAAGTAATGTCTCTGCTTTTTAATGTTCATTAGTTTATTAGTTTTTCTCATAACAGTTCAAAAATTTCTGATCTTTCATTAACTTCTAGATTTTGTAAATCCTTTATCTCTGTTGTAATACAAGAAACAGGATCATATTATTTTCCATAAATAAATGATTTAGCATTATTTATTTTAGAATCAATACTTAACTTTTAGCTTGGTTTATATTTTAATGTCAGTATACCATTCTATAACTATATCTTAATACAAGCTCTCAGTATTTTTCAACTGGAAATCTACTTAACTAACCTCTTGTAGGTCTCATTTTAGCCACTTCTTCTAATTTCCTTGCTTCTCCAGCACAAATAAATACATTTATTTAATCCAATAAATATTTATTGAGGCCCTACTGCTGTGACAGGCGCTATTTAAATTCTGCTGATACCATAGTGAACAAAACAGGCAAAAATCCCCTGAACTCATGTAATCTGCATTCTAGTTGCATGGGACAGATAGTAAAACAAATGGACAAGGCAAGAATACTGTAGTGGGTAGTCATTCCCTTCTCCAGGGGATCTTCCTGACCCAGGGATAGAACCCAGGCCTCCTGCATTGCAGGCAGATTCTTTACCATCTGAGCCACCAGGGAAGCCCCCAGGTAAATCACATGTCATATTAAGGAATGATTAGTGCTATGAAGAAAGTTATATCAAGCAATGGGAGATGAAGATTAAAGTGAGTAAACACAGTTTTAGGTATGATTCTCAAGGAAGGTCTTAGTGAGAAGATGACATCTGAAAAGTGACTTGAAGGAGTTGGTGGAGATGGCCATGCTTGTAGATATGTTAGAGGAATAGTAAGTGCATTGGGCCTGATATCTTTGTGGAATACAACATGCCCAGTACGGCTGAAACTGAGCGGGTGAGCAAACAAGTTATGCAGAGGGCAGTCAGTGCCAAGATCAAGGGTGCAGCATCTTGGAGGCCATAGTCTTAGAAGTTTGACATGACAGCAACATATATGTTAACAGACTTGTTCTGGTTGCTGTAATGAGAGTAGACTGAGGTGTGGCAAAGGTGAGGGCAGGTAGGAGGTCATAGGAATAGAGGGTAAAACACAGAGGGGTTTGACCTGAGAGGTGGCAATGGAGGTAATGAGAATGGAGCCAGCTGACGGATGGAGGTGGGGTGTGAGTGCAGAGAGCAGTCAAAGGAAAGTGCCTCCTGCCTGGTATGGAGTCATTCTTAGTGGCTTATAAGACCCTCTCCTTTTCATCAATATAACACACTAATTCACTTTAAGTCTCACTTTTCTAAGAATCCTAATCTAATTAACCTCATGCTATTCTAAACAGTCCATTAAACTGCATTCCCTGAGGCATGTAAATAGGTTTATTTTGTGACTTTGTCCTGATTAAAAGAGTTTTCCAGCTTTCTAACATTATACATGTTATATATAATATATACACATATAAGATGTTAGAAAGCTGAAAAATTATATATGTGGTAGAATATATATAGGGTAGATTTTTAGAAGTAAATTTCACTTTTAAATAATTTTGTAGATCTAACAAATTTAAAGCTACTCAAAAATCTACATATGTGTAAAATACATAAATATATATTTATGCAAATATACAATCTAAAAAATATAATACATGTAAAATGTATATATACATCTATATCTGTCTATATTATATCTTCTTGTATCTAAAAAATAAAAAAATATATATTTCTACTTAAAGGACTGAGTAAGGAAATATGTTTGCCTACTTTTGTTCTCAGCGCTTAATGAGAGTGAAAGTGTTAGTTACTTAGTGGTGTATTTGCGACCCCATGGATTGTAGCCCGCCAGGCTCCTCTGTCCATGGAATTCTCCAGGCAAGAATACTGGAGAGGGTTGCCATTCCCTTCTCCAGGGAATCTTCCCAAGCCGGGACTGAACTTGACTTTCCTGCATTGAAAGTGGATTCTCTACTGACTGCGCCACCAGGGAAGCCTTAATATAGCATTATAATTATGATTATGGAAGACTCTAGCAAAATCTACTATCACTGAATTTTTTATTATTTGTAAATGTGACACATGGATAACTTTTAATAATACTTGATATTTTTCTTAAAAAGTGGTGGAATTTTGTTTCAGCAGATTTGTGATTTTTTTCATGATCATAGCAGAGATATGGTCAGAGCAGCACCTGCTGCAAAGAACTGACTCACTGGAAAAGACCCCGATGCCTGGAAAGATTGAGGGCAGGAGGAGAGGGGGATAGCAGAGAATGAGATGGTTGGATGGCATCACCAACTCAATGCACATGAGTTTGAGCAGTTTCTGGGAGTTGGTGATGGACAGGGAAGCCTGGTGTGCTGTAGTCCCTGGGGTCAAAGCGTCAGACATGACTGAGTAACGGAACTGAACTGAGCAGAGATTTGAGTCAGAAGTACTGCCTTTCAGAGAACTCTCTACTTCTGAAGAAGGGAGCTGATGGTTGGCCCTCATTCAGAGGAGGGCAAGCAAGGTAGTCTGATTTCAGTAAGGGTGGGATAGGGGTTTGGGGGAGTTTGGGGTTGCTCATCAACAGGAAAATCTGTGGCTGGTCATTATTTATCTTGCCTGATAATTTATCTCTGGTGACAATGCAAATTCCACTCAGAGTAGGTTAAAACATGAGCCACTATTTCCGTGAGATTAAATATGGGTGAAAACTGGAGATAAAACAAGAAGGTACTGAACAATGAGGCAGGTGGTAGCCCTGAAATGAAGCAGGCAGCCCGATGGGCAGAATGTGACTGCTTCTTGCTTCAGGGTTTTCCTTGAACCTTCTCTGGGGGTGAGGATTCAACAACTGACTCCATCAACTGCCCTGAGTGTAACCACTGAGGTTAAAACTGATGTTTCTTTGTGCACGTGGAGTGCCTTTTATAGACAGTATGTCCTCATTTTAGCCTCACAGTAATCACCAGCAAGAGGGGAGAAAAACTTTCACTTATTTTACAGAAAAGAAATATGAGTCTCAGAGAGGGAAAATGACTTAACGAAGGCTACACATACTGTCACCCTGCTTATTTAACTTCTATGCAGAGTACATCATGAGAAACGCTGGACTGGAAGAAACAAAAGCTGAAATCAAGATTGCCGGGAGAAATATCAATAACCTCAGATATGCAGATGACACCACCCTTATGGCAGAAAGTGAAGAGGAGCTAAAAAGCCTCTTGATGAAAGTGAAAGAGGAGAGTGAAAAAGTTGGCTTAAAGCTGAACATTCAGAAAACGAAGACCATGGCATCCGGTCCCATCACTTCATGGGAAATAGATGGGGAAACAGTGGAAAAGGTGTCAGACTTTCTCTTTTGGGTCTCCCAAATCACTGCAGATGGTGACTGCAGCCATGAAATTAGAAGACACTTACTCCTTGGAATAAAAGTTATGACCAACCTAGATAGTATATTCAAAAGCAGAGACATTACTTTGCCAACTAAGATCAGTCTAGTTAAGGCTATGGTTTTTCCTGGGGTCATGTATGGATGTGAGAGTTGGACTGAGAAGAAGGCTGAGCGCTGAAGAATTGATGCTTTTGAACTGTGGTGTTGGAGAAGACTCTTGAGAGTCCCTTGGACTGCAAGGAGATCCAACTAGTCCATTCTGAAGGAGATCAACCCTGGGATTTCTTTGGAAGGAATGATGCTAAAGCTGAAACTCCAGTACTTTGGCCACCTCATGCGAAGAGTTGACTCATTGGAAAAGACTCTGATGCTGGGAGGGATTGGGGGCAGGAGGAGAAGGGGACGACAGAGGATGAGATGGCTGGATGGCATCACGGACTCGATGGGCGTGAGTCTGAGTGATCTCCAGGAGTTTGTGATGGACAGGGAGACCTGGCGTGCTGGGATTCATGGGGTTGCAAAGAGTCGCACAGAACTGAGTGACTGAACTGAACTGAAGGATACACATTGATTCAAAACATATTTACCATGTATCCACTATTCTCTCTTTTGCAGAGGATTGCAGAAGAGAAACAAATTAATATACTGTCTTTCTCCTTGAGGAGCTCACAATCCATTCAGGTGTTTGTACAAATAGATATTTAAATTCTGATTAGGGACTGAAATAGAGTACAACTTAATATCTGGTCTTTTTCTTTCCTTTTTTTTTCTAATTACATTGTACATTACATATACCTGGGCTTTCCCTGTGGCTCAGCTGGTAAAGAATCCACCTCACATCTGCTTTATTGACTATGCCAAAGCCTTTGACTGTGTGGATCACAATAAACTGTGGAAAATTCTGAAAGAGATGGGAATACCAGACCACCTAACCTGCCTCTTGAGAAACCTGTATGCAGGTCAGGAAGCAACAGTTAGAACTGGACTTGGAATAGCTGACTGGTTTCAAATAGGAAAAGGAGAATGTCAAGGCTGTATATTGTCACCCTGCTTATTTAACCTATATGCAGAGTACATCATGAGAAATGCTGGGATGGAAGATACACAAGCTGGAATCAAGATTGCTGGGAGAAATATCAATGACCTCAGATATGTAGATGACACCACCCTTATGGCAGAAAGGGAAGAGGAACTAAAAAGCCTCTGATGAAAGTGAAAGAGGAGAATGAAAAGTTGGCTTAAAGCTCAACATTGAGAAAACTAAGATCATGGCATCTGGTCCCATCACTTCATGGCAAATAGATGGGGAAACAGTAGAAACAGTGTCAGACTTTATCACTGCAGATGGTGATTGCAGCCATGAAATTAAAAGACGCTTACTCCTTGGAAGGAAAGTCATGACCAACCTAGATAGCATATTCAAAAGCAGAGACATTACTTTGCCAACAAATGTCCATCTAGTCAAGGCTGTGGTTTTTTCAGTAGTCATGTATGGATGTGAGAGTTGGACTGTGAAGAAAGCTGAGTGCTGAAGAATTGATGCTTTTGAACTGTGGTGTTGGAGAAGACTCTTGAGAGTCCCTTGGACTGCAAGGAGATCCAACCAGTCCATTCTAAAGGAGATCAGTCCTGGGATTTCTTTGGAAGGAATGATGCTAAAGCTGAAACTCTAGTACTTTGGCCACCTCATGAGAAGAGTTGACTCATTGGAAAAGACTAATGCTGGGAGGGATTGGGGGCAGGAGGAAAAGGGGTGACAGAGGATGAGATGGCTGGATGGCATCACCCACTCAGTGGATGTGAGTTCGAGTGAACTCTGGGAGTTGGTGATGGACAGGGAGGCCTGGCGTGCTACAATTCATGGGGTCTCAAAGAGTTGGACACGACTGAGCAACTGAAGTGACCTGGGTTCAATCCCTGGGTTGGGAAGATCCCCTAAAGAGAAGGGAAAGGTGACACCACTCCAGTATCCTGGCCTGGAGAATTCCATGGACTGCGACCATGGGGTCGCACAGAGTCAGACGTGACTAAGCAACTTTCACTTTCACTTACATATAGCTATCTGATCTTTTTAATCCTATTTAATTTTCTTTACCACAATGTTTAGAAAATAAAAAAGCTTATACTTTGCTATAAAAAAGTAATTCATGTTTATGTAAATACAAATAAGACAATATTTAAATATGCAAAACAATTTTATGATCAGTAATCTCAGTACTTGACCAGAATAATGTAAAATTATAAAATAACACGTTATACTTTTTATTTACTTTTAGTTTATTCTGATTTTAGTTTTATTTTCTTCATAGTGTAGTGGGAGTCTTACGTTTTCTGTGACAAACAATATGGCTCCACTTCACGACTTGGATAGTTTCCCAGGACGTCATTATACCATTGTTTATTTTACCATACTCTTATTGATGGATGTTACAATTTGCTCCTAATTTTTTTAATCGAAGCCTATATTGAGATAAGGATTATACATGAATATTTTAAATATGTTTAATTATTTCCTCACTATATAATTCCATAAATAAAATTGTTGGTCAAAGTTCATACTCAAGTTTAAAACTATTGGTCTCTGGAGCATGACAGATCTTGATTTAAATTCAATTTACAATTCTTTAAATGAGAATGAAAACTTTTATTTTCCCTAATGGTTAATAACTTTTCAAAAAAAGCTAATGCATGAAATTTCTGTTTATAATATTACTAAACATTGTCCTACAGCTTGGAATTTTTTATGTAGTTATGGGAAAAAATCTTAGAAAAATTGAACATGGACAGATTCTGAGATAGGTCTGAGTCTCTGTGATTTAAACTGAAGGCAATCGGACTAAAAGATAAAAGCACAACATGGATTTGTTACGCGGTACGAACAACGATAAAACTATGACGTGGATTCATGTGATATGAGCTTTTGTTTCCTACAGAAGCAGTTTTCTGACATTGACGATGTGAGTATTCAGTACTGACGATTTAGATCTGCAAAAATATTTTGAAATTCTTTCCATAAAAATACTCCCTGCTGGTTCCAGAAGAATATCTCAAAACACCATGTCAGCAATTGGGAGTGAGACCCCTTAGCGGCTACACGCCTGCACGTGTGTTTGAGATGGACGGTCGTGGGTAAGGCACACAGTGTAGCAGACACGGTGTGTGCCTTAGGATATAATGTACATTAACTGGAACACCCCTCCTGCATTTTTTCTCATCCATCTCATTTTATTTCTTCCCTGAAAATTTGCTCTTTGTCTCTAAAGATTCCTCCAAAGTAGTACAGGCTATGATAATGCTTAGACAAGGAAATTATTTGAATCATGAGGCTACTTAATGGGATTAAAGACAAACAGATAAGCAAACAGAGGTATGCACTGGCACCTGGACCTCCCACTATGCAAACCACCCACAGGCATTCTTTGCTCATGCAAAGTTGAGGAAAACAGCTTATGTTTTCTCCAAAGACAACCAGCACAGCAAGAACATTAGAAATAAAAGGTGCTTGGGCACCTCCCATAGTGATTTGCCTCTGATCCTTGTCATTTTGTGGCAAAGAGCTCTTTGCCTTTATGTATACAGTGATAAATATGTTTGGATGCTGTTAAATAATCCTATTAAGCACAGTGGAGAGCTATGAGTCTGTTTTTTAGCCTCTCTTTCTTGCTGATAAAAGTAAAAACAACAACAAAAAAATTGGGCTTAGCTTAGAAACATGTACACATAAAAAATATGCACCACATGATGTTAGCTCCTGGATGAAACTCATTAACTTACTATTAGAAAGTTACTAAATTACTTCCTAGTTCTATTACTAAAAGCAAAAAAAAAAAAGTTGCTTTAAAGGATAATTAGCTTTTTCATTAAAAAAGAAACCAGCTTGAGGAGGAAAGAACACTTCAAGAAACGTAGAATTAAAACTGTGAAATCATTACGCTATGAATTCTTGGTACTTGTATCACTCTTTAAATAGTGTATGAAGATCAGAACAAAAGGAGAAAGTACTAGGTATGGTTCAAAGAAGTGCCAGGTTTGGTATTCATGATGTACTAAATGTACTGCCTTTTGTCACTGACATAAAAAAGATAGCCAGAGGGGTGAAAAACTAAAAAGGCCTGGAGTTGTCTTTATGCACAGTCAGAGCAGTTCACCGTCTATTTGGTCCGGATTCAGAACAATGGAAAATAATGTTTCCTCTGTTGTCATTATTTTTTTTTAAGTTGTGAGTATGTTACTGAATGTGAAATCTGAACGTATCAGAAATTAAGCGCTGTAATAAAATAATGTCTAAAACAATAGCATATATCATGTATTAATCTGAATCTTTTATAAAATGCATGATTCTTATATTGCTTGAGAATTGTGAATTAATGATAATTCCAAATGTATGGGCGTCACTTACTATTAAATAAAACTTTTGGAGATTTTTATTTCTTCCTTTTTGGTATCAGTTGTAATTTTATTTTGAGAGGATAGTTTTTTTTCCTGACCCCACATTTAGTTATCTCTAACACCTTCAACATTAAAAACAAGGATTTTGGAATGAAAGCGTCAAAACTTAAGCTCTTCTGTTTTTTACCCATTTACCACCCTTGTGGCTGGGGTGTGAGGATTCTGAGGGACTGTCTTTCCTTCTGAAGTCCCCTCGACAGTATGCTCTGCAGTGGCTTGCTTCTCTTTTTGTGTGATTTCTTTGATTTTATTTTCTGTTTTTTTTGCTTTTTAAATTTTTTTTTCAGTAAATATACTTTTTTATTGCTAATAGTTTTCTTTTCTTTTTTTTAAATTGGAGGATGATTGCTTTATACTGTTGTGTCAGCAGCTTGCTTCTTGACCATGTCCTGCAACCTGGTGAAGATGAGGTGACGTAAGCTCAAGATCACAAGGTAATGGACAGCCCATGCGGCAAGGGGCTGAATTGATACTAAGGCTAAGGTAAGACAGACAGTGAACTTGCTCTATAAAAGGTCACTGAGTGATGGGTTTGGTGAACCTGAATGGAAGGAAAGATAATGAATAGAATTGAAGAGAGGCCCTATCTTCTGGCTGGAGGAAGAGAATGGAAGGGAAGTATTATCTACTCAAATTGGCATGAGTCATTGCTCTGGAATTTTCTAGAAGGCTCATTCAAATGTAGATTTCCTGAGTCTGTTACAGACCTTATAAAACAGAAACTCTTGGGACTTGCTCTGGAATCTGTACTTTATAGATTTACTCAGGTGATTCTCACACTAGAATGTAAGAACCACTGGCTTAGAGAAAACAAAACAAACTCAAAAGAAGTGATGGACTGCCTGCTGGCCTCCAAGTTCAGTGAGTGCAGCTCAAATACTTCTTCCTTTCAGAAGTACCTAGGGATTGACTGCTAGATGAAAAAAACTGCAGAGAAAATCTCTGAACACATTCCAAGCAGCATAAAAGGATTAAATAGTATAGTAAGGGATTAAAAGACGCTTAATCCTTGGGGGGCTTCCCTGGTGGCTCAGATGCTAAAGCATCTGCTTGCAATGCAGGAGACCCAGGTTCGATCCCTGAGTCAGGAAGATCCCCTGGAGAAGGAAATGGCAATCCACTCCAGTACTCTTGTCTGGAAAATTCCATGGACGGAGGAGCCTGGCAGGCTACAGTCCATGGGGTCGCAAAGAGTCGGACATGACTGAGCGACTTCACTTCACTAAACCTTGGAAGAAAAGTTATGACCTACCTAGACAGCATATTCAAAAGCAGAGACATTACTTTGCCGACTAAGGTCCGTCTAGTCAAGGCTATGGTTTTTCCTGTGGTCATGTATGGATGTGAGAGTTGGACTATGAAGGAGGCTGAGTGCTG
This sequence comes from Capricornis sumatraensis, assembly GCF_032405125.1. Taxonomy (NCBI): domain Eukaryota; kingdom Metazoa; phylum Chordata; class Mammalia; order Artiodactyla; family Bovidae; genus Capricornis; species Capricornis sumatraensis. Next base: position 114,911,665 of record NC_091073.1, on the reverse strand, counting down.
AAGAATTGATGCTTTTGAACTGTGGTGTTGGAGAAGACTCTTGAGAGTCCCTTGGATTGCAAGGAGATCCAACCAGTCCATTCTGAAGGAGATCAGCCCTGGGTGTTCTTTGGAAGGAATGATGCTAAAGCTGAAGCTCCAGTACTTTGGCCACCTCATGCGAAGAGTTGACTCATTGGAAAAGACTGTGATGCTGGGAGGGATTGGGGGCAGGAGGAGAATGGGACAAAAGAGGATGAGATGGCTGGATGGCATCACCGACTCGATGGAGGTGAGTCTGCGTGAACTCCAGGAGTTGGTGATGGACAGGGAGGCCTGGTGTGCTGCGATTCATGGGGTCGCAAAGAGTCGGACATGACTGAGCGACTGAACTGAACTGAACTGAACTGAAGGGCTAACTTAACAAGTAAGAAAGCAAAGAGCAGTAAGGTTTTTCTTCCATGAGATTTATTTAACTGGAAATCTATCTTTTCTTTCTCAACTACATATCGGTTTAGTTCAGTTCAGTCACTCGATCGGGTCCAACTCTGCAAGCCTATGAGCTGTAGCATACCAGGCTTCCCTGTTCATCACTAACTCCTGGAGTTTACTCAAACTCATGTCCATTGAGTTGGTGATGCCATCCTACCATCTCATTCTCTATCGTCCCCTTCTCCTCCTGCCTTCAATTTTTCCCAGCATCAGGGTGTTTACCAATGAGTCAGTTCTTTGCATCAGGTGGCCAAAGTATCAGAGCTTCAGCTTGAGCATCAGTGCTTCAAATGAATATTCAGGACTGATTTCCTTTAAGATTGACTGATTTGGTATCCCTGCTGTTCAAGGAACTCGCAAGAGTCTTCTCCAACACCACAGTTCAAAAGCATCAATTCTTAGGCGCTCAGCTTTCTTTATAGTCCAACTCTCACATCCACACATGACCACTGGAAAAACCATAGCTTTGACTAGAAGGACCTTTGTTGGCAAAGTAATGTCTCTGCTTTTAATATGCTGTCTAGGTTGGTCATAGCTTTTCTTCCAAGGAGAAGCATTTTTTCATTTCAAGCCAGCTTAAAATATAATCACTGGGAAATGTGACACATAACAAAAGAATTTCCAAATAAGTGACTGGTATCAGACCTTCCCTCATTTGACCGAGATTAGGGAGACAAAGCACGACTATGGGAAGGGACAGAGAAAGAGAAGACAAAGTTTAGCACAAACCCAGCTGCCTTTCTTCAAGCAAATATCCTGCCAATAAGTAGTCTGGGGAGTGTCAGGCTCCCTTACACTTGTTCACATTTGTTGTACAGCAAGCATTTGCTGAATGCCTACTGCATTAGTCTGGTTATGTGATTCAATTTATGAAGTCAAATAAGGAGGTGTTTTTGTTTTTGTTTTAATATCAAGCAGCTAATATCCAGGATCCAGCCATGCCTGAGGTCTGCCCAGGATTTTTTTTTTTTTTTTAATCACATTCCATTTCCAAACTCAATAAACTCATTTCTTGGTGTGAAAAAAAGACGAACTATCCAGTAAGTCTATATTGCTATTTTGTGGACCGGAAATATACAGTAGGCTGTGGGAGCCCAGAGGGCAGGGCCCTAAATTAGATCTGTGATGATGGAATGTTTCCTGCAATCAATGGCATGAGCTGAGTACTACTGAAGACATGTGAAGGATGAGCTGAAGGCTCTCACACCCAGTTGGAAGGTCCCTGCAGTTGCTCAGAAGTGAGGAGAGGCTGAGCTGAGCGTAGCCCTGGAGATGAAGGTGAGGTATGAATAACGTTCCAGAGGCAGAATATATTGGACTTGGGGACTGATTCGATGTGGGGGTCTTAGGTAACTAGTGTCAGTGACTGTGTTGGTCATGGACCATTTACATTTACAGGTGATACAGGGGGAATAACAAGTCTGGGTGGGATAAGGGAAAGGGAAAGTTGAATTTTAACCTGCTGAGTTATAGGGACGTAGCATGGAGGATATTGAGATGTTCGCATAATTCAACAAATATTTATTAAATTCCTTCTGTGTGCCAGTCAGTGTCCATCAGGTTAATAAACCCAGCAGACTGTCTTGGCTGAGCTGTATAGGTTGAGAAATCTAAGTCATATAAATGGGCATTGAAGACACGGTTGGGGGCATCAAAGGGAAGAGTATCAGTAAGAAGAAAAACCTGAGGACAACACTTGGAAACACTGCTATCTAAGGGTGAGGCTAAAGGAAGAGTCCAGGACGCAGACTGGGAAACAACAGCCTCACCCAAACTGAACCCACTTGATCATGGTGTATCATCCTTTAAATGTGTTGCTGGATTCTGTTTGCAAGAATTTTGTCAAGGATTTTTGCTTCTGTGTTCATCAGTGATATTGGCTTTTTCTTTCTTTCTTTTTTATTTTAGGTGTGTGTGGTATCTTTGGTTTTGCTATCAGGGTGGTGGTGGCCTTGTAGACTGATGAACCTATTTGCAGGGAATGAATGGAGACACGGGGTAGAGAACCGACTTGCGGACACAGAGGGGGAAGGAGAGGGTGGAGCGGATGGAGCAAGATGCACTGATGCGCATACTCCATCAAGCGTAAAACAGATAGCGAGCGGGGGGCCGCTGTCTAACCCTGGGAACCTAGCCTGGCACCTTGTGGTGACCTAGAGGGGTGGAAAAAGGAGGGAGGCACAAAAAGAGGGTGTATATATACATATATATATCAGTTCAGTTCAGTCGCTCAGTCGTGCCCGACGCTTTTCGAACCCATGGACCACAGCACACCAGGCCTCCCTGTCCATCACCAGCTCCTGGAGTCCACCCAAACCCATGTCCATTGAGTCGGTGATGACACCCAACCATCTCATCCTCTGTTGTCCCCTTCTCCTCCTGCCCTCAATCTTTCCCAGCATCAGGGTCTTTTCCAATGTGTCAGCTCTTTGTATCAGGTGGCCAAAGTACTGGAGTTTCAGCTTCAGCATCAGTCCTTCCAATGAACACTCAGGATTGATCTCCTTTAGGATGGACTGGTTAGATCTCCTTGCATGTATATATATATGTGTGTGTGTGTGTGTATATTTATATATACATATACATATATAATATTATGAATGATTCATGCTGTATGTCAGAGACCAACACATTGTAAGGCAATTATCCTCCAAATTAAAAACAAAAACTGAACCCAAGCAAAGACCGTGTTGAGTCATGGGAAACAAAGAAAACTGCTATGAGAAGAAGGAGACAACATATATTAAGTACAAATGCCCCATTTATGTTACTCAGAACTAGTTTGCCAACATAAGGTCAGTGATGAGAGCAGATTCATCGAAGCAGGGGAGATGAAATCCACATTGAGGGAATGATCGGTAGCAGAGGGGGATATAGCAAGGAAGGACAACTTTTTCCAGTTCCTTGGCTGCATGTATGAGAAGGGCTGAGAAAGATCCATCATTTTTAAACACATACCATGCGTCTTTCCTACCCTCTCTGCACTCTCGCATTTTAATCTGACATTCCTTACTTCCTTTTTCTCACTTGACTTTTGCTCACCTTGACGTTCAAATGTTAGCTATTTGATGCCCTCCTGAGGGCAGATTTGTTACAAGAGGGCACACAGCCCTCTCTGGGTGCCCAGGAAGTAAGATCCACCAAACACTGGTGATTGCTATTTCTGAGGGTCCTCCATCTGCCTGGTAATGAGCATACACTTCACACACACTTTAGATTCTTCAAAACAAAGTTTGCCGGGTAAGTATCATCCTGTCTCTTATACAGGGAAGGGAAGAGAGGATCAAGAAGGCTAAGTCAACACCTTGGATCACACAGATGATAAGTGACAGAATAGAGGCTGGAACAGTCTTTCTTATTCCAGTATCCACTCTCCTTTTAAAATATCACAGGCGGGAAGGAAAAGTTGAATAACAGGGAAGTTAAGAGAGTTGAGAATCGATTTGCTTGACACCCCCTTTTTTGTTCTGAATAGCAACAGTAAAGACAGTGAATGGGGCTGGTGGGCCATGCAGCTCACCTCCCAAATGCCAGCTCTGTATCATTTGACCAGATGAGTCACACCTTTAGGAAAGGACAGCTAATAGACTTTTAAAAGAGGCTGTGTTTGAAAGGTGAAGGAGTTGAGTATTAGCCATTGGAAAAATATGTCAATATTTAGAACCTGAGGTTCAGGAGGCTTTTGTCGACGACGCTAGCTCTGTTCTCTCTTATTGAAACGTCTGAGAATGGTCCCTGCGTCTGACCATGGCTTCCTCTACTGCCTATATCATAGCGGCTGTTTTCATCACAAACAGGAAAGCTGCACCAGAAGTTTCATGGCATTTTCTTAGTAAGAACTGGTTTAGTCCCACATTATTGTTCAAGTTGTTTGCCCCAGTCTGCTGAAATAATAAGAGAGGACTGAGCCGGTTCTCATGAAGCTTCTTCCTGACGTGGGGAGAAGGAACAACGATACATCCTCATTACAAGGTCTGATCCAGACCCATCTGACTCTGATCTTTCTGCGCCTGCAAAAGATCCATTTGTTAAACTCAGATTTTCCTCAGAAGGACACAGCAGGGAGGAAGCGACAATGATTCTGACATGAAAAAGCTTTTACTGACTGTTAGTTTTATTTCTTTTATGATCTTCAACTCTACAGGTGGCAGAATACTTTATACTAGTTGGAACTACAGGGTTTTAAGGTCATTTTGTGTGGTAATCTATAGCGTTACATAAAAAGAAGCTGGGACAGAGGAAAAGTAAACTTAAGGAAATGGATATGTTTACTTTATTTAAATAAATCTCTTTGCCCTTCTGCAGTGTTTCTGTCCCTTACATCCTCTCAGATTTACAACTAAGTGTTGGTAATTGCTGGAAATAGCCACGAATTCTGCAGCATAATTGGCCCTAGTTTAAGACATACATTTTAGTGTGTCTACTACATGGTGTGGCTATAAAGTATAAAATAGATGTTTGCATCTTGCGTTTCAAAATCATTCCCATTATTTTCTGTCACAAATGGTGTACATGTGTGAATGTGGCAACATTTTATAGTTTGAAGGTTCTTTATAGTTTTTAGAAGTTACAAAATAATAAAATTAATTGCTTCGAATTTAGTCATTTTGCACTGGGCAAATATTGATTTCTTTCCCAACACCTTTAATTTCTAATGGAGCTTGAAATTAACTTTGGATTTTTAATTCTATTTTATTCTGGGTTTGTACATCAGAGCCATTAATAATGTCAGGAGACTGCTGAGAGAACTGTTTCTGAGCCAGGAGCCCCCAGAGAGCTATCAGCATTTGGGTCTCCGGAAGAAAGTCTGAGTGGGAATGGATATCGTACTAGGATTTTATGGGGTCAAAAAAGGTAGCCTGTAAAAAGTCAGCCTCAGATCACTTGCTGAGGTTTGCATCATCCTGCCTGCATGTATGCATGTTTAATCAGATCCAAAATGGTCAGGGCAGCAAAGGACAGATTCTTTTCACCAAAAATGTCTGGAAGATGGTCTTTCTGATTCTATTATATATGCACATTGTATAGGCACATGTACCGTAATGACTGACCAAGGGAACTGTTTCGTTACTTATTTATTTTATAATCATATAATTTTAAAGTTGAAAGGAATCTTTCAGGTTGTCTAACTAGTGATTTGTCAACAGACTGAAAAACAAGGGCTTCCTAGGTGGCGCTAGTGGTAAAGAACTCACTTGCCAGTGCAGGAGATGTAAGAGACATGGGCTCCATCCCTGGGTCGGCAAGGTCTGCTGGAGGAGGGCGTGGCAACTCACTCCAGTATTCTTGCCTGGAGAGTCCCATCGACAGAGGAGCCTGGCAGGCTCTACAGTCCATGGGATCACAAAGAGCTGGACATGACTGAAGCGACTTAGCATAGAATAGCATAGTGTGGTAAATGCACACACAACTATATTAATATAAATATGTCACAAACTAAAAATTTAAAATCATTTCAATATCGTCTTTATTTGAGATTTCAAAATGTTTTTATTTTTATTTTTTAAAATATAAATCTATTTATTTTAATTGGAGGTTAATGTGTGACAAAACCAATACAATATTAAAAAGTAATTAACCTCAAAATGTTTTTAAATGTTATATCAGTTCAGTTCAATCCAGTCGCTTAGTCAATGTGTGACTCTTTGTGACCCTGTGGACTGTAGTACACCAGGCCTCCCTGTCCATCACCAACTCCTGGAGTTTACTCAAACTCATGTCCATTGAGTCGGTGATGCCATCCAACCATCTCATCCTCTGTCGTCCCCTTCTCCTCTCACCTTCAATCTTTCCCAGCATCAGGGTCTTTTCAAATGAGTCAGCTCTTCACATCAGGTGGCCAAAATATTGGAGTTTCAGCTTCAACATCAGTCCTTCCAATGAATATTCAGGACTAACTTCCTTTAGGATGGACTGGTTGGATCTCCTTGCAGCCCAAGGGACTCTCAAGAGTCTTCTCCAATACCATAGTTCCAAAGCATCAGTTCTTTGGCGCTCAGCTTTCTTTATAGTCCAACTCTCACATCCATATATGACTACTGGAAAAACCATATCCTTAAGTAGATGGACCTTTGTTGTCAAAGTAATGTCTCTGCTTTTTAATATGCTGTCTATGTTGGTCATAACTTTTCTTCCAAGGAGTAAGCGTCTTTTTATTTCACGACTGCAGTCACCATCTGCAGTGTTGTTATATAGTCTCGATTAAATAGAGTGATTATAATAAGCTGGTCCTGAGGCTCCTTGGAGGCCTATGTGCTCATATCCACTCCTAAGCATTGGTGTGTCCCCCCGTTTCGCTCAGGGATTCCTTAGCTGCTCCCACAGTAGCTGCCTTCAGGCTGATGAACATCAGTAGAGACTAACGTCAGAAACTGTGGGATCTGGTTTCTCCAACCACATCTTTCACTGTAGAGTCAACTTTTCAGGACCACTTCTCAAAACAGTCTCCATGTTCTAAGTATTTTAAATGCTCTGAAAGTCGAAAAAGCTTTGCCAGAAGGAAGGCAGGCTAGCAAAATGCATATTTCACAAAATAGACAGTGAGGGTCTGAAATCTTGACACTGCCCTGTACTTTCAACCTCAGTTTTTAAACTGTAAAATGGAATATCTTCCTTACACGCAGTTTTGAAGATCATATGACACTGTATATGCAGAGTCCCAAACTTAGGATACTTCCTTCCCTGTTCCCATTGATTTTCTTTCAACCCACAGTACATGTTCAAAACTAAAGATTCAATTAACATAAATGAATTACTAGGTTTCACAAAACATATGAGAATAGCTGGCCTCTGCCCACCCAATTTACATTCTGGGGAAAAATTATGAACAGACATTTGGAAAAATAATTAAGAATATAAATTAAGCAGAAAAAAATCACATAGATAATAATTGCTATTGAAAAATAAGGAAAAAGGAGAAATCTGTTTTATCTTGAGTGATCTGAGAAAATTTCACAAAATTGAAGGACTTCCCTGGTGGTCCATTGGTTAAGAATCTGCGTTGCAATGCAGGGGACGTAGGTTCCATCTCTGGTCAGGGAACTAAAATCCCACATGCTGAGGAGCAGCTAAGCCTACACACCACAACTATGGAGCCCTTGGGCCACAACTAGAGAGTCCATGCACATAACGAAAGATCCGGCATGATGCAAAAAAGACCCAACCCAGGCAAATGAATAAATAAATATTTTAAAAATTGGCAAAGTGGAAGGAGATATGAACTGGGTCCCACAGAGCATAAATGTGGTGGAAGTGGGAAGAAGGACGTTTTGGGCTGGATTTGGGAGGAGAGTGCAAGCAAAAAAAAAAAAAAAAAAAAAAGGAGACAGGAAAGCCGGAGGGGATGCATGACACTATGTATAGGGCTGGACAAGAGGGGAGAGGTTGAATTCTGTCCAGCAAAAATGTACATCCACCAAGAAGCTCAGAAGGAGATTGTACTTGGAAAGGTCTTTGTAGATGTAATTAGTTAAAGTGAATCATAGTAGATGACTACAGGCCCTAAATCCAAAGACTGATGTCTTCATAAGAGAAAAGACGGAGGTTAAGACACACAGACACCGAGACACACAAGGAGGAAGGCCATTTGAAGACATAGGTAGAGACCAGATGAGAGAAGCCAAGGAACACTGCCAGTTGCTTGGCAACCGCCAGAAACCAGGAAGATGCAAGCCCAGATTCTTCTCTAGAGCTTCAGAGGGAGCAGGACCCTGCTGACCCTGGATTTCAGACTTTCAGAACTGTGAGAGAATATCTATTTCTTGTTTGAAGCCACCATGTCCGCGGTCCCTTGTTAAGCCAGCCACAGTAGAACACCCCGTCTATTGGAGCCCCTTATAAAGAGAAGGAGAAAAAGTACCCCTCCGTCAGTTTGCCTGTGGACACTTTCCTGATTGTGAATAAAGTAGGGGCTTTGCCTCATATGTAGTTCTCTATAAGAATTTAGAGGGAGTTGGTTTTGAGGATAATGAAGCCTCCTTTCCATGCAGCTTTCTACAATCCATAAGTTGGCATAAAGAACATTTAATGGACCTAATACCAGTAACACTAGGAAATGAAAAGAAAGTTAGTCTCTTAACTGAAAAGCAAAACAGATTTTATTATAAGAAGCTCTTACAGAGAGATTTTCCATCAAGTAGGCAGAGGGCTTGGTATGTTCAGAGCCTGATAAGCATAGTTGTTCAAGAGGAATGCTCTGTGTGTGTGTGTGTGTGTGTGTGTGTGTGTGTGTGTGTGTGTGTGTGTATGTAAACACAGTCACAGTTTAGTTGTGACTGATGACACAGATAGGGCTGGTGTGAGTGTGCCTCAGTAGTTCAGTTCAGTCGCTCAGTCGTGTCCGACTCTTTGTGACCCCATGAATCGCAGTACGCCAGGCCTCCCTGTCCATCACCAACTCCCAGAGTTCACTCCAACTCACGTCCATCGAGTCCGTGATGCCATCCAGCCATCTCATCCTCTGTCGTCCCCTTCTCCTCCTGCCCCCAATCCCTCCCAGCATCAGAGTCTTTTCCAATGAGTCAACTCTTGGCATGAGGTGGCCAAAGTACTGGAGCTTCAGCTTTAGCATCATTCCTTCCGAAGAAATCCCAGGGTTGATCTCCTTCAGAATGGACTGGTTGGATCTGCTTGCCGTCCCAGGGACTCTGAAGAGTCTTCTCCAACACCACAGTTCAAAAGCATCAATTCTTCAGCGCTCAGCCTTCTTCACAGTCCAACTCTCACATCCATACATGACCACAGGAAAAACCATAGCCTTGACTAGATGGACCTTAGTCAGCAAAGTAATGTCTCTGCTTTTGAATATACTGTCTAGGTTGGTCATAACTTTTCTTCTAAGGAGTAAGCGACTTTTAATTTCATGGCTGCAGTCACCATCTGCAGTGATTTTGGAGCCCCCAAAAACAAAGTCTGACACTGTTTCTACTGTTTCCCCATCCATTTCCCATGAAGTGATGGGACCAGATGCCATGATCTTCGTTTTCTGAATGTTGAGCTTTAAGCCAACTTTTTCACTTTCCTCTTTCACTTTCATCAAGAGGCTTTTGAGCTCCTCTTTACTTTCTGCCATAAGGGTGGTGTCATCTGCATATCTGAGGTTATTGATATTTCTCCCGGCAATCTTGATTCCAGCTTGTGTTTCTTCCAGTCCAGCATTTCTCATGATGTACTCTGCATAGAAGTTAAATAAGCAGGGTGACAATCTACCGCCTTGATGTACTCCTTTTCCTATTTGGAACCAGTCTGTTGTTCCATGTCCAGTTCTAACTGTTACTTCCTGACCTGCATACAGATTTCTCAAGAGGCAGGTTAGGTGGTCTGGTATTCCCCTATCTTTCAGAATTTTCCACAGTTTATTGTGATCCACACAGTCAAAGGCTTTGGCATAGTCAATAAAGCAGAAATAGATGTTTTTGTGGAACTCTCTTGCTTTTTCCATGATCCAACGGATTTTGGTAATTTGATCTCTGGTTCCTCTGCCTTTTCTAAATCCAGCTTGAACATCAGCGAGTTCACAGTTCACGTATTGCTGAAGCCTGGCTTGGAGAATTTTGAGCATTACTTTACTAGCATGTGAGATGAGTGCAACTGAGATCTGTCTAGTATAAGTGTTGTCACTGTGTTTATCTTTGTGTCATAAATTTGTCAGAAACTTGACTGGTCTATTTTTGCATTAATAACTTTAATGTGAAAATTTCTGTGCTTTTGTTTTATATGTTTGATATATTTTAACACCTGATTTGTAATCTTATGAATAGAATGCCTTTCTTCATATAAAGGGCTTCTCAGGTGACCCCAATGGCAAATAACCCACCTGCCAATGCAGGAGACTTAAAAGACGAGGGTTTGATCCCTTGATTGGGAAGATTCCCTGGAGGAGGGCATGGCAACCCAATTCAGTACCCTTGCTTGGAGAATCCCATGGACGGATGAATCTGGCAGGCTACAGTCCACGGAGACACAGAGCTGGACGTAGCTGAGCAACTAGACAAAGACAACATCTCTAATCTCAATATGGCATGAAGTTAACAAGTATTTCAAAATATCCACTGAAATGATATTTATTCTTAATTTTTTTTAGTCAATGGACAACAAGCTCATTTTCCCAACCATCAGAGTTCTATTTGTTGCACTTCTAAAAAAAGGCAAAAATTTCTTCAAGATTCAAGCATGATTCTTCACTGGGCTCCTCATTAAAAAAAAAACAAAAACAAAAACAAAAAAACACAGTGAAGACACAACTTTCTTAAACTAATCAATAGAAAAACTGCTGGAATCTAAATGATCCCAGCATGAAAATTACAGTTTGTAAAGATTAAAAAAATTTTTACTACCGCGTGTGAAATTGATGTTAGTCAAATGTCAACATGAACCCATTCCTTGGCTAAGGAGCCACATGTGGTAGAATTTAGGGCCCGATAATCATTTATTTCATCTTAAGAAAGGTGCTACATGAGAAGCATATAGTGAGACAAGTAGCAAAAAAGAAGCACCAATCTGAATGAAAACTGAAATCTTAAATCAAGATCTCCTATAAATTTTAATATAGTAAATAAATTACTTGGGTTTTAAAGAAATATGCTTTTACTATGTATGAAAGTGTTAGTCATTCAGTTGTGTCTGACTCCTTGTGACTCCATGGACTGTGGCCTGCCAGGCTTCTCTACCCATGGGATTTTCCAGGCAAGAATACTGGAGTGGGTTGCCATTCCCTTCTCCATGGGATCTTCCCAACCTAGGGATTGAACCTGGGTCTCTCACATTGCAGGCAGATTCTTTACCATCTGAGCTACCCGAGAAGCCATATAATCTCTTTCAAAATCTAATCTGTATGTATAACGGACAAGGGAAAATGTGGTCTATTAATAAGTTTACCATCTGAGTCCCCAGGGAAACCCAAGAATACTGGAGTGAGTAGCCTATCCCAGGAATTGAACCTGGGTCTCCCACATTGCAGGAGGATTGTTTACCAGGTGAGTTACCAGGGAAGTCCTCTGCTGTGATTGCTAATAGCAATGCCAAGGCTCCTAAATAAAATTTTCTTCCATATTATTTCTGCCATATAGATCCTTTGGAATCATTATTTTTACTTCTAAACTAAAAGTTAGCCCCCAAACCTAGTTCAGGCTGTAGAAATAAAGCTTAGTGAAAATGACCACTTTCACTGGAGCTGTGGCAATGGATGTAGGCAAAGCCAAAGCTGCAAGACAGGGTTGATAACAAGTTTATCTGCTGATAGTGGAAAGTATGTGCTAAGTGGTGGATTCCGCATGCATGAGAAGAGGAGGATTCATCCACTCACTCATCACTGATCCTGCTTCCTCTCTCGGTCCCCTTTCACTTCAGCACCATTTGGACCACAGGCCTGGCCTTGTGGCTAATCAGCTATGTGGCCAGCTGAGAAGAGAAGAGATTTCCTGTAATAGCTCAAGTCTCCCCACTATGAACCCTAATCGCAGAGTAGAATATGCTCTTTCTCTAGTGTGATGCTCCAGCAGTATGCTCCAGGATTAAGCCACTGTTGCTATGTTGCTACCTGGAGTTTCCTACCCACCTTCCTCAAATCATCAATATGAGTACAACTTCAGTACTTCTCCCAGACCTGCTACACCACAAGCAGGCAAGACTGTCTCCATTAGTGGCCACTTCTCCCCTGTGGAAGATTGTTTCTTCTCTCTCATATAGCTCAACTCAGCTTGATTTAAAAAATCATACAAAGGAAAAAAACAAACCTTTTGGACAATGAATTAACCAAGCTCATTCACCTTGCTCCAGGCAGTAGCGGAAGAATCAATCTGGCCCTCCAAATTCGGGTTTTATTCATTCAGGAAGTCTGTATCCATGTCACCGAGACACAAGGGAGCCTTAATATGTTTGCATTTTCTGAGTAGGAATATGCTTTCCACTGAACATTTGAATGTTCTCTAAGTGGGGCAAACTCATCAACAGATAGCCATGTGGTAGAAAACACACACAGTGTTTTCGAGTACTCTGAATTCCATTGCAGGAACATGGGTGGAAATAATTTCTCTTTCCACAGCCAGACTCTTTGAAGTATTTCTTTAGCCAGTCTAATTGGGTAGCTTCACTTGGCCCAATCCAGCACAGAGAACATTGATCACATGACTTGGCAAGCAAGGCGTGTTTAATTGATGTCTCAACAGGCTTGGATATTGGGAAAGAGAATTATTAGGACATTTTGATGCCTGCTAATGAGTAATGACAGCAATTTTCTTGGTCTCAATATTGTCTGGCACTTGGTGCTGGCATCCACGATGTCTAGGAAGGTCTTTCCAGAGTAGGCTTGGCGTATTTTGCAGACTGGAGCTACCGTGTCAGCTCTGGGACAAAATTACATGATGCCCAAGGAATTGCAACCCATTAGACCTTTCTTTTGCTTTACTTGATAATAAGACTACATTTTAAAAGGCAAATCTGTATACATTTAGAGTATTTCACTTTTACTTGGTTTAAGATAAAAGGTTTTCAGATAAAACATTTCACTAAAATTTGGAAGCAGTCATATGTGAGACTACCCAAACAGTAAGCGAGCAAAATTTTCTTGAAAACTGCTGCACTTTCCATGGGAAACTTTTGCATTAATGGAATTAGCCATTTACAACAAATACAACAGAAGAACATTATTTGGGTGGATGGACTTTTTCATTCCAGATCCCAACAATCTGAACTATACTGTTGTCAACACTCTTTTGCCAGGAGGGAGTAGAAAGGGGGGAGCAAAGCAGGATGCAACCATGATAAGAAATGAAACAGAGAGAGTTCTTGGTTCACCACCATTTTATAACGATAGAAACAGGGGCCAACAATGCATTCTTCATATTTTCATCAGGTGAGTGGTGAAAAAAAAAATCACAAGATTCATTATTTAGTAGTTTTTTTTTTTTTTTTTTTCACAGAGAGATTGGGAAACAAGACCAGGTATCTCGAATTTAAGGAGTATAAATTTGACTCTGCTGGGCCACAGCTGGAGGTACTCCTGAAGGGAGAAAGCATCTCCTTCTTTAGATTTAGGTTAACAATCACAAAATAATCTTAAAGTTAACATTGTATCCCAAGAGAACTAATTACTCATCAGTTGCTGCCTAACATTATATCTTAAACAGTTGAGGCAAACTTCAATAATGCAGAAACTCTTCTGTCATTTTCAGTCAAAGAAATGTTGACCATCGAATTGACATCACACAATCCAATGCCTCCAAAAATTATTTGGCAGTCTTCTAAGATTTTCTTAGTTCAGAGAGTATTTTCAGCCAATAGTCTGCTGGGTAGACTTTAATGTCCTTTAGGGATACCCCTGGTGAGGAAACTCTACTCTTTTCTTCCAGAGAATAAACTTGTTTCATGGTAAAACTGAGTGATGAGGAACTCCATCTGAAGCCAAACTTTGGACCTGGGGTATTGAAAGATTACTGTCCCGTGGCTGCTCAACCCACCCCCTTGACTCTGCATCCTGCTGCCCCTTTGGTGGGACCAGTCTCTTCACAGTATGACATTTGTAACTCTATCTATCACCTTTGGAGAATCACCTGTGTTGATTATAACTGTGATAGACATTCTACTTCCCTGAGCTCAGTGGGTAAAGAACCTGCCTGCAATGCAGAAGATCCTGGTTTGATTCCTGGGTCAAGAAGATCCGCTGGAGAAGAGATAAGCTACCCACTCCAGTATTCTTGTGCTTTCCTTCTGTGGCTCAGCTGGTAAAGAATTCTCCAGCAATGAGGGAGACCTGAGTTCAATCCCTGGGTTGGGAAGGTCTCATGGAGAAGGGAAAGGCTACTTACTCACTCCAGTATTCTGGCCGGGAGAATTCCATGGACTATAGTTCATGGGATCACAAAGAGTTGGACACGACTGAGAGGCTTTCACTTCACTTCAGAGACTTTACACATCATCTGTACCCTTCACAACAATACTGGTAGGAGTTACTATTATTCTCTTTTTATTAATAATGAAACAGAGCAATGATACTCTGGTAAAACAGTTTTATATAAAAAAAAATAGTCTGGATTTCTAGGGTTTGTCAAGTTCCACAGAATAAATTCTCCCACTGTGCCTGGTTTAACGTACCACGCTGAAACAACCAGTTCATAAAATTCCTAAACAATAATCTTGGCTGCAGTACACCACTCAAACAGGATGGTGCTAACCAGGGAGATTTAGCAACTTCCCAAGGATCATATGACATACAGAAATCTGAGTGAGTGTTCCCCTTGAGGTCTGGGGACTCTGAAGCTGGGTCTCCTTACTAGCACACTTCTCCACAGTCTGTGTTTACGTCTGCACTTGGACTCTGCCTGTCCCAATTTTTACTCCCAACCAACGAAGGAGTGTAGCCAGAGCTCAGCTCCTCCTTGAACCCTTCCTGATCATTTTAGTTTGCATGGTTCTCTCGCACATTATCATGTATACAGTTGCCTTTATACCAGTTTGGCACATCCGTTACCTTCTACTCATATATTAATGTTTTCTGTGTGTTTGTCCTGCTTCCTTTTGTAACCATTTCATCCCCTTCATAAAGAAGTGGGCTCTGATCTGTATTTCTGTATCCATGCAGTGCGCCACATACAAAATAGACATAATATTACTGAATGAATTGAAACTGTCTATGAATTAAAGATATCCCTATACACCAAGTTTGTAAAGCATAAGACTCACAAATACAGTCTTAGGAACACAGTGACTATTGTAAATATGAAAGCACAAAAAAGAAAAAGTATGATTTGTGAGATAAATTCTCCTTTCTTGTGTTTTGAGTGTATATAAATATCTCAGAAATTTCCCTCCTTATATTTCAATTAAACAGCCCTCTATATTCTTCCCCCTAATGGAGAGATATGGAGGTGGGTGTTTTTAATCTGTTTTTCTCTTCACTCTGAACCTTGGATGAAATAGTCAATGGGATTCAAACTACAGGGGAATTGAACGAATAATGTTAAGTCCCTCAAGACCTGGCTCTGGCATTTTATCACCTCTGAGAAGTTCAGGATCACAGCTCCTCTGTTTGTAAAGCGGTGTGCCTTTCAACATGATTTGCACATCAACTTTTGGCAAAGGCTCTTTATTCAAAGAGAAAGACATATTTTTGAAACTATTGAAAGAGCCTCCATAAAACTGAAATTAAATCCTTTCTTTCTATGTTTAATCTTGGCCATCTTTCCAAAGCAAGGCATGAAAGAAGGGATTAATTTGAAATTTGGGCTGCCTTAGAAATGAAAAGGTCCTTGGGCTGTGTTTCTTCAAATGACCCACACTATTTTAATCCAATGTAATTTATTTGGCTGTAGCTGAGAGAATGGCCTCTAAATCCCCTTCCAACATTTCTACACAGGTAGCACTCCCCACCTCTCTCCGTCTCACTTTATCTGCAGAGGCCAGGTGAAAATGTGAGTAAAGGAGCTGCTGGAATGGTTGTTTCTTTTCCTAACAAGTGTGATTTCAGGAAGTGACATCACTTGTCATTCGTCTTCTTTCCCCAAGTGCTCCAGCTTGGTGAGAAAGTGAGATTCTCAGCTAGAGAATGTACACAAATAAGCACAAGCTTCCTAATATTGAAACTGTACATAATTTTATTGAAAACTGCTTTCTCTACCCAGCGCCATACTGGAGCCATCTCACCCTAATTCCTCCCTGTCCATTTGATAAGAAAAAAACACAGAAGTAAACAAGTAAATAATGTGAAAAGATGAAACAGTTGCTTAAAACCAGAATCTATGATATAATATATTAAATAATTTCCCATACAATTATCTTTATATATATTTTGAAAACATGAACATTACCAACCTAGACTATAAAATGTAAACACATGGTTTAATTTACCCTCAGCTCACAATTCACAGCATCACAGTGAGATGGCTAGATAGCATCACTCACTCAACGGACATAAATCTGAGCTAACTCTGGGAGATAGTGAAGGACAGGAGAAGCCTGGCATTCTGCAGTCCATGGGGTTGCAAAGAGTCGGACATGACCTAGCGACTGAACAACGGCATCAACACAATTCCAATGAACCAGGGATATGAAAAAGAATGAAGAGTATAAAAACCTGTATTTTTTATGAAAATATGCACTTCATTGGAGGGGGCTGTTTGATATTCTCTTCTAGTATCCCTGCCTTCTTCCTTTCTTTTCTCCATACTCCACACTTGCCTCTATGCAGGACAGAGTCAGCCCTCAACATACTGATGAATGAATAAAAAATGAACACATGATGCTGAGAATATAGACGGCTGGTTTCCCATAGTCCTCCAGTTTTATCCCACAGACACTTAGTAACAAGAACGGACTGAGCACCTGAAGCAGGTCTTGGTGTAGGGATGAAATGGGAGAACTGGTGGGGGCAGGTAAGACTGGGGGAATTTGGAAACTGTTCACTTTATTACAAAGAAGCACTGCCTGGCTACTTAATGCCATGTCTAGATTAGAGCAGATTCATCCAGGGCATATAAATCAGTCAGGATAGCCATTATATTTGCAAATAAAGCCTTTTATCTTTTCAGTGAGTATTGGCTTAAATATTTAGAGGCTCTCTGATCTTTTCTTTGAGAATCAACTCTATCAGTATTCAGGCAAATAACTGGCTGGCTGTTTTTTTGTTTGTTTGTTTGTTTTTTAGTTGAAAGATAATTGCCTTAAAGTATTGGGTTGATTTCTGCCAAACATTGTGGCTGGCTGGTTTTTAAGACTTAGTAGTACAATAAAAGTTACAACAAGATCTAGGATGCTTTCTCTTTTTACAAAGCACCTTAAGAGGCAATATTTCATTGACTATCCCAGAGGAAACTTAAGTTCAAAGAGGTTAAGTGATTGTCCAAAGCACAAAGCTAAGACAGCGCAGAGGGTAAAATAAAGGAGGCCAAGAGGAAGTGAATTAAACCCAATCCTTCTTGTTTAATTGTAGCTAGTGACCTGTAACATGTACCTGAAGAGCCGACTTCACCCTCTAGGGGTATAGATGAAATCCACACATTCTCTAGGAGGGTTGAAGGAAATGGAGGATTCATACATAGGGAAGAGAATATTCTTTGCTAGTCTTACTACAGAAGCTGACAAAGAAATAAGTCTGGCTACACAACCCGAGGATCTGAGGATTTGACATTAGAACATCTGATTTCAAACACTGAGGTTTCTTTCCCTCTCCACAGTTTCCTGGTAGTAACAATGCATGCATGATACTGCATGATAAACTAAAGGATGACGTTCATCTTATTCACATTTATACTGTTTAAATAAACAAGTTTTTTTGTCATTTAATAGATAATCAATATTTAAACATACCTATATTTATTACTTTGGTCACCTAATGTGAAGAGCTGACTCACTGGAAGAGACCATGATGCTGGGGAAGAAAGAAGACAGAAGTAGAACGGGACGACAGAGGATGAGATGGCTGGATGGCATCACTGACTCAAAGGACATGAATTTGAGCAAGCTCCAGGAGATAGTGAAGGATAAGCAAGCCTGGTGTGCTTCGGTCCATGGGGTTGCAAAGAGTTGGGCATGACTTAGCAATTGAAAAACAATATTTTAGAAAAGCTCATACAATCAGCTGCCAGAGTCAGACATGACTGAGCAACCAAACAACAACAAAGTCAGCAAAGCAGAGGGAGCAGGGATGGACACAGCAGCACAGACAATCAGAAGAGCCCTGCCCTGCCCTTGAAGGGCTTCCCTGGCAGCTCAGACGGTAAAGCATCTGCCTGCAATGTGGGCCACCCAGGTTTAATCCCTGGGTCGGGAAGATCCTCTGGAGAAGGGAATGACCACCCACTAGAGGACTCTTGCCTGGAAAACTCCATGGACAGAGGAGCCTGGCAGGCTACAGTCTATGGGGTCGCAAAGAGTCAGACATGACTAAGCGACTTCACTTTCTTTTCTTTCTTTCATACAATCAGCCAGCACAAGAGTTGACTACAAGTTGTTATCAGACAAAGACCTTTGGCAGTTGTTACAGATTACTTCAGCACTGTCACTACATTTTCTCACAACTTTCTTCAACAAATGGTGTCTAAACATGGCAATATTCTCCTCACATATTATTTGAAACATGTAGGTTTGTTGGCCCATATGTAGAATCCATCCCTATAATTTCTTGTAATTTTAAGCCTCTTTGAGATTTTGTGCTGCTGTGTCTATCACTACTCCCCCTGCTTTTAATTTGTTATTGTTCAGTCACTTAGTCGTGTCCAACTCTTTGTTACACCGTAAACTGCAGCACGCCAGGATTCCCAGTTGTTCACCATCTCCTGAAGCTTGCTCAAACTCATGTTCATTGAGTCAGTGATGCCATCCAACCATCTCATCCTCTGTCGTCCCCTTCTCCTCTTGTCTTCAATCTTTCCCAATATCAGGGTCTTTTCTAATGAGTCAGTTCTTCATATCATGTGGTCAAAGGATTGGAGCTTTAGCTTCAGCATCAGTCCTTCACGTGAATATTCAGGACTGATTTCCTTTAGGATTGAATGGTTTGATCTTGCAGTCCAAGGGACTCTCAAGAGTCTTCTCCAATACCACAGGTGAAAAACATCAATTCTATGATGTGCAGCCTTCTTTATGGTCCAGCACTCACATCCATACATGACTACTCAAAAAACCATAGCTTTGACTAGAAACACCACTGTCAGCAAAGTAACGTGTCTGCTTTTTAATGATGTCTAGCTTGATCATAGCATTTCATCCAAGGAGCAATCATCTTTTAATTTCATAGCTGCAGTCACTGTCTGCAGTGATTTTGGAACCTAAGAAAATAGCCTGCCATTTTTTCCGTTGTGTCCTCACCTTTTGGCATGAAGTGATGGGACCAGATGCCGTGATCCTAGTTTTTTGAATGTTGAGTTTTAAGCCAGATTATCCACTCTCCTCTTTCACCTTCAAGAGGCTCTTTAGTTTCTCTCACTTTCTGCCATAAGGGTGGTGCCATGCGCATATCTGAAGTTATTGATATTTCTCTTGGCAATCTTGATTCCAGCTTGTGCTTCGTTCAGCCTGGCATTTCTCATGATGTACTCTGCATATTAGTTAAATAAGCAGGGTGACAATATACAGCCTTGAAGTACTCTTTTTTTTTCAATTTGGAACCAGTCTGTTGTTCCATGTCCTTTTCTAACTGTTGCTTCTCAACCTGCATACAGATTTCTCAGGAGCCAGGTAAAGTGGTCTGGTATTCCCATCTCTTTAAGAATTTTCCACAGTTTGTTGTGATCCACACAGTCAAAGGCTATAGCATAGTCAATAAAGCAGAAATACATGTTTTGTATGGAATCCTCTTGTTTTTTTTTTTTTAACGATCCAATGGATGTTGGCAATTTGATCTCTGCTTCTTCTGCCTTTTTAAAATTCAGCTTGAACATCTGAAAGTTCTTGGTTCACATACTGTTGAAGCCTGGCTTGGAGAATTTTGAGCATTACTTTGCTAACATGTGAGTGAAATTGTGCAGTAGTTTGAACATTCTTTGGCACTGCCTTTCTTTGGGACTGGAATGAAAACTGACCTTTTCCAGTCCTGTGGCCACTGCTGAGTTTTCCAAATTTGCTGGCATATTGAGTGCAGCACTTTCACAGTATCATCTTTCAGAATTTGAAATAGCTCAACTGGAATTCCATCACCTCCACTAGCTTTGTTCATAGTGATGCTTCCTAAGGCCCACTTGACTTCACATTCCAGGATGTCTGGTCTAGGTGAGTGATCACACCATCGTGATTATCTGGGTCATGAAGATTTTTTTGTATAGTTCTTCTATGTATTCTTGTCATCTCTTCTTATTATCTTTGGCTTCCGTTAGGTCCATACCATTTCTGTCCTTTATTGTGCCCATCTTTGCATGAAATATTCCCTTGGTATCTGTAATTTTCCTAAAGTGATGTTTGTTTTTTCCCATTCTATTTTTTCCCTCTATTTATTTGCATTGATCCCTTAGGAAGGATTTCTTATCTCTCCTTGCTCTTCTTTGGAACTCTGCATTCAGATATATGTTTCTTTTTCTCCTTTGCCCTTTGCTTCTCTTCTTTTCTTAGCTATTTGTAAGGTCTCCTCAGACAAACATTTTGTCTTTTTGCATTATTTTTCTTGGGATGGTTTTGATTACTGCCTCTTGTACAATGTCATGAACCTATGTCCATAGTTCTTCCAGGCACTCTGTCTATCAGATATAATCCCTTGAATCTATTTGTCACTTCCACTGTATAATCATAAGAGATTTTATTTAGGTCATACCTGAATGGTCTAGTGGTTTTCACCACTTTCTTCAATTTAAGTCTGAATTTGGCAGTAAGGAGTTCATGATCTGAGCCACAGTCAGTTCTCAGTCTTGTTTTTGCTCACTGTATAGAGCTTCTCCATCTTTGTTTGCAAAGAATATAATCAGTCTCATTTTGGTGTTGGCCATCTGGTGATGTCCATGTGTAGAGTTTTCTCTTGTGTTTTGGAAGAGGGTGTTTGCTATGACCAGTGTGTTCTCTTGGCAAAACTCTGTTAGGATTTGTCCTGCTTCTTTTGTACTCCAAGACCAAACTTATCTGTTACTCCAGGTATCTTTTGACTTCCTACTTTTGCATTCCAGTCCCCTATAATGAAAAGTACACCTTTTTGGGGTGTTATTTCTAGAAGGTCTTGTAGGTCATCATAGAACCATTCAACTTCTGCTTCTTCAGCATTAGTACTTGGCACATAGACTTGGATTACTGTGATATTGAATGGATTTGCCTTGGAAATGAATGGAGATCATTCTGTTGTTTTTGAGATTGCACTCAACTACTGCATTTCTGACTCTTTCATTGACTGTGAGGGCTACTCTATTTCTTCTAAGGGATTCTTATCCACAGTAGTAGATATAATAGTCATCTGAGTTAAATTTACCCATTCTAGTCCATTTTAGTTCACTGATTCCTAAGACGTCAGTGTTCACTCTTGCCATCTCCAGTTTGACCACTTCCAATTTACCTTGATTCAGGGACCTAACATTCCAGGTTCCTATGCAATATTCTTTACAGCACTGGACTTTACTTTCACCACCAGACACATCCAGAAGTTGGTACTGCTTTTGCTTTGGCTCAGCCAGTGAAAGAGGAGAGTGAAAAAGTTGGCTTAAAGCTCAACATTCAGAAAACGAAGATCATGGCATCTGGTCCCATCACTTCATGGGAAATAGATGGGGAAACAGTAGAAAGAGTGTCAGAC
Source organism: Capricornis sumatraensis (assembly GCF_032405125.1). Lineage (NCBI taxonomy): Eukaryota > Metazoa > Chordata > Mammalia > Artiodactyla > Bovidae > Capricornis > Capricornis sumatraensis. The sequence goes on along the minus strand of NC_091073.1, from coordinate 114,889,998 downwards.
TTTATTTTTTTGGGCCCCCAAATCACTGCAGACGGTGACTGCAGCCATGAAATTAAAAGACACTTACTCCTTGGAAGAAAAGGTATGACCAACCTGGATAGTATATTCAAAAGCAGAGACATTACTTTGCCAACTAAGGTCCATCTAGTCAAGGCTATGGTTTTTCCTGTGGTCATGTATGGATGTGAGAGTTGGACTGTTAAGAAGGCTGAGCGCTGAAGAATTGATGCTTTTGAACTGTGGTGTTGGAGAAGACTCTTGAGAGTCCCTGGGATGGCAAGGAGATCCACCCAGTCCATTCTGAAGGAGATCAACCCTGCGATTTCTTTGGAAGGAATAATGCTAAAGCTGAAGCTCCAGTACTTTGGCCACCTCATGCCAAGAGTTGACTCATTGGAAAAGACTCATTGGGGAGGGATTGGGGGCAGGAGGAGAAGGGGACGACAGAGGATGAGATGGCTGGATGGCATCACGGACTCGATGGACGTGAGTCTGAGTGAATTCCAGGAGATGGTGATGGACAGGGAGGCCTGGCGTGCTGCGATTCATGGGGTTGCAAAGAATCGGACATGACTGAGCGACTGAACTGAACTGAACTTCATTCCTTCTGGAGCTATTTCTCCACTCTTCTCCAATAGCATATTGGGCACCTGCTGACTTGGGGAGTTCATTATCCACTGTCATATCTCTTTGCCTTTTCATACCATTCATGGGCTCTCACTGTAAGACTACTGACTGGTTTGCCATTCCCTTTTCCAGCAGACCATGTTTTGTCAGAACTCTCCACCATGATCTGTCCACCTTGAATGGCCCTACAAGGCATGGCTCATAGTTTCATTGAGTTAGACAAGGTTGTGATCCAAGTGATCAGTTTGGTTAGTTTTCTGTGATTCTGGTTTTCATTCTGTCTGCCCTCTGATGGATGAGTATAAGAGGCTTATGGAAGCTTCCTGATGGGAGACACTAGTGAAGTCGCTCAGTCGTGTCCCACTCTTTGCGACCCCATGGACTGTAGCCTATCAAGCTCCTCTGTCCATGGGATTTTCCAGGCAATGGTACTCGAGTGGATTGCCATTTCCTTCTCCAGAGGATCTTCCCAACCCAGGGATCGAACCCAGGTCTCCCACATTGTAGACAGACGCTTTACCATCTGAGCCACCAGGGAAGTCTGATGGGAGACACTGGCTGTGGGTAAAACTGGGTCTTGCTCTGGTCTGCTAGGCAGGGCCATGCTCAGTAAATCTTTAATCACGTTTTCTTCTCATGGGTGAGGCTGTGTTTCCTCCCTCTAGTTTGGCCTCAAGTCAAACTATGGTAGGGATAATGGTGATAATAGTGACCTCCTTCAGAAGGACTTATGCCAGCAGGCTGCAGCTCCCAGGACTGCTGTGGTCAGTGCCCCTGACCCCGGGGCAGGACACTGTTCACCCTCACCTCTGCTGGAGATTCCCGGATGCTCATAGGCAAGTCTGGCTCAGTTTCTTGTCACTGTTCCTTTCTCCTGGGTCACAGTAAACACAGAAGGTTTTGTTGTGCCCTCCAAAAGTCTGTTTCCCTGGGAGTGCTCAGTCCTTTTGCCAGATCCCCAGGTTGGGAAATCTGCTGTGGGCCCTAGAACTTTTGTAACAATGTGAGATCTTCTTTGGTCTAATTGTTCTCCAGTTTGTGGGTTGTCTGCTCAGCAGCTCTATTGTGGCACTAATGGTGATGTCCTCCAAGAGGACTTATGCCACATGCTGGGCCTCCCAGGTCTGCTGCAGCCAGAGCCCCTGTCCCCATGGAAGGTCACTGCTGACCCATGCCTCCGCAGGGTCTAGGCGCCTCCTTAACCAAAGTGAAACGGTATCAGGCTCCTCTGTCCATGGAATTCTCCAGGCAAGAATACTGGAGTGGGTTGCCATTTCCTTCCCCAGGGGATCTTCCCAACCCAGGAATCGAACTCAGATCTTCTGAATTTCAGACATTCTTTACCAAGTGAGCTACAAAGGAAGTCCCCTGCTTTAAATTAGTGCATCTTTTATTCTCTATGCTTCTTTCTCTGTTTTTTTTTTCTTTTTCCTTTTGCTTTATTTCTCTTCATAGCTTTACAAGCCTCATAAACTTGGATAAAAGACCTTGATTTTAAAAAGCTCTTGATGCTTCTTGTGTTCTCTGCCATTTAGTCACTCTTGGATTCAGTGAACATTCATTGAGCACATTTTTTTACAGCTTAAAATCTGGTGTTTATTAAATGTGCACAATATTTGGATATAATTGGCATTTTACAAAAATCAGTAATGCCCATTACAGATAACTTATTTGGACAGCCTCAAAAATAGTTGGTTAACCTTAAAATACTGAGCACATATTATAGGCTGGCTGGACTCTAGGGATAAAATCATGGACAGAACCTGGCACTACCTTTTCTCAGGTAGTATAAGCCGAATAGAGAAGATAGACATTATTAAAGAATTGCAAATAATAAATGCAAACCCACAGCCATCACTAATAGTAAGAGGAAGAGATATGTCCTTGAATTAAGAGGATTTGGCCTAATTACAGTTTCATGGAAAGCTTCCCCAAGAAGGTGACTACTGAACTGAGATCTCAAAGATGACTAGGAATATACTGAGCAAAGCAGAGAGAGGACGTGCAAAAGGCCTGCGGTTGTGGTAGTGGGAGGTGAGAGGGAACAGTGCAAGGATGCAAGGCACATAAGGAAAACTGAAAGAAAGCAAGTGGGACCAGCGGGGAGACAGGGAGGAAAAGTATGGCCCACAATCCAGGTTAAAGACATAGTCACACTGAGTTCACTTCAGTCGCTTAGTCGTGCCCGACACTTTGCGACCCCATGGACCACAGCATGCCAGGCCTCCCTGTCCATCACCAACTCCTAGAGTCCACTCAAACTCATATCCATTGAGTCAGTGATGCCATCCAACCATCTCATCCTCTGTCATCCCCTTCTCCTCCTGCCCCCAATCCCTCCCATCATCAGGGTCTTTTCCAATGAGGCAACTCTTTGCATGAGGCGGCCAAAGTATTGGAGTTTCAGGTTCAACATCAGTCCTTCCAATGAACACCCAGGACTGATCTCCTTTAGGGTGGACTGCTTGGATCTCCTTGCAGTCCAAGGGACTCTCAAGAGTCTTCTCCAACACCACAGTTCAAAAGCATCAATTCTTCAGCGCTCAGCTTTCTTTATAGTCCAACTCTCACATCCATACACAACCACTGGAAAAACCATAGCCTTGACTAGACAGACCTTTGTCGGCAAAGTAATGTTTATGCTTTTTAATATGCTGTCTAGGTTGGTCATAACTTCCCTTCCAAGGAGAAAGCATCTTTTAATTTCATGGCTGCAGTCACCATCTGCAGTGATTTTGGAGCCCAGAAAAATAAAGTTAGCCACTGTTTCCTCATCTATTTGCCATGAAGTGATGGGACTGGATGCCATGATCTTAGTTTTCTGAATATTGAGCTTTAAGCAAACTTTTTCACTCTGACTTGTAAGCCAGCTGAACTTACAGCTGAAGGATGGATTCCAGTTCCAGAAGGCCATTAATCCACCCAATGACTGCCAGGCTCTTTTTTTTTTTTTTTTTTTGGTAGCAAAATTCAAATTCTAAATTGTCTTAATTGGTGTCTAAATTTGTGGTAGTTCCAAATGGATGGTGGGTTCAAATATCCTTGTGCCAACAAGTCTAGGATTTTATGCCCTAAGTTAGTGTGACTTTCAGCAGGTAGGAACAATTTCTTTTTAAATAGTTACACTCTGAGTAAAGTTCCTTACGGACATAATGGATTATAAATAACATGATGTGAGCTACTGAAAACCACTTCACTTTTTATGTGTGCAGTAATAAGGTGCAGTATAATTTATGGTTTACAAATTTGTAGACCCAGAGTCATAGCTCCAGGATACAGCATGTAGAATAGTTTACTTTTAAAAATTAATTTATTTTATTTATTTGTTTATTTGTTTTCCTGGGGGGAGCTACACTGAATCTTCATTGCTGTGCTCAGGCTTTCTCTAGTTCCAGCGAGCAAGGGCTACTCTTTGTTGTGGTGGGTGGGCTTCTTATTTCAGGGGCTTTTCTCGTTGTAGAGCACAGACCCTAGAGTGCATGGGCTTCAGTAGCTGTCATACAGGGGCTCAGTAGCTGTGACGCACAAGCTTAGTTGCTCCAAGGTATAGGAATCTTCCTGGACTAGGGAACCCATGTCCCCTCCACCGGCAGGTGGATTCTTATCCACTGCACCACCAGGGAAGTCCTAGAATAGTTTCCTTATAATTTTCAGTTTTCCTTCTAAAATTGGCTACTGAAAAATTTACTTTTGCATTTCTGGGGCAACACCAGTACCTGTTCTTAGTATATCAGAATTCAGAAATCACGCAATTTCAGAACTGGACGAGATCTCCAAACACCATCTAGTTTGCCTACTCTTACTTCCTCTGGAAACAGTCATGTCTATCCATCTGGGCAAGGTGACAGTCTTCCCTTTAATAAAAAGATATCTGGAAAAATATTTCCTCTCAGAATGAAGGTCTGATATGTAGCAATTCTTGCAGAGTTCCACCCCAAAACATTGCTTGTATTTGTCAAATATCCTCTTGTACTTGTGAAAATAGTCACAAGTTTTCATATTATTGAGGATACCCTGGGAGTTTTTAGGGCAGTTCCCTATAGGGGATTAATTGTGTATGTAAGAATGACTGAAACTTCAGCAGCATGAGAAAAGTTATCCGCTAAGCCCTGAGATAAAGAATAGGTTTCTGAATTAATTTATGCAAACTAGACCCATAAATATGAAGTGTAAAGAACACATGTGAAAAATGGGATGATAATTAGATCATAAAAAGCATTTGATATATCAGAATGTAAGCTTGGAGACTGAAAAGGGCAATCTATGTTGCATCACAAACAGAAAAAGACTGTAAATATAATCATGAAGTTTTGCTCAAAATAAAGACAAATTCATGTACTTTTGAGGGAGTAAAAAAGGAATAAGTCAACATAAGCCAATAAACTATCAATATCTAATATGATCAGTCTACTCTTTGCATCATGGTTTTATGATTTGATATGCTACTACTTAGTGCTTAGAGATTTACTGAGAACGGAATGCCTGCATAGGAGGCAGCACTATTGGTAAAGAACACGCCTGCCAGTGCAGGAGACATAAGAGAGGTGCATTCGATCCCTGGGTCAGGAAGATCCCCTGGAGGAGGGCATGGCAACCCACTCCAGTATTCTTGCCTGGAGAATCCCATGGACAGAGGACTCTGGAGGGCTACAGTCCACAGGTTGCAAAGAGTTGGACCGATTGGACTGACTTAGCATGCATAAAACTGTAACAATGTATCTGCATTTCATCATAAACTAGCATCTTTAGTTTGAGGACAAGAAAAAGAAAAAAAAAGTTCTTATCTCTTTCTTGCCATCTGTGGCTTTCCCTGTGAGATTTCCTCACTCAAATTATGACACCCTGACTCCTCCAGGAAGTGGTTTGTAAATGACAATCCTCTGAGCCCCATATAGAATTTATTTGAAAATTAATTCCTCCATGTATAAGCAACAAATAAACAGATACAGGCCTAGGACATACCAAATAACCTTTAATATCATTCAATTCTTCTGGAAAAAAAAAAAAAGGAAAAACTAATCATTCACTGCAAGCCCAAATCTGCCATGGAAACGATAACAAACAATGAATAGCAGCAAGAAATTATGTGACAGATTGTGTGACAATATTAGTATAGAAATTCAAAGCAAAGGGATGATTGGTCCAAGGGGATGAAATGGCAATAATTTATTGAGTGCTAACATGTGCTAAAGGGCTTCCCTGGTGGCTATACTGTGTATTGAATGAAATAAGCAGCTATAGAAAGTTATTTGCTTTTACATTAAACAGCAAAGTGGTCACTGAGATAGGAAGCACTTGTAACCACCAGCATTTTTCTTTAGTTAGAATTTCCATTTTTAAGAAACAAGGTTGTAGTAGTTAAAGGTGGTATTGATAGCACATATAATACATTGTATACATTCTACTAGTGGAGTGAAAATACTCAGTTTCATCAAAATTACTTAATTCATCATCAGATATCATACAATGAATGTCATAGGCTGAAAGTTAACATTTTGATGTGACTGAAAGGGTATAATTTCAGTTATAAGTCCCTTATTCTAATTAATTTTAATGTCAATCATTTTTATTCTTTATTCATTGAAATATTTTTACATACCTATACATAATCCCTTATAGACAATGAATCTACTAAGTGTCTACCTGTCCTGTATGTCTTCCTATTAATGTTAATTTTTCTAAGGGTTCTTTTTTGTTTCTTTTAAAAAATATCCTCATAAACAAAGTGTAGTATAGTAAAATAAATTACAGATATTTTTCTTAGTTGAGGTATTACAATATACACTGAACACAATGTCTGATTGTACATTACTACTGAGTGACTGAACTGAACTGAACATTACTATAAATAATGATACGAAGAGGATCAGAGAACACTTTTGCATTTTTACTGTCACCAGAACTCTAGTAATATTTTGCTTGTTATTGTTTTCTAAAAGTGAAATGAAGAGAACGCATTCTCTGTAATTAGAGGATTTAGGTATTAGATTTCATATGGAGAAAAGATTGAAGACGACTCAATCTCTTTCCTCACTCCCTCTTACACACACACACACACACACACACACACACATACTACATAACAGATGACCTTTCACGTATATGTTTTATGGCAAATCTGTCTTCAAAAGTGCCTGGCAAGCAGCTATGCACTATTGGAAAATTAATGTTACAATTATAAAGTTAATATTTACCTTAATATTTTAATTGCAAAAATAAAAAAAATTATTTAACTTTTCAGGGTGAAGCTGTTATGTAAAACATTGCACATTGTGTTTTAAAAGTCATTTTTGCATGCTACTTTTTAGTTTTTGATATTTAAAATATTATAGTCTTGTGCTTTTACTTTACATATGCAACCCCAATCGACTCTGTTCCACTTTCCAGCTTGTTTTTATGATCTAAAAAGCGTGGCCAAACAATCATAAAAGAGCAGGAGACACTATTGCCCAGAAACTAAGTGTTCAAATTACACTCTGTCTGCCTCTCCGATGAGGTGGTAAATGAGAATCCAATCAGAGAAAGCACAATAACACAACTTTCCAAACAATCTATCCAGAAAAGACACAGCTTAGACACACAGAGGCACATACAAGCTCAGCACTCGCATCTCAACTGTGTTTACAGAACATCAGAAACATTGGTACTTCTTTTTGAGTCGTTAGGCTTGAGAGAACATATTTTGACAACTTGAATACTATTCTAGAAAAGCAAAAAAATGAAATCTGGATGCTTCAGAATCAAGTGATTTACTATGTGGATTATTCAGGTTGTTGGGCTTTAAATCGTAGCTGAAGACCTGGGATTCTCATGCAATTACACGTTTAAAGTGAGATAAATTGGCACTCACAGTTGTGGCAGGTGGCCCCACTGTATCCAGTCTCATCGCAAGTGCATTTGAAGCTGTCCCATGTTTGAGAGCACTTCCCACCGTGCTCACAGTGATTGGGCACACATCTGTCAGAGAAAGAGACAAACAGAAATAAACCAACAAGCAAATGAGATTTATGAGTGGCCAAATTCCAAGCTGTCTGGGCAATATATCATTTCAATGCCAGGTTGCCTTAACAAGGCAATTAATCCTTGTTAGTTTAAGCAGATTAATATGATTCATGATGGAAGGTGCCAAACACACAAAAGATGATGTATCACAGGCATGGTGTTTCCCATTTTTGAGTAAACAGTAGAAATTAACAAACAGTTGAGAGATTCATTTGCATATCACAGATTCATTTTATTTTCTTTTGCACAAAGACAAAGACACGAGTTAAATTTCCTTCCAATGAGAGACAAAAACATTAGCCATCTTGTTTTCTGTACTATCCTTTATCAAAGCCAATAGTATCAAGTCAGAAAGGCTTTTTTTTTTTTTTTAACAGCAATTTGAGTCTCTGAAATGGTCACAACAAATAGAATGTACTAGCCTTAAAGAAAAGATTTCTAAGTCTTCCTTACCCCTTCTCCTATGCCCTTCTGGCTAAGAAAAACCACCCACGTAACGAAGTAGCAAGTATAATATAGGGGAAAAGTACAGGTTGGTATTCAAATCTTTGTTTTTGCATTTCCTTGATGGCCAATTGGGATAATGCAATTTAACCATTCTAAGCTTCACTATTCTCATTTGAAAAATGAAGTAATTATACATACCTGATAAATAGTTTTGAGGTTAGGAGATAATGTTCATAAAGTAGGTAATTAATAAGCAAGAAATAGACGGCCAACAAGCAGAAGCTATGACTATCTAAACCACAACTTATAGGGCACAATTTTATACTTTGCCTGTATCTTGGACATAGTTAAGTTGGAAACTGCTCTAGAAAACTGTTTCAATAGCACAAATTATTTTCTTCTTATGTATTAGCATTCACAAAAAATGTCTAGATTTGAATGGGAAACTATCTAAAGCAGAAAAGTCCACCCATATTAGAAAGGCAGAACTCATAATAGGGGGTCACAGGTTGATAGAGAAACATCCTACAAATATCAATAATCATAAAAGCCTGGTAGTGTCTTGCTGCAAAATAGAATAGGACTGACCTCAGAGATACTATTCTCCATTCCCTGTTCTTAATTTACCATCAGCCATGCCTAAAACTACCCTAGCAGGGCATAGCCCAATTTGGCATGAAAGGCTGTTCCTCTCTAACTCTTTACAAATCTTTCATCAGGCAAGAAACAATTATTGAGCACTCTGGGAAACAGAAGATAAATCAGATTCTATTTGCTGCCTATCAAGAGCTTAAGCCTAGAAAAGTAAAACGTTGTATCCACAAAAATCATCATATGAGGTGGAAATAAAAAGTGGCACGAGGTAGGGACTAGTAATGCACTATGGAGTTTCCCAGGAGGGATCTAGCTTACAATAAACTGCTTCTAGTGCAGCCTCAAGGAATAGACAGACTGTAAGAGAAGGAAATGAGAGGAAGAACATTATGAAGGGAAAAGACAGCATCGGAAGAGGATAATGATGGACTTTTATGAGGTGGGATGGAAAATTCACTCTACATTTAATAGGCACTTATATTCTATCTGCATTTGAACTAGGTGTTATTCAGGCTCCAAAGGTGTTTCTCCTCCAAAGACCCTATAACGAACATGGAGGTGGGAGATAAGATTGATGCAAAATGCAATACCAAGATGAATTTGATGAGTCATCAAAGCATATGAAATGTTACAGCAATGAGGAGACTAGAGTAGTTATGGGTAAAATATAAATAACGGGTCTAATAAAGTTTATAGCATTTCATTTGTGCCTTAAAAGAGGACTTGCATTTTTTATAATTAAAATGTTGAAAACTGTTCCCAGCAGAGGACTCAAGAAAGCAGCAAGAAGGAGGCAGAACCATGATCGGTGGGTGGGTACTCCGGGGTTGTTCGGTCTGTTGCCATAGCAACTTCCCTCTACAGGTGCGCAGGCATAGACTTCAGCCGAAGGCATTCTTATACAATAGTCCTGATTCTCCAGACCATGGGAGGAAGCAAGGGTACAGACACCCCAACATTACATAAAGCTAAAAATCATCCATGATACTTAATTTGGGATTTCAGTACTTAAATGCCTTTGTATGGTATGTTTACCTTCTAATTTGTTATGTTTAATAATAGCTTAGGCTAATAGTGAAAGTAATTTACATCAGCTCGTTATATCAATTAATTCAGGGGGAAGTAGTACAGAGTGTACTGTGTCTCAAAGGAAAACCTTGTTGGAATCTAAATGTGCTCTAAATAACATACAAATGAGAAAATCTATGTCAAAATGATTAAAATAAAAAGATTGGTGTGCACTCACACACACACAAGAACCATGTAATAGTCAAGTGAGATTAACTGAATATTTCTAAAATTCAGTATTACGAATTTCTTTAAAAGAGATCTTTTATTCAAATAAAAGTTTAATATTATTAATGTGGGTTAAAATTTATATTTTTATATTGACATTATACCCCTATGTTGATTACTAGCATTTTAATTCTTAATGGTAATAAATGTTTTATTTCTATATCAAGCTGATTCAAATATATTTCAAACCATAATATTTTATCACTACATTAAAAAAAAAATGTTAGGAGCAGTTACCAAGCAAAACACAATATGAATTAACCTAGCTTCCCCATTCCTAATTAGTTATGTCTTCTCTCACCCTCTTATGAAACCATCTATTTATATGCCACTGGGCTTCACAGGTGGTCACCAGTGGTAAAGAGTTCACCTGCCAATACAGGTGGACTCAAGAGACCTAGGTTTCATCCCTGGGTTGGGAAGATCTCCTAGAGGAGAGCATGGCAGCCCACGCCAGTATTCTCGCCTAGAGAATCTCATGGACGGATACAGTCCATAGGGTCGCAAAGAGTAGAACACAGCTGAAGTGATGATCTGCACACACACTGGCACAATATACCATTATCACATTGTTTAGTCATTATTTGAGCCTCAGTCTGTTCTAAAGTGTGAGATTCTTCAGTGAGGGATTCTCATCTTTTGTTTCATAGCGTGACAAGATGTGTAGTCCATTCAGTAAATGCCTATTGACAGGCTGAAGGAATGGATGAACTCAATGTTAGGAATTTACACCAAAGAACTGAAATAATTTCAGAGAAAACATCTCGTTCACTACAAGTGATATCGATTATTCCTACCTACGATTATAGTCTTAAATCCAGACTCTTGCTCTGGTGAACTCATTATTTTAGTAGGTCACAGGAAATGTATAATTTGTTTCAGAGCACGTCCTAACTTTAAAGCTTGGTTCACATCAAAAATGAATCAAAATGACTTTGCTGCCCCAACTTGAGAGCTACTTGACCAGGATGAGGAACATACAGGGGAGAAGCTGACAGGTGTCAATTGGCTGTGGTCAAGGGGCTCCCGGAGAAGAGGCGGCATTCAGTTAACTCTGTCCTGAGGTTATTTGCAAAAGGCAACAGCTGGGCCACCAACCGGGCAGTCTGGGAGACCCTGATCCTTCCTACACAGGGGGCTCCGACTGGAGGTGCAGGGCCAGGGGGACAGAGACCACCCTAGGGCTTGCACAGGGGCTCCAAGGAGAGCCCAGAGGTACAGGAACATCTGGCCCAGTGCTCTGGCCGGGCCTGCGGTGGCTGGCAGGCACTAAGGGAGACAGGGCCATGTGCTCATGGATGTCCAAGACATAGCACTTGAAAGATAGGATGAGGGCCACAGGCTGGGCAGGGTCTGGCCCCTCGGCCTCCTCTGGCTTGGCTGCCGCTCCTCGGCCGGTGTGGCCCTGCCTTTTCCTGATGCAAACATCAGGATCTTCTTGGACTTGGGGCTCAGGCCACCCGCTCCACGACACCACGCTTGTGCTTCATTTTGTACACCTGGCATCAGAGAGTCTTTCAGGCAGAATCCTCTTTTCAGTTGTGGCAATTCTTTCCAAAATGCTTTAGAACCCACAAGCTATATTTTGGAAGTTCAAATATATAACACACACTCAATATAAAGTCAATCAATATGAACAGAGTGGCTGTTTAGATGGATGCAAGAACTCTATCCAGGGTTATGGATGACAGGTGCAGTTTAGTTTACCCCGAGTATCTCTTTTATGTCTATGCTTGATTTTAATTGTAAAGCACTGCGAAAATTGGTGTTTGTAAATAAAAGAAACTGCAAATCATACCAGATGTGTCTGTAGCAGCTCACTTTGTAGTCCATGGATACTATTTAAACAGGGATGGTGGAATAAATTTTACTTCACATCTAAAAAAATGTTCATCTGACAGCATAACTGAGTGCACTGGTAGCCTTCAAAGCCTTTCGAAGGTCTGTTATTTTCTTCTCTACAATATTTAAAAGTTAAAATAGCTGTATTTATTCGTCAAAATTTATTTTATTGAAATATACTTCATTTACAATGCTGTATTAATCTCTACACTACAGCAAAGGGATTCAATTATTGTTCTTGTTCAGTCACTCAGTCGTGTGTGACTCTCTGTGACCCCATAGACTGCAGCACGCCAGTCCTCCCTGTCCTTCACTGTCTCCTGGAGCTTGCTCAGACTCATGTCCTTTGAGTCGATGATGCCATCCAACCATCTCATCCTCTGTCATCCCCTTCTCCTCCTGCCTTCAATCTTTCCCAGCATCGGGTCTTTTCCAATGAGTTGGCTCTTTGCATCAGGTGGCCAAAGTCTTGGATCTTCAGTTTCAGCAACAGTCCTTCCAGTGAACATTTTTTCAGGGTTGACTTCCTTCAGGACTGACTGGTTTGATCTCCTTGCAGTCCAAGGGACTCTCAAGAATCTTTTCCAACACCACAGCTCGAAAGCATCAATTATTTAGCACTCAGCCTTCTTTGTGATCCAACTCTCACATCCGTACATATATATATTTTATTCTTTTCCATTATGATGTATCACAGGATATTGGATATATTCCCCTGTGCTATACAGTAAGAACTTGTTGTTTATCCTTTGTATATATGAGTAGCATCTGCTAATCCCAAACTCTCAATCTACCCTCCCCACCTCCTTTCCCCGTGGCGATCACAAGTGTGTTCTCTCTATTGGTGACCCTGTTCCTGTTTCATAGATAATTTCACTTGTGTCGTATTAAAGGTGTTACTGTTGAGCATCTTCTCTCATTGGCCACCTGTTTTTTCTTTAGAGAAATGTCTATCTATGCCTCCCGCTCATAAAATAGTTTTAAATAAAATTAAAATAAAAATTTTGCATTATCCTTACAATTCATGCAGCTGGTCAGAGATCATGGCTTTAATTACAAGCCTCCAGGGATTTCCAGTTTGCCACAGTAGGATCTCAAAGAAGGAGGACACCAGGAAAAGAAACGGCCCGAGAACAGAGGGAACAGAGAGAAGACAGCGTGTGGAAAGGGCAAATTTGATCTATGCTGCCATTTATCCTGAGACTGTTCTCTATCTGTAGGCTCTCCTACAATTTTTTATATGATGCATTCAGAGTGACAACATAATAATCTCCTAATCTCAGTTAGTAGGTTTAATCATTTCAGAATCTGACTATAGACCTCATGAAATTTATAGGAAGTAATCACTGACTACAAAGGCAGTTTCATTCCACCTTAAAATGAAGCTCCCTGGTTTTAAACTCAGAGTCAGCTGAGGTTCTCCAGCTGTTTCATGCTTGCAAAGAGGCCAATACCAAGATACTTAACCTGCTTTCAGATTGCACAGATTTTATCCCTAGGCATTACATTTGCCACGTTCTAAACTTTAGGGAAAAAAATTCAGGTTACTTATACAGTATTTTGTGAACTATTGGAAAATTATTTAAAGTGATTTATAAATTGTCACCTTAGCATAAATGAGCTTCTGAATTTATGATTTTTTCTGTTCATCTCAGTTCCCTATTTTACTTCTGTTAATCAAGACAAGAAGTTCATTCTGAAACTTTGGTTTTGTAAGTGCTATTGTTAACACTCCTGGCTCTCAGGGCTATTTCTGCTATCATGGCAGGGTTTTCTTCTGCATTACCTTCACTATTGATCTCAAAAATATTTTAGCACTTTTATTCTCACTCTAATTAGATTTTAATTTTATTTGAAGGCATACTTTCTATGGAGCATACATTACTGCCTTATATTTCTTCTGTTCAAACTGAAATTATATAGAGAAATAATCATAATTTTAGGAACTAATTTAGTATTTCATTACTACATAACTTAGTTTTATAGTTGCATAACCACAAAAGCTAATGTTATATTGATGGCGTTCCTTCAACAAGCATTTATTTATAGAAATATGTAAATATAGATACGGGCTTCCCAGGTGGTGCTAGCGGTAAAGAACCAGCCTGCCAATGCAGGAGACTCAAGAGACACAAGTTCAATGCCTGGGTCAGGAAGATCCCACAGAAGAGGGCATGTCAACCCACTCAGTATTCTTGCCTGGAGAATCCCCATGGACAGAGGAACCTGGGAGGCTTACATTTCATAGGGTCGCAAAGAGTCGGACACGACTAAAGCAACTCACTGCTGAAGCATGCTCACACACACAAATATGGGTACATTTACTATACTTCATAAAGTATAAATTATGCTTAAAACTTCCATTAAAAATTATCAGATATATTCGGTTCATATCTGTCTAAAAATTGTATGTTTTTCCACTAACCATTTAAATCATTAATTTTAGCCTTACAATATAAACACTTTAAGAATAATTTCTATTATAATAAATGTGAGTTTATTTCATTTGGTAATTTATTTTGAAGTAAAATTTTATAATTTTAAAATGTGTTCCCCATAATTTTATGAATATAACATCTTTTAAGACATTATAGGCTCATAGGAGAAGAGGAAGATGCAAGATCATTAGTCTCGTCACCTGTTTCCAGGTGCTGGAATACTCTGTTTAACCTGAATATACAACAGTAAGCTCTTTATAATCAGAACCTGCTCCAATCACTCTAAGAGAAACTATGGAGAAGCAAAGAATAAAGTAAATTTTGTCCTTAAGAAATTGTACTCGCTTAAAAAAATTAATTAGCAAGTCAGGTCTCTCTATGCTTAATATTAAAAACCTTGCTACAGGATTAAGGTGATATACCATGATTATATGAGTATACTAAGGTTTTATGGAAAAGTTCACTTCTTGAAAAGAAATATAGACTTAGCTTAGCCTGGAAAGTGGAGGAGCACCTTTCCACATGGAGGGAACCCAGAGGCCTGGGCCAGTATGACTTAGTACCAAAGGTGGGTATGAAATAATGGATTGTCAAATTTGGCTAGAGAGGAAAGTCTGCATTCAGGAGGGAGGGTTACAGCAGAAAGCATGGCTGTCTGATCAAGCCCTTTCCCCTTTCTTCCTTCCTATCATCATCCTGATATTTTCAGTATCTTCTCTCCTTCTCATGGCAGTACACTTGGGAGGAAGACTCTCCTAATCTCCAGGGAACAGAAAGTACAGAGCCAGTCTTCTCAATTAAGTCATCAACATGTTGCATATTGTTCCCCAAATCTATGATCCCCTTCTCCTATTTGCATGCATGAGTGCATGCTAAGTCCAACTCTTTGTGACCCCATGGACTGCAGCCTTTCAGGCTCCTCTGTCCATGATTCTCCAGGCAAGAATACTCCAGTGCCATTCTTTTCTCCAGGGGATCTTCCCAGTCCAGAGACTGAACCTGCATCTCTTATGCCTCCTGTATTGGCAGGCAGGTTCTTTACCAGTAGTGCCATGTGGGAAGCTCCCTTCTCCAGTAGCAATGGAATTTATTGGTATAAGAGCTAAAGATACCATTCTCCGGGCTCTTTGTACTTTAGGCGACAGGTGTTTTGTTTTGGCCTCCTGATCTCCTTCCTGCAATGAATCCATGATAGTGAGTGAGACCTGGAGCAGACATCTCAGGACACAAAAGGATGGCACAGGAAAATCATTAGGAGACTGGGCTCTGGATAACATACCAGCTCTGAGCCACCTATGCAAATGTTGTTAAGAAATATAAGTAAAACAGGTGAGGTGATTTTGGTCTTTACTGCACTGCAATACCAGATATATTCTAACTAATACAGACCTTCAGTTAATCTACCCTGAGGCTGACCTACATCTGGCTTTCTAATATACATTTGATAGTTACATTTAAGTCTCCACGTGGTGCCTTATACTACTTTAGGTGTAAACAGCCTAAACAACAAATATTACATTTATGAACCTAGGCTTAGTTCAGGTCATAGAGTGTGTTAGTCACAAAGTTAAGGACTTTCCTGGAGAATACAGCCTTGTTTACCCATTCAACATTTATTTATTGAGTGCCTATTATGTAGAACAATCTGTGATGTTTAATTAAGCTTTCTTATCAAAAAGTTTAGTTGCAAGAACTAGGATTTATGGGATATTGTGTGAGGAGGCATAGGCCATCCATTGCTCAAGAGATTCTGAACTTTATCCATGTGAACATAGAACCAGACTGTCAAAGAAATAAATGGCAAAATTCAATTATTTGGAGCCTTAATAAGATGACTTTTGGTAATTTGGGGACTTTTAGGACATTTTTTTCTAGCAATAAGAGTCACTGAAGATTCTCTTAAAAAAATAACCTTACTTGGCAAATACGTATTTTAAGATATTAAGATAGTAAGATTATGCAGAATAGATCGGAGAGGAAAAACTAAAGGCAAAAAAATCACCTAAATAGCTGTTTTAATGTCCCAAGTAGAATATTATAAACTTCTAAAGTAGAATGAAACTGCAAAGAAGCAAAAGGATTAAAGAGACTATATTATTAGATGATTACTTGGAAATAAAGCAAGCAAAAATGTCTCAGATATTCTGTGCTTAGGAAACAGTGACAAACAGTGACATATTCAGTTTGAGGTAACAACTTTTCTTATATAACTGAAGGGAGGTAAATTTCAAATGCTATCAAAAATTTTAAGATATTAATTTTAAAATTTAAATTCATAAAAAGTTTCCTAAATGAGCTAAATTTAGAATGGCTGTCCCCAGGTGGTATTAGTGGTAAAGAATCTACCTGCCAATGCAGGAGACTCAGGAGGTGTGGGTTTGATCCCTGGGTTGGGAAGATCTTCTGGAGAAGGAAATGGCAACCCACTCCAGTATTCTTGCCTGGAAAATTCCACGGATGGAGGAGCCTAGTGGGCCACAGTCCACAGGGTCACAAAGAGTTGGACACAACTAAGTGCGCATGCATACACACACACACACACAAATCTTGTTAGAATTAGCATAAACATGCCTAACGAGAAACTATGAAAGTCATTAAAATTCTAAAATTTATGTGGAAAATATATGCATCAGCCAGGAACACTCTGACATTGATGCATAATAGGGTAAGATGATTCCTAGTGAATAATAAAACACCAAGTGTGTCTATAATAAGAAATTAAGATTGGTACATTAAGAGAAAGACAAACTGATAGAACAACTGTGAGAATCCAGAATTAAATACAATGGCATATATAAATATATTAACAGTGGCATGCTAAATAAGTGGGCAAAATGGACTACTTAATAAGTAGTGTACGACAACCAACTACTCATTTGAGAAAGAATAAAGTCCTCACTTCATACTTGATACCAGGATAAATTCCACATAGATAAAGCTCTTAAATATGAAAAGGAAATTAAAAGAATGATGAAGTATGAAGGAGTTCATTTTGTAATCTGTAGCTATAAGAGCATTTCTAATGAGGACACAAACCCAGAAACTATAAAAGTGAAGATTAATAGATTTGACTTCATAAAGATTTAAAAATATATCTGTCACAGTCAAACATCATCAAGTTCAAACACTAGCAGCACACTGGGAAAACTTTTTAATTTGGCAGACAAAGAGCCAATTTCTTTTTGATATAAAGAATCCTTATGAATCAATAAGAAAAAAATCAATTAAAGCATGAGCAAAGGGCATGTATGAATGGGGCAGTTCATGCACAAAAAAACACACATGATTTTTAAACATATAGCAAAGTGTTCAGCATCAATCAAAATCAAGATTAAACTGGGCTTCCCTGTTGGCTCAGACGGTAAAGAATCCGCAATGTGGGAGATCTGGGTTTGATTCCTGGGTTGGGAAGATCCCCTGGAGGAGGGCATGGCAGCCTGTTCCAGTATTCTTGCCTGGAGAATCCCCATGGACAGAGGAGCCTGGCAAGGCTACAGTCCATGGGGGTCACAAAGAGCTGGCCAGGACTGAGTGACTAAGCACATAGATTGAATTAGTGACATTTCATTGATCATATCTCAGATACTTAAGGAAAGACCCTTCTTATATTCTCCAGAGGGCTTTCCTGGTGGCTCAGATGGTAAAGAATCTGTCTGCAAAGCAGAAGACCTGGGTTTGATCCTTGGGCTGGGAAGATCCCTTGGAGGAGGGAATGGCAACCCACTCCAGTATTCTTGCCTGGAGAATCCCATGAACAAAGCATCCTGATGGGCTACATGGGGTCCATGTGGGTCTGTCGGGTCCAAAGACTGACTAACATTCATGTTTTTTGCTTTCTGGAACAGAGTGCAAACTGTTTGGTGGGTTACCGGCAAATCATTAATTTCAAATTTTGGTTCAGCTAATTTATTTCTAAGAATTCATCACACATATACTAGCACACTTTTTCAAAGTCATATTTAAAACGTCTATTGAAGCCTTATTTATATCAGCCAAAAATGGGGGCAAAAGATACTCATTGATTAGGAAACCACTAATAAATGAAGGTAATACATAATGAAACCACTGAAAGCTGTTAAAAGGACAAGGCAGATCTATGTGCACTGATCAGATGCAGTCTCTAAGATATACTGTCAGCAAGAGAAAGCAAGATGTATAGACCAGTGTTTATAATACGCCTCCATTTGTTTTAAATAACGATTGCTGTGGTGTTCAAGTGAATAGTGAAGTGAATATGATGATACATGAAGGTAGGAAATCATCCATTTGCAGTAAGTCAGAGAAAGACAAATGCCGTGCAACGTAATGTAGATGTGGAATCTAAAAACACTGAACTCGGGGCTTCACTGGCAGTCCAGTGGTGAAATCTTCGCCTTCCAATGCAGGGAATGTGGCTTCAATCCGTGGTCAGGGAACTAAGACCCCACATGCCTCATGGCCAAACAGCCAAAGCAAAAAAAGAAGCAATATTGTAATAAATTCTATAAAGACTTAACAACAACAACATGAACTCATAGAAACAGCAGGTTGGTGGTTGCCAGGGGAAGGTGTTGGGGGTTGTAGTTAACAGGTGAATGAAGTCAAAGGGTACACATTTCCGGTTATGAGATGACTATGTTCTGGGGGTCTAAGTTACACTATTGTTACTATAGTTAACACTACTATACTATATTCATGAGAGAGGCTAATTAGGTCGATCTTAAAAGTTTTCTCCACATCAAAAAAACATAACTATATGAGGTGATAGATGTGTTAATTTACCACACTGTAGTAATTATTTCACACTATCAGTTCAGTTGCTCAGTCGTGTCTGACTTTTTGTGACCCCATGGACTGCAGCACACCAGGCCTCCCTATCCTTCACTATCTCCCAGAGTTTGCACAAAGTCATGTCTCTCGAGTCAGTGATGCCATCCAAGCATCTCAATATCTGTTGTTCTCTTCTCCTCCCACCCTCAATCTTTCCCAGCATCAGGGTCTTTTCCAATGAGTTGGCTCTTCGCATCATGTGACCAAAGTAATGGAGCTTCAGCTTCAGCATCAGTCCTTCCAATGAACATTTACGGTTGATTTCCTTTAGGACTGACCGGTTTGATCTCCTTTCAATCCCAGAGACTCTCTCACATCCATACATGACTACTGGAAAAACCGTAGCTTTCTAACACGTATACACAAAATCCAGAAAAATGCTACTGATGAATTTATGTACAGGGCAACAATAAAGAAACAGACATAGAGAATAGACTTATAGGAATGGGGAGAGGGGAGGAGAGGGTGAGATGTATGGAAAGAGTAACATGGAAACTTACATTACCATATGTAAATTAAATAGCCAACAGGAATTTGCTGTATGGCTCAGGAAACTCAAACAGGGACTCTGAATCAACCTAGAGGGGTGGGATGGGGAGGGAGATGGGAGAGGGTTTCAAAAGGAAGGGGATATATGTATACCTGTGGCTGATTCATGTTGAGGTTTGACAAAAAACAGCAAAATTCTATAAAGCAATTATCCTTCAATAATAAATAAATTAATTAAAAAAACAAACAAACATAGCTTTGACTATATGAAGCTTTTTCGGAGGAGTGATGCCTCTGCTTTAATATTCTGTCTAGGTTTGTCAAGATTTTCTTCCAAGGAGCAAGTGTCTTTTAATTTCATGGCTATAGTCACTGTCCACAGTGATTTTGGAGCCCAAGAAAATAAAATCCGTCACCATTTCCTTATCCTACATATATTTGCCAAGAAGTGATGGGACCGGATGCTAGGATTTTAGTTTCTTGAATGTTGAGTTTTAAGCCAGCCTTTTCACTCTCCTCTTTCATCCTCATCAAGAGGCTCTTTAGTCCTTCACTTTCTGCCATTAAAGTCAAATCATCTCCATATCTGAAAGTGTTAATATTTCTCCAGTAATATTGATTCCAGTTTGTGATTCATCCAGCCTGGCATATTGTATGATGTACTCTGCATATGTTAAGTAAGCAGAGGGACAATATACAGCCTTGATGTACTCCCTTGATTTTGAACCAGTTTGTTGTTTCATGTAAGGTTCTAACTGTTGGTTTTGACCTGCATACAGGTTTCTCAGGAGGCAGGTAAGATGGTCTGGTATTCCCATCTCTTTAATAGCTTTCCAGTTTGTTGCAATCCACAGTCAAAGGCTTTATCATAGTCAATGAAGCAGATGTTTTACTGGAATTCCCTTGCTTCCATGATCCAATGGATGCTGGCAATTTGATCTCTGTTCCTCTGCCTTTTCTAAATCAAGCTTGTACATTTGAAAGTTCTCGGTTCACATACTACTGAAGCCCAGCTTGAAGGATTTTGAGCGTTACCTCACTAGCGTGTGAAATGAGGCCAATTGTGCAGTAGTTTGAGCATTCTTTGACAATGCCTTTCCTTGGGATTGGAATGAAAACTGACCTTTTCCAGTCCTGTGGCCTTTGCTGAGTTTTCCAAATTTGCTGGCATATTGAGTGCAGCACTTTAACAGCATCATCTTTCAGGATTTGAAATAGGTCATCTGAAATTCCATCACCTCCACTAGCTTTGTTCACAGTAATGCTACAGTTCAGGATGTCTGGTTCTAGGTGAGTGAGCACACTATTGTTATTTGCATCATTAAGAATATTTTTAAAAAGCATTCTTCTGTGTATCAGTTATATTTCAATACAATTTGGTGAGTGTGTGTTGGGGGGAGGTTGTACTCCAGAATCACTCTCAATTTTCCTCCACTCTGCTCTCAGCTCTGTGAAGCAGAGGCACTAGAAAACCCTAACACCTATGATTTCATATTGGGTTTAACCAATGGGAGTCCATGGCAGGAGTCTGGAGGAAGAGAAAAGCATTGCGTCGGAGCATTCGTTTTCCTGGTTCTCTCCTTGTGTGGTTGCCTCAGTCTGGCCCTGCCCTTTGAAGATAATGTCTCCTCTCAAGTTTGCCATGTGTACTTCTGAGTTTTCTAACCTCGCCCTCCCCTCATCTCTTTGAGTCTAAGAGTGGTGCCAACTATTTTGCAGCTAGTCCTGGGCTGTTCATACCCAATCCCTTGGCACTCCATACATCCCTTGTAATGAACCATTTCTAAATAACCGTCCTTTGAATTTTCTTACATTGGTCAGCACTTTCTTGTTGGCACTTTGATACAAGAAAAAAATGGAGAAAATGTATATATTTTATTTATGGAAAATATTATATATTATATATATATATATATGCCACAACTAAGACCTGGAACAGCCAAATAAGTAAACCAATATTTTTTTTTAAAGACAGACATAAGAATTCATTAATGTGAACAGAATATTTCTAAAATAAATATACTAGCTTCTATAACAGTGGTTTTCTTGAATAGGACCTGAGATGGAACAGAAACTTATATTTCACCAGATACCCTTTTGTATCATTAAATAAAAATTAAATCATAGGTGCTCATTAGTTCAGAGAAGGCAATGGCACCCCACTCCAGTACTCTTGCCTGGAAAATCCCATGGATAGAGGAGCCTAGAAGGCTGCAGTCCATGGGATAGCTAAGAGTTGGACAGGACTGAGCGACTTCACTTTCACTTTTCACTTTCATGCATTGGAGAAGGAAATAGCAACCCACTCCAGTGTTCTTGCCTGGAGGATCCCAGGGACGGCGGAGCCTGGTGGGCTGCCGTCTATGGGGTCACACAGAGTCGGACACGACTGAAGCGACTTAGCAGCAGCAGCAGCTCATTAGTTTCTCTATAAAGAAAAATTCCTCAAATTGAAAACAAAAATCAGGACCACAACTAGAGCAGGAGAACTTCCTAGGTTTCTGCCCACTGCCCACGTTTATACGGATGTGCTCCACATCCTGGCTCCTCAGGCTTTTTCAAGGACTTAACACACTGAGTCACTACTTTCTCCACAATTATCAACTTTTCCCTCTCCTGAATTACTCTCTTCAATACACAGCAATTCATTTCACCTAAAGCAAACTCATCAAAACTCTCCTTGTGACTCCACGTGTGTGTGAAGTCGCTCAGTCGTGTCCGACTCTTAGCGACCCCATGGACTGCAGCCCACCAGGCTCCTCCGTCCATGGGATTTTCCAGACAAGAGTACTGGAGTGGGCTGCCATTTCCCCCTGCAATTCCTGACCAGATTTATTTACATATCTGATCTCTTTATCCATTTATCTGATCCCTTTAACTGCCAAACTTCTTAAAGGTTTGTTTAAGCAAGTTACTTGCATTTCAGTCACCTCCTATCTAAATTTCACTCTTCTCTGTTCAGAGAACTCCTTTTGTCAAAGGTGGTGTTTTTCAGCCACTAATTCCTGTCCGATTCCTTGTGACCCCATGGACTGCAGCATGCCAGGCTTCCCTGTCCTTCACTATCTCTTGGAGCTTGCTCAAACTCATGTCCATTGAGTTGGTGATACAATCCAACCATCTCACCCTCTGTCACCCCCTTCTCCCCCTGCCCTCAATCTTTCCCAGCATCAGGGTCAAAGACATGCATAATCCCAACTTCTCAGCCCATGGATATATTTGAGCTCACAATATTGGTCTGAGCTGACCCCCACTTCCTGGTCCCACCTGATCTGCCCTGACTCTTAGCTGGGGCTCTTCTCAATGCTCAGGGCTTGGTTCTGTCTGTCTATAATGCCCCCAAGCTTGTAATACTAGCTCATACTTCAGATCCTGTGTCTCTAACTGGCTCTTGAACATCCACTTGGGTGTATTAGAGGCATCACAGCATTACCATGACTGGATGTATATATTTTCGTTTCACTCCTAGCTTTTTTACCCCCCGCCCCCATTCAATCTCATCTCAGTTAATGGCACCACCATCTAACCTGCCACTCACATCAGAAAATTGCAAGTTATTCTTCTTCCTGATACATCAATCATTAACAAAGCTTGTGAATTAAATTTCGGCAACTTGCCTCAAATCTGTCCACTTTGCTGTGTGTCTACCACCCCAGTTTGAGCCACCATCACCTTTTAACTGGACTGGTTTCCTTACTCCTCTCCCCTTCTCCATTCTTGCCTTGCTTGAATTCACAATCGGCAAATTGCCAAAGTGATACTTAGCATGATGTTATTCTACTGGTTTCAGCCCTTCGGTGGATTCTCACTTCACTTTGGAAAATCCTGCGCTCCTGCATGCTTCCGCACTATCTGCCCTCCCACTTCTCTGCTGGCATCTCACCTCCCGTCCTCCCCTCCCACGTTCTGGTGCAGCTGTCCTCCTTTTCTTTCTCCAGCGGGCCATGCTCTTTCCTCTGTGCCTTTACACACACACACTGCTTTTGTTGTTGTTGTTTTCCCATGCAGTTTTTCCTCAATTTCACACACAAAAAGTGTGTGAAAGAAATATCATTTGTGCAAGACAGCAAAAGAGACACAGATATAAAGAACAGTCTTTTGGACTCTGTGGGAGAAGGCGAGGGTGGGATGATTTGAGAGAATAGCAATGAAACATGTATATTATCACATGTGAAATAGATCGCCAGTCCAGGTTCGATGCATGAGAGAGGGTGCTCAGGGCTGCTGCACTGGGATGACCCTAAGGAATGGGATGGGGAGGGAGGAGGGAGGGGAGTTCAAGATGGGGAACACATGTACACCCATGGCAGATTCATGTCAATATATGGCAAAAACCACTACAATGTTGTAAAGTAATTAGCCTCCAACTAAAATAAATTAATTAAAAAAAAGAAATATCATTTGCTTCCTTTAGTTCTCGCCTTAAATATAATTTTTCAAAGTGGTCTCCTCTGACTTTCCAATCTGAAGTGGTCACCACCCTCACCTTCACAATCACTTTTTTTGGAAGAGACCATGCCTTTTTTTTTACCGCTCTTTATCCATTGCCTAGAATTCTGTCTGCTATCGAGCAGGTGCTCAGTAAATAATCATTGAACAGATTTCGAATAAATGCATGTCAATCAGTTTAACTAGTTGAAATGCCTTTCAGAACCCTTTTGCTAGTTTACAAATGCACAGAAACAGGGAATGTCTCAGGCTGCTCCATTTTAAGCAAGTTTTGGATTTGCTGTTCCATTTCTCTCAAATCCATCATATAAACGTTAAACCATTAAACAGTAAGTTAAACTATCTGACCAAAGGCTTTATATAATTTCCACTTGCACATCTACCAGTATATGGCACCCCACTCCAGTACTCTGGCCTGGGAAATCCCATGGATGGAGGAGCCTCGTGGGCTGCAGTCCATGGGGTCTCGAAGAGTCAGATACAACTGAGCGACTTCACTTTCCCTTTTCACTTTCATGCACTGGAGAAGGAAATGGCAACTCACTCCAGTGTTCTTGCCTGGAGAATCCCAGGGACGGGGGAGCCTGTTGGGCTTCCGTCTATGGGGTCGCACAGAGTCAGACACAACTGAAGCAACTTAGCAGCAGCACAGATGAAAAAACACATATCTAACACAAACCTTTAAATCTGAAAAATTAATGAAGACTATACATTGATATAACTTTTAGAAAAGCAAGTCCAAACTTGGAGAAAGTCACTAGTCAGGCAAAGAGAATATACTTACAAGCTTATCAATATACAAATAAATACCAAAACAGTGACAAAATAATCGTTAATACAAGAATGAAGCCCCATACATTTACAGGTTTCTTGCATTAAAGAAAGTAATAGCATGAGCAATCTAAAAGGATAGTATAAAATTGTATTGCTATTAGATTAGAATGAATAAATATTTTAAACAAAGTGATATAATTAATAAAGTTACCTTGAAAACAATAATTACATTACTTACAGTTTATGCTTTCAAAGGAAAACAAGCAGTTGTCAATATTTTTAAAAAAAAACTGATATAAGTTGAACAAATTAGAAAAATTTGCACAAAAATTAAGCTATTTGAAGAGCAATATCTCTTTTAATTGGTTCACCACTTCTTACAACCCAGAAATCAAACTGGAAACATCCTGTTATATAGGTGTCATTATCTCCCAAACATTCACTAATGATGAACATTTAAAATGTACTGTTTCAGTGTGATCAGGTTGAAAAAGTAGCATAGAGGCTGAACTAATAGACTAAAAAACAGGGAGACACAAATGGTTTCAAATGGTCTACACAGAGAGTACTCAAAAGAGCAATACTGCATAGGAACCTGGAATGTCTGGTCAATGAATGAAGGCAAATTGGAAGTGGTCAAACAAGAGATGGCAAGGGTGAACGTGGACATTCTAGGAATCAGCGAACTAAAATGGACTGGAATGGGTGAATTTACCTCAGATGACCATTATATCTACTACTGCGGACAGGAATCTCTCAGAAGAAATGGAGTAGCCATCACGGTCAACAAGAGAGTCCGAAATGCAGTACTTGGATGCAGTCTCAAAAACGACAAGGCAAGTCTCATCTCCAAGGCAAACCATTCAATATCACAGTTATCCAAGTCTATGCCCCAACCAGTAATGCTGAATAAACTGAAGTTGAAAGGTTTTATGAAGACCTACAAGATCTTTTAGAAGTAACATCCAAAAAAGATGTCCTTTTCATTATAGGGGACTGGAATGCAAAAGTAGGAAGTCAAGAAACACCTGGGGTAACAGGCAAGTTTGGCCTTGGAGTACAGAATGAAGCAGGGCAAAGACTAATAGAGTTTTGCCAAGAGAATGCACTGGTCGTAGCAAACATCCTCTTCCAACAACACAAGAGAAGACTCTACACATGGACATCACCAGATGGTCAACCCTGAAATCAGATTGATTATATTCTTTGCAGCCAAAGATGGAGAAGCTCTATACAGTCAACAAAGACAAGACCAGGAGCTGACTGTGGCTCAGATCATGAACTTCTTATTACCAAATTCAGACTTAAATTGAAGAAAGTAGGGAAAACCGCTAGAACATTCAGGTATGACCTAAACCAAATCCCTTATGATTATAAAGTGGAAGTGAGAAATAGATTTAAGGGTCTAGATCTGATAGATAGAGTGCCTGATGAACTATGGAATGAGGTTCGTGCCATTGTACAGGAGACAGGGATCAAGACCATCCCCATGGAAAAGAAATGCAAAAAAGCAAAATGGCTGTCTGAGGAGGACTGAAAAATAGCTGTGAAAAGAAGAGAGGCAAAAAGCAAAGGAGAAAAGGAAAGATATAAGCATCTGAATGCAGAGTTCGAAAGAATAGCAAAAGAGATAAGAATGCCTTCTTCAGCGATCAATGCAAAGAAATAGAGGAAAACAACAGAATGGAAAAGACTAGAGATCCATTCAAGAAAATTAGAGATACCAAGGGAACATTTCATGCAAAGATGGGCTCGATAAACGACAGAAATGGTATGGACCTAACAGAAGCAGAAGATATTAAGAGAGGTGGCAAGAATACACGGAAGAACTGTACAAAACAGATCTTCATGACCCAGATAATCATGATGATGTGATCACTAATCTAGAGCCAGACATCTTGGAATGTGAAGTCAAGTGGGCCTTAGAAAGCATCACTATGAACCAAGCTAGTGGAGGTGATGGAATTCCAGTTGAGCTCTTTCAAATCCTGAAAGATGATGCTGTGAAAGTGCTGCACTCAATATGCCAGCAAATTTGGAAAACTCAGCAGTGGCCACAGGACTGGAAAAGGTCAGTTTTCATTCCAATTTCAAAGAAAGGCAATGCCAAAGAATGCTCAAACTACCGCACAACGGCACTCATCTCACATGCTAGTAAAGTAATGCTCAAAATTCTCCAAGCCAGGCTTCAGCAATATGTGAACCGCGAACTCCCTGATGTTCAAGCTGGTTTTAGAAAAGTCAGAAGAACCAGAGATCAAATTGCCAACATCTGCTGAATCATGGAAAAAGCAAGAGAGTTCCAGAAAAACATCTATTCCTGCTTTATTGACTATGCCAAAGCCTTTGACTGTGTGGATCACAGTAAACTGTGGAAAATTCTGAAAGAGATGGGAATACCAGACCAGCTGACCTGCCTCTTGAGAAATCTGTATGCAGGTCAGTAAGCAACAGTTAGAACTGGACATGGAACAACAGACTGGTTCCAAATAGGAAAAGGAGTACGTCAAGGCTGTATATTGTCACCCTACTTATTTAACTTCTGTGCAGAGTACATCATGAGAAATGCTGGCCTGGAAGAAACCCAAGCTGGAATCAAGATTGCCAGGAGAAATATCAATAACCTCAGATATGCAGATGATACCACCCTTATGGCAGAAAGTGAAGAGGACCTAAAAAGCCTCTTGATGAAAGTGAAAGAGGAGAGTGAAAAAGTTGGCTTAAAGCTCAACTTTCAGAAAACGAAGATCATGGCATCTGGTCCCATCACTTCATGGGAAATAGATGGGGAAACAGAAGAAACAGTGTCAGACTTTATTTTTTTGGGCTCCAAAATCACTGCAGATGGTGATTGCAGCCATGAAATTAAAAGACGCTTACTCCTTGGAAGAAAAGTTATGACCAACCTAGATAGTATATTCAAAGCGGAGACATTACTTTGCCAACTAAGGTCCATCTAGTCAAGGCTATGGTTTTTCCAGTGGTCATGTATGGATGTGAGAGTTGGACTGTGAAGAAGGCTGAGCGCCAAAGAATTGATGCGTTTGAACTGTGGTGTTGGAGAAGACTCTTGAGAGTCCCTTGGACTGCAAGGAGATCCAACCAGTCCATTCTGAAGGAGATCAACCCTGGGATTTCTTTGGAAGAAATGATGCTAAAGCTGAAGCTCCAGTACTTTCACCACCTCATGCGAAGAACTGACTCATTGGAAAAGACTCTGATGCTGGGAGGGATTGGGGGCAGGAGGAGAAGGGGACGACCGAGGATGAGATCGCTGGATGGCATCACGGACTCGATGGACATGAGTCTGAGTGAACTCTAGGAGATGGTGATGGACAGGGAGGCCTGGCGTGCTGCAATTCATGGGGTCGCAAAGAGTTGGACACGACTGAGCGACTGAACTGAACTGAAGGTAGAAATGTATAATTAATAGATTCATGTTTTCTGGGTATTAATATGACAATGTTTTCACTTAAGCTTTACACACACACACACACACACACACACAGAAACATATACACACACAAACAAGTTAGATACAGTTAACTTTTTAAAGATGTCTATTCAATGCTGTAACCAGGAGATTCAATAAGTTTTAGACCTCCCCTTATCTTGACATAATATAAAAGCTCAAATAATTCATCTTCCCTGATAGCTCAGTTGGTGAAGAATCCACCTGCAATGCAGGAAACCCAAGTTCGATTTCTGGGTTCGGAAGATCTGCTAGAGAAGGGATAGGCTACCCCCTTCAATATTCTTGGGCTTCCCTTTTGGCTCAGCTGGTCAAGAATCTCCCTGCAATGCAGAAGACCTGGGTTTGATTCCTTGGTTGGAAAGATCCCTTGGAGAAGCGAAAGTCTACCCACTCCAGTATTCTGGCCTGGAGAATCCCATGAACTGTACAGTCCATGGAGTCACAAAGAGTCAGACATGACTGAGTGACTTTCACTACACCTTACCCGAAATAATAACAGTAGCTAGTGAAGAACTGAATCAAAGAGACTCCAGTATTACATAATTTGTTAAATGAAGACGCCCATGACTTGGGGACACAGAATGCCCACGGCTTTCATAGACAGGTAGACGTTTGGCCCCAAACTTGAAAACCAAAACTGACCCTGTCAAGCCAGAGGACCTGATGAATGTTGAAATACTGCTTTATGCTTGAGTTGAGCAACTTGTATACCATGTTGACATGTTCTGCTGCTGCTTTGTCACGTCAGTCGTCTCTGACTGTGCGACCCTATAGACGGCAGCCCATCAGGCTCCCCCGTCCCTGGGATTCTCCAGGCAAGAACACTGGAGCGGGTTGCCATTTCCTTTTCCAGTGCATGAAAGTGAAAAGTGAAAGGGAAGTCGCTCAGTCATGTCCGACTCTTAGCAACTCCATGGACTGCAGCCCACCAGGCTGCTCCGTCTGTGGGATTTCCGAGGCAAGAGTATTGGAGTGGGGTGCCATTGCCTTCTCCAGACATGTTCTAAATTTTTTTAAAAGTCAGCAACATAGAAACAAACTTAAATCTCTGCACTAAGAAACAGTTCACTTGTATACAATCTCTAGGAGGGACTACTATCGCCCCGTCACTACAGCTCTGAAAAGAGCAGCAGATAGCAGAGAATCTCAAATGAAACACATATTGCTAGAGAATCATTAATAATTAAGCCTCTTTGCCATGCAGATTATTTACACAGTCTCAGATATATGATGTTATTTCCATTTCCACATTGAATATTAAAGATATTTTAATTTTTGTTTCAAACATGAAGTTAATAACTTACTAAACTTACAAAGCTATGAAATTATCATAATACATGTGGTCATGTTTTGCTATTTTTTGGACTTTTTAAAATTGAAAAGTATCATCAGTTTATTTCTGCATTATAAGAAATTTCAAACCATTAAAATAGAGTGGTGAAAATTTAGCTCTTAAAAAAATTATAGAATTTCTTGTTTAATTCCTTCATTTTATAGATGAAGGAAATAAAAACTGGGAATTTCAGTGAAATTAAGGAGATCAAATGTCACAGAGCATATTTGTGGGTTAGTCAGGTCTTGGGCACAGATGTTTATCTACATAAATGCTACATAACTGTCTTAAGTTACAATATAGAACCAAAGTTGCAAACTAGATCTTTGGAAAGCACATAATTAACAGATGAGTAATTCTTACTTCCCCCTTTGCAGGGATAATAAGCAAAGAAAGAAAGAAAATGTATTTGTCTTTAAACAATTGGAGTGTCTGGACACAGTCTCTCCAATGTCTGGCTCTATCAATCCTTTTTAAAAATTTTAACACTAGATCCATGTAGATATAATATATTTATGCAGATTTTAGTATCTGTACACAGAAGAAATTGAGATGAATATTTCTGACATTATTTTTATAGCTGATTCAAAACAAATACTATGGTAACTGATCTAAACAATTGCTACATTTTTGTTATTAATCTCACTAACATGTGAGTGTTTTTTGTTTTGTTTTGTTTTTATTCTGGAAAATATGTCAGTCTCTTTGGAATGCAGTGTTGTAGACTGAGTGGTTGGAAATCTCTCTAATGGAAGCAGTTTGTGAGAGATACTGTTTGCAGAAAGTCTGGATGTACATCTTGGTTCTCTAAGGAGGAAAGAGGGGCCTCGCCAGTAGCTCAGTGGTAAAGAATCCGCCTGTCAATGCAAGAGATGCAGGTTCTATCTCTGGGTTGGGAAGATCCCCTGGAGAAGGAAACGGCAACCTTCTCCAGTATTCTTGCCTGGGAAATCTCATGGACAGAGGAGCCTGGTGGGGTACAGTCTATGGGATTGCAAAAAGAGTTGGATACAACTTAGCAACTAAACAATAACAACAAGAACAGGCGTAAAGAAAAGTGACTTTCACTAATGGAGATGGAGGATTTGGAAAATATTTGAGAGGAAGAAGGCAACTGTCCTTTAGGAGAGCAGATAATAATCGATTAAATACCCCATGATAGATGGTTTTGTTTTATCCTATAATTATTTTGCTGTACCTCAACTAGATTTTAAATATCTTTAGGTCAATTATCTCCATAAAACCTGGGTCAGCCCCTGAGACATAGTAGACCTTCAAGAAATGAATGGTGAGGCATTACTGAATCAAAGAAAACAGTACAAGAAATTTCTCATCTATTATAGATGTTCCAGCACAGAAAGAATCAAAGAACTTTCAGGCTGTAAAATGCTAAAAAAAAAAAAAAAAAGAAAGAAAGAAAGAAAGAAAAGAAATCTGTTCTAAACACTTCCTTCAGAAATGCACATAATTCTAGGCAAACATACTAAACAGCTTTCCAAAGGTCTCACAGCTTGTTACTGCCAGAAATAAAATTCTCAGATTGATATCCTCAATCTTCATCTTCTTGGTTCACACTGTTTCTATTCTGTTAAAAAAGACGGAGGATTCCAGAGCACATCTGATATCATAAATGTCAATAAATAGTGGGAGGTGATTTGCACACTGACTCTTTTATCACAGTCTAAGATAGTATTTCGGGAAAGATTGAACATAACCTGTTTAACAAGGTGTCAATTCAAATAAAATATTAAAGCATTTTAACATATACTTCGCACTTTCAAAGCCAACATGTTCACTACTGTTGCCTCTCCCCTTCATATGCTTGCCAGAAGACACTCTCCAGTTGATTGCCCACTATTATCACCATTTATGTTAATACTCGGCTAAGCAAGAGGCACAGAATAAATCATTTCAAATGTATTCTCATTTAAGAGCGTTCACTTGTCTATAGACATCCTGGGTAGCATGCTGTGGAACAGTTACCTCATTAATCTGATTTTGTTCCCAAACAGACTGCTAAGTTCAGTTCAGTTCAGTTCAGTTGCTCAGTCGTGTCCAACTCTTTGTGACCCCATGGACTGCAGCACGCCAGGCTTCCCTGTCTATCAATAATTCCTGGAGCTTACTCAAATTCATATCCATTGAGTCGGTGATGCCATCCAACCATCTCATCCTCTGTTGTTCCCTTCTCCTCCTCTCTTCAATCTTTCCCAGCATCAGGGTCTTTTCAAATGAGTCAGTTCCTTGAATCAGGTGGTCAAAGTATCAGAGTTTCAGCTTCAACATCAGTCCTTCCAATGAACACTCAGGACTGATCTCCTTTAGGATGGACTGGTTGGATCTCCTTGTAGTCCAAGGGACTGTCAAGAGTCTTCTCCAACACCACAGTTCAAAAGCATCAATTCTTCGGCGCTCAGCTTTCTTTACGTCCAACTCTCACATCCATATATGACCACTGGAAAAACCATAGCCTTGACTGGATGGACCTTTGTTGGCAAAGTAATGTCTCTGCTTTTTAATATGCTGTCTAGGTTGGTCATAACTTTTCTTCCAAAGAGTAAGCGTCTTTTAATTTCATGGCTGCAGTCACCATCTGCAGTGATTTTGGAGCCCCCCAAAGTAAAGTCTGTCACTGTTTCCATTGTTTCCCCATCTATTTGCCATGAAGTGCTGGGACCCTTAGTTTTCTGAATGTTGAGTTTTAAGCAGAAAAACTGACAGGCTATCATTTGCTTCTGGTTGAGGTTCTTGATCCTATTTTTATACTCTCTAAGTTGTTATGACATTACCATTTGTGTCAAAAGAGTTGTCTTTCTCAGTGTTTCAGAAAATTAATAAACTATGTGGTTTTAGGGGTTTATGCCTCAGTAGCAAAAGTGTATTCCCAAACCTAATTATTCAAGCCTAAGCTCGACTTTACCACCAAGCATTTTTTTACATTTTTTAATGTTGATTGTTTTTGTTACTACAGCAAAGTAGGTCTCACAGGCACTTCCTTTTCAAGTCAAGTGATATGTGTTCATTGTACAGGTATATATTAAAAAGCAAAAGGCAAGAGGAAGTCTTTAGCATTTCCTTTCTATATACTTCATTTTTTGCTTGTCATGTTGGGAAGGTCCCCTGGAGGAGGAAATGGCATCCCACTCCAATATTCTTGCCTGGAAAATTCCATGGACAGACGAGCTTGGTGGGCTACAGTCTATGGGGTCAACAAAGAGTAGGACACAACTGAGCAACTGAGCAGGCATACAGACATGTAGGCAAGCATGAAGTATACCACCGTAACAGAAATCCCTCCCCATCCCACCCACCTTGAAAAACAGTAAAAACTCTACTTCAAACTAAAAAGTCAACATATTTAGCCAAGCAATTACCCAAGTACAAAAATCAAAATTTCTGCTTGGCTGTCTTAATCAGATGTAGAATACTAAGGTCAGAATTCAATTTCATATCCCCTTGTATCCCTACCTGCCCTGAGACATAGGCCAGGTAGGATTTATGGTTAATGCATATGAAAGCCTTCCAAATAACCCATCTTCTCTTAGGGGTAACTCACACAGGGAATGAAATTGCAAAAACAAACCCAAAGAACTTTTATTAGAACAACGAGGGCATTGGTTCTTCTCTGATGGGGCAGATCTGACCTAGGTGCCTTCAACTTTAACTTCAAAGTTAAAGTTGGTTTTAAAAAAACTGAAACCAAATTGTAAAGCAAAACAAAATAATAAGCATGAAGTAGCTTTTCTGCTTGTATTCAACTTACATGGCTTTTCTGCTTGTATTCAACTTACGCAGTTCACAGAGCAGAAGGGAGAGGAGTGGGAAGGACCCCCACATGGTGTACTGGCAGATGCCTATACTCAACTGAATAGGTGAAAAGCAGGGATAATTTACTCATGAGCATCATCCTGCTCTAGAGGCATAATGGACTTGGGTGGTATAAGTAAGTCAGCACATGCATTGCTACTAGGCACATACAACTGGGTCCTGGCCCCTGGTGTGGAGCATCATTTCAGATCTATCTGCTCCACTACAGATCAAGGTGCTGGGCACAAAAGATTTTCTAGGCAGCATATTAGCTTCCTATTGCTGCTGTAACAAATGACCATAAACACACTGGTTAAAGCAATGCACATTCATTATTTCACAGTTCTGGAGGTCAGAGGTCTACAATGTGTCCATAGAACTGCACTCCTTGGAGCTCATAGCAGAGAATTCATTTCCTTGATTCCCTAGACTCAGAGGCAGCCCACATTCCTGGGTTCACCTCTCCTGTCTTCAAAGCCAGCAGCCTGGGATCTCCTCTCCTCTCTGATTTCTGCTTCTATCCCCACGGTCCTTCTGTCTTCTCTCAGCTCTCATTCTACTAGGGCCCCCTCTGAGCAGGGCATGTGATCACACTGGGCTCACTCAGGTAATCCAGAAATATCCCTCCATCTCAAAAATCCTCAACTTATTCACATCTGCAAAGTCTTTTTGTGATGTAAGGTGACTTATTCACAGGTTTAGAAGGATGTCCCTGTGGGGGCCATTATTCTGTTTACCACAAGAAATTCTAATGCTTTGAAAACTGAATAATATATTGTCAGTTGAAAACATTATAATTTATTTATCTTCCTGAACATGTTATAACTTATTTATGTAGTTGTTGAAAAGTGAATTTGATTCCATTTTTTGTTTTTAGGGAAAATCAATGGACTATTCTCAGGGCTGAGTTTTATTTCTAATTTCCTCCAAAATCCATAATCAAATCTCAGACTCTTCATTCCTGGGCTTTTAAGCAGAAGCAGGTGCCTACCTACTGAGTTGTGTGTTGTAAACGTGACCAAACTCTCCAGCTGCTTCTCTGTACCTTGTGCTCTTCAGAATTCTTACTTTATGACTGACTACTGCACAAACAAAAACCAATTCCAAGTAAAAACAAGCCAATTATATTTATTTGTAACCTTCTCATCATTTAATAGCAGATGATCAAGGCTTACTAGAAATACTGAACAAATATACAACAAACAATTCAAAAAACTGTTATTTCCTTTTATTCTCTTAAATGATTCTATGATGATAAATAGAAAGAGTTATAAGGACAGAGTTGATATCTTTATCTTGGTGACACTCAAAGTAAAGAACCCACTTGCCGATGCAGGAGACATGAGGGACATGGATTCTATCCCTGGGTCAGGAAGATCCCCTGGAGGAGGGCATGGAAGTCCACTCCAGTATTCTTGCCTGAAGAATCCATGGACAGAGGGGCCTGGTGGGCTACAGGCCATAGGGTTGCAAAGAGCTGAACTGAAGCGGCTTAGCACACAGCATATTTTCGATCACTTACAAATAGATTTGCACATAAATGATAATGAAACGATAAGGGCAGAGGGGAAATGTCATGAAATAACTCAATCTGGGATGTTACCTGAAAGTTTATATTTACAGAAATTTGTAACTGATAACAATAAAGTTAAATTGCTTTTTAAAATTTAATTAAAGTTTAGCTCTCTATATGTCTACACAATTGGCACTGTTTCTGCTATACTGGATAACTTATTTTACAGGAATTGTTATGCTTATTTTTTTTATTGTCAAATATATAATTTTATATATATATACTAGGCCATGACTGGGTTTCCCTGATGCCTCAGCAATAAAAAAACCACCTGTCAATGCAGGAGACATGGGTTTGATCCCTGGGTTGGGAAGATCCCCTGGAGAAGGAAATGGCGACCCACTCCAGTATTCTTGGCTGGGAGATCCTATGGACAGGCTATAATTCATGCAGTCACAAAGAGTCAGACACCACTTAGTGAATTAACAGCACACAACAAGCTGTGATTATACACTCTTAAATAGCAAACGACTCTAAGAATCTTTTTGCTCATATGTGCTAAATATGAATAAACAGGCTAAATCATGAAAATACTAATATTTCTTAATGGTACAAGGAGCTAATGAAACAGATTTTTCTTTCAAAGGAGTTTTTCTTTGGTTTTAGCAGAGAAGGAGATCCTAATAGACAGGCAAGACAAATTATTTAATGTGTGAAATACTGATAAGCCTATTGAAAGGGTAGCATGTCAAATGTGGATAAATCTTCTCTGACTGTCTACATAATCTGCAAAAGGGAATCTTAGCAAGGTGCAAAATGCCATAGACATTTGTAGTCCATTTGAAATGAGAATATTTCTTTCAAAGAGAAATGTGAATGTGAGAAGTAAAAGTGTGATTGAAGAATAGTCTCACTCATTCCACGTCTCCTTAGGATCTTTGTGGGTTATGCTCTCATCCAGTGTGAAACATCAACTATGCAGATATGCCCTGCTGCTTGCTGCTGCTAAGTCACTTCAGTCGTGTCCAACTCTGTGCGACCCTATAGACGGCAGCCCACCAGGCTTCCCCGTCCCTGGGATTCTCCAGGCGAGAACACAGGAGTGGGTTGCCATTTCCTTTCCAATGCATGAAAGTGAAAAGTGAGAGTAAAGTTGCTCAGTCGTGTCCGACTCTTAGCGACCCCATGGACTGCAGCCTACCAGGTTCCTTCGTCCATGGGATTTTCCAGGCAAGAGTACTGGAGTGGGTTGCCATTGCCTTCTCCACAGATATGCCCAGGTGCTCCTTTTTGGCAACCTACAACCAAGTCTCTCTCTTGTTTTGTGCTTGATCAATTGGCTGTGATGATTATCCTAGCAGGACAGAATTGATCTCTATATCTTTCAGAAGTGGGCTATATAGTATCATCTGAGTAAAACTTACAAACAAGACGTCCTCTCCTTCAAGAATTGGAGGAACAGAATGCAATAAGGCAGTTTGTTAGAGCATGTCTCAGATTAAAAGCATAGGTAATAAAGCTTTAGATTAAGGAAGATACTTATTTATGATTGAAATGATTGAGGTGTGATCATTCAGGAAACTTGCACAAAATGAGAAAATAAACTCTGACTCTTAGAATGAAGGAAATTCTTTTTCTTTTACCCCAAGGGGCTTGGTATTTTTCTTGCTTTTGTCTCTAAACACTTTTCAGGGATTCAGGCTTGAAATTACCAACATTCTTTGTTCCTTTATAGCTTTGACTCTTCAGTAGCCAACATGTCAATAGCCCATCACATTCGTTCTATTTTTAATTTTGCATACACCTAATTTTTTTCACTGTTGTCACTATGTTGAGAACATAGCTTTCATCAGTGTCCAGTGAATCCTCTTCACTTCTATCCCTAACCATCTATGGCAGGCAGGTTTCTAAACAGCCCCTAAGTAAGGATGTCTTGCCCCAGTTCCCAGATCCTGTGAGCGTCACATCAATCCTATCACACAATGTTTTACTGTATGCCTGACTTTAAGATGATCCAAATGGGCTTGGTGTAATTATATGACCTCTTAAAAGCAGAGACCTATTTCCTGCTGGTGCCAGAAGAGGAGGTCACAGAGATTCAAAGCATAAGAAGAACTCAGCTTACCACTGGTGGCTTGAGGATGGAGAAAGCCAATGAGAAGGGACTCAGGCAGTTTCTAGGAGGAAATAGCCTTGGCTGAATCCAGTGAGGAAACAGCTCTTAGTGTTAAAGCCACAAGAACTGAATTTTCCAATAATCCCGAATGAGCTGGGAAGTGGGCTTCCCCTGCAGAGCCTTCAGATAAGAGTCCAGTCTGACCTTTTTTGATTGTGGCCTTGAGAGAACCTAAGCAGAGAGCCAACCCAAGCCCGCATGGACTCCTGACCTACAGAAACTGCAATATGATAAAATTCGGGTTATTTCAAGCTGCTGAGTTTGCAGTAATTTGTTACACAGCAACAGAAAACTAATCAAACTAAACCATATTCATCAGCTTGATCTTCTTAAAAGACTATCTTAACATATTTTCTGTGCGAAAATCTGTAAGCCTTCTCATGACTTTGGATCAAATTCAATACCTTTATCCTGATTTTAAATCACTTCATTAAATAGAGCCAAATTCCCCATCCCCATCCTACTTTCAGTTCAGTTCAGTCGCTCAGTCGTGTCCGACTCTTTGCGACCCCATGAATCGCAGCACGCCAGGCCTCCCTCTCCATCACCATCTCCCAGAGTTCACTCAGACTCATGTCCATCGAGTCAGTGATGCCATCCAGCCATCTCATCCTCTGTCGTCCCCTTCTCCTCCTGCCCCCAATCCCTCCCAGCATCAGAGTCTTTTCCAATGAGTCAACTCTTCGCATGAGGTGGCCAAAGTCCTGGAGTTTCAGGTTTAGCATCATTCCTTCCAAAGAAATCCCAGGGCTGATCTCCTTCAGAATGGACTGGTTGGACCTCCTTGCAGTCCAAGGGACTCTCAAGAGTCTTCTCCAACACCACAGTTCAAAAGCATCAATTCTTCAGCGCTCAGCCTTCTTCACAGTCCAACTCTCACATCCATACATGACCACAGGAAAAACCATAGCCTAGACTAGACGGACCTTAGTTGGCAAAGTAATGTCTCTGCTTTTGAATATGCTATCTAGTTTGATCATAACTTTTCTTCCAAGGAGGAAGCGTCTTTTAATTTCATGGCCACAGTTACCATCTGCAGTGATTGTGGAAGCCAAAAAATAACTTTATGTTTTCCTATTTTTATTGTTGTTCTTAAATGAATATGTTCCCTGGAATACTGTTGAATTTGATCTCCTATTTGTTGTCATAATTTTCTATGTATTTGTCTGTCGCCCCACTGAACTGAACACTAATTCTCTGAAGACAGAAACATTTTTAGGGGCTCAGGATCCAGCAGGCCATTTGGCATGGGTAGGTGTCAATCCCTCTCATGGATGAGCTTTAACCAAAATGCACTGAAGCCAGGCAACACCTTTACTGTCTCTTGACTACCCCATGCCCATTCCTGAGCCTCAGCCCTTGCTTATGTACTTTTCTCAACTGGAATGTCCTGTGCTCCTTTCACCATCTAACAGTGTTTTGAGGCAATAGTTAATAGAGAACAGTCAATATAGAATTCCTTAGTCAGGTTAAAAACCTACTCTGGCCCAATACCACGGACATTATTGTAGAACATAATAAGATCTGAGAAGAAATAAGAACACTACGTATAGCCAGAGTCTCCTTAATAACAAAAGAATATAAGGCTTTAAGATTCATTTGCTGTTTTCCTAATAAAACTTTGAATTGCTTGAGTGAAAGAACCACGTTTTCTGGGTGAATTTGGATATCTTTAATACATTCTATTGACATAGAATATATGCATAAGGAACCAAATTTGTATCCAAGTTTCACAAATTTTAGAGAAATTTGTGCTACAACTATCCTACTGTTCATTTCTTTGATATTTCTCTGATTTAAACTCCCTATCTGTCTTGGCTCACCAAACGGAAGCTGGGAATAGGAGAAAAAGTGGGAATAGTAGCGCAATGAGGACCAGAGAAACTGGCCTTGCTCCAGGTCACACAGCTAGAAGGAGAGGGACCCGGGACTCAAGGCTGCTCCCCGTGACTTCACAGCCTGTGCTCACCTCGTCATCACGCCACACTCTTATTCACCCCCCCTCCACCCCACACTCCAACACTCCGGCATCCGCATCCTTCAGATTCCTTCAGAATGGTCCGCATGGGGAGTGGGAAAGTGAGGAAACAACATGAAGAATCGGGTTTCCATTATGGACAGCGCTGAATGAAAATTTTGGCCAATCCACTGTTTTAAAATGTTTTGACTACAGATGTTAGCATTTGAGACCAAAAAGGATTATGTAGAACTGCCTTTAAGTGAACACACACACACACACACACACACACACACACACACACACACACACACACATTCAAACCATCTCCAAATCCTGGATGTTGTTGATGTTCAGTCACTAAGTTGTGTTCAACTCTTTGTGACCTCATGGACTATAGCATGCCAGGCTCCACTGTCCTCCACTCTCTCTTGGAGTTTGCTCAGATTCATTGAGTCAGTGATGCTGTCTCATCATCTCATCCTCTGTCACTGTCTTCTGTGTTTGGCTTCAATCTTTCCCACATCAGGATCTTTTCCAGTGACTCAACTCTTCACGTCAGGTGGCCAAAGTATTGGAGCTTCAGCATCAGTCCTCCCAGTGAATATTCAGGGTTCGTTTCCTTAATGATTTACTGACTTCTGTCTCATTGTTGTACAATGGACTCTCAAGAGTCTTCTCTAACACCACAATTTGAAAACATCAATTCTTTGTCACTCTGCCTTCTTTATGATCCAATTCTCACATCCATACATGACTACTGGAAAAACCATAGCTTTAAATATATGCACCTGTTTGGCCAAGTGGATGCCTCTGCTTTGTAATACACTGTCTAGGTTTGTGAAAGCTTTCCTTTCAAGGAGCAAGTGTCCTTTAATTTCATGGCTACAGTCATCATCCACAGTGATTTTGGAGCCTAAGAAAATAAAATCTGTCACTGCTTCCGTTTTTTTCCCCTTCTATTTGCCATGAAGTGATAGAACCAGATGTCATGATACAATTTTTTTTCAATGTTGAGTTTCAAGCCATCTTTTTCACTCTTCTCTTTCATCCTCATCAAGAGGCTCTTTAGTTCCTCTTCACTTTTCTGCCATTAGAGTGGTATCATCTGCATATCTGAGGTTGTTGATATTTCTCCCAGCAATCTTGATTCCAGCTTGTGATTCATCCAGACCAGCATTTCACATGATATACTCTGCTCTACATGTAAGTTAAATAAGCAGAGTGAGAATATACAGCCTTGGTGTACTCCTTTCCCGTTTTGAACCAATCAACCAGTCATTCCACATCCAGCTGTGACTGTTGCCTCTTGATCTTCATACAGGTTTCTCCAGGGACAGGTCAGGTGGTCTGATGTTCCCATCTATTTAAGAATTTTCCAGTTTGTTTCCACAGCCTTGGATGTATCACACCCTAATTCCTTAGTAGTTTCAAAGACTTTCCTAAATAAATCATGTTTGATGTTAAATGGTATATGGCCTTGACAGAGTGCAAACCACATGGCTCTGCTGTTACTGTGATGTGAACTTTGAGATAGACTTCGTAAATCAGAAATGACATTTAGATAATGTTTTTTCATCAATAAATTTAATATATCTAAAACTACCCGAAGAATTTAAAAAATCCATTCAAAAGCACAATTCCAAATTAAATCGCTCTAATGCTTTTCCCCCATAAATCAGCCTGATATAGTACAAATAAACAGTGATCATGAGAAAATACTTTAACACACATGATGAAGAGAAGTTAATACTAAATTTTGCAAAAGGCAGTTGTACTTACTAATTGGATATGTTCTTAAGCATAATTTATATGAAATTGGCCTTCAGATTTAACCTGATATACAGACTGTTAGCTAGACTATGGCTGGGGGTGGAGGGGGGGGTGGGTCTGCCTCAGATAACGTCTCATATATGACACTGGAGAACTGCTTTTGGAGGAGGGAAGGAAGTAAGGAGAAAGAGGAGAGGGTGGGAAAATAAAAAAGACAAGGAAGAAGAAAGGGGAATAAGGAACTAGGAAAAAAAGGAAAGGAAAAGGATAGGCAGGGAGGGAGAGAAAAGAGGAGAGAGGTCAGGAGGGCCAGTCCAAGGGCAGGAGGAGGCGGGAGAAGGAGACACAGAGAAGGAAGGGTGCTAGCAACTCGCCCTCTTTTGCTCCTCTTCTCTGCAAAGACTAGTTCTTAGCCCAGGAAAGGGTTTGTCCTGAACTTGCCAACTTCTTCAGGTCTTACAGCAGTCCAAACAGGAAGCGTTCCTCAGTCCCACATTCCAGGAAGCTTCTGAGCTACTGCCACTGTGGCTTCCCTAGTACCCCTAGTCTCCCTGAGAGTGAGGTGCAGGCTTGGGTTAGGAAACTGCTCTCATTCTGCCCTAATAGTTGCTTCACTCATCTGTACCCTCCCTGTTAGAATGCAGTCTTCTTAAGGGGGGAAATAGTTTAATTCAACTTGCATTGCTGGAAGCTTGCATAGGGCTTGGTTCATAGGAAGCACTCGATAATTTTATAAATTGCCACTTCTAATTCTCACAATTAGCCATGTGAATTTGGCACTATATTCCTCACTTTACAAAAGATTAAACCTAGATTCAGATTATTTAAGTGATTTGCCCAATGTTATTAGTATCTGTGAGCCTGAAAATAATTCTTTGGTTTGTGCTAAGATATAAACTGAGAGAATGATTCTGAAAATTAAAGAACTATTGAAAATCCCTTTGGTGTGTTTTAACCATGAATCTTTTTTTTTTTTTGAGAAATACATTCTTTCTACATATAAATCATAGGAAAGGTAAAACTCATGGTAATTTATGAAATAGGAACTTACGGTACATCATCTCTTATTTGTTATCTAAGAGAACTGATTTATAATACTAGAGCAAAAATAAATTTTTAAACATTCTATAACATACAGCATTTTGTGCTTAAATCAAACTTATATAATTTTACATCAACAGAAGATTTATTTTTGCTGTGTTCTTTCACATATCTATTCAATAGATGTTTCCTTCCTATATATGCTAAGCATTGACTCTGTTTAATCTTACCTCAGTTTTAAACTTGTTAAAATATTATCCAATAGATTTCCAAACCAAGCAGGAAATTTTCCTTGGTGATTTTTTAGGTTTTTTTCAATAGTTTTTTTTTTTTTTTTAATTTTGCAACTTGAATTCTTGTTTAATTGAAGTATGTATTCAGGCAAGTCAGAGCTGCATTCATCTAGTTTTATGAATTTCCATCAGTTATACAAGGCTTTCCCCTCTTCTACTGAATTATATAGTATTTTGTGATTGTCATTGTTGTGTTTTAGAATTATGAAAAGGGGCATATATTCAGTATATAGTTTTACATTTGAGCAAAATCCCGATACTCTAATACTGCATGGACAGTTTGCCAATAAGGCTATGATTTCTGAGCATTTGCCCTCTAACTTCAAGAACACAACAAAATTTAATGTAAGGATTTAAAATCTAAGCAGGATTGGTGCTGCTTCATCAGAGGTGCATTGGATGGTTTATAAATCAAACACCAAAATGACTAAAAAAGGCTTCTCCCAGAGCCCATTAACCTTCAAGAAACCTTAGCTTTTCTTTTCTGACACAAGTGGAGTGAACAGGATTTTAATAAAAGTCCTGCAGCAGATACACCTGAAGGGTCAGAGCTCATGGTAAAGCTGCCAACGCTGCAACTTTAAGGAAACATCCTGATAACCTTTAATATAACACTGGGTCTGCCAGCGCCCATGGTGCAGGATCTACATTTGAAAATTCCATTTGAGAAGCCGATCCCCTGTTTGACAGGATCATGGTTTTTAATCTTGTTTTTGGTGTGCAGGAGTTTACTGCATGTCGTGTAGAATCTAGCCTTTTGTATAGTTCTGATGACCTCAGGAAATACTTTTCGGTAGTGATAGGCATTCTTGTCCTCAACTTTGACTTTCTGATCACCTATTTTTTAATACTAAGGGCTCAACATCTTCTAAAAGTAGAAGAAATTTAATGTCACAGAAGTCGACAAGGTTCACCAAAACTTCTATTCCACATATTTTCATTTTTGTCCCTTAATCTCTCTTCAAATTGTTATAAGTTGAATAACCCCTGAAATTGGGAACTGGTGGTATACAACAATAATTTCCATAACTATGTCCCCACTAGTGAAACAAAAAGTTAAATTATCATCATAAACTTAACAAAAGTTATAACTCCCATGTGAGTAAAATGACTTAAAAAATTAAATAATTTGCTCAAGTTACCAGTAATAGTTAACAGTGCCAGAATTCACTGTTTTCAGTTCACTTAGTTTAAGAAACTCATACTATTTACAATCTTGAAGACATATGTCCACACTTCTGACCTTATCATCTCAATTTAAATCAATTGAATGAACAAATAATTCTTTAAAAGCTTGGATAACATTATGGGCAAAGAGAAAATCTTGATTTAAATGATTTCAGAGCATAGAAAAAGAGGAAAACTTCCAAATTATTTTCATAATGTAATTTCAGCATTGACAAATCTGACATAGATTTTACCAAAACAAAACACAAGCAAAGACAAACATAAAAAACAAACAAAAACCTCAGGCCACTCTTAGTATGGGGGTCAACACAAAAGTCTTAAATAATCTTAAAGAGAATTCAATGGCACATTATAAATAATATGTCATGAACAAGTGGGATTTTTCTAGAAATGCAAGACGATTCACTAGGAGGAAGTCTAATGATATGAGTCATCATATTAATAGAGTCAATGAGAAAAGCAGTATGATTATCTTCAGAACTGTTGTAAAGGAATTAGACAAAATTTAATTCAAACTCTCCAAACCACTCAGTTAAATGGGAAGTGATGCATACCTGTTTACTATGATCTTATGCATATGCATTTATATCCATATGTCTATATTGATATGTATTTTATATCTATATCTCCAAAAGCCAGCACTGAGCCAGCATCTAACAAAAAAGGACACATTCCCACTGGAAGAAGTGATACTTCCCACTGTTTTTAGTGTGATTTAACATTATATTGAGGATATATAACAACGGCAAAAAAGCAAGCAGAGTCTCAGATGAACTCCCTTCCACCTCCCCCCCAACCCCCCAAAAAGAAGAAAGAGGTAAAACTACCTCTATTTGTAGCTGATATGACTATCTGAAAAACCAAGAGAAAAAATCAATGGAGTTACATATCAATCCTGGCTGCAAAGAGATAATTTAATCAAATAACAGGGCATAACTTTAACATAGAGAAACTGATAGTCCATATATAATTCAACAAAACCAGGTTTGAAGATAAAATGGAAGGGGACATAAAACTCCTCATTTCAATTTCAGACATTAGTTTTCAAGAATTTTTTCTCCCTTTTGGGAGGTAGGGGCAGATGTGGTCTGTGCAGAGAGCAAAGCAGAGATTGTGCGTTTTAGGGGAAGGGGAAGGAAAGAGAAAGAGAGAAGACCCAATGGAAGACCTTGAATGGTGAAGAGTGAAGAGTGGTTCTAATGACGACTGGAACAAAAACACAACTGGTGCTTGGGAAAAATTAACCACAGGAAAAGAAAAATACATCTGAAAAGATGAAAGGGAAATTTAAAGTATTAGTCGCTTAGTTGTGCCCGACTCTTTCCGACCCTATGGACTGCAGCCCACCAGGTTCCTCTGTCCAGGGAATTCTTGAGGGAAGAACACTGGAGCGGGCATCCCTTCCTTTCTCCAG
The DNA here is from genome assembly GCF_032405125.1 of Capricornis sumatraensis. Classification (NCBI taxonomy): domain Eukaryota; kingdom Metazoa; phylum Chordata; class Mammalia; order Artiodactyla; family Bovidae; genus Capricornis; species Capricornis sumatraensis. The sequence goes on along the minus strand of NC_091073.1, from coordinate 114,845,261 downwards.
GGGATCTTCCTGACCCAGAGACTGAACCCACATCTCCCGTGTCTCCTGCATTGCCAGGCGGAGTGCATAAATGGTCCTACATGTGTTCTTATCACTTGCCCCCAGTAATTCAAAAGTCTTGCATGAAATCAAAACTAACCAGACCAGGAATCTTTCTTCCCTGACATTTTCCTTCCTTCTCATACTTCTGTCTCCAAAAGCGAAATATACTTGGTTTTTGGACCATATTAAGAAATATAAGGTACAAAAGGTGGAGAACAAAGGAAAGGAACAGATGAAAAATAATGTTGGAAGTTTCAAGGGAGTTCTGAAGTTTTTCTCAACCACTCACAAGGTGGAAGATGAAAATCAGTAAAAAAGTCATTGATTCTTCTTCACCCAACATGCTCCCACTTTGGGCATTTTCAGTTACTACTTCAGCTGGGAATCTCTTCCTGCCATGTGTCTCAGCCCTGACTACCTGGCCAGATGCCTTATGTTAGAAAAGCTCACCCCTCACTGTTTATTCCCTCAAATTTGCTTTATTTATACCAGAGCACGTACTTGACTATACTTAGTTGATTATTTGTCTACTACCACTAAACTATAAGATTACAGAAGGCTTGGTTTTATTTTTCCTGTTTCCTTTCTATTCCTTCACTATTATATTCCCAAAGCCTAAAACTGTCTCTGTCACGTCCAAGAAATAGTGCTGAATTAATAAATGATTAAATCAAGGAATGAGCAAGTTCTGGTAATAGTATCCTACAAAACTCTTGCAACCATATCTTATTTTACACTTTTGAGAAAGGAAAAATATCTTGGCACATTTTCTCAAAAAGAAAAAAAAAAAAAAAAACCTCAATAAGTTTGGCAGATTGGAAAAGACCCTGATGCTGGGAAAGATACTGAGGGCAGGAGAAGGGGGCAAACAGAGGATGAGATGGTTGGATGGCATCACTGTCTCAATGGACCTGAATCTGAGCAAATTCCATGAGACAGTGAAGGACAGGGAAGCCTGGCGTGCTGCGGTCCACGGGGTCGCAAAGAGTTGGACATGACTTAGTGACTGAACAAAAAAAAAAGCCAGGCAGAAATCCCTTGAATTTTAGCACAGGGTCTCCCTTCTCAGGTGGAAGCTTTGCTGTTATTTTAATTCATATAGAACTATACGTGCACATATATATAATATATATGCACGGGTATATGCACATGTGTGTGTGTGTGTATATATGTATATATATATATATATATATTATTCTATTCTGCTCTATTTCAATTGACAAAGAATCTATTTGTTTAGTATAACATTATTTTCTTGTAGGAAACTCTCATCCTCCTGATTTTTCCCAGTGGGGACAGAAGTATAAAAGGACAGATTGAAATATACTTTTCAAAATTTAAAACATGTTAATGTCTTATAAGTGCTTTCATTCCTTGCAAGCAGTTTGTTCTTTGTATAAGCAAGAAGGATTCATTTATGGAATAATTTTTAAAATTGTCTAGTCATATAAGCTTCTGGAGTCCTACAAATGATAAATACATAATTGCATAAATAAATATATAAATGAATAAGTAAATAAGCAATATCTATGCGACACAGATTTTTTTTTTAAAGGAAAATAATACCCTGGTCATCCTTAGTTCTTAAGGTCACTGATTATTCCAGAGAAAGGTAGTTATTCTTTTTTGGGTGGGTATTGCATTTTTGACCATCTTCTCCAGCCTTGCTCCAGACTGTTCTCTTTATTTTGTATTTTTCCTTCCTTGAGGAAACATTCAGAACCAAAGCTCTCTATGGTTTTATTATGGTTTTTTTTTTTCAGTATGGTAAAGAGAGCATTAAATTTTAATAATGGAGATAAAGGTTAATAACTGATACACTGTTTCTATTAATACTACCAGAAAGCACAAATAAGAACAATTTTTTTTATGTTGCCCTTACTGTTCTGTATTCCCCCTTCCTAAGTGATGGCTTGTCATTTCCCCCTTCATACATAGAAGGAGATAATCTAGGGAAAAAATAACTGTTAAAATTCAAAAACAAAATCTCTCTGATGTGAATTTTTTAATTTAATCAGAACTGTTAATTCATTCTAATCTAGCATTCTGGAGATACTTCCTATTATATGTTACTTTTTTTTACTTCATTTTACTTTACAATACTGTATTGGTTTTGCCATATATTGACATGAATCCGCCACAGGTGTACATGAGTTCCCAAACATGAACCCCTCTCCCACCTCCCACCCCACATCATCTTTCTGGATCATCCTCGTGCACCAGCCCCAAGCATCCTGCATCCTGCATCGAACATAGACTGGCGATTCGTTTCTTACATGATAGTATACATGTTTCAATGCCATTCTCCCAAATCATCCCACCCTCTCCCTCTCCCTCAGAGTCCAAAAGACCACTCTACACATCTGTGTCTTTTTTGCTGTCTCGCATACAGGGTCATCATTGCCATCTTTCTAAATTCCATATATATGCGTTAGTATACTGTATTGGTGTTTTTCTTTCTGGCTTACTTCACTCTGTATAATCGGCTCCAGTTTCATCCATCTCATTAGAACTGACTCAAATGTATTCTTTTTAATGGCTGAGTAATACTCTATTGTGTATATGTACCACAGCTTTCTTATCCATTCGTCTGCTGATTGACATCTAGGTTGCTTCCATGTCCTGGCTATTATAAACAGTGCTGCGATGAACATTGGGGTACATGTGTCTCTTTCAATTCTGGTTTCCTCGGTGTGTATGCCCAGCAGTGGGACTGCTGGGTCATAAGGCAGTTCTAGTTGCAATTTTTTAAAGAATCTCCACACTGTTCTCCATAGTGGCTGTACTAGTTTGCATTCCCACCAACAGTGTAAGAGGGTTCCCTTTTCTCCACACCCTCTCCAGCATTTATTGCTTGCAGACTTTTGGATCGCAGCCATTCTGACTGACGTGAAGTGGAACCTCACTGTGGTCTTGATTAAATGTTATGTTTTAAAAATTAAAAAAGGTTATATACACTTTTAGAAACAGAGAAGATGAGGAAATAGAAATGCTACATATCCCATTCATTTGCAGGTCACCAACATTAATTTAATTTTGAAAGGTTACATTACTGAATTCCAGTGTCATTTAATCCAAAGGACAATTAATTAAATGAACTACATTATTAATTATTGCCTTCTTAATTTTTAAGTGATATACATAATTCATGGAAAAATTGAGAACATACAACACAAGAATTTACCTTTTAAAAATTATTTTTTAATATGTTAAGCACTTTAATATAGTGGAGAAATGGGGAAGAGTTTAGAATTAGTTATGACTCTTGATACTAGGCCTATTTATAATTCAATTTCCACAATATTTTGTCAATAATTTACTTACCTTTATTATATGCAATATGTATTTAAAATGTTAGATTATGTATTTATAGCTTACTGCAGAATACTAGAAAAAGAGAAAATGTAAAAAAGAAAAATTGCCCCAAATTCTACCACCTTTAATATAGTCATGTAAACATTTTGTTGTATTTTTCATACCATTTTCCTTAAATATATGCACAAGTACACAGTGTATATCCACACATAAATATTTATGCTATGAATTGAATGTTTGTGTTCATTCAAAATTCAACCATGTTAAAATTATACCACCCAAGGAAATGGTATTAGAAGGTGAGGCCTCTTTGAAATCATTAGATCATAAATTAGGAGCCCTCATGAATGGGATTAATATTTTTATAAAAGATACCCCAGAGGGTCAGTGTGCCCATACTCAGTCATGTTTGACTCTGTGTGACCCCATGGACTGTAGCCTGCCATGTTCCTCTGTCCATGGAATCTTCCAAGCAACAAAACTGGAGTGGGTTGCCATTTCCTACTCTAGGGGATCTTCCTGACTCAGGGACTGAACACACATCTCCTGCATTGGCAGGCAGGTTCTTTACCACTAAGAAAAACCAAGGACCACAGTTCAGCTCAGTTCAGTCGCTCAGTCATGTCTGACTCTTTGCAACCCCATGAATTGCAGCACTCCAGGCCTCCCTGTCCATCACCAACTCCCGGAGTCCACCCAAACCCATGTCCATTGTGTCGGTGATGCCATCCAGCCATCTCATCCTCTATCGTCCCCTTCTCCTTCTGCCCTCAATCTTTCCCAGCATCAAGGTCTTTTCAACTGTGTCTCTCCACATCAGGTGGCCAAAGTATTGGACTCTCAGCTTCAACATCAGTTTCTCCAATGAACACCCAGGACTGATCTCCTTTAGAATGGACTGGCTGGATCTCCTTGCAGTCCAAGGGACTCTCAAGAATCTTCTCCAACACCACAGTTCAAAAGCATCAATTCTTTGGCACTCAGCTTTCTTTATAGTCCAACTTTCATATCCACACATGACCACTGGAAAAACCATAGCCTTGACTAGATGGACCTTTCTTGGCAAAGTAATGTCTCTGCTTTTCAATATGCTATCTATGTTGGTCATAACTTTCCTTCCAAGGAGTAACTGTCTTTTAATTTCATGGCTGCAATCACCATCTGCAGTGATTTTGGAGCCCAGAAAAATAAAGTCAGCCACTGTTTCCAATGTTTCTCCATCTATTTGCAATGAAGTGATGGGACTGGATGCCATTAGTTTGTGATCTCACCAGATACCAAATCTGCCTGTGTCTTGATCTTGGACTTTCCAGCTCCCTGAACTTTCAGAAACACAGTTTTTTGTTGTTGTTGTTTATAAGCCACCCACTCTATGGTACTTTGTTATAGCAGCTTAATCACACCAAAATAGTGCAAACAGATTCACTCACAAGTAGAACGTGCTTGCAAATAACATGCAAATATGTTATTTACATATCATTCTCCAAAGCTCTTCTGAAATCCATCCAGTTGGCTATATCTACCAGCTCCATCATGAATGAGATGAGAAGCCTCTCTTATCTCATCCATAGCTACATCTATAAGTCCTTGAACCTAGTTTTCATACAGGCACCATAGTGATTAAAAAAAAGAAAAAGACTGATTAAACTGCTCCCATGTTTAAATTCCTTCTCTTGTTTTTTTTTTTTTTTTTTTTTTTTAAGGCACTTAGAATAAAATGTGAAATCTCAGCATGACCTATAAGGCTCTGCAAGATCTGGTCTCTTTGTAAGCAGGGACTTATCCCATTCTCTCTGACCCATGTCAAATCACACTGACCTTGCTTCTCTTATCAGACAGCTAAAAACGCTCTGACCCTCACATAATACTTCCTTTGTATTGAAGGCACAAAATTTAGCTTACATCACAATTCATGACCAGAGAAAATACAACATTTAAAATTTTGCCCATAGCTGACCTTGTCCCCACCATGAGTCCCCACCAGTTGGTGTGTGCATGTGGCAGGATTGTAATTTAAGTAAATAATTCCTATATATCAAAGCTTAGTCTGATTCAATAACTAAGAGTTAAGTGTTCAGGTACTCTTGAGAAAAGTTGTCTTCTCTCATTGTCTCCTTGTGAGGAAAGGAAGAGGTTAGCCTTGCCCATGACCATGGCTGTCTGTAGCATTAGACCTGGATATTACTCTCAGGTCTCCAATTCTGGAAACCTCCATCTACTGCTTATTCCATCATTCCTGGCATGAATCAACTGAATACTGGTACGTAGGGCCCATGAAAACCCCCAAACATTCCAGTAAAACAAACAGTAATGGTTTTTAGGAACTCTCTTAAGTAGCAAGACCCTCAACTAAAAGTAGGAAGAAAAAGATCCTATTGCCTTTTATTTAAATGCTGTAGCAAACAGTGGCATAAGTGAAACTAACCAAAAAAAGCAAGTCAAAGAAGAAAGATTGCTACCCTGCAATCTAGAAAACCAGACAGTAACTCAAAAAATCAAACAGGATTTACCTAGAGAGATTCAGAGAAACACACAGAGATAAGGACAGAGAGAGTCTGGTGTGCACCCGGCAGCCCTGGGACTGCATGAGCTCTGTGATGGTGCACAGGGGTGGGGTGCTGGGCAGCTTCCCAGACTCCATAGACCCCAGGTGGCACTCGTGGTAAAGAACCCACCTGCCAATGAAGGAAACATCAGAGACTTGGGTTCAATCCCTGGGTTGGGAAGATCCCCTGGAGGAGGAAATGGCAACGCACTCCAGTATTCTTGCCTGGAGAAGTCCACAGACAGAGGAACCTGGCAGGCTACAGTCCATATGGTTGCACAGAGTTAGATGCAAAAGAAATGATGTAATATGCATCAGTTCAGTTCAGTCCCTCAGTCACGTCCAACTCTTTGCGACCCCATGAATCCCAGCACACCAGGCCTCCCTGTCCATCACCATCTCCCAGAGTTCACTCAGACTCGCATCTATCGAGTCCGTGATGCCATCCAGCCATCTCATCCTCAGTCGTCCCCTTCTCCTCCTGCCCCCAATCCCTCCCAGCATCAGAGTCTTTTCCAATGAGTCAACTCTTCGCATGAGGTGGCCAAAGTACTGGAGTTTCAGCTTTAGGATCATTCCTTCTAAAGAAATCCCAGGGCTGATCTCCTTCAGAATGGAGTGGTTGGATCTCCTTGCAGTCCAGGGGACTCTCAAGAGTCTTCTCCAACACCACAGTTCAAAAGCATCAGTTCTTCGGCACTCAGCCTTCTTCACAGTCCAACTCTCACATCCATACATGACCACGTTAAAAACCATAGCCTTGACTAGATGGACCTTAGTCGACAAAGTAATATCTCTGCTTTTGAATATGCTATCTAGGTTGGTCATACCTTTTCTTCCAAGGAGGAAGCATCTTTTAATTTCATGGCAAAAATATATATTATAACCACTTAGACCCTTTGCTCCACTTTTCTACACACTCCATGTCAAAATTAATACAGCTTCTCAATTAATTTGATACTATGAACTGAGTATTTTGAAAGGGGAACAAAGTAATTAAATGCATATTTCAACATATGCCTGTTGAGAATACAAACAAGACTAAAAATGACAACTAACATTTTTGAACGCTTTTATCAAGCAACATTCTAATGCTACTTTATCCTCACAACTACACTGTTAAGGTACGTAGTTTTTATGCATTAACAACCAATAAGAAAACTGAGGCAGGAGGCTATTTTAGAGGTCTCATCAACATAAAATGCATGGTGAAAATTGTTTCTGTATCTACAATTCTGAGACCACATCTGCAACGTGGAATCCTGCTTAAGCTAATTCTACCTGACAAGGCTCTTTTGGAACCACCACGTCTCTAGCATCATAGATCTACTAGATTTTTTTAAATTATATATTTAAAATGAACACTAAAATCCAAAGCAAAATAATATGGACAGGAACATTATTATTTTTTTTTATCATAATCTTCAAACATTTATAATGCAGGAGGTCACCGGTCCCTGGTGAGAGAACAGATGAGACCAGACTTCCGCTAGGTAGGCATCCTTTAACTGGACTCACTTTCCATATCTGTTCTCTTCTCCTGTACTCACTCCATACCAAGCTCTTCTTTGGTTCCTGCCTTCCTTTGTGAAATGAAGCTTTCCAAGAAACTTTTATTGTTAAATGATCTATGTAGAGCCACCCCTTTAGAGAGAATGTATAACGTCATTTTAATAACCTGACAAATACAATATGCTGGTTTTAACTTCGCCCTTAGCCACTGAGAGGTAAAAATAAGGAAATGAGACTAAACAAGCAAACAAACCATGAGATTCTAAAGCAAATAGAATCCTTCTTATACAATATATAAAGGAATAAGATTTTATTAAATCATTGCACTGACTACCATTTTCTGAGGACAGTGTTTTTACATAAAATTATTTTAAACCTGTGCCAAGACCCAATGTCAAGTTTTATTAGTCTGTGTTGGGTTTTGATTCTGTTGATCTGTTCTGCTCAGTTGCCCCTGGCTTGGCCAGTTGTTGCCCTGTCTTTATTTGTAGGAAAAGTGATAAAGGGGTTAATGACTGCTGTATTTTCCTAGCCATGTTCCTCATCTAACAACTCTGTGCTTTTTAGAGGATGGAACAGATTCACTATCAACACATAAATAATACTTTCCCAGGGACCTTCAAAAGGTGATTGATGTCTGTGCCTATAGGTATCTTTTTTTTAAGTGACTGATAGGAACAAAACCAGAATTGTACGAAACCTTTTCGCTGGGAATAGCAAATGTGAATAGTAGATGAGAGACTGAGAGCTAAAGAAGAATCAAACCAAACAACAGTCAGGAATAAGGGGCAAATAAATGCGGCCAACAGGTCTCTGCTCCTCAGAAGAGCGGATCTTCCTGGAATAGAATGACAACCAGTTACCTTGCTGACAAATGAGGGCAGTGTTTATTTCAACAGTGTCTTTGGATCATGCTCTTTAAAGTTTTAGGATTGGTGGAGCTGAAGTTGCATATTAAAGAGAACATGAAGCCATAAACTTGCCCATACACATATTTACCTACATCTTTAAGGTCTGCATGGGGATTTAATATCTAAAACATTGCTATGTGCTAGAATACAGGAATCGAAAAAGAGCTGGGACACATTTTACAAATTAATGCTAAACCTTGAGGCCCAAGAAATGTAAGAAATTTCCCCGATGTAACTCAACTAAAAAACCTAGGTCTGACATAGTTGATCACATAAGGAGATGGAACAACTAAATAATGACTGGAGTAGTTAAGAGAATTAAAAATTATCCCCAACTAAATACCAGACATAATAATGGAAAAAAGTATACGGAAAATTTACAAATAAAGTTGTTTCTTAATTTAGCTTTATTCATCTTTTGCCTCTGAATTGATGCATTCACCTAGAATGCAGAGATTAGGTCAGCAAAAGGTCAAATCAAACACATGTATTTACCCATTTTTCAAATGATTGATTTGGAAGCTAAATTGCTAGTAAACCTATAATATCCCCTAATAAAAAGTACATGATTTGGTTGTCCGCAGATCTATTCAGTATTGTAATAGTTGTTACTTAGAAAAATGTGTTTTCTCATGATTCACTAATCACCTCCCATGTCCCCCTCCACTGCACCCCTCTCACACATGTCACCACCCACATCAACACAAGCACAAGTTAAGGGTGGAGGGTAGAAGCTGGAAAGTAAGAATTTGATATTTATCTGGACCTGTCAGGTGAGAGAGACTCATGAACACAGATATTGTGCCGAAGCCTAACTAATTATCTATAATCTATAAAAGCTGGAGTAAAATACTATTCTAAAACATCCAAATGGCTTTGCTTCCAGTCTAGAAAACAACTGATTATCAATTTGGAATACATCTGCTGGAAAAAGCATCACCACACAAAGGCTACAATGTAAAGATGTTTAATTGGAACTTGAATTTGAAAAGAGGTTATACGAATAAAAATTAATGGACTTATCTGAAGAAAAAGGACGTAAAAGTCACTTGGCCCATAAGCTTACTAGTTCAGAGTTTAGACAGATAGGCCTTCAGGAAAGGCTATATGTAAACTAGTGTTTAAGTCAGGAGTCAGAGTGTACTATAACAGTAACCCCTCTCCCTCTCCAAGTTGTAACATTCCACAACTTCCCTATCCAGGCTGCAGAATTACATTTCAACTTTCCAATCAGAAGAATATTTGTGTGGGTCCAAAATGGGCAAAGCTTTAAGCCTTTCTTGATAACACAGGGGTTTCTCCACACCTGTTGACTGAATGAATGGTACATGAAATTTTCAGCAAAAATTGTGAAACAGAAGACAATTCTCTTCATTCTACAAGCTGAAAACATTGAGATGGATGCCAAAAACATACCCAAACATGAGCACCAATTTCTGGCAAGTTCTGTCCCCATCAAGCCAAATTGAGATCTTTAATGAGGATTCATTGTTGGACATAAAAGAGGGAACTGACATGCAGGGCAGTGGAGGGGAAGATACTCTTGCAACTCCAGATCACTTTAAAAAGCTATGGAAATGATGAGTATCCTAGACCAAGATCCACTCCCTGGAGCCAGTGGTATGAAAGCACAGAGACAAAGGCTCACTTATCCTGGCTGGTGAAGACTGGGTGCCCACAGGGACAACTATATTATGGTTGAGAGCAGCAAGCCTTGTATGAAGTATTCACACCTGAGAAATTTCAAAGGTGTGGGCGTGACCTCCGATATGGATACAGATTGAAAAAACCTATGGAATGTTCTCACCCACAGGCATGGCTCCTTAACGATCTTTCTCGAGCTGGTTTTTTTCCAAGTGTGTTCAGGCCACATATTGTTGCTGTGATTGAACGGTGAGTGAAAGTGAAAGTCGCTCAGTCGTGTCCAACTCTTTTTGACCTGACGGATAGTCCATGGAATTCTCCAGACCAGAATATTGGACTGGGTAGCCACTAAGTATATGTTGACCAAAATAGCCTTCATGTTCTCCTCAACTTGATTAAACTTTAGTTTGATTTCTTTCTGACTCTGGACTTCTGACCCTGCTTTTCCTAAAGTACTTACTTTAGAAACCTTGTAATTATAGATTCTTTCTCTGCCACAAAGAGATGTAAATCTTTTTAAAAGCCTCTTACTAGGGTTTCCCTGGTGGCTCAGATAGTAAAGAATCCACCTGTCAATGCAGGAGATGTGGGTTCAATCCCTGGGTTGGGAAGATCCCGGGAGAAGGAAATGGTGACCCACTCCAGTATTCTTGGCTGGGAAATCCTATGGACAGGCTATAATTCATGGGGTCGCAAAGAGTCAGACACCACTTAGTGGCTAAACAGCACACAACAAGCTGTGATTATACACTCTTAAATAGCAAATGACCCTAAGCATCTTTTTGCTCATATGTGCTAAATATGAATAAATAGGCTAAATTATGAAAATACTAATATTTTGCTATGGTACAGATAGTAAAGTGGCTCAGATAGTAAAGAATCCACCTGCAATGCAGGAGACCTGGATCCCATCTCTGGGTCAGGAAAAGCCCCTGGAGAAGGGAATGGTTACCCATTCTAGTATTCTTGCTTGGAGAATTCCATGGACAGAGGAGCCTGGCAGGCTGTAATCGATGGTGTGCAAAAGTCGGAAATGACTGAGCAACTAAGCATTAAGGTTCAGTTCAGCTGCTCACTAATGTCCAACTCTTTGTGACACTGTGGACTGCAGCACATCAGGCTTCCCTGTCCTTCACCAAATCCCAGAGCCTGCTCAAACTCATGACCATTGAGACAGTGATGCCATCCAACCATCTCATCCTCTGTCATCCCCTTCTCCTCCCATCTTCAATCTTTCCCAGCATCAGGGGCTTTTCCAGTGAGTCAGTTTTTTGCATCAGGTGGCCAAAGTATTAGAATTTCAGCATCAGCATCAGTCCTTCCAATGAATATTCAGGACTGATTTCCTTTTGGATGGACTGGTTGGATCTCCTTGCAGTACAAGGGACTCTCAAGAGTCTTCTCCAACACCATGGTTCAAAAGCATCAATTCTTTGGTGCTCAGCCTTCTTTATGGTCAAACTCTCACATCTATACATGACTACTGGAAAAACCATAGCTTTGACTAGATGGACCTTTGTTGGCAGTATGATGTTTCTGCTTTTAAATAAGCTGTCTAGGTTGGTCATAGCTTTTCTTTCAAGGAGCAGGCAACTTTTAATTTCCTGACTGCAGTCACCATCTACAGTGATTTTAGAGCCCCCCCAAATAAAGTTTCTCACTGTTTCCATTGTTTCCCCATCTTTTCCCCATGATGTGATGGAACTGGATGCCATGATCTCACTTTTCTGAATGTTGAGTTTTAAGCCAACTTTTTCACTCTTCTCTTTCACTTTCATCAAGAGGTTCTTTAATTCTTATTTGCTTTCTGCCATAAGGGTGGTGTCATCTGTGTATCTAAGGTTATTGATATTTTTCCCGGCAATCTTGATTCCAGCTTGTACTTCGTCCAGCCCAGCATTTCACATGATGTACTTTGCATGTAAGTTGAGTAACCAGGGTAACAATACACAGCCTTGATGTACTCCTTTCCCGATTGGGAACCAGTCAGTTGTTCCATGTCCAGTTCTAACTGTTGTTTCTTGACCTGCATACAGATTTCTCAGGAGGCAGGTCAGGTGGTCTGGTATCCCCATCCCTTGAAGAATTCTCCACAGTTTGCTTTTATCCACACAGTCAAAGGCTTTGGTGTAGTCAATAAAGCAGAAGTAGATGTTTCTCTGGAACTCTTGCTTTTTCAACAATCCATTGGATGTTAGCAATTTGATCTCTGGTTCCTCTGCCTTTTCTAAATCCAGCTTGAACATCTGGAAGTTCATGGTTCATGTGCTGTTGAAGCCTGGCTTGGAGAATTTTTGGGTAAAGCCCGTAGCAAACACAGGTGGCTTACACAGATTTCCTTACCCTGTGTTTCAGTGGAGTTGAGCTCAGACTGACTTCTGCTCTCTTTCCTCTATTGCAATAACCTTCAATAAAGTCTTCCTGCTTGCTTAATTTTGTCCAGCGCAACGTTTCTTTGACAATGTTAATTTCAATTTTATCTTGTAGTATTCAGATTTGTCTGTTTATCTTTCCATGTAATTTTTTAGTTTGCTTTTTCTTTCAGAAATATGGTGGTTTTCTCAGGTTACATGATAGTAAGCTGTGCTTTTCATTTCCCTAAAATATCATTACCTTTAGCCTTGCCAGGTGGCACTCATGGCAAAGAATTTCCCCAACAATGATGGAGATATAAAAGACATGGGTTGGATCTCTGGGTCAGGAAGATCCCCAAGAAGAGGACATGGCAACCCACTTTAGTATCCTTGCCTGGAGAATCCCATGAACAGAGGATCCTGGCAGGCTACGGTCCGTAATGGAGCTGCAGAGTTGGACACAACTGAAGTGAATTAGCAGGCATCATTAAATTTAAAAATTAAACATGTTTTTAGAACGCATTTATTTTAAACTTATTTCAAAGTTAAACAAATCTTTTAAAATAATGCATTTAAGTTCATTTAAAAGTTAAACAAACAAATCTTTTAAAATTATCTTCAGTGTTATTTGATGGACAAGATTCCCTAGCTTATCACTAAGGATATTTAATCACTTGGCATATATAATTGTTCCTTTAGTGAAGAAGAAATTACACAACAGTTATTGAGCAATGAAATGAGATCTCTCAATTCTGTTAGTAGCTTCTAATCTTATTTCAGTTTCTTTCAAAAATGCCGGAGAACACATTATAACTTCTCTGCATCCCTTAGTGCTTATATAAGTTTCAATTACAAATTAATAAATCAGCATACTTGGGTGGTAGTGTGTGTGAGCCTTTAAATCCCTATAACAGATAGCTATCAAGAAAAATATAATAATAAAAAGAAGGAGAAAGACAGCTAAGTTTTACTAAGTATTTATAGCTTGTCAGGCACTGTTCCAAATGTAATGTATGTATTATAAAAGAATCCTAATACCAACTCTAGGGGTAGGTGTTATTACTTCCACTGTATAGATGAAAAAGCCGTTGCTCCCAGGACATAAATATCTTGCCCACAGTTGCACAGTTAATAAGTGACAGAGCTTTGATCATCTAAGAAGTGTGGCATTAACCCCAACACATTTAACTATCACACCACAAAGCATCGAAGTCTTGCAGTCTGTCAACATCAGTTCAGTTCAGTTCAGTTGCTCAGTCGTGTTCAAATCTTTGTGACCCCATGGACTGCAGCACACCAGGCCTCCCTGTCCATCACCAACTCCTGGAGTTTATTCAAACTCATGTGCATGGAGACGGTGATGCCATCCAACAATTTTATCCTCCATCATCCCCTTCTCCTCTTGCCTTTAATCTTTTCCAGCATCAGGGTCTTTTCAAATGAGTCAGCTCTTTGCATCAGGTGGCCAAAGTATTGGACTTTCAGCTTCAACATCAGTCCTTCCAATGAATATTCAGGACTGATTTCCTTTAGGATTGACTGGTTGGATCTTCTTGCAGTCCAAGGGACTCTCAAGAGTCTTCTCCAACACCACAGTTCAAAAGCATCAATTATTTGGTGCTCGGCTTTCTTTATAGTCCAACTCTCACATCCATACATGACTACTGGAAAAACCATAGCCTTGACTAGACGGACCTTTGTTGGCAAAGTAATGTCTCTGCTTTTTAATATGTTGTCTAGGTTGGTCAGCATCAGATAAGAGAAAATTGATTGAAACATGCAAATAGGCAAAATATGCAAAACCAGCTTAAATGGCTAGGTTTCAATTACAACCATGCTAAGTCACAATTATCCTTTAAAACACTTCTTTCTGCTCCTTGCTGCAGTCCTATTTCCTAAAGTAGTGATTCTCAGAATGTGGTCACAGCAGCATCTGCATCACTTAGTTGTCTGTAAGAAATGCAAATTCTCCAGCTCCTCCCCAGACCTATTTAATCAGAAATACTCAAGGCGTATCTTAGCAATCAGCTCTACTGAACCCTCCTGTTAATTCTGATGCTTGCTCAAGTCTGAGACTCACTGGTCTAAGGGGAATCTTGGCAGAGATCTTGCTGTTGCTGTGGCTCTTGTGTAGAATTATTACCTTAATGATACCTTGAAGTGATTTGTAGATTTCCAGCCTGGAGTGGGCTCCACCCATTTATTGCAGCAAACCCTACAGGAAGTATGTCTTTTCTGGGCAGATTTTGATCTTAAAGATAGAAAGACTCACATTTCAAAATCTTGTCATATCCCACATTACCAAGAGCAGAGCACACACAAAATGCTTTTTTTTTTCAATACTATCTGTTGATGAATCAATAAATTTATCTCCACTTCTACCCCTCTTGTCCCCAGACTAAGACTATAAAGTTACTGAGAAAACGTGCACAAATCCACTGTATATTCTATCCCCTTTCTGCACATGTACACATACCTAGACCACAAATGAGACCCAAGATTATAGTGTTTCTAGGTCACTGCCCCAGTCCAAGGAGGGAAAACAGCAGTCTAGCAGCTGTCCAGAACCCTGGCATTTGGTCTTCACAGCATGGCAGACCACAGCTAATTTATCTGAAGTGCTAAAACTTCCCAGGGTAGCAGGCACCTCCATGTGCAACTGAAGCCACAAAATACTTTACAAGGACCCTGCAAATTTCTTTCTGTTACACTCTTTCAAATAATCAAAACTAGCTTTCCTACTTGTCCTCATCAGCTTCTCCTTATGAACAGACACATCAATTATAAGCAGAACAAGCATAGCCTTAACTTTTAATATATGTTAAAAGTGCATATACAACCATATGCTAATGGAAGATATAAGGAATCCTTATATATTAATATATTATTATTATTATTATATTGTTACTGTTGCTTTTTTCCTTGGAGAACACTGGATAATTCCATCTCTCCGTCAATATAAAAATTAGAAGGGAGATTTCAAACATTGAGATAAGATAAATATACAATGTCTAATTATCTTGGTAGGAAAAATTTATATTTGATTTTCAAATAATTGTCGAGGGACTTTTAAAGGTACTCTACATTACAATTATGGGAAAAATAAAACCTTTTTTTTTTCTAGTAGTCAGGCATAGGATTCCATTTTCATATTGTTACTTTAAATGAACATAAAATTTTAACATATTTATTTGAGGAAAAAACGTTTCCTTAAGGTGTTAAGCTCAGCAACTGTGGCATATTGCCACTGCAACTATTGACAAATTTATAGAGAGCATAACCTTGAACTTGAAACCCAGTTGAATAGTCATCAAGAACATATTTTCCACTCT
Organism: Capricornis sumatraensis; assembly: GCF_032405125.1. Taxonomy (NCBI): domain Eukaryota; kingdom Metazoa; phylum Chordata; class Mammalia; order Artiodactyla; family Bovidae; genus Capricornis; species Capricornis sumatraensis. The sequence continues at coordinate 114,829,606 of NC_091073.1, read as the reverse complement.
CTACTGTCAATTCTAATCTTTCGGGCTCTGTGACCTTCAGTAAGTTTCAATTTCTCTTCATTTATTGCTATTAGTTATTCATTATTTTAATGGACTGATAGTGTATTTATGGAGAGTATTAAAAGTTTCTGAGGATTTTGAAATCTACATACTATTTAAAATGACAACAATGCATTACTATTTTAAAAGATTCTAATTTCATGGCTCTTAAATATTTGAACACATCCAAATTTGGTCATTTTGCCATCCCAACCTAGGTCATAAAACATGAAGACATATCAAAGAAAACAGGTTGCTTTTAGATTTTGATACTTCAACTCTCTTTTAGATGTTCACAGAGTTCCAGATATTAACAGAGTCATTGTCTACCCACAGGCAGTTTGAAAACACCCAGAGGCATAGGGCTTTACTGTAGTGTGTAGGACATGGAGGAGAAAGCACATTCACAACAAATTCTAATTGATGTGAAAAATATGTAAATTTAAAAAGTTTCAAAATTTCATAGGTAGCATTCAGTTCAGTTGCTCAGTTGTGTCCGACTCTTTGCGACCCCATGAATCGCAGCATGCCAGGATTCCCTGTCCATCACCAATTCCTGGAGTTCACTCAGGCTCATGCCCATCGAGTCGGTGACGCCATCCAGCCATCTCATCCTCGGTCGTCCCCTTTTCCTCCTGCTCCCAATCCCTCCCAGCATCAGTCTTTTCCAATGAGTCAACTCTTCGCAGGAGGTAGTCAAAGTACTGGAGTTTCAGCTTTAGCATCAGTCCTTCCAAAGAAATCCCAGGGCTGATCTCCTGAAGAATGGACTGGTTGGATCTCCTTGCAGTCCAAGGGACTCTCAAGAGTCTTCTCCAACACCACAGTTCAAAAGCATCAATTCTTCGGCACTCAGCTTTCTTCACAGTCCAACTCTCACATCCATACATGACCACTGGAAAAACCATAGCCTTGACTAGATGGACCTTTCTTGGCAAAGTAATGTCTCTGCTTTTCAATATGCTATCTAGGTTGGTCATAACTTTTCTTCCAAGGAGTAAGCGTCTTTTAATTTCATGGCTGCAGTCACCATCTGCAGTGATTTTGGAGCCCAGAAAAATAAAGTCAGCCACTGTTTCCATTATAAAATTCACAATCCATGATGCGTAGAAGTGACTCTCACAATACAAGAAAGACTTATCTAGCCTGAAATATCATTAGTGTCATCATTGAGAAACTTTGCTATAAGTGCTTTAAAAACCTGTAGCAACATGTATGGACCTAGAGATTGTCATACGGAGTGAAGTAAGACAGACAGAGAAAAACAAACACCATATTTGTATGTGGTATGTGCTTGTATGTGGAATCTAAAAAGAAAGGTTCAAATGAACTTATCTACAAAACAGAAATAGAGTTACAGATGTCAAAAACAACCTTATGGTTACTGGCAGGTAAGAGAGGGAAAAGGGACAGATTGGGAGATTGGGACTGGCATATATACAATATGGGCTTCTCTTGTGGCTCAACTGATAAAGAATTCGCATGCAATGCAGGAGACCTGGGTTTGATCCCTGGGTTAGGAAGAGCCCCTGAAGAAGGCAAACATTACCCACTCCAATATTCTGACCTAGAGAATTCCATGTACTATATAGTCCATGGGGTCATAAAAAGTCAGACACGACTGGGCGACTTTCAGATAACTAATAAGGACCTACTTTATAGCACAGGGAACTCCACTCAATAATCTGTAGTGGGCTATATGAGAAAAGAATCTAAAAAGAGTAGATATGTATATGTGTAACTGATTCACTGGCAGTACCACATAAACTAACACAACATTGTAAATCGACTATGCTCCAATAACAATTGTACAAAACAAAAAGCTAAAGGCGTTTTTCATGGTCTGATAACCTAAAGTAGAATGAGGTATTTGTGAACTTCCTATACAGAAAACAATGGGGACAGTCAGATTTCAGGATGTAAGAAACAGAAGTTGTGTTCAGTGTTGCAAATGTTGCATTTGAGATTCCTATTAACTAAACCCAGATATACTAAAAGGCAAGTCATGACTGGAAACTTAAATTTAGGAATTTTTAAGAACGTGCAGACACTGAATCCATGGGTATGGATTAGATTGCCTAATTCAAAGAGGAAGTCTAAAAGGAGAAAGAAGTCTAAAAGGAGAAAGGAACCTGAGACTGAATTTTCAGGAGTCCTCATTGAATGACTAGATAAAAGAGAATGAGTCCCAAAAGGAAAATTAGGGGGAACAGGCGGAATTCAAAGAAATGAGAGAAAATAAGAAGTGTTTGATGTCATGGAAACCAATGAAACAGATGATCTCAGGAAAGGAAAATTGATTTATAGTGTCCAGTGCATCAGAGAGGAGAAGCTAGAGAAGAACAGAAAAGTCCATTTTATTAAGAGATACAGAATCATTAGCGACCTTTGAGGAGGGCTGTCCTGGTTGAGTGATGGAGGCAAAAGCTAGACTGGAGTCACCAGGATTAAGCGGCAGTGTGGAACTAGAGATAACTCTTCTAGAAATTTTCTATTGTAAAGAGAAGCAGAGGTTGTAAGGTCACATGGACGGAATCCAGGTTAACACGGACAGACTTGAGTGTGTTTAAAGGTTGATGACAGTAATTTGATGAGAAGCTAGTGTTCCAGTACACAGGGGAGAAAAGCAAAAGTCTATAGTGTAAAGTTTCTCTAAAAATATAAGGGGATAGAATTCAGAAAGAGAGAGTTTATCTTTACAGCTGAGAGAAATCATCTCTATTGTAAAAGGAGGAAGACTTGATAAATATCTTTACTGATTGGGTTTCACAGAATTGACACAAGATTTGTATCCTGTTGTGTAGCAATAAATATTTTATTTCTCCAAATAGAATGAGAAGGAGTCAACAACATGATCTGCTATGATCAGAATTTCTGTGTTCCCCTAAAATGTGTTATGTTGAAATCCTAACCACCAAGGTCATGGTATTAGGATGTGGGCCTTTGGAAGGTGATGAGGTCATGAGGGCAGTACGCATGAAATTAGTGCCCTTATGAAAGAGACCCAGGAAGCATCCTTCTCTTCTACTGCACAAGGTTTTAGTGAGAAGATAGATATCTTGGAAGCAGGGTCTCACCAGACACCAAAGCAGCCAGCACCTTGATCCTGTGCTTCTCAGACTCCAGAGCAGTAAGAAACAAATGCTCATTGTTCATAAGCCACTCAGTCTAAGGTGTTTTGTTATAGTAGCTTGAACAGACTGAGACATTTATCTTTTCACTTACTCAAATCAATGTAACCAGGAATTTCTGGAAGCCATTCACGGGAAATGCCCTGTGCATCCCTAGCCTGCTTCCCACGCTCTCCTTTGTCTTCTGGAAGCCATTCCTGTGCCTGCAGATGGAAGTGGAAGCCTCCTCCTCCACGCCGAGTAGCGCGTACTGTCCTGTAGAGTGGCCACTGCCTCACTTGTTTAGCTCCGCCGCCAGATTGGGAACTGTCCCCAGCTGTGGCTGTCTCATGCGCACTGCTCGTTTCTTGGCACAAGCCCTTCTTAGAAGATGTGATTTACTTCTTATTTTTCTTATAAGTGTCTCCCTGGTGGAATGCTATCTTGCACTGGTAAAAAATGAACTCTAAAATTATACGTTGAACTGTCAACTCATATTCATATGCACACAGGACTACCACTGAGAATAACCCCTTAGTCAGAAGCTTCTCTACTCTAAACAGCTAAACAGATGGGTTAATCCTGAGTTAATTAGAAAATCCAGTTAAACAGAAATTCTGCTAACTGGAAGCCTCTACTTTATAATCAAGCTAATTAACTGAGTGATTATCGAATCTCTTCCCACACTGTGACCTCATTGAAGGTAAGGTATTTTTCTCCATTTTTCTCATTAAATTAAATATAAAATGCATCTGTCAAAAATCGTTACTGAAAACAATAATAAGACTAGGCTTAAAGTACAAATTGGGGAGAACAAGGGTTGGAACACCAGAATAAACAAAATGAGATTTATGATTCCAAACATTTACTCCCCTCTTATATCCCTACATACACTAAGGTCAAACAAGCTTAGAAGAGAGGATGTCAAAAAAGCAAAAAAAAAAAAAAAAAAAAAAAAAAGAAAGAAAGAAACAATGGGAGACTGCTTCTTATCCCTTTTTCTTTCTAAAATGTAAACTTATGATTTAAGTGAAAAGAAAAAGAGGCAATCTAAAGACAATTCAACTTATCAATGGACTCTAGAATTCTGTATAAAAGGAGTAGCTGAATAAAATTATAAAATAAATGGAACAGTAATAAATAGCTATTAAGTTTCCAAAGAAGGGTCTACTGTAAATTGGATCCTCTGCTTTGAAGTAGAAGAGGGTATCAACTCGGGATGCTTTAATTAATGCTATGATGACGGCATCCCCAGTGGCTCAGTGGGTAAAGAATGTGCCTGCTATGCTGCAGATGCAGGAGACTTGGGTTCAATCCCTGGTTCAGGAAGATCCACTAGAGAAGGAAAAGGCTACCCACTCCAGTATTTTTCTCTAGAAAATCTCATGGACAGATGAGCCTGGTGGGCTACAGTCCAAACAGTTGAAAAGAATCAGACAGCGCCTAACGAATGATATTGCAATTTTTGTCATTAAGTGAGAAGTTCAAGATTCAAGAGAAGTGTCAGATAGGGCCCTCATCTTATGCTATCTATTGAAGAAATAAGATATCAAATAGCAACACAGAGCAGTTTTATTATTAACTGCAAAATTATGAGGTAAAACTAATAAGAATAAAGCCATTTAGCAATATTGAGTAGGTTATAAGGCTTAATCCTTTGGTGAGGTCTGGAGGGTACATTATGGGCTAGATTTTTCTGGGAAGTCTTCCTGCAAAAATAAACTTGAGGTAGAATAATTGTGACGGGTTCAGTTTACCCAGTTCACCATTTGTCAAATGACAAATCAAGCTGTATTGTTACTGTTGAGTTTGTTTTTTTAAGTCAGCCAATTAAATCAGTATGCACTTTGATTTATTTGCACTATTTGCAATTTAAATGTTCTGTTTCAAAATGAATTTTGCTAAGTCTTTTGTATTCAGTTGCAACCTGAACCTTTAAAATATAACAAGCTCCCCCTGCCTCACGTCCTCTCTTTCATCATTCTCTTCTAAGAAGCACAGATTTAAGTTCACCAGTGAAAATCGAAAGCCATCATGAACAAAACAACTGGGCTGTTTCTACCCTTTGATGCAGCTGTAACCTTGCCCTCTTCCTAAAGCCTAGGAAAGATAAAGGCTTGCTGCCTGGAGCCCTCCAGGAAAATGAATCACGGGCAGAGAAGTTCATGCGCCTGCATTCGTGAAGAGTAAAAGCAGAAAAAATGTCTATTTCCCATTAATACTTCTCTTCATGTGCTTTGCTGTGGCCGCCATTTGATTCTACATGTTTTCAATGTGAACATTATGTATTCCATATACTCCCTGCTGTTTTTTTCCATTTGCTACCTAGCCAGTAAAATGCCTGATCTCTGACTTAGCATTCAAAGTGCCCATAAAGTACATCTGGTGGTTTTATTTCTATACTATAGCTTGACTATTGTTTGAATTTCTCAAACTTGTTCTCCATTCTCCCCCCATAGTCATCTTTGCCTCTGTTTCTACTGATTGGGCTCATTCTGTCCATATTCCTTTAATTTATCTTGGCCCATGAAAGAACCCATATTCCATAAATCCTTTCCAGTCACTCTCAGTTATGACTAGATGCTATCTCCTCTGAGATTTTTTTGGACACTTGTCACAAACTGCCTGACATGCATCTGTTTGTGATGATTTAATATCACTTATGTTTAGAGGATGAGTATAGGATCATCCCCTATACTCATGATGATATACGAATATTGATGCTGGGAAAGATTGCAGGCAAAGGAGAAGGGGGCGGCAGAGGATGAGACGGTTAGACAGTAGTCCTGACTCAACAGATATCAATTTGAGCAAACTCCGGGAAATAGTGAAGGACAGGGAAGCCTGCTGTGCTGCAGTCCATGGGGTCACAAGGAGTCTGACACAACTCAGTGACTGAATAACAATGATAACATAGGATCATTCATCCACTCATTCATTCAATGAACATTTGTATTTATCCAATAAAAGTCTGTCAGGAGATTCTCCCTGGGATAGACGCTGAAGATGGAATGGTAAACAAAATAGAGTCACCCCCAGGCCTCTTAAAAACATTACAAATTAATGAGGGGAGACAGTCTATGAGTTGAAAAAGTTACAGGGCCTGAGGTGTAGTGATATGCCTATGGATACATAATCTGTCTAAATATCTTCTGTTCTATTTCTCTCATTAAAGAGAGAAAGAGATTCTGGCTGGTAGGACTAGAAGTGTAGGACACATTAGACGAAATTGACAGTCCTCGGGTGAACACTGAAGGAGATAGCTTAGTGGAAAGGGGTACCTAGGCATTTTGACTGATGTTGATTTGAGGCTTCAAGTCTCTGGGATCTATGGTCAGAGGAAACATGCTGAGAAACTTTATAGTGCTCACTGTTCAGTGACAAATATTTATTTATCTATACCCATGACAAACCGCCACCTCCACTGCCCCTGCTGCTAAGCCGCTTCAGTCGTGTCCGACTCTGTGCGACCCCATAGATGGCAGCCCACCAGGCTCCCCCGTCCCTGGGATTCTCCAGACAAGAACACTGGAGTGGGTTGCCATTTCCTCCTCCAATTCATGAAAGTGAAAAGTGAAAGTGACGTCGCTCAGTCGTGTCCGACTCTTAGCGACCCCATGGATTGCAGCCCACCAGGCTCCTCCACCCATGGGATTTTCCAGGCAAGCGTACTACCAACACGCAAAAGCACACTCAGCAGGAAGTGAAAAGTGAAAGTGAAGTCACTCAGTGGTATCCGACTCTTTGCGACCCCATGGACTGTAGCCTACCAAGCTCCCCCGTCCATGGGATTTTCCAGGCAAGAGTGCTGGAGTGGAATGCCATTTCCTTCTCCAGGGCAGCTTCCTGACCCAGGAATCGAACCTGGGTTTCCCGCATTGCAGGCAGACGCTTTACCGTCTGAGCCGGCAGGAGAGAGCTGCAAGTTTTAATACCGGAATCATGAATGAGTAAGGCTAAAGCAACTTCGACTCAATGGACATGAGTTTGAGCAAGCTCTGGTAGTTGGTGATGGACAGGGAAGCCTGTTGTGCTGCAGTCCATGGGGTCACAAAGAATCGGACACGACTGAGTGACTGAACTGAACTGAAAGCAACTCCATAAAGAATAACGCAAAATTAAAAATATTTATATTTTTACACATGAGCATTCTAATTATTTGTGCTTTAAAAAAAAAACACTGGGGACTTCTCTGGTGGTCCAGAGGTTAAGACCCCAAGATCCTGATGCAGGAACACCGGTTTAATTCATAGTTGGGGAACTAAGATTCCATATGCTACACGGTACGACCAAACGACGACAACAACAACAAATGCTGGCTAGGTAAAGCAGGTACTATTATGCACATATCTTTATATACCAGGCTTCATTGCTGACAGATACAAGGCACATCACTTCAGAATTAATTTTTCAACTCCTAATCTGAAAATAATGAGAACTGAGATAAAATTATATGATATGTCCTTATAAGCATATACAATTAAAGGAAATCCTACATTAACATTTGAAATCAATGGACACTGAAGTTTTTGAGCAATAAAATTAAAACAAATTAATGAATACAGCTGACACAGATGGAGAAAACTCAGGGGAGAACATTTGGTTTTTGTTTTTTAGATTTTTTTTTTAAGAATAATTTTATTTATCCGTTTATTTTGAATTGACATACAATGTAGTGTTAGTTTCAGTATACAGCAAAACGATTAAGTTATACATACTTATATATCTATTTTTTAAATTCTTTTCTTTTAGATGTTATTACAAAATGCCGAGTATAGTTCCCTGTGCTACGCAGTAGGTCCTTGTTAGTTATCTACTTTCTATATAGCAGAGGTTGAAGGTTTGAGGTGCCAATTAGATTGTGATGACTATGGACTGCCAGTTAGGTTTGAGATTCAACAGAGAAGAAAGAGCTAGAGATAAAAATTTGTGAGTCCTAAGCATATAGATGGAAAATCTCCCAAGGAGCAGGTGTAGACAGAAAGAGAAACACCAAGTGGACTGGTTGGAACTCCTTGCAGTCCAAGGGACTCTCAAGAGTCTTCTCCAACACCACAGTTCAAAAGCATCAATTCTTCAGTGCTCAGCCTTCTTCACAGTCCAACTCTCACATCCATACATGACCACTGGAAAAACCATAGCCTTGACTAGACAGACCTTTGTTGGCAAAGTATTGTCTCTACTTTTTCATGGCTGCAGTCACCATCTGCAGTGATTTTGGAGCCCCCCAAAAATAAAGTCTGACACTGTTTCCACTGTTTCTCCATCTATTTGCCATGAAGTGATGGGACCGGATGCCATGATCTTAGTTTTCTGAATGTTGAGCTTTAAGCCAACTTTTTCACTCTCCTCTTTCACTTTGATCAAGAGGCTTTTTAGTTCCTCTTCACCTTCTGCCAGAAGGGTGGTATCATCTGCATATCTGAGGTTATTGATATTTCTCCCAGCAATCTTGATTCCAGCTTGTGCTTCTTCCAGCCCAGCGTTTCTCATGATGTACTCTGCATATAAGTTAAATAAGCAGGGTGACAATATACAGCCTTGACGTACTCCTTTTCCTATTAGGACCCGGTCTGTTGTTCCATATCCAGTTCTAACTGTTGCTTCCTGACCTGCATATAAGTTTCTCAAGAGGTGAATCAGGTGGTCTGGTATTCCCATCTCTTTCAGAATTTTCCACAGTTTCTTGTGATCCACACAATCAAAGGCTTTGGCATAGTCAATAAAGCAGAAATAGATGTTTTTCTGGAACTCTCTTGCTTTTTCCATGATCCAGTGGATGTCGGCAATTTGATCTGCAGTTCCTCTGCCTTTTCCAAAACCAGATGAACATCTGGAAGTTAACGGTTCACGTATTGCTGAAGCCTGGCTTGGAGAATTTTGAGCATTACTTTACTAGCATGTGAGATGAGTGCAATTGTGCAGTAGTTTGAGCATTCTTTGGCATTGCCTTTCTTTGGGATTGGAATGAAAACAGACCTTTTACAGTCCTGTGGCCACTGCTGAGTTTTCCAAATTTGCTGGCATATTGAGTGCAGCACTTTCACAGCATCATCTTTCAGGCTTTGAAATAGCTCCACTGGAATTCCATCAATTCCACTAGCTTTGTTCGTAGTGATGCTTTCTAAGGCCCACTGGACTTCACATTATAGGATGTCTGGCTGTAGGTGAGTGATCACACCATCGTGATTATCTTGGTCATGAAGATCTTTTCTGTACAGTTCTTCTGTGTTCTTGCCACCTCTTCTCAATATCTTTTGCTTCTTTTAGGTCCATACCATTTCTGTCCTTTATCAAGTTCATTTTTGCATGAAATGTTCCCTTGGTATCTCTAATTTTCTTGAAGAAATCTCTAGTCTTTCCCATTCTGTTCTTTTCCTCTATTTCTTTGCATTGATTGTTGAGGAAGGCTTTCTTATCTCTCCTTGCTATTCCTTGTAACTCTGCATTCAGATACTTATATCTTTCCTTTTATCCTTTGCTTTTGGCTTCTCTTTTAACAGCTCTTTATAAGTCCTCCTCAGACAACCATTTTGCTTTTTTGCATTTCTTTTCCATGGGGAGGGTCTTGATCTCTGTCTCCTGTACAATGTCATGAATCTCTGTCCATAGTTCATCAGGCAGTCTCTCTATCTGATCTAGTCCCTTAAAATATATTTCTCACTCCCACTGTATAATCATTGGGGATTTGATTTAGGTCATACCTGAATGGTCTAGCAGTTTTCCCTACTTTCTTCAATTTAAGTCTGAATTTGTCAATAAGAAGTTCATGATCTGAGCCACAGTCAGCTCCTGGTCTTGTTTTTGCTGACTGTATAGAGCTTCTCCATCTTTGGCTGCAAAGAATATAATCAATCTGATTTTGGTGTTGACCATCTGGTGATGTCCATGTGTAGAGTCTTCTCTTGTGTTGTTGGAAGAGGGTGTTTGCTATGACCAGCGCATTCTGTTGGCAAAACTCTATTAGCCTTTACCCTGCTTCATTCTGTACTCCAAGGCCAAACTTGCCTGTTACTCCAGGTGTTTCTTGACTTCCTACTTTTGCATTCCAGTCCCCTATAATGATAAGGACATCTTTTTTGGGTGTTAGTTCCAAGAGGTCTTGTAGGTCTTCATAGAACCGTTAAACTTCAGCTTCTTCAGCATTACTGGTTGGGGCATAGACTTGGATAACTGTGACATTGAATGGTTTGCCTTGGAAACGAACAGAGATCATTCTGTTGTTTTTGAGATTGTATCCAAGTACTGCATTTCAGACTCTTTTGTTGACCCTGATGGCTACTCCATTTCTTCTGAGGAATTCTTGCCCACAGTAGTAGATATAATGGTCATCTGAGTTAAGTTCACCCATTCCAGTCCATTTTAGTTCGCTGATTCCTAGAATGTCAATGTTCACCCTTGCCATCTCCTGTTTGACCACTTCCAATTTGCCTTGATTCATGGACCTGACATTCCAGGTTCCTATGCAATATTGCTCTTTACAGCATCGGATCTTGCTTCTATCACCAGTCACATCCACAACTGGGTATTGTTTTTGCTTTGGCTCCATCCCTTCATCTTTCTGGAGCTATTTCTCCACTGATCTCCAGTAGCATATTGGGCACCTACTGACCTGGGGAGTTCCTGTTTCAGTATCCTATCATTTTTCCTTTTCATACTATTCATGGGGTTTTCAAGGAAAGAATACTGAAGTGGTTTGCCATTCCCTTCTCCAGTGGACCACATTCCGTCAGACTGTAAAATAATTAGCTTTAATCCTAAGGCAGTGAGGAGGAAGGTTTAGGGAATTGTTTATTCAACAAATATACACACAGTGGAAATAAACGGTTTTGGAACCACTTCAAAAGATGTAGTATGTGCTCTATAGCTAAGATTATTAAAGGTGTGGTCACTATATTAAACATTTTAATCAGATTTTTCTTGGGCATATAATACTGCTTGGCTGATTCCATGATTGTTGTGACAAAAATCAGCCTCACTGTGCTAACTTAATTCAGAGACTCCTGGGATTAAATTCCATCACTTATATAACCATCACAGACATTTCACAGAAAATATAATTTAGGGATTTGGAAAAAGAATCTGAAGGATGGTCAGAGTGTGCTTTTCATTTTTCATTATAAGTCTTACAGTAGAAGAGGCTGCTGGTGAAAAAACCTATATATCTCAGCCTGTTATACAGGACATTCAGAACCTGGTCCTGACCTGCCTGTAAAGGCTTAATAAGCCCTATTCAGGGAAACCCAAGCATCTGTATGCGTTCCATGACTGGTAAGAAAGGTAGCTCACTTGATCCTTATCTACAAGTGATTTCAAACAGAGTTGAAATATAACTTTTTTTTTTTTTTCCTTAGCAAACTCATATACAGACAAATGACATTAGATATTTACAATTGGAACACTCTGTTCCAAAGCATTAGTAAAAGTGAATTTTATAATTTTATAAAAATATGATCAAATATTTAAAGTGTTTTAGGATACTACATTTACTTCAAACACTATTTTACAGCAGGAATTCTGATGTTTCCATGTCCATGTCTGTGAACTAACAATTGATCTTCTGTGTGAAGAAGGTATCTCACATTAAAGTACAAGTATGTTTACTAATTATCTGTGACTATTTTCTGCTTAGATGGGGTCACTCTTTGTGATTCAGCTGAACCATCCATTTAGCTTGGGTGATATCTTAGTTAAGGAGACTGCATCTGTCAGGGTCGGAAAGGTCTAAACTTCCCAGCAATGATGTTTGTATCAGTATATTTATCCATGATTTATATTTTAACATTTCTAAGTAGAAGGATGGATGCTGCAACTATATTTTAAATGAACAGAAATGCTGGTAATCCTTCAATGTAATCTCTCTATACAAGGTACTATCATTTATTAACACTTTGCTATAAAATTGTATCATACCGATCATATAATCCTATTTCTCTAATTTCTAAATTTTTATATATACATAGATGAGTCACTAACAAAAACACACTTATTAGAAAATCTTCTCAGTGGAAATCAGCTTTTAAAATAACATTTTAAATGATACTAAACACTACTTTTCAAAACATTGACTCATGTGTTGCTGCTGAACCAACAAAGAGCCAGTAATAGCTTAATTTAAACCAGTGATAAAATACAATTCATAAAGATCAAAAGCAAACTCTCTGAGTAGAGATTCCATCTGTGCCCCTCTTCAGTGTATTTCTATACTCCAGGGATAGGCTTTTTTTTGGTGAAGCTTTGCATTAAAATTATTTTCACTGATGATTTTTTTCTGATCCTCTTTCGGGAATGAACTAAGAAAACATTCACTAACCTCCTTCTTTGTCATGAATTTTGTATTCTCAGAGGACTAGATGACAAATATTGACACAATTTTACAGTACTCATGTACAAACCCATGTCTGCAACTGAGTTTTGCAATTAGGATTTTTCGTTGCTCTCAGAAATTGTTCATAATGCAATATTTATTAGTGTAGAGTAAAATTAACAATATTTACTAATGTCAATCATACATAATGTAAACCCTGTGTAGACTATTAATACAATATTAACATTTCATAATCCCTTTTAAAATGCATCAATTTAAGGAACTATTTTGAGGGGATAACTTTCAAACATTCATTCCTGCCAATGGTGACTTGTGGAAGAATGTGACAAAATGAGTTTACACACATGAACATCCTTCATTGCAGCACTGTTCACGGTGCTAAAGACATGGGGAGAACCTAAGTGTATGTTAACAGATGAGTGGATAAAAAAAAATGATACATACCACAAATCTATCTATCTAGCTACACACACACAGTACATAATATTGTTCAGTACAATATTATCCAGTCTTAAAAAAGAAGGAAATCTGGCCATTTGTGATAACCTGCAGGGCATTATTTTCTGGGCTCATGGTGACTTCAGCTATGAAATTAAAAGATGCTTGCTCCTTGTAAGAAAAACTATGACCAACATGGACAACGTGTTAAAAAGCAGAGACATTACTTTACCAACAAAGGTCTGTCTATCAAAGCTATAGTTTTTCCAGTGGTCATGTATGGATGTAAGAGTTGGACCATAAAGAAAACTGAGCGCTGAAGAATTGATGCTTCTGAACTGTGGTGTTGGAGAAGACTCTTGAGAGTCCCTTGGACTGCAAGGAAATCCAACCAGTCCATCCTAAAAGAAATCAGTCCTGAATATTCATTGGAAGGATTGATGTTGAAGCTGAAACTCCAATACTTTGGCTACCTGATGTGAAATGACTCATTTGAAAAGACCCTGATGCTGGGAAAGACTGACGTTGGGAGAAGGGGAAGACAGAAGATGAGATGGTTGTATGGCATCACTGACTGAATGGATATGAGTTTGGGTAAACTCTGGGAGTTGGTGATGGACAGGGAAGCCTGGCGTGCTGCAGTCCATAGGGTCGCAAAGAGTCAGACACGACTGAGCAACTGAACTGAACTGACTGCGGGGCATTATACTAGATGACATAAGTGAGACAGAGAAAGACCAGTACAGTATGGTATCTCTTACTTTTGGAATCTGAAAGAAAAAAATGAAAGTCAAACTTTTAGACTGAAATGTTGGCTGCCAGAGGCTAGAGGCTGGGGGAAACAAGAAGATGTTGGTTGAAGGATACAAATTTTCAGCTATGACATGAATAAATTCTAAAGATCCTGCACAGCATAGTGACTACAGTTAATAATTCTGTATTGTTTACTTGCAATTTCCTAAGAGGTTAGCTTCTAAGCATTTCCACACACACAAGAAAGACAATAATGTGAGGTGATGGATGTGTTAATTAATTTGATTGTGGAAATCCTTTCACAATGTATATGTATGTTAAACCATCACATTGTACACCTGAAATATAATAAATTTTATTTGTAAATTATACCCTAGTAAAGCTGGGGGAAAAAACATGAAGATCTTAAGCTGTATACAATGAATATTACTGTTTCTCTTCTGACCTTCTAGAAATATTGTTTAATGAATAAAATTTATTCTCTGGGAAAAGTCAGGGCACAGTGCCAAACACATCCTATGTCTAAATTCATTTTGCTCTTCTGTTTGATTCCTCTTGAATGTACTGCAACACGTAGTGAAAATAGTTTGGTTTCATATCAAAAATCACAGTCTTCAATGTGTACTTTGATTATTTTGTTTTCCAAACACCAAGAATAACTTTAAAAACTTAAACAACACTTTAGAATGAATTGACACTGCTGGAGACTTTTTTCTTTTACAACATCTCAATAGAGATGACATTTCAACATATAGTCGTCTCATTATACAGGAATTAAATAGTAAATAAAGATTACTGCTTTGATTTCTAGCAATATACACGTGGTGAATGGTGCAATTTATAATTTTAGGCAAATTTATGCCATTAGCAAGTTCAATTTTTTTCCCCTTGTCCCAACAGTTAGCACTGAGATTATTCACAAATATTACTTTGTACCTTTTTGTATCTTGTAGAAACTTTGCTTTTAAGGTTCCTTTGATAAAATTACTGGGTAGGAAAATTGCCTCCTTTGTCAGTTATTTTATCTGACATGGCAAGTGGCAAAGCAAAGACTCAAGAGAGAGCTCATGCGTCAGATTAGTTAATTGTGAGGGACCGCAACTAACGTACTGCTAGGGCTCCAACTCTGAATACACCCCACAGGCTCACGTGCCTCTTGGCTGATATCTGAGCCTAGATCAAGAAGAATTCTCTCCAAATCCATGACAGCAATACTGGTTATATACTAAGCCAATACCCATGAAAATGCTGGTAAACAGTCCTACGGGGAACCCCAGCTGCGTGTGTTGGCTAATTCTACATTTCCAACAAATATAATAAAGCTTCCAAGAAACTTCAAGCCAAATTTCAAGCTCAGGCACAGGAAACATATTAACTTCTACCTTCTATTCTTCCCTTCGTCTCAGTTTTCAATCTTAACTGGAAATAGATAGTTTATCAGTAGAGTCATTAAATAAAAATATCATCCTGCCAGATAGTGTGTTAGGATGCTGAACACAGAGCTTGGGGTTCTGTTTTGGCTTTTTGCTTTTATAAATATTCCTACCAAACATCAGGAAAAGAATTTCTCCCCACAACCCTGGCCAGTTGTATGCATCTATGTGGTAGAAAATAGGTCTCATCCAACTGAAAAAGAAAACCACTTTGAAGTTTTAAAAAATAGGAACTCACTCTGATGACCTAGAGGGGTGGGATGACCTAGGAGGGAAGCTTATGAAGGAGGGGATATATATATACACACACATACAGCTGATATGGGCTTCCCAGGTGGCTCAGTGATAAAAAAAAATCCACCTACCAATGCAGGAGATGCAAGAGGCATGGGCTTGATCCCTGAACTGGGAGGATCCCCTGGAGGAGGAAATAGCAACCCACTCCAGTATTCGTGTCTGGAAAATTCCATGGACTGAGGAGCCTGGTGGGCTACAGTCCATGGGGTCGCAGAGTCAGACGTGACCGAGCAACTGAGCACCGCTGAATGCTGCCAGGAGCAGCAGCAGGGGTGGAGGGGTTGACAGGGGCAAGCAGAGCACGCCTGTGGTGCCCACTTAAGTCTGAAAGCTTCTCCAGTCTGTGAGATGGTGAGAAGGTAAGCCATAGCGAGTCTGCCTGCAGGCTGGAAGATGGCAAGGGAGGCCGTGGGTAGAGCGAAGACAGGATGCCAGGAATCCTCTTCCCTGGGAAAGGAACACTCACCCTGAATCTGCCTATTTGAACGACTAGTTATTTACTTGCTCAAATCTCTCATAGGACAGTTACATACTCCAAGTTTGAAAGCGGCTGAAACTTCTTTGTAACACTGGTGTTGAAGGAAATTATTTCTTCATAAGTTAATCTTTTTTTAAAGGAAACATGCTTTGAACCACAGCATTTCTGAGTCCATTTAATAATGAGCACTTTCACCAGCAGGTTCAGTAGAATTTTGATTCTCTATCAGACACAGCAGGTATCAAAGCAAAAGGAGAAGGAAGTGCTTTAGACTCCATTCCCCAAAGCGAATAAAACTGTGCCCCCAGATTGGAGGCACTGCCTAAAGTCTTCCTTTCCTTCAGGTGTCAACCTAACTTGTAATGAAGCAGAATACTGGCGATGTATCCCACTTTATTTTCTAGAGAAAGGAACTTGTGTCTTTGAATAAGTCTAAACAATTATGAATAGATGACATTTAAAAGGTCCATTCACCAGTCATTTAAAATGCAGACTACTTTTCCCCTTTGGGTATTAAATATGCTGTAAGTAGACTTGTTTCCCAAGCCAGTCCACAAAGCCTAATCCTAGCTTTGTTACCATGGGGGGATGCATTTGTAAGTTTATATTAGGGCTTTCCAGTGAGTCAGCTCTTCTGATCAGGCAGTAGGAAAAGGAGCGAGAGAGGATGTGAGATGGTTGGATGGCATCACCAACTCAATGAACGTGAGCCTGAGCAAACTCCAAAAGACAGTGAAGGACAGGGAAGCCTGGCATGCTGCAGTCTATGCAGTGGCAAAGAGTTGGACGTGATTTAGTGACTGGACACAACAACATTAGGACTTCAAGAAAACATTCCATACTGGTGATGGCCCTCCAAATAACAAATTGTGTCAGAAGGATAAGGGCAGATTTTCTGGGAAACATCTAATCTTATTAGCTCACTGCACATCTATGTCTATGTAAGAAAATGGATACCCAAAGTCATCTGTTCTGGAGAATGGAATTTTCACTGTGGAAATCTTCAGGATGGGGTGTGTGCGTGTGCGTGTGCGTGTGCGTGTATGTGTGTGTGTGTGCACGCGTGTGTGTGTCAGTGGCTCAGTCATGTCTGACTCTTTGTGACCCCATGGACTATAGCCCTTCAGGCTCCTCTGTCCATGGGATTCTCCAGGCAAGAATACTGGAGTGGATAGCCATTCCCTTCTCCAGAGGATTTTCCTGACCCAGGGATCAAACCTAGGTCTCCCGCACTGCAGGCAGATTTTTTATTTTTTACCATTTAAACAACCAGGGGTATTGAAGGGAAATTTTTACTTTTAGAAAATAGATAAATACCATAGAATTATTCCTTTTATTTGTGGGTATTGAAATATAATTATTATACAGTTATAAGCAACTTTTACAGAACAAAGGGAAAAAACTGCCTAGAGCAACATGAATGAACTCTTATTTTACTGTGTCACTAATGGACTTCCCTTACTCATCAAACCAATTTGATAGGAAACATTTTATAATAATTGCACTAACTTTTATGCACATTTTAAATGGTACCCTTAAAAAATCTTTCCCTCAATTTTAATTAATCTTGAATATTTAATTCACTTTTGCATAACTTAAGCAAAGGCTTATCTGTTTTTCTTGCCTAGGGCTCCTTGAACTTCAATTAGTATGCATCGTATCTTAAAATTTTGGTGTTGCTTTTAAGGAGCAATAATTTTGATCCATTTAAACTCACCATCATCAGATACAGGTTCCATATAATAATAATTACATTGCAAAAGGAAAGAATAAAAGTGAGAAAAATGAGGGAAATTTTTAAAAATTCAACTTCTTATTTGTAGGTGTTCTGTAAAATGTAACAGATGAGCTCTAGTATTTCTAAGTATCTCTATAGTGTTTCTGTGATGTGTGTATGTGCTAATTGCTCAGTCTCCAACTCTTTTGTGACCTCATGGACTGCAGCCTGCCAGGTTCCTCTGTCTATGGAATTTTCCAGGCAAGAATACTGGAGTGGGTTGCTATTTCCTCCTCTGTTTCTGTGACACATATCTGCAATTCAGATGTTACAGAAAAAAGAAAAAAAGCAAGGACGCTAAATAATACAGAGAATGAAACTGTATCTTTTACAGATGCCCCAAGACCTGTCCTGCTTGTACTCTCATGGGCGGAAAACCAGCACAGGTCTTCTGAGGGGACTGAGCCCTCCCATTCAGCCTTCAAGACAGGTTCCTACTGGGCACTGACTTAGGAACAGCCAAACCACAGATTTATAACAACTATAATGAGAGCCTTGTGCAAAACGATGAATTGACCCACCAAATTTCCTTTCTAGAATTTGAAGAAATGTAAAAATAATTGGCCAGCCAGCAATGGTAGCTTAAACAAAGCTTATAATAGAGTTGTAGGGCCAAATATGGGGCCCTGTGAACACTGCGGTTGCATTAGTTTGAGTGGTTTCAGTTGTAAATAACAGAAAACAGCACTGAATCTGCCTTCACAAAAAAGGAAATCAATGGATCCACCTAAACGAAAAGTACAGAGTTAGGTGTCGGCATGATCAAGAGGCTCCAGAAAGTTAGCAAGATCTGGCTTGTTGGTCCTTCCAAGGGCTCTCTCCACTTTGGCTTTCACCTAAGGCTGCCCTGTCCATCATCTCAGAAGTTTTCCTGGATGGCTGGCCTGGATTATATGTATTTCTGTAAAATGATCTCAGCAGCCATGGATTGAAATATTGACTGTACATGGAGACAGATGAGCTTACTTGAACCCAAACAGAAACCAGATTTTGTTGAAAAGGGATGGGGTGGGGTTTGCCCACAAGAAATCGGTTGCTGACAAAGCAAGCAGTGTACATCCATCACAGAATTTATGAGATTATAAGAACTGTAAGCAGAGCAATCGAGTTGGTGTGAGGATTAAAAGGGAAAAAAATGAGTGCTCAAATATGCAACTGCAGAGCATTGTGGCTGATTGAGTTGTGTCTTTTAAAGTGCCTTGAATCAAGAACTCCCTTTGGACCCAGTCTCAGCGAGATCCACACCTGTTAGGCAAGGTGACCATGCTTCTCAGCTGGTTCAGCAGAGGACCAGTTCGTCCCTGTTATACTCCTTTCATTCTCAAAAATGACCCAGTTTTCTGGTAAATTATACAATCATCCTACTGTGATGGCACCTACTTTGGAATTTCCACACATTTTTTCCCCTATCTTCATGCACAGCTTTATAATATGTTGGGTTTACATGGGTTTGTTTGAGGCTGCCTTTGTAGAAGGCATTTCTATCAGGAGGAAATTCCAAGATAAGTGGGAGGCCAGGCAGCACATTCTACTATGGAGGACTCTCACCTTAGGGTGAGAGAGAAAGGGTGAAGGTTCTGCAAGAAATGTCAGCACAGCTGATTGGATGCTCCCACCCAAAACAAAGGGCTTCCCTGGTAGCTCAGCAGTAAAAGAATCTGCCCACAATGCAGGAGATATGGGTCTGCAAGTTCAATCCCTGGATTGGGAAGATCCCCTGGAGAAGGAAATGGCAACCAACTACAGTATTCTTGCATGGGAAATTCCACAAACAGAGGAGCCTGGTGGGCTACAGTCCATGTGGTTGCAAAGAGTCAGACACAACTTAGCAACTAAACCACCACCTGAAACAAACTTTGAGGGATGGGCATGCAATGCATAGGGTCATAGAGGATATCTAGGGGCCTGATACAGAGTACATCATGAGAAACCCTGGGCTGGAAGAAGCACAAGCTGGAATCAGGATTGCTGGGAGAAATATCAATAACCTCAGATATGCAGATGACACCACCCTTATGGCAGAAAGTGAAGAGGAGCTAAAAAGCCTCTTGATGAAAGTGAAAGAGGAGAGTGAAAAAGTTGGCTTTAAGCTCAACATTCAGAAAACGAAGATCATGGCATCCGGTCCCATCACTTCATGGGAAATTGATGGGGAAACAGTGGAAACAGTGTCAGACTTCATTTTGGGGAGCTCCAAAATCACTGCAGATGGTGACTGCAGCCATGAAATTAAAAGACGCTTACTCCTTGGAAGAAAAGTTATGACCAACCTAGATAGCATATTCAAAAGCAGAGACATTACTTTGCTGACTAAGGTCCGTCTAGTCAAGGCTATGGTTTTTCCAGTGGTCATGTATGGATGCGAGAGTTGGACTGTGAAGAAGGCTGAGCGCCGAAGAATTGATGCGTTTGAACTGTGGTGTTGGAGAAGACTCTTGAGAGTCCCATGGACTGCAAGGAGATCCAACCAGACCATTCTGAAGGAGATCAGCCCTGGGATTTCTTTGGAGAGAATGATGCTGAAGCTGAAACTCCAGTACTTTGTTCACCTCATGTGAAGAGATGACTCATTGGAAAAGACTTTGATGCTGGGAGGGATTGGGGGCAGGAGGAGAAGGGGACGACCGAGGATGAGATGGCTGGATGGCATCACTGACTCGATGGACATGAGTCAGAGTGAACTCCGGGAGATGGTGATGGACAGGGAGGCCTGGCATGTTGCGATTCATGGGGTCGCAAAGAGTCGGACACGACTGAGCGACTGAACTGAACTGAACTGAGAGGTCTGAAACATAATGTTCTGGTGAGAGGTAACTGACCTTGGTTTTTCTTTACCCACTTTGGTTTTGCCTTTCATCAGTTCTGAGCTAGAGAATGACATTTCTTAAATTCACAAGAGTTTTACTTATTTATTTGCTTGTTTATTTTTGCTAGTTTACTGATAACCAAGAAGTTGAATTGTAGAGTCCCTTGCTATGAATAGGCCAAATTAATACACAGTGGCTAAGAAAAACTCTAGGAATGAGTCAGTCAATAAGTCTGGAGACACTACCATAAACTTAATTATTGTGTTTTAGTATTAATATATTGGTTGTAGCCTTTCTGTACATAGATACAAAGAGTGATTTATTTAAAAAAAAACTTTCTATTTTGCTTTTGAATAGTAATGTAAGTCAAGGAACTCTAAAGAGAACAGGTGATACAGATGAGAAGCAGAAGAACCTGTAAGTTTTGAGAGAACGACCATTATTTCTTGTGTTGCTCCAAGCCCTGTGCCATGCTGTCTTATGTGGTATCATTTCTATATCATCTGCTTTATTTTTCCTGGAAAGAAAATGGGCTTCTATCTTTTATAAGCCACAACACCTCAAAGGCCCACACCACCATCCTTCCTTCTTACCACCTAAACTGTGTTTTCTACACATTTGGGAGCCATGGTGCAGAGGCTGGGTCTTTGCTACGCCCAAGGTGTGGCCCATGGACCAGAAGCGTCGGCATTATCTTAGAACTTGTCAGAGATGCAGAAACTCTGTACTCACTACAGACTCACTGAAAATAATTCCTCTTCTCACAAGATCCCAAGTGATTCACAGGCATGTACAAGATTGAAAAGTCCTGGACTAAAACATTCTCTCTCCAAAAAAAAAGTTTTTTTTGGTCATACTTGTCTTTGTACCCCAGGTCCACCTGCTCATCTCTATCTTGTATCTCCATCCAACTCCTCTATCATCCTATCCTGGTACTGAAAGTGCTCCTTCTTGGCACAGATATTCACCCTGTAAATAACTGCTGGACTTCAATTTTTATACTGATCTGTACTATCTGTGCTACAGTGTTCCGACCTACCCTTTCAGGGGTTCGTTATAAAGTCCTCCTTTAGGGAAATGTTGCTGTATTTAAACAAACTCCTTTTCACCTTGAACATTTTTCTCCCTCATGTCTGTACATTTGTGACTATAAAATCTAGTTTCTCCATGCAGAAAGCACTCGAGTAAACTTGACAACAGAAACAAGCCATCTTCCTATTCTACTCAACTCATGATTAAAGAGAAGAGTTTATAACATTCCATAATTCTAAACCATTATTTTAAAAGATTTGCAGTAAACTCTTTTCTGATGTACCCACTTCTAGGATTTTCTGACCACTGACTCAAAGAGGATGGGTGGGGAAAAAAGAAGCAGAAGAGTTTTAAGAATGAATGAGTTGAAGTGGGATTTCCTTCAAATGGGTAAAATCTGATGACTCAGTTCCTCTGGGATATATATACAGTTAAAAACAAGCCATGAGTATACTCCGAAAAGTTAATGTTTTCTTCTGGCCTATGGACTACAGTACACATTCCGAGAATTTTTTTTCAGACATTCCGAGAACTTGGGGCACCTTCCTGTTTCAGCCATGATACATGCCTTAGTTCAGGTTGTCTATTTTCCCAAGGCAGTCTTGTTCCTTAGCATCTGATGCTGGCTTTTACTGACCTTGAAGGACCAGTTTTAATTCTATATCTTCTCGATGTATTGCTTAACTCCAAAAATTTTTCTTCTCCTTCTTCATACTTCTATCGCCTTTGTGTGTGTGTGTGTGTGTGTGTGTGTGTGTGTGCTACTATTGCTTTCATTCATTCATTACACACAAAAGCATGTATTTAGAGCACACTGCATGTCAGGCACTTTGTTAGGCACTGCAGTCAGAGTGGGGAGCAAGCTCAGATCTGTGTCCCATTCTTACGAAGCTTAAACTCTATGAGAGAAGACATATATTTAACACAGTCTTGAATGTGTGATTATAAAGAAATTTAAAAGAACCTGGCCCAGTTGTGGAAGATCTGGGATGGTGTCTCTGAGAGAGTTATCTTTGAATTTGCTCTGGGGATGGAACACAAAGCAGGAAAGGATCACTGAGAGCTCACTCCAGGCATGAGCCATAGGCAATATAGCAGGGGGTATGGAGAATGGTGTAGGATGGAGCTGGAGAGAGAAGCAAGGGCCAGGCAGAAGAACCTTACACACCACTTGAAAGGATCTCGGACTTCTTCCGAAGGACAATGAGTTACTAAGGAATATCAAGCAGGAAAAGCATAAGAACGAGAAGATATAACCACCTCTGTCATTTTGCTATAAAATTGTTGAAGACAAATATCTGTACATAAAATTCTTGAAGTATCTTATTCTGCCTTGAATGCCCTGAAATGCCTATTTACCAAAGATTGAAGTTTGGTAAATACATTCATTTTTGAACAGTTAGAGGAAAAATATAAAACATATCGCCTGAGTAAATTATACAAATGCTTCATTATGTTTTTTTTCCAGAAGCATAATTTTTAATTATGAAGACTTTTTAAGATATCAACTGGGCTATCAACTTCTTCTTGTCTCTCTCATTACACCTTTTCTTTGTCCATCTCAGTAATAAACTCCCAAGTCTTAGCAAGCACATTACTTCTTAGGATAGGACAGTACTTCTCAGTCTATCTTCCAACTCACTGTTCAGTTCAGTTCAGTTCAGTCGTGTCCGACTCTCTGCGACCCCATGAACTGCAGCACCCCAGGCCTCCCTGTCCATCACCAACTCCCGGAGTTCACCTAGACTCATGTGCATCGAGTTGGTGATGCCATCCAGCCATCTCATCATCTGTTGTCCCCTTCTCCTCCTGCCCTCAATCCCTCCCAGCATCAGGGTCTTTTCCAATGAGTCAACTCTTCAGATGAGTTGTGAATAAATCTGGCCAATGAGATGAAAGGGTTGCATAAAACATCTAAGAATACTCGTTAAAAGGGGAAGTGGGCCCTCCTACTTCCTTCAGGAGAAAGCAGATGAAATGCCTAGAGTTGCAGCAGTCATTCTGTGACTGGAAGAATGGAAATCATGAGCAAAGGAAATTAAAGCAGAATGGTAGTCTGGGTCTCTGGTTGCTTTCAGGACTTATCATATAAGCTTGAATTATCTACTTCAGAAAATTCACATGTGAAATTAAAAATCTCAGATTGTTCTTAAAAACTGTAATTGATACAATCTAGCAAATCCACTTCTGAGTATTTTTAAAAAAATATTTATTTCTTATTGAAAGATAATTGCTTTATAGAATTTTACTGTTTTCTATCAAACCTCAATGTGAATCAGCCATAGGTATACATATATCCCCTCCCTTTTGAACCTCCCCCTATCTCCCAACCCATCCCATCCCTCTAGGTTGGTAGAGAGCCCCTATTTGAGTTTCCTGAGCTATACAGCAAATTCGCGATGGCTATCTGTTTTACATATGGCAATGTAAGTTTCCAGGTTATGCTTTCCATATATCTCACCCTCACTTCTGAGTTATTTATCTCAAGAAAATATTAACTCAAAAACATATCTTGACCCCTATGTCCACTGCATTATTTATAGTAGCTAAGACATGAAAACAACCTAAGTCCATCAAGGAATGAATGGATAAAGAAAATGTATGGTATTTATACACACAATGGAATATAATTTATCCATTAAAAAAATGAACAAAATCTTACCATTTTCAACAACATGGATTGAACTTGAGGACATTATGCTAAGTGAAATAAGTCAGAAAGAGAAAGACAAATATCATATAACCTCACTTATATGTGGAATCTTAAAACAAACACAAAGGCCAAGAGCTCATGGATACACAGAATGAGCTGGTGGTTGCCAGAAGGGGTCAGTGGGGAAAGGGCTGAATGAGTAAAGGGGTGAAAATGTACAAACTTTCAGTTGTCAAATAAAGACATCGACATGTACCGCATGGCAACTATGGTTAATTACACTGTATTGCATAATTGAAAGTTAATAAGAGAGTAGATCTTAAAAGTTTTATCAGAAGAAAAAAAAAAAACTTCTGTAACTATGTATGGTAAGAAATGTTAACTAGACTTATTGTGGTGGTGACTTCACAATATATTCAAATATAAAATCATTGTATAGCATACTTATGACTAATACAATGCTGTATGTCTGTTATACCTCAATAGAAAAAGAAAGAAAGAAGAAACTGTAATTGTGTCTTTGTTCCTATCACTTGAAAGCAATTTCTAATTGAGACCCAGGCTTTTACTTCAGGGATGTTGATCTGTACACATTTGTATGACTGATGCAAATTTTGGTGGGAGAAATTACTCTTTAAATTTTAACTTGTGCTCAACTGAAACACTGTCTACTTAATTTAGGTCTCATTTTTTTTTTCATTGAATACTTTATTTTTAATGAATAGGGAATTAATATTCTAGAAGAAAAGCAACACATCTGGCTTCTAAGTCTGTAAAGATATTCTCTGGAGATAGTATTGCAAGCAGATTTAGGGATTAAGAAAACCTCTAACTAATTAAAAGGGACTGAGAATTTCAGAATGATGCCAGTCACAGACCTTTTGGGAATCTCCATTGCCTCTGAAATAGAACAATTCTAAAGGGCAACTTACTGAGTCTTATCAGAAGTTGCATGAATTTTTTAACTCACCTTTGGACAAGACCAACACAGAAGCTGGAGGGCTTTATATATAGCTGCACAGTATCCAACAGGATCTATCTAGAGATTGCAGACCAGCACTATTCAATAGAAATATCCTATGAGCTACATACTAGAGGTAATTTTTCATTTTATGACAACCACATTTTAAAAAGAGAAAAGAAAAAGGTGAAATTAATTTTAATAATATTATATTTCTTTCTTCATCTATACTAAGTATTCATGACCAAGTATATATTTTACACTTATGGCACATCTCAACTAGAGTAGTTTTTGTATCTGGCAGGCACATTTGACCAGGGACTGCTATACTCAACAGTACTTTGACCACCTGATGCGAAGAGCCAACTCTTTGGAAAAGACCCTGATGCTGGGAAAGATTGAGGGCAGGAGGAGAAGGGGGTGACAGAGGATGAGATGGTTGGATGGCATCACTGACTCAATGTACATGAGTTTGAGAAAACTTTGGGAGACAGTGGAGGACAAGAAAGCCTGGTGTGCTGCAGTTCATGGGGTTGCAAAGAGTCAGACACAACTTAGGCACTGAACGACAACAGTAACAGCTCTTGATCTCTCCTGTCTTTCTCTTTATTCCACAATGTCATTACCTGCATTTCTAACTCAGCTCTTTCTTTCCCATTTTAACTTTCTTCTCCCTCTCTCCCATCTTCATGTTTGGGGCTTCACTGGTGGTTCAGATGGTAAAAAAACAAAAAAAAAAATCCACCTGCAATGCAGGAAACCTGGGTTAGATACCTGCATTGGGAAGATCCCCAGGAGGAGGGCATGCAGCCCACTCCCAGTGTTCTTGCCTGGAGAATCCCCATAGACAGAGGAGCCTGGAGGGCTATAGTACATGGGGTCACAAAGACTCGGACACGACTGAGTGACTAAGCACAGCACAGCGTTGCTCAACTGCTTCACAATTTTTCTAGATCCAAGTAAAACAGTATTCTAACTAACAGGCAGCAGTTTCCCCTTATCCACAGGGGATATGTTCCAAGGTCCCCAGTGGATGCCTGAAACTTTGGACAGGCATCCACTGGGGGCCTTGCGGAAACCTGTATATACTATGTTTTTTCCAATACATACATACCTATGATGAATTTTAATTCATAAATTAGGTACAGTATGAAATCAACAACAATAAATAATAAATAGAACAATTATAACAATATAATGTAATAAATACCAGGTGAATGTGGTCTCTCTTTCTCAAAATGTCTTATTGTACAAATTTAACACCTGACTCAACTAACTAAACACCTGTGACACAGGGTGGCTAAAACTTCTGCACGTGTACGGTGTGACAGCGAAACAAGCACAGATTAGTTTTTCCTTCCCAGTCTCACAGAGGACTCCTCACCATGGATCTCGGCAACTTCAGCATACAGTTTTTTTTTTTTTTTTCATTCCCTATTAAGTGCAGAAAGCTCACCTTTTCACTTAAAGGGAGCACTTCATAGCTTCTCTTTGGCATATCTGTATCTAAATTGATGGGATCACTACTCTCGGGCTTTGGGACCATTATTAAGTAAAATAAGGGCTTCTTGAATACAAGCGCTGCAGTACCTGATCTGATCACGCAGACGGCTACTAGGTGGCTAACGGGGAGGAGCACAGGACAGATGCAGGATTCACCGTCCAGAAAAGGATGGAGCAAGATGGCAGGAGAACCCATCACGCTCCCAGAACTGTGCTGGTTTAAACCTTAACAATTGTTTCTGAAATTTTTCATTTAATAGCCTCAGACTACAGTTTACCACAGAAAGGGAAACTTTCATGGATGAGAAGGGACCACTGTGCTCACTACTAAGCAGTTAATTAACTTAATATTCATGTCTGAATAACTGAATAACTTAAATATTCAGTTAAGACGTTGATTAGGAACTAGTGGGGATAACATGTAATCTTCCGTGAAAGCCTTCTCTCATTCTGAAATCAGCTTTTCTTTCCTGCAATACCTTCCTGACCTCCAGTGAGCTGGAGGTGAGCTCTCCTCAGTCCAACTACTAAATACTTTGGATTGACCCATTCCTGTCTTCTTCTACGGCTATGACCGTAGCTCAGCCTCTCACCACCTCTGCTCAGACAAATGTCAGTAATGTAGAACTGACCTCCTTACAAATCCTTCAATGATGTCTTATCGCCCAGAGGATAAATTATGATCTTTTCAGTATGCTTGCTTCCAGTTGATTCTCCCTAAATGTCTAGCCTCGGATCTCTACCCTGACTTTCTAGCTTCGCACCAGTAGCTGTTAATCTCTGGAAGACTCTGCTACAAACACCTGAGTTTCCCGCCGGTCCCCAGGTCACTAACATCTGCATCCTTTGGCCTCCATTTTCTGTCTACCTGGGAAGTCCTTCCTGTATGCCAGTGAACTGTTCCTCCATCCTAAGCCAGATGCCAGGCTGAATCAGAGGTGCCTCTGCAAACTTCTTAAGTGAACAATAGAATGGGAAAGACAAGAGATCTTAAAAAAAAACTGGAGATGCCAAGGGAACCAAGATTGCTGGGAGAAATATCAATAACCTCAGATATTCAGATGGCACACCCTTATGGAAGAAAGTGAAGAAGAACTAAAGAGCCTCTTGATGAAAGTGAAAGCAGAGAGTGAAAAAGTTGACCTAAAGTTCAACGTTCAGAAAACTAAGATCGTGGCATCCAGTCCCATCACTTCATGGGAAATAGATGGGGAAACAGTGGGAACAGTGGCTGACTTTATTTTTCTGGGCTCCAATATCACTGAAGATGGTGATTGCAGCCATGAAATTAAAAGACGCTTACTCCTTGGAAGAAAAGTTATGACCAACCTAGGCAGCATATTGAAAAGCAGAGATATTACTTTGTCAACAAAGATCCGTCTAGTCAAGGCTATGGTTTTTCCAGTGGTCATGTATGGATGTGAGAGTTGTATCATAAAGAAAGCTGAGCACCAAAGAATTGATGCTTTTGAACTGTGGTGTTGGAGAAGACTCTTGAGAGACCCTTGGACTGCAAGGAGATCCAACCAGTCCATCCTAAAGGAGATCAGTCCTGGGTGTTCATTGGAAGGACTGATGTTGAGCTGAAACTCCAATACTTTGGCCACCTGATGCAAAGACCTGACTCATTTGAAAAGACCCTGCTGCGGGGAAAGATTGAGGGCAGCAGGAAAAGGGGATGGCAGAGGATGAGATGGTTGGATGGCATCACTGACACAATGGACATGGGTTTGGGTGGACTCCGGGAGTTGGTGATGGACAGGGAAGCCCGGCGTGCTGCAGTTCATGAGGTTGCAAAGAGTTGGACATGACTGAGTGACTGAACTGAACTGAAGGGAACATTTCATGCAAAGATGGGCACAATAAAGGACAGAAACAGCAAGGATCCAATAGAAGCAGGAGATTAAGAAGAGGTGGCAAGAATACACAGAACTATACAGAAAAGATCTTCATGATCTGGATAACCATGATGGTGTGGTCACTCACCTAGAACCAGACACCCTGGAGTGTGAAGTCAAGTGGACCTTAGGAAGCATTACTATAAAGAAAGCTAGTGGAGGTGGTAGAATTCCATCTCTTTCAAATCCTAAAAGATGATGCTGTTAAAGTGCTGCATTCAACATGTCAGCAAATTTGGAACACTCAGCAGGGGCCACAAGACTGGAAAAGGTCAGTTTTCATTCCAATCCCAAATAAAAGCAAGGCCAAACTATGTTCAAACTACCATACTAAATTTTCTTTCAGAGGCCAAGATGGTTGGATGGCATCACCGACTCAGGGGACATGCATTTGGGTGGACTCTGGGAGTTGGTGATGGACAGGGAGGCCTGGCGTGCTGCAGTTCATGGGGTCGCAAAGAGCTGGACATGACTGAGCAACTGCACTGAACTGAAATGAAGGGAACATTTCATGCAAAGATGGGCACATTAAAGGACAGAAACAGCAAGGACCCAATGGAAGCAGGAGATTAAGAAGAGATGGCAAGAATATACAGAACTATACAAAAAAGATCTTCATGATCTGGATAACCATGAAGGTGTGGTCACTCACCTAGAACCAGATGTCCTGGAGTGTGAAGTCAAGTGGACCTTAGGAAGCATTACTATGAACAAAGCTAGTGGAGGTGGTAGAATTCCATCTATTTCAAATCCTAAAAGATGATGCTGTTAAAGTGCTGCATTCAACATGTCAGCAAATTTGGAACACTCAGCAGTGGCCACAAGACAGGAAAAGGTCAGTTTTCATTCCAATCCCAAAGAAAGGCAATGCCAAAGTATATTCAAACTACCATACTAAATTTTTTTTCAGAGGCCAAGATGGTTGGATGGCATCACTGATTCAATGGACATGAGTCTGAGCAGACTCTGGGGGATAGTAAAGGACAGTGAAGCCTGGTGTACTGCAGTTCACAGGGTCACACAGAGTCAGATACAACTTTGTCACTGAATAACAACTGCATACTTCAGTTTTGGCATAGCACAGTATTTTCTCAATTATATATATATATTTAATGTCTGTCTCTTTAATTAGCCAGTAAGGATATAGTTTTATAAGGTTACACCTTATTCATCAAAGCTATCACTACCTATCCTTGGCACATGGAAGGAAATCAGTGAATGACTGTGGAATGAATGGATAGGCGAATGAATGAATGACAT
This sequence comes from Capricornis sumatraensis, assembly GCF_032405125.1. Classification (NCBI taxonomy): domain Eukaryota; kingdom Metazoa; phylum Chordata; class Mammalia; order Artiodactyla; family Bovidae; genus Capricornis; species Capricornis sumatraensis. Next base: position 114,799,839 of record NC_091073.1, on the reverse strand, counting down.
ATCTTTCCACCCCTTCCTTGATTCCTGATATAAACTTTCTGCTCTATTCAGTCACTTTACTGTTTCAAACATGACACGGTCATCTGTGCCTCCACAATTCTGTTCATGCTTTTGCTTTGGCCTGGCCTGTTCTTTCTTATCTGTGGCTACAGTTTCTTTAAAGGTCAACATATTTCTGTGAAGCCTCCATCAGCCTCTCAGCCCACAGCAATACTCCCTTCATTAAATTTCTATGAAAACTATTATCTGTAATGATTATGAAGCACATGCTTCTTAATAGAGGTCTTAAACTTCATATGAATGTTTCCTATCTCCATGGCTGAATTAGAACCTCTTCAGTGAGAAGAGACCCCATCCTGCATCTCTGGATTTCCTCATTGTATACCTCAGCACCAAAGTTCCTACCTTCTCGGGAGACTAACAAATGTCTCTTGAGTTGATACAGTTGTCCCTCTGTATCCACGGATTTCACATTTGCAAGTTCAACCAACCTCAGATCAGAAACATTTAGAGAAAAGCTCCAGAAATTTCCAAAAAGCAAAACTACATAGCATTTATGTTGTATGTACAATTGTTTACATAGAATTTACATTGTATTAGGTATTATAAGTAATCTAAAGATGATGTAAAGTTTATCAGAAGATGTGCATAGGTTATATACAAATACTGCATCATTTCATATAAAAGACTTGAGCATCCACAGATTTTGGTATCCTGGGGTGGGGTCCGCAGGAACAAATCCCCAGCAGACACAGAGAGATGACTGTACAATAACCAACCATGTGAAAAGAATTTGTGTAGAGTGTTTCCATCTAGCTTCAGAAATATCATTCTTTAAGATTTTAAATACTTAAAAAAATTTTTTTTTAATTTTCTTTACTAATTTTAGTAATTTTCTTTACTAATTTTCATGACCCAGATAATCATGAAGATGTGATCACTAATCTAGAGCCAGAGATCTTGGAATATGAAGTCAAGTGGGCCTTAGAAAGCATCACTACGAACAAAGCTAGTGGAAGTGATGGCATTCCAGTTGAGCTGTTTCAAATCCTGAAAGATGATGCTGTGAAAGTGCTGCACTCAATATGCCAGCAAATGTGGAAAACTCAGCAGTGGCCACAGGACTGGAAAAGGTCAGTTTTCATTCCAATTTCAAAGAAAGGCAATGCAAAAGAATGCTCAAACTACCACACAATTGCACTCATCTCACATGCTAGTAAAGTAATGCTCAAAATTCTCCAAGCCAGGCTTCAGCAATACATGAACCATGAATTCCCTGACATTCACACTGGTTTTAGAAAAGGCAGAGGAACGACAGACTTAATTGCCAACATCCACTGGATCATGCAAAAAGCAAGAGAGTTCCAGAAAAACATCTATTTCTGCTTTACTGACTATGCCAAAACCTTTGACAGTGTGGATCACAATAAGCTGTGGAAAATTCTGAAATAACAGACCACCTAACCTGCCTTTTGAGAAATCTTATGCAGGTCAGGAAGCAACAGTTAGAACTGGACATGGAACAACAGACTGGTTCCAAATAGGAAAAGGCGTATGTCAAGGCTGTATATTGTCACCCTGCTTATTTAACTTCTATGCAGAGTACATCATGAGAAACGCTGGCCTGGAAGAAACACAAGCTGGAATCAAGATTGCCGGGAGAAATATCAATAACCTCAGATACGCAGATGACAGAAAGTGAAGAGGAGCTAAAAAGCCTCTTGTTGAAAGTGAAAGAGCAGAGTGAAAAAGTTGGCTTAAAGCTCAAGATTCAGAAAACGAAGATCATGGCATCTGGTCCCATCACTTCATGGGAAATAGATGGGGAAACAGTGGAAACAGTGTCAGACTTTATTTTGAGGGGCTCCAAAATCACTGCAGATGGTGACTGCAGCCATGAAATTAAAAGACGCTTACTCCTTGGAAGGAAAGTTATGACCAACCTAGATAGTATATTCAAAAGCAAAGACATTACTTTGCCAACTAAGGTCCATCTAGTCAAGGCTATGCTTTTTCCTGTGGTCATGTATGGATGTGAGAGTTGGACTGTGAAGAAGGCTGAGCGCCGAAGAATTGATGCTTTTGAACTGTGGTGTTGGAGAAGACTCCTGAGAGTCCCTTGGACTGCAAGGAGATCCAACCAGTCCATTCTGAAGGAGATCAGCCCTGGGATTTCTTTGGAAGGAATGATGCTAAAGCTGAAGCTCCAGTACTTGGGCCACCTCATGCGAAGAGTTGACTCATTAGAAAAGACTATGATGCTGGGAGGGCTTGGGGGCAGAAGGAGAAGGGGACGACAGAGGATGAGATGACTGAATGGCATCACGGACTCGATGGATGTGAGTCTGAGTGAACTCTGGGAGATGGTGATGGACAGGGAGGCCTGGAGTGCTGCGATTCATGGGGTCGCAAAGAGTCGGACACGACTGAGCAAGTGAACTGAAATGAATTTTCCAAAGCTTGAAGTTTCAAGAAAAAATAATTTACTTTGAAGTCATGTCCATTTGCTCAAAGGGGTCTTCACTGAAGTGTGTCCATGAACATAACTGTCATGTTGATGAAGCCTTTCTGGGACTATGCAAAACATCAAAGATCATGAAACTATTGGAATAGAAGTTAAACAGGCACCAGCTTTGACACTGAGCTTTGGCACTCAGCTTTCTTTAAGTCCAACTCACATCCATACATGACCACTGGAAAAACCATAGCCTTGACTAGACGGACCTTTGTTGGCAAAGCAATGTCTCTGTTTTTTAATAGGCTGTCTAGGTTGGTCATAACTTTTCTTCCAAGGAGTAAGCGTCTTTTAATTTCATGGCTGCAGTCACCATCTGCAGTGATTTTGGAGCCTCCAAAAATAAAATCTGACACTGTTTCCACTGTTTCCCCATCTATTTCCCATGAAGTGATGCGACCAGATGCCATGATCTTCGTTTTCTGAATCTTGAGCTTTAAGCCAACTTTTTCACTCTCCTCTTTCACTTTCATCAAGAGGCTCTTTAATTCTTCTTCACTTTCTGTCATAAGGGTGGTGTCATCTGCGTATCTGAGGTTATTGATATTTCTCCCAGCAATCTTGATTCCCACTTGTGCTTCCTGCAGCCCAGTGTTTCTCATGATGTACTCTGCATATAAGTTAAATAAGCAGGGTGACAATATACAGCCTTGACATACTCCTTTTCCTATTTGGAACCAGTCTATTGTTCCATGTCCAGTTCTAACTATTGCTTTCTGATCTGCATACAGATGTCCCAACAGGCAGGTCAGGTGGTCTGATATTCCCATCTCTTTCAGAATTTTCCATAGTTTATTGTGATCCACACAGTTAAGGTTTTGGCATAGTCAATAAAGCTGAAATAGATGTTTTTCTGGAACTCTCTTGCTTTTTCGATGATCCAGCAAATGTTGGCAATTTGATCTGTGGTTCCTCTGCCTTTTCTAAAACCAGCTTAAATATCTGGACGTTCACACTATGCAAATAAATGTATTTACTGATTAAAGATACCACAACTGAAAAGAGAGACCACTTTTCAGATATCATAATTTATTACAATTTTTTACTGATTCACTTTTTAACAACATTCCAAACTAATGCACACGTATTCCCCACCTCTTCCATCTGCAGCTCCTGCTCATGTAACATTCCTTTTGATGTAAACAAAATGAAATTCAAACTCTAATCAGTTCCTCAGTGAATTCATAAACACAAGACAACAAAGAAGTATTTATCTCAAACTTGGCAATAGGTACCTTACAGAATTTAGACAATGTTATCTAAAATCTTAAGCTTATTACCCTCTTTAAACTAGTTTTTAGGTAGTATAAATATAATTACAGGAAGAAATAGTTTTGTTCAATTAACAAATGAAATAATAATAATGACATGTTCCAAGTCTTAATAAAACTGTTTCCTGACACAGAAATATCTATGATACCTCTCCCCTTCTTCTCAGGTCATGGATAATTTAAATAGCAAAGGATAATTCTCAAAGAAAATGTGATTTTTAAACTGCCATAATAAATATTAATAGCCTTCTTTCATTTTTATCCTGATTTTTATTTTAATGAAAGTAGATAATGTCTAATATCATTAAACCAAAGAGCAATGTGAATTAATAGTTTTCCCCTCTTTCCTTCCCTTCATCTTCCTTCCTTTCTCCTTTCCCTCCCCCACTTTCTCCTTCCATTATTTGAAATACAGAAAACAAAAGAAAAACATGAATTCTACTTTATTATTTTTCAAATAAGAGAAGTAAAGAATAAAGAAAGTAAACATTAGATAAATACTTATCTTAATCATTTTAAATAACTTAAAACCCTTCATTGTATTAATTCAATAACAACTTGCCAGAGCAATTTGCTCTGGAGTCATTGGTTATGGGCGTGCTGATTCAAACTGTACAATCCAATCAGCCAGGTTTTTTTTTTTCTTTTTCATGAACCATTTCCATCACCTTCAGTTTCCAGTCTTGATTTCTTAAAGTGCAGTGAAAACTAAAGTTACCAATGAACCTGCAAGTTTTGATATTTGCCATGGGGTCACACAGAGTCTGACAGGACTGAGCTACTAACACTTTGTGCATATCTAAACTGATGGCTGGAGAAGGAAATGGCAATCCACTACAGTATTCTTGCTTGGAAAATCCCAAGGACGAAGAAGCCTGGTATGCTATAGTCCATGGGGTCCCAAAGAGTTGGACACGACTTCACTTTAACTTTCAAACTGATTGTTTTATTTTGCCTTTCTACAACCCTTTAATTTGGCTCTAATGGAAATGATCTTTTTTTGTCCCTACCTACTTGAAAGTGTAGTATTTAATTAGATTAAATTAGTAATATTTAATCTAATATAGTATTAAATTAGTAATATTTAATTAGACATTGTTATTACAATAACAAGTATGGCTTGCGTAAATGAATCTGGGAATGAATACTTCACTCCCACACAACACTTGGGGGATTATGAAGAGTGAAAAATGGTAGCCTACTAGCTCCAATTTTTCATCCACCAGGCTACGGGATCACTACTAACATTTTAAAAAGCAAACAGTGAGTGCCTATTAATCCATCAAGTCAGTTTAAGGGTAGGGTAATTAAATGAGTTCTTAGAGTTCATTCAAACTTTTGCAATATAACTAAGAAACTGACAAGAGCCATTACCTTAAGAAGAAAACATTTGTTAAGAAAGATGTTTTAAATATATTCTTTAATCACTTGCTTTTGTTTTTATCCTTCAGGTAATCTAAAATCAAAAGCAAGAAATAAAATTTAATGACTCATTTAAATCTCTCTGTAGTTGATTTAGCTACATATTAAAATTATTTATCTTTTTCCTTCCTGCTTATCTTCAAACACATAACTGCTTTCTGACATTGCTTTTATGCACCAGGCCTTCCTTGGGATTTAAATGTCAAAGCCTAGCTATACGCCATACCAAAAGCAAATTCAGTTTTCTTTTGTCCTCATACATGGAATACATCAAAGAAGAATAAGGCTGCTGTTGAATCTTAAAATGGTTAATTCAAGCTTTTCTTTCCCTTTTTCTCCCAGGAGGGTTATCTCCTCTGACATTTCACTACTGTCTTTTCTTAATAAAAACAAGTTTTGTCACTCTAGTCCTTTACTTGTACTTAAAAATAAAGCCACTCTGAGATCACTTCAGAGAGGCAACTGATTTGAACATGGGTTCACCTGGGATGTAATATTTTAGGTCACTGAATTGTATGTATTTTTTTGCTATAATAGATGACTATGGTTTGAATGTTTAAGTATAAACAGGTAACTCCTCTCTAGATCCTTCTATAAGAAACCAAATGACTCTGGCAAAGCAATTAAAGACCAAAGGGTTGCCTGGGGTTAGCTTGGGAGGCCAAGAACGTTTATACAAAGAGACATGCTTCTAAGATCAACAATGAATCAGATCTAGCATGAGAAAATACGCCTCTCCATGAAACTACTAATAAATAATTTTGACTTACCTCGTGGCTCAGAAGTCAAAGAATCAACCTGTAATGCAGGAGACCCCAGTTCGATCCCTGAGTCAGGAAGATCCCCTGGAGGAGGGCATCGCCACCCACTCCAGTATTCTTGCCTGGAGAGTCCCATGGACAGGGGAACTTGGTGGCTAATGGTCCATAGTGTCGCAAAGTCAGACATGACTAATGCGACTTAGCATGCATGCACTAATACATAATTTAGCCCAAAGGAGGAACGAACACAGCCATTTGCAATATAAAATTGATGGAGTCCCAGACGGGGAGTAAACAGAGATAAGGGGAGAAGACAAAGCAGGTAACAATAAGGAATCCCAGTATGAATGTCATGTAAGAAAATTATGACTGGATTAGGTAACTAGTCTCTTTAATATTTTTTATTTTGAGCTGGAGATCTGGTTTTAGGACCCTGAATACCTTCTATCCTAAGGGTATTTTTGAAGGGTGTTTCCTAAAAAGAACTCTAGCTTCACACCAGGAAAATTGCTTGCTGGCTCCAGTTCTCAGGGAATGAATTCCAGCTGACCTGTTCTTTGCCGCTTTGAAGTTTGATGGGATCAGAGCCACAGTGAAGTCAGACTTGAACAGGCGTGAAGTTCATCTGAGAGACTTTCTGCCTCTTTTAAGCACTTTTGCATAATTATTATGAAGGGAAGTAAGATATTCCCGGAAACCTACACTTTGGTAATAAGAATCTAATGATAGAAGACAAAATGAGAAGCAGGAGCACAGCTCGACACCAGTCTAATTGACATGAACATTTGTAGAGTCGAATGAAAGGCATGGCCAGGCTGGAAACCTATGAAAAGATGTCAGGCTCACTGGGTGGCGATTTGTAGGCAGCAATATCCAGACGCAACAGAAAATCTGGCATAAATAGTGTCACTACAGAAACACCCATGTTTGAGAGACAGACTTTCCTTTTTCCTATAGTGGAAATACTTTTTAGATATTTCAAGTCAAAGTTTTTATTTTATTTATCTTTCTGGTTCAATTGATCAATGCCGTTTTTCACAAAGAGGAGGGGCTGGGAGAATTTACCTCTGGACACTGGGATAGGGGAAAAAAACAAAACCAAAAAAACTAGCAGATTCAATTTTGTGGGTTCAATTTTGTGAATTGGGGTTGAAAGAGCTCTGTCTTTGAGAACAAAAGAGAGGAACGTCTTAGGACAGCATAAGGTCTGATGAGTGACCTCCCTCCATTAGCATTAAAGTTCCAGGAGGAAATGTTCCCTGAGTGAGCCTTAATAAGTGCATATTGACTGAATGGATCTCAGCAGAGACTTACAAATCCTCGGGTGGTGGTGGCCTGTGCCTCCCTTTCCACATTTGGGAACCTGATTTCTAAGAGGCCCATGTCAGCTTGAGTTGTACAGAGTAGAATGGAACTGAGGCAGAGGGGGCCCTAAGATAGTCATCCCCATTCTCCATACCCACAGCCAGGCACACACCATCATTAATTTCAGCTTTTACACAGTTTGCAAAAGATCTCAAAATCCCTGAGTGTCCCAGTAGGGTATGTGAAAATGCTTGGATGGCCAGTAGACATGATAAAGGACTCAGGAGAAGATCTTTGCCCAGAGAGGACACAGATCTTGAGTGACCAACCATCTTGGTTTACTCAGAACCATGGGGGTTTCTCTAGGTCAAAGACCCTCAATCCTAAAAGCAAGATCAGTTCAGTTCAGTTCAGTCACTCAGTCATGTCCGACTCTGCGACCCCATGAATCGCAGCACGCCAGGCCTCCCTGTCCATCACCAATTCCCGGAGTTCACTCAGATTCACGTCCATCGAGTCAGTGATGCCATCCAGCCATCTCATCCTCTGTCGTCCCCTTCTTCTCCTGCCCCCAATCCCTCCCAGCATCAGAGTCTTTTCCAATGAAGCAAGATGGTCCCTGGCAAACTGGGATGAGTTACCTTCCTACTCCAATCCCCAAACCTGAGCCGGGCACAAGCCAGGACTGATCCCACAGCCAGAAGGAAGAACTGCAGGGCAGTGGGGCTGGCTCCTGAAGACAAAGCTGCCAGGGCACCCCCAGGGGAGGCCAGAAGGAGCCTGAGCAGAGCATGTGAGTGAAACCCACTCCTCTGCTGACGTGATGTAAGTTGCCTGGGCCTGACCAAAAGGCTAAATGGGAAGAGTCAAGGAGGACACGTAAAATGGGATAGTAGCCCCAAATGGGAGCTTGGCTTTGACTAAGTTTGAATCACATACTGACTCTCTCTCTCTCTCTCTCTCTCTCTCTCTCTATATATATATATATATATATATACACACACACACACACGTATATATATATATGGATATATACATAGTTATTAGGGCACCTGAATGTATGTATCCAATATTTTTTGCTGCTATACACTGGAAATGGGAGCTTATGAACAAATGAGGATCAATTTTAAAAAAATTAAAAAAAGATGCTACATGCATTCTTCATCTCAGGACTGTAAATCTTAACCTTGTTGTATAAAGTCATGACTGCCTCCCGAATTCTTGGTATTAATCTACTTATGCACTGTTCACCTTTCCGGCAGAATTAGCTTCGTCTTGAAGCATCTCACACTGTATCTATCCAACTCTCATTTAAGTGCTCTTATAAAAAATCATATGCTTATTCTTTCCTTTCAAGGAAAAGAAAATCAAACAAACTTGGTAGATATTCTGGAAAAGAAAGCATTGAATTAAAAAATAAAAACTGGGTCTGTGATTACGCACTGCCATCCAAAAATAAAATGAAGACTTAATTACTAACTCAGAAATAGGATCCGGTCTATTCACAGTTTCTCAAGGGGTAATTTTGTGGGCTGCCCTTAAGCCGTGATGTTTACTCTTCCTTTTCCGCTCTCTGTGCTATCCAGACATTTCCTGGTTTTGTTTCTTAATATATTTACATGGGAGGTTATAGGAAAAGTAAAGAAGACTCTAATTAACTGCTTTTTCTACCAGAGGCTGATTAACAATATGAATTTGCGTTGTCCTCTAAACAGCCATTTAGTCCCCAAGTTCCAATTTCTAAAGGACATCACTGGGATGCAGCTTAATACATCCAAAAATAAATGTATCATCTTCTCTTTCAAAGTCATTTTCATAATTAGTAATTTGTTCCTCTATGTTCTGGTAAAATGATGGTATTGGTTGATTTTAAACATGGAGGATGAAGAAAGCACAGATGCTTTCAGCTTCGATAAAAGTAATATTTGACTCACAGTGATTTAAATAAACAACAGTTGCTTTTCTTCCCATACAAAAAGGAGGGCAAGTGGTTACTGACTCTGGTTCACTGGAGCTCTGGTTTTCTTGATCATACAGCTCCAGGTATGGTATCTATATTTGAACAAGGACAATGGACGGGGAGGGTGGAACCTCTGCATTAGGAAAACAAACGCTTTCTCAGAACACGTTATCTGACTTCTGCTTACTTGTCATTAACTAGGACCATGACCCAACACTGCTGTGGGTGACAAGGAAAGTCTCTCTCTCTGGCAGCTAACCTATGAGGGTGATCTTAGGTTTGATACAGAAGTCACAGCTAGCAAAACAGACTTTTCTGTAACTCACAAAACAAAAATTTTGCCTAACCAGGCATGAACACCACCTACTTCAGCTCAAAATATTTTCATACCAGCTTCTTCACTCCATGTGTCCTGAATTAGAATCATAGATAAACAAATCAAATTCAAGCTCTACAGGGATTCACAAATTCCACCTTATGGTACAGCAACTCTTGTAGTTTAAAAATAATGGCCGATACCTGCCAGGACCCTTCTAGGACTTACTCAGACCTCTTTCCTCACTCCCTTCCTCCTGCACGTCATCTGAGATGCCCCTTGGTTCTCCTTCAGTTCTCTCTTGCAGGAAGAAGTGCATAAACCTAACTTTAATAGGGACGCTTCTGAAGGCTTTTTTTTTTTTTTTTTGCTCAGATTTTCACACCCAGAAAAAGGATAGAAGGAAGTGGGTGGAGGACAAGAGTTGAGTCTGGCACCTGGAGATGTTTGCCACAGAGAAGGAAAAATGCCAGGCACTAGGAACAGAGGAAAGACGGTACTTGTGCAAGGAAAGACAAGATTATCTGCTAGATACACTCTGGCAACTGATGGTTTGATGAAGTCCTCTTCCTTAAGAGCAGGGTCTCACTCAAAGGGTAAAGCTACAGGCTTCTGATGTTGGAAGAGGCTTCTTGTCCGCTACGTACCCTCTCCCTTTCCAGTTCTACAGCTCTTTATGAAATACAGCAGAAGAAACCAGAGGTCTTCAAAAGATAAACGTGATGATCTTATCAGACGCAGCATCTCATTGCTTAATCGGCAGTTGTGTGCTTGTGAGATATGTGTATCCAACTATCTTCTTGAAATGTCCACTTAGATGTCAACAGACCTTTCAGCTCATGCCCAGCACTGAATTCCTCATTTTCCCTTCTGCCCCATGACTAACCTTCTCTACCACTAGCCTTCTCATCAGAGGACATGGTAACTCCTTCCCTCCAGTTGCTGTTGCCAAATCATTTGGTTTATCGTCACGTCGCCTCTTCTTCTCAGGGCTGGAATCTAGTCCATTAAGAAGCCCTACTGACTCCACCTTCTCAGTGTACTCAGAACTGGCCACACCACACTCTCTCTTGTGCTAGCGCCCTGGCCTCTGGACACAGCCTCTCTCACCTGGATTACTATCACTGGCCCCCAGTGTCTACCTTTCCTCTTCCCATAGACAAGAGTTAGCCTTTAAAACTATAAGCTAAATTGTGCCACTGCTCTACTCAGAAACCTGCAATGCCTCGCTACTTCTCTCAGAATGGAAGCCAGACCCTTACGATGACCTACAGGTCTCCAGGACCTGGCCTCTATGATTGTCTTACGATGACCTACAGGTCTCCAGGACCTGGCCTCTATGATTGTCTTGGCCTCTTTTGGGGATCTGCTTCTCGTCCTTGCAAACCTGCCACCCAAGCCACTTGCTGATCCTAGATGATGCCAGGCAGCCTTGTTTCATTGACTAGCCTCTTTTCCTGTAATTGTTTTCCCCCAAATTGGTGAGTTCTTTTACCTTTTCCGGGCTTCCCAAGTGGTGCAGTGGTAAACAACCCACCTGGTAAGCAGGTAGAAAGTGAAGTCTCTCAGTCGTGTCCAACTTTTTGCAACCCCATGGACTGTAGCCTACCAGGCTCCTTTGTCCATGGGATTCTCCAGGCAAGAGTACAAGAGTGGGTTGCCACTTCCTTCTTCAGGGGATCTTTCTGACCCAGGGATTGAACCCGAGTCTCCTACAAACAGGTAAACAGTGTTTTTACTGTTTACCTGTAAACAGGTAAACAGGAAGCACAACAGACCTGGCTTTGATCCTTGGGTCAGGAAGATCATCCCCTGGAGTAGAAAATGGCAATCTACTCCAATATTCTCACCTGGAAAATTCCATGGACAGAGAGCCTGGCAGGCTACAGTCTATGGGGTTGCAAAGAGTAGGAAATGACAGAATGACTGAGTATACATGCATACTTCTTTTGGGTCTTGAACTCACAAATGAAGCCAACATTAACCAACCTCTTTAAACTACAATCCAACAGCAGTCTCTTTAAAATGCCAGTCCTCCTTGATTAGCCCAGCTGTTTTTCTTTTTTTTCTAAATAGCACGTATTCTTACTAACTTACTATAATGTTAATTTATCACATCTTTGCTTCTCCCAGAATGTGAGATTTACAAGTGCAAGGATCTTTGTTTTGCTCAATGATTTAACCTAAGTGCCTAGAACAGTGCCTGGCACCATAGATGCACTCAGAAAATACTACTAAAATCATAATTCTGCAGCTTGGCATGCTTGCTCTCTCCTTGATTCAATGTCATGTTCAGAAAGCAAACATATAAACAAAACAAGGCACACCTAAATCCACTCCCCCCATAAAAAAGTTCAAACCATAGAATATTTCAGTATCACACATAGCAAAACTCTTTTACAATCATCTTCCCAAATTATTTTCCTAAGTTCTACTCATAAAATCAATGCAGCTGCTCCTATAATCTCTAAACATTTTATAAAAATCACACTTGTGATTTCCATTTTTTATCCTATGTTTTCAATTTCCCCTTTTTAATTTTTTTTTTTCAAAAATAGCTCTCAAATCAATCAAGCTGAAATTTGAAAGGATAAAAGTAAGAGAGCCAGTGTAGGACTGCTTAAGGAGAATTTAGGTAGTTTGAAAATAAAATGGTAGAATGGCAGTTGCAAAGTTTCAGTTAGTAAGGGCGTAAGACTAAACCAGAGATGAGCCAGAGATGTTTCATTAAGGAGTCATGGATGGGTCCGAGCTGTGTGAAGACAAGGTAATGGCCCTGGTACTCTCCTATGCAAAGAAAGATTAAAGGTGAGCTCAGCAATGAGCACCTCAATGGCTTAAATAAGGTGAATATAGTTCTGAATTCTACATGCAAAAACACAACACTTCACAGATTAAGACAGAACTGTGCATATTTTGGTGAAAAAGGAATCTGCTATTTCATACATTGTTAATTAATGTACAGAAATCACTGCTCTGGTAATCATTCCACTGTATATGTTGTACACCTGAAGCTCTAATATAATGATATAGGGCAATTATACCTAAAAAAAAAAAAAAAGAAGTCAATGCCCTCAAAAAATAAGACAAGCCGAGAAGGTATTCAATAGTGGGTTAGGAAACTTGCGATGCATCAGAGGTGATTACTTCTGCATAGGCACTCTTCTGGGTTAGCACCCTGCAGGATAAGAAAGATGTATTCCTTGTTCCGTCAGCTACAGGTCGCTCAGCAACACAGACAATGGCAGGAAGCCAGTTTGGCATAAGAACACTTTGTATATTCCTGTACCTGCCCCAAACTGAAATGTGCATCCCTATTCCACATTGTCTCTTGTATTCTTCTCCTTACCAGGAGGGCCTGGTTCATTTACCAAAATCTCATTCATTCTTTTGGAGACATTTTAACATCTAATATTGCCATGGGTGTACAACAGTGAAATCTCAACACTTCACCCACACTTCCTCGGTAGCAAACAATTTAAACACAATTACCAGGAAACACGCTGTTTGGAGTGAAATAACAGCATCACCATAAAACCTAGCCAGTTTACAAAAGCTAGATGAACTAACTTGGGTATTATTGACAGAAATTATTGTATCATTAAAGTTACTGACATAGAAAATAAACAAGGTACTAAAGTGACTCATATATTATCTATTACTAAGAGGGAAAATCTTCCTGTATGGAAAGTCATTATTAAAATTTATGAATACACAGAGAATATAAGAATATATGTTCTTAGAACATGCATTTTTCAGTTTTTGTGATTATTACCACCACTTGCTTTAGGCAGAAATAACAACTATTACATTATTGATGGTTCAAAAATTAGGAGTATATTTTTATTAAAATTGTTTGTTGCTCTGTTTAAGTATAAATGGTTTAGGCTATAAGTACCTATATTTGCATAAATGCAATAAAAACAAGCACTATGCTATGCCTTATTATAAACATATTAAAGCTTTAAAAATTTACATTCTACAGACATCATAAACTCTAATTTATCATTCACATGAATACTACTTGATTAAGACTATATAAAGCAAGCTTATTTCATAATTGATTATTTTATATATTTTTAAGATTCATTTTATGTCTCTATATGGCTTCCCCAAGGATCTCCTATTAAATGAAGTAAGTTTCAGTTCAGTTCAGTTCAGTTGCTCAATCGTGTCCGACTCTTTGTGACCCCATGAATCACAGCATGCCAGGCCTCCCTGTCCATCATCAACTCCCGGACTTCATTCAAACTCACGTCCATCGAGTCAGTGATGCCATCCAGCCATCTCATCCTCTGTCGTCCTCTTTTCCTCCTGCCCCCAATCCCTCCCAGCATCAGTCTTTTCCAATGAATCAACTCTTCGCATGAGGTGGCCAAAGTGCTGGAGTTTCAGCTTTAGCATCATTCCTTCCAAAGAACACCCAGGGGTGATCTCCTTCAGAATGGACTGGTTGGATCTCCTTACAGTCCAAGGGACTCTCAAGAGTGAAGTAAGGTTAGAAGAGACTTAAGATCTATATTTTCTTGGGGACAGACTGAGACTTATGGAACTTTAATTTTCAAAATATAAAATTAATTAAAATTTTTTTCAGAAAAAGATAATCCTCTCATAAAAGATTTGAAAATAGGATAGATCATCACCTAAATCCACCAGGTTAAATTCAATCCATAGTTAGATGTAGTTTTTTTGTGGGAAATACATCTCAAAATGAAATATTTTCATGTTGGAATAAAAGGAACTTCTTAGAAGTATGTTATGGTAGTATATGTAATGCTGCCATAATATTTCATATAAAAGTTGTATCTTTCCACCATGTAAGAGGTCAGCTAAGTTTTTATAAAAAGTCTCCCCCTGCCCCCAGATTTGTAAAAACTTATAAGGATGAGATAGCAAGACAGTCCAGTACTCTTGCCTAGAAAATCCCATAGACGGAGGAGCTTGGTGCAGGCTGCTGTCCATGGGGTCGCAAAGAGTCGGACACAACTGAGCGACTTCACTTCATAAGGATGAGATCTTGTTATATTTCACTAAGTCTACTTTATAAGCAGACTCAACTACATTAAATATCCTATTTCAATAAATCCCCATATTGCCTGCCAATAATTTTCAACATTTCCTTTCCTCTAAGAGGGGGCTTTATATGGGATCATACACTGAAGATAAGTCCTGACCAAGACAAAGAGAAGGGGGACATTTCTGCTGTGGTCATAGTTTATACGCATGCTGCTGCTGCTGCTAAGTCGCTTCAGTCGTGTCCGACTCTGTGCGACCCCATAGACAGCAGCCCACCAGGCTCCCCTGTCCCTGGGATTCTCTAGGCAAGAACCATGGAGTGGGTTGCCATTTCCTTCTCCAATGCATGAAAGGGAAAAGTGAAAGTGAAGTCGCTGAGTCGTGTCCAACTCCTAGCAACCCTATGGACTGCAGCTGACCAGGCTCCTCTGTCCATGGGATTTGCCAGGCAAGAGTACTGGAGTGGGGGTGCCATCGCCTTCTCTAGTTTATATGCATAGTTTATTTAAAAATAAACTGAATTCCATTTCCAGCTGTCACTTGCAAAACTAAATGCAAAATGATCACATTCACCAAGGAGGGTTGAATGGATTAATATGACATCATAGACTGTCGTATATAACCATGCCCTGATATAAACATCAGTTCTAATATCACAAACATATACCACAGGCATGGCCAATGGCTCCTGCCACCTTGCCCCATACAGGGTTGTACATTTCAGAGTTTAACTTGTCCTACAACAAAAACATGAATTTTGAAAGTTTGGCAATTTGAGGTAGGAAGACACACCACTTACCTGTCTATGATGGCACACATGTCAATGCTGACATTCGCAAAACTTCCAGGCCTCCTTTGCGCCACTTCGGATAAATTTACGAGTTGATCATCCACTTGAATGAGCTGCATGCATCCTTGGAATGAAGGCTGAAGGACAGCGTGGCTTGAGTTATTCATCTGGTTCAGATAACCTGTGCGAGAGAAAAAAATGGGAGTGTTCAATTCTGTGTGCGGCATGCTTCACTAAAATTCCTCTGGGTGGTTTTCCCTGACCACAGCCATCACATCCAACTGCTGTGTTTTGTTGATTCTACTCATGTTGTATTCAATGGGGAAGAATGAATTCTTTTGAGAAAACGGTATTATTTCAGGGGAAGGTGTGAGGGTTGAACCTAGGTGAATGTTTGTCTCTGGGGTCTAGCATCCTTCGCATTTTCTCTTTTGACATCTTTTTCACCCTGTCAAATCTCTCTGTCCCTCTGTTCATTGCTATACTTCCTCATCTGACTCTGTCTTCAGAGATCAGGAGGTACAATTTTAGACCTTTCCCAGCTGTCCAACCATCTTTCTTTTATATCGTCAATATTTACTTCTATTTTCTTAATTTGTTAGAGGCCTGTTATTCAGATGTCAAGAAGTTAAAACTTACTGTTACCAACTAAGGTGGGCTTCTTTTATGAATTAATATCTAACTCAATCCAAGGAGATATTTGCATTACAAATAATTTCTCAATTTATAAAACCCAAAGAAACATAAGAAGATAAATTTAGGCATAAGGGTCAGTTACCCTGCTCTGAATATCCATCTCAGGTAAGGTACCTACTATGATATAGGGAGCAAAAGTGATAAGAAGTAAAACTAAAGTTTTAAAAAGATGAATAACAAGGCAAGAAGAGAAAATTTCTATGAGGATTAGAAACTATTGGTTCTATCATGGAGTAGAACATGCATACGCCAAGGCTGAGATTAGAAACTTTTTCAAAATCTTATTGCAAAGTAACTTTAAAATAGCATAAAAAATCAATTGCCTTATGCCTTTTCAATAGAAAAATTGTAATACATGTTATGTATAAAAAATCTGTGGAATAAAAAACCATATGGAATAAATCTTCTTGATCCCATTAAACATCTCCATAGTCCCCCAAAGCTACTTTTCATATTGTCCCCATACAAAATTCACCTACCAGAGCAAACTTAAATGATAGTATTTTTCTGCTTAAAAATCTCAAGTTACTGGCAATCTTTTCCATCTAATATTATATTTACAGCAAAAAAATAATAATTTATACAAAGTGGCTGGTATCAAATGAAGTGAAAGTCGCTAAGTCGTGTCCAGCTCTTTGAAACCCCGTGGACTATACAGTCAATGGAATTTTCCAGGCCAGAATACTGGAGTGAGTAGCCTTTCCCTTCTCCAAGGGATCTTCCCAACCCAGGGATCGAACCCAGGTATCCTGCATTTGCAGGCAGATTCTTTTCCAGCTGAGGCACTGTATAGTCCATGGGATCACAAAGAGTTGGGCACGACTGAGTGACTTTGGTATCAAGATGTGCCATTAATTGGATAAAAGGGAATTTTCAATAAAAACTTTTTCAGAAATTGCCCATTAAGTGATTTTTAAAATGTCCTTTTTTGTTCGACTAGTAACAGTGTTTTAAAGTAAAAGAAATCTCTCTTTAATAATGGGTTACATAATTAAAACCTAATGATAATCAATTGATTTCTCTTTAAGGGTTAATCACAGGAGTGTACACAATCATTTTCTATCAACACAGTACTAACTAAAAATAAGGCTACACTTAAGTAAATTTCTTGAGTTAAAAATAAATATCAGGCTCTATTTCAATGTCAAACATATGATATTCTTTTTTCTTCTTCTTCTTTCTTGTCTGAGTCACTTTTTTCCCCCATTTGCACTGACTTAATCCCCTCAGAAAATTGCTGATCTTAGCTAAGTTGTCTATTTAGACTAACTGTGTGCATACATATGATTTTCAATCTGTCTAATCAAGATAAAATTGAATGGGGTTTAATGTCTAAACTTAGCAGAGAAAAAACATCCAGCTGTAACTTTATTGACTATTCTTAACAAGATGATCACTTGATTCTGGTTTTTGAACCCTTGAAGTCTCTAAATATCCACACTCGCTTTGAAGTATTCCAAAATGGGTAGATGTATTGTGAGAACAAGATCTTCTCTGAAGCAAGGCAGCTGTGTAACACACAGATCACTATGGGATGGGTATGGTTAAGTTCATAAAACAAGACTTCATCAGTTACTCATCACAATGTTGTTTACTCCTGGTGAATTTTGGAGTTTGAAGTTATCAAGTCCTTTCGTTTTCCTACATGAGATACATTCTATGAGAAAATACTTGTAGTACAAACTTCTACATGTCCATTAAAATGTAGCCATGAAGACTTATTGCTCTTGAAGAGGTTATCAGTAATGGCTGAAAGAAAGGTGAGGAAACAGTGTTCTCAGAAATGGAAGAAAGCTGGATCCTTACTGTGTTGCAGTGGAACTTACTGTGGAAAGTTCAGCAACGCTGTGATAATATTGAAAGTAAATCACTGCACTTAATGAACTTTATCATTAGCTGAGGATATTTCTGTGTATAGTATTCTGGCACCTTCTTTCTGCTTATAGAGGAAAAGGAGAGGAAAACTGTCAAATATGAGGAAGCCAGGTCTTAATGGATCTGAACATAAAATATTTTCTTAAACTTCAGTCTCTCCAGATGTTGAACAATGCAAAACTTAAGAAATCTCTTCAAGGCAAATTTCAACCACCAGGAAAATGTGATCTAAAGATGATAATGAGGTGTGACTATAAAATCCATATTAAGACCTCCAACATATATTAGACAATGCTTCCAAGAACCATTCATTCAGACAAAAGAACCTCTATGTAGCTTAGTGGTGTGTCTTACCGAGCCCCTGATTTAAACAATGAAGATTCTAAAAATTATCTTCCTCAGCATATTAGCAGAAGCCCAATGTTAAAAAAGAAAAAAAAAAAAACTTATCTGTATGAAAGTGTAGATAAGGCTTTTGTTTAATGGAGTAAAGCTTAATTACATTTATAGGTATCCTACAAGTTTTTAAGAGACGTGTACTAGTAGAATATTGACCACTCCCTTATAGTTGGCAATGGCTTCAAGATGCTGTCTCTGATACTGGAAATTTGATACTCTAGCCCAATCCCCTCTCCTTGAAATGAAGGACAGCATATTATTTATTTTCTGTATTAGTTCCCTTTATGTCAAATATAATTTCAGTAAAAATCCTAATGCAATAGTATCTGTGATTCTTTCAATGAGTACCCTAAAGTTCAGGATTTAACATAGTAGATTAATAGCAGGGTTGTTTGGAGGAAAAAAAAAATGCATCTGGGATAGTGAGGTTCAGAAATGAATAGATATAAAATGGATAGAGGGTCAAACTCAATTAAAATTTGATAAATTATTATAAAAATTATATATAGTAAAAAAAGTCATTTGTTTCAGCTTAGAGCGTAAATTTACTACATCTATGGATTTGAAATAAAAAATGTAATGTTTCTATATTGGTTGTTGTTATTGGGTTCTATGATCTGACAATATGTTGTAATCCCCACGGTAAATTTTAACTGCGTCATTCTCAATTGCGTCTATCAGTGAGCTGGGCCATTACGTTACCTTACTGGTATGTCTGAAATTTCCATCTTAAGACTTAGCATATAAAACCTTTATACCTGATTTAAAGCTCAACATTTTGCTATTCTCATTGACAAAACAAACACGTGCATTTTCACAGTTTTAAAATTTTAACTCAGATATACATTAGTGAAAAATATGCTGATATTTGTTTTGACATTCAAATGCCTATTTAAGTTTTAAACTATAATGTTTACTTGATGGAACAAAAAAACAAATAACAGGCAACAGGTTGAATATTTTACATGTCTGGAAATACACACCTGCATGACGCTATACTTATTTTAAAGTAGGGATGTTTAGGAGGTTGAGAAAGGCTAGTGAAATGCTGTAAAGATGCTCAAAACCATTTAGTGTCTTCCTTTCAGTATAATCTTGTGCAAAATTTCTACTAATCTCTACTGTTTACCAAATCTTTCTAAATAATTCACCCTGGTGGAGGTTGGGGCCAAACAAGCAGTGTGTTAGAGTGAGCCAGGAGTGAGCCCAGTGGTGGCTAATGTCTGCAGCCAGCCAAACACACACCCACCTGGCATGGCCAGGAGACTGACTGCAATACAGACTGATGGAGCGAACAAATAAATATATTGAAGAGAGTGGGAGCCAGGTTCACACTGGCAGGAAAGGAGGGTACAAATGAAAATTGGGAGATCTTGAGTGGGTCCTATGGGTTTAGATTGGAATTTATAGTGTGCACTTGTGGTTTTCAGTATATACAGATAGATATAGAAATAAATCTAGATGGAACTGTGTATATGGTCGACATAGAGGCGGTTCCTACCATCCACTGAAGATGATCCGCAGAAGGATTACACCCAGAAGCAATCAGTGTCTTCTTTGTTAGTGCTCTAATTAAATGCTAAAAGATGTCCATTCTTAACCTCCTCAAAAAAATCTGAATCACACTGATATATGCTGGAAACTAATACAACTATAATTTTTTTTTAAAAAAGCTGTCTATTCTTGCTCACTATGCTTCAGCCATCCCATTCTCTTGTCTGTGCTTCAGGAAAACCAAGCCCGTTCTACCTGGAATTTTCTTCCTCTTTGCATTTTTCATGGCTGACTTATGATTCAGGTCAGTTCAAATATCCCCTTCTGAGAGGTGACCACTTCAAAAACCATGGTACTTAAAATTATTCTATCCATTTTCTCATTCAAGTTCCTCAGCAACTTATTTCTTGTCATAGAATCTGTCACAATTTGTATTTATCTGGACTGGTTTGTTTACTTACGTGTGTGTGGTTCTGAATGTATCTTTTTCCTCTTTAGTGTAATAGTTTCATGACATCAATTGTACTGTCTTATTTCTCTATGAATTAAAAAAGTATTTGTTGAGAAAACCCCACATATGATAAAAATTACCAACCTACTTATATTAAAACAAGCTATGGTATACATAGCTTGTATACATCATGAGAAAGAGTACATCATGAGAAACGCTGAACTGGAAGACACACAAGGTGGAATCAAGATTGCCGGGAGAAATATCAATAACCTCAGATATGCAGATGACACCACCCTTATGGCAGAAAGTGAACAGGAACTAAAAAGCCTCTTGATGAAAGTGAAAGTGGAGAGTGAAAAAGTTGGCTTAAAGCTCAAGATTCAGAAAACGAAGATCATGGCATCTGGTCCCATCACTTCATGGGAAATAGATGGGGAAACAGTGGAAACAGTGTCAGGCTTTATTTTTTTTGGGCTCCAAAATCACTGCAGATGATGACTGCAGCCATGAAATTAAAAGACCCTTACTCCTTGGAAGAAAACTTATGACCAACCTAGATAGTATATTCAAAAGCAGAGACAACACTTTGCCGACTAAGGTCCGTCTAGTCAAGGATATGGTTTTTCCTGTGGTCATGTATGGATGTGAGAGTTGGACTGTGAAGAAGGCTGAGTGCCGAAGAATTGATGCTTTTGAACTGTGGTGTTGGAGAAGACTCTTGAGGGTCCGTTGGACTGTAAGGAGATCCAACCAGTCCATTCTGAAGGAGATCAGCCCTGGGATTTCTTTGGAAGGAATGATGCTAAAGCTGAAACTCCAGTACTTTGGCCACCTCATGCGAAGAGTTGACTCATTGGGAAAGACTGATGCTGGGAGGGATTGGGGGCAGGAGGAGAAGGGGACGACAGAGGATGAGACAGCTGGATGGCATCATGGACTCGATGGACGTGAGTCTGAGTGAACTCCGGGAGTTGGTGATGGACAGGGAGGCCTTGTGTGCTGCGATTCCTGGGGTCGCAAAGAGTCAGACACGGCTGAGCGACTGAACTGTACTGAACTGATGGTATACATGGGAGATGATCAAGATGCAAAGTGTCTTGATCACTTTGTATCCCAAGATACAAAGTATTTGGAAATAAATTATTTTTCAACAGATTGAAGCTCCACTTTATAACATAATATAATCTCCATTTTAAGACTTTGATGGATCCTTCTATACTTGTTAGGTGAATGATCAAGTGAGTGAATATGTTCGAATTTTTATCCTGGAATGAGGTGATATCTAACCTTGCATCTTCACTTCCTTCAAGACTCTATTTCAGTCACTTTATCAGAGAGGCCTTCTCTGATCACCAGTTAGAGAATATTCTCCCATCCCTTTGACACTCTATCCCCTTATCTGATTCATTTTTTCATAACTCACCACCACATTGCATACCATATGTTTGCTTATTGTTTTCACTCTTCGTTCTGGGATATAAACTCCTAGATCTCTTACATAATAGAGGCTCGACTATTGTCTATTGAATGAACAAAAAATCATTGAAGAATTTTGAGCATGGAAATAATTTGTTTTATGTTATTTTTCTCCTGGTGAAGATAGGAATAAGCTTATCTTATCAGAATAAGCTGGCAGAGGGAAACTGGAGGTGAGGGTTGCTTTACAAGAGAATCATTGGACAAATTCCAATGTCTTTATCTAAAGTATGTCAATAAAGCTGATGTAGAGGGGATGGGTGAAAAATATTTCATAGGAAGATATGACAGAACTGACTGATCTCCTGGATATGAGCACTGCACAGAGAAAGGTGTCTAGACTGGCAGATTTCTGGGTGAGCAGCTAGATGGATGCTTTTGCCTTCATGAAAAAGAAGATGCAGGAAAAGCATCTGGTCTTTAAGGAGTGGGATGAAAGGGGAGGAGAAATGGTGGGTGGTTCTGATGAGTTCAAAGCTAGCCTTTTCAAGTCTGAAGTATCACTATGATATCAAAGATAAAATATTCAATCCAGAGGTTGATATTAATATCCAGACATCGGGAGAGGGGTCAGAATTTGGAAGTGATTTTTTTCAGTCACTATGTAATGAAGGTGGAAGAGACTGCATAAAGAAATTGTATAGTGTGCTAAGCAAAGAAATTCAAGGCTGGAACTCAAAAAATCATCTACATGTCATGGGGAGAAGCAAGAAAACAAACTAGTGAAGAAAACCAAGAAAGAAAGAGGCAAGAGAAAACCCAAGGAGTGGTATCCAGGAAGTGAAGGAATGTGTAACAATATCAAAGATCACAGAATCCAAATTACAAAAGGCGGGGCTTGACTTAGGTTTACCATTTAGATCAATGGGAAACTGGAGAAATGAGTATGGATCACAAATTGCATTGTTTAAAGAGAACACTATTACTCATACTATGTATGAAGTAGATACCTAATGAGAACATACTGTATAGAACAGGCAACTCAGCTTAAGGCCCCATGGTGACCAGAATGGATACATGTATATGTATAGCTGATTCATTTTGCTGTACAGTAAAAATGAACACAACATTGTAAAGCAACTATACTCCAATAAAAATTAATTTTAAAATTAATAAAAAGATAGAACACAACATATGGGAGAGCAAAAAGCACAGCGATCCTAGCATCCCATTATAAAACAGTGGCACACGAGTGAAAGGCTAACATCTTTGGAGGTAATTTTTATGAGTTAATTTTAATTATATAAATTATTTAATACAGTCTGTTGCCTTTTTAAAATTTAGTGTGTCATTTATATTTATTGCTTTATGTTTATCTACTGTTTATTTATAATAAATGAATAGTAGATATAATATTAAGAATTTTGTCTCTATCAATTTTTTCCCCTTGAGCAAATTAACTAAGTGCTCTCTTTCTTTTTTCTTTATCTATAAAATAGGAAAATGTCTAATGCTCTAGCACAGGAGGTTAAGAATTAGTAAGAACATAACTACAAAGAAAGTGCTTAAAAAATGCCCGTGTATATGTGTGTGTGTGTGTGTGTGTGTATCCAAGGAATCTTCCCAACCCAGTGATCGAACCTGCATCTCCTGCATTGCAGGCAGATTTTTTATCATCTGACCCACCAGGGAAGCCATAACTTGATTAGGAGCCTTTATTTGATAAAATGAATTAGCAAGATTTTAAAATAATTTCTAAGGTCTTTCTTTCTCTCTAATATTCTGGTTTTCCAAGTGCAAAGTGTATTTATAGTGATGTATAAAATATGGTGTCATATATTATGAAAATAAAATTTTAATTATTTTAAAAATAGTATGCATTAGTTTGATTTTCTGTAATTAAAATTAATTTCATAAAATTTATTATGAAATTACAAGTAGATTAATTTAAAATATGTATATATTAGAATATTAAAACTATACAAACATTAGTATCAATATATTAAAAAACACTTTATCAAAACTTTATTGGCTCAGAAGGATCAAAATTTTTCAAATAAAATTATCTATGAGTCTCTCCTCCTATTTTCATATAATACTTATAACAAATATAAAATGTATTTATACCAAATTAGCTTAAATTTAGAAGATAGAGGACATATTTCAGAGTGTGTTTTAATAATCATGAAGAAAATTACAAGAACATAGGAAAACAACAGGAAATCAGAGAAACACACTAGCTATCTGGACAAACTGGGATAGTTAGCAATTTGCAAATCAAATTGTACAATATGATTTAAAAAGCCATTTCTGCCCTGGGGCCACCATAAAAAGAAGAGCAGAATTACCAAACTGAATAATTTAACTCATGCCTTTTTAATATTTATTTAATTTATTTATTTGGCTGTTCTGGAGCTTCATTGCAGCCTGTGAACTCTTAGTTGCAGCATGTGGGATCCAGTTTCCTGACCTGGGATGGACCCCAGGCCACCTGCAGTAGGAGCATGGAGTCTCAGTCACTGGGCCACCAGGGAAACCCCTATGCCATTTTGTAAATGTTAAGTGATCTTTTAAAAAACATAGCTGTGTATTCATATATAGAGAGTGCAAAATGCAAAACAAAAGACTTTATAGTTGATAACTTTAATTCTATATGACCATACTGTTAGTGTATGTAACATATAAAATAGACAAGAACATTCATATATTCACAAAATAAAATAATATTGCCTTCTTGATTCTTCTGTGCAAGTTGTTTGGTGATGTCTATGGAATTATACAATATTTTGAAAATATGATCTAAGTGGTCAGGCATATGGGCTTCAGAACAGCAGAACTGGTTGCTGACCCAATCCTGCATGTATTCAGTTACACAGTTATGCCTTGAGCAGGTCACTTGCCTTTTGCTTAATGTATTTTTTAAAATTAAATTGTGTATATTTAGGGTGTACAACATTGTGTTTTAATATACATGTACATAGTTTAGTAAAATAATCCTGAGAAATCTGTATGCAGGTCAAGAAGCAACACCTAGAATGGGACATGGAATAACAGACTGGTTCCAAATTGAGAAAGGAGTATGTTAAGGCTGTATATTGTCACCCTCATTATTTAACTTATACACAGAGTACATCGTGCAAAATGCCAGGCTGGAGGAAGCACAAGCTGGAATCAAGATTGCTGGGAGAAATATCAATAACCTCAGATATGCAGATGGCACCACTCTTATGGCAGAAAGTGAAGAGGAACTCAAAAGCCTCTTGATGAAAGTGAAAGAAGAGAGTGACAATGAAAGTGAAAGAAGAGAGTAAAAGGGCTGGCTTAAAGCTCAACATTCAGAAAACTAAGATTATGGCTTCCAGTCCCATCAGTTCATGGCAAATAGATGGGGAAACAATGGAAACAGTGACATAATTTATTTCCTTGGGTTCCAAATCACTGCAGAAGGTGACTGCAGCCATGAAATTAAAAGACGGTTGGTTCTTGGAAGAAAAGCTATGACCAACCTAGACAGCAGATTAAAAAGCAGAGACATTACTTTGCCAACAAACGTCTGTCTAGTCAAAGCCATGGTTTTTCTAGTAGTCATGTATGGATGTGAGAGTTGGACTATAAAGAAAACTGAGCCCCGAAAAATCGATGCTTTTGAACTGTGGTGTTGGAGAAGACTCTTGAGAGTCCTTTGGGCTGCAAGGAGATAAACCAGTTAATTCTGAAGGAAATCAGTCCTGAATATTCATTGGAAAGACTAATGTTGAAGCTGAAACTCCAATACTTTGGCTACCTGATGTAAGAACTGACTCACTGGAAAAGACCCTGATGCTGGGAAAGATTGAAGATAGGAGGAGAAGGAGACGACAGAGAATGAGATGATTGGATGGCATCACTGACTCAATGGACGTGAGTTTGAGCAAGCTCAGGAAGTTGGTGATGGACAGGGAAGCCGGGCATGCTGCAGTCCATGGTGTTGCAAATAGTCGGACACGACTGAGCAACTGAACTGAACTGAATTGCAACTCTCCCAGTTTCATTAGGAGCCTATTAACTGTACGGCTTTGATTAAGAAACATGGCAGTTTCTCACATTCAAAAACATTTTAATATTTGAGAGACTTGTTTTATTTGCTAAAGAAAATTAGAATTAGATTCTCCTCATTCTTATTAAATGGTCCTATTTTGAAGGGAGAAGACTGTTTTTGCTTATTAGTATTTTTGCCCAGGGAAAAGGAAAATAGGAATATAAATTAGAGTCACAACTATCCACGTTACAATAATATGTATAGTCCAACATACTAAGGAATCAAATATAATTTCTACTTGGCTTTGGCATGCTACTAATATGACTATATTTAATGTTCTGGAATTTAACGGTTCATACAAAACCAGATTGTAAAGATTTATTTCAGAAGTTACTTTGAAATTGGATAGGCAGGAAGTGCTTCATTTGTAAGACTAGCTCTTGCCTTTGTCAACCTGAAAACATTTTTCAGCCTCTTCTGGCTTTGGTGCTTAGAAGGGTGCTTGGCTGAAAATAGGAGTCCGTAACCCATCCTTTTCCTCCCTCTTCCCTTCTGCTTTGTTGTCATGATTGTTGCTGATAATGACGATGTTATTACTTGTGATGTGATTGAGACTTCAACCTTCTGTATTCTGTACAATAATGATGCTTTTCTTCAGTTGTGAGAATGTTTCCATGTTCATCAATGAAGTCTGACATTAGAGTCTTAAGGTAAAATACTTTTCAGAAGCTTCAAATTTCACTAATTCAGTACTCTCTAAAAGTGATAATTTTCCCCAAAATGCTGACACTATCTATTATAAGTTACATAAAAAGAAAGACTTGTTCCATATAACTTCATTTGTAAAATTTTTACCACATCTCAATGTTTTTTATCATAACAGAAACTCTCTGCTATGAGATAATTTATTTAATAACATTTAACACTTAAGAATAACTTATTATAGAATATTTAGGAAAGAGATAAAAGTAAATAATCTCCAGATAATTCCATTTTCTATGATATGGTAATGTGAGGAGCCTGAAGCTTTTTCAGTTCAAAACACATAGAAATGCCAGATGAAATGTAACACACATCCTTTTAAATTATATTTTTATATATCCAATAAGGTAGGAGAAGCTTTGGGTGGTGGTGGTGGGGGGGGGGGGGTTTCAAATACCTTTCAGAAGGTATTTGCTAATCTTTGTAATACAAAGGTTTAGATTTTAAAGGCCAAGCAGAATTAGAAATCAAGTGTTGGACTTGTGTAAGGAATAACAACACCCCTCCCCTTGCCAGAGACACTAGAACATAAAGCCTAAAAATGCTAAAATCTCAGCTGAAACAGATATTGGAGAAAAATTCACTAGTCAGCAAAGAAATGTGACAAGGAAATTTGTCTCTCTTCTACTGACCTACAGAAAAGATACTACTTTCTGAGAATTCATAAGCCACAGGTTTGCTCAACAAAATTGCTTTCAAATTTACAATGGCGAGACGGTATAACCCCCAAGCCAAGAAATTAAAATACAAGAAGTAGTTCTCAACTGTTATATTTTGAAGGAAGCATAAATTCTCTCAGGATTGACCCTGGAACCACAGGATTCCTGAAGATAAAAGCCAGAGCAATTTAAATACATAATCTATGCACATTAGCATAAAATATTTGAGAAGATGCATACTGAAAATGATTCAAAAGAAACACCACAGAGAAAAATTTGACCGCTATGGATTTCAGATAACTTTTAGGATTGACAATATGGTAAAGTACTCAAAAATCACTTAAAAAAATAAAAGGTGGAACAAAATATATAAGAAAGTAATGAGTTAGTATCAAATAGAACCTGTCATATTTGATAAATAAATACTTCCTCCAAGAATAAAAATTCATTACTGAAATTAAAAACTTCATCAGTTACGTTAGGCAGATGAGACAAAACTATAGTGTGTATTTGTGAATTGAAAGACTGAACAGCTAGTGTAGAAGAAAAAGTGATTAAAAATATTAAATATAAATATTAACATGTGGAGGATGAAATGAGGTCTAACATTTTATTAACATTTCAGAAGGAGAGAAAAGAGAGAATTATGGAGAAAGAATTCAAAGACAGAATGTCTAAGGGTTTTCCAGAACTGACTAAAACTTTAGACTCAGGGAGGACTATAATTCCCAAACAAAATATTTTTAAGAAATCAGTCTTTATAATGGACATCTAGTGTCACTTTGTCGACAAAGTGATGTCTCTGCCTTTTAACATACTGTCTGGCTTTGTCATGGTTTTCCCTCCAAGGATCAAGTACTTTTTTAATTTCATGAATTAAGATGTGACAAAGAAGGGATAGACTGATGGATCTTATGGGAAAATAGAAGCAAATTCAATTATTATTAATAAAATGACAGTTTATGCAATCAGAAAAAAAAAATCAGTCTTACACAGAAAAACGTAAGAGCAAATCACCAAGAAGCATACAAACAGCAAAAGAGAAGAGAGATGACTCCTAAGGAACAATGTGAAAGCAGACAGGAAAGCTTATTAACAAGGAGGAAAAAAGGTAGAATGCAGTAGAATAAGATATTGAAAATGTCTAAAGAAAATAAAATTCAAATCTAGAATTGCACATCAAGCTAAACTATCACACAAGAAAGAAAGAAATTAAGACATTTTCACAGCAACAAAATCGAAGCAGGTTACCAACATTAAAACTAAAGAATGTGTGTTGAAGGGAACACACATCCAGAAAGAGGAGAACAGGAAGGCACAGCAAGAGAAAAAGCTGACAAACAAGACAAAACCTGAAAATACAATAATGACATAAACATAAAATGATAATAATGATACTATTGAAGTTCAAAAAGAGGGAGAACTAGGTTGTAAGAGCAAAGGAGAATACAGGATGGAAGGAGATAATCACATTTATGTTAAACCAAGTGTCATGGACTGAATTGTATTCCCTTCCCCCAATTTATATGTTAAAGCCCCAACCTCCGATGCAACTGTTTTTGGAGATGGGGCCTTTAGGAGGTAATTACGGTTAAATGAGGTCATGAGAGTGGGCCCCAGTCCCATAGGACTGGTGTCCTCATGAGAAGTGCGGCAGACCCAGAGTTCTCTCTCTCCCATGTGCCCAGAGGAAAAGCCGTGTGAGGATGTGGTAAGAAGTCAGCCATCTGCAAGCTGTGAAGACAGTCCTCAGTAGAAGCCAACCTTGTCACCCTGATCTTGGACTTCCAGCCTCCAGGACTAGGAGAAAATAAAATTTTTGTTGCTTAAGCCACCCAGCATGTGGTATCCTATTATGGCAGCCCAAGTAATATCATGTTTCTTTCATAGCTCAGGAGAAAGATCAAAATGTTAAGTTCCTTTTGACTTTTTTAAATAGTCACTTAAAATTATAAAGATAATCCCTAAAATAGGAAATACTAAATACATATATATGTATAAACATTGCATTTAGTGGTGGGGAGATAAATATTTTAAAAAAATACTGATGCAGCCAAAGGAAGGAAGAATGAGAGAAAAAACAGAACATAGAAAAAGTAGGACCAAAAGCAAAAGAAGATAGTAGAAATATACCCAAGTATAGCAATAACAAAAATAGATTTTTATAACACTGAACTGCATATTGAAAAGACAGATGTACCATTGGATTTTTTTTAATCAAACAATAAACTACGACTAAGAAGCATATCAGAAACAAAGGAGCCAAGAAAAGTTGAGAGTAAAGGAAATGAAAATGATAAGCGAGGTGAATACACGTTTAAAAAACCTGGTGTGTCTCTGATGATATTAGTACAGCAACCTTAGTGATATAATCCAAAAACATTGATACCTTGTATAATATTGGTATTGGTATCAATATGTGAAGTGACGTAGGCTCCAGAGTGAGTGTCTGAGCTTGATATTGTTTATGCTAGTTTGCCCAATTTATGTTTCACTAAATTACTTAAAAACTTTTGCCTCACAGTTTTTCCTCTCTAAAAGAGAGAAAATAATAGTATCTACTTTATAGTATCATTTTGAGAATGGATTGAACACACACAAATTATGAACTGAATGCATGTACATTTTTCCCTTGGTGGTTCAGTCAGTAAAGAATCCACCAGCAATGCAGCAGACCCAGGTTCAACCCGTGAATCAGGAAGATCTCATAGAGAATGGAATGACTACCCACGCCAGTATTCTTGCTTGGGAAAATCTCATGGACAGAGGAGCCTGGTGGGCTACTATAGTCAATGGGGTTGCAAAGAATTGGACATGAATGAGTGAATAAAACTGACATATGAATAAAAACTGACATATAGTAATACACACTGTTTCTGAGGAGGATAAAAAGGGATAAAGTGTATTTTAAAAGAAAAACAAAACCAAATGAAGGAAAAGGCACCATGAGGGATAAAAAAGCTTAATATATAATGGCAAAGGAAAAACTCACTACAAGACAAACTGAAAGTTGCTCAGCCATGTCCGACTCTTTGCGACCCCATGGACTATATAGTCCAGACCAGAATCCTCCAGACCAGAATACTGGGGGGCATAGCCTTTCCCTTTTCCAAGGGATTTTCCCAACCCAGGGATCAAACCCAGGTCTCCTGCATTGCAGGCTGATTCTTAACCAGCTGAGCCACCAGGGAGGCTCAAGAATACTAGGGTGGGTAGCCTATCCCTTCTCCAGGGGATCTTCCCAAACCAGGAATTGAACCAGGGTCTCCTGCATTGCAGGTGGATTCTTTACCAGTTGAGCTACCAGGAAAGCCCAAAACTCACTAGAAAGTTATAAACATTCTAAATATGTGTGCATCTAGTATTCAAATAGATAAACTAATTTTCAAAAAATGCAAGCACCACTCCCTCTAGAAAACCTTCCCAGATGATGCTCCTTACCCCAAACTCTAGGTCCCTTTCCTCAGTGCTTCAGGAGCATACAGTGCATAAATTATATTATAGCCCTCTATCACATTAATTATAATTCTTTTTTTTTCTTTTCTCAGTTCTCTCCTACCAAGTGCCTTAAGCTCCCTGGACTGCCTTCTTTGTTTTTAGTGCTAACTTACAAACATAATACAAGCATCCAAAATATGCACCCTTGACAAATTGTAAAGAAATGGTTTTAAAAAAGTTTAACAGACATAAATTTCATTTTCATAAAAGACTGAACTTTCTCAGCCTATGTAGGAAATCTCCACACATTACTGTAAGTCTTCCCACCCTCCCATCTAATCCTCAACTTGGTAATATGCAGATTGTCATACATATATACATTTCTGTGAAAGATGGGGGAGATGTCAACAAAGTTTTAAAAGATAATGAAGTAGGGACTTTCCTCGTGGCCCAGTGGTTAAGACTTTATCTTCCAATGCAGGGGGATGCAGGTTCAATCCCTGGTTGTGGAGCAAAAATCCCACACACCTTGCAGCCCAAAAACCAAAACATAAAACAGAAGCAACATCATAACAAGTTCAATATAGACTTCAAAAATGGTCCAAATTTGTTAAAAAAAAAAAAATGAGAATGAAGTAGATGAGGAGTGAAAAAAGAGATGCTGAAGAGAAAACGACGGAAAAATCTATGGAAAAAAATACCCAAGAGAAGTGAGCCAGGCTGCAGGGCTGAACCTCAGACAGGCTCAACCTCTGGAGATGCAAGGAGTCATGAAAGACAGCAAAAGCAGATGCTATCTCACCCTCTATCCCCACCTCCCCTAAAAGACTCCCCGTGAAAGCCCACACTGAGAATCCCAGTTGGATTCCACCGTTGGTGGAGAAGCGTGTGTGCTCTTGCGAGAGTGAGACTGGAAGGGTAACTAGAGACACTGCAATCTGGACAGTGGATTTCCCAGGTCCCTTCCCTTTCTGTCCTTCCACACACAACCAGAAACTATCAGATCCTCCCAAGGAGGAAGCAGGCTCATAAAAAGATTTTGGGGTACAGATTGTGGGCCAATCCACTGTCCCTGATCATGTGATAAATCCGAGAGCCAATAAACTTCACTTGGAGACAAATTCCTCTTCAAGGCACTTTGTTGTTTACTATGCACAGGCACTGGAAATGCATATTACAAACCACATACAGATAAACAATTCACAGACCTTGCTTCAAATTATTAAAAAAAATTTTTTAAACAACACTGATTTCAAATAAATGCATTGGTTAAATTGTAGTTGAGGGAAATATAAGTGTCTGTAGAGACCTATATATATATATGTATATTTTTTTTTTCTGGTAACAATGCAAAAATATAAAATGTTACACATAAAAAGCAGACATTCTGCCATTTAACTAAATACCTAAAAAGGGACAAATTCCTTCAAAGAAGACTATAACACTGGCAGTTTTTCACCTTCCTAGTCATATTTTGGGGAAAACAGGGATAAAGCCTGTTCCTTTATGAGTAAGGAGAAAAATGATAAAATGTGAATCACAGTCTAAAGGTTTTCAGTGCTCAATGCAGGTCTACTGGAATATCTGAGATTCATCTCTGTGGAAAGAGTTTTATTGTCAGTATGGTTTTCCATTATTTAGAGTAAACTCCTACCACCTGCTAGAAAGACACACAACAAATGGGTTTGCAGACTATGTTTGCTCTCTTCTGATGAATGAATCTGTCCCACGTCTGCTTTTTGGAAGCATAAGTAAAATATTGACAGTTTACATTTTTTAAATGTTTATTCTGTCTCCAATGTATATTTTCTTTTGTTTATAAAACTGTGCCAAAGAAAATATAATTCTTCAGGCAGCCAAAAGTGTGAAAAAATAAACAGGCTTGGGTACAGCAAACTAAAACGTTCCTACCCTATTGCTCTGTGATTAACACTCATTGCTCTCCAGTACAGGACCGGAATCTACACTTAATATAAAGATTGATAAGTTCAAGGAAAGTTTCTGGAAATAGTATGTTCTACTTACTGCTCATTTCTAGAAACAGTTCAAGGGAATGATACGTTTATCAAATCCAGGTCTCCTGTATAAAGTAACATTTACTCTCAAATAATATTTCAATGCTCTAACAATGAATTGTAAGATAATAAGACACATCCTCTTTCCTATGGTTTTAATCTGTCAAAATAATAAACTAGTAAAAAATACATTTTTAATAAAATTTTAATAAGACTAATAAAAAATCCTATGTTTGCAGTAAAGAATATGAAAATATTATTTAAAATTTTTCAGGGTATAGTTATATTTGTACCACCTATCTTACATTGTAGTTAAATAAAAGGTTTAATATAATGATTTTTCTTGGTTGAAAAAAAAACTAATAAGATAGATATTGTGATAATATGTACATCACAGGAAATATGAGCAACTTGCAGAAAGGCCATTCAGAATGCTGAAAAAAATGGGATCCTAGGGGGACTTCCCTGGCGATCCAGTGGTCAAGACTCCACGCTTCCACTACAGGTGGTCCAGATTTGATACCCGGTAGGGAAACTAAGATCTTGTATGCTGTGCAGCCAAAGTGGGGAAAAAATGGTATCCTGTGTTAAAAACAGTTAGGACATCCTTAATCTTTTCTCAGTGAGTCCTCTCCTATCAATTAGAGTGGAATATTGTGGGAAATCCAACCAGTCCATTCTGAAGGAGATCAGCCCTGGGATTTCTTTGGAAGGAATGATGCTGAAGCTGAAACTCCAGGACTTTGCCACCTCATGCGAAGAGTTGACTCATTGGAAAAGACTCTGATGCTGGGAGGGATTGGGGGCAGGAGGAGAAGGGGACGACCGAGGATGAGATGGCTGGATGGCATCCCTGACTCGATGGACGTGAATCTGAGTGAACTCCGGGAGTTGGTGATGGACAGGGAGGCCTGGTGTGCTGCGATTCAAGGGGTCGCAAAGAGTTGGACATGACTGAGCGACTGAACTGAACTGATTGTGACTGAATATATTAATGTATATAAGGTAGAATGTGAACTGATGGACGCTTTGTCAGCAAAGCAAGTGTAGAAGCAAAGACAGCCACAGAGGAAGTGAGGCCATGGTTCAGTCAAGTGGCGCCTATACAGAGGGAGCTTTGCCAAGGAGTTTGAATATCGGATTTGCACTGGCTGAGTCTAGGCTAATGCTCTCAAGTGTTCCGACGCCATTTGCATTGTGGAGATGCATGCAGCAGGCTTTCTAACTTGATCCCATTAAAAAAAATAAATCACATAACTGGCTGAAACTTTCTTCCTATTAACTTTCAGGAAGGAGAAAGTCTTGGCATTAATCCTATCACTCAAAACAAAGCTGGAGGTGCAGAGTAATTGTCAAACGTATAAGAAATAGGATTGAGTAAAATTACTTAACTAAATTACAGAAGATTGATTTGTTTCTCTTGACTTCTGATAAGAGTGAGGGAAAAAAGTTTCTAGGATACAATTCAGGAAGGAACAACTGAGTATAACCATTTAAAGTGAGGAAAATTCTGATACAAGCCAAACAAAAGTAAGATGAAATGTTGCCAAACGAAAAAGCTGAAAGGGACGTGAAAATATAGCCAGGACAGCCAGTGTCTGTTCTTAAATGGTTTCTCAAAGCACATTCATCATCATACAGGTTTTACGTAGAGCCTGGTGAACTGTTTCCACTCATAGGTTCAGAAGATCCGCTGCGTCGGCATCCCCAAATCAGATTTATCTTTCAGGGGAAAGAGCACACCAGCTAAGGTTAGCAGAATGTTTGTTTATTAATATGTTAAAATGAGAATTGTAACTATGACAGTGGGTGTAGCTTTCTTTCTCTGGGCAGGGAAGCTGTTTCAAATGCTTCAGTCTATCTCTGGCTGTGTGTGGGGAAATACTCAAGATGGGATGCTATATCTGCTCTCAAAGTTGCTGCAGTAATAACGGAATTTGCCATGCACTGAAAGCTTTGCTAAGGAATGCAGTTTAGAGACAGGGTTCCTCTCCACACAGCACAATATATCACACCCATCCCTCAAAAATAAAGACACACACATAGGTATACATATATATATGATTATAATATATATTTGGGCTTCCCTGGTAACTCAAACTGTAAAGGATCCGCCTGCAAAGCAAGAGATGCAGGTTAGATCTCTGGGTAGGGAAGATCCCCTGGAGAAGGAAATGGAAACCCACTCCAGTATTCTTGCCTAAGAAATCCCATGGACAGAGGAGCCTGGTGGGTTATAGTCCATGCCTACATGCGTGCTGAGTTGCCTTAGTCATATCCAACTCTTTGCAACCCTAGGGACTGGTAGCCCAGCAGGCTCCTCTGTCCATGGGGATTCTCTAGGCAAGAATACTGGAGTGGGTTGCATGCTCTCCTCCAGGGGATCTTCCCTACCCAGAGATCAAACCTTTGTTTCTTGTCTCCAGCATCAGTAGGCAAGTTCTTTACCACTAGCGCCACCTAGGAAGCCCGGGTTACAGTTCATGGGGTCGCAAAGGATCAAAGTGTCAGAAATGACTGAGCCCTAACAGTTTCTTTCACTTTCATAATAATAAATATTACTAAAATATGTAACAAAATACACACATTCACGCATACACACACACAGTACACACACATGAATAAGTAAGCCTGGAGTGGCTGCTGGAGCAAACAAACTAGCCCTGAATTTCCCTTCATATTGAGTGAACCATACTTGGGTTTAACAGTGAAAAGATTCAAACATAGAGAATAGACTTATGGTTGCCAACAGGAAGGGATTGGGGGGAGGGAAGAGTGGGAGGTTGGGATTAGAAGATGTAAACTATTAGAGAGAATCAATAAGCAACAAGGTCCTACTGTAGAGCACAGAGAAGTATATTCAATACCCTGTGATAAACCATAACAGAAAATAATTTTAAAAAGAATGTGTATATATATATATATATCTGAATTACTTTGCTATATAAATTAACACATTGTAAATAAACTTTACTTCAATAAAAATAAAAAATATAATACTCTCATATAAATTTAAAAAATAGTGAAGTGATTAACTTGATCAAAATAATTACTTTAACCATGCCATGATCAAATATTTTGTACTAAATATGGTCTGTTAATGTAATAATTGTTAATAACATATTACTGATTGGTGAACTTTCCTAGTGGCTCATATGGTGGCTCATTCCAGAAAGAGGGGAGACCTGGGTTGAACCCCTGGGTTGGGAAGATCCCTTGGAGAAGGGAATAGCTACCCACTCCAGTATTCTTTCCTGGAGAATTCCATGGACAGAGGATCCTGGCAGACTACAGTCCATTGCATGACTGAGTGACTTTCACTGAGTGGTGAAAACAATGTCCATTAAGATTTTTGTCTGAAAATATCTGAGAGAATACAACCATTCTTCAATTTTACCAAGAACATTCTTTAAGCCCATGGTCACTGTTCGGTGAATCTAGGAGAATTTTGTAATCAACAGCCTCTGCAATCTACTTAAGACTCAATTCAGTCAAGAGAAAAAGCATATGAGAGTGGAAAAGTAAGTTGTTAGGCAAAAATGTCAATTTTCATGAATTTCAAAGCACATAAATTTAAAGGTCTCCTCCTGCAAAGTCAAAGCAAAGGCTAAGAGTTAAAGTCAATGTAATAATACTTTTTTATTATTCACTGGGCTATGCATTGTACATAAAATGAAGAAAAGTCAATAGCAGTACATAAAATAAACAAGTCTGAAAGGTGAGCTATAGTTTCTTGGGAAATTAAATGGTGTCTGTACTAGATTATCATCCTCATAAATTTGTAGCAGTTAAATCACACCACAAATGAGATATACCAATGTAGACCACACAAGTCACTGCATAGCCACATAATATATATAATTCCAGATTAAAAAATATTGATATCTTAACACATGTCCACATTTAAGTAAAAGGCGTCTGGACTGAATTAAATCCCCTTTGTGATGCTTAGTCCACAGTGTTAAAGTTAAAAACATCCTAGGATATTTTTACCTACCCATTCACTGATAATCAATTGTAGCATATACACTGTAGCTATATCTCTTTAAAATTGGGATAGATAAGGTCAAAATGAAAAAGTCATAAACAGCATTTATTAAACAATGTCCCCAGGCAAAGACTAAAGTCACAACTGGTAACAAGTAAGAAAGGTCAAGTTTTGGGATAATGAATAAAGAGTTTGATATGCTCAGCTTGAAGGGCCTCTGGGATGTTCAGAAGATAGTCAATTAGAAGCTGGAAATAAAGAGCTGCAAAAAGGAGACAGGAGGAATAAATGAGATCAATCATAGCTTTATAATCATTGATTATAAAGTATCAAAAGTCTCTCGTGTTCTTTTCTCTTGCATAGACTAAAGTTCAGAGGTTCTAACCCAATCAAGTGATTGTGCAGAACCTAACTGCAGTAAAGAGTTCCTTCCTTTGTTCCACATCTGTGCCCTCCAGGAGTCTGGTATTTTAATGTATTGATGTACAGTTTAATAACTGCATCTCCATCTACAGTGATCCTCTTGAGGGAGGTAACTGTGACCTATCCATTTGGACATCTTATGCATAATAGGTGTTTATTGCTCAGTTGATCAGTCATGTCTGACTCTTTGTGAACCCATGGACTGTAGCCCCCCAGGCTCTTCTGTCCATGGAACTTTCCAGGCAAGAATACTGGAGTGGCTTGCCATTGCCTGATTCAGGGAATCTTCCTGACCCAGGGATCAAACCCATGTCTCTTTTGTCTCCTGCATTGGTGGACAGATTCTTTACCACTAGTGCCACCTGGGAAGCCAAGGTGTTTATTAATTGTTTTTAATTAGGTTGATGAGTTGACCAGAGATTTCAGATCTTTTTCATTGAGTGTTTCAACAATATGAGGAAAATATAACAAACACTCCTAAGGAGACATTATGAAGACATGATTGGCAAAAGCAACTGTGAGAAAATTCGCTCAGAAAAACCAGGCAGCCGACACACATGCTCTTACTTAAATGGAAAGTACGGTACGAGCGTACAGAGCTTATGTGATTTGCCCGAGGTTCTCGGCTGACTAGAGTAGCCCCCAAACTCAAACCGGTTCTCCTTCTAGCACTGACTGGACCGTGGGGTCAGGGAACAGGGCAGGGCAAATAAAGTACAGGTGTTTGATCATCTCCACTATAAGGTCTGCAGATTGTGACTTACCTTAGTGGAGTGTCTCAAAACATCAGACACCCTTACATTCAAAATTAAGGTTTCCCTGGTGGCTCAGCTGATAAATAACTTGTCTGCCAATGCAGGAGCTGCAGGAGACCCAGGTTCGATCCCTTACTTGGGAAGATCCCCTGGAGTAGACAATGACAACCCACTCCAGTATTCTTGCCTGGAATATTCCATGGACAGAGGAGCCTGACCGGCTACAGTCCATGGTGTGGCCAAGAGTCAGACATGACTCAGTGCACACACATAGACACACACATTCCAAATAAGCAGAAAAGCACTATTAAGAGCTAAAGTTTCTAAATTAGCCACTATTTACATTAAAGATAGAGAAAAGAAAACCCAACACTCAACATTCCTTAGAATATCCTTCTGGATATCATATTTGTTTACTCAAGAACTGTTCTCAATCTTCTTTCATATTGAGAGATTAAACCAGCTTTCCAGAATACAGTCTAAACATGTCAAATACTTGCTTATCTAGGATTCCATGTCACTATGACATAACCATGTCTAACAGGATCTGAAATAAAGTCTGTTAGGGGATTCTGGTAGCGTATTTTCTCACTAAGGATGTGTGTGGCAGTGAGGGCCACCGAGCCTCCTCCTTGCATTTGTGTATAGCTGTATAAGAACAACCATGTCAGGAAAAAACCTGACTACAAAGGCTAGCATATTAAGGACGGTGATGTGAAAAATAGACTGCATAGTAGCAGTGGGCCATAGAATTAGCCAAACCTGAACCCCTTCCCTGCAGGCTTCTTATTAGATGAAATAATTATGATAATTTTTAGTTCAGTATTATTTAAGTACTCTGTTATCTGAAGCCAAAAGCATTAAACTCACACAATCATTCCGAAATGGAATGGTTTAGGTCCATCTATTTCATGAATAGCCAGAAGGAGAGTAGGCAAATTCCTTTATTCCCTGAATGTATTTTGCCTTTTCTGTTGTATGGACGAGTTATATGACAGCACAGAGGAGTCTTGCTTCCTACTTCGGAGCTCTGCTTATATAATATTATTATGTCCTTTAATTATGTTCTGGTTCACGCTGGGACTAGCCTTAAAGCGATTTTCAAAGTTCTTTTTACAAAATCAATTAGAACTTCTATTTCTCGCATTCCAGATCTTGTGGCCATCTGGTCACACAACCTTTCCAGTATTTTTACCCTGCTGTGAACCACCCAACTGCCACAGGCAAAGGAAACAACAGCAGCCAAACACTCGTTTTCATTTAACTAGTTCTTATCTTGCTGCCAATAGAGAGGTGCAGCTTAGAGCTGGGAATTCCCTATAACACAGTGTGGCCCTGTGCTGTGCTGTGCCGTGCTTAGTCCCTCAGTCGTGTCCAGCTCCTTGTGACCCCATGCACTGTGGCCCACCAGGCTCCTCTGGCCATGGGGATGCTGCAGGTGAGAATACTGGAGTGGGTTGCCATGCCCTCCTCCAGGGGATCGTCCTAACCCAGAGATTGAACCCAGGTCTCCCGCATTGCAGGCGAATTCTCTACCATCTGAACCACCAGGGAAGCCCAAGAATACTGGAGTGGGTGGCCTATCCCTTCTCCATGAGATCTTCCGGATCCAGGAATTGAGCCAGCATCTCCTGAATTGCAGACTGATTCCTTACCAGCTGCGCTACCAGGAAAGCCCAGACTGTGGCCATATGGCCCAACAAAGACACCTCTCTTCAGTGAAATGAAATGCACTTTATTTCAAAAATAAGTTTAAAAAGAAACTTGATCTTTATGAAAGAATCATGGAAAGAATGGGGTAGACTGAGTTTGCACATATCTGATAAACATGAGTCATAAATTTTAAGAAACTATCTTGTTTAGTCCTATAATGATGAATAAACTAGACACTCAAGGTTCTTAAATCTCATGCTATGCTTTGTCACTTTAGACTTGTCTGACTCTTTGTGATCCCATGGACTAAAGCGCACCAGGCTCCTCTGTCCATAGGATTTTTCAGGCAAGAATACTGCAGTGGGTTCCCATGCCCTCCTCCAGGGGGATTTCCAGATGCAGGGATGGAACCCACATCTCCTGCATCTCCCGTGCTGCAGGTGGATCTTTTACTCCTGAGTCACTAGGGAAGCCCTCTTAGATCTAAAGATGTATAAATAATTCTGTGCTCAACAGAGAATATAGTCTTCTCCAGAAAACATAGAACCTTTATAGAAACTGGCTTTAGAGTAAATCATAATTCAAGTCTCTCAATGAATTTCCAAGAATTAATATATCTGACTATAATGTGTTTTTAATAGAAATCACACACAAAAAATGCAAGTCTATGTATATGCACATCAAATTAAAAAAAAAAAAACTTTAACTTAACACATTGGCTAACAAAAGTCATAATGGATATTAAAAGATATTGAATACTACTAAACAATAATGAAAAGACTATATAACCAAAGTTGGAAGATGCACCTAAAAACGACCTGTAACTGAAACTGATAGCTTTAAATACTTACATAAAGAATATAAGTATCAGTTGATTATTCTTGAGAAGTAACAAAAATTAAAGCTAAATACAAAAAAGGTAGGAAAAAGAATAGACTCTAATGATATAGAGAACTAAGTTGGGAAGAACTAGTGAATCTAAGAGGCTGCTCTTGAAAAGATTCCAGCGTTGACGGTAATGAAAACAAAAATGGAGAAGGTGCAAGTCGAGGCAGGATTTTAGACTCACTCAACATTATGAAAATAATGAGAACGCTATGGGGCTTCCCAGGTGGCAAGAGTGGTAAAGAACCTGCCTGCCATTACAGGAGACGTAAGAGACGGGTTCGATCCCTGGGTCGGGAAGATCTCCTGGAGGAAGGCATGGCAACCCGCTCTAGTATTCTTGCCTGGAGAATCCCATGGACAGAGGAGCCACAAATATGACTGAAGCCACTTAGCACGCACATGGATGATTTTATGCCAAAAATTTGAAATGTAATGAAATGGACAAAACCTTAGATTGCGACACAAACTCTATAG
Source organism: Capricornis sumatraensis (assembly GCF_032405125.1). Taxonomy (NCBI): domain Eukaryota; kingdom Metazoa; phylum Chordata; class Mammalia; order Artiodactyla; family Bovidae; genus Capricornis; species Capricornis sumatraensis. The sequence goes on along the minus strand of NC_091073.1, from coordinate 114,759,076 downwards.
AGAACAGGATGCCTGAATAGCACCATTCCCGTTGAACTAACAGTGTTTGTGAGTAAAAAAAAATAAATAAATAAAGCTCACAAAAAGCTCATACGGTAGTACAGGTGAATTTTACTGTGTAAAAAGAATGTCGCCTGCCATTTTAGTAAACAAAGGATATTGAGGCCATCAGACACTACAGCACCCTGACTGTGCACCCTGAGGGGATTTAGGATGGAGGAAAAAGAGGTACTGGCTTGCAAGTAACTGAGGTCCATATTAAAGGAATAATTCCTATAAGCCCAGACTTCCGTATTTCCCATGAAATAAAAATGCACTACATTCATTAACTTGAAATATCTGGTTTTCTTTAATCAGCAGTAATGTTTTGATGTCCTGCTACCTATTTTGTTGCTGGTTTTTTTTTTTTTTTTTTTCTTTTGGCAAAAACTGTATCTTGGCTCCTCCTTTACATCTTCAGAACAGTCCCTCAGGGCCATCCCAGAGGCTGGACCTTTGGCTTGGGTCCTCAGTAAATCTACTGAATAAAATGTAATTCTCAGTTTTTAGGTTGTGCTTTTTTTTTTTTCCTCAATTGACATTGCTAGTCTTTCAAATTCATTCCAATTTTCCAGCAACAGTGAACAGAATAAGAAAAAAAAAAAAAAAAAAGGAACAGTTCTTCCTCAAATCATTTTATGGGTATTATAACTCTGACACTTAAAATTGTGAAAAGAAACATATGAGAAATGACGATTTAAGGCCAATCTCATTCATGCAAATATCCAAGTCAAATAATAAGAAGACACATTTAAGAGTTAAAGAAAAAACTCCTACTAAATGTTCATTTTCACTAAAGTCAAGTAGATTATTTAAACCTTTGGTGGTGATTCTAAAAGAAACAACAACGAAGATTACTTAAAAAACTACATTATTTCTAAGTGAAAAGCAGTGTGGTGAGCATCAAAATCATTATTTAACTGAGGACATTTTGCTAATCACAACAAATACTGCCATTTTGACAACTTTTGTGGATGTAGGGAAAATCAAGGATCCAAGCTTAACAAATGTGGGGAGTTGGACTGGAGGTGCTCTCTTAATTGAGCTAAAGTGAAAGTGTTAGTCATTCAGTCTCGTCTAACTCTTTGCAACCCCATGGATGGCAGCCTGCCAGTCTCTGTCCGTGGAATTCTCCAGGCAAGAATATTGGAGTGGATAGCCATTCAGGGATTGAACCCAGGTCTCCTGCATTGCAGGTGGATTCTTTACTGCCTACACTACCAGAGAAAGCCCCTCACTGGGCTAGAATCCCCCTAAATTATACAGCCGGGGTAAAGGAGGGAGAAAATAAAATAGGAAACACCCTTTATTAAGACACTTGGGTCATATGTTGGTTCTCATGTGGATTTAGGACCAGCAACCTTAAGTCATAAACTTGGTTAAAAATGGTCCTCTAAAATAACTGGAAAAGTGAAAAAAAAAAAAAAAACTGGAAAAAAATGAAATAGTCCCACAATTTTTTATCTTCCATTAGCACATAAAAATGACCAACTATAAACTAATGAACATTATTTTGAATTTCATGATTTATAATGCAAAGTTAAACCAGATTGATGCAGAATATTATCTATTAAAATTCTTGACATAATATAGAAAGAAACTTCATCCCTCTTAACACCAGAAAAAGGTAAATATATTAAATGACATAACACTTGGATGGAGTATACATAAGTATATAGGTATGTAATTTTGTATGAGTAAATTTAATTTTATATAAACATAATTTTCAAACTGTTCAATATGTATATGGAAATATCCAAACTAGCATACTTTGGAAATATTACACACAACACTCATTTTTAATAACACTTATTACTCAAGTGCTTGAGATCTTAATCCACACTATTCTCAACAGCATATAAGATAGTTTATGTAGGCAGAAAGGTACAACATAAGCTTTCAACCTGATTATCTGACAATAGAGAATATTCATATAATCTGTTAACCAAAAGGAAAGCAAAACTACTAAAATCCTATTTGTTGTGAATTTGTTTCCTACAAGTGTATCTCTCACTCACTGAAATTCTACAAACAATTAAATAAGTTGAACAAAATAGGGACCAAAATTCCTAGTTATATCACTGGAGGCAGGAATAAACAAGGTCTATTGAATGGAATGAACTAACTTTAACATCCATGTGCTTTCAATGTCAGAAAAGGCATATCCAAGGTGAAACCAACTCTCTGAAACTTTGTGTTACAGAGGCAGTTTTCAGAAACTTGGCCTTGAGAATTGAGCCTAAGCAGATGAAGAATTACTGGTGCATTTACTTTATTGCATATTTTCCTGAAACTCTATGGATACTATAAAACAAAATGTGGATGATACTAGAAAATAGAAAAACAGCGGACAGGCAATTGGATAGGAAATGACTCTAAGACCAAACTAATATACAATATACATTTTAACAAATGATCTATCAGAGACAGTGGAGGCCAAGTGATAGAAGTTAATATCGAATCACGAATTCAAAGAGCAAACAGTCAAGAAGAAACCTACGAAAATGTATGTGGTACAAGAAAAACCAAAGTGCAACCATAAAAAGATGCACGTGATCATTAAACTGTGTGACATTATTTGCATGGAAAATAATGCTCACATGCTCTTTAAAACGAGTAAGTGCTATAACGGTTAGCAGAAATAAAGAACATCCAGTGTTTCCTTGGGCAATATGGCAGTTTTAAATTATGGCTGCAAATGCAACTTCAATACATCTCTCAAAGAGAGAGTTGTGGTCTATGTTCCTTCCCCAGGAATCTGGGTGGCCTTAACATTGTTATAACGGAGAGATTATAATGGAAGGGACGTCATGGACACGACTGAGCAACTTCACTTTCACTTTCTTTCAACACATACTTATTGTTTAATGGACTATGATTGGAGTTAAATTATTTAGTTATAGCATGTATTCCTAGAAATTCCCTGGTAAGCAAGAATGAAATAGGCACATCCAATAATGGAACACATTGATGAAAATGCAAGGCATGCCCACAAAACAGGATGGACTAACCAAACATTAAATTATTCGGGTTCACATCAGTGCTCACATATCAAGACTCTTTAAAATTCATGACTGTTGGGAAATCATGGATGTTATTTACTTAAGGTGGGCTTCCCTGGTGGCTCAGCTGGCAAAGAATCTGCCCATAATACAGGAGACCTGGGTTGATCCCTGGGTTGGGAAGATCCCCTGGAGAAGGGAACAGCTACCCACTACAGTATTATTAACTTGAGGTACTTTTCAGAACAGAAGGAAAAATATCAGAAGCTTAAAAAGATTCCATTTAATTTTTTAAATTAAAAAAAATGTTTTCACAATTATTTTCCAAATTGATTCTCATTGTGCAGCTCTAGTCCTTAGAATTCTGGAGTCTTTGCTGGATCTTTCTTGGTTCCTAGATTTTATTTCTGCTTATTTATTTATATTTTGACTATAAGCACCAGCACTTTGACCCTTCTTGGCTTTCTAAGACTTCAGCCTTTTTTTCTGAGATTTCCCTCACCCTTCATTGTTGATCCTGGTTTTGGCTTCCCTGACCCTCATTTGGAGATTCCAAATGATGAATTCAACCCCTAGTAATGTCCAAGAAAACCACTAATTTTCCTCTGACCCCTTCTGCTCCACCTACTCTTTCTTTTTTATTCAGTTCAGTTCAGTTCAGTCACTCAGTCGTGTCTGACTTTTTGAGACCCCATGGACTGCAGCACGCAGCACACCAGCAGAATTTTGTTAATTCAGTCCTAATCTTTGCTGATTTCAATTTTTGGGGACAGCTGAGAATCCGTTGGCATTTCTTCCTACTATACAAAGTTGGGGCTTCCCTGGTGGCTCAGATGGTAAAGTGTCTGTCTGCAATGCAGGATCCTTGGGTTGAGAAGATCCCCTAGAGAAGGAAATGGCAGCCCACTCCAGTATTCTTGCCTGGAAAATCCCATGGACGGCAGAGCCTGGTAGGCTGCTGTCCATGGGGTTGCAAAGAGTCGGACATAACTAAGCAACTTCACTTTCATTTTCATACAAAGTTGAAAAATATTCATGGACACATGGTGGTCATGGACACAACAGAAGAACTACGATGTGATATCTACATTCTTTCTTCTTGCTATAAAAGCACTATCCTCAAGAAAGGGTCTGGTAAATTGAAGATATATGGAGACTGAAAAGGCTCCATGATTACCTTATAAAGAGAGGTTTCAAACAACAAAATCAGCAGCGAAAAAAAATGGCCTAATGGTCTCAATTATAGATGCTTGAAGAATATTGAAAAGGATCTCACATCTTAATGATGAAGACAATTATGGTCAACATACTATTGGAGAAGGGATTAAAATTTGTATTTTAAATATGTAAGTCAGAGAAGAAATTTGAGAAAAGTATACATTAAGATTATAAAATTCAATTTTAGGTTACATTAGGACATTGAAATGGCGAAGGAAATGGCAACCCACTCCAGTATTCTTGCCTGGATAATCCTTGCTGGTGGGCTACAATCTGTGGGGTCACAAAGAGTCAGAAATGACTGAAGTGACTTAGCACACAAGCAGGCAGGACACTGAAACCTAGTAAAAATACTCGGTTACCAACCAAGTGCAAAGATATTGACTAGACATTGCTGAACCACAAGAATGAGGACACAGAGTCAAGCTAAGGAGTTATATAAAGCAATTTGTGAAGATGCTAAACTGAACGTATGAAAAACATAGACACATTGGGTCCAAAGGCTCTACGCCACATATGAATGAATATTAGTAGTGGCACATCTTAATATTCTCAGGATGTTGTAAGTTTGGGAAAGAACTGTAGATTCTTTAAGATATAAGTGTTCCCATGTGTCTGTCACTTATTTAGGGTCCAAGGATATGGAAATGAACAAAGTAGACCCAAAATTCTGCACTTTAATAGTTTTTATTTTAATGCAGGAGATAGACAATAAGAAAATAAAGGACACATATTAGGAGAGAGAGAAGTTTAACATAAAAATTAATTAAACAGAAGAAAGAGAATAGGAGTGGGTGAAAGGAGTTGTTTCCACTTTAAACAGGACAGTCAGGGAGAATCTCAGCAAGAAGCTAACACTCAGCTCTTCATTGGAGACGAGGTGAAAGGCAGCCATGTGGACAAGCAGAAAAGCATTCCAGGCTGAAGGAACAGGGAGTTCCAAGATCCAGGAGCAGCACTATTCCTATCCTGCCAGAAGAAGAGTGTAGCTGGAGCAGAGATGATGAGCCAAAATCAGGGGTGGGGCAGAGAAGTTCCAAGAACCTCTTGGGCAGGGCTTCAGATGCTATTTCAAGGACCATGACTTCTTCCATAGCAAAATGAGAAGCACGGAAAAAAGAAAGGGTGACATGATCTGGCCTGCATCTTGGAAGAATGAGTCTGACCGTTGTCTTTTCTGTGGGGGAGCAAAGGCAGAAGCGGGGAGACCACCTTAAAGATTAATGCCATAGCCAGTGTGAGAGACTGTTGGCTGCCAACAGCGGAGCAGCGGATTTTGAACATTTTTTTTTAAGGTAGAGTTGGCAGGATTTGCTGATGGATTGAAGCTGAGGAGAAGGAACAATATCAAGGATAGCGCCACGGTTTTTGTTCTGAAGAATGAGAAGAATAGTACTGCCATTTATGAAGACGACGGAGAATTAAATGGAAGCAGGATTATTGGGAAATATCAAGAGCTTTGTTTTTGGTGATTTGGGATGCTTGTTAGGAATCAAAGTGAGATGTAGAAAATCCAGATGAATGTTGATTTACATCGTATACACATGAATAATGAATGCACATCAGTGGTAACTAATGTATAAATTCTTAAAGATTAAGTTATGTAAATAAGGTTTAGAGACAGATATAAGACAATTACTTGTGGGCAAGAAGTGTCTTAACGGCCTTAAAATCCCTTTAGGGTAAACTTGGTGCTGCCCAAAGACAGTACTTGGGCAGGAAAGTTTTGATTCTCAGCTCAGTATCATCAATCAAAGAATAAATAAGCTCTCACAAAGGACACAAAGGACATTCAGAAATGTATGCTCAAAGTGATTTAAAAAAAGCCTGCAAGTATTTTGGCAACATTATCAGAATAACAATATAGCCTTTAAAAACTATTTGAGGAGAAGATTTTATTTAGATGAGTAAAGTCTGCTGTCTTTTTGTTGGGAGAAAAGGGCTTTTTACAGTTATTCTTACGTGTATTAAAGTCTCACTCTGATGGACAATGGTATTCATCATCCACCCTTTACATTAATTAAAATTGATGCCACAATTACACACAAACAAAAACTAAAGGTTTTCCAAACATTGGTCAAATTGTGTTAAAACTGAAAAGATGTTTAACATCACTAATTATTAAATAAATGCAAATCAAAACTACAGAGTATCACCTCATGCATGTGTGACAAATTGCTTCAGTTGTGTCTGACTCTTTGAGACCCTATGGACTATAGCCCACCAGGCTCCTCTGCCCGTGGGATTCTCCAGGTAAGAACACTGAAGTGGGTTGCCTTTTCCTCCTCCAGGGCATCTTCTGACCCTGGGATCCAACCCATGTTTCTTATGTCTCCTGCATTAGCAAGCAGGTTCTTTACCACTAGTGTCATCTGGGATGGCCATCATCAAAAAAATCCCAAAACAATAAATGTAGGAGAGTATGGAGAGAATGAAATTGGTACAGTCAGTATGGAAAACAGTATGGAGGTTCCTCACAAAACTAAAAATAGAGTTACCGTATTGACATTGCAATTCCACTCCTGGGCGTATGTCAATAGAAAAACACGGTCCAAAAGAATACATGCACCCCAGTCTTCACTGAAGCATTGTTTACAAGCCAAGACATGGAAGCAACATAAATGTGTATCGACAGATGAATGGACGAAGATGCAATACGTATATACAATGGAATGCAATGGAGTACAGTCATTAAAAAGAATGAATTAATGCAATTTGTAGCAACATGAATGGACCCATATATTGTCATACTGAGTGAAGTCAGTCAGACAGATATCATATGATATTGCTTATAAATGGACTTAAAAATGATACAAATGAACTTATTTACAAAACAGAAACAGACTCACATAAAAAATAAACATGGTTACCAAAGGTGAAAGCTGGGAGGAGGGATACACTGGAAGTTTGGGATTGACATGTGCACACTACTTTGTAAAAATAGATAACCAACAAAAACCTACCGTATAGTACAGGGAACTCTGCTCAATATAATAACTTAAATGGGAAAATAATTTGAAGAGAAGAGATACATGTAAATGTATAACTGAATCACTTTAGTGTACACCTGAAACTAACACATTGTTAATTATCTATGCTCTAATAAAAAATAAAAAGTTAAAAAAATCCCTTTAAAAATCACCGAAATTAATTGGCTACAACTCTTCAGTGAGTATAATGAGGGTTTGCTTGTTATTATTGTTATTCAGTCATTAAGTCATGTCTGACTCTTTGCAACGTGATGGACTGCAGGACACCAGGTTCCTCTGTACTCCACTGTCTTCCTGCTGCTGCTAAGTCGCTTCAATTGTGTCTGACTCTGTGCGACCCCACAGACGGCAGCCCATCAGGCTCCACTGTCCCTGGGATTCTCCAGGCAAGAACACTGGAGTGGGTTTCCATTTCCTTCTCCAATGCATGAAAGTGAAAAGTGAAAGTGAAGTTGCTCAGTCGTGTCCGACTCTTAGCAACCCCATGGACTGCAGCCTACCAGGCTCCTCCATCCATGGGACTTTCCAGGCAAGAGTACTGGAGTGGGGTGCCATTGCCTTCTCCGAAGGTCTGTTCAAATTCACGTCCCTTGAGTCATTGATGCTCTCTAAACATCTCATGCTCCTTTTGCCTTCAATCTTTCCCAGTATCAGGATCTCTTCCAATGAGTCGGTTCTTTGCATCAGGAGGCCAAAGTATTGGAGTTTCAGCCTCAGCATCCGTCTCTCCAATAAATATTCAGGGTTGGTTTCCTTTAGGATTAACTGTTTTGATCTCCTTGCTGTCCAAGGGACTCAAGAGTCTTCTCCAGCACCACAGTTTGAAAGCATCAGTTCTTCAGTGCTCACCCTTCTTTATGGTCCAACTCTCACAGCCATACATGACTACTGGAAAAACCATAGCTTTGACTATAGGGACCTTTGCTGGCAAAGTGTTGTCTCTGTTTTTAAATACGCTGTTGAGGTCAGCCATAGCTTTTCTTCCAAGGAGCAAGCATCTTTTAATTTTGTGGCTGCAGTCATAGTCCACAGTAATTTTGGAGCCCAAGGAAATAAGATTTTGTTATAGCACTTATTATTTTGTACTCAATGTTTAGTGAAGTTTTAGGCAAGTTTTCTCTCATCTGCCACTATTGGAGCTTTTAAGGAAAACAAATGGTGTTGTAGTCTAATCAAGTACCATATTCATAGTATAACTAAAATAAATAATTGTTTGATGAAGAAATACTTTGTGCATTCATAAAATGTACACATGAGCAATAGAAGAATGCTTTTTCATTAAGGGGGAACATGATTTCCAAATTCAAATTGACATTTTAATGAAGTGCAAATCACCTTTATCTCACCTCCCTCATTCAAGTTTAGTGCAACTTTCCCCTCCTCACTTACAGCTGTGTCTTTAGTCACATTTTACTGCAAATTGAAGCCAGGCTAAGATTGCATGGTCACCAGTTAGCAGTGAAGTCCTGAGAAATTTCTTCTGTACTGGAGCTCACCTAATACATTTGTAATTGTGTCCTTGTCTTTCATTCAGATTTAAGCCTACATCTTTCTCATTGTAACACAGTCACCAAAATCGGCTGCTTTCAATGACTGCAGTAGCTAATATTCTCTTACATTATTTCCATGGGTTGATTTCCCATGGAAACTGAAAGTGAAAGTCGTTCAGTTGTGTCCGACTCTTTGCAACCCCATGGGCTATATTTATTGTTCAGTTGCTAAGTCATGTCCGACTCTTTGTGACCCCATGGACTGCAGCACACCAGGCCTCCCTGTCCTTCACTATCTCCCAGAGTTTGCTCAAACTCATGTCCATCGAGTCGGTGATGCCATCCAACCATCTCATCCTCTGTGTCTTAGGCTGTGGACTATACAGTCCATGGAATTCACCAGGCCAGAATGCTAGAGTGGGTAGTCTTTCCCTTCTCCAGGGGATCTTCCCAACCCAGGGATCAAACCCAGGTCTCCCTCACTGCAGGTGGATTCTTTACTGCCTGAGCCACCAGGGAAGCCCATAAATCCTCACAAAAACCCTATGAGGTGAATTGTATCATCATCTCTTGTGTATCCTCCCTGACTGCTCCTAGGTCTCTCTTGGAGAGCTGGTAAGTGAATTGTGACCCGACTACACATCTTGCTCACGGAACTTTACTCCCCTCACCCTGACATTTTAGTCTTCTGTGTTCCTGATCTGGACTGAGTGCTGAAAACCTGAGCCCCGCTGTAGTGTCAGAACCATTTGCCTATCATTTAAGGTGTCTTCCCATCAGCAAACACTGCCTTCATTCCCTGGAGGCTGTTTCTCCTGCTCATGGGCATTCTCAGCAGCGTCAGATCTCTGTCTGGTGATGGAATCTTTTGATCCTAGGATCAGCAGCAGTCACCACCAAGAGAAGTAACATTTAATTATTTCTTGCCTTTCTTCTTCCAGTGTAGTGATTCTAGATGAGATGTGTGTGTGTGTGTGTGTATTAAATCTTCTTTTCCTTAATTAGCACCTGTTAACTAAATGGATCAAAAAGCTTTACCCTGTCCATATCACTATTTACTTTGCTGGGCACAAATCTTGTTTTATGGTCTTATCAGAATTCCAGCCAGTTTCCCTCATACTGACCATCCAGTAGACACTTTTTTGTTGTAATTTTCTCCTTTTAGAACTTCATACTGTTATGTACTTGCTGAATTTCAGGATTTTTTTTTAAAGTCAGAACAGTGGGAAATGAGTTAATAAAGCTTCTGCTTTCATTTTAAAGACCCCTGCGAGATACTTAACCAGTTGCCTGCTGCGTGAATGTTATTGAAAATGAAAAACATAACATAGATTTACAGCTGCGCTTGTGTCCACATTTATTCCAAGCTATACACAATAACAAAAATAACACTTAGCACCTTAATGGTTATTTCTGTGAAAAGGCTTCATTGTGATTTATGTAATAAATTAGACATGAAAAACTTTCACAAAACATTATTGCTTAAAATTTTGGAAATAAAGGCATGAGGGGTAAGCATTACTCAAAAAATATCATTTTCTCTAAAAATTTTGGCTTTCAAGTATGCATTTTTTGCTAATTTTCCAGTAAATAGGTCATATTGCCATAAAAATATGTATTGGTGAAAACTTCAAGCATACTTGAAAATCACCAGATTTACTTTAAGGTTAAACCTCAGTTTTTGGTGGTACTACAGCAGCAGCAGCAGTATTTTCCTCTTACCCATAATAAACATTTGCCCATGAAACAGATGTGTATTTTTTCCCACATCTCCAGTGATATAGCACCCTTAAGTTCATCCTGTCGGTATACTCAAAGCTACATGAGTTTGAGGAAGCTCCGGGAATTGGTGATGGACAGGGAAGCCTGGCATGCTGCAGTCCACAGGGTGGCAAAGAGTTGGACACGACTGAGCAACTGAACTGAACTGATGGTTTTTCCAGTCAGCAGTCATGTACAGATGTGACAGTTAGGCCGTAAAGAAGAGCTGACTCATTGGAAAAGACGAAGCTGGGGAAGATTGAGGGCTGGAGAAGGGGGCAACAGAGGATGAGATGGTTGGATGGAATCACTGACTCAATGGACGTAAGTTTGAGCAAACTCTGGGAGATAGTGAAGGACAAGGAGGCCTGGTGTGCTGCAGTCCATGGGGTCACAAAGAGTCGGACATGACTTAGCAACTGAACAACAACAAATAACAGAATTATGGTTTGTAACAGGCAACTTTCTATGAGGGACTAACTGCTATAGAGAGAATTCAAAAGGACCAAAGACTGGTGCTTAAAGAAGTCAGGTCTATCAATAGTAAAGTTGAAATAAATATTAGATTCACAGACTCATATTTTCACCTATTGTATTAAGTGTACAAAGTAAATGATGATTATATATATATTTGCTAATATTTTGTTATTCAGTCGCTCATTCATCTCCTAGTCTTTGCAACCCTATGGACTGCAGCACAACAGGCTTCCCTAACCTTCACTATCTCTAAAAGTTTTGCTCAAATTCATGTTCATTGAGTTGGTGATGCTATCCGATCATCTCATCCTCTGTCATCCCCTTCTCCTCCTGCCTTCAGTCTTTCCCAGCATTAGGGTCTTTTCCAATGAGTTGGCTCTTTGCAACAGGTGGCCAAAGTATTGGAGCTTCAACTTTAGCAACAGTCCTTCCAGTGAATAATTAGGGTTGATTTTTTTTTTTTAGGATTGACTGGTTTGATCTCTTTGCAGTTCAAGTGACTCTCAAAAGCCTTCTCCAGCACCACAGTTTGAAAGCATCAGTTCTTCAGCCCTCAGCCTTTATGGTCCAGCTCTCACATCCATACATGACTACTGGAAAAAACATTGTTTGGATTATACAGATGTTTGTCAGCAAAGTGATATCTCTGCTTTTTAACACACTGTTCAGGTTTGTCATAGCTTTGCTTCCAAGGAGTAAGAGTCTTTTAAATTCATGGCTGCAGTCACTATCTGGAGTGATTTTGGAACCCAAGAAAATAATGTCTGTCACTGTTTCTACTTTTTCCCCATCTATTTGCCATGAAGTGATGGGATCAACACTATTAACAATCACATTAATTACTTAACCAGTGCCTAATTTATAGAAATTTTTCCATGTGGGGAAACATACTTTTGCCCTTGAAACAGAATAATTCACTAACAGACAATATAACAGGCAATATAAATTAACAATGAGAATTCTACCACAGCCACGGGTCTTATGTTATCAAGAGAGAAAAGCTATGCTGAATCAATTAAACAGTTTAAATGTGCCAATGCATAAAGTATAGCACCAGTTAGTTACTCACTTCTGTTTTATGAGGTCCCTGAACAACTTCTAAAAATTCTAGAGCTAGTCTAAGATTTTCTCAAAGCAAAGACCTTTGACTTGACAATAGATAAAATGGAAACGATATTTATTTAACATGTCATTTAAATACCAAATGTGATTAAGATTAGAGGAAGAAAAAACTATCTTAACAAGGACAGTTAATTAAAATTATGATTTAGGTGAAATGTACATTATTAGTCCTAAGGGAAGCAAGATCATCTGCTTATCTCAAAAGTGCTCCAGTACACTTGACACGGAGCACAGTGCTATAAATTATTTCCATTTCCATTATATTACAGTCATTGCAGTCAAAGTAACCACACACTTGCTGAATTGCCTTTGCATAAAACTAACATATTATAGACATATCTCAAATGTCTTGATTTCTTGTGCTATGACAGTCATGATATTTCTGAGAGCTGAGAAATCTGGGGACCAAATATATGAATACTGAGCAACAGGTAGACCAGATGGCCTTTGCTGATGTTAATTATTCTTTCCTTTTTAATCAGCTAATTTATCCAAGGCAAAATAGTTTGTTACTCATCATTAAACAATTGGCACATATTTATTTAGTGAACACCATGAAATGTCTTTAAAATGGATTTTTTCATGACCGTTGAATCTTAAATCACATGTTGCCTAATCACTTGGCTATTTGCCCTTAATTTATAGAACCCCTTGTCTTGAGGAATCCGATTTATATAGTCCTTATCTACTTTTTAACTACCACTGAAGATGTAGCTTTGTTGCTTTTGTTTTAATAATTCTTTGTGATTGAACACTCTCAGTGCTTGCCTATAGGTTTACTGTATCAATGTAAATTACTAGGTAATTGATTTATAAAAGAGAGGGCAAAAGCATGAGTTTAGAAACTGATGAATTAGGATAAACTTGTTTGGTAACTTATACCTTATAAATTAGCACATTCAGTTCAGTTCAGTTCAGTCACTCAGTTGTGTCTGACTTTTTGCGACCCCATGAATCGCAGCTCACCAGGCCTCCCTGTCCATCACCAACTCCTGGAGTTCACTCAGACTCATGTCCATAGAGTCCGTGATGCCATCCAGCCATCTCATTCCCTGTCATCCCCTTCTCCTCCTGCCCCCAATCCCTCCCAGCATCACAGTCTTTTCCAATGAGTCAACTCTTCTCATGAGGTGGCCAAAGTACTGGAGTTTCAGCTTTAGCATCATTCCTTCCAAAGAAATCCCAGGGGTGATCTCCTTCAGAATGGACTGGTTGGATCTCCTTGTAGTCCAAGGGACCCTCAAGGGTCTTCTCCAACACCACAGTTCAAAAACATCAGTTCTTCAGCACTCAGCTTTCTTCACAGTCCAACTCTCACAGCCATACATGACTACTGGAAAAACAATAGCCTTGACTAGACAGACTTTGTTGGCAAAGTAATATCTCTGCTTTTTAATATATTACCTAGGTTGGTCATATCTTTCCTTCCAAGGAGTAAGTGTCTTTTAATTTCATGGTGCAATCACCATCTGCAGTGATTTTGGAGCCCCTCAAAACAAAGTCTGACACTGTTTCCACTGTTTCCTAATCTATTTGCATTGAAGTGACGGGACCAGATGTCATGATCTTAGTTTTCTGAATGCTGAGCTTTAGGCCAACTTTTTCACTCTCCTCTTTCACTTTCATCAAGAGGCTTTTTAGTCCCTCTTCACTTTCTGCCATAAGGGTGCTGTCATCTGCATATCTGAAGTTATTTATATTTCTCCCGGCAATCTTGATTCCACCTTGTGCTTCTTCCAGCCCAGCGTTTCTCATGATGTACTCTGCATAGAAGTTAAATAAGCAGGGTGACAATATGCAGCCTTGACATACTCCTTTTCCTATATGGAACCAGTCTGTTGTTCCATGTCCAATTCTAACTGTTGCTTCCTGACCTGCATACAGATTTCTCAAGATGCAGGTCAGATGCTCTGGTATTCCCATCTCTTTCAGAATTTTCCAGTTTCTTGTGATCCACACAGTCAAAGGCTTTGGCATAGTCAATAAAGCAGAAATAGATGTTTTTCTGGAACTCTCTTACTTTTTCCATGATCCAGTGAATGTTGGCAATTGGATCTCTGGTTTGTCTGCGTTTTCTAAAACCAGCTTGAACACCTGGAAGGTCACGGTTGATGTATTGCTGAAGCCTGGCTTGGAGAATTTTGAGCATTACTTTACTAGCATGTGAGATGAGTGCAATTGTGCAGTCATTTGAGCATTCTTTGGCATTGCCTTTCTTTGTGATTGGAATGAAAACTGACTTTTCCAGTCCTATGGCCATTGCTGAGTTTTCCAAATTTGCTGGCATACTGAGTGCAACACTTTCAGAGCATCATTTTTCAGGATTTGAAATAGCTCAAATGGAATTCCATCGCCTCCACTAGCTTTGTTCGTAGTGATGCTTTCTAAGGCCCACTTGACTTCACATTCCAGGATGTCTGGCTCTAGGTCAGTGATTACACCATTGTTATTATCTGGGTCATGAAGCTCTTTTTTTGTACAGTTGTTCTGTTTATTCTTTCCACCTCTTCTTAATATCTTCTGCTTCTGTTAGGTCCATACCATTTCTGTCCTTTATTGAGCCCATCTTTGCATGAAATGTTCCCTTGGTATCTCTAATTTTCTTGAAGAGATCTCTAGTCTTTCCCATTCTGTTGTTTTCCTCTATGTTTTTGCATTGATAGCTGAAGAAGGCTTTCTTATCTCTTCTTGCTATTCTTTGGAACTCAAAGATCTCTTTTGTATAGTTCTGTGTATTCTTGCCACCTCTTCATAATATCTTCTGCTTCTGTTAGGTCCATATCATTTCTGTCCTTTATCGAGCCCATCTTTGCATGAAATGTTCCCTTGGTATCTCTAATTTTCTTGAAGAGATCTCTGGTCTTTCCCAATCTATTGTTTTCCTCTATTTCTTTGCATTGATCACTGAGGAAGGCTTTGTTATAGGCTTAAAAATAAGGCTTAAAAATACTTTGTAGTCATCTGAACTTTATAAAGCTGCTATGAAATTCCCAGAGTGCTCAAATGGCTATTTTCCCTCCTTTCCTTCCTCTTTCCCTTCTTTTATTTTTCATAATTTATGTATTGTTTTATGACTATTGTGAGGTGGTTATTTTAAAAAAGGAATCAGACTTAATCCATAGTTTAAATAAGCTATAAGTTGTGCTTATAATTTTTAGAAACTGTTATAAGATTAATGAATTTAAATATCTTATTTTCCATATCATTGTGGAAATAAATCATTTATTTTCCATATCACTAATCTAGTTTTCAAAGCATAAAGAGATAAAGTACTATATGCAAGTCCTATTAATAATATGTTGCAGAAATATATTGAAACCTAAAAACAATAACTCGAACCCAACAAAATAACTAGGAAAACACTGAAAAGAAGAAAAATGTTTTGACACTGAGTTGAAGTTAGCAGATAACCACTACCTCAAAAGATAGATTGTTGAAATTCAATGGTTTAGCTGAATGTACTGATTAATAAAGTGTTTCATTCCTTTTTATGAGGAAAACAATCAATGTATCTTAGGTGCTGTATAATAATTTGGTTCAGGAATATTGACTAAGGACAAGTATTTTCTGCTTTCAATGCAGGGGTTGCACAAGTCTGGCTTTTAAAGCCACAATAAAAATGGTGTCTAGGTTAAGTCTGTTGTCTACAATGTACCATCTACTCTACTGAATGCACATTTTATATCAATAATATGTTACCATAAGGCAGCACTAAAGAGAACAAACAAACGTCCAGCTGTAGAAAGACTTTCTGATTCCACAAATATCAGCAAAAACAAAATTAGTCACATACACACACACACACACAAACAGGTTAAAGAACTAAATAAGAATTTCAATGTGTATAAATTTTACTTTGATGCACAGAAGTTTGCCTTATTAAATCAAGAGCTGAATATTGCCCAATATTATTAAGGAATTTGGAATTATTTGTGGGAAATGGGTATTATGAAGTATGCAAAAGCATGTTTTCCAGGATCCATGGTCCACTTTGAGGGAAATTACAAGGCACCAGGAATAGGAAAACTTACATTAATATAACGGAAATGAGCCACTTCATCATGTGAATTAGTATGGTGCTGATTTAGTCCCTAAGTTGTGTC
Source organism: Capricornis sumatraensis (assembly GCF_032405125.1). Lineage (NCBI taxonomy): Eukaryota > Metazoa > Chordata > Mammalia > Artiodactyla > Bovidae > Capricornis > Capricornis sumatraensis. Next base: position 114,742,874 of record NC_091073.1, on the reverse strand, counting down.
TGACCCTTGCGACCCCATGGACTGTCGCCCACCAGGTTCCTCAGTCCATGGGATTTTCCAGGCAAGAATACTGACGTGGATTGCCATTTCCTCCTCTCGGGGATCTTCCCAACCCAGGGATCGAAGCCAGGTCTCCTGCACTGGAGGCAGATTTTGTACCAACTGAGCTACCAGGGAATTTCCAAATTAGTTAAGATCTGCATGCAATATTGTAAATTCTGCATTATTGCACATTAGAAAAGAGAAATTAGATGTTGCCATTTAAAATTCTACTCAAAATCATATTTTCTGGTTTTAATCAAATCTTTAGAAATACATAGATTGTGAATAAATTTAAAGGTCTTTAGATTTTGCCTCATTTATTTCTCCCATCCAAGTACTAATCAGGTTTGACCCTGCTTAGCTTCTGAGATCAGACAAGATCGGGTGCGTTTAGGGTGGTATGGCCGCATATTACATCATTTATTTCTATAGCCCATTTCACATTCTCTTTTCTAACACCCATAATCAAGACAAAGGACTCTACACTTGCAAGTGAATATCCTTCACAGAAGAAACATGACTTGAATTATAATTTATTAATTTGATAATTATGTTTATGTAAACTTACTTTAAAAACTGTAAGAACTTAGGCATGTGAGATAACTCTTTTTTTCCCCACATAGTTCTGGTAACAATGAATTGGTCAGAGATCACAAAGTGGTGGTTTAGACAGAGAAAATGAGAAGAGTATCACTTCTCACCCACAAGTTCCTCCCTGATGTCTCAATGTACATCTTTGATGATGCTTATTTTTTATTGGAATGTATCTTACTCATGTTTTTCTGGCTTTAAATTCACCCAAAGTTTGGGGTGGTTCGTATGCTTTTTGGTGCATTTAAAAACCATTTAAATAATCATTTTAGTAGAGTGGCAAATGAAAAATCAAAAGACCAGATATCTGGGCTCTATTATCTTTTACTTTACAAACCAGTTTCTAAGACTACCAATTTTCTCCTTTAAAATCAAATATTAATGTATTTGTTTTATCTACCTTGAGGATTGTTCTGAGACTCAAATATCATAATGTCGATGAAAAAGCACCCTGCAAAATACCAGGCATTTACTTTATTTACATCAGTATCTTTAGAACCAAAAAGAACTATCATACAAGGAAAATATTTTCTTTTTAATTCCTGAAAAGTACATTTTTAGAGTTGAACATCTCACAGACAGCTTTATCTACTTTTGCTTTTCAAGAAAATCAGGCAACTTCATATTTCAATTGCATGAGTGTCTTTCGATTATTTTGATACAGCTGACTATTTTCAGTAGTTATTATTAGGAGCTCTTTGAGTAAACCTCTAGAGTAATGGGACACACTAACTCAAACTGGACTAAATACAAAGAACATTTACACTCTTTATCATCTCACATAACAAGAAGTCCAGAGGTATGGAGATCTTATCTCCAGTTTGTTTTTGTCCTAACACAGGATCTCTTTTAGAACAAAAAAACAACCAGTTGACCAAGACTGGCTCATAAGTATCTTCCTCACTCAATCACCAGCAAGAGCAAAAGAATTTTCATGACTGGCTCATATTGATTTTTTAACATGGAATTGTCACTTTTACTTTTTGTAGGAAAGGACTGACCATTTGTTGATCATCACCATTTGAAAATGGATAGGCTCAGCTTTTGACCTTAGCACTTTGCCTCTGCTAAAAATTCTTCCCAACACTGTTTGGATTATATATATAAAAAGGGCTTTGTTCTAATGTTTCCATCCTTTTCACTTCTCAATCAGCTGTGAGTACTCTCTCCAGAGTATCGTGTAAAAATAATAAGATTTAATGATTAGTGAATAATATTGAGTCATGAAAGTAATCTATTATACCACATTAGATATATCAAGCAATTAAAATATTATCTCTTTATATGTGCTTTATTCCATGTATATATTTGGAATAAATATATTTTATTTTACCTGCATTTTATTTTTCCTAATCAAACTCATTGTTCTGGTCCTAGTACTTCTTTTCTTTCCTTCTTTCATTTATTTATTCAAATAGAAATGCTTATTATGCAACAACTATGTGTATAGACACCATCCTTTCAATAATGTGGGCAGTTTTAAAAAATGCTTTCTTAAGTAATAATGGTAATTGGGAAGAATATAACTGAACATTAAGTTGAGATAAATCCAAGATTTCATGATTTCTTTATAGAATAAGTAATACAGGCAATAAATTTTGTTCAGTATACAGAGGGGAGAAGGAATTATGATCTAAAATAAATATGGACAATATCATAAAAAGTGATATCTATAGCTTACATAGGTTTTACATATTTGAAGAAAGAATATTACTACTTATCAAGATGTACTCTCAATACTGTATTTATACCTCTTCTATTAGCCTCTGAGTTTCTTCATGCAAGAAATTATATTTTTTTCATTTTTATATCCTCAGTACCTAGTATGTATTTTTGTTCATACCCAGGTGGCGTTAGTGGTAAAGAACTAGCCTGCCAATGCAGGAGACATAACAGACACGGGTTTGATCCCAGGATCAGGAAGATCCCCTGGAGGAGGGCATGACAACCCTCTCTAGTAGTCTTGCCTGGAGAATCCCGCGAATAGAGGAGATTGGTAGGCTACAGTCCATAGGGTTGCAAAGAGTCCAACATGACAGAAGCGACTTAGCCCACACGCATGCGCAAGCATACATGGGTGAATAAATGAGTGAATGGATACATGATTTCTAGTAGGACAGTAATGAATACAACTAAGAAATAGCAGGAATAATAACATGTTTAAGAAAAAGTGATAAAATCAACATCAATATGACTTCAATGGAGAAAATCAATGAAGCAAATGGTAAATAAGGCTTAAAAGACAAATTTAGGACAGACTGAACCAGCAACCCCCCTACTGGGTGTATACCCTGAGAAAACTATACATTAAAAAGACATATATACCCTAGTGTTCACTGTAGTGATATTTACAATAGCCAGGATATGGAAGCAACCCAGATGCCCATTGACAGATAAATGGAAAAAGAAAATGTGATGCATAAATACAGTGAGATATTATTCAGCCATAAAAAGGAATGGAATTAGGTCATTGGTAGTGATGCGGATGACCCCAGAGTCTGTTAAACAGAATGAAGTATGTCAGAAAGAGAAAAACAAATACTGTAGAGTAACACTTATATGAATTCTACAAAAATGGTACTAATACACCTATTTGCAGGGAGGGACAGAGACACAGACATAGAGAACAGACTTGTGGACACATTAGGGGAAGGAGGGGGTACAGACAGAGTAGTATCCGCACATAGACTATCAAGCCTAAAACAGACGGCTAGCGACAAGCTGTTACATAGCACAGAGAGCTCAGCACGGTGCTCCTTGAGGACCTATACGGGTGGGGTGGAAACAGGGTGGAAGGGAGGCTCGGGACGGACAAGAGGTATATATGTATATGTATCGCTGATTTATGTTACTGTGCAGCAGATACTAGCACAATATTGCAAGGTAGTTATTTTCCAGTTAAAAATTAATTAATTTAAAAATTTATAACAGACTAACAGAGGTTTTTGCTAGGTCACTCTAGGAATTTTAAAATTTACTGTGTAAGTGTGGTACTCCCTGAAATGTGTGAGCTGAGAATAGCGTGATGAAATAAATTTTCTATCTTAATGTCCTTTCACATTCACGTGGATCATTTCTATATAGACTGTCAAGTCTCTTTTGCATTCAATCTAATTTCTATTACGGTCAGTGTTGATGAACACAATGAGGGGGACAAAAGGATTGATGATGATAGGGATGAATAAACTTTGGAGCTTGGAAAGTCTTAACTATTAATTTTTATAGGTTAAATTTAATTAACTTATAAATTTAGAACTTAATTATTAATTAAGTAAGCTTGATCTTAAGTATATAGAAATTGGCAAAATTTGGGAAAAGGCTCAGGGTGCTTAAACCTTCTTCCCCTTCCCACATCTTATCTTAGGTCCTCTTTGAGGAATTACTATACGATGCTCTTCCCTGAAATGCAAATATGGAAATTCAGTGGTAAATTTAAATGTAATTCAAAATATGATGGATAATCTAAATACACCAACTTTGCTGAAGGAAGAGAAAAGGTAGAAAGCACATGCTGTCTTTAATGAGACGAAAAGAACTATCACTGACCAAATTTTTTGAACATCACTTTATAAATAGGCACCTTATCTTTAGCAAACATATGTTAGCCAGGCATTCTAGCCAAGCAAAATAAAGTCTTGGAGTTGAGCAAAAACTGCCACCTTTTGCATACCATTAAACTGAATACATAACATTCACTTCACAAGTCCTAATAAAAAAAGGAAAGGAAAATATCTACACACATTTAATCCAAACAAGGAAGCAAAATGTTGATATAGGGACATTCATTTCATAATCACCTACGTGTAACTAACGAATTCCATTTTCATTCAATTAACTATAAAATAATTTGTCAGCTTTTATATAAATTTATCAAACTATCCTATTAAACAGATTATTTTTTCCTGTCAGATGAGTTAAAACCTGACAAAATCATATTGAATTAATATACCACTCACTCAAAATACACATTTTCATTGTTAACAATTCTATAATTACATGTAAATGTGATGGCTCTGTATTTATATATGTCACCGGGAAATTTCAGTATGTATGATATACATTGGCTCATGAGTCCATAGCATATCTTTAAATTTTATAAATATGTCAAGTAATCACTGCAGATGGTGACTGCAGCCATGAAATTAAAAGATGCTTACTCCTTGGAAGAAAAGTTATGACCAACCTAGATAGCATGTTCAAAAGCAGAGACACTACTTTGCCAACTAAGGTCCGTCTAGTCAAGGCTATGGTTTTTCCAGTGGTCATGCATGGATGTGACAGTTGGACTGTGAAGAAAGATGAGTGCTGAAGAATTGATGCTTTTGAACTGTGGTATTGGAGAAGATTCTTGAGAGTCCCTTGGACTGCAAGGAGATCCAACCAGTCCATTCTGAAGGAGATCAGCCCTGGGATTTCTTTGGAAGGAATGATGTTAAGCTGAAACTCCAGTACTTTGGCCACCTGATGCGAAGAGTTGACTCATTGGAAAAGACTCTGATGCTGGGAGGGATTGGGGGCAGGAGGAGAAGGGGACGACCGAGGATGAGATGGCTGGATGGCATCACGGACTCGATGGACGTGAGTCTGAGTGAACTTCGGGAGTTGGTGATAAACAGGGAGGCCTGGCGTGCTGCGATTCATGGGGTCGCAAAGAGTTGGACACGACTGAGCAACTGAACTGAACTGAACTGAATGTATATGAAAATAAGCATATAAAACTAGAAAAATGACACTTTTCCTAAATATTTCATATAACAATAACTTGGGTCTTCAGATAATGAACACATTTAATTTCAGTTAAAAATATTTAGCTGTATGGCATACATAAGGAAAGGAGATGCTGACCTGGATATGTAAAATTACACTGTTTCAGCTATATAATTTCATGGAGAGATCAACAGAAGAATCAGATATTATGTGGAATATTTGGATCCTACAAGTAAGTTTAGTGAAAGATTTTTTTCTCTTAATTTTCAGAAATATTAACAATAAAAATAATATAGCAGAATAATGCATTTTATTAACACTTTAAAGAAATAAAACCAGTAAAGGGAAGCTAATTTTGCTCAGATTAATAAAAATGGATTCATAAAATGCACAATCATCTCTTTAATGCTGAAGTGCCTGCAAGAGATTCATCATGGGGTTCTACCATTTATGTGCAAAGGACTTTTTCTAACAAGCTGAAAAATATTAAAGAGTTTGGTTTAAAATGTGTTAGAGACCAGAAAAACTGCAAAAGGAATGTTGAGGTCACATTAAGATAGTGTTTTGGGGGAATAGCAGCCACCTCTTAGGGTGGGGCCACAGTGGGAAGAGATTGAAGTTAGCAGGAATCAGAAGCTGGAGGAAGAAACCACCTGTAGCTGGGGTTCTGACCTCTTAGGAAGGGCACTCCCTGGCTAGTTCTGTTATTGTTTGAGAAGACATGATGAAGTTGATTCTGAGAGTACTGGGGAGAAAAAAAGTAGGAGGCTGGAAACTGTCTCCAGCAAGAGCAAGAAAGTGGGGAAAGACCATCTGCCTTTCCCGTCCCCCATCTTCCTGTCTTATTCTAAGGTCCCTGTTGATGGAGCCCAGTAGGGAACCTGCTGGTAAGGGATAAATGTGGCTGGCAGAATTCTAGGTCCTGCATCACAAAGAGTATAGAGCAGCAGGCTTGGAGCTGACAGGCCACAGCTTGGTACATTAAAGTGAAAGTGTTAGCCCCTGCCATGTCCAACTATAAGTGACCCAGTGGACTGTAGCCCACCACGCTCCTCTGTCCATGGGATTCTCCAGGAAGAATACTGGAGTGGGTTGCCATGCCCTTCTCCAGGTCATCTTCCCACTCCAAGGATCAGACCTGGGTCTCCCACATCACAGGCAGATTCTTTACTGTCTGAGCCGCTAGGGAAAGCAGTGTACTTGAGTGGGAAAGGCATGGGTTTTAGAAGCAGAATGTCTTGGGACTTGACTTCACCTTTGAGACTTTCTAGCTATGGTACCTTTGCAAAGACACTTAAGCTCCCTTAGCCTCAGCAAACCACCAACAAAGTATGAACAGCAATGTTGATTTGAAGAGTAAATCAGAGAACATCGGACGCATCCAGACTGTGCCAGGAAGGTAATAGATGATAAATATTTATCAGCACTCTTTGACTCATCATCATATGACTAGTTGATCATTAAATCTAGTCACTTCAGAAGCACAGAGTTACAAAGTGGGATCTGTAGTTTTGATGCCCTCATTTATGTGTTCTTAGGAACACAGAGACACACATCCTATATGAGGACAGTAAGGAGAGAATTCAGCTAATGCATGGAAATGAATTGCCCTGACATCCACCTTTCTCCTGAAAAAAGGGAAGAATAGAGTTCAAAATCAGTGCTATCATTTCAGCAACAAGTGACTTTGGGTATACAAACTGATTCATAAAAGTAAAACTTTATATTCATAATATTGGAACTAATTTAACACTTAGTAAAGTACTCAGTATATTTCAGAGCAACAAAATTAATGCTAGGAAATAAAAGTAAATAAAGGCTTTCTCAAGTGTACCGGGATGTACCAAAAGTAAAATTAAAATATTAAAATGAGGTTCTGAGATAGTAGGCAATTCGTCTTTTTATTCACATGTTCTACTTGCAAAGCCATATCTTATTGCCTGGGGAAGATGCATAGCTTTAAGGGGGAAAAATGGCCAATTTCATTCTCACAGCTAACATTAGTACATCTTCTTTAAAAAGCAAGTTACTCATTGTAATTACATGTCATGAGTAATATATTTAGCAGCAGACTAAGATTATGGCTAGGATAACTGTATTTCATATTGGTAAAACCTCAGAAAGCTGTGTTTTATTTTTGCTCATGCAGCAAAGAAAGCTGTTTGTTTTACCTTAATTTTTCTTAGTTAAACTGCTTAAGATTTAGGAAATATGTGGGGGTAAGGTTGGCACAATCTCACCCATGTTTAAAAGTTCAATGCAATTCAACAAACGTGCTTTGATTGCCTAGTAGCTGCGAAAGGTTTGGCATTACTAATGAGTGGACAAAACAAAGATGCAGAGGCTTCAACAGATCAGAATGGGAGACAGGCATGTGCGTTATTAACATAAGAAATGTCATGGCCATTGCAGAAACTGAGATATAAACAAAAAGAAGGGGGCCCTAGTGGAAGGGCTCTGAAATTTAAGAAATGTTCCTCAACTTTGGGGGCACCCTTTAGTTTTCTTGTGTTTCCCGTTTCTTTCTTTGTTTTTATTTCATTTCAGAAGTTCAACACTCATTAGCAGTTTTAACAGTTGCATTTCATTACTGTTCTGTAGTAACTTGTATTTCAGATTGTCTCTTTATGTTCCTATTGCCCTCAGGTAAACGAGTTATTTATATTTTATTATGCCACCTGGGTTAAATCCTAAAACCTAATTTTGTCCTTGGATGAGCACAACTGAAATTGATATGGGTTTCACTGAGTTGGTGCACTGAAGTAAATACATGTTTCACATGTAACCATATCTAGGGGCAGAATTTTCTTTTACAAAAACAATACAAATATAAGCTTGGAAACATGTCTGGCATTAAACTGGACGGCGGTTGCAAAATCAGATAACACGTGAAATTACCTGGAAAAGAATAAAAACAGCATGAATGTAGTGTAATGTTATTGTCATTGAAGGGAAATAAGAGATCGTGAACAAGTATTTCTATAGCCCATCCTCATTTATAGATGGATTATTTATCATTGTTCAAACAAAACTCAGAGAAAGTGAAAGTGGTAGTCCTTCAGTCCTGCCCAACTCTTTGCAACCCGGTAGACTCTAGCCCCCTAGGCTTCTCTGTCCATGGGATTTCCCAGGCAAGAATACTGGAGTATTTTGCCATTTCCTTCTCCAAGGGATATTCCTGACCCAGGGATCGAAGCCAGGTCTCCTGAACTGCAGGCATATTCTTCACCATCTAAGCCAACAGGGAAGCCCAAACCTCAGAGAGAAGTCCTTAAACTACAGAAGATAAAAAAATCACATGTTACCAAATATTACCTGTTTAATTATTATAGTTTACATTCTGCTTTTAATGGATATAATCTAACATTCTACCCAACTTTTAGAAAGAATAAAAGTTTCTTATCCTTAAATGTTATGTGATTGTGTGTGTGTGTGTGTGTGTGTTTGTGTGTTAGCCTAGGTCAGGATCTGACTGGATTTGGGTGATGTGAGGCGCTGCTTATTCACAAAGTAAACATTCACCTGGTGATACCAGTTAGATCTGTTAACTAGCCTTAAACAGGTTCACACTGCTAATTAAATGCACGCCATACTGGACACTTTCTGATTCTGAAAACTCATGCTCCGGAATACTAACTATGCTATATCAACTTCAATATGTTCAGCCATGAATATCAATGATACCACAATTAAAAACAAAAAGGAAAAAAAAAGTTCATGACAAATTCATCCAGTTTCTCAGACAATTCCATTTTTAATCCATACTTTCATTCCACGGACAGTTTTTGCATGAGATACCAAGGGAACATTTCATGCAAAGATGGGCTCGATAAAGGACAGAAATGGTATGGACCTAACAGAAGCAGAAGATATTAAGAAGAGGTGGCAAGACTACACAGAAGAACTGTACAAAAATGATCTTCACGACCCAGGTAATCACGACAGTGTGATCACTCACCTAAAGCCAGACATCCTGGAATGTGAACTCAAGTGGGCCTTAGGAAGCATCAGTATGAACAAAGCTAGTGGAGGTGATGAAATTCCAGCTGAGCTATTTCAAATCCTAAAAGATGATGCTGTGAAAGTGCTGCACTCAATATGCCAGCAAATTTGGAAAACTCAGCAGTGGCCACAGGACTGGAAAACTCAGTTTTCATTCCAATCTCAAAGAAAGGCAGTGCCAAAGAATGTTCAAACTACCACACAATTGCACTCATCTCATATGCTAGTCAACTAATGCTCAAAATTCTCCAAGCCAGGCTTCAACAGTACGTGAACTATGAACTTCCAGATGTTCAAGCTGGATTTCAAAAAGGTAGAGGAACCAGAGATCAAATTGCCAACATCTGCTGGATCATTGAAAGAGTAAGAGAGTTCCAGAAAAACATCTATTTCTGCTTTATTGACTAAGCCAAAGCCTTGGACTCTGTGGATCACAACAAACTGGAAAATTCTTCAAGAGATGGGAATCCCAGACCATGTGACCTGCCTCTTGAGAAATCTGTATGCAGATCAGGAAGCAACACTTAGAACTGGACATGGAACAACAGACTGGTTCCAAATAGGAAAAGGAGTACGTCAAGACTATATATTGTCACCCTGCTTATTTAACTTATATGCAGTGTACATCATGTGGAAGGCCAGGCTGGATGATGCACAAGTTGGAACCAAGATTGCCAGAAGAAATATCAATAACTTCAGATATACAGATGCTGCTGCTGTTGCTGCTAAGTTGCTTCAGTCGTGTCTGACTCTGTGCGACCCCATAGATGGCAGCCCACCAGGTTCCCGCGTCCCTGGGATTCTCCAGGCAAGAACACTGGAGTAGGTTGCCATTTCCTTCTCCAATGGCAGAAAGCGAAGAAAACTAAAGAGCCTCTTGATGAAAGTGAAGAGGAGAGTGAAAAAGTTGGCTTAAATCTCAACATTCAGAAACGAAGATCATGGCATCTGGTCCCATCGCTTCATGTCAAAGAGATGTGGAAACAGTGTCAGACTTTATTTTGGGGGGGAGCTTCAAAATCACTGCAGATGGTGACTGCAGCCATGGAATTAAAAGACACTTACTTCTTGGAAGAACAGGTATGACCAACCTAGACATCATATTAAAAAGCAGAGACATTACTATGCCAATAAAGGTCTAGATGTCTAGTCAAAGCTATGATTTTTCCAGTAGTCATGTATGGAAGTGAGAGTTGGACCATAAAGAAACCTGAGCACTGAAGAATTGATGCTTTTGAACTGTGGTGTTGAAGAAGACTCTTGAGAGTCCCTTGGACTGCAAAGAAATCCAACCAGTCCATCCTCAAGGAAGTCAGTCCTGAACATTCATTGGAAGGGCTGATGCTGAAACTCCAATACTTTGGCCACCTAATGAGAAGAACTGACTCATTGGAAAAGACCTTGATGCTGGGAAAGATTGAAAGCAGGAGGAGAAGGGGGCAACAGAGGATAAGATGGTTGGATGGCATCACCGACTCAATGGACGTGAGTTTGAGTAAACTCCAGGAGTTGGTGATAGACAGGGGGGCCTGGCGTGCTGCGATTCATGTGGTCGCAAAGAGTCGGACACAACTGAGTGATTGAACTGAACTGACAGACCAGATGTTGTCCCTGGAGAGCAGAGTGATATATACACTATGCAGGAAAAGACAGGCATGTCTGTAGTTAGTGTGGAGTGGTATTACACACGTGTTAGAGAAAGATGAACAAATTCGTACACAAAGTATGGAGTATCTGACAGTGGAGGTTCAGGGGAGCAGTGAGGAGAAAGGTCTTGTGAAACAGGTCACGTAACCTCAGGAGACAAACAGGAGTTCATTACAGACAGAGTCGACGGTATTTGTAAAAGGAGCAGGAAGGGAGAGTGGTATTTTTGGTACAGCAAGACCATTGAAAATATGGAAGGAATTATGAACATTAGTGTGAAATGATAGGAGTTTAAACTTCATCCAAAATTAATTATTTGAAAGGACATATGCAATGACCACTGTTTTTCTTTACAACATAAATTGTGAAGTGTTTCAGTGCTCTAATAGTTGGCCTTCAGAGGAATATCCAATGCCTAGAAATTGACAAAATCTTCAGACTTTGCAAGTACAGAAGACATTATGGGTGAGGGGTCCAACACACCCTGCCCACCAAGAAGGGTTGCTCAATAAGAGCAAAGGGTATTGTCTTTAAGCCTAGGTGGTGGCTGAGACAGTGGATTTATGTGGTTCAAGAGTATCCTACAGAACAGGAAACCTAAACCACTGAGAATCATCTACAAGGTTAACCCATGGGGTGTGTGTCTGTGTGGGTGGTTTAGAAGTGTAACGTTTTATATAAGGGATACAGTTCTGTCCTAAAACATTGCTCCTTTTCAGCACATTGGATAAGACAGGCTTGCTCTGCATGGGGGGACAACAGTGAGCAGATTCCCCAAACTTAGAGATAAGGAAGCTACCCTCTGAGGGGTAACACATGTGTCATGGAAGATTGCTTTCTGTATATTCAGGTAAAAACAGTTACTGGGTAGTTCCTTTACCTGTGGCATAAATACAGGCCAGGAGAAGTCTACTGGTAAAAGGGAAATGGCAAGAGGAAAGTCAGAGGGAGACCTCAGCAGAGTATATTTCAGTGCCAGAGGTGAGAATGTTGGCTGGACCTAGAAGTCCAGCATCTGGATGCTCACTGAGTGCAGGGACATTCCACCTGCAGGGAAGAGTAAGCTAGCTTGACTTCAAATTTCAGCCCAGCCACAGACTGTGACCTCTGGCCTGCTTACTGGATCTCTCTGTATATTGTCACCCTGTATGTACGCAGAGTACATCATGAGAAACGCTGGGCTGGAGGAAGTACAAGCTGGAATCAAGACTGCCAGGAGAAATATCAATAACCTCAGACATGCAGATGATACCACCCTTATGGCAGAAAGTGAAGAAGGGAAGAGCCTCTTGATGAAAGTGAAAGAGGAGAGTGAAAAAGTTGGCTGAAAGCTCAACATTCAGAAAACTAAGATCATGGCATCTGGTCCTATCACTTCATGGCAAATAGATCAGGAAACAGTGGAAACAGTAGCTGACTTTATTTTTAGGGGCTCCAAAATCACTGCAGATGGTGACTGCAGCCATGAAATTAAAAGATGGTTACTCCTTGGAAGGAAAGTTATGACCAACCTAGACAGCGTATTAAAAAGCAGAGACATTACTTTGCCAACAAAGGTCGGTCTAGTCAAGGCTATGGTTTTTCCAGTGGTCATGTATGGATGTGAGAGTTGGACTGTGAAGAAAGCTGAGCGTCGAACAATTGATGCTTTTGAACTGTGGTGTTGGAGAAGACTCTTGAGAGTCCCTTGGACTGCAAGGAGATCCAACCAGTCCATTCTAAAGGGGATCAGTCCTGGTTGTTCATTGGAAGGACTGATGCTAAAGCTGAAACTCCAATACTTCAGCCACCTGATGCAAAGTGCTGACTATTTTAAAAGACCCTGATGCCGGGAAAGATTGAAGGCAGCAGGAGAAGGGGATGACAGAGGATGAGATGGCTGGATGGCATCACCGACTCAATGGACATGGGTTTGGGTGGACTCCGGGAGTTGGTGATGGACAGGGAGGCCTGGTGTGCTGTGGTTCATGAGGTCGCAAAGAGTCAGACACAACTGAGTGACTGAACTGAACTGAAGACATTTTTTAAATGAGCAGAGTCATTTTGGAACACGCAAAAATATAAGTACCTTATCAGACTTTACCGTGGCATGGATGAAATTGATTCCCCAATATTATTCATACCATTGAATACTAATCTGGCTTCTCCAGTAGGTCAATAAAAAAGGAGATACCTTTGAATCAGGTCAACAATGAAAAGAAACATTACAAAGTGTGACGTAATGAACTGGTCTTTCAGTTTCATGCCTCAGTCTCACTGAATTCACCTCGTCAGAGAGGGACACCAGGGATGTGCTTACCTTTAAATAGACAATAAAGTTCAGCTTCAGGGTCTGTGGGTGTGAGGACTTTAAAAGCACAAAGTATTCATTGAGACAGTTCCTTTTTAGCCACCCAGATGACCTGGCTGGATAAATTTACTGTCCAGCTTCATAAAATTTACAGAAAAATGAGGTTTAAAGAACAACAAAATAGAGAAGCTACTGATTTATCTGGAAAACTACCTAGAAGAAACAAATGTACTATAAGTAATTAGATTTTGGATATAAAAATTTTTCTTTAATTTTTACTGCTCAGCATTACAAATTTTAAAAATAACAAGATATAAGACATGAATAACAGGTGCATATCAGGCCACATTCATTGGGTCTACTATGTAACTTAAAAAAAAAAAATACTTAAAAGTTGTTCAGTCACTAAGTCGGGTCCAGTTCTTTACGACCCCATGAACTGCAGCATGCCAGACTTCCTTGTCCTTCACTCTCTCTCTGAGTTTACTCGAACGCATGTCCATTGAGTCGATGACACCATCCAACCATCTCATCCTCTGTCATCCCCTTCTCCTACTGCCCTCAGTCTTTCCTGCTGGGACCTGCCCTCAGGGTCTTTTTCAATGAATCTGTTTTTTGCATTAGGTGGCCAAATATTGGAGCTTCAGCTTCAACATCAGTCCTTCCAAACTTAAAACATGTAAGTTAGCTGATTAAATGATGGTTACTAAACTGTAAAGGAAGGGCTTTCCTGGTGGCTTAGACACCAAAGAATCCTCCTGCCAATGCAGGAGACTTAGGAGACTCAGGTTCAATCCTTGTGTTGGAAAGATCCCCTGGAGAAGGAAATGGCTACCCACTCCAGTACTCTTGCCTGGAGAATCCCATAGACAGAGGAGCCTGGAGGGCTACAGTCCATGGGGTTGCAAAGAGTCAGACATGACTAGGCCACACACATAGAACTTCACTTGCTTAATGGTTTAAAAAGCTATTTTCAAATTGTAAAGGAAAAAGAAATGTCCTGCTTTGATCAACCTTAGCTAGCTTTCTGAATACAAGGACTATCTTATTTTCTAACAATAATAAGTATTAATTTAAATGTAAATTCACAATATGCTCTTCAATAATAATAAAATTATGTTTATGAAGCACTTTGTATTTCTTCATGGGGGAACCATTTAAAATATATTTGACACTTAACAGTACATTAGATTTTAATTTTGTTAATGTTAATTAAACAAGTTGTCCATGAAAAAGAATTCAAGCGATACAAAAATGGAAAAGGCAAGAATAAGCATACCCCTCCACCCCAACTTTCCTCTTCAGAGGTCACCATCCAAGGTTTAGTGTGCATCCTTTGACACTTTCTATAAATCTGTATACACACACATCAGTAAACACTAATGATCACAAAGTATTTGCTCCTTATTTAAAGAAAAGGGAATTTTATAGAATTTTTTTTTTCTTTCCTGCATATGCAAACACTGATTTGAAATGTGGATTAGCATGAAACAAGTCTCTATTGGGATGCCTTAGTTATTCTTTATAATATGTTCAATTTAAATTAGACTTTACACGCTACTATTAAAAAAATTTGAAAAGACTTTTGCTGATCTAATAGGCTTTAATAACACACTACTTCAATTCTAACAGCTAGGTGTGTGATGGAACCACCTCTCTGACTTATTAACAATGGAGAAGGCCTTTACTTAACAATAGAATAAAGAGCACTTCTTTCTTCTTATGTTCTATAGGTGGTTTAAAAAAAAGAAAAGAGTGAACTGCCCTTTGTTTTTGAAAGGTGACTAGATGATGACTCTAATCTTATGATTCTGTATATTTTTTCACAGTGGGGAAAAGAAATATTTAGACTGAAAATTTCAAGTTGAGATTTCCCTCTGCACAGAAATCACATTGGAGTTGGTTTCAAGACTGAAATGTGCTGGGAAATTCCAAACTAGCCTAGTAGCTTAATATTTTGTTTTAGAAATGGGATTTTAACACTTCTATCTAGTGAGCTTCTATGAGCCAGCATCCTATAATTTGAAACTTGGCAGGTCACAAAGACACGACTGAGCAACTGAACACACACACACACACGCACGCACGCACGCACCGCGTCATGAACATCTGTTAAGAGAGTGATGGGTGGGATTATAAGAGGTATACACACCTGAAGGTAAGGGAGCTGATATTTAGGCTTTGTAGTCTGTTGGGTCCTGAAGGTGGGCTGCCCCAAAATATGCCCCCAAATGGCACATTGATTATTAAATTAATACTTAAGAAATAGCCAATACAAGAGGAACACTTTGATGCTCCTCTCTATCTGAAACCAAGAAATAAATAACCCCTGTGAAAGGTACCCTCCCTTTACCAGGAGGCAGAAAGACATCCTTATCAGCAGAGACAGGGAATTCAGGGCCAAGAAGCCATATAAACAAATCTTGTTACTTCTTTACTAATTTACTACCCCAGCCCAAACTGAGCTTAAATGCTTTACTAATTAAACAGCCAAACCTAAGTTAGCTGCCCTGTCAATTCTTCTCAAATTTATTGCTTCCTTGTCTCAAAAGTTTAAAAGCTGCTTGCTCTGGTCACCCCTTTTAGGTCCTATTTCTATGAGACCTCTGATGTAAAGCTATTTCTTTTTCTCTTAATCTATATGTCAATGTTTTTATTAGTCCACCAATAAGAACTCAAGAGAGGTAGAAAGGAAAATCTCTTTCTTCTCAACAAGCCTATTCCTTATATCCAGAGATATATATCCAGAGATATAAGGATATAATACAAACCCCATATTAACCAGTGAAAAGCAGTGACCTGCTCTCTTCAAATGTTAATCAGCCAAGGTCAGTCCTCTTGATATGTGGACCTAGAATTTGCATTGAGAAGGCCTCATGGAGCAGTCAAATATTTAGATAATCTTATTGATGAATGGGTTTTTTTTTTTTTTAATTCTAGTGCTCAAACTAATCCTAAATGAAGCCATTTGCTATCCTTTGAATAATACATGTAAGTCTGAATACACAATGACCAAGTTCATTCTGAAGATGATGGTGGGTCCCAATATAGATTTCATTTGAGATAAGAATTGATGACTGGAATATCAAGGAATTCCAATAGAGACTATGTGATACTTCATGGTAATTTGTAAACAGACCTTAGAGTAATTCCTTTTTACAGGGAGGACTTCCTTTCTGAAGTTGATCTCAGTTAAAATATTGGTTCCTGCTAAATTTTTACACTGCACTTCTTGACTGAAAAAGAAATAAATTTATTTTTATTTGTTAATTATATAGTACTATCAGTTCAGTCTCTCAGTCGTGTCCAACTCTATGTGACCCCGTGGACTGCAGCACGCCAGGCTTCCCTGTTCATCACCAACTCCTGGACCATACATATTCATAAAGACAAAACTAGAAATTTTATACAAATAAAAGGTTTAATATTTTTACCATTTCTTCAATTGATTATATTGCCTCTGTCCCAGATATACACACACTTTAGGAAAATAAGGGGTAAAAAAAAAAAATCTGGCTGATAGTAGCACCTGATCAAATATTTAATTAAAAATTTTACCAATTTCATAGTTGAATTAAGAGAGAAACTCCATGGTTGGTTCCATGGAGTAGTGCTGTGCCTGTTTCCATAGTTCTGGAGAATGGTGGGTGGCTGTTAACAATCATAAGAGTCTGAATCCACACTTTGATTTTACTTATAAATAACAAACAACAAAATCATCATGATAATTATTAAAATCACTTGAAGATCAAGAGCTAACATATCTGTCTCCTGAAATTAAGTCTTTTTTGCTCAACAGAGGTCACATCAAATAAAGTGAATTTAGTCCTAATCCTCGACACTTCTACATTCTGACTCAAATGAAAATGTGGGCAAAATGTCCCAGGATCTGATTTTCCCCACTATATATGTCCCAGGATCTGATTTTCCCCACTATATATGTCCCAGGATCTGATTTTCCCCACTATATATGTCCCAGGATCTGATTTTCCCCACTATAAGATATTCAATCACTCAGCACCTCTCACTGCTCCACACTGTGGCCATCTCACACTGTTCTTTGCTCTTCAGGTCCATGCTTTTTGACAAGTGTAATGGGATACAGCTGTGAAAATTTTTTTTCACCTCAACATTTATACAGCAATGACCTTTAGATACTAAATGTTAAGTTCCATGTTGGGAACAATAAGATTTAATTTAATAATATGGAAGTAGAGTAATTCATGCTGTGAAATCTAAAATATTATGACACAATTGAGATGATGGGTTTTGATTTCTAAGAAAAATAAGTATTACAAAGAAAATGTTACTCTCAGCTATATAAATAATTTATTTCTGTTTTAATTTGACTGCTTTGATCATAAGATTTCATCAGTCTCTGTTTCACTTTAAATACTCAGATTAAAGCTTCTCATTGCCATTCGTTTGTTCAATCATTTATTTTCTTTGGGGCTCAAGAACTCCTGATGATTTTGTTTTCTCTCTGATAGTGGATTCTTTTTTACTTACACGCTGGAAGCCAAAAGATTAATCCTTTGGAATCTCAATGAATCATCTAATTAGTAACTTACTAAAAATGAAATAAGTTAATTATGTGTAATTTCTTCATAAAGATCAAATGACAGGCAAATCACTTTCCTAAGGCTATTCCCTTTATTCATAGCATAAATGAGGAAAACAGAAATCAAATAAAGTTTTTACTAAGGCTGATAGCGCCACAATATAATAATAGATTTCTAGGTTATTCTATTAGAAGCATCAGCTCAGCATGAGTTCTTCCTTGTATATTATTCTTTAAGAAAGTATCCTTCCCCAGAACAAGAATATACTCATTAGCCAATTCACTAAGATACACAGTAACTCTCAAGCTAATTAATCTCAACTAATATAAACCAAGTACCTACTAAGGACAAGGTAGTATGAATTCCTGCTCCACTGCTTATTAGTTCTCTAACCCATAACAAGTCACTTAAATTACCTAACCTTCAATTTCCTCAAATGTAGAATAGGGACAATTACATGTGGTACCTCCCAGGATTATTGTGATGATAAAGTGAGATAAAATGTATGCTAGGTATAACAAGCACTGAAGAAACATTGCTGCTGTTTAGTTGCTAGGTCTTGTCCAACTCTCTGTGACCCCATGGACTGTAGCCCACCAGGTTCATCTCTGTCCACGGGACTCATCAGGCAAGAATACTGGCGTGGGTAGCCATTTCCTTCTCCAGTGGATCTTCCCAATCCAGGGATCGGACTTGCATTTCCTGTGTTGGCAGGAAGATTCTTTATCACTGAGCCATCATCAGGGAAGCCACAAACACGCCTATGGAGCCAAGCATTTCATTCCATTGGTTAGATTTGCTGGAGAATTAGGGACCACTCTGAAGGGCTAGCATCATAGAGGGTGTTATCTTCTGTCATCTCACTGATCTCTTCCATTCCCCACCTCTGCTGTTCTTTTCCTCCAGGATTACCTCCTGCATCTCCCAAATGAGCAGGCCAGTTCACTCTCAGACTTGTCTCCAAAAGGAAACCCATCAAGATTCTTCAGGAAAAGCAAAGGCCAAATGTGTAACAGTTTCCATCTTCTACAGAACATATTTATGGTTACAAATAACATTTTACCTTCTTGCTAGCTTATTGTTTTTATTATTAGAGATGATAGTAAAAGACAGAACATAGTTCACCAACAAACAAGTGGCAGTGAAGAAGGTCAGGCGACAGATATTGAATACTTTTTCAAAAAGTTGCACCCATTAACTAATGAAAGAGACAGGCTATCATTGTGAAGGAAGGGCAAGGTCAAGAGATGATTTGCAGTTTACTTGGGTTTGTTTACTTGTGGAATCAGGGAAACTGGATGGAGAGATGGAGAGGAAGAAAGAGGCAGATGAATTAATTTGTAAGTCCACTTGATGTCCCGAAAGAGAGATGAGGGAGACTGGATTAAATATGCACATTAGCTTTGAGATGACCAGAGACAGAAATGTCTTTCTTTTAGACAGAAGTGAAGATGTGGACTCAGAATAAAAGGGTAGAATTTTAGTACAGAATGCAGTTTAGGGCATTATAGCACATGGCTTCATTGAAGCTTTTGGTAGCACTGGCTTACAAAAAACAATTCAGTCTCATCTTAGATCCAAAGCCTCTTCAATGTGAAGGGTCCTGATTGATCTTTGCCATCCTGGGAGTCTGGAAGGCTAAATATCATTGTAAGTGTTTAACAGTGGTATCTACACTGTAGTCTATGGACTACCTATGTTTTACCATTTTCTACTTGCTAAAATTCACCACCTCTTTTATTACTTAGAGATTTATTTATTGGAGTTAATAAGAAAATATGTGTACTATGGTTTAGAAATAAAGAAGAATTAGGATGGCTATATTAAGCACTTTATTTTGGAAAATATACAGCATAAAAATTAAGAAAATGTCCCAATGCATTTATTTCTAACTCAATTATAGTTGTTTCATAATCTATCCAAAGTGAACAACTATTTTTTTTTTAATTGAGTAAAATTTACTATTGCCTTCAGCAGTGGTTCAGTCCTTTTATTATTGAAAACTGTTAAAAAGGAATTATTTTTTGTGTACAGTCAAGAAAACTCTGCTTAATCATTCCCACTCAATGTCAATTTGTTTATTTGATATTTATATACATAAACAGTATGCATTTTATGATTTTTTTGTACTTACTCATCATGCATATAATGCCTTTATTTAGACTTAACTTGTATCTACACAAATAAATATAAAAATGTGACTGCATTAAATCAAAATCACAAGAAGGCTCACCATCTCATATGCTTGCTTTGCCATTATTTTCGAACCAGATCTTCAGACTCATCTTTACCTTCTGCAGATGATCTTAAACATTAATGTCACTTGAGTCTTCTCTCCAGACCCTTCTCCTCCTGCTTTACACCCTTTGGGCTTCCCTGGTGGCTCAGGTGGTAAAGAATCTGCCTGCAATGTGGGAGACCCAAATTTGATCCCTGGGTCAGGAAGATCCCCTGGAGGAAGGCATGGCAACCCACTCCAGTATTCTGATCTGGAGAACCCCATGGACAGAGGAGCCTGGCGGGCTATGGTCCATGGGATTGCAAAAGAGTTGGACACGACTGAGCAACTAATACTCACTCAGGCACTCACACACCCTTTCATATAGTTAGTGTCTACAAAGAGAAACTTTACTATTTGTGTGTTGGCTACTGCTGCCTCTTCCTCCTTCTTTCTGCTCCTCTCTTTACTTTCTAGATCAGTTTCCCAAAATGTCTTCTGGGGAGCACTAGTGTTCAAGACAGTCTGTGAATTAAAGGTCAAGCAAATCTGGGGGACTCAGTCACTCGCACACTTGCATGTTAAAGACTGAGGAATTCTGCATCTAGGTAACTGTGTGATTTTAAGCCAACCTCTCCTAAGTCTACGTTTATGGGAACATTTGTGAAAAGTCTATCAAAAAGATTTTTTTAACCCAAATGGATCATCACTGTACTAGAATTATATTCCTCTTTCAGCTCTTTTCTCTTTCCTGACCCGGAGGCCTTGCTAAAACTTTTTGATTGCTGCCGGGCAGTGCTTAACTTCTTCAGATGTCATGCAGGCATTTGCTGAGTGATCTGTGGAACGACCCACATTTTTAGAAAAGAAGGGATGTTTTCATCATATAAACGCAATTTAGAGAGCATTTTCCATTTCGCCTTCTTCTGGATACATTCAAATGGATTAATCTTAAAATTTGGAACCCAGAATAGAACATAGTATAATAGATATGGTTTAACTAGTGTAGAGAAAAATACAGCTATTGTTTCGCATAGCCTTGACTCTTCCATTAAGATGGAATATCATCTGAATATTATATTTTAGCAGCATTATTGCTCTGTAGACTTAGATTTAGCTTGGCGTGAAAAACAATTGTCCCTTTTCTTATGCAGATTTCCACACTAGCTACTGCCAAAGCCACCTCCCTTATGATGGACCTTATCAAGGAGAGAGGGTCAGAGAACAGCCTCTCCAAGATAGGTCGGTTTCATGAGAACAGCAAAGCCAGAAGGTTGCTGGGGGACTTTTGAGATACTGAGGCAGCAGATAAGATCACATCTAAGTGAGGATGCTCCTGGAAAAGTCTTGGAGAGCTGATCAGTGCTTAGTCCCAGGGGACCTGAGACGAAGGAGGAGTAAAGGCCGGAGCATTTTCAGGTCAGTGACCAACAAGGGATGTTTCTATTTATCTTGGTGACTCCCTAGAGCCTCCCTTGCCAGACTTCACAGATTCGGATCCTCTCTCCTTTGGGGGCTTCTGCGTTCCCAGTGCACCACGGTTATCTGTCAGCTGCTCTACCTGCTGCTTCACTTATCCTCACAGTGTCAAGGTGGAGAGAGGTGGGGCGAAGGTGAATACAGTTCAAGGTGGAGAGAGGTGGGGCGAAGGTGAATACAGTTCAAGGTGGAGAGAGGTGGGGCGAAGGTGAATACAGTTCAAGGTGGAGAGAGGTGGGGCGAAGGTGAATACAGTTCAAGGTGGAGAGAGGTGAGGCGAAGGTGAATACAGTTCAAGGTGGAGAGAGGTGGGGCGAAGTTGAATACAGTTCAAGGTGAAGAGAGGTGGGGCGAAGTTGAAATCATAAAACTTTGTAAAGACATTACATTCCTTTTTCTTTTTCTCTTTATGTCTATTATGGTGGTGGCGGTTGGTTGCTAAGTCATGTCTGACTCTCTGCGAGCCCATGGACTGTAGCCCACCAGGTTCCTCTGCCCGTAGCATTCTCTAGGCAAGAATATTGGAGTGGGTAGCCATTCCTTCTCCAGGGGATCTTCCCCACTCAGGGATTGAACCCAGGTCTCCTGCATTGCAGGCAGATTCTTTGGATTCAAATTTGTACACTGAAGGAAGTTACTGAACCTAATGAAGATTTTAAATGGGGAACACGTGTACGCCCGTGGTGGATTCATGTTGATGTGTGGCAGAACCAATGCAATATTGTAAAGTAATTACCCTCCAATTAAATAAATTTAAATTAAAAAAAATAAAAAAAAATAAAGTTCAACTTGAGATTCTCTTATAACAGATTTGCCAAAATAAATCCAGTTAAATGTTACACTTTCTATCCAGCTCTCAACCATCTTTGTCCCAAGACAGCTGCAGGATGCAGAACATTCTTATTTTAGTAGGAATGTTCACACGGTGTGTACATGCCCGAGAATCAGAAATTCTCCTCCACTGACTATCGCTTGTCAATGAAAGTCACTTGATCTTTCAATTTATTAGTCCTATCAAAAACTACAACAGCAAAAAGTCCTGGAGCATGTTTTTTAATAGTAAGATTCGTGATTGTTTCATTAATTGCCAACTGATAGCTCAGTTGGTAAAGAATCCACCTGCAATGCAGGAGACCCTGGTTCAATACCTAGGTCGGGAAGATTTGCTGCAGAAGGGATAGGCTACCCACTCCAGTATTCTTGGGCTTCCCTGGCGGCTCAGCTGATACACAGATGTATAGAACAGACTTTTGGACTCTGTGGGAGAGGGAGAGGGTGGGATGATTTGGGAGAATGGCATTGAAACATGTATACTATCATGTAAGAAATGAATTGCCAGTCTAGGTTTGATACAGGATATAGGATGCCTGGGGCTGGCGCACTGGGATGATCCAGAGAGATGATATGGGGAGGGAGGAGGGAGGGGGGTTCAGGATTGGGAACTCATGTACACCCATGGCGGATTCATGTCAATGTATGGCAAAACCAATATAGAATTGTAAAGTAAAATTTAAAAAAAGAAAAGAAAAATATACATTGAAAAGAAAAAAATAAATAAATAAAGTGAATTATCTCTCAAAAAAAAAAAAAAAAAGGATCCGCCTGCAATGCTGGAGACCTGGGTTCGATTCCTGGGTTGGGAAGATCCCCTGGAGAAGTGAATGGCTACCTTCTCCAGTATGCTGGTCTGGAGAATTCCATGGACTGTAGTCAGACACGACTGAGCGACTGTCACATGGATAAACCATCAGTATAATAATCAATTTTTGTAATTTTTCCAAAGAGTAAAGTGAGGCCTCCTCTGCCCTGTGGAAGGAAGGAAATTTCCTGGACTCTGTCCTGCCCCACTTTATAAATGACCACCCGTAGCAGCCTCCACCATTCTCATCTGTAACTGAGGGACCACCCATGATGAGATCACAACTCAGCTATTTTAACTGCCAAATGCATGGAATGTAAGGTCTTGTTATTAACGGAAAGTTGAAGTTTGTATCACTGATCTGCACCCTTTGCTAAAAGCTCTTCTTAAAGGCAACTAGAAGTTTCTCTTTCCTTTGCTGATTTTCGATTCCAGTGTTCTTTGATACTTCTTTGTCCTTTTCTACTTTGAAATCCATTTTCCTTATGAAAGAACACTGAAGTAAAATAAGAGTGAAATAACCCACCTTGCTTCTTTCACTAAAACCACATTCTCATCCTGACTCATCGTCTGTTTATTCAAGTATTTTTTTTCCTCTGAAAGTTGTCTCTTGATATCTTTCATAAGCTCCAGCTTTTTCAGGCCTATTAGACTTTGATGTTTTCCTTAGAGTTAATTCTCTCCAGATTCTTTTCTTTGTGATCAGCCAGTTCATGCTGAGGTGTTGATGGCTGAAAATGTCTTAATGTGTCAACCTTTTAGGATTGATTTACATTTCTACAACTGCTTTTAATTCCTTAATGGAAGAGAACATATAATAGGAGATTTTAAAATATCCCGAAAGAGACAATAAGGAGAGAACTTGGGAAGGTAGAGAGTTTTCCCCTAAAACTCTACTAATCACACAACACAAATTTTTAAGTACTTATCTGTATGTAAATGTTTCATTCCTTTCAATAACATGAGAAAAGTCAGTAAAAGAAAATATAACACACATTCATCATTGAAGACTTCAGAGAGCCTTGAAATAAAGGAAGAACCTCTCCTTGTCTTTAGAGGTTTCTAACAGAGTTAGTCAGAGAAGGCAATGGCACCCCACTCCAGTACTCTTGCCTGGAAATCCCATGGAAGGAGAAGCCTGGTAGGCTGCAGTCCATGGGGTCGCAAAGAGTCAGACACAACTGAGTGGCTTCCCTTTCACTTTTCACTTTCATGCATTGGAGAAGGAAATGGCAACCCACTCCAGGGTTCTTGCCTGGAGAATCCCAGGGATGGGGGAGCCCAGTAGGCTGCCGTCTATGGGGTCGCACAGAGTCGGACACGATTGAAGCGACTTAGCAGCAGCAGCAGTAGCAGCAACAGAGTTAGTATGACTGTTCAGAACTTTTATTCTCATCTGATCTATTTAGTTTAAGTTATAATGCAAGGATGCTTTGTAGGGTATTTAAAGCAGTGATTACAATTTAACTTTGAAATGAAGAAAATGCCAACTAAGTTCAGGCATTCCAATGAACAATACATTATATTGATTAGGAATTTAGTGTCTGGAGTCAGACAAACCTTGACTCACCTATTCTAACTCTTAAGAGCTGAGGGTACTTGAGCAAATCATGTAATTTGAGGCTTAATTTCAACTGCTGAATGGGGCTAATAATAAAGGCAGCTGATAGGGTTGTTATGGGCATTTATGAGATAAGTAAAATTCCTAGAATAGTTTCTAGAACAAGTAAAAATTCAATGAATATTACTGTTGTGTGTATGTTTTTAAATAGAAAAACATAGTAAGATTCTTCAAGTCAGCTTTGGTGTCTCAGGGGTCCTAGAGGTTTTCAGAGCTTGTCTGGTTGGCAATGGACAGGGAAGCCTGGCGTGCTGCAGTCCATGGGGTGGCAAAGAGTTGGACATGACTGAGCGACTGAACTGAACTGAACTGATCAACAAAAGGAAAATTAGCAGGTTTTGAGAAACTATGATGCATTTGTCTGTTTCTTCATTCATTTATCTTTTCTTCCATTCTTTTATTCAGGCAACATATGTTGTTCAGTTGCCAAGTCATGTCTGACTCTTTGTGACCCCATGGACTGTAGCACACCAGGTTCCCTGTCCTTCACTACCTCCTGGAGTTTGCTAATATTCATGTTCATTGAGTCTGTGATTCCATATAACCCTCTCATCCTCTGCCACCCACTTCTCCTTTTGCCTTCAATCTTTCCCAGTATCAGGGTCTTTTCCAATGAGTTGACGGTTCCCATTAGGTGGTCAAATTATTGGTGCTTCAGCCCCAGGATCAGTCCTTCCAATGAACATTCAGGGTTTATTTCCTTTAGGATTGACTAGTTTGATCTCCCTGCATTCCAAGGGACTCTCAAAAGTCTTTTCCAGCACCACAATTCAAAAGCATCAATTCTTTGGTACTCCACCTTCTTTATCTTATGTTAAACAAGGACAATGCCTAAATGTGTTTTTGTTTAGCCAATGAAGTTGCTGTTGACAAAAACAATTAATAGTGTATTTGAAAAAAATAGTTTATTGTTAACATTGTTGTTGTTCAGTTGCTAAAGCAGCCCCACGGAATGCAGTGTGCCAGGCTTCTCTGTCCTTCACTTTCTCCTAGAGTTCACTCAGATTCATGTCCACTGAGTCGGTGATGCAATCCAACCATCTCTTCCTCTGTCATCTCCTTCTCCTCCTGCCCTTAATCCTTTCCAGCATCAGGGTCTTTTAAAGAGGCAGTTTAAAAGATCGTTTTTCTTTAAAAAACTAATGATACATTAGAAAATGTACCTTTCCAAGGGACAATATAATCTTGAAACATAAAAGTAAGTTTTAGAAAGGGTTAGTGAAATTCTTACAAGAAAAACTAGAGATGTTTATCAAGGAAATACGAAGGTGTTCCACACTAAGTCTGTAACCTTTAATGTTCACGTTGAGGAAAATTCTTGCCTTCTTACAAATTATAGTTCAATGTCACAGTAAGAGACAAAAATATAAGATATGGTATGGCATCTTATACTTTTTAATAGCTAAAGAAGTGCAAAAGAAAGTTTTAAACACACACTATTGCCTTCTAGCATAACAATATAAAATTTTCTAACAGAGTAACTTTTAATGATATGGTTAATTAGCACCTTCCACGTGTCAGACACTGAGACATATTTGTCTACTTTGAGATGAGTAAAACCAAGGGTATTTCCTGCTCTCATGGAGCTTAAAGTCATGTTGTCTGTATGATACGCCTCACTTCTTTTCAAGCTATAAGCCGTTTACCAAATCCAAAGACAGTTTTTCCAGTCCCTTAATTTCCATTTCTCCAGACTAAACAATCAGAATCCCATTCACCTTTCCCTTGTACTTTCACCATATGCAAACTAAGAAATGGAGTCATTTACTTTCTGAGCTAAAGAGAAAAAAAAAAAAAAGCTCTTATATAGCAAGCAGCATTAATTTCAATCAATTCTGGTATTTAGAGGAATGGTCAAATAATCTTCTCTTTTCATTTAAAAGACAAGAAATTCATTGAATTAGACTTTTTATGGGGAAGAGAAATATGCTAGGGAATAGCAGACAGAGAAATACATGATTAGAGAATATTCTGGCCTCCCTGGGTGGCTCAGACAGTAAAGAATTTGCCTCCAATGCAGGAGACCCAGTTTCAGTCTGGGTCTACCCACTTGGGAAAGGCTATCCACTCCAGTATTCTTGCCTAGAGAATTCCATGGACAGAGCAGCCTAGTGGGCTACAGTCCATGGGGTCATATACTTTTGGACATGACTGAGTGACTAACACTTTCACTTCTGAGAACATTCCAGTGCTTTTAAAAAACTATTTAATTTTGCTTCTATAAATCATTTGCTATAAAAAGCTTCAGGCAGGGATAATGGATAATTGAAAACCTGTAAAAGAAATGAATCCACTTAAATGTGTTTCCCAAACATATAATATCTTTATATGAAACAACCACACGCAGATTTTCAAAATCTGCCCAAGGAATGAATAATAATATTAGATACCACTTTATTAAGTAAAATTGGGTACACAAACTGTAATAAACATTAATATTTAAAGAGGAGTTTTTACAGATACTGCTAATTACCCTTCAATATTTATTGTCCCCCTCTTGCAAACAGACATTTAACTGGGCACTCAGTTACCCAGTGTCCCTTGTCTGACCATGTATGTTCCAGCCAATTCAGTGTTTCACAGGCAGTAATATGAAACTTTAGGGAGTGACCTTGCAGGAGGGGGCAGACCCTCCCATTCTCTTCTCTTTGCTCTTGCTTGGAGTTTGGATATAATAATCCAGATCTTAAACTGACAACTGCAACCACAAGGCAGATACTAAATGTTGAGAGTGGTAAAGCTGAAAGATGGAAGAAGCCTGACTTTCTGACTCTGTGACTCCAGAGTACACCTTCTATCTTCTTTTATAGAAGAAAGAAGTAAGTCTCTACTCTGTTAATTGCAGACTCTGTCACTCAGAGCAGAACCTAATGCAAATGAATACTGTATTTGATACTATATTTAGAAATAGGATGTTACGCATGACACAATCTAAGTTCATGGAAGTACTTGCTGAAGACAGTGGGCCCTGAAGCCTGGGATATTGCAGGCTTGGAAAGCTGGGGCCTTTGTTATTTGTAGCAAAATATTTGCTCATATTGTCAACTGCTGTTCCTTGAAAGGCAAAGCAGTTGCCAACTGAGACTTTTACTATTAGGAGCAAAGTTAGGAAAAAATTACATGCTGATGTGCACTGGCTCCTTCTTGCTATGCTCAGCAGTCTTCAAGAGAGAGAGGAACTCGGTCTAGGACTAGCCAGCTGGCAGCCTGAGATAAAAGTAAAACCATTTTGAAATGGAAGGGCTCTCTGCTTCTTTGGGCAAACTAAAATGATGCAGAATCTTCAATTTTTGGACAAGTAAACAAACAAAAAACACACTCCAAGAAGCACCCTCAACACATACAAAAATTGTATCCTAAACTAAAAAGTTTTACTGTCCTGCCGTATTCTACTCTTTGCGACCCCTATGGACTGAAGCCTTCCAGGTTCCTGTGCCCATGGAATTCTCCAGGCAAGAATACTGGAGTGGGTTGCCATAACATTCTCCAGGGGATCTTCTCAACCCAGGGATCGAACCCAGGTCTTCTGTACTGCAGATAGTTTCTTTACCATGTGAGCTACCAGGGAAACCCGCATCCTAAACTTAAGTACAGAAATTATAAGACATAGCTCTGAGAGATAGCCTTAGAAGGAAGTAAAGATGCAGTTCACAATGTGTTTTATCACTGTAAAGGAAGGGTAAATCTGGGGAAAAAAAAAAAAAAAAACCCTGTGGGAAGTAGGTATCTTAGTGATTAGGGCTTGTTACACTAGGGCTGAGAAGGGCCATGGCAACCCACTCCAGTAGTCTTGCCTGGAGAACCCCATGGACAGAGGAGACTGGAGGGCTACAGTCCATAAGGTCACAAAGAGTAGGATATGACTGAAGAGACTTACCATGCATGCATGCACTCTAGGATTAAATTCATACTTGATACAAATATATAACCATATAACTATGCTCAGAACTCTGCAAATACTCTCTTATTATACATAATAAATAAAATAAACAAATAAATGAAAGGAACAAATATTACAATGAAAAGAGCTGTCTACTAGAAAGTGGGAAACAGTTCCACAGTGACAATCAGATTTAGGATATTGTCGCAAAGAGTTATTCTTTCTCAAGACCTCAAGCTTGAAACGGGACATAAATTGAAAGGAGCACAGAAAACAAAAGGATGGATCCGCAAGTGCTCTCGGAGAGAGATACGAGTGGCTAACCTCCATTGGGAATTGACAGAACACAGAGGTAAGTAAGTAAAAGAACAGAGTCACCGAGCTTAAAACTGCATCAAGAACAGATATTTAGATATGGTTACTTGTGCACAGAACGTTCTTAAAGAAAGATTATAAGATCACAGTGTTTTTGAGGGGATGGCATTGAAAGGAAACTACAAGTGTTACTGGATCCAAGCTTGCTCTGCTCACTGCAGGAGAAGCCAAAAAATCTGAGAGGTGAGGTGTTGAGGCAAGGAATATGACTTTATTCAGAAACCCAGCTGACTGAGAAGATGGTGGACTAATGTCTCAAAATAACCATCCCGTTGGTGTTTGGATGCCAGTTCTTTTATAGATAAAAGATGGGGGAAAGTGAGGAAACCAAGTAAAAAGACCATTTAATTCTTGTAAATATCTCCTAGAATGGCAAGCCTCAAGCAGGGCGATGTGTTAATTTTATCTTTTCTATAGTCATTCACAGGTAGGTAGGGTCAGATTATCTCCCTGTAAGCTAAAAAAGGTACTTTAGTTTAAGGGTCAGGAAGAGGGGCAGGATTTTGTGAGGCAGGCCATTATGTATGATTATAATAACAAAAGCAGCAACACACAAATTAAAAAAAAAAACAGATCTAGCATAAAAGAGTCAAAATTGACTCTCTTATTAAACAAGCATGGCCTTCAAGTCATGCCCGTTCAGTGACTAACGTAGTCCTTGGAACTAATCTCTCTATTAGCAGCAGTCAGCTGTGAATGCATGCAATCCACCAAAAGGGCATAAACTAATGACCTTTCCAGATACAACCACGTAGGAAAAATGGGCAAAGAGGAACCTCTCAAAGAGGGAAAACTTGGGTCATGGTGGGCACTGGAAAAATAGTCTCTTTTTAATAAGATTTGCAAATTGCTATCGACCAGTGACAACTATATGTTTCTCATCCTTTTATTTTCAAAAGAGGAATATGCATATTGCAGCTATCAGGTATTTAGTTTATATATCATTGAACCACAATTTTGATGTCTAGTTATTCTGAAAATGTGGATTTAAGCTGGATGCAGTAACATAAGATTTTATTTTTGCCTAACTTAAGAAACATAAAAATGCTCTATATATGAGAAGAAGGGTGAAGTGGGTATTTGTTACATGCTGCCAGATTTCCCCACTATCTGTTTGTAGGATCTTTTGAGTAATAAAGCCCCTTCCTTTTAGGTGGGTGGATGGCTTCTTTCAGAGCTGCCTTTCCCAGGCTGTGGTGCTACTAGTTATGGCTATGTGCCTAATTTCTGGCTGACAGATGTCTGTAGAAGTGTCCTAAGTACCTTTCAGGAAGTGCTTTTAAGGAGATAAGATCCACTCCTCTTTCTTCTTTCTTTCCCCAATCTGGAATGGGGATGTGATGGCTAGAGCTTAAGAAGACATCTTGAACCTTAAGAAAGAGCAATGGAATTGTCAAGTTACAGCTTACAGGATAAATCCAGTCTACCACTGCGTTTGTAAATAAAGTTTCATTGGAACATAACCACACCCATTTGTTTACATATCATCTACTGTCTCCATGATACAACAGCAGAATTAAATAGCTGGGACAGAGATCTTATGGCTCACAAATCTTAAAATATTTACTCTTAAGAAAAAAGTGTAATTGAACAAGAACAATAAACAGTGGAAAATTCTGAAAGAGATGGGAATACCAGACCATGTGACTTGCCTCTTGAGAAACCTATATGCAGGTCAGGAAGCAACAGTTAGAACTATACATGGAACAAGAGACTGGTTCCAAATAGGAAAAGGAGTACGTCAAGACTGTATATTGTCACTCTTCTAATTTAACTTCTATGCAGAGTACATCATGAGAAACGCTGGACTGGAAGAAGCACAAGCTGGAATCAAGATTGCTGGGAGAAATATCAATAACCTCGGATATGCAGATGACACCACACTTGTGGCAGAAAGTGAAGAGGAACTAAAAAGCCTCTTGATGAAAGTGAAAGAGGACAGTGAAAAAGTTGGCTGAAAGCTCAACATTCAGAAAACGAAGATCATGGCATCTGGTCCCATCACTTCATGGGAAATAGATGGGGAAACAGTGGAAATAGTGTCAGACTTTATTTTTTTGGGCTCCAAAATCACTGCAGATGGTGACTGCAGCCAGGAAATTAAAAGACGCTTACTCCTTGGAAGGAAAGTTATGACCAACCTAGATAGCATATTAAAAAGCAAAGACGTTACTTTGCCAACAAAGGTCCATCTAGTCAAGGCTGTGGTCTTTACAGTGGTCATGTATGGATGTGAGAGTTGAACTGTGAAGAAAGCTGAGCGCCGAAGAATTGATGCTTTTGAACTGTGGTGTTGGAGAAGACTCTTGAGAGTCCCTTGGACTGCAAGGAGATCCAACCAGTCCATTCTAAAGGAGATCAGTCCTGGGTGTTCATTGGAAGGACTGATGCTGAAGCTGAAACTCCAATACTTTGGCCACCTCATGCGAAGAGTTGACTCATTGGAAAAGACCCTGATGCTGGGAGAGATTGGGGGCAGGAGGAGAAGGGGACAACAGAGGATGAGATGGCTGGATGGCATCACCGACTTGATGGACATGAGTCTGAGTGAACTCCGGAAGTTGGTGATGGACAGGGAGGCCTGGTGTGCTGCGATTCATGGGGTCGCAAAGATTTGGACACGACTGAGCGACTGAACTGAATTGAACTGAACAATACCCTATGGAGCCTTCCCAGAATAGACTTCCCCACACCTCCTCTGCCGCTCACTTATAGAAAAGCTTTAGTCTTCCAGGCCTTCCCTGAGCTACAAAAGGATGGCTCAAGGATTAATGATTGAAAGAATGTGATCATATAGTAACAACACAACAAAAACAATAGTTGGGCCAGGAGAATTGTTAACAATTTAAATGATAAATCAGCCATATAGAGTCACAGACTCTTTAGTTCCTTCCTGAAGGACATAGATAACAGTGTGATGTGCATTTCTGAGTTGTTCTGCAGATATTAAAACTCTCATCAGATGGAAGGAGTTAACTACATGATGACCATGGGCACAGAGCACCCATACTGGCTGGAGCCTGAGGACTGATGACATTAACCCCAAGGACACCTGCTACCTCACTATCAACCAGTCAGAGAACTGTGTGCAAGCTGATCATCCTGCCTCTAAAACACTTTCCCTGAGACCCCTTGGGGAACTCAGGTTTTCTGCATTAGCTTCGCAGATTTCTTGCCTGGCATCTGCAATAAACATTGTGCTTTCTTTCATTACAACCCAGTGTCAATAGAGTGACTTTATTGCACCCAGGTGAGCAGACACAAATTGGGTCAGTAGCAAGAGGTTTGATGATGCCTGAGATAGAAGAATCCACATTTCTCAACACCACAAAGACCATACTAGCCCTTTCAGACTGTTTAAGCCAGTAATCAGTTGAGTTTCTGTCAAATACTGCTGAATATTTTCCTAGTACACTTGAATTTCTTTTTTCTATCCAAAGATAATGTTTTTATTGCTGTATTTTTTACAGTATAGAAATCCTACATTTAACATTACTCACATGAACATGCAAAGAAAAAATACATTTAACTGATAGTTATCATTATACAGTTTTACATATATTCAAAAATTAACTTCCCCGCATATAAAAATGTATATATACTTAAAATTTTTTAAGAAGTATAATTGACTAAAATTTTTGAAATTCTTGATTCAGTAAAAGCCTTCTTTTATTAAATCTATCTGACACACTGTGTTTATGGATATCCTATTTCAGGAAGCAGTATCTGTCCACCAATGGACAAAAACCAAGTTTTGTCAAATAAAAATTTTATCAGCAATTTTCATAATAAAAATACACATTTAATGTTAAAATAATTTTATTTTGTCCATTTGTACTTTTAAAAGTGATCCCAACAAACTGTATTCTCTCTCCCCCATTCTGCATCTTCTTTGTATTTGTTTTTAGGTGACTTAACTCAGAGCTTCCCAGGTGGCTCAGTGGTAAAGAAACCACCTAAAGTGCAGGAGACCTGGGTTTGATCCCTGGGTTAGGAAGATCCACTGGAGAAGGAAACGGCAACCTGATCCAATATTCTTGCCTGGGAAATCCCATGGACAGAGGAACCTAGCAGGCTACAGTCCATGGGATTGCAAAAGTGTCGGACATGATTTACTGACTAAACAACATCAACAACAACTTAATTCAGGTCTCATATCTTCCATGAAACCTATGGAAATTTTCCCTTTTAAAATTCAACAATGTTGTAAAACTTTCCTTTGTTTTTATGAATTAAATTTTACTAAGATTCACTTTGTCCTTCTCTCTCTCTTCATACAATCACCTTACAAAACATTTCTATTTAATTTTAGAAGCTGTTCCTATCCATATAAAAATCTTCTTTAATTTTATCATTTCTCCCCAATTTTTTCTTTTGTATTTCTAATTTTCCAGTTGATGAGATTATATTCACATCATTACACAGTGTTTTATTATTTTCTAATGCTGAATTTTCCTCTCTTCTAATTTTAGCCTCCATTTTATGGAGTCTAGGATTTTCATTATCAGAATCCAATAAATATCTCTTTTCCTCCTGCATTCGCCCAAATCATTGCCTAAATCAGTGTTTCTCAAAGTATGCAGAGAGAAAACTACAGGCACTGAGATCACGTAGGAAAATGTCCAGCCACCCCTCAAAATATTAAACATAGGATTACTATATAACTCAGCAATTTCACTCCTAAGCATATACTCAAAAGAAAGACAAATATGTGCATGCAAAATCTGATACACAGATGTTCACAAAAGCACCATTCATAGTAGCCAAAAAGTGGAGACAATGCAAAGTCCCATCAATTGATGAATGGATAAATAAAATGTAATATATAATATAATACTATTTGCAAATGAATAGGAATAAAATATTTTATACATGCTACAATTGAATACATGCTGAAAACATGCTAAACAAAAGAAAAAAGTGAAAGTTGCTCAGTCATGTCTGACTCTGACTCCAACTCTCTGCAACCCCATGGACTGTAGCCTGCCAGGCTCTTCTGTCCATGGAATTCTCCAGGCAAGAATAATGGAATGGGTAGCCATTCCCTTCTCCAGGGGATCTTCCCAACCCAGGGATGGAATCCAGGTTTCCCACATTGCAGGAGGATTCTTTGCCATCTGAGCCACTAGGGAAGCCCAAAAGGAAAGAAGCCAGTCATAAAAGACAACTGACTATGTGATTCCATTTATGTAAAATATTCAGAATTGGCAAATCTAAACACAAAAAGTAGATTGGTAGTTGCCTATGGCTGGGGGTATTCTAGGAGAATGCTGAGTGAATTCTTCTAATGAATTTGGGATTTTTACTTGGGGCCATGAAAATGACCAAAAATTAGATTGTGATGATGTTTACACAATGTTGCAAATATACTAAAAAGCATAAATTGCATATATTAAATGGTGAATTTTATGGTATATGAATTATATCTCAACAAAGTAGTTAAGACAAAAAAAGTTACCTGAATGCTTGACTAAAATGCAGATTTCTGGACCCTACCTCAGATCTACTGAATTAAATTTTTTACCAACACATAAACTCTTTTATAAAAAGCACTCTAGAATATTTTTAGGCTCATTAAGTTGTAAGAGCTTGTTCTAAATCATGTATTATCTTAACAAATATACAAAATCACTACTTATCAGTACTTGATTCAGTGGTTAACTTTGCACCAGCCTGGCAAACAGTAGAACTACTTCTATTTCTTCTAAGCTCTGACTTGACAGGTTTTAACTCTCAGCTTCACTCAGCCTGATTACTTGGATTTCCGCCCTGAAGAACTGAAACTTCTTTCTCTTTTGATCTTTCAATTTTTTTCCACATACAACATTAACAACAAATTTTCCAGGAGCCAGTCTCCCTTTTTACATATGCTTTCTGCCCTTCAAATACTCTTTTCTTTGACATACTAAACCTAAAACCATGTATACACATTGAATTCTGGAGTTACATTACTTAGTTTGTTCAATAACCCACAGATAATAGAAAAAAGAAATCTGAAGATGTTAAAGAATTTTGTTCTGTTGATGACTTTCTGGGGTGTCTAGATTTTCCCAATAGTAACATCACATAGTGCACCACTGGCAGAGAACATCTTCATTCAGATTTCATATTTGCTCACTGTTTGATTCATTAGTGGTCTGTGAAAGCAGAGGTTTCCACTCAACCTCAGGCTTCTGTGAAATAAGAATGAGTGAGTGTTCTTGTCATTACAAATTAGATTCACTGAAGCAATGATGCTGTTGCATTTTTAGCACTTATTATTTTTGGCACTAATTGTGTTAATTTCAGGGAAGGAAGATTAGAGAACCCAGATATTGGAAAGGTTTAGGAAGGTTTTGTGGAGAAGGAAATGGCACCCCACTCCAGTACTCTTGCCTGGAAAATCCCATAGACGGAGGAGCCTGGTAGGTTGCAGTCCATGGGGTCGCTAAGAATTGCACACGACTGAGCGACTTCGCTTTCACTTTTCACTTTCATGCATTGCATAAGGAAATGGCAACCCACTCTAATATTCTTGCCTGGAGAATCCTGGGGACGAAGGAGCCTGGTGGGCTGCCATCTATGGGGTCGCACAGAGTCAGACACGACTGAAGCGACTTAGCAGCAGCAGCAGGAAGGTTTTGATGGGAAAGGTATTAGAAATGATATAATTTAAGGGCTAGATGCTGAAGTTGATTGAGATGAATGTTATTTGGGAGGTCTTCAACTTAAATTCTCACATTCTCAACCCCACTTCCCATATCAGAGAAGACTTGAAATTTTAACCTTAGAGATTCGTTATATTTTAGGGTCTTAAAGGCAGAGTGCCTTACAAATTCCTTAATACTTAAACTTCCCCTGGGAAGTAGATAGAAATTCCTAATTGTTTGAGGGATAGCTAATCGCTAACATAGGCAAGTGGGAATCCAAAAGGTTGCCATTTCCTTCCCCACCAAAAGTAAGAGAAATGTTGAAAAAAAAAAAGAAGGTGAGAAATTAGCAAATGCTCTACTTAACTACTTGTTGGATAAGCTAGACTGGAAACACTAGTTTAAGTCTGTGGTCTTCTTTAAAAACTCAATAATGGGATAAAAGAAAAGAAAAAAAAAATACTACACACCCAGAAAGAACTTACTTTCAAGTTCAAAAGGAAAGTTTACATATAAATAACTGACTGTTTAAAAGAAAAAAAATAAAATAAAACAAGGAGGCAAATACAATAAACAATTTGGTGGTTTAGTTGCTAAATCACGTCCGACTCTTGTGACCCCATGGACTGTAGCCTGCCAGCACAATTATAGGCACTGGATTCCATTTTTGTTTCATTTTTGCATGTATAAGAATATTATTATTTGAATTTTCCATAGTTAAAAAAAAAAACAACCAAGTACCTGAAATCATTTCCTCTATTTGTTTGGCCATAGAAAATTAGGAATGTGGATAGAAATAGCAACTTTATTAGAAAACAAAATAAAATTTCTCTCTGGTTTTGAAAAAAGTTCTATGGAGAACTTTCTAAAATTATCTTTTTTACTTATGTGTATCATTAATCAATAGCTTGAGTGCCCAAGATCACCCGGGTGCCGGTCATATCTCCCTTCCTGTTTGATGAGCAGAGTTGGTTAGTCTAATTAAGGTCCACAGATGTTCTCCTGATGAGGCCATGCTCCCCCAGGCTACCCCAGTTAAATCCTGGGAAGAGCAAGAGAACCAGAGTCAGGCCATTTGTGATGGATGTGGGACTCTAACAGTATTTTTGCAAGAACTCTGGCTGGCACTGTCTCAGCACTTTGCCACAACCTGGGCCTCTGCCTACAGAGTCCTCTTTCTCCCTCACTCTTTCCTCAGGTATCAGACCTCCTCTTCCTCTTTTGGGTCAGGAAGATCCCCTGGAGAAGGAAATGGCAACCCACTCCAGTATTCTTGCCTAGAGAAGCCCATGGACAGAGGAGCCTGATGGGCTACAGTCCACGGGGTCGCGAAGAGTCAGACGTGACTTAGCAGCTAAACAAGGACTAAACAACTTCCTCTTTTACTCTATCCTTTAGAGACATTTTGCTCAGTATATTCTTCAGTGTCTAATTCTGCCTTAACATTTGTTTCTCGAAGTACCTGAATTGACACATTATTTTCATGAAAATCAGTATAAATGTCTTTTTCTCTTTTGGTAAGGCATTGTAAAATCAACAGGATAGGGTAATCTGTAGAAATATTATGTTCTCCAAATAATAACCTGAAGCACGTATCTCATATCTGCATGAGACATACAAGTCATCACACTTTTAAAATCTGCAAATTTTTTTCAGCTTAAAAGCATTTTAGATACAGAACATAATTTCTAAAAGAGACATACAAAAAAATCATATTCAGTTTACATACTTATAGAGTTAACTGTGTTATTTCCACAGTCAAAACATTATGTTCTTTGAGCGTAGTGATTATAAAATAACAAAATTAATATAAGGAGGAAAAGACCTTA
Source organism: Capricornis sumatraensis (assembly GCF_032405125.1). NCBI lineage: Eukaryota > Metazoa > Chordata > Mammalia > Artiodactyla > Bovidae > Capricornis > Capricornis sumatraensis. The sequence goes on along the minus strand of NC_091073.1, from coordinate 114,705,363 downwards.
AAATAAACTCCAGAGTAACAATGATAAATAGTCATAAGGTTAAGACAATTTCTGCAAGTCAAAGCGTTTTTATAATTTCATGATTTTTTTTTTTCCTTTGGAAAACTACTTACAATTCTCTCTTAAATCTGAATATTCCCAAGGCAAGTCAGTCTTAAGAGCCAGCAAAAGGCAAGGAGATGTAGAATATCACAATATTTCTGATGATAATTAGTCCAAATCATAGTTCTCATCAGTTTACTTCTAGGAGGTATAAAAAGCTCTTTGGAATTGGGGGCTATGCAATGAATACTTTCTTATCTCCAACAGAGAAACAGTTTCTGATGTGGTTAATATATTCAGTTTTACTGTGAAATTCCCTCCCTCTTCTGTGCCCTTTTCTTTTATGCATGTAATTGGAAAACAAACTGAAATGAACAAAATTTCTTTGGGAATTGGATTGAAAAAGAAATGTCTTTTCATGTTAATATTCTCCTAATGGAAAGAAATGGCTTAAAAATGTATTTTTTTAAAGTGGGGAAAATAATTTGCTTAGAATCGCAAATATTGATCTAATATTTTTATGGCAAGTAGTTGTTTCTGAACAACCAAATTCTTTTAAAGAAATTAATAATTGAGAAAATTTCTAGGTCAATTCACTACAGGTAAGGAAAGACCAACTCCTTGAAGTTGAATAAGAGAAAAACAATGTTGTGTAACAATGAACCAGGGTGAAATAATAAAAGCACACAGGAAAAACATATAAATAAAAACTAATGAATGCATTTAAAAGCAATAAAAGAAAAATGAATTCCAGGTATTATATAATGTTAACCAATCCAAATCAACCTATTAACAAATTACAGGAATCCCTAAGGTTCTCATTTCTCATTCTGCAATTTAACAAACTATTAGTTGGAAAAACATGACTCTTGCCAATCATACTAAATTAGTATTTTAAAGGGACAGATATTGCACAAAGTAAGATGGGCATCCAAATATTTTAATATTGATAAATGATGCTCAATACTATATAAATGTAGGTTATGGCTAACTTTCATTTTATTTTTTAAAAGGCAAGAAATAACTTATCTCTCAACCCCCTCTAAGCTCAGTATAGTCAGACCATGGATGGAAGGAAGACCAAGAAAACTGGTTATGACTAGTGCATGCTTTCAAGTTAGAAGTCTATCCACTGGAAGTTTATATGTAAACTCACATGTTTAAAGGCCATTTATTTTATAGCAGTTGCTTAGCTTTGAGTCACTGTTCTCCATTTGCCTGTTTCTGAGTGATAAATGCACTGATTCAACGTTAGAGAGATTGACTGTAATGTTAGTTGGCCAAGTCTGGTTTTAAATCTGTCGATTCTTGACTCTTGCTATACCCCTGATGTAGTGCAGCATAAAAGGCATCAGGGCGAGGCTCGAGAGCTTTGAGAACAAATTCAGAACCCGTTGAGGAGACAGAGGACGCAGGGAACTGTGAAAGCGTGTGTGTGTGTGTGTGTGTGTGTGTGTGTGTGTGTGTGTGTGTTGTGTGTGTTGTGTGTGTGTGTGTGTGTGTGTGTGTGTGTGTGTGTGTGAATGCTGGGGGGATTCGTTCATGGTCCCATTTTGGGGAGCAGGAATGACAGGTTACTGCACGGATCCAACACCAACAGCAGTCTCTGATGCAGGATCAGAAACAATCTTTAGGGAAATGCTTCCAGGTGGACCACAAAGCGCAGAAGGGGAAAGGGGAGTGTGGAGCAGAGGCAAGGGTGAGCTCGAGGCTTTTGGTCCGGCTGCCTGGTGTCATCTTGACTCTGTTCTGTATATTACGGCCCATAACCCCCATCAGCAAGCCCTGCAGGCTTGACTTCCAGCGATGTACTCAGACTTGAGCGCATCGCACCTCTCCACTAGACTGTCTTCCGTTCTTCCCTTATCTTCTGGGTTATTGCAGTAGTGTCGGCTGCTTTCACTGCACTGCTCTCTCATCTGGCTAGAGTCTTTTTTCCAAACAGCAGCCTCAGAGATTAGATTAAATTATGCCATTCAGTGATTCAATCCTCAAACAGCCTCCCACCTCACTCCCTGACCTCTGGGGATATAATGTCTGATGATGTGAGGTGAGGCCGATACAATAAAAACACAAATAACGTGCACAGTAAGTGTAATGCGCTTGACTCATCCCCAAATTATTCCTCTCCTCCCTGTCCACGGGGAAATTATCTCCCATGAAACCAGTCCCTGGCGCCAAAAAGGGTGGAGACTGCTGGTGTAAAAGACCCTACCCAGTCCAGCCTTCGAAGGCTCACATTCCTGAAGCTGTGTGGCCCCCTTTTCCCAAGGCCTCTATGCTCTCACATCTGTGTGGTATTTACACTGCCTTTTCTCTCTACCAGGGATGCTATTCTCCACCTCTCCCCATGGTGTGTTTCCTCACCTCAGGTGCCATCTCTTCAATTCAGGATTCCCCCACCAAATTATCTTAAAAAGTAATCTTCTACATGGCCCTTCCATAAGACCTCCCTTACCCATTATCAAATTTATTCTCTCCAAAATTTCACCAGTTTATCTCAATTGGAAGGAAAGCAAATTTTTTTTTTTCTGAATGTACACGGCTATAGCATGAATGACAATGCCCAGTTTTAGTAACTATTTAGAAAACAGAATTATTTGAATCCTAGCTTTACTCCTCATCAGCCATACAGTGGTATGCATACTAGATAACAAAAATGCCATCTGATGTAACAAAAATTATTTTATTTTTAAGACCCTGAAAAGTTATACCTATGAAATATAATACTGGAATACCAGTGGCTGTTCTCTGCCAGCACAATTGGTACTCTTTACCTAAAATTCTCTGCAGGGACAGGCAAGTGCCAAAAGCTGATACCCTACATGAGGACAGAAGTTCTCTAGCCTTTTTTGCATGTAACCATTAAATGTACCCATAAGGGACTGCTGATTAATTTATTCAATTAATAAATACACAATGATAACTATTAAGCATCAGGCATTATTTTTCCAAATGCTTGAGATACACTAGAAAGAAAAAAAAACAACAACCAATATCCTTGTCTTATCAGTGGTTATGTCCTAGTGGAGATTCTAATAATAAATAATCAATATATTAAAAAATGAAGGATGTAGAATGTTAGAAAGTGATGAAGTCTTATGTGAGGGGAGGGAGAAAGTAGTGTGAGACAACATGAATCAGGGATGCTAGGGACAGGAGGGTGTAGGGGACAGAATGTGCTGGAGCATATTTTGGAGAAAATGAATTTGATAAGGAGTTCAGTTCAGTTCAGTGCTCAGTCGTGCCTGACTCTTTGTGACCCCATGAATTGCAGCACGCTAGGCCTCCCTGTCCATCACCAACTCCCAGAGTTCACTCAGACTCATGTCCATCGAGTTGGTGATGCCATCCAGCCATCTCATCCTCTGTCGTCCCCTTCTCTTCCTGCCCCCAATCCCTCCCAGCATCAGGGTCTTTTCCAATGAGTCAACTCTTTGAATGAGGTGGCCAAAGTACTGGAGTTTCAGCTTCAGAATCATTCCTTCCAAAGAAATCCCAGGACTGACCTCCTTTAGAATGGACTTGTTGGATCTCCTTGCAGTCCAAGGGACTCTCAAGAGTCTTCTCCAACACCACAGTTCAAAAGCATCAATTCTTCAGCACTCAGCTTTCTTCACAGTCCAACTCTCACATCCATACAAGACCACTGGAAAAACCATAGCTTTGACTAGACAGACCTTTGTTGGCAAAACAATGTCTCTGCTTTTCAATATGCTATCTAGGTTGGTCATAAGTTTTCTTCCAAGGAGTAAGGGTCTTTTAATTTCATGGCTACAGTCACCATCTGCAGTGATTTTGGAGCCCCCCAAAATAAAGTCTGATACTAAGAAAGTACATGATGAGAAACGCTGGCTGGAAGAAGCACAAGCTGGAATCAAGATTGCCAGGAGAAATATCAATAACCTCAGATATGCAGATGACACTACACTTATGACAGAAAGTGAAGAGGAGCTAAAGAGCCTCTTGATGAAAGTGAAAGAGGAGAGTGAAAAGGCTGGCTTAAAGCTCAACATTCAGAAAACGAAGATCATGGCATCTGGTCCTATCACTTCATGGGAAGTAGATGGGAAACAGTAGAAGCAGTGTCAGACTTTATTTTTTTGGGCTCCAAAATCACTGCAGATGGTGATTGCAGCCATGAAATTAAAAGACGCTTACTCCTTGGAAGAAAAGTTATGACCAACCTAGATAGCATATTCAAAAGCAGAGACATCATTTTGCCAACAAAGGTCCATCTAGTTAAGGCTATGGTTTTTCCAGTGGTCATGTATGGATGTGAGAGTTGGACTGTGAAGAAAGCTGAGCGCCGAAGAATTGATGCTTTTGAACTGTGGTGTTGGAGAAGACTCTTGAGAGTCCCTTGGACTGCAAGGAGATCCAACAAGTCCATTCTAAAGGAGATCAGCCCTGGGATTTCTTTGGAAGGAATGATGCTAAAGCTGAAACTCCAGTACTTTGGCCACCTCATGGGAAGAGCTGACTCACTAGAAAAGACTCTGGTGCTGGGAGGGATTGGGGGCAGGAGGAGAAGAGGACAACTGAGAATGAGATGGCTGGATGGCATCACCGACTCAATGGACGTGAGTTTGAGTGAACTCTGGGAGTTGGTGATGGACAGGGAGGCCTGGCGTGCTGCGATTCATGAGGTCACAAAGAGTCAGATGCAACTGAGCAACTGAACTGAAGGAAGGTCTTATGGAAGGACCATGTAGAAGATTACATTTGAACATAATTTGGCAGAGGAAGCCTGAAGTGAGGAGATGGCACCTGAGGTGAAGGAAGACACCACGAGGAGAGGTGGAGAATAGCATCTCTGGTAGAGAGGAAAGGAGAGGGTCTGGCTGTCCTCCTGCAGGAGGTGAGACGAGGGTAAAGTCTCCAAGGAGAAGAGTAAACCAGAGAAGAGTCAAAAAGCAAACAAAAATCAACAATGACAAAAAAAAAAAGTTATAGGGACAAAGAAACAGAACAGTGTTTGCTCGGGACAGGTTAGAAGTGAGAATTGACTGCAGGGGGACAGAAGCGAAATTTGAGGAATGATTGGGGAAATGATTTAAAAGCTAGACTGTGCTGATGGCTAACTACTGTATAAATTCATGGAATTGTACACTTGAAATACATGGATTTTAGCATATGTAAATTTTATCTTAGTAAAATCATTGAAAAGAGAGGGAATAAGAGCTATAACATTAGAAAGCATAAAATGAGACAAAACAGAAAAATATTCATGTAGAAGACTTAGAAATCATAATCAGAAAACTGCAAAAGCCGTTTCTTGTATTCTTTTATCTGTATATTAAACCAGACATCTGATTAAATTTTTATTTGATGCCTCAAGTCTAGAATCCAGGACACATAAAAGTTGGAGTTTTGCCAACACAGATAGACTCTACTGCTGCTAAGTTGCTTCAGTTGTGTCTGACTCTATGCGACCCTATGGACAGCAGCCTACCAGGCTCCTCTGTCCACAGGATTCCCCAGGCAAGAACACTGGAGTGCGTTGCCATTAATACCCAGTTATTCAATCAAACGTTCACCTAGGTGCTATTGTGAAGGTGTTTTGCAAATGTGATGTAACATCCACATTCAAATGACTTTAAATAAAATAGATGATCCTTGACGATGTAACCCTCACCCAATCAGTTGAAAGGTCTTAAGAGCAAAACAGATAGAGCTTAGAGTAGGCATACATTAACAAGAGAATTGTACAAATAAAGTAAAATGATAACTTTACAAAGAGACACATAGTAATATGAGAGCAAAAATTATAAATCCCATGAGGCTAGAGATTCTGTCTCCTTTTTGTATCAAGAGGTCACCAGCATCTAGCATAAACCTGAGTTATATGAAGGACTCCATGGTCTCTTTAGGTATAAATGAATAAATGTAGAACCCTGTTCTATAACAGAAAGATAAATGCATCTTTGGAAAGAAAGTCCTTAAAGAAAACCAAGGATTTGGAGAAGCAGGCCAGAAAAAGAGAAGATTTACTATTATTTCAACTAGTTAAGAGAAAATTGAACATTGATCTAATAACAAAGTTGAAGGATTTCAATTCCCAAAGTAATATCACATATGTTTTCTTTGAAGGCATTTCTTGTGAAAACACTTAATGTGCAAAACAGCACAGGTACCCAGTATTTATATTTCAAAGATAGGAATTGCCTTACTCCAGGAAGAGACCAGATACATAGCGATGGGTGTCAAGCATGTTCTTCCGAATTTTCCTGGTTGTTTCAAGATAAACAACTCTATGGGAACACTTTATGATATCTTCATGATTCTACACTTCTATTTTACGGCTCGGTAGATACACATTATACAAAATTCCAAGACCAGTACAGCATGCCATTAGGATGACAACTTCTTCTTAAATATGTGCAATTTTGGAAAGGTCATTTAAACTCTAATGAGGAATGAAAAAACTGCGGGAATTCATCTTCTTTTCATGGTCCTCTTTTGTGTGTGTGTGACTGTTTTATTTCCAGCATGATTATTATCTACAGCCAGAGTCTACTGTCTTCATTTCGTTGGTAGTGATAGCTCTCATCATACTACAAATCAAGGTCAAATTCCAAATTCCTATATTTCTGAAAACTTCTAGATCAGCTAAGCAGAGTGGGTAAACTCTCCCTGCCCCCACCCCCCATCACCTTGCACATTGTCTTTACATATGGTCCTGCCCCAAGAGTTTGCTAACTCCAAGTCTGTGATAATTACTTTTATGTGTCAACTTGAGTGGGTTAAGGGATGGCCAGATAACTGGTAAAACATTATTTCTGGGTGTGTCTGTGAGGGTGTCTCCAAAAGAGATTAGCATTGGAATCAGTAGACTAAGTATGGATGATGGCTCTCATCAAAGTGGACATCATATAGTCTGTTGAGAGCCCAATAGGACAAAAAGACAGAGGAAGGGCAAAATCTCTCTCTTTTTTTGACCTGAGATATCTATATTCTCCTGCCCTTGGATGTTGGATTAGACTTTGGGACTTATACCATCAGCCTTTGAGACTAGGAGTTAAACCACTGGATCCCCAGGGTCTCAGGTCTCTGGACTCTAATGAATTACACAATCGTATTCCTGGTTCTCTAGCTTGCAGACATTGGATTGTGAGACTTCTGGTCTCCATAACCCTGGGAGCCTATTCCTATAATAAATCTTCTCTCTCCCTCTCAGACATATATATATATATATATACACACATATATATATATACACATATATATATATATAAAATACATATTGTTATGTTCTATTGTCTGTTTCTCTGGAGAATCCTGATTATTACAAAGTCTAAACTGTATGCTCTTATCCTCTCTAATTATTTCTTGCACATGGGATATACTTACAAAACAACAATTGCTTTTCATATCATTTGCACTTCTGTTTTATTTGCACAAAGCTTTCTAACATTTATCAGAGATAAGTTCTCACTCACCATAACTTAGTGTGGTCAGGGAATTTTTTCAGAAATATTTTCTATTGATTTCCTTAAAATTCTATGTGCTTAGTTGCTCAGTCGTGTCTGACTCTTTGCAACCCCATTGACTCTTGCTTGCCAGGCTCTGCTGTCCATGGGGAAATAGGGTCCTTGCAGATGTAATCAAGTTAAATGGGGCAATAACGGTCACCTAATAGAGCCCCAGTCTGATGACCAGTGTCCTTAAAAGAAGAGGGGAACCTGGACACAGAGAAACAGTGAGTAGTGGTTTGTTAAAGATGGAGGCAGGGATTGAAACTATGCATCCACAAGACCAAGGGAAACCAAGGATTGCCTGAAATTCCCAGAAGGTAGGAGAAGCCAAAAAATACTCCTCCCTGGAGCCTTTAGAGAAAATCAGGCCCGGCTGACCCTTGGGCTCTACTGAACCATGGCTTCAGACTTCTAGCCTCCAAAACTGTGAGGGAATAAACTTCTGCTATTTTAAGCCATCCAGTTTGAACTTCGTTACAAGTGGACTTGGAAACTTAATACAAAGAAGGTTAAGATTCACTTTCCTGACTACTGAAAAGAACGTCATCTAACCTGCGCATGTACACATGCTCAGTTGTGCCTGACTCTTTATAACCCCACAGACTGCAGCCCGCCAGGCTCCTCTGTCCATGGGGTTCTCCAGGCAAGAATACTGGAGTGGGTTGCCATTTCCTCCTCCAGGGGACCCTCCTGACCCAGGGATTGAACCTGAGTCTTCTGCATATCCTCTCTTGGTAGGAGGATTCTTTACCACCGAGCGACCTGGGAAGACCCTCCCCGCCCCCAATATATCATATCATTTGATAAAACAGTTCTTCCTCCATTTCTTGTGGAAAGTAGCAAAAAGGGGCTAGAAAATACACCTCCAAACAATAGATTTTCTCATAGGTGCAACAACAGTTGGCCTTTCACAGGAAGGAAAACTGGACCCTCAACAGAATGGTCCTGCCCATAGTCTGGTGACAGACGGGTCAACCTGGGAATTCCTGAGAAACCATGTGGGAAGCCTTTCATGACTAAGTTGTGGTATGTTTCAGATCACTAAGGACTTCCCTGGTGGCACAAGAATCTGCCTGCAGTGCGAGAGACCCAGGTTTGATCACTGGGTTGGGAGGATCCCCTGGAGAACAAAATGGCAACCCACTCCAGTATCCTTGCCTGGAGAATTCCATGGACAGAGGAGCCTGGAAGGCTACACTCCATGAGGTTGCGAAGAGTTGGGTATGACTGAGTGACTAGCAGATCATTTAGGAAACATTTAGACACTCAAAAGTGTGTACGGCTGGTGGCATTTTCCGATAATAACAGCCAGTGAACAGCAGAACTGGAAACAACCCTTTCATTTGCTTCAGTGAGAACTGCTTTATGTAGGTTTATATTTGAGACAGGCTAAGCCCTGCAGCCTGGGACACTTTGCTGCAGTGCTGCAATGCTCACATCTGGACTAAGGTCTCCTTGAGGAACACAATACAAAGAAACTATTAGGGACTAAAAATTACTCTGTGCATTTGCAGTTAGGGCAAATTTATGACAAGAAGATACAAAAAGACAAAACAAAACAAAACAAAACAAAACACCCTACCACTTCTGAAGAGCTGAGAGCAAAACAGGGTGTTGGAAGAAAAACAGAATTTTGGAGCAAAGGCAGGGAACTGCACATGTCCCCTGCACTCGCCACCACCAAAGGGGTGGGCAAAACACCGGAGCCACCTCTCGCCCTGACCTCTGGACACACCCCTACCCTCTCCCCTTGTAAGGAACCAGCTTGCCTCACTTCCATAAGCAAGCAAAAGAGCCTGTTGTTTTTTCCTAACTCCGACCTGATGCAGCAGGGGCTCCCATAAAACCTTGCCTGAATTTCCTATTTGGCGTCTGATCAATTTCTCCTGACTAAGGCGTCTAAGAACCCTGGTGGGTAACATATTTACATATCAGCCTAATAGCTACTTAGAATTCATGCTCTATTTCAATGAGGAGTAAAAGGTTATATATATGGGGCTTCCCAGGTGGCACCAGTGGTAAAGAACCTGCCCGCATGCAGCAGACAGAGGAGATTTGTCTGTTTGATCCTTGGGTCAGGAAGATCCCCTGGAGGAGAGCATGGCAACCCATCCAGTATTCTTGCCAGGAGAATCCCATGGCCAGAGGAGCCTGGTGGGCTACAGTCCACAGGATTCCAAAGAGTTAGATATGACCTAAGTGACTTAGCACGCATGCATTTGTGTACATATATATATATACACTAATGAGCTTAGATTTGTAACTGGGAGGGAATGTGCCCTTTCATTACACTTTATTAATTCTATTCCAATCAGACTCCAGCCAGCCCCCAATCCCATCCCTCCCCGCTTCTCTCTTGCCACTTTCACCTGGTCTGATACTTTTGAGAGCTGCCACCATCAACGTGTTCCTTAGAACTCCCTTTCCGAATAGATTATCTCTGGAACTTTCTTATATCTCCTCTTTGCCCCACGGCTCCTTTGGCTTCATTTCCTTTCAAATTAAAACACAGGGATAATCAAAATACCAAACCTAAAAAAAGAAGTTTTTGAATTTAAAAATCTTTCTACTCTCTCATGACCATGAGCCTTGGCCTGTATCAGAAAGCCAGTTATCAGGTAAGCAGTCAATAATAAGTTGAATTATTTTGTTTATAATTCTTTTGATTATTAAAATTAATGAAGTGTTCTGAAAAGGAATTCAAGCTAGCAGATAGAGAAAAAAGCTAAATCAGTTAAAATAACTTTCTTTGAGGAAATATCCCAAATGAATAATCTTTCTTTTTCTGTTTATTCCCAAGAAAGAACAAGGCGAGATAATTCTCCGAGCTTAAACGTCTGATTGAGAGCGTTACGGAGGAGAACTAAGAGCTTTCCTAGGATGAGCAGGGAGCAGGCATGGAGACAGAGAGCTCCACGCTGGGGGGTTCTGACATCCTCTAGTGGCAGAAGCAGCTGCGTAGATAGGACTTAACTTCAAATTAAGCAAACTGTGGACATGTTTAAGGGCAGGATGCCTTCACTTAAGGCTTTCACCCAGCAGGAAAGCAATTTGATTTTTACTGACTAAGGAGGAAAAAATGCTTTGAGTAGTCAAGCAGTTGGTAAGAGACCTGAGATAAACACATGATCTGAAATCTGAAATTTTCCTTGGAAAGGGCTGTATTGAGTGAGTTTAAAAAAGACCCCAGGTGAATTAGAAAGTCAGTCAGCATTTAGCATTCCCTGGGGTCAGACCTTGTATTTAACAGATGATGCTGTGTAATGTTCACAGAACAGATTCTATTGCATTTTAATAGATAAAGAAGGTAAGATAAATTGTTAAAATGACCTATAAACTAAGTGAAGCCATGGCTCCAAATGAGGTGTGTATGATTCAAAGCTTTCATTGTAGAACGAAGTCAATTCTCCTTTCCACCGGACTAATATTCTTTAAGACATCATCATTACAACATCTGCGACTTTAAATTTTCAGCACAGACAGCATGAAGTTGTGTGTGCGTGTTTTAAGTTACTGAGGCAGCTAGCATTCTAATCAGGCAGCCACATGCCAGAGATGGTCATGAGCATGCTCTCAAAAACACTGCAGCCACTCCAGACGTGACTGCTCCAGGATTGCTGCTAACTATTCCTGTCATCAGTTTCTGAAAGTCGAGTTGAGTTTTTATTTGTAAAAATGGTGGTTTGTCAATTAGCATAAGTGATAGGTTAATGTTAGGAAAGAGATCTCAGTGGTGAAATTAAAGATATTAAGGATATGTACTTTGGCAAAATATCTTTCACTGTGTGGAAGCGGGATAAGACTCCAGTGAGGTCTGTGGCCCGAAGCTGCGGAGATGGTCCTAGATTCTGGATCAGTGAATCTGTGCCAACTATTAGCTTAGGAGCTTTCTGTTGTCTGCCACTGGCTCTGAGTGTAGCTGAATTCTGCCTCTGAAATATTGCTACAGCTGCCCGAAGAGGACAGTTTATTCAAGAGAAGGCAAGTCAGAAGGTGAGGACTTCAGGGGCCTGACAAAGGAGTTTGCATTAACAGTGTTGTTCTTTTAAAATAAATGTCTATATGGGCACCAGGGGGCTTCCCTGGTGGCTCAGCTGTAGATAATCCGCCTGCCAATGTAGGAGACATAGGTTCAATTCTTGGGTTGGGACGATCTCCTGGAGAGGGAAATGGCAACCCTCTCTAGTATTCTTGCCTCGAAAATCCCATGGACAGAGGACCCTGGCAGGCTACAGTCCACAGGTTTGCAAAATAATCAGACACGAGTTAGCAACTAAACAGCGACAACAATATGTGCGCCAGACCCTGACTGGGGCTTCCTTTCACTGTTCCATGGTGGAAAAACTTTCTGAGAGTAGCTATTTCTTACCCATCTCACTTGTCAGTGGCTGATGTTGTTTTTCAAAAAGAATACAGAGATGAATGGAGCAGGGAAGCATACACACCACCCTATGTGAAATAGATAGCCAGGGGAAATTTGCTGTATGACCCAGGGAACTCAAACTGGGGCTCTGTAACAACTCAGAAGGGTAGGAAAGGGTAGAAGGTGGGAAGGAGGTTTGAGATGGAGGGGACATATGTATTCCTATGGCTAATTCATGTTGCTGTATGGTAGAGATAAACGAATATTGAACAGCAATCATCAATCAATTAAAAATAAATAAATATAAAAAAGAATCTAATACTCATGCAAATTGGCTAAGTTAGACCTAGAGTTCTGTTCCTCAGACACCTTGCTTCAGAATCACCTTAAGTTCAGAATTCTTCAATTTCTTAGCATCCTGCATTCTGAAGTTCTAGGAGTGGGGCCCGACAATCTGGATTGTGACAAGTTCCTCTAGTGATTCTCCTATGCTCTGAGGATTTAGACAATGAAGATATAACCAAAGAAGCGTCACGATCATTTGCTCACAGTATTTCTCAATGGTAGACCAAAGACCCAAGAGGGAGGAAATATGATCCTGCCCGCCGGGTGTGAAAACCAGAATCAGGAAAGCGATAGTAAATAGAAGACTATAAAGCCCTCATATCCTATAAACTCTATGCCATAAATTTGCGTTATAGCTTTTTGCCTACCCATCTAGATGGAAATAGATCAAAACTTGCCTTAAGCATTCAGCAAGGTCATTCATGGCCAAAGATATTCCACTGTCGTTTGGATGAATCAGGATTATCAATAGCTTTCCAGCTGACTATTGTGATCCACTTTCTGACAGCAATGAAAATTGTTAGCCAAAAGCCCATCATGTTAAATATGATTTGGGAAAAAAAAAACAGTTTAGCTCTTGGGTTACTTTTTTTTCACATCAGTAAGTCCAGTTTATTCACTCATAAGACATCTTGTCTGGCTTTCATCTGCTCATCAAATATTTATTGAGAGACTTAAAAAACATGTAGCTCTAACTCCCAATGAACAGCCATGGAAGATTAAAGAAGCGGGGGTCTAGTGCAAGACTTCTATCTCTGAGTTGTCGCTCATTATCACCTTGTGATGGAGAGGGGAGAAATACCCTGGTGCAGGAGTCTCAGGTCTTGAATTCTGTGGCTGGCTACAGACTCAGTTTAGGTCTGGAAGCTGTACTGCAAGCTATACTGCAAGTCAGTATAGCCCTTAAGCTTCTATTTCTCCTTTTAGATAATTACGAATAAAATGTTTGCCTCAATTATTTTTCAGTTTGCTGATTTGTTTACCAATATTTATTGGTCATCTACTATATTCCAGTAATTTCTATAGGACCTTGGGGGATACAGCAAGAAACAAGATAAACAAGATGACTGTTCTCAAGTAGGCTTATTCTCATACTTAGAGAAACAGCCAGCACAAACGGTCAGCCAAGTGAGTGTACTTTCTTGGACGCAGACCCTCCAGCCCAGTTAAAACTTCATATAATATAGCCATGGCCAACAACTTGAGTACAAGCTCAGAAGAGCTGAATCATTTCTGAATTTGCAATCTAGAGAAACTGTGAGATAATATTACATGTTTGTTCTTTTAAGCCAAACATTAAACTAATTACTAAGGTTTGGAGTAATTAGTAACACAGCAACAGATAAGCAATATATAATCATAGGACATGATTCTTAAGAACAATATTTTAAGAATGAAGGAATTCAGAATCCCATGCTTTATACTTAGAATATTGGCACCAGAAGAAAATGTTCACAGCATGTTAATATTATCATGAAGAAATAATAAATTTGCTACTCCTTTTAGTTCAGTGGGATTACAGAATTTGTCTGCTTTTACCTGAGATCTACGGAGTCCACTGAATCAACACAAATACTTCATAATCAAACTTTATTGAAACTTCATTTTTGCAATGCATTAGTTAGCCAATAAAAAAAAATGGTAGTCCTACCTCCAAAAAAGTACTTTTCGCCAGTTTTAACTTGAAGAGGACTGTTAGTTCGAACTGCTGAGGCTTCATCTCCATCGATAGTGAGAACAGCAAAATTCTCCTTAGCCAGGAAACGGACCTCATGCCACTGGCCATCATTCAACCCAGAACCTGTTAAACACAAGAGGAAAGAGCATTTTGTTAAAGATTATTTGGTTTTAAATAATTTTTAATATCAACAGAGCTTTGCAAATAAAAATTAATATATTTTGATCTAGAAAAATTCAATGTAGCTAAAATTAATATCTCACATTTCTTTAATATTATAAATCATTCTCTCCTCCACTGGACCAAATAAGGCCTAGCTGTGAAGGAAAATAGAACATGCCATCCCAGAAAATGCTATTTCAGCATACTGATTATTTTGAAAAAAAAAGTTACTTAAGAAACAGCCACAACAATAGGAATACTCTGACACCCTCTTTGTCTCCCTGAAAGCAAAAAGTAAGTCTTTCACGTGAAAAAATTCCCTCCCTGTACTAGGAGGGTAACAGGCTTCCTTATCACCAGGAAGAGGGAAGTTAGAGCCAAGAAGGCTGTATAAACAATCCTTATTCTTCTTAATTTGCTACCCCAAGCCTAAATTTTTGTCAGTTCTTCACAGATTTTTTTTTTTTTATCTTTGTCTAAAAAGGTATAAAATCTGTCTACACTGGTTACTTTTTTGAGTTTTCTGTGAGCGCCATACATATGAAATTATACTTGTTTCCCTGCTAATCTATTTCAATTTAATTTTTAAACCGGCCAAAGAACCTAGAAGGGAATAAAGGACAAGTCTTCCTCCCCTACAGCAGTTATTTGTGCTAATTGACCACTAATAGGTATGATAAATGATACCAGGATTATCTAATCATTTACAAATAAGATATCATTATAATGAATTAGGTTATATTTAACTAGACACCAACTAAATAAATGAACTCCTTAACAATCACATTTCACTCTTGCTTAGTACAAAGATCTTTAAAAACGAAATCCCTTTAGTTCTCCATTAGACAGAAAATAACTAAAAGATACTGTTCAGTTTGTATTCATTTTACAAAGAATAATTACAAAATTAAGGAGCAAAGACAAGAGAACAGCCTTTGAACAAAAGTACCTGGAAATAGTACAAGGAATACTAAGACACACAGAAATCTGAGTCATAGCGGCTTTCTTTCACCTTACAAAGGCCTATGCAAAGGGAAGATAGTGTGTTCTAGACTGCTCCAGACAGCTTAATCTAGAATCCACAGGGCAGAAGTTATTGAAGGTGCACTTCAGCCTCACAAAAGAAAGACAAGCCTAGCGTAGAAAAGTATCCAAAACCGGAATGAGAGAGAATCGATGAAGCGACGATGGTTCCAACCCTCTGATCAGAGGTCTGAAAACCAAAGCTTACAGGCCAAATACTGCCTGCTACCATCTGTTTCTGTACAGCCCGGGAGCGAAAAATAGCTCTCACATTTTAAAATGTTGAAAATAAATGAAAAGAATAACAATATTAAATTACATGTGAAAATCATATAAAATTCAAGTGTTCGAGTCCACAATAAAATCTACTGGAATATAGCCAAACTCACCTGGTATAAATATCGTCTTTCTACAGAGTTAAACAATTGCTGCAGAGACTGTATGATCCACAAAATCTAAACTCTTTACCGAGGCATCATTTTCCTTTACAGAATAAAGCCTAAATGAATGATTGGTATACAATATTAAATAAAAATGCCATTTTAAAGAAAAAAACGGAAGGCCTCTTGGGGCTTGAAGATAGTCACATATATGCGGTATTAACCAACATTATACTAGTAAATATTATTGCAAATAATCACCCCCTCAGGTATTTTTTTTTTTTTAGGATTTTCAAATTTTAACTTAGTAATACTTATTGAGTACATTTTATTTCAATGGAGGAAGACAGAAAACCCAGCCCCAAAATAATGAATACTAAAGAATTTTCAAATTATGAAATCTATAATATAAACAATTACATAGATAAAGGTTTTTTGCACTCTGAAATTATTATGTAAATATACAGTCTTATTCTAAAAGGGAAGTCAGTTAGCTGCCAGACAAGTAGTAGTGTTAACTGAAACAATTCCTTCTCTGTTTAGGTTGCTTTTGGGTTCCCGCACAGAATTGATCCGTGGACAAGGATAACTTCACCATAACATTTTCCATTAAAGTATAAAACTGGGGTTAAAGTTAATCAGCCACAGAACTGTATGGCTTTGATTTTGTTTTGGCCTCTATAGTGTGATGAACCCTGCTTTGAAACATATTTTGAGGGTATAGGTCCCAAGCACAGTAATGTTATAAATCTTTCATCCTAAATAATAATACATCCAAAGAAAGTCATTTACAAGCTATCTTAGGCAACTGGGCTTTCTGTTCTAAACTGTAGACCAGAAAGCCTTTCTAAAAAATTCTCATGAAAACTTCTTCATCATAAAGTTAACTTATAAATGGAAAATCATAAGTTTAACTGTTCATGACCAAAAGGTCTATTATTCTATCAGATTAAAATTAAAAGATTATTTTTTTCAAGAAATTTAATCACTAGAGAAATTGCATCTCAGAAAAAAAGCTGCCTTATTGATAGCACCCACTGCTGCTTCTGAGCTTGAACTGTGATTTCTATTCATTTTAATTCCAATTACTGTTTTGAACTGTTAATGTTAATGATCAAGAGTGTGTGTGTGTGTGTGTTTTTAATAACATAGTTAAAGAGAAATTTTAAGAAGCAACATATTTTCCTTTGAGCAATGGGTCATTTTTGGCCCATTGAAAAATGACTCATTGATCAAAAGAAACTTTGTTACAGCTTAAAATTTCTCTATAACCACATGTTATTAAAAAACATCTCTTGATTTTTGGTTTATTATATTTGGGGCCCATTCCTATCAGATTGCTGAGGCATACCTCTTGATGATTAATAGTAACAGTTCAAAACCATATTCCCCCAAAATAACTTTTTTAAAAATTACTATCCCCAATAAGTAGGTGGGAGACCTGAACATAACAATGTTTAGGCATTCTATACATGGTAAATGGCAGAACTAGGAATTAGAACTCAGACATACCTAGCTCCAGAGACTGATTTCTTATAAACAGCAAACAAACAAGCAAAGAAAAGCAACAATTAAACAAGGCATGTAGACTCTGTGCATCCATGATCAGAACTCTCTTACACCAGACACACAGACATTTCCATTCGCCACCGGCCTGGAGGGAGCTCAGCTCCTGGGGTACCTTTGTTTCATACAGCATCTGAGTTGCAAATAAACCGAGACACCATCCAGCTCCATCTGCTAATTTTTAACATTTACGTTATCTGATTTTTGTTGTAATGGAAGATCCCATGACTACATGTCTTTCAGTATTTGCTTACATTAATGTTTTTTTCCCCTTAAAATGCAATATGAATGGGAATTTTGTTCGTTTGAGAAGCAAATTCTACTAGCACTGTTTCCCCAAGGCATATTAAAGTAAGCCCAGGAGTATTCATTTACATCATCTCTATACTTTGTGAAACTCAGCAAACAGAACTGTGTGCTCACCCCCTTCATGTTATAATAAGTGGATCAATCAATGATCTTGAACATGCTATCTTTTGTCAGTTTGTTGGGCTGAGATCCTAATCTAGACCTTCTGCACTTGAACAAGTTTTTACCACTACTGAGAACTCAGTCATTAAATTTTTCAGTGCAAAAAAAGAAGATGCCACAGTTTCAGCATAATTTCCCTCTGCTTGTGTCCATTCCCTTCAGTGTAAGGGAGGCCTGAACAACTTGTATGAAACACCACTAATGAGCTTGCCTGTATCATTTCCTGGACCACCAGCCACCTGCAGGAAGTAGTAGAGAATTAATTTTGCTTTAGAGAAGCTATATGAAGAGCCTGAGGTATTTTTAAAAATAATATTATTTAGTATTTTTAATTCATATGAAACAGAATATTAGCAAAATTTAAGAGCTTTTGGAATTTAATATATAGCACTCACTCAGAACAGGGGTTTCCCAGATGGCTCAGTGGTATAGAGTCCACCTGCCAATACAAGAGCTACAGGAGAGGTGGGTTCAACCCCTGGGTCAGGAAGACCCCCTGGAGGAGGAAATGGCAACCCACTCCAGTATTCCTCCCATGGACAGAGGAGCCTGGTGGGCTCTAATCCATGGGGTCACACAGCACTGGACATGACTGAGCACTCTGACATTCATTCAGAATACTACAGCTGATCATAAGAGATACACCTACAAGGATCAGTATAGTATTCAGGGGAAAAAATGTCTCATCATCCCAAACTTTATTAGAATCCTATGAGTCATAACCAACAAAGAACACATCACCAAACAGGATTAAGGCATTGCTTCTCATTTGCTAGTAAAGTGGTAGTATCCCTTCACTCAGTATTTTAGAGCAACAAGTGTCCCTGGGAGCGGAGAGACTCACCAGGGACCCGATCCATAATCCTGGACACAGTGGGGTCTTGGTGGCTGGAGAGGGACTCAGGACCAGACCAAAGTAGGATGCTGTTACTTACTGATACTTAGCACAGAGACTCAGGTGTCATGCAGCTAACATTTCTAGGAGCCTTGGATATGCCTGGCACTACCTAACTCAGTACGTGTCAATCTGTTGCCTTTTCTCAGCGGTGGGCATCAAGATGGCAGAAAGGCAGGGAAATAGTGCGGTAGCCCCGAATGACTGACACGGGAGCCAGGCTGCCTGTTTTTGCTCTGACCCTTATCAGCCTGGGCAGTTTACTTAACCTTTCTGTGCCTCGGGCTCCTCTTCTCTAGAAAGCAAATAATAGTATCCACGTTGTAGGCTGGTTTTGAGGAGTAGATGAATTAGGGATTCAGTAGCACTAGAACAGGGCCAAGCACCTAGGAAACAGCATAACTGTATCTATATCATTAGGTCAAAAAACAAGGAAGGTTGATGAGTTCATTTTACAAAGAAAAAAATCTGAGACAGGAACAGAGAACTTTTTCTTTGGGGGTTATTGCATTGCAATTACATATATTGGTGTAGTTATAACAAGCCTTTTAAATAAGACAGCAATATAATAACAATGGGGAGATGATGAATATATACATATGAGACCGAAAAAAAGTGTCCTAACATTATGCTAATTGACACTTTAAACTTAGAAAATGTCCAGTGACTGCATTAGACATGGGGGAAATTTCTGTAATCAAACAACTTAGAGCTGAAGATGATTGGTTCTGCAAATGTGTTAGATGACTCACAAAGTTATGACAAAGACACTGATGTGAAGAAATTTGAACAAAACTATTTCCAAAAAGTGAGAGTGAAAAATGAACTTTCTAAATTATTTATGTATGCGATTAAAAAATTAGTAATTAAATACTAGAAACATTTTTAACCCACAGCCCTAAGCAATCCTATATGCAAGTTAAGTCCAAAGGTACTCATATTATCTCTTTGGGAACATAGATTGTCTTACATTGGGGTCCCATTGGCTTTAGGCTGACAAGCTCCATATGACATGGAGGTGAATTAGAAGCCAGGGGTATCTGACTCATATAGGCTGACCATCAGAGAGGCCGAACAGCGTCAGAGTTTAGAACACAAACTCTGAAATCAGACATCTGGATATACATTTCATTTTTGCTCACCTAATAGCTGCACCTTCAGCAAGCTAACCACTTTAAGCCTCAGTTTCCTTTTCTATTAAGTGAGAGTACTGAAAATATCTACTTCATAGGGCTGTTATGAGGATTATGTGTATGTACTGTTACTTAGAACAGGGTCTGGCACATGCAAGCTGGGGTTCCCAGGTGGCACACACATAGGCAGCAAGTTAGCGCTCAATAGATATTAGCTATTGCTTGTATTCAGCGAGTAAGACTAGCTCTCTAAGTACCAACTTGGCTTGTTATACATTAATTCTATAAGTATTAACTATTCAGTTCAGTTCAGTTGCTCAGTCATGTTTGACTCTTTGCGACCTCATGAGCTGCGGCACTCCAGGTTTTCCTGTCCATCACCAGCTCCCAGAACTTGCTCAAACTCACGTCTATTGAGTCAGTGATGCCATCCAACCATCTCATCCTCTGTCGTCCCCTTCTCCTCCCGCCTTCAATCTTTCCCAGCATCGGGGTCTTTTCCGATGAGTCAGTTCTTTGCATCAGATGGCCAAACTACTGGGGCTTCAGCTTCAGCATCAGTCCTTCCAATGAATATTCAGGACTGATTTCCTTTAGGATTGACTGTTTGGATCTCCTTGCAGTCCAAGGGACTCTCAAGAGTCCTCCAACATCATAGTTGAAAAGCATCAATTCTTTGGCACTCAGCTTTCTTTATGGTCTATTATGAAATGACTAAAAATTTATTTTCTTCATGAATAAATACCTGCCTCCCCATATGAATCCTATAGTGCAATAAGTCTTGAGGAATTTGGGGAGTGGGGAAGATAGCTATATATGAAAAAGTAGTCCAAGTGTTAGTCCCTCAATCGTGTCTGACCCTTTGTGATTCCATGGACTGTAGCCTGATGGGTCCGTCTATCCATGGAATTCTCCAGGCAAGAATACTGGAGTGGGTTGCCATTCATTTTTCCAGGGGATCTTCCCAACCCAAGGATCGAACCCATGGTTCCTGAATTGCAGGCAGATTCTTTACTTTCTGAACTACCAGGGAAATCCTAGTTTCTTGTTAATATCAAGGTCAAAAATTTCTAAAGCCAACCTTGAGCTATACAATAAAATAAGGCTTATTCCTTCATAGTTACAGATGCACTTTCACTTCCCCAAAATGTGTTTTTTTTTTCCAAATACATTATTCAATAGGTATGATTCTGAATGCCTGTGGAATATTTCCAAATACTAAATTCAATTCCAAGCAATGACTTCCCCTGATGACCAATTTTGAGGAGACTGATATAAACTGGAGTACATATTTTCCAAAGTATTTTTGTTTTAAAAATGTATACTATTGCAACAATTTTGTTATATGTTTATAAAGATTATTTGAATATATTTTAGGATAGATACCTCCAGTTATTCACTAATTAATAATAAAAACTTTTAAACTGTACATTACAAAAGAAAACTTTTTACAAAGAGAATTTTTTAACCTAAAACCAACATCTTTGAAACCATATTCCAGCTTCTGGCTTCATTTTTCTTAAAATAAATAAATTGTTTTATAATTTTTCCTCTAACACCTCCTTAACTTATAATTGCTAGAAAAACTTGTTTTGTATGCAAATGTAAAATGTTAATGAAGCATATTCTACCCAGGCTGACTTTCTAATGGTATTATTTTTAAAGTAAGACTCTTGAGGTGGTTATTTTGATTGAACAAGGAGAAACAGATGTTTCTCTTATTAGAGACAAGAAGAAAAGACTGGTTTAATGAATACTGAAAAAAAGAAAGTATTTAAAATATAGTCACAAACCAAGATGTAACATCTGTTTGAAAATGCTTCAAATAAAATTACAGTGACTAGAGTTTTCAGTGTTTTCCTCAACATTTAATCTTGAGAGAAAAATCTCTGAGACTACAAAGTCATCTTTAGACAGTTAAAGCATTCTCTGAGGTGCTAATAATATACCCCATAAGTTACCAGTTATCCATTTATGCAGTATGAAGGAAAAAGGGAATATACACTTCTTTATAGATATGCCACGTTTGTTGTTGTTTTAGTCACTAAGGTGTGTCCGACCCTTTCGCAACCCCATGGACTATAGCCCGCCAGGCTCCTCTGTCTGTGGGATTCTCCAGGTAAGAATACTAGAATGGTTGCCATTTCCTTCCTCAGGGATTGAATCCTCCAGGCAAGAATACTAGAGCGGGTTGCCATTCCCAATCCAAGAACGGAACCCCATCTATACCACTGAGTCACCAGGAAAGCCCAATATGCCACATACTATTTCTTATGTTATCTAAATAAACCTCATAAATAAATTGATGCAATTTAATCATGTACTTTTACATGTCAATCTGAACCATATAAATATGACCAACTACAATCAGAAAGAAAATGTAATATGATGCTTGGGTAGGCATATAATACTTTTCTTTGTTTGTTTTAAGCTGCAGGAATTGTTAAATGACCAAGCAAAAACAATACCCATCTGTGGATGTAACTGATGATAGAAGCAAGGTCTGATGCTGTAAAGAGCAATATTGCATAGGAACCTGGAATGTCAGGTCCATGAATCAAGGCAAATTGGAAGTGGTCAAACAAGAGATGGCAAGAGTGAATGTTGACATTCTAGGAATCAGCAAACTAAAATGGACTGGAATGGGTGAATTTAACTCAGATGGCCATTATATCTACTACTGTGGGCAGGAATCCCTCAGAAGAAATGGAGTAGCCATCATGGTCAACAAAGGAGTCCAAAATGCAGTACTTGGATGCAATCTCAAAAATGGCAGAATGATCTCTGTTCATTTCCAAGGCAAACCAATCAATATCATGGTAATCCAGGTCTATGCCCCAACCAGTAATGCTGAAGAAGCTGAAGTTGAACGGTTCTATGAAGACCTACAAGACCTTTTAGAACTAACACCCAAAAAAGGTGTCCTTTTCATTATAGGGGACTGGAATGCAAAAGTAGGAAGTCAAGAAACACCTGGAGTAACAGGAAAATTTGGCCTTGGAAGGCAGAATGAAGCAGGGCAAAGACTAATAGAGTTTTGCCAAGAAAATGCACTGGTCATAGCAAACACCCTCTTCCAACAACACATGAGAAGACTCTACACATGGACATCACCATATGGTCAACACCAAAATCAGATTGATTATATTCTTTGCAGCCAAAGATGGAGAAGCTCTATACAGTCAGCAAAAACAAGACCAGGAGCTGACTGTGGCTCAGATCATGAACTCCTTATTGCCAAATTGAGACTTAAATTGGAGAAAGTAGGGAAAACTGCTAGACCATTCAGGTATGACCTAAATCAAATCCCTTATGATTATACAGTGGAAGTGAAAAATAGATAAGGGCCTAGATCTGATAGATAGAGTGCCTGATGAACTATGGAATGAGGTACGTGACATTGTACAGGAGACAGGGATCAACACCATCCCCATGGAAAAGAAATGCAAAAAAGCAAAATGGCTGTCTGACGAGGCCTTACAAATAGCTATGAAAAGAAGAGAGGCGAAAAGCAAAGGAGAAAAGGAAAAATATAAGCATCTGAATGCAGAGTTCCAGAGAATAGCAAGAAGAGACAAGAAAGCCTTCTTCAGGGGTCAATGCAAAGAAATAGAGGAAAACAACAGAATGGGAAAGACTAGAGATCTCTTCAAGAAAATTAGAGATACCAAGGGAACATTTCATGCAAAGATGGGCTCAATAAAGGACAGAAATGGTCTGGACCTAACAGAAGCAGAAGAAATTAAGAAGAGGTGGCAAGAATACACAGAAGAACTGTACAAAAAAGATCTTCATGACCCAGATAATCACGATGGTGTGATCACTCACCTAGAGCCAGACATCCTGGAAGGTGAAGTCAAGTGGGCCTTAGAAAGCATCACTACGAACAAAGCTATTGGAGGTGATGGCATTCCAGTGGAGCTATTTCAAATCCTGAAAGATGATGCTGTGAAAGTGCTGCACTCAATATGCCAGCAAATTTGGAAAACTCAGCAGTGGCCACAGGACTGGAAAAGGTCAGTTTTCATTCCAATCCCAAAGAAAGGCAATGCCAAAGAATGCTCAAACTACCACACAATGGCACTCATCTCACATGCTAGTAAAGTAATGCTCAAAATTCTCCAAGCCAGGCTTCATCAATATGTGAACCGTGAACTCCCTGATGTTCAAGCTGGTTTTAGAAAAGGCAGAGGAACCAGAGATCAAATTGCCAACATCTGCTGGATCATGGAAAAAGCAAGAGAGTTCCAGAAAAACATCTATTTCTGCTTCATTGACTATGCCAAAGCCTTTGACTGTGTGGATCACAATAAACTGTGGAAAATTCTGAAAGAGATGGGAATACAAGAGCACCTGACCTGCCTCTTGAGAAATCTGTACGCAGGTCAGGAAGCAACACTTAGAACTGGACATGGAAGAACAGACTGGTTCCGAATAGGAAAAGGAGTACGTCAAGGCTGTATATTGTCACCCTACTTATTTACTTCTATGCAGAGTACATCATGAGACACGCTGGACTGGAAGGGACACAGGCTGGAATCAAGATTGCCAGGAGAAATATCAATAACCTCAGATATGCAGATGACACCACCCTTATGGCAGAAAGTGAAGAGGAACTAAAAAGCCTCTTGATGAAAGTGAAAGTGGAGAGAGAAATGTTGGCTTAAAGCTCAACATTCAGAAAACGAAGATCATGGCATCTGGTCCCATCACTTCATGGGAATAAATGAGGAAACAGTGTCAGGCTATTTTTGGGGGGCTCCAAAATCACTGCAGATGGTGACTGCAGCCATGAAATTAAAAGACGCTTACTCCTTGGAAGAAAAGTTATGAGCAACCTAAATAGTATATTCAAAAGCAGAGATATTACTTTGCCGACTAAGGTCCGTCTAGTCAAGGCTATGGTTTTTCCTATGGTCATGTATGGATGTGAGAGTTAGACTGTGAAGAAGGCTGAGCACCGAAGAATTGATGCTTTTAACTGTGGTGTTGGAGAAGACTCTTGAAAGTCGCTTGGACTGCAAGGAGATCCCACCAGTCCATTATGAAGGAGATCAACCCTGGGATTTCTTTGGAAGGAATGATGCTAAAGCTGAAACTCCAGTACTCTGGCCGCCTCATGCGAAGAGTTGACTCATTGGAAAAGACTCTGATGCTGGGAGGGATTGAGGGCAGGAGGAGAACGACAGAGGATGAGATGGCTGGAGGGCATCTCTGACTCGATGGACGTGAGTCTGAGTGAACTCCGGGAGTTGGTGATGGACAGGGAGGCCTGGTGTGCTGCAATTCATGGGGTCGCAAAGAGTCAGACATGACTGAGCGACTGAACTTAACTGAACTGAGAGGTAAAGGGAGAAAGTCACTTTGTAACATGTCTTCATTCAGAAACAACCCCTTGTTTGGAAGCTCTAAGTTAGAAATATACACTGGGGAGCCCCTACTGTGTGACATTTTTTATGCGTTGCTATATATGACTACTTCAATAACTTAATAAGTAGAATCTTAGAGATAGGATGGATTCTTTCCTTTCAGGCACCTAGAATCCTTTGAGAAAAAAAGAGCCTAGCTTAAGTGATTTTTTTTTTTTTTAACCTTATATGCACCTTAGAGTCATTTGGGAAGCTTTAAAAGTTTCGCACTGAAACTTCTAAATCACTGCAGAGGAAATTAAAGACTTAAATAAACATATATTATGTGATCCTAGTCACAATTCCAATACTAGTCTTTGTAGCAATAAAAAGACAAGACTGTATAATTTATAAGGATTTTTAAAACCTAAAGTATTAAATATTATCAAAAGAAAAAACAAAAGTTGAGAACTTATCTTCTGATTTGAAGACTTATTATAAAGCTACAGTATTCCAGAAAGAAATTAGAACTAGACTCAAACATATGTGGTCCATTTTTTTGTTGTTGCTTTTTTTTTTTTGACAAAGCCTCTAAGGCAATACTATGGAGAAAGAAAAGGTGTTTGTTTCTTTGCTTTGATTTTTTTCAAAACTTGGTGTTGAAACAACTAGTTAAATAAAGGGGAAAATGTGCCTCAATTTTTACTTTACTCAAGACACAAGACTTAAGTCTATACTGATTTTAGACCCCAAAACAAAGCCTAACTGTAAGGTTTCTCCGGGATAACATAAAGTAATTATCTTCATGACTTCAGGGTTTAAAGAGATTTCCTAGAAGACATGAAAATCACTTGATAAATTGGGCTTCATCAAAATTTAAAATTCCCTCTCATCAATAGACATGATTAAGAAAATTCAAGTCAAGACAGAGACTAGAGAAAAATATTTACAACACATTTATCTGAAAATGGAACATACTGAAATACAACAAATCTCTTATAAATCAATATTTGGGAGACAAAAATGGGCAAAAGTCACAACACAAATAAAGGTAAATTCATTACTCATAACCAGGTGAAACATTTCTTGACATTGTCAGTCATAAGGGGAATTAAAGCCACATTGATATACAATTTTATACCACTTCAGTTGCTAAAAATTAAAAGGACTAACCAGGATTTGGATCAGTTTGAACTCTCATACATTGCTGGTGGGATGCAAAATGGTACAATCCCTTTTGAAAACTCGTTGATAATTTTTAAATAAAGTTAAACATATATTAATTTTATGACCCAACAATTCCCTCTTAAGTATTTCCCTCCCCAAATCAAAAGGCATGTTGCAAAAATACTTGCATAGGAAGGTTTCAGCAGCTTTACTCAACTGGGAATAATTATATATCCATAGAATGTCTATTCAAATAAGGAAATGTTGCTAAGTAATAAAGACGAATGACCTGGTGGTTCAAACATTGTTTTGCATGAAAGATTGCAGAGACTCCATCAACAGATGAATGGATAAGGAAGTTACATATACACAATGGAATATTACTCAGCTATAAAAAGGAACACTTTTGAGTCAGTTCCAATGAGGTAAATGAAACTAGAGCCTATTATACAGAGTGAAGTAAGTCAGAAAGATAAAGACAAATATCATATATGAACACATATATATGTAATCTAAAGATAGTACTAAAGATTCTACATGAAGGGCAGCAAAGGGGACCCAGATATTTTGGACACGGTGGGGGAAGGAGAGGGTGGAACGATATGAGGGAATAACGTTGAAACATAATACATTACCATATGTAAAACAGATAGCCAGTGGGAGTCAGTCCTATGATGCAGGGAACCCAAAGCCAGTCCTCTGTGACAACCAAGAAGGGTGGGATGGGGAGGGAGGTGCAAGCGGTTTTCCAGAGGGATGGGACATCTGTATACTAATGCTGATTCATATTGGTGTATGGCAAAAAGTATCACAATTATTGTCATTATCCTATAATTTAAAAAAAAACTGCTGAAAGAAAAAGCATGCAGCCACACACACACAAATAACATACTGAATGAATCCTTTTATGTGAAATTTTAAAACAGGCACAACTGTAGTGATGTAAATGAGGAGAGTACTTGCCTGTAGGGGGAGGGTGCAAGCAAGAAGGTAAGGTAAGAGGTACAGGGAAACTTTCTGAGGTGCTGAAATGTTCTATATTTTGATTGGAATCCCAATTGCTTTTCTGTACATATGTATCAAAACTCTCAAGTTATGCTTTTAAGATCTGTGTATTTCACATAGAATCGATTCTCATTCGTGGATTCAGTATTTGTTGATTCACCTTACTGCAAAAATTTATTTCTAACCCCTAATCCATGCTGGTTGTTCTTTCAAGGTCATTCAGGGACTTCTGCGTGCAGAGATCGATGAAAAATTAGAGTTACACAAGTTCCCAACCGAGGTCAAACAGGTAGGTCTGTCTACTTGTTTCAGCTCTCACCCCATAATCAGTGTTCTTTTTGCTATATACTGAGTGCCATGGTGTTTTTGTGTTTTCTTTTTGCATTTTTGTGCTTTTGTCAATTTTATCATTTAAAGTGGTCCCAAAATGTGGTGCTAAAATAAGTGTTTAGTGTTTCTAAGTGCAAGAAGGCTGGCCTGTCTCAAGAAGAGAAAGTACGTGTGCTAGTTAAGCTTCTTTTGCATAAAGTTATAATCCTGTTGATTGTGAGTTCAGTTTTTTTAGCTCAGTGTTAATGAATCAATTATGTGCATTAAAAGGTAACTTTAACAGTAATATATAAATCAAGGTTATGTATTGATACAAATGTTGTGACCAGAGGCTCTCAGGTCTCCTATAGTCCCTGTAGGAGTGATAGTTCAGTAGTCATCAATTCAATGTTTGCAATGATTATGTAGGACACATGCTGGCACTAAGTCGCTTTAGTCATTTCCGATTCTTCGCAACACTATGGACTGTAGCCCGCCAGGCTCAACTGTTCATGGGATCATCCAGGGAAGAATACTGGAGTGAGTTGCCATGCAGTCCTCCAGGGAATCTTCCCGACCCAGGGATCTCATATCTACTGAATTGGCAAGTGGGTTCTTTACCACTATCGCCACCTTGGAAGCCCACGCATAACATAACTGCCCTAAATAATGAAGGTCAACTGTATTGTATAATGTTTACTTCAAAGATTTATAAACTTTTTCAGCTTTTTTAAAATTTTTTTAGCTTTATTTTTTAATTGATGGAAAATTGCTCCATAATTTTGTGCTTGTTTCTGCTGTACAAGAGCACAAATCAGTCATAATTATATACATTTCCCTTACCCTCCTGAGCCTCCCTCCCCTCTCCAACCCTACTTCTTTAAGTCAATACAGAGCACCAGGCTGGCCTCCCTGTGTTATTTAGCAAATTTTCACTAATTATTTTTCACATGATAGTATATATATCTCAACCATAATTTCTCATATAAGCATTTTTAAATAGGATACAAGTAATGATGATATTCATTTTTAAATCCAATTAAATTTTATTCAATGACCACTTTATGCATTATCAAGCATTGAAAATGCTTACTGCATTATCAAACAATGAGAAACCCAGTATGAGACATGCCATTATTTGCTATTACGCAGGGGAAACCAGTAAGACTCTGTATAACTATGTTTAACTTTTGAATGTCAATATTTTACGATGTTAAAAAAACTTAAAATAACTACTCCAAGACTATGTTTCCATGTTAAGCTCTCTAAAACTTGTTTCAACCATTACTGATTCCCAACCCAAAGCCAATTATTATTATACTTCAAAATTTCATTCAAAGATGTATGACTATTCTAATAATGACTCTTTTCTTGAGACAATCTTCTAAAGCAAGTGTCTTTAGTAGCAATATGATTATACAAATACCATCTTCAATAAATCTTATCAATCTAGGGCTCCAGTTCATATACTTGTTTTAGCATATACATTCATTCATCTCAGTGTTTTAGTCTATCTTAAATATAAAATGTAATATAATTGCATTTCATAAGAAGTTATGACAATACTGAAAAGCAATTATCCTCCAATTAAAAATAAATTTAAAAAAGAAGTTATGGCTAGTTTAAAAGAAGTTTTAGTTCATAGGACTTCTGATTAATGTACACACACACACACACACACACACACACACACACATATAAGCCCAAAGATACAGTGTGGTACAGCAGTTGAAATAAAATAGTCTTAGAAATAATTTTTTAAAAAATAAATATGCCTGTTATTTGGTTTTAAACCTAAATATTTATTAATATTATTATTTATAGACACTGTTTTATTTTTGTCTTAAGTAGAAAGTTGTAGAGCTTCCCAGGTGGCTTTGGGGCAAACAGATGAAAAGGAACATTTAAAGGTCAGTGGCTTCCCAGGTGGCGCTAGTGTCAGAGAGCCCACCTGCCAACTCAGGATACACAAGACACTGGCGATCAACCCCTGGGTCGGGAAGATCCCCTGGAAGAGAAAACAGAGACCCACTCCAGTATTCTTGCCTGGAGAATCCCATGGACAGAAGATCCTGGAGGGCTACATTCCATAGGGTCGCAAATAGTCAGACATGACTGAAATGACTTAACACACACGGAAAAGTTGTAGTTGTGAAACAATTATTATCCCGTTTTGGAAAAATAAGTTATCATTACTAATGGTCCAATTCATTCTTAAATCTAAATTAACTAAGTTATGTTTAGTGTTTTATCCTTATTCCACATATGTCTCAGATAAATTGCAATATCATACAATATTTCTTTAAAGGCAGAAAAGCATCCTTATTATAGGAAATCAACACTGTCTAAATGGCAAGGACATTCAAATCAATTCCTCCCTTTTGGGGGGCATACTTGTGCAAAAAATTGTAGAGAATATAAACATAAATTTGATGACTCCTGGTCTCAAAAACTTTGCCTTACTATACCATCTAATGAGGTTTAAATAACTTTTAAACATTTGTAAAATGTTTAGAATATCTTTAGACATTTTTATAATTGCCATGAAACATTTCCCTATATTCTATAAACTGGAGTGAGAGGGCTCAGGAAAAAGAAATGAAAGGTAAATGAAGAAGGCAAAATGTAGCTGAGATGGTTTTGGGAGCCAGCTAGCATCTTGGACGAGAGGTAGTACCAAAGGTTGGCACTTTCTTGTTTTCCACAGCCTTTCTATATGCTGTTGAACCTGTGACTCTCCACCTTCCCAACTGGCATAACTCCATTTGTGAATATCAGAATGATTACAGAGTACCTTATCTCATCCATGTCCCAAAGGCACAGAGTTCCTGTCCTCTTACATGTCAGGGAGTAAATAGAACTCCAACATACTATCAGTCAATGGCTGTTTTTCTATTCTGTCCTAACAGTATTTTAGAAGTAATGCAAAAAAAATATCTTAGATCTATTTGCAATTTTTTAAGGAATCTCCACACTGTTCTCCATAGTGGCTGTACTAGTTTGCATTCCCACCAACAGTGTAGGAGGGTTCCCTTTTCTCCACACCCTCTCCAGCATTTATTGCTTGCAGATTTTTGTATCGCTGCCATTCTGAATGGTGTGAAGTGGTACCTCATTGTGGTTTTGATTTGCATTTCTCTGATAATGAGTGATGTTGAGCATCTTTTCATGTGTTTGTTAGCCATCTGTATGTCTTCTTTGGAGAAATGTCTATTTAGTTCTTTGGCCCATTTTTTGATTGGGTCATTTATTTTTCTGGAATTGAGCTGCATAAGTTGCTTGTATATTTTTGAGATTAGTTGTTTGTCAGTTGCTTCATTTGCTATTATTTTCTCCCATTCAGAAGGCTGTCTTTTCACCTTGCTTATAGTTTCCTTTGTTGTGCAGAAGCTTTTAATTTTAATTAGATC
This sequence comes from Capricornis sumatraensis, assembly GCF_032405125.1. Taxonomy (NCBI): domain Eukaryota; kingdom Metazoa; phylum Chordata; class Mammalia; order Artiodactyla; family Bovidae; genus Capricornis; species Capricornis sumatraensis. The sequence continues at coordinate 114,674,588 of NC_091073.1, read as the reverse complement.
CCATTTGTTTATTTCTGCTTTTATTTCCAGAATTCTGGGAGGTGGATCATAGAGGATCCTGCTGTGATTTATGTCTGAGAGTGTTTTGCCTATGTTCTCCTCTAGGAGTTTTATAGTTTCTGGTCTTACATTTAGATCTTTAATCCATTTTATTTTCATGTGCGGTGTTAGAAAGTGATCTAGTTTCATTCTTTTACAAGTGGTTGACCAGTTTTCCCAGCACCACTTGTTAAAGAGATTGTCTTTACTCCATTGTATATTCTTGCCTCCTTTGTCAAAGATAAGGTGTCCATATGTGTGTGGATTTATCTCTGGGCTTTCTATTTTGTTCCATTGATCTATATGTCTGTCTTTGTGCCAGTACCATACTGTTTTGATGACTATGGCTTTGTAGTAGAGCCTGAAGTCAGGCAAGTTGATTCCTCCAGTTCCATTCTTCTTTCTCAAGATTGCTTTGGCAATTCGAGGTTTTTTGTATTTCCATACAAATCTTGAAATTATTTGTTCTAGTTCTGTGAAAAATATGGCTGGTAGCTTGATAGGGATTGCACTGAATTTGTAAATTGCTTTGGGTAGTATACTCATTTTTACTATATTGATTCTTCTGATCCATGACCATGGTATATTTCTCCATCTATTAGTGTCCTCTTTGATTTCTTTCATCAGTGTTTTATAGTTTTCTATATACAGGTCTTTAGTTTCTTTGGGTAGATATATTCCTAAGTATTTTATTCTTTTCGTTGCAATGGTGAATGGAATTGTTTCCTTAATTTCTTTTTCTACTTTCTCATTATTGGTGTATAGGAATGCAAGGGATTTCTGTGTGTTGATTTTATATCCTGCAACTTTACTATATTCATTGATGAGCTCTAGTGACCCAGCAATCCCACTGCTGGGCATACACACCGAGGAAACCAGAATTGAAAGAGACACATGTACCCCAGTGTTCATCGCAGCACTGTTTATAATAGCCAGGACATGGAAGCAACCTAGATGTCCATCAGCAGATGAATGGATAAGAAAGCTGTGGTACATATACACAATGGAGTATTACTCAGCTGTTAAAAAGAATTCATTTGAATCAGTTCTGATGAGATGGATGAAACTGGAGCCGATTATACAGAGTGAAGTAAGCCAGAAAGAAAAACACCAATACAGTATACTAACACATATATATGGAATTTAGAAAGATGGCAATGACGACCCTGTATGCAAGACAGGAAAAAAGACACAGCTGTGTATAACGGACTTTTGGACTCAGAGGGAGAGGGAGAGGGTGGGATGATTTTGGAGAATGGCATTCTATCATGTATACTATCATGTAAGAATTGAATCGCCAGTCCATGTCTGACGCAGGATACAGCATGCTTGGGGTTGGTGCATGGGGATGACCCACTGAGATGTTGTGGGGAGGGAGGTGGGAGGGGGGTTCATGTTTGGGAACACATGTAAAAAAAATAAAATAAAGATTAGCAATATCAAAAAAAAAATAAAATTAAATTAAAAAAAATATATCTTAGAGAAAGAATACTAGGAACATCATAAATGAAGATAATAATAGCAACTTAGCCTAGGTTACTGGAGAAAGGAATGGCAACCCACTCCAGTATTCTTGCCTTAATAATTCCATGGACAGAGGAGCCTGGCAGGCTATAAGTCCACAGGTTTGCAAAGACTTGGACATGACTAAGTGAATAACACATACACAGCATAGGTTAATTCTTTTTAATTTGATTAAATATTAAAAAAAAAGTTTTATAGTGTTGTGTTGGTTTCTGCCATACAGCAATGCAAATCAGCTGTAATTACATACATATCCCCTGCCTCTTGAGCCTACTTCCCCTGCCTCCATTCCATCCCTGCAGGTATCACAGAGCACCACACTTGGCTCCTTAGGCTACACAGTAACTTCTCATCAGCTATCCATCTCACACCTGATAGTGCAGGTTAATTCTTGAATCTATTTTCTCATTTTTCTAAATTTTGATAATAAAACAAATATAAAACATTAACAGTTGTCAGAATTTGAAAGACTGCTTTCCTTTAAAACAGTATGCATAGCAAAATTCCCTCTTTTCTTCCAAACAGCTTTCAAAGTCTTAGTTTCATCATAACCATAGAGAGCTGTGAATATAAGTGGCTTTGATTAAAACAACCTTTTTTTATACCTGTGTAAGCTGGATAACTAGGGTGCAAAAACTGTCTTTAAATTAGAGAGGTTATCCAGATATTCAGCGGTTCAGAAATTTCTGATTTCAGAGAAAAATCACGAGCAGAGTCCTGAAATGGGTTAGATACCTTAAAATATTATGTTCAGGAACAATCCCTTTGATTTGAATGTAAATCATTATTTTTTTAATTGCATCAGAAAATGCATAATAAAACCAGAGCTTCTCATTTCAGATGATTCTGCATTGCTCCTGTTTAACAGAACTCTCTGTGTTTATTCTTGCCACTGAATAATTTTCATCCTTTACTCAAAGGCAGGGTCTAGCTCTTGTCATTAGGTTATAGACAGAGGTAAAAGTCCAGTCCCCATGTTTTACATGGAGTTATTTATCTGCCAACCTCTCTGCTACTAGTTCTACTACGTGGCTCTTAGCATGAGAAGTCGCTTCTGAGTGATTCAGCTCTGTGTCATTTCCTCCAACTGGACTATTAATAAGCACTGAACCATGAAGGGCACATCTCCCAGTATTTATGAACTGCTCTCTCCTGCAGTCTTCAAGTCAACAATCCTTTTTGAGTGTCCATCACCTTTTGGTAGGTTCTTCTCATCCTTGCAGCAAAACAAGAGAGCAAAAATGGTACATTCAGGTAAGCACACTGAAATCACATTTGTATAAAAAATGTTGAGTTACAAATTTATCCCATCCATCCTTTCTTGTGAATTATAAGCTGGACATGATAAGCGTCAGCCAAGATAAAAAATTCAAACCAATATTTTTAAAAATTAATATATTATTATATCATAAAATTTTTAAACGATTGATTTATTTTTTAGTGTGGTTTCTTGGGATTGCATTGTGTACACAAGTTGTGTGTGTGTGCATTTGTGTTTGTATATATGTGTGCACATAAGTGTGAAATTCACTACAGGACACGTAAGATAGGAGTACAGTGTGATACACTAAAACAGAGCCAGATTAAAATCTGGATAACATGGAAACATGTTACATTTACTCTCTGGCCCAGAAATCCTTCACTAAAATGAATGATTCATATCAGTCGATTACAAGATTCTTCTAATCTTTAGACACTTAAGAGTACAGTACATTCACATACTAAAAAGGAGAATAGAAAAACCAATGACAATGTATCAATTTAAAAAATAGTGTAATGTACAGCATATTAATAAAGTACATACTCATATAACTGAAGCTGCATATTTCGGTCAATAAATCTGCACTTGTCCTTTTGGCTGACTCTAAACATTAAACATGATGGTCACAAACCACTCAGAGAACATGGAAGAGACTTTGCCTGAGATGAAAGGAGAAGAATCCACACTGAAAAGATGAAGACAGTCATTTGTACTTTAGTGGACAGAAGATGGGATTGCTTCATGGAAATGTAAGAGAGAATTGACCTTGGACCAAGTTGGAGGATGGATCCACCACTATAGAAAGAATTACTATATTTCACTGTTTAAATTCTGAAAGAGAATTCTTAGCCACTTCTGTGATTTAACTTAAGAGGTAGAGTCCCAGAAAGCACTGGCTCATTGAAAAAGAAGTAAGGTTTCTGGCAAGAGAATTTGCCCTTTGCTAAAGAAATTCTCTGACATACTAATGAAGGATTAGGAAGCAGATGTCACAGTGCAGCATCCCACAAAGGGGTTATCAGAGGGACTTTGTGGTAGATTAGATGCCTTAGAGAGCTTCCCTGGCTCAGGCAGTGAAGAATCTGCCTGCAGTGCAGGAAACCTGGGTTTGATCCCTGACTCAGGAAGATTCTCTGGAGAAGAGCATGGCAATCCACTCCAGTATTCTTACTGGAGAAGAATCCCACGGACAGAGGAGCCTGATGGGCTATATTCCATGGGGTCACTAAGAGTCAAACATAACTGAGTGACTAACACTTTTACTTTCAGATGTCTTATAGCATGAAAATTCGATATAGGTTAACATTTATCATTTTCTTATCCTAGCTATAGATAACACTAGAAACATGTATACATGGATTTTTGTCACACCATATGGCACAATTGTGATTTTTAGTAGTTATTTATTTATCATTGTTCAGCATTGGTTGTTAAATGGGCAACTTCTAGTCAAAATCAATTACTGAGTTTAGAAGCAATTCGGTGTTGGTAATGATCTATCTCTTGATCTGAGTAAGGGTTACAGATGTGTGTTTGGTTTTTCAAAACCTCCACTGAGCTGTACATTCTTGATATGTGCATTTTATATGTGCATAGTATATTTTCATAAAAATAAAGCAAGATAAAAGTCTATGTGATGTATAATCTAATTGAAATAAGTAAAACTGTAGATAATAGGAAGCCACTATTATCTTTAAAGAGCCATGAGATAAAAGCATACCGAGCCATCAAAAACTTATGAAGTATACACAGTTGTAGAATATTAAAACAATAGTAACTTGCAAAATTGATAGCTATTGATGTCATTCTTTTAACATGAATTGTGGTGTATAAGAAAAATAAAGATTACTGTGGGCTATCACTAGGTAAAGACTTTACAAAAATTCTGAGGGGGACTTTAGGACATTTACTTTCAAGGGCTTTAAACTGTGATGTCATTTTTCACATTACATCTAATTTCACTCTTCAACTTATGGTCTTTTCTGTTTTTGATTAACTTATCAACCATGATACTTTCATGTCTCACAGATACAGAGAATGCAAACTGCTTTCAGAAAAAAAAAAGCAAAGTAAAGTGGGCCTTAAGAAGCATCACTACGGACAAAGCTAGTGGAGGTGATGGAATTTCAGTTAAGCTCTTTTAAATCCTAAAAGATGATGCTGTGAAAGTGCTGCACTCTATATGCCAGCAAATTTGGAAAACTCAGCAGTGGCCACAGGACTGGAAAAGGTCAGTTTTCATTCCAATCCCAAAGAAAGGCAATGCCAAAGAATGCTCAAACTACCGCACAATTGCAGTCATCTCACAAGCTAGCAAAGTAATGCTCAAAATTCTCCAAGCCAGGCTTCAACAGTACATGAACCATGAACTTTCAGATGTTCAAGCTGGATTTAGAAAAAAGCAGAGGAACCAGACAGAGATCAAATTGCCAACACGCACTGGATCATCGAAAGAGCAGAGAGTTTCAGAAAAATATCTACTTCTGCTTTATTGGCTATGCCAAAGCCCTTGACTGTGTGGATCACAACAAACTGTGCAAAATTTTGAAAGAGATGGGAATACCAGACCACCTGACCTGCCTCTTGAGAAATTTGTATGCAGGAAACAAGCAACCATTAGAACTGGACATGGAGCAACAGACTGGTTCCAAATTGGGAAAGGAGTATATGAAGCCTGTATATTGTCACCCTGTTTCTTAACTTCTATGTAGAGTACATCATGAAAAAAGCTGGGCTGGAAGAAGCACAAGCTGGAATCAAGATTGCTGAGAGAAATATCAATAACTTCAGATATGCAGATGACATCATCCCTAGGCAGAAATCAAAGAAGAACTAAAGAGCCTCTTTATGAAAGTGAAAGAGGAGAGTGATAAAGTTGGCTTAAAACTCAACATTCAGAAAACTAAGATCATGGCATCTGGTCCAATCACTTCACGGCAAATAAATGGGGAAACAGTGGAAACAGTGAGAGACTTTATTTGTTTTGGGCTCCAAAATCACAGCAGATAGTGATTGCAGCCATGAAATTAAAAGACACTTGCTCCTTTGGGAAAAAAGTTATGACCAACCTAGACAGCATGGTAAAAAGCAGACATATTAGTTTGCCAAAAAAGGTCCATCTCATCAAAGCTATTTAGTGTTGGACTATAAAGAAAGGTGAAAGCCGAAGAATTGATGCTTTGGAACTGTGGTGTTGGAAAAGACTCTTGAGAGTCCCTTGGACTGCAAGGAGATCCAGTCAGTCCATCGTAAAGGAAATCATTCCTCAATATTAATTGGAAGGACTGATGCTGAAGCTGAAATTCCAATACTCTGGCCACCTGATGCGAAGAGGCGATTCATTTGAAAAGACCCTGATGCTGGGAAAGATTAAGGCAGGAGGAGAAGGGGGTGACAGAGGATGAGATGGGCGGATGGCATCACCGATTCAATGGACATGAGTTTGAGTTAAACCCCAGGAGCTGGTGATGGACAGGGTGTCCTGGCATGCAGCAGTCCATGGGGTCACAGAGTCAGACAATGCTGAGAGACTGAACTGAAGTGAACTGTGGGCTATCACTAAGTAAAGACTTAAAAATTCTGAGGGGGATTTTAGGACATTTACTTTTAAGAGCTTTAAACTGTGATGTCATTTTTCACATTATATCTAATTTTATTCTCCCACTTAGGGTCTTTCCTGTCTTTGATTAACTTATCAATCATGACCCTTTCATTTCTCACAGATACAGAGAATGCAAAGTGCTTTCACTCATAAGAGAAAAAAAAAAAAAAAACCTCTGATAAATAAATTTTCACTTTTCATTGCTCTCTCTCTAAATTGTATAGTGCTTATCACTTGCCCTTTAAAATTTCACTTTTAGGCTTTCTTTGCTTCCATTTTTATTGAGTTCACTATCTCTGTATCTTAGATTGAAAGGTAAACCAGATGGTTCAAATACTCTGCTGCACTGGTGGGAATGTAAATTGATACAGCCACTATGGAGAACAGTGTGGAGATGTCTTTAAAAACTAGGAACAAAAGTACCATACAACCCAGAAATCCCACTACTGGGCCTATATCCTGAGAAAAACCACAATTCAAAATGACACATGTCCCGCAATGTTAATTGCAGCACTATTTACAATAGCCGGGACATGGAAGCAACCTAGACACCCACTGGCAGAGGAGTGGATAAAGACGTTGTGGTACATATATACACTGGAATATTAGCCATAAAAAGGAATGAATCTGAGTCAGTTTTAGCGAGGTAGATAAACTTAGAGCCTGTTATGCAGAGTGAAGTAAGTCAGAAAAAGAAAAACAAATATTGTGTATTAATGCATAAATGTGTAATCTAGAAAGATGGTACTGATGAACCTGTTTGCATAGCAGCACTACAGACTTGTGGACACACCCAGGGAAGGGGAGGCTGGGATGAATTGAGAGAGTAGCACTGAAACATGTACGTTACCATGTGTAAAATGGCCAGTGGGAACTTGCTGTGTGATGCAGGGAGCTCAACCTGGTGTTCTGTGACAACCTAGAGGGGTGGGATAGAGGTTCAAGAGAGAAGGGACATATGTGTACCCATGGTTGATTCATGCTGGTGTATGGCAAAACTATTCTTCTTCAATTAAACAGAAGTAAATTTTAAAAGTTATCCTGATGCTTAGTTTTCATGAAATCACCACTGTCACAGTTCACTTAGTTTGAAAGTTCACAATATTTGGTCTGCTCTCAAGTATCTGAGAGAATAATTTCACCAGACTACGTCTCTCAAGAGCAGTGATTCTCCATAAGAGGCCAAGCCTTTATGGTTATGAATTTGGAAAAGCAAGGATGACTTGAGGAAAAATATCATGCGGCTTATAATCAATTTATATAGATTAGACAGTCCATTCTGAAGGAGATCAGCCCTGGGATTTCTTTGGAAGGAATGATGCTAAAGCTGAAACTCCAGTACTTTGGCCACCTCATGAGAAGAGTTGACTCATTGGAAAAAACTCTGAAGCCGGGAGGGACTGGGGGCAGGAGGAGAAGGGGACGACCAAGGATGAGATGGCTGGATGGCATCACGGACTCGATGAACGTGAGTCTGAGTGAACTCCGGGAGTTGGTGATGAACAGGGAGGCCTGGCGTGCTGCGATTCATGGGGTTGCAAAGAGTTGGACATGGCTGATCAACTGAACTGAACTGAACTGATACTGTTTATACATACAGTATACACAGGGTATCCTGTATTCATATTACATACTATAAATACAGAGCACACTCTAATAGCTAAAGCCAGTCTTTGGTAACCGTACTAAATATTCATACCTGCTAACAAATCCTTAAGACCAAGGTACAGTCTCTGAAAAACAAGGAGGGACAAGAAGATAGATTTCAGGGAGAAGAAGGTGAAACAGTGAGCCAGGATGATCTGATTAAGCAGATCTTTCTCTGAAGTTGACTTCGGCTTCTAACTTCTCTGCTTTTGGAAGAAAGGTGCTTTCCCTCCGTGAGCAGAGATTTCACAGAAGGATATCTGCACCTCCGGTGGGGGGGGGGGGAGCTGCAATAGCCAGAAGCCTATCTGCCCATGATCATACCCATCAGAGTCAAGAGAAGGGGCTCTGGGTCAATTCACCGAAAACCAATTCTCTAAAAGTGATAGATCAAAAATAATTATCCAAAGAATCAATTCACGAACAACTAATTCACTAAATTCATCAGGGAATTGAGCTTAGGAAGATTCTTCTAGAATATATTCCATGCATGTGAATATATTCTTCTCATGAATATATTCATGAATATATTTCTCTTAAATAGGTTCAATAAATGTGAATATGTTGGTAGTATTTTAAGGACTGTTCAATTTATCAGAAGCTTAGGTCACAGGTTCAGTCTTTTAATGAATATATTCATAAAGAACTTATTCATGAGGAGTATAGTTATGAGCTAAACCATCCCATGAATATCGTGAAGAAGGATATAGTCAGTGAATTCTTTCATTCACTTACTCAATATTATGTGACAGGTAATGTCTGGGACACAAGGGCTACATCAAAATCAAAGTTCTTGACCTCATAGAGCATAGATTATTAATACATCTATTGCCTTTAAAGAATAATCTTTAAAATAAGTTTCTGACAAATAGATTGTATAAATTTAGTGAATTCACCCACTTCCAAGGGTGATGATAGTGATGCTGGGAACTCCTATATCACATGCTTTGATTTATTAACAAAAATGTTACACCATAAGTTCATAATATCAGTGTTTATCAGCCTTTCTATATTATGAACTTTGGAGAAAGCTACATGGGAACATTATAAAACAAATAACTAGTCATTCTGTGGGTACCCAGAGCTACTTCTCCACTCTGAAAAGGAAGAAGTGAGCAAATCAAGACTCAGAACGTGAAGAGGCCTGTCAATATCAAGCAGTAAATCGTATAACTGGAAATAAGACCCAGTGGTGTGGATTTCAAGTTAATGATTTTTTTCCACTTTTCAAAGCTGTGCTTACCATCAGTATTGCAACTTAGCACATTCCAAAGCTTGAGGGTTTGGTAGCTGAGCTTAACACTGGCTATTAACTCAAATTTCTAAAATAACAACAAGCAAGACACAACTGCTCTATTTAAAATAGATAATCAGCAAGAACCTATTCAAAATTCAGAAACTCTACTCAAAATTCTGTAATGACCTAAATGGGAAAAGAATGGGAAAACAATAAGTACATATATAACTGAATCACTTCGTGACACATCTGAAGCTAACACAGCATTGTTTAAAAGAAAAACATATTTGACCATCTGCTTATTTTTTCAGATTTATATTTTCCAGCAATCTTTTTTTTTAAAGCTCAGGATAGTACACATATAATACATTAGAGCAACTTCTACGTTAAAGTGTGAAAATAAGGTTAATGTGAGTATAACAGTTATTGTTACTAATTTATTTTTATTAAGCAATGAATAGCTTCATTAAGTAATACATTAGTCTTTTTTTGGTAGTTTCCTGAGAGAGAGAACAATAAAGCCGCTTGAGTTAAGCTTTGTGTGGCTTTTAAAAGAGAAAATGTTCATTCCCAAAGGGCACTACGGTTGGGGGGCAGAGGGGGGGTGGGTATCTAAGCTGAACATTGTTATTCTCTGAGAAAGTCATCAAAACAAAATGAAAACGTTGGCATTTGAGTCAACCCGCTTGCATTTTACTGAGCACAACTTCCACCAGCTATTGTGGTCACTGGGGAAGAGACGACTGAATATGAAGCAGATTTGCTGGAGGCTGTCTGACCTCTGTTTTCGTCTCTGAATTGAGCAAAGGCAGATAAGGGCTTCTGCTATTGTTTTCCTGTGTACAGTCCACCTATTTATTTCTTCCCAATGAGTTCTCAAAAGGAACTCGAGCAAACAGGAATTGGACACTAGACCTTCTCACTGTTGATTTTGCTTCTTTAAAAACAGAGGTTTCTCAACTTTGGCAACATCTTGGCTCAAATGAAAACATAGGGTTACAGGGGACATAGTTTACAATCAAGCTCTGTTCATTTAGAAAAAAATCACCACTATTTACATCAATTAAAACAAAGGCCGGGGGTGGGGGGTACTAACCACTTCCCTTTCCTTTGGAGTTGCATTAGTTCGTTCTGCTACACAGACAGTTTTTAGGAAACTTAAAGACCACCTGACCTGCCTCTTGAGAAACCTGTATGCAGGTCAGGAAGCAACAGTTAGAACTGGACATGGAACAACAGACTGGTTCCAAACAGGAAAAGGAGTACGTCAAGGCTGTATATTGTCACCCTGCTTATTTAACTTCTATGCAGAGTACATCATGAGCGTCAAGGCTGTATATTGTCACCCTGCTTATTTAACTTCTATGTAGAGTACATCATGAGAAACGCTGGACTGGAAAAAGCACAAGCTGGAATCAAGATTGCCAGGAGAAATATCAATAACCTCAGATATGCAGATGACACCACCCTTGTGGCAGAAAGTGAACAGGAACTAAAAAGCCTCTTGATGAAAATGAGAGAGGAGAGTGAAAAAGTTGGCTTAAAGCTCAACATTCAGAAAATGAAGATCATGGCATCTGGTCCCATCACTTCATGGGAAATAGATGGGGAAACAGTGGAAACAGTGTCAGACTTTATTTTGGGGGGCTCCAAAATCACTGCAGATGATGACTGCAGCCATGAAATTAAAAAACACTTACTCCTTGGAAGAAAAGTTATGACCAACCTAGATAGTATATTAAAAAGCACAGACATTACTTTGCCGACTAAGGTCCGTCTAGTCAAGGCTATGATTTTTCCTGTGGTCATGTATGGATGTGAGAGCTGGACTGTGAAGAAGGCAGAGCACTGAAGAATTGATGCTTTTGAACTGTGGTGTTGGAGAAGACTCTTGAGGGTCCCTTGGACTGCAAGGAGATCCAACCAGTCCACCTAAAGGAGATCAGCCCTGGGATTTCTTTGGAAGGAATGATGCTAAAGCTGAAACTGCAGCACTTTGGCCACCTCATGCAAAGAGTTGACTCATTGGAAAAGACTCTGATGCTGGGAGGGATTGGGGGCAGGAGGAGAAGGGGACGACAGAGGATGAGATGGTTGGATGGCATCACTGACTCGATGGACGTGAGTCTGAGTGAACTCCAGGAGTTGGTGATGGACAGGGAGGCCTGGCGTGCTGCGATTCATGGGGTTGCAAAGAGTCGGACATGACTGAGCGACTGATCTGAACTGGACTGAACTGAATTGAAAGGAAAACATCCTATCCTTTAAGTCAGACAGTGCTTCATATATGAGGAGAGACCTTTTTTGAACACCATGTAAACAGTAACAATTTTCACTCTGACTAATGAAGCTTAGTAATAATGCCTTCGTTTTAAGTACGGTGTCATTAATGATTTCATTCTTAGAGAACTTAGTGTCTAAACGGGCTAAGTCCAAGGTTGGTCTGGTGAGGTGGGGAAACCTCAGACAGTGTGTCACTAGCACCAGCAAAGCCTACTAATAATTCCCAGGAAATAAAAACAGAATCTGGATAATAAAATAAAGCCCAACTTTTTTTTTTTTCTTTTCCATCGTGCTTAGCTAGTTTCACGCTCTCCTAGGGAGTCTCAAGCAGAGACCTCGCACCTAGCACTTCAGACGGAGAGTTCCTGACAGACACAAAACGGCAGCATCATCACCTCAGCCAGGCAGGCCGTGTGCAGAAGTACCAACTGCTGCAAGACGCCTCAGTCCAAGACGGCTGTGGTGGGCCGTGTGCAGAGATAGGGCACTGGGCACTGCCATCTGGGGCTGTGAGCAGCACGGTTGCTCCAGCCACCTGAGAAACCCCTGGGATTCATAAAAGGAGCCGTTCCCACGGCAAGGGATCTGGGGGTGGGCTGAGAGGCTGAGAGCAGGTGTGCTAAGTTGCTATCATTGCGGCTACTCTTTGCAACCCCATGGACTGTAGCCCACCAGGCTCCTCTGTCCATGGGCTTCTGCAGGCAAGGATACTGGAGTGGGTTAGCATGCCCGCCTCCAGGGGATAGTCCTGACCCAGGGATGGAGCCCGTGTTTCTTATGTCTCCTGCAGTGGTAGGCAGGTTCTTTACCACTAATGTAACCTGGAGGTTAGAGCTTTGCTTGCACCTCCCCAGTCTTACATTAGCTTTCCTTTGCTTCTGAATCCAGCTGGGTCTCATCTTGGTCTCATTCTATTAACAAAGTGACACTGGGCAGGAGGAATCCTTGTGATGGAATACTCTGTAACAAGCTGACCAGGATTATAAATTCCTGATTTGTGGTAGCAGGGTGGATCTTCTTGGGACAGGTCTACATAGCAACACTAGAGCCCAATTATGATTTAAGTCATAGGTACTATATTATTGTTTTAGGTATTGTTGCTCAGTCGCTAAGTCATGTCTAAATCTTTGTGACCCTGTGAACTGCAGCATGCCAGGCTTCCCTGTCCTTCACTATCTCCCAGAGTTTGCTCACACTCATGTCCATTGAGTCAGTGATGCCATCCAACCATCTCATCCTCTGTCGTCCCCTTCTCCTACTGCCCTCAATCTTTCCCAGCATCAGGGTCTTTTCCAATAAGTCGGCTCTTCACATCAGGTGGCCAGAGTAATGAAGTTTCAGCTTTAGCATCAGTCCTTCCAATGAATATTCAGGGCTGATTTCCTTTAGGATTGACTGGTTTGATCTCGTTGCTGTTCAAGGGACTCTCAAGAGTCTTCTCAGTACCACAGTTCAAAAGCAGCAATTGTCCGGCACTCAGCTTTCTTTATGGTTCAACTCTTACACCCATACATGACTACTGGAAGAACTACAGGCACTTCATAATCAAAACTACAATTTTGTTGTTGTTCTTCAGTCACTAAGTTTTGTCTGACCTTTTGCAGTCCCATGGTCTGCAGCACATCAGGCTTCCCTGACCTTCACTATCTCCTGGAGTTTGCTCAGATTCATCATGTCCATTGAGTCAATGATCTATTAGATCATGACAGTGAGGAATTAAAAAGGTAGACTAAGTCTCTGCCTTGGGGCAGTTAGGTGCTGGATGAAAATGTGTTTTATATGATTATTTCATCCTATTGGCATAAACATAAAGAACACTGACCATGGAACTGTGAGGCTCTGTTGCCTGCTTTCATCAAATAGGTACTGAAAGTCTACTATGAGAAAGATTTTTTTTTCAGCAAAATTTCTCATCCCTGGTTTGAGTCAATGTTTTAGGAATGAATGATAGTCTAACTTCAGTCTGTTTGAAAAATTAAATCATGATCTTTTACTTTTTCCTTTGAAAATATAGTTTTTAACTGACTGATATTATTTAGGAGTCATCCTGTGCAGAACTTTTTAATGCATTCTCTAAAATTCAAGTGTATCTATCACTAATAAATTTATGTAGATTATAACAACATATTGAAATTTAAATAAGTATTACTAACATATTTGGCATAATATTATAAAGAGAAGTTTCAGAGTGATTAAATTTGGAGTCAGTTATTTAAACATCTTCATTATAATTCTTATTTCAAGTATATATTTTTGGATGTGTCTAGCAAGCTATGTATAATGATCTATATTCAAGATAGAAGCTAATTTGTACTTATTAAATTTTACAGTAAAAAATGTAAGCTCCATTCTGGAAGTGCAAGTTTATAAAATCCTATGGATGCAAAAGTATAAATTTCACTTATTTGCAATTTTAGAGTCATTTTATACTAATTGTGCAAGTTTTATTACTAAATATTTTATGAAAAGATAGACTGAAATACTTCAAAAGAATTAATTATAAGAGATTAGATGATATGACAAACAAAATTGTATTGTATATTGTGGAGAAAATCATCACGCTTTTATTATTATTTTCAATAGGAATGCTTCATTTTCCTTTATAAAATAAAAATTTCATCAATATGAAATTGTAAAAAATGTGCTATGAATTTTTTGAAAGCATGTTATTTTTCATTTCAATCATTGAATCATCTGATTTTATAATTACTGACATCATGGTTGAGAGAAATGGTAACTTTTCTCTCCTACATTTATAAGGAGGAAATAAGAATGATTCTACCTCCAAGTAAACATGAATGTTTTACTTACTCAACAGATATGCAGTTTTTCTGCAGTTATAAATTCCTGGTTATTGTTGGGGAAAGGAACGGTCTGGAACATTATCTCTGACTTCAGAGATACTGATTTTTGGAGTGCATATGTATGTAAATTAAGTACATATCGCCTAGTGCTAAAATAAATAACTGACAATGATCTTTGGAATGGATGGCTTGTGTTCTCTTCAGGGGATTAGGGAGAAGTTCCACGGAAATCCCATAGAAAAGTTTTCATTAATGCATTTGGATAGTAAGGCTACTTGAAATGAAGGGATTGTTAAGAATAAAGGGATGGAAGTTTAGCAGGTTATTTTGTTTGCACGATTTCTGTCCCTTCCTGAGCTCCTTGAACACATAAATAAATATACATGAACTGCATATTTTTAATCTTTGAATCCCCAGAGCTTCAATGCACAATGCGTGTTTGCTGCATGAACAAATGGACTACGTGCCCTTCGGTAAGAGCATTTTGCATGCAGGAAGCGTGGCAAGAGGGACTGATTGATGCCGACTCTTGATGGGCTCTGAATTTTAAGTTAAGAAGTTTGAACTATATTCAGAAGAATTTCAAGAAGTGAAGAAGTGGCATAGTTGAAAGCATCTTTATAAGATTAACCTGGCAGCTATGGACTATAAGTAAAATAGAGGCTTGTTGACAACATCCTCACAAAGATGTTCATAAGGTGCACATGGAAAATTTTAAGATAAATTTATATTAATTATACTTAGAAACGTGAATTATCTCCACTCCAAACCAAAAATCAGAGGGAAGTGACTGAGCTCAGAAGATCAAATAGGATTAAGCTAGAAAATTTAAGTTCTCATTTTGATACTCTGTTCCATGATTTATTTCCAAAAAAAAAATTAACCTTATTCATTCTTGTCCTTAGCTCGGTAACATTATGGCTCTTCTCTTTTTTGTTTCCATTAGCTTTTCTTTTCTGAATTGCTCAAACATTCACCAAGGCTTATTATTATACATCTTTAAACTCTCCTGCTATGACTACATAAATGGAGAATGAAATCTGATTTTGAGACAGTCTTAAGTGTTCCTATTTATATTTCAGCTACTCATGCATGAACCTGATTACAAATTATGTGTACATAGCCATAGTTAGTGAATTCACAAAACATACTGCAAGCAAACCATATTTCACTCAAAGGAACAACAGAAAACTGCCTGTCATTTGTGTTTTATGAAGATAAATCATTGAACCACAAAACGTCACGAGACGACTTGTAACAGCACTTGCACTTCATCCCTGCAGGCCTTGAAGCACTGTCAATTAGACACCGGTGAGCACAGCTCAGTTCCCATTTCTAACAGCATTATTGTCACTACTGACCACTCTATTTATTATAGGAGAAGTGGGTTTTTCCCAGGAAGCACAAAGCTAAATTGCATTGCACATTCTGTTGTTATTCACAGCATCTGCGCTTCATTCTTGTCTTTTTATTTTTTTTTTGTCAATTGAACTCAGCATTAAAAAGAATATTTTCTTATAAACCAAAGTCAAATATATTGTAAAAGTGTATCAATGCAACACAAAAAAACAAAAACAAAAACCCATCATGGTCACTGATATTGCAAATCTGTTCTCAGAACACTAGAAGAGCTTATGAACTCCCAAACACCCTTGTAATTTAGTGAAATGTTATGTTGTTACCGTAGAAAACAGTGCTTCAATCTAATGAAGACCCAGAGAAAAATTGTGTCCATGTTAGGACCATTTTTCTCCAATGTGAGTTCGAACAGTGGCACCAAATTTGTTCTTCATTTGTTTGTTTTTGCATGCTATAGCCTCTGGAACATAGCTGAGACAGTGGTTGTTTCTCTTAAGTAAATTTATGCCATGTCAGGGATAAAGAAGTTATATAATTCAACTTAGAAATGTTTTATTCATCTTAATTGGGCTTAAAAATGTATACAAGGGTTAAGAGTTGTGTTTAAAAAATATTGCTTCTGAATACATATAGCTTGTAGCTTCAAAATAAAAGCATTCTACCATAGTTGTTCATGTTCAAACAGTAAGAATGGCATGATAATATCAGTTAAAATAACACAAACAAAGACCAGAGGCGACGAACCTAAACCACAAACATTAGGTAGGATGGTGAGAGTCAGATGGGATCCAGTCTTGCCTTTAAAGAACCTGCAAATCCTTGATGGAAGGGATCTCAAGTGAAATTGAAAAGTGAGAGTGTTAGTCACTCAGTTGTGTCTGACTTTTCGTGACTCATGGACTGTAGCCCACCAGGGTCCTCTGTCCATGGAATTCTCCAGGCAAGAATACTGCAGTGGATTTCCATTCCCTCTCCAGGGGAATTTCCTGACCCAGGGATCAAACCCAAGTCTCCTATATTGCAGGCGATTCTTTACCATCTGAGTCACAAGACCAGGGAAGCCCTACTATACCAGTAAATACATGAGTAATCAAAGACATTATCTGATTTTAAAAGCTAGTCACATTGTTCACAGATGGTACTGAACTACAGAAGTAGCCATATCAGGGTTTCTGCAGACTAGGCCAGGAAGCAGAACACAGGACTCCAAAGACAGACCTAGCAGAAGGTGAAACTGTAGACTATGCCGTTCCCTAGTTCAAGGTAAGCCAAAGGTAAGCCAGCGTCCAAGCAACATGTAAGGAGGAAGATCAGATGGAAAGGTGAGTGTCCTGGAGGCCACCCTGGAAGGCCGACAAATCACGTGGCCTTTTAGGTACTTCCCTTCCAACCGCGGATAGCTTCATTTAAAACACATCAGCAAAGGGAACGGAGAAGGCGATGGCACCCCACTCCAGTACTCTTGCCTGGAAAATCCCAGGGCACGACTGAGCGACTTCCCTTTCACTTTTCACTTTCATGCATTGGAGAAGGAAATGGCAACCCACTCCAGTGTTCTTGCCTGGAGGATCCCAGGGACGGGGGAGCCTGGTGGGCTGCTGTCTATGGGGTCGCACAGAGTTGGACATGACTGAAGTGACTTAGCAGCAGCAAAGGGAAGCCTGTTAAAAGATAAGTTACTCAGGTGATTAAAGGATGTAGATGACACAGCTTGAAGAAACTAGGAGCCTGTGGCAACAGAAAAGCCAGAAGATGGAAGTTCAGTAATTGTCTTCAAATATCTATTCTCTCTACTCCTGAAGACAAATATGAATTGAATTTCTCTCCTCCAGTGCTCCCTTCTGAGGAATGTGAAAGTGAAAGCTACTCAGTCTTGTCTGACTCTTTGTGACCTCATAGATTATACAGTCCATGGAATTCTCCAGGCTAGAATACCGGACTGGGTAGCCTTTCCCTTCTCCAGCGATCTTCCCAACCCAGGGATCGAACCCAGGTCTCCCGCATTGCAGGCAGATTCTTTACCAGCTGAGCCCAAGAATACTGGAATGGGTAGCGTATCCCTTCTCCAGCAGATCTTCCCGACCCAGGAATTGAACCGGAGTTTGCATTGAACGTAG
This sequence comes from Capricornis sumatraensis, assembly GCF_032405125.1. Taxonomy (NCBI): domain Eukaryota; kingdom Metazoa; phylum Chordata; class Mammalia; order Artiodactyla; family Bovidae; genus Capricornis; species Capricornis sumatraensis. Next base: position 114,656,716 of record NC_091073.1, on the reverse strand, counting down.
ATTCCTTACCAACTGAGCTATCAGGGAAGCCCTTTGTGAGGAATAAATATATGTAAATAATCTGATTTAGAATTCAGTGCTCAAGTAGAGTTAGATGAGCTAACAGTGTCCAGGGGAGTTGGGGAAGTTTCACAGAAGAGGTAACATTTCGGGGAGGGGTGGTGGCGGGTTTCAGACAGGATGAGTGGCAGTTTGTTAGATGGAGGGTGTTAGAAGCCTCGAGGATGAGGAGAGAATGAAGTCAAATTAATAGAGCTGTGAAGAAACCAGGAAGCACTGGGAACAGTGTGTGCACTCTGGCTAAGTGACCAGGCTGCCTGGGCCAGAGGGTGACTTGGGAGACAGATGATGCTGGAACTTAATGTCTGGACCAGGATATGAATGACCACATGCCTTATAAAGACATTTGGGCATTATGGCTATAGAACCTGAGACAGTTTTAGAGGTTGCTTGAGTTTATTTAATGAAAGCAAAAATCTCCATGAAGCTGGAGTTAAATGCAGAGAGAAAAAAAACACCCTCTTACTCCTGCTGTTTCTCAAATGAATGATATTTTAAAGGAACATTAACTTACTCAGTAGTTAAGACAAGGATCTATTCAGTTTAACAAGGTGTTATCATGATCTAGACAAGCTGTTCTTTCATGAAACGACTTAAAGTTCTATTTTAAAAACTTAAGTTCTACATTTGATAATATTACTCAAAATGTAATGAGCTGGCAGAGATACAAAGTCTTCTGCAAGTCCAAAGGAAGCTGATTTGGGGGGGAAAAAAAAAAGACCAAGCACACGAAGCATTCTATTTCAGTCTTTCAGGCAATGGCACCCCACTCCAGTACTCTTGCCTGGAAAATCCCATGGATGGAGGAGCCTGGTGGGCTGCAGTCCATGGGGTCGCTAAGAGTTGGACACAACTGAGCGACTTCCCTTTCACTTTTGACTTTCATGCATTGGAGAAAGAAATGGCAACCCACTCCAGTGTTCTTGCCTGGAGAATCCCAGGGACGGCGGAGCCTGGTGGGCTGCTGTCTATGGGGTTGCACAGAGTCAGACACGACTGAAGCAACTTAGCAGCAGCAGCAGCAGTCTTTGCTAGGGGCATCTTAAGAGAAGAGCCATGCATGACAAGAACCACAAATCTTGATGGCGAGAATCCAGAATGAAGCTGCCATCCCGGTAAAGACCTTAGTGACTAAACAAATGATCTGATTTTAAAATATAGTCACGTGGTTCACAGAGCATACCAAGCAGAAAGTGTGCAAACACCCTCTTGTGGTGTCTGCCCCTGCCATCTATGAGACCTGAAATGCCAAAAAGGAATTTCTGTTAAAGGAGAAGGCTTCTACCCGATCTATAAATACAAGCCTGCATTTGCATGATTCTGAGTAGCAGTATAATCGACTTTTCTGCGCTACACAAGGAATCATTATTTTTCTCAGACTCTGGAAAGACTGGTCCTGCTGTTATTAACAGCCCTTGAAATAAGGGCCACTTAAGAGTTTACTCTGAAAAACAATGGTAAATATCCATGACTGCGGATGTGCTAAATTAAGATAAGGAGATGCCTAAACCAAAGATGTGGTATTAATTGGAAATAAGTGTCATTGGAAAGGGGCTTCCCAGGTGGTGCTAGTGGTAAAGAACCCACCTGCTGAGGCAGGTAGATATGAGAGATGTGTGTTTGATCCCTGGGTTGGAAAGATCCCCTGGAGGAGGGCATGGTAACCCACTCCAATATTCTTGCCTGGAGAATCCCATGGACTGAGGAGCCTGGTGGGCTACTGTCCATAGGGTGGCACAGAGTCAGACAGGAGTGAAGCAACTTGGCACACACACATGTCATTGGGGGGAAAAAAATGCATAGGGAGGCATGTGTTTGTCAGTGTACCTGTCCAAGACTATTCCCTTCCAAATTAGACTTCAGCCTGGGTTCACACCAAGTGGCAGCCACAGGTGACCATGTTTGTATCTCACCAGCCTGTACTTTGGCAGATTAGACCAGTTGTTGCTGTTGTTTAGTCACTAACCAGGGCCTGATTCTTTGTAACCCCATAGATGGTAGCCCTCCAGGCAAGCATACTGGAATGGGTTTCCATTTCCTTCTCCAGGGATCCTCCCAACCCAGAGACTGAACCCCTGTTTCCTGCACTGGCAGGCAGATTCTTTACCAATGAGTCACCTGGGAAGCCCATTGAGACCAAAAAGGGTACCCTTTCTGAGCCTGGCAGACAGGGGCACAATGATGTACAGCCTGCAGGAAGCACCATTTTTATTTACTGAAATGATCTCCCTGGAGTTAGGCATTTCTCAGCCTGGGATGCCACTGAAAGCACCCTACTAGAAACAGCTTACCAGAAATGGTTTTGTTCATAAGGCTCTCCCACATAAACGATTCCTGGAATCAGACCAAATTCAAAGAGATAGCTTACCCAAGGCCTTTCAGCTGAAGGAAGCAGACCTAAAACCTGTAATGCATACATCTGCGCCATTTACAAGAGTAGCTTGTGGACCACATGTGTTGCAATCACCCAGGCCATTTGTCGGAAATGTACTCTCAGCCTGAACCCTGAGAGATCTAAAGCCCGAGGTCTACTGTGAGGTCTGTGGGTCATGATAAACAGCCAGGGCTGAGATCCATCCCATAGCAGTGCCATCCCATAGAAAAAAAAGGCAAGTCACATCTGTAAGTTTAGATTTTCTAGTAGCTACATTTAGCAAAACAATAAAGAAACTGGGGGCTTAATTTTAATAATATATTTAATTTGACACAATATATCCAAAATATACTTTTAACATGTAACAAATATGAAAAAGTTATTAATGAGATGCCCTCATTTTTCCCCCATAGGAAGTCTGAATCTCTCAAGCATTCCATAGACATTTGTGGCTAACACTGTCATACTGAACAGTGCCAAAAGAGAAGAAAGTCAGGATTTCTGCCTTCATTAAAGCTATTGCATCAATCCCAGGAGATTAGGATTAACATTGATACTATATATAAAATTAACAGTCCTGTCCGACTCTTTGTGACCTCATGGACTGTAGCTGGCCAGTCTTCTCTGTCTATGGGATTTCTCAGGCAAGAATAGTGGAGTGGATTGCCATTCCCTTCTCCAAGGGATCTTCCTGACCCAGAGATGGAACCTGGATCTCCTGCATTGCAGGCAGACTTTTTACTCTCTGAGCAACCAGGGAAACCCAGTATAAAATAGGTAACCAGTGAGAACCTACTGTATAGCAGAGGGGACTCTACAGAATGCTCCGTGGTGACCTGAATGGGAAGGAAATCTGAAAGGGAGGGGCTAGAAGCATATGTGTGACTGGCTCGTTCTGCTGTGGAGTAGAAATAACACAACACTGTAAAGCAACTATAATGACAATTAACAGATAAAGTTATAGCGAGTCCTAAACCAGCCCCGGTCCTAAAGATTGAGGGCAGGAGAAGGGGACACAGGACGAGATGGTTGGATCGCATCACCCACTCGATGGGCCTGAGTCTGAGCCTAAGCAGGCTCTGGGAGTTTGAGTCTGAGCAGGCTCTGGGAGTTGGTGATGGACAGGGAAGCCTGGCGCGCAGCAGTCCATGGGGTTGCAAAGAGTCGGACACAGCTGAGTGACTGAACTGAAACCAGCCCAGGTGTGAGTTGCCAGGCTACACTGGGTTTTTTTGTTGTCGTTGTTGCTATTCTTCCTCCTTAATCCCATGGCCTACATTTCATATCCCTCATCCCTACCACTTTTACCTACTAAATTCCCATCTTACACTTCAGCTCAAATAGAACTTCCTCTTTCTTGGTTCCTTTAGCCACTCTCATTTCCCAACCCCAACACCACTAAAAACAGCAAACGAGCATGTAAACAAAACTCGGGGTGCCTAGTTTCATATTTCCTTGGTATATACTCTCAGAACAGTGTATGTCTTTCATAAACACTATCACAGTTGCCTCTGCCTTTATTCTCATGACTGATAATTATGGACTGACGCCTTCTCTGTAAGGAATGGTACTGGATCTATATCTAACAGAGGATGTATATTCAAAATAATTATGTTGAATAGATGAAAGAATTCCTGAATTGGGCCTTGGAGATGGCAACCCACTCCAGTATTCTTGCCTGGAGAATCCCATGGACAGAGGAGCCTGGTGGGCTACAGTCCATGGGGTCGCAAAGAGTCGGACACGACTGAGTGACTTCACACACACACATATATATGATACGTATACATTGGATATGTGTATATATACACACACAGATGCATACACATACACACCAACACAGGTATTTCTTTTCCAAACCTTAAAGGCCAGAGGGAAATTCAATGTAAGGCTAACTGAGCTCAGGCTTCAGGACTCCTCAGTTAGCGGACTACCGTGAGAATGGACATTGCTAGCAGTCCCCTCCTTCCCTAGGGAGGGAAGTCAGGTAACATTCGTTTCTTGCAAATCGCCTAATGAGTTCTCAGAAAACAGGGGACTTGAGTTTTGAGGAGTCCAATAACTTGTGAATTTTTTCTCATTCTATATAAAGATTCCACATTATATTTAATTTTGTATTTGTAATTCCATATTCCTTTTTTGTAAACAGTTTCCCCATCTCCAATTTGTATGAAGTCTCATGATCCACAAAGCCTGGATCTACCGCTATGGAGAACAAAGAAGCTTTCATCCTTTCATCATTTTGTACATTAGGAAAATAATCAATCCTTTTTCCAAAAATTTGGACTGTCATGACCTTTCTTATCAAAGTGAAGGGTCATCACCAAGGGGGCTGCATACAGGTTAACAGCGCCAGAGGGAGGGTGAAGGGATGTGTCCATGGCAGGGGGGACATCCCATTGCTTCTTACACAACCCTAAATACCACTCCTAAAGACCACAGGGATGACGTCAGACTTTCCTTCCGCAAACTGTACTCCCCTTCATTGGGTTAACTTCACTGGTTTGATAGAACAGAAGGTTACGGAACTAGGGAAATGCATATCTGCATAATTTAAAACAGTCAGCAAATGCAAAATTTAGGGGCGTACTATCACAAATGAAGTGCAGTTTGCATGATATTCACTCATACACACAACAAGTGAATTTCTATGAAATACAAACAGCATAATAAGTGCTGGGGTGTGATAGGAGGTAAATGGATCCCAACTCTGACATCACTAAGTCTGGAGTCATAGACGGCATCACTGTTATAAGAGTTTAGAACACAACAAAATGATAACCCTGGTCCTTGTGGTGAGGAAAGATTTTATAAAGATGGCAAATTCTGAAATAGATCTGTGAGAAGAGGAAAAAGGTAGACAGTAGACATGAAAGGAAACAAGATCCTAGGAGAGGACATCACCAGCACAGTTAATAATCTTATTGCTTTCTCTATCACTCATTGTGTGCCATCCAAAGATATCAAATCATAGGACATCGTTACTAAGGTTTCTATTACCTTTATTGTTGCCTCTTGAATGTGCATGCGTTTTTTTAAAGAAACTTTGTTGAGATACTATACTTTGTTGCAGTACTATAGGAATATGCAATGTACACAGACATAATAAATATAGCTTTTATAGGAGGGACAGGCTTAGCAATGTAAAAAGCATGCTGCAAGCGCTGCCATAAGGCACACGTTTATTCTAAATAAATTTTGTGTTCAGCCTTCATCTCTTCTCCTCTTGGCCTGATTACCGGGAACCTGGGATTGAGATGAGCAGGAAAGTCAGGAGACCACGGAAAATCTGCTGTTGAAAGTGAAGCTTGAGTAAACTTGAATTTTACAGGTAGCCCTCCATGCCCCTGTTAATCCTCACTGTTGCTTTAATTTCAAATTATCTGTTCTACTTTCCATTTAACCAGCATGCTCTCCTAGATCACTAAATAGCTTTTGCTGGAGTAAACAGTATAGCTATTCTCTGTTTAGAGACATAAAAAGGCAATACACAACATAACAAAAAAACAGATAAGTTAGAAACTTAAATAAAGAACTAAGGTTAGAAACTGAATTTTCCTTTTGATAAATGACTTAATAAAAGAGATTAAAAAAAAAACTGTTATAACTACTCCCACACCCTAGTTCTGCCATAAAAATAATGATTAAATCCAACAATAGGTTTGAAATCCCATTTTATTCACTGTAATAATAGATAGGGTTTTAAAATCATTTTTATGAAAGCACACATTTCTCAGTGAATAGAAAGTTGCAGAACTGCTCTCGGGTTGCAGGAATATCCTAGTAGGACTCTGTTCTCTGCAGCACTGGTCTCAGAGTGCTCAGATACGTGGAGTTCCTCCAGCATGGAGATGTATGCTCGCATGCTAAGTCACTCAGTCGTGTCTGACTCTGTGTGACTCTATGGACTCTAGCCCGCCAGGCCCCTCTGTCCATGGGATTCTCTAGGCAAGAATGCTGGAGTGGGTTGCCATGCTCTCCTCCTGGGGATCTTCCCGACCCAGGGACTGAACCTGAGTTTCTTAGCTTTGCTGCATCGGTAGGTGGGTTTTTTACCGCTAGAGCCACCTAGGAAGCCCATAGCGTGGAGACAGTTAACCTGTCAGAGATTCCAAGACTGCCCAGGTTGCTGAGGATGACATATTGTGTAAGAAAATGACTCAATCGGGCATCTACAACTTTTTTGCAAAATTGAAAATTGAAAAGAGGAAGCCTACTGGCCTCATAGCTTAATCAATTAAAAAGACATTTGTGGGACTTCCCTCATAGCTCAGTGGTAAAGAATCTGCAAGCCAATGAAGGAGACACGAGTCTGATCCCTGATCCAGGAAGATCCCACAGGCTGTGGAGCACCTAAGCCCCCGTGCCACAACTATTGTGCTCTAGAGCCCAGGAACTGCAACCACTGAGCCCACGTGCCACAGCCACTGAAGGGGGCACGTCCCAGAGCCTGAGCTCTGCAACAAAAGAACCCACCACAGTGGGAAGCCCTTGCATTGTGACTCGAGAGTAGGCCCCACTCTCTGTAATTCCAGGAAAACCCATGCAGCAACAAAGCCATAAATCAACTAATCAATTAATTTAAAAAACACATTTGTCAGCATTAGAAAGCAGTGACCCTTTCTCTGGGTGTTCACAGCCCTGCCTGGTAGGGGCTGAATTTCAACCCTCCTTACCCCTTCCAGACAGTTCTTGTGCAGTGAACAGCCTGTGCAACTGTAAGGATGAACTCAATCTCAGTTCCCTAAGAGACGGTGCCCTTTGTACAAGCCAAGACACATCTCCTTAGTAGTTGATTGCACTTTGCAGAATTCTCAATAATTTCTCCATCTAGAATTTGAAATCTCTGTCTAGAAAATACACGTTTTCCTTATTTTTTCTGGATTTCGAGATGTTTTAGAGCTACTTAGGAATGATGGCACAGCAAGCAGGGGGACATCGTTGAATCTGGAACTCTCAAGAAAGTCTCACTGATACCTCAACGCGTCCTGTTTCAGGCTTCCACGTGTTCATGATTGGATTCTTGCCATTCCTGCCATAAGGGTTCATACAGCTGTTAGGGTTCTGTCCTAACGGCTCCAGGCTGGCCACAGCTGAAGTCCTCCAGGTATAAGTTCAGGGGCCTGACCTGAGCTGATGAGAACCAGTGAGTGACAGCTGCTCTTTGCATGGTCTACCCACCACTGTTTAGCATTCCTTTTTCACAACCCTTCACTGAAAATGCTTTCACTCTCCACTTTAAGCTGTGGGGTCTTTTCCCCTCTATTTCATTCTGCCTTTTTCATGGGGTAGAATGGTTCTAAAAAACTCATTTACACTAAGTATTTGTATTTCAAAAGTTGCTTAAAATACTTCCTACAATAAATAAATACCTACTTGTAAAACTCCATGTTTCTTTGGGCAAACAGTTTCGGATGACAGTGCTTTGCTGAGAGGGCTTTCCAGGTGGCGCTAGTGGTAAAGAACCAGCCTGCCAGGGCAGGAGACATAAGAGACATGGGTTCGATCCCTGGGTCAGAAAGATCCTCTGGAGAAGGGACTGGCAACCCGCTGCAGTATTCTTGCCTGGAGAATCCCGTGGACAGAGGAGCCTGGCAGGCTACAGACCATAGGGTCACAAAGAGTCAGTCACGACTGAAGCAACTTAGCACACTTGCTTTCCTAGAGCCTCTTATAACGAAATGAAAGCAAGATCAGATTCAGGCTCTGCGTGAGGTCTCTCCTATTTTATGCCATCATCCCCCATGTCTCTACTTCCTCATCCAAAGTCTTCTATTTCCCTTGACTTTGGCCTTTTAAAAATAAAGTAGGTTCACCCCACACCTGTCTGTCCCTGTCATGTTAATGTCAACCAAATAAAGCCAATTTGTTGCTTATCTATAAAGCTTGCAAGGTTGAAATTCAGATCCCTCCACTGAGCGCTGGGATCAAGCAAGCTGATTCTCTATGAGTCATGAGAGCCTCCTGCTTGCTATGGATGCTACGTCTGCATAGACTCAAACAAATACGCACTCTCTCCTTTGAATGTCTTACTTGCAAATTGTTTTTTATTTTATTCAAAGTGATTCCCCAAAGAATGAAACTGATTTTAGATTTTTTTTTAGGGAGATAGATAAATGAGACAGAAGGTCATATTTAAATATCAAAGTATCCATATGTATGACTCAAACTGAATCTAACAAACTCTGTGTATAATTTCTACACTGTAATAGCATGAAGCCCCTTATCCTAATTCATTTCTTCTGGGTACAGCACCCTTAGAATAAAGGAGACAAAAAGATATTGGAAAAAATATACCATAATGTCACTCTTAACACTATTTAATACTATGTATATGGACTTCCTCAGTAGCTCAGCAGTGAAGAATCTGCCTGCAATGCGGGACACTTGCAGGGGATGCCGGTTCGATCCCTGGGTCGGGAAAATCCCCTGGAGTAGGAAATGGCAATCCACTTCAGTATTTTTGCCTGGAAAATCCCATGGATAGAAAAAACTGGTAGGCTACAGTCCGCGGGGTCTCAAAGAGTTGGACACAATGGAGCAACTGAACACACACACGCACACACTGATAAAGTTAAAATAACTCAGGCAAATCTTTGATCTGGTCCAAAGAAATGTAACAGATAAATTATAGTGGAATCCTGACATGTTCCTGTGGTTAACTTTGTTTTTTCTTCTTCAAGGTGGAACAACGCTTACTGATGCTAGTGGTTAAAAATAGACAATTTTCAATTTAAACTCTCACTTCTTAGAAGACTTCACAGACTCAAAGATCATCCCTGTAGTCAGAAGCTACTTTGTATATTTATATTGTTTATATTTTAACTAACTTTTGTTGCAATATTCAGTTCTTTCCTAGTGTTTGCTCCTCTGAGGACACTATCTGTAGACAGTTACTGCCTATATTAGTTGACTAGGGCTGCCATAGCAAAATACAGAGGCTTAAACAACACAAATTAATTTTCTCACAGTTCTGGAGGCTAAAAGTCCAAAGTCAAATTTGTTTTCCTCTGACGTCCCTCTCCTTGACTCCATGGCTGCCTCCTGGGTGTGTCCTCAAGTCACCTTCCCGGGGTGTGTCTGGCTCCTAAGGTCTTCTGATGAGGACACCAGTTATATTAGAGCAGGGCCGCCCTGAAATCTCCCATTGTAACTTCTTTGCCTCTTGAAAGGCTCTATACGCCACGTAGTGCCATATTCTGGGGTACTAGGGGTTAGGATTTCCACACACTAATTCAGGGGAACACAATTCACCCTGGAGGCTTCCCTGGTGGTTCCGTGATACGAATCCACCTGCCAATGCAGGAGATGTGGGTTCGATCCCCGGGTCGGGAAGATCCCCTGGAGAAGGGAATGGATACCTACTCCAGTATTCTTGCCTGGGAAATCCAGTGGACAGAGGAGCCTGGTGGACCACAGTCCATAGGGTCATGGAAGAGTCAGACATGACTCAGCATCTAAATAATAACAACAACAATTCATCCCACAACACCCTCTTACACTTAGCTCCTTATAATGCTTAATGGTCTGTATTCAGTCATTCCCTAATCTTCCCTCTGTATGAAAATAGTGCAATTTTTTAAACTCAGTTTTCCAAACTGGGTCATAAAATTCCTAATATACTCCACATTTGCTATCGCTGCCCTCCTCTGAACTTAGCTTGTCTTACACATTCTTTTTGGATTGTGGTCCTTAAGAACACTCTGCATTTTATAATAAAAGACTATTATCTTTTCTCTGTCACTTTTGCTTGGCTCCTAACACAGTGTCTGGTACAGACTAAGTACTCCAAAAATCTTTTGCTAGGATAAGTAGAATAAATGTTGTCATTATACATGGCTTTAGTAATAAGTGCTACCATCCTGACTTATGTCCAGCTTATGCTTAATTATGACTCCCAAACTATCTCTCGCTTTGCCAGCAAATAACCAATCATTTTTATTTTAACAGATGCCTGCCCATCTAGTGATTCATCAAAATCTTTCAACATCATTGCCCAGCATCACAAAATGCTGAGTAACTGAGATTTTCAACTTGAAGATATAAAGCAAGTGGTTCTCATTATACCCTACACTTTTAATATTAGTGTAGGCTAAATCATTTTTGCATCACTGAATATTTATGAATTATTTTCCATTTCCCTAATCAAAATAATTTAAAAACAGTACTTGAACATCATAAGTGTTGAAAGGTCACTTTTTTGACCTATTGATCAAAAACATGCAATAGAAGTAGTTCTAAGTGACAGCAAGATTTTTTTTCTCTATCCCCTTACCACTTGACAAGAGCCACTACTGAGAGATTTATTCTCTAGAGCTTCAACATATCAAGATGAGCCCTGGCAGAACAATGCAAGTGTGGAGACTTTTAGAAAAGCAAAAACGCAGGAACTGTCTTAGACCTTTTGACTCAGAATCCCTGAGGGTAGAGACAGTTTGTTTCAGAAGCTGAAATGGCAATTTTTATGCATAGTCAGACTCCTGTATTCTTGGGCTTCCCTGGTAGTTCAGATAGTAAAGAATCCGCCTGCCATGCGTGAGATTTGGGTTCAGTCCCTGGGATGGGAAGATCCCCTGGAAGATCCCCTGGAAGAGGGCATGGTGACCCACTCCAGTATTCTTGCCTGGAGAATCCCATGTACAGAGGAGCCTGGCAGCTACAGTCCATGGGGTTGCAGAGAGTCGGACACGACTGAGCAACTAAGCGCAGCATGCACAGTCAGAGCTGAGAACTTTTGCTCAAGCAAGAAATAAGGAAGTGGTCCGTACATTTACACTGTACACTGGAATCACCGGGGAGCCTGGAAGCAAGCTGTGCTTGTGTTTCCCCCCAGGCACAGCTGTTAGGGCGCCTGGGACACCCCTAATAGGCGTCAGGGTATTTAAAACATTACCGATGCTTCTAATGTGAAACCCAAAGGACACATTGATGAGAAATCAGAAGGCCATCACTAGTTACATATTTTTAAAAATGTATTTGAAAGTTAAAATAACACCAGGATGGATTCTGAAGAGCATACTTATCACAAACATTTCAGTATGACTTGCCAGAGATTGCACAATGTGGACATGGCTAGTCATGTCTCAAATTCTGCCATAGACTATACAGCAGCTGTTTCTAAAGTGTAACTGTTTTAGATCAGAACCCCCTGGAAGACTTACTATAGCATGAGTTGTTGGGTTCAATTCGTTTCTTGTTTTAAATTTTTTATTGAAATATAGTTGATCCACAATGCTGTCTTAATTTCAATTGTACATCAAAACGATTCATATATATTGGGCTGGGTTGGCCAAAGAGTTCTTTTGGGTTTCTCTGTAACATACATGGCTTCCCCAGGTGGCTTGGCGGTAAAGAATCTCCCTGAAATGCAGGAACTCAGGAGACTCGGGTTCGATCCCTGGGTTGGGAAGATCCCCTGGAGAAGGGAGTGCCACTCACTGCCACTCACTTCAGTATTCTTGCCTGGAGAATCCCATGGACAGAGAAGCCTGCTGGGCTATATGGTCCATAGGGTCACAAAGGGTTGGACACAACCGAAGCAACTTAGCATGCACACATGCATGTAACATACATATACAATATATATGCATATATGTTAGATAACAATCCAATAAAATAATAATATATAAAATACATGTGTATATGTACCCATGTGTATATATATATTCATGTATGTTTATAAATGCATATATTCATATATATACATATATGCATATAGTATTTTTCAGATTATTTTCCATTATAGGTTATTAAAGATATTGAGTATAGTTCCTTACACTATATAGTAGGTTCTTGTTGTTTATCTATTTTATATACAGCAGTGGGTATCTGTTAACCCCAAACTTGTAATTCATCCCTCCCCCTCCTTTCCCCTTTGGTAACCATAAGTTTGTTTTTTATGTCTGTGAGTCTTTTTCTGTTTTATATATGAGTTCATTTGTATCATATTTTAAAAATAGATTCCACATTTGAGCAATATCATTTATTTTTCGCCATCTGCAGCAACATGCATGAACCTAAAGATTATCATACTGAATGAAGTAAGCCAACTCCAGTTTCTGATTCACTCATTCTGGGGTGGGGCCCAAGAATTTGTTTTTTACAAGTTCTGGGTAGTATGGATGCTGCTGGTCCAAGGACCACATTCTTGCATTTCTACTTCCATATGGAGTGGGATATCCTTTCATGTGGATTTGACTATTGATTCCACCTCCCACAGTTTGCAATGAAGAGACTGTTGACTCAAAGTATATGATTCAAAGTTCTATTTTCAAAGAACATTCTGCAGTATGAATGCTACAAGAAGGTCTCACAGAATGCCACTGTCCCTCCAAAATCTGAGAAAAAATTAGGATTAGGCAGATTCTGATGTTACCCTTCCCTAGTGTTTTTCACATTCTCTACAATGGTAATACTGAAAGCGAAAGTTGCTCGGACGTGTCCAACTCTCTGTGGCTCCATGGACTGACTATACAGTCCGCAGAATTCTCCAGGCCAGAATGCTGGAGTGGGTAGAGTAGCCTTTCCCTTCTCCAGGGGATGGTCCCAACCCAGGGATTAAACCCAGGTCTCTTGCATTGCAGGCAGATTCTTTACCAGCTAGGCCATCAGGGAAGCTCTATAGTATAGTAGCTCCTCCATCCATGGAATTTTCTAGGCAAGAGTACTGGAGTGGGTTGGCATTTCCTTCTCCAGGGGATCTTCGTGATCCAGGGATCAAACCTGGGTCTCCCACATTGCAGGCAGATGCTTTACCATCTGAGCCACCAGGCAATCCCCGGCATAATAATACTAATGGTAAATTAAAGTGCGGATACTACACATTTAATCTCAGTTTATCATTTTACACTCACTAGCTTATGTTCAGAATTTTTCTCCCCAGAATTTTTCTCTCTAGGTAGGAATTCAATTCAAACTGTTTACAATAATGTATAAGCTAACAGAATCCATTTCTTTTGAACTTTTTCCATATTTTAAAAATTGTTTTTGATGTTATGACTCAGAGTTATAGACTTCCATATGGCACATGATATGTTTCTGTGAAACATAACTTGCATACTGAAATAGAAAAAAATATTTAGTTTTTGTTTTAATCTTATTAAATTTTTACATTAACTGTCCTAGGGGATATTTCTTAAATTCCCTAACACAAATAATTGGGTATATTTTCTTAGATCTTCTTTAAAGAAATTTCAAGTTAAGTTGCAAACTCAAAATCTATGACCTCTCCACCTTTCTTTATATGTGGCTCATTACCTCCCTTTTCTCCAAGGTTGACTCTGCTTCTGTTCTTGATCGCTGCCATGGTTTCCTTGGAAAGACATATTCTGTTCAGCAATGCACGTTATTTTCCAAACCTCTTGCTGATTGGTTCCAACATCTTTGACTCAATAATCAATCTAATGTTTTCCTTTTTGTAGGGGAGGATGGGAAGACAGTGGAAGATATATTCAACTACAGACATAAATACTAAGTGTTCTCAAAGCTACGACTATGTTCTTAGCATTTATTAAAACCTTTTATAACAACAACAAAAAGAACAAAAGAAAGAGAAAGTCTTCTAAGCACTGCATTCTATTTCCTATGATGCCCTGCATATAATAAATTTTTCTTTGAATTTTAACTTATATAAACTTTTTATCTTCTCTGAAAAACATTAAAATTATATATATACAATTATATATATATATATATATATATATATATATATATATATATTACCCAGTTTTATATACATATACAATGGCACCCCACTCCAGGACTCTTGCCTGGAAAATACCATGGACGGAGGAGCCTGGTAGGCTGTAGTCCATGGGGTCGCTAAGAGTCGGACAAAACTGAGAGACTTCACTTTGACTTTTCACTTTCATGCATTGGAAAAGGAAATGGCAACCCACTCCAGTGTTCTTGCCTGGAGAATCCCAGGGATGGGGGAGCCTGGTGGGCTGCCGTCTATGGGGTCGCACAGAGTCAGACACGACTGAAGTGACTTAGCAGCATATATATATTACCCAGCTAGAAAACTCAAATCTTACTTTGCTTCTTAGTATTATCTTCATATAAGATAATTTCCCTATTTCTACATCACTGAATTGGACTTTCCTGGTGGCTCAGTAGTAAAGAATCCACCTGCTAATGCAAGAGACATGGGTTCAATCCCTGGGTCAGGAAGATCCCCTGGAGGAGTAAATGGTAACCCACTCCAGTATTCTTGCCTGGAAAATCCAATGGACAGAGGAGCCTGGCAGGCTACAGTTTAGGATGTTGCAAAAGAGTTGGATGTGATTTAGTGACTAAAACAACAAAAACATCACTGAACTATTTTAAGGAAATATAAAGTGGTTGCATTGGTGATAAATTCCAAGAGAAGTCGGATACCAGAATTGAAAGAAAAATAAAAAGGAGTAAAGAAATGTACCAAGCAAAGTGCTTTATGATTTTCCACATTTGTATTTTATGTAACCCTCAAGCCTACTCCAACACTGGACAGAACGATCTCTGAACTGACGCCAGAGAAGTTAGGTGTCTTCAGACTAGGTACCTAGTGCCTTCAGCTAGGTACCTACTGCCAACTAAAAATTGTTACTCACCATCTGGTTCTACAAGAAAGAAGTCACCAGCCACCAGCTGGCCTTCAACACCCCTGAAAGGAGTTCAGAGTGGAGGTCAGCAATGAGGCACTCTGGGCTCTGGGAAAAACTGGCAGAACAGGCCTTCAGATAGATACTTTCAGGAGAAGATTTTTAAGAAACCAAGTTCTTGCATCTCCTGATATCTAGAAAAGCACTAGAATCATTAACAGAGACATCTGTTCCTCATGGCAAAAGCAACCTTCTGTCAACGTGTGTGCTTGATTGCACATTTCCCTCTGCACTAAAACCACGTTATCTACTGACCTCCTCACTATCCTTTTGGAGCAGCTGCTCAGAGCTATCTGAGATGCTATCTCCCAGGCTACAGCCCTCATTAAACCCCAAATGACACTTAACTCACGCCTGTTAAGCTGTGCTTTTCTTTCCCCCCTTTTTTTTAAGTTGACACTAGTAAAATTCAGAGAACAGATTCAAACACATGTTTCCTGCCTGTAACACCCGTGCTGATCTTACTAAATCACCCTGAAAGGAAACAAATGGAAACCACACTCAGGATAATCCAGTATAATTCTTCTTCCTCTAGACTTTCACATGAAAAGTTCCCTTATCTCCATTTCCTTCACATGCCTATGCAGGTTATGCCTCTTCCTCACATCTCTCTGAATTGTTAAAATTTTGGCACAGAAACGTTTGCCCCATCAGTGAAAGAGAAGTGATTGTGGAAGAGGGAATATGGGAGCGTACATGGGGTCTTGGGACTAAAAAATGTTTGTTTTATCCACGGGGATTATTGGAGACAGCCAGGGGTCATGAAAAGAGCTCTCGACTTGGAATCTGAGTCCCCCTGTCACTAAGAATGGCAGCCACTTCTCCAGCCCTCAGCTTCCTCATTCATGTTATTCATTTAACAAGACTTCCTCATCCTTGCATGATACCAACCTAACATGAAGGTGTTCAGCTTGAGAACTCTCAAGTGCAATCAATTTGCATTCATTATTTTAATCAGTCAAATCTTCATAGGGTATTTACCATATCCCTAAGACTTTGTTAAATGCTGAAAGAAACCAAGGTAGGATGCAATCTGTTCTGCTGTCTCTCCCAAACTCTCATTGAACCTACACATGAGAGCAAGTCACTCAACACATTACATTCCTGCGAGCCCCACATGATCCTCATGTAGATTGGATTTCAGGGTGAGCTGTTTCACTGCCGTCTTTGTCACTACCCTGCATGTATAAGGCCCTTAAAACTTTCTTGCTCATATCTGACCTGGAGACACCACCCACCCGTCTGCCTATCATCCTCATTTTTTAATACATTGCATAGGACTGGAGAATATCATTATGCTGTGAATGCCTCATGGCAATTCCACAGCTTGGGCCCTGAAAAGTGTGGCGACTACAGTAACTGGGTAGGTTTCATAACAATTCATGGAATTGTTATTGGAGGTAACTCATGGCGAGAAGGAGACTAGGGCAGGGCCTCCTGCACTGGCCATTGTGAATCCCGTCTCTTTGCACCTGAGTTGTTACCTGGGCAACCAAAGGGCCTGCCTCCTGGATATCAGGTGAGGATGCTGCGTGGATTCCTGCAAGGACTCATGGAAAGGACCACCTGACGTCACCCTGTCTGGCATGTTTGTTTCCTATTCAATAGACTTTTGAGTAAACTGGAGCTAAACATGGCCCAGCATCACCTTCTAAGTCTCAGTCTTTAATTGGACCCTGGATGACTGCCTCATGGGCACTGCACTATTGTGAGTGAAGTGAAAGTCGCTCAGTCGTGTTGGACTCTTTGCGACCCCATGGACTATACAGTCCATGGAATTCTCCAGGCCAGAATACTGGAGTGGGTGGCCTTGCCCTTCTCCAGGAGATCTTCCCAAACCAGGGATCGAACCCAGGTCTCCTGCATTGCAGGCAGATTCTTTACCAGCTGAGCCCTAAGGGAAGCCCAAAGGGAAGCAACATCATTACTCCACTAAAGCTGTCTTCTCAAAGGTCGCCAGTGATTTCTTTTCCTTTGTCTACGTCAAAGGCTTTTCATTCTGTTGATGCCCAAGTGTTTCTGACACTTCTCAGTGCTTCATGCTTCCTGAAATTCTCTCTTTCTTGGGTCTCATGCTTCTCTTTATTCCTTTGGGCTCATAGTACTTCTAATCATTCTTCTCTTTGCGGACCTGATTTCTTTTTTCTCTTTTATTTTGCAAGAAGGCTGGATTCTCTAAGAACCAGTCCTGGCATTTCCCTCTAGAGTTTTCACTCACAGTAAATCCATCTTACGACCTAACTTCTTACATGCAGATCTTCACTGGCTACAGGTTCCCTGCCTCCCCACGCTGTTCCCGTCCAGCTCTGCTGCAAGGTCTCCAAGTTTAAGGTGTCCATTCCGGTCCCAGTTCCCATCACCCTCCTCAAACAGGGAGAGACATCACCTCTACGAAGTGTACCTTCAAATGCCTGTCGTCCAGTTTCAGACCCTGCATTTGCTCTTGGTGCTTTTCTCTCCTCCTAAAATTGTAGGTGCTTAGCTGGCGTGTCCACTTTTCCCTCTGAAATTTATTCCTACCGCCTTTCATCTTTGTTCTCATTACCACCACTTAGCCAGGGTCCTCCTCTGTGACTCCAGAGACTTTTGCTATTCTGTGTATTGCTTCCACATCTGTCATCCTTACCTCACTTAGGCCATTTTGATGCTCAGTGACCTATGCTAATATGACAAAGAGAACCATAATGTTTTATGTCCCTAGACAAATGCACGCACCACCCCCCACCACCCTTTTCAATGTCGTAATCAACACCACTTCAAATAGCCCTTTGGAGTTTTACTCTCCAAAGACGATGAGGTCCATCTCTCTCGCTCATGCTAAGAATCAGGCGGTCACGTTTTCTCTCTGTGGGTCACACAGTCTTGCTCCCCAACAAAGACGGTCCTGTAACTATGGTGTGTTAAGGAAATGAGATGTGATGCTCGCTTAGCCACTAACTCGTGAGCATCTCCCTTCTCCCTTACTCCGAAGTGGTATATGTAAATAACAAATTTACATAATAACTAGAATTTCTACTTTCCAAATACTAAATTTAATTTCTAAATACTAATTTCTAATACTAAGCATGGGTCTTATTTTTCAAAACCCCATTCCACACATCCTTTCCCCGGTTGTACCCATTGTTTTTATGCAAGTGGGTAAAAGTGATTTTCTTTAATAGGTATCATCATGTTAATTATTCTCTATTTTTGACAGCATGAAAACTTTATTTAAATAGTTGTAAAATTCTACAAGTCGAAATAATGAACGCGTTTAATTTTCATTTTAAAAATATTTAGTACTCAAAGCCTAAAACACATAATATTCAACACTGTAAGCAAATATAAGTGCTAAAAATGATAATCAGAAAGGTGAAGTCCAGATCGCTGCTCTAAACCTTTACTCTGCCTAAATAAATAATTGCATAAATAAATAGAATTCCCTTCCCTTGGCAGAAGATCATTGCCTATGCAAACTTTCTCTTTGTTGCAGACTTTTTCCATCATAATTTTGTGACTAAACTGTTCACATGTGCTGCCAATACATAATTGTAATTATAATTTAAAAATAAAGGCAATTCTATCTTTCTTCCCCTTTCTGAGCAAGATAATTATATTTCTTTGGAATATAAATTGCCACCATTTTTAGAGTTAAAAATTCTTCAAAGAACAATTAAGTCTTTGCTGAAACATGAAATAGAAGATAGTTCTAGAGAAGATTACAACGTTTCAATTCAGTGCTTCCAATGAGAACAAAAAAATTGGCTTAAGTGTTGCCCAAAGTCAATGCTTCAGATTCTAAGATGTCAAGCTATATACTCTGAATGAGCTTAAATCTGTTCAGCAATATAAGCGAGCCTTGTAAACTATAAAGCTATTGAAGTGAATCAAATGTTTATTTTCTCTACATAATCGAAAATAGGAAAAAATCATATGGTTGTAATATTAAACATCATGCACTTTTAAGTAAAAGTTTAAAGCATTGCTCCATTACCTTATTTCTCTTATAGGGAGAAGGAATCAGAAAACACACACAAAAGTTAAACTTCTTAAAATAAGGAATACAAACTTTCTGTAGTTCTGAAAATTTATCTGGTTCAAAAGCAGTGTTTTGAGAGCAGAACTTCATTCTTACAGCGGTGCTCAACTATACACTTTTCCTTTTCATTTCTGTAATACTCTGGAGATGTTAGAGCTATGTTTTTGCTGTTCTGATACAGATGTGAATACTGCATTGTAAGTTGCATTACAGGGAAGTTTATGGAAACTTTCACTAGGGGGAAAGAACCACTTAGTAGCTTTCTGGTGATTGGAAGATCTTCCCCAAATTAGAAAGTTTCTACTAAGTCAGTCACAGTGGAGACACGTTCTGCCTTACAACGTGACTGAAATCTCTCATTCTTATAAGTAAAACATGAAAGAGGGAACCCCTACATCCACACACACATCCACACACACATCCACGCCCACACATACACCCACACACACATCCCTGCACACAACACTGGCATTATTTGAAAGCAATACAATACCCTAAACGTCAAGGATTCAGAGATACATCAGGTTAAGAGCAGACACCGACAGATAGGAGTCTGAGCCTCCTGAAGAGGTCAGGAGTTGGTGCCTGATTGGAGTCAGAGAGATGGGTGAATCAATCCCATTTTCCCTATTTACTGAATGGGTGGAGTGAGTTCTTAACGTACAGGATCCTCATGGGTAAAGCTAGGGCTTCCCTGGTGGCTTAGACAGTTAACAAACTGCCTGCAGTGCGGGAGACTCAAGTTTGATCCCTGAGTTGGGAAGATTCCCTGTAGAAAGGAATGGTAACCCTCTCCAGTATTCTTGCCTAGAGAATTCCATGGATAGAGGAGCCTGGTGGGCAACAGTCCATGGGGTTGCAAAGAGTCAAACACAACTGAGTGACTGTCACTTCACACTTCACTTGATGGGTAAAAAAAAAAAAAAAATCATTCTTATGTCATAGAAGATTAAGATCTGCCAATAACATATTACAGCATCACAGTGCTTGACACATAAGATACCCTGAGAAAATACTACTCTCCAATATATAATATCTAGAGGCCACTGGTCCAGCATGTAGCCTGGGGGTTGTCCCCAGTCATGGGGATGATATGAACAGAATCATGTGTCTAACTGCCCAAAAGCAAGGCTCTTTCCACTTGAGCTCTGCCTCTCACACATGAAGCAGCAGTTCTACTCACAACAGTCGTATTGTTTTTCAGTCACTCAGTTGTGTCTGCTCTTTGCAACCCCGTGGACTGCAGCATGCCAGGTCTCCCTGTCTGTTACCATCTCCTTGTGTTTGCTCAAACTCATGTCCTTTGAGTTGGTGATGCCATCTAACCATCTCATCCTCTGTCACCCCCTTCTCATCCTGCCCTCAATCTTTCCCAGCATCAGGGTCTTTTCCAGTGAGTCAGCTCTTCACATCTGATAGCCAAAGTATTGAAACTTCAGCTTCAGCACTTCAATAAATATTCAGGGTTGATTTCCTTTGGAACAGACTGGTTTGATCTCCTTGCTGTCCAAGGGACTCTAAAGAGTCTTCTCCAGCACCACAATTCAAAAGCATCAGTTCTTCAGCACTCAGCTTTCTTGATGATCCAACTCTAATATCCATACATGACTACTGGAAAAAGCTTTGATTAGATGGACTTTTGTGGGCAAAATTATGTTTCTGCTTTTTAATACTCTGTCTAGGTTTGTCATAACTTCTCTTTCAAGGAGCAGACATATTTAATTTCAAGGCTGCAGTTACCATCCACAGTAATTTTGGAGCCCAAGAAAATAAAATCTGTTTCTACTTTTCCCCATCTGTTTGCCATGAAGTGATGGGACCAGATGTAACCATCTTCGTTTTTTGAATATTGAGCTTAATCCCGATTTTTCACTCTTCTATTTTGCCCTCATCAAGAGGGGTTTAGTTCCTCTTCACTTGCTGCCTTTAAGAGTGGTATCATCTGCATATCTGAGGTTATTGATCATTCTCCCAGCAATCCTATTTCCAGCTTGTAATGTCATACACTTACTAGTTATTGCTATTATACCAGATCATAGTCTTTTAGCCTTCAGAGATCTCTGGTTTCTTGTCCCCAACAATGATTCTTTCATTCTCAAACTTGGTGGTTTTTTAAAGCCTCAAGGAAATGGCAGTGGCTCTAAAAACATCAAGGCAGTAATATCTCCTATCCAGGTATAGTACCATTTTTTATTTAAAAATAATGTAGAGAACCTGCTAGGTGACCAGCAGCATCTACAGTTGACTCATAAACAATGTGGGCTTTAGAAAATCCACGTGTAACTTATAGTTGACTCTCCATACAGGGGATTCTTTGGCATCTGTGGATTCAACCAACCCCAGACTGTATGGTACTGTAGTATTTACTGGGCTTCCCTGGTTGCTCAGATGGTAAAGAATCTGCCTGCAATGCAGAAGACCTGGATTTGACCACTGGGTTGGGAAGAGCCCCTGGAGAAGGGAAAGGCTACCCACTCCAGAATTCTTGCCTGGAGAATTCCATGGACAGAGGAGTCCAGAAGGCTATAGTCCATGGGGATTGCAAAGAGTCAGAGACAACTGAAAGACTAACATTTTATAGTGTACACTACTGGGAAAAAAAAAATTGTGTATAAGAGGGCTCAAGCAGTTTAATCCTGTACTGTCCAAGTGTTAAATGAACACAGGTAGGGAGCCCTCATTTGTCAAGCGAGGTGTTTCTGGGTCACTTTCTTGACCATGTTCTGGAATGACAAGGGTTGATCCCAGTGCCCCTGCTCAGATCTGGTATAGAAATTTCAGTCCAGGGACAGATGACAAATATAAATGCGCAAGCATTAGAACAGTATTCTTGCCTGGAAAATCCTATGGACGGAGGAGCCTGGCAGGCTACAGTCCGTGGGATTGCAAAGAGTCGGACACGACTGAGCGACTAACATACATACGTTAGAGCGGGCAGCAGGCAGTACAATTCAACAGAAAAAATGACCTAGGCTTTAATTACCTGGACTAGGTATTTCAGTCCCTGCTGCTGGGGTGCTTTAAAGTTCAACTTATTGAAGATTTTCTGTCATCCCTTGATCCCTGACAAGGCTCAACCTGACAGATGGAGAATCAAGCAGAGGAATAAGATATTGATTAGTAAACTGTTTAGTAAGCACAGTCCGTGGACTGCGAGTTCAACTGTGAGTTCAACTTCCTGAGTTCAAATTCAGACTCTGCCACTTATCAGACTTTGCGTCTCGACTGGTTATTTAACCTCTCAGTATCTCAGGTCTATCATTTGTAAAATGGAGAGAATATAATTGCACCTTATCAGAGATTGCATCTGGATTGGTTATTTAACCTCTCAGTGTCTCAGTCCTCTCATTTGTAAAATTGAGAGAATATAATTGCACTGCCTCAAAGGGTAAACATGCAGATTGAACTAGCTTTTGTAACTGCACAGGGCATGCGTAACACATAGCAGGGCTTCCTAGGTGGCACAGCGGTAAAGAATCCGCTGGCCAGTGCAGGAGACAACAGGGGATGCGGGTTTGATCCCTGAGTCAGAAGATCTCCTGGAGGAGGACATGGCAACTGAGTTCAGTATTCTTTCCTGAAAAACTACATGGACAGAGGCGTCTGATGGGATACAGTCCATGGGGTCGCAAGGAATCAGACACAATTGAACACACACACGCACACACACAACACTGCTGGAGCATGTGTTTGATCGATAATGACATGAAATAAATAAATAAACCACAGCTTGGCATTATGGTTGTTTCAGAATCCAAGGATAGAAAGCTACATCTCATGGTACCATTTTCCTTTAATGCATAATTTTTATTAGTGAGTCATGACCTTGAAAGACTCTAAAGAGATTTTTTGTCTAGTATTCTTCTTTCACTTGGGTAAGAAATTATTCCCTTGCTTTGTAGGTGGAGCAACTAAGATTCAGGAAGTTTAAATCACTGATTAAAAGTAAAACACAAAAGAAACTCCATGAGAAGAGATGAGACTAAAAACTGAGGAAAAAGTTGTCCTAAACCTATTGGAAGTCAGGACATTTTTTCAAAATGCAATTCACAGCCCCTGCTGAAAGCAATTAGAATTCTGACAAAACTCCAGCAGTTTTCTGAGAGTCTTTCAAGATCCTTTCTGGGAATGTAGGGTCACCCTTCCTGCTGAACATCAGTTTGGAACTTGCTTAAATTTTAATCCATTTTGGATTAGCATAATAATCTCTAACCAGACATTTTTTTTTGTTTTTTAATTGTTGTTCTTCTCCTCTGGTGGCTCAGATAGTAAAGAATCCACCTGCAATGCAGGAGACCCAGGTTCAATCCCTGGATAAGGAGGATTTAAATTGTTATTGCTTCTCTTTTTTCCTACAAATGATTTTTACCAGTAGGGAGTATCCTTGAGTATGGTTTATGAGTAACCTCTTATGTGGCTCAGCAGGTAAAGAAGCCACCTGCAATGCAGGAGACCTGGGTTTGATCCCTGGGTTGGGAAGATCCCCTGGAGAAGGGAACGGCTACCCACTCCAGTACTCTGGCCTGGAGAATTCCATGGACATACTGGCCATGGAGTTGCAAAGAGTTGGACATGAATGAACAACTTTCACTTCACTTCACTTGAAATAAAACTGTGATGTGAGCTCTAAATCATTGTATCTGAGCAGTTGTTTTTAAATAGATACATATTTCCCAATATGTATATTGGGGATACATCATTCCTTCCTATATTTCTAATAATTCTTACTTCCTGCTGCTTTTTATTAATCCTAAACACTCAGGTACATGCTAAGTTGCTTCTTTCATATCCGAATTTTTCGACCCCATGGACTGCAGCCCACCAGGCTCCTCTGCCCCTGGGATTTCCCAAGCAAGAATACTGGGGTAGAGCCATTGAATTAGACAGAGTTGGACATCAACCAACAACCCATTGAATTAGACAGAGTTGGACATTAGTGATCAACTAAACCAAGTTTCTGAACTTAAAACAACAGCATTATTCTCAGATGCAACTATGGAGATCCAAAGAGAACCATGAACATAAATGTCTTGAATAAGGCATTACTTATCCTTTCTATGGGCAAATGTGGTTTCTCTGTTTGCAGAGGGTTTATTACCTCCTTCCTTACTATCCAGGATCCAAACAAAGTAATAGGAAATTGTTTCCTTCTTTCTTCTCTCTCTCTCTGCCTCCTTCTTACAAGGCAACTTATGGTAGAAAAGGAAGAGGCTAGGGAAAACATGAGACAGCAATTTTTCTCAAACCTGAATTTGCACCAGAACCATCTGGAGGATCTGGTAAAACTCTGATTGTTGGGCTCCACTCTGGAGTATCTGGTTCTGTAAATCTAGAGTGAGGTCCCTGAATCTGCATTTTCCGTAAGTGTCCAGGTGATGAAGATGATGCCAGTCTACAATTAACACACGAGTTAAACCACCTCAAAGGAAATTCCCTTCTGATCATCACGTTCAGGCCAGACACACCTTTTCTTCCTCCAAAAACCAAAGTTCTCCCTCCTGCGAGAGAGGGTTTGAACATGAGGGATGTATAATTTGAACACAGACATTGGGAGACTGTCGGATTGGAGAAGAAGGTACATGGTGGGTTAAAGGATGTGGTAGGAGAGGGTATCAGGAAGGTTCCCGAAGGACCTCAGTGGGAAGTTCCCTGTGGTAATTAGGTTCTTACCTTGAGAAGTCACTTCTGAATCTCCAGTATCTGGCACATTTTTCGTGAAAATTAGACTCTATCAGTGTAAACTAGAAAAAAATGAGCTGGTTGAACATTCTTCAAACTCTCTTAGGGAAAGCTCAAGACTCTATTCCCCCTTTGAGCTTCAGCAAACTTCTCCAGGGGAGGAGACAGAACGATCCAAAGGTATCTTGGCTTCTAACAAACGAAGTCTCCTCCCCTCATCCCCAAAGGTCTCGTTCCCAAGAATACAGGGTTGGGAAAAACAAACGCAACCTGATTCTAATGTGGAGCCCTTCTCCCTACTCCCTTCTCCCTACTTTAAAATTCCTGCAGGTGGGATTGATTTTAGAAGGAGCAGCTTCTCTTAATCAAAATGACCCTCTGGAAGGTTCTCCTAGTTAGAGGTCATTTAGGGAACAGGTTTGACTTTTACAAACACGTCACTTCTCCTCCACTCTCATCCCTCACAGCATCTAGTAACACCTTTCAGTTCAGTTCAGTCACTCAGACGTGTCCGATCCTTTGCGACTCCATGGATCGCAGCACGCCAGGCCTCCCTGTCCATCACCAACTCCCGGAGTTCACTCAGACTCACATCCATCGAGTTGGTGATGCCATCCAGCCATCTCATCCTCTGTCGTCCCCTTCTCCTCCTGCCCTCAATCCCTCCCAGCATCAGAGTCTTTTCCAATGAGTCAACTCTTCACATGAGGTGGCCAAAGTACTGGAGTTTCAGCTCTAGCATCATTTCTTCCAAAGAAATCCCAGGGCTGATCTCCTTTAGAATGGACTGGTTGGATTTCCTTGCAGTCCAAGGGACTCTCAAGAGTCTTCTCCAACACCACAGTTCAAAAGCATCAATTCTTCAGCGCTCAGCCTTCTTCACAGTTCAGCTCTCACATCCATTCATGACCACTGGAAAAAACATAGCCTTGACTAGACAGACCTTTGTTGGCAAAGTAATGTCTCTGCTTTTGAATATGCTATCTAGGCTGGTCATAACTTTTCTTCCAAGGAGTAAGCATTTTTTAATTTCATGGGTGGAATCACCATCTGCAGTGATTTTGGAGCACACAAAAATAAAGTCTGACACTCTTTCCACTGTTTCCTCATCTATTTCCCATGAACTGATGGGACTGGATGCCATGATCTTTAGATGTCACTAAATCTTCCCAGCCTCAGTGTTGTGAGCCTCACATAAGGGAACCTGGCAAACTACCAGGCCAGGACTCTACCCCAGACCCATGCCATCAGAACCAGGAGGCTGTGGTCTGGCATGAGAATTGTTAAAGTTCCCAGGTGATTCTGATATGCCTTCTAAGATCAAAACATCCCTGTTTTAATCAAACAGCCAGTTAGATCCCTGGGAAAGATGCCCATCTTAATCTGGGTAGCAAGGGAATGCCTCTACCACCTGCCAGGTGGGTTTAGGTAATGGGAAAGTGGCAGGAGGTGTTGAACTTATGGGCAAACAAGTAAGAATGTAGTGGGAGAGCTCTTCTGAATAGGAGTCATCATCACAGGTCAAGGAACTTTGGGAGAAACATCCAGGATTTTAGTAAAATTGATGCTCAAAGTCACCAGTGTCCTCAGTCAACTATGGTCTTTCAGGAAGTACAACGGAAAACACTAGCTTTCCCAAGTTCACCAGTTTCCATACTAGCTCTGAATCTGCAGTGGGTCAGGGAGCCACTGAAGATAAGTGCTTGAAATTTTTATCAACTTCAAAGTCTTCCTTTATTTTAGGGCAGGAATCCCCAAATTCTGGGATGTAATGGCTGATGATCTGAGGTGGAACTGATGTAATAATAATAATAGAAATAAAGTGCACAATAAATGTAACTCGCTTGAATTATCCTCAAACAAAGCCTCTCCCCCCCAACCCCCAACCCCTGCCCCAGAAAAACTGTCTTCCACAAAACTGGTCCCTAGTGCCAAAAAGTTTGGTGACCACTGTTAGAGCACAGCTTGTGTTATTCAAGGGGCTACCATAGTCACAGCTTCTTTATAATGGGGAGACTGCTCCTGCGTGCTTAAGGGCATCAGTGCTTGGAGAATGCCTGCAAAAAGAGGACTGGTTATTTCACACAAGATGAGGGTTTTTTGACCTCGCTAAGAGCTGTGGTTTGAATTTCTCTTGGAGGGGGATGGGATGCATTGATAGTAACTTTGATCATTTGTGCCTCTTACAAGTTGAATAGAAAACAAATTTGAAAATCTCTGCCTATTCATGAACTTAAAACTCAGTGACCTGCATTGTGAAAAAGCCTACAGCCTTAGTCATAAAAGAAACAATTTCTTTTCTAAAGCCTATCTCCTGTCTAGCTGCTTCTTAACTCTTTGACCCAAGGAGTTCTCAGAAAATTTCCAGAAAATAGGCTCCTCTGGTGCCTATGCAGCACTTCAGTACCTTAACCTGTGCAAACGTTTCATTATTCACAGAGTTGGCTTTGTATTTTCAACTAACCAAACTGGGTAGAATTTTCTCTCAGTATCTGGTATTCAGAAATTGTTGTTTTCCTGTAAGGCTTAAGTACTGAGTTTTTGTTATGGGGTTTTTTTGTTTTTTGGTTTTGTTTTCTTTCATTCTTACAAAGAACAGGTAGATCATCCAGAGTTCTTTTCAAGTAACGTATCTATGCTTAGTCATGACTCCCTTATAAGTCACTTGGTTCCTATATGTTAATGAAGCTCTCTATAACTTTAAATTCTTTTGTCACACCTGTTTGCAGAATGGGTAAAAGCAGTTAAAAAGTACAAACTCCAATAAAAAAGTAGTTAAGTCATTGGGGCCATAATATACCACCTGGGGACTATAGTTAATAATACGGTGTATAATTTTAAACATCCCTTGGACAAAATTCACTATTCCAAATACTCATGTGAATGATGTTAAGTAGAAAAAAAATTAGAACAAAGGGATTTAAAAATATTCCTACCTATTCTAATAATCAATCTTTATCCTCGATGTTTGAAGAGGATTCAAAAATGCTTGACAGAGTGAGGGCTCAGTAAATATTTTTCAATGAATGTATGCATAAATAAATGACCAAATAAAGGAAGCAATACTCATAGGATGTTTATAAATGAGGACAACGACAGATAGATGGAGAAGTATAAGAGTTTGGAAGAGGGGATAAAATTTTTAAATTGAACAGTAATCAATAGGTCTATTTTAATCCACTGTTTTGATAGGCATATTAATTAATGCTTGTCAGCTGACAAAAATGCAAGTTGATTCTATTGTTGGCAATGGTACTGCAAGCAGTAAAGTGCATGTAGTGTCCTGTGGAAAGCAAGCTTATTAATTTAAATTACTAAGAATCCCGAGGAGAGAGCCCATAAACTTCAATGAAGAAACGATTCTTTAACGAAAAAGATTATGTAAAAATATACCAAAAATATTCCCTAGATGGATTATTAATTTCAAATTAAACTATCAATCTTTAAAACTATGAAACTGCATTCTATATTCACCACACAGTAGGGACTGAAACAGGGGCTTGTGAAATGAGGTAGAATAAAGTGAACTAAAAGCATCTTCCAGATCTGTTTACCAACTTCCAGAACCTTCTTTCTTGAGGTGAGATGATCTTTGATAATTTTCTAAAATAATTTGCCTTTCATTATTTCTTGAAAATGCACACCAGTTTTTAGCAACTATTTTTAGCGTTTCTCTATTCTTACAGAAACAATGACCCAAGTTTGCAGATAAAAGCTGAAGTAATTGGATTTTATTCTAAGATGAAGTGTTATTTGTGATCTAGACCAGCACAAGCAAATGAGTTTCCTCGTAAAGACCAGGTTCGGTTGCTTGGCAGAGCTGCCTGGGACTGGTTCAGTGTAAGAAAGCCACTGAGGCCAGGCTGGGGCTCGGTGACACTGCCCCCCACACACAGGAGGGTGCATTGGACCAAGGGGTGCACCCTTCCCTTCCTAGGAGGCACAGCTCCCTCAGTGCCAACAGTGCACCCAAGAGCCATCCTGGGCACGGGTTTTCTCATGTATTATAGCTCTCCAGAGAAGCTCAGTGTTTCACACTGTGGAAAAACTTTTCTTAAAAAATAAATATTATTTTTCTCCAATGACAGTATTAAAACAGTTTACCTTGTCATACTGAGTAAAGTAACTAAGGCAGAGGAGAAATATCATATGAAATCCCTTATATGTGGAATCTAGAAAATAAGTGATGCAAATGGACTTGCAAAACAGAGACTCACAGACTCAGAGAAGGCATTTTTGGTTGTGGGGGTGGTGGGGGGAGGAGAGAGGAAAAGGATAATTAGGGGTTTGGGGATGGACACGTGCACACTGCTATATTTAAAATGGATAACCAGCTAGGACCTACTGTACATCCCATGGAACTCTGCTCAATGTGATGTGGCAGCATGGATGGGATGGGGGTTTGGGGGGAGTGGATACATGTATATGTATGGTTGAGACCCTTTGCTGTCCACCTCAAACTGTCACAACATTGTTAATTGGCTAAAACCCAATACAAAATAAAATGTTAAAAAACTGAGAATTAATAGTATTCTGGGAGCCAGAAACTAAAGAGAAAAGTAACGTAATTTATCTTTAAACAAAGTCAAAATTATTTTTAAAATCCACTATGTATTTGAGGAACATACAGAACTAAACAGAGATGTAGAAAATATGTCCCCCTTCCTCCTAAAGCCTTATAATGTTCTTAGTGTCTTTGTGTAGCAACAGAAGTGTTTTCCTAACTGGTATTGTTCTGCCCAGTTGCTTTCTAGGGCAATTTCCTTTTTTCTTTTTTGGACTCTGACAGTTCATTCAAATGAGCAGCACTGAGAGTCTAAGATGTATTTCCATAAGACAAAATAATCTGAGCATTAGCACTTTGAGTTATTTTTAAATGAATTATTTTAAAATAATATGGGCAGTGGAAAGGGATTGGTTTGCTGGACAACCCTGAAACCACGCATGAAAACATCTCTTCATTCAGTCTGTAGCCTCAGAGAGGTCTGCTCTGACCCCCTTAAAAAAAAAAAAAAAAGTTTCTCTACTGGTGACTCAGCAGTAAAGAATCTACCTGTAATGCAGGAGATGTGGGTTTGACCTCTGGGTTGGGAAGATTCCCTGGTGAAGGAAATGGCAATGGACTCCAGTATTCTTGCCTGGGAAATCCCATGGAAAGAGGAGCCTGGTAGTTTGCAAGAGTCAGACATGACTTAAACCACCACCACATCCTTTTGTTTCCAGTGTATATCTTTCCCAGTAAAATGTAAGTTCCTGGAGGGCTGCCACTTCATCTCTCTTGCTCATTAGTATACCCCTAGGATCTAGAATGGTGCCTAAATATTTATTAAATTAGTAAATGGGTGAATGACTGGGTGTATAGACTACTGTATACCATAGACATTCGACCATTAAGAGAATTATTAAGATATCTGAGACATTATTTGGGAGGCAGGAAGAACTTAAGTTATTTATTTTAGCCTGTGGGGTTCTACTAAATTTCATTCCTTATAAAGACTGAGGTGAAGAGTAGGGAGCTGTGGGAGAAGATGGTGGCTAGGGAATTTAGATTTATTAACTAAAAAATGGAATCCCCACTCCCCACCCTAAACAAGAGTGATACAAAATGTAGGATTGATTATGTATAAATGAGAGATGTTCAGAGAAATAGAAATGCCCATTTCTTCATCGAAAGGACCTAATTTTCCTTTGAGGAAAATAACCACAATTATAAATATTTATTTTGGCCTGTTCTTGATGCTGAGTAGTAGTCACAATGGTAAGCTTATAAAAACCTGTGTTCATAACACGGCCCTTTCGGCTCAGAAGACCTTATATTTTACTAAATGATACACGAAACAAATAATGAAGACATGAGGCAAATGTGCAAAAATTGGAGGCATTAATTTATAGGCTATTTAGTGAGGATGTACGGATGTGAGAGTTGGACTATAAAGAAAGCTGAGCCCCATAGAACTGATGCTTTTGAACTGTGGTGTTGGAGAAGACTCTTGAGCATCTCTTCGACTGCAAGGAGATCAGTCCTGGGTGTTCACTGGAAGGACTAATGTTGAAGCTGAAACTCTAATACTTTGGCCACCCGACATGAAGAGGTGACTCATTTGAAAAGACCCTGATGCTGGGAAAGATTGAGGGCAGGAGGAGAAGGGGATGACAGAGATGAGATGGTTGGATGGCATCACCAACTCAATGGACATGGGTTTGGGTGGACTCTGGGAGTTGGTGATGGACAGCGAGGCCTGGTGTGCTGCAGTCCATGGGGTCACAAAGAGTCTGACACGACTGAGCGACTGAACTGAACTAGTGAGTTTCTCTTTACATTCATATCTGTCTACAAATTTCTTATCAGCAAACAACCACCAGGAAGTGACAAAAAAGTAAGATATCAGCAATAAGATCTCTCTAGTCATCAAGCATCTAATATAGCTGAGGCGCAGGTGAGTTCCTTAGGCTCTCAGCCTCTTACCTTTACTTCCCATGATCATTAAAAAACAGGGGACCTAAAACCTCAAATCAGAGACAAAAAAGAAATGAGGAAACAGAAAGTCAGGGAATGATGCTGGGGGTAAGGAGTGCAGGAGGGGGGCAGGGTGTATGGGTCCATCTAACCTAGCACTTTACACGATAATGGAAAAATAGATAAGCAGACTGAAAAAATGGTAATCTGTAGCATTCAACAAGAGAAAGGGTAGCGTGTAGTGGCAATGCTTAATGTATATGATATTTACGGATTCATGATTAAGTGATAAATATGCATCGACATTTTCTGCTTAAAGAGAAAAATGTAGTCTGTTTCAAGAAAATTTCAATGACATATCATGAAAATTGATGCAAAAATACTTTTGCTTTTAGAGGACTGAGTCTGAGTTATATAGGAAATTTCTTGGTAAAGCCAGGTAAATATAATTACTTTATTTCAAAGCCCATTGCATACCCCATACTAATAGCCCCCTTCCTTAGAATATTTCATTTGAGAGTTTTTTTTTTTTTTAATTAGGAAATTACTATATGGGAAAATATTACTATTTAGCACCTAAAATATACCACACACTGGATCAACTGCCATAAGATGTTATATTTAGTCCTCTTGGAGGTCTGTTAGATGAGGATTATTATTCCTGTTTTTAAAGATAATAAAACTGATACTTAGAAAATCATTCAATCTGTCAAAGATGAAGTAGCCAGAACTTCATTCAGATGTAGTGTCTTTTCACTGCATTATAATTCCATTAATTAAAAGCGTGGTAAGAGTTAAGATAGGTGGAAATAACAGCTTGAAAAATGAGTAGGCTGATCACAGAGCACATCCTATACGTGACTGGGGGGAAAAGAAATAATGTTAAGGAAGGGAGGGTTATCACTTGGTACTTTAGAGGGAGGGACAGTGCGCCAGACTTTAGGGTTGGTGTAATAAATACACAGAGAGGACTTCAAGTTAGGTGGTCTTGTTTTTAAATCACTAGGTGAAATGTAGATGGTGAATACCAACAGAAGGAAATGAATAGAAGAAATACTGAATGGAAAAATGTACAGTTTGTATTTGATCCAAAGTGTCGTTAAAGAGAAGGATCTGGGAAGCAACATAATTAAAGTATCAGTCTTTAAAAAATTGACAAGTATGTAAAGTGACCTGGAACGGGGAGAAGCTGGAAAACTCACTAGTCAAATGGAGATTAATCTTTCCATCATGGTGCCACTGATTTCAGGGGGAAAAACATACAACAATTTTGCTTTAAACAAGAAATCCACAGGAAGTTACAGAATTGGACACATGTAAAGAAGACACATTGGAGAAGGCAATGGCAACCCACTCCAGTGTTCTTGCCTGGAGAATCCCTGGGACAGGGGAGCCTGGTGAGCTGCTGTCTATGGGGTCGCACAGAGTCAGACATGACTGAAGTGACTTAGCAGCAAAGAAGAAAAGCAGAGTAGTATTTATTCCAGAATACTGAGTGTGTAAAATAGAGAGATTATATTTTCCTTAACATAGTCTAAACTTGGCAAACAATGTCAGTGGAATGATAACCCTGTGCTATTAAACATTTGAGTACTCCTTAATCAACTTGGCATGAAGAGAAGATACAATAGTGATAAAATTTTGGGAATCTTTTTTTGTCACAATAATAAATGGTAGAAGTAATGCTGAAGTAGGAAAAAAGGAATGGGACATTGAAGGTTAAACAATGCTGAAGCTGAGAGCATTGTAAAGAGGAGGCAGATGATGACAGATATTCATGCAGCAAGTAAATTCAAATCGAGAGCATGCCTGGCAATTTTGCATAGTGAGAAGAAATAAACACAGAAGAACTCACTTTTCATATGTTTGTTCTGTTTAATAAAGGTGTGTCAATAACAGATCAGGCTTGCCAGATTTAACAAAAAGCAATACAGACCAAGATAAATTTAAATTGCATAGGATAAACTTGGACAAAATCATTGTTTTCATTGCTGATCTGAAATTCAAATTTAACTGGGCATCCTGTATTTTGGCAAATCTAAATCAGATTCACTGGGATTTCACCTCTCAATCATTTTCACCTCTCTTAATCAGTTGTACCCTAAAACAAAAGTTGCAAAAATAGAGGGCAACAAAAATTCAGCCCCATAGGAATAAAAAGAAAAAAAAAAGATTTTTCTATAAAGAGACATAATTAGAGCTTGCATGTAGGACTGAACCTGAAATTCCACTGCTTTAATTTAAAGAGCTTGGCAGAGGGGGCCAGGATTTCAAAGATGGGAAAGTTATGTTTGTCCTTAATCTTAAAGGGAGAGGTCTTCCCCCAAGACAGAAGAGATGTCTGTAAAGATTAATTTGCTTCATACTGTACTGTGAAGCAACATCTCCTAATTATTTAGCCAGATCTCAACTAGCCAAGACAAACCTGACGGGCTTTAAATGCAGATGTGAACCCACTGGAAAGGTATGGGCATCGCCTCGGCATTAATATGTTTAGTCAGCAATACCAACAAAGATTGAGCAATTCACTTCTGCAAGATTCAGAAAACAAAAGACACCAAAATAAGAGCTGCACCTCCCTTCCCTCCCTATACAAAAGTAAATCGTGGCTTGGCCAAAATATTTCTATGAGATTTCCTGCAAGCTGTGATAGAAAAACTTGTGTTTGTTCGAGTTTTCCTGCAAGCTGTTATAGAAAAACTTTTTGGCCAACCCAATAAATAGATGAGCAAAGATTTTGATACCCGAAGGTCCGTGTGTTTAAATGAGATTGGAGCATAACGTGGGAATAATGTCCTTCTGCGCAGAATTGTAAATATGTATTTTTCAGTATTTGTTTTCTTTGACAAAAATATAATTAAAGAGATGTTAGGACAGTAAACATGATGTGGGCAGTTCGCTGTGGGCCAAGCTGACCGGCCGAGACCTGTTCCATATGACAACGCGGTAGCTACAGTGAAGATGCTGAGCACTAGAGATGTGACCTCCTGAGGGATCTCAAGCATCACAGAGGTTGCTGGGGCTCAGCACTGAGTCAAACGGAGGGAATATGGAATGTCACTAATTAATTTATTATTAATTGTCTACTCCACAGCTGGAAGGGAAAACGCCTGGGGCTTGGGAGTGCAGATAGGGAAATCATCATACTTCCTTTATAGAGAGGAAAAATGAGATAATGGCCTTATATGTTGACATCTTACACTCTAAGAAGTTTATCTGCATTTGATCATCTACATGATAGGAGACTACTGTTGTCCTCATTTTATAGATAAGTCACAAAAGTCTATGCAGTTTTTCGAAAAATGACTTGGCTAGCGGATGGCGTGCGTGCTAAGTCATCTCAGTCATGTCCGACTCCGGACCCGTGGACTGTAGCCCACCAGGCTCCTCTGTCCATGGAATTCTCCAGGCAAGAACACTGGAGTGGATTGTCACTTCCACCTCCAGGAGATCTTCCTAACCCAGGGATCAAACCTGTGTCTCTTACGTCTCCTACATTGGCAGGAGGGTTCTTTACCACTAGCACCCAGGGGATGGCAGTGATTACATAGAAAGGTATTGTTACCTGGACACAACGCTCACACCTATCATATTGCCACTTCACTCTACTGTGGACAATGCCTTTAATTACTGAAAAGAGAATGAGGGTTTCTATAAGATGTGTATGGTGGTGGTGTAGTTCCATAGACAATGATGCCACATTAGTGGTTTGGGGCTTATAACATATTTTCTGTCTGGTTAACTTCTAGAAACATCAATAAAACCTTATATATTTATTAAACAAAATTCACTTGACTATACTGTGTTGTCCATATTTTGCAGGTGGTTTATATGTCCACTACGCTCAGGCGTTATTGATGGTAAGTCTGCAGGCACAATCATGAATACCAATGTTGAAATGCCAACTGAGTAGACATAAAAAACACTTCTGTGATACTTTAATCAAAGCAGAGAACCTGCACAGAGAGTTCCATCTGCTTACTGACTGCCAGATTCTTTGATAAGCTCTTAAGAAAATTCCTTATCTATAAAATTGCCTGCATTTTCACTTCATTTCTCCTCCTTTGAGTTGGACAGTGAATGGATTGTCCATCTCCTTGTATATTAAACTGCATTGAATTATAACTGTTGTTAAGGATAGTTGCTCTAAATCTCTTATGGTTCACCCTGAGGCAAGACTTAACAGTAAATATTAAAACAGTAAATAATAAGAGCAAGACTTAAAAGTAACTATTTCACTCTAAAGCACAGCAACTTAGTAGACTGGATGACGCTTTTACAGCTTTTGTTATTAACTTACAGGATGTTAATAGTTGAATCTGTATCTGGCTACACAGGGAAGAGAAATGAATGGTTAGTAAAAGGGAATGTCTGAGCCTGAATTTGACTGTGTTCACTGGGAAATAAAAACAAATAACAAGACTAAATCTTGAAGATCTAGTGTGGTCATATACAGAAGCTATATTGGGCACAGACATTTAGAGATAAAATCTATTCTCAGTGTTAAAATTAAGCAGAGGAGTTTGCTAACATTTATTGACTCTGATGCAAAAAGAATGAAAAAGAAAGAAAATTTTGATGGCATTCCAAATTAATATGAAAGCTGCTTCTTGCTTCATCAGAATTAAGATGACTGTTAGGAAAGAATTAAGGAAACTAGGGAGTATGCCCGTAGGAGTGTAGGAGTGTGTGTGTGTGTTTCTGTTTATGGGAATGAAACGTTGGTTTATATATCTCGTGAAAGTCAAAATTCAGTGTCTCCTACTATGCTTTCATCAGCACTCCCCCATGGAGTTTAGGTTTCTAGACTTTATATTAACTTTTTATTGATTTTTGAATCAAGTTGAGTGTTTACAGCCTGACTAAATGTGTTTGTGCAGGACTGTTTTAATGAACAGGGATAATCATAACTCATATACTTATTTTAAAATGTTCAGGAATGTTTCTGTAACAATTTATAGGGATATATATCTGACCAAACTTCTGCCATTATTTTCGTGTGTGTGCAAATTTACTTGCTTAGCATTGTTTATTTAATAGCAGTAGCCATAATTCACACATAAGAATGCCCACAATTGACTCTTATTATTCACAGATTTCACAACATGCAGGTCTGTAAATGGGCTTCCCTGGTGGCTCGCTGGTAAAGAACCCACCTGCCAATGCAGGAGACGCAGGTTCAATCCCTGGTCAGGGAAGATCTGGAGAAGGAAATGGCAACCCACTCAGGTATTCTTGCCTGGAGAATCACATGGACAGAGGAGCCTGGCGATGGGGTCACAGACATGTCTTAGTGACTGAACAACAGCCTATAAACAGGAACTAGCCATGCACAAGTAAACAGACATGACCCCTGGCCTTAAGGATCTTGCACTTTACTAGAAAGACAGACACTCAAATAAGTGTTTATAATACAAACTGAAATGAGCTGCCAGGAAGTTGTGTTCAGGTGCATTTTAGAGCACTGTGGAGGAAAGCCTCAAGACACCCAGGGAAGTAAGAAAATCCTTGGAAGGAGAGCTAGCAGTTACACTAGTTAGAGAAGAAACCAGGTACTCTGAGTATGTGCAGAACTCTGGAAAACTACAGTTACTGCTGGACAGAATTGAAGAGGTTAAGGCTGGAGGAAGTAACATAATAGACTAGAGAGGCAGGTAGGAAAAAAACAAATCACTGGTTTGGCCAAAAAGTTCTTTAATGGTCTTTTTGGCCAACCCAATACAATGTTATTTGACAATCCAAAGGGTGTGGATTTTATCTTTAAAGAACTTTAGGTGTGACAATCACAGGGTGAGATTTACAGTCAGATGAGTATAGAAGACAGACAACGGAGGGCTGACTTAGAACGCTGATGTGAGGATTTTAGGAAGCTGAGTTAAGAGAAATGAGTAATTATTTGGATGTGGGAGATAAGAAGATATAAGAAGTCTAACTTGAGTCTCAGGTTTCCTTGTATCAAATGAAAGTACTGCAGTAGGCTAAATTGTTGACAGTGCCCCAACTCCAAGCAGAAGAAAATACGTCTGTTTCTAGAAATAGCACACTCAGGTTAGATAATCATGATTCTCGCAGGTTAAAGTTGAAACAAACTCACAATAAAAACCTCATTAAAGGATGCCATAGTGAATGAGAGTCAGTAAAAACAAGAAAAATTTAAAGCCTCTAATGATACAGGAATTATCACATATAGACTATCAGATACATGAAATGTTTAAAGAATAAAAAACTTAAACTGAGCTAGTACTTACAAGAGACCATGGTCTTCTATACAGAAAAATATACAAAGAACTAAATAGTGATGTAAATGTGTGTATAAGCAGATACCTACATGTCTACTTAGCCAGACCTCCCTATCATCTATGTATGTTTCCCCTGAATGTCCACTGAGGGAATCTGGGAGCAGCAACACCATGATAGGAATGAGCAAGCACCCAGATGGTGACTTCTAAAACCACACTCCACCAAAAGGAACACAGACTCCCTGAAGAAAAGGCTGATTCTAGTCTGGGGCAGGTAAAGTAGATAATCTTAAAACACCTGTTTGAAGCAAAAATCAGGAAAATGTTCAACACATAATGGGACCAGCTGGTATTTTTGAACATTTTCCTGCTCCCACTGGACAAATCTGTAACAACCTGAACATCAACTTAAAAAAAAGAAGAAAAATAGAAGTAACAACAGACTTTAACTCATTCAATAAAGTAGGAAACCATTAATCTATACTGATTAAAGAAGTAAATGGAAGATTTTATTAAGGTGAGGACATTAATATGTTTCCAAGAGCTTCTACAAGGTATTAATTATAAATGGAAAAAAGTGAAATACAAAGGAAAAAATAATTTCACACTGGAGAAGGCTGGCCAGACACCACCTTAATCAAGTGACCAAAACCCTGGGATGATTTGAAATTGTGCATCAGCAAACCAACCCAGCATCTCTATAGTGATACTCCTGCCAAAGATGCAAAACCTGAACTGAATCGGGAGGTAACACAAGACAAAGTCAAAGTGGCAGAAATATCTCAAAATAAATGGCCACTAATCTTTAAAATGGAAAAGTCCTGAAAGGACTTTCAGGAAATCCTGAGGAAGTCTTTCAGATGGGAAGAAACCATGGATGAATGAAGTTAAATGCTATCTGTCACTAGATGCTTTTGCTTTAAAGGGTGTTTTTGGGCCAAATAGTAAAACTCGAATGTGATCTGAGGCTTAGAAGGAAGATTAAAATAATGAAGTAATACAATCATATTAATTTCCTGACTTTAATGGGTTAGTGGTTATGTGTGTGGGGGGTGGGGGGTGTCCGTGTTTGTGGAAGAAGGCACTAAGTATTTGGGAATGATGGGATATCAGGTTGTTTTCAAGTGAATCAGGGAAAACATTTTATTCTGTATCCTGCAGCTTGAAATTGTTTTAAAATGAAATAAGTGAAACATTAACTAGATTTCTTACTGAGTATTATTTTTTACTGCAGAGATTTCTCATAGTATTTACCATGCTAACTTGTGTTTTGCATTTTCAATAAAGAAATATAATATTTAGTAGTTCCTACAGATCTTTTAAGCAAAGTATCTCCTGGAAAAGAGAAGTATTTAAAAACAATCTTTGCACTAAAAGTTATAAAGAAGCATAATAAATATACCAAATTCTGAGTGAATATAGCAATGAATTACTATTATGTAAATAGTAGAAATGTGATTGGGACTGACAGTTATTTAATCAAAACAGTCAATTAAAGAAGGAAATTATTTTTTAAATTTTGCTGAAGTATAGTTGATTGACAAGGTTGTGTTAATTTCTGCTGTATAGTGTCAGTTAACTCAGTCAGTTCTGTCGCTCAGTCGTGTTCAACCCTTTGGGACCCTATGAATCGCAGCACACCAGGCCTCCCTGTCCATCACCAACTCCCGAAGTTCACCCAACCTCATGTGCATCGAGTCGGTGATGCCATCCAACCATCTCATCCTCTGTCGTCCCCTTCTCCTCCTGCCCTCAACCCTTCCCAGCATCAGGGTCTTTTCCAATGAGTCAGCTCTTCGCATGAGGTGGCCAAAGTACTGGAGTTTCAGCCTCAGCATCAGTCCTTCCAATGAACACCCAGCATTGGTCTCCTTTAGGATGGACCGGTTACATCTCCTTGCAGTCCAAGGGATGCTCAAGAGTCTTCTCCAGCACCACAGTTCAAAAGCATAAATTCTTCCACCCTCAGCTTTCTTCACAGTCCAACTTTCACATCCATACATGACCACTGGAAAAACCATAGTGTTGACTAGACAGACTTTTGTTGGAAAAGTAATATCTCTGCTTTTTAATATGCTGAGATATGTTGGTCATAACTTTCCTTCCAAGGAGTGAGCGTCTTTTAATTTCCTGGCTGAAATCACCATCTGTATAGTATTGTGACTCAGTTATATATATATATTTCCATTATGGTTTATCATAGGATATTGAATATTATTCCCTATGCTATACAGTGTGATCTTGTTGTTTATCCATCTCATATATAATATTTTGCATCTGCTAATCCCCAACTCCCAGTCCTTCCTTCCCTCCACTTGCCTTTGGCAACTGCAAGTCTGTTCTCTGTATCTGTGAGTCTAGTTTTGTTTTGCAGGTATGTTTATTTGAGTCATATTTTAGATTTCACATATAAGTGATATTGTACGGTATTTGTCTCTTTTTGGCTCACTTCACTTAGTCTGATGATCTCTAGGTCCATCTGTGTTGCTCAAAATGGCATTATTTCATATTTTCTTAATAGCTGAGTAGTATTTCATTATACATGCCACATCTTCTTTATCCTTTCATCTGTCAATGGCCATTTACATTGTTTCTGTGTCACGGCTATCCTCAGTAGTGCTGCCATGAACATGAGGTGCATTTATCTTTTAGAAGTATACTTTTGTCTGGGTATACACTCAGGAGTGGAGTTGCTAGACCATATGGCAAGTCTATGTCTAGTTTTTTGAAGAACTTCCATACTGTCTTTCCATAGTGGCTGTGCCAATTTACATTCCCACCGATAGTGTAAGAGGGTTCCCTTTTCTCCACACCCTCTCCAGCATCTATTATTTGTAGATTTTTAATGATGGCCATTCTGACTGGTGTGAGGTAGGATCTCACTGTTTTGACTTGCATTTCTCTAATAATTAGTAATGATGAGCATCTTTCCATGTGCCCATTAGCCAACTGTATGTCTTCTTTGGAGAAATGTCCATTTAGGTCTTCTGCCCATTTTTTATTTTTCATTTTTTTTGCTTGTTATTGAATTGTAGGAGCTGTTTGCATATTTTACAAATTAAGCCCTTGTGGTTGCATCATTTGCAAATATTTTCTTCTAGTCTGTAGCTTGTCTTTGCACTTTGTGGTTTCCTTTGCTGTACAAAAGTTGATAAGTTTGAATAGGTTTCATTTATTTTTGCCTTGATTTCTATTGCCTTAGAGACCTAAGAAAACTTTGTTATGATTTATGTCAGAGAATGTTTTGTCTATGTTCTTTTCTGGGGGTCTCATGGCATCTTTTCTTATATTTAAGTCTTTAAGCCACTTTGAGTTCATTTTCGTTTATAGTATGAAGGTGTGTTCTAACTTCATCGATTTACATGCAGCTGTCTAACTTCCCTAACATCCCTTGCTGAAGAGACTGTCCTTTCTCCATTGTATATTCTTGCCTCCTTTGTCAGACATTAATTACCCATAGATGTATGGGTTTGCCTCTGGGCGCTTTCTTCTGTTCCACTGACCCATTTGTCTGTTTCTGTGCCAGCATCATGCTGTTTTGATTATTGTGGTCTTGTACTATTGTGAAATGCCTCCTGCTTTGTTATTTTCCCTCAGGATTGTTCTGGCAATTCTGCGTCTTTTATGGTTCCATATAAATTTTAGGATTATTTGTTCTAGTTCTGTGAAAAATGGCATGGGTATTTTGATAGGTATTGCATTAAATCTGTAGATTTCTTTGGGTGGTATGGCCATTTTAACAATATTCATTCTTCCATCTAAGAGCATAGGATAGCTTTCCATTTCTTTGAATCATCTTCCATTTCCTTTATTAATATTTTGTAGTTCTTAACATATTAGCTTCTCATCTCTTTGGTGAGGTTTATTACTGAAAAGAAAGTCTTAGTCACTTAGGCATGTCTGACTCTTCGTGACCCCATGGACTGTAGCCTGCCAGGCTCCTCTGTCCACGAAATTATCCAGGCAAGAATACTGGAGTGGGTTGCCATTTCC
Organism: Capricornis sumatraensis; assembly: GCF_032405125.1. Classification (NCBI taxonomy): domain Eukaryota; kingdom Metazoa; phylum Chordata; class Mammalia; order Artiodactyla; family Bovidae; genus Capricornis; species Capricornis sumatraensis. The sequence continues at coordinate 114,615,255 of NC_091073.1, read as the reverse complement.
TTCTCCAGGGAATCTTCCTGACCGAGGGATTGAACCCAGGTCTTTTGCATTCCAGAAAGATTCTTTACCATCTGAGCCACCAGGGAGAGGTTTATTCCTAAGTTATTTTAATTTTTTGGATGCAATTTTAAAAGGGATTGTCTTTTACATTCCCTTTCTTGTATTTCATTGTTAGTGTAAAGAAATGCAACCAATTTCTTTTAATGTTAATCTTGAATCTTGCTAAATTTATTAGTTTTAGTAGATTTTGTGTGGAGTCCTTAGTGTTTTCTATATATAGTACTATGTTATCTGCATATAATGACAATATTACCACTTCTCTACCAATATGAATACTTTTTAATTCTTTTCTGATTGCTGCAAATAGGACTTCCCTCAAGGCTATGGTTTTTCCAGTGGTCATGTATGGATGTGAGAGTTGGACTGTGAATAAGGCTGAGCACTGAAGAATTGATGCTTTTGAACTGTGGTGTTGGAGAAGACTCTTGAGAGTCCCTTGGACAGCAAGGAGATTCAACCAGTCCATTCTGAAGGCGATCAGCCCTGGGATTTCTTTGGAAGGAATGATTCTAAAGCTGAAACTCCAGTACTTTGGCCACCTCATGCGAAGAGTTGACTCATTGGAAAAGACTCTGATGCTGGGAGGGATTGGGGGCAGGAGGAGAAGGGGACAACAGAGGATGAGATGGCTGGATGGCATCACTGACTCGATGGGTGTGAGTCTGAGTGAACTCCGGGAGTTGGTGATGGACAGGGAGGCCTGGTGTGCTGCGATTCATGGGGTCACAAAGAGTCGGACACGACTGAGCGACTGAACTGAACTGAACTAATATGGTGAAGAGAAGTACTGAGAGTGAGCATCTTTGTTCTGTTCCGATTTTAGTGGGAAGGCTTTCAGCTTTTCACCATTGAGTATTATATTAGCTGGGGGTTTGTCATAAATAGCTTTTATTATGTTGAGATATTTTTCCTCTGTACCCACTTTTGTAAGGGTTTTTTTTTTTTTATCATGAATGCATGTTGAATTTTATCAAAAGCTTTTTATGCTTCTATTGAGATGATCATGGGGTTTTGTCTTTTGTTGATGAGTATATCATGTTAATTTGCATATATTGAAGCATCCATGTGACCCTTGGATGACTCCAACTTGGTCATGATATGTGCATATTTTTACGTGTTGTTGGATTTGATTTGCTAATATTTTGTTGAGAACTTTTACATCTATATTTATCAAAGATAATGGCCTGTAATTTTGTTTTCTGTTAGTGCCTTTGGTTTTGATATCACGGTGATGGTGGTTTCATAGAATGTCTTTGGTTGTGTTCCCTTCTCTCTAGTTTTTTTTGGAAGAATTTGAGATGGAAAAGTACAAGTTTTTCTTTCGTAGCATTTGCCTGTAAAGCCATCCTGTCCTGGACTTCAGTTTGGGGGATTTTTCTTTTTAACAGATTCTATTTTATTTCTAGAGGTCAATCTGTCCAAGTCATCTATTTCTTCACTAAGTTTTGTGAGCTGTATGTTTCTAGAAAGTTCTCCATTTCTTCTAGGTTGTAAATTTGTAGACATATAATTTTTCATAGTATTCTCTTAGTTTATTTTTTAATTCTACAGAATCAGTTGTGATTTTTTCTTTCATTTCTTAATTTGAGTCTTCTCTTGTTTCTTTGTGGTGAGCTTCGACAGGTTTGTCAATTTTGTCTACCTTTTCAAGGAATCAGCCCTTGATTTTTATGTTTTTGTAATATTTTTGAATCTCTATTTTATTTTTTTCTGCTCTGATCTTTATTATCTCCTTCGTTCTGCTGACTTTAGGTTTTGTTTGTTGTTCTTTTTGTAATACTTTGGGTGATGGGTTACATTGTTTATTTAAGATTTTCCTTTTTAAGAAGGCCTGTATCACTATGAGCTTCAATCTAAAAACTGCTTTTGCTCCATCTCATAGATTGTGTATGATTGTGTTTTCATTATCATTTGCCTCAAGGTATTTTTTGAATTTCTTCTTTGATTTCATCATTGATCCATTGGTGTTTTAGAGGCATGTGGTTTAGTCTACTAGAGAAAGTTCTATGTGCACTTGAAAAGAATGTGCATTCTATTTTTTGTAATGTAACATCCTGAAAACATCAATTAAATCTAACTGTTCTTTTGTATCATTTAGTATCTCTGATGACTTATTGATTTTTTTTTTTTTTGGTCTCAAATATCCATCCATTGATGAGAGTGGGGTGTTAAAATCTCCTATTATTATATATTCTCATCTATTTCTTCCTTTGTATCTTTTAGGAAGGAAATTATTTTAAATTTATAAAATATACATTTAATATATTTTGTTATTTAAAACACATTATTTATTTAAATATATTTAATATTAATATTTATATAATATATAAAATATAATTCTATTAAATAATATAATTATTTAATATTAATATTATTTAAAATATATTAACTTTAAACATAAACTTTCAGTAATTTACCAATATTCTTATATAGGCTACTTTTCTCCCTTTCTCTCTTTTTCTTTTTGAATGTTGGTCTCCTAATTGGATTTCTGCATAATATTTTAAAAATATATGTGTATGTGAGTGTGTACAATAATTTCTCTAGAAAGAAGCAAGTAATCATCAGGTTGCTCTGTTTTTTTCTTACTATTCTTATCCTTTTTTTTTGGCCAACATTTTGCAGTTGTCTCATTACAATAATTTGAGATAAGACTCGTAGTTATTTTTTGCCAGGAGTCTTTACAAATCATTAAAGTAGGTTTTCACGGAATACACATTCTCTATATACCATATTTGTTAGGATTATGTATGATTTACTTAAAATGGCAATCAAGATGGTGTCAAATGTTAAGAGAACAAATATTGCAGAGTCCTGATAAGCAGGGCAGTTAGTGGGATCGGCAGCTTTGCTGGATGACTAGGGAGCAGTCTGCGAGTCAAATGTTCTTTGTCACGAACATGAACAGCCAACTTAATCTAGGGAATAGGAAATATTTGTTAATCTGGCAAGAAGATCATCAGAGGTTTTCTCGAGGGTCGGCCTCTAGGTTATCTTGTACTCTCCCTTTATGCACTTTTCACCTTGTTTGTTGATAAGGACATTCTGTTGATTTAATAATGGAAAGCATCTCTGAAAACAATAAGTAATCATATTGAAAGAATATATATTTTTTTTCTTTAATGTGGTTTTCTTTGCTCAGCAGCAATCTGAGAGGCCAAGTATCCAGCCATAGACTGGATCATAATACAGTCTGTCTGATTTGTTCATAAATATGGAAACATCAAACCACTGTTCTCAGTTCTGAATTTCTAGCATATTACCATTGAAATGGAGGAGCCACAGGACAGCCTATAATTTGCTTGTTATTGTTCATTGTTCAGTTGCTCAGGCATGTCCCACTCTTTGCGACCCCATGAACTGCAGCATGCCAGGCTCCCCTGTCCTTCACTATCTCCCAGAGTTTGCTCAAACTCATATCCACTGAGTTGATGTCATCCAAACAGCTCATCCTCTGTCACCCCCTTCTCCTCTTGCCCTCCATCTTTCCTGGAGATGCCTCCAGCATCAGGGTCTTTTCCAATGAGTCAGTTTTTTGCATCAGGTGGCCAAAGTATTGGCTTCAGCTTTACCATCAGTCCTTCCAATGAATATTCAGGATTGATTTCCTTTAGGATTGACTGGTTTGATTTCCTTGCAGTCCAAGGGACTCTCAAGTCTTCTCCAGCACCACAGTTTGAAAGCATCAATTTGGCACTCAGCTTTCTTTATGGTCTAGATCTCACATCCATACAAGGCTACTGGATAAACCACAGCTTTGTCTATATGGACCTTGGTTTGCTTGCCAGTTATGAATCATATAGCAATCAAGGTAATTTCAACAGGTGCTCTTCAGAAAAACAAAACATAAAAGCTGAAGTCCTTTTGACATTTTGAATGTACAGTAAATTCAGGAAAATGATAAGAAGCATCAGACTTTCTCAATAGCATGTTCTTTTACCATTTGGTGAATGTGTGAGTAATAGTCATTTACTTAATTACATATTAATATTAGAAACATTTTTATGTTTGTAAATAACATTTATTAGCAAGTATATTTTTTCATGAAGATTGGTAGCTTAAGTCGAGAGTCATTACTAAGTCCCCATCACCTTTTTTGGCAAGATTTATGTTTAATATTTTGGAAAATGTTTTGAAATTACAGAATGTAAAGTATCAACACAGCCAAGGATTAGACGTTCCATTATTTTCTTATAAACCTGAATAGCATTTATTTTTACTTTATCATATTGGGGTTTCAGATCTAATCTACTTTCATCTATATCAGCAGAAAAGATAAAAATAACCTACCTTTACAAGTTCAACATGATGCCTTTGTCTCCATCGACAAGAACATATTTTAAAAGCAACAGTTAAGTGTTAAAATCCTCATTACTGGGATTTCTGCTAGGCCTAAAAAAAAACTTTGTATCTAGCTGTAATTCCATTAACCCAATGTGATAAAATATGAATGGCCTTTTCCACAAAGTTCATTTGAAACCTGTCACTGTGTTTGCTCTATTATCTGTGGATACCAATTGAGACAATCTATAAGCTAGAGTCCAGAGGTTTCGTTTTGGCTTGTGTATACTTTCCTTTTGTCAGGTCAGAGTTTTCACTGTGGCTCAGAGATAAAAAAGCATTTACAAATGGGCCACCCATTCTTGCTGGGCTTCCCAGGTGGCACCGGTGATAAAGAACTCACCTGACAATGCAGGAGACACAAGAGACGTGGGTTCAGGCTCTGGGTTGTGAAGATACCCTAGAGGAAGGGCATGGGAACCCACTCCAGTATTTTTGCCTGGAGAATATCAAAGACAGAAGAGCCTGGCAGGCTACAGCCAGGGTCGCAGAGTCAGACATGATTAATGCAACTTAGCATGAACTCAAACACGTGCATGCATCCACCCAACTGCCAAATCATGATGCTTTCATTGATTTAAAACCAAAGAGTTTTCAAATTGTTGAGTTAAAAGTTTGAGTAATGAATTTAATTTTCGTGGTAGTCTTTAAAGAGTTTAATTCAAGCTATTCCTTGTGCTTGAGCAAAGCTATGAATCCCAGTTCACAAATGAATGAACTCATTTATAAACTGGAGTTGCTATAGGCGCTGTCAGAATACAGGCAACCATGAATTCTGTCTTCTGTAAGTGGCACACATTTAAGCAGAAAAATGTGTTTTCCCAGGGTTACATTTGCATAGTAGGATTTTAGTTCAGTTCAGTTCACCCACTCAGTCATGTCCGATTCTTTGTGACCCCACGAACTGCAGCACGCCAGGCCTCCCTGTCCATTAGCAACTGCCAGAGCCTCCCCAAACTTATGTCCATTGAGTTGGTGATGCCATCCAACCATCTCATCCTCTGTTGTCCTCTTCTCCTCCTGCCCTCAATCTTTCCCAGCATCAGGGTATCTTCCAATGAATCAACTCTTCATGGGATTTAACAGGCTCTAATTAACTTCTTTTCTGTCTCAGCAGAAAAATCTACTTCCATCTACTGATGGAAACTCATTTCAAATTTACTAAAATTGTATGATTAGAATATTGCTTAGTTAAATAGTATATCTAAGTATGACTGCTCCTGGAAAGGCTGAGGACTTTACATCTATCCATTCATCAACATTCAGCTTCCACATTTGTTAATTAGATCAACTGCCCTTTATTCTAAGATGGTTTTCTTCACCCTGACTCCTCCCACCTGCTCAAGGAAATGTCCATCCCTTTATCCTGCATTATCAATTGTTTTCCTCTCTGCTAATTGATTTTGATCATCATACAAACATGTTTCTTCCATTAAAAAAAATCACAACCATTCTTCCTTCTCCAGCTATTGCCCCATTTATCTACTTCCTTTTGCAGCAAAACTCAAGATAAAAATAATAAGGATCTTTGCTCATGGATAGCAATTATTTTCCTTTCATTCTTTCTTGAAACTACTCCAAACTGGCACACCAAAAACAGCTCTTATGGTGATCTTGGACCTGGTATTGCTACGTGTAGTGGTCAGTTTTCAGCCTTCATCTTCAGTGACCCATAGGCAGCATTTGACCTGGTTGATCACCTATAGTTCCTTGAAAGATTTTCATTGGTAGCATCTGAAACACTCACTCTGTGTTCTTAATTCTTTATTGCTTCCTCCTCATCCCACTAACTACTGAACATTAGAGTGCAAATAAAGAACAATCCTTGGGTCTTTTCTTCTCCTTTCTGCTCTTATTCACTCAGCAATCACATCCATTTTCACAAACTTGAACATCATCTGGATGTTGAGGATCCTGCCAGTTTTATATACCCAGCTTAGACAACTCCCCTAAATTCCAGACTCATACAGCCAACACGTATATACTTATTCAACATCGCCCCTGGATAACTCAGACATCTCAGATTCAACATTCCTAAAATTGAATTCCTGATACCGATGCAAATCTTGCTCTGTTTTCAATGTTTGCCATCTCAATTGATAGCAGCTCTTAACCTTCTAATACTCTAGTCAAGAATCTTTGTGCTATCTGAGACTGTGCCTTTCTCATTCTCTCTACAATCCATCTGCCACCAGTTTCCATTCAGACTCCAGCCACTTCTGCCAGCCTGACCAATGGCATCACATGGATACTTGTAATAGTTTCCTAACTAATCTGCCTGCTTCTGCTTCCCTGCCTTGTAGTCTATTTCTGACATGGCAGTTAGAATGAACCTTTTAAAATCAAGTCATATAATTTCTCCCTCAAAGGCTCTATTTTCCATCCGCCTCTCCTCCCTTAATTGACTTTGACTTCATCTCCTCTAATCTAACCACACGGGTCCCCTTACTCTTCCCAGACGGAAGGATAAACCTGAGGCCCTGCCTCAGGGCCTTTGCACTTTCAGTTTCTCCCATCCAGACTGTTTTACCCTTTTATATCTTTGTGAACTGCACACTTTGATGATTTTATTCAGTAGTGATCTCAATGAATCTGTTCCTAGAAAACATTTGACACTAAAACTCTGCTTCCAGATATTTTTAACTGGGGTCTTCATTGCTGCATGTGGGCTTTCTCCAGTTGTGGTGAGTGGGGGCTACTCTCTAGTTGCAGTCCAAGGACCTCTTAGGGTGGTAGCTTCTCTTATTATGGAGCATCGGCTCTAAGGTGTCTGGACTTCAGTAGTTATGGCTCAGGGGCTCTAGAGTGCAGGCTTAGCAGTTATGGCATGCAAACTTAGTTAGTTCCTGGACCAGGGATTGAACCTGTGTCCCCTGCCTTGGCAGGGAGATTCTTAACCACTGGACCACCAGAGGAGTCACTTCCAGGTACTTTCTCTCCCTTGCTCTTGTTTGTTTCTCCCTACAGCACTTCCTTCTAACACACACAGTGATTTGTTCAGTTCATTGTCTACACGCTCCCACTAGACTGTGCGTTTACTGAAAGCAGGAAAGCTTATTTTGTTTTCTGTTGCATATTCAACAGCTAGAAGGGCATTCAGTAAAGGTTTGTTAAATTAATATGTGAAACTTGAATAAAGTCTGGGTTAAGCATACTGAAGTCACATGAACTGGAGAAAGAATAGGAGAAGACTGATATCTCGTAGTTAATTGAAGAGGTTAGTCCCCTGAAGGCCTCTACCAGAGGCAACTTGTAAAGCTATGTGGTAGGATTGGGTCAAGAAGGGAGTTTGGAGAGGGCCAAACAATTTCCTTTAAAACTCTCCTTGACCTTACTAGTCTCCTTGACCTTAATAATCACTGCAGATGGTGATTGCAGCCATGAAATTAAAAGACGCTTGCTCCTTGGAAGAAAAGTTATGACCATCCTAGACAGCATATTTGAGAAGGCAATGGCACCTCACTCCAGTACTCTTGCCTGGAAAATCCCATGGGTGTAGGAGCCTGGTGGGCTGCAGTCCATGGGGTCGCTAGGAGTTGGACATGACTGAGCGACTTCACTTTAACTTTTCACTTTCATGCACTGGAAAAGGAAATGGCAACCCACTCCAGTGTTCTTGCCTGAAGAATCCCAGGGATGGGGGAGCCTCGTAGGCTGCCATCTATGGGGTCGCACAGAGTCGGACACGACTGAAGTGACTTAGCAGCAGCAGCAGCAGCAGACAGCATATTAAAAAGCAGAGACATTACTTTGCCAACAAAGGTCTGTCTAGTCAAGGCTAGACAGTAGTCATGTATGGATGTGAGAGTTGGACTATAAAGAAAGCTGAGCATTGAAGAATTGATGCTTCTGAACTGTGGTGTTGGAGAAGACTCTTGAGAGTCCATTGGACTGCAAGGGGATCCAACCAGTCCATCCTAAAGGAAATCAGTCCTGAATATTCATTGGAAGGACTGATGCTGAAGTTGAAACTCCAATACTTTGGCCACCTGATGTGAAGAACTGACTCACTGGAAAAGATCTAACTGAGCGACTGAATTGACTGACTGTTCATGGGGTTCTCAGGCAAGAATAATGAAGTAGAGGGGGGCTGGGCAGGAGTAGGAGATCAGAGAGGAAAGGGGCTCAGGGCTGTTTGTTCAGGCTTTACTTCCAAGCCAAGGTCTAATGCTACATACAACTTGGGTTCCAACTGCAGGACCAAAGCTTCGAGCAATTGATTGTTGTTAGACCAGGCTCCCCAAACAAATCACTTTTATTTTTATCCAAGACTGATTAGGAGGAAGGAAATAACCTCTTAGAGCAAGAAGTAGAGTCGTCTCTCAGTATCTGATCAGAGATTGGCTCCAGGAACCCCTCAGATGCCAAAATCAGATGATGTTCAAGTCTCTCATATAAAAATGTTGTAGTATTGCATATAACCTATACACATTCTCCCTTATGCTTTAGTCTCTAGATTACTTATAATACCTAATATAATGTAAATACCATATAAACAATTGTGAGTACAATTTAACTGCTAAATGAATAATTGTCAGTGCATGGAAAATTAAAGTTTTGCTTCTTGGAAGTTTTCTGGACTTTTTTTTTTTTTTTTCTTTCTTATATTTCCCATCTGAGGTTGGTTGAATCCCAGGATGTGGAACCTACAGGTATAGAGGGCTGACTATAGAAAGTTTTCACAGAGTCAACAAAGACCTTGATCAGATTACAACCAAAACAACAATATCCATTTATTGAGGGTTTACTGTGATCTGTTGCGTTTTATCAATTACAGCTGATCATTGAATAACATGGATTTGGATTGTGTGGATACACTTACACATGGATTTTTTTCAATCAATATATACAATGGTTCTCCAGGATATGTGTTTGGTTGGTTGGATCTAAGGATAAGAAACCATGGATATACATGGCCAACTACAAAGTTAGACTGTTTTTCAACTGCACATCAAACCCCCATGTTGTTCAGGGATCAACTGCATTTCTAATTTTAACAAGAACATTTCAAAGAAAGGATAATGATACCTTATGAAACCACTGAGGCTTTGAAAGTTACTAAGAAGGTAAGGGATGATATTAGGATTCAAATTCCTGTTAGAATGTCTGCATGTCCATTCTGTTGTACAAAGCACAAATGGTTTCTTTTATTTTTTTCCATTTAATGAATTCCTTGACGTGGGAGGAACTCTGGTCTCCAACACTGTAAAGCTAAGGGGATGCAGATACAAAGCAAAGACGGCAAATCCTAATGAAGCTTCACATCAAGCTGGTCTTATTTGTAAAGCCAATTTGGTCTGTTCTTAAAAAGTTTTAGATCATATCACTGACTGCAGTGATAGAAAGCAGCATGGGTGATGAGTCATTCCAGTTGTACCCATTAATCTCTCTCCATATGGAGTGAGAAGGTCAAAAACTACAAAGAGCCTTTCAAATATAATTAAAACCAGGATTTGTATTGTTTGGATGGGGTAACAATTATTTCCACATGAAGGGAGACAAAAGTCATTTTTTCTAGGTATTATATTTATTCCAAGCACTTTTTTAAGTAAAATGATTTAGCAAGACAAATAATAAATCATGCTAAAAATATTTAGAACTACAAAGCCAAGGAGATACCACCCCCCAACATATTTCCACTCAGTTACAAGATAGTGTATTTTCATAGTTCTCAGCATTGGCCTGTTGCCATGAGAAACTGAATTTGTAATTGACACTTATACTTTGTAATGAACAATATGGCACCACACATTTATTCCTATAATAATTTTAGAACTTTTAAATTGTGGCTGCTATTTGAAAGGCCTTAGGACATGGTAAGCACAGGCAAGATGATCAAGGGTTCGATGTTTGAGATGTTTTACTTAACTCTAAGTAATTTAATTGAAGCCAATAAACCTCAGTGAAGATGTATCAGATAGCCTACCCTGTGCCTGCAACATACGAGGGAATGGATGAAGACTGAAATTTGTATAAGATGGACTTGTCTCCATGTTTAAAAACATACATTGAGAAAAACATTTGAGCTCAAACTCAGTGTTCTGTGAAAACTTACAGGGTGGGTAGGAGTGAGAGGTGGGAGGAAGGTTCAAGAGGAAGGGGATACATGTATACCGATGGCTGATTTGTGTTGAGGTATGACAGAAATTAACACTATTGCAAAGCAATTATCCCCCGAGTAAAAATAATGAGTAATAAATTTTAAAAATAAATATTTTAAAAAGTGATATGCAAATACAGAGGACTGCAGACCCCTGATATAATGTGTTTCATAAAATAGCCTTTCTATTAGTATACATATAAAGTATCCCAAGCCAACTCTAATAGTAAGGACTATTACTGTCTCTGCTTCACAAAGAAGGAAAGCAAGGCAAAGAAATGAATAAAAGGCTTGGTGTCACAGTTACGGGATCAGGCATAGGGTGCATGCTCTTAGCCTCTGTTCTTCACTGCCTGGCTGTCTGGTGGTGTGCTATATTTCCAGCTACAGAACAGGAAATTGCTGGCTATTTCAGTTCAGTCCCTCAGTCATGTCCAACTCTTTGTGACCCCATGGACTATAGCACCCAGGCCTACCTGTCCATCATCAACTCCTGGAGCTTGCTCAAACTCATGTCCATTGAGTTGGTGATGCCATCCAACCATCTCATCCTCTGTCATCCCCTTCTCCTCCTGCCTTCAATCTTTCCCAGCATCAGGGTCTTTTCCAATGAGTCAGTTCTTCACATCAGGTGGTCAAGGTATGGGAGCTTCAGCTTCAGCATCAGTCCTTCCAATGAATATTCAGGACTGATTTCCTTTAGAATTAATTGGTTGGATCTCCTTGTAGTCCAAGGAACTCTAAAGAGTCTTCTCCTACACCACAATTCAAAACCATCAATTCTTCAGCTCTCAGTGTTCTTTATGGCCCAACTCTCACATCCATACATAACTAATGGAAAAAAACATAGCTTTGACTAGAAGGGCCTTTTTTGGCAAAGGGATGGCTCTGCTTTTTAATATGCTATCTATGTTGGTCATAGCTTTTCTTCCAAGGAGCAAGCGTCTTTTAATTTCATGGCTTCAGTCACCATCTGCAGTGATGTTGGAGCTCAAGAAAAAGTGAAAGTGAAAATTGCTCAGTCGGGTCCCACTCTTTGTGAACACATGGACTGTACAGTCCATGGAACTCTCCAGGCCAGAATGCTGGAGTGGGTAGCCTTTCGCTTCTCCAGGGGATCTTCCCAACCCAGGGACTGAACCCAGATCTCCCACATTGCAGGTGGATTCTTTACCGGCTCAGCCACAAGGGAAGCCCAAGAAAATAAAGTCTATTACTGTTTCCAGTGTTTCCCAATCTATTTGCCATGAAGTGATGGAACCAGATGCCATGATCTTAGTTTATTAAAAGTTGATTATTAAGCCAACTTTTTCACTCTCTTCTTTCACTTTCATCAAGAGGCTTTTTAGTTCTTCTTTGTTTCTGCCATAAGGGTGGTGTCATCTACATATCTGGGGTTATTTCTATTTCTCCTGGGAATCTTGATTCCAGATTGAGTTTCATCCATCCTGGCATTTCCCATGATGTAGTCTACATAGAAGTTAAATCAGCAGGGTGACAATATACAGCCTTGATGTACTCCTTTTCTTATTTGGAACCAGTCTGTTGTTTCATGTCCAGTTCTAACTGTTGCTTCCTGACCTGCATACAGATTTCTCAGGAGGCAGGTAAAGTGGTCTGATATTCCCATCTCTTTCAGAATTTTCCACAGTTTGTTGTGATCCACACAATCAAAGGCTTTGGCATAGTCAATAAAGCAGAAATAGATGTTTTTCTGGAAACTTGCTTTTTCGATGATCCAACGGATGTTGGCAATTTGATCTCTGGTTCCTCTGCCTTTTCTAAAACCAGGTGAACATCTTGAAGTTCACAGTTCATGTACTGATGAAGCCTGGCTTGGAGAATTTTGAGCATTACTTTACTAGTGTGTGAGATGAGTGAAATTGTGCGGTAGTTTGAACCTTCTTTGGCATTGCCTTTCCTTGGGATTGAAGTGAAAACTAAACTTTTCCAGTCCTGTGGCCAGTGTTGAGTTTTTCAAATTTACTGACATATTGAGTGCAGCACTTTCACAGCATCATCTTTTAGGATTTGAGATAGCTGAATTGGAATTCTATCACTTTCATAACTTTGTTTGTAGTGATACTTCCTAAGGCCCACTTAAATTCACATTCCAGGATGCCTGACTCTAGGTGAGTGATCACACTATCATGGTTATCTGGGTCATGAAGATATCTTTTGTAGAGCTCTTCTGTGCCTTCTTGCCACCTCTTCTTAATATCTTCTGTTTCTGTTAGTTCCATATTTTTCTTTCCTTTATTGTGCCTATCTCTGCATGAAATGTTCCACATTGATATCTCTAATTTTCTTGAAGAGATCTCTAGTCTTTCCCATTCTTTCATTTTCCTCTATTTCTTTGCATTGATCATTGAGGAAGGGTTTATCTCTCCTTGCTGTTCGATGGAACTCTGCATTCAGATGGGTATATCTTTCCTTTTCTCCTTTGCCTTTCACTTCTATTCTTTCCTCAGCTATTTGTAAGTCCTCCTCAGAAAACCATTTTGCCTTTTTCCATTTCTTTTTGCTGAGAATGGTCTTGATGAGTGCCTCCTGTACAGTGTCACAAACCTGTCTATAATTCTTCAGGTACTCTATCAGATCTAATCCATTGAATCTATTTTTCACTCCCACTGTATAATGATAAAGGATTGATTTAGGTCATACCTGAATGGTCTAGTGGTTTTCTCTACTTTCCTCGATTTAAGTCTGAATTTTGCAAAAAGCAGTTCATGATATGAGCCACTGTCAGCACCCAGTCTTGTTTTGCTGACTGTATAGACCTTCTTTATCTTTGGCTACAAAGAATATAATCAACCTGATTTTTGTATTGACCATCTGGTGACATGCATGTATAGAGTTATCTTTTGTGTTGTTGGAAGATTGTTCTTGCTATGTTCAGTGTGTTCTTTTGGCAAAACTCTGTTAACATTTTCCCTGCTTCATTTTGTACTCCAAGTCCAAACTTGCCTGTTACTCCAGGTAGTTCTTGAATTTCTACTTTTTCATTCCAGCCCCCTAGGATGAAAAGGACATCTTTTTTTGGTGTTAGTTCTAGAAGGCCTTGTAAGTCTTCATAGAACCATTCAATTTCAGCTTCTTCACCTTTACTAGTTGGGGCATAGACTTGGATTACTATAATATTGAATGGTTTGCCTTGGAAACAAATAGAGATCATTCTGTCTTTTTTGAGACTGCACCCAAGTACTGCATTTTGGACTCTTGTTGATTATGAGGGCTACTCCATTTCTTCTCAGGCATTCTTGATCACAGTAGTAGATATAATGGTCATCTGAATTAAGTTCACCCATTCCCATCCATTTTAGTTCACTGGTTCCTAAAATGTCAATGTTCACTCTTGCTGTCTCCTGTTTGACCACTTCCAATTTACCTTGATTCATGGATCTAACATTCCAGATTTCTATGCAATATTGTTCTTACAGCATCAGACTTTACTTCCATTACCAGTCACATCCACAACTGGGCGTGTTTTCACTTTGGCTCCATTCTTTCTGGAGTTATTTCTCCAATCTTCTCCAGTAGCATATTGGACACCTACTGACCTGGGGAGCTCATCTTTCAGTGTCCTATCTTTTTGCCTTTTCATACTGTTCATGGGGTTCTCAAGGCAAGAATGCTGAAGTGGTTTGCCATTCCCTTCTCCAGTGGACCACATTCTGTCATAATTCTCTTCCATGACCCATGTGTCTTGAGTGGCATGGCTCATAGTTTCACTGAGTTAGACAAGGTTGTGATCCATGTCATCAGTTTAGTTTCTGTGATTGTGGCTTTCAACTGAGGCCAAACTATGGTGGAGGTGATGAAGGTAATGGTGACCTCCTTCAGAAGGATTTATGCATGCACTCTTGCATTCAGTGCCCCTGACCGCCTGCCACTGTTGACCCATGCTTCCACCAGAGCCTTCTGGACACTCCGCAGCAAGTCTGGCTCAGTCTCTTGTGGGGACTGCCCCTTCTTCCTGGCTCCTGGTGTGCACAAGGTCTGTTTGTGCCCTCTAAGAGTCTGTTAACCCAGTCCTGTGGAAGTTCTGTATTCAAATTCCCCTGGCCTCCAAAGTCACATTCCCTGGTGGTTCTCAATCCCTTTGCTGGAGCCCGAGCGTGAAAAATCTGTTTTCGGTCCTAGAACTTTCTTAACAGTATGAGAATTTCTCTGGTATAACTGTTCTGCAGTTTGTGGGTCATTTGCTCAGTGGCTCTATGGTGGGGCTAATAGTGACCTCCTCCAAGAGGGCTTTTGCCACATGCTGTGTGACCCAGGACTGCTGTAACCAGAGCCCCTGTCCCTGTGGCAGGCCACTACTGACCCGTGTCTCCACAGAAGACACTCAAACACTCAAAGGCAGGTCTGGCTCAGTCTCTGTGGGGTATCTGGTTCCTGTGGGGTATAAGGTTTTGTTTGAGTCCTCCAAATGTCTCTGGTGGATGTGGGGTTTGATTCAAAATGCGATTTCACCCCTCCTACCATCTTGTTGGGGCTTCTCCTTTGCCCTTGGATGTAGGGCATTTTTTTTTTTTTTTTGGTGGGATCCAACAATCTCCTGTTAATGGCTGTTCAGCAGCGAGTTGCACTTTTGGAGTCTTCATAGGAGAAGATGAGTACAAGTCCTTCTACTCTGCCATCTTTTATCAGGGAAGGGCTATTTTAAATTTATAAACTTTGTAAGCTCTTTTAAATTTATAGGGATAATGTTTTTATGTGAACCAGTAAAGACAAATGCAAATTGTTCAATTTTTGAGATTATTTTGGGCAATTAGAGTGTTTGAGACATGAAGTAATATACAGTTGAGGGGAAAAAATAGTATTGGAGACAGTGTGTATTGTTGATAAGAATCACAGGAGTCACAAAAATGCTAACATAGTGTCCCTGGGGATGTGAAATTCTAAGTATCTTGGAGAGTTAACTCATTTGACTTCCTGATGACAAAGAAACTTCACATAAAACATAGCAGGAAATTAAGTATTTTACCTTGAGTCATCTCTTAATCACACAATATTTTTCTATGTAAGAACTGTTAATATTTAAACTATGCACAGTCTCTTTTAATTCTTTGTATTTGTTTTTAATGTAATATGTGTGTGTGTGCTAGGTCATGTCTGACTCTTTGCAACCCCATGCATTGAAGCCCTCCAGCCTCCTCTGTCCATGGATTCTCCAGGAAAGAATACTGGACAGGGTTGTCATTTCCTCCTCCAGGAGATCTTCCCAACCCCAGGGACAGAACCTATGTCTCCAGCATCACCTGCATTGGCAGGATTCTTTACCTCTGTGCCACCACAAATAAAAGTGAAAGTGAAAGTGAAGTCGCTCAGTCGTGTCTAACTCTTTGCGACCCGTGGACTGTAGCCCACCAAGCTCCTCCGTCCATGGGATTCTTCAGGCAAGAATACTGGAATGGGTTGCCATTTCAAACTCATTTGTTAGAATAACTTAGCACACCTTTTTAGAAATAGATTGTGCAGTCTGTTGTACATGGAGAGGAGTGGAGTGTGGTTAATCAATTTGGTAATTACATCACCATTTGGATAATATTATGCAATTTCTTGTAAGATTAATCAATTAAATATATTATTTTTTATAATGTGCTTGATAGATTAAAACAGCTCAATATTTTCCTTAATGTGACAACTTAAACAATTCATTAGCAGGAATATACTCATTATTTCTCAAAGCCTTATAATATTTTTTATAATTGAGTTGTGCTTATTCTTTTGTAGAATTACATTTCTTATACCCTCTATCGGAGAAGGCAATGGCAACCTACCCCATTACTCCTGCCTGGAAAATCCCATGGGTGGGGGAGCCTGTTAGGCTGCAGTCCATGGGGTCGCAAAGAGTCAGACACGACTGAGTGACTTCACATTCACTTTTACTTTCCAGTCCTGTAGCCACTGTTGAGTTTTCCAAAAATGCTGGCATATTGAGTGTAGCACTTTAACAGTATCATCTTTTAGGATTTGAAATAGCTTACCTAGAATTCCATCATCTCTACTAGCTTCATTTGTAGTAAAGCTCCCTAAGGCCCTTGCTTCAATCAATCCTAAAAGAAATAAGCCCTAAATATTCATTGGAAGGGCTGATGCTAAAGCTGAAGCTACAATACTTTGGCCACCTGATGAGAAAAGTTGACTCACTGGAAAAGACCCTGATGCTGGGACAGATTGAGGACAAGAGGAAAAGGGGGCAGCAGAGGATGAGATGGTTCAATAGCATCATTGACACAGTGGACATGAGTTTGCACAAACTCTGGGAGATAGTGAAAGACAGGAAAGCCTTGGGTGCTGCAGTCCGTGTGATCACAAAGAGTCGGACACGACTTAGTGACTAACAAAAATAACAATGGCAATTTAAAAAGTCATATGCAAAGCAGAACTGAAGAAAGAATAACTGAAAAATATTGTAAGGGATAGAATGACCTGGAAAAACTGCTCTTGGGACTTGCACTCCCTCTGCAGACACCCAGAATGAGTCTGCAGGGTAAACAATTCCATTTCAATAAAATACTTGCCTTATCAGACAACAACTAAACGTATGGCATAATTACTCTGCAAAGGAGAGTAATATGCTCCCATAATTTTTGTAAAGAACTGATTGCTATTGAAGATTGTTCTCCTGACAGTAACCTGTGACATCCATCTTGATAATGAACCAGATAACAGATGGTATTTCTTGAAGGACACATTCAAATTAAAGTCCTACTTCAGAGAGAAGCAACTTTATTCCTCTATTATCACGGGTATTGAGAAAACATTTTTAACTTTATGGTTTTTATAAGTTAATGAGATCTCTAGAGTAGTCACCTGGTTATTGGAAAAACCTAGCCATGAACATTCTCTTTCATTTTCAGACTACACCATTTATTTTAAAAGTAACTATAACTATACTATAAGATAATGTCAGTTGGGCAATGTTATATTTTAGAGTTGATTCCTACTGTGACATTAAGCTAAAAATATTAGAGCTATTCTCCAGGTTTTCTACACAGTACCTTAACAGAAACTTACATTTTAATTCAGATCTTCATTTATAAAATGAGATTTTAGGACAATTTCTGCAACATCTAACTGTGCATTTAGAGAAAGTTTACTATCTCTACAAAGTTGGAATCATACAGAATTATGCTAATGTTATAGTAATGTAGGTTTATAGTATATTGCTTATAAATGGGACTTTTTCATTTAACTAATACAGTGAATATTTTCTCATGCCATTGAAACATATTTATCATGCATTGCAAAATAAAATATTTGATGGATATGTAGAATTCCATCATAAGATACTAGTGGCATTCACACTGTTGACTTTTTCCTGTTTTATCAGAAATTCTGTTGATAATTCAGTACCATTACCTCCTCATCTAAGTTCTCCCTTTTATTAAAGGGTTAGACACCTTGGAACTGTGCTTCCCCAAATCCCTGATAACAGGTTTCCACATTAGATTCTGTCAACAAGACTCACGGTCAGCATTTAGAAGGTAGAGAGCAGAAGTCATTACTGCTCTTGTGTCTGCAGTGGACAAATATTCACCCACTTCCTTGTAAGGAGTAATCTCACCTCTAGCAGTTTTCTGTAATTCCCTAATTTCTAGTTTTCTGAAAGAAGCAGTTATTTCTCTCCGTTTTGTTCTCCCAGTTATCCCAACTATTTTGTAAATCTGACTCCTTTTATTGTATTTCATTCTGTTTAAAATACTAAAAGAGATGTTTCTGGTCTTCTGAGAGAACGCGGACTGAAACAGTCATGCCTAAGTAACTTTCCCCACCTTAATGTCATTGTATATGGAAATGAAAGGGTTAGCCACTCAGTCATGTCTGACTCTTTGTGACCCCATAGACTGTAGTGTGCCAGGCTCCTCTGTCCACAGAATTCAGGCAAGAATAATGAAGTGGGTAGCCATTCCCTTCTCCAGGGGATCTTCCTGACCCAAGGATCGAATTCAAGCCTCCAGCATTTCAGGTCGATTATTTACTGTCTGAGCTCCTAGGGAAGCCCATCATTTTATATAGTTGTTTTAAAGTTTCTGCTAGTTAGTATCTTAAAACATGACAATATATTCGTTAATTTATTTCATGGTGGAGAGATTACCAGTATTTTCTTACTTTGCAGCTTCTATTATTTGCTTCATATAGAATGAAAGTATCTTAATTCAAGACTCAGCAGATATTTATTAAGAGAAATTTATTTCCTAGTTCCTTTATAAGTACATCCTTGACCTATTTGATACTTACTTTCAAAAAATGAGTTAAGGATCTAAATTTAACTTCACTTTCATAGTAAGACACATTTTCTAGGATCATATATTGAATAATCTCCTCCCCTATAATTTAAATGCAATATTTATAAACAAATATTTTTGGACTCTAATTTGTTTCAGTGATAATTTTCCATTCTTGCTTCAAGTACTCATTGCTTTATGCATTGAATATTTAAGTAGGTTTTAATGTACATTGGTACAGGCTGTTCTCTCTTTTTTCTTTCAGAGTAATCTGATCATCTTAATAATTGTTCTTCCAGACTGAGAATAGAATTACTTTAGATTCAAAAATCTTCCTGAAGTGTTTATAATAATTATTTTATTTTATAGAAAGTAAAGAGCTTTACACTATATACCTCTATGACAAAACTTTTCTCATTTTTTTTTAAAGCTGTATTTTATAACTTCGGGTAAACTGAGATTTTCTCATCCATATATTTTCACATTTCCTTCCTTCCATAATTAACCTCAGATTTAGTTTATCATATTGTGCAGTCATGAACAATCTTTAGTTGCTTTTTATTCTAATTAATTATTAATAGGAGAGCATAGTAGGGGATGTTTGCAATAACACTGTAATTAGCAGTTTTATTTATGTGTAGATTTGATGTGTGTGTACTTGAGTTTCTATATCACATAAATTTTACTTCTGTTTTCTAATTTTTCCTGTATGGAGGACTATGTTGATACTGATGATAATATAAATACAAAATCAAACACTTTAAAGCATTTACTTTAATGTAATTTAAAATTGTGTGAGGAATTTCTATTACATGGTCTTCCCAGGTGGCTCAGTGGTAAAGAATTTACCTGCCAATGCAGGAGACATAGGTTCAATCCCTGGGTCAGGAAGATCCCCTGGAGGAGGAAATAGCAACCCACTCCAGTATTTCTGCCTGGGAAATCCCATGGACAGAGGAACCTGACAGGTACAGTCCATGGGGTTGCAAAACAGTTGGACACGACTTAATGACTAAACAACAAAGTGTATGATAGCACTGTTCTGGAAAATTTTTTGAGTTATTCTCAAGACATCTCTTATTAGACAATTTTAGCAGTTTTAAAAATTATATTCTAATACTGTTGTTTTTCTAATTGCATTGACTTAACATTCTGAAATTATGGGTTATGGAGTTCTTTTAAGTTTAATAGGATAGCTCTATTTCACTAGCTAGCATGTAAGACTGATTTCAGATTGGTATTCTTTTTTCATGTTGAAAGCATAAAATTGAATCCTAGGTTACTAAAAATTTTATTCAAGAATGGGTGCTAAATTTATCAAATTTTCATATCAATGTAAGTATTATATAAACTAATTTTACCTATTAATATGCTGTGTTATACTATATCTCTATATAATTCGAATTAATTTTGTTTCCCTTTATATTGATCTTTGAACTTGTAAGTTTGGCTTAAAGCTTTTATCTTGGTAGACGATTCTTATCAGGTGTAGGAGTCAGTTATGGAGTATTTGAACATAAAGAGGATTTCTTTTTTTTTTTTTTTTCATATTTTCCAATGATTTGGAAAGTTATGTATAGTAAAGGATTGATCCTTTCCTTGAAAGATTGACAAAACTTAGCAGTAAACATTCAGGGTCTTGTTTATACTTCTTGGAGGATCTAAATATTTTGTCTCTATGGCTATTAGATAGAGATTTTACCTTTCTCAGGCTATATTTTAGTCTGTTTTAGTGATCTATATTCCCTTCAAAATAATCTATATTACTGATTTTCAAATTTCTTTTTTAGAATCATGAATGCTATTCTCTTACAACTTTCATTTTCTCATGTCTTAAATTATGTCTCCTTTTCCCTTTCAATTTATATTTCATGTTATTTTATTCCTATTTTTGGTGGTTTGGATTTCTTCTTCTTTAAAATCACACTAGCCAGGTGTTGGACTATATTACTATTTTCTGAGCTTATCTGTTATGAGTATTAATTTCATTTTTTCTGTCTTTTATTAATTTGTGCCTTTATTATTTCCTCTTTCCTGCTATCTTGAAAATTTTCCTACCTCATTTAATCAAATATTCATTGTTTAGTTTTTCTTCTAATAATAATGCAAATATTTATGGTTAGAAATTAACTGATAGATATAGGTATGCTAGCATTCAATATCGGAGAAGGCAATGGCACCCCACTCCAGTACTCTTGCCTGGAAAATCCCATGGATGGAGGAGCCTGGTAGGCTGTAGTCCACGGGGTCGCTACTAATTGGACACTACTGAGCAACTTTCACTTTTCACTTTCATGCATTGGAGAAGGAAATGGCAACCCACTCTAGTGTTCTTTCCTGGAGAATCCCAGGGACAGGGGAGCCTGGTGGGCTGCCATCTATGGGGTCGCACAGAGTCAGACACGACTGAAGTGACTTAGCAGCAGCAGCATTCAATATAGAGTTCATTTAGTCTATCCTGTAGGCTCCATGTCATCACTTCTTTTCTGTTATATATGTTCTAAGTTTTGCTAAAATGGGAATATTTTTTCACTCTTTTTCTAATATATTACTTTACATGGACAATATTAAGTCTTTTTTCATCATCTCTTTCCCTCTAAAAATGCAATTAAAACAATTAAAAAATAATATGACACTGTATATCTTGCTGAATTGTGACAAGGAAATGGAGGCTTCATGTTTTGCCTTGCACTGATACCTTCCCCTTTACCTCATTCCTACCCAGATTAGGGCGGTTAGTGGATTTTTTCATTTATCAACTGGTTAATTCCAAGTGATACTACTGTTGACGGTGTCAGAAGGTTATACAATCCTACAATTGTCTTCCCCTTCACCCATGCCTGTGCACTGGGGAAGCTTTCTTCCAACCATGATCATTGCAGGAGAAAATATGTTATTAATGATCTCTTTAGACAGTGTGATAGCAGAAGCCAAGGTTAAATGTTTCTTAGGAATATATATAAGTAAGAGAATAAAAGGGCATGGCAACTCACTTCAGTACTCTTGCCTGGAAAATCCCATGGACGGAGGAGTCTGGTAGGCTGCAAGTCCATGGGGTTGCTAAGAGTCAGACATGACTGAAGCGACTTAGCAGCAGCAGCAGCAGCAGGAATACATATAATTAAGAGAATAAAAGGGCATGGCAACTCACTCCATTATTCTCGCCTGGAGAATTCCATGGACAGAGGAGCCCTGTGGACTACAGGCCATGGAATCACAAACAGTGGACATGACTGAGTGACTAGCACTTTTCATATGCTAATCCAACCTACTAATTCATTCCTCCTTCCTCCTTCCCCATTGGTAACCATGAGTTGGCTTTCAATGTCTCTGGGTCTATTTCTGTTTTATAAATAAGTTCATTTGTATCTTTATTTCTAAGATTCCACATACAAGTGATATATGATACTTGTATTTCTCTGTCTGGCTTACTCAATTTTGTACGATCTCTAGACCCATCCTCATCACTACAAATGGCATTGTTTCATTTTATTTTTTTTTATGGCTAAGCAGCATTCCATATATACCACATCTTTTTTATACATTCATCCAGTTAAGCTTTTCCCATGTTTTGGCTAATGTAAATAGTGCTGCTACAAGTATCTCATCGAATGAGAGTTTTGCCTAGATATATGCCCAGGGGTGGATTGCGGGATTGTATGATAACTCTATTTTTAATTTTGTTAAGGAACCTCTATACTATTTTCCATAGTGGTTGTACAAATTTACATTTCTACCAACACAATAGGAGGGTTCTTTTCATCTACCTCCTCTACAGCATCAATTGGCTGTAGACTTTTTGATGGTGGCCATTCTGGCTGGAGTGAGGTGATACCTCATTGTAGTTGTGACTTGCATTTCTCATATAATTAGTGATGTTGAGCATATTTCAATGTGCCTCCTGGTCATCTGTATGACTTCTTTGGAGAAATGTCTACTTAGGTCTTTTGTACGTTTTTTGACTTTTTGAAAATTTTATTGAGCTGTATGAGCTGTTAACATACTTTCAAAATTAATCACTTATTGGCTGCATCATTTGCAAATATTTTCTCCCATTCTGTATTCTGTCATTTTGTTTATGGTTTCCTTTGGTGTGCAAAAACTGTCAAGTTTAATTATACCCATTTGTTTATTTTAGTTATCTCCATTACTCTAGGAGATGAATTAAAAAACTATATTGCTGTGGTTTATGTCAAAGAGTGTTTTGCCCAGGTTTTCATCTAGAATTTTTATAGTATCGGGTCTTACATTTAGGTCTTTAATCCATTTTGAGTTTATTTTTGTGTATGGTGTTAGAGAACGTTCTCATTTCATTCTTTAGATGTAGCTATCAGGTTTTTACAGCATCACTTACTGAAGACATTGTCTTTTCTTCATTGTATGTTCTCTCCTCCTTTATCATAGATGAATTGACCATAGGTGTGTGTGTTTATTTCTGGACATTCTATCCTGTTCCATTGATCTATATAGCTGTTTCTGTGCTAGTACCATACTGATGATTGTAGCTTTGCAGTATATCTTGAAGTCAGGGAGTCTGATTCTTCCAGCTCTGTCCTTTTTCATGATTGCTTTGGTATTTCAGGGTCTTTTGTATGTCCATACAAATTTAATTTTTTTTTGTTCCAGTTGTGTGGAAAATGCCATTGGTAATTAGATTTGGGGGAATTTGTGAGTGTGTATTCAGTCGTGTCTGACCCTTTGCGACCCCATAGACTATGGCCTGCCAGGCTCGTCTGTACATGGAATTCTCCAGGCAGGAATACTGAAGTGGGTAGCCATTCTCTTCTCCAGGGGATCTTCCTGACCCAGGGATCAAACCTGGGTCTTTTGCATGGGCAGGCAGATTCTTTACCGTCTGAGTCAGCAGGGAAGCCTTTGATAGGGGTTGCATTGAATCTTTAGGTTGCCTTGGGTGGTATAGTCATTTTAACAATATTGATTCGGGAAGCCCAATCAAGAACATGGAATACCTTTTATTCTGTGTGTATCATTTTAGATTTCTTTCATCTGTGTTTTATAGTTTTCAGAGTACAGGCTTCTTGTCTCCTTAGAGGTTCACTCCTAGGTGTTTTACTCTTTTTGATATGATGGGAAATGGGACTGTTTCCTTAATTTCTTTTTCTGATATTTCATTGTTAGTGTACAGGAATGCAACAGCTTTCTATGCAGTAGTTTTGTATCCTGCAACTTTACCAGATTCATGTTGAGCTCTAGTAGTTTCTGGTAGTGACTTTATGATTTTCTACAGATAGTAATATGTCATCTGGAGGAAATGGTAACCTACTCCAGTACTCTTGCCTGGAGAATCCCATGGACCAAGGAGCTTGGCAGGCTACAGTCCAGAGTCACAAAGAGTCTGACACAGCTCAAGTGACTTAGCACACAGCCTGCAAATAGTCACAGATTTATCTCTTCTTTTTCCATTTGGATTCTCTATTTCTTTTCATTTTCTGTTTGCTCTGTCTAGAATTTCCAAACCTATCTTGAATAAAAGTGATGAGAATGTGCATCCTTGACTGAAATGCTTCAGCTTTTCATCCTTGAGTGTGATAATAGCTATGGGTTTATCATATATGGACTTTATTATTTTGAGGTATGTTCATTCTGTGCCTACATGCTGGAGAGGGTTTTCTTTTTTCTTTTTTAATCATAAATGGATGTTGAGCATAAAAGAAAGAAAAAAAAAGAATTAATCATCATCCTCATCTTTTGAAGTAAAAATTTTATGCCTCCAAAATACCAGAAACTAACATAATTGGTGACTGAGACAGGACTAATTTATTTATGCTCTACACTGAGAGTATGTACAATAAAGATTATAAATCCTAAAGTTATTCAGGGAAGAAAACAAGACTGTGATCCTCACAACACTGTCCCACACCCAGGCGAATGATTATTATCCTGTTACCTTAGGCTTCAGTCTCTGTTGAATGTAAAACACTGCACTGAAGAATCAAGCTTTAATTCTGGTTTCCTCGGTGTGTATGCCCAGCAGTGGGATTGCTGGGTCATAAGGCAGTTCTATTTCCAGTTTTTTAAGGAACCTCCACACTATTCTCCATAGTGGCTGTACTAGTTTGCATTCCCACCAACAGTGTAAGAGGGTTCCCTTTTCTCCACACCCTCTCCAGCATTTATTGCTTGCAGGTTTTTGGATCACAGCCATTCTGATTGGTGTGAAATGGTTCCTCATTGTGGTTTCGATTTGCATTTCTCTGATAATGAGTGATGTTGAGCATTTTTCATGTGTTTGTTAGCCATCTGTACGTCTTCTTTGGAGAAATGTCTGTTTAGTTCTTTGGCCCATTGTTTGATTTGGTCATTTATTTTTCTGGAATTGAGCTGTAGGAGTTACTTGTATATTTTTGAGATTAGTTGTTTGTCAGTTGCTTCATTTGCTATTATTTTCTCCCATTCTGAGAAAATGTCTTTTCACCTTGCTTATAGTTTCCTTTGTTGTGCAGAAGCTTTTAAGTTTAATTAGGTCCCATTTGTTTGTTTTTGCTTTTATTTCCAGTATTCTGGGAGGTAGGTCATAGAGGATCCTGCTGTGATGCATGTCGGAGAGTGTTTTGCCTATGTTCTCCTCTAGGAGTTTTATAGTTTCTGGTCTTACATTTAGATCTTTAATACATTTTGAGTTTATTTTTGTGTATGGCGTTAGAAAGTGTTCTAGTTTCATTCTTTTACAAGTGGTTGACCAGTTTTCCCAGCACCACTTGTTAAAGAGATTGTCTTTTCTCCACTGTATATTCTTGCCTACTTTGTCAAAGATAAGGTGTCCCTAGGTGCGTGGATTTATCTCTGGGCTTTCTATTTTGTTCCATTGATCTATATTTCTGTCTTTGTGCCAGTACCATACTGTCTTGATGACTGTGGCTTTGTAGTAGAGCCTGAAGTCAGGCAAGTTGATTCCTCCAGTTCCAGAGGAAACCAGAATTGAAAGAGACATGTGTACCCCAATGTTCATCGCAGCACTGTTTATAATAGCCAGGACATGGAAACAACCTAGATGTCCATCAGCAGATGAATGGATAAGAAAGCTGTGGTACATATACATAATGGAGTATTACTTAGCCATTTAAATGAATACATGTGAGTCAGTTCTAATGAGGTGGATGAAACTGGAGCCGATTATACAGAGTGAAGGAAGCCAGAAAGAAAAACACCGATACAGTATACTAACACATATATATGGAATTTAGAAAGATAGTAATGATAACCCTGTATGCGAGACAGCAAGAGAGACACAGTTGTACAAAACACTCTTTTGGACTCTGTGGGAGAGGGAGAGGGTGGGATGATTTGGGAGAATGGCATTGAAACATGTATAATATCATATAAGAAATGAATCACCAGTCCAGGTTTGATGCAGGATACAGGATGCTTGGGGCTGGTGCACTGGGATGACTCAGAGGGATGATATGGGGAAGGAGGTGGGGGGGGGGGCGGTTCAGGATGGGGAACATGTGTATACCCGTGGTAGATTCATGTTGATGTATGGCAAAACCAATATAATATTGTAAAATAAAAATAAATAAATAAATAAAATGACTAGGAAAAAAAAAGTGAAAAAAAGAATGAAGCTTTAAGCCAGTACTTTTCTACCTTTTAAAGTCTATCTTTACTTTTCTAAAATATGCAAATATCAAAACATTCGAGTAACCCTCAGTTGAGAATGCTTCAATAATTCACATAATTGAACACATCTCCACCACTCAAGATTTTTTTTAACTTTATATTTTATTTAAAATAAAATTTGAAATGTTTTTCCCTCTTCCCACTGCAAATATGGAATTATTTTGTTGAGTGTACCTTATCAAATGTCCATTTTAACTGTATACCCAGACTCCTCAACAGACCCTTCCACACACACAGAGGGCATGCCTTTTAGGAGCTCTTCTCTGGGAGCCTGTTGTGTTTCTGCCCTCTCTAGGAGCACAGCAATGCCACCTTTTGTCTTGGACTTTTCCAGTCTATACTGTACCGTGAGCAGCCTTGAAAGACAAAGGTAGTGTGGCGTTTGCCTAAGCAGAACGTATGTGTATTGTTGTCCACTCTAACTAAGATGATGTCCTCTTGGGGGCAGATGCTGGGCAGGTTTCACTGTGGACCTTCATAAAAGACTGGGGTTTCCTGAGCTTGGGACTCCTCTACTGACATGCACCCTATTGTGTGGAAAAGCATCCTCTGGCCTCCATGGTGCCACCCGGTGGAAATTATGGCTTAGGGTCCAGGGACTAATGCTGACACTCCGGCCACTGCTGCTGACTGGGTAATAAAGTGTCCTTTGTCCCTGAGCCAGAAGCCAGGACTTCTGCCAGCATCCGTGGAGCTGTGGCAGGCTAACCTGTTAGCTGATGAGCAGGAAACAATCCCAGGTCCGTCATGATGCCTGATGTTGCTCTATCAGTCTGTGTTTTAAGATGCTTTCATTTCAATCGGTTTTCTTCTTTCTTCCTGAGTACTGGTGTAACTGGAGGAAATGGAGGGCAGAAAAGAAGCAGGTGGTCAAAGAGCACACCGAGTGCCAGGCACAAGTGGTGAGGATGGGCTCTGGAGAAGGTGGGGGCTTAGCGGCTCCAGACGCCAGCTCAATCCACTTCACGGCTGAGCCTGGGGCCCCTCCTGCTGTCAGCCTGCCGCCTCAGTGCGGATCTCCCGAGTGTGGTTGCAGGTGATTAATCACGCCTCACAAGCATAAACCAGACCTCTTAGCATTTGTTTATACGAATTCTCACACAAATCCACTTCTCCAAATTAAAAATGAGACAACCATCTGTAACTAATTCCACATTTCCTAAGAGAATGAAACAGAAGTAAAGCGTTTGTCGCTCAGTCGTGTCCAGCTGTTTTCGACCCTGTGGGCTGTAGCCCACCAGGCTCCTCTGTCCATGGGATTCTCCAGGCAAGAACACTGGAGTGGGTGCCACCCTCTTCTCCAGGGGATCGTCCCAACCCAGGGATTGAACCCGAGTCTCCTGCATTGCAGGTTGATTCTTTACCATCTGAGCCTCCAAGGAAGCCCAGGTAAATGCTTTTTAAAAAGAAAAAGAAAATGGCAACTACTTTTCTAACTCCTAAAAAGTAGCTTGTCTTCCCTAAATCTCACTGTACTCTCAGTTCCCTTCAAGGCAGCATGCCAGCATAATTATAACAGACAAACTTCATTTCTCTAAAGTCTCTCTGCACTCATCCTCAATCTCTGAGGACCTCGCTTAGCCAGCAGTGGAAAAAAAAAAAAAAAAAACTCAATCTTGAAAAAAATATCCTCTTCAATCAAAACTTAGAAATGGCCCTCGCTGAAGCAAAAGTAAATCATCTATAAAATAATCCATTTTAAACTTAGCAGGAGATTGCTGTATTTGAATAATTATTAAGTAAGTTTGAAATGTAGTATACTATTTTAGCTTTCATGGTGTATTTCCTGAAAATGGAAGTGTGCATTTCATAATACCTACCATTTGAGTTGAATTTATTAATATTTTCATGGGATACCATGCTATGGAATTTTAATGTTTTTAATTACACAGATTAATAGCCCTTATTCTCTGAGGAGAACTTTTATTTGACTCCATCTCATGGCATGATGGGCTTCCCTAGTGGCTCAGTGGCAAAGAATCTGCCTGCCAATTCAGGAGACATGGGTTCAATCCCTGGGTCAGGAAGATCCCCTGGAGGAGGAAATGGCAACCCACTCTGGTATCAGCCTGGGAAATCCCATGGACAGAGGAGCCTGGTGAGCTACAGTTCACGGGGTTGCAAAAGAGTCAGAGACGACTTAGCAACTAAACGACAACACCATGACATGATGCTTAAACTTTGATTAGTTAGAGTGCAATATTCCAGACTGCTGATCTTACTGGTTAAATTCTGGATCAGTTCTGATTAGTCAGAATTAATATTTTTCATTTGTTTCACCTGTTAAACCTCTCAAAACTCTGTTATTGTGCCTTCTTGTTGCAATAAGTCTAAAGGAGTCTTTCCTTGGATGAATAAGGATGGATCACAGTCTAAATTTCATTATTCATATCATCAATTATCACTGGAAATCACTGTAAACAAATTCTGTTACAAGGTTATCAGATGGTGTGCAGCTGAGTTGCTTAACTTGAATTTCATTAAACAAAACAGCAGCATGGTGAAATCTACCAATTTCACTTTGTTTCTTGAAGGGAAAAAAAAAAAGGAAAACTTCAATTAGGAGCGCTAGAGGGCTTCTCTGGTGGCTCACTGATGAAGAATCTGCAAAGCAGAAGACGTAGGCTTGATCTCTCATCTCCCAAGATCTCACATGCCTGGGGGCAACTAAGCCTGTGAGCCACAACTAGAGAGCCTGTGCCCTAGAGCCCCAGCTCCAAGACAAGAGAAGTCATCATGAAGAGAAGCCTGCGCTCTGCAACTAGGGGAAAGCCAATGCAGCAACGGAAGCCCAGCCCAGCCAGAAATAAATAGAATACGATACAAGGAATACTACTACTTTTCTCAGTGTTTAGCCATGAAGTACTATATTTTCCAGTTTCGGAGGTGACTTTTGCTTAAATCTTTTAAAATAATTAAAAGCTGCCTTTAAATATCTTCAAAACTTTGAGCTCTAACTGCTTTTGACAATTTTAATTTTTATTGTAGTTGGCAACCCACTCCAGTATGCTTGCCTGGAAAAGTCCATGGACAGAGAGTGGGCAGGCTATAAATCCATGAGGTCACAAAGAGTCAGACGTGACTGAGCGACTAACACTTTCACGTTCTTTCATAGCTTATTTACAATGTGTGTTAGTTTCTATTGTTCAGCAAAGTGAACCCGTTATACATATACATCATTCCCTCCTTTTTGGATTTCCTTCCCATTTAGGTCACCACAGACCATTGAGTAGAGTTCCCTGTGTTATATAGTAGGTCTCATTAGTAATCGATTTTTAACATAGCTGTGTATATATGTCAATCCCAATTTACCAATTTATCCCACCTCCTGATGTTTTTGACAGTTTTAAATAGACAAAAGTAACTGAAAAAAAAAAAAAAAACAATGAATTACCTCAACTTTGGAAATAATGCATACTTTAATCATGTTATGGAAAAACACGTGGCAGTAATAGAGTAGACATTATAATATTCTTAAACACTGTGCTTAAATATTTGAGGTGTGGGACAGAATTGTGTAGTACTGAATCACACCAAATTTTCTACTCTCTGGAGGGTATTATTGGTTGTTCTAAGTCTTCTGAGAAAAATCCTTCCATTGGTTTACCAGTGGCAACTGAAGTATTCTTGCCTGGAAAATTGGACACTTTCTTGGCAATTTCTTCCCTGTCTCTCTCTGTAGGACAATGATACTGATCAGGAGGAATCATGAAATGAACGATGCACTTCACACACACAACTCCCAAGTCTCAGATGGCACATCCCTGCTATTTTCAGGAGTATGTGCTTCACATCACTCAGTGGTTGCTCTTTCATGCTGGGTCCCTTCTGTAGTTTGTGATTCTGTAGGAAATGGACAAAGGAAGCTGCCTTTGCTGGTCTCTGGAGAGATGGCTGTTCTAGATGACTGATTCTCAAGTGGGCATGAAAGACTCAGGAGTGCTGAGGTGGGGTCTCCTTTCTTTGTATTCAGGAGGGGGCACATACTTGCACTCTCCACTTCAACAAGACACAAAGACTGAAGATATGTTTGTACTGAACACAGCATTCCTTCATGCTGCTGCTGCTGCTGCTAAGTCACTTCAGTCGTGTCCGACTCTGTGCGACCCCATAGACGGAAGCCCACCAGGCTCCGCCATCCCTGGGATTCTCCAGGCAAGAACACTGGAGTGGGTTGCCATTTCCTTCTCCAGTGCATGAAAGTGAAAAGTGAAAGTGAAGTCGCTCAGTCGTGTCCATCTCTTCATGACCCCGTGGACCGCAGCCTACCAGGCTCCTCTGCCCATGGAATTTTCCAGGCAAGAGTACTGGAGTGGGGTGCCATTGTCTTCTCTGTCCTTCATGCTAAGGGGTGAAATTCTGTCTGTTGTGCTATTTCATCCTCCAGAGAGGTCTGTGTTGGAAGTAGGGAGACTGTTGCTCGTTTTTGTTTTTGTTTTTTTTTTCCCTTACAAATGTGTAAAAAGAAAATAGGCTCTTGAATGACCATTGCTAGCTACCATTTCATTTTTAACTCACACATGTGCTCAGTGGGCCTGATGCTGGCTATAAGAGAAAGCCTGGTACATAGCTGCTTCTAATTTGACTTGGTAGCTATAATTTAAAATGTGTGTGTGTGTGTGTGTGTGTGTGTGTGTGTGCGCACGCACGCACGCGTGCTCAGTCATATCTGACTGTGACCCCATGGACTGTAGCCCGCTAGGCTCCTGTGTTCATGGAATTTTCCAGGCAAGAATACTGGAGTGGGTTGCCATTTCCTTCTTCAGGGGATCTTCCTGACCCAAGAATCAAACCCATGTCTCTTGTGTCTTCTGCACTGGCAGCCAGGTTCTTTTATCACTCACACCACCTAGGAAGCCCAATTAAAATATGGGAGATTTAAAACTTATGTATTAGCTTGCTTGGGCTGTCATAACAAAATACCACAGACTGGGTGGCTTAAACAGCAGAAATTTATTTTTTCACAGTTCTTGAGGTGAGAAATTTGAGACAAAGCTGCTGGCAGAATGGGTTTCCCCTACGGTCTCTCTCCTGGGCTGGTAGGTGGCTGTCTTCTCCCTGCGTCTTCTCATGGCCTTCCTTCTGGGTGTGGTTCTGTCCTCATCGTTTATTTATTTTTTTTCGACAAGGGATTCCAGTCTTACCAGATTAGGGCTCACCTATGGGGCCTCATCGGAGAAGGCAATGGCACCCCACTCCAGTACTCTTGCCTGGAAAATCCCATGGACGGAGGAGCCTGGTGGGCTGCAGTCCATGGGGTCGCTAAGAGTTGGACACGACTGAATGACTTCACTTTCACTTTTCACTTTCATGCATTGGAGAAGGAAATGGCAATCCACTCCAGTGTTCTTGCCTGGAGAATCCCAGGGATGGGGGAATCTGGTGGGCTTCCGTCTATGGGGTCACACAGAGTCGGACACGACTGAAGCGACTTAGCAGCAGCAGCGTAGGGCCTCATTCTAATTTAATTACCGCTTGAAAGGTCTTGTGTACAAATACAGTCTGAGTTCCTGTGGCTGATATCTTCAGCCTCCCTCCATTATGAATTTTGTGTGTGCGCTTGGTCCCTCAGTCGTGTCTGACTCTTTGCGATCCCGTGGACTGTTGCCTACCAGGTTCCTTTGTCCATGGGATTGTTTCAGGCCAGAATACTGGAGTGGGTTGTCATTTCCTCCTCTAGAGGATCTTTCCAATCCAGGGATCTAACCTGTCTCCTGCGTTGCAGGTAGATTCTTTACCCGCTGAACCACCAGGGAAGCCCCCCAGATTTTGTCTCATGGAGCTCATATTCTATACCTGTGTGGGTGCACTCAGTTGTATTCGACTCTTTGCAGTCCCGTGGACGACAGCCTGCCAGCCTCCTCTGTCCACAGAATTTTCCAGGCAAGGAAACAGGGGTGGGTTGCCATTTTCTTCTCCAGGGGATTTTCCCAAACCAGAGATCGAACCTGCTGCTTTTGTGTCTCTTGCATTTGCAGGCAGATTCTTTACCACTGCACCACCTGGGAGGCCCAGATGAATTTTGAATTTGGGGCAACACAACTCTAGCCATTACAATTAGAACCCAGGTAGCTGGTTCTTCTTAAAAGAGCAGAATATAGAAAGCTGAAATTTCTTCCAGTTCTCAAATCCATTCTCTGTACCATTAGTATCACAGTCTTTCTAAATCTCATTGTTTGCTTAATACTCTTCCCAGTCTCCCTGCTGCCTTCTGGATGGATTCCAATTCCTTAGCAGAGCATGAAAATCCTTGTTGTCTTTCCCCTACCCATTCTGGCTTCTCATCTCCCTCTGCCATACTAAGTTTGAAGTTCAAGTGTGCCAAGTTTTATCAGGCTCTTCCCCTTGGCATGTGTGATTCTTTTTACCTAAAATGCCCTTTTCTGTGTTTGCTTCTGTGATTTGTTTTCTGGCTGACTCATCCTCTATCAAAACTGCCATGTCATTGCCCCAGGAGGACTTCCGTGACTCCTCATCCAGGGAACATGCCCTGAACATTCTCCCTGCCCCGCCTCGACACTCTGGATGGCTCTACATTGCGGTCCCTGAGAAACTGCAATGGTTTAGTTATGTGTTTCTCCACTGGAATGTGAGTCCTTGAGGACCATGTCTTTCTTCTCTGTGTTCCCAGAGCCTAGCCCACTGCACCCCAGAAGGCTAGGGGCTTAACGATAGGCCTTGAGTGAACTAATCAGTACACAAAAGGACGAATCCACAGGCAACTCTCCCCAGTAGGTATCATTAGCAGCCTGTCCTACAGGGTGAGACAGACCTTGGTTTGAAATCCAGCTCACTGCCAAGCTTTTAACTATAGTAACTTGGACGGTTCCATAATAACTTGAAACTTTGATTTCTTCGTCTGAAAAATTAGAGTGAAGATTAAAATTATGGCATTGAGTTCTGTAACATTTTAAAATGAGAAACACAGGAATAACCTTGCATATTGTGAGAATTAAATTATTTATAATAATTATTATTATTATCCCACAATGAAGGAGGCAGGATCTTAACTCCAGTTACTATCACTGACAGCACTTTTCTATGACGTCAATGATATGTATCATAGACTGAGAAAATACCAACCCTGTTTACTGAATATCACTCTACTTCTTCTCTGGACTAGTTCTAAGTCAGACCATTAGGATATGTCAACTACAGTCAGAAAGAGCTAAAGAATATAGCAATCCATTAATCACTAGAAACACTCTCCTGGGTTTAGATAGCCCTGTAATTAGACTGCAGCGCTAAGATCCATCCAAATGTGTCATTTCTCAAAAGGCAAAATACACTGATGTGAAAAATTAGTAGGGTCAGAAGCAAGTAGAGGAAGGAAAGAAGAGGGACCAAGTGCCTGGAGGAAGCTTCCCGTCATGTGAATAGGGAAGGAAGCCTGGGGTTGTGGTGCAATTCTTTAAAAGGTGGAATTCACTAGCACTTTGGTGCTCAGATGCTGGCCTGCTTCAGAACCAGCTGTAGGGCTGGTCCAACAAGATCACTGGGCTCCAGGCCAGAGTTTGGTTCAGCAGGTCTGGGATAAGGCCAGAGAATGCATGCTTCTGGTTTAGGGGACCACACTGAGACCTGCTGGATGAGAATGTAGGAAGAAGAGGGGAAACTTTCAGGAGAAAGAGGGCATATAGTCAACGGTTGAGACAGGTTTCTGTGACATGGGATGAAAGACACAAAGAGGAGGCGTCCATTTGGAAAATGACAAGGGCCGTCTCCTCCTGGGAGGCTAGAGGAACTCACCTGGGAGGACAGGAAGCTCAGGTGGGATTTCCCCGGAACGTGGAGCAGAACATGATCAAGCACTTGGCAAAGCTGACAGCCAGAGCACAGAAGTGGATACTGAGTCTTTCGAGCTTTGGCCAGCTTAGGGAGTGCAGTCGAGATTAAAATACTACATGCTTCTGTTTCCTGCTAATTGAACATTCACTTCCTTTTTAAGAGCTGTGCGTGAAACAATCTCTCAGAAATCAGGGGTCTTTGGCAAAATGAATGTGGTCCATTATAATCCTGTATGCCTGCATGCATGCTAAGTTGCTTCAGTTGTGTCCGACTCTTTGCAGCCCTTTGGACTGTAGCCCCATCAAGCTCCTCTGTCCTTGGGATTCTCCAGGCAAGAATACTGGAGTGGGTAGCCAGGCCCTCCTTCAAGGGATTTCACTGACTCAGGGATTAAACCCGCATCTCTTATGTCTCCTGCATTGGCAGGTGGGTTCTTTACCACTAGTGACACATGGGAAACTCATAATCATGTATAAACAAAGGTAAACCCCCCATCCCTCCAAAGGACTTTGGCATACACTCCCCTCAGGATAATTTACTATCCTGCAAAAACAGGATGTTATGAGATGAAATTCAGCTTTGGTATTTTAAGAATAAGATTGTCCATCTTGTTCTCTTGTTTACACTCCTCTGTCTGCGGCAGTGTTGTTTAGATGGGGTTAAGAAGTGTGGTGCATTTGGCAAATTCCGAATTCCTCTAGGTTCCTCTAGGGTGTGTACACTTGAGGCTCCTCTGAGCCAGTTAGAAAAATAGAAAAATAAAGGCAAAAAATGAAATAAAAAAGAAAAAGAAAACCCAGAGTTAACTGGATTGTTTTTTTCCCCTCCAGAAATAGTATTTTTCACTGGTTTATATATGAATGCCTTCAATAAAGCACACCAGACAAATGTCCGGGTTATCAAATTGTTAGGCAGACTTTCCAGAGATCTAAGATATGCCTGACGCCTTGCACTAGAATTGCAGCTCACAGCACGGACCACCAGAAAATTGGTCCATGGCCTCCCCTCCTGCCCTGTAAGCAACGATCTTAGTTTTTGTGAGCTAAGCTTCTCAAGTACATAGTGTTTTTGCTTTTTACAAGAACCCCCATTAAAAAAAAAAAATTCAGAACTTGGTCCTAGTTTGGTATATTAATGAAGTATAATGAAGTATATTTAACTTTAATGCAAAATTTATGAAAATTGGTCTTTAGCTTACACCCTGAATTAAAATTACTCTGGGGTTTACAGGAAATACACTTTATTAGGAGTTAGGAGGTTGTTACTTGCAAGCTATTTTGCCTTAGGCTAGACTCTAACTTTCTGCAGACTTTGGTTTCCCACCCGCGAAATGTGAGGATCAAAGAGGATTCCCACGGCCCCTCAACTCTCTGCAGGCACCCCATTCCCCCTCTTGCTCTCTTCTGGAATGTACAGAGTGAGTTATTTTTATATCCTTTCCCCCTCCTTTTTCCATCTTTCTCATTGAGAACATTGCCTCTGATACATATATCTTTCAATCTTCCAGGTAAGAGTCCTGCTTTCTTTTTTTTTCTGATCATTTGAATTTAGTCCTTTAAAAACCATAATGAGCTTATGCCAGGAAAGGGATAATATTCAGCCCAAGTATTATATCATAATCATTTTTCTGTCTTCTGAGATCAGTTCAGTTAACATTTTTCATATCTCCTTCACAAAGCACTTTCTGTAAGTATAATGTTACAGTGAATTTAATCTGACTAACAGTGACATGGTTTAATGCTTCATAAATTCTCCGGTTTGCCAGCTAACTGAACGCTGCAAACTAACTGAAAAGTGATGGGTACACCATTACTTGTAGTGATTTATGCAAATCGACTATAATTATTTTTTCTTCTTTAGGAATTGTCATGACTAGAGTGCCTATCAATACCTCCAGCCTTCAGGCCAACACTACCACAATACTAATGTCACAATCAGTGTTCACTGCTGTGGAAATTACATGCAGATGATATGCGATAATGACCTAAAGAACAATTGATACCAATTTCTTACTTTGACAATCTCTTAGCCAGAATTTGTGAAACACTCAATTCGCAGAGAAACTTTCATTTCGTGGCATAGCTTCAGCAGCAGAACAATATAGAAAACCACATGACATTCCTAGTTTGCTTTCTGAGCACATCAAGAAAACAAGTTTTGATATTCGATTTTGCCATATCAGCTTCTCAAGAACTAATTCCAGACTGCTTAAATAATAAATTATCTGCTCTTGAGGCTTTCAAATTGGCATATCATGATATAAGTAGGGAAAAAAATACTTTTTTTTTGAATCATCATGAATAGTTTTGATATTAACCACTTAACAGATACATGGCTTGCAAATGTATATTTTCCTATTCCCTAGTTTTATTTATTTATTCATTTTTTTGATCCTTTTTTGCTGTGCAGCAGTTTTTCAGTTGAACATACTCCCACTTGGTATTGATGCTGTTTGTGTTCCAGGTTTCAAATCCAAAAACCCATTGCCAAGACCCATGTTATGAAGCTTTCTTCCTATGTTTTCTTCTAGAAATTATAAGACTTCTGGTCAAACATTTAAATCTTTAATCTATTTCAAGTTACTTCTGGTGTAATTGTGAGGTCTAGTTTTATTCTTTGACATGTGAATAACTAATTTTCCTAGTACCATTTACTGAAGAGACTCTTTCCTTCATTGTTTTTGCCTTTCTTGTCAGATAATAATTGACTATATATACATGGTTTATTTCTAGGCTTCCAGTCCTGTTCCATCCATCTTTGTTTCTGTTTTTATGCCAATATCATGCTGTTTTGATTATCATAGCATTATAATATAGCTTGAAATCAGGAAGTGTGATGTTTATCTCTTTGTTCTTTTTTCTCAAGATTACTTTGGCTATGTAGGTTCCTTTGCGGTTTCACACAAATTTTAGGGTTCCTTTTTCTACTGTTGTCTTACTATATATAAAACAGTGATTTTCATTCAAGGAGGAACCTTGATAGCGATTGCATTGACTCTGCAGTTGGCTTTGAATAATATAGACACATTAACAATATTAATTCTTCCAATCCATGACCCCTGGCTACTTTTTCACTTGTGTCAGCTTTGATTTCTTTCATCAGTGTCTTACAGTTTTTAATACAGAGATTGTTCACCTCCTTGGTCAAATTCCTAAATATTTTATTGGTTGTAATGCTACTGTAAATAGGATCATTTTGTTTATTTCTTTTTCAGATAATTTGTTATTAGTGCATAGAAATACTACTGATTTTTGTATGCAATTTAGTATCTTGCAAATTCACGGAATGCAATATCAATGTCTAACTGTTTTTGGTGGAGTCTTGAATTTTCTGTATATAAAATCATGTCATCTGAAAAAACAGAAACAGTTTTACTTCTTTCCAATTTTGATGCCTTTTATCGATCTGGCTAAGACTTCTAGTACCATATTAAATAGGAGTGATTGGAGCCTATGTCCTTGTCTTGTCCCTGATCCTAGAGAAAGCATTTTCACCCTTTAACTTTTGAGTATAATGTTAGCTGCAGACTGGTTACATGCTTTTATTAGGTCAAGGTGCTTTCCTTCACACCTAATTTCCTAAGCATTTTTAACATGAACAGAGGTTAAATTTTGTCAAGTGTTTTTTTTTTTTTTTTTGCATTTATTGAGATGATCATAGGATTTGTTTCTTTCATTCTATTAATGTGATGTATCACAGTGATTGATATGAATATGTTGAACCATCCCTGCATTCCAGAATAAATCCCACTTGATCATGGTAAATGATTTATTAATATGCTGCTGAACTTTGTTACTATTTTATTGAGAATTTTTGCATCTATATTTATCAGGGATGACATCTTTTAGCTTCCTTTTCTAATAGTGCTCTCTTCTGGCTTTGGTATCAGGGTAATGCTGTCCTCATACAATAAGTTTGGGAATGTTCCCTCCTCTTCAATCTTTTTGCAAAAGTTTGAGAAGTATTGATTTAATTCTGGGCTTTCCAGGTGGCACTAGTTGTAAAGAACTTAGCTGCCAGTGCAGGAGATTCAGAACACACAAGTGTGATCCCTGGGTTGGGAAGATCCCCTGGAGGAGGATGTGCAACCCACTCCAGTATTCTTGTCTTGAGAATCCCGTGGATAGAGGAGCCTGGTGGGCTATGGTCCATACGGTACCAAACAGTTGGACACAACTCTTTCTACATTAAATGTTTGGTAAAATTCACCAGTGAAGCCATCTAATCCTGGGCTTTTGTTCATCAGAAGACTTTTTTGATTACTGAACCAATCTTTTTGCTAATAATTAGTCTGTTCAGATTGTCTTTTCCTCCTGATTCCGTTCCGGTAGGTTGCATGTTTCAAAGAATTTTTCCACTTCTTCCAGGTTCCAGTTTGTGAGTATATAGTTTTCACATTAGCCTCTTATGATCCTTTGTATTTCTTTGGCATCAGTTATAATGTTTCTTTTTTAATTTATACATTTGTTGATTTGAATCCTCTCTTTTTCTCTATGTTAGTTTAGATAACCGTTTGCTAAATTTGCTCAACTTTTCAAAGAACAAACTCATAGTTTTGTTAATCTTTTCTGTTGTCCTCCTATTCTCTATCTCATTTGTTTCTCCTCTAATATTTATTATTGCCTTTTTTTTTTTTTTGGTAATTTTGGAGTTATTTTCTTCTTCTTTTTCTAATCCCCTTACTGGTGCTATAATAGGATCGAGTGCTAAATTCTTTAAGGCATAGAGTTAGGTTGTTTGAGATCTTTCTTGTCTTTTAATGTAGATATTTATTGTCATCAACTTTCCTCTTGGAAGCTTTGCTTCATCCCATAAATTCTGGTATGCTATGTTTCCATTTTCATTTGTCTCAACTTATTTTTTCCCCTTTTATTCTTTGATCTATTGGTTATTACCAGTCATATTCTATTCAAAATGCAAGTTGTCTTTGGATATCTTCTTGTTACTGATCAGTTTCTAAGTTGTGCTCAACTCTTTGTGATTCCATGGACTGCAGCACACGAAGCTTCCCTGTTCTCCACTATGTCCAGGGTTTGCTCAAACTCATGTGCATTTGAGTCAGCGATGCCATCCAACCATCTCTTTCTCTGTCACCCCTTTATTCTTCCTTCAGTCTTTCCCAGCATCAGAGTCTTTTCCAATGAACTGGCTCTTCACATCAGGTGGTCAAAGAATTGGAGCTTCAGCATCAGTCCTTCCAAAGAATATTCAGGGTTGATTCGTTAGAATTGACTGGTTGCATCTCCTTGCAGTCCAAGGGACTTTCAAGAGTCTTCTCCAACACCACAGTTCAAAAGCATCAATTCTTCAGCACTCAGCCTTCTTCCAGCTCTCACATCCGTACATGAGTACTAGAAAAACCATAGCTTTGACTAAATGGACCTTTGTTGGCAAACGTCTCTGTTAGCAAAGATGTCTCTGCTTTTTAATATGCTGGTTAGGTTTGTGATCGTTTTCCTTCCAAGGAGCAAGCATCTTTTAATTTCATGGCTGCAGTCACCATTTGCAGTGATTTTGAAGCCCAAGAAAATAAAATCTGTCACTGCTTCCACTTTTACCCTTCTATTTGCCATGAAGTGATGGGAGCAGATGCCATGATCTTAGTTTTTTAATGTTGAATTTTAAGCCAGCTTTTTCACTCTCCTCTTCCATCCTCATCAAGAGACTCTTTAGTTCCTCTTTGCTTTCTGCCATTAAGTTGACATTATTTCTATATCTGAGGTGGTTGATATTTCTCCTGGCAATCTTGATATTATTTTCTTACTCAATTCTTATTACTAAACTTTGAAGTTTAGATATTATCTGCATTTTTACAATGAGGAAACAGTCTAAAGGAGGTTGAATAATTTTTCCATGGTTACCAGCTTGATAAGAGAATCCCTGGTCAATCTCCTCTGTTGGAATATTGTTGACACCAACA
Source organism: Capricornis sumatraensis (assembly GCF_032405125.1). Lineage (NCBI taxonomy): Eukaryota > Metazoa > Chordata > Mammalia > Artiodactyla > Bovidae > Capricornis > Capricornis sumatraensis. The sequence continues at coordinate 114,575,171 of NC_091073.1, read as the reverse complement.
CTTTCTCTACCACATCCTAACACAACCATTCCTCTTTATGACAAAGTTTCTGTTCTTTGGTAACAAGTACTAAAACAGTTATAAGTTGTTGACATTAGATACAAAAAATTGACTGCTCCACCAAGATAAAAGAATAGTAGTTTGAATTTGTCTTGTTATACAATGTGTGTATGTGGCTTTAACAACATGATTTAAAAAGAACTGTGGTTCACTTGAACTCCGGAGGACTAGGGCTGAAGTCTGACTGCCTTTAATGTATCTGGGCAGCCAAGCCCAATTGTCAGACTACACTTTGTAAAACCCAAGGCTACACCAATGTGTCTTTACAAGTGGGTAGGACAACGAGCCAGCTCACAGCAATAGGGTGTTCCTCTATTCTCTGCAGATAATGTTGCATCTGATTGAAACCCACTGGGGATGGTCTTCTTGTGATCTCACGAAGAACCTAGGTTTTGCTGACGATCCTTAGACTATAAGAATAGTTCCATGCACTCTACCCCATCATCAGCATCAGGCTGGTATACTACACCTAACAGTGACAAACCCTAACCCTGCCTGCCCTCATCGGTCTTTGATCTTCAATTTAATCCCTCCTAGGTCTTTGCAGGCCTGGAGTCAGCTGTAATAGTTCCTTGGATATTTTCCACATTTGGTGAGCCTACCTCTCTATGAAAGAGACATCTAACTAAGAACTAGAATATTTATTCTTAAACAGATGAATATAGTCAGCTAGGGGGTCAATAGAGACACTGGGATACAGATATTTTATTCTAAAATTCAAATTGCTTTTGTTACACCACTTTAAAGGGATAGGAAAAAAAAATCACATTCTATCTTTACAAATCTGAGCAAAACCTACATTCCGTTCTCAACTGCCATCTCATCATTCACTCGCTCCTGATCCACCACACTCAGAGTTTCACTATTCTCACATGTCCTCCGTGTTTCCTCCTCTTCATATCTTTATCCAGATGGTTTTCAGTGGCTGGAACATCTTTTCTAACTTCTAATCATCTTATGATTCTCAGTTCATATGTCGATATTTTTGTGAATCTTTTTCTATGCTACTTAGCCTCCCTTCAATTTTTCCTGGTATTTCACCCTCAGCCCATCTTATTCCGTATTAAAGTAAGAGTCCACAACTTTGGTCTTAACTCTGAAAGATGTTGGAATCAGGAGAGACAGTACAATAAACAAAGGGGCATTGGAGCTACAGAGTAAATGGCCTGCACCCGAGATCTGTCATCCCCCTCCATAAAACTTATTTTCTTTACCTTTAATATGAGGGGATAAATACCTACCTCAAAAGTTTGCCACAAAGTAAATGAGATAATTTATATAAGGCATAAACAAGAATTTATATTCTAGAGAACATAAAAATATAATTCTTCATGCAGTATTTGAAACCCACAGATAAGTTATGTAATGTGTAGGTTATGTAGCATGACAATCAGACACCTTTGAATGCATCACTCAATGTAAGAACTGGGGTATTAGCACTAAAACTGATCTATGCTTGACCCTTGAACAATGAGAAATTGATAGAGGGGCACTATAAATTGATATAGAATAGAAATTGATAGGGGCACTGACCCTCTGCACAAAAATCAGCATGTAACTTACAGTTGGTCTGCTGTATCCACAGTTCCCCATAGACGTGATTCCTCTCTATGCATGTTTCCATATCTAAGGATTCAGCTAACCATGAATTATGCAGCACTGTAGTATTTACTATTGACAAAAAAGCTGCATATAAGTGAACCTATACAATTCAAACCCATGTTGTTCAAGAATCAGCTGTACTGCGTGTCCTTCCATGTCCATCCTCTTTATCTGAAATTAACAACTATTCTGAAATGTATGCTTTTCCTTCTCTTCTTTTTCAGCATGTTGTATTAACATACACATATTAACTGAAATTTATGGTTTCATTATATTCATATTTCAGTGTGTAGCTGTGGTCACTTGAATGCTACTGTTCAGTACAGTGGCTCAGTGTGTCCAAGTCTTTGCAGCCCTATGGACCTCAGCATGCCAGGCTACCTTTTCCATCACCCACTTCCAGAGCTCGCTCAAACTCATGTCCATCAAGGTGATGATGCCATCCAACCATATCATCCTCTGTTGTTCCTTCTCCTGCCTTCAATGTTTTCAAGGATTGGGGTCTTTTCTAATGAGTCAGTTCTTCACATCAGCTGGCCAAAGTATTAGTGTCAGCTTCAGCATCAGCCCTTTCACTGAATATTCAGGACTGGTTTCCTTTAGGATGGACTGATTGGATTTTCTTTCAGTCCAAGGGACTCTCAAGAGTCTCCTCCAACACCACAGTTCAAAAGCATCAATTCTTCAGTGTTCAGCTTTCTTTATAGTCCAACTCTCACATGCATACATGACTACTGGAAAAACCATGGCTTTGACTAGATGTACCTTTGCCTGCTTTTGAATATGCTGTCCAGGTTGGCCATAGCTTTTCTTCCAAGGAGCAGGCATCTTTTAATTTAATGGCTGTAGTCGCCATCTCCAGTGATTTTGGAGCCCAAGAAAATAAAATCTCTTACTGTTTCCATTGTTTCTCCATATGGTTCATACCATTTCTGTCCTTTATTGTGCCCATCTTTGCATGAAATGTTCCCTTGGTATGTCTAATTTCCTTGAAGAGATCTCTAGTGTTTCCCATTCTATTGTTTTCCCCTATTTCTTTGCATTGATCACTGAGGAAGGCTTTCTTATCTCTCCTTGCTGTTCTTTGGAACTCTGCATTCAGACAGATATATCTTTCCTTTTCTCTGGTGCCTTTCACATCTCTTCTTCAGGTATTTTTAAGGCCTCCTCAGCAACCATTTTGCCTTTTTGCATTTCTTTTTCTTGGGGATGACTTTCATCCCAGCCTTCTGTACAGTGTTACAGACTTCTGTCCATAGTTTTTCAGGCATTCTATCAGATCTAGTCCCTTAAATCTATTTCCCATTTCCACTGTATAATAGTAAGGGATTTGATTTAGGTCATACCTGAATGGTCTAGTGGTTTTCCATACTTTCTTCAGTTTCAGTCTGAATTTTGCAATGAGTTTATTATCTGAGCCACAGTCAGCTCCTGTTTTTTCCTGACTCTATACATCTCCATCTTTGGGCGCAATGAACATAATCAATCTGATTTTGGTATTGACCATCTGGTGATGTCCATATGTAGAGTCTTCTGTTGTGTTGTTGGAAAAGGGTGTTTGCTATGACCAGTGCATTCTCTTGGAAAAACTCTGTTAGGCTTTGGTCTGTTTCATTTTGTACTCCAAGGCCAAATTTGCCTGTTACTCCAGGTATCTCTCGACTTCTTACTTTTGCATTCCAGTCCCCTATAATGACAAGGACATCTCTCTTGGGTGTTAGTTCTAGAAGGTCTTGTAGGTCTTCATAGAACTGTTCAACTTCAGCTTCTTTGGCATTAGTAGACGGGGCATAGACTTGGATTACTGTGGTATGGAATGAGAACAGAGATCACTCTGTCGTTTTTGAGACTGCACCCAGGTACTTCATTTTGGACTCTTTTGATGATTATGAGGGCCACTCCATTTCTTCTAAGGGATTTTTGCCACAGTAGTATATGTAATAGTTATCTGAATTAAATTTGCCCATTCTGGTCCATTTTAGTTCACTGATTCCTAAAATGTCAATGTTCACTCTTGCCATCTCCTGTTTGACCACTTCCAATTTACCTGGATTCATGGACCTAACATTTCCAGTTCCTATGCAATACTGTTCTTTACAGCATCAGACTTTACTTCCATCACCAGTCACATAGAAAGCTGGGTATTGTTTTTACTTCGGCACAACCCCTTCATTCTTTCCTGAGCTATATCTCTACTCTTCCCCAGTAGCATATTGGGGTCCTACCCACCTGGGGTGTTCATCTTTCAGTGTTATATCTTTTTGCCTTTTCATACTCTTCATGGGGTTCTCAAGGCAAGAATACTGAAGTGGCTTGCCATTCCCTTCTCCAGGGGACCACATTTTGTCAGACTTCTCCAGCATGATCCGTTCGTCTTGGGTGACCCTACATGGCATGGCTCATAGTTTCATTGAGTTAGACAAGGCTGTGATCCATCTGATCAGTTTGGTTAGTTTTCTGTGAATGTTACTATTGGATAATAGTCACTTGATAATTCATAATTTAGTTAACCAGTCCATTCTAAAAGAGATCAGTCCTGGGTGTGCTTTGGAAAGAATGATGCTAAAGCTGAAACTCCAGTACTTTGGCCAGCTCATGCAAAGAGTTGACTCATTGGACAAGACTCTGATGCTGGGAGGGATTGGGGGCAGGAGGAAAAGGTGATGACCAAGGATGAGATGGCTGGATGGCATCACCAACTCGATGGAAGTGAGTGTGAGTGAACTCCGGGAGATGGTGATGGACAGGGAGTCCTGGCGTGCTGCAATTCATGGGGTCGCAAAGAGTCAGACACAACTGAGCGAATGAACTGACTGATACTGTCATTAGTATAATGACAACATTTGGGTTGTTCCCAGATTTTGCTGTTATGAACAGTGGTTTTCTAAACTGAAATATAATTGACACATAACATTGTGCAACTTTAAGGTATGCAACATGAATCTGACATATTTATATGTTGTAAGATGAGTACCATTGTAGTGATAATTCGAACCTCTCTCACATTACATAATGATCCTTCCTCATCAGTGGCTGGAATCATTAAGCTCTAGTCTCTTAGTAAGTTTGATAATATACAATATTGTTGCCTGTATTCACCATACTGTTCGTTAGATTTCTAGGGCTTACTTACTATTCATTGCAAGTCTGTACCCTAAACAGCATTTGTCCTTTCCCCCTACCCTGTCTGTCTTCTGATAATCATCATTATCCCTTTCTGTTTTTATGTTTGGTTTTTTTCGATTTCACACATAGCTGATACTACACAGCACTTGTCTTTCTTTGCCTGACTTGTCTCACTTGGCGTAATATCGAACAATGTTAACATGAACATTTTGTATAGGCTCTCTATTCCTATGTGAGAATTTCTCTATTGTATCTACTTAAGTTGGAGTTGTTGATCTATAGGTTAGCACAAGCCTAACTATACGAGGTAGTGTCAAATCTATTTCCAATATGTTATGTCTTTAGTTGAATGTGTTCACTGTGTAAATTGGCCTTTGGAAAGAACTTGTGGTCTTTTGATCATCTTAATTAGTGTCTCCTTTTACATTTATTGTTTATTCCTTGCTACTTTCTTAGGATTCATTATTTTGCTCTATTCCTTACTTCTTGAGATTGGTATTTAATTTTTAACTCTTGTTTTCTAATGTCAGTGTTTTTGAAGATAATATTCTCTGTAAGAATCATTGTAGATGCCTTTCTAGTTTATAGAATTTTGGGGAAGATTCCCCTGGAGAAGGGAATGGTTACCCAGTCTAGCATTATTGTCTAGTATTATTGCATGGAGAATTCCATGGAGAGAGGAGCCTGGTGGGCTACAGTTGATGGGGTCACGAAGAGCCAGAGATGACTGAGCAACTAACACCTTGGTCTGTATTTATCCTTTGAAACTGTTTTATTCCAGCCCTAAATCTAAGATTCTATTGCTCTTTTATATGGGCAGTATTTATAAAGTGAAATCACCTACATTTTCTCAGTGGTATCAAGGTTTTGGGGGGCTTCCCAGGTGGCTCAGTGGTAAAGAATCTGCCTGAGGGGATTGCAGAGCAGGAGCCACAGGAGACAGAGCTTTGACCCCTGGATCATGAAGATCCCCTGGAGGAGGAAATGACAACCCAGTCCAGCATCTTGCCTGGATAATCCCATGGACAGAGGAGCCTGGTGGGCCACAGTCCATGGGGTCAGAGTCGGGCAGGACTGAGCACACACCCACACAACAGTGATTTAGTTTTTTTTTTAGATTTCAAACAACTTTTTCTTTTTAGTTTCTTATATGATGTTATACATGTTTCAATGCCATTCTCCCAAATCATCCCACCCTCTCCCTCTTCCACAGAGTCCAAAAGTCTGTTCTATACATCTGTGTCTCTTTTGCTGTCTCACATACAGGTTTATTGTTACCATCTTTCTAAATTCCATATATATGCATTGGTGTGTGTGTGTGAAGTCACTCAGTCGTGTCCAACTCTTTGCGACCCCATGGACTGTAGCCTACTAGGCTCCTCCCTCCATGGGATTCTCCAGGCAAGAGTATTGGAGTGGGTTGCCATTTCCTTCTCCAGGGGATCTTCCCGACCCATGGATCGAACCCGGCTCTCCCGCATTCCAGGCAGATGCTTTAACCTCTGAGCCACCAGGGAAGCCCATAAATATATGCATTAGTATACTGTATTGGTGTTTTTCTTTCTGGCTTACTTCACTCAGTATAATCAGCTCCAGTTTCATCCACCTCATTAGAACTGATTCACATGTATTCTTTTTAATGGCTGAGTAATACTCCATTGTGTATATGAACCACAGCTTTCTTATCCATTCATCTGCTGATGGACATCTAGGTTGCTTCCATGTCCTGGCTATTATAAACAGTGCTGCGATGAACATTGGGGTACATGTGTCTCTTTCCATTCTGGTTTCCTCAGGGTGTATGCCCAGCAGTGCGATTGCTGGGTCATAAGGCCGTTCTATTTCCAGTTTTTTAAGGAATCTCTACACTCTTCTCCGTAGTAGCTGTACTAGTTTGCATTCCCACCAACAGTGTAAGAGGGTTCCCTTTTCTCCACACCCTCTCCAGCATTTATTGCATGTTGACTTTTGGATCGCAGCCATTCGGACTGGTGTGAAATGGTTCCTCATTGTGGTTTTGATTTGCATTTCTCTGATAATGAGTGATGTTGAGCATCTTTTCATGTGTTTCTTAGCCATCTGTATGTCTTCTTTGAAGAAATGTTTATTTAGTTCTTTGGCCCATTTTTTGATTGGGTCGTTTATTTTTCTGGAATTGAGCTGCAGGAGTTGCTTGTATATTTTTGAGATTTGTTGTTTGTCAGTTGCTCCTAATTAAAATTAAAAGCTTCTGCACAACAAAGGAAACTATAAGCAAGGTGAAAAGACCACCTTCGGAATGAGTGTTTTAGTTTTGAATTGTGGTAGATAAAGATCACTTAGTTCTAAGTATTTTACATTTCCATAATAAGTTATTTGTTCTGGGCATTTCAGTTCAGTTCAGTCGCTCAGTTGTGTCCGACTCCCTGCGACCCCACGCGACCCCACGAATCACAGGCCTCCCTGTCCATCACCAACTCCCGGAGTTCACTCAAACCATGTCCATTGAGTCGGTGATGCCATCCAGCCATCTCATCCTCTGTCGTCCCCTTCTCCTCCTGCCCCTAATCCCTCCCAGTGTCAGAGTCTTTTCCAATGAGTCAACTCTTCGCATGAGGTGGCCAAAGTACTGGAGTTTCAGCTTTAGAATCAGTCCTTCCAAAGAACACCCAGGGCTGATTTCCTTCAGAATGGACTGGTTGGATCTCCTTGCAGTCCAAGGGACTCTCAAGAGTCTTTTCCAATGCCACAGTTCAAAAGCATCTATTCTTTGGTGCTCAGCTTTCTTCACAGTCCAACTCTCACATCCACACCACTGGAAAAACCATAGCCTTGACTAGACGGACCTTTGTTGGCAAACTTCCCATTAGCTATCTGTTTTATATATGGTAATGTATATAATATATATGTTTCAGGGCTACTCTCAATTTTCCCCACCCTCTCCTTCCCTCACTGTGTCCACAGTCTTTCTCTGTATCTGAAACCCTATTCCTGCTCTGCAAATAGGATCACCAGTACCATTTTTCTAGATTCCATATACATATGTATTCATATACATTTGTTCTTCTCTTTCTGACTTACTTCACTCTATATACTATCATATTTATTGTTTAAAACCACTTGGGTGATAGGTCAGAGTCACTGACTGAATAATAAAAATATTATTCCTACTAAGTATGAATATGATCATTTATTTCCATTCTTCTGTACTGAATACATGCTGCTTTCACAAACACTGAAATTTTTTCTATCATGTAATACAGAAAATGGAGTACTAAACTCCAGGAGAAATGAATTATAAGATTAAAACAGAAGCAGCCTATTATATAAATAATGAAGTTTTAGACTTAGAACAGACAATAGATATCACCAAAAAAAAAAAACAAACCAAAAACCAAGGTTCAAGGTCAACAACTTGCTTCCATACCATAGCAAAAGAAAAGATACCCCCCAAAAGATACTTAAGTTTCAGTCTAAGGCCACTAGTCTTCCTAGGTGGTGTTAGAGATAAAGAACCCACCTGCCCATGCAGGAGATGTAAGAGTTGTGGGTTCGATCCCTGGGTTGGGAAGATCCCCTGGAGGAGGAGATGGCAACCCACTCCAGTATTCTCTTCTGGAGAATCCCATGGACAGAGGAGCCTGGCAGGCTATGGTCCATAGAACTGCAAAGAGTCAGACAGGACTGAAGCGACTTAGCACGCACAAAGGCAACTAGTAGACTTTAGTAAATAATGGCAATTATGGAAAAATGGGACACTGGAAAAGAACTACAAATTGAAAAATAAGGTTCAAAAATTAAACTAATGGTTGATAAAGACGTTATATTTGTTTTTTAAAATGTGCTTCATGATTCTACTTTATTTTTAGGTAGTATAATTACTCCAGCCTCTCAAATGAAATTTATTAAAAAGGTAATTTAAAAAATATAACAAGTTAATATCAGTAGTCTTTAAAAAAGGACTTACAGAGGAAAAAGAACAGGTTAGTATTGATTTTTGCTCTTTAATTAATAGGCTGCACTATCACAAGTGTGCAATGCTGGCTAATTAGTGTTAACGGGCTTCGCTTGGCCAGAGTGCTTTGCTTTTGTTCTTATTTCTCTGGTTTAATATGAAGCTACTCTTGAGCACATTTGGCTTTGGCAAAGACCTCCATTTGATTTGTAACTTTCAGCCCTTCTATAGAGGAATGCCTCAGAACATTTTATAACATTTTCCAAAAGAACTGAATATGAAAGCCTCTCTGATACCCTGGCAACTCGAGAGTGAAAAGAGCATTTTGATGAATTTCTTAATAAAGCAAAATGTCTTCCATCAAAACTCCTTTGTACTTTCCCTGCTTAATAAAAATTTTTAAAAAATCACCATTTCGTTCAATTCTTTCTCAGTGTTATTATTCACATATTCTCTTCTTGAGTCAATGTCAATGATAGGTTTTGTAAGTTGGTAAATATTTCCTTTAATTTCCTTAAACCTGTTGTATTTATGATCTAAAGATGTAGAGAGATTTATATTTTCTGAACATGGTAAAATGTTTTAAGTAATTTTGCTTTTAAATTTTGAGGAGGCAGAAAATATTTTTTTCCTAATAAAATAATATATCTATGTGGATTCTAATGCCTAAAATATGTGCTAATACTCCCTCCCCCCACTTCTAGGAGGAGGTCTGCTTTAGGTATGATTCTTTGTTTTCTCTTCAGCATCTGCTCTGCCCCTTGCACGACAGTCATGCATTTTCTCTTATCTCTGGCCTCTGGTCTCTCTGTGCAACCCTGCTTCCAGATTCCTTTTCCTGAAGTCAGCAGTGTTATAAGACTCCTTGTCTTTTATGATGATTTATTTTTTAAATTAATGTATTTATTTTAATCAGAGGCTACTTACTTTACAATATTGGTGGCAAAAACCACGACACTGACGACTTATTTCAAACTGGACCTACTTATACTTTCCCACCTTTGCAGTGCCCTCGGTCTCGTCTATGTGATCCATCACAGGCTCTGTTTATGGCCATCCAACCGGAGTGAGACAGTGATGCTGGGAAGCGAGTGCTGGCATGGACTGTGAGCTGGAATTGCCTTTGTCCAGCAGATGTGCCAGGGGTGTTGGTAGCACTGTACTGGGCTCTGGTCACTGGAATGCAGGCAGAAGCAATATGCCTTTCCATGGCTAGACTCTAAAAATCTATAAGCACGATCACCATCCTATCTTTCCACTCCTGGTGTGCCTGTTACACTGTAAATGACCATGTAAAGGAGTGCTCCCCTCCCTGCATGCTGCCATGAACTGGGCTTTGAGCCAGTGAGAAGTAAACTTCTATTTTGTTAAAACCACTGAGACGTCAGGATTTTCTGTTACAGCGGCCATTTTTAAATTATGTCCTTCATAACAATTTCCCAGGTGAAGAGAATAGAAATTCAATTATTCAAGTAAATTCTTCGTCCAGTCTTAAGAGTTTGTACTTTGGGTACACTTAGCACGCAGATACAGCTCATAAGAGATTTTTGTTGCTCAGCTGCAAAGTCATTTTCAATTCTCTGCAACCGCATGGACTGCAGCACGCCAGGTTCCTCCATCCTTCACTATCTCCCCCAAGTTTGCTCAGATCCATGTCCACTGAGATGGTGATGCTATCTCACCATCTCATCCTCTGCTGTCCTTACAGGAATACAAAGGATATACATATGAATGAACTGTCAAAAGCTTAAGTGAAGCGAAGTCGCTCAGTCATGTCCGACTCTTTGTGACCCCGTGGACTGTAGCCCACCAGGCTCCTCCGTCCATGGGATTCTCCAGGCAAGAACACTGGAGTGGGTTGCCATTTCCTTCTCCAGGGGATCTTTCCGACCCAGGGATCGAAGCCGGGTCTCCTGCATTGCAGGCAGACGCTTTAACTGCTGAGCTACCAGGGAAGCTTAAATGTCCATAAAATAGACCACAGGGATTGTTTTAGTATTTGTCAACTACCTGATTTCTTCTTATAAGAAAAATCTGAATGCAATCAGGTGTAACTTCTACAACAAAGCCATTGGTATAAAAGGGCCCCCAAAATTGATGTTAAAACAAAGAGTTGATTTGTTGATTGCTTGTATATGATCTATATACAATCTGATATGTAATATATATCTTACATATATGTGTGATATATATAGTATATACAATACAACCTTCTTGATTGTATATGATCTATGTAAAATTATACCATAACATACTATTTCAATGAAAAATGAAATATGCATTGTCATAAACTCAGAAGTGATCATATGTAACTTCTCTAAAGTATATTTCTGGGACTATCTCATCCTGATATTGCCATTTACTTAGAATAAAATCCCAATCCTTTACCACAGTATTCAAAGTCCAACATAGTTTGGCTTCTGCCTGTATTTCAGTCTAATCTTTTTCTTCCTCTCATTCCTTTTTTTAAAATTTTCCTTCTATTGAATTATATGCTCGTGTCAATCTTTCCAATTTTAAGTTGCACGCTCTTAAACTCTTCATATTAAGTTACACGTTTAACTCTTTATATTGTCAGTATTTTCAAATTTGCCTACTGATTATATATAAAATGATACCTCATTTATTTATGTGATCTTTAAGTCTTCCCTAAGTCCAAATAATGCTAAGTATGTTTTTTCATTAATCTTTCCACTTCTAGGGATTGCTTGTTTCTCTTCTTTGTCTTTTCTCCCTATTCATTAGTAGTGTTTTACTTATAGATTTACAGTTCTCTATATATCTTTATTATTAACTAATTGTCTGTTGGATGTAGATCTGGCATTTTTAAACTTTTTTCACTTTAACATATCTTTTGATAAGAAAGTTATTAAATGTATCAAGTTTTAGAGTCTGTCCTTTGTGTCTTCCATAAGAAAAAGTTCCCCAACCCCAAATCTAAAAGATAACCTGTACATTTTTATAAGAATTTCAATACTTTATTTTTTAACATTGAAGCCTTAAATATCTCAAGTTAATTTTTTAAATATCTGTATCACTTGCTGGTGACGACTTCTTTCCTAACTCCGCTTATTGGATGTAGATCTGATACGCCGTCATGGTTAAAGACTCAGTCTTTTCCTGGGCTTCCTACTCTCATCTATCAGCCAAGTTCTTTATCCCCCGGAGTTACATTTTCTCAATCTCTACAATCTTGCAATTGTCATCAAAACCATCCTCACAATTGTCTTCACACAATTCACAGGCTGTAGTCCTCTTTTTCCCTCCAAAGTGATATCCTAATAGTCTTGATTCTTTATTGTCCTGCATGGATCATAGAATCTGCTTCAGTTCAGCTCAGTTCAGTCACTCAGTCATGTATGAGTCTTTGAGACGCCATGGACTGCAGCACACCAGGCCTCCCTGTCCATCACCAACTCCCAGAGCTGACTCAAACTCAAGTCCATCGAATTGGTGATGTCATCCAACCGTCTCATCCTCTGTCTTACCCTTCTCCTCCTGCCTTCAATCCTTCCCAGCATCAGGGTCTTTTCCAATGAGTCAGTCCTTCGTATCAGGTGGCCAAAGTATTGGAGTTTTAGCTTCAGCATCACTTCTTCCAATGGATATTCAGGACTGATTTCCTTTAGGATTGACTGGTTGGATTTCCATGCTGTCCGAGAGACTCTCAAGAGTCTTCTCCAAATCACAGTTCAAAAGCATCAGTTCTTTAGCTTATATAATTCTAAATATTAAAAAGATTTGGAGGTTATTGCTATCATTACACTACTTGTATAAATTAATTTAACCAGACCTTTTTAAAATTTTTTACTTCTTTGTTTATAAAAATTTTATTGGAGTATCAGTTCAGTTCATTCGCTCAGTCGTGTCCGACTCTTTGCGACCCCATGAATAGCAGCACACCAGGCCTCCCTGTCCATCACCAACTCCCGGAGTTCACTCAGACTCACGTCCATTGAGTCCGTGATGCCATCCAGCCATCTCATCCTCTGTCGTCCCCTTCTCCTCCTGCCCCCAATCCCTCCCAGCATCAGAGTCTTTTCCAATGAGTCAATTCTTCACATGATGTGGCCAAAGTACTGGAGTTGCAGCTTCAGCATCATTCCCTCCAAAGAAATCCCAGGGCTGATCTCCTTCAGAACGGACTGGTTGGATCTCCTTGCAGTCCAAGGGACTCTCAAGAGTCTTCTCCAACACCACAGTTCAAGAGCATCAATAATTTACAATGTTTTAGTTTCAGCACATGTTAGGTGTACAGCAAGATGATTCAGTTATATATAAAACAGACCTTGTCTTTTGGCAATGTTTATATTCATATTCATTGTACAATTTTTTAAAGTTACTTCCTTTTAATGTTGTATAATATGCTAAAATATTTTTTTCCCAAGAGTAGTGTTGTACATTTTTGATTATATCCATTCTCAATAATGTTACTAAAATAATCACTAGTAATAATTTTAGTTTTGGTCTTTTATATTTTATGTTCTAAGTGTTTGTTACTGGTGTATTATATGCCAGTTTTATATCCAATCATTTTGCTAAATCATCCTGTTTTGATAATAATTTTTCTTTATAGTCTTTGAAGTGAATTGAAAGTCACTCACTCATGTCCGACTCTGTGACCCCATGGACCATACAGTCTATGGAATTCTCCAGGCCAGAATCCTGGAGTGGGTAGCCTTTCCCTTCTCCAGAGAATCTTCCCAACTCAGGGATCAAACCCAGGTCTCCCACATTGCAGGCAGATTCTTTACCAGCTGAGCCTCTTTAGTACTTTGTAAATATTTTCAACATCAGCAAATAATGAGTAGTTCCATTTTCACACCACTAATTTGATTGTCCTTTTTAAAAATGCTGGCTTGAATCTCCAATTAAAAATGGAATAGAAGTGCCTCTACTAAGCATCCTATCACAGGATTAAAATATATGATGGTATTTATATGTTTCAAATTGCTACTGTTTATCAAGCTGAAGTTCTATTCCCAATTTACTAAATTTTTTAAATAAAGAATGTGTGTTATATATTATTAAATATACATTCTGTATTTATTGGAATGACTGTTTTTTTTTTTTCTTTTAGGCTGGCAATGTGTTTACTATATTTATGGGATTTTCCAATGTTGATATGTCCTTATATATAAAGTCTAAACATAACTTATTCATGGAGTAGCAAAATTTTCACAGATTATTGTATTCCCTTTGCTTATATGTCATTGAGGACTTTTGTAATATGTCAAGTATAACATGGGCTGTAGTTTCTTCTCTCTTAGTGACTTTATCTGGTTTTGATATTAAGAGTATCCCCGCCTTGTAAATGATGGTATTTTCAGGAAGAGTGTGCATAATGTTTGGACATTTGCAGTCTAATATACTCTAGTGCATCTTTGCTGTTTAATTCATTGATCCCTGATATTATTTTACTTTATTTCCTATTCCATGAAGCTGTCTTCGGTTTTCTTTCATCTGAGAGTCGTGTATCTCTTGTCACCATATGGTTAATTACCGTCTCTGAGAAGTTTTTCCCAACCACATATCCTAATCCAGTCTCCCACTGCTTCTCCCGATACTCCACTGTGTTACTATCTACCTTCTTCATGACACGGTCATAATCTTAAATTATATTTTTATGTAGGTTTGGGTGCTTATGATCCAAGTCTTCCTCCTAGACTGTAGTGATCTCTGGGACTAATGACCCTGGTTTTGTTCTTTATTCTTCCACATCCAGCCCTGAGAAGAGCTTATGGCATATAACAGATAATCTGAAAGATGTGTTGATGAACTTTCTGCAATTTAGCTCTAGAAATTAACTGAAAACAAAAAGTTTAAATGTTGACACTCTGCCGTCAGAAGCAGAAATAAACAAAATAAACACATTACAGATTATTCTCAAAGCCCATCATTTTGTGTGTTTGTTTGGGCTTCCCTGATAGTGCAGTTGGTAAAAAAATCCTCCTGCAATGCAGGAGACACCGGATCGACTCCTGGGTCAGAAGGATCCACGGGAGAAGGGATAGGCTACCCACTGCAGTGTTCTTGGGCTTCCCTTGTGGCTCAGCTGGTAAGGAATCCACTCTCAATTCGGGAAACCTGCATTGGATCCCTGGGTTGGGAAGATCAGAAAGGCTACTCAGTCCAGTATTCTGGGCTGGAGAATTCCATGGACTACATAGTCCATGGGGCTGCAAAGAGTCGGAGACGACTGAGCAAATTTCACTTCACTTTGATGGTGATGTTAGTAAATTCTGTTACACTGGAATAAAATATATAAAGTTTATGAGTTAACATGCTTTCAAAACAAGTAAGAACAATATAATTTGCTGTACATACAGTTTTCCTAATGGGATCCTGGAAGAAACAAGAGATCTTAGAAATTTTGTAATTTTAAGTAGTGACGAAGGTTCATTTCAATGTGATGGGAATGTCCTTTAATAAACTAAAATCTAAATTTGGATTACAGATAGGTGTGCATGTTGGTGTGCTCAGAGAGGTTAAATATTATCTTTGGTGTGTCTATGAGGGTGTTTCTGGATGAGGCGGCATTCAAATCAGTAGGCTGAGTAAAGCTGATTGCCCTCCCCAGCGTCAGTGGGCTTCATCCAATGTTGCCGGCTCGAGAAAAACAAAAATGTGGGGAAAGCGGGATCTGCTCTCTCTTCCTGACTGAGTTGAAACACGGGTGCCCTCAGACTGGCGTGTACCCGACCCGTGCTTCTGGTTCTCACACTCTGGACTCAGACTGGAAAATACAACTGTGTCTCCAGCTTGGAAATGGAACCTTTATGCCTCCACAATTGCAAAGGCCAAATCCTTATGAACCATTTCTCTTTATATAGATCGACAGACTGAAATTCTGTTAGTTACTGTTCCTCTAAACCCAGAAATGTAGTGTAATGATTTCAGATGAGTTCAGGTATCTAATGGGTTACCATTAGATATACAGAAAATCTTAGAGTAATTCTTAAGAAATATTTTGTTTAACTTAAAAATAATACTTTAGCCAACCATTTAAAACCCTTAGAAATAATTATTTTACTTTGCCCTATTAATTAACCATCACATTGTGTGTCTTTTCATTTGTTTAAATATGAATTTAATCTCAAAGACTAAGGGCAATCAGGAAAGAGGGCTGGCCAGGACTAGCTCAGGGTCTTACATCAAATGGAAACAGGACATGATTATATGTGAATCAATTTATGCATGGTATTGATTATTACATATTATAATGCTTTGTTCTTAGACATCTTTATAATTCCATTTATTTGCATCATATAATTTAACTCTCATAATTTCAGTGAGATATGTATAACTGAGATTTTACAGCAGTGATAGCAGAAACTCAGGTAGGTTAAAAACTGTTGACATTCACATAAAAATCTGTACCAAAAATAATACAGATCGATAACACTGAAATAGACACAGTTCAGGAAGTGACTTTGGGAATATATATATATATATATATGTATACAGCCACTGAAAGAAGAAAGAATGAACAGTGAAAGCAATATATGCACATAAAAGCATGTGATATTAAGATTTATTTTAAATTAATGAATTAAAAAATCCCATCAGGCAATGAAAGAAGATTAAATAATTTATGTTAGAAATTAAAATATTACTTTACAGCATTTACTGAGTATCCAGCAATATTAGGTAATTATTAAAAAGAAAATGCAATATTTCTAATAGAATGAATACTTAATTCAATATTTTATACTTATATTTTTCAAAATAATTAGCTTATAATATTGGGTAAATATAAGGTAAACTAACGCTTTAATATAAATTAGAGTTGGAGAAATTATTTTAGTTATGCTGTAAATTATAACAACTAGTACATTACTGGAGCAAACATCTGCAATGAGTGTGCCTGGGACAAATGGTGGGAGGCGGTGAGTAGAGGTGCTATAATGATGACTTCCTGGTGTCTGATGACAAAATGTACTAAATTATAGTTGTGATATACTCCAAAGTGTATTAAATGGAAATAGTAATTTCCAAGAAAATTAAGGTTCATAATGTCACATGCTTTTTGAATAATATGAAAAAGGTCTGATCAGTCGCTGACAAAAATTTCCAGGAGTTTCAGCTTCCACAAACAGAAAGGAAAGAACTTAAACTCTAAATTGGGGAGGAATTTAAAAAATACTGTTGTTGCTTTGAGGAAATAAACAAAAAGTGCCATGGGGTGGGTAGTTTGAGATCGTTTCTATGTTCCTGAGAGCCCCTGAAGGTCAATGCCAGCTGCCTCCCCGGGCTTTCGGGACAGACTCTGATGGGCCAGCATCCACTAGATGCACATCACACACCCTGGCTTGCGAGGCTCTGATGACCCCCGCCTCCAACCACCGATTCCTCCAGTTCCCAGACACTAAATTCCCACTGACACAACCTGCATTTTCTTTCAATGGAAGTATAGTTAATTGACAAGATTGTGTTAGTTTAAGGTGCATAGCATAGGGATTCAGTATTTTTGCAGATTAAACTCCATTATAGGTTATTATAAGTTGGTGGGTATAATTCTCTGTTCTGTATAGTATATCCTTGTGGCTTTTCTATTTTATATACAGAATTGTGGGGCTGTTAGTCCCATATCCCTAATTTGTCTTCCCCCTTCCCTTTCTCCTTTGGGAAATGCAAGTTTGTTTTCCATGTCTGAGTCTGCTTCTGTTTTGCATACATCTTCATTTGTATTATTTTTTAGAGACACCATATAAGTGATATCATATAGTATGTCTTTGTAGTTATACTTGCTTTCCTAACTTTTTTTTTTGTTTTTAATCTACATACAGTTTATTTAAGTGATCTTCAATCCTTTTATATATTTGCCTTTCCTATTGGAATTATTCCTTTCCTATAGAGACTTTTTAATTTTTTTTTAAATTGGAGTATAATTGTTTTACAATTCTGCGTTTCTACTGGACAATGAAGTGAATCAGCTGTATGTATACATACATCCTCTCCCTCTTTTACCTCTCTCCCACCCCACCCCTCCATCCCACCCATCTAGGTCATCACAGAGTGTCGAGCTGAGCTTCTGGTGTTATACAGCAGCTTCCCATTAGCTATCTAGTTTATACGTGGTAGACCCATCAACATTTCTTTTATGGTATGTTTACTATTGCTGAATTCGCTTAGCATTTGCTTGCTTGGGAAATTCTCCTTCTATTCGAAATGATACTTCTGATGGGTAGAACACCCTAGATTGCACGTTTTTCCCTTTGAGGACTTTGAATATATCATGCCACTCATTTCTGGTTTACAGAGCTTTTGCAGAGAAATCAACTGACAGCGTTATGGGGGTTTCCTTGTAACTGATGCTTTTTCTCTTGCTGCCTTTAGAATTTTCCCTGTAACTTTTGCCATTTTAATTATAATATTAACATGCCTTAGTATGGATCTGTTTGGATTCATCTTATTTGAGACCCTCTATACCTCCTGTACATCTTTACATCTGTGAGGTTTTCAGCCATAATTTCCTGAAATCTATTTAGATCCCCTTCTCTCTCCACCTTCTGGAACCCCTGTAGTGCAGATGTTGGCACACTTTATATTTTCCCGTGGATCCTGTATATCACTTTCATTGTTTCACTTGCCTTTCTGTCTGCTCTTGTGATTGGGTGATTTCCATTATTCTATCTTTCAAGATCACTTGTGTGGCCTTCTGCATCATTTACTCTGCTATTCATTGTTGCTAGAGTGCTTTTATCTCAGAAACAATTATCTATTTTAGATTGGGTCTTCCTTTTAGCTTCTAGTCCCTTGTTAAAATGATCTGTGCTTAGATTCTCTTAATTAGCATTTTTATTACCAACCTTTTGAACTTATTGTCTGTTAGAGTGATTATCTGTTTCATTTTTTTTTAAACTTTATTTTACTTTACAGTACTGTATTAGTTTTGCCATACATCAACATGAATCCACCACAGGTGTACACGTGTTGCCAATGCTGAACCCCCCTCCTACCTCCCTCCCCATACCATCCCTCTGGGTCATCCCAGTGCACCAGCCCCAAGCATCCTGTATCCTGCATCGAACCTAGACTGGTGATTCATTTCTTATATGATATTATACATGTTTCAATGCCATTCTCCCAAATCATCCCACCCTCTTCCCCTCCCACAGAGTCCAAAAGACTGTTCTATACATCTGTGTCTCTTATGCTGTCTCGCATACAGAGACACGTGTACCCCAATGTTCATCGCAGCACTGTTTATAATAGCCAGGACATGGAAACAACCTAGATGTCCATCAGCAGATGAATGGATAAGAAAGCTGTGGTACATATACACAATGGAATATTACTCAGCTATTAAATCAGTCCTAATGACGTGAATGAAACTGGAGCAGATTATACAGAGTGAAGTAAGCCAGAAAGAAAAACACCAATACAGTATACTAACACATATATATGGAATTTAGAAAGATGTTTAGTTGTTGTTTGTTTGTTGGTTTTTTTTCCAAGATTTTCTCTTGCTCTCTCAATTGGGAGTAGTTTCTCTGCATTTTTATTTTACTTAACTCTATACTCTAGATGGAAGTTATTTATTGTGGTCTTGAGTGGTTGTTTTCATGTGATAGCATGCCTATGCAGATTGCGTAACCTACATGTAAGGCTTTTTTTATTTGATCTTTGATGCAAGGCTGGATTTGATGTAGACGTCCACCACACTCTTCCTCAGGGTGTGCAGGCTACTGTCACCTTGAAAGGAAGTGTGGTTTGTGTTACAGGATCTAAAGTCAGTGCTGAGTGTGAGTGGGACTCCCTGGCAGTTGCTTTTTCAAGGGTGGGGTCTGTTCTGAAGTTGATGGAGTAGATGCCCTGAGGGTTAGGCTTATGCTAGCTCTGTTCACTTTTTGTACCTTCTTCCTTCTCCCTGCACTGGAGAATCTGCCCCAAAGGAGGGGAGTGCTGTAGTAAATGGGGTGCATGTTCTTACAGAGATTGGAAAGACAGATATCCTATCTATCTATACAGGACAGATATACTGGATAGACAGATAGATAGCCTGTGTGGCTGTCTGTGACCCCACTCAGATGTAGCAATAAGGTTGTGTCTTTTCTCCTGTTGTGGTCATCCCACCTCTACTGCAAGGTGGTGGTGTGGAGTGGGCAGGGCCAGAGCACTCCTTCGGCTAGCATTAGGGATCATGGCATTGTGGTTGCAGGAACTGAAGTGGCTGCTTCTGTGACACTGTTTGCGTAAGTTCCAACAATGGAAAGTGCTATTCCATCTGGAACATATCCCAAGTCCCTGGGCCATCACTGTGTCCCTAAATTGAGTCTTTTGCCAAGAACTGACTGCCCTAAATCCAGTGCCAAGCCACGGCATGGAGTGAGTGGAAGGGTTCACACAGCTCAGATTCAAGAGCTCTGTGAGGAGGTATCCACCTCTATTCACTGCTGATGGCAAACGCATGCCGGGACCTGTGCACGAGTGGAGTCTAGGCTTTTCCAGCCTTTCTAACTGTCTCAGCAGTTTTCTAAGTAGCCAAGTGGGCTTGTCTCCTGTGCACAGACTCCTGGACTGGGATCTTCAGTCTGTGGCTCGACCTGCTCACTGCCCAGGGTGAGTGTCTGCCTATGTGATTTTCCTTTTTTTTAGCCCCCTTCTAGGGGCATAGGTCCCAACCCAGTGTTTTTCCTCCAATCCTACCCAGTGATGCGGGAACCTTTGTTGCAGCCTTGGTTGTACAGTTCTGCCAGTTTCCAATTAGTCTTCTATGAGACATATTTTTGATATGTTTGTGAGAGAAGGTGAAATTCATGTCATCTTACTCAGCCAACTTGGGCCTCAACTTGACCTTTTTCCATAACCTGAAACAGTAGCACATCTGACATCTAGATTTCAAACATCCCATTCTCCATAAGGCATCTCCGCCTCCAGATCACTTATTCTAGCACCTCTATTACTAAACTATTGTAACCCATGAAAGGTTTGATTGCATTGACTCTGTTCCCTTTTCCCCATTTATCAGCCTTCTCCTATATTCATTTCCTACCTTTTCAGCTTATATTTCATTGTCTATCAAGTGATTTACCATGTCCCAAGGGCTCTCTTGTCCACTCTTTCATACTAACAAACAGAAACTGAATTTGTTGAAGCCAGTTATCCACTCTTTCTTCAGCTCAGTTCAGTTCAGTCGCTCAGTCGTGTCTGACTCTTTGCGACCCCATGAATCGCAGCACGCCAGGCCTCCCTGTCCATCACCAACTCCCGGAGTTCACTCAGACTCACGTCCATCGAGTTGGTGAATTTTTATTTATGAAAAAATCACAAAATGGGAAAACTAGTTCCACTTTAAGTTTATGAGCACAGACTTCCCACTCGACACTGCTGTGTGGCAACACTGCTGGATAACATCATTATTGCTCACTTTCTGAAGTGACTATTTCATATTTTTTCTCTCTCTCCTGAAATCAGATTCTCTTTCTTCCTCACTGCTTGTCATACCCTCTCAGTATCTTTTCCTGGTTCCTAACCCTCTACCCAGACAACCATTGGTTCCTAGAATCTGAGAGATGGTTTCATTTCAGAACTTCTGGGCTTAGTTTTCCTTTCCCCTAATGTTTCCAAGGCTGAATAGTTCTCTCTACAGTTGCTTCATTACGATAATCATCTTTTCACTGGAGGGTTTCTTTCACTTCCTCCAACCATCTTAAATACAACCACCTCTTTACTTTTAGTTCCTATGGTACAATCTCAGACTAAACTTGGGAGTTTCAATAGTTTACCTTTTTGTTTGTTCCAAGAGCACCTTTGTTGTTTTTCAACCCTGGTAAATAATAATTTCTTAGTGCATAAACATTGAGATAATTAATGAATTATTGGAATTATTGGCATACAGATTTGGAAGTGTCTTAAGAGGATATTACATACAATTCTTTGAGTTAACAAATGAGGATATGGAAGGAATCTCAGGTCAGTTGACAGTCATAGGCTACACCACTGGACGTGGGAGAAGAACTCAGCTGGATTTCTACAGTGATCAATCCTCTGATTAAGATATAATAACTCCTGTCTAATCTGGAGCCCTCAATTCTATCAGAGTTAGCCTCTGGCTATGAACTTGCCAAATCGGATGTTAACTTCTCAATGTAGGTGCTTTATGCTTTCATTAAGAAAAAAAAGGAAAACAAACAGAAACAAACAAATAAGCAAAAAATAAATAAAAAAATAAAAATAAAACTTCCTATCTGAGGCAATAGTGATATTATCACTTTAACTTTTTCTAAATAGACTTTTTTTCCTCCCTATTTCTGAGGCTCAAACTCTGGACCAATGAGAAACTGGAAGTAGCTCTTCCTAAGCAGAGAGATAGCATTTGGGTAAGGGGTGGCAGAGTACTGCAGTTTCTTTCTTCCTAGCTTTATATATGCATTCAGAAACTTTAACTCTGAACACTATTTTGAATGGTATATTAATTTTCTAAATTGCTTTCACGCACAATTACCACAAACTTTATGCCTTAAAATAGGACAAATTTATTATCTTAGACTTCTTTAGGTCAGAAGTCTGGTATGAGTCTCACTGGGCTAAAACCAAGGTGTTAGAAGAACTGCTTTCTGTTCTGGGGGCCCTAGGGAAGATCGTTTTCCATCTTCTGAAGGTGGAGTGCATGTCTTGACTCCTGGCCACCTTCTTCCATCTTCAAAGCAACAGCAGACAGACTCCTCAAGACTCTAACTACTCTTGCCTCTTCTTTATTTGTCCCATCATTCTCAGACCACTGCCTGGAAAAGGTCTTTATTTTAAGGAACTCATGGGATGACTTTGAGTCTATCTGGCTAAATAAGGCAACCTCCCCACCTCAAGGTCTATAACCTAGATCACATCTGCCAAGTCCCATTTGCCATGGAAGGTAATTCATATTACCAGGCTCCAAGGATTAGGACATGAACATATCTGGGTGGGAGGTGGGGATATTATTCTACCATAGAAGGAGTTGAAAGGTAGGGTGGAAACCAGTATATTCTCTACATGTAAAGCTTTATAACTAGATTTGTGATCAGAATAATATGTGCTAGATAAAGTATTTTAAATCTTTAGAGGGATAGAGGCAACAAGCAATAAGAGATGAACTCATCTCACTTCTTCAGGGTTGCACTAATAAATACTTATCTTTGATATAAGAACTACACCCATAAGCCTACCCATATACCTAACTTGGGTGTCCTTTAATCTTTAAATGTACTTTACATACTGAAAGTGGAAATCAACTCACCTTACCAACAAACACCAAGTTTATGTATTCCTCCACACATTTGGGGTTGAAGAGGAAGAGGACATCAAGTACTGTTATCTTAAAGTTTAAGAAGGAAAGTATATATACACAAATCACTGAATATAGGAGCAAGAAGTAATTGTTATAAAGTACTTGTTTCTCTCAGTAGGATGAAAGATACGGTCTCTGTGGAGGAGTAAAATGACATGAGATTAAATAGAGAAGATAAAAGAATATGATTCTAAGAGAAGTTTGTATGTGTATGTGTGTGAGAGAGAGATCTATTTTGTACATTTCATGTAACTGGCTAATGGCAGAAATGGGAAAAAGAAGAAAGCATATATATGTGCTGAACGTACTACACATTTTCTGCTTTACAGAATATGAATCTTTTAAGTTATCGACCATCCACCTAGCACAATACCTGACTTAGGACAAGTAAATGTCTCTTTAGTGATTAATTAAAATAATTAAATGGTTAATTACAGAGTAAGTGGGAAATGAAACTTGTATTAAAACTACAAGGCTAAACAGTATAGTAATTGCTGAAGTACTGAAGGCATCAAGTTTAATTACCCTTTTATGTTGAGAAATACTTATTTTCCAAGTGATGGGGTGAATGATCTTCATTCCTACTCAATTATGTCCTTAAGTTGATTCAAGGCAGGCTTTCACATCTTCCAGGAAAGTATCTTCAGAAAAGTCCTCATCAAAGGGAATCATTACCTTGAGAGGAAGAGGTTCCTTTCAGATGTAGCTGGATATGGAAATTCTACTAAATGCACAAGCTGGCATGTGAAGAGCTTCTGGAATCCCATTTGGAGTAGGAGTATAAAAGACTATTCCTCCACTCCATGTAAGCCCTGATATTAGGATTAATTTGATCTACCATTGATCCAGGTGTGCAGGTCATTCTGATTAGCTTGTGAAAGAAAGTTGGAAAAAGTTTGATAGATTTGCAAAACAATATTGATGCTGATTATAGATTGCCAGAGAGCTTGTTCTATTAGTCCTAACTGCTAAAGACTCGTACACAGTATGATGATCACAGGAACTAGGAGGGTCAAACTGTTCCATCCCTTAAACTCCCACCCAACAATGCTCGAGAGTTCATCCTGAGGTGTAGGGGTGCTGTTACTGCACAGGCCCTCCTGAATTCATGCCTGCAATGCGGTGAGGCCACCAAGGGCCAGCTCCAGGCACACTTGTGATTTCTTTCTCTGTGTCCCTCCTCATCCTTCGTTATTTTTCATTGATTTCATGGTGTGGGGAGGGGCATATTCTGTGCATAGAGAGACAGATTGATAAATACGCAAGCATATGGATAGGGAATGTACAGTCTAGAAGAAAAACGGAGTAATAGCATCTCACAGAAGATCCATGGTTCATGATTCAATGAATATTTAAGCCAAAGTCCAGGGTGCTGATGAAGGACTTCAGCCCAGAATAGTCAGAAAGGTTTTAAAAGGGGAACATTTTGAAGGATGAATGGAATTTGGGGGGGAAAAACCAGAAGGGTCACATATTTTCATTAGGTGTATCTGACTAGACAAAATTTTTGAGCTTGGAAGGTTTAATTTTGAGTACTTTAAGACCAGGAGATTCCAGAATTAATATTTAACACACACTAACAAACTGTGTAACTGTTTAAACTGCCCATCCCCAGCAATATGTCCTCTTTCAGCTGCACAGCTTTTATACATGTCTTTATCTTCTCTAGGGAGGGAATTTTACTACATAAAAGACCTCTGAGACGTTCCCTCATTTGTAATGGAATCAGCAATGCTCTTGATGTGAGTAGTATTTCAACCTCAATTTCAGAGAACCCTGACAGCTTTCATTATTATTGCTTGTTATAGTGTGATGTATTGTATATTTATACTCATTAGGATGTCCCCAATATTACAGAGGAGTAGTCTAAAGAGTTATAGTATACACAGTATTTGTCTTTTTAAACTCTCATGTATCAAAATTCTTTTTCTTGCTGGTGAATGGCTGGCATAAGCAATCCAGAGGCTCTTTATTTTGTCCAAATGGTGCTGAGTCTAAAAATCTGAAAAACACTGGAAAATCAGCATCTCTGTCATTTATGTGGATTTTTGATTCTCATTGTATTTCATAGGGCTACTTCATAAGTCACGGCTCTTTTTTTTTTTTTTTTTTAAATAGAACAAAAGGACCAGAAGATAGAAAATACAGTTGAGCCTTGTCTGGCTAGTAATTTAAGACCTCTCAAGATTCACAGTGAAATATGGAAAAGCATGAGCAGAGTGACCTGATCAGAATTGTGCTTTATTTACTACAGCTAATATGGTCATGTCAGATTTAGAATGACTTGAACAAAAAAATGTATGCTGGATCAGAAACACCCTTTTCGAATCTAATTCACTGATTTTATTCAGAGGTAATAGGATTTGGACTGTGGTGTTGCCATGGGGAAAATCAGTCAGGTATGAACCAGAATTTGGGAAGGAGGTGACCAGTAACTAGATGGTGGGAAGAAAATAGAAGCTGAGAACTCTAAGTCAGAATGACTATAATATTAGGATGCCATGATTACAATTAAGGAGGTTAGCAGAAGGAACAGCAGTTGAGCTTGTACTGATAGGAATTTTTGAGGATATAGTTCAGAGGTCAGGTTAGGGAGGATCCACCCCTGTTTGAGGCATAGTTAGTTCTCGATGCTGCACGTGATGTCGTGAGTTACATTTTTTTTTTTACACAATTCTATTGATATTTACTAGTCGTTGCATCTAAAACAAATTTTTTTCCATCTGTACTCAGTCCCCAACCCCATGACAGTATTAAGTAATGGAGCCCATGAGAAATGGCGATGGTATAGTGTTTCAGGAGATGCAAATTCCCTCAGCTCCCACTGCAGTCAAAGGCTGTTTACAGGTCCTCTGCATCCTAAGATGAGACCCCACCTCCATTTACTTCCAGTCATTATATGGTCTCTGAACAGGAGTTGGAAGAAGGTGCTACTGGAGGGCTGGAGACATTACTCTGGCTACTCTGAAATGCCAGCACCTGCCAGGTGAATGCCTGTCTGCCTTTATGGCTGGTACAGGCCAATCCTTTCTGAACTAAGGGACAGGGAAAGAAATATAAACTGTCTTCCACTTCCTGGTGCCCACACCAGGCCTGTTTCTGGCAGAAACCTCATGTGTGGTCCCCATTGGTTTTTATAAATCTCATATCACCGCCTTATAAGGAATGAAATTTCTGCCACACAACCAATCAAAGTAGTTCTACTTCTGTGTCCCACTATGATCTTAAACTTCTATTTTCCAGGTACTTCTTAGGGATTTTGTTGGGAAATTAGGACAGCTGGAGGCAGGAACTGTGAAAATGGCAGTTGGTTAAGACAGGAGATGGCATAGGTAGAAAATTAGTATATGTGCAGCCTAAGTGAAGTGAAGTCACTCAGTCGTGTCCGACTCTTTGCGACCCCATGGACTGTAGCCCGCCAGGATCCTCTGTCCATGGGATTCTCCAGGCAAGAATACGAAATGCCCAAATATAACTTAGGCTTACTAAACCATGTGACTGACTCATTCACTAAAATAAAATTTATTTTTTCATATCAATTCTAGTTATAAGGAGGTCATAAAAAATCTTATTGTATGGCGATTAAGGTAAAAATCTTAATGTTAACGTACTTTAAAGTTCTCTCTTTGGGACCTCAATATACTTTGAAGCCATTGGCTATCCAGTTTCTAAAAAGTCTGAAGAGTGTTTATGAAGAAAACTACTCTCCCCAGTTACTTTACTATAAATTTTGGATTCTCTTCAATACATTCGCAATTCCTTTATTCAGTCATTTATTAAACATATATTAAGCAGTGCATGGATTTATTCACAAATTATAAGAAAAGCAGAAACACAAATAAGCTATATTAAAATACATGATAAATGCAGTAAGAACAGGAGAGCACATCTCTACTCTCAAAAGATGAGCCAAAGAAGACCGCAAGCAGGACAGATGTCCCCAAGGGCTGTAGCAGGCTGGCAGGAAGCAATACTGTGTACAAAGAAAAATCCAAGTAGCTGGGGGCTGGCACATTTTAAAATGTCAAGCAGGGTCTAACACAGTTGGCTTTGCATTTTAAGTAGAATAGAAGGTAAGTGGTCTCGAAGGAAAAAAAAAAAAAGGAATCTAAAGAAAACCTGGAAGTTAACTATAGATGGGAATAAACTATGATTATATGACTAACAGACATGACAGCCGAAACTCAGGGTAAATATAGTAATGATGGAGAAAAACATTGTGTTATAGAACGTTTTAAGAGATAAACGATCAGGAGGTCTTGGACTGGCTGGTTGATTGCACACTGAAAAGGGGACATCAGAATGCTCATAATGGAGACCCAGGAGGACTGGAGAGAGTAGCATGTGAGGAATAAATAAGCAAGGTGTCCTGGGAATCAGGAAAGACGGAGTTCTGGGAGTGAGTAATTAACTGGTCCAGTATATAATGTAGCAGAGAGTGTCCAGGAGGTAAGAGCTCAACAATTTTCAGTTGATCTGGGCATAAAAATGGCAAAATTTAAACCCAGCATTTCTGTTAAAGTAGTGAAGACAGCAGGTTTCAGCTGATCAGAAAATGAAAACTGAAACATACATTTAGGGCTATGTTTTTATGGAACTGGGAGCGTAGGACCAGTGAATCAGTAAGGGTACCTGGAGTGACGTACTGACCAGTTTACGGGAAGACAGATGGGAAGCGGAAGCAAATCAGTCTAGACATGAATAATCAGAAACCTCTATATCTGCATCATAGTAGACAAGAGACTTCACTGGATTTAATTTTATGTCCTTAGCGTTAAAACATCCTTTTCTAAATGTGATGTCATAAGAGTTGTTGAGAATAGTGCCCCCTTCTCCACCTTGAGACACAAGCGAGAAGCTGAAGATTTTAATGCCATCAAAAAACATTTATTGCTTGAGGTATGGTTCTTTCTTCCTGATAAAATCTATGTAATTTTTGCAGTTCCTTTTATGACTTGCTGCCAACAGGTACAGAGTTAAATATGCCAAATCATAGAAAACACAGATTAACCCTGACAGTGTATCTTCTTTCTTTCCTTCTTATCTTCTGTTTCAGATTTATTAAGATGTTTTGTGGTAAGTGATTATACTTTTTTAAAGAAGCAGGGTAAACAGATACCCAATGATGCAGGTGGTACAGTGTCTGCCCTTGATGTCAGGATGCAAGTGAAAGTAGCTTGTTGAAGGAGCTTGAACATATGGATACAAAATCCAACATTAAGTTACAAAAACATCCTGAGCTCTTCTCTTCGTTTCAGTCCTTGTGTTCAACTCCAAGATATCTAACAAGGTTTATTTTTCAGTCTGAATTTCTCCACCGGAAATTTTTGATATATATATATTTTTTTAAGTAGGTAATAGCCTTGTCTTTGTGCCTAATTGTGCATAATTACCCGAACAATGGAATACATTCCAAAGCATATATTAACATGAATTGAGGAATTGTAACAATGGAGTTACAAATGACTTTGAAAATATTTTGATCAAAATTGAAAGGTAAGTAATGGCAGTAATTCTACTGAACAAGAGAGTGAGTATTAGAATCAATACATCTGTTAGCCAGTATTTGAAATTAAAAGGGAATGCGTAATTAATCATTCCCTGGTTATAATTCAGCCAGTCAATTCAACGCTGACCTATAGAGAACCTTACCTTGCCTTTCACACTTTTAATGTTAAATGTTGGCCATTTGGAATAAATTTGATTTAGGTAACCTTTCGTGGAGTACAGGTACATGGATGCCATAAATGTCAAGAAAAGAATAAAGCTCTGTCTCTTCATGCAGACATATAACAGAGACTAAAACTGTCGTTGGTACACCTTAGATAGTCATGGAAAATCTGCTTATCTTCAGAGTCATCAACTGAGAAGAGCATCATCAAGAAAGGTAATTAAGTAGAAATTAAAATGAACCAGTATTAACCAGAGAGGGCAGAAATATCACATTAATCACCTCTGCATCTTCTCAGCAAATGTGTCTTGAATAAATGGCATTTTAAGTTATTCAATTGCAGGTTGTTGTTGTTTAGTCACTGAGTTGTGATCAACTCTTTGTGATCCTATGGACTGTAGCCCACCGGACTCCTCTGTCCATGGGATTTTCCAGGCAAGAATATTGGAGAGGATTGCTGCTTCCTTCTCAGGGAATCTTTCCAACCCAGCGACTGAACCCAAGTCTCATGCGTTGGCAGGCAGATTGTTTACCACTGAAGCCCTTAATTGCAGGTATCCCCATTAATTGCATATATCCCCTAAGATACATATTTCTCTTTTAGGTCTCATGGTCATGATGTAAAGAATAAAAGAATAAATAATTCCTGATATTACATTAATTAGAAGCTGGTTTTGATTTAGTCTAAGCTCCAAACTCCTTGCTGTGTATCGAATATTTTTGTCTCTCTCCTCTTTGGTTGAAACCCTACCCTCTGAATGTGATTGCTCCAAGAGGTGGGCCTTTGGGAAGTAATTAGGATTTGATGAGGTCATGAGGGAGGAGTCTATAGAAAATTCCCAAAGCTCTTGCTTCCTCTCTCTGCATCCCAGCACATGCAGATATAAGCAGTCAGCTGTCAACAAGCTGCAAGAGGCCCTTACAAGAATTAGACCAGGCTGGCCCCCTGCTCCCAGACTCCAGACTCCAGAACTGGAAGAAGTAAGTTTCTGTTATTTATAAGCCACCCAGTCTTTGGTTTTTTCTGTTATAGCAGCTCAAATAGAAAAAGGTATTTTATATGTCACACACCACATACACAGTTGGAGAATACAGAAACTAAGCAAATTTTTCATAATACTTGTAACCAAACCAACCAGCCACATGATTTAAGCTTCAAAGGAAAAAAAAAAAAAAAACTAGGAGAAAATATCAGAAAATACCCTGTACCATTTATCACTAAATTTATCACTTTTTGGTTATTTGTGTATTTGAACCTGAGTAAGTTCTCTGATTTGATTTCCTTTGCAGGCATCCTTGCTAATTGATTCTGTAAGATTTCCTCTATATGAAACTAGAACTTAATATTTAAGCAAAGACTTGTGATTCAATAGTAGAGATCTGGCCACTTCAAGTCTATTAGTTTCCCTAGGCCAAAATGGTTTCAGTAGAGTTGTACAGATGAACAGGAAAACAAGAAAGACTGGAATCCAAATTTCCATATATATTTAGAAGAGTAACACATTTATTTTCTTTTTACTAGTTTCTAACAACCATCATGAATCACACATTTGGGATTACTTAAAAGGGTAAAAATAATCACACTTGATAAAAGATGACTTGCATTGTTTAATCTGGTATTGATAAAGGTACTGATTTGCCTTATTGTTGGTATAACCAATCACCATAACACGTTATCACTTATGATGTGGAATACTCATTATGGTGCTGCTTTTCCCTCACTGGGGTCACATCTACAGAAGACTAACAAAGGGAATTAGGGTTGGTGGCTCGGATGGTGAAGAACTGGCCTGCAATGCGGGAGACCTGGGTTCTGTCCCTGGGTTGGGAAGATCCTCTGTCGGAGGGCATGGCAACCTACTCCGGTATTCTTGCCTGGAGAATCCCACCAGAGAGCCTGGTGGGCTCCAGTCCATGGGGTCTCAAAGAGCCAGACACGACTGAGCAACTAAGCACAGCACAGCAAAGGGAACACACTGAATTTCTAGCGCATAATGCCTTGCATTTGGCTTGTGACAATCTGTTGAAAAGATGACGAATGCATTGATATCATCTTCTCTTAGCGACTGAGGAAAAGAAGACACACTACTTTCTAAAACGTTAGGTAGAGAATGTACATTTTCTTCCTAATATTACAGTAACTGGAAAAGGTTCAAAATAAAACTCCAATATAAAATACTAAAATCTTTCAAATCCTCACATGAATTTCGTTCACTTTCAGAAAGAGCATGAAACTTCTCAGCCATTTTAGAAATGAACGTAAACATAAACTTTATCATATGCGGTAACTGTAAATACTTACCCATACCAAAGCCCATTTAGGAGAAAATTGGGCAATTAGTAACTGCTCTTATGTCTGAATTGATTAGGAACAAATCCATATTTACCATAGCAACCTCTTCCATTTAAAAACACATGAAATTGATATTATTTGAAAAGTCTGTATAACTTCTATCTTTTTAATTGCCTATATCTGACATTCCATAGAGATGACATTTAAGCATACCTTTAAATCTAGTTATACACTTATTTTGTAGTTTGCCGTCAATGTTACAAGCAAATGAGCAAATCAACAGACTAACAGTGATTACAAATGTTAAAGAAAATCAACTCCATTTAAAAAATCTACTCCATTATAAAAAGTCCATCATTTAATATGGGAGGTAGACCATTACACCATCTTTCTCAGAATCCTAGCAAACAATATTGAGATTCTAAAGTGTAAAAGCATAAGAAATATGGGGAGAAAAAAGGTAATGATACCAACCATTAGTAAAAATCAAAGACATATGGATGAGAAAGGTTGAGAGACAAAAATATATATATATATCAATTTCCGTAAGATCCAACTAAGAAAATGAAGAGGGGGCAAAAGCAGTCTTACAGTGGGATTTAATTCCAGATATAATATTTAAATACTACTATTACATTTGTTTAAAACTTGGGCAAGCCATTTTTCTATTGGATACTAATTCTCTTAGTTTTGAATTAAGGATGTTGGGCTTTATCAACAGCTTTTAAAAAGGGGTCCATATTGGAATTTCTCATGGAGTTTTTCAATAATATGCATGCTGGCACTCAACTTTGCTCAGTCTCCTTGGAACAGCTAAGTCAAATCGCTGTCAAGCAAAATTCACTTTTTCACTGGCAAGCGTCTTGGGTAGGAATAGGAATATAAAAGACTAGGAATATAAGGAAATTACTTTCTTAAGGAAGGAAAATGCTTCTGAAAATAACAAATTTTGTTATCTAGTCTTAGGTTTCGTTTGAAAGCTTTACAGAAGCATAGGGAGCCAGTCTGGAGACTTGAACAGAGCAAAAAATCATGGAAGGACCAATCTCAGCCAAAATTTTATGGTGACCCTTTATTCTGAAGAGTAAAATTAAGTTGGAATCCACAAGTGGAAGAGAATATGGTTTAAACCTTTCGTGACATCAATTTTCTTATATTTAGGATGAAGAGTATTGACTAAGCAGACTTAAATTTTATCTCCAAGTCTAAGTACCTCTTTGCTTAAATGTTACATTTACTTAAACCTTTGTTGTTACTTTGTTGGTTAGTGGCTCAGTCATGTCTAACCCTTTTGCACCCCTTGGACTGTAGCCTGCCGGGCCCCTCTCTCCGTGGGATTTCCCAGGCAAGAATACTGGAGTGGGTTGCCATTTCCTTCTCCAAGGGCTCTTCCCAAGCCAGGGATCGAACCTGCAGGCGGATTCTTTACCAGTGAGCCATTAAACATTATTTAAAATGTTACATTCACTTAAATATTATTCATCTTTACATTTAACTATATTTTACAGTAAGGTGTAAAATCAACTGTTATTTCATTAAGTAGTTTTTAACTCTTCAGAACACTTTTATTAGGGTTTGAGTTATACACAGTAAGGTGCATACATTAGAAATGTACACCTCAGTGGATCTTCACTTTGTGCACATCCATCTAACCCTCCTCTAGATCCATTCACAGGGTATTTCCAGCCCTCCGGAAGTTTCCCTATTCAAAGACAACCATTATCCTTATTTCTATCACAACAGATGAATTTTGTCTGTTCTGCAATTTCATAAAAATGCAGTCACCTGGTATCTAGTTTTTTTTTCCTGTCTGGCATCTTTCACTCATCTGCTTTTGAGATTTTTCCTTTGTGCACATAGCAGTATTCCTGAACTCTTTTTAGATTAAAAATTTAGAGTGATGAGTGATCACTGGCTGTTGGTATGTAGTTTGGTAATATTCTGTCCTTTTAAAAAATAACCACATGTTCTTAAAATAAAAGCACATTTAAATAGGAATCATGTTTTCAGGGAAATCCTTCTTAACCAGACTTGGAACCAAACTTAATTACTTGTTTTATCCACCATAAAACAAGGTTCTATTTACCTGATGATAGGCCTGATGTTTGGAAATAAATAAGCAGTCTCTATTGGACATGCTTTGTAAACTCGGTCCTATTAAATAATGACAACTGAAATGAAAGGCTTTCAAAACAGGAGAAATAGTTACAAATAGTCCCCTCCCCCCCCGCCTTTGTTTTCTAACTTACCATTGAAAACAAGTTTTCTTTCAATTATGCTTTTGCTTTTTCAACATGAACATGCAAAGATCACTTGAGAATGAAATATTCCATTTATCTGTGGAATAGTTCAGGCCTAAACAGCAGTATGTAAAGCTCTGATAGCAAAAAAAAAAAAAAAAAAAAATCAGTATGTCTGCCTCCAGTTGTGGAGGGATTTATGACAGAACAGATTTTCATTTTCTCGAGTTTCAAAATGCATCTTACTTTCATAAATTCAACCTTGTACAACTGAATGTCTGAGTCAGAAAAGCTAAAACAATTTTGTTAGAAAAGAAAATGGGAAAAGGGTTGAGGGGTAAGTTCCTCACTCTGTTCTGCTAGATAAGATGTCTAATTTAGAAATCATACAAGCTTATATATTTTCAAAGTAGGATGTCGGTCTCCATCATTAAAGTTACATAAAGAGAGAATACATTTGAACAGCAAGTAACGACAGTTCTGGAGAGGTACAGAAATAAAGGACTGTCTTCCAATATCAAAGTAATTTCTCTAACACAAAGCAGTTAATGACTGTGCTTTGTTCAATGTGGCTTAATCTATATAACTCTTGAACATGTTCTGATAAAAGCCTTTTCTTGATTAAACATTGATATTGGACATCCTGATTGACAGAAGTTTCTTCAACACCTAACTTC
Source organism: Capricornis sumatraensis (assembly GCF_032405125.1). Taxonomy (NCBI): domain Eukaryota; kingdom Metazoa; phylum Chordata; class Mammalia; order Artiodactyla; family Bovidae; genus Capricornis; species Capricornis sumatraensis. The sequence continues at coordinate 114,541,296 of NC_091073.1, read as the reverse complement.
AAAGTAATCTTTTTGACACCACAGAAGATGCAATCTATCGCCTGCCTTAGAGAAAGTTACAATTTAATTACAGTGATGAAATAGTCATAAAAAAATTTTGTGGCAAGATGAGATCTAAATAGTTTTATGCTAGAATAATAAAGGAATTTTGCATAATGTGAGAGTTCTTCCCCAGCTGCAGGACATTAATAAACATTTTGGAAGACAAAAATCTAAGTAAGTTAGGGTTGACAAAAAAAGGTAATAAGAAAACCTGTTCAAGTACGTGTGTGTGTGTGTGTGTATTTAATTTTAATACCACAAAATAGGACTCTAAAAGGATATGCCACATATTACTACACAGTGGGCCCTGTGTATGCGTGGGTTCTGCATTCACGGATTCCACCAACCACAGATACAGGAGGCCGGCCCTACTCCACCTGAGCGTCTGTGGATATTGGTATCTATGGAGGTTCTAGAATCAATTTATCATGGACACAGAGGATAATTATTATTTTACCTAGTTTGATAGATGAGTTTCAGAATATTTTTTTTCCCCCAGACATTTCAAGGAGAGGACTATTAAACAATTTCTTTATTTTTACACTGAACTAGTCCATTTCTTTTTACTTTTCAGGATGGAAGACTCGTGGTCCCCTCCCTCCCGGCTCTTGCCCCTCTCAACTGTACTAGCATACTGTGCCTCAGGTGTCTTGGTTCTCACAGAGAAGACCCCGGGGGGCACATACAGCCCGAGTTTAGTTTTCCTGGCTCTCTTTCCCTCTTCCCTAGTTCTCACAACAAAGGTTTGTGCTGTGTGGTCTGGTTTAGAGTATCGCGAGTATGCCATCACCATGAGAAAAGCAGGCCTCAGAAATTCACTGATCCCAGGATGAGATGCACATGGAAGGGACTTGAACCCAACCCTAGCTTGTGAAAACATCTGAGTGAGGAGAGTGAGTCCCTGCTGTTCTAAAGTGTGTTTGTACAGCATGGTTAGAGTGAAACATTGTTATTAACGCATTTGTTTAAGTCAGAGAGTAGGGTGGCTTTTCTAAGAGTCAGACAAGTTTCATGCTTACTTAGATCAGCTTACATACATTAAGCAACATTACAGATATCTGTGCTTTGAGACTTGCTACAACTGCATAATGATTTGAGGGTGCTTTTAACTGTTACATCCAATCCCAAATTTGAGATGCCATGTGACCCACTGACAGGTGGAGATAGAGAAAAGTAAAGTGGACAGTAAATATGTATAACTATCACAATCAAACTTTTCCTGCATAATTATAGATGATATTTTCAATTGCTAAAGTTACACCTGTCTACACTCATGTGTTAAAACATGGAGAGAGACTGGCTTGCTTTTGCCATCAATGATGGATTGACTAATTATTCACAGATCAGAAGCAAGAAGAGTCATTAGCTTATGAAGAGAAAGTGAGCTTTTTCTCTTATTTTGTCCTAGCTAACATTATTCATAAGTTAAAGACAATTGTTTTCATTTACTAAGTGAGCTCTGCAGATAATCTACAGATTAAAATTTAAGCAGTGATAAATGGATGCACATAAACACCAAGCTACATAAGAATAAAGATGGGCCATTCTTTAGGGTAAATCGGTGTCTCCACATGCTCAGGGTAGAACACGGATAAACATTAGGAAGAAATGGGGAAACATTTGTTAGTATACAAAAAAAGCAGGAAGGAATTGCCAAAGAGGCTTTAATAGACAAGACACTGCGTACGGTTCTTGTTGTTTTTAAATAGAAAGGTATTCCAGGCATAATACATGCTCTGGTCAAAAAAGGGGCAAATCCAAGTCCCTATTGTGTGATAATCCAAGGGTTACAATATAATACAAACCCTGTCTGTGCTTTCCTTCTTTTGCTGTGGAGCAAGAGAGATGATCACAGTAGATAACGTGTAACAAATGGAAATGGCATTCTTGATGAAAAAGGATTAAAAGTTTATTAAATAAAACTTGTTAAGTTCTTTTGGGGGCTTTCCAGGTGGCTCAGTGGTAAAGAACCTGCCATGAGATGCAAGAGACGTGGGTTCGATCCCTGGATTAGGAAGATCCCCAGAGGAGGAAATGACAACCCACTCCAGAATTCTTGACTGGAGAATTCCACGGACACAGGAGCTTGGCAGGTGACAGTCCATGGGGAAGCAAAGAGTTGGAAATGACTGAACACACATACAGAAGGATTTCTTAGGGTAAGATCTACATGATAGTGTATAAGGAAAATTCTGGAATGGAGCACTTTACAGGAAGAGAATACAATTTTATGCAAAGCAGAAATAACGTCTTCAAACTAAGGACAGGAGAGCTAACTAAATTAGGAGGTCCGCAGCCATCCAGTAAAGATGCCAGTATTTACTCAGAGAGCACAAAGTAGGCTGCATAAGCTTTTCTTCTCTTCCACTGGACTAGAAACAAAACAACTTGAACTGAGACACTCAGGAAAATCCCTCCTAGGGATAAATGCTGGGTAGATCCTAGAAATATCCAACACACTGGAGTTGAGTTTCTACTATGTGCCGGGCACTGCGCTCCACCCCAAGTGCAAAATGATAGACTACAGAAGTTACATATGCATAACCATTGACATTTTTGTATGTACCTATGTGCTCCAAGGAAAGGCAGCTTAACAAAATTACTCAGGACATAAAGCACCCTCCCAGAAGGATTACATATCCTTACCCTTCATACCAACGACCAGGAGAAGAATCTACAGTCTCCTACTTCTGCTTAATGCAGTTTGAGTTGGGGTGTCCAAGTGGCACTTCCAACACAACGTCTTAAACCGCAATCATCCTCCTCATCTCTGTCTTCTGTATTTTGTATCTCTGTTATCAGTATCATTCACCAAGGTACCTATATCTTAAATCAGGGAACCCTCATCACCTCCCCTTTTCTTGCTTACCACACATGCAACTGGTCACCAAATCCTTTAAATTTCTTCTGCTCACTATGTCACTATTCTGTCCCCTTCTCCCCATTTCTACTGCTGCTAATAGCAAAAAAATGACATTATTTTCAAAGCTTTTGATGGTTTCCCAGTACTTTCAGGAGATATGCCAACTTTCTCTACACGGAAGGCAAAGCTTTTCACAGTCACTTCTCCACTTACGAACAGACGCAATGCTTGCCTCTTTCTTCTCCTCCTAGGCCTCTGAGTACCAAAGCATCACTGGGAATTTGTGTATTCTGAGCTCACTAAAACCATTACCTTTCCTCCTGCTCACTCTTTTATGCTTACCATTTTTTGGCTTAAGCATAAATAATAAAAAATAAATATCTCAAACCTCCAGTTTACCCCACTCTCCTTAAGACTTGGTTGCTTTTTTAAAATGCATACTTATAGTACTTAATGTATAATATTGTAATTTTAGATCTTGTTTATTAAATTATGAACACTTTCAGGGTTTTAAAATCTCTACATTTCCGGTGATGAGCACACTGTTAAAGGGTCCACAGATAAGAATAATGAAGCTACCCACATCCACACAAAGGAAATATACACAGATGGAACCAGTTGGGGTCGAGATGGAGGTGAATCTGACCTCCAACAGACCCTGAGTCTCATTATATGTTGATTTTACTACATGAGCACGTTGAATGACACACCTCGCAGTGGCCAAGACTAGATATTAAGGACCAAAATAGGATAGAAAGGAGGTGGGCACGAAAGAGCCCACTCCTTCCCTGATGGACTAATGCATACGCGGCCCCTCCATCACTGTTGGCCTCCCTCCTCCTCCCTTTGGCTTTACTTTTCAAAATTAAATCACTCTCACCAGAAATGGGCAAGGGGTTAATGTGAACTTACTTCCCTACTTTACATTTCTCCATCCTTTGGCCACTGATAAAGCTTTTGCTGTGTTGACCTCAGTTATTCACCTATTGGAAGAAAATGGAAAAAGAACCCTGCCCTGCCAAGGTGGAGACCCTCAGCCAGGCTAAGGCATGAGCAGTGTCCATACGACCAAGTTCAGTAATAATACCTGGGTCAGTCATATTCAAATCATATTCATAAATGAATGAATAAGTATAAAAATATCTGTAGATCACGCACTGATTCTGATCTTTAGAAGATATACTTATCGCTGAAAAAGATGGTATACTGTACTTTGTCTATATATTTATATTAAATATATAAACGTTTATATATTTACAATTAAAAATAAGATTGATAAATGTAATCAACATTGAAGAATGAATATGATCAATTATATGTCTTAAAAGTTTTCTTAAAAGGCTGAGCCAAATTACACAATATTGGAGCACCACAGATAAATAGGTATATCTGACTTTCTAAATGTTCTCTTTCTTTAGTTTTACCTTATTCTAGGCCCCTCATCTCCTGTAGAAATTTGAATAACTTGCAGATCTTTAAAAAATTGGTGATGTAAGTTAAATCCTCCTCAAAAAAATCACACTTCTGAAATGCAAATTATCATGTAATCATTTGACAATATAATTATTTTACTTACATAGTTCTAAGAGCTACACACAGAATAAGATCAAAGTTCCCTAAGAGGGCACACAATACTTCCAATTTGAATAGTGTAAGAAATTTCTGCTTCTCTTCAGTATTGTTCCTGTGCTTTAGACACCCCTAAACTTCCTTGAAGGATCATGTAACTTTATACCAGGCAAAGGCTGTTCTCTTGTCAAGACCCCCTGCTCAAGTCTGAACCCTGACTTCCCATATTGTCTCAGGTCCCCCCAAGGAAGCAGGTATACTGCTGTTTGTGTGCAAACAATCTATATGCATATTTAATAGAATTTGCAACGCTACATTATAATTTTTTGTGTGAAATCTGTTTCCTCCTTTAGCGGATGAACTTTCTGCTTTGGGAGCCTGTTTTGTTCCTCTTTATCTCTTCCAAGTGCATTTCTTGGTTCGTGGTCCCCAGGGATGCTCCACAGGACAGAATTCATTCCAGCAACGAGAGGAAGAATGACAGCTATAGAAAACTCCACCTTTGCAGCTTTTGCTATAGGTTTAGGTATTGCTGCTGCTTCTTAATATTGAAGAAAAATCACCCTGAGACACAAATATCTACATTTTAAGATGTGCTAATGCTTCCATTAAACCACCACTTTATGCCCCATCTTATTCACGACTAATGAATAGGTTAATTGTCCTGAATCTCAGGTCAGCAGAATAAGATGTGATTTAACTGAGCAGTGTGAAAAGTGGTTTCTTTTCATAAATGAATGCAGCACAAGGTCCTGTTGTGCACATAATCCATGATACAGAAATAAACCCTTTGAAGAACTATTATCATAAATAGCATTATTAGGGATGAGCTGAACTTCATTTTTTTCAGCTACTGCTCAAAATGGATTTATAAAAACATAGAAGGTCTTTTGAGCTTGGTAGAAACTTATTCCATTAGAAGCTGATGTGGTTATTATTGGATGTTTCCATATGACTATCTTCCAGAGGCCCATGAAATTTTAATTTACTTGAAAAACTAAAATGCAGTTATTTGACATTTTTAATCACTTTTCCATTTAAAAGCTAAAGATAAGAAATTGCTGGGGAAAGTTATAAAAAAGTGTCAGTATGAACACAAAGAAATGAGAGGTTTGTAAATAAAACTTCACATTATTAAAATGTCATTTAGTTGTAGTGTTTTTATTACTTTTTTAGAACATGAAAACCTTATAAACTGTTTTTGTTATTGCTGATTTAATGTGACATTATTAATGTACTTAAAGAATCAATATAGTGTCCCACTACATGGCCACTAATTGAATTAATGATAATGAAAACATAAATATGTAATGTAAAAATCTGAATTGAAGTTTAATAATTTATTATGCCTTTTCTGATAAATACAGGCATTTATATTTGGTGGCATAAAAGGTATCTGAAACTCACTCACACTATTTGTTTATCTGTCTAGCCAAGTGCATTAAACATGTATATCTGTGTCCGGTGTGAGACTAGACTCCTGGGAAACAATGTGGAAACAGGATGTGGAATTCTGATTCTCAAAGAGCTTATGTTAGTGATAAACAAGAAACACAAATGGAAGGAAAGCAATCACACTAAAAAAACAATACAGGTGATAAAGAACCATACTGCAAAGCTACAGTAATCAAAATATCATGGTACTTGTGCAAAAACAGACATACAGATCAAAGGAACGGAACAGAGAACCGGGAAACAAATCCTTCCACGTATGGTTAATCTACAACAAAGGAGGCAAGAATATACAACGGAGAAAAGAGAGTCTCTTTAATAAATGGCACTGGGACAACTGAACACTTATGTGTAAAACAACAAGAGTAGAACATTCCTTTATACCATATACAAAAATAAAATCAAAATGGCTCAAAGATATAAATGTAAGACCTGACCACCGTAAAAGTCTAGAAGAAAACATGGGCAGAACACTCTTTGACATAAATCATAGCAATGGTATTTTGGATCTGTCTCCTAAGACTAAAGAAATAAAAGCACAGGCAAACAAATGAGGGTTAACCTGAAAGCTTTTGCACAGCAAAGGAAACCATAAACAGAATGACAAGACCACCTATGGGATGGAAGAAAATATTTGCAAATGATATGACCAACAAGGGGTTAATATCAAAAATTTATATATAACTCAACAACAACAAAAAATACCACCACCAACAAAGAACCCAAGAAATGGTCAGAAGACCTGAATAGATATTTCCTCAAAGAGAGAATACAGATGGGTCAACAGGCACACACAGAGCTGCTCACTCAGCATCACTAATGATCAGGGACAGGCAGATGAAAACCACCATGGCTAGCAGGTTCGTGGGACATTATACCGATTTTTAAGTATATTAATAAGATCACATTAAATAAGCAACTACAAAAATGGTTTATATGCTTTTCATGTTCTAAAGAAATAAAAAAAAAAAAAACACTGAAAATAAATGGCAACTTAATAATCTAAAGCACTAGGATAATACCTGAAGTTTTATCTCAGACCTGTCAGAAAGGCTATTGTCAAAGAGTCTACAAATAGCAAACGCTGGCAATGATGTGGTGAAAAGGAACCCTGTACACTGTTGGTGGAAATGGAAATTGGTGCAGCCACTATGAAAACAGTATAGAATTTTCCTCAAAAAAATGAAACTAGAACTACCATGTAATCCAGGAATTCCACTCCTGCGTATATACTCAGAAAAAAATGAAAACACTAATTCAAAATGACACACACACCCCGATGTTCACAGCAAGATACAGAAGCCATACAAGAGCCAGGATACAGAAGCAACCCTACTGTCCATCACCACACAAATAGAGAAGATATAGTGTATAGAATGAAGTATTAGCCACACAAATGAATGAAATTCTGCCATTTGCAGCCATGTGGATGTAGCTAGAGATGATTATGCTGAATACAATAAGTCAGAGAAAGACATCATATGATAGCACTTACATGTCGAATCTAAAAAACAATACAAATGAATGTCGTAGCAAAACAGACTCACAAACACAGAAAACAAACCAGTGGTTATCAGAGGGGAGAGGGAAGTGAGGAGCAGCACGTCAGGGGTATGGGATTGAAAGATACACGCCGCCATGCGTAAAATAGATAGGCAACAAGGGTAGGTTGCACAACGCAGGGAACTATAGCCATGATCTAACATAACTTTTACTGAGTATAATCTGTAGAAACACTGAATCACTTGGTGTACATGTGAAACTAATATAACACTATAATCAAATATACCTCAAAAAGAAAGGAAATACACAGAGTTCAATAACAGAAAATAGAGGTGAGCCTTGAGAAGAATGCTCAGAAAGGATGACTTGGAAAAGGGCCTCAAATCTGGAGACTGGAAAGAAACATGGCACGCCCATTTACGGGAAGGTACTGACCTTTACCAAAGTTACATTTGTTTCCAGTCAGGCTAACTTTGTATCTTCCCTTTTCAGTATCATCTCCCTCCTGATTATTTCTGTTACACTATTCAGACCAAAATCGGTTCTCAGGGAAAACGTGAAACTTCTTCTGGAAGCATTTTAATAGGGAGTCAAAACTCCTGTCCATCACAATGGAAAGAAATCATGTTCTAAAACGAATGCTTCTGGCATTATGTGCTTAGCACACTGTGGAGACCTGCAGGCGGGGTGGGAGGACTTTCTTGGCTACCCAGAAATGAGATCAAAGGGGCAATAACTAAAAGTCATTCTTGTTGACAATTTCTTGAAGGTAGATTTTTTTTTTCCTCTTGGAATTAGCAGGATACTAAAATCCTATGCCCAGAAACAAATGGAGCATGGAGTCAGGTGTGTTTATGATCCGAGTTTTACTGGAGAGGAATAGTGGACATGGAAGCAGCCACAGCTCTTCTTGTAATAGGGAAGGACAAATCTGACTCCATGTGGAATCTCTTTAACTTTGGATTCTACAACCTTTGCTACAAGTTAATTATGAAAGGGATGCAGCTTGTAGCTTCAAGTATACACAATGGCCCATCTCTGGGAGCCCTGTCTCCCATGCCTGAGCACTAAGCTAAAATACCTATTTAAGTACAGCATCTGTGAAATTTCAGAGATGAGATCCAGACATTCATTTCTGTGTTTATTTCCCTCTTGAAGTGTAGGTGTTGAATTATCTTAAATGATCACAGAAACTTTTTTTTTTTTTTTGGGGGGGGGGCTCCATCAATTTGTTCAATGTCAGAATTGGCAACTAAACATGATTTTTAGTTTAGGCCAAAAATGTATTTGAGAGGCCAAAAGATATTGTCTCTTAGGTCAAAAAAACTATGTTTCTCTCTCCCTTTTTCTTATGGTGCTCCCTGTAAGAGTCTAAATACTACAGTTCTCCTTTCTCGTAGAATCAGCTGGTTCTATGCTAGATTCTACCACGTGGGAGCTAGGGGAAAGACTGTGAGACAGAAGCAGAAAGAAGGAGCTGGTTGCTTCTTCTTTAGTTTGCTGTTCTTCTCAGGGTTGCCACGCAAGTGTCTCTCTACCTGTGTGCCTGTAGCTGGTACCAGTAGCACTCAGTTAGCACCTCTGGATTTTCCCATACTCTGAAACCTGTCAGCACACACTGGTAGGCATCTGGACTTAGAGGATGAATCCTGATCCTGAGAATCCTTCTTCCCATCTCAAGAGGTCTCAACAAAGCTGGGCAACATTTCCCCCTTTCCCATTAATATATGCACTGCTAGTATATATGGTTCATTTTATGTAGGATGTAGTGCATTTTATCATATATATCAAAAAATGCATTTATATGAGCATGCACATGATAGCCTTGACAGGATATAATGCATATTATTTACTTTATTTAATTATGCATAATATTGTCTCCATTAATATTCTTTACTAATGGTTATTCATTCATTTACATAAGGCATTAAATCTTTAGTGATAACTTGTATGTTCTATTAATTAAAACCCTGGCAACATTCAACTCATTTATGCAGAGGTCTGAGTTCTAGTTCTACAAGAGTCCTGCACCAAATCTCCATCTTCTAATAACCCAATGTCTTCCCTGCATTTCTCAAGAATTACTATACTTGTGTTTCCTCAGTAGCTTCCTTTTACTTTTTTTTTTTTTTAGTCTGCCAATAGGAAAAGGAGTACGTCAAGGCTGTATATTGTCACCCTGCTTATTTAACTTCTATGCAGAGTGCATCGTGAGAAATGCTGGGCTGGATGAAGCACAAGCTGGAATCAAGGTTGCTGGGAGAAATATCAATAACCTCAGATATGCAGATAACACCACCCTTATGGCAGAAAGTGAAGAGAAACTAAAAAGCCTCTTGATAAAAGTGAAAGAGGAAAGTGAAAAAGTTGGCTTAAAGCTCAACATTCAGAAAATAAAGATCATGGCATCTGGTCCCATCGCTTCATGGCAAATAGATGGGGAAACAGTGGAAACAGTAGCAGACTTTATGTTTTTGGGCTCCAAAATCACTGCAGATGGTGACTGCAGCCATGAGATAAAAAGATGCTTACTCCTTGGAAGAAAAGTTATAACCAACCTACACAGCATATTAAAAAGCAGAGACACTACTTTGCCAACAAAGGTCCATCTAGTCAGTAGTCAAGGCTACGGTTTTTCCAATGGTCATGTATGGATGTTAGAGTTGGACTATAAAGAAAGCTGAGTGCCGAAGAATTGATGCTTTTGAACTGTGATGTTGGAGAAGACTCTTGAGAGTCCCTTGGACTGCAAGGAGATCCAACCAGTCCATCCTAAAGGAGATCAGTCCTGAGTGTTTATTGGAAAGACTGATGTTGAAGCTGAAACTCCAATATTTTGGCCACCTGATACAAAGAGCTGGCTCATTTGAAAAGACCCTGATGCTTGGAAAGATTGAGGGTAGGAGGAGAAGGGGACGGCAGAGGATGACATGGATGGATGGTATCACAGACTCAACGGACATGGGTTTGAGTAAGCTCCAGCAGTTGGTGATAGGCAGGGAGGCCTGGTGTGCTGCAGTCCATGGGGCTGCAGAGTCAGACACAATTGAGCGACTGAACTGAACTGAACTGAATGTCTATTTAGTCATTTCTCTCTCTTGAAGTCACTTAGATGAAATAACTAGATGTTTTTTTTTCCCTCACTAGACTCTGACTGATACAACATACAGTGAACCAATGGCATCGTCTAAATACTTCATATCACATCACATGTTGTATCATAGACATAGTTTCTAATATTTATAATATTTAAAACATTCAGGAATTAGCAGTTTGAAGAGTTCTTGAAACAAGTATGGTTTTAGAAGTTACTGGTTTCAAATAAAAAACTTTTTTGGAAGGCAGCTGAAGACGGTTCTCCATTTTAGTGAGTCATGTACATTTTATTTCAATTCACCAGAAGTGTTTATGAGAGAACAGAATCAGTTATGTTTTCTTAGCGACTAGAATGTGAAAAGTAAAAGTGAAAGTTGCTCAGTCATGTCCAACTCTGCGACCCCATGGACTGTACAGTTCATGGAATTCTCCAGGCCAGAATACTGGAGTTGGTAGCTATTCCCTTCTCCAGGGGATCTTTCCAATACAGGGACTGAACTCAGGTCTCCTGCATTGCAGGTGGATTCTTTACAATCTGAGCCCCCAGGGAAGCCTAAGAATATTGGATTGGGTAGCTATCCCATCTCCAGCAGACGTTCCTGATCCAGGAATCAAACCGGGGTCCACTGCATTGCAGGCTCATCAACTGAGCTACTAGGGAAGCCCAAGTAGAATGTAGGGATAATTAATTTAAACCTTAGCGATTATTTTAAAGTCAATAATTATTGTCAATATGGTGAGCATATACAATTGGGCTTCCCTGGTGGCTCAGAGGTTAAAGCGTCTGCCTGGAATGCGGGAGACCTGGGTTCAATCCCTGGGTCAGGAAGATCCCCTGGAGAAGGAAATGGCAATCCACTCCAGTACTCTTGCCTGGAGAATCCCATGGAGGGAGGAGCCTGGTAGGCTACAGTCCATGGGGTCTCAAAGAGTCGGACACGACTGAGTGACTTCACTTCACATAAAATTTATTATGATCATTAATACAGATCAACAAAACTAACTTTAAAATGATTTTAAACTCTAGGTGAAAATCACCTTTTCTAATCCAGTCTAGAAACAGGTTCAAAGCTTCCATGATTTTGTAGAACCTAGCACATCACTCCTTGCCAAATATATTTTTAACTAGAAAAAATTAAAAACACTTTATCACAAATTTCCCACCAACTACTCATTTTTATACACTATTCCCCATATGATGTTTGCAATCCTGATCTGCAATTTGTGATCTTATCTTTCTCAATTAAAACCACTTTACACAAGTGTTTCCTCTACCACCTCACATAATACTCACTGCCTTCTCTTATCAAGATCTCTGATCGCTCATCTCAGTGGGCTTCCCTGGTGGCTCAGATGTTGAAGAATCTGTCTACAATACAGGAGACCTGGGTTCTATCCTTGAGTCAGGAGGATCCCCTGGAGAAGGGGATGGCTATTCACTCCAGAGTGCTTCCCAGTGATAAGGAACCTGCCTGCCAACGCAGGAGATGCAGAAGATGCGAGTTGGATCACTGGGTTGGGAAGATCCCCTGGAGAAGGGAATGGCAGCCCACTCCAGTAGTCTTGCCTAGAGAATCCAATGGACAGAGGAGCCTAGAGGGCTATATTCTGTGGGGCTGCAAAGAGTCAGACATGACTGAGCATGTGTGTGCATGTGCACACACACACACACACACACACACACACTGACACTCCAGTATTCTTGCCAGGAAAATTCCATGGACAGAGGAGCCTGGCAGGCTATGATCCATGGTGTCGCAAAGAGTCAGACATGACTGGGGGACTCACAAACAAACAAAATCTTCTCTCTTGTCCTGATGGATGTTATCCGTAGGATGGATTTAATTCTCAGTCCTTATCTGATTTGAGATTCCCAGAGTGACACACATGGTGGATCACTGCCTTCCTGAAACAATTTCTTTACTTTCTGAACCCCACATTTTCTTTACTACCCTTGACTCTTCTCCTTGTCCTATATAGGAGGGGTCCCCACCCCCAGGCCATGGACTAGTACCCCCTGTCAGGTTAGCAGTGGCATTCAATTAGAAATAAAGTGCACAATCAATGTAATGCGCTTGAATCATCCTGAAATCATCCACACCACTCCTGCTCCAGGGAGAAACTGTCTTCCATGAAACCAGTCCCTGGTGCCAAGAAGGTTGGGGACGGCTGCTGTACAGAGTATAAATCTCTCAGGAAATTAACTTCAAGTTATATCCAGTTCTCCACACTTTACAACTTCTGAGCTCACCTGGATATTAACAGCTCTCAGTGTTTTTATAGCTAGTCCATTTCTTTACTTTGTATCTCTTCAACTATATTATAAACTATTGGAGATTCTGACTCTGTCTTCTTTACTTCCATATGAACAAGATGAGTAACAATAACATAATAAAATAGCACAGCCCAATATATGAGCTAGAGACTCTTCTAACCACTCCGTATCTACTTCTCACGGCCAACATGAGAGGTAGACAGTATTATCCCTATCAGCTTTGCAGATTAGGAACCTGTGACACAGAGAGTTTAAGTAGTTGTTGGGTACAGAACAAAAGGTCGATCTGAATTCTGGCATTTAGGTTCTAGGGTGCAAGTTCTTGATTACAACACACTGATCCTTATCTAAGTGTCAATACATATCAATTATGTAGGTAAGTGGAAGGCAAAAGACAGAACAAAATAATAAGTAGGCGACTTTCTGATTATAAAATGCTTGAATGTAAATAGATTAATATCTGGTTTCCTGAAGGAGAATTCATCTCCTGTGTACACAAGTCAACACTGTTACTGAAAACTGTATCTGCTGGGTGCTGGTCTCAATTGCAACATTATCTTGATCACTAAATTCAAGATAGATATTTGAGGGCATACTATATGATGCTTCCTACAGTTTCCCATGGACAAAGTTCACATAACACAGCTTTTCCATGGCTGCATCAGGGAAAAGAAATTTGGATCCAAAAGTACATCCACAATTCAAAATTAACAAGAGAGGCTTCCCAAAGACAGTTCCATTTCCAAATCAGTAAGTGGATGCCAAAGGAAGACCCAGCTGTTCTTCCCAGCTCTGCACCCCAGTGGCGACCATTCGGCAGCAGTGAAAACACTGGGGCAACGCGTGAAAGAAGAAAACAAAGCCCTGAAAAGAACCACTGTTTCGCTTTTTGCTTTGCAAACCAAACAGACTACCAAAGGCAAGCCAAATAAAATCTATGTTTTAAATGGGCATTTTTTTTGTTACCCTTTAGAAACTGCTTTCTGTAAAATTAGTGGCAGAGAAACAAAACAATTGTGTTCGTGCAGGTGAACCTGAAGAACAGAAATGCTAAACTTAGGGCTCTAAATAGACTTTTGCTTGAAATAGCCTGACAAGATGTAACTATTTGAGTTATCTCTATTAACAGAAATTATTGCAAGGTGTCAGTTGGTAAGTACATTTTATACTTGATTATATTTGGCTGTTATTATTCAATAGCCTGCATGCTATAGATATATACTGACTTTATTATCAATTTACTGCCCATTTTTCATTGTTTTCTTACTGCCCAACCTTATGAAACAGTAATTCTTTGCCTACTCATCATTTTCCTTACACCAGATTCCTCTTACTTAGCATTTGATTTACTGGATATCTCAACATTTTACCTAGCTTTTGGAAGTCCTGCCACTACTTTCTTTATTCCTTTTTCCCCTTTCTTCCTTCCTTCCTTTCCAGCATGGGGGACTAGAAAGTACATGGTCTTAGGGAGAGAACCAAATTCATTTCAAGGACTAACTCTGCCACTTCAGAGCTTAGAGAATGGGTATGATCTTCACAAGCTTTGGCACTCTCCTTATAAAAGGACAATGCCTACCTCAGGGTTTTAGGATTTGCTGTGACAATCATGCGAGGGAAAATATATCAAGCCCCCAGCACCTGTCACAGAGTACCCCTCAGTACCTTCTCGTTCTGTTCTTTCTCGTTGTTGCTTTTCATGAAGCAGCATTGTCTTGGTTGTCCTATTATGTTTACCTCCGAGTTCCTTTCAGGGTTTATCTCCTATCTCCTTCCATAGTCACTCCAAATTGGCTCAGTGCATTTTCCTTAGGGTAAAATCTCATTATTCATCCATTTTTACCTATTAAAATGTTATCATTTTGAGTATACTTATTGTGAATTCTGGGCTTTTGTGAAGGCTCAGTTGGTAATCTGCCTGCAACGCAGGAAACCCTGGTTTGATTCCTGGGTTGGCAAGATCCCTGGAGAAGGGATAGGCTACCTATTCCAGTCTTCTTGGGCTTCCCTTGTGGCCCAGCTGGTAAAGAATCCACCTGCAATGTGGGAGACCCGGGCTTGATCCTTGGGTTGGGAAGATCTCCTGGAGAAGGGAAAGGCTACCCACTCCAGTAATCTGGCCTGGAGAATTCCATGGACTGTATGGTCCCTGGGGTCGCAAAAAGTCAGACATGACTGAGCGACTTTCACACATTGTAAATTCTCATCAGAGGTGGCAAGAAGCTGGCTGAACAAGGAGTGGTCAGTACTAATAATATAATAAGGAATATTAAACACACATATAATACAAGCTATAGTGAAATAAGTAAAACTATATGATAAAGAGTAATGGGTATTAAATTTACATTCAGATATAAACGATAATATATGAGTCAGGTCTAGCTGGGACAGGAAAAACTTAAAGTACAAAGGTCCTACAAATGAAATGAACTTGATTAGTCAAGCAATATAAATACAGGGCAAGAAGGAAGAGCTGAGTTTGGAGATGTAGCTAGAAGCCAGATGGTAGAAGGTGTAATAAGCTATGGTAAGAAAGTTAGGGTTGAAACTCTGCAGGATTTCTTCTCAGGGAGTACCACGACCTGCTTTTTAAATGATCTCCCTGGCTACCGTCTGGGTAACTGAGTAGCTAGATGATTCGCTGCTGTTCAGTGTCTAAGTCCAGTCCAATTCAGCGACTCCATGGACCGCAGCGCACCATGCTTCCCTGTCCTTCACCGTCTCCCTGAGTTTGCTCAAACTCACGCCCATTGAGTCAGTGATGCCATCCAGCCATCTCAGATATAATAGATGAAAGGCTACAGAGTGGGTTTATAGACAGGGCGCTGTTTATACCCTCAGTGCTTTAGCACATATGAGGTACCCAAAGTGTATTAACAAATGAGTCAGAAAATAATGTGTGTTGAATGCATGGAATTGTGTGTATGTGTGTCTATGAGCATGTCTGGAAGTATGTTTACAATCTGCAGATAAGAATGAAGTTACATAGATGAGTAGCTTTTTATGGAAAACTGTGACTTTCCCCTTCTTTATAATTTCTCTCTTTTTTTTTTTTTTATGATTCTCACAAAGTGGTGTGTGAATTTTTTGTGAAGGTCAAAACCAGGTAATAAAAGGATGCCCAGGGACATAAAGGTGGCAAAGAGAAGGCTGGGCTTTCGGCTTGCTCTGGGGGAGGACCAGTGGCTCAGCTGGCACCGTGCCCACCGTGAGATGAAGCCCACTTACGAGCCCATAACCTCAGTGAAGAGCATGCACAAGGAGGGCAAACTTCTGCACTGACTTCTCAGAGAAGAGGATGGAATTCCTCTGTAAAGAAGCTGAATGATCATGGAAGAAAGTGCGCGCTCTCTTCCTTGCTAAATCCTCTTCTGACTTTCTCTTTTGCCTACCTCTTTTTTGTTTCTCAGCTTATATTAGGTTTGCCAAAAAGTTTCCATAACATCTTACAGAAAAACCCAAATGACCTTTCCAGCCAACCCAGCACATCTAAGGAATACATTTTGAATACGATTACAGTTCTGACTCATCACTTCATTCTAAAATTCTCTTTCCCTTACCTTGGTTATAATTAAGTTTTTCTAGCACTTGAATCTAATATTGACATTCAATCATTTGGCCATCTAGATAATCATCTGCTGCCTAATACCTAATTACAAACTCACATAGAGACACTGAATTTCTGTTTGTGCCTGTTACTGATAAAAACAGCAGGAGCAAGTTATACTGAACAAGGCACAAGTGTGTATGCATATTTAGAAAAGGAGAGTTTAGAGTCTGTGTAAAAAAGAAACTGTAATAAAACATGGTTCCGAATGGTACAAAAGAGTATTTACAAAACCAGTCTCATTTTATGAGTTCTGACCTCAGTAGAGAGGAACCAAAATTGCCTCTTCATTGTGTTGAAGTGCAAAAATATCACAAAGAAAGCAAATGTAAAAAAGGATGTGTCTATAATTTTTCAAACTATATATAAACTGAGAAAGGGTGGTGGGGTGAAGAAGGAAGAAGCTTATAGCAGTATAGTACAAAATGATAAAGAAAAGGGAAACTGAATAGTCCTAAAAGAACCTGTGTGGATCATAACAAACTGTGGAAAATTCTTCAAGAGATGGACTACCAGGCCACCTGATGTGGCTCCTGAGAAATCTGTATGCAGGTCAAGAAGCAACAGTTAAAACTGGACATGGAACAACAGACTGGTTCAATATTGGGAAAGGAGTACGTCAAGGCTGTATATTGTCACCCTACTTATTTAACTTATATACAGAGTACATTATGAGAAATGCTGGGCAGGATGAATCACAAGCTGGCATCAAGATTGCCAGGAGAAATATCAATAATTTCAGATATGTAGGTGACAACACCCATATGGCAGAAAGTGAAGAAGAACTAAAGAGCCTCTTGATGAAAGTAAAAGAGAAGAGTGAAAAAACTGGCTTGAAACTCAACAATCAGAAAACTAAGATCATGGCATCTGGTCCCATGACTTCATGGGAAATAGATGGAGAAACAATGGAAACAGTGAGAGACTTTATTTTCTTGGGCTCCAAAATCACTGCAGATGGTGACTACAGCCATGAAATTAAAAGATATTTGTTCCTTGGAAGAAAAGTTATGACCAAAGTAGACAGCATATTAAAAATCAGAGACATTACATTGCGAACAAATGTCCATCTAGTCAAAGCTATGGTTTCCCCAGTAGTCATGTATGCATGTGAGAGTTGGACTACAAAGAAAGCTGAGTGCTGAAGAAATGATGCTTTTGAACTGTGGTGTGGAGAAGACTCTTGAGAGTCCCTTGGACTGCAAGGAGATTCAACCAGTCCATCCTGAAGGAATCAGTCCTGAATATTCATTGGAAGGACTGATGCTGAAGCCAAAACTCCAATATTTTGGCCACCTAATGTGAAGAACTGACTCATTGGAAAATACCCTGATGCTGGGAAAGATTGAGGGCAGGGGGAGAAAGGGATGACAGAGGATGAGATGGTTGGATGGCATCATCGACTCAATGGACATGAGTTTGAGCAGGCTCTGGGAGTTGGTGATGGACTGGGAAGCCTGGCGTGCTGCAGTCCACGGGGGTCACAAACAGTCGGACACGACTGAACAACTGAACTGAACTGAAAAAAACCTCAGGAAACAGCTTGTGTGTGCTTAGTCATGTCCAACTGTGACCTTATGGACTTTGTAACACACCAGGTTCTCTTTCCATGGAATTTTCAAGGCAAGAATACTGGAGTGCATAGCCATTTTCTCCTCCAGGGGGTCTTCCCCAGCCAGGGACTGAACCCATGTCTCCTGCACTGGGAGGCAGATTCTTTACCATTTAGCCACCTGGACAAAGATTAGCTTAATTTCCTTAGCAGAGAATACAACAGAAGTCCCCATGCAGAGGGGGAGGGGAGCCTGGACTCCCTTCCAGGAACTGGGCTTTGGGAGCGTCACAGAAGAGATCACTCAGCTTGGGCACTACTGACACTTGGTGCCAAATATATACTTATTCGGCAAGGAGGAATGTTGTCTGGTATTTTGTGGGATATTTAGCAGCATCTTTATCTGCTATCCTCTGGTTGCACTAGTGCATGCACACACACACGTATACCCATCCCCCAATTTATCACAAGCAGAAATTTCTCCACGTATTGTCAAACACCGCCTCGGGTCAAAATCATACCTGGCTCAAGACCAGTACTTTAGACGTTCTGTTCCTTAAGATTTCTTCTCTTCACCTCTCCATATTATTTAATATCCACAGTCTCATTAACAGGGAAAAAGGGAACCAGAAAAGCCAGGAACCCTTATTATTTTTACTTTTTTTTTTTTTTTTTTGGTAAATGCCCAAACGTGTCAGAAAAGGCAATGGAAGAAAGCAAGCACTTTAGGACATTTCAGGATGAGCTATAATTCTGGCTTGTTTAATGTCATATCATCTTAGTGATTAAACCTTTTCCCTTCTAAATCATTCCAATATGGCAAGTGGAGGCATTATGGCACCCAGTTAGAAACAGAATTATTGACTTTTAAGGTTTTTACTTCATTAAAAATTGATGCCTACACTCTCCCACACACCTATCACCTGCGTTCAGGACTGGAGATCCGCTCGTTCACAGTAACAAAGCTCACAACCAGTATTTTGTTTCCAGTAGTGATGCCCATTGGCTGTTCTATGTAACGACGTGTACTGTGCATGACAGAGCTGCTCCAGGCAGTCAAAAATACATAAAGATATCGAGCACCCTCTTTCTCTTTCAGTGTCCTAAGGGAAATATTTCTTATGGACCCTATCAAGGGTTTTATTTCTCTCATCAAGCTTTTTTGAACAAATCATTTGTTCGGCATGCCTGTGGAGCTGATTATCCTGCAGGAAACAGAATACACAGCTCTTTGGTCAGAGAAGGTTAGGTGCATACCTGCCAATGTACCTACATGCATGATCCAGGTCTCACATTTTCCTCAACAGCACTGCATTATAAAGGATACAAGAAAAGAGAAGTTGATAGCTCTGTTCTTCCCACCACAGTGAACAAAGTGCGCTGGAAGAACAGCAAGTATACACCATATGGTCCTCTGTGAACTTGGGAAACACAGGCGCGTGTTCTGGAACTGGGATGAAAGGATGAAGGATGGTGGAGGTACCCTTTATTCCTCCATGTCTGTGTGTGGTGTCTCCTATGAATTTACTCTGAAGTTTAGGTTTTATCGTCAAGCTATCCTATAGATAAAGGGTTAGCGACTGGAGTCAATAGAAGACATCAATAGAAGACAACACAATTTGATCATCCAAGAAACCATCTCCCTTGGCAAAGCAACTCAGACTAGCCTCCTACAACAGATGCAGGCTTTGCTTTAAGTGAGTATAGAACTGACTGGAGATCAGAGGTCTTAAGTAGAAGGTTGAAAAAACATTGATTTCCTTATTTTCCTGTGGCATTATCAGTCAAAAGCATTCCCAAGACTGAAGAAGAGAATAAAGCTAAATTAATTTTAATCATGCACATTTCTACTCTTTTGTATTCTGCGTGAAAAAAAAAAATACAAAGGGAATATGACTAGTTTCAAGGTTTTACTTCATGTCTTGCTCCTGAGGATATATTTTTCAACAAATGCAGATATGCTTTTATTTTATTCATATAAGAGTTTACCTAGTACAGCTCTAGGCTTCAATATCCTAAAAAACAACTCTTGCTGCTACAAAAGTATCACATCAAAATTCAGGTCTTGATCAATTTCACACATATTAGCCTCCTACAGTTAAGCAATTATTTCCTTGAGATACTTGCAACTCTCATTTCACAATGAATTGGGTTCATATAAATTGATGAAGACAACAGAATTATAAAGTCACATTTGTAACATCTTGGTATCAGTTCATTAGAAAAATCAATCAACTGGATATTTGGAAACATGCCACATATGAGTCATTGTGCTAGGCTCAGAGGTAGAGAGGCAAAATGAGAACAGGATTACTGTCCTCCAAAAGCTTTAGGAGATTAAACCTTTTCAACCAAGGCAGGCAAAACATCTGAACTACATAATATACAATGTCAGACAAATGAAAACAATAAAAGTGATTTGAAATTTTAGAAGGATTTGAAGTCACCAAGGGATGAATGTTCAGGCTTTTTGTGGAAAACTCACAGGACTTAATCTTAAAAATTGAGGGCTTCATGGAAGAATTTCCAATGGGAATATGACATAGTGGAAGCAGTCGCTTCAGAATTTTCATTGAGGGGATATACAGAGTGGACTTGTTTAGAGGTAGGAGGCAGAGAGAACAAGGACACCACCACTGTCCAAGTGGAACTCCAACAAAATCAAAGATGTAAATATTCATCAGCTATTCTCTGCCAAGTGTTGTGAATTCTAGGAGTCCAGAGATGAGGGAGACATCATGATGAGTGAGTATACTACAATTTAAGTTGGAGCAAGAAAAGTTATTGTTCAGGATATGAGATGCTCTGCATACTAGAGGATGGTAGATTACTCTCTGGGGTTTGAGAGAGGAAATGATACTAAGTTATTACTAAACATTACTAAAACTGAATCTTCAAGGGTAAGTAGGAGTTGGCTGGGATAGCATATAGAGAAAGGGATTCTTAGCAGATAGTGGAGAGAAGCCAGAGTTTATGGTGTAAAGCAGGAGAACTGAAGCCAAATGACTCCAGCTGGGCTCAGTTAGTGCATACTCATAAAATTAGCATTCTTAGAAATGAGGACTTAAAGATAATGGAGAAGAAAATCAAAGTATTTCGCTTGCATTTTAGAAATATCAACTTGGATAATGCGAGAGAGAAATAAGAAACAGTAGAGAAGAGTATTTAACAGGCTCGTGGGAGAATCCCAATGAGACACGAGCAGGCTATCTTTGGTGTGAGGTGCTGCATTCAACAAATATATCAGATGGGTCATACTCCACGATGCCTGGTCCTGGGTGGAATGACAGCCAGTCTGCTGAATTAATGTGAGAGGCTGCATGGTAGAATAGCCAATAGTACTGACTTCAGACTTATGTTCTGGACTCTCTTTCAAACTTTTCTTGCTAGCTGTAACAGTCTAGGTGAGTTTTCTGTCTCTATGCCTGTTTCTTCACCTATACAGTGCAGATGACAATAGCCACTATACTGAGGAGCTGTCAAATTAAGGCACTTAATTTGTGCACATTATCTTTGTTTAAACAGTGACTGAAACAGAGAAAGCCCTCAATCAGTGTTAGCCACTGGGCAATCTGATTCCAGAGTTATATGCTTATAACTGCTATATCATAAAAACAGGACAATGATAAAAAAAAAAAAAAAAGCGGCACTCATTCTGGCAAGTAAGATGGCTTCACGATCTTTTCAAGTGATGACTTTTTGAACTAGGATAAGGAAAGTAGTATTTGGTCACCCTGGTGGCCCAGATGGTAAAGAATTTGCCTGCAATATGGGAGACCCAGGTTCAATCCCTGGGTCAAGAAGATCCCCTGGAAAAGGGAATGGCAACCCACTCCAGTATTCTCGCCTAGAGAGTTCAATGGACAGAGGAGCCTGGAGGGGTCCATGGGGTCGCAAAGAGACAGACGCAACTGAGAAACTAACACTAAGGAAACGAACGCATAAGGCACTTCCACAGAACTGGTAGCACTTGCTATACCATTACATATGCCAGGCAAAGAAGGAGAACACAATCTGAATTTTCTCGAGGTTTTGAACTAGGATCCCAGAAGAATGATTTTACCATTGCTATAAATGAGAAAGAAGGGTTAACAGTTGTATCTAATTCACAGGGTCACTGAAGCCATACGCATATTGATTCATTGTAAAGGATTTCGCACAGTGACAAGCCTGGAGTAAGCTCTCAGGAGTTATTAGTGATCATCATAAGACTTCAGTGCATCTCAGGACGAGATGAGAGACACATCTGAATGACCCTGGAGTCCTATTTCTTGCAAACTCTTAGCGCCATAGTAGAGAGCTGGGCCAGCAGATCTGAGTCGGCACAGAGGAGAAGCAGGCTGATAGCAGCCACTCGGCTCCAGCGGCCTCCCTTTTCTAACAAGGCAGTTCTGTTTAGTTTTCACTCCTTCTGCCATCATGACGTAAAGCTTAGAAGTGCAGGCTCCTCTCTACTGGAGACTTGGCTATGGTGTCAGCCAACCATCTATGCCCAGCCAAAGCTAAGGGCTTGGGGCATTCTATGCACTTTACTACCTCTCTGCTCAGAGTTCCCTCCATATCTCCCAATAAACTGTGTCATATCCACATGCCTAGAACAACAGGCATTCGGTGACAGCAGGAGGCAGAGATTTGGCATAGGTCTGCGCGGATATTGAAAGGGGCATTTCAGGCTGGGAGATGGTCGAAACTCAGGCCCACAGCAGTAGGTGCTATCTCTAGGCAATAGTGGGCTGTAGTCTAGACTCAAATTAGAAATGGTAGGGTTAACATAAAATAGCACAGAGAGGGTGCGGAGAAAAGGGAAGCCTCCTACGCCACTGGTGGGAATGTAAATTGGTGCAGCCACTCTGGAAAACAGCGTGGAGGTTCCTCAAAAATTTAAAAATACAGTTGCCATATGGTCTCCAGGGCACCTCACTCCTGGGCATATATTCGGACAAAACTATAATTCAGAAAGATACATACACCACTATGTTCATACCAGCACCATTTACAGTAGCCAAGACATGGGAACAGTGTAAGTGCCCACTGACAGGTGAACGGACAATGAAGATGTGATATACTGTATCTATCCATCTACAGCAAATATTACTCAGCCATAAAAAAATGATGAAATAATGCCATTTATAGCCACATGGATGGACCTAGAGATTATCACACTGAGTGATGCAAGTCAGAAGGAGAAAGACAAGTAACAGATTGTATCACTCATATGTGGAATCTAAACTATAACACAGATGAACTTATTAAAAAACATAAACAGAAACAGACTCACAAACACAGATAACAGTCCTGCCGTGACCTGGGGGAGGGGGTATAGCAGAGAGAGGGAGTTGGACTTCAGGGTTACCAGATGCAAACTATTATATACAGAATGATAAACAACAAGGTCCTCCTGTATAGCACAGGAAACCATATTCAAAATCCTGTAATAAACCATAATGGAAAATAATATGTGCATGTGTGCATATATATATATAGTATATATATATAACTGAATCACTTTGCTGTATACCAGAAACTAACATGGAATTGTAAGTCAACTATATTACAATAAAATAACTTAAAAAACAAAACAAAAAAAGCAAGGAATTTGAATGAGAGATAGGACTGTGGGGAAATCAGAGGTGAGCATACAGGATTCAGGGAGGACAGTGGCAGAATGGTAGGTGGAACAAGAGCCCTGCCTCCGGACAGAGGTTTAGCAGTAGAGATTTGATCTCTGAAATGCTCCCAGAAAGAACAGAGGGGCTAGGGGAATGACTGGCAGATTACCGGCATCTTTGAGAAAACATCAGATGCTAACAATTAGTGCTACAGCAGAGACCTAGGCAGAGCTTTACTTGTGAAATTTAGATCTTAAGGTGTGAGAAATAAAAGTGGTGGGAGAAGAAAGGGCTCAGAAATAACTGCAGGAATTCAGTTATCAGAAGTAGGGTCTGTGCTAAAGTTAGAAAGGGCTTCCCTGGTGGCTCAGCTGGTAAAGAATCTGCCTGCAGTGGGGGAGACCTGGGTTCGATCTCTGGGTTGGGAAATGTATCAGAAGAAAATAAATCATAAAATTGAATTATGATCAAAGACTAGTCCATAGACATGATTACTTTTTTATACAATGTTACCAAAGGTAAATACTTTCTAAGTAATATCCTGTGGCTCCCTGACAAGTTTTCTTGTTAAGAGCTTTTAGAAACAAAGGGAAGAGACAAATACATACATGAGATAAACATCTCAGAGGGCATCCCAAGGAATCTTATTTTTTTTTTTTTTTAAGTTTTCAAAATTTGTTCCGGAGTATAGTTGCTTTACAATGTTGTGCTAGTTAGCAAAGTGGATCAGCCACACATACTCACATATCCCCCCTTTTGCATTTCATTCCCATTTTGGTCACCACAGGGCACTGAGTAGATTTCCTGGTGCTATATAGTAGGTCCTCATTAGTTATTTATTATAGATAGAAGTGTGTAGATGTCAATCCCTATCTCCCAATACATCCCACCACCCCTCCCCACTTGGTGTCTATATGTTTGCTCTCTATGCCTGTGTTTCTATTTCTGCTTTGTAAGTAAGACCATCTATACCATTTTTTTTTTTCAGATTCTTCACATGTCTGTTAATCTACAATATTTTTTTTTTCTCTTTCTGATTTGCTTCACTCTGTATGAGAGTCCGTAGGTCCATCCACGTCTCTGCAAATGACTCAGTTTTGTCCTTTAGGCTCCTCTGAAGTCAATTTCAGAGGATGCCAGGTGGCTCTATGAAAATCAGCAGGGTCCCTCTCCCAAAGAGACTCATTTCCAAAACTAATTACAATAAAG
This sequence comes from Capricornis sumatraensis, assembly GCF_032405125.1. Lineage (NCBI taxonomy): Eukaryota > Metazoa > Chordata > Mammalia > Artiodactyla > Bovidae > Capricornis > Capricornis sumatraensis. Next base: position 114,516,519 of record NC_091073.1, on the reverse strand, counting down.
TCATAGGTAAGCCAATGAGCCTAAATTCTTCACAGGTGGGATGGCTTGGATTGCTTAAATTCATCAAAGAAAACGAAAGGTAGATGACAGTCAGATGTACTATCTCCCAGTCTGAATTTGCTGCTTGAATGAATTACCCAGGGTAATTCTCATCATGAAATTAATGGGAGACGTGAGAATTTGAGTGAACTTTCAATCCAGTGAGTTTGCTTTGCATTATTTTGGATTATGAAGGTAAATCTCTTGATTTTTTTTTCTTGGCCAACACTATTTTTATCTTGTTAACTATTTAAAACAAAATTATGCACTCAAGGGTAAAAATATCTACAGCTGATGTGGTGGTTAATGTCATGTGTCCACTTGACGTGGCCATGGGGTGCCCAGCTGTTTGGTTAAACATTATTCTTGGACTTCCCTTGTGGTCCAGTGGTTAAGAATCCACTTGCCAATGCTGGGGAAATGGGTTTATCCCTGGTCAGGGAGGATTCCACATATCGCAGAGCAACTAAGCCTGCGCACCCCAACTACTGAGCCTGTCCTCTTCCTAACTTCTCTTCCAGCATGACAGAAGCCACGATAAGGAGAGGCCTGCGCATTGCAATGAAGCATACCCCCCCCCCCCGCCTGCTGCAACCAGAGAAAGCACCCGTGCAGCAACAAAGACCCAGCACAGCCAAACAAACAAGAAAACATTATTCTAGTGTGCCTGCGAAGGTGTTTCTGGGTGAACATAACACTTTAATCTGTAGCCTTAGTATAATAACATGGACTGATCTCCGTAGCATGGGTGGGTCCCATCCAATATGCTAAATGCCTGAATGTAACAAAAAGGCAAAGTTATGGGGAAAGTTATGGGCTTCCCTGGTGGCTCAGCTGGTAAAGAATCTGCCCACAATGCGGGAGACCTGGGTTCAATCCCTGGGTTGGGAAGATTGCCTGGAGAAGTGAAAGGCTACCCCCCTCCAGTATTCTGGCCTGGAGAATTCCAGTCCATGAAGTCGCAAAGAGTCGGACACAACTGAAGGGCTTTCACCTTCATGGGTAATTACTTCTTTCTGCCTGATGGTTTTCCAGCTGGGACCCTGGACTTTTTAGGCCTTCAGACTCAAACTCAAACACTGGCACTCCTTTGCTCTTGAGCCTCCTAGTTTTCACACTGTTTTTTATACCCTCAGGTCTCAGCCTCCAGAATTGTGTAAGCCCGTCCTTCTAATCAATGTCTTCCTCTTCCTATATACAGTCTACTGGTTTATTGCTGGAGAACTCTGACTAATATGGCTGGCTTTCCTCTCTCTACTACATAAATCTATATTGCTTAAATTGACCAATTACTCATCTGTCAGAGAAGTTTCAGTCCTTAAAGTTACATGAAACATAAAGTTGGAGAACCTCTCAGCAAAGCTACCCTGTTCTGTGTCCTCCCCTCTCTTGTCTTGGAAACAAGCATATTCAGTGCATTTATACATTAAATGTGGGGTTCCAGAGCTGTGTTCCTTGCTGGTCTTGCACAATTCATTTTCTTCTCAGAGTTAGTTTGTAGTAGCAATGACGTATTTTCCCTTTGATCAGCTTATTTGTACAGTAAACTAAATAGTGAGAGGCAGGGAGACCTGGTGTGCTGCAGTCCATGGGGTTGCAAAGAGTCAGGCATGACGTAGTGACTGAACAACAGCAACAACAACGGTAAACTAAAGCCTTTAAAACATAACCTGATCCCTACGGGGGGCTTTTACCTCCATTTTATCCACCTAAGTTTGCTAAGTTCTACCCTCTCCTTGCAACTTTAAAAAATTATTAAACACACACACACACAATCATGTTTTATTCATCTTCCCTGAAGAAGGCATAGGATATTTCAAAAGGCCCCCAAACCCTGTGGAAGCTAGAGTGGGTACAGTATCCTGCTGTGTGATTATAAATTAAAATGTCCCCTTTCCTTCCTGAAGAATAAGTCAATACCTAATATAACAAAACTTTCCTCCCAGCCTCTTTTTTCTTTCATGTTGGAATATAATGCTTCTATTGATGTGAAAATGCACCAGCATGAACTGAAATATAATTCAAGGTAGATTTCCACTCAGCTGGCATGATGCTAGCACAGCCACTTTGGGAATTGAAACATAATAAGAAGTCAGTTGGGTGACACTACCTGGGAGCAAGACACTGTTAACTCAAATGCCTTTCACTGGGAACCAGGTGATTCGTGCAGCAAGTCTGCTTGTGAACTTGGGAGAATGAAATCAGCCATCTGTGGTGCAGGTATATCCAAGGTGATCTATATTTATAGCTATACATCTGTATCTATTGCTCCACATTCATCTCGCTTTTGGGTTTTGCTAAAAAGGGCACACATCCTAGCACACATCTAAGCTCCTAATTAAATGAGCATAATGCTTCATCCATCAACCTTCCTCAGGCTCCACCTTTCCCAAGAATTCAGAGCTGTATTTTGTCATCAGCATCCTAAAATGATGAATTTCTGTTTTCCTTGAACATTTTATGTATCTAGGAAAAAACCATCCGAAAGTAGAAACTTCTTATTTTTTTAGATATTTTTTAGTAGAACTATACATATAGAAATTTTCACTCAGTTGCATCTGACTCTTTGCAACCACATGGACTATAATAACCCACCAGGATCCTCTGTACGTGGAATTCTCCAGGGAAGAATACTGGACTGAACATCCATTTCTTTCTCAAGGGGATGTTCCTGACCCAGGGATTGAACCCAGGTCTCCTGCACTGTAGGCAGATTCTTTACCATCTGAGCCATCAGGGAGGCCCCATTTGGAAATAAAGAGATTTGTAACCCCTGATTCACTATTAAGAGAGAAAAATAAAATCTGTTGTTCCCTGAGAGCCAGTAACAGTTTTCAGGGAAAAAAACCCTTAATATATGAATTCACCTATCTCCCCCTCCATTATTTATCCTTAAAAAAAAAAGTTTATAATTAGCTATGTATATTTTCAAATAAATCTCATAGATTCAACATAAAATGTTCCATTTTTTATGTGACTGCCATTTAGGAATTGAAGCTGAAGCCCATTGTTTAAGGACATAGTTTTTGAAATTGATTATATAAATGCTTCTATTTAGGTGGGGAAACTAGACCTTTTAAATCGATACAACTTACTCTATGTAATTTCCATTCATCATGTTGTTAAGCGGTATACTTTTTAGGAATGTCATTTTACCCACAAGTATCATTGTATTACTGTATACATTTTTTTTTAACACTGCTTGATGTTTATTTTAGAAAACTGGATATTATGGAAAATATGTTAAGAAATTAGTAATGGACTGATAACCTACCAATTAGAGGTAATTAGTATTATCCAGATTTATTTCATTCATATCTCTTTTCTAGTTACCTACACATTTATCAGTTCAGTTCAGTTCAGTCTCTCAGTCGTGTCCGACTCTTTTCAACCCCACGAATCAAAGCACTCCAGGCCTCCCTGTCCATCACCAACTCCCAGAGTTCACTCAGACTCACGTCCATCGAGTCAGTGATGCCATCCAGCCATCTCATGTTCTGTCGTCCCCTTCTCCTCCTGCCCCCAATCCCACTCAGCATCAAAGTCTTCTCCAATGAGTTAACTCTTTGTATGAGGTGGCCAAAGTACTGGAGTTTCAGCTTTAGCATCATTCCTTCCAAAGAAATCCCAGGGCTGATCTCCTCCAGAATGAACTGGTTGGATCTCCTTCCAGTCCAAGGGACTCTCAAGAGTCTTCTCCAATGCCACAGTTCAAAAGCATCAATTCTTCGGCGCTCAGCCTTCTTCACAGTCCAACTCTCACATCCATACATGACCACAGGAAAAACCATAGCCTTGACTAGATGGACCTTAGTCGGCAAAGTAATGTCTCTGCTTTTGAATATGCTATCTAGGTTAGTCATAACTTTTTTTCCAAGGAGTAAGCATCTTTTAATTTCATGGCTGCAGTCACCATCTGCAGTGATTTTGGAGCCCCCAAAAATAAAATCTGACACTGTTTCCCCACCTATTTCCCATGAAGTGATGGGACCGGATGCCATGATCTTCATTTTCCGAATGTTGAGCTTCAAGCTAACTCTTTCACTTTCCTCTTTCACTTTCATCAAGAGGCTTTTTAGTTCCTCTTCACTTTCTGCCATAAGGGTGGTGTCATCTGCATATCTGAGGTTATTGATATTTCTCCCGGCAATCTTGATTCCAGCTTGTGTTTCTTCCAGTCCAGCATTTCTCATGATGTACTCTGCACAGGAGTTAAATAAGCAGGGTGACAATATACAGCCTTGACGTACTCCTTTTCCTATTTGGAACCAGTCTGTTGTTCCATGTCCAGTTCTAACTGTTGCTTCCTGACCTGCATACAGATTTCTCAAGAGGCAGGTCAGGTGGCCTGACATTCCCATCTCTCTCAGAATTTTCCACAGTTTATTGTGATCCACACAGTCAAAGGCTTTGGCATAGTCAATAAAAAAGAAATAGATGTTTTTCTGGAATTCTCTTGCTTTTTCCATGATCCAGCAGATGTTGGCAATTTGATCTCTGGTTCCTCTGCCTTATCTAAAACCAACTTGAACATCAGGAAGTTCACGGTTCACATATACATTTATAAAAATAATAATATTGGGGTTATATTCTACATAATTTTTGTAAACACTCTTATTTACTATGTTTTCCACTTGTTATAGTATTTTTGAGAAACATGATTTCTTATGACATAATAGTATTCCACGTAAGGATGTGTTCTTTAAAATAACCTCTTCATTGAAAATATTTACTTGTTTTCAATTACTTTTGTTATTAGATATACATTCTGAAGGAGATCAACCCTGGGATTTCTTTGGAAGGAATGATGCTAAAGCTGAAGCTCCAGTACTTTGGCCACCTCATGTGAAGAGCTGACTCATTGGAAAAGACTCTGATGCTGGGAGGGATTGGGGGCACGAGGAGAAGGGGACAACAGAGGATGAGATGGCTGGATGGCATCACGGACTCGATGGACGTGAGTCTGAGTGAACTTCGGGAGGTGGTGATGGACAGGGAGGCTTGGCATGCTGCGATTCATGGGGTCGCAGATTTGGACACGACTGAGCGACTAAACTGAACAGAACTGTGATAATATATCAATGTACGTCTTTATTGAAAGTCATTCAGTCATGTCTGACTCTTTGAGATCCCATGGACTATACAGTCCATGGAATTCTCCATGCCAGAATACTGCAGTGCATAGCTGTTCCCTTCTCCAGGGGATCTTCCCAACCAAGGGATCAAACCCAGGTCTCCTGCATTGCAGGCAGATTCTTAACCAGCTGAGCCACGAGAGAAGCTCAAATCATCATGACTCAAATTGAATTAAAGGATATGCCAAGACTCCTAATATGTTCAGCTTCTAAAAAACTATGGCTTAAATTTGAATTAAGGAATATAATATATATTGTCAAATAATTCTCCACTTTGCTATAAAGCAATGTAAAACAAATCACTTGAAGTATGTGAAATAATGCCTAAACATTACTTAATTTTTGAGTTATAGAAATTTATTTTAAGAATACTATAAAATTATATGGAGTTTGAAATTATAGAGCTGAAAATCAATTCTCAATAACTTAAAACATAAAAATATTATAAACAATTTTTTTTCCTGGAGGCTTCCCTCGTGGCTCAGATGGTAAGAATCTGTGTGCAATGTGGGAGACCTGGGCTCCATTCCTGGGACAGAAAGATCCCCTGGAGAATGGAATGACTGTCCACTCCAGTATTTTTGACTGGAGAATTCCACGGACAGAGGGGAGCCTGGGAGGCTAGTGTCCATGGGGTCTGAAAGAGTTGGACATGAATGAATAACACTTTTTTTTCTTATGTGAGGAAAAATAAATCTCATGATGCAAATTATCACTGAACTTAGAAATTGGTATATGGATCAATTCTTCCAGATATTAATATACTAACTACATTTTCAAATGTTTGTAAAATCAAGAAATATTCTAATTGTTTAGAATAGATAGTGCCAGGAGCAGTCCCTGGGAAATGGATTTGCTGAGATTGAACTGGGAACTTGCCAGTATTTGCCAGCATGTTTCCCAGCCATGCACAAAGCCAAGCAAATGTCTATTCCTTAGGCTATGGTCTGGATGTGTGTTGAAATTCGTGTGTTGAAGTCCTAATGCCCAGAATGACAGTACTAGTAGATGGGGCTTTGATATGCTCAGGTCAGCAGGGTGGAGCCCTCAGGAATGGGACTAGAGTTATTAGAAAGAAGACAGCACAGATCATCCCTTTTACCATGTGTTTGTTGTTGCTGTTGTTCAATCACTAAGTCATGTCCGATTCTTTGTGACCCTGCAGACTGTGGCACACCAGACTTCCCTGTTCTTCACCGTCTCTTAGAGTTTGTTCAAATTCATTTCCGTCAAGTCAGTGATGCTATTGAAACATCTTATCTTCTACTGTCCTCTTCTTTGGCCTTCAATCTTTCCCAACATCAGGCTCTTATATAATGAGACAGCTCTTTATATCAGATGGAGCTTCAGTTTCAGCATCAGTCCTTCTGATGAATACTCAGGGTTAATATCCTTTAAGATTGACTGGTTTGATCTCCTTGCTGTTCAAGGGGCTCTCGAGAGTCTTTCCTAGTACCACAATTCGAAAGCCTCGACTGTTCAGCACTCAATGCAGGAGACATAAAGAGAGGTGGGTTTTAGCCCTGGGTCAGGAAGAGCCTCTGGATAAGGAAATGGCAATCCATTCCAGTATTCTTGCCTGGAGAATCCCTTGGACAGAGGAGCCTAGTGGGCTACAGTCCATAGGGCTGCAAAGAGTTGGACACAACTGAAGCGACTTAACACACACACAACCTTCTTTATGGTCCAACGGCCTCATGAGAACACAGCAAGAAGTCTGCAGTCTGCAACCAGGAAGACGACTCTCAACACAGCTCAACCAGACTGGTACCCTGATCTCAGGCTTCCAGCTCCCAGAACTTTGAGAAATGTGTGTGTGTGTGTGTGTGTGTGTGTGTGTATAAAAACAACATAGTTAACAGATTTTGTTATGGCAGTTTGGGTAGACTAAGATACTTTCCCTTAAAGGGCCCAAATGGAAATTTATCAAAGGTTTACAAAGGAAATTGTCCTGCAAAACAGAAATAAAGCAAGGCCCCAGGAAGTTTCCCTTTGGAGACAGGAATACAGAGCTGATGTTTACTGAGAACAAGTTTCTGAAGCAGTGTGGATATTAAGAAGCCATTTGATAATTGAAGCAATGTGAGGCTTTCCTGGTGGTTCAGATGGTAAAGAATCTGCCTGCAATTCAAGAGACCCAGGTTCCTGGGTCAGGAAGATCCCCTGGAGGAGGGCATGGCAACCCATTCCAGTATTCTTGCCTGGAGAATCCCATGGGCAGAGGAGTCTGGTGGGCTACAGTCCATAGGGTCACACATAGTCAGACAAGACTGAAGCGACTTAGCATGCACTCACACTTGCACTCTCTTCATAAACAAAACAACGAGGTTTGAACACTTCAACTTAGCAAACAGTTGATTTAGGAGGAGGGCATATTCTGAATGATTCTTCTAAAAGGTTTTGTTTTCATAGATAGAAATTGATTTTTTTTTCAATAGGTGAGAAAGGTCACTAACAGAAATCATGTTCCTTTCTCCATATAAATGTTAAACCACTTTCCATCACCTTATTAACAGGGAGATGAAAACTTTACAGTATATTCTAAGCATCTATTTGAAATTAGGGCATAAAATTAATGCATTTTGCAATTAAAAACTTTATTTCAAATGGTATTCAGATTATTTGTGTGTTTGTGTGTGTGTGTCTGTGTGTGTGTGTTTTGTTTGGCTATGTATCAGACAGTAATACACAGGAATACTTTTTTTTTAACTACTGTTAAAACATTATAATATTGTTTCTGAAAGATACATTTAGTTTTCCATTATGACTTCATGGCATAAATACTCTCAGGCAATTAGAACTTAAAAAAATCCCAACTTTTCAAATGAGAAGACCAGTCCATAGGTTGGTATTTTTCTAATTATGGGTTGTAGCTTGTTTTTAGGTCATGAAATCACTTAGTGGATCATGGTAATTTTTTTAAATTGAAGAGCAACAGAAGAGAAAAAAAAAACAAAATTATGAGAGCACATTAAAGCAAAAGATAAATTATATTTCATGAAAACTTTGTTTCAGTAGGTATTGAGTATAATATAAAACGCATTCTCATTGTTTTGGTCAAAATCGTTTGAACCTGGAGGATGCTGTGCTAAATGAAACATGTCAGAGAAAGATAGATACTGTATGACCTAACTTACATGTAGAATCCTAAACTAGAAGTCATAGAATCAAAGAGTAGAATGATGGTGGTTGCCAGGGGCTTGTTGTATAGTGGTCAAAGGGTACCAGTTTTCAGCAAGGAGACGAAAATGTCCGGGGGAATCTAATGTACAGCATGGTGATTTTAGCTAACAATACTGCACATTGGAAATTTAAGTATACACCATGACAAAAATAAACTCAAAATGGCTTAAAGATTTAAATATGACAAGATACCATAAATCTCCTAGAAGAGGACATAGGCAAAGCATTCTCTGACATAAATTGCAGTAATATGTTCTTGGCTCAATCTCCCCAGGCAAAATAAATAAAAGCAAAAATAAGCATACGAGACCTAATTAAACATACCAGTTTTTACACAGGAAAGGAAACCATAAATAAAATGAAAAGACAACCTGCAGAATAGGAGAAAATAATGGCAAACAGTGTACCTGACGAGGGCTTAATTTCCAAAATAAATAAATAGCTCATATAACTCAACATCAAAACAATAACCCAATCAAAAAATGGACAGAAGACCTAATGAGACATTTCTCCAAAGACAGATGGCCAACACACACATGAAAAGATGCTTACCATCACTGATTATTAGGGAAATGCAAATCAAAGCAACAATGAATTATCACCTCACACCAGTCAGAAAGGCCATCATCAAACAATCTGTGGACAATAAATGCTGAAGCGGCATGAAAAAAAGGGAACCCTCCTGCACAGTTGGTGGGACGGTGCACTGATGGAGTTACAATGGAAAACAGTCTGAAGGTTCCTCAACAAACTAAAAACAGTCAGGACAGGCTCTAGACTAAACATAGAGCTACCATTTGATCCAGCAATCTCGCCACTTGGCATTTATCTGGAAAAGACAAAACCTCTAAATCCCAAAGACACATGCACCCCAGTGTTCACTGCAACACTATTTCCAACAACCAAAACATAGAAGCAACCTAAATGTCCGCTGACAGATGAGTGGATAAAGAGTATGTGGTGTGTAGACACAATTAAATGTTACTCAGCCATAAATATGAATGAAATAATGCCATATGCAGCAACATGGATGGACCTAGAAATGACCATACTACGTCAGACAGAAAAAGAGAATATCATATATCACTTATATCTTAACTCTAAAAAAGATACAAATGAACTTATTTATAGAAATACATTTGCAGATATAGAAAACAAAATTATGGTTACCAAAGGGAAAAGAGTGGGGGGATAAATTAGCAGTACAGAATTAATAAACACACTGCTATACATAAAATAGTTAAGCAATAACGATTAACTGTATAGCACAGGGAACTATATCCAATTATCTTATAATAGCCTATATGGAAAAATATTCTAAAAAAGGAATACACACACATATATATATATAAATATATGAATCACTTTCTTATACACCCAAAGCCTGAAGCTAACACAATAATGAAAATCAACTATACTTCATATAAAGAATAGGGTAGATATAACACAGAACAATTATCCTTTGTTAAAAGCAAATATCAGTGTACTCTATGTATGGGAAAATGGAAATCTTTGAAACGTAAATATTTCATTGGACTATATAGGAATGAGACTACAGAAAAATTCAAATATCAAATCCTGTTTTTCTTAATTTACACAGATTCTAAGATAAATTAACAAAAACATCTAAAGCTTACTTTTATCATATTTAAGGAAACTTATGAGGAAACGGTAACCCACTCCACTATTTTTGCCCAAAAATCCCATAGACAGCAGAGCCTGGCAGGCTACAGTCCACGGGGTAACAAAGAGTTGGATATGACTGAGCAATGGAGCGTACACACACATTAAGGTAACTTAGTTGCTGTATATTGTATTCCTTTGTTTATTATTTCATATTTTAATAAACACATTTTAAATTAATTGAGAGTATCCCGGGGTCCTAAATTAGACCACATTAAATTAGCAAACGTTTATTGATCACTATGTTTAAGATCCTATTCTTTTAATTATAATGGCATTTGTTACATGGAAAACCACCAGGAATTTGGGTTTTCTCAGCGATTTCCAGGAGGGCGGACTTCATCCTTGTATTTTTATGTGTTTAGGCATTAGAAATGCATTAGAAATGCCTAAACATCAATTTTAACAGAATCTAGTGGGGAGTTTTTCAACAGTGGTAAATATTTGTATGTGTATCTGTTTTATGTGCTATTCTGGTCTCTCCAGATAATTTCTATTTGCTCTAACTCTCCCCACATGAATTTATACTGAGATGCAGTGATAAAATATGGTGATCAATCATTTTCACTATGAACTTTCGGAGAAAAAGCAAAACTAACAATGCAAAAAATGAAAAAGTAAATATCTAGGTATTTTACAATAGCTTTTGATTTCAATTATTCAGATACACCCGTGACATAATGGCTTCCATGTCTTCCTTGAGTCCTATTCTGTAATAGACCACACAGCCAGCTCATACAAAAATACACAGCCTGTTGTAGGAAAAGGCACATATCCTCAAGCAGGGGATATTATGTAAACCCTAGTTCATGGAGCCACAGTGCTGATTTCAGCAAACATTCCTGGAGCATCTCTTATGTTAGAGCATTGCTCTACGGGCAGGGGCATGGTCTCTGCCTTCAAGGAGCTGATAGCATAGAGGAGAAATGAGATGGACCCAATCGTAACACTGTCACGAGTAAACACAGAATATTTAGAAATCAGAGCTCACAGTCACACAGTGGAGCCTTCTGTTAGGAACTTTCTCTCAGTATTTGGTACATCTGTACTAGGGGCTCATGAAATATTCTTTTCCTCCCATCTTTCATTTCTAAGTAGTTCATCACTTAGAATAAGTACTTACTTAAAACACTGCTCTCAAGAAACATCTAGAGAAATTTGATGATTTGTGTTTTTTTACTATTTTTCAGTCCCATATAAGATATCATTTTCTTTGTTTATGATATCTCATTTGGCGATATCATCTTTCTTTCTGCCATCATATTCAAGGACTATTCCAAGGTAGACAAGTTTATTCAAATAACAACAATATTACCTAAGTCTCCGTTTATTCTGCCACTATACTGTCAAGTTTAAAAATCACTCTACTTAGCCAGGCCAGTCTTCCTTCAGTTGATACTTATCTCTTGTCATTCTTCTTTGTACTCATTTCCCTTTTGTTTTCCCTAATACTCTGCATACATTTAGAAGACCACTTTGAGCTTTTGATTCAAGCAGTAGAACTTACCTTTAAAGTCATAATTTACAACAACACAGCGTTATTACTCATAGTAAAAGGAATGTGAATGTCCATAAAGTCAAAAGATATCAAGCGCTCTTATGTTACTAAAACAAACATTCTTTGTTTTTAAACATATGATTTTAACTTGGAGGAATATCCAGTACTCTAAGCAAGAGGGACTATCATGTCTAAAAAGGAAAGGATTTCAGTCCTGTCAAGACAGTCCCAACCAATTTTCCTCCTCGCCTGCCCTCATCCTCTCAGCGTTTCTAAGTTTCCCTCATTCAGTCTGCACTCAGGGAAGCCAAGGAAAGATCTCAGAGTCTGAATCCAAACATAATCATGAGAGTGTGCCAACAACAAAGTAAAAACATAACCCTAGCTGTGGAAATCACAACAGCAGTTTCAGGCGTGGGCATCGGATAGATTCACTGACCTGACGAAATATCTATCTGGTTCATCTTGGTCTGCGTGACGTTGATGTGAACACCGACTTTGCTTTCAGTGAGGTCAATCTCCACGTTGCCCAAGTTATCCGCAAAATGACTGAAAAGCAGGAGCCCATTGGGGTTCCAAGTCCTGAACTGGAAGCTGACTGAAAACAGGTCCTGGTGAAGCCGTCCAGGCACCTCCAGATAACTGGTAGCGTTGAAAAAGACAGGTACTGTGTAAGGCTCCACACACGAGAAACTCAAATTTCCCTGGAAGACAGAAGGGCATGCTTTGAGGAAAATGTAGAGTAAAATAAGCACCCATGTAAGACAGCTGACCAAGTGAGAGTTGTACACATTTCAAAGCAGAGCTTGAGCTGTGTGCAATTCCCGCCTGCAGTCACGTGACACAGATTCATGCGTCCTTGAAAGGACATGTCCTGGCATGTCCTTTCTGCTATAGCTAACAGAGTTCAGCAGCTGGCTATCAGACTGCAGGACTCATACAAGCACCTTGCATCATGGATTTGACAAACACAGCCTGGTGTGATGGGCTGGCTACGGAATGGATACATACCTGTGTATGTATCCTTCTCCGATGGATATGAGAGATGGACCATAAAGAAAGGTGAGCACAGAAGAATGGGTGCTTTTGAACTGTAGTGATGGAGAAGATTCTTGAGAGTCCCTTGGACTGCAAGGAGATCCAACCAATCAATCCTAAATGAAATCACCCTGAGTATTCACTGGAATGGAGAAGGCAATGGCACCCCACTCCAGTACTCTTGCCTGGAAAATCCCATGGATGGAGGGGCCTGGTAGGCTGCAGTCCATGAGATCGCGAAGTCAGACACGACTGAGCAATTTCACTTTCACTTTTCACTTTCATACATTGGAGAAGGAAATGGCAACCCACTCCAGTGTTCTTGCCTGGAGAATCCCAGGGACAGGGGAGCCTGGTGGGCTGCCGGGGTCGCACAGAGTCGGACATGACTGAAGCGACTTAGCAGTAGCAGCAGTATTCATTGAAAGGACTGATGCTAAAGCTCCAATACTTTGGCCACCTAATGGGAAGAGCCAACTCATTAGGAAAGACCCTGATGCTGGGAAAGATTGAGGGCAGGAGGAGAAGGGGACGACAGAAGATGAGATGGTTAGAGGGCATCACTGACTCAATGGAGATGAGTTTGAGCAAGCTCTGGGAGATGGTGAAGGACAGGGAAGCCTGGCATGCTGCAGTCTACGGGGTCGCAAAGAGTCAGACAAGACTGAGCAAAGGAACAACAGATTATTTTGTTATTCAACTCAAACTCCCATTTACATTCCCATGAAATGTGCATATATCATAATACGTTAATGCTTTCAGACACAATGACATGAATGTATAAAAGGAAAAGAAAACTTTTAATTGAAGCTTCCTTCTCCCCCTCATGCTTCCTCTATTTGGTACAAAGAAATCTGATTATTCAGATACACTGAATTTTACATTGTAGTATCTAAGTACCTTCCTTTTAAAGATATGAAAAAAAAATCTACATTTTTTGTCATCTTTTTTTTTATTCCCACCATATCTTGAGGAATATGATTTGAAGGCATTTTTTTCTTTATTGTTTCCTTAAACACCACCAGATACTTATCCCTAGAGGCATAGTTCTTCCATTTTAGTACATTAACCATTTAACCTAAGTTAGGCTGACACCCCCATTAATATTCAAATTAAATTTGTGCTGCACCTGCATGTTCATTCATGCTAAGTCGCTTCAGTCATGTCCACCTCTTTGTGACCCCATGGACTGCACCCCTCCAGGCTCCCCTATCCATGGGGTTCTCCAAGCAAGAATACTGGAGTGGGTCACCATGTCCTCTTCCAGGGGATCTTCCCCACCCAGGGATCAAACCAGCATCTCTTATGCCTCCTTCATTGGCAGGCAGGTTCTTTACCACCAGGGCCACTTCGGAAGCCCTGTATCTTCACAGATGATTAGATGACTGTTTTTAAAGGCTTACTTTTCCCGATGAAAAGAACTGCTTACGCACAAAAACTGACATGTCATAACTGTCCACTAGCCTGTGTTGTGGAGACTGTCTCCCAGCAAAGTGAAAAGTTCTAAGTGATGGTGCTGATTCTGGAGTCAACATTTAATGAGGAAATGGGTGTGTGTAAGGAGAATGGTGCAGGATAAGTGCTGAGCCACTTACACAGAAATATTAGCACCTGACATCTTCAAAAGCCAATCTCCTCTGTAAATATTTGCCTTCGTAGAGCAACTTGCAAAATGTCCTGCCTGCCTCTACGCTGCCTAACCTTTTAATATACATGTTTATTTTTGTTTAAAAGCCTTTTTTGTGTGTCTGCTCCTTCCATTTTAACAAATGTAATTATAGATAATTCAGGCTTTTAAAAATGTCTTTGTTATTCAGGTTAAAATACCATTTATAAGCAACAATACATTGTGGTTAAAAGTGACTTTGGAATGAGTCTCCAGAGTGCAATTCTCTGTAGTTTGAGAACCTAATGGATACATGTGAGGACCGACTGGGAGGTTCGGGCAGAAATAACACTTTACTACTCCTTAAAGGTGTAAATGATGGGAAGGGCATTAGGATGATTTGGATTCTGTTTCTTTCTGTCTTAGGTGATAATTTCTGAGGAAACAAAAGGATTCTTTTCTTTTTTTTACATGCGTTCCTAAACATGAACCCCCCCCTCCCACCTCCCTCCCCATAACATCTCTCTGGGTCATCACTGTGCACCAGCCCGATGCCATTTTATCCAAAGCTTAAAATAACATACATATATGCTGTTCTAGATAAGAAATGACACAGCATAGAAAGAGACCATGACCTTGGGACTGTACACTGTGAATCCACAATCTTTGTTTGCCACTCATATGCGTTACCTTGGAAAGTTATTTTTCTAAGTTAAATTTCAGTTATCATCTACAAAATATTCATGACAACATCTCCCTTGTAGCATTTCTCTTAGAGTATCATAAAGGTAACAGGTCTCACACAGTACCTTTTACCTATACATGGAGCTTTTATTTTCCCCTACGGTCAACATTTCATCAAAGTTCAATTTTTAACTGTCAATATAAATTCATCATTAATTTAAGAAAGATAATTAGTAAAAACATTCTACATTCAGCTCTTATTTTATGAGCTTCATTGGTGACTCAGAGATAAAGAATCAGCCTGTCAATGCAGGAGACACAGGCTTGATCCTGGGGTCAAGGAAATCCACTGGAGAAGGAAATGACAACCCACTCTAGTATTCTCGCCTGGGAAATCCCATGGACAGAGGAGAATCATGGACTACATCAATGGGGTCACAAAGAGTTGGACATGACTTAGAGACTAAACAACAAATTATTTTATAGTTTCTTATATCCAACCAGAATTTCTGTTTATTCATTGGGCATTTCCATTTGTCCCCTCATTTTATGAAAACCCCAGGCTCAAATTTTGGATAACAAATCCATCAAAGTCAGAACATAGTGCAAACACTCATGACATTTTCTATTCCCAATGACTTCCAAATACATGGGTCTCTGGATTCCCAGGATCTTCCCATTGATACTTTGGGATTTAAGAAACTCCTGTTCTTTCAGAACCAGAAGGAACCCACGTACCAGATTCATAAGTTTCTCTTATAGTGATCTTACAGGGTGTTGTAGACAGGCAAATGGCAACCCACACCAGTATTCTTGCTTAGAAAATTCCATGGACAGAGGAGCCTGGTGGGTGACAGTCCACAGGGTCACAACAAGTCTGACATGACTGAGAGACTACATTGTCACTTTGAAATAATTCAACTTGGAAACACACACACCAGAGCCAGGACCACTGTGAGTTTCTGAGTCACAGACTTCACTATCCAATCTAATCCATCTTTATTGAATTACATAATACGTAGTATGTTTAGAGCTTTGACAAGAAGCTTATTTCTTTATATACCTGGGTGAATCAGCTTTGGAAACATGAAAAAAAAAAAACTAATTAAGGTCCTGGCTTTTAAAATTTTAAACTACTGAATTACATCATCGTCAAGAAATGAAGCAGTCTATACAATGTGACATTTGGAAGCATGCTGCTGCTGCTGCTGCTAAGTCACATCAGTCGTGTGCGGCTCTGTGCGACCCCAGAGACGGCAGCCCATCAGGCTCCCCCGTCCCTGGGATTCTCCAGGCAAGAACACTGGAGTGGGTTGCCATTTCCTTCTCCAATGCATGAAGGTGAAAAGTGAAAGTGAAGTTGCCCAGTCATATCCAACTCTTAGCGACACCATGGACTGCAGCCCACCAGGCTCCTCCATCCATGGGATTTTCCAGGCAAGAGGGCTGCTGATTTAGGGGCTGCTGAACAGGTTGGGATGATTGTCCTTCTGTAATGGGAAATCTATAAACTCTGGGGCTAAAATTCCAGGCCCCATCTGAAGCAAATTTACTATTTACAGTAATTTTAACTCAAAACTCAGTATCCAGTCTTAGAGTACATTCCGTATCTCCATATTTTCAGGTACCTCTAAAGTTAGTTTTATATAGTTGAGCCCACAAGCCTAATAACAAATGCTATGATACTTTTGTCCATTAACAGTCCAGACAAAACAACATTTCTTTGATTTTTCTAGGAACTGATATTATGGGGGTGGAAAATCTTACCACATTTGAGGGCTCAAGTTTCTTCCTTCTTGCCAGATCTGTTATGTTGATGCCATTGTAGTTAATGCTTTCCATGCAGCCTTTGAAATTCTTTCTACTGCTGGAACTTGGTTTTCCGGAGAAAGGTATGCCTCCAAAGGTTATCTTTGAGAAAAAGATAAAATGTAAACATTCACACTGTATTTGGCTTAAAAAAATAAAAAACATTTACAATAAATTAGACAAAACTACTAACATGGCCAAAGTCAGTTATCGTAACCTCAGCCAACTTCTACAGACGTTTTTTCTGTATATGCCTCTAAAGTCTGGTGCATATTAAATTTTGTTGTTATTGAAGTATATACTGATTGTATTAATTCTGATAATTAGATTATAATTTGAGCAAGAAAATAGCAACAACTTCTAAGCATTTTTAATACCTGGAAGGTATTTTATCAATTTTCCTGAGAATGTTCTAAAAGATTTTACACAGCAAACATCTTTTATAAATATTAAGCATATGTTTTTATGCTTGTAGTATCAATAAATGTTACTAGTGATCATGAAATAACCAGAGCTAATATATTAAGTTTATGACTTCAGCCCAAAGGAAGGAATCTTGTATTCACCCTATTTAGACTTTGGAGTCTAATGATCACTAGAGTAAAAAAATTGTTAGGCTTATTATGAGTACAGTAAATAGTTCCAAAAGTCTCACTGCTGTATTGATTAGAAATATCTTTGGGTTTGGAGGCTATGATTTGAGAACTACAGGCTTAAGGATATTATAGGTCTCCTAAATCCTGAGGAATAAGGTCAATGCTCCTTCCTGTGATTTTCAAGCAATTGTTAAAATCACAATAAAAAGAGAACATATATTTTTCCAGATACCTTTGATCAAATTACATTATTATAACATCAATTTCATAGAATAGAAAATTATACTTAATTATGTATTGCCAATAATAACATGTATTGCTAATAGTGAATAAATCTATTAATCATAGCTATAATATCAAAATATATAATCCAGACATTCTATTTCTTTTAAGTAGTATTCAATTACCAATTTTTCCTACAAAGGTTGGAAACTGAAAGACATATTTCAATGTCAAAACTTTATATTTGATATATAAGGCAGAGATCTTTGGGTTTTAGAAGATATGTATTATGCCTCTGTTATAGTGCTTTGACATTGTAGCTTTTTTAATGTAAATGTTTAAAATTATCTTTAACAGTTTCTTAATTTTTAGTCTACAATGTCGTGTTAATTTCAGGTATATAGCAAAATGATTCAGTGATATATATATATCTATGTTCCTTTTCAGATTGTTTTACATTATAGGTTATTTAAAGATACAGAATATAGTTCCCTGTGCTGTACAGTAGGTACTTGTTGTTAATCTATCTTATATATAGCAGTGTGCATATGCATTTTAAATTCCTAAACAGTTTTAGGGAAAAAAGCACACATTAATAACAGTTTATGAGACAACCAAAAAATTTAAAAACACTTAAAATGCAGTTAAATGTATTAATAACAACTGAATATACACTATATATCGTTTACCTTAGAGTTTACGGGAAGAAAAGAGAAAAACTAAGAATAAACACACAGAAAAGAATCAGGAATCTACAAAGGAAAAACAGGGGTGTTCTGAAATACATTAGGGAAATATTTTCAAGTGGCACTGAACTGAACTTATTAGGTGCTATATACATGTACTTAATACCATAGGTTAGGATTACCGAGACTTCAATGGAGTGTTGAATTTCCTATCCACAATTTATTTTACCAATTTCTGCTCCAGTTGATAGTAATAAAATCTTCCATGCTTAATGACATGCGGCATCACACTGAATAATATTACTAAATACTATTACAGTTGAAAGTATTGCTTTATTCCTCCCCGCTGAGCAGAGTTTCTTTATTGGGGAACTCCTATTTTCCTTTGGGATGATGACTCAGATACTCCTAACAGTTTCTCTCTTTTCAACAACCTTCAGCTCATGTCCTACCCTACAGAAGGTAACCTGGTGAAGCATCACAGGCTCAATTTACCAGAGTCCTTACAATTAAGAGAAGTGGGTTTAAATCCCCATTTCAAATATCATCATTTGATATTAGGTGGTCACTTCTTTCTTGGGATATGTCCTCATCAACAAAATATTCTCTAATACCATCATCATTTTCATGGTAAAAAAAAAAATAGCTGCAGTTGTTAGATTAAAAATCTGCTATTGATATGACTCACATTATTGCCTTATTAATGACACTGTTGTTCAGTGACAACCTTGACACTAGAAAAGAAGTGCATTGACCATTTTGTTAGCTGCCAAGAGTTTCAAAAGTGAGACAGGGCTTACCAGATACCTCTGGGTGTCCTTTCTCTCACAGTCTTTAAGAAAATGATACTGCTTTTCAGCTGAGCACATGCTCCGCAGCCAATATATGGATTTACCAACCTCTTTGAATAAGATTTGGTCTCATGGGATTTATGCCAAAGGGGTGTGTGTGACTCTAAGAACTATAATTAAAGGAGGGATTGGGGCACAGTGTTCTTTACTCCCTTCCTTCACACTGTCTGGAATGCAAAAGGGAAAGTGAGTAGTCAACTTGCAGTGAGTTGCAGAGGGGATGGAGTAGCACTGGAATCAGAGGGGACTGGGGTCTTGACCATCATGGTGCTGCCTTATGAGCCCAGGGATAACTGCCTGCAGGCCCCTTTTAGGAGAAAGGAATAAGCATGTCTGTTATATGCAGTCTAGTTAATTATAACTGATAATATGTAGTGATATCTTTTACTCCCTGTTGCCTCCTCTCAAACAAGCCATGTGCTACTATCTTCACTTTATGGAAAGGGAATATGATTCGTCCAATGTCACACAACCAACAAGGGGCAAAAAGGGATTTAAACCCAGGCTTAATGGCTCCAATTTGAGCTCATACACTTGATTTTCTCCAAACCTGCATCATTTTGAGATAGAAAGGTAGACCCAGGCATTTTCACGTGCACCATCTGCCGATAATTGCAGTATCTAAGGAAAGTAATTGAAAAGCAGCTCTACAAAGAGAAGTAAGTTGAGTCTCTCCTGACTCTCTCTTAGTCAATTTAAATTTCTTTCTACGTCTCCCTGACAAATATGTCTCAGGCATTTTAGTCCACAGGTGAGGTTCTCAAACGTGGTATTCTATCTAGAAGGGCTCTGAAGTGTTAATGAAACTGCTGACCATATAGAAGGCGTTGTGTGTGCATGAATATTCATAGATTTCACCGCAAACTCAACAGGGACTATGATCCCAAATTTTTAATTCTGTTTTTTTGAAAATTGGAATTGTTTTTGCCCATTGCTAATGTTTTAGGATTTCTCACCTCTTCTAGAGTACTTCAAAGTTTATTAATGGAGAATGAATAATTCATCTTTAAATTCTCTCAGATTGTAGGAGATAGGTCACATAAGCCAAGATTAATACTAATTTAGAGAAGATAGGAATTTGGGGGATTTTCACATTCTTTGCCTTTCAACAATTATTTTTACTTTCAAGAGATGTTTTTCTGGGGGTAATTATTCCCTGGTAACCTTAAATTTATTTTAATGTCAATAAAAGTCTCTGTATCAAAGTTTATATTGCATATTCCATTCTAAATGTGTTTAGAAATATATGTAATGTATTCATATAACAGAAAATTTAGATTAGAAACTATTTAAATATATAAGGAAAATAAAAAATATAGTTGTAAATCCTGACTTTTCATATACTATTTTATGATAAGTATATTTTATGTCCTAAAAGATTTATGGGTGGATATCAATAATATCACTGACTCAATGGACATGAGTTTGAGAAAATTCCAGAAGATAGTGAAGGAGAGGGATGTTGGCATGCTGCAGCACATGGGGTTGCAAAGAGCTGAACGTGACTTAGCAACTCAACAACAGCAATCAATAGCACACATATATGTGTGTGTGTACATATATACGTATCTATCTATCTATACATATATATATATATGTAATTTCAACAATGGGACCAAGGCACATTGAAATGGCACAGCAAAGTCATAGGGGTGCCCAAGTGATTAACCTGCTTTTACAGAACTTTTATTCCTACTTATGATTAACATTTTTGATGGACACTTTAAAGCTGAATTGCTCTCCAAAAAATTCTTCTAAAAAATTTTATATGCCTCTCAGTGTCTTATGAGAATATGTATTTTTACCAGACCAATATGATCACTGATTATTTTTAATCTTTAGTCATTTGGAAGGTAAAAAATATCTTTTTATTTATGAACAATCTCTTTAAAATAGTCTGCATTTTTATTTATTTTATGACATTTATATCTGAGAAAATAGAACTTGCCAAAGGAACTATCTATAGTCACAAATTTATAAATGGTTTAATGTAGGATTTCTTATGCAATGTTTTCTAATAAATACTAGACAATCATGCATATAACATACTGTATATTATCAAGAACAAGCAATTTATAATTACCAATAAAAAGATTATGACAATTTATTCTGGTTTTGTTGAATGGCTCTGATAACATAATAAATGGTCCTTTTCTTCAAATACATGCTACTTTAGTGCCAAGTTTTAAAAAATATTTCAATAACTCATTAACAATTTAATAAAATGACCTGTATTAATAAATTAGGTTGTGAAGCTATAAGTTTTCTTTGGAGAATAAAATGAAAATGGTATATGAAGGTATATAATTAATCATAATTCAACAAGACCACATAAAACTGAAGCAGTCACTTGATGCATGACAATTTACACATCCTCAGGTTTACCTCATAGTCCAAATCCAGGTAGTCGAACTCCCCGTTGGTGCGGAAGTGCTGCGTGCTTCTGTCCAGGGTGAGGTTGATGCTCCGGCCCTGGCGCTCAATGACCACAGAGTGCCAGTGGTGATCATCCAGCAGGCTTCCTGTCATCACGGACGTGTGGCCGTATATGGGGCCAAGCTGGTTGCTTCCTGAATCACATGAATGGAAAAGCAACCAGGTAAAGACACCAGAACTCTATGTCATCTCCTACACCACGGGCAGACCCTTTTATGGCATCTCTGTCTATTGTAGTTTACATAGGACAACCAGCATGGAATGATACTTAAAAATAGTTGCATGTTCAAATTACATAACAGCTATTAAAGATGGGAAAATCTCTGTTCCCTTAAAAACCATGAGCTTTATTTTTTTTTTCAATTACTGAGCCATGAATTCTGCTAAGCTTGGTATATTCCTTATGAAGTCAGTGCCCCGTGGGCTCTGGAGCCGGAGTCCCTGGATTCTATGCTGTTCCATCACTGGCCTTGCTCCATGATCCTGGCAAAGGTGACTGCTCTTTGAGCCTCTCATTGGTCATACGTAAAAAGGGAAAAATTATAGTATCTGCTTTACAAAGTTGCTGTGAGAATTAAATTAATCCGTACAAGCAAAGAATTTATTTCTTGACATACAGTGAATGTTCATTAAAAGTAACCTGTTAATTTTTATTGTTGTTGTTCTTATTATTATTATTATTGGTCAATAAAATACAACATGACAAATATTTTCTGATTCCTAAAACCATAATCTTAAGCACAACATAACGTTTAACGTCATGGAAAATTTACTCAAGTTATACTTTAAAATAAAAATCTGCAAAATTACATATGTAGCATCAGTTCAGTTTTGAAATAAGATCTCCATAGCAACAGGACTATAAATAAGAGTGGAAGGTTGTGAGAGTCTGAAATATTTATTAAAGTCATCTCTGGATGCTGTTTACATATTTTATACCATTTTCTATTTTGTCTAATCAAGCATTGCTTTTTATGGTCAGGCAAAACTAAATGCTATAAAATAGACTATTGCTTTAGAATAAATAGCATAATAGAAATAAAATAAACACACAATTGACTGAAGAATTATTTCCTTTTTCACACTTGTGATGCTAATACACTTATACCTGTCATTTTCTATGGATCTCCTATATGAATTTTTTTTTCCTTTTGGCGATGAAATCAAATGTTTCCCTGTGACTGTGATTATGACTGTGTACATACATAGGGATGGGAGAGGAAGAAAAGAAAGAAAAAGTTTAAGTGAAAGAATGCATTCAGCTTTATTACATTAAATATTTAGACTAGAAGACTAAGCAGTATCTAGCTGTGCCTGTATTAAGGAAACAGCATTAAAACAGAGCGGATATCTGAGTGGATGTGTTTCCATGGCTGTCATAAATCTGTCAATAATACTCTACATAAACTGCTTTCAATGAGATGGTACTGATCTTTTTGTATGAGGCCATATGATCAGCTCTGGTTTCGGAATAGTAACATCACACTCTTACAAGGCCCAGCGGCTTTTAAAGGCTACTCTGTGCGTTTCAATTAAAAAAAAAAAAAGAGAAAAGTTTGAAAAAATAAATTACTTTAGATATGATCCAATTTTATAAAGAATTAATATGTAAAGCATTAATCACTTATTTCCACCACTAAAAATAGTGTGGTCTAGTTCCTCCAGACATTTTTAAAAATTATCCAAATATAATCATATAATTCATATACATATAAAATATTGATATAACATTTAGTTTGCCTACTGGTTTAATTTAATGCCTGTCAATATTCCCCAAACTATTCACAGATATTTTAAACACATACCAATATATTTCTATGTGTTAATCGTTTTTCTTTCAATATTTGTTATTGTAACTAACCGCAAAGTATACATCCTTGGACAGAAATTCTAGAGCTGTTTCTTATTATTTCTTTAAGATTACTGAATCCAAATATATAGAAAATTAAAATATCTGAAGATATATTATTAAATTGTTTTCTTGAAATATTTTTAGGACAAAGAATCCTTTTTATTGCATAACACACTGATATAGGTTTTTATCATTTTTAAAATTTATTTACTTGCTTGAAAAAATTGGAATCATTACTTTATTGTATATTTCTTTCATAGATAGCTTGATTGAGCATTTGGTGTTTATAGACTATTTATAATTTTTCTTCAATGAGTTTTCCTTATATTTTTTGCTAATATTTTCTCCTAAAGTCTTAGTACAATTATAGAGTGGAATGAATTTTCATTCAAGAATGACATTAAACTTCTCTATTTGAATTTTCCCAGGTTTTGGCATGCATTTTTGTTTTATAATTTTAATATAAAAATTTAAATATCTTTGTATAATTTTAAAATCAGCTTTACTGGATAGTTTTCTTGTTATGGAAACCATTTTTTCTATCAGATAAGATTTTGAATGTGAAAAGTTTTATAATGAAGAATAATCTTTGTAGACACTATATTAAGTATTCTAAACTGAAAAGAACTAACTGAAGTTGTATTTTTTTAGTATACTACTGATTTTCAAAGTAATAAAAGCAATATATGGGAAACAAGCCATATTTAAGGAAGTTAGAGCCATGATAAGAAAATCGAGCAGGCAGGATCTCTTTGTGTTCTAATTTTCAATTTTATAGCTTTCCATTGGGATGCATTTAACATGAAAATTTTAGTTATTGATATAATTTAGACTACAAAATCTTTATAGAATCCTAAAATCACTAAACATAAAAATATGGAATATATGATGCCCCTCAAACAACTCTTGAATAAATTCTGAAAATTTTAGGCCAGCAAGAAGAGGATAGATATATATTGATTTGCATAAATTGTAATTCTGATTGTCAGTATCTGTCTTGTGGACCTTCCCTTTAGTTTTAAGTAAATCTTAACTACATTATCAAAATACAAGCATGTATTAGGCTTGTCCACTTAGAAACAACAAAAGCCCAAAACAGAGTAGTAACTCCTTCTTTGAGTTTCATCTCATTCTCTAATCAGCATATTATTTCTGATTCCTTCATTTCTAGTTGATTATACTTAAAATAATCATTTGCACCCTTTTTATCTTTTCTTAACTGATGACAATAAAACTACTATTCTTTCTATTTTAATGCGAGTAGATCAACGGTAACTACCATGTTGCCAGTGACCTCACTTTTCTGTTTTAAGTGACATTTTAGGTGACTGCGACACAGCAGACCACAGAGGACAGCCTCTTCTCCTTCCCTGGTCTCTGATGTCGTATACTCACATTTCCTCCTATTCACTCTCTCTTCTCCTCAGGCTTCACGTAGCACATTCTCCTGGCAATATCACACATGGAACTCCCTAATAGCATCGCAACTTTGACGACTATCAGGCAGCTGAAAAACATCATGTTCCAACAGATCTCTGCTGCTGCTGCTGCTGCTGCTAAGTCGCATCAGTCGTGTCCGACTCTGTGCGACCCCATAGACGGCAGCCCAGCAGGCTCCTCCGTCCCTGAGATTCTCCAGGCAAGAACATTTCCTTCTCCAATGCATGAAAGTGAAGTCGCTCAGTTGTGCCCGACTCTTAGCGACCCCATGGACTGCAGCCCACCAGGCTCCTCTGTCCATGGGATTTTCCATGCAAGAGTACTGGAGTGGGGTGCCATCGCGTTCTCCAACAGATCTCTAGACTTTCTCCATTGGAAGGAATTAGTACTCCTCCGTTAGAAGAAACTGAAGAGAAAATAAGGCTTTCTATATTTCTAAAAATGGTACAAATGTCTATTTGGAACTCAAGCCATACCCTAGGGTTATTCTTTATATGTTCCCTTTCTTTTTTACTCCATACTCAATTAATTACAACCATACTAACATTACAACCAAAACCATTTCCCCAGTGAATCTATTTTTCTACATCTCCCCTGAAAGCCACCTTCTGCAAGCAGTGGTCATCTCAGTTACACCAGGCAGAAGTCCAGCTGTGACTCTCATGTTCGTGCAAGCATTTTCTCTTACAGGAGTCTCAGTACATTTCTAAAAATAAGATCATGAGGCCATATAGTTTAAAGTCTACCAACAGCTTCCCATTCTTAAAATAACATCTAATTTCATCTTCTATCCTATCAATACCCATACTAGCCTCCTCATCTTGTTCCTTGGGCAGATCGGGTCTTAGTCTCATGATTCTTTCTCAACTGCTTTGTCCCAGATATTTTCAGGGCTTGTTTTTGTCATCACTGAAACCTCATCATGAATGTCTTCTTGGAGAGGACTTTCCTCACTACATATTCTAATATTTACCCCCTTGCCTACACAGTATCCTTTATCATATCAAGCTTGCTTAATTGATTTCATACTACTCATCAGTATTTGAGGCCATTTTTTCCTGATTTAGTTGTTTTAAAATAATAGATAATACAGTGTCCAGCTGTATGCCAAATGCTAGTATTGTAACTGCATAAAACAGGTGTTGAATACATATTTACAAATGAGTATGTATATAAATATATATCAAGCACTATGAATTAAAAATGAATTGACAACAACATAATGTGAACTCTTTTTATAATTTACATTTTAAGGATCAAAGACTATTAGCATTTAACTAACAGGGATAGCGATAAATGGAAGGAATGGTGCCAAAAGTCAGAACATACCTAGGTTTAAACTGAAGACCAGCTTGGCTTTTTTGAGTTCCAAAGTAATATAATCCCCTTGCTGTCCTTCCCCGTGTAAGATTACCCCTTCACTTTCAGAAGTTTTAAATTTCAAGGCAATGACATCTTTCAGTGTTTTCATCTTCTTGTTTCTGAATCTATACGGTAACACAACATGGCCATCGAAGTTGATAACATCAGCCCCTAAAAGAAGAAATAAATAACATTTTAGTTTTGTTATTGTATGTTGACCTTCAGTGTGAAGTATATCTTTTTCCAATGGGTGTCCGCACTGAATAAATGACAAAAAAGGGTTGTTTTATTTTTTCTTGAAACTCATTAGTCCTGGGTTCTCCTTCTCTTTCTATTTTTGTTTTATTCTGTGCCTTGAAGTGGATTTTATGGAAAGGACTTGTACAGCATGATGCTAGAAAACCCTTAACAGTTTAAAACTCTTTCTTCAACTGTCATACTAATAACATAAGTTCCACCAATGCTTCAAAATTTTGACTTAGAAATTTGGAGTTTACCTGAAAAGTAAAAATGTTAATCCCTGAGATATTATGAGACTTTAATGTTTTCCTTCTTAAACGAGGCTAAGTGTTCATGATTTTAAATACAGATTTTGCTAACAAATTTTCTTTTCTATTACATAATAATAAAGGATCTTAGAAGGCAGAGTTTGTGGTATACTAATTTTCTAATATTTTTTATATTATACTACATTTTCAGTAAACTTTATGGTAGTACCTAGAGTTTATAGTGAATTGAACTTTAACTTGCTTTATCCCTGCTCTTAGGATGGCTGTTTCAAATTCCTTATTAACCCCTTGCCTTTCCAATTGAGAAGTGTGTTGCCCATGTTCTTCACTACTCTGAAAAAAGACAGTCTCACCCATATATGATCAGAAGAACACAAATCTAATCTATGCTGTGAGTAGCTGTAGTTTGATCTTAAGGAGTTTCACTGAAAACATGAAATTATATAAACTTTTACAAGGTATGAACAACTTTTCCCCACACTCAGAAACAGACAGTGGGCAACAGTATAGTAACTGTTTCGTATTCACACCAGAAATAGGCAATGAAAGGATCTTATTTATTACGCACTGTTGCTTCGTGGGTTGCCAACACACAGAATGGGTCAGTGATGAACTGCAATAATCCAGATCAAATTTTAAGTACAAATAGAATCTTAGTCACCCTAATCAGACCTTTTTCAATAAAAATACTTTTAGCTTTTAAAGTTGTAGAAAACCGAGTCACACTGGCTCTAAAAATGACGATGGTGTGTGTGTTCAGTTGTGTCCAGCTCTTTCTGACAACATGGACAATAGCCCGGCAGGCTCCTCTTGCCCTTTCCAGGCAAGAAGCTGGTGGAGCAGGTTGCCCTTTCCGCCTCCAGTGGATCTTCCCAACCCAGGGATCGAATCCGCGTCTCTTGGTCAAACCTAGTCACACTGGAAACCTAATCACATTCAATAGCTCTAATTATCTCGGGATTATAAGCCAGGATGAAGCCTGCCTCTAGTTTGGGGCAAGATTGTGCCAGAGAACCCAGAGAGAGAGAGACACTGGAGAAAAACTAACAGCAAGTTGAAAACCTGACGTAAATATCTTATCACATATCCTAGATCTCTGGTTAGCTTCAATCAGCCTGGGGGCTATTCTGGATCCGGGTAACAGTAACAATAGCCAGCTACATCATGGTGGTGAAGGTGCAGGGCTGTCAGAGGTTACAGTCACTCTTTTTCCTGTGCAGTATTTGCCAGCATAAGTTTTGCTCTTAACTAATGCCATAAAGTGAATTGTCACAAATCCACTTATTTCAAATATTGCTTAAAAGTATCTCTAAGTTTTCCCTTCAAATCAATAGACTTTGAATATTTTAAAAACACGATATATCTTGTTAGCAAAAACACTTCTGATTTTAAGTGACCGTTCAGAGAATCATTGCATTCTAAAAAGTTCACAAGGAAAAACATAACTTGGAACTTTGTTTTAATTCTCACAGTCAATTATTTACTATAAGACTTTATACAGTCATAAAAAGACTTTCTTAATCAACGGAATTCTGTTCTGAGACTGTGAATCACAGAGCTTTATTTTACTATGGAGGAAAAAAAGCAGACATTAAATTTTGGCTTCTGCTAACACTGCAAAGCCAATTAGATTTTAGCTTAATCATCTATACTGTCACAGCTGAATTCCAATTGCACTATCTTTATCATCTGTGATGAGAGATAAAACAGAGAAAAAGTGGAATCTGATTATCAGATCCCAGGTTGAATTTATAATCCAGCAGTTGGCAGAAATTACTTTTTGTCTTGCAAAGTGCATAAACAAAAAAGTCAGAAGAAGGGAGTAAATTCTGAATCCCAGAAAGTAATTCTGCAGTCAGCTTCATATCAGTGACAGTTGAATAACAGGCATGTCATCACTTTATATACCTCCAATATATATTAATTGACAACAAACATTCCCCATTCATCTCTTAGGAAGTAAATGTTCCCAGAGCTTAGACAGAGGAAGGAATTCACTCCTCCTATGTTTTCTCCTAATTCAAAATCTATATTCAGTTTTGGGCACAGAATAGTGATTTATACAAATGTTGATGCCTTTCTTCCTTAGTTTTATGCAAATGAAAAAAGTGACAGGAAGAATGAGCATGTTTTTTTTCTTCAGACAGTCCTAGGATATTAACAAAACCATGAAGAAATGTTATTCATGAGGATCAAATCTCATCTTACAGGTGCTCATGGTCAGCTGAAAAACATATAGTACTCTCTGAGCCAGGTCTCTCACCTTCCCACATCCAAGCTGTGCTTCCAGGAATGGGTTAAAAGCTTGCACAAGGTTAGCCTGTGGATGTGAACTCAGAGTTTGAAACTACAAATTCCCAGAAGTAATCTATGGTATATAATTTATACATAAATGTACACCATCCACTTTTAAGAGACTCTGAGATGTTGTAAAAATCTATCAGAGATTAGTTCTTTTCCCTACAACACACATCACAATTTCATCTGACATCTAATAATATGTTGTGCTTATTCTGGGACAAGCCACATTTTTCCCCCTATTACCCTGATTGCTTCTCACTCCTTAGAATAGTTTTCTCTGCAGTGATTAAACGTGTGGTGGAGCTGTTTAAGCAATCTGAACTACAATATGGCTAGTCAAAAAGTGAATGCAAAATCAGAGTGCGTCCATGATTTAGTTTCTAACAATAACTCAGAGAGGTTGGAGTGTGTCCAATTCATCAAACCATCATAGTAGAGAAAGCTTTTTCTTTGTTGTTTTTTTTTTTATTTCATTGTTACTTACCCTTCAGTTTCTCTGAGTTTGTACACACTCAGATGAGATATTTTGGAAAAGTGTTTTTCATCTAAAGATTTTACAGTTTTAAAAAGCACCCTTGCTAATTTTTACTGCAAATGTAATATATGTTTATTGTTAAAAAAGAAATTAAACAACATTCTTAAACAATAAGAAATTAAATAATACATTTCCACCGAATGTAGAAAGTGAATCCCCAAAACAAGAGATCAGCAGTGTTAACTGGATAACAGGTTGGTGCATCTTTCTAGATTTTCTCTCTGTCTCTAATGTATGGAATGATCTATATATTATTCCATATACATGAGTGTGTGTGTGTATTTAGAGAGAGGGTGGGGAAGGGAAAGAGCAAGGAGAATGTAGTTTCATTTAATTATGGTTCAAAATGTGTTTCTGGCAATGTATTTATAATGTGGAAACCTGAACGTTTTAGTAAATTAATATATTGTAATGATCTTCATGCAGCAAGGTACTTACAATAAAGTAAGAATGTATATAATTTGAAATATAATTTATTTTATTTATTTGAAAATATTAAACTATATTTGTATACAGTACCACAAAGTAAATAAATACATATTTAGGAAATACTTCTGTTTTCCTGTTTTCTCTTAAATATTTCCTTATAGAAAACTTATAATAGGAAGGTTTAAATAAGAAAAAATAAAGGGACGATTCTATTTTCATGAAATAACCACTTACATTTCTGATTATTTTAATTTGTATATATGCAGTTTGGACAAGGAAATGGCAACCAACTCCAGTATTCTTGCCTGGAAAATCCCATGGACAGAGGAGCTTGGTGGGTGACAATTAGATACACAGAAGGATCATAGTCCATATAGCTTTGTTACTGAACACTATTTTTTTTTTAATCTCATTGTTTTCCTCCAAATCAGGATTTTAATTAGCTAAAAATATATGATCATTTGGATGTCTGATTTCTTCAATGAGAATCTGCTTTACAGTTTTCTTTTTAATACACTTTTTATTTCAGAATAATTTTTGATTTAAAGAAAAGTTGCAAAGATACAATGGTGAGTTCCTACACACTCTCCACCCAACTTTCTCTAACATTAACATTTTATATAGCTGAGTACATTTGTGAAGTCTAAGACATTACTTGGTTGTTGTGATTTAGTCACTAAGTCATATCTGACACTTTTGTGACTCCATGGACTGCAGCCTACCAGGCTCCTCTGTTCATGAGATTTCCCAGGCAAGAATACTGGAGTGGGTTGCCATTTCCTTCTCTAGGGGATCTTCCTGACCCAGGGATCAAACTCACACCTCCTGCATCACAGGCGGATTCTTTATGACTCAGCCACTAGGAAAGCCCCAAGACATAAGTTAGGTATTTCATTATTCACTGAAATATGCACTGAAATATGCACTATATTTGGATTTCACTAGTTGTCACAAATTTGTTTGCTTGCTTTTCCTATTCCAAAAGCCAATCCAGGATCTCACATTTCATTTTTGTTATCATCAAAAGTAGTGTTTCACTCTTTGCAACTCCATGGACTACAGCACACCAGGCTTTCCTGTCCTTCCTATCTCCTGGAGTTTGCTCAAACTCATGTCCATTGAGTTGGTGATGCCATCCAATCAACTCATCCTCTGCTGCCCCCTTCTCCTAATGCCTTCAATCTTTCCCAGCATCAGGGTCTTTTCCAATGAGTTGTCTCTTCACATCAGGTAGCCAACATATTGGAGCTTCAGCTTCAGCATCAGTCCTTCCAGTGAATATTCAGGGTTGCTGTCCTTTCGGGTTGACTGGTTTGACCTCCTTGCTGTCCAAGGGACTCAAGAATCTTCTCAGCACCACAATTTGAGAACATCAGTTCTTTGGTACTCATACTTCTTTACGGTCCAGCTCTCACATTACTTAGTTTCCAGAAACTCCTCCAATCTGTGAAGTTTCCTCAGTCGTTCTTTGTCTTTCACAACTTTGACACTTTAGAAGAGTACTGATCAGGTTATATTTTGCAGAATCCTTCTCAGTCAGGGGTGGTCTGTAGTTTTCTTAGGACAAGATTGTTATTGTTTGGGGAAAAAAGCCCAGAGTTGGTGTGTCTTCATCACTCCCTATCTGGCGA
This sequence comes from Capricornis sumatraensis, assembly GCF_032405125.1. Classification (NCBI taxonomy): domain Eukaryota; kingdom Metazoa; phylum Chordata; class Mammalia; order Artiodactyla; family Bovidae; genus Capricornis; species Capricornis sumatraensis. Next base: position 114,484,994 of record NC_091073.1, on the reverse strand, counting down.
GGCGCAATGGCAACATGACTTTCCAGAAGTGATATTGATCAAGGTGATGTCTCCCTTGCTTCTTCACTGTAAAGTGACTATTTTCCCCTTTCCATACTTCATTCTGTGGAAGCAAATCACCAAGTCCAGCCTACGTTTCAGGTGAGGAGAATTAAGTTCCACCTCGTGGAGCAGGGAGTTTATCTACATATATTACTTAGAATTCTTCTGTAAGGAAGATTTCTTATATTTATTCATTCATTCCAACACTTTGGCCACCTGATGTAAAGAGCTGTCTCACTAGGAAAGACCCTGATGCTGGGAAAAATTCAGGACAAGAGGAGAAGAGGTTGACAGAGGATGAGATGGTTGGATGGCATCACCGACTCAATGGAAATGAGTTTAAGCAAACTCCAGAAGATAGTGAAGGACAGGGAAGCTTGGTATGCTGCAGTCCTTGGGGTCAGAAAAAGTCAGACATGACTTTTTAGCAATTGACAAAAATAATTCATTCATTCAAACATGTGTTTATATAATTATGGGACTGTGAGTGTTTATATCTTCTTTTACTTTAATTCAATACTTGCTCAAATGGCCCCATATTTTTAGCCATTGGGAACTCTTTGAGGTTGGCTCCTTTGTCTGTTTATCAGGATTAGCCCCTGTGGCCTTCTCCTGCCCTTTCCCCTCCTTCTCTTCTTCTTACGCCTCAGCCCCCTCCCTCCCCCTTCTCTTCCCCTCCCCACCTCTTCCTCCTCCTCTTCCTCCTCCCCAGCCTCTTGCTTTCTCCTTTCTCTCCTCTCTTTCGGCCACTATAAGATGCCCTAAGCTCATCTTGCATTTTCTTCCGCCCCAGACCTACAATCAGCCATTTTCCCAAGGAACTGCCATTTCTTTCACTGCCGAATGGCTCTGAGAAGCTTGCAGGTATTTCTTTTTTTACTTTATACACGATACAATGTCTACAAATAAATATAGTTGTCATCATCTATATGATCTATTCTTCCACAAAACAAATAAGTTATTTAATGAAAAAAAAAAACAACTCATAAACCATTACCTAGTTATCTATTTCATAGATTGGCAATGATTTTGAAGCTTTTTTCATGTTAATCAAATGTTTTGCATAAACAGCAGTTTTTAAAGGGCATAATAATAATTGCTAATATGTATTTAAGTGATTACTGATTACTACTTAAATATGTTGAAGTGTTTGCTAATATTTATTTATGTGCTAATGCATAGGGCTTAATATTTTAAAGTAATTTTTGTTTCATTAGCATAAAATTAATATGTACTCACTGTAAAAATTTATGTCATATAAAATACAAAAATAAGTCAATTTAAATTAGTTACAATCACACCACATAGACAGCAAAATACTTTTTGTACATCTAAGTTATCTCTGGTTTTCTACAAATCCAAACATTTCTATAATGAACATTCTTGCAGTGAGATTCCTGAGCACTGGAATAATTATTTCCTTACTTTCAATTTCCAAAATGCTTAATTAAAGCACTTTAACTGCTTAAAGATATCAGTAGAGATGCATGTTAATGAGTTACTATGAAATCTAACATTATGTAATGTATATAAATAAATACCCAAGTCACATTCAAGAGTTTGAAATACATCTCTGAAACTAAAGTTGAAAACACTAAAAGGTGGAATTTGCTTAGTTTTGCCAGCTTTTAGATAGATGCAAATCTACATATTCTTTTTAAAGTCAGTAGTCAATATTCTAGATAGGTTGGCCTTTCTTTGCAAAATACCACATCACCATCTTCATCTCTATATTCACTCACCACCCTTCTTCTCCATAGCATTTATTTCTACCTAATATTATTTGGAAACGCTCAATTCTGGGAAAAGATACTGATGCTGGGAAAGATTTAAGTGTAGGAGGAGAATGGCAGTAACAGAGGATGAGATGGTTGGGCAGCATCACCAACTCAATGGACATGAGTTTGAGCAAACTCTGGGAGACAGTGAAGGACAGGGAAGCCTGGCATGCTGTAGTCCATGGGGTTGCAAAGAATCAGATATGACTTGGCAACTGAATAACAACAAAAAAAGCTCAGTACTTAGAACAGTGTCTTAGTCTATATTCATTAAGTATTTGCTGAATGATTGCATACTGCCATTTATATTCAGTGCATTAAAGTATAATAAATACTGTTATTTTAAACATTTTCTTTAACAATTTGAATCATAAGAATGGAAGAAATTTCAAGAATCACTCTAATTCACTGTGGTGCCACAGCTACTAATATAGCTAAGGTTTTGACTGTAAGAGAAAAAAATGGTGATTTTATGCTACATTTTTTGTGGCAAAGGAAAAAATTCATGCCATTATTTTTGACTTGGTGTTATCTAATTGATAGACATTAACTGGGATAGAACCTTGTCCATCTCATCACATATGCAGACTGTTTCTACTTGATTAATCTCCTTTTTCTAACCTGCTGCCCTTTTCATTCAATATATCTGTGGTTTAAATATAAATAAATAGTTAATAGATTTCAAAAGGTCAATAACAGCTAATTTAGAGTAACAGGGACAAACAAGCCTTCTTCAAATCCTTTGGAAAATAATCTAGAGATAGACTTCAAAAAAATCACTTCTACTTGGGGAAAAATAAAACAAAATAAAAACCATAAAGCCTCCTTCAGGAAGGTCAGCATCTCACATTTTGTGCAATATTTCTCTTTAAAATGTGTTGTTTTGCCCTTAAGTGCTTGATAGCTCGTGACAGAGCAACAACAATCACATCAGAGGTGTCTGATTTCATTTATCCATAACCTGTGGACTCTGATATCCACATGGCCTTTCCACAGGCATGTCTAACCCTACTTGCTCAACACGTAATTCTTCCTCCAGGCCTTATATCCATTATACAGTCACTCAAGACAGAGCTCTGGGCCTTTCTTTAGCTCCTCCCTGTCTTGGGGACCTACATTCTGTTAGTTCCTAATCTAACGAAATTTAGCACATCCGTGTTTTTCAAACACATAGCTGACTTTTTATATGCACTGCCACCAGGTTCCCACCACCTCACACACAGCCCCTTGCATTAACCTCGTGAGTGAGCAACTCCCACCCTCCAGTTTTATTACCCTTCACTCTATCCCCCATACAGAAGCCAAAAAGATCTTCTGAAATGAACTCTTCTACTAGAAGCCTCTTCAGTGTGGCCTGCAAGACCCTCAGGAACAGAGCTGCGTTCCCGACACTGTTCTATTTTAGCACCACCTTTCTCCTCGTAAACCTCCTGGATCCTTTGCTAATTTCACCTCATTTAATTTTCCTTTCCTCACGCTAAGTTCACTTCCTTCAGTGAAGAGCTATTAAAAAAAAAAAACACTAAGTTTATGCTTATTATTGTTTAAGCATCTTCTAAGCTTCAGATAAAGATTACCTACTCGATAAATTCCCTTGTGTCAACAGCCCTCATCTACAGAGGTTTCCCAGATGGCTCAGTGGTAAAGAACCTGCCTGCCAATGCAGGAGATGCAGATTCGATCCCTGAGTCAGGAATATCCCCTAGAGTGGGGAACAGCAACCCACACCACTATTCTCAGCTGGAAAATCCCACAGACAGAGGTGCCTCGTGGACTACGGTCCATGGGGTCACAAAGAGTCAGACATGACTGAACACACACACATCACCCTGAGATATTTTATCATACCACTTCTCATATTGAAATGATCTCTTTATGGATCTGATTTCCTCTGTGGACTTTAAGCTTTTCTAAGGTACAGCCTCTGGATGGATTCTTCTACTTTGTATTTCTTAACACAATAAACACTTCTCACCTTTTATTTTTTTTAACTTATTTACTGTTTGGCTACACCACAGGGAATGTGGGATCTTAGTTCCCTGCCCAGGGGTCAAATCCATGACCCCTGCAGTGGAAGCACACCATCTTGTCTAAACCACTGAACTGCCAGGGAAATCCCGATAAACACTTAGATTATTCAAACATGACTGATATTTGAGACAACACACAAAAGTGGAATTCCTCTGTTCCCACCTTCCTTCAAAACCATACCTGGCGCAATGCAGTCTGTTCTCTGAGAGTACGGACTCATATATGATTTAATGATAGGCACTTATGTCAATACCATAATTGCATATTTCTGATATAAATAAATAATTTAAAACATAAAATGCTTTCATTACAGTCATTCTGGAGTTATTTTCAGTAAGTCAGCAATTAAAACATTTGATTATAGCATGAGTTTAAATACTATATATATATATATATTTCCCTTTAAACTGAATGCATTTAAGAGAAATGGTCATTTACACACACAGAGGACATCAGAAAATCAGAGTGATCCACTTCAGGACAGGGTCACAGTTCTGATATATCTAATAATACAGAGGTAATAAGCGATTTCAGCATTAAACATTAGCATAAAATCTATTTGTAATAAATCCATATTGAAGCTATTCCTATTTATTTTTATAAATCGAAAAGTCAAACCAATTAGACCCATCTTCTCTGTGATAATATCACTGTTTACTGAAAAGAGCTCTACAGTTTTTACCATACACAATCTATTTTTCTGCTAAGGAAAATACTGTCTAGAGGATGGCATCACCGACTCAATGGACGTGAGTCTGAGTGATCACTGGGAGTTGGTGATGGACAGGGAAGCCTGGTGTACTGCAGTTCATGGGGTCGCAAAGAGTCGGACACAGCTGAGCGACTGAACTGAACTGACTGATGAGTACTAAATACATCTTCCACTAATGAAGAAAGGAATCAGACATCAAGAAATCCCCCAGAACGTTTCTTAATAAGAATTAGTCTCAACATTTATCTCAGATTTTTAAAAATCATTGCTCAGTTAAACTTATTTCTTCTACTTCCAGGAAAATACTGTTGTCAGTGTTGGATCCAAATTTCATTCCTAAATTGGCTAAGGGATGGTAAGTTGATTTAGCAATGTGTTTTGAAGCACTGTTTTCCTGGTAATTTACACAATGCTTAGGAAAAGATAGACAATCCATATAAATACAAGGGGAATGGTTAAACAGGTGTCACAACCTGGAAATTTTTCAGAGCCACCAGGGCTAGCATCCACTTTCTCCTCAGCATTAACCATGTCTTCCATTTGCTGGAGCTTCCCTGGTGCCTCACACAGTATAGCATCTGCCTACCATGTGGGAGACCAGGGTTCAATCCCTGGGTCAGGAAGGTCTCCTGGAGAAGGAAATGGCAACCCATTCCAGTACTCTTGCATGGAAAATCCCACAGATGGAGGAACCTGGTAGGCTACACTCCATGGGGTTGCAAAGAGTCAGACATGACTGAGCGACTTCACTCACTCACTTCCGTTTTCTGTATGTTGATGTGTTGACATGCGGGGCCTTGCTGATGACTCGCAGAGTGAGCCACTTCGTAAGGATGTTCTCCAAATACAGACCGACCAGTCGAGAGTCCACAGCCTAGCTATCTCCTCTCTCTGGCTCTCAGCCTCCAGGCCACTATCCACTTGCCCTAATCCCTCCAGGCTCAGGAACCAAACAACCACGGACAGGCCCCCTGTCCCAGAGCCTCTGAAATCATTCAAACTAGCCAATCCTTAACCAGCTTACTTGGCCTCACCCATTCCTTCCTATGGAAACCACAGTGAAGGCTTTTTCCCATTCTCCCCCCTACCTCTCTGCCCTCCCCATCCCCCGCAAGGGTAGACCTGCCCTCTCCTCCTCAGAACTTTAATAATAAAACTACCTTTTCAGTGACAGTTGTTTCCTGATATGTTGGCCTTACTATACCTTAAATTTCCTATCAATATACCATATATCTGGTCCCATCACTTCATGGGAAATAGATGGGGAAACAGTGGAAACAGTGTCAGACTTTATTCTTTTAGGCTCCAAAATCACTGCAAATGGTGACTGCAGCCATGAAATTAAAAGACGCTTACTCTTTGGAAGAAAAGTTATGACCAACCTAGACAGCATATTCAAAAGCAGAGACATTACTTTACCGACTAAGGTCCATCTAGTCAAGGCTATGGTTTTTCCTGTGGTCATGTATGGATGTGAGAGTTGGACTGTGAAGAAGGCTGAGCGCCGAAGAATTGATGCTTTTCAACTGTGGTGTTGGCGAAGACTCTTGAGAGTCCCTTGGACTGCAAGGAGATCCAACCAGTCCATTCTGAAGGAGATCAGCCCTGGGATTTCTTTGGAAGGAATGATGCTAAAGCTGAAACTCCAGTACTTTGGCCACCTCATGTGAAGAGTTGACTCATTGGAAAAGACTCTGATGCTGGGAGGGATTGGGGGCAGGAGGAGAAGGGGATGACCGAGGATGAGATGGCTGGATGGCATCACGGACTCGATGGACGTGAGTCTGAGTGAACTCTGGGAGTTGGTGATGGACAGGGAGGCCTGGGGTGCTGTGATTCAAGGGGTCGCAAAGAGTCGGACACGACTGAGTGACTGAACTGAACTGAATACCATATTTCAAGATACCCCTGTTGGCCTTGAAATAAAAGAAACCGAAACTCACTCAGTCTTTTCTGACTCTGTGACCCCAGGGACTTATACAGTTGGAGGAATTTTCCAGGCAAGAATACTAGAGTGGGTAGCCTTTCCCTTCTCCAGGGGATCTTCCCAACCCACAGATGGAACCCAGGTCTCCTGCATTGCAGGTGGATTCTTGACCAGCTGAGTTCAAGGGAAGCTTAAGAATACTAGAGTGGGTAGCCTATCCTTCAGCGGATCTTCCCAACCCAGGAATCAAACTGGGGTCTCCTGCATTGCAGGCTAATTCTCTACCAACTGAGCTATCAGCTTTCCTATATCTCAAATAATATATATTCCAAAATATTTTCTACAGAAAATCTTTTTACTATAATTAAGAAAAAAAAAATAGAAAAAATTTGGCCAAACCAAAAAAGAAAAAAAAAAATCTTAAGATTATTGGTAAGAGTTATCCCATAGATCTGAAAAAAGAGAATTTGAGAAATCACTAGGAAATGTCTGATATCAACTAGCATTCACTGAAATATCCTCTACACCCACGTTATTGTACCAAGAAAGTGGGACTATTGAGGAACAGAGGTGAGTTTTATTAAAGAACTAATAGATGAGCTCCTTTATTAAAAGAAATTAAGATTAAGAAACGGAGAAGGAAATGGCAACCCACTCCAGTGTTCTTGCCTGGAGAATCCCAGGGACGGGGGAGCCTGGTAGGCTGTCGTCTCTGGGGTCACACAGAGTAGGACACGACTGAAGCGACTTAGCAGCAGCAGCAGTAGCAAGATTAAGAAAAATCCAGACAGATAGGGGAAGAGCATATGTAGCTTCCTTAAAGAGCTCAGTAGTTCTGCCTGAGTTTGATATATAAGGGTCATGGGGCCCGTAAAGGTTTAACTTGGAAGATGAAGAGTCTACCGCTTCATACGAAAGATACAGGTCTAAGTGTGCAATGATGGTGTCCTAAGGGGAAGGTGTAGGACCAGCATCTTGGAAAGGTAACCCCTACATTGATGTGGCAGAATTGGTGGGTTAGAAGACGGTGCAGAAGCAGAGAGAGCAAAGGCCTCCCTGAGCGCAGCTAACCATCCAATCATGTTGATAAAGGTTAGACACAGCAGACAATGAAGATAACTATGTCATTAAAGAATGTAAAGCTTTCCAATGATGCATGGTTGATACTCAGGATCTCAAAGAACTCAAGGCTTCTCTAGTGATTGAAGGATTTCAGATGAATATTTACGACCATGTTTTTCTCGAAAGATATGACAAACCCAACACCATAAAAGCATTAGGGATTTGAATGGAGTTGAGACTTCCCTAAAAACAAACCCAAATGTCAAACATTCTTCTTTGAAATATGTTATATATATGGATTCACATATTTTCACCACCTGAATTTTTAGATGGAATCATTAGATGCCATCTTTAGCGATCACACATTTTAATGCTTTATCTTATTCAATTCCATCTCTTAAAAATTCACATGAATCTAAACATGTCAACTAAGTATTTTTTCAAACAGTAGACACTTTCCCAACAACTGCAAAGTTTCCTGGACAAGCAGCAATCTGTACTAGGTGGCTAGTAAAGACGTCATTTTTATTTATTTTACTTTCTGTACTTTCCTGAAAGCCCAATGAATTGGTACAGATGATTTGCACCTCCTGGCAAGAGATTGGGACACATGTTTAGAATGTTTTGAGTTTGTGCATAGGATGTAGTACATCACAGCTTCATTTTACTTTGGGTTTGATTTCACATACCTTTGGGTGACTCTTTTATCTCAGCCATAAAATAGGATTAATAAAGCTCAGAATGTACACACATTGTGACATAATGCGTTCTTTCCTCTCTGTTAGAGCAGTCGGGTCCTGTCTGATGAGATACTAAATGGTACTCCGCGGCCCCACCATCAACACACCTCAGTGAACCGGGCATTGGAGGGGATCTGATTCACTGTGAACATGGGTGCCGTCCATTACTCCGTGACACCCACATGTCCCCTGAGGCCCCTGTGAGCAGGCTGAATTCATTCATTTCCATAAATGAGCAATGCTCCCACCACTTGTGCAGAGAACCAGTCCTCACAAGGCTAAAATAATTGAAGCGCCTAAAACTAGAACTTCACTGGTCAGAGGGGACAGCAGTTCATACACATCGGGGCTGCTAGCTTGTAAAACTCGTGTAGCTCCACTGATTTGTGTGCGATTTTCTGACTTTTGAGAGAGATACAGGTAACAGAGACAATGTTCTCCTTGATTAAAAGATGACCAGGGAAAAGATGCTAAGTTAACATCAAAGACACTTGGCCCTACTAGCGGGAAAACAACAGGGAGTATTTGGGGTATATTCGGGGTATGGGGGAGGCAGAGTCTCTCCACCTGGGGCCAACAGAAGCTACGCAGCAATTCTGAGGTCATTCAGAAAATCCATTTCCTAGAAATGTTAGCAATCCAGCATTGTAATGAATCGCCTCACCCTCTATTTTTAAATGTTGAGCAGCTGCCCTGGGGTGGTATTAAGCAGATACTTCTAGTTAGTACCCTAAAGCTAGGTTTTGTTCAGTCACACATTCCTATGGGCTTCCCATGCGGTGCTAGCAGTAAAGAACCTGACTGCCAATGCAGGAGACGGAAGAGATGTGGTCATCTCCGGGTCAGGAAGATGTCCTGGAGAAGGATCCTTGCCTGGAGAACCCCATGGATAGAAGAGTCTGGTGGGCTACAGTCCATAGGTTCACACAGAGTCAGACACGACTGAAAAGATTTAGCATGCACAAATGCCTTTAAACTTGAATGCTGTCAAAATATAAGACTAAACAGATCATAATAAGAGTGAACAATTAAGTTTATTTTCCATGGTATCATAATTAACCTGTGAATGACCTCAGCATGTATTGACAAGGAATTTTATTTCTTAAAAAGCAAATTCCTTGGAAAAGATGTTTAGTTCAGTTCATTTGCTCACTCATGTCCGACTCTTTGCGACCGTCCAACTCTCACATCCACACATGACCACTGGAAAAACCATAGCCTTGACTAGATGGACCTTTGTTGGCAAACTAATGTCTCTGCTTTTGAATATGCTATCTAAGTTGGTCATAACTTTCCTTCCAAGGAGTAAGCATCTTTTAATTTCATGGCTGCAATAACCATCTGCAGTGATTTTGGAGCCCCAAAAAATAAAGTCTTATACTGTTTCCACTGTTTCCCCATCTATTTCCCATGAAGTGATGGGACCAGATGCCATGATCTTCGTTTTCTGAATGTTGAGCTTAAAGCCAACTTTTTCACTCTCCTCCTTCACTTTCATCAAGAGGCTTTTTAGTTCTGCTTCACTTCTGCCATAAGGGCAGAAAAGATGTTGGATAGTGCTAAATGGCGAAGAAGGCAATGGCACCCCCCTCCAGTCCTCTTGCCTGGAAAATCCCATGGATGGAGGAGCCTGGTAGGCTGCAGACCACGGGGTCGCTAAGAGTCGGACACGACTGAGCGACTTCACTTTCACTTTTCACTTTCATGCACTGGAGAAGGAAATGGCAACCCACTCCAGTGTTCTTGCCTGGAGAATCCCAGGAATAGGGGCGCTTGGTGGGCTTCCGTCTATGGGATCACACAGAGTCAGACACGACTGAAGTGACTTAGCAGCAGCAGCAGCAGTTCTAAATGGAGAGTGAATGAATTTAAAAATAATTTTAATGGTGTTATATGATACAAAGATATAATACTCTGTGCTGTGTCAGTCGCTCAGTGACCATCTCTCTGCATCCCTATGGACTGTAGCCCATCAGGCTCCTCTGTCCATGGGATTCTCCAGACAAAATACTGGGTGGGTTGCCCTTCCCTTCTCCAGGGGATCTTCCTGACCCAGGGATCAAACCTCATTGCAGGCAGATTCCCTGCTGTCTGAGCCACCAGGAAAGCCCAATGCTCTTATTACCAAATAACTATAGGCAGATAGTACACTAAATATAGGGGGGAAGGAAGGACAGAAAACACTATAAATCTGAGATTCTTTACCGATTTACTGGATATATAAGCCTCTACCTAAAAAAGAAACACACACACACACACACACACACACATATATATATACATACATATGCATATTTATATGTGTGTGTGAATATGGGCTTCCCAGGTGGTGCTAGTGGTAAGGAACCCACCTGCTAGTGCAGAGACACAGTTTCAATCCCTGGGTTGGGAAGATGCCCTGGAGGAGGGCATAGCAACCCACTCCAATAACCTTGCCTGGAGGATCCCATGGACAGAGGAGCCTGGCAGGCTACATACAGTTCACAGACTCACACAGAGCTGGACATGACTGATGACTTGGCATACAAGCAATGTATGTTTCCATGTTACTCTCAATTCTTCCCACCCTTCTCCTTCCCCGCCCCCTGGTACCTCCTCAGCCGCCATGTCTACAAGTCTGTTCTTTATGGCTGCATCTCCATTGCAACCATTTCTTTAAACAGGAAAACAAAGGAATATTTTCAAAGTACCACATATATGACAGTGAAAATAGAAGCCATAAATATTTAAGTTTTCCTGTGGAAAATGACAAGGAACCACAGATCTCTTTATAAGTAAGAGTGATGCTATATGGTATCATTCTACAGATGGAGTCCTTTGTTTACTTCTCACTGCTTGAAAGTGCATTTATTTCAGCACATGAGACTTTCCTGCAGTTAACAAAGGCTAGTCTCGCCTTCCGCACATGCTTATTGTAACCAAACTCCGTGATTTCCAAGTCTGATTATTAAAATTCAGTAGATACTTTATAAACAGTAAATTCAGTGTTCAGTTCACTTCAGTTCAGTCACTCAGTCGTGCCCAACTCTTTGCGACCCCATGAATCGCAGCACGCCAGGCCTCCCTGTCCATCACCAACTTCCAGAGCTCACTCAAACTCACGTCCATCGAGTCAGTGATGCCATCCAGCCATCTCATCCTCTGTCGTCCCCTTCTCCTCCTGCCCCCAATCCCTCCCAGCATCAGAGTCTTTTCCAATGAGTCAACTCTTCGCATGAGGTGGCCAAAACACTGGAGTTTCAGCTTTAGCATCATTCCTTCCAAAGAAATCCCAGGGCTGATCTCCTTCAGAATGGACTGGTTGGATCTCCTTGCAGTCCAAGGACTCTCAAGAGTCTTCTCCAACACCACAGTTCAAAAGCATCAATTCTTTGGTGCTCAACTTTCTTCACGATACATTAATGTTGAAGGGGTTCAGAACATGCCACCCCAAAATATGCCTCTTTGTATATTGATTATTGTGAACCGAAGGCACTTGAGAAACAGCAGATGCAGGCAGGACTCTCTGATTGACCTTTTTCTACCAAAAAGTGAGTCCTAAAAACTATGATGAAACAGGCACCTTCCCTGCCCCACGAAGAGAATTAACAAGATTCTTATGAAAAAAGCCTGGGAGACAAAGGCAAGGCAGGAGTTGGAAACTTAAAAACCTGATTAAATTCCCATGTTTTTAAGTCACTCAGTCATGTCCGACTCTTTGCAACCCCATGGACTATAGCCCACCAGGCTCCTCTGGTCCATAGGAGTCTCCATGCAAGAATACTGGAGTGGGTTGCCATTTCCTTCTCCAATTAAAACCCTTTTATCTTCAATTAATTTCCCCAAATATTTCCTAATCACTGTCTCAATTAACTCTAGCCCAAGCCTTTTGACTTACTACAGCCTTAAAATGTATCATTCTTTGTTTAAAAAGGTAGTTAAGCTTTTGGTTTTAATGGCTTCCTTGGGTCTTCATTTGCCTTCTGAAGACACCCATGTACCTATAAAAGCTACCTAAAATGTATATGCTTTTCTCCTTTCCATCTGTCCCATGTCAGTTTAATCTGCAGGTGCAGCCATAAACCCTAAGAGGGTAGAAGGCAGTTCTTTTCCCAATACATTGTGTAGAATTCCGATTCCTAGGGAAACACAGACTCGAAACCACATTCGCCATTTACATTTCCCAGAATTTTTCTTGTTTATTCAGCCTTTGATTATTACCCACTTTTTCTGACCTTACTGGAAAACTCCTCTTGAAATCTGCAGCATAAACATACAGACTTTACTCAGTCTACTCGATGGGAAGATTAGTCTATTTTCCCTCTAAACCTTAAATTTACTTAAGGCTATGAATAAACTTGAGAAGATGGCGGAGGAATAGGACAGGGAGACCACTTTCTCCCCCACAAATTCATCAAAAGAACATTTAAACGCTGAGTAAATTCCACAAAACAACTTCTGAATGGAGGCAGAGGACATCAGGCATCCAGAAAAGCAGCTCATTGTCTTCAAAAAGAGGTAGGATAAAATATAAAAGACAATAAAAAAAGAGAGACAAAAGAGGTCGGGAGGGAGCTCCGTCCCGAGAAGGGAGTCTTAAAAAGGGAGAAATTTCCAAACACCAGGAAATACTCTCACTGCCGATTCTGTGGCGAGCCTTGGAAGCACAGAGGGCAACATAACAGGGAGGGAAAATAAATAAATAATTAAAACCCACAGATTACGAGCCCAGTGGTAACTCCCCCAGCGGAAAATCAGCGCAGATGGCTGTATCCGCCACCACTAGCAAGCGGGGGCTGGGCAGGGAAGCATGGGCTGCATTGCTTTTTAAGGATTGGGCCCAAATGCCCCAAGGGTAACCACAGGGAACTAACTTGGGCTAGCAAACCAGACTGTGGGATAGCTACTACGCAAAAAGCTCTAACATAAGACACAGGCAGGACCACGCACAGAACAAAGGATGGAACAGAATTAGCCGGCTGCAGACCATCCCCCTCCGGTGACAGGCAGCCAGAGCCAGAAGGGCCGGAGAGGGGCAATCGCAGCCCCAGAGAGACATTATCTACCAAACTGCAAGCAGGCTTCTTTGCTAACTAAGACTTCTTGGGATTCTGGAGAGTCATCATATGCCTGAGAAGGTGCACCAGTTGTACACCCAGAAAAGTGAGCAACAGGGACGGGAGAGGTCATAAGTTGCAGTGACCGTGCTCGCCAAACACCTGAGCTACTTTAACCTGGGAAGGGCACAAAACGCAGGCCCAACCGAATCTGCGCCTCTGAGGACTACCCGAGTGCCTGAGCCTGAGCGGCTTAGACCTGGGAGGTGCATGCAGCCCAGGCTGGCCTCAGACGGTTCCTGGCGGAGCAACCTAGAGCCTGAGTGGTGTGCACCCTGAGCGGGGTCAGGCCCAGCGTGGCTGAGACACTGCGAGCACTCGCCAGTGTTATTTGTTTGCAGTGTCCCTCCCACCCCACAGTGCGACTGAACAAGTGAGCCTAAAAAAAGTGTCCACGACTGCTCCCCTTATGTCAGGGTGGAAATCAGACACTGAAGAGACCAGCAAACAGAAGAAGCTAAAACAGAGGGAACCACCTTGGAAGTGACAGGTGCAATAGATTAAAACCCTGTCGTTAGTACCGACTACATAGGAAGGGGCCTGTAGATCTTGAGAAATATAAGCCGGACCAAGGAACTATCTGAAAATGAACTGACCCCACACTGCCCACAACACCACCAGAGAAAGTCCTAGATATATCTTTACTATTTTTATTTTTATGATCATTCATTTTTTTCTTTTCTTTTTCTTCCTTTTTTTTAACTTTTTAAAAATTTTAAGTCCTCTATTAGTCCTTTAATTTTCATTTTTATAGCCTACTATTACTTTTCAAAAAAAAGACCCTATTTTTAAAGCAAACTTCATATATATATATATATTTAATAATTCTTGTGACTTTTTCTTCTTCTTCTTTTCTTTAATATTGTATTTTTGAAAATCCAACCTCTACTCTAGATTTGTAATCTTTGCTTTTTGGTATTTGTTATCAATTTTGTACCTTCAAAAACCCATTCTTCAGTACCCAATTTTACTTGAGAGCGAGATTACTGGCTTGACTGCTCTCTCCTCCTTTGGACTCTCCTTTTTCTCCACCAGGTCGCCTCTGTCTCCTCCCTCCCCCTGCTCTTCTCTACCCAACTCTGTGAATCTCTGTGTGTTCCAGATGGTGGAGAACACTTAGGGAACTGATTACTGGCTGGATCTGTCTCTCTCCTTTTCATTCACTTCTTTTATCCTCCTGGCCACCTCTGTCTCCTTCCTCCCTCTTCTTTACTCTGTATAACTCCATGAACATCTCTGAGCAGTCCAGATGATTACTGGCTAGCTTGCGCTCTCCTCTTTTGATCCCACCTCATCTCATTCGGGTCACCTCTAACTCCCTCCTCCCTCTTCTCTTCTCCATGTAACTCTGTGAATGTCTCTGGGTGTCCCTCACTGTGGAGAAACTTTTCATCTTTAACCTAGATGTTTTATCAATGGTGCTGTATAGAAGGAGAAGTCTTGAGACTACTGTAAAAATAAGACTGAAAACCAGAAGCAGGAGGCTTAAGTCCAAATCCTGAGAACATCAGAGAACTCCTGACTACAGGGAACATTAATCAATAGGAGCTCATCAAATGCCTCCATACCTACACTGAATCCAAGCACCACCCAAGGGCCAACAAGTTCCAGAGCAAGACATACCATGCAAATTCTCCAGGAACACAGGAAAATACACCTGAGCTTCAATATACAGGCTGCCCAAAGTCACTCCAAACCCATTGACATCTTATAACTCATTACTGGACACTTCATTGCACTCCAGAGAGAAGAAATTCAGCCCCACCCATCAGAACACCAACACAAGCCTCCCTAACCAAGAAACCTTGACAAGTCACTGATACAACCCCACCCACAGCGAGGAAACTCCACAATAAAGAAAACTCCACAAACTGCCAGAATACAGAAAGGCCACCCCAAACACAGCAATATAACCAAGATGAAGAGACAGAGGAATACCCAGCAGGTAAAGGAACAGGATAAATGTCCACCAAACCAAACAAAAGAGGAAGAGATAGGGAACCTACCTGATAAAGAATTCTGAATAATGATAGTGAAAATGATCCAAAATTTTGAAATAAAAATGGAATCACAGATATATGGAGACAAGGATTGAGAAGATGCAAGAAAGGTTTAACAAGGACCTAGAAGAAATAAGAAAGAGTCAATATATAATGAATAATGCAATAAATGAGACCAGAAACACTCTGGAGGCAACAAATAGTAGAATAATGGAGGCAGAAGATAGGTTTAGTGAAGTAGAAGATAGAATAGTAGAAATAAATGAATCAGAGAGGAAAAAGAAAAGCGAATTAAAAGAAATGAGGACAATCTCAGAGACCTCCAGGACAATGTTAAACACCCCAACATTCGAATCATAGGAGTCCCAGAAGAAGAAGACAAAAAGAAAGACCATGAGAAAATACTTGAGGAGATAATAGTTGAGAACTTCCCTAAAATGGGGAAGGAAATAATCACCCAAGTCCAAGAAACCCAGAGAGTCCCAAACAGGATAAACCCAAGGCGAAACACTCCAAGACACATATTAATCAAATTAACAAAGGTCAAAGACAAAGAACAAATATTAAAAGCAGTAAGGGAAAAACAACAAATAACACACAAGGGGATTACCATAAGGATAACAGCTGATCTTTCAACAGAAACTCTTCAGGCCAGGAGGGAATGGCAAGACATACTTAAAGTGATGAAAGAAAATAACCCATAGCCCAGATTACTGTACCCAGCAAGGGTCTCATTCAGATATGAAGGAGAAATCAAAAGCTTTACAGACAAGCAAAAGCTGAGAGAATTCAGCACCACCAAACCAGCTCTCCAACAAATGCTAAAGGATATTCTCTAGACAGGAAACACAAAAAGGGTGTACAAACCAGAACCCAAAACAATAAAGTATAATGGCAACGGGATCATCAGTTCAGTTCAGTCACTCAGTTGTGTCCGACTCTTTGCGACCCCACGAATCACAGCACGCCAGGCCTCCCTGTCCATCACCAACTCCTGGAGTTCACTCAGACTCACCTCCATCGAGTCAGTGATGCCATCCAGCTATCTCATTCTCTGTCGTCCCCTTCTCCTCCTGCCCTCAATCCCTCCTAGCATCAAAGTCTTTTCCAATGAGTCAACTCTTCACTTGAGGTGGCCAAAGTACTGGAGTTTCAGCTTTAGCATAATTCCTTCCAAAGAAATCCCAGGGATCATACTTATCAATAATTACCTTAAACATAAATGGGTTGAATGCCCCAACCAAAAGACAAAGACTGGCTGAATGGATACAAAAATAAGACCCCTATATATGCTGTCTACAAGAGACTCACCTCAAAACAAGGGACACATACAGACTGCAAGTGAAGGGCTGGAAAAAGATATTCCACGCAAATAGAGACCAAAAGAAAGCAGGAGTAGAAACACTCATATCAGATAAAACAGACTTTAAAACAAAGCCTGTGAAAAGAGACAAAGAAGGACACTACTTAATAATCAAAGGATCAGTCCAAGAAAAAGATAAAACAATTATAAATATATATGCACTCAACACAGGAGCACCGCAATATGTAAGACAAATGCTAACAAGTATGAAAGGGGAAATTAACAATAACACAATAATAGTGGGAGACTTTAATACCCTACTCACACCTATGGATAGATCAACTAAACAGAAAATTAACAAAGAAACACAAACTTTAAACGATACAACAGACCAGTTAGTGCTAATTGATAGCTATAAGACATTTCACCCCCAAACAATGAATTGCAACTTTTTCTCAAGTGCACACGGAACCTTCTCCAGGATAGATCACATCCTGGGCCATAAATATAGCCTTGGTAAATTAAAAAAAAAAAAAATTGAAATCATTCCAAGCATCTTTTCTGACCATAATGCATTAAGATTAGATCTCAATAACAGGAGAAAAACTATTAAAAATTCCAACATATGGAGGCTGAACAACACGCTGCTGAATAACCAACAAAGCATAGAAGAAATCAAAAAAGAAATCAAAATATGCATAGAAATGAATGAAAATGAAAACACAACAATCCAAAACCTGTGGGACACTGTAAAAACAGTTCTAAGGGGAAAGTTCATAGCAATACAGGCATACCTCAAGAAACAAGAAAAAAGTCAAATAAATAACCTAACTCTACACCTAAAGCAAGTAGAAAAAGAAGAAATGGAGAACCCCAGGGTTAGCAGAAGGAAAGAAATCTTAAAAAATAGGGCAGAAATAAATGCAAAAGAAACAAAAGAGACCATAGCAAGAATCAACAAAGCCAAAAGCTGGTTCTTTGAGAGGATAAATAAAATTGACAAACCATTAGCCAGACTCATCAAGAAACAAAGGGAGAAAAATCAAATCAATAAAATTAGAAATGAAAATGGAGAGATCACAACAGACAACACAGAAATACAAAGGATCATAAGAGACTACTATCAACAATTATATGTCAATAAAATGGACAATGTGGAAGAAATGGACAAATTCTTAGAAAAGTACAACTTTCCAAAACTGAACCAGGAAGAAACAGAAAATCTTAACAGACCCACCACAAGCATGGAAATTGAAACTGTAATCAGAAATCTTCCAGCAAACAAAAGCCCAGGTCCAGATGGCTTCACAGCTGAACTCTACCAAAAATTTCAAGAAGAGCTAACACCTATCCTACTCAAACTCTTCCAGAAAATTGCAGAGGAAGGTAAACTTCCAAACTCATTCTATGAGGCCACCATCACCCTAATACCAAAACCTGACAAAGATGCCACAGAAAAAGAAAACTACAGGCCAATATCACTGATGAACATAGATGCAAAAATCTTTAACAACATTCCAGCAATCAGAATCCAACAACATATTAAAAAGATCATACACCATGACCAAGTGGGCTTTATCCCAGGGATGCAAGTATTCTTCAATAACCCTAAATCAATCAATGTAATTCACTACATTAACAAATTGAAAAATAAAAGCCATATGATTATATCAAAAGATGCAGAGAAGGCCTTTGACAAAATTCAACATCCATTTATGATAAAAACTCTCCAGAAAGCAGGAATAGAAGGAACATACCTCAACATAATAAAGCTATATATGACAAACCCACAGCAAACATTATCCTCAATGGTGAAAAATTGAAAGCATTTCCCCTAAAGTCAGGAACAAGTCAAGGGTGCCCACTTTCACCGCTACTATTCAACATAGTTCTGGAAGTTTTGGCCACAGCAATCAGAGCAGAAAAAGAAATAAAAGGAATCCAAATTGGAAATGAAGAAGTAAAACTCTCACTGTTTGCAGATGACATGATCCTCTACATAGAAAACCCTAAAGACTCTACCAAAAAATTACTAGAACTAATCAATGAATATAGTAAAGGTTGCAGGATATAAAATCAACACACAGAAATCCCTTGCATTCCTATACACTAATAATGAGAAAGTAGAAAAAGAAATTAGGGAAAAGATTCCATTCACCATTGCAACGAAAAGAATAAAATACTTAGGAATATGTCTACCTAAAGAAACTAAACTCCTATATATAGAAAACTATAAAACACTGGGGAAAGAAATCAAAGAGGACACTAATAGATGGAGAAATATACCATGTTCATGGATGGGAAGAATCAATAGGGTGAAAATGAGTACACTACCCAAAACAATCTACAGATTCAATGTAATCCCTATCAAGCTACCAGTGATATTTTTCAGAGCTAGAACAAATAATTTCACAATTTGTATGGAAATACAAAAAACCTCGAATAGCCAAAGCAATCTTGAGAAAGAAGAATGGAACTGGAGGAATCAACCTGCCTGACTTCAGGCTCTACTACAAAGCTACAGTCATCAAGACAGTATGGTACTGGCACAAAGACAGAAATATAGATCAATGGAACAAAATAGAAAGCCTAGAGATAAATCCACCCACCTATGGACACCTTATCTTCGACAAAGGAGGCAAGAATATACAATGGATTAAAGACAATCTCTTTAATAAGTGGTGCTGGGAAAACTGGTCAACCACTAGTAAAAGAATGAAACTAGATCACTTTCTAACACCGCACACAAAAATAAACTCAAAATGGATTAAAGATCTAAATGTAAGACCAGAAACTATAAAACTCCTAGAGGAGAACATAGGCAAAACACTCTCCGACATACAGGATCCTCTATGACCCACCTCCCAGAATATTGGAAATAAAAGCAAAAATAAACAAATGGGATCTAATTAAAATTAAAAGCTTCTGCACAACAAAGGAAACTATAAGCAAGGTGAAAAGACAGCCTTCGGAATGAGAGAAAATAATAGCAAATGAAGCAACTTGACAAACAACTAATCTCAAAAATATACAAGCAACTCCTGCAGCTCAATTCCAGAAAAATAAATGACCCAATCAAAAAATGGGCCAAAGAGCTAAATAGACATTTCTCCAAAGAAGACATACAGATGGCTAAGAAACACATAAAAAGATGCCCAACATCACTCATTATCAGAGAAATGCAAATCAAAACCACAAGGAGGTACCATTTCATGCCAGTCAGAATGGCTGCAATCCAAAGTCTACAAGCAATAAATGCTGGAGAGGGTGTGGAGAAAAGAGAACCCTCTTACACTGTTGGTGGGAATGCAAACTAGTACAGCCACTATGGAGAATAGTGTGGAGATTCCTTAAAAAACTGGAAATAGAACTGCCTTATGACCCAGCAATCCCACTACTGGGCATACACCCTGAGGAAACCAGAATGGAAAGAGACACGTGCCCCAGTGTTCATTGCAGCACTGTTTATAATAGCCAGGACATGGAAACAACCTAGATGTCCATCAGCAGATGAATGGATAAGAAAGCTGTGGTACATATACACAATGGAGTATTATTCAGCCATTAAAAATAATACCTTTGAATCCGTTCTAATGAGGTGGATGAAACTGGAGCCGATTATACAGAGTGAAGTAAGCCAGAAAGAAAAACACCAATACAGTATACTAACACATATGTATGGAATTTAGAAAGATGGTAAGGATAACCCTGTATGTGAGACAGCAAAAGAGACACAGATGTATGGAACAGTCTTTTGGACTCTGTGGGAGAGGGAGAGGGTGTGATGATTTGGGAGAATGATATTGAAACATATAATATCATATAAGAAATGAATTGCCAGTCTAGGTTTGATGCAGGATACAGGATGCTTGGGGCTGGTGCACTGGGATGACCCAGGGAGATGGTATGGGGAGGGAGGAGGGAGGGGGGTTCAGGATTGGGAACACCTGTACACCCATGGCAGATTCATGTTGATGTATGGCAAAACCAATACAGTATTGTAAAGTAAAATTTAAAAAAGAAAATAAAAATAAACTGGAAGCTGATATTATATTTTAAGAATTTTAGATATTCTTCTGTACAATTTTATTTTATAATTTGATTAATATTCAATAACATGTATTATTGTGTAATTTAAACTTTGAATTTATTTTCCTAACATAAATCAAGGGTTTCGCTGACATTTTCTCTTGATAAAAGTTGAGCTTTTAAAATTAGAATTAGAAAAGCTGCAGAATTTTGTAACTTCACAAAGGGGGGATCATTTTTGAATTCAGTAAACAAAAGGGCAGATGTTACAAATTCACAGGAATTTTTGGAAAGATTTTTTGTTGGTTTGGTTTGCCTTGGCTTGGTTTTGAAGAGCTAAAAAGAAAAGAATTGAATTTGGAAATAGAACACATTTTGACACAGTGCCTACACATCCTATTTTCAACTTTCTGCATTTGACATTTTTTATAGTCTAGGTCAATCCTAACAATTTATGCACTTCCCAAGGCATGACAGATATAAGGTTGTTACAAATGCTATTTATAGAAGGTCGGTTAAGTCCTTAAAATGTCAATGGTTGAATTTCTCTTAATGTAGATCTAGAAGCAAAGCACACATTTTCATTCCAGGGGAATAAAATGCATGCTGTAGTAGATTTATGAGGATGATGTCACCTTCCTCATGACCCACGAAGTGTGGAGTGGAACCAATACCATCACGACCATCCCACCAGGCTGCAGGTAAACTCTAGACATGAACCCAGAGACCTCAGACCCGACCCTTCTTTATTTGCCCTCGGGGACATCAATTTACCCTCTGGGCCTGTAAAATGAAGGCAGAAAAATGGTAAGCTCTGAGATTCCCTTCAGCTCCAAAATTAGGCATCTCTTATTATGGCTAACTTGGTCAAGCTTAGATTCATTTTTATTTTTGGATTTTAAATCAGGTTCTAGAATGGCAGAATCTGAATTTTAGAAGCACATTCATACTTCGTGATTACTTTAGCACATTATCTCTTGGACAGTCACAAAGAGAATTTTAAAACATAAAATCCATAGACACTAAAATATTTTATATGTGACTACTATGGACTGCTATTTACAAGGTGTCAAAATTTGCAAGTTAGATTAGAGGAAAACTGTTATACTATAAACACCATATATCATTAGCCATATTGTTAATTTTAAAAATAATAAACATTTATTATATGGAGTCTTGTAGAAGTAGAATCCAACAAAATGATTTATGAGATGATAGAATAATAATTAACCTATATTCTTAGTGCCTCAAAAATGTTCAAACAAACATAATTAGTAAGATTGAATTATTTTAGTTCTAGAACATGGGGACAAAATTGCTTTTCTCAATGAATTAAGGGACACATTCATGGCATTAAAGACCCGGGGCCATTAAGGATGAATGGACGTCTTGAGCAAGTATAAGAGTGCTGGCCATATTCAGCTATAATATTTTATGTTTCCCACTCTTTTTGCTATTACTTAGTCTAGCACCAAAGCACAGATCTTTTAAATATCAAACATACATACATAAATTGTAACATACACTTTTTTGTCTTATATCTCATTAAATTAAGATCATCTCAAATGGAGGGAGTTTTGGGTCTTAAGTGCCACTAACTCTGGTTCACAGTAGCTGGAACAGTTGACATAGTTTTACTTAACACTGCCAGGGTTCTAATTCCTGCTCTGTGGCTTTAAGTTATGTGACCTTCAATAAATCACATCTCTAAGCCTCACTTTTCTTGATTGTCAAAAGGTAAAGGTGACAATGTAGCATTCTTTACAGAAATGTGATGACTGAATTTTGCTTAATTGATTTAAAACAGTGAATATTCTGAGCACCTACTTGGTCACATTGACCCAGGCCTGGAAAGAGAACAAGGTCCTATGGTTACAATAGCGTTAATGGACTTACGAAAAACTGGGTTCCCTGCTTGGTGATGGAAGGACCCACCCTACTTTCTATTCCATATTTTTTTGCTCCCTTTATTGATGTAGCTCATTTTGCTCCTCAGTGAGGAAGGCAGCAAAATATAGAGAAATAAAGAGAAATATTCTGTCCCTTCCCTTCACTGCTCTACACAACAAGCATTTTGAACATCTTTTGGTACAGCCTTCTCACTATAACCTAAGAAACTTGGGGTGCAGGATGAGGGATGGTATCCTGCCCAAAAAAATATCAGATAAAGATTTTCAAACTGAGACATGACCTCAACGCCATCATCTGTGACTATCCACAGCAACACAATATAAGCCATTATTTCTGTATAACTCACAAATTTGCTATCCAGAAAGCACCTAGCATTTATGAATGCATAAATCCACCATTATAATGTCTTCCTCTGGAGAAGGGAATGGCCACCCACTCCAGTATTCTTGCCTGGAGAATTCCAGGGACAGAGGATCCTATCCATGGGGTCGCAAAGAGTTGCACGTGATGGAATGACTAAGACTTCCATTATAATGTCTGGTTGAATGAATGCATTAAATGTAATCAGTTTTTTTACATATTTAAAGTTACCAAATTTAGTTAACTCCAACCCAATATCTAGATTTAAAACAAGGACTTGCTTCCAGTTTTTGTATCTTACAACTAAATTCAATGAAACTCTGAAGAGTTCAAGATGAAAAAAAAAGTCAATTGCTAAATCAGAATGCTTAGGTTAAGAATATACTAGCTAAATCAAGCTGAAATTTAAAAAAAAAAAAGTGGGGGGCAAAATTTCAGACAGAGTGAAAAAAAAATAGACAAAATTGCTTTTTCTCCAGTGGCTCTGTGGTAAGTGACAGTGACTGCAATTTTTAATGGTTTTACGCATAGCATGTGAAGGCTTGGAAAGAGGACACTCACTGTTGTTCAGTGGCTAAGTCGTGTCCAGTTCTTTGTAACCCCAGGGACTGCAGCATACCAGGCTCTGCTGTCCACCACTACCTCTTGAAGTTTGCGCGAATTCATATTCATTGAGTTGCTGATGCTATCTAATAATCTCATTCTCTGCTCTCCCCTTCTCCTTTTGCCCTCAATCTTTCCCAGCATCAGGGTCTTCTCCAATGAGTTGGCTCATTGGAGCAACAGGTGGCTAAAGTCCTGGAGCTTCAGCTTTAGCACCCATTCTTGTGTTGATTCAGGGTTGACTTCCTTTAGGATTGACTGGTTTGATCTCCTTGAAGTCCAAGGGACTCTCAAGGGTTTTGTCTAGCACCACAACTTTTATAGTCATTGACAAACAAAGCAAAGGGCAAAGCTTAGTATTGATGGAGAGAATAAAGTAGGAGGGACAGGATCCTGATCAATTAAACTCCTAAAACTCCTAACTTTGTTTACAGCAGCAACAGTGGGAACAGTATGGCTCCCACACGGCCCTGGTAGGAATCAAGCTCCTTTTGAGTCATAGAGCTAACATATTTTAGGTAGACAATCCTGGCACCATGCTAGGAGAAGCCACCTTGCTTTTCAGAACAGATAGATGGCTTTTGGACCTGACATAGACTCTCAATATTCCACTGCTAAACCTTTAACTATATATTTTTTCAAATAATATTTTAGAAATTGCTTTGGTTTGGAAGAGTGACTGCTAAGTATTTCATCGCTTAAATCACTCTGTTAATAATAGGGTGTTATTTACCCTGTAAATATTATATATTCAAATTATAACATTAAAAAAGAGCTTTGGCACTCTTAGAAGTGTTTTTCTCTAACTTCTAGCTTTCTATTAATAATTTCAAAAGTCCTGATTTTGCAAGTTGCCACAGAGAAGCTCTAATATTTGTACAAGAAATAGTCTCTTTTCCTGCTAGAGATGAGATCCTTGTCTTTATTTTCCAAGATCCAATTAAGACTTCTTCCCCCCCCCCCCCAAATTTGCAACAACTGCTTGATGATTTGATAATGTTTCCCCTTGAAATTTAGAAAAGTTTTGGAATGTCAGCTAGGAGAATGAAGATAAGAGTCCTGGGGTGAGGGTGAGTCGTGGAGGCAAATAGGAATTTTTGTGCACAGTCCAAACTCTGCTGCATTACAATAAAGGGATGACCTTTTTTTTTTTTTTAGTGGTTTTCTACTAAATAAAGCACAAATGGCCATGTTTAATATCTCCTACACTTTGTGTTTAAATTGTTCTTCTAGGAACAAGAATTAAATGCTGTTTGGCACTATCCATTTTATGAGGAATTCCATTTAAATGAAATAGAAAATGTCAGTGGCCAATATGTATAGGGTGAAATAAGCCATGCAAGTGAGATAAAATAATTACTTATAAATATAGCATATATAAATTCACCGCTCTCCCTACACTCAAACACACATGTGCATCTATGTACCGAAATCATTCTTACACTGCTTATATGTCTCTGCTAGAGCTGGCCACTGATTTTCTAAAACCAAAATGATGGAAATGGATGTTTCTCTTTAATGTTCTTCTATTTCAGTCACTGTCCACTCCCCCTTTACCCATTCAACATGCTAGCAGACACTGGAAAAAGTATTTGATAAAAGGATTCATATAAAAACATAAATATCTCAGGGAATTCCCTGACAGTCCAGTGGTTGGGACTTCACCTTCAAATGCAAAGGGTGTGGGTTCAATACCTGTTTTTAGAACTGAGATCCCATATGCCTCATGCAACCATGCGCCACTCCCCACCCCCCCAAAAAAAAGAATATTAAAAAAAAAAAAAAGAAGCAATATTGTAAAAAACTCAATCAGTTCCATTCAGTCACTCAGTCGTGTCCGACTCTTTGTGACCGCATGGACTGCAGCACGCCAGGCTTCCTTGTCCATCACTAACTCCCGGAGCCTGCTGAAATTCATGTCCATCGAGTCGGTGATGCCACCCAACCATCTTACCCTCTGTGACTTTAAAAATGGTTCATATCGAAAAATCTTTTAGAAAAAAATGACATAACTATCTCATGATACTTAGGAGTTTTAAAGACTAAGAGGAACAGCACTTAACTCAAAAGAAATAAATGAAACAAAGGGACCCTGAAGCCTCTGTGAACAGTGAATGAAAGGGGTTGACTGGAGGAAGACTTCTTTGAGTATTTAAAGACATGCAGATAACAAGCAACAGCATCGCTAACGGCCAGAACACATGTGAAACTGCAGACACAGTTAAACTCACTGATGTTTGCTTTCTCTCCATGACAACAGCTCTCCCAGTCACATCAGAGGTGAGAATAAATCCAACTCCAGTACGAAAGGCTAACAGTCAAGAATTAACCATATGTTTCTTTTTTTTTTTTTTTTTGTGGGGTGGGTAACTTCCCTGGTGGCTCAAATGGTAAAGAATCTGCCTGCAGGAGACCTGGGCTCAATCCCTGGCTTGGGAAGGTCCCCTGGAGGAGGGAATGGCAATCCACTCCAGTACTCTTGCTTGGAGAATTTCATGGACAGAGAAGCCTGGTGGGCTACAGTCTTTGGGGTTGCAAGGAGCTGGACACACCTGAGTGACTACCACTTTCACTTATTTTTTAAAATCTTGGAAGAATACTTTGCTGGGGTTTAGCCTGTACTCTACTTTGACATTTTGCCCTATTAAAGGTGAAATCAGTTGTTTCCCTGATGAAAACTATTTGATAAGAGTTTCATGAGGGAGAGAGTCTGAGCTTAAGTATTTTCCATGAATTTATCAGAATGAAGATATTAATAGTTAGAAGTTGTTATTCTATTATTAAGAACAAGAATATTGTCACTTTATCTTCTCTTATCAATTTCCCTTTTTTGCTTCTCTGTATCTATTTTCTTGTTTCTTACTCTTTTCTCTTTTCTTTAAACTCATACTTATTCTCCAAACCTCTCCTCTTTCAAAACTCATTAAGCCAAGACATATCCATTTTGGCTTTTTAAACAATGTGATTCAGTGTTTTCATTATATTCCCATTAAAATGCTCTTTAATAATCTCCCTATTAAATTTTTCTTAGAGGTTGTGCCATTGATTAGTATTAAACTTGAAAACATTTAATGGATTTTTCTTGGAACTTCCAGTAGGAAACTGCTTTTGGTGACATGCCTCACTGGATTTCCTGTCATCTCAAGTTGTGTTATAATGAGGCTCCAGGGTTAAAGGCAAATGAGTTTGGGAAACATGCCTACTGTTTGACTTACAGAACTTTTATGTGTATGGAGTGACTCTGTAATTACTACAGAAACATGCAGGGCATCTGGGTTGCATATGCAAGTGATTTGCTCATCGCTATTAATCATTTATATCTCTAGATCATTGGATCAGAGGAATATCATGATGGAAAGCAACATACTTATAAAAAAAAATGAACAGGTATAAAGATAATTTAAAAATAGGTCATCCACTGTAGAAGACTGACCAGATGACATACTTTTATATTTATAGAAAGACTATGTATTTTCAGGTTTTACAAACATAAGTATCCAGTTTTAGGAGAGAAAACATGCATCATTTTCTAACTCATTTGCTAACCTGACAAAAGGTATGCAAAGATGATATTATTAAGACATGGGTAACAAAGCCATTAAAGATGTTTTTTTTCAATGCACTTTTCTTAAGCAAATTGTATTTTTAATCAAAAGACATCAACTTGAAATTATACAATTTGTTTCCTAAAAACAAAAATCTATTCTTCCTTAATTTTGAGGGAAAATAAGCTTGATTTTATATTTATAAGTAAGTTACTGCATTAATGAGTAACACAAAATTAAATCATTAATTATTCATTAATGTAAATATGAAGTATTAAATGGCATGGCTATAGTTTGTCAAGCTCACAACCATATACTCACAAAAGAAATTCAATAACCTTTACTTTTAATCATAAAATGAGGTAGTCTCTTGAGGCTGAGAATAGCATTTACATAATTTTTAATGTAGCGTCTATAGAGGAATAAGTGTCTAGTAGTAGTGGGAGTTGATATTACTATTTGCTTCTCCAAATCACTAATGAGAAAATACAGTATTCTCCATGTTTCACACATTAGTTTGTCACCGGTACTGTTCTTCCAGAAACAGGGACTTAGATTAGGGACTGTAGCAGAGACTCTGGGTTCACCAGTCAATATTTGTTTTCTCTTTTGTTGTTGTTGGATAAAGAGTGGTGCCCAAATCTTCCCCATATAATTCAAGGGAAGGAGATGCTTATCTCAGCAACAAAGCCAATCATGAATGGACAAGTCAAGCACGGTGATCCTACTCCCTCGGACACTACATGCTTTAAAGGCATGTGAACTAATTATGGCCACAGTGGATGAGGGCAAGGTACCAAGAGGTCCTTATGGCTATGGCTTCTTGATTCCTAAGGAGATGGCAGAACAGTCTGTCTCTGAAAACTGCATAGTGCGTGCGTGAGAAATGAAAGAGTGTGATCATCTTGACATGAGAATGGGAACCAGACGCATATATATAGTGGTAAAAAGTGAAAGTATTAGTCATTTAGCCATGCCTGACTCTTTGTGACCCCATGGACTGTAGCCCACCAGGCTCCTCCATCCATGGCATTCTCCAAGCAAGAATACTGGAGGGGGTAGCCATTCCCTTCTCCAGGGGATCTTCCAGACCCAAGGATTGAACCTGAGTCTCCCCCAATACAGGCAGATTCTTTGCATCTAGGCCACCAGGGAAGTGCCAAAGATGTAAGAGTTTACAAATCATCAAGCTAAATAATCAACTAACTCTGATATGTGCTCTGTCACTGAACTTTGCAACATGCATGTCCTACTATTTGATGGATGACGACTCAGCTCTCTATGACCTGTGCCATGGGCCCTAGAATTAGCGTCTGGGGTCATGGTGAGCTCTACTTAGCTGTCTCATTTTAAGGAGGTAATTCAATTTCCCTATGGTTTCAGTTTTCTCATCTACTAAATATGAATCAGAATAGTATCTACCTCAACATAGTTAGTGATAATTAAATGAATCAAAGCATATGATGTCTTTAGAACAATGCTTAGAAAACACTATGCATCAGATATGCTGGTTATGTGTATTAAGAGGATGGTGAGAATAAATTAAGGTTTCGCATCAAGCAAAATGAGACAAGAAGAAAGAAGACATGTTCTAAATTAGACTAGAAAATGGAGTCCTTTCTTAACGAAAGAAAAATGAGGGAGACAGAGAATAAGGCTGTTTGGATTAAAGCATTGTGGGCAAGGGACCTATAGTTCCTGCCTGGATTGTAGCCAAAATACAACCTGCAGACATCAAGCAAGATCTATTAAGAAGTAAAGAACACCAAGGTGATAGTTTTAAAAAATCCGTGCTTTCAACAGCATCAGAATTCCCTGTCTAATCAGTAACAGCTTATCAAGCATGAGATGGGAGAAAAACAATCATCGGGACTCCAGATGGAAATGTTTAATGCATATGCCGTTTACAGGGTGAATATAAATTGCAAACATGGTGGTTTGGGGTTAATCTGCTGAATAAAAAATATTGGATCTGTTCTACTTTAATTAATGAGTAACTGAATATTTGACAGGGCAACACACTTAACCCTTTCCTATAAAGTCAACTGCCAATGATTTCGCAGATCATGTTGGCAATGGCAGAGTTATTCTCCAGATCAATGTCATTCTCTCAGAGTATGTTTTGCAGCAGAGGTGAAATCTTAGCTGCATTGCAGTTTATTAACTCTGCACTGATGATACAGTAAGTCTTGATTGACCTAACTATGCAGACTACACTGGAGAAGAACACAAGTTCTGTTTAAAATGCTCAGCATACCTTGAAGAAAGGAAGAAAGGTAAGCCAGATGTCATGATGAGGAGAGTAAGGGACTTACTATTCCCTGTCAGTGGGTAACAAGGAAGCTGAGGATGTTAGAGGACGATATGGGGAGTAAATAAAATGATATGTTTCTGTTCGTCCCTGTTTCTCTGTCGATTGCTGTTCAGTCATTCAGTTGTGTCCAGCTCTTTGCAACCCCGTGGACTGCAGCGCAGCAGGCTTCGCTGTCCTTCACCATTTCCCGGAGCTTGTTCAAACTCACACCCAATGAGTTGGTGATGCTATCCAACTATCCTGTCCTCTGTCATCCCCTTCTCCCCCTGCCTTCAATCCTTCCCAACATCAGGGTCTTTTCCAATGAGTCAGCTCTTTGCATCAGGTGGCCAAAGTGTTGGAGTTTCAGCTACAGCATCAGTCCTTTCAATGAATATTCAGGGTTGATTTCCTGTAGGATTGACTGGCTGGATCTCTTTGCTGTCCAAAGGGCCCTTAAGGGTCTTCTCCAACACCACAGTTCAAAAGCATCAATTCTTCTGCGCTTGGCCTTCTCTATGGTCAAAGTCTCACATCCAAAGCCTGTCTAAATTATAGTCACATTCTAATTGTATGTATTTTACACTTACATAGTATTGTACTTGGTTTATGTTCCAGAATCTTTTATAAATATTAATTTCTCTCATCCTCATAATAACCCAGCAATATAGGAGCTATTAATCATTATTCCCATTGTACAGGTGAGAGAACTAAGTGACAGAGAAGTTAAGTAACTTGCCCAAGGCAGCTACATAGTGGCAGGCCTGGGCTTTGAAACTTGTATGCTTCCAAGGATTTTTCCACTCAGCCACAACATAGGTGTCTATCTCTATATCCAAACGCAAACTACAGATGTAGGTGAGTTTGATATGTCTCCACTGACAGTAATGGCAAAAAAGATTAGAGGGAGAGTCAGAAAATGTTTTGCTATTAGACTAAATTTCAGAGAACATGGGTATTTTGCTTCAACCTAAGAGTATGAAATTGCCCACCACCACTGTTGCTGTGAGTCTTTCGCTTTCTGAAGTTAGGGGAAAATAATCATAAGCCCAACTTTTTCTTTTCACTAAATAAAATGTGCAAATAGGAAAAAAATAACGCATGTATTGTTAATAACAAGTGCATTCCCTTTCTTCAAATACCACAGGGAAAGGAATTAAGCCACCTATTATAAGGCAGCTAAAGATACAAACGCAAGATTACTTTTATAAGGAAACAAAAGAGAAAAGTTAACCTCTTAAAACAAGTAGGTTGCTTCACTAAAAAACAAAAATGATTACAATATGAACTATATAAACAATAGGACTGAATTAGAAACCCATGAAAAAATTTTAGTAAATACTGTTTTCTCAAATTGAAAGTAGTTTTAAGAAGCTGAATGAAAAAAAAAAATGTTTTCTAAGAAACAAAATTTCTAAGGCCAGATGTATAGTTGGAAGAAAGAGGCACAGTTGTGCTTTAAAGAAAGCCAAGAAACTAATAAGATGGTGCTTATTCACCAGCTGATGG
Organism: Capricornis sumatraensis; assembly: GCF_032405125.1. NCBI lineage: Eukaryota > Metazoa > Chordata > Mammalia > Artiodactyla > Bovidae > Capricornis > Capricornis sumatraensis. The sequence continues at coordinate 114,454,053 of NC_091073.1, read as the reverse complement.
ATTCTTGCTATACTTTTGTAGTATTTGCCATTAGAAAAGAAGTAGTTATTTAAGAAACTACAATAGTTAATTTGACCTTGACAGTGATATTTTTCTTGTGTTTTCTTAAATTACAGTCCTTGCAGTTTTTTTGGAGCAAAGCCAGAACTTCTCTTGAAGTAGAAAATATAAACAGCCTAAGTATTGTGCATTATCCATTGACATCCACGTAATATGAATGAAACATGCATTGACAGGGAGAAGGAACAACATCCAGAAGTCTCTAATCGATTTAAAATTTTTTTAATTACGAAAAATCACAAACTGACTTGTAGCCTCGAGTCTTCTGTTGCTGCTCTGAGATTTGTCCTCCACACTGCAGCCAGGGCGAGGCTTCCACAAAACAGATACAGACCTGCCATAACCATCATTCCCGATACACACGCACTTTTGTCGGAGATAATTCAGTGCCATCCCTTTGGGTTGTAATAAACCAAAAAAATCAATAACCTGGCCTCTCCAGTCAGGTGTCAGATTCCCCCAACTCTCCAGACTTATTTCATATCAAGGCACCCTTTAATTTCTGTGCTGCAGCCACACCAGTCTTCTCTTTCTGCCCGTGGGATTTTGAATTTGCTCTTTTATCTACCTGGAATATCACCCTTGCTCCAAACTTCAGCCACCTCCAAAGCTCAACCCAACCACCACTTCCTAATGGACGTGTTCCCTTTGCTTCCCAGTGAAGTCACGTCTCCATCAGCATATTACCCTCAGAGCCCCACTGCTTTTTGGGAAAAGCACAGCTGTAATGCTACCTCCACTGTGTATTTCTTCCATGTCAGTCTTCCCCATGAAGGAAGAGACTGGTTTTCCTCCCTACTATAATTCAATAGGCATATCTCCATCCCTAGCACATGGTTAGTTCAAGCACTTTTTATTGAATACATGAATACTACTATGACCAAACAAAAGTTATTGATACAAATGGCTCAAACCCCTAAGAATGACCCAAAACACAGTATTTTAATCCTCTGTTTACTATTGCTTGTTCCAGTATTCTTCAGTCATTCATCAACTGACAAGCTCATTTATTCTATCTCAGTCCTAACCACCTATGCCCCCTTTAAAAAAACTGTCCCATTCTTACTCATTTTTCAGATCTCAGCTTAAGTGTTACTTTCCTATATATGGACAGCAGATATTTGTTAAATGAATGATGGCCTTATTAAGTGTTTATTGATTGCTGTAATTAGGTGCCAGGCAGCATACTAGGGCCTAGAGTTACACAAATTGATATGAAATATATTCTGCCATCCGGAGCTAATTACATGTTGGGGGGTTGCACTCCTGCGGGGAGGTAATTAAAGCACAATATGAATGGCACAACGGAGGGATGCTCCCCCTGCTGGTTGAATGATGCACAGCGGAGCCCAGCTGATTTCCCCACCGAGCATGGTTGCAGGAAGGTCAGTTCGGTTGTGTCGGACTCTTGCTGACCCCACGGACCGCAGCACGCCAGGCTTCCCCGTCCATCATCAACTCCTGGAGCTTGCTCAAACTCACGTCCATGCAGGAAGGTATACATCTATTTTTCAGGATAATCTGCTTTGTACCTGTTAGAACGAATTTGCTAGAAAGATGAAAATCGACCATTTCAACATATTGCTTGAAAATATCTTTCATGGAAAAAACATAACTAAACACATTGATGGGCCATTTGCAGATGAAACTGGTAGGACCCAGGGCATCAGTAAGAAGACGAGACTGGGGTTCCCTAGCAGCTCAGTGGTAAAGAGTCCGCCTGCCAATGCAGAAGGCATGGGTTCCAGCTAGCCCTGATCCGGGAAGATCCCACATGCCTTGGAGCAACTAAACCACAACTACTGAGCCTGCGCTCTGGAGCCCAGGAACCACAACTACTGAGGCTCAGGTGCTCTAGAGTCCACGCTGTGCAACACGAGAAGCCGTCACAATGAGAGGCCCGCACACCACACCTGGAGAGCAGCCCGCACTCACCACAACTAGAGGAAAGCCTGTGCAGCGACAAAAACCCAGTGAGGCCAAAAAGAAGGAAATAACATTATCGTTATTATTTTTTTAAAGACTAGGTTGAATTGCTTTACATGCATGTCGGGAGATACAGTGAGACTCTGGAAGAAGAGGGCGTTGAACCACACACCATGGCCTGGGCGTGAGGGAATACGGACATATACTCACAGACAGGAATAGACTTCCTTTGGCTAAGTTTCTTTTGAAAACAGAGGTATCCTTACTTACTTTTATATTCTTGTGTTCTGACATAAGTCTTTCCTAAATAAGAATTCTTCTCTCACAATTCCTTATACCTATCAGCCCCCCAATTTAAGTGTATTCAAGGGACATCGGTACAGGTTACTTAAAGTGGCCTGACCTGTATTCCCAGCTCTAGGGAGAGAATGAAAGCACAGAGCCTGATTCACCCTTCTCTGCCCTTGCATTCTCATATTGCACCCTCCTGGGAAGACTATGACTCTCACTTTCATGCCGAATGCAAAGCCCTTTAAATTCCTTGAAGGTTCGCCTTAGAGGAGAAGCAGAGGTAACCATCCTAGCATTTGGGTGATCTCTGTATAAGACCAGCTGGTCCAGCAGCTCCTCAAGCTCTTGAGGGCCCAGTGTGTGTCTAGACTCCCAACTGGGAATCTCAGAATTCGCCAAATAGTGAGGTACTGACGGGTGTGGTTAATATTACAACATAGCTCAGGGCCTTGGCACCTTAAGATCGACCATGGTGCTAGTACTGAAGCACCCACCCGCCAATGCAGGAGACTCAAGGGACGCAGGTTTGATCTCTGGGTCGGGAAGATCCCCTGGAGGAGGGCATGACAACCCACTCCAGTACTCTTGCCTGGAGAATCCCATGGACAGAGGAGCCTGGCGGGCTACAGTCGGTGGAGTCTCAAAGAGTCAGACATGACTGAAGCGACTCAGCATGCACACAGGCATATAAAAAGCAGAACTGAGAGGCTGAATCACCTGGCACTAGAGATGTCACTTCCCCAATCGCAGCGTGCTTTTTCTTCTTCTGCATTTATGCCTATTTCCATTTTACTTGATTGTTTCAGATAAATCGAGTCCTCCTCAAAAGACTGTAATTCCCATGGGAAAACAGACTGTCAGATACTTAATTTCCATGTCTGGTTGCAAACAGGCACAATATATTTTCCTTAAAGCAAAAAAAATTAAGCATGTGGAACTGTAATATGCAAAGAGCATAGTACTGAACCAGTCTTTTCCATTTCAGGTTAGATGGAAGTTTTTCAGGTAATCTGTTGATTGAGTTCACATTAATAAAACAAATGCTGAAAATGCAGACACATCACAGCTCTTATTGAAAACAAAAATGTCTATATTTCTACGGAAGTCCAGCTGTGGCAGTAAATTATTCCTCTAGAGCTCTTCTAACACTGCAGCGGCTGCCTACATGTGGTTACAGCAGCTTAGATTTAAATTAGTTACAATTAAATAAAATTTAAAACTCAGTTTTCAGGCATACTCGTAACATTTAAGTTCTCCATAGCTACATATGGCTGGTGGCTCTTGTGTGGGGTGGTGCAAATATAGACTATTTCCTCCATCACAGAAAGTTTTACTGGATAGCCTTGCTTTAAATATCATAGAGAACAGAGAATGAGAGTAAGCAAACAACTTTTATTTTTACAACTACAGAGTTCTGGGCTACTGGATCAAAAAATATCAACATGGATGCAACAACTTTTTCGATCATCACTGCCCATACTGCGTGACTATAATTACATTATTTTTGTGATCTCTTTCCTCACTGAGGAAGTCCTAGTGCTTGTTCCCCATTGAAGGGAATTCACTGGGGGACAAAGAGAAAACCAAATAGAGAATCTGTGGATGACAGAGTTCTGCCAGGACCCCAAAATTCACTGTGTCAGGTGTGAATGATTATAATCCTCTCTCGAGTGTGAGCAGGATCTGTGAATGTGATGTGGTACCCTTCTGGTTACCTCTGGTTGCATGATATTATACAACAAAGAGAGGGGATTCCAGAGATGGAAGCAAGGTTCTGTGTCAGTGAGGGAGCCGCAGGAGGAAACACACCAGGGAGACATACAGGAATTAAGAGACTCAGTTCAAGGAACTGTCTTAGGTGATAAGGCTTCTGGCTAAGAAAGCATAACATCCATAGGACAAGCCATCAGGAAGGATAGGTTAGACATCCTGAAGCCCTGTCCACAAGTAGAATCCCTCTTTTCCCCCAGAAACACCTTAGTTCTGCTCTAAGGTCTTGCAACTGATTAGGTCAAGACCGCTCAGATTATTCCAGACAATCTCCTTCCCTTACACTGAGTTTAATAGGGAGGTTAATCACATCTATAAAAAAAAAAAAAAAAAACCTCAGCAACACCAGTATTAGTGCTTGATGGAACCACAGGGGAATACAGCTGAATCAAGTGAAAAACTGGCCACCAAGATCCCTAATTGATCAATTTTGTGTTATTCAAGAGGGGGCCCTCCTGAGTGAGCCTGATCTGAGCAGGGGAGGCCTTTTAAGTTAAAAAGGAGTCTGGAGATGAGAGGTGAGGCAAAAGGGTCTCTCTCTCCCGCTGTCCCTGAAGAAGCAGGACACCAAAAGTTCTATAGCTGCAGTGAAGTGACTTCTCCCAACAGTGCTTGAGCTTGGAAGAGAGCCCTCAGTCTCAGCTGAGACCACAGTCTAGGTTGACACCTTTACTATAGTGCTGTGAGATCCCAAGCAGAGAATCCAGTTTAGCTATACCCAGATACTTGATCTGTTGAAAGACGACAGCGAATGTGCAGAGCTTTAGGCTGCTACATTTGTGTTCACTTTTTAAGCAGAATAGGAAATGAAAAGGGAAAAGAAATATAAAATATATCCAGAGCACTAGATAAGCTTGGCACTGAGCTGGGAAGACTTCAAAACTTATCTAAAATATATGCTAATTAGCTTGTGGTGATCATTTCACAATGTATATGTATTTATATCAAAACATCAAGTTATACACCTTAAATTTATATATAATGTTTATTTGTTGATTAAACCTCAAAGCTGAAAAAAATAAATGTTTGTTACTTTAGGCTGCTACATAAAAGGTAATATAATAAAATAATGCTTATTTCAATCATTCCTTTTTTACCAATGAGAAATCTTTTTCTTCCCCCCATCTTTAAGAATGAAGAACCTGATTTTCAAAGACTAAGTAATTTTCCCACAGGGATACATTTCCTATTGTACTTAAGACTTGTATTCAAAAAAGAGTTTGGAATATCTATTTTATGTGGACACATGAACTGTGTAGGGCAAACTGGTTTTTTGATTGTCCCTCTTTCATTATAAATATTGCGGCACAGTAATAAAAAGATAATTCTGATAAAATACCTTTCTTTCTAATAGTAATATATAGTTCTTTGCTTCCAGTGGATTTGGTCTAACGTGGTCTTCTAAATAAGAAAGAAGTACTCACCATGGTTGATATTAGAGAGACTGAAACTACTTAATTATTTATACCAATATTTTTCATCAAGACTATTCTTCTACTATTAAGAGGTTTGCATTCTACTTAATTTCAGTTTCTCAGTAAAATAGTCTAGTTAGAGTCTGGAGGAACTCATGTACTTACTGGTCTTTAATTGGGACTTATCACAGCAAGAATTTTAGGAAACCCATTATTTCCCTATAATGTTGAAATAAAATTTGTATAATCCAATAGGTCAGAAACGGCTACAGATACATCTGCAAGGCAAAACAATTTCAACATGATATGCTGTTCAGTTTTAAAATAAGGGAAGCCCATGTATTTGGTGACTTTAGCTGATCGTAAGCGATGAGAGGCAACAACCTGAGCTGTCGCCTGGATTAGTCTTCGATTTTGGCTAACAGAGGTGAGATTCTAACCTCTTAGCCGTACTGGTGGGAGAAGTACATGTAGTATCTTAGAACTGGCAACAACAATTTGCTAAAAAAAATTAGTCTACAGACATGTTTAGTTGAGTTTAAAGAACTGTTACGGATCATTGAAAAGACTACTTTTTTTCTGTCTTATACTTGAATAATAATAGGTCAACGTGACCTTTGTTGCCTTAGAGTATTTGTACATCAAGCGCCAGCTACGGATGTCAAGTTTTTGCTCTCAGACTTCTGAATTAACTTGCCTAAGCTCCCTTACAAAACAACTTCTCCCACTTTAATTTTGCTTTAAAATTCAAAAAAGTCTATGCCTACAAAAAATGAGGAGTCAAAATTATAATCATCTTCTCCATTTTCTTGAAGACCCCTGACTTTAATATCCACAAAACTCTAGTCAAATCATAAATATAGTTCTAACCATTTCCATCTTAAAAAAAAATCAACTTGATAATGAGTACCAACTTGATGCGAGGTATATTTTGGGTTGCTGAAGACAGGAATGCTGTTGATAAATGGTTCATACCTTCGAGAAATTGATACTATACTTGAAGAACCTACCAAGGAAGCCTAATAAACTCTTCATGAAATTATATGATAAGGGGACAAAATAAAGAAACACATGATGTAAGTGGGGGAAATTTTTCCACATGACAAACTCGCAGGTTCAATTCTGTAACTGCCACCAACCAGGTAGCCTGCAATCAATAAACCACAGCCACTCTGAATTTCACTTACCTGGTGTTTGAGGAAGAGCTGGACAAGATCACATTAAAGTGCATATAAGATTTACACATTCTCAAAATTCCTTAATAGTTGGAACTAACAGGTTCATACTTAGATCACAGATTAGTCTTCAATTTAATCTCATCCTGAACCAGTATATTTCTTAACTGAGAACACAAAATGTTCTCTAAGTCAAGATTTAAATGGCTATCATTTATTTTAAATGACTATGTATAAGACATTTTCTATTAAACTCTCAAACAAATACTTAGCATGTTAAAAAATATTTCCATATTCACCTTACAAAAAGAAAATTGATTCTAGAAACAAAGGATGACTTGTCCAAGTTTTAAGAGCCAGTGAGAGACCAGCAGGAATTTGGGCAAAACTCGATGTGACAGCAGGTTTCCTTTCCTTTCCTTTTCTGCCTTTAAATTCAATCTCATCTACAAGTTTTTCTATAGGAAGCAGAAATCAGAAAGAAAATCATACAGGACAGATTTACTTGATTACAGAGACATTCAAGGGTCCAGATTTTTTTTTTTTTCTCCTACTTGGGCAGATTAAAAACACACTCATAGGCTTAAAGAAATCTAAGCTCTGGAAATTATGCAAAGTTGATGTGGAACCTAAAGACTTGTAGTCATTAAAATACTTGGTTTTCTAGATTAAAACAAGTCGGTCAAATACGAAGATCTTAGCAGTTTCTAATTCAGGAATTGTTTTAGATATTTTGCGGATGGGGAGAACAGTCCCCATTCACCATAAGCCTTTCTTCCTCACTCCTCTTTATATGATGATATTTTGGCATTTAATAAACTCCCCTATGATACACTGCATATTCCGTAACATTTATGGAAAAATATACTGTAAGCACAGTGGATAGGAGATGAGCCAGAAAGTAGAAGAGGAGAGAAAGGAGGCAGGCGTACATTCAAGAGAAGCCACACACCCCTCACCTTCTGTGAAGAGGCCACACCGAGCACAGGGAAATGTCAAATCTATACAGAATGCCGTGGTCAGTCGGAGAATTCTTCCAGGTCAGTTAGCAGCTGAGATGCTACCTTTTCAACAACAGATAGCCTCTTGTTATAGGAGGAGCCTGGCGGGCTACAGTCCATGGGGTCACAAAGAGTTGGACACGACTGAGCGACTAAGAACAGCGCATAAGAGGATTTATACAGTAGAATACAATCTGCATAGCAGTATACTCGTGAGTGTGTGTGTGTGTGTGTGTGTGTGTGTGTGCGTGCTTTTTCCTTTCTCATAATGGATAGAACAATGTTATAGAACTGTCATGTGAATCCTGGTATCAATCTGGTTGACGCTGGAATTTTAATAATTCTGTGCTAAGACTCACTCAATACATTTAACTAATAACTCTCCGAAGTTAAAAATTAAAGTGACACATTAAATAGCATGTGGATGGTCACTTCAATCATTTTAAGCCAGCATTTTAATATAGAGAATATTAATTCTGGTACTTTAAAAATGTCATTTCAAAAGGCAAAAGTGTTACATTTAAAACCACTGACGGGTATGTGCTGAAGATTGAGAACAGTGTTATGAATAAACATACATTTTGTATTAATGTTAATGTTTCCTTCTTTTTTCATTCTAGCTCTTTTTTCCCTCCTTACATCTTTTTTTTTTCAGCAGTTACTATAATTCCTAGTCAACTTACACTTCCTGACTTCATTAAGTCAAAATGATCATAAAAATATCTTGGGAAATCAAAACTGTGATTTTCATGTGTAGTTCTCACAGTGGATTTATGATACTGGTTTACTGAACTTAATGCATTCTTTTCAGATATGCCTGTTTATAATTCCTTTTGGCCAAGTAATTGTTAATCATTACTTTTTTTGCCTTTCTTTCCTGGTCCCTGTGTGATTTAATTCATTATTTTTAAAGGTGGCTTAAGCATGAATATTCTCTACCTCAGTGGGCTCAATATAACCCTTCACAGCTCCACTGAGTTGGAACAGTTCTTTTCATTTTTCCAAAAAACTTAGATTTTTTTTTTATTGGGGCCTCATCCTTAACTAAGTGTCAATAACATTCCCATGTTCAAAAAGCAGACCAACTGTGCCCCCTCTCTATGGTTGCACGACTATCCTCTGGCATACTAGTTATTTCTTATACGCTTTCTACATATTTAATAGATAAAATAGGGATTCACTCTCTCAAAAATAGGAGAGGGAGCTCAGAATGCAAACTTAGGGGCTGGATGAGGGGATCCCTGCAAGGCCTGCTACTCTAAACATTTTCTGGTTCCCTGACTCCTATTTTCTACTTTTGCTTAATGTCAATCATTTCACAGGACCTCTTCTCTAAATAGTGGAAATTATATTTTGATAGGAAGGCTGCTCCTTTTCCAAAACAATTATCATTCTGTATGAGCACTATAAGACCTCATTTTTGATGCTTAATTAATGTTTAAGTCATGTTTTCTTATGAGGCTAAAGACAGATGTTGGATAATAAAATTCATCTTGGAGCTGACAATATGAGAAGTAAATTAACAGCTCCTAAATAATCTTATCAATGAGAGCAAGGAAACATGAACAACAGCAACGATGATAATAATAACAGCTAATGTTTATGTACGCTTACTTTAAGCCAGCCATTGTGTTAAGCCCTTTAACTTATCTCACTTAATCCCCAGGACAAATCTACGGAATACGCATGATTACTCCCATTTTGAAGTGGCAGAAATGGGAATCTTAAGCAACCATCACAAATCATCCATTAAATAAATATCAAATTTATTTTAGATTTAAACCCACAGAGTCATCTTCTTTCCTTGTATTCCTGCATTGTACTGCATTCATAAATAACAATGTCACCCTTGAAAATATGGTTGACACAAATAATCCCTATTATGTGCATATTGTTTTCAAAACTAAAATGTGATGCTATGAAAATTAAAAATTTTTAATGAATGCTGAATATGCTGATGAAATACAAAATCACCCATGTTTCTATGCAAAATTGGAAATTGATGAAAACAAAGTATTGAATTTGAAAATTGATATTTTATAGTTCAAAGTGGGAAAAATGGCATCATTTTGTTTAAGATAACATTTTACCTTTTCTGATCTAAAGAATATCTTTTTATATTGTTTTCTTGTAACAAACAGTATGCTTATTCTTCAAATTATCACTAATAAAAGCATTCTATATTGAGGCATAAATTATGAAAATATAAATCATAATAGTATAGAGGCATTTATAGTGCTTTTCATATTCACTTAAAATATAACCTTAAGGTACATTTTTTATGGTATTATTAATTTCATATATAGCCTAAAGGAGGTTTTGAATTATACTATTAGCATCTGAATACCAAATAAATGAGTTTATCTAGTTAACTTTAAATTGAGTCGACCAAAAAGGGTGTTCAAGTTTTAAAACCCTGAGCAAAGGTTTTGGCTGGCCAACCCAACATTTTACTTCAAGTATAGTAACTGGTTGCTCTTTTGGAGTAAGGATTTTTAGGTGGACCATTCAATAGGTTCCCAGGTGGTTCAAGTGCCCAGGACTGCTGGAGAAGTGATGTCACTAAACTTCGAGGGAGAAGGATGTGTTTGGGGTGTGGGCAGTCTCACAGGCAGCCTCCGTGGATAGACAAGCGTGTATGCACAGTGACATTGAATAAAACGCTAAGACAGAAGAGAGACAAGGTCAACTATGAGTAAATTCCCCCAGAGAACATCAAGATGGGAGCCTGAAAGTAAAACTGTTGATAATGGGATGAGAACTTTCATATATTAAGACATCTGAATGTGTAAATAGAGATTCAAGTTGTGCTTACATTTGAAAACCATATTCTGATTATAGTAATTTCTGAACATTAGTAACAGAGTTATAGGATATTAGCAATGCAGAAAAATATGTAAACAAAAGTTAAAGTTATCCACAATACCACCTCCCAGAAATAAATATGGTTAATATTTTGATGCATTTTTGTACTCTGTATTAAACAACTGGTAAGTTGAGGAGATGCTATTTTGTATAAACAATTTTATATTATACTTTTCTTTAATACCCATATTATGAGCATTTTTATTGTCATTGAACATTCTTTTTAAGTTTTTATAATGACTATACAACATAGTATCTGATCCCATCAGTTCATGGGAAATAGATGGGGAAACAGTGGAAACAGTGTCAGACTTTATTTTTTGGGGGCTCCAAAATCACTGCAGATGGCAACTGCAGCCATGAAATTAAAAGATACTCCTTGGAAGAAAAGCTATGACCAACCTAGATAGCATATTCAAAAGCAGAGACATTACTTTGCCAACAAAGGTGCGTCTGGTAAAGGCTATGGTTTTTCCTGTGGTCATGTATGGATGTGAGAGTTGGACTGTGAAGAAGGCTGAGTGCCGAAGAATTGATGCTTTTGAACTGTGGTGTTGGAGAAGACTCTTGAGAGTCCCTTGGACTGAAAGGAGATCCAACCAGTCCATTCTAAAGGAGATCAGCCCTGGGATTTCTTTGGAAGGAATGATGCTAAAGCTGAAACTCCAGTACTTTGGCCACCTCATGCGAAGAGTTGACTCATTGGAAAAGACTTTGATGCTGGGAGGGATGGGGGCAGGAGGAGAAGGGGACGACAGAGGATGAGATGGCGGGATGGCATCACTGATTCGATGGACGTGAGTCTGAGTGAACTCTGGGAGATGGTGATGGACAGGGAGGCCTGGCGTGCTGCGATTCACGGGGTCACAAAGACTCGGAAACGACTGCGCGACTGAACTGAACTGAACTGAACTGATACAACATAGTCACCACTTTTCTTTCTGGTACAACTTTCAAATTACACCTTTTAGGAAACATTTTTATTTTAGGGGTATTATACTTTACTCGGGCACAAAAATTTATTTTTTCTTTCCCAGTTGTTCCTTTGGAAGCATTCAGAAATAGGCAATCAATAAACAAATACTTCATTATTCTGGTTTTATATTCACTGGTTGAATGAGTAAGCAAAAACTTGTTTACTTCCTAGTTTTCTCACTGGTAAAATGGAGAAGATAATAGTTTGTAATCTGTAGCATTATTAAGGGTTAAGAGGACTAAATACAGAACTGAGCACAATATCAGACATAGTCAATGTACAGTCAATGCTGGATCCTTTCATGTAAATAATGATAATAGTAGTAATTATTATTATTATCCTCACTGTGGCTCTCTTCTGCTCTGGTTTTAAGCTGTTTAGGAGGTTAACATGCTTTGGTGGAAAGATTACAATTTAGAGTGACAATGTTGGATATGTGGGTGAGATACTTTTTGAAATGCTGGTATTCTCTCATTTGCAAAGTAGGACTAGGCCATAAACACTTAATACATAGTAGCTGTTTCTCAGCTTATAGATCTAATATTTCCTAGCAGATACATTTCTGATGAGCACTAGTGAGAATTAATCTAAATGAATGGTAGTTTAGTTAACCAAGTCACCCTCTTGTTCCTTAATTACAAGGTAAACATGGGGGGAGGGAAGGGGGGAGAAGAATGGATTGGGAGTTTGGGATTAGCAGATGCAAGTCAATACATACAGAATGGATAAATAAGCAAGGTCCTACTGTACATCCCAAGGAACTACATTCAGTATCCTATGATAAAACATAATGGAGAAGAATTTTTAAAAGAATGTTTAAATATATATGTATATAACTGAATCACTTTGCTGTATAGCAGCAATTAATACAACATTGTAAATCAACTATACTTTAATACAAGTAATAATACTTTTCAATTGTCTATAGAGAACAATATATACAAGTGATATATTGAGACTTAGTTTGAAATGCGACCCCAGTATAATACAGGTTAGAAGATCATAACCAATAGCCTTCCTATTCTTTACTTCCACCCCCATAAAAGGTACTGAATTTCCTTTTACTAAAAAAGAAATCAATTTTGTGGTCAAGATTATTATAAAATAAGTGAATTATCTGAACTATGTTGAAGCTGCCTGGAACTATCCAAATAGCTTTGATTTGGTCAGTTCAATTTATAGCAATAAAAAAATCAGCCAAACCAATGTAATGACATCATCCACTAAAGAAACTGCTTGAACCTCTATATAAAGCATAATTCTTTCTACCTTTTTGCTCCATTATGTACATCTCTGAATAAACATGATTAAGACAACACAGCTATTTAACTCTCACAATCCAAAAAGCATTCACTTGTAACATCATTCCATTTCTTGCTGCTGCTGCTAAGTCACTTCAGTCGTGTCTGACTCTGTGCGACACCATAGACGGCAGCCCACCAGGCTCCCTCATCCCTGGGATTCTCCAGGCAAGAACACTGGAGTGGCTGCCATTTCCTTCTCCAATGCATGAAAGTGAAAAGTGAAAGTGAAGTCTCTCAGTCGTGCCCGACTCTTAGCGAGCCTGTGGACTGCAGCCCACCAGGCTCCTCTGTTCATGGGAGTTTCCAGGCAAGACTACAGGAGTGGGTTGCCATTGCCTTCTCTGCATTTTGTTTCTTAGCACAGGCCTATGTGGTAGGGAGGGAGAAAGAGGCATAGCATGTCATATGTATTAGAAACATTTGACACAGATTACTGCATATATTCACAGGGTCATGTGGAATTATGGGGTCAACGGAAGTGTTATTAAAAATGTAAAGCCAGGCCTTCTTTCCTTAATCAGTAGTCATAAAGCCATTTAAAAGGAAGTTGAGAAGTAGAATAAAGCTTCATTTAACTTGTTTCCTCTCTTTTAGAGAAAATCAGCCTTCACACTATACATTAAAAGTCAATGTTTTTCAAGTCTGAATGGAGTGTGTGAAAACAATATGAATTTGTAGACTATTAGCGAGGCCTATTCTATAATATTTCTACTATTTTTAACTGTCTAGTGGCAAAGGTGAAATGCAAGGAACAGTCGCACAAATATCATTCAACTCAAATGTTATAAGGGATCCAGTCAATCTTATTTTGATCTCAAACTTAAATTCACATTAAAGAAAGTGTAAAAACAGTCAAGATAGAATAGAAACTTATTCTAGCTGAATAGACTATACAACTAAAGACCAAGTGATGATGATCTGACCATTAATCAAGATAAAACAGTTTGCATTTTAGAAAATTAGGAGAAATTTTGCATGATTCTTCACAAATAGCACAGATAAAAGATAAGAATTCACCGGGTCATTTTCCCTTGCAATACTGATGTTGATAAGGTGATAAAGCAGTGTTTCCCATTGGTACGACATACATAGGGGATTGATCTCTATAAGTTCAGTATAATACTGTGACTAATACCTTCATCAATATTAAGTCTAAGCAAATTTCAGCATGCAGAATATACTTTCTGTACATAGCAGGCACTAAAATATAGAAGAAAAATTAAATCAATTCTAAAAATGTATCTATTTTCTTATCTCCAAGTGACTAACAATATAATGAATCAATTACAGTTGGTGACAAACACTATCTGTACTTGCAGTTCTCAGCTAGGGGTGGGGGGTAGACAATTTAGCCCCGCACCCCCAGGAGACATTAACTAATGTCTGGTGTCAATTTTGGTGGTCAAAACTGGAGGAGGCAAGACGTGCAAACAGCATCTAATGCATAGAATACAAGGATGCTGCTTAATATTCTGTTTGCAATGAGCAGGACGTCCTCTTTCCTGCCACGTCCAACAGTGAATTATCTGGCCCAAACATCAACAGTGTCAAGGATGAGAGACTTGGATCTATACTGATATTCTCTGCTGCCAGAGTATAAAATATGATTTGCTTTAAAACATTCATTATTTTATTTCAGAAATATTTTTAAAAGTAAGTAAAAAGAAAATAGAGAATAAGTGCCACACACTAGAAAAACTGAAGGCAATGAGGCGATTTAGAGTGACATTGGAAGGTCAAGTGAGAGACGGAGGAGATTCTACCATCACGCTGAACGGTTTGGGGCCAAGACGAGAATGAGTCTACACTGTTGCGTGATGAAGGGGGGAAACACAATGTTCTCTCCAGTCATCTTATGACCTTGAATTGAGTGCCTCCTCGGTAGCATGGTTTTCAATGAATTTGTGTCTCATTTTACCTTAAACATGGCTGATGAAAGCTCAGCTGGACAATGTCTCGAAACTCCTTTTTCTGCTGCAGCCCTCAGACCTGCTTCTGTACCTCTCGCTGGGTTGCGTTGCAATGATCACTGCAGCTGCTCTCTGAATGCTGACTCCAGTGTTAGTAAATATGCATTATTTTGGGTCAACTAATACCATCCCCTGTAACTGATGGACATAATGTGTCTGAATTTGGAGTAGAGGTTAATCAGAGGGGCCACTGAACCAGTTGTACTCAAATACTTGTAACAGTAAATTCAGTCACCCTTTCACCTTATCCTGAACAACACAGGAAAGCCTTATAAAATGCTATCAGGACAGGAATGATCTTTTTAATTTAAACACAGTGCCATTGGAAAGAGGATTTCCACCCCCACCCCCACCCCTGCCCCAAGCACTGGAACATTTTCATTTCAAAGTAATTGTAAGAAGGTACTTGTCCAATCTCTAGATTTATTTGTATGGTACACAAATGCAGTTGCTAGAGAGTTTAAAATAGCACAAACTAAATATATACAACCTGATAAACAGTAGCTTAACTACAGGGAAGAACACTGCTTGAGGTTTTGCATGCTGTTGATTTGACCAAGTCTGGTAATTAATACAATCCATGTGGTGATATTTGGATTCTATGGTTAAATCACATTTATACAAATAAAGGTTTTATCCAGAGCGTAATTTTACCATAACTTTAAGAAACAAGTAATCGAGAGACTTTACTATAAGACCTAAAATTAAGGCCCAATAGTATGTACACTGACACCTAGGAAAAATGAGAAGGGTGTCAGATAATTCAGATAACCTGACACCAAGTTCACCTCACACCCTGCTCCCATGTGTAAGGTCCCCCAGCCCAGACTGTTCCCTTGGCTCAGGGATGAGGCATCAAAGTGAAAGTGTTAGCCACTCCTTCTGGTCTGACTCTGCAACCCCGTGGACTGTAGCCCACCAGGCTCCTCGGTCTATGGGATTTTCCAAGCAAAAATACTGGAGTGGGTTGCCATGCCCTTCTCCAGGGGATCTTCCTGACCCAGGGGTGAGGCACAGTTCCTACTTATTTCTGAGCATTAAGGTTATGAAACCTTCATTCGGCACCTCAATAATTACCTAGCTTAAGAATTATTTTTCAGGGAGCCATGAATATAAACCAGAGAAACTAAAGCAACCTAAAAAGGGATATACTATTCAAACCATTCTACAGATGAAGACTTTCCTCCTAGAAAAGGTAATTATCTGGCAGAGCTTCCAGGTACCATAATTGGAATGTTTAAGAAATTGGAGCAGTCAGCTGCCATCATTCTTCCTTAAGACCATTTCCCCAGGAACTGGAAATGAAGTGAATCATAGGACAGCTTCTTTACCTTCTCCCAAAACAATCATGAAAGGCTGAGAAGATCAATATGACATTATTTGGAGTATAAGAAAATATCGGGTTGGCCAAAAAGCTCATTTCAACTTTTCTGTTACCTCCTTTGGACAAACTTGAATGAACTTTTTGGCCAATCCAATACTACATATGTTTTCCATCAGAATAGGAGTATAAAAAGGAAAACTGTGATAATTCTCAAGTCTAGGTATAAATGATTGGACACTAGTTTAATAAGAATAAATAATCAAATGTTTTAAAATGACTGATTTCTATTTTTTTAAGTGATATGTTCAAGTAATTGGGATTGTTAGAATTATAAAAGTCAGCTTATTAAATGATTATTTTATTATATTATTACTTTCAATTCATGAAGGTGATAATTGCCAATTTAAATATTTGTTCTTCTCTCCCCCTCGCTAAGCTAACTTAAATAGAGATAAGTCAGACTAACAACTCAGGAATAGAAAATGAATTAAAAAAAAATTCTTAGTTTATATTTGCAACACTTTAAATTTTACTTCTTCCCTTGTGTCAGACAAGAATTGTAAGAGAAATATTGATTAACTATATAACTGTAGCTTGGATTTTAATGCTGTTTGCAATTACCTAACATATATAAGAATTAACATTTATGTAAAAAGGAGTTAAAAGGTCTCAGGAGCTGAGATTTTCTTGGAAATACACTAAGGTTGATAAACATTCTGCACCAAAAAATGCAAAGAAAGGTTGAGTTGTATTGTTTTCAAGTTGTCCTTAAATGCGTAAATTTTGACAGTTACTTAAATTTTCCTACTGGACATTAGGGATATGCAATATTGTTGAGATATTTTTCTTGCTAAATATCTCCTTTTATATGTTCTTACAGTGAAAACCAATGAGAATGTTTGTAGTCACTGAAATCTACAAATAATATTTTATGTAGGTCACCACTGTGATTATAAAAAGTCCTAGTGAGTAGAGAAGAAGAAAAGAATAATCAATAAGAGGGGTGAGGTATCAAATGTCAGAGAGGAAGCGATGCTCTAGACTGCTTTGCAGGATTCCTACCTCTGCAATGAACTCCCTTATGCAAATCACATAAATCTGTTAGTTTTGGCTTCCTCATTAGTAAAATAAGGAATTGGGCTGGAGGTCTCTTGGGAAGTTTTTCAAGTTCTGGTAGAGCACACATACATATCTTTGTTTCAATCAAAATGCCTCATTTGTAAATCACACTGAAGCATGGTTATTTTCATCATTTTATTATCTTCAGCAAGTTATAAAATATTATGCTTTGCTTTAATATGCTTATTTTTTTCTTGGAAAATTATCTTATGAAAAGAATTTTGGACTAACATTTTCAATAAAAATATATCATTTCTTATTCCACAATAGAAGTATAGGATTATTCCTAATTTGGGGCTGCAAACATGGGTCTGACCATATGTTATTTGGTACTAAGAATTTTAGTTTTTTTTTAAATCAACATTGTTGATTTTATATGTGAACTCTGAAAATTCTCGAGGGTAAGTTTAAAGTTAGATTTTGAAGTAAGCAATACCAGAAATATCTGTTTCTAAACCAGTGACTTACTAAATATTTTTCCAAAATATGAACCAGCTGTCATTTGTGACTGCCTTGTACTTAGAGTAGAATGCTACGCCTGCTACGCCTTCTCACTGAACAGATTCAACAGTATCTTGCAAGTAAATAAATTACACTGGAAAAAATTAATTAAATGCTGAAAGCGTGCATCTCCATAGACATGAAAAATGAGAATGCATTTCTTTGGTTTTCATAAGGTAAATTTCCTTCCAAGGCAAATGTCACCCTCAAATGTCAATCTACAAATGAGACTCACTAAGTACCTGACTTTTTACTACATAAAATGATGATACTTGTTATGTTTTTTATCTATACTTTTACATTGTTAAAAAAGTAAAGACCATGACACAAATGATCCAGTACATTTTCACCAACTCAACAAATATCAGACAGCTGCAAGAATGATCAGTAGCGATATTATCACCAGTGAGGTGACCCGCAGCTGTTACTGAGTTGCTAAGTTGTGTCCAACTCTTTGCAACCCCATGGACTGCAGCATTCCAGGGCCTCAATTCTCTACTATCTCTCAGAGTTTGCTCAAATTCATGTCCAGACCCACAATTAGATATATACAGTCTATTTCAAAGTATCTCAATTCTAGTTTGAAATACGACCTACTTTTTAAAGAATGGAATAACACTAATTTCACTTCTCTTAATAACAAGACGATTTCAGGTTATACACAGCAAATGCATTTATTTTTATCTAATTACACACAAGCTAAAGATGACAGCATGTCCTTGCATATATAATATATTTGCATGACAATTTAAATTATCTCTTTACTATGTGTAACTTGACTTTGATAGCTATTAAATCTATTTCTAAGAGATTTTTTTGATGTGGAACATTTTAAAAGTTTTTATATAATTTGTTACAGTACTTCTGTTTAATCTTTTAGCCTTGTGGGTGGAACCTGCAGCCCTGCACTGGAAGGCCAAGTCCTAACCACTGGGCAGTCAGTGCAGTCCCTATTAAATCTATGTTTATATTTCTGGAAAAGGAAATGGCAAACCACTCCAGTATCCTTGCCTGGAAAATTCTATGGACAGAGGACCCGGGTAGGCTGCAGTCCATGGGGTTGCAAAGAGTCGGGCACCACTAAGCAACTAACACTTTATTAATTTACTTTCATTTACACATTACTCAATATAAAATTCAAGTAAATTAATGAGTGTGATATTCTTCCTTCTGATGCTAAACTATTCATATTTCTAATCCGTGAAGCAGCCTCATGAAATTGTGCTTTAAGGTAACTTTAAATAGAAATAAAACAAAGTCTAGAAATGTTTAACTAGAGAAATACTGAAATACTGAGTTTTTAAGACTCTTTTGGTACATCTATTAAGATATTCAATTTAGCAATTATTTCAACATTCTGTGGGCCCCTGGAGCACCATTCAATATGATGTATATAACAGAATCATACTCTGTTCAACCAATGAAAGAATCTATACACCATCAAACAGTAATCAATTTTCACTGAGGGAATAAATTAGGTCTGTATCATTTAGCGCAGACATTAGTTCAGTTCAGCAAACATAAATTGTATGCTGGGAATGTACTAATTAGCGGAATGCAAATGACAGCTAAGATGACTCTCTGCCCTCTCCCCTCCAATATCTTACAGTCTGCTATATTTTGGAATGTTTTGACAAATATCAAATGTTTGATAAATAAATACCAGAAATATTTATTAGGTTGGTGCAAAAGTAAGTGTAATTTTGCATTGCTGAACTTTGCCAGTTGATAAAGGAATATATTCTTAAATAAACATATTTATGTTGTACAGCATTTTAATGCTCATTTCTTGCTTGTTTTTTTTTTTTTTTTGTTAATGACATTACTTGCTGTGTATTTTACATTTATTTATACTAGGGAAATGGTGTTAGACAAAAAGCAAATTTGAGTGATTTTTTTATTTGAGTTCAAAAATGGGTCATAAAGTAGCAAAGATAACTTGCAACATCAACAACTCATTTGGCCCAGGAATTGTTAATGAACATATAGTGCAATGGTGATTCAAGAAGTGTTGCACAGGAAACAAGAGTTTTGAAGATGAGAAGCTCAGTGGCCAGCCATTGAAAGTCAACAACAATGAAATGAGAGGCTCCTTGAAGCTGATCCTCTTAAAACTACACGAGACTTTGCCAAAGAACTCAACATCAATCATTCTGTGGTGGTTTGGCATTTGAAGCAAATTGAAAAGATGAAAAATATCGATAAATGGGTACCTCCTGAGCTCACCAAAGGAAAAAAAAAAATGTCCTTTTGAAATACTTTCTCTTATTCTATCCAACAACAATGAACCATTTCTTGACTGGATTGTGACACGTGACAAAAAGTGGATTTTATACAACAACCAGCAACAACTAGCTCAGTGGTTGGACTGAGAAGAAGCTCCAAAGCAATTCCCAAAGACAAACTTGCACTAAAAAAAGGTCACAATCACTGTTTGGTGGTTTGTTGCCTGTCTGATCCACCACAGCTTTCTGAATCCCAGTGAAACCATTATATCTGAGAAGTATGCTCAGCAAATTGATGAAATGCACCAAAAACTGCAATGCCTGCAGCCAGCATTTGTTCAGTAGAAAGGACCCAAGTCTTCTCCGCAACAATGCCTGACGGCATATTACACAAGCAATGCTTCAAAAGTTGAACGAACTAGGCTACAGAGTTTTGCCTCATCTGCCATATTCACCTGCCCTCTGTCAACTGACTACCACTTCTTCAAGCCGTCTTGGCAATTTTTTGCAGGGAAAATCCTTCCACAACCAGCAGGTGGCAGAAAATGTTTCCCAAGAGTTTGTCAAACCCCAAAGCACAAATTTTTCTATGCTACAAGAACAAACAAACTTATTTCTCATTGGCAGAAATGTGTTGATTGTAATGGTTCCTATTTTGTTTGATAAAGATATGTTGAAACTGAAACTGAAGTTGCTCAGTCGTGTCCGACTCTTTGTGATCCCATGGACTGTAGCCTACCAGGCTCCTCAGTCCATGGAATTTTCCAGGCAAAAGTACTGGAGTGGGTTGCCATTTTTCTTCTCCAGGGGATCTTCCCAAAGATATGTTAGAGCCTAGTTATAATGATCTGATGCAAACAGCCATCTCAGTGGAAAAGACCCTGATTCTGGGAAAGATTGAGGACAGGAGGAGAAGGGGACAACTGAAGATGAGGTGGTTGGATGGCATCACCTACTCCATGGACAGGAGTCTCAGCAAACTCCCGGAGATAGTGAAGGACCAAGAAGCCTGCCACGCTGCAGTCCATGGTGCTGAAAAGAGTTGGACACGACCGAGCAACTGAATGACGATGTAATGATTTAAAATTCATGCTCTGAAATCACAAGTACATTTGCACCAACCTAATACATAGTATAATAGACTATGTTGAAAAAATGATGTGGTTCGTTATGGAAATTCAGAGAAATCTTGTTGGAAATCAGATTTCAGCTGAATCTTGGAGGATAAGACAAATTGATCAGAATGATGGAGAGGGAGGATACTTTGAGTGAATGCAAATTACAGAAGCAGGTCAGATACTCAGAAAACAGGACAGTTTGTATAGCGGAGCATAGCGTACAACATGGAAACGACACGATGTAGCAGCAGAGGTAATAGGAAGGGCCCTGTATTTCAAGCTAACAACTTAGACTTTATAGGTAGGCTCGTAAAGAGCTTTAAGCAGCGGGGTGATAGGATCTGATCTGCATTCTAGATTTTAAATTAGTAGAATGCTTTACAAATAGAATTCAACAAATGCTAATGAGATAGGTGAATCTGTGTGATGATACACTGATTCCCAAAATTTAAACTTCATGAGTGTATGTGTATGTATGTATATGTGTGTGTGAGGAACACAACAATACAAGCATTATGCAAAATGAAACATTTAACGTAAACAGGAAAACATGGGTTGACATTCAGAAGTATTTCTTATTTTTCTGCCCAACTACACTGATCTTCATGGAAATTCTTACTTATCTTAATGAATAAATACTGCACTGGGTTGAGTTACATTTCTCCCAAACACATAACCACCAAGAAAGTCAAAATGTGTCCTTACTTGGAAATAGGGTCTTTGCAGAGGTAATCAGTTCCTTCAAGATGAAGTCATACTGGGTAAGAGTGACTCCAAAGACTGATGTCCTTGTAAGACAGCCAAGTGAAGACACAGAGATAGAAATACAGAGGGAAGATGGTCATGTGAAGGCACAGAGACGGACACACAGAGGCAAGACAGCCATGTAAAGATACCGAGACATAAACACATAGAGATAAGATACCCAGGTGAAGATACAGAGACAGGCACACAGAGGCAAGACAGCCATGTGAAGACAGAGGCAGGCAGTGGAATGAAGCAGCAACAGGTCACAGTACACCAAGAACTGCTGAAACCACCAGACGCTAGGAAGACTGATGCTTACGCGGAAGCTCCGATAGTTTGGCCACCTGATGCGAAGAGCCAACTCATCGGAAAAAGACCCTGATGCTGGGAAAGACTGAAGGCAGAAGAAGAAAGGGACAACAGAGGACGAGATGGTTGGATGGCATCACTGACTCGATGGACATGAGTGTGAATAAGCTCTGGGAGTTGGTGACGGACAGGGAAGCCTGGCGTGCGGCAGTCCATGGGGTCGCAAAGAGTTGGACACCACTGAGCTACTAAACGCCACCACCACCATCAGATGCTAGGGGAGAGGTATGGGTCAGTTACTCCCTCTGAGTCTCCAGACAGAAACAACTATGCTAACACCTTAATTCCAGACTTATGTCTCCAGAAGCATGAGAGAATAAATTTCTGTTGTCCTAAGCTACAGTTTATAGTATTATTTTACAACAGCCCTTGGAACCTAATATATACACACATGGCAGCATCTCCTGTCCAGGCTGCAAGGGCTCTAGGGGAGTCGACCGTGGTCCCAAGAAGAGGATATTCCCATTAGCACAGCATGAAGAAGATAAAACACTGTCTCCTACTATTGTATTTGGCATCTCTTCATATGCCTTGCTCCCCGTCTGGCACTTATTTTCCACCTGGATTTGCATGGGGAAATATTTACAGGCTTTATTAGTTATTCATCCATACTGAATGCATATATAAAAATTACCTTGATTTTTGTGTACCCTGATTTGCCTTACTTTTATGGAGACTCTGGTTAAAAGCTAATTCAATATGTGCTATAAAAAATGCTCAGTATTTTAATCAATACACCATGCAGGGCTTTTGTAAGATGAATGTTTGAGTGTTTCAGCCATAACTGATTTTTTAAAGTTATTAGACTGAGACCTCTCCCTTCGGCTTCATGCAGTCCCTTCGGTACAGAGTAAGAAGATTAGCATCAGTGTTTGGGGAGCAAGCTTACTGAGTCAGAAGACATGAGGAATATCATTAAGTTTTTAAAATAACAGCATGCACTTGTTTCAACTAAATTTGAGGGGAAACCAAATGTAGAGGGAGCAGAATGATTTAAAATGAATCTAAATTCATTGAAGTTGGAACACATACTATCATCAAGACAAGTCAGGAAACAAAAACAGCAGAGGTCCTAGACGCTTAAAAGCAGTGGCCTGGAACTAAGCTTCCTTCACCTGGAAGAGAGTGAACTTCTTACTTTCAACCTTAAGAAGCACCTAATTTCTCAGATGACAGAGTGATTGTGGAAAGACTGCAGAGAAGAAAGTTGACAAATACAACAGGAATTACAGTAGGTATACACTCCCACAGAAGCAGCAATCTATTGATGTTTCTTCTTCTCTAGTTCTGGCAAACTTGGAAGGAAAAGAACACCCCTATTCCCTAACCTGCAGGTATAAGACAGATCTCAGACAAATCCCCTCAGGGATTTCTTTTTTTTTTTAATATAAATTTATTTATTTAAATTGGAGGTTAATTACAATATTGTATTGGTTTTGCCATACATCAACATGAATCCACCACAGGTATACACGTGTTCCCCATCCTGAACCCCCCTCCTACCTCCCTCCCCAAACCATCCCTCTGGGTCATCCCAGTGCACCAGCCCCAAGCATCCAGTATCATGCATCAAATCTAGACTGGCAATTCGTTTCTTATATGATATTATACATGTTTCAATGTCATTCTCCCAAATCATCTCACCCTCTCCCTCTCCCACAGAGTCCAAAAGACTGTTCCATACATCTGTGTCTCTTTTGCTGTCTCGCATACAGGGTTATCGTTACCATCTTTCTAAATTCATTATATATGTGTTAGTATACTGTATCGGTGTTTTTCTTTCTGGCTTACTTCACTCTGTATAATAGGCTCCAGTTTCATCCACCTCATTAGAACTGATTCAAATGTATTCTTTTTAATGGCTGAGTAATACTCCATTGTGTACATGTACCACAGCTTTCTTATCCATTCATCTGCTGATGGACATCTAGGTTGTTTCCATGTCGTGGCTATTATAAATAGTGCTGCGATGAACATTGGGGCACGTGTCTCTTTCCATTCTGGTTTCCTCGGTGTGTATGCCCAGCAGTGGGATTGCTGGGTCATAAGGCAGTTCTATTTCCAGTTTTTTAAGGATTCTCCACACTATTCTCCATAGTGGCTGTACTAGTTTGTATTCCCACCAAAGTGTAAGAGGGTTCCCTTTTAGCCACACCCTCTCCAGCATTTATTGCTTGTAGACTTTTGGATCACAGCCATTCTGACTGGCATGAAATGGTGCTTCATTGTGGTTTTATTTGCATTTCTCTGATAATGAGTGATGTTGAGCATCTTTTCATGTGTTTCTTAGCTATCTGTATGTCTTCTTTGGAGAAATGTCTATTTAGTTCTTTGGCCCATTTTTTGATGGGGCCGTTTATTTTTCTGGGATTGAGCTGCAGGAGTTGCTTGTATATTTTTGAGATTAGTTGTTTGTCAGTTGCTTCATCTGCTATTATTTTCTCCCATTCTGAAAGCTGTCTTCTCACCTTGCTTATAGTTTCCTTTGTTGTGCAGAAGCTTTTAAGTTAAATTAGGTCCCATTTGTTTATTTTTGCTTTTATTTCCAATATTCTGGGAGATGGATCATAGAGGATCCTGCTATGATGTATGTCGGAGAGTGTTTTGCCTATGTTCTCCTCTAGGAGTTTTATAGTTTCTGGTCTTACGTTAAGATCTTTAATCCATTTTGAATTTATTTTTGTGTATGGTGTTAGAAATGGAAGGCCCAGAGATAAATTCACACACCTATGGACACCTTATCTTTGACAAAGGAGGCAAGAATATACAATAGATTAAAGACAATCTCTTTAATAAGTGGTGCTGGGAAAACTGGCCAACCACTTGTAAAAGAATGAAACTAGAACACTTTCTAACACCATACACAAGAACAAACTCAAAAGGGATTTCTTAGAAGATGAGAAAAATCATTCCTTTTCCATGGGAGTGATGCAAGCCTAGTTTCTCCTTGCTGGACCCTGGCAGGACTACTATTTTTAAAAGGGCAAAATATGAGTGTTTCTGATTGAAATTTTCCCTGTCAAAGATCCACAATTTCCTATCACTGAAACCTTAAACAAAGCCCTTGAGACAAATCAATGGTCCAATAAATGAAAAAAATAAAATAGAAAGCCATCTAAGGGTCCACTGTAGTCTGAATTCCAAAACAGATAAATTTGTAACACAGTAACCTTGGAAACACTTCCATTAATAAATATGTTTAACACATCATTTTCTTATTACAGACATGTATTTTTTCTTGGAAAAAGACTTAAGTATATTTTACATTCTTCATACATAGATGTATGAGAAATAATGGGAACTGGATATTAGTTTGAAAAATCACCTGGTTAGAAAAATAACTTGGAGAAGGAAATGGCAACCCACTCCAGTTTTCTTTCCTGGAAATCCCATGAACAAAGGAGCTTGGAGAGCTATAGTCCATCATGGGGTTGCAAAAGAGTAGGACAAGACTGAGCGACTTCACTTTCACTTTTCACTTTCATGCATTGGAAAAGGAAATGGCAACCCACTCCCATGTTCTTGCCTGGAGAATTCCAGGGACAGGGGAGCCTGGTGGGCTGCCGTCTATGGGGTCACACAGAGTCGGGCACGACTGAAGCGACTTAGCAGCAGCAGCAGCAGCAGCAGCTCTATACCATGAAAAAATGTTTATAGCAATTCTATTGAAATAGCCAAAAACTGGAAACAACTCAGTGTTTATCAACATGAAATGAATACATAATTGTAGAATAAGCATACCACAAAATAATATTTAGGAAAATAAACAAATACTTCAGATAACAAAATGGGTAATTTTTCACAAATATTATTTTGAACTAAAGAAGTCAGAAGGGAAATAATGTGTATGTTATCATTTCATTTGTATGAGAATTTAAAATTTTAAAAAAAGACAGAAAAAAAAAACCAAAACAACCTTAATCTATGGGAATAAAAATCAGGTGAATTTAAGTAGTAGTAACTTAGACTGGTTCCAAATAGGAAAGGAGTACATCAAGGCTGTATATTGTCATCCTACTTATTTAACTTATATGCAGAGTACAGCAAGAGAAACACTAGGCTGGAAGAAGCACAAACTGGAATCAAGATTGCCAGGAGAAATATCAATAACTTCAGATATGCAGATGACACCACCCTTATGGCAGAAAGCGAAGAGGAACTAAAAAACCTCTTGATGAAAGTGAAAGAGGAGAGTGAAAAAGTTGGCTTAAAGCTCAAGATTCACAAAACAAAGATCATGGCATCTGGTCCCATCACTTCATGGCAAATAGATGGGGAAACAGTGTCAGACTTTCTTTTGGGGGGCTCAAAAATCATTGCAGATGGTGACTGCAGCCATGAAATTAAAAGATGCTTACTCCTTGAAAGGAAAGTTATGACCAACCTAGACTAGCATATTGAAAAGCAGAGACATTACTTTGCCAACAAAGGTCCGTCTAGTTAAAGATATGGAGTTCATTCATGGGGTTGTAATGACAGACACGACTGAGCGACTGAACTGAACTGAACTCAGAGAAGGTTGATGGCTGCTTCTGGGATGTCAA
The DNA here is from genome assembly GCF_032405125.1 of Capricornis sumatraensis. NCBI lineage: Eukaryota > Metazoa > Chordata > Mammalia > Artiodactyla > Bovidae > Capricornis > Capricornis sumatraensis. The sequence goes on along the minus strand of NC_091073.1, from coordinate 114,427,353 downwards.
TATAATTCGCTTATTGAGCTGGTGAACATCCCATCGAGTTTTTGTTAGAATTTAGGAATAGGAAAATAGCAGTGGTAGTGAGCCCTTGTTGTACCACCAGGATTTCTGGTTTCCCTTTCAGCTCGAGCACTCAGGCTATACATCTTTGGGCAAAATTTAACCCTCATAGTTTGCAGCCTAATAGACACTCAGTCAGATGAGTCGCTCAGTGGTGTCCGACTCTTTGTGACCCCATGGACTGCAGCGTGCCAGGCCTCCCTGTCCATCACCAACTCCCAAAGTTTACTCAACTTCATGTCCACTGAGTCGGTGATGCCATCCAGCCATCTCATCCTCTCTCGTCCCCTTCTATTCCTGCCTTCAGTCTTTCCCATCATCAGGGTCTTTTCAAATAAGTCAGCTCTTCACCATCAGGTGGCCAAAATATTGGAGTTTCAGCTTCAGAATTAGGCCTTCCAATGAACACCCAGGACTGATTTCCTTTAGGATGGACTGGTTGGATCTCCTTGCAGTCCAAGGGACTCTTAACAGTCTTCTCCAACACCACAGTTCAAAAGCATCAATTCTTCGGTGCTCAGCTTTCCTTATAGTCCAACTCTCACAGCCATACATGACCACTGGAATAGCCATAGCCTTGACTAGATAGATGGACCTTTGTTGGCAAAGTAATGTCTCTGCTTTTCAATATGCTATCTAGGTTGGTCATAACTCCTTCCAAGGAGTAAGTGCCTTTTAATGTCATGGCTGCAGTCACCATTTGCTGTGATTTTGGAGCCCCCCAAAATAAAGTCTTTCACTGTTTCGCCATCTATTTGCCATGAAGTGATGGGACCAGATGCCATGATCTTAGTTTTCTGAATGTTGAGCTTTAAGCCAACTTTTACACTTTCCTCTTTCACTTTCATAAAGAGGCTCTTTATTTCTTCTTCATTTTCTGCCATAAGGGTGGTGTCATCTGCATATCTGAGGTTATTGATATTTCTCCCGGCAATCTTGATTCCAGCTTGTGCTTCTTCCAGCCCAGTGTTTCTCATGATGTATCTCAGTAGATACCACTACTGGATCAATTGCTTCTTTTTCTCTCACACCATGTTTATCTTATTCACTGTGATACTACTAACATTGAGCATATTTCATAATCCATGAAGATTGCTCAATAAATAATTATTAATAGAATAGATTATACATAGCATGTTTCCATGGAGACTATTACTTCTTTTTCACTTGTTGAAAGCTGAACATGTTTCTTAGAAAATATGCTATGCAGACAAAAATATCATATATTTTTTTAGTCCTCCCATCTCGATGCTGACAGCTAGAATAACTGTGAACCCAGAGTTCTGTTCTTCCCTAATCTTCCCAGGTAGGTCAGTGGTAAAGACTCCACCTGCAAGGCAGAAGACCCGGGTTCATTCCCTGGGTTGGGAAGAGCCCCTGGAGGAGGAAATGGCAACTCACTCCAGTATTCTTGCAGAGTCAGACAGAATTCAAGGAATAAACACACACACATAAGAAATATGATTTGGTCATCATTATAGTTACTAAATTCATACAGAGGTAAAATTTTTATATAGTTTTTATTATAAACTATCAAATGTTTGGATACTTTTAATTAAGGTTTTCCATCAGGATATTTGGATTTTCTGATTGCAGTTAAGCTTTTGTTGTTATGGGTCTGTAGGCAATGGTGGGGGAAAGGCTAGTAGGAAATTCCTTCTTGAAGCTAATCTGATTCCCTATGCTGTGTGTATCCAGCCTCTCCTTTCCCCACCAATTAGAACAGGAAGAAAAGCTTCCTGGGAGGAGCGGACCATTTTACCAGACAATTCATATTCTAAAGCTAGTGTTAGGAGGAATTCCCTGGTGATCCACTGGTTAGGACTTGGCACTTTTACTGCCAAGGACACAGGTTTAGTCCTTGGTCAGAGAACTAAGATCCTGCAAGCCACACAGCACAGCCGACAATAAAAATAAAGCCAGTGTCTGCAAATCCTGTGTTTGCCAACTGAATGTGTACTACCCACTAGCCTCAAAAAGCCTCCAGTAGTCTTTACAGTAATCGTGTGTTAGTAATGCCTTCACAGAAGCAAATAGGCAAAGATCCATCTTTTCCAGAAGAAGCTACCATCAACCTCGGGCCTGAAAGGAGTTCCACAGATAATGTTTAGAAGAAACTGAGGTCACAATCAAGAAGATGAGTGGGCATAAAGATGAGGACAAGAAGGCTAGGCAGACAAGGCTGTTAAGAAGAAGAAATGAAGGTGTACAGGGCAGCACACGGAACTCCACTCAGTGCTCCCTGGTAAGCTAGATGGGAAGGAAATTCAACCCAAGAGGGGATATGTGCGTACCTATGGCTCATTCACTGTGCTGTGCAGCAGAAGGTGACACTGTAAAGCAGCCATACTCCCATATATATATATAATAAAAAAGGAGGAAGAAGAGGAGGAGAAAAGAAGCACCCTTAACAAAACTGGCTGAAAGAGACAGCAGAATGACAAGCCCTAAAAATCCATACCTTGAAATCATAGACATAGATGTGATGACTAAAAAAAATACAAAAAGATAATAAGAAACACAACTACAGGGAAAGAAACTCTTCGGGTAACCAAGGAAGGTTTTTAAAGGAACAAATAAAACTTACACACATATAAAATATAATTGACATCAAAACTCAGTGGTTGGTTTCAAAAGGACAAAAGGTGAAATTGAAGAGAACCAGAAGGAAGTTCTTAAGACTACTTTCAAAATCTATTCCAAAGAGTCAGAAAGATGGAGAAAAGCACAGGGTTCTACTTTTCAGATATTTCCTAAGACTTCAAGCATTTTTTTTAATAAGCTTTGCTGTGTTAGTACACTTAACAATAATCACTTCCTAAATCCTCTACTAAAGGTATTCTTAGTTTATTCTTATACGTGTGTTTGTGTAAAAATGTAAATATATATTTAAAACATATGACCAACTTTATATGTTTTTTATATAAAGATACATGGCAATTCACTGTCAGAGAAAGCAACTGAAATAATTCAAAATAATGAAATTACCAAGTAAATGAAGATGGCAAAACTCCACCACCAATTTCCACAGGATGGTACTTACAGTAAGAACAGCCATAGACCTCAATCCTGAGCCCAATGCGGCCTTCTCCATTCCAATCCAGAGGCACAAAGCGGACGTAGCGGGCAATGACCGGATGCTGTAAATCGTGCCGGACGACACTATCAGAGTTGACGTTCCCAGGAAATGCCTGGCAAAAAAAAAAAAAAAGAGAGATTTGAAAATTACAGGAAGATACTTTAGAAACCACCATGCACTCTATGTGCTAATATAAACTTAAACTGTATTTGCAATGGAGGTATTTTATATTCTCTAAACCATAAACAAATCGAAAAAAGCTTCCATACTTTCTTTATTTGAAAAACAGGGCCAATTGTAAATGCGAGCTAGGACAAAGTTTCCATGGGTTCTTGCATATATGGAAATGCACACACGTGTTAAAAGAATGAAACACTCTGACATACACTGTAGTATCCAGTAGACAATTATGAGTTCTATTATTTTACATTTAAACTATGCAGTAGACATTTTTCAAAACACACTCCAAACATATTTCTTGCTTTTTAAAAATCTTCTCTTCATGCCTACCCATGCCATCATCAGAAATTTAAAAAAACCTTTTCGACATTGAGTTTGGCAAAAAGAGCAACTGAATACACTGTGCAGAGATCAGGGACTTCTACATTTCATTAGCATAACTACATGTGAATGTATTTATTTCATATGTCTTATTCATGGAAGATTTTGTCAAGAATTGTTTGCCACAATTACTTTATGTTGAAAGGTCATATTGTCTATTTTTCATGGCAGAGAACAAAAGGATTTTCTTTGGTCATAGCCATCATTCCTCAGCAAACATTTATAAAACATTTACTGCATAATAAGCATTAACACAAGGTAATATGGGAAGCCCAGGAGTAAGGAAAGCCACCAATGCTACACTCAAAAAGAGTGAGCAATCTAATAACAGGAAAATGTCAATATAAAATCATAACTTAAAGTAAAGAAGATTTAAAGCAAGAGACCAATATTTTAGAATATGTCAAATAAATGAGAAATACATGTGTAAGCTATTTAAGACACGTTTTGTTGTTCTTGTTTAGTTTCTAAGTTGTGTCTGAGTTGATGACCTCATGCCCTATAGCCCTCCAGGCTCCACTGTCCATGGGCTCTCCGAAATAAGAACACTGGAGTGAGTGGCCATTTCCTTCTCCAGTTTTAAACATGAGCTGCCTTAATTTCATATACACATTCTAGCTGTCCGTATCTTAAATAACTTGAGTTTTTGGAAAGCTATATTCCACATGAGATCCCCTTTTATATTTTTAAAACAATGTCTTAAACATTGAAATAAAAAATTTAGAAAGAACACTGAACATTTTAAGTCATAACATGATACAACATAAGCACTATATTACATGGCTAATCTGCTGCATTCTTAACTGATATTTTGAATTTGTTTCTACATTAAATCAGGAGTTTTATCTCTTTTAAATGTATCTTTTACAACAACTTTTAAAAGACATAAAATTATTATGAAGCAAGTAAAAAGATACTTTCAATAAAGAGTATATAGTAGCTTTGAAACAGAAGGCTCTGGTTTAATTGCACACAAATACACGTATGCAAAAAGGTATGTTGAAATATTTCCTCAAGACTTAAACTACTCTTTAGAACATTCAGTCGGCTCCAATAATCTGCAAAATGGGTAATAGTCTGTGTCTGTCTGTGTGTGTCTGTGTGCACACACACGTGCCAGTGTTCAGTAACGTCCTACTATTTGCTATCCCATGGAACATGGCCTGCCAGGCTTCTCTGTCCATGGGATTTTTCCAGGCAAGAATACTGGAGTGGGTTGCCATTTCCTTCTCCAGGGGATCTTCCTGACCCACAGATGGAATCTATGTCTCCTGCACTGCAGGTGGATTCTTTACCAGCTGAGTCAGCAGGGAAGTCCTAATAGTCTATAACATATACAATTGCATGCTTCGGAAACTGAGCTATTCTTCAATAATGATCCCTACTGTGTTCTCCTTGGTTTTCCTGAAGCTGCTGTCTTAGCTAAAACGTTCACTCAGGTTTTTATCATTCATAAGATCTTATGGAAAAAATCCAAAATCCAAACTTTTTGGCCATACTATCACTGCCTTTCAAAACAACCACATCCTCTTCAGTTCTTCATTGGACAAAACCATTTGAGCTTTAGATCTTAAATTTCATCACATAAATAGACATTTTCTTTGCATCATGCTGACAACATTTGATCAAGGAAAACAGATTTCTTTTTTCTTTGTAGGTATTTTTTCTAGCCAGCTTTTAGTTTTACACAGAAGCCACAAATTTATTTAACTAAACTGTGGCTCCATTTTAATATCATTATTGGTTGTCCTGGCTTCAAAAGCAATACCAGTGAGAATCCCTGAATTAATTCCCTGAGTGTATATAGATTAATCTAAATACTATCTTAAATAAGATTCAACAAAAGCCAGCCAACAATTTTAACTTAAGGATCAATTATATGCTTAACATATATAGCTATAAGCTTCCCTGGTGGCTCAGATGATAAAGAATCTGTCCACAATGTGGGAGACCTGGGTTCAATCCCTGAGTTGGGAAGATCCCCTGGAGAAGGGAATAGCAACCCACTCCAGTATTCTTGTCTGGAGAATCCCATGGGCAGAGGAACCTGGCGGGCTAGAGTCCATGAGGTCACAAAGTCAGACACGACTGAGTGATTAACACACACACACACATATGCTTAACATGGTGCTAAGTGGTATATGAATATTAAAAACAACACAGACAGCTAGTAACTTTCTTAGAAATCTCTTTCTGAGACATTTCTAGTCTGATGAAGCCTGAAAACAGAAAAAAAAAAAAAATTGCTCTGTGTTCTCCTGTTTTTCCCAATATTTCATTTCTGACACCAGATGTATGGGTTTTCCCACACACCAGGCCATTCTCTGTGGACACCAGCCAGCCTTCCATACCTTAACTCAATTCTAACACTATCTACCAGGAGGTAGATTCAGATCCCACAGGTGAAGGGCTGATTTCCTCAAGAGCACCCCCAACTTCAGATGCCAATCTCCAGCCCAGTTTGTCACCCATGCTTCTGAAAGACCATACATTAGAGGTCCCCATGACCCCCACCTTAGGTTCAACTGCTTGCTGAACAACTCACAGAACACAGGAAAACAGTTTACAACCTAGATTACTGGTTTATGCTGAAGGATTCAACTCAGGAACAGATGGAAGAGATGCATAGAGCAAGGTGGGTGAGAAGGGCTGCAGGCCCACTCCATGTGTACCACCCTTCTAGCACCTCTATTTATTCACCAAGCATTCTAAACTCCTGAAATTCTTGATTTTTATGGCAGCTACTGTGTGCATTTGTGATGATCAAATCACTGGCTACTGGAGACTGAAATCAATCTCTTGCCATGCTCGCCTTCTCAGAGGTCAGTTCAGTTCAGTTCAGTCTCTCAGTAATGTCCAACTGTTTGTGACCCCATGAATCACAGCATGCCAGGCCTCCCTGTCTATCACCAACTCCTGGAGTTCACGCAAACGCATGTGCGTTGAGTTGGTGATGCCATCCAGCCATCTCATCCTCTGTCATCCCCTTCTCCTCCTGTCCCTAATTCCTCCCAGCATCAGAGTCTTTTCCAATGAGTCAACTCTTCACATGAGGTGGCCAAAGTATTGGAGTTTCAGCTTTAGCATCAGTCCTTCCAAAGAACACCCAGGACTGATGTCCTTTAGAATGGACTGGTTGGATCTCCTTCCAGTCCAAGGGACTCTCAAGAGTCTTCTCCAACACCACAGTTCAAAAGCATCAATTCTTCGACACTCAATCCAACTCTCACATCCATACATGACTACAGGAAAAACCATACCCTTGACTAGATGGACCTTGGTTGGCAAAGTAATGGCTCTGCTTTTGAATATGCTATCTAGGTTGGTCATAAGTTTCCTTCCAAGGAGTAAGCATTTTTTAATTTCATGGCTGCAGTCACCATCTGCAGTGATTTTGGAGCCCCCAAAAAATAAAGTCTGACACTGTTTCTGCTGTTTCCCCATCTATTTCCCATGAAGTGATGGGACCAGATGCCATGATCTTCGTTTTCTGGATCTTGAGCTTTAAGCCAACTTTTTCACTCTCCTCCTTCACTTTCATCAAGAGGCTTTTTAGTTCCTCTTCACTTTCTGCCGTAAGGGTGGTGTCACCTGCATATCTGAGGTTATTGATATTTCTCCCAGTAATCTTGATTCCAGCTTGTGCTTCTTCCAGCCCATCGTTTCTCATGATGGACTCTGCATAGAAGTTAAATAAGCAGAGTGGCAATATACAGCCTTGACGTACTCCTTTTCCTATTTGGAACCAGTCTATTGTTCCATGTCCAGTTCTAACTGTTGCTTCCTGACCTGCATACAGATTTCTCAAGAGGCAGGCTAGGTGGTCTGGTATTTCCATCTCTTTCAGAATTTTCCACAGTTGATTGTGATCCACACAGTCAAAGGCTTTGGCATAGTCAATAAAGCAGAAATAGATGTTTTTCTGGAACTCTCTTCCTTTTTCCATGATCCAGCGGATGTTGGCAATTTGATCTCTGGTTCCTCTGCCTTTTCTAAAACCAGCTTGAACACCTGGAAGTTCATGGGTCACGTATTGCTGAAACCTGGCTTGGAGTATTTTGAGCATTATTTTACTAGTGTGTGAGATGTGTGCAATTGTGGAGTAGTTTGAGCATTCTTTGGCATTGCCTTTCTTTGGAATTGGAATGAAAACTGACCTTTTCCATCCTGGGGCCACTGCTGAGTTTGCTGGTGTATTGAGTGCAGCACTTTCACAGCATCATCTTTCAGGATTTGAAATAGCTCAACTGGAATTCTATCACCTCCAATAGCTTTGTTCATAGTGATGCTTTTTAAGGCCCACTTGACTTCACATTCCAGGATGTCTGGCTCTAGGTTAGTGATCACACCATTGTGATTATCTTGGTTGTGAAGATCTTTTTTGTACAGTTCTGTGTTTTCTTGCCACCTCTTCTTAATATCTTCTGCTTCTTTTAGGTCCATACCATTTCTGTCCTTTATTGAGTCCATCTTTGCAGGAAATGTTCCCTTGGTATCTCTCATTTTCTTGAAGAGATCTCTAGTCTTTTCCATTCTGTTCTTTTCCTCTATTTCTTTGCACTGATCGCTGAAGAAGGCTTTCTTATCTCTTCTTGCTCTTCTTTGGAACTCTGCATTCAGATGCTTATATCCTTCCTTTTCTACTTTGCTTTTCGCTTCTCTTCTTTTCACAGCTATTTGTAAGGCCTCCCCAGACAGCCATTTTGCTTTTTTGCATTTCTTTTCCATGGGGATGGTCTTGATCCCTGTCTCCTGTACAATGTCAGGAACCTCTGTCCATAATTCATCAGGCACTCTGTCTATCAGATCTAGCCCCTTAAATCTATTTCTCACTTCCACTGTATAATCATAAGGGATTTGATTTAGGTCATACCTGAGTCGTCTAGCAGTTTTCCCAACTTTCTTCAATTTAAGTCTGAATTTGGCAATAAGGAGTTCATGATCTGAGCCACAGTCAGCTCCCGGTCTTGCTTTTGCTGACTGTATAGAGCTTCTCCATCTTTGGCTGCAAAGAATATAATCAATCTGATTTCGGTGTTGACCATCTGGTGATGTCCATGTGTACAGTCTTCTCCTATGTTGTTGGAAGAGGGTGTTTGCTATGACCAGTGCAGCTGAAAGTTTCAACTCTCTCCAAGTCACATGGTTGGTTTCATCTTAAGGTTATCAAGGGGGTTTTCAAATATCACCTCACTGACATAAACTCAGGTATGGGTTGAAAGGAATTCGTTATGAATAACAAATACACCCATTTCATCTTTATCACACTTATCAGATATTATGAAATCCCAGGAGTTTCAGAACCCATGTGGCAGACAGCATGGATAAAGACCAAAAATACATATTTCTCACCAGAAATCCTGGTATCACAGGCTTAAAATAAAATATGAAAAAAATGTTGCAAAAGGCAGCATTCAAAGGAAGTACAGAAGTGTGTGGCATAGCTAGTGATTTCAATAATCCTTAGAATCCTATGAAAACAATGTAATCAGGAGAACTATAGACAGAGATAAACTTTAACTGGAAAGGAGGGCAGAATGATGTTTAGGAGATAGAAAGCAAGAAGGGCACAGGAGAGGACTTGGGAAAGACTGGAATAAAGAAGGAACTCAGAAGTAAGTCAGAAAGAGAAACACCAAGACAACATATTCCATGGATATGGAATTTAGAAAGACAGTAATGACGATGCTACATGCAAGGCAGCAAAAGAGACACAGATGTAAAGAACAGACTTTTAGACTACGTGGGAGAAGGCGAGGGTGGGATGATTTGAGAGAATAGCATTGAAACATGTATATTACCATATGTGAAACAGATGACCGGCACAAGTTCGATGCAGGAAGCAGGGCACTCAAAGCCAGTGCTCTGGGACAATCCAGAGGGATGGGGTGGGGAGGGAGGTGGGAGAGGGCTCAGGATGGGGGGACACGTAGGCACCTGTGGCTGATTCATGTCAATGTACGGCAAAACGCACAATATTGTTAAGTAATTACCCTCCAATTAAAATAAATAGATTAATTAAAAATACACACATACACACACACACAAAAGAAGGAACTCAGATCTAGGGCTTGAGATACCCTGAGTCTAGTGGTTGTGGTGAAATTTTGTTCTTGAGGGGTAACTTCTCTAGCCCTCATCTATTTTATTCCTTCTCTCCATGTCTCTCCCCCAAAAAGATCTGACTAGCTTGTCTAAAAAATCTACTTTAGAACTAAAACTGTGCACTCTGAAAACATAAACTATATTCTGGAATAAGTGATAAGGACATAAATCTGACTGGAAGAAGTGTTCATATTGGAAAATCATGAGTGTTTTAACAAGTCCTGTCTGATTGTGGACAGAAGAATACAGCATGTGTTTCTTTTCTAAATAATAGAATAAGACCCATATTTAGAAGATCTTGGATGGTGGGAGACCAAGATGGGGCAGAAAGACAAGTCATAGAGTTCAAAGTGAATGCCACGTGGTGGGAAGGGAAAATGTTTCAAAAGGAGAATTAATAACACTTTGAGAGGAGGGAGTAAAAACAATGATATAAACCAATCTATTCACATACTGGCATTGGCAACAAAAAGAGGGAAGGGGGGATAAAATGGTAGACATCCATCCTTTCCCTCCCCAGCAACCTCTTCTCTTTAAGTAACAGCACCTGCATTTTCTTTACAATGTTACCCAATATTCACTCTTCATCCACCTGATTCAGGAGAGGCAGATGCCACACCAAGGCTCAACCTTAGCACTTCTGCTCAGAGTGCTATATACTCATATATCCATTCATTCACTCAGGAGATATATGAGATCTTTTTATGCACCAGATACTGTTCAAATCACTGGGCAGACAGAAGTGGACAATACAGTTTCAGCTCACATGGCATTTGCATTAGTAAAGTATACAGTATGTCAGTACAAAGTGGGGCAAATCATAAACAATATGCAATGGATATATTTAATATTTGCAATAGCCAGGACGTGCAAACACTCAAAGTGTTCATTGACAGATGAATGGATAAAGATTTGGTATATGTACACAACGGAATATTACTCAGTCATAAAAAAGAACAAAATGCTGCCATTCATCATAACATGGATGGGCCTAGAGATTATAATACTGAATGAAGTGAGACAGAGAAAGACAAATATGCTGCTTATATATGGAATCTAGAAAAAAAATGGTACAAGTGAATTTTTTTACAAAAGAGAAATAGAGTTATAGATGTAGAAAACAAACTTATGGTTCCTGGTATGGGAAGTGTGGGAAGGATAAACTAAGAGATCAGGATTGACATGCACACAAATGGATAACTAGCGAGGATCTACTGTGTAGCACAGGAAACTCTACTCAATGTTCTGTAATGACCTACATGGAAAAATAATCTAAAAGAGTGGATCTATGTATACATACAACTGATTCACTTTGATGTACAGCAAAAACTAACACAGCATTTTAAATCAACCATGCTCTGACAAATGTTTTAAAATATAATGTATATATAAATTAAATACACTGAGTTATATAATACATATATATTGTTGCATATTATAGGTATGGTTCAGTTTTTGCTTTACAGATGCTTTTATCAGGTTTCTGGCACCACTGCCTAGAGAAAGTCTATTGGCACCATTTTTCCAACAGCATTTGCTCACTTCAGGTCTCTAGCCCGTTTGGTAATTCTTGCAATATTTCAAGCGTTTTCGTTATTATTATACTCACTATCATGATGTGTGGTCAGGGATCTTTGATGCCACTAATGCAATTGTTTGGGGGTGACTTGAATCACACCCATATAAGAGTGAATTCAGTCTATAAACATTCTGTACATTCTGACTTCCCCACTGACCTGTCATTCCTCCACCTCTTTTCCTTTCCTTGGGACTCCCTATTCCCTGAGACAGAACAGTACTGAAATTAGGCCAATTAATAACCTGAGAATGGCCTCCAAGTGTTTAAATGAAAGGAACAGTCAACTGACATAGCACACTTCATGTTGTTTTATCCTAAGAAATTGCCGCAGGTGCCCCAACCTTCAACAATCATCACGTTGATCACTCAGCAGCATCAACTTTGATGCAAGATCCTCCATCAGCTAAAAGACCACAATTCCCTGAAGGTCCAGATGAGGGCTAGCATTTTTTAGCAATCAAGTATCTTTAAATTAAGATGGGGCCACTGTTTCCAGACAAAATGGTACTATACACTGAGCAGACTGCAGTATAGTATAAACATAACTTTGACACTGTTTTATTCTGAAACCAAAAGAAGTCAATAGTATAAGCAAAAGTAAGAAATGCAAACATCTTGAGTACACGCTGCATGTTTTGGGGGCAGGAAGGAAGCCAGAATTTATGGAGCACAGTGAAGAAGCAAGGGTGGCCTGAAGGCCACGACAGTGTGGTAAACTTCATGTTAATTGGGCTAAAAGAAACTTCACTCAAGAGTTTTCAGTAAAAATGTCACATAATTTAAATGTTAAGATTGGGGCCACTAAAATGGGATTCCCAGGTGGCACTAGTGGTAAAGAGCCTGCCCATCAACGCAGGAGACTTAAAGACACAGGTTTGATCCCTGAGTTGGGAAGATCCTTGGAGGAGGGCATAGAAACCCACTCCAGTATTCTTGCCTGGAAAACCCAATGAACAGAGGAGCCTGGCGGACTACAGTCCATGGGGTCACAAAGAGTCAGACAAAACTGAAGCGACTTAGCACACACACACACCACTAAAATACAGTTCCCCAAATAAAGCAGAGTTCCTAGTATAACAGTAGAAGATGCCGTAGCATGTTATAAAATACAGGAGAGTGGTGGATAGGATAAGCTGGTTACAAGTGCTCTGGAGGAGTGAAGGCGTTAGGGAGAAGGTAGGAATGATGCTGCGGAAGTGAGTGCTCGAGAGGAACAACAGGACACATCTTCCATCCTGGACCCCAAACGCACAACACGTGAGGAGTAAACCAAGCCAAATACAGACCCACTAGGAATGGAAGCTCTCCATCCACTGAGCTCCCATTGGCCACTCTGGTTATTACAGAAAGGGATGGACATCAGAGAAAGATAAAGTAGGCCCATCTGTGATGATGTCATTTCAGCATCTAAATTCAGAGCCTGCAGAAGAAAATCTAAAAGATTTTTGATGATCTGACCTGTGTCCTCACTGGTTTGTGTATTTTTTTTTTAAGCAACAAAGAATACTGACTAATACAAACATATTTGAAGGGAAAGATAATTAGTGAAGATTTAAATATATTGTCTTTGAGTTGTCTCCATGAAACTGAAAGGTCATATAGAAAATTTGAGATGGTTAGCATAGCTTCTCAGAAAGGGTAACATTTATTATTTATGAACAAATGCATGGCATATGGTATTTTCTTCAGAATTCACAGCATCAGTAGATTGTGTTTTTTTCACTTCTTTTCATTTCCAAGCATATTGAGACTTAAGACATTATCCTAAATTGAAGTTGAAAATATTTCAGAGAAATGATGTAGGCGTTACTGATTGTTGTCTTGAATATAAAGGTGTAAATACATGCGAAATGTCTGTTCTATAACAGTATTCAGAAAAGTTAAGAAATTTAGAAGGAGGCGTAGTCATTGATTTAACAAAACAACATCCAATATTTATATATTACTTTCTTATTTGAAGCTTTCTAGTACACACTGTATGGTTTGTGCTTATAGGAAATCCTAACGTAGGGAGGGACGTTATTTTTTCAAACCAATAAATTCAGGCTATGAGAAAGTAGAGCACTTAACCGATGCTGAACAGCTAGTCTGGGCAAACCAGGGCAAAGTAAGAAGTCTGTCCACTCCCTCAATGACCTTTGCTTGAGAATCAAGTTTTCAGCAAGGAATAAAGGTTTTTCTATTTAGGCACAACACAATTTTTTTTTTTTTTGGATGTTTGATGTTACCTATTTGAATATCAAAGTTTGGTAGATAATTTTCATCAGATGTACATTTCGGGCACACACTTAGTTTCTGGCTCATTTATCAGATAGCCTATTTGGCCTGTATGCCTTAGTTTTCTTGACATTTTTATTTACAGTAATTTTGACAATTTAATATTTTATTTTCTCAGAAGTTTTCTAAAAAGATACTTCGACTATAATATTAGCCAAAGTCTCCCTGCAAATCTTAATATAAGTAATTAAGAAGCTAGAATGACACTACTTATGATAAAAAGAAAGGGTAGTCTGCTATAATGCTGTATTTTTAAAGTAGTAGTGACTACTTTGTCATAGGGCTTGAAAAGGAAATTATGTTTTCCAATAATTTGGCTCTTATAATTCTTGTACTTTTCACGTGGATTTGTTAAAAAAGGAACAGAAAAACAAACCAAGATATACAGCTGATTTTTATAAAACCCCTACAACTTGAAAATATGCATTGAAAATTGAAAAATTAAAATGAATTTGAACATTTCTTGAATAGAATGCTATCCTTTAAAATTCCACCTTCATTTAGATAAATGCTACACAATAATATATGGTTATGGATACATGAGAGCATCAGACAAATTCATCATTGTAAGACTGACAAATCAATTTACATAAGCTTGTAAATTACATGTCACTGCTATTAAATCTCCTGACATGGCTGTGATTCGTATATATGCTGAGAAGGATTTATTTTTTATTTGTACTAACATAGAATTTCTGTAACTCACAAATCTTCATGCTTAGTATAATAATAAAATAAGGCGAAACCTATGGTGATTCTTTTGAGTTACTGTCCTAAAAACTATTAAAACATGCAGCAAAGAAGGCTAATACCTAAAACAGACTGATTATATTCTTCGCAGCCGAAGAAGGAGGAGCACTATACAGTCATCAAAAACAAGACTGGGAGCTAACTATGGCTCAGACTATGAGCTCCTTATTTCAACATTCAGACTTTAATTGAAGAAAGAAAGGAAAAACACTAGACCATTCAGCTATGACCTAAATCAAATCCCTTAAGATTATACAGTGGAAGTGACAAATAGATTCAAGGGATTAGATCTGGTAGACCGAGTGCCTGAGAACTATGGATGGAGGTTTGTAACAAAGTACAGGAGGCAGAGACCAACTCCATCCCAAAGGGAAAGAAATGCAAGAAGGCAAAATGGTTGTCTGAAGAGGCCTTACAAATAGCTGAAAGAAGAAGAGAAGCGAAAGGTAAGGGAGAAAGGGAAAGATATACCCAGCTGAATGCAAAGTTCCAGAGGACAGAAAGAAGAGGTAAGAAAGCCTTCCTCAGTGATCAATGCAAAGATATAGAGGAAAACAACAGAATGGGAAAGAGTAGAGATCTCTTCAAGAAAATTAGATATACCAAGGGAACATTCATGCAAAGATGGCCTCAATAAAGGAGAGAAATGGTATGGACCTAACAGAAGCAGAGGATATTAAGAAGAGGTGGCAAGAATACACAGAAAAACTGTACAAAAAAGATCTTCATGACCCAGAAAACCACAGTTATGTGATCACCAACCTAGAGCCAAACATCCTGGAAAGTGAAGTCAAGTGGACCTTAGGAAACATCATTAGAACAAAGGTAGTGGAGGTGATGGAATTCCAGCAGAGCTATTTCAAATTCTAAAAGATGGTGCTGTTAAAGTGCTACATTCAGTATGCCACCAAATTTGGAAAACTCAGCAGCGGCCACAGGACTGGAAAAGGTCAGTATTCATTCCAATCCCAAAGAAAGGCAGTGCCAAAGAATGCTCAAAGTATCACACAATTTCACTCATTGACATCCCAGCAAAGTAATGCTCAAAATCGTTCAAGCCAGGCTTCAACAGGACATGAACTGAGCATTTCCAGATGTACAAACTGGATTTAGATAAGGTAGAGGAACCAGAAATCAAATTGCCAACATCCATCAGATCATTGAAAATGCAAAGGAATTCCAGAAAAATATCTACTTCTGCTTTACTGACTATGCCAAAGCCTTTGACTGTGTGGATCACAATAAACTGTGGAAAATTCTTCAAGAGATGGGAATACCAGACCACCTGACCGGCCTCCTGAGATACCTGAATACAGGTCAAGAAGCAACAGAGAAAACTGGACATGGAACAACAGACTGGCTCCTAATTGGGAAAGGAGGACAGCAAGGCTGTATATTGTCACGCTGCTTATTTAACTTATATGCAGAGTGCATTCTGTAAAATGCTGGTCTGGATGAATCACAAGCTGGAATCAAGATTGCCAGGAAAAATATCTACAATCTCAGATATGCAGATGATACCATGCTAAAGACAGAAAGCAAAGAGGAACTAAGGAGCCTCTTGATGAATGTGCAAGAGGAGAGCAAAAAAGCTGGCTTAAAACTCATAACTCAAAAAACTAATATTATGGCATCCGGTCCCACCAATTCATGACCAATACATGGGGAAAAAGTGGAAACAGTGACAAATTTTATCTTGGAGGGCTTCAAAATCACTGCAGATGGTATCTACAGCCACAGTATTAAAAGACACTTGCTCCTTAGAAGAAAAGCTATGACAAACCTATACAGTGTATTAAAAAGTAGAGACATCACTTTGCCAACAGAGGTCTGTACAGTTTTTCCAGTAGTGGTTTTTCTAGTAGTCATGTACAGATGTGACATTTGGACCATAAAGAAGGCTGAGAGACAAAAATTTGATGCTTTCAAACTGTGGTGCTGGAGAAGACTCTTGAAGCGTCCCTTTGACTACAAGAAGATTAAACTCATCAATCCTAAGGGAAATAAACCCTGAAAGTTCATTGGAAGAACTGATGCTGAAGCTGAACCTCTAATACTTTGACCACCTGATACAAAGAGCTGACTCATGGCAAAGATCCTGATACTGGGAAGGATTGAAGGCAGCAGAAGTACGTGACAGAGGATGGACGGTTGGATGACACCACCGACTCAATAGACATGAGTTGGAACAAACTGGGAGATTGTGAAGGACAGGGAAGCATAGACACACAAACACAGCACTAAGTCATGTCCGACTCTTGTGACCCCATAGACTGTAGCCTGCTACGCTCCTCCGTCCATGGGATTCTCCAGGCAAGAATATTGGAGTGGGTTGCCATTTCCTTCTTCAGGGGAACTTATTGACCCAGGGATCGAGCCCAGGTCTCCTGCACTGCAGTCAGATGCTTTACCAACTGACCTACTATTGGGCTGGTGTGTAAATGAATGAGGAGTACTTGAGGTCAGAGCAGGATCTCTTAGGTCACACAGAGAAGCATGGTATGATGCAATTCATAGGGTTTTAGAGCATCAGACACAATTTATGACTGGACAATGAACAACAGCAAAGAACTTCTTAAAAAGTAGTGAGTTGTTCAAGATGCTAATTGTAGAATAATCTAAACATGACTGAAGTTTTAATAACTGAAGATTTCCCACCATGGGCACCAAGTATTTCTTCCAGTTCATACCATCATTTCATTGATGTAAGAGAAAGGTAGAGGCAACATTTTTCACTCTAAAGTACTAAATAGTAAATATTTTAGGTTTAGCAGGGTACAGACCTCTCAGTCCCAGATCCTTCTTTTTCTTTTTTAGTTTTATTCTAACAACATTTGGAAAATGTAAAAGCCTTCTTAGTTCCCTGTCTTTAAAATAACAGGAATAGAACAGACTTAGCCAAGGGGCTAGAGTTTGCCAACCCCTGGTCTGACGCTCTTTCATATGAACAGACATTCCCTCAGATAGGCAGCCAAACCTAAAATCATCAGAAGACTTTTCAGCCACTTAGCATTTAAAAACCAACAAACTTCAGAAAAGCATTTTGTCAATCCTTGAAGCATATAATTTATCAGAGTGAAAGAAAATATATGAGGATTTAGAATATGCTCCCTTCAAATTCTTTATTATGGGGTTTGAAGTGTAACTTAGAAAGTATTTTATGAGAGAATAAATACATTTAGCCCTCACTAAAACCTCACCTTTAAGAAACCTAAAATAAGCGATCACGGGCTCCTGCAGTGAATGAATGAAAAGGTAGAGATACATCTCAGTGCACACTTTTGCTTAAGACTGAAAAATGTGTCTAAAACACCCAGCTCTTGTGCAAGCAAGCCTAGGAAGAACTCTTAGTACTACCAACAAGTCGCATATGTGGCACATTATATGAGAAAAACAACAATACATAAATACTTCCTAAAGTGAGATACTGTTATTTTTTAAGACAAATAATATCTGTGCTGCCATAAAAACATATATTAATGAATCCCTAGGTTGATGTCGTAAACCTATGATCACCATGATCACTTTTAAGTGAAATTTTATTTCTTGCTGGATTTCGAGCTTTATTGTCCCCATGTCAATTCATATCAAAAGGCAGAAGTAGATTTTCCACTTTGCAATCTTGATGGAAGTCTCGAAGCTTAAGTTACACTCCTTGCTGAGGCAGAAAGAAAAGAAGTGCCTTCATAAAGTATTGCCTGTTACAGCCTCACACTGGCCTCTTCACCTGAACACTCTTGTTGTCATCTTGATCAGGCTGTACAACCAATCCTGCAGAACTCAGCTTACATAGCACTTTCTGACAGTCAGTACAATACATCCTCTGACCCTCAATTACCTGCCACTCTGCAGGGTGCCTCATAATATACTACACTTTTCATTCCCTTCACTCAATTGTAATAACTTCATTATGCCTGTGATTACACCCCTCATCACTGCTTCAGAGGTGTCTGCCCTGAAGCTTGTGATCAAGCCTCTGGTTCACCACTATTTTCCGATGCCCCAGTACAGTGTCTGGTGTTCAGTAAGCATCAGTTTACTGCCTAAATGAATAAATAAAATGTGAATTTTACATTTCATAGCTCTTGTTATTTCTGGCCACACCAAAAACTAGCTTAGAAGCTATTTATAGTTAATAAGCCATATGTTAGACAATGTCCTACAAGAATTAGCTTGCTAGTCTGATTCAACAGGACACTAGGCTAATAAATAAAGTTTCCCCAGAGGTGTTGGGATGTCACTATCAGTATGCAAAGTGGCTGGGAATTCCAGAGATAATGGGGGAAATAAAAGGAAATGGTCATACAAAAATCAAATCAAAATCAAGGGAGAAATGCTAAGAACAATGTGAAAATCAACACACACACAAACCCATCTATCAAATCTATGTTCACTTCGGTAATGGACTTGAACTCTGCTAAAAACATACTCTATGCAGTTGCTAAACCACAGCAAACATATTGGGGAGAAAATGCTGCAACATTCTGCTATGTTCCAGTGCTCTCTGGACGCTTCTGCTCCTGACAAATATTTCCAGTGATTTTCATTATGCCAAAGTTATGAACAATTTTAAAATTATTTTATTAGAGGAACTCTTAAGATTCCTGCAGAGGATCTTCCTGACCCAAGGATTGAACCAGTATCTCTTACGTCTCTTGCCTTGGCAGGCGGTTTCTTTACCACTAATACCGCCTGGGAAGCCGGCTTTTATATGTATCCCTAGCTAATTCCTTTTTATTGGTGACTACTATTTCATTGTATAATTATATCACCATTGTTTATCCACTTTTCTGTTGACAGACTCAATGATGTTTTCAATTGTTTTACTCTTATGAATGAAATTGTTCGAAGTATTTGTGGAAATGCCTAGTAGAAGAATTTCTGAGCCAGAGAATGGATGAGGGCTTTAACATTTTTAAAGAAAGTGCCAGATAGTGATTATAGCATCGGTCATATATCTTAAATTTCAGAGAAATCTGTATATTCTCTACGACTTAAATTCATTAGTTTTTATATTTATGTTCTACTTCACTCTAAACTTCTCTATATATTTTTCATCATCCTAAATGTCAAATTATAAGAAAGGGTGAAACTGATTGGATAATGCTATCAACTGTCTTTTTCTCCAGCATTTGAAATAAATATATATACAAAGTAAAAAATGCAGAAGGAATGCTGTCAAGCTTGACAGCATTAAAGTACAACACAGCTGATGGGAGTCAGGAGATGGAAAAGTTTAAGAGAATAGAGAAGGAAGAATATGATGAAAAATTCATGTTTTTTAAGTAAAGAGTCAAAGATATTAGCAAAATTTGATAGAATGGCAAACCCACTTGTGAGTATATCATTACATGTAACAAAATTAACCCCCAAAGAATTTTAAATGTTTGAGAAAATGTTGATATAATTGGTAAAAACAGGCCAGATATGGGGAAAAAACAGGTTAACTAACTACAAGTTTATCTGTCAAGAATCAGTAGTCAGTAATTTCAAACTTGATAAATGAACAACCTGCTATATAAGGTATTGGAAGAATGGAGACCAGGATGGAGAGATACTGGGAAGGAAACTTTTGCTTTTTACATTTAATTCTTCATGTACTACCTGATTAAAAATGTTTCTTTATGTACTACTTTGATAAAAATAAACCACAAAACATTTTTTTGGAGGGTTGTGTCTAAAATGTTGGCTTTAAGACTCATGGCAAAGTACACAGACGGAGACATGTTCAGTAGTGAGACCCATCTTGTCTGTAAAAATAAAATCTAACTAGCTGCTTGACAAAACAGAAGACTCCTGGTACTAAGCCCAGAAAGAGATTTCTCAAATGAGCCCAATGTAAAAGGAACCACGCTACACAATGAACAAAGTGTTCCACAGCATCTATATAAGAAGATAGCAACAACCTTCATAGGGAGCTGCTTAGTTTCTAAATGCTGAAACACAATTTTACAATGGTAATCAAAACTGCCAACGCAAGTTATTTAGTTCTCTGCTGGCTGGCTTAATCTAGAAACAGTTCAGAGTATTTAGAGGAATCAATGGATTGCACGGCCTTCAGCTGATCTTTCATAAACTTTGTTTTTCTCAAGAATTTGCTGTTTCAATGGCTATGAATTTGAGAATATACATGGCAGTACCCAGAATACATCTGGTTCCAAATGTGGAAGCAAATGGATTCATCAGCATAAAATCAACAAAGCAAGTTTTATTTAGGGGGATGGTCAGTATTAGCAAAGTAAGTTACCATCTTCAAAATGTGTCTCTCCCCTGGTGGCTAAGTGGTAAAGAATTCGCCTGCCAATGCAGGAGACATGGGTTTGATTCCCTCGTCTGGGAAGATCCCACATGTCAAGATGCAGTTGCTGCTACTGCTGCTAAGTTGCTTCAGTCATGTCCAACTCTGTGCGACCCCACAGACGGCAGCCCATCAGGCTCCCCCGTCCCTGGGATTCTCCAGGCAAGAACACTGGAGTGGGTTGCCATTTCCTTCTCCAATGCATGGAAGTGAAAAGTCAAAGTGAAGTCGCTCAATCATGTATGACTCTTAGCGACCCCATGGACTACAGCCTGCCAGGCTCCTCCATCCATGGGATTTTCCAGGCAAGAGTACTGGAGTGGGGTGCTATTCTTAAGCTTGTGCAAAACTACTGAGCCTGTGCTCTAAAGCCCAGGAACCACAACTACTGAAGCCCATGTCTACACCCGTGCTCCACAACAAGAGCCATCACAGTGAGAAGGCTGGTAACTGCAGCTAGAGCAGCCCCAGCTCACAGCAACTAGAAAAAGTCCACATGGCAATGAAAACTCTGCACAGCCAAAAATAAATTAATTAAATAAAAATTATTTTTTAAAAATGTGAAATTCTTCATTTGGATAGCTTCATGCCATGAAATACTAACAATTTTGACACTAAATATATCTCAATTTGCCCATTAATAATGACTTTATTCTTTCTCAATTTATACTCTATACCAAGGTTAATACCTGGTAATGTTTCTTTGAGATACAGTGAAAGAACCAAAATCACGACCACTTCTTGGGTTTACAGAAGTTCCTATTTTTCCAAAATACTTGAATCTTACATTTTATAGGGAAAACAAGAACAGTATTTTTACATTATATCCCTCCATTTTCACTGGTCTGAGCTTTCTGCTCCTTTCCTTTACAAAATTTCTCAACTAAAAGGTCTGGGCTCTGCATGTTCCATTTTCTCTATGATCTGGTTAAGTTTCATCAATTTGTCTATTGCTATCTTTTCTTTTGAAACGGAAATCGGAAAGACCACTAATGATGACCAGGTAAATTTTTTCTTGGTTTTTCAATTTATCTTCAGCATCCTTCATAGTTAGTCATCTTCTCTTTTTC
This sequence comes from Capricornis sumatraensis, assembly GCF_032405125.1. Classification (NCBI taxonomy): domain Eukaryota; kingdom Metazoa; phylum Chordata; class Mammalia; order Artiodactyla; family Bovidae; genus Capricornis; species Capricornis sumatraensis. The sequence goes on along the minus strand of NC_091073.1, from coordinate 114,405,577 downwards.
AGGGCCATTTCTATTTTGCACATTAGATCTCAGATCACTTCTCCAACTTCCTCGGATATTTCTAGTTTCTCTGTGGATTATTAAAGATCCCGTCATTCTCCTCACCCTCCCATAAGTGAGATCACCCTCTTTCTTGTTTCTTACATTCTGTGAGGATAGCTTGCTGTCAGTCTATTTCTTCCACTGCCTGGATTTATTCTCTAACCTCCTGGGAGCCTGAGTAATGGTGAGGCTAGCTCTTACAAACTGGATTGAACAGGTTCCCTTACTCTCTCCTCAACTGTGTGCTCAGTCATGTCCAACTCTTTGCAACCCCATGGACTGTAGCCTTTCAGGCTCTTCCATCCATGGGATTTTCCAAGCAGAAATACTGAAGTGGATTGCCATTGCCTTCTCCAGGAGATCTTCCCAACCCAGGGATGGAACCCAGGTCTCCCACATTGCAAGAAGACTTTACCGTCTTACTCTCTGGCACCTGATGATATTTCACTAATAGGTAACATCAGCAAACCATCAACTCCTCTCAGGAGTCTGTCTTACAAGGGCCCAGCTCTCACTGGTCTTGATAATGTTGTTTCTTCCATTTGGTCTGCAAGTCCCAAGAATGGTAATGGCTTCCCTGGGCTTATAATCTGTGAGTTTCTCATCAGCCCTCCTTCACTCCTTTTTAAACCTGGTCACACTTACCTGTTAAAGGTCCCAACTTCCTAGTTTGGGAAGATCCCCTGGAGATGGGAACGGCTACCCACTCCAGTATTCTGGCCTGGAGAATTCCATGGATTACAGTCCATGGGGTTGCAAAGAGTTGGACACAACCGAGTGACTTTCACTTTCACATTTAACTGTCCCTCCACTAAATTCTGTTTGGGTAAACCCTTTTGAATGAGCCATCAGATTATGATCAAAACACTGACTAGTACATGACTACAAAATTCCTATATAATTATAATCTCTCAATAACATTTCCAAGTCCTTAGTGTATATCCAGTTGAAAAGATATCTAGAATTCTAATTTGCCAATATCCCATTTTTCCTAAACTGTTTGGTTCTATTAACTTTACTTTCTTCCATGTTTTTCATTATCAAATTCTGTTACTGTTCTTCAAATTCATTTATTTTTCATCCTAGGGTTTTCAGTTCAGTTCAGTCGCTCAGTCATGTCTGACTCTTTGTGACCCCATGAATCGCAGTACGCCAGGCCTCCCTGTCCATCACCATCTCCCAGAGTTCACTCAAACTCATGTCCATCGAGTTGGTGATGCCATCCAGCCATCTCATCCTCTGTTGTCCCCTTCTCCTCCTGCCCTCAATCCCTCCCAGCATCAGAGTCTTTTCCAATGAGTCAACTCTTCGCATGAGATGGCCAAAGTACTGGAGTTTCAGCTTTAGCATCATTCCTTCCAAAGAACACCCAGAACTGATCTCCTTTAGAATGGACTGGTTGGATCTCCTTGCAGTCCAAGGGACTCTCAAGAGTCTTCTCCAACACCACAGTTCAAAAGCATCAATTCTTCAGTGCTCAGCTTTCTTTACAGTCCAACTCTCACATCCATACATGACCACTGGATAAACCATAGTCTTAACTAGATAGCCCTTTGTTGACAAAGTAATGTCTTTGCTTTTGAATATGCTATCTAGGTTGGTCATAACTTTTCTTCCAAGGAGTAAGTGTCTTTTAATTTCACGGCTGCAGTCACCATCTGCAGTGATTTTGGAGCCCAGAAAAATAAAGTTTAGGCTCTTCTCTTTGTTTCCCACCTGAGATTGTATAGTTTCCCAGTTTTTTCCCTCTACTTTCAATCTTATTCTTCTATAATGCCAAATAGGGTAATACTCAAAGCACCCAACGAAAGGTTTTGAAGAAATTCCTACTCTTTAACCAAATAAAATTCAAATGGAATGTGCTATTAAAAAGTATCCTGCTATGATCACACAGTACCTGGAAGTTACTTGTTCTACCAAGCAAAGCTGTCTCTGAATTTAAAAGATTTCATTAAAGTGTTATATTATAAAATTATTACAGTATTTTGTCAAGACATAGGCATGTAATTTTAAATATTATACTTTCAAATATACTAATGGTTAGTAACAGGAATCTAACAATCTGAACTCCCCCCCTTTTTTTTTGTTTAGCAGATCATTCTCTCTTATACTAAAATAAAAATGAAGCAAAAATCATCAGACATAAAATTTACTTTAGTTGCAAGACATTCAATTTTTATTGTTTTGTTTTCTCTTGAGAATTACTAAGCTAAAAATACTTTGATGTCATAATACTTTCTGTTAGCAAGAATCAAAAAAAGATAAAAGGATTAATGAGACATTTAGAGTTGGGTGCCAATAGCCATGTAAATGGCCCCAAATTGTTCACTCTGTTTCATATGTACCTTTGTTTCCATTTTTGAAGTTCATATTCTAATAGGTAAAGGCCATGTTTAAAAAAAAATCTACAGTTGAAAGAAAATTTTCAATCAACACAGTCTGAGGTAGCTGATCAGATGGTAATATCAAATTTAAGCATATAGTAACTACCTGATAAATTTAGTCATTTTATTTTAGATGAGGAAAAAGGAAGCAAAGACAAGTTAAGCTATTTAAAGATAACTTTTTAATTTGCTCTAAGGCCAACAATCCACAGTTTCAATACCTACTCAATGGGATAAAGGCTATTTTCAGAGAAGCCTGTTTACTCTTTGAAGTTAAAATAATATGCTATACAAGAGGCAAGATAAAACGATGTACATTTGTAGAAATCACATAGACATATGCAAATAGACTGACCATAATTGAAGTCAATCAAGGTTGTTTCTCAAGTTGGCCAAAAATCATGAGAATCTGCACTCTGTTGTAGTTGTATAGGAAAGAGTTCATTTATGGTACGTCCACTTTGGGTACCTTTTTTCTTTTTCTCTGAATGGATTAACTAAATTCAGACTCTTCTGTGAAAGAATCTACACATTCTTACTCCCATGCTCTAAAAAAGGTTTATCTGCTCTCAGTGGCAGGACCTTCATAAAAAATGAGTAAAAGGAAATACCTTCTGCATTTCCTGTTATTTTTAAATAACTGTATATAGAAAATATTTTTTTGAATAAACATTCCAACTAGAAAATTTCAGTAAGTATTTACTCATAAAAATCACTATAATAATAGAAATTTTAAATATATCTTTCATTTATGGATATATCAAACAAAACTTACTAAATTTACAGAGATTTAGATAAAATAATAGTCTTAAATATTATAGATTTTTAAAACCCTGCAAATATTTCACAAAGCATAGATTGGAAAATATATGGAAATTACATATTTTAAGCTTGAAGCAAGTCACAATTGATGGCTAAAAACTGGTATCATAAAAAATGCATTTTCAGAAGACAAGGCAATTCAGTTACATTGACTAAATAACATAATTTAAAAAACTAAGCTCTGAAATTAAAAAAATAAAATTAATCCCAATGTGTCACCAACTGGCAGTATAATCTTGGATAAACTCAAAGAATAGAGACACACAAGGACAGATATGCCAGTTTGGTAATAAAAGGAAATCATAATGGTATTAAAAACTACTGAGAGCCAATTAGTTATAAATAGTATGAGATAGATCTGTAGCATGCAGCTAAAGTAGAATTTTGAGGAAAAATTAAAGACTTAATTTCATACAGTACAAAAGAAAAGAAATGGTGGAAATGAATGACTTAAAGCACATAACTTCTGAAGTTAAGAGGAAAAAGACTATAATGAATTCAAAGAATGTGTAAGAAAAGAATTAATAAGACTGTCAATAAATAACCCACAAAGTTTAATAGAGTCAAAAGAGGATTCTCTATAAAGTAGGTAAAATTGGAAACTCTCTGGTGAAACTAATATCCCAAAACTAGAGAAAGAAAAATTATCAATGTTAGGAATGAAGAGAGGATATAACTACACATAGAGACTAAAGATAAATTAAGAGAATGCCATGAAGCTTTATGCCCAAAAAAAATGTTAAATGAAAGTGAAATGATCCCTACAGCACAAAAAAACAATGTTATACAAATGACCCAAGAAACAATATCAACAATAAAAAGTCTCATAATATTAAAGTTCAACAGGTAAAAAATCTACCCCTTGCTGGGAAACAGTTCAGGGACTATGCTCAAGTTCAAGGATACCTTGTGAGCAGAGCTTTTGTTTAGGACCATCTTTTTAAGGGTGATTGCATGGTAAGCAGCTGGGGAGGTAGCTATAGTATTCCTTCTCCAGAAAAGGGCAGATTTGTTTACAGTCTCAGACAATAAAGATAATACCTTCTGTGGGGCTAAGCTCAGGTGGGTTTGCTTGCAACTCATTATAAAAGAATGATGTGTCTGAAGCCTCGCTGTCTTTAGCTGTGTTCTGAATCTCTTGCTCATGTAGGATCCACACGGGCCTGTCTGCATTATCCCCTTGGGTTTTAATGGGCAAAGAAAACTGATGTGCTACAAATATGAAGCTCATAAATAAAAACAAACCAAAAAAAAAAAAAAAAGCCTTTGAAATTAGCAAGAGCTAATGGAAAAACTGTGTAGTAGAACTCTTGTACATCACTAGCAGGGACGGAAAGTGGCACCGCTGTCTGGAAAACAGTGTGGCAACTTATTAAATGTACCCAGGAAGCCCAATGCTCAAGGAAAATGAAAATGTATCTTGACATGAAAGTCTGAATGTGAGTTTTTGTGACAGCTTTATTCATAATCATACCAGTCTAGAAACATCCCAAAGGTTCATCAACCAGTGAATGGATAAAGTGAGTGTGGAACATCCACAGGCCACTGCTCAACAGACTCCTCCCACAGTCACCCAAGGGGTAAGTCCCACAGTCACCCAAGGGGCAAGTCCCACAGTCACCCAAGGGGCAAGTCTCACTCAGGTTATTCTGACCCTTCATCTCATCTAACTTTTCCCCCCTTTTCTACTAGCCATGCTGCCACGGTGCCTTTGCATTCTAATTTCTTTTTTCTTAAAAAACAAACAAGCAAGCAAAAACAAAACTGTCCTGGCCTCAATACTTTTCATAAAACAAAGCAAGTGCTCTGTTTTAAATAAAAAGGAAAATAAATTAAGAAAAGCAAAGCAACAAACTTCTTTTAACCCTCCTCACTTCCTCCCTTCTGATGCCACATCCTTTACTGGCCTCCCAAATTTCTTGAAAAGGCAGCTTTATATTCAGCCTTCCAAGGCTGACAATCACTTTTTCCCTATTCTCCTACTTTTATTTTCCTGGATGAATATAGTGAATTCCAAGACTTCTTTTTCAGTTCTGACCTTCTGCAACCAGTATGGAGCTCTTGGTACCCTGATAGTATTGTTTTCCTCTTCCAGGACTGTTTTCCCATTAAGACTTTGATCTCATTTTGACTCTGAAACAGGAATCATTTCTATCTCCTTAGGTCTCTTGATTCCTACTCTCAGTCTTCTTCTAGGAGGTCTCATGTTAAACCAAATATTAGACAGTGATTTCCATATCTCTGGACCTAAGCTGGATTTTGACATCTAGGCAAGAATAGCCAACTATCAGACATTTTTGTTGGATAACTGAAAAATATTTCAAATTAAAAACAACAACAACAACAACAACAAAAAAACAGAAGCTTCTGCCTTCTCTTTGCTCCATTTTCTATTTTCCCCATACTGTTTGTTAACACCACCACCTCCTAATCTTCCAGCCCAGAATTTTCTATCACATCTGTATCTTTTTCTCTTCCTTACCTACATCCACAGTGTCCCACATGAAGGTGGCCCTGCCTTCCAGTAATGGCTTTCCCCTCATGTGGCTATTGTACTTTCACAAACCCTCAGCCTCCTCGACATCTTTCAGTGTTCTTTCTGCCTGCAATCTCTTTCTTCAGTTTCCTTTATATGTTAGCTGAAGAGGGATCTTTCTAAATTACAATCTCATTCTGCGAGAACCTAATTTCTTCACCCGAAGTATAGACAGGGGTTACACCTTTGTTCACGTTGCCAACTCAATAAATTGAAAAGAGTAAGCTGCACAATTATCACTCTTTGCTTTGTTTGTAGGATGCTAAATGATTCACTTAACAGATTCTTTTCAACAAATTAGCAGAATTGACTTCGCTGAACAAATATGCTTGTTATATTGGTGTCGTGATACACCACCATTGGGTTTTTAGTTAGAACCTGAGAGAAGTACCCAGTTTCAGCTCCTGATTTACAGGAAATCCATACTGCAGTTTCCATCTTTAATTCTTTTTCTTTTTCTAACAAAAAGTGGCCCATGTCTTGTGCACTGCGGTGATTGTTTCTAGAGCCTGGTTGTATTCCCCTGTACATATGAAAATTTTATTCGCTTTCTGAATTAAATAACTTAACACTTCAAATAAATGATCACAACTTTAATTTCTGAGCACATTTTCCTCGACCAAAAGGATGCGTGTGTAAAATGTAGGACACGCGGAAGATAAAGAAATCGTCTGATTTTAACAAAAACATTATTCAGAGCAAGGTTTTCTTTTTCCTCCCAAAGCACTCAGGTATGATGGATGCAGATTTGTACTAATTTTATGGATATTTTTTATCACTGAGATAATAATCCATAATTTTTTTAGCCAATTCTATAAAACCAGAGATTCTGGGAAACTAAAAAAAAAAAAAAAATAGAGAGCCTACTTTGAATATACCCTTTGAATTAATCTCAAAAAACAAAACTTAGTAGCTATTAGGTTCCTTTAGGATTAAAACAGTGCTATCTATTCAGGTCTATTTTATTCAACATATCTTTGGAAAACATCCTGTGAAGTTATCTAGAGGAAAGATCGTTAACATGACAGAAAGAAAATAAAAAGAAAGTATAATTGAATCTCTAATGGAAATTAGACATTAAAAGAATACACCAAATATTATTTGAAACTATGTATTAATTTTCCTATTTCACTTTAGTGTGATATGAGGAAATCATTTACTTCTTGAATTATATAAATATGATATAAATAAAAATCTAAGACACTTGAAGATCTAATCAAGAGATTAAACTAATGGAGCAATCGTATGTTGTTCATAATGTGGTTTAAGGAGTGATTTAGGTTCAGTGATATTTTGCTACTTTAATAAGCCAATGTAAAATATGAAAATCTGACTTTGCATTCCAGTCATCTTACTTATAGAGTTTTCATATTAGCATTCTGCTGTCATCCCGTTCTACTCTGCAATGATCTGTTTATGTATGTTTCACATAAACACCTAGGTAGGCATCATAACATTTTCATGTGCAGCTTAGGGTCCTATCTTCAATTTTATACTCATCAAGAATCTCCCAGCAATGTAAATAAATTTAAGTTTTCTAGATTTGAAAACTGATGATGTCAAATAAGCAAATGCATTGAGCTTCCTGAAACGTATACATGTAATATATACACATGGAACGAGAGATTTAAATCATATAGCGATCTAGAAGCTTGACATTTTTTGCCTTTCAAATGTTTGTTTTGAAATAAAATGCTGTAGTGGTTGCAAAACCAGTATAGAGAGTTCATACGAACTCTTTCCTCTGCCTCCTTCAATGGCAGTGAAAATGAGCGTGTTAGTTGCTCAGCCGTGTCTGACTCTTTGAGACCCCGTGGACTGCAGTGCTGCCTACTCCACTGGTAACACCTTACTTAATCATAGCGGAATCATCAAAGGCAAAAAATTAGCATTAGCACACTATTATTAACTAAACCACAAACTTTATTCTGATTTAACTAATTTTAATATCCACTCTTTTCTGTGAGGTAGCACATACATGGTTTATCACTTGTGTAGACTCATGTAACTTCCAGCAATTGTGATATAGATTAATTCCATCTCACAAAAGGAATTCATCCTTTCATTTTAAACTTAACAGCACAAATTAGTAGGATGTGCTTAGAAAAGCCAGTTTTGCTTTCGTTTCTGAATTTAGTCCTCACCATAATGTACCATGTTCCTTTATTTCTTGCCACTTATGGGCGACTTGGTGACTGTCACTGACATAGTTAGCTGGACACTAAGTGTAAATAATAAGGATATAAAGAAAACAATTGAGACTGTTTCTAAAGATAGCATTTAAATTCTAAGGGAGAAAATGTTCCCAACTGGGATTAAATTGGGATCAATATAGAGATTAGGGGAAATACAGAGAGGAGTTCAAGAGTAACTTGTCTCCAGTTCAGCCCCATTGACTGCACATACAAATGAGAAAGTCGAGCATGAAGAAAATACTTACGGGAGTGATCAGCTTTTCTACAGTATTACTGTGAAACCTAAAGAGTTCTGGAACCAGGAAGTCTCCATCACATCTCTTGTGGTGATGAAGGGATTCAAAAGGCAGCTGGAAGCACACGCAATTTCAAGGGAGCACAGAAGTCTCCAAGTCGTGGCAAGTGAGCAGCAGTCATATGCTGGCAGCTTCTAGCAGAGCAGATTTAGGACTGTATGCTCTGGTCTATGATGCAACAAATAAGAGACTCCTAGGAGTTAGGGAGGATCTGGGGTGAAAGAGGAGTAGGGTGGCTATTAAAAAATCAACATGAGGGATCTTTGAGGTAATGGAAATATTCTATATCTTTTCTATACCCATTCAATAGCTTGGTTTGGATTACTATACTATAGTTTTATAAGCTATCAGCATTGGGGTGTTAGTTGCTCAGTCATGTCCAACTCTTTGAGACCCCATGAACTATAGCACTCCAGGTTCATGGAATTCTCCAAGCAAGAATACTGGAATGGGAGCCATTCCCTTCTCCAGAAGATCTTCCCAACCCAAGGATAGAACCTAGATCTCCTGCATTGCAGGCAAATTCTTTACCATCTGAGCCACCAGGGAAGCTTTCCATCACTGGAGGAAACTGGATTAAAAAGGGATGTGGTGTCTTTCTATATTATTTCTCACAAATGCAGGTAAATTGATAATATCTCAGAATTAAATTTTAATATATTAAAGATTATAGATTAAACATTGTGTCTCTTTGAACTATCAGAATCTGGAACTTAGAGATTTATTGTTTTGCCTAAATTTAATATGAAGTCCCCCTCTCCCCCCGCCCGCCGCCGGGCCACGTACATGACTTGCAGAATCTCAATTCACTGACCAGGGATTGAACCAGGCCTACAGCAGTGAAAGTTTGGAATCCTAACCACTAGGACAGGAAACTCCCTCAAAATAATAGAAAATTTCTAAACAAATGTTGACACATGAAGAGGAAGAGAAACAAATAGGAAATCATAAATTTACTCTTCAGATTTTGAAAGTATCAGTTGCTTTCCTTGTGTTCATCTCAGCCTTATTTCCACTTTAATATCCCCAAAGTTGAATAAAATGACAAGGATTTGAATGCTTCAATTTTTTATACAAAAATTTATCATAAAGTGAGGAACTCAGTGCCCTGAACTACAACAGCAAGGCATCTGATAAGTTTGATTAAACTGTCTCTACAAGTGACTATAAGTTATGATTAATGGTTCTCAGTTCCACAAATAACTAACTGGTGGACTTTATCATAACAAGTAGAATCACTGAATACCAGATACATACATCGAGTATAATTAATCAGAAACACGCCAAGTTACCATCACTCTGATGACTATAATAAAATTCTTTGATTAAAAAGAATAAATGTAAGACTTAAGAAGAGTCCCTTAACCGATGGTTTTCTAATTTGAAGGAAAAAAACACTTGGGCAAAATTCTACAAAAATGATATTCAAATCACAAATGGCTACTGTAAATATTTTGTTATGGATAGAACACTAAGTAGTTTATGTGTTTGCCTGGTGCAAACATGTTAACAAAATCCAGAGATCGTATCTGAGGTTTATGCTAATGATGAAGAAATAGGAAAAAAAAAAAAAAAAAAGGCACAATTTCTAATTTATGTTTGTAGACAACCTTAAGCACTTCAGCACAGTGAAAATCTAGGCCATTAGGGAAATCTTGCAATTAAATATGGATATGAGAAAGTGGATTTAACATAATCAGTTTATGATAATTTTCTAAGGAAGTTGGCAACTTGTCCAAACTGATATGTCTAGAATAGTGGACATGTTACCACTGAAGACAGATCTAGGAGTCAGTGTGGATTACTTCTGGCAGGCAATGACCCGCTGAGCCCTCACAGGGAAGCCAACGAGAGGGAATGGATGAATGGGAAGCACCATTCCCCTGCAGTCAAAGACATCTTTATGGGATGCTATTTCTAATTCTGGTCACCAAACTGTAACAGAGAAATAACAGAACTCTGGAAGGTCTAGAGAGGGTAACCGAGGTGGTCAACAGAAAATATTGTAGAATATCCCCTATGTAAATAAGGACTTTAAAAGATACTAATCAGCACTTAGGGCTTCCCTGGTGGATCAGAGGTTAAAGCGTCTGCCTGCAATGCGGGAGACCTGGGCTCGATCCCTGGGTCGGGAAGATCCCCTGGAGAAGGAAATGGCAACCCACTCCAGCGTTCTTGCCTGGAGAATCCCATGGACAGAGGAGCGTGGCAGGCTACAGTCCACAGGGTTGCAAATCGGACATGACTGAGAAACTTCACTGCTGAAGCTGAAACTCCAATACTTTGGCCACCTCATGCGAAGAGTTGTCCCACTGGAAAAGACCCTGATGCTGGGAGGGATTGGAGGCAGGAGGAGAAGCGGACGACAGAGGATGAGATGGCTGGATGGCATCACCGACTCGATGGACATGCTGCTGCTGCTAAGTCGCTTCAGTCATGTCCGACTCTGTGCGACCCCATAGACGGCAGCCTACCAGGCTCCCCCATCCCTGGGATTCTCCAAGCAAGAACACTGGAGTGGGTTGTCGATGGACATGAGTTTGGGTGATCTCTGGGAGTTGGTGATGGACAAGGAGGCCTGGAGTGCTGTGATTCATGGGGTTGCAAAGAGTCAGACACGACTGAGCGACTGAACTGAACTGAATCGGCACTTAAAATATAAGGACTTAAAAACATTAATCAGTAAAAAAGATAAAAGAGGAGCACATAGATTTATACAAGCATACTCAAAATGCATTCATTCATACATCAGCAGTATCAGCTGGATGAGTATCCTTAATCCTGTGCTGGACAGTTCTTTCCTCAACCATCAACCCTCCACAAGTCAAAAGTCCATCTACATTTGATGATGGCAAATAAGATACTGCTAGTACTCCAGTACTCTTGCCTGGAAAATCCCATGGATGGAGGAGCCTGGTAGGCTGCAGTCCATGGGGTCGCTAAGAGTTGGACACGACTGAGTGACTTCACTTTCACTTCACTTTCATGCATTGGAGAAGGAAATGGCAACCCACTCCAATGTTTTTGCCTGGAGAATCCCAGGGACGGGGGAGCCTGGTGGGCTGTCGTCTATGGGGTCGCACAGAGTCGGACAAGACTGAAGTGACTTAGCAGCAGCAGCAGCAACAGTAAACTCTCAAGGGATATAAAGCTTAGGAGAATAACAAAAATGTCATTTGCCCAAGGCAATATTGTAAAAAAAAAAAAACAAAACACACACAAAAGGAAGCAAAATATAATGGGTACCTGGTTGGTAAAGAGAAGTCTAAGTATCTTAATTAAAGTGAATTAAACCAGTAGGAAGAAGGACAGAGATGATTAAAGAACCTGTTGAGTTGGAAAAGCCATGAGGTTTTTCTTGACCCCCAATTCATGGTGCGTTATCTCATATTAAAATGTGAAATGAGACATATGACAACGGCAAAATGGTTGTCTGAGGAGGCCTTACAAATAGCTGAGAAGAGAAGAGAAGATAAAGGCAAAGAAGAAAAGGAAAAATACATCTATCGGGATGCAGAGTTTCCAAAAATGGCAAGGAGAGATAACAAAGCCTTCCTGAGTGATCAGTGCAAAGAAATAGAGGAAAACAATAGAATGGGAAAGACTAGAGATCTCTTCAAGAAAATTAAAGATATCAAGGGAATATTTCATGCAAAGGTGGACATAATAAAAGATAGAAATGACAAGGACCTAAGAGAAGCAAAAGAGATTAAGAAGAGGTGGCAAGAATGCACAGAAGAATTGTACAAAAAAAAGGTCTTAATGGCCCAAATAGCCACAATGTTGTGCTCACTCACCTGGAGCCAGGCATCCTGGAGTGTGAAGTCAAGTGGGCCTTAGGAAGCATCATTAGAACAAAGCTAGTGGGGGTATTGGATTTCCAGGTGAGCTATTTCAAATGCTGAAAGATGATGCTGTGAAAGTGCTGCACTCAATATGCCAGAAACCTTGGAAAACTCCGCAGGGGCCACAGGAATGGAAAAAGTCAGTTTTCATTCCAATCCCAAAGAAAGGCAATGCCAAAGAATGCTCAAACTACCGCACAGTTGCACTCATCTCACACGCTAGCAAAGTTAATGCTCAAAATTCTCCAAGCAAGACTTCAACTATGTGAACCGAGAATATCCAGATGTTCATGCAGGTTTTAGAAAAGATAGAGTAATCAGAGATCAAATTGCCAACATCCAGAAAATCTATTTCTGCTTCATTGACTGCACCAGTCTTTGACTCTATGGATCACAACAAATTGGAAAATTCTTCAAGAGATGGGAATACCAGACCACCTTATCTGCCTCCTAAGAAATCCATATGGAGGTCAAGAAGCAACAGCTTGAACTGGCCATGGAACAACAGGCTGATTCCAAACTGGGAACTGAGTATGTCGAGGCTGTATATTGTCACCTTGCTTATTTAACTTATATACAGAGTACATCATGTGAAATGCTGGAGTGGATGAAGCACAAGCTAGAATGAAGATGGCAGGGAGAAATATCAATAACCTCAGATATGCAGATGACACCACCCTTATGGCAGAAAGTGAAGAGGAACTAAAAAGCCTCTTGATGAAAGTGAAAGAGGAGAGTGAAAAAGCTGGCTTAAAACTCAACATTCAGAAAACCTAAAATCATGGCATCTGGTCCCAACACTTCATGAAAAATAGATCAGGAAACAATGCAAACAGTGAGAGACTTTATTTTCTTGGGCTCCAAAGTCACTGCAGATGGTGATGCAGTCATGAAATTAAAAGATGCTTGCTCCTTGGAAGAAAAGCTATAAACAACTTAGATAGCATAATAAAAAGCAGAGATATTATTTTACCAATAAATGCCATATAATCAAAGCTATGGTTTTTCCAGTAGTTAAGTATGGATGTGAGAGTTAAACCATAAAGAAAGCTGAGCACTGAAGAACTGATGCTTTTGAACTGTGGTGTTAGAGAAGACTCTTGAGAGTTCACTGGACTGCAAGATCAAACCAATCAATCCTAAAGCAAATTAGTCCTGAATATTCATTGGAAGGACTGATGTTGAAGCTGAAATTCCAATACTTTGGCCACCCGATGCAAAGAACTGACTCATTGGCAGAGTCCCTGATTCTGGGAAAGATTGAAGGCAGGAGGAGAAGGGGATGACAGAGGATGAGATGGTTGGATGCCATCACCAACTTGATGAACATGAGTTTAAGTAAGCTCTGGGAGTTGGTGATGGACAGGGAAGCCTGGTGTGCTGCACTCCATGGGATCACAAACAGTCGGACATGACTGAGTGAGTAAACTGAACTGACTATGACTTTAGAATGAATTTTTAGAAACAAGATATCCACCCCAAGGGAAGTAGTAGCCATACTGCATTTTTACATAGGTCAGGGCTAAAGTGTACTGGAAAACATGCCATGTAGAGAACTGGCTAAAAAAAAATCAAACAAATAAAAATTATATGAGCATTAATCAAGGCTCAAAATTCTACTCACATCATTTAAATAATGGTCTCTATAAAATGTGTAAATAAAAACAACCACAAAGAGGCACATTTGATATTAGGAAAATGGACCAGGTTCTATTGAACTTGGTGTTCCTTGAACTTAAGTGAGTTATGAAATCATGACATAATTTTAGGATCAAAATTCGCACCTATAATTCTGCAGTACTGGGCATATTCTCAGGCTGTCTCATTTTTTTAAAATCACAAATCACTGAGCAATAATATGAAACACATTATAGTAATGATACTTCTCAGCAAACGGAATAATACTCTGTCACCAATATTGGTGCTCTCTGACGGAAGTGTGTCCCACACCATGCTTTCTTCTGTTTTCCCAGATTGTCACAGGGGTGAAGATGTTCAAATGACTTCTGACTAGATTCATCTGCCCAGTCACAGTCGAGTTAAATATAATTTTTAAAGGTGACGCTGTTAGAGAGCTTGGTGTGGATGACACACAAGTCCTGGGTCACTGGAAACAGAGCTGCATAGCATCATCCCGCTGCTGTCTACAATTTCCCTCAAGCTGGACCTCTGGGCATATCTGAGTAAAACAAATGCTCTGGCAATGCAGCAGAAGGCAGCCAAGCCTGACTTTCTCCTCCACGTAACAACTTTTCAACAGGTAAAGTTTTAACAACTTTAACTCTTCCAGGTAACAACTTCCAGAGGCCACTCACATGAGAGCTCCTGCATCATGGAACCCAACCTGCTGGTTTTGTGGGAGGTGCAGTGTTCCCATCAAAGAGTTAAAAAGCAAGGTCAAGACACCGGTTGCCCACATCCATCATTCCAGGCCAGATACCTTCAACATCACTACCTCGCTATTGTTGTCATTATATATTCATCCTAATTAGGCAATCAAACTCCAGCTTCACACTCTTTCAGGTAAGTGTATAGGACAGAGATATAGTCTAAAATAGGTCATATAAGATATTCTGAAACTGTTTATACAAATATTCAAAAGCCTTCACTGGCATTTTGGTGCTTGTTGCATGAAGTGTGAATAAACACACACACACACACACACACACACACACACACACACACACACACAGCACCCCAGCCTAAGATTCAGGATTGTCTATGATAATACCCAAAGTCTATTTCTCCCAATTATCTACCATCACCTAGAGGAATTATGTATTTCATCCACACAGTGTTACTCCACTGCCTTAATCCTAATTGCTTCACATTTCTCATTTCAGCCTTTTCTCATGTTGTGTGCTATAACCAGAACCTTCCTGGCCACTTAGATCTTTTTCCTTGCTAAAGCTATCTATCCTTAAAGACCTACATAAACAACTCCCTCTTTTATAACTTTAATTTCTAACCACAATTAATCTGTTGTGAGCACTTCTGGTTCTGAAACACCAGTCCTATACAAAATTCTTTCCACTTTGCACTGTAAGAGTTTGCACACTTGTTTTGTTCTCATACTATATTTGCAGCATGTTGTTGCGATCAGTCATGTTTTTAGCATATCTTATTGTGTCTATGTATTTGCTTTTTGAATCCCACTTTAAAATAGTTGTGCATCCCATTGGTTCCCCCATTAAGTAAGTATGCTGCTGCTGCTGCTAAGTCACTTCAGCCGTGACGGACTCTGTGCGACCCCATAGACGGCAGCCCACCAGGCTCCTCTGTCCCTGGGATTCTCCAGGCAAGAATACTGGAATGGGTTGCCATTTCTGTCTCCAATGCATGCATACATGCTAAGTCGCTTCAGTCGTGTCCAACTCTGTGCGACCCTATGGACAGCATCCCTCCAGGCTCCTCTGCCCACAGGATTCTCCAGGCAACAATACTGGAGTGGGTTGCCATTTCCTTCTCCCTTGAGGATATAAACCCTTTTGTTCTGTAGTCATTTTATATGTCAATGAGAACTATAATCTTTTATTTTAAAAATTATCTTAGAATTTAATGACAGGCTTCACTTAAGGGTTAGAATTCAACTGAGCTTGATTATTTAGATAAGAAATATTAGGTCAAAAGGTGTTAGGAACAATGTCTTCTAGGAGAAGGGAAACCATGAGAGAAATGATGGGAAATGATATGATGCATTTATGAGCAGGAAGGTAAGTGTGGTTGGCAGTGCGGAATTTGGGAATATCAATCTGAATGCAATATTTAAGGAGAATTCATTTGATATATGTTAGAGATTAAAAGAAGATATTAAAATTGGGTTAAAAAATCAGAAAGTCCTAGTAGTTGGAATAATTTGTGACATAACGATGCACATTTTATCCCCAAATTGACAATATGTAAAGAATGACTATGGGGCTCCCCAAGTGGCTCAGAGATAAAGAATCCAATCTGCTAGTGCAGGGGATCAACATTTTGATTTATCTGTATTCCTTCTCTCTGGATTTCTGCCTCAACCATGTGAGGCAAATGGTCAATGAATATAAAATAAACAATATATCAATAAATATGCAAACATCAACATCATGTTGAATATTCTAATACTCACCTATTATAGTAAACATACTTAAAGTTTAACCTATAAAAGGAAAGCCTTTCTACCAAAGTCATAAAGATACCAATACAGTTATTTTCTTTCAGTATTTGATTTGTGTTTGTTTTTGCTTTTCCTGTGAATTTTCAAAATAGAATTCTCAACTTATGACATATCATCCAGAGAATAGAGCCTTCCATCATAACTGAGGTTCAGTCAACTATTATATGCCTTCATTGAGTGTTAGAAGGTCAAACAGTATATAAGACAAACCCAAGGAGATGGCACCACACCAAAATACAAGACCATTAAGCAATGCATTTCTATTCTCAGCTACTGTTAACTACACAGAGGGGAAAATATTTTCTCCATTGGAGGTATATTTCTGAAGTGCTATGAGGGTTTTACATGGGAATTTTCAATTGGTTAGGAAATTTTCAGTACTACTTAAAAAAAGTAGGAGAGATTTGCATAAACTATGTTTTGTTTTCACCCTTGGGTTATATAATCTCATTTTTATTATGCAGAGCCTATATAATACTACTCAGTGACATTTGTAGCTGAGATTAAATATACCCATTACTGTATATGAAACAGATAATCAGATAAGGACTAGGACCTACTGTACAGCACAGGGAACTCTAATCAATATTCCGTAATAACCTATATGGGGAAAGAATCTGAAAAAGGAATAGAAATGTATATGTGTAACTAAATCTCTTTGCTGTATACCTGAAAATACCACACCATTGTAAATCAACTATATGCCAATAAAAAGTAAAAATTAAAAAGAAGAAAATACATTTGTAATAAGGGAAGATAGATAATATATTGGGCAACCGAGGATGAGATGGTTGGATGGTATCACTGACTCAATGGACATGAATTTGAGCCAGCCTCGGAAGATAGTGAAGGACAGGGAAGCTTGATATGCTGCAGGCCACGGAGTCACAAAGGGTTGGACGTGACTGAGAAACTGAACAACAACCAGCAAAACCAGACAGTTGATCTTCAGTTAATTACACAAATTATCTACGAGGTATTAGAACTATCATTCTCAAGACATGGGTTCAAAATCATTTTTTAAGAAGGCGATTCCTATGGGTCAAAGAGACAAGCAAGTTCTTATATGCTACCATGCCTGTAGTTTATCAAAACGGAGGAAACACCTGATTCTTGTTTGATTTTTGTAAGTTAGGCTTTGTCACTAAGCTTCGTTGATAGCTCAGTTGGTAAAGAATCCACCTACAGTGCAGGAGATTCCAGTTTGATTCCTGGATCAGGAAGATCTGCTGGAGAAGGGATAGGCTACCCACTCCAATATTCTTGGGCTTCCCTTGTGGCTCAGCTGGTAAAGAATCTGCCAGCAATGTGGGAGACCTGGGTTCTATCCCTGGGTTGGGAAGATCCCCTGGAGAAGGGAAAGGTTAGCCACTTGAGTACTGGCCTGGAGAATTCCAGGGACTGTATAGTCCATGGGGTCGCAGAGTTGGACACGACTGAGCGACTTTCACTTTCCCTTTGTTCATAAACTCTTAACTATTTCTTTAACAGGTTCAGAGTTGATTTTTTTCAAGATTACTATTTGCAGCTATATATGATAAATTTCTAAGTGTATCCTCAGTTTTAGACATAATGGAACCATTTTTCATCAAGGAGATCAAACCAGTCAATCCTAAAGGAAATCAAGTTAGAATATTCGTTGGAAGGACTGATGCTGAAGCTCCAATCCTTTGGCCACCTGATGCAAAGACTTACTCACTGAAAAAGACCCTGATGCTGGGAAAGACTGAGGGCAGGAGGAGAAGGGGGCAACAGAGGATGAGCAGACTGGATGGCATCACCGACTCAATGGATAGGAATTTTGAGCAAACTCCAGAAAATAGTAGAAGATAAAGGAGCCTGGCATGCTACAGTCCATAGGATCACAGAGTCGGACATGACTTAGCTACTGAACAACAGGTATGAATACAATATCAGTCTGTCTATCAAGAAAGCAGAAATTCTCTGAAAAAAAAAAAAAAGCATGGGTGAAGAAAAGATTTCCATTTATGTGTTTTTTTCTTATTTTACCTACTTCCTTATTGAAAGCAGTTCCCAAGTTAAAACTATATCGACCTGAGTTAAAACTATATCCTGAGTTAAAACTAATCACTGTATTAATCTCAACCAAAGCAGTGTGAACTGTGCATGTTTGGTGCACATGGCAAGGTGGATTCTAGCAAGGGACTGCTGCAGGGCAAAGAGGTCAACATCCTCCCTCATGCGGGTTCAATTTTCAAATGAGAAAGTAGGTTTGCCCTTTACCTCTATGCCTTCTTGGAAAATTCTGCACCTAACCAGTGTGTTTGGTACTTTTATTGGCTATAATATGGATAATATGTAGAACATAGTAATAAAACTTATCCAAAGTTTGGAATTAAGATACAAGAATAATGAGCACATTAAATCACACTAAAGAATTCAACTTATTATAGACTACTTAATAGAACTCTGGTTCTATAAAGACAGGTGTTAATTTATAGAAGGTTCTCAATGGACATGAATTTGAGTAAACTCCAGGAGATAGTGAAGAACAGGGAAGCCTGGCATGCTGCCGCTCATAGGACTGCAAAGGGCTGAAGACAACTGAGCGACTGAACAACAAATACACTTCCATCCCAAAGAAATGCCTATTATGGATTCGTTGCCTTGTACAACATGAAGCGATTTCGTACCAAACACTTTGATGTTGTTTCGTTCACTGACCATATACAGTATTTTCTCATATCTTTTATTTTTGGAATCAGCTATAGTATCCTTCAGATTTCTTTATTAATGAGTTAAATAAATATTTGATAACTTCTCACCACATATAAGAATGCTTTATATATATATTGAAATGTATACTTGGAAAGTGCACTGTAAAGAGTTATTCAGTGAGAATAAGTCAAGTGACTGTCTTTCATTTATTGTTTCTTAAATCTTTTGCATTTTATAAAAAAAAAATCTGTCTTATCTAGAGAAGATACTGGTGGTTATCAGAAGGGGAATGAGCAGGATAAAATGCACAGGGGGGTAACCTATATGGTGATGGACAGAGACTGGAGTTTTGGTGATGAGCATACTGTGGGGTATACAGAATTCAGAATTCAAATTATAAGTACACCTGAAACTTGTATCATGTTATAAACCAATGTTACCTCAATAATAATAATTTAAAAAACAGTCTATCTGTTAAAAAATTGAGTGGGAGATATTAAAAACTTAGAGACTTTACAATATCAAACTTTACTTGAGATACTTTAATAAAGCATTTCATAGCTTTCTTCTGCATGTAAAAATGCAGTTATATAATAAATAGAAACAACAGAATAACATAATTTCAATAACCTCACTGCAGAAAGAAAAAATGCAGCCTTCTAGAGCACTGTGATATAAGAAAGGACATGCTATTCTTGTTGCATGTTAAGCAAAGGCTGTCATATGAAGTTTTCCAGCTTATTAATGTGCTTAAGGTTGAAAAATACAGTATGGGCCAGTGGTAAAGGTGGGTGGAAGGAGATGAATAAAAGGATGGAGGAGGCAGAGATGAGGGGAATGAAAGAGGCAAAAAAAATGAGACAGTGTGATGAGGAAGCAGAAATGGAGGGACTGAATGAAGAGTCCTTGCAAATGTGTCACTTTATTTATGGTGGGAAAAGAGGGCAGGGAATCCTTTAAGTTGATTTTTTTCCTTCTCTAGTTTAAGTGACCAAGTGATGACTAAAAGCAAAACTGAGTGAAGTTCCTAGGGCAGCACCAGTCCGTCTTCCTCCCTGCGGTTGCTCCTGTCTCTACCTTGTCCCTGGACTGGACGCGGGTTTTTCTCTCTGGGATCACGGCGGGCTTGCCCTCAGTACAGGGACTCTCCATGCTCTCTGTCATGTCCAGGTTAACTTTATTCTTTCAGATTTCTATTCTTGATTGCCAAACTAGCTAATCTACAAACTATCTGGCGCTTTATCAACCTAAGTTTTCTCTATGAAGTAATATGAGAGGACTTCCCTGGTGGGGCAGTGGCTACGACTCCACATTCCCAATGCAGGGGGACTCAGGTTCAATCCCTGGTCAGGGAACTAGATCCCATGTGCCATGATGAAGAACATGTGTGCCTCAACTAAGACCCGGGGTGGCCAAATATATGAATAAATAATTTTTAAAGTAATATGGAATCTTGATCCCTCCCAGGGGGAAATAAAAAAGTCTTTAATATACAAGGAATTTGCAAACTGGAACTTTAGGCACTTTGGCAAGTCAAAGAAGAAATAATTTATTCAAAGGGACCATCTGTCAATATAGCTTCAAAACAACCTATTTACTCATCAAACAGGACCCATTTTGCCTAAGAAGTCCTGGGAATAAGGAGTTTGTGTGAGTTCATGATAATTTAAAACTTACACTTTATCGACTATTTTTCAGTTCTGCCATTTCAAAGATTACCTACAGCAAACTTTACAATGGGCAAGAGGGGGAGAGATTTGAATATAGAAATATTTGATTCCTTGAATCCAGGGAATGAGGAACTATTGAGATTTCTTACCATACTAAGTAAAGGAGCCCACTTGGCTTGAACTCAGAAAAAAGAACAAAGGTCCTTGCATTTCACCAATGACACTTAGACAAGCAATCAGATAGTAGATTAAAAGACTGTCATCGCTAACCAGTTTTCCGTGCTTTTATCAATTGCAAGAGCTAGCTAAGTTCTACTCAAATTAGCACTGATGTGTCAGAAAGTTTTTGAAAAGTTGCACAGCTTTCAATCTCCTAGCACTCAAATAGAAAATTATTAAATTTCTAGTGTTCCCAAGGGATGAACACGGTGCACAAGCAATGAAAATCAGGTAAGTACTATAAAAAATATTCAATTATGTAGACTTTGCAACTGGATATACCTTATAATAAAGTCTATTGCTATGCAGAAGAGGTGACAGGTTCTTTTCCAGTCATTCCTAAGAAGGAAGAAATAGAGGGCCAGTGAAGAATTAGCTTCTAAGTTCTTACTATATTTAGACAGTACACCTGGGAGCCATATTCCAACAAGTCAGATATATGAGTTAGAATTATAAGTTTGGTTGTGGTGTAATGGAACAAAAAGTGGTTTAGGAGATTTCTGGGACCTCTCTTTTCTATATTTATAATATTTCTAGTGTTTTTAATCTTTCCTAAATTAGAAAGACTACAACTTTCAAAAATGATGAAAATGTGAAAAATTCTTGATAAAACAGCAATTCAGCAACTCAAAGCATATAAAAATATAAGCAACCAAGAATTATTACAGCCTACACATTACCATGGACACATTTCATCACTGAAATTCTTCTTTATGAACCTTGACATCAGCTTAGCATCTCACTGACAGAGCCAGTGATTATGAACACTTGCCCATGAGGATTATATTATCACCACAATCACTCACTAATGAAAATGAGTTTCTAGGTATTATAAGATCATGGTATTTCTAAATGGATAATTTTTCTAAAAATCAGAATGAAATTTTTTTTGGATGATGTCAATATTAAAAAAAATCATCTAGTATATTTGAAGATAAAAGAAGACAATATAATTAAAAATAAAAAGTGCCAGAAATGTCTTAAGAGCATCTTAATGTTTCTCAGTTTGCCCACTGATCTTGCCCATTTTACAGATCAAGAAACTGAGGCCAAATGTTTTAGCAGTGTGCCCCAAGGTTTTGTTCATCATTTTTACATCCATTGTCCCCAGCCTAGTCCTGAATCAAGAGGAACTAAACTATATTAATCATTCCTTTGTCTCATGTTTTTCCTTTTTTCTGGTCCCATGTTTCCCAAACTGCCTAAAAAGCAAATAGTATGAGGATTAAAAAAAAAAAAAAAACAACTCTGCAAAAAGCACTCATAAACATTCATTGAGCACAATTAAAATTAATAGATTTGCTGAAATAATTTAAGGAATTAATTCCTTAGCATTTACAAAAAATTTTACATGACATTTTTAGCAAGTCTTTTTTTTTTCCATTTGGCATTAATGATCTTAAATTATGTATCAATTTGTCAGGCTTCTCAATTAGAGCAACCAACAAAAGGGAATAACATATTTGCATGCTTTCCTTAATGTTGTATACAAAGAGCTGAAGAGTCTCTAGAGCCCGATTATAGAGGAATACGTATTATTTAGGCCTCTTCTTTCTATTTGTTTGCTATTGCCAAGACTTGAGACCTTCCACTACTGATTAACACTCTCCATCAAAGACTGGCAGAGGAGCTGAACATTGTGGAAGCTAAATCAATCCACTTTGGTGTGTTGCCAGCTGCGGTAGGGGAAGGTTCTTGGTGGGGGAGGCAGGGTTACAGAACATTATGTTAAACCATGGAGGAAAGGGGGAATATCTGGGTTATTTGATAACCTGTGAATTGCTTTTATCTGTTCGATACCCTTGCTTTTGGGCTAAATAGATAATGTCTCATTTGCTCTGGAAAGCTAACTTATTTGTTGTTGGATGATGTAATAAAACTTTCCATGATTACTGGTAAAACCTAAGCTACTATATCAATATAAAATAAAGCATCAAACTATTATATATAGAATGGATAAACAAACCCCTATTATATAGCAAATGGAACTATATTCAATATCCTATGAAAAAACATAATGGAAAAACAAATAAAAAGGATATGCAAAATAGGACATCATAAAGCACTGCTCACAGAACCAGAGCTTCCCAGGTGGCTCAGTGGTAAAGAATCTGACTGCCAGTGTGGGAGACCAGGAGATGTCAGTTCAATCCCTGGATCAGGAAGATCTCCTGAAGGAGGAAATGGCAACTGACTCCAGCACTAGTATTCTTGCCTGAAGAATCCCGTAGACAGAGGAGCCTGACAGTCCACAGGGTCACAGAGTCGGACATGATTAAGCACAGATACCCAGAACCAACCAGTATACCAAAAATTGCTGGGTGTTACTTTAAACCAGGACATGCACTGTAGCTAACTAAATATATGTTTTAATTAGAAAATTTTGACTTATCAGAAATGCAGATGGTACAGAGTTTTATGATATTATGCTCCTGAAGTTTGAATCCCTGCTGGGAAAATGCATCTATTTCGAAATATAGAATAATTAACATTAAAATGAGCATCAATAATCCATAGATTGCATTAGTGAGTTCATTTAATGATATCCAAGAACTTGGTTTCAGAAAAAGAAGTCTCCTGGTGAAGAATATTGTTATTCTCCTTAAATGTCATGTCACAAGCATCATTTTTCCATCTGTAACTCTTTGTGCTTCTAATACACATAAATTTAGCAATATGCATGCATATCTTTAGCTTGTCCCTCTCTTTATCTAAAATGTGTCTTCAATAAAAAGCATATGGGACAAGGGGAAAAAAAAGCATTTTCTTCTCAGCAACGGGCACTATATGTGGGTCACAATAGATGCTGGGTTAATATAAGACAGAATTCAGCTTTCAAGAAGCTCACATTCAGCTGGAGAAGTATAGTAGCGGTAGTGTTAGTCACTGTTAGTCGCTCAGCAGTGTTCAACTCTTTGCGATCCCACGGATGGCTAGGCTCCTCTGTCCATGGGATTCTCCAGGCAACAATACTGGAGTGGATCGCCATTCCCATCTCCAGAGTTTCTTCCCGACCCAGGGGTCAAACCTGGGAGAAGGGTAGGCGAAGTTGAATTGTAAGACCCCATGATACCTCACAAAGGAGTGAATGATTATTTGCTGAAGAAATTTTGCTAATAACATGTGCCATGAATATTCAGAGGAAATAGATGGGTATGGACAAAATATTCCAAGAAGCTTCCAACAAAATGCAGGAAACGGAGATGGTGAAAATGGCTCAGAGGTGAGGCAAAAGAAAAGCATTTTAGCCAGAACAGCCAATATCAAAGTGCTGATATGGAGACAGAGCGATCAGAAGCTGTATTTGATTACAATTCAGTTTAAAAAGTTTGCTTAATGTAGGGAAACTATAACCAAAGGAAGTTTTGGTGTCAGACTGAGAAAATATTTAGCACAAAAGCTAAAAGCTTAGTCCTGATTCAGAAGACAAATGCAAGTTTTAACATAACCTTCACTCCAGCTCTGCTATACCTCTCTTGAGCTTTAGTAAATATAATTGCAAACACTACTCCAGATCTGTTCTCAACAGTTAGTGAAACTGTCAACTCATTCTCCCAAAATCGTCTTGAGCTTTTGGGTCCATCAACAAACAGGACCAGTGACTTAAAATCATTCCAGGCCTTGTTTGCTGTCATGAAACTGACGGATTGTCACCCATAAATAGATTGGATTATTTTTCTCTACGTATTTCTTTATGCTTATTTCCTTTCCCTCTTGGTCAAAAATAGCTTTAAGCACTTTTAAAAATAAGGGTCTATCAGTTTGACATTTTATCATCTAAAGAATTGTCAGTTCTCTGCAAACATGGAGATTCCATCTTAAGCACATTCCTCCAGGCCAATACAAAAATGTCTATAATAATTCCAGCCCTTGACAGATCCCTAAACATGCCAGTATTTAAATGTACATAGTCTGGGGCAGGATTGGGGAAACCTTTCATCTCAGTCTCCCATTTTTGTTTCTAAGTTCATTTTATATCCAAGTCAAAGCTTTCAATCTCATTACAAATAATGTTTTCAAAAGCTTTGGCATGGAAACTTCTTAAATATGTTTTAAAGGTCTAATCTGTTTCATTGCTTCTTGACTACCCTCAAGTATCAACATTCCCAATTTCAAACTAGTTAACTTTTAAATTCCCCACAGAATTAAAATTCTCTAGAATTATTTTTGTGACTTATGTTTAAGTTCTAACTACATTTTCAATTATTATTTATGTTCAATTCTGAATTAAACTTTTATTTCTTAACTCTGATACTTTTTTTCCTAAACCATTATTTCTCCATATTCCTATTATTTCATTTTTAAATTTGAAAATAATTTCAAATTTACAGAAAAGCTGCAAGAATAGTAGGATGAACATTTTTCTGTTCTGAATTACTTGAAAATAAGGTACCAACATTATTTCCATCCTCTCCAAATAGTATTGCATTTAATTTCTGGAAAAAAAAAAAAAAAAAAAGACTATTCTATATAACCAGAATGACTTTCAAAATTAGGATATTTATACACTAACTGCTATCATCAAATTCACTAATCTTATTTCAGTTTCACCAATTATGCTGATACTGTGCATACATGCATGCTAAGTCACTTAGCCCTGTTTAACTCTTTGCAAGCCCATGGAATGTAGCCCCCAGGCTCCTCTGTCCATGGGATTCTCCAGGCAAGAATACTGGAGTGGGTTGCCATTTCCTCCTCCAGGGGATCTTCCTGACCCAGCGATCAAACCTGTGTCTCTTATGCCCCCTGAAATGGCAGGTGGGTTCTTTACCACTAGGGACACCTAGGAATGCTGCTTGACGGCAAAAAAGATCGATTTCAGAATCATGTCACATTTAGTTTTTATGCAGGAATCTAGAAGTTCTCATTCTTTCCTTGACACTTTAAAATCATAGTCCAAATTTTTGTAGAATGGCCTTCAATTTGGTCTCTCTCATCTTCCCTCACAATAAAGGTCAAGTTAAACATTTTGGCAGGAACATCACAGAAATGAACCTGCTTACCTACAGGTAGTACATGATATCATTTGTCCCATTTACTAGTGATATTAACTTAGACCACTTGCCAGCCTTCCCACTATACAGTTACCCTATTTCATATTTCAATTCATATTTACTTTGGAGGGAGGTACATGTAGATTATGATTATGTAAATATTCCATTCTCCCATCAAATTTTTACACACTAGTTTTTGTTTCCATTACATTACTTGGCAGAATTAAAATTGATCTGATGACTGTCATACTCGAACTTTCTGATGCTCTCATTCCTTCTACCTAGCTTGGTTGCCCATCTTCTGTAACAAAACCTTTCTCTTCTCTTTCCTTCACTGATTTATTCATATTTTTACTTATAACAGAAGTAAACAAGAATTCTTACACTATTTAATATTAGAATCTGTTACCATCATTATTTTGATGTTCAAAGTGTTTCAGATTTGGCAAACAGGATTTCCTTTAGAGTAGCTCCCATGCACTTCTGACATAACACCATCATTCTTGAGCACTTTCTTACTTTCTCTCTGACACAAGTAGACGTGTCAGACTCATCTTGTGCTTTTCCTAGTTAGCCCTGAAATTAGCCATTTTTCCTAAGAAGCTGTGATCCGTTAGTGGAGAACAGTCATCAGAAACCAAGATCTACATTCCGGACATGTTCATAACTATTGGAGTGCTGTTGGCGTGCGGTCCTCCCACAGGACAGAGCTGCACATGCATTTATATCAATATATATCTATAATCATCTATAAACACTGGAAATTGGAAACTACTTTCCACAGATTGTTCAGAGGAATCAAGATTGACTCTGGTGTAATACCATGAAAGCCAACACCCTGAAATTTAAGTTGATGGCTTTATATCACATCTGGAAATATAGGTTGAAAATCTGCCCCTAGTTAGAGCTTTCATTCATGTTGTGAACAACACTGATAAACATTCTACTAGATGGTGAATATTCTGTTGTGTCTTTCTCCCCACCAAAAATGCCTTCTTTTTAATCTGAAGTGATTCATATTTAAATACAGTTTCTTCCATTCAACTGAATTGCAAACTCAAGATAAACACAACTTGAAAAGCCCACTGGCTACAGTAATACCCTTCCAAAAAGAAATTATTCATTCAGCAAAACACCAAGGGAAATAAATGCACAGCTCTGCAGCCAGGGTAAGCACACATACTGAACCGAGTCTGCATGAAAAATATCCCTTTGTCAAAATTCTGCAATCTGATAAGCACTGATTCTGTTAGAAAACACAAGGCTTAATATTTTTAATCAGTGCTTTCCTCAATCAGACATTAGGCTTTTGGAAAATCTGGTGTTATAAAAGCAAAATGAAAAAGAACATCTGATGACTATTGGAACATCGGTCTTACTACGTTTTGGATTACTCCCACCACTACATAGCCTAACACATATTAGGCAAGAGGTGTTCTAAAATAAGTTTCATAGCTACAACCAACATGGAAACTTGACTATTTACATCTATGTTAATGTCTCAGTGTGTTAGTGTCTTCTATACATGTATGATCTCGATCCTTATAATGAATCTGGGTAATTTTTCCCAATTGCTGTTATAATTCCTTGAGAATGGGAACCACTTTGCTTTTCACACACTCTACACACGTTCCTTCTCCATCCTGCCAGAAATTCTTTCCTTCTCTGTTGTAGCTCTAGTTTTCAGAATCCTCACCCTCTTTTCTAGATTCACTTCCTTATTTGGAAGGGAACACCTCCCATTAACTTCCATGGCATGATAGCAAAGGAGATAAATAGCTGTATGGCTGAGAATAACTGAGTTGTAACTGGCTAGATATAGAATTCTAGGTTAGAAATCATTTTTCTTCAGAATGTTCAAGGCAGTATTCTATCGTCTTCTTGCTTTTGGTCTTGCTGTGGAGAAATCCAAAACCATTTTGATTCATGATCTTATGTATGTAATAAGGTTTTTGTTTATTTTTAAGAAGAAGCTTGTGGTACCTTCATTTTATCCTGATTGCTCAGAAATTTCATAATTATCTGGCTTGGTGTTAGTGCATTTTCATCCACTTGGCTAGACATTGTTCCCTATAATTCTGAAAACACATGACCTTCAGTTAGGAAAAATATTCTACAAGTATTTTATAGAAAAATGCATCCCTTCTATTTTCTCTTTCTAGAACTTTTATTATTTAATATTTTTCATCTTACATTATTATCTTTCATATTATGTTTTCCATCTCATTGTCTTTTTGTTTCATTTCCTGGGTGATTTCCTCAATTTTATTTCTCAAAACTCACATTGAGCTTCTTGAAACTCAAAAGTCACATTTTCAAAATTTCTGCATTATATTTTTTAGTTTATAAGGGTTTATTTTAGATCTCCAAATGCTATTTATGATAGCATCTTATCCTCGTTAATAGATAAGTTAATTTGTGTTCAATTAGAAAACATTACTCTAAGTCTTTCTTCCCTATGTATAGTCTCTATTTCTTACAAATTTTTCTTTTTTCCTCTTTTTTTTTCTTTTTAAATCAATGTAAGAGATTTCTTCAGATACCTGGAAAGCTATATTTGGGTAAACTGTCTCAGAATCTTTCTGAATTTCCTCATCAGCTGGTGCAGTTTCTAAAGCAACTGGGTGCATGAATCCTATATTCTATGAAGAAGTCAGGGCTGGAGATACAAAAATTGTAGAGATCAGTGTTTGAAAGATATTTAGAGCCACGGGAGTAAATAAACTTGTCTTGGACAAAAATGTAGATTAGCTGGGTTGGGGGGCTCTCAGACCTTTTCAAATGAGCCACACGTCAGGCTTTTCTATGTACTGTGTGACTCACAGTGGTTTCTTTAAACTGATACGTGGTACTTTGAAGAAATTCGTACTTAGTTCGTCTACATATCTGCAAAATAATGAAGAGCTGTTCATGCATTTTAAGTGCTTCATTTAAAGGCACCTAAAGAAAGTGAAGAGGAACTAAAAAGCCTCTTGATGAAAGTGAAGATGGAGAGTGAAAAAGTTGGCTTAAAGCTCAACATTCAGAAAACTAAGATCGTGGCATCTGGTCCCATCACTTCATGGGAAATAGATGGAGAAACAGTGGAAACAGTGACAGACTTTATTTTTTGGGCTCCAAAATCACTGCAGATTGTGACTGCAGCCATGAAATTAAAAGACGCTTACTCCTTGGAAGAAAAGTTATGACCAACCTAGACAGCATGTTGAAAAGCAGAGACATTACTTTGCCCACAAAGGTCCATCTAATCAAGACTATGGTTTTTCCAGTGGCCATGTATGGATGTGAGAATTGGACTGTGAAGAAAGCTGAGCACCGAAAAATTGATGCATTTGAACTGTGGTGTTGGAGAAGACTTTTGAGAGTCCCTTGCACTGCAAGGAGATCCAACCAGTCCATTCTGAAGGAGATCAGCCCTGGGTGTTCTTTGGAGGGAATGATGCTAAAGCTGAAACTCCAGTACTTTGGCCACCTCATGCGAAGAGCTGGCTCATTGGAAAAGGCTCTGATGCTGGGAGGGATTAGGGGCAGGAGGAGAAGGGGATGACAGGGGATGAGATGGCTGGATGGCATTACTGATTCGATGGGTGTGAGTCTGAGTGAACTCCAGGAGTTGATGATGGACAGGGAGGCCTGGTGTGCTGCGATTCATGGGGTCGCAAAGATTCAGAGACGACTGAGCGATTGAACTGAACTGAAAGGTCATAGAAGTGCTTCCCTGGTGGCTCAAACGTTAAAAATCCACCTGCAATAATGCAGGAGAGCTGGATTCTATCCCTGGGTCAGGAAGATATCCTAGAGAAGGGAATGGCTACCCACTCCAGTATTCTTGCCTGGAAAATCCCAGGGACAGAGGAGCCTGACAAACTGTAGTCCACAGAGTCGCAGAGTCAGACACAACTGAATGACCAAGCATGCAGAGGTCACAGAAAAAGGATATCAGAAAGAGTTAAAACACAGAACAACCACAATAAGGAAAACTGTATTTAAAAATAATAAATTATATTAATTCTCATAAAATAGATTCCATTAATATTGACATAGTGATTTCATATAACTTCAAATATGTAAAGCTGCCTTATTATAATTGAGTATCTGAAAATAATCTAAGCTAATCACTAATTACATTTTTGGGAGGAAGAAAAATAGATGTATGGTTTAATATCCCCCAAAAAATCCAAAATCACATTTTATGAGTTACTGATTTATAGCAGATATCAGTCCCAAAATTTGCTACAAAGTTTATTTTTATCTTTCATGTGACTGTCACTATAAATTTTAAATTCTACATAGCTAGAAAAAGGAGAAGGAAATGGCAACCCACTCCAGTGTTCTTGCCTGGAGAATCCCAGGGACGGGAGAGCCTGGTGGGCTGCCGTCTATGGGGTCGCACAGAGTCGGACACGACTGTAGCGACTTAGCAGCAGCACCTAGAAAAAACTGCTCGCCTAATTATCATAAAATTACACTTAAGAATTCCTCAAACCTTTAAAATTACAAGTCTGAAAAGGAAACAAAAGCTTTCTAGTAGAACTTTAACAGTAATACTCAAAATGTGAACAATAACACTGATCTATGCTTCAAACTATTCATAAAATTTCTTTCATAAAAAGGAAAATAGAGTGCAATAGAAAAAATTCCAATAGTAAGATTACTTGCCTTGTGCTTGAGAGAAACCAAACAATTTTAGAACAATGCTTATCTAAAAAAGTACCAAATCCCAGAATCAGTGTTCATCACTAGTAAGCTACAATGTCGTATGTTACTTGTTCCTTTTCCCCATAGGCTGAACTTAACCTTTTAACAATCTTTATCAGCTAACACATGTATTGTTGGTACAGCAGTTTTCTAAAGGAGGTGAGAGGATCCCCAAGACATGCACTGTCTGCTTAGCACTAGAAAACTATCATAGTAATACATATAAGAGGACAGAGCAGATCAGATACTAGATCAATTCCACCTTCCTTAAGGGCTTATATACTATATCAAATGGCACTGGTTGGACCTCCAAAGTATTCAACATTTTCAGAAGCTGTCAATTGCACTTTTTTGTTTTCAACTAGAATAAAATCATGACTCTCAAGATATTAGCTGCCATCAAGACAAATGATGAATTTGCAGCACGACATTTTAAAACATGTGTGGGCACAGAACAGAACATGAAAATCGAACCACTATCATTTATACCCAGTAACAACTTGCTACAGTGGCAGAATACTTTCCCAGGAAAGAGATGAAGTGTCATTCTATTTTAAAATATCCTTCACAATTTCAGAGAGGAAATTCAAGCAAGGGATTTACTTAAAAATTCATACAGTAAATATTCTTATATGGTTTTGTTGCTACTCGTTGATATTCACATTATTAGTTAACTCTAACAAAAGATTGTAATATGACCATGCTTTTTTCATATGTAATGACATTTTTCATATGTAATGACATTTGGTTTGGCAATAGGAAAATCTGGACCCTAAAATTATTGTGTTTGTGGTGTTTACAACACTTCTGGGGAAAAGGTATCACTTTAGGATTAAACAAGCAGCCCATCTGAATTTTTTTCTTTTTCCTCTAGCTGTTCAAGATTTAAATGTTATAGTGACAATCACATGAAAACATAGAAATAAATTTTTAGGAGCCTTTTTAACACGAGCACACAGCAATACACATGTAAAAGCATTTATGTCTCTAAATACACATATCTAAGGGCTTCCCAGGTGGCTCAGTGGGAAAGTATTCTCCTTCTAATGCACAGGATGTGAGTTCAATCCCTCTGTCAGGAAGATCCCCTGGAAAAGAAAATGGAAACCCACTCCAGTATTCTTGCCTAGAAAATCCCACAGACAGAGGAGCCTGGCAGCCTACCATCTATGGGGCCACAAGAAGAGCTGCACATGATTTAGTGACTAAACACCAACAGTGTGTATCTAAAGGACACCACTGACTTTCATATTGCAATTATTCCATGAACAGACTCACAGCAGAAACACTTCCACGGGAGATGTGTGTGGATATAATCATATCATTTCTCAGCTGGAATCTCTTGCTTGATATAACAACAGAACCTTGAAATGAACAGTGTTTGCTGAGTAGAGGAAAGGGACAAACATGCAGCTATCATCATTCAGGCAGTAACAATACATTTATGCTAAAGTGGTAATTTCTTTTTCGTGAACTCTTATAAAGGCATTCAGCAATGCATAATCACTTCTCCATCATGCCATTCACATTGCTAGGATCTGAATACACAAATCACCATAACAACAAGGAAAATGAAGAAATATGATCACTTTGAGTTTTGTTGTTCAACCATCTCAGCGATTTTCCTGATTCAATATGTGCTCAATTGTTCCTATGAGTGAAACTGAGTCATTTTCACTATTATGTTGCACTTTTTTAAAAGGATGTAACTAAGTATTTAGAGAGGTTTACATATCCCCAGATTTTCTGAATCTATTCCTTTATTGCTTCTAGAAATTATTATTACAAAGCATGAATTGGATGAAAACTATTTTGCTCATAACTTCTTTTGTCCTTAACAACCTTGAAAATGTTTCATTAGATTTCAAGGTGTTCTGTCTCATGACAGTAATAATCTGATCAGGTAGAGTTATCTGCTTAAACATGTTGTCATATTCGTGGCCCTATACAGACATTCTTTCTTTTCTGTCTTCATTTTCATTTTGTATTTAATATCATTGACATGCAAACTGCAGGACAGTGTCCTTCCTCTTACATTTGAATTAAATTCTCTTGTTATACTCTGAAAAGACTCTGATGCAGGGAAAGATTGAGGGCAAGAGGAGAAGGGGGAGACATAGGATGAGATGGTTGGATGG
Organism: Capricornis sumatraensis; assembly: GCF_032405125.1. NCBI lineage: Eukaryota > Metazoa > Chordata > Mammalia > Artiodactyla > Bovidae > Capricornis > Capricornis sumatraensis. The sequence continues at coordinate 114,372,903 of NC_091073.1, read as the reverse complement.
AATCACTGATTCAATGGACATGAGTTTGAGCAAACTCTGGGAGATAGTGAAGGATAGGGAAGCCTGGCATGCTGCAGTTTATGGGGTCTCAAAGAGTTGGACAAGAGTTAGCAACTAAACAAGAACAACAATATTATGAATCAACTTCAAATTGCAACATATTTTAAAGTTAATGATATTCTAAATTAAATGCTTTGTACTCATATACTACCTCAAATGCTCTGATCAAATTATAATATTTCAACTACAATTATTGTTCAATTCAGATCTGGCCAAACTTAATTTCTTTTTTTTTTTTTTTTTCTGAGTATGCTGTTTTTCTTGAATCTTAAGAAAAAATTTAATCTGATTTACGTGATTCATGCTTTTCTCTCCTAATTAGACTGAAATTTCTAAAAGATAGAAACATTCACCAATTTACTTCCCACAGAACACTGGAAATGTTCCTACAGAATGAAGAAGAAAGGAAGTATGGGGGGAGGCATTCACACATGAACCAATTCTTGGGGGCTGCCTATGTCTCCCAGAATCCTTTGCATATGGCACATACTCAGCAGAACCAGAATCTCGTTTGGCTGTTCTAATATGTTTGTGGCCCCCTCTGTGAATAGTGTTGAAATCTGAGAGAATTTTCCTTTGGGTTTAGTCCACAAGGCTTTCTTATTAATACTTTTAAATTATCACTATCCGAATACAAACACCACAAAATGTGTTTGTCAATCAAAACCTTAAACGGCTTCTAAAAACAAGAGCAGGAGGACAGAATCTCATCATTCATTTGATTGCACAATTTCCCTGAAGGACCAAACTTAGGTAAGGAATGGAGAAAACATTTGCCAACCATATATCTAATGAAGAGCTAATATCCAAACAAAACAAGGAATTCACACAACCATATATATGTGTATATATATATATATGAAAAATTACATGATTCAAAAACAAGCAAAAGACCTGAATAGACACTCTGCCAAAGAAGACAGGTAGATGACCAACAGGTAAATGCTGAATAGATATTCAACATTACTAATCAACAGAGACATCCAAATCAAAGCCACAAGGAGATACCTCCTCACATCTGTTGGAATGACTACTAGCAAAAAGACAAATGATGGTGAGGATGTAGAGAAAAGGGAATCATTGTGCAGTGCTACGGAAAATGTAAATTGATATAGCCACTATGGAAATCGGTATGAACATATCTTGAAAAGTTGAAAACACATCTATTATGTGGTCCAGTAATCCCGCTGTGTAAATATCTAAATAAAATGGAAACAAGAGATTGAAGAGATATCTGCACCACACCTTCCCTGCAGCATTATTCAAAACAGCAAAGACAAGAAAACAACTTAAAGGCCCATCTACAAATGAATGGACAAAGAAAAGGGTTGGATACCACAGAACATTTTTCAGTCTTCAAAAGGAAGGAAACCCTTCCATTTGCAGCAACACAGATAAACCTGGAGGATATCAGGATCAGTGAAAGAAGTCAGATGCAGAAAGACAAACGCTGCATTTTCTCAGTAATGGGTGGAACCTAAAATAATCACGCTATTAGGAGCATAGAGTAACATGGTGGCTGCAGGGGCTGGGGAAAGGTAGACATGGTCAAAAGATATAAACCTTTGGTTCCACAAACAGTTAAGTTCAAGGGGTCCAAAGTATAGCATAGTGACTGAAGGAGGAAAGGAACAGGCCAAGCTGACTCCATCTTGGAAAAGAAGTAAACTCCACCTTACATTCTCAGTGAACTTTGGACTATGTGCCTGGTAGCCATGGAGATAACATTTTCCTAAGGTGGAACAGGCCTCCAGGACTGATAAACACCATATCCTATACCAAGATTTCCCATCTCAGGAAAGAATGTAATAATCCCCTATGTAGTCAGTCACCTTTGTAATCCTAATGGCACCCATGGGTGTAAACTACAATGTATAAACTGCTGATCCTTCAGATTATGAATCACTGTTGTAACCTGACTGTATCTCCTTTTGACATTTTCCAGAGTAGGACTGAGGAATATGGGGATGTGGGCTTGTGCACGTACACTTAGGGCATATAAGGTTTTCACAAAAATCTGTCAGGGTCCCTGGAGAGGAAACTCTGGCTCAGACCTGCTGGTGTAATAAATGGCACTCCACTATCCACGCTGTCCTTCTGAATGAGATTGCTTCTCAGAGTGTTTGGCTAGAACATAACTACACTTAATGCTACTGTATTGCATACTTGAAATTTGGTAAGACAGTAAATCCTAAATATTCTCACCATAAAAAAGTAACTGTGGGAAGCAATAGATGAATTAACTAATCTTATTATGGCAATAAGATTCAAAAATATACATGTATCATATCATGCTGTACATATGAAAGTTATGCAATATTCAAAAATATAATGTATAATTTCAAATATATAATTTCAAAATGTATATGCATGATATAATGTTAAATTTACATAATGCCAATTATATCTCAATAAAACTAAAGGAAAAAAAAAAAAACTCTGCAGGAGAATTCTTCTTGCATTAGACATGCAGTTCTCCGATGCCAGCTTTTATCAAATATAGGCTAGATGACTCCTTGCTAGGATCACTCCTTGATTTACAAATTTGAGAAAATTTTGAACAAAGATATTGACAGTAATACATTATAGCCCAGAGGATAAAATAAAAATCCAGGAGTACATATCGATAGTGAGAAAAGTAAGTCTTCTTTATAATAATATCCCAAGTAATAAATGTAGAACAAATGATGGAAATGAATAATATTTTTTGGCAAGTATCACAGTAATAAAAATCATTAATGCATCCTAAAAGGTCAGTTTTCATTCCAACTGCAAAGAAAGGCAATGCCGAAGAATGCTCAAACTACCGCACAATTGCACCTATCTCACACGCTAGTAAAGTAATGCTCAAAATTCTCCAAGCCAGGCTTCAGCAATACGTGAACCATGAACTTCCTGATGTTCAAACTGGATTTAGAAAAGGCAGAGGAACCAGAGATCAAATTGCCAACATCCGCTGGATCATGGAAAAAGCAAGAGAGTTCCAGAAAAACATCTACTTCTGCTTTATTGACTATGCCAAAGCCTTTGACTGTGTGGATCACAATCAATTGTGGAAAATTCTGAAAGAGATGGGAATACCAGACCACCTAACCTGCCTCTTCAGAAACCTATATGCAGGTCAGGAAGCAACAGTTAGAACTGGACATGAAACAACAGACTGGTTCCAATAGGAAAAGGAGTACGTCAAGGCTGTGTACTGTCACCCTGCTTATTTAACTTATATGCAGAGTGCATCATGAGAAACACTGGTCCGGAAGAAGCACAAGCTGGAATCAAGATTGCTGGGAGAAATATCAATCACCTCAGATATGCAGATGACACCACCCTTATGGCAGAAAGTGAAGAGGAGCTAAAAGGTCTCTTGATGAAAGTGAAAGAGGAGAGTGAAAAAGTTGGCTTAAAGCTCAACATTCAGAAAACAAAGATCATGGCATCCAGTCCCATCACTCCATGGGAAATAGATGGGGAAACAGTGGAAACAGTGTCAGACTGTTTTTTTGGGCTCCAAAATCACTGCAGATGGTGACTGCAGCCATGAAATTAAAAGACACTTACTCCTTGGAAGGAAAGCTGTGACCAAACTAGATAGCATATTCAAAAGCAGAGACATTACTTTGCCAACAAAGGTCTGTCTAGTCAAGGCTATGGTTTTTCCTGTGGTCGTGTATAGATGTGAGAATTGGACTGTGAAGAAAGCTGAGCACTGAAGAATTGATGCTTTTGAACTGTGGTGTTGGAGAAGACTCTTGAGAGTGCCTTGGACTGCAAGGAGATCCAACCAGTCCATTCTAAAGGAGATCAGTTCTGGGTGTTCTTCGGAAGGGATGATGCTAAAGCTGAAACTCCAGTACTTTGGCCACCTCATGAGAAGAGTTGACTCACTGGAAAAGACTCTGATGCTGGGAGGGATTGGGGGCAGGAGGAGAAGGGGACGACAGAGGATGAGATGGCTGGATGGCATCACCGACTCAATGGATGTGAGTTTGAGTGAACTCCGGGAGATGGTGATGGACAGGGAGGCCTGGCGTGCTGCAATTCATGGGATCGCAAAGAGTCAGACACGACTGAGTGGCTGAATTGAACTGAAAATTAATAGAGAAATGTTAGATGAAAAAGTATAAGAAACAGGATACTGACACTGTCTTAAAAAATATTTCCCCACTAAGTCCTTATTGTGAAAGGAAAAAAATGGTAACTTTAACGTAGAGAAACCACCTCAGCTGATCGATGTTAATGTCACCAGAAATGAGACATGGCAATACCTTGTGCCTCTTGATACGATGCACCAAAGATATGGCATCACTTACCAAAAATCATAAACAAATTCAAAATGAGGGACATTCTAAAAGGTAATTGTCCTGTGCTCTTCATGTTTATGAAAGACAAAGATATATTGGGAAACCGTCCAGAGTAAGAGGGACATGACAACTAAATGCAGTGTGTAGTCCTTGTCCAGAAAAAGACATTGATCAGGCAAGTGATGAAGTCTATGAACAGTAAGGTCTATAGGTTAAAGTGGTCTATCAATGTTAATTTCTGGATAATGATCAATGTAATGTCATCATATAACAGGTTGACATTTGGGGAATCTAAGTTAAGGCTATATGGGAATTGTGTATTATTCTTATAACTATTATGTAAGCCTGAAAAAATCCTGAAATGAAAAATTAGTAAGAATAAAGATTTATACCAAAGAGAAAAAAAAAAAAAGTGGAACTAGCTATGATGAAGTAGCAGTAACACACAAGAAAAAATTCAAGGACTCAATGGCATCAAAAAAAGTAGATAAAGCGCTTGAGGAAAGAGCCTGCAATAGCTATATAGTGCAGACAGTTGGTTCTTCAGTTGTAAACTCAAGAACTTGCTCCTGTTGCCAAAAGGAGAGCTAGTGAGAACTACTGAGCTCTCTAATGACATGGTATAGCAGAGTTTTGTGAGTTTAAAGAGTGTAGTGAAAAAAACAATGGATTGGATTGGTCAGATTAAGCCCAGTTGGGAAGCCTCAGTTATCTCTAAGTGTCTAGATGTTAGGCACTATAAATGCCTAAACTAAGATGATGGTGTTGCAGTGGAAAGGAAAAAAAAGAAGAATGAGCTCTTCTCCTTCTCTTTCCTGAGAACAAAGAAGATAAAGAGAACCGTGAGAAGGCCTGAACATACCGTTTTTTACTTGAACTGCTCCTAATTCTGTATGTCTGTAAGTAAGCTTGCTTTTCTGCCTCCTAAATCTGAATGACTGTAACTAACTTTGCTTTTCGGTCCCCTAACCCTGCAGAAGCTCCAGTTCACATTTTCTCCTTTAACTCTGCGCTAAATACATTCCCTATCTGGCGTTTACCCTTACAACATCCTTCCTCTTATAGTTACGTATCAGAAAGAAGGCTGCAGAGACACTGAACTGCCAGACTCAATTACTGGGTTACTGACCCCAGTTTATGAAGGTCTTAAAAAAAAATGCAAGAGGAAGAAATCAAGATCCTCCCAGCTTTGTTCCTGATCACCAACTCCTGATTGTGAGCCCTTGCCTTAAATAAGCCCCTAGACTCCTCATGGAGGGAGTGGGCACAGTTCTTGAGGTAGGAGCCCACTATGGTCCCCTCTGCGCTGCCTGAGAATTAAAGGCACCTGTCTATTTCCTCCAAACTCCATATTTTTTCATTAAGCTTCAGTGGGCAGAGAAGGCCAAGATTTTGGCCAGCAACAATGGTAGAATAGCAGGGGGGTGGGGTGCTGGAAATAAAGAGGCAATATTTTTGACAAATACCATCTTATTTAAGAAGATAAGAAGTCCGCAGTAGAGATTACTATGCATTGACTAGATAACCCTCCATGACTGAAGGGTCATTACCCCCTTCAGAATTTCCTTGATGAAAGAAAGTCACTTTGACCAAGATCACGTCCCTCTCTGGAGGGAAACTGCATCCAATAATTGTGAAAGTGGAGCAGCAAGTCCTACTCCCATCTCTAAATCTCAGGGCTGAGGGACCATCCTAGAATTCAGCTTCTAAGGAGGTCAGCTGGGAGCTTTGTTAAGAGTACACGAGACTTCTTTCGCTTCCCCATCCTCCCCTACTTCCTTCTCTTCTGTCCCATGCTAAGTGATCCCAAGAACTCCTCTAGGAACGCCCTACATGCTCATCTCCATCTCAGAGTCAAAACGAATCAGTCACCAAATTAAAGATGACATTGAGGTTATTCAAGCTTAAAAGGCCTGTGATACCACACACCAACAAGCTGGCAGACAAGAATAGTCGTGTGAGAAGTGAATATGGAGAGGAAAACATTGAGGACTAGATTTCAGAATGCTAAAATTGAGATCATGGGGTGCAAGGTAACAATAGCCAGTGCTAGTTGCGATATATACTGCTTGAATTCTGGAGCAAGTTCGTAACAATGGATAAAATGGTTGCCCTTTTCCACATACAGAAAATAGTTCAACTCCTGTTTTGAGAAGCGGTGTTTGCCCTGTTGCTTCTCTTATCCTGTAAGGAAATCCAAAGAGCCTAAGATCTATTATCTGATTCCTGTAAGATTTCTTTTAAACTAAATTTTCTTTGGTGTGTGTGGTCGTATGTTCAAATGGTCTAGCTGAGGATTTAGATTAGCATCTTGGACAAGTTTTGAGCAATGTTAAAGCATTTCATCTGTTCAAAGATACAAAGACCAATTCTTTTTACAGCTTCCAATGAGCAAAGAAATAACTCCCCACCCAAATAAGTCATTTTAGCCAGGGACAATATAAAAGTTAGTGAAGCTCTGAATCTTAGCCCATAAGAAGTTCAAGGCTTTCAAAGAGAATCAAGCTATCAGGACTCAAACAGACCTTTTGGGAGTGATTTGAATTATTTTTTTTCTGCCTCTGTGAAGGATGGAACCTCTGGTACCTGTGATGTGAAAATAAGAGAGAAAATATATTCTAATCTAGATGTAAAATTAGTGCCTTGTTTTCTCATCCTGAGCACTTACCAAAAGCCATTTTAACTAGTTTCTATAAAGATTTTCTTTCTCTGGTATGTTCAATTTAAGAATTCAAAAATGTTACATTCCACATTAAAGTTTTATTCATTTTATGTGACAGTGAATTTTAATCTTTCACATTTAAAGATACTTCCTCATATGGGAGTTTGATAGTAGGTACATCAGAAAGTGAACTCCAGAGGATATTTTCATTCATTCATTTGCTCAAATACTAGTTGAACTAAACACTAAATCACACTACAAGATATGAGAGACCTTTAGTGAAAAGCACTGAGGCCTTGGAAAAAGGTAGAATTATGGCAGTTTGGACAAGAATTAAAACTTATTGAATGCCTTCAACTAGGTGCCACTGTATTACACTAGGTTCTTTAACAAAAGGTTATTTTATTGAATTTTTATCATTGTGCAATTGTTATATGATGGAAGTAACTGTCTTGTAACCAATTTACAGTTATGGTTGCATTAAACAATAAAATTGAGACCAAAAAGAGGCTAACTAGGTCAAAGGTCATGGTGATAATTAACTTTTCACTTGTCCCTCTTTCCATGAATGTAATATATAAAACATTCAATATATTAGTTACTTCAGCATTGATACTATTAGAATCACTCATTTCAACTTATTTCGTTGATAATAACATCACAGTAAATTTATATCTGTCTTGATACATTTTCAAGGAAGACAATACAGCAAGAAGTATTTCTCCATTTTAGATTAATTTGGAAACTTTTCAAATTAGTCCATGCTGAGTAACACTTGCAATTCATCCTAATCTGTATTAGAGTATTACTATTTGCTTAATCTCAGAGTATACAAAATGTCAATAGAGATACAACTGTTTTCATTTTTTCCATTTATGCTTAAATTTGACTACAAAAATATAGCCTTATTTTGCAGGAATAGAAGTGGAAACAATGAGTACTAATTCATGCATTTCCTAGTAATGAACATTTTTTAAATAAAATAACTCAAAACCTGTTATGCTGAATCAACCTTCAAAAAATAAACTAATAGCCAAAGTACACTTTGGAACATTTCTCATAAGATTTAAACATTCTGGGGGACGCTTATTAACTCATTTTATATCTAACATTGGCATCAAAGATCAGCCTGGCATTTAAGTACTTAGTTATTGGTTTTGCTCAGCATAGTTTGGATTTATTGAATTTCTTGAGCTCTTTCTATATGCCAGAGTTCTTGTCTACAGTTTAATTAATATTATCTAATTACCAACAATAATCCTCTGGTAGATAATATTATGGGCTTCCCTGATGCCTCAGTGGTAAAGAATCCGCCTTGCAATGCACAAAAAGGTGGGCTCAATCCTTGGTTCAGGAAGATTCCCTGGAGAAGAAAATGGCAACCGACTCCAGTATTTTTACCTGGGAAATCCCATGGCCAGAGAAGCTAGCTGGTTACAGTCCATGGGTTGCAAGGAGAGTTGGACACGACTTAGCATATAAACAACAAGAAGACAACACTATACCCAATATATAAACCACTGAAACCTAAAATGTTACAGCAACTGGCTCCAAACCCCACAACTTGTGACTGCAAATACACAACTACAGGCCATTTGACCTCAATGCCTGCTCTAAACAAGAGATTCTAAGAATTTGCTACTTATTTCTCAGGAACACACTGCAACCCTTTTAATTTGAAACAAAAAAAAAGTAAAAAATATGGTCAGACTCACTTAGAAAGGATGGTTTCTCGATCAGCAGTAGCAGCAACAGTGAACCTTCATCAGAACATTGAACTCTCCTGCTTCCCCATACTATCCAATCAGAACCTCTGGGGGCGAGGCCTTTCAATCTGTTTCAACAAGCTCTCCAGGTGACTCCAATTACCCTACTCCAGGAGAATCAGACATTACTTTGCCAACAAAAGTCTGTCTAGTCAAAGTTACAGTTTTTCCAGTAATCATGCATGGATGTGAGAGTTGGACTATAAAGAAAGCTGAGCACAGAAGAATTGATGGTTTTGAATTGTGGTGTTGGAGAAGACTCTTGAGAGTCCCTTGGACTGCAACCAGTCCATCCTAAAGGAAATCGGTCCTGAATATTCACTGGAAGGACTGATGCTGAACTGAAACTCCAGTACTTCAGCCACCTGATGTGAAGAACTGACACATTGGAAAAAAACATGATGCTGGGAAAGACTGAAGGTAGGAGGAGAAGGGGACGACAGAGGATGAGATGGTTGGATGACATCACCAACTCGATGGACATGAGTTTGAGTAATCTCTGGGAGTTGGTGATGGACAGGGAAGCGTGGCGTGCTGCAGTCCATGGGGTCGCAAAGAGCCGGACACAACTGAGCGACTGGACTGAACTGAACTGACTGAGGAGAATCAGAGCAGTTTAGGAAAAAAAAAAAAAACCACTACTTTAAAACTATGTTCAAAACTATTCTTTAAACTTTTAAAAACTATTTTCCTTTCTTTACACATCATTAAAGGTTATTTTCTCCAATAAAATGTCTCTGGTTCCTTCAGTGATAGATACAAACTTATTTTTACATGCTAATAGGTAACTGCCAGATGCCAGTAAAACAAGTCATAATGATCTAGGATAGACCAGAGATCTTTTATAAACTATTTCATTAAAAAAGTCACAACTTCAGAGATACAGAAAATATTTTTTTTAAAGAACTAAAGATTTTTAAAATGAACTTTACATATCTAAATATTTTGGCAAAATTACACACACACACACACACTATATACAGGGCTTTCTTGGTGGCTCGGGGTAAAGAACCCATCTACCAATGTAGGAGATACAAGAGACCTGGGTTTGATTCCTGGGTCTGAAAGATTCCCTGGAGAAGGAAACAGCTACCAGCTGGGAGCCAGCGTGAGGAATCCCGCCCGTGGCAAAGGTTATGAGGAAGGAAGCTTGACAAAATGCAAAGGCGTGATCTGGCTTCAGGGGTTCCCTCTGGGTTTTCCTGAACATCTACCCCCCAAAACCAGAGTCTGCCTGCTTTATTGTACTGTGCTTTCCACTCTTCTGACATTCTCTGGAAATAGTTAACTCAGGGCTTTAGTTAACAGTCTCCTGCATATAAAAAGAATGTCTCAGTTTAAACCCCTTTGATGGCTTTCTAACTTACCTAACCAGTCTGCCCGGACTTTTACAACTTGTGAATTGTTTACAGCCCCCAACCGCGAGAGGCATGAAGCTTAAAGCATCTTAAAGATACAGAGACTTTTCTGAAAAGCTAAAAATTATACTGGTGATGGGTTTCACTGTTGAGTCAATGACTGCTGCCAGGCCTCCATATTCTTTATCTTTTAGGCACCTGAAGGATATTAATCAATGTAATTGGGATATAGAAAAGGGAATATAGTAGTTTTGATGTTAGCAACACTAGACTTTTGAGTTAATAAACTTTCCCTTTGTTATAAATCACTGTACTTCTTTCATTGTTATAAATTGCTGTGTCCTTGCCATGTAAGAATGTAACTTTATTTAGTGCTTTCTGGGAGTGGCACCAGACTTTGGGAAGAACAATACTATTAAGGCAAATAAGTCTTCTGGTTGACAAACCCTTATCCGAAAAGGGCCGTAAAATGTTAATTGGCCTTCTGGCCAGAAGATGATGTAAATCACCTAAGACTTGTGTATACAACTAAGTATGCAGAGAGAAAGCCTGGTCTCGATAAGAGTCAGGGCTGCTGATGCTACATAATTTTGTATTATCCATTGATCTCTATGTAAAATCGAAAGTATATAAGGCCTTTCCAGACAATAGAGGATGGGCCAGTCACTGGACTGGTTTCCCCCGTGTCTTTTCTTACTCTGTTTTCTGGCTGAATTCCCATCTGGGGCGTGGAGGCTTGCCATGTCTACTTACTTGCCCTGGCTTTTAAGATCCACGTGAGAGGGAGCCCAAGGCGGGGCACCCCCCGCCATTCGAGAGGACGCCGGTGGCCTAACGTAGATGGTGCAAGTTCCTTGTCTTGGAACTTTATTGGTTTTCCACATAATCCAAGTTATTCAGCCTCTTTTCTCTACTAAATTTTTCTACTGCACTATTTCTTCCTAATCTCTTTTTATATTTCTAAATAAATAAGTTTTTCCTCGCCCACACCATCCCTGCTTCGAATTACCCTGGATCCACCGGGGCAGGACCCCGGCAGCTACCCATTCCAGTATTCTTGCCTGGAGAATTCCACAGACCGAGGAGCATGGTGGGCTATAGTCCACGGGGTTGTGAAAGAGTCAGACGGTGACTAAACAACAACAAATAACAACATATATATTTTTAATGCACTAGATTTTGTACACAGGTTTTGTACACAGTTGATAGCTGGCCAGGGACATTGTTTAGTAGCTTTAATATTGTCCAAAGAAATATTAGTTAAAATGCTTAAAATTTAAAACTCTTATTCCTTTGCATAGTTTCTCTATTTGAAAGGAAAAAAAAGGTAAATACTTATGAAAAATTTCTTGACTCTGTTGATGGTTAACTTTACTGAAGATGACTGAACTAACAAATTAGTTCAAAAATCCAAGTTAAATATAATCATAAAGGGAAATTTCAAGTGCTCTGTTATGTTTAGGTATTTTGCAGGTAGCTTAACATCACCACCGATACTGAGACAAATGTCACAATGAGCTGGAGTTCCAGGTCAGTGTTCCACACTTATTGATGACACTTTACAGGATAATTAAGGAAGCTTGATGTTTGCATCCTCTTTTCAGAACTGCTTTCATCAGTCTCTGAATTAAATTAACAGTATTCACTCTCTTATTACTCCATAGAAGTGATTCAGAACAGTGTGAAAGCTTCTGCCTAGAATAGTATGTTTTTGTGGTAAAAGGTTAATTTCACTATATTCATTCCATTAGAATTCAAAGAGGGCTATTTCACTCAGATGTTGAAACAGATGAATTGGGACTGCCAAATGCAAATTCCACTAAAATTAAATGCCTACTTAAAAAGTATTCTGCTTGCATTTCAAAGCATTATATTTAGCTCATGGGATGCAAAATTGCCAGAATACAATACTGACTTAAAAGATTTCCACTGACAGGAAACACTGGGGAAAATGAAGGAACCAGAGGGATTTAAAAGAAATTTGATCTTTTCACAAAGAAGAAAAAAAAATATATTAGTGCTAGAATCCTTATAAAAATAAATTTAATGAGGTTGTGGAACTGTTTCAATGAACCATATTGTTGACAGAAGTAAGGAATCCTGACCTTGGAGGGCTGCTGCCTCTCTTTCTTCCATTATCACCTTGTCTTTTCAGTAACAAGATGCATAACTTGCTGAAAAGACATCATGTCTAAACCAGAAGCCAGTCTTCAAGAACAAAATCACCTGTTCACACATATAATTTTCTAATGGCTCATGATTCCTCATTTAGTTGGTGAAAGAGAATGAACCTGAAAGAAAGCTCCCTCCAAGTAGGTCCTGTTTTCCATGGGTATTAATAACATTTATTCATTCATTCATGAATTCAATAACTTGTTAATGCACTCAATACTTATTTGGGTCAATAATTGCATGTGTTCTTTTTGGGTTGCTGTAGTCTCTCAAGTACAGATTGCAGGATATGCTGAATTTCCTGAAACAGAGCATTGGGAAAAATACACTGACACTGATGCTTTACCTATAAACAGGGTAAGGACAAGTTCAGAGCTAATCAGAAGCAAGAAATAAAGAAAGAAATATTATTTCCTAGCCTTCAGAATCCCAATTCAGTTCAATAACCTCTTTCAAAAATAAAAGTGTAGCCCTTTCTTAAAACTTTTGTCTCAGAAACGATTATTAGTAATTGTAGAGTAAAAGGTTGAGAGTCCCTGAGACAGCAAAGAGATTAAATCAGTCAATTCTAGAGGAAATCAACCCAGAATATCCACTGGAAGGACTGATGCTAAAGCTGAAGCTCCAATCCTTTGGCCACCTGATGCGAAGGCAAGACCCTGGAAAAGGGTCTTTCCCAAGATCTTTTGGAAAAGACCCCTTTCCAGGACTCTTGGAAAAGACCCTGATGCTGAGAAAGACTAAGGGCATGAGGAGAAGGGGATGACAGAGGACGAGATGGTTGGATGCATCACCAACTCAACAGGCATGAATTTGAACAAACTCTCGGAGATGGTGAAGGACAAGGAAGCCTGGAGTGCTGCAGTCCATGGGGTCTCAAAGGGTCGGACACGACTCAGGGACTGAATTGAACTGAAAAGGTTAAAATAGATGGCTGAAGGTCGTGTATTGTGACAACTCATCAGTCTATTAGTTTAAGTGGGTAATTATCAAATAAAACCATTGATGTACATGATGTTAGCACATTTAATATCCTGGTTTAGTAATGAAGCTGAATTAACCATTAGCAAAAGATTTTCTGTATCTCTATTTTCCCTCTCTTTCTGCAGCCTAGGCAAAAATCCCTGGATACACGTAGGTAATAACAAACAAATATCAAACACATAAAACTTAAACAAGACCCAAAAATTGGAAATAGGCATTTATTTTCAATTGTTGTTAATCCAAACACAGAGGTAGAGCTGTCTTTTCTTCGCAGACCTTTTGACATTTGCAGCAACACATTCTGCATTTTACCCTGTCATCTGTGATATCGGAAATGAAATGCTGTGTCTGATCAGAAGCATCAAGCATGAAGCCAAGCAGAAGATACATAAGTATCTTATGGTCCATTGCCTGTGGTGATTGAGCTAGTGGCATCGAAAAGGGACACTGAGAGGTCTGACACACATCATCTTTCACTTTCAATCACACACACACACACCAATGCACACACGCATGAAGAAATAGCTTTCTTCTTCTGGTGGCTGCTAATTGACTAATTGAGCATTAGGCCTTGAATGAGTGCTAAACAGGAGTAGGACTGAAAATGTCTCCCACTTTCAACTGATCTAGGATAATTTCTTAAGAGTTCCATCAATGTAAATAGCTTAAAAAGTGTGTGTGTGGGGGGTTAATATTTATGTGATAGTACATATAACACCATCTCACATTTCATGTACTTTAAGCATGAGCATATAGAATATAATGGTTAATGTGTTATGTTATAGTGCACACATTTTTTGAATAAAGCTTACTGAAATTAGCTCTTACAGAAATCGTGTTCTTATTTTCTTCCCTGTATACCAGGGTGAGTGAACTAAATAAAAAGCCTGTGGGCCAAATCCTGCCTACCACCTGTTTTTGGATGGTCTACGAGCATAGTGTGGATGTTACATTTTTAAATGGTATGGGAATAAAAAGGAATGATGATGTTACACAACAGGTGAAAGGTATGTGAAATTCAAATTTCAGTGTCAGTTAATAAAGATTTATTGAAACACATTCACATGCACTGGTTTCCATCTCTCTTTGTCTGCTTTCCTGGTATAATGACAGAACTGAGTAATGGTGACAGAGATCAAATGTTTCCAGCAAATCCTAACAAGGCAGGAGGCAGATGGCCCCCCTGCCACCCCAGAGTAAAGCGACTGGAGATTCATTCCCTATGAACTGCAAACTTCCAAGACAAGAACAGCAGCACAATTGAGAGAGGAGGCTAGGCCCTGCTCAGACCACATATTTCTCCTTCCTGAAGTCAAGAGACCTCCCCAACCACACGTGCACAGAAATGGCTCCTTGCAGGCCAAAGAGGGAGCAAAGGCAAGGGATGCTGTACTCAAGGCACCTCTTTGGTAGGATTCCCCTTTGGTAAGAGATATGTGCACACACATGGGAGGATCCTGAGTTAAACCAAATATGGATCGTGAACCAGGCAAATCAAAATGATTGGCCAAACGAAACCCCGAAGAAATGCCCCATAAAGGTAATTCAAACCTCCACTCAGGGACTCTCCCTCTGAGTCTGCCCATGTGTTTATCCACATGTACTGTACACATTTTTTCCCCTCTTAATAAATACTTTACTTGCTTCACTACTTTCCATCTTTGTGGGAACTCTTCTGCAAAGCTGAAGGGCCAGGGCCCTTGTTACTGACCACTGGTCTAGTGGCTAGGGTCTGACGCTCCCCCTGCTGTAACCCAGCCTGATCTCTGGCTGGGAACCCAAGCCTCGCGCCAAGCTGTTGAAGGTTGAGGCCACCTGAGATCACTAAAAGATCAACTATTTGGCCCTTTAAAAAAAAAAAAAGAAAAATCCAACTCTTGATTTATACTACATCCATCTACATCACTTGAAGCAGAAATAGTAAAGTCTAGCAGTTCCGATGTAAGCCCTTTTTTAGACATATTCTCTTCCAAAAGCTATTTCTTAATACAATAATTTATGAAAGTGTAACAGTTTCCCAGCTCTTTCTCCACCCTCAACTTCAGCTGAAATGATAATTTCTATTACATTCTAAGCCAGAACACAAAATTGCTTACTCAACAATGAAACTGGAATACGCCTTTGAGGTTAAAGTATATATGTGTGTGTATATATATATATATATATATATATATATATATATAGTACATATATTTGTATATAAATATATACAAATGAGGAATATAGGATTTTATTTACATAAGCCACACTAGAGTTTCAATGGGCTTGATTTCACACCAAGATACATTCCTGTACAAGTGGTTGAATCCAGTCAGCAGCAGCCTTTGATCTGGAAATGGGGAGGATTTATGCAAGTGCTTGTCATCTGAAAATGGGAAGATGAGATATATCAAAGGAAAGAGTCTACATTTTACTAGTTTGCCCATATACAGGGACTCGTTTTCCAACATTCTCATCTATTTTTCCATCATAAAATTTACACGAATAAATCAGAAATAGCTTTGAATTACCATAATTTGTGTACATCTTACACCATCTAATAAATTATAACTTGTGAGAATGAGCTCAATATATTATGTAGCCTCATACTTCTAGATGATCCATGAATATTTATGAAATGAAAATGACCTCACTGCAGAGTTCTCCACCATTCTAGAAGATTGGTCACTGCCCGTGATTATATATGCTCCCCTATCCATAAGAGCCGGATGTCCATCCATGGACTACATTTTCTGGCTGGCTTGAATGGACACGGAGCCTTGTGCTCCCTGGGAACAGACTGAAGGCAAAGGAAGAAGGCAGCAGAGGATGAGATAGTGGGATGGCATCACCCACTCAATGGGCATGAATTTGAGCAGACTCTGGGAGACAGTGAAGGACAGGGAAGCCTGGTGTGCTGCAGTCCATGGGGTCACAAAGAGTCAGACACAGCTTAGCAACTGAACAGCAATTTGCATACTCTGAAAGCGAATGTGAGCAGAAGTGCAGAGGGTGATTTCTAAGTCAAGGAGCTTAAAATGCAGTTGTGCCTTCCCTTCTCTCCTTCTCCAAATTCACTGACTGAATGCGGAGAACTCTGGTCCCCTGCAGTGGGATGGGGCCAATGGAAGGAAGGAATTTGCCACACAACCCAATCACCATGACAAAGGCCACCTGCCAAACAGGTACATCTGCCTTGGACTGTGTTGTGATTGACAAGTAATTGTCCCCTGTGCAAACCTCTGTCACTCAGGGATTTATTTGTTACAGCACCTTGCATGACCTGACCCTAGCCCAAAACAGTTGCCAACTTTATCCCTGTTGCTACATATAAAGGCTATAAAGTGAAAGTGAAGTTGCTCAGTCATGTCTGATTCTTTGCAACCCTGTGGGTTGTAGCCCACCAGGCTCCTCCGTCCATGGGATTCTCTAGGCAAGAATACTGGAGTAGGTTGCCATTTTCTTCTCCAGGGGATCTTCCTGACCCAGGGATAGAACCCAGGTCTCCCACATTATGATAAGATGCTTTAACCTCTGAACCACCTGTGGAGGCTACAGTTTAGCTTTTATCACTGTTAACCTGCCCATGGTACTAATACCATTCATCACTTGGCCCATTTTGAAATTCCTCTAACTTTGCCTTTTGGACTAGGACCATGCTGTACAACATTCCCTGCTCCCCTTTAACCTTCCTGGCTTCTGCTTTTCATCCTTCTTGGCCAGCTCCTCCTCTCTTGCCAAATTTCATATCCCCCCAAAATCCTCTCCCAGGCCCTTTTCTTTCCCAGATCAATCCAACCACGCCAAACCTTTGAAAGAAGCCTCACTTCAATAACGACTACCTTCACCTGGAGGCTGGTGACAATTTAAGACTTAAACTATCTTAAACACAGAGGAGATGTAGGAAAATGTGACACCTCCTAATGTGATTTATATTTCACTATTCTCTTTCTTAGCAGTAAAGAATCTTCCTTCAATGCAGAAGCCACAGGAGACATGGGATCAATTCCTCGCTCAGGAAGATTCCCCTGGAGAAAGGAATAGCCACCCACTCCACTATTCTTGCCAAAGTATCCTGTGGACAGAGGAGCCTGGTGGGCTACTACAGTCCATGGGGTCACAAAGCGCTGGACATGACTGAAGCTCTGATTCTCTTTTAAGATCTTACTATAAGGAGTCAGTCTATAGAGATTTCAGCAAACATGGTCATTCCATTTTCCTTTTACAACTATATCTTTTTTTCGCTCCCTCAAACCACTAAACCTAGTAGGCTTCCTTTTACCCTATGCATAATCTCTGGGAACCAGAAATCTTCATTCCTTCAACAAATAATTAAGAATGTATGAGTTGACATTGTTCCAAGTGTTATAGAGAGACAGTGAAGAGGAAAGTCAATATTTTTGCTTTGATGGAGCTTATTTCAAGTGGAAGAAAGCAGATGATAGACACGTAAAATAATTTCAGATGAGACAAAAGGCTGTGGAAACCATAAATTGTAATCATGGGACTGCATGAGGAAAACACAATCATAGGGCAAAGGCAAGCGTAAGAAACAGTCACAAGATCTCTGAGGATACAAACCGAGATATCTGAATGATGAAAAGGAATCAGCCATGTCAATACCAGGAGGGGAGGGAGTATTCCAGCTAAGGGGACGTCAGGTACATAAGAGGTAGTGATCATACCTTGAAAAATGAAAGCCTGCCATTGTGGCTAGTGATTATGATACAAGATGAGGCCAGAGAATAAACAAATAAATGGCATGTAAAGGAAACAGGGTTTTAGATATTCCAAATATACTGGACAGCAGCTGGAGAGAAGACAGCTTGGGGAATAAGAGAAATTAGGGAAACCTACCCAGTTTATCACTACTAAAATGAAGAACTGAGGAATGGTACTTAATTTCTCAGGGTTTGGGACTCATTTTCACAAAACACAGCACTTGGTATCAATGGGCATTCATGTTTTGTCTGGATCTAGAAAATCGATCAGAAAATCAGCAGACCTTCAGAACTGTCACAAGCTGTATATCCAAAACACAAATTAACAGTGGTCAAACTGTTGGCTACCCTTCCATATTTTTCTGGGACTCAATTCTATTCACACTTTTGCTTTCATACTATTGTACAATTTATCTTTCCTTATTTATTTTCCGAAATCATCTAATGCTACTTGAAAGATTGGACTTCTAATTTATTTGTGGCTCTACGAAATGAACATGTAAGACTCATTCAACTTATACTTAATGGAATCATAAACTGAGAGTTAAAATTATGTATGTTTCTTCTGCAAAATGAGGACTAACAAAGCCCTGCCTCCTTTAACTCTTTTAATAATATGTTTCCATGGGTGAAGTAAGAAACCGCAGTTCCTTAGATTTCTACTTAGAAGAAACTCTAAAGACCATGTCATCTAGCATTATTATTTTATAGATAAGAAAATTGGTAATCAGGGGCTTTCCAAAATGCTCATGTATTTGCAATAGAGAGAGTCAAAATTGAGTATGTAGCACCATGGAGAATTAAGACATATAATCCAGTCATTCCAATTCTTGGAGTCCTTATTGGTGGAAACAGCACTAGTTTCCCTGTTCTCATTTGAAAGGATTCTTTGGCTGGTGACAATCAGTTTGCGCCCTAACCATGCAGACTGGCCCCACCCTGGACTGAAAATCAGGTCAACTGGCTGTGACCTTTGTTTATAAAACACTGGACCACTGTCACTCCCAGTGACATGCAGAAATGACAAACTCCTACTGCAAAAATAACTGAACTTCATTTTAATTTGAATTTGTCCAAATTTTCAAAGATGATCCCAAATACTTTAGCTGAATGAGGGTAAAACCTAGAAATTAAGAGCTTGGTGAACTATAAAGGCTCCAAACCAGAGTCAATAGCCCAGTCCCAGGTATTATTCTATAGGAAGAAACTGCAAAAGGGAATGTAGTTTTTGCTTCACTGCTTAAATCATTTAAGTCCTTTTCTATATTTACTCCTATCTTATCTTTTCAAAAAATTCCATTTCTTTGCAGTGTTCAATCATCTTATGAAAAAAAAGCCCAATGTGTGTGTGGTACCACACAGATTTTTATACTGGAGTTTTATTTACTTATCCCTCGTGCACATCAACCCACTCAATTTGACAGGACCACTCATTTGAGATTTGAAGATCAGAAACCTGGACCAGCCTGAAGGCAATGAAAAGTCTGACAGGTACAGATTTCACTTGTTCACCCAAACAAATATGTGAATAAATTAAAATGATAAAAAATATAAAATATAACATCTATGAGAATGTTCCACTAAAACAGTTTATAAACAGTTATTCAGTTCATACCATGGCTAAGGTTTTTCCAGTAGTCATGTATGGATGTGAGAGTTGGACTGTGAAGAAGGCTGAGCACCGAAGAACTGATGCTTTTGAACTGTGGTGTTGGAGAAGACTCTTGAGAGTCCCCTGGACTGCAAGGAGATCCAACCCGTCCATTCTGAAGGAGATCAATCCTGGGATTTCTCTGGAAGGACTGATGCTAAAGCTGAAGCTCCAGTACTTTGGCCACCTCATGAGAAGAGTTGACTCATTGGAAAAGACCCTGATGCTGGGAGAGATGGGGGGCAGGAGGAGAAGGGGACAGAGGATGAGATGGCTGGATGGCATCACCGACTCGATGGACGAGAGTCTGAGTGAACTCCAGGAGCTCGTGATGGACAGGGACACCTGGCGTGCTGCGATTCATGGGGTCGCAAAGAGTCGGACACGAATGAACTGAACTGAACTGAAGAGTAGGTAAAAAAAAAAACAAACCTAACAGAATGAACTAACAAAACATTGCAAATCAACTATGTGCGTGTTACTGGAGAAGAAAATGGCACCCACCCCAGTGTTCTTGCCTGGAGAATCCCAGGGACGGCAGAGCCTGGTGGGCTGCAGTCCATGGGGTCGCACAGAGTCGGACATGACTGAAGTGACTTAGCAGCAGCAGCAGCATGCTCACATTATGTCTAATGTTCTGAGGAAGTGGAAATGGCACCCCACCCCAGCGTTCTTGCCTGGAGAATCCCAGGGATGGCAGAGCCTGGTGGGCTGCTGTCTCTGGGGTCGCACAGAGTCGGACACGACTGAAGCGACTTAGCAGCAGTAGCATGTGCATGCGAAGTCGCTTCTAGTCATCTTTGACTCTTTGCAACCCTATGGACTGTAGCCCACCAGGCTCCTCTGTCCATGAGATTGTCCAGGCAAGAACACTGGGGTGGATTGTCATTTCCTCCTCCAGGGGTTCTTCCTGACATACGAATCAAACCACATCTCTCTCTCTCTCTTTTTTTTTTAAACTTTACCATATTGTATTGGTTTTGCCGTACGTTGACATGAATCCACCAAACCACATCTCTTAATTCATCTTATGTCTCCTGCATTGGCAGGTGGGTCTTTTACCACTAGTGCTACCTGGGAAGCCCTTAAATCAACCATATTTCAATTTAAAAAAAAAAAAAAAAAAACTAATGATGAATTCTAAAGGAAATCAACCCTGAATATTCACTGGTGCTCACTGGAACGACTCATGCTGAAGCTGAAGCTCCAATACTTTGGCCACTTGATGCAAAGAAAAGACTCATTGGAAAAGACCCTGATGCTGGGAAAGACTGTAGGCAGGAGGAGAAGGGGATGACAGAGGATGAGATGGTTGGACAAACTCCGGGAGATGGTGAAGGACAGGGAAACCTGGTATGCTGCAGTCCATAGAGTTGCAAAGAGCAGACACAACTTAGCAACTGAACAACAACGATAGCAATGAAATGGAATATCTAACCTACTCTTTCATGGCGAGGTACTCAGTGATCTTAGCTCTGCTTTCAACATTCTCTCTCTTTTTCAATCAGGGTGCAAATGCTCATGTGTGGCAAAAATGACTAATATGTCATGCAAGAATCCAAGATAATAAACATCCCCTGTGAGTAATGTCGTATGTATCAGCCCTTAATTATGATTTTTCATTCTCTCTTGAACTCTTGTTAGAATTCTTATATTTACACTCCTCTACTCATTCTCATTCCAGAAAAACATCTATTTCTGCTTTATTGACTATGCCAAAGCCTTTGATCGTGTGGATCACAATCAACTGTGGAAAATTCTGAAAGAGATGGGAATACCAGACCACCTGACCTGCCTCTTCAGAAACCTGTATGCAGGTCAGGAAGCAACAGTTAGAACGGGACATGGAACAACAGACTGGTTCCAAATAGGAAAAGGAGTATGTCAAGGCTGTATACTGTCACCCTGCTTATTTAACTTCTATGCAGAGTACATCATGAGAAACGCTGGACTGGAAGAAGCACAAGCTGGAATCAAGATTGCCGGGAGAAATATCAATAACGTCAGATATGCAGATAACACCACCCTTATGGCAGAAAGTGAAGAGGAACTGAAAAGCCTCTTGATGAAAGTGAAAGAGGAGAGTGAAAAAGTTGGCTTAAAGCTCAACATTCAGAAAATGAAGATCATGGCATCCGGTCCCATCACTTCATGGGAAAGAGAAGGGGAAACAGTAGAAACAGTGTCAGACTTTATTTTTTGGGGCTCCAAAATCACTGTAGATGATGACTGCAGCCATGAAATTAAAAGATGCTTACTCCTTGGAAGAAAAGTTATGACCAACCTAGATAGTATATTCAAAAGCAGAGCCATTACTTTGCTGACTAAGGTCCGTCTAGTCAAGGCTATAGTTTTTCCTGTGGTCATGTATGGATGTGAGAGTTGGACTGTGAAGAAGGCTGAGTGCTGAAGAATTAATGCTTTTGAACTGTGCTGTTGGAGAAGGCTCTTGACAGTCCCTTCGACTGCAAGGAGATCCAACCAGTCCATTCTGAAGGAGATCAACCCTGGGATTTCTTCGGAAGGACTGATGCTAAAGCTGAAGCTCCAGTACTTCAACTCCAGAAGAGTTGACTCATTGGAAAAGACTCTGATGCTGGGAGAGATTGGTGGCAGGAGGAGAAGGGGATGACCCAAGATGAGATGGCTGGATGGCATCACGGACTCGATGGACGTGAGTCTGAGTGAACTCCGGGAGATGGTGATGGACAGGGAGGCCTGGCGTGCTGCGATTCATGGGGTTGCAAAGAGTCGTACACGACTGAGCGACTGAACTAAACTCATTCTCTTGAAGAGTTCATCTATGAATAGCTACCTATGATATCTTGATGTCTTTCCTTTCATCTACCTTTTATGTGTGTGTGTGTGTGTGTGTGTGTGTAATGAACACCAAGAAAGAAGTATATTTCAAGTATTAACTTTGCACTCATTTTTCCATGCAAGTTTTACATGGAGTCATAAGCAACAGTCTTCTCTTGTTTATTTTTTTCTAAATTTTCATGTTAATTCACACTTGAACTAACAAATCTATAATAAATTTGGCACCCTATTTTAAATTGCATTTTAAAGGTTTCTGTTTTCAGATTTTCTGCTGGCTGTGTCTATAAAACTGTCTAAATAATTGCATACTAATTTCTAAGATCATTCCCATTAGACATTAAGCACTTGGCTTTGTGCCATCAATATAAGAAATTTGGTTCACTTATACTATCATCCTCCATAAATCCCCTCCTCTTCTCTGAGATTTTAATTATTGTTTTTATTTTTCTAGTACTTATCATATATCTTTAAATATTATTTTTGAACTTCTATTTCTTAATCCATATGTTATTTCAAACACCTAAAATTTATACCTAGGAAGGCTCAGAACTCCTAATGTGTGTTCTGGCATCTCAAAATAATATTCTAGTATTATGCTTAAAATACATATTTCTGTAGTGAATTAATGAAGAGGTTCTATATCTGTACTGTCCAGTCATAAAGAAATCAATCAAGAGGTGCTAATTTTGTCCTCAAAAACTGGAGGTATGTCTTATGGGTAGATATATCTGAGAAAAATCCACTGTAAATACAAAAGGGTATATTTAACCATTACCTAATGCTCTCCTTTAGTTCCCAAAGATTCATATCTCACATCTGATTTGGTGTCACCACTAGAGTAACTCATTTTTAACCACATGTATACATGCCTCTTAACTTTGCCTCTACGGAAATTGCCTCAGTGATTTGAGGAGGGAACTAGCATGTATCCTTGAAATTTTAATAGTTTATAATCAACACTGATGATCATGTAATGTGAAAGAAAAGTAGCCTGAAAAATAGCCACATGTGGTTAGTGGCAACCACTGAATGAATAATGATGAATAATGATCATGCCAGGAGTCCTTTATTCATCCAAACAATTATCAGAGACAGCCTTGCCAGTGTCCTGGAGAAGGAAATGGCAACCCACTCCAGTATTCTTGCCTGGAGAATCCCACGGACAGAGGAGCCTGGTGGGCTACAGTCCACGGGGTCGCAGAGAATCGGACATGACTGGGCAACTTTCACTTCACTTTTGCCAGTGCCACTAGGCTGGCCTACAGTTGCCAGGCCAAGGAGACAACAACCCAGTGAATATTTCAAAACACAGACAGACTCACAGACACACAGAACAGGCTAGCGGTTACCAGCGGGGAGAGGGACGAGGGGAGGGGCAAAATAGGAGGAGTGGGGTAAGAGGAAGAAACTATTAGGTACAAAATAAGCTACAAGGATGAGCCTCCCTGGTGACTCAGATGATGAAGCATCTGCCTGCAATAGGGAAACCTGGGTTCAATCCCTGTGTTGGGATGATCCCCTGGAGAAGGGTATGGCAACCCACTCCAGTATTCTTGCCTGGAGAATCCCCATGGACAGAAGAGCCTGGCGGGCTACAGTCCATGGGCTCACAAAGAGTCAGACAGGACTTGGCAACTATGAACAGCAAGCTACAAGGATGTACTGTACGACAAAGGAAATATAGCCAATGTTTTATACTAACTACAAGTGGATTATAACCTTTAAGACTGTGAATCACTATATTGTACAGTTCAATTCAGTTCAGTTGCTCAGACATGTCCAACTCTTTGTGACCCTATGGACTGTAGCACGCCAGGCCTCCCTGTCGATCATTAACTCCCAGAGTTTACTCAAACTCATGTCCATTGAGTCAGTGATGCCATCCAACCATCTCATCCTCTGTCGTCCCCTACTCCTCCCACCTTCAATTTTTCCCAGCATCAGGGGCTTTTCAAATGAGTCAGTTCTTTGCATCAGGTGGCCAAAGTATTGGAATTTCAGCTTCAACATCAGTTCTTCCAATGAACACTCGGGGCTGATCTCCTTTAGGATGGACTGGTTGGATCTCCTTGCAGTCCAAGGGACTCTCAAGCATCTTCTCCAACACCATAGTTCAAAAGCATCAATTCTTCGGTACTCAACTTTCTTTATAGTCCAACTCTCACATCCATACATGACTACTGAAAAAGCCATAGCTTTGACTAGATGGACTTTTGTTGGCAAAGTAATGTCTCTGGTTTTTAATATGCTGTCTAGTTTGGTCACAACTTTTCTTCCAAGGAGTAAGCATCTTTTAATTTCATGGCTGCAGTCACCATCTGCAGTGTTTTTGGAGCCCTCCAAAATAAAGTCTGCCATTGTTTCTACTGTTTTCCCATCTCTTTGTCATGAAGTGACACCTGTAACTTATTTAAAATTGCACAGCAACTATACCTCAAAATAAAATATTTCAAAAATAAGAATTCACATAAGAAAAGATAAAGCATGGAAGAATGAGAGGTATACTGAACACATCTGCATTTCAGCTTTGGCTCTGCCATTTCACTAGCTGGGGTCTCTTTTGGCCTTCAATTTCCTCATCCCTAAAATGAGAGCTGCTGCTAAGTCACTTCAGTCGTATCTGACTCTGTGCGACCCTATAGACGGCAGCCCACCAGGCTCCCCTGCCCCTGGGATTCTCCAGGAAAGAACACTGGAGTGGGTTGCCATTTCCTTCTCCAATGCATGAAAGTGAAAAGTGAAAGTGAAGTTGCTCAGTTGTGTCCGACCCTTAGCAACCCCATGGACTGCAGCCCACCAGGCTCCTCCATCCATGGGATTTTCCAGGCAAGAGGACTGGAGTGGGGGGCCATCGCCTTCTCTGAAAATGGGAGAGATAATGCCAAATCTGAACGTGCATGAGGTTTTGGCGCAGGGAAAACTGCCAGAGGGTAGTTGCTTTCCTAATGGTAACTAATATTATTAAGTTATTTTCTGCATTAATTATAATTACTTTGAAGTTATTAAAGAAACCATTCCATATAGGATTGTAATGAAGACTGAAAAAGACATGACGAGAAAGCACTTAACTGGGCATCTGACACACAGTACCTGACCACTCATCATTAATTCCATGAGATCACTCAACAATTCTCTTATCTTTTCCCCCCAGCAGCAGAAGGGCACTGTGGTTTCTTACCTGAGGCACATTTCACCTGCCTTCTGCTGGATGTTATATTACTTAAGGTGCCTCTGCTCTCCAGGTAATTGTATATTTCTCAACTACCATGTTTTATGAAACAGTGTTTTTTCTTCCTAGCTTTGAATTACCCAGAATTTTAAATTGTTCATCTGATACTCTTTTGCAGTATTTAATACAACAGATGTAGGCTGAAGCAGATACTGAGTTCAGACACAGATCGCGGCAGGAATGATGCCTTCCTTGGCTCAAAGATACAGAGACTTGCCTGGTGAAAGGAATGGTACCTACCAAGACCAGATTGCAGGAGAAAGTATTCAAGGCTTCTGGACTGAGACCAGACTGAACCTAAGGCCTCAGTCAAAGAGATCAGCTGTGTCCAGGCATACCCTGATTACTTGGACACCAGGGATGTTCCCCGGTGGGAGACGTTCGTGTGCCATATGAATCGGCGTGCACACATGTATGTGTTACAGTGGAAAAAGCCTACAGGTAAGAGTGGTAACCATCTGGGCACAGACCATCTGTATCCCTAATTAGGCACACAGAGGAAGAGAAAATTCTCCCTTTCAGGTCCCTGGAATCCTTCCTGCTCACTTCTATGTCAGAAACGCTAAGGTTAGAAGGTGCAAGAGCAAGACTGATAAGGCTTAGACTAGACATTCTGCACAGGACAAATGACAATGACTTCTGTCCCCATCATTAGCCCCAACATGAGTGGCTGAGAAGGCAGTTTTGTGCAGCAGAAGGTGTGGAACACCCTGGACCACCCCAAAAGGTATCTGTCCTTCCACTTCACTAGGAGAGGTGGCACATGAGAGCCAGAACTGATGCAACAAATGACACCGGTACCTCTGAACAACCATGAAAATGTTTTGGAGGAGACAGACTAGAAGACTAGAGTGCCCGCTGGTCTGGCAGACTGCTTTCAAAACCACTGCCGTGTGTGTACAGATGCAAACGGTACCTGGTTTGCACTCAAAAGTGCAGGTCCCCTGACATACCTGTTGCCGATTTCCATCCTTTTTCTCTAACTGTTTCTTCATCTTTATTCCTCTAAACATTTTAGCAAGCACAACATAACAGTTCTCTATAGCCTGTCTTTTAGAACTTTATCTCCAAAATAACTCTTAACCAATGACATACATTAGAGGTTGGCAAACTGGGCCCTCCCCCCACCCCCACCCCCCACGCCCGCCCCTGCCCCCGGCCCAGACTAAATCCAGCCAGTCTCCTGATTTTGTGAATTACATCTTTTGGAACACAGCCACACCTCTCTGAATAGGTCTTATCAATGGTTCCTCTCATGCTACTGTAGCGGGGTTGAAAACAGAGACACTGATGGACAGCCCCTAAAGCTTAGAGTGTTTATACTGGCCCTTTACAGAAACTCTGGGGGCCCCTGCTGTTCTGGAAAAGGAGACTGAGTATATATATGTTTAAAAATTTAACACTTGCTCAAAACTATTTCTGAACTCACAGAAAGAACAAATTCTTCCTCGGGATTGAATTCTCAGATTTACACTATCTTAACACTAAAGAGTGAACTCCAGGAGCTGGTGATGGACAGGGAGGCCTGGCGTGCTGCGATTCATGGGGTCGCAAAGAGTCGGACACAACTGAGCGACTGAACTGAACTGAACTGAACTGATGAGCAGAGAGAACAGGATGTGTCTGTATTAAATAAGATTTTAGTAGGTATCAGTAACGGAGTCAGAGAAGGCAATCACAACCCACTCTAGTACTCTTGCCTGGAAAATCCCATGGATGGAGGAGCCTGGTAGGCTGCAGTCCATGGGGTCGCGAAGAGTCGGACAGGGCTGAGCGACTTCACTTTCACTTTTCACTTTCATGCATTGGAGAAGGAAATGGCAACCCACTCCAGTGTTCTTGCCTGGAGAATCCCAGGGACGGGGGAGCCTGGTGGGCTGCCATCTATGGGGTCGCACAGAGTCAGACACAACTGAAGTGACTTAGCAGCAGCAACAGCAACACTAAAGAGAATCCTCTGGATAAAGATCAAGGTCCTACTGAATAGCCCAAGGAACTATATTCAATATCATGTGATAAACATAATAGAAAATAATATAAAAATAATATATTTATGTATATGTGTGTGTGTGTATACATAATTTGGTTTAAACCAAATCACTTACTTAGCTATAGATCAGAAATTAACACAAGACTGTAAACTAACTGTACTTCAATAAAATACATTAAAAAACAGAGTCTTCTTATTTCTTTAATACCAACTAGTCAGTTTAGCGTGGGGGCTTCCCAGTGTGTACAGACCAAGCAGACCTGTTCTTAATATTAGCAAACTGCTCTCAATATATAACCTTGTTTTGAATTTTTATTGTTGTCTATTAAGACATCTGGGAATTACATTTAAAGAAAAAATTCTTTAAAGATAAATCAAAAGAAAGCTTGATGGCATGATATTTTTCTGTTGAAGCAGATACTTCCTTCAGTTAAGGGACAGTGGTAAGAAATGTTGCATGTTTTAGTAACATTTTGCAACAGGTTCCTTGTTTTATAAACGTGTACTAAGGTTTGGTTCTTGCTTGAGATAGTAGTATTCAAAATAAAACCAGGAAAAGTTTAGTTGAATTCAGGAATAGTGGACTGAGGCTGTGCAGAGAGTTTCCAGTCCTGATTTGGGTTTTGAATGGGATCCTAATAAATCAAGAGGAAGTGCATGGATTTTCTTATTTACTGCCACTAACTGCTGGTTATCAGCACACTGAGACGGCTGGCTGCTCTGAGCCCTCTTCCTCAGTATTTTCTAATCTTCCAACAGGGAAACAAGCAACATAAATAATCCTCCTGTCTTGCCTAATACAGGGAAATAAATAAACCAGCGTCTCCTTGCCTGGGAAGATGAACTTTCAGGTTGTTTCCTTGCAAATCAGAACCCCACTGCGTCACACTATTCAGATTGCATAAAACTGTACCATTCCCAAGGCAGCCTGACGCTGATAAGGCTGCTTTAACTGTTCAGTGACGTCTCAGGACAATATGAAACAATTTTTCAAAACCTAAACAAATAGTAAACACCAAATCAGTTTTTCAATGATATGACATCTCGCAAGATGTTAGTATTTACCTAACTGAATGTGGTTAGGCACTATAGACTGTATTCGCAAAAAATCTAAGTAAATTTCATGGCTGCAAAGACACTGTGTTTTATTTTCTGAAATGAGCAAGCTGAGAGGGAATACAATGTTAATCTATTCTAAGACACATAAAAAAGAGAGCAAGGCAAAAACTATCCTATGGTACTTACAGAAGTACACTAAAACTCCTCTTGAAAATCAGAGTTAAATGAATAATAAACACTTAAGACCTTTTTTCTTCTCTAATAAAGATTTTCTGAGGCTGGCTAAATTTTCAATGCCTTATGCAACAGCAGATATATACAATCTGGGATGAAATAGTTGCTTTTGGAACAAGGAAAAGTAAAAGTGAATATATAAGTCATAGTCATTTAGATATTTAACAAAAAATTTAGGGATAGATATATTTGAGAAAATTTCTAGTTGACTTCCATTTCATCAGTTTTATGTCACATGAGTTCTTTATTTAGAAACTAATTTTTATGGAAGTCAAATGGCTTCTGTATGAAGAATCCATCAGTGCCCCTTTGGTGAGGTATTGCATCCTTCATGCACCCATGTGTGGCTCCCCCCACACGGAGCCCTTGACACATGCACTGTAGCTCAGGTATCCTGGAG
Organism: Capricornis sumatraensis; assembly: GCF_032405125.1. NCBI lineage: Eukaryota > Metazoa > Chordata > Mammalia > Artiodactyla > Bovidae > Capricornis > Capricornis sumatraensis. Next base: position 114,343,517 of record NC_091073.1, on the reverse strand, counting down.
GTCATCATTAAATGCAATTTGCATGTTCACCTGTTTGATTCTAGGAACATCCCTACCTGCCTATAAAATATCTGATAGTTCCGGATCTGGGGTGTGGAAGGTGGGTTGGAAATCTTGAACTGCATTGTCTATAAGATGTTTTTAATTAAAATTTCTATCATGTTAACATTCATTTCACTGTCTCTTGTCTCTTAATTCCTTTTTACCAAAAGCAGCTGACTACACACTACATTACTGGTAACCGTTAAGACCTTGAAATTCACCTTCAAGCATTTCTTGGTCAGTTAGAAAGCGGATTCTGGACCCAAGGTCAAGCCCAGGTTGACAGGTGCATTTGTAACACTGGGACTTTTAACAATAACAATAGGATGTGTTAAAGGAGAAGTGTCCATAAAAGACAGCTCTATTCATTTTCCCATTTGCTCAATAATTATTTTATCTACTAAGTCTGTTATTTGGGGCAGCAATAAACAAGGCTTTTAGAATATAAAAAAGAAATAAGATACAACGTCACTGTCCTCAAGAATCTCACAAAAAGGATCAAGCTCATGTTAACAAATGAGTTATAATGAATGAACAATGTTATAAAATCTAAGTAACAGAAATGTGGTGTTTGTGCGAGCCAAGCTGCTTCAATCATGTCTGACTCTTTGGGACTCTATGAACAGTAAGTAGCCCACCATACTCCTCTGTCCATGGGATTCTCCAGGCAAGAATCCTAGAGTGGGTTGCCATGCCCTCCTGCAGGGGATCTTCCCGATTCAGAGATAGAACCCATGTCTCTTACATCTACCTGCCCTGGTAGGCGGGTTTTACCACTAGCACCACCAAGTAATAGAAATGTGGTGTTCAGCATTATTTAAACAGGTTACAGGACTTCCCTGGTGGCTCAGACAGTAAAGCGTCTGTCTACAATGCGGCAGACCCGGGTTCGATCCCTGGGTTGGGAAGATTCCCTGGAGAAGGAAATGGCAACCCACTCCAGGACTATTGCCTGGAAAATGCCATGGACAGAGGAGCCTGGTAGGCTACAGTCCATGGGGTTGCCAAGAGTCAGACACGATTGAGCGACTTCAATTTCTTTCTTTCTTTCTTTTCTTTCTGAACAGGTTACATGGGCTTCCCTGGTGGCTCAGTGGTAAAGACTCTGCCACTATGCAGGATACCTGGGTTCAATCCCCGGGGGAGGGCATGGCAACCCACTCCAGGAGTCTTGCCTGGAGAATCCCATGGACAGAGGAGCCTGGAGGGCTGCAGTCCATAGGGTCACACAGAGTCGGACACGACTGAACTGACTAAGCAGCAGCAGCAGCAAACAGGTGACATAAGCAAACCCTACGGAGCTCACATAGTTCACTTTACATCTTGATCATGACGACTTGCTGTCTTTTCTTGCCTAGGTTTCTCTGTGATATCGAAAGGCTGACTAGTTATTCTAAGTTTGTAGCAGATGCAGAGGCTGTAATCCCGACCACCAAGGTGTTTCAGGAGTCAAATTGAGCCCACTCCCCTGAGAAAGATTCATTTTTCATTTTCAGAGGATGAGGCCACACTGCAGCATCCTAATTCCTTGTGAGCACCTCAAAGACAGTGTCTTGCGCTTTGTGCAATTTTCTGTTCCCAGTACCCTGGACTGTGCTCAGCATTACCAAGATTTTGTAGTTCAGCAATGTCAGCTACTTCCCACGTCACCACTGCAAAATTTCCCATTTATCATTAAAATCTCCAGGAGAAGAGTCACATGGAATATTACAAAATACAGTGAAACAGGATACAAGGGCAGCGACTGTAACTTCCTTCAAAATGTTACTAAAACAACCTCTCTTACTTTTCTACAAGTTTGCAAGAAAAAGGAAATGGGCCCTTCAGAGGTAAAATGGAAAATTTCTGAACACAAACCACCTCAAAGTTCTCTTTGCTTCGATCTTTACTACTCAAACATAGGTTACAGAGGTTCTTAACCATCCAGCATTCAAAGGTGGATGCATCACCTCAGCAAAGGTTATATAGGTTTGATACAGAGGCTCCTGGGTTCCATTCCTGCTCAGGAAGATGCCCTGGAGGAAGAAATGGCAACCCACTCCACTATTCTTGACTGGAGAATCCCATGGACAAGACTTACAAAGAATCGGACACAACCTGTCAGCTAAGTAGCCACAGAGGTTCTTACTGTCCAACACCCATAGGTGGACTTATCACCTTGATAAAGGTTACTTAGGTTCCTACAGGGCTTCCCTGATAACTCAGTTGGTAAAGAATCTGCCTGCAATGCAGGAGACTCCAGTTCGATTCCTGGGTCAGGAAGATCCGCTAAGGAAGAGAAAGGCTAACCACTCCAGGCTTCTTGGACTTCCCTCCTGGCTCAGCTGGTAAAGAATCTGCCTGCAAGGCAGGAGACCTGGGTTTGATCCCTGAGTTGGGAAAAGCCCCTGGAGAAGGAAAAGGCTACCCACTCCAATATTCTGGCCTGGAGAATCCCAAGGACTATTTAGTCCGTGGGTAGCAAAGAGTTGGACATGACTGAGCGATTTTCACTTTGACTTTCACAGGTATGTGAATGATCGCATTCATTACAGCATCCACAGTGTTCCCTGGGACTAGTGACTGGGCCGGCAGAGGTCGCTGTAGGCTGAGAATTGACAGGGTGTCATCACCAGCCAACAAGGGAATGAGAACGGGTTCACAGGTCACCTCCTTTCAAGTGGAAAATGACTAATAACTATGTTCCTGTGGGCTGGACAGAAACATGCTTCAGTGATTCCTTAAGGATTAATTTCTCATGATAAATGTAATTGTCTAAAATAATAGTGGGGAAAACCTATCATTCTAAGTGCAATACCCAGACAATGAGTGGGTAATAGCTGCCCATTTAAAAAGGACAAAGGAACCCAAAGGAGTGGCCCGTATACCTTTAGCAACTCAACAGCTGCAGAAAGAACCTGCTGAATGTTCTCTCACACTTGGAGGTCAGACACAGGAGGTCTACCTATTTGATATGTTTATGATGGGGCACAGAACGAAAGATGATCTACCAGAAGAGGAAAAAAAAAAATTACCACATTCAAACTTTGGAGAAAATTAGCCTGGAATTGGGCTATTCAGGTGGTGCTAACGATAAAGAACCTGCTTGCCAATGCAGGAGACCTAAGAGATGTGGGTTCAATCCCTGGGTCTGGAAGATCCCCTGGAGGAGGGCATGGCAACCCACTCCAGTATTCTTGCTTGAAAAATCCCATGGACGGAGGAGCCTGGTGGGCTACAGTCCATAGGGTCACACAGAGTCATACAAGACTGAAGCGACTCAGCACATAGGCACCCATCCTGGGATTGATGGAAACTCTGAAATTCAACTGGGGGGCTTAAACTGAGAGTTTGAAGAAATCATAGGGTTTTTTTAATCCCCTAATTCACCTAATGGTTGTGGCAATTAAAGAACGACTATTTTTGTTGCTGTTGTTCTATTTCTTATCTATGGACCTCAGATTATTGATAAACGTTTGAAGAAATCCTTATATTCACTGTATGACATAACTACTGTGGCTTTAAAAAAGAAAAAAAATGCAGTCAAGAAAGCTGTTTTTTCTTAGTGCACTGTATTCCAAATGACCACTATGAATTCTGTAAAACACAAAGGCCACAGGCCAGAGTGTAATCAATATGGGTTCTACACTGACAATTGTGCAAAGCTCAGAGCCCGTGAAGGAGAATTTCTCAGTCTCTGGGATCTCTCTCTCAGAGCCAGTGACCAAGGCTCCATAATAGGCCAACGCTGGAAAAATACAAAGACTCCCAGAATAAATGGTAAGGATGTTTCAAGAAAACACAGTAACTCTTTACAACGAGAAGGATGTTTTGGACCTGGATGGAATGATTAAACGTTGTACGTCTGTGTCCGGGAGAGAAGGAACCTGTTGCTTTGTTTCCCATTTCCCTAGGGAGGGCTGCAGAAGTTAGGAGACATTTTTGTGAAAGGAAAAGTCAAGGCAAGGGGATTCAGTGGGAGTCAGGTGTACCCCGGGAGCGTCGCAAGAGACGAGGTGACAATCCCTGGATTCCTGAGAAATGACCTGCTGGAGAAAAGTAATGGTGTGGTTGACAATGAATGGCAGGACAGTAAAATACCCAGGGAAGTGACATGCCAATATTTAAGCGTAGACAACCTGTGACCCACGGCCAAGAGGAAAAGAAACGCCCCCTGTGACAACCAGGTTCTGAATCCCCTGCTCAACTCTGCGAACAGGCATTACCCCTCCTAGTCTAAAGCTTCAATCCCTGTGTCTCTAATAATTTCCATCTGAAGCTCAGCTTGACAACCGGAGGCCCATACTCTGTACATCTGACCTTATCTTTCTTGAAGCTGTCAGCTACAAATTGGCACTTGCCATCTACCTCCACAAGCATTCAATCATGAGCTGTGGCAGTGGCTGGTTTTCAACACACTTGAAAGAAGTTCAGGGTGGAGAGCAGACACGATGGGCTCTGTCTGCTCTGATGGGCTCTGGGAAAAACTGGCAGAATTGGTCTTCACATAGATATTTTCAAGAGGCAATTGTGTGAGCCCGATTCTTGTATCTCTTCACATCTGTGCTCAGCCTCTCAGTCACATCTGACTCTTTGCGACCCCAAGGATTATAGCTTGCCAGGCTTCTCTGTCCATTCCAGGCACAGATACTGGAGTGGGCTGCCATTTTCTCCTCCAGGGGATCTTCCCAACCCAGGGATCAAACCCACATCTCCTGTGTCTCCTACACTGGTAGGTAGATTCTTGACCACTGAGCCACCTGGAAAGGCCCCATCTCCTCATATGCAGACAAGCACCAAAGTCCTTCATGGTGACAACTGCACCTCATTACTAGCAGAAACCTTCACAAGACTAGTAGTAACCTTCTGCAAAAAATATGTGCTTGATTGCATGAACTCCCCCTTCACCAAAATCACATATTTAGTGATCTTCTCCCTACCACTTTGGAGAAATTTCTCAGGGCTATCTGAAATGCTGTCTCCTGGGCTACAGTCCTCATTTTGCCCCAAATAAAACAACCTGCAGTTCTAATGTTGTGCAGTTTTTTTTTTAAAGTCAGCAAAGCCTTTGCTTCACCTTGATTATGATCTCCTTATTTTATACCCTGTCTGGAAATCTGATTTCAACTTGTATTTCTTTCTTTCTCTTAATAGCTTTGCCTTTGTTATCTTGACTTGGTATGGTATATCCCACTTTGAGTAGGGTCATCGCAACGAGAAGAAGATCTGATTCTTTTCTCCCTTTAGATTATAAAAAAAAGTCATGGTCCTGATTCAAAAAGCCATACAAATCATGCAGGAAAACACACAGTATGATGGAAAGTCAATCTTCTCAGTGCTGAATTAAACTAAGAAAAATAATGAGGAGAGGATTTCTATATGTAAGCTTAAGAAGCCTAATGAGGACCAGCTTTTCTATTTCATTTGTTCATTCCTTTAATTAATTTTAATTGGATACCTACAACATGACAGGCATCAGTCTAAATTCTGCAGATGTATAAGATAGATGACAATAACTCAGATAATAATTAATTTAAGATATACACAAATGTGCTAAAAAAAAGCATCATTATATAACAACTAAAACGACAAATTTAGTTGCACTATTTCTGCTGTATTTTACACCTGATGTTTGAGAACAAAACTTACTCCTTCATCCACCTGGATAATTCCTACTTGAATTTCTGGTGAGAGATCAAACGTCGTTTTCTCAATGAAGTGTATTTATCCTTATTCCACACACAGCAGCTCCTTAATCAGATAACTCTGCAAAACTCCTCAGGCACATGTTAGAATCCCAGTAAATGATAGTTTCTGGTCCCTCCCTAATTATTCTCTGACCGTACCATGCAGTAGAAGCCAAATGAATAGATAACACCAAAAATATGTTTATTTGGTAACGTATCTTACATTCAGGCTAGAGTCCAATTGTTGTGCCTAAGTATAAATTCTATATATCCAAATCACTCTTGCAATTTTCAGTAAACCACACATAATATATATATGTATATAAATATGTAAAAAAATACTGCATGCATGGTTTTCTGTACACACATATAGATCCATCAACTCATTATTAATTGACTTTCTATGGCCTCCAGGTAATCTTTCACTGTCGATCCTAAGAAAGTCAAGAATAACATCACTCTCCTCTTTCCCAGCTGTTTAGGCAAGAAACTTTATTTTCTTTTCTATGGCCTGGGAAATTTTAAAGTCATTTGCACATTTATCTCATAGCTTTAGGCATATCTGCAATAAGTTTTTCAGATTTCACTGCATTTACTGTTAGGGTACATGTTTATAGAGTGGAGTTCAAAGTCAAGTGGTCTGCTTAATTAGATTTTTTTTTTTTACCCCCTTTCTTTCAGTGGGCATATAGTTCTATTCACTTAAGTTCAATGCTCCTATGAGATAAATTCCCCCTACACTTTTTCTTGTTACATTACTCTTCCAAATTAATTTAACTACTGATGTCATTTATATTTACCCAAACGTCAGCCTTTTAGTTGCTTACCTGGGAGGACACTCACATTCCTTCAGTCTTCTGAGGGATATTACTTAAAATACACAGAAATCTATAGTCCAAAAGAAGAAGTCCCAGAAATTGCCCTAAGTAGAAAAAGGAATGAATTCATTCTGTATTCATAATATTGTCTATTTTCTGATGCCACACTTTTTCGGTAGAGTCTATTTAAAATTTCTCTTTGCTAGCACAGGCAGCAAAGAAAGATAATTACAGATTGCAATGTACTTTTGGCTTTGAGCCCAGGAGAAACAGAATGAAGAAGGAAGCAAGCACTTTCTCTTTCTTCACTCAGATCCAACAGACACAAGCTAGCTAGTGGATAAATAAAAGAGTAAAGATGGTATTTCCAATAAGTGGAAGGAAACATGTTGAAAGCCTGTAGATACTTATACAACCATTAGTATATGACTAGTTATGCACTAAATAGAGTCTAATGAAGGGCAGTGCATAACATCTCTGCTGGGATGTCTAACCAAGTTAAATCACTACATTTCTGAATATCAAGACTGTACAGAATGCAAAACAAACAAAGGAGAAAGTTAAAAATATCCTTAAAGAACTTGTATTACAGCTTTGTCTCAGCTAGAAGATAAATGACCTCCTGGATCTATTTCATTTTCAACATAATTTGGGCTGGGATTGGGTATACGAGTTGGATTTGGAGGAGGAAAGCTATCAGTAGAAAGAAAGACCCACATTAATAAGAAGGGATAGAAACCTATCAATCATGGCTTGTGTTCCATAGTGTGTGAATTATCAAGCTATCAGCTACTGACTATTTACTGAGATGACTAATATATTTAATAGTGAGTAGCCATCTTAACTGCCAAAGGCAATGTATTAAGAAATCTCCATCAGATTTCTCTCTTATATTCTACACTACATAAATTGACCTGCTATTAGAAAACAAAACCAAAACTAAATATTAAATGCAAAAAAAAATCATTCCAAGTTCCATAGATCTCTTTCAACAAAGAATAGTGAAGGAATAATACATTTGCAGATAATAAATATAACAGGTTTTAAAAATTATTTCTGGAGTTCTCCTAAAAGGTGTTGCTGTTTAATGTCTAAGTTGTGTCTGACTCTTTGTGACCCCATGGACCCCAGGCTCCTTTGTCTTCCACTATCTTCTGGAGTTTGCTCCAATCCATGTCATTGAGTCATGATGCTATCTAATCATCTCAACCTCTATAGAATATACTGCCAACTAAATATTGTCTCTTGCCACCTGCCTCTACAAGGGTTAGATCACTCACCACTGTAGACGCTGACCTTCAACACACCTGAAATGACTGTCTCCTGCACTATAGTTCTCATTCTTGCTCAAATAAAACTTAACTCAAAGCCCCCAAGTTCTGCATTTTTTTTTTCAGTTGACAGCACACTTCTATAATATATTTGATGTAATCTTGCTTCTACAATATTGGATAACATTTTCATATTTAAAACTGCTTGTTAACTTAACACAATAATAATGCTCTTTGCCTGGTTCACCCTGGGAAACGACTACGATTCAAGTAGCTCAAAGTTTACAAAAAATACACTTCTGGTTGGGAAACAAGATTTTTTTTCCCCGCTAGTGTCTTTCCTTTTTCTATAGGAGTAGGACACGGAGTGACTAATATTTTCAGACACTTTTATGTGATATATAGATCTCTGTGCCAAGAAAATTCCAAACAGCTTTTGAAGTAAAAGCCCTACAACTTTGTGGATAAACAGGCTTAAGTTTCTAGGATATGCGTAGGATTTAGCAAAAGTAGATGGATATTACCAGCCACTAAAAAAGCAAATACTTCTTGGCAACAGCACCAAGTAATCAAGAGTTGAACAGGGGTCTGGAAAGAGAACACAGGGGTTTGTGAGCCACCAGGAGATAAGATTAAGGCTGTGGCAGCCGTGTCCCAATACAGCCGTTGGGACACTGTATTTTGTCAGGGCAAGAAATCACTTGTTACCAAGTCCAAGCTCACTATGCTCATCACACAAGAGTCCAGTGAATCCAGGAGATGAGTTGCTGAGGCAGGGAATACAATTTTATTTGGAAAGCATGCTGACCGAGAAGATGGCAGACTAATGTCTCAAAATAGGAGTTTTGTAGGGGGTCTGGATTTCAGGCCCTTTTATGGACCTGAAAGGGGGGAAGGTGAGGAAACTAAGTAAAAAGGCCATTTAACTTGCAAATGTCTCCTAGAATGACAAGCCTCAGGCAGGGGGATGTGTTAATTTCTTCCATCCTACCATCTACAGGTGGGCAGGGTTCTGAACAAAGGCACTTTAGCTTAACAGTCAGGCAGAGAGGCAGGATTCTGTGAAGCAGGCCATTATATATGATTATAATAACAAAAGCGGCAAAAAACAAGGGGTAAAGACAAAGATTAAAGAGTAAAGGCAGTGATCAAAACCATCCCCGAGAAAAAGAAATGCGAAAAGGCAAAATGGTTGTCTGAGGTGGCCTTAAAAATAGCTGAGGAAAGAAGAGAAGCAAAAGGCAAAGGAGAAAAGGAAAGATATACCCATCTAAATACAGAGTTCCAAAGAACAGCAAGGAGAGATAAGAAAGCCTTCCTCAGGGATCAGTGCAAAGAAATAGAGGAAAACCATAGAAAGAGAAAGACGAGAGATCTTTTCAAGAAAATCAGAGATACCAAGGGAACAAGTCATGCAAAGATAGGCACAATAAAGGACAGATATGGTATGGACCTAACAGAAGCAGAAGATATTAAGAAGAGGTGGCAAGAATACACAGAAGAACTACATGGAAAATATCTTAATGACCCAGACAACCACAATGGTGTGATCACTCACCTAGAGCCAGCCATCTTGGAGCACAAAGTCAAGTGGGCCTTAGGAAGCATCACTAGAAAGCTGGTGGAGGTGAGCCATTTCAAATCCTAAAAGAGGATGATGTGAAAGTGCTGCATTCACTATGGCAGCACATTTGGAAAACTCAGAAGTGGCCACAGGACTGGAAAAGGTCAGTTTTCATTCTAATCCCAAAGAAGGGCAATGCCCAAGAACACCACTAACATTATCTGGATGCTGAATAAAGTTGTATAACATCAGGTGGCAGGTCCACCCACAAAAACAGAATTGTCAATCATGGTTAAATTACCAGGAGATTTAAAAATCTCCATTTTTGTTTTGGTCAGCAAAACTCTGGCAGTCCCTTCATCACTCCTTGGACGGACACTGGAGAGCTTAGTATGACAAGGTGGCGCTGCAAATTAGTAAAGCCTTAATGGACTATTTAGTAAATGTTTCTGTGACAGTTTGATATGTACAGATAAAAAATAAAGCTAGACCTGTATTTTGCATCATATACTAAAATAAATTCAGGTGAATTAAAGTTGTATAAGTGGCGTTTTTAAATTTGAGAAGAAATCAGTGTCTTTTTGATATTTGAGCAGAGGATTTTTCTTGTGAGCAGTAACACACATCATAAAAGAAAATACTGATCAATTACACTAAAAAATACTTTTGCATTGATAAAACAAGATAAGTAGAAACATTCTGAAAAGACAAGACAAAGGTTGAAAAACAAAAAAAACATTTTAAAGTCCATTAGATCCACCAGTTATAACAGCAAAGTACCTTTTATGAGGGAAGGAATCTATCTGTCAAGTTACTGATTGATTAAACAGTTCTCTTCCAGATGTAAAAATTTTTTATGTAAGGAAGTATGCCTTCCTTTCTTTTCCGTACATATAATTTTTTGCCTCTTTCAAGTCACTTGAAAACATATACAAAGACCGTTTTCATCTGTGCACTCTTTCCAAGTTTAAGGAGCTATCATTAGCATAGCATTTCCATTACATTGGTCATAATCATTCTGCTCCAACAAAGCATACATTTCAAAATGTAAAATGTGCCCCCAAAAGTAAGATGTGCCCACTGTGTGGCCCATCAATGCAACATTCTAATTTTAGAAAAAAAAATAACAATTACCCTTAATGCCATTTTATTAAATGCTAGAAGAAATCATTGTATGTTGAAGTATAAGTTAATGAAATTTTATTGCAAAGGTATATAAATGCAAGAATAAAATTTCAAAGCAGGAAACAAGATTGCAAAGCCTCTCCCTATCAGTGCAGCAATTTAAGAAAAAAAATGAAATAATAATTGATCTTACTTGGAAAGTTTAATAACATATCATATGGCAGCATCATAATAGTTGATTCTTTAAAACTAGTGACAAAAACTAGAAACAATAAATAGGCGAAACTAGTGGTCTTTCATTACATTTCCACATGTGTGATGCTGGGCAAGAAGGTTTCTGGTAGATTCATCTCCTACTGCTAATAAGAAAGCCTTCCCTTCAAAATGACACTGATAATTCTTATACTTTACCACTGATATAGACATCAGTGATGAAGAGTTTTACCTATTTTTAAAATATATAACCAAGAGACAGATTGTTTCAGCCCTCAAAACTGCCTCTGAGCAGGTTACTAAATTCAATTAATGCCAATGCAAACAGTTGGGCAGTCATGTCTATACTAATATTTCTATTTCACTTAATATTTTGAAGCTTTGGATATGATTATGATTGTTAGTTTATTCACTTTTTGTATCCTGAAGTTATCTTTTTCAAAGTCACTTTTCTGTCATGTGGTGACTTTAATACTACAGCTGAGACTGTTAGTCTATTCAGCATTTACTAGCTTTTTTTCAGTACCATACTAGGCGTGGAGAATGAAGAAATGAATATGGCATTTTTATATTCAACAAGTTCAGAGCCACTTTGGGGCAAGGGAAAATGAAGTTGATAAAGATTTTTGTTTAGCAGGGAATACAATGTTTGATCACATATGATGTATAAGGCATTGCTTTATAGATTAAAACATGATTTCTCATCTTTATTATAAATCTTTATCCTCTAGTTTCCAGAAGTTTATTCTCTAGTTTGCAGAAAAGAAAAATAAATAAATAAATAATAGCATTTATTGACTGAATACCAAACATCAGAATTTTATACAGAACTCTGTTTTATTTTGTTTTACCTATTCAACAATCCTCTAAAACAGTGTTCCTATCACATTCTCTTTAAACATGAGGAGATTCACTTAAGTTAATGTATCAGTCAAACTTCTCCAGAGAGACAAAACCAATAATAACTCTGGTCCAAAGGCTAGAGAACTCACGGTGAAGGAAAAACCAATGTCTCAGCTCAAAGACCACGAGGCAGGAAGAGTTTTCTCATACTTGGGGCAGTTCAGGGGTTTGGTTCTATCCAGGCCTACCTAGGAGAATGGGGTGACAAAGGGTGAGATGGCTGGGTGGCATCACTGACTCAATGGATGTGAGTCTGAGTGCACTCTGGGAGTTGGTGATAAGACAGGGAGGCCTGGTGTGCTGCGATTCATGGGATCACAAAGAGTTGGACACGACTGAGCGACTGAACTGAACTGAACTGAACTGAGGCCTACCTAGGAGAATGGGGCGACAAAGGGCGAGATGGTTGGATGGCATCACTGACTCAAAGGACATGAGTTTGAGCAAGCTCTGGGAGATACTGAAGGACAGGGAAGCCTGGCATGCTGCAGTCCATGGGGTTACCATGTGCTGGATATGACTTATTGACTAAACAACAACAGCAAGGCCTTTATTAGGGAGGGCAATCTGCTTCATTCAGTCTAACAATTTAAATGTTAATTTCATCCAAAAAACAAAAACAAACCCTTGCAGAAACACTCATATTGGTTCAAATATCTGGGCCCCCTGTAGTCCACTGAAATTGACACGCAAAACTAACCATCACAGTTATTATCTGAAGCTCAAGGAGCCAGCCAATGAAACTTGGAAACAAATCAGAAATCTTGCTCTCAAAAACCACATGAAGGTAGGAAAGTACTAGAAGAACCACAGCTAGTGACAGACACATATGTTACTCCAAAGCACATACTCTTTCCAGCATATCATGATTATTCTAACCCTTGAAATAGTATTTGTTCCTGGAGATTTATACTGCCTTGAGCAGCAAAAATGTTCATAAGACCAGTTGCTTGTGTCTTTATTATCTGTTACTGATTTACTCAGGGCTTCCCAGGTGGTGCTAGAGGTAAAGAACCTTCCTTTCAATGCAGGAAACACAAGAGATAAGGGATTTGATCCTTGGGTTGGGAAGATCCCCTGCAGCAGGGCATGACAACCCTCTTCTGTATTCTTGCCTGGGAAATCTCATGGACAGAGAAGCCTGGTGGGCTACCGTCCAGTGGGTCGCAAAAAGTCAGACACGACTGAAGAGATAGCATGCACACACATAGCACTGATTTACTCAGATCTAAAGTCATACTGTGGAAAAGGAAATGGCAACCTACTCCAGCAATCTTGCCTGGAGAATTCCATGGACACAGGAGGCTGGCAGGCTACAGTCCATGGGTTGCAAAGAGTCAGATATGACTTAGCAATCACTCAAAGTCATACTGACCACTTGTGATGTCTTATTCTTTACCTAGATTCTGCCTTAGCTGAAAGCAACCTTAAGAGCTGAAAAATTCTGTGGTCTGTTGACTTACTTCCAAGAGAGTCAATGGAAGTAATTTCATATTCCAGTGAATATAATCATAACCACCAACACAGATCAACCATCCTCCCAGAGCGCAGTCATTTATGATAAACATATATGCTTGCTTTTCCATTTAAAGGGTGCTGTGAAGATAAGTATTTATAAATTGAGAAATTCTAGAGAATCCAGAGAGGGAAAAAATGTGGTATTAAAAGTACGAAAAATAAATCAACTGAACATCTTCAACCTCTATGCTCTTATAAATGCCCTTTCAAAATGGTTAAAAAGGAAAAGGGGTGTTTCCTGAATAAAGAATGGTGAAATTACAAATACCCAGGTTAGAAGGTTATTAATCATGGATCCTAAGTCTTTTATCAGCATTTTCAAACAAAGTTAAACCATATATAAATGCCCATGGATAATATAATTGTTCCAGAAAGTTGCTGCATGTACCTGTTGTTATATACAAGCAAAATTTTCCAATGAACTTTGGAAATCTGGCTCATGTGAGATTCTGATATCTATGAAAAGATCACTGTTAACAACAGTAAGGTAGGTTTTTATCTTTGGGACCTATTAATAGAGTACTGGACATGAATTTTTGCCAAATTTTCCACACATATCATCATCAGAACGTCATTGCTCTTTTCCTCACTTAATAAGTGATTGATAAGAATGATATACATTTTAAGTGTGTAAAAAATAATAATGAAAACACTGTACTCATCTCCTTTCCCTTGGCTAGAGACTCTTCATCTTTCTTGTTTCAGCCCTGCTTCATATAAATGGCCCTGGACAGGGAGAAACAGTAGGAGCCCTCGTCGGGTCCTAAGTCACTCAAGTCAAGCTAAATGGGCACAGGGAATAAAATAATTCTCTTCTTTAAAGAATGGATTTGGAAGCTGAGGCCTGAACTTCACACAGCTTCAGTCTACTGACTTAACTGTAAAATGACTGAAAAGACAAAACAAGACATTCAGAGGCCTTGGCAGAAATATTTACAATGGACCAATGCAGGCATATGATTGCCTCACTTTTGCCAGAACTTTAGAGAATACGTGTAAACTGGTAAATTTCAAAAGAAAGGCTATGTAAAGGTGAACCGGTAAAAAGGACAGTGGTAATGAAAATCAAAGGTTCTGGACCATTCAAGTTTACCAAGGACAGAAGAGGAGTCAGAGAGGAGGCTGAGGCAAAAGCTAAGGACCAGAAAATACCCAAGCGTCAAACAGTTCAGAGATGATGAGGGGATAAGACCCAGGAAGAAATGTGATCTGATGGCCACTCCAGAGATGGGGCAACACTCTGGGTGGAAGTTTGCATGCATATTAACAATTTATTTCTGTTTTAAGATCATAATAAAATGGTTTGCTAATCTAGGCTTTATATTCTCTGACTGGCTTTTAAAATCATTTTACCCTTCTTTCTGTATGTTGATAGCAAAGACGGATACAAAGATGGAGGGAAAAGGAAGCTTTAAAACCCTCACTTGCATGGTGTTTAAAGATCCACCAAGAGGCTCTAGCAATGCAGTCTATCAGCTTTTTTTGTCTGCTTGTCTGTTTGTTTTTTAATTTGCAAAGTAATGTATTTTAAGCAGTTGGCTATAACCATTGTCTTATTCCTATTTCCTATCCACCACACTTCCTCTCATGCCTGGTAACATCAGGACTGATCCTTCTATCTTCTGGGCCAACATACACAGCATGATTACATGAATTTCAGAGGCAGAGGCTGTATGATGATAGGCAAAAAGTCCCGTGAGACTTGGAACCATCAGCATATGCACCGCAAATCAAAAAAGTTCTGTAAGGTACAGAGTCATTAGGTAGTCTGTGGATAACGCTTTCAAAAATCAGATGCACAAAGCTGTAATTAAGTATTTGGTTCAATGTCTCATCAAAAATAGAGTTCTCTTACATTTGCTAATGTAACATGTGCAATTATAAACTCAAAAATGCAATTATAAACTCAAAAAAATATGCAATTGCTATATTGACGTAAATGGCATATTTTATTACGCACTTTTGCCATTTAACTACAATGTAAAAATATATTTCAGAATGTTTCAATTTAAAAATTTGGGGAAAAACTTCAATTTCTTGATTAGTCCCTGTTTTATAAAGATTATGTTTTCTATCAGATTAAAAGTTACCTCAAAGCACTGAAAGAAAGCTCAGGTGCAAAATAAAGGAATAAGAAACAAAGGAAGAGATGGACAATAAAATGAACAGAAACTATTCTGACACTGAGAAACAAATTGCAACAAAAGTTCTCTTACATCAGAGATTGATGCGATCTTTAATTTTATTTGTTTCTGTGGAGATTCAAACAATGACTATTTTAGACTTTTCAGACCATACACCCTCTCTGTCACAGGATTCAACTCCATAGTTTCAAGGAAGAGTATACACAGGTCACATGCAAAGGGATGAGAGTGACCAATTTGGACTCTGTTTTAGAACATACTGAAAGCAGGACTTCATTAAGAGAAAGAAATGAATCACAAACAGAAAAATAGGCTCTAAGATATTTTGACAGTCTAAGGAGTAAATCATAGGAACATCTTCAAATATACTCTTTGCTCTTTTGATGATCTGCTAGATAGGAAAAAGCAACCCACTCCAATATTTTTGCCTGAAAAATTTCACAGACAAGAGGAGCCCAGCGGGCTACAGTCCATGGGGTCGCAAAGAGTCAGACGCAACTGAGCACGCACAGCACTACTACTGTGGAATCAACAAAAGGTAATATGCAGCTGATATTATGACACTACAAGGCAACAACAACAGAAGTTATAAATAAAGATTATTTGATTAATCGCCGCATCATAAAAGTTTAAACCCTCTGAAGTCTTTCAACACGCATCTATGAAAGGAGCTTGTTAGAGGTGTTCACAGTGTTGATAATTATCCTAAAAGTTTACAAATTTGTATGACTTTACTAATAATAAGTTGAAAAGGTAAAGGAAAATATTTTAAAATATCAACAATTAAAAAAAGTAGACATTCTAGGGGAATTACCAAATTATCTTTTCTCTATATAGAAAATTTTATTCGAAATCATCATAAAATTTGATAATGACAGGACTGTAGGAATAAATTATAGGAACAAAAGCATTTACGAAGTTGATATTTTTAAATTTTGTGAATAATTGTGTGTCTGCTTTTTAAAATATTATCTATATGAAATTATTTCTTTTCTAAATTAATATTCTTTTAAACCTCACTGCACATTAGTAATTTTGAATATTTTTTTTCTAACAGAAAGCTCACCAAATTATTAAACTTCTCCAAAACTTGGAAAAGTTTTTATTAACTCAATAATTAATCTTTAGATTCTGAATATTTAAGATGAAATTTTAATGTACTTTATATAATACCTGTTATATCAATTCTATATATATAAGTACCTGAGAGTTGTTTTGTTAAAATATGTCATAAAAATAAAATCAGAAAAATAATCATAGAAAATGAACACGGTATTTCCAAGCTTTTGAAAGCAACAGAGAGGGAAGAAGTAGTTTCTCTGAGCTTTTCTGCGTCTGGTAGATTCAGCCTTAGGGCACAGACATGCTTCTGATTCTACAGGGTAGTAAAATGAGTATACTGAAGTTTTTAACAAAGAAGAGGAAGAAAGAAAGAACAAAAGAACAATATGAACAGTATCATTTTCGTTTTACTGGTATAAAAACCCTCCCAGTGTCTCCCCCTGAATCCAACTTTCCCTGTCCTAAATTAGGAAGAAAGATTTGCTGACTGCCTGGGCTTCTCTGGTGGTTCAGCTGGTAAAGAATCTGCCTGCAATGTGGGAGACCTGGGTTCAATCTCTGGCTTGGGAAGATCCCCTGGGGAAGGGAAAGGTTACCCACTCCAGTATTCTGGCCAGGAGAATTCCATGGACTGTATGTCCATGGGGGTTGCAAGGAGTCAGACATGACTGAGTGACTTTCACTTTCACTGGGCATGAAGAGGTTTTATTTAACACAAGGTCAGGGTCGGTGCTGTGGGGACTGTTGAATTACAGACTGAGAAACAGGAGGATTCTTGTATCTCATCTGGATCCATTTTCTTCTGTATACTATAAGGGATTAAATAAAATGGTTTATAAATTTCCTGATATTTCCAGCATAGATTCTAAGAAGAGCAGCGATGTCATCCTTAATAGTGTGGGGTTGATTGCAGTTAATTGTAGAAACCCACAGAGACAAGAACTGATCAGCGTGAGTCTGAATCTAGCGACTGTGCTAAATATACAGCCCTAATTCTCAGAGAAGAGGCAGGGGATGAGTGCACTAAGTGATTCACCAAGTGTGGGCAAGGAACAGGGTTTTCAGTTAAAGATGTTTCCCAATCCGTCAAACTAGATGTTTTTTGTTGTTCTTTTTTTCCCTCCGTATTTTCTATTTTTTATATGAAGCCAATTCAAGATATGATGAGCTATAAATACTTGAACCTCAATAATGTAACTGATTTATCCTGGTGGAGAAACAGATATCCCTGAGCTAAGTCAAGGGAAAAAACCTTACAGAAATCAAGGTTGAAACACTAGCTATGCTTATTTAGTGGCAAGGTATATTACACATGGTTACATTATAACTTAAAAAGTGACACTGTCCTATTCTGAGTTTCTTAGCTAATCAGAGATCCAAATGCTTTATAAAGAAGGGTACAGAGGATAATAAGTACAGACAAGTTACTTTTTACGAATGGAATTCTCATGTCCATTGCAAAATATCTCCAAAAGAAAAAAAAAAAAAGAACCCTGAGGGCACTTTTCAAATGTCAGTGAGACTATACATGATGCTCTGATATGAATATTATGATTTGCAATTTTTTATTTTAAAAGTAGCAGGTATTCACAGGAGAAAAATATAAAAAGACATACCAACAAAAAAGGAAGAAACAAAAATGACTTACAATCTCACCATTTTGAGCAACTACTACTAAATTACTGTGTATAACTGCAAAGTACCACCATGCTTACAAAGATCAAATTTCAAACATTAATAATTTTGCAGATGTAAGGATATTGTTTTTTGGTATCTTACTTTCTTAACATTGTTCTATTACAGGTATTTTCTCATTTATTATCATATTTAAGGCTGTACTTTATTTTACTGTATAGTTTTAGTCATCTATAATATTGAACATTTTTTTCATATTACAAACTGTTTCAATAAAAATGTTTCAATGTCATTTAAGAACTTAATCTTTCTTGATAATAAGTGTAACACTTCAGTCAAAGTATAAGTCCATTTCAAAGCTGATTCATGCTGCCAACCTGCTTTTGTGGAGATGGTGCCTATGAATATTGGCATTAGCCATTCCCCTCAATACACTAAAATAAGTTGTTAAATTTTCTCTGAGCCAAGAGTTGTCATGTTTCATTTACAATTTTTATTATTGATAGATTGAAGGTATAATTTTTTTGCCACTTCTTTGTCATTTTGGTATATTATCTATGCATACTTTCAATTTTTTCTCCACTGCACTTTTGGCCTTTTTATTATTAAGTTGTGCACAATATTTATGTTTAAAATATTAACTAACGTGTAAAGCAACAGTTAGAACTAGACATGGAACAACAGACTGGTTTCAAATAGGAAAAGGAGTACATCAAGGCTGTATATTGTCACCCTGCTTATTTAACTTATATGCAGAGTACGTCATGAGAAATGCTGGGCTGGATGAAGCACAAGCTGGAATCAAGATTGCTAGGAGAAATATCAGTCACCTCAGATATGCAGATGATACCACCCTTATGGCAGAAAGTGAAGAAGAAATAAAAAGCCTCTTGATGAAAATGAAAGAGGAGAGTGAAAAAGCTGGCTTAAAGCTCAATATTCATAAAACTAAGAACATGGCATCTGGTCCCATCACCTCCTGGGAAATAGATGGGGATACAGTGGAAACAGTGTCAGACTTTCTTTATAGGGGCTCTAAAATCACTGCAGATGGTGACTTCAGCCATGAAATTAAAAGACGCTTACTCCTTGGAAGGAAAGTTATGACCAACCTAGACAGCATATTAAAAAGCAAAGATATTACTTTGTCAACAAAGGTCTGTCTAGTCAAGCTATGGTTTTTCCAGTGGTCATGTATGAATGTGAGAGATAGACTATAAAGAAAGCTGAGCACCAAAGAGTTGATGCTTTTGAACTGTGGTGTTGGAGAAGACTCTTGAGAGTCCCTTGAACTGTAAGGAGATCCAACTGGTCCATCCTAAAGGAGATCTGTCCTGGGTGTTCTTTGGAAGGACTGATGTTGAAGCTGAAACTCCAGTACTTTGGCCACCTTAATGCAAAGAGCTGACTCATTGGAAAATACCTTGATGCTGGGAAAGATTGAGGGCCAGAGGAGAAGGGGACAACGGAGGATGAGATGGTTAGATGACATCACCGACTCAATGGACATGAGTTTGGGTGAACTCCTGGAGTTGGTGATGGACAGGGAGGCCTGGCATGCTGCGATTCCTGGGGTCTCAAAGAGTCAGACACGACTGAGCAACTGAACTGAACTGAACATAGTCATAACATTTCCGAACATTTGCTCCTGATTCTTTGAATTACGTCCTGTCCTTCAACCACATTCTTCAATGACTCAATGGACAGGAGTCTGAGCAAACTCCAGAAGATGATGATGGACAGGGAAGCCTGATGTGCTGCCGTCCATGGGGTCACCAAGAGTGGGAGACTACCGAGCGAAGAAGGAACAACAACAACAGTCACGGAGAGAGGTTCTCTTGAGCATTAACTATCCTGAACTTCTTGCAGCTCCTTGGCACCTTGCAATATATCTGCGTCTATATATTGATATCCACATAGATTACTGTGAATCAATACAGCAATATTCAGCCTCATCCTTACCCCTGTCTTCTACTTGTGTCTCCAAATCCTAAGTTTCAGAGGCAGAGGAGAGCAGGAATGTGGGGAAGGGGAGAAGCAGGAAAACAGGACCCAGCCTATCAGTCTGTTAGTGTTTAACCCCATCGTCACTGCTGCTGAAACTTCATCTGCTCAGTTAAATCAGTTATAAATACAATTATAAGAAAAATATAGTATAAAGTATATCATAATTAAATATAATATGCATATAATACAACATATAATTTAAATATAATATAAATAAATATTGTGATTATAATACCATATAATACAAATTATACACAAATTCAGATAATGCAGTAGAGACAAATGTCAATATTTCATATCAAAACTTTGTTGAACTCACTTGTTAATATTTATTAGCTATTCTCTTTGTTCTTGAGGATTAATACTTTTCACTTTTTAAAAGGTTTTTTTTGTTTTTCTTTTATTCCCATATGGGGGAGGCTGCCAATATATAGGACTTAAGTTACAGAAAGAACTAGATCTTGCAGAAAATTACAAGTCATTGTAAATTTATGGATTTTATTCTAAGTGAAATAAGAAGTCATCAAGATTTGACATGGGATGATTAATGCTTTCAAAAGATTATTCAAGCTATTATGGAGATAATGTATAACTGGGTGTTCAAAATATAAAAAAGAAAGAACAGTTTGTAGGAAATGAAGTTCAGATGAAAGATGATATTGTCTTGAACTAGCTTGTTAGAGATGGAGATAAAGTGGAATCATTTAAGATTCAATTTGACGGTTGAACCAACAAGCCTTAATAAAGAAATGGAAGTGGGAGGTGAAGAAAAGAGTGATAGGGGTTCCTAGGTGAGTGATAGGGGTTCCTAGGTTTTTGGTTGAGCATTTGGTGTATTTTACTTGGATAGGAAAAAAGGAAAAGAAAATAAAAACCCAGCATGTCCTAAGAGAAGTTTATTGAAATTTCTACATCCTCTTTGTACTTCTAAGAGCTCCAGGCACATATGAGTTAATGGTACTTTATTGTATATTTCACTCTTCATCTTCAACTCTTGTTACTTATTGCTCCTTAATAAGGCTCTATATTTTAAATTCAATTTTGTCTGAATCCTGGTTTATTTCTTTTGGTACTTCCTTCTTCATTTATTGTTAGCTGTTTTGATTGACTTTCTTATAGAAAATCTATAGTTTTTAAAAATTAACTTTTTTTTGGTAAATGTAACACTTTTGTTTATCCCATTGGCCCTTATTGCTGAATCAGAATGACTACTACTTACCACTACTTACTTACCACTAAGATGCTACCATCTTAGTGTGAAAAACCATCATCTCTCACTTGACTATTGAAACTTACTCAATGTTGCCATCCTTGAAATCCTACAGAATATTTTCACATAGTTCCTATCTTGAATGCCATAATTAAAAGTCAGATCGTGTTAAATTCCTAGGTGGCTTAGTGGTAAAAGAATCCATCTGCCAGTTCAGGAGACTCAAGAGATGCAGGTTTGATCCCTGGGTCAGGAAGATCCCCTTGACTAGGAAATGACAACCCATTCCAGTATCCTCACCAGGAAAATTTCGTGGACAGAGGAGCCTGGCGGGCTACAGTCCATGAGGTCACAAAGAGACAGACCTGACTAAGAACATGTACACCTCTCAGATCATGCCACGCCCTCTCATCAATAAATAAGTAAAGGGTCTAAGCCGGGTCTCCTGCACTGACAGTAGCTTCTTTACCATCTGAGCCACCAGGGAAGTCTGCGTAAATGATAGAATATAATAAACCTCCAATGACTTTTCATCGCACACAGAATAAAATACAAACTTCCACCACAGTCTATAAAACTATGTGGTCTCCAAATCCTGCCCCCGTCTCTCTGATGTCATCTTCTAAAATTCTGATTAACTTTTACTCTGTTTCTAGCTAGCTTGGCCTCTTGGTGATCACACCAGTTTCACTCCCACTCCATAAACTCCAGCCTCAAAATCTCATTCATTCATTTTTAGTTCAGTTATCACCTTTTCCAGGAGGCTTTCCTGGGTAGATCAGAGACTACTGACAAGAACATCACAACAGCTTGGTGAGTATGCGGCCTAAAGCACACTGATTAAAATACGGCTAGGAGATTTGTAAGAAGAGCTTCAAAGTGTCCATCATTGTCAATGCTTGCTGACAAGGAAGTTGTCTAGCTGACAAGCTTTGTTAGTTGATTTACTTTTAATCAAATACTTAATAGAGAAGGTGCAAATGACGAATGTCAAAATTAAAATGAGAAAACCTAAGGAAAAACTAAAACATCATCATTTTTAAAACGTATTTTGGCACCAATATTGAGGTGACCTGTTAATACTCTCCTTTACAGAAAAGCAAATGAAAAGTTTGACTTCAAATCTCTGAAACGGATAGTCAGTTTTGAATCTCATCAACTGTATATAAAACATCATTTATTGAAAGAGATCTAAATTCTTGACTAATCTTGAAAAAAAGTCATTGAAAATGAGCTAGTTAGGTGGAAATAAATATATTTTTTCCCTTTCTTTATAATCTTCTTTCTAAACTTCCATGCACAGTTAGAAATCATTTCAAATATCAATGGATGATTTTAAACAGAAAATAAAATTAATGATTATATTAAATCTAAATTATCCTACCTCATTTCAGATGATGCCAACTAATGACACCAGAGCTGGGGAAGCCATCAGCATTTCACTAATGTAATGACAACTGAAAATGATATTTCAAAATTGTCACTTTCTAGCTCTAGACCAAAACAAACAAAGAAAAAATAGTATGATGAACTGCCATTTTAAAATCAAGAAAAATACCAAACCCTGGTAGGTCCTTTTCTATGACTTGGATATTTTAAGCCTGTAAACTTGGGGAGAGGGTAAATTACAAAAGAATAATACTTGGCAGATCTTCGTTCCCTACCCTAAGGACATACAAAGGACACTACTAGGCCAACTAGCATAAGAAAATAACAACCGAAAAATATGATGCAACTACCAGAAACTGTTGAGATTCTAAGTAAATGTGATGCAAATAGTTAAGAAAAGGGACTTTCTTGGCAGTCTAGTGGTTAGGCCTCAGAATTTCCATTGCAGAAGGCATGGGTTCAATCCCTGCACCATGCAGTATGGCCAAAAGTCATTACATAAAAAGAGTAACAATGTTCTATTGATTAAAAAGAAAAAAAAGTCAAGCAAAGAAGACCTTTACAACATCTGGTGCTTAAATTCTTTCAAACTACAGTTTGGGCCACAGAATAATGGGAGAATGGCTTCCCATCATTGTTTATGGTGCTATCAGACACAGATGCATTCACTTGATTAGGATTTCCCCCTTCTATCTTTTAAAAGGAAGGAGGAAAAAATATAATACACTTTTTTTTTTTTCAATGACATAATGGAAGATTGAATTTTAAAAACATATATTGTAGAGGGAGAAAATTCTCACGATTTTATTTTATTATCTGGCAATGGTGAGCTCTGTTACTTTTCTGGATTTACAAATTAGTAATTGCATTGAAACACGATCTTTTCTGTAAAATAAACCAGATCTCAGAGTTAGTTTGGCAACACTTCAAAGTCTGCGGCAAGCATCAGTCCTGTGAGATTTCAACAAGCCAATAATATCCACAGGAATTTAAAAGAGTTGGAAACAAAAGTGTCTAAAATTAGGGTAAAAAATCTTATTTATGGTAGGTTAAGGAAGAATTTCAAAGTATTGAAAAGTATAATCTTCAATGCCTTTTGGATTCCCTTAGGCTTTCATTTTTCCTAAGTTGATTCAGTTTTTTTCCAGGTACTAAAATCACCAAGTCCTGCTCAAAAGGAAACGTTTTGCCTACTCAGTCTGGAGTCTGTAACTGTAAAATTGGGATGCACTTAAGGTCCTCAGCTCCTTTTATTGCAGCACATTAAAAATCCAAGGGGTTATAAATTGAGTATCACAAAGAAAAAGAACATCTAGAAATCCAAAAAGGTTCTCTTTCTCACGGGGATGCCGAACTTATGGGAGGTAAATGACAATCACATTCCAACAGCTATTACAGTGCTACTAAATAGACAATCATTTCAAGCTATAATTTTCACCAGAAGAGAGAGTTCAGAGAAAGAAGGGAAAAAGAGTAAACTTTTAATGTCTTTTTTTGTTATTTATGTGTTGCTCAAAATGGATGAGAGACAATTTTGAATTTGCTGTAGATACATTTGATATATTGGATCTTTTGTCTGCTTCTAAGAATTGTGGACAAATGGATGAATGTATTCTCCAAGTGGAAAATGAGCCACAGAGAAGAATTCAAAACAAACTCCCATGGTGAATTTCTGAGCTAGACTGCAAAGCAAGGAACAAAACCATAGATGAGTGCTTGCATAGGCTTACTGATACTACTCATGCGGGGAAAATATGTATTTTTTCTCATTTCGGGGTGCATATATAGTTGATGATGTGTCTCTTCTTTAGTCAATATCTAGAATTTGTTTTCTATTATTTCCTGTGCTGTTAATGCTAAATGTTTGACCTCCTTGGTACATTTCAAAAGTATACATTTTTGTAAATGTTGTTCCCATTTGTCTTACAGTGAAAACTAGTCTCCACTGACACCCTCTTTCTGCACTCAGCTTAGGTAGGACAATAATGAATTCGTAAATTTGCCTCCAATAATCTTTTGTCAGAACTGTCATATTCTTGAGACTGCTGCTAAGTCACTTCAGTCGTGTCCGACTCTGTGCGACCCCATAGATGGCAGCCCACCAGGCTCCCCAGTCCCTGGGATTCTCCAGGCAAGAACACTGGAGTGGGTTGCCATTTCCTTCTTCAATGCATGAAAATGAAAAGTCAAAGTGAAGTTGCTCAGTCGTATCTGACCCTCAGGGACCCCATGGACTGCAGCCGTCCAGGCTCCTCCGTCCATGGGATTTTCCAGGCAAGAGTACTGGAGTGGGGTGCCATTGGCTTCTCCATTTCTGAGGCTATCAATGTCTAAATGTTGGTCTGATATATAGGAAGTGCCACCAAATATTTGGTGAAGGAGTGAATAAGATGCTATCTTGGAGATGAAGGACAAAAGATAATTTCCGTAAATTGCTGACCCTCAAGAAGCTGATGAGCTAATGCGGAATATAATAAAAGTAAAATTATCATGGCAAGTTTAAAAAATGCTTTGGAAGACTAGAAAGCAAAATAATTTACATGAAAAGAGAATTAGCAAAATACAAGCAAAAGACTCTACAGTAAACAGAATTTATGGCTTAAAGTGAACAAATATGCAAAAAAGCACTAATGGAAAATTATTGATGATGACACAGATGAGGAAGAGAGGGATTTGTTCAGTTTTCATCTATGGATGTGAGAGCTGGACCACAAAAAAGGCTGAGCACCGAAGAATTGATGCTTTCAAACTTGTGCTGGAGAGACTCTTGAGAGTCCCCTGGAGTGCAAGGAGATCAAACCAATAAAGGAAATCAACCCTGAATATTCACTGGAAGGACTGATACTGAAGCTGAAGCTCCAATACTGTGGCCACCCGATGCGAAGAGCCCACTCATCGGAAAAGATCCTGATGCTGGGAAAGATTGAAGGCAAAAGGAGAAGAGGGTGGCAGAGAATGAGATGGTTAGATAGCATAACCAACTCAATGGACATGAATTTGAGCAAATTTCAAGAGACAATGGAGGACAGAGGACCCTGGCAGGCCACATTCCATGGGGTTGCAAAGAGTCACACATAACTTAGATACTGAACAACAACAAAGGACAGCATTCTCAGGTGTTGAAACACAATATACTGAAGAAGTGCTATATATAAATTATACATAGTATGTAATACATATGTAGCAAAACAGTTTTAATGTAATTTTATATTTATGTCACATGTATATACATAATTACAACATTTTAACATCCTCTCTTTGCCTGGGCTTCCCTGGTGGCTCAGAGGGTAAAGCGTCTGCCTGCAATGCAGGAGACCTGGGTTCCATCACTGGGTCAGGAAGATCCCCTGGAGAAGGAAATGGCGACTCACTCCAGTATGGTTGCCTGGAAAATCCCATGGACAGAGAAGCCTGGTAGACTACAGTTCATGGGATCACAAAGAGTCAGACATGACTGAGCGACTTCACTTTCTTTCTTTCTTTCTCTGCCTGTACACTTTTAGTAAACTAGAAATAGGGGAGATAGCCAGTGGCAATTTCAAGGACAGGCTTGGGATAATTTACGACCAGTTTTGGTAGTCTCACCCTGGCCACTCACTATAAACCCAAATAAACCTCAAATACTCAAAGAAATGCAGCTCTAAGGAAAATCTGCCATTGCCCATTTATACACAACCAAACTGCTTCTCCTAAATAGAAATAAACCCTGAAGCTTATGAGACTAACCTAAACTAAAATTCTTATGGGACCAACCTAAACTTTAAAATATGCATCGTTTTGTTGTTGTTGTTTTTAAATATAAATTTATTTATTTTAATTGGAGGCTCATTACTTTACAATATTTTATTGGTTTTGTCATACATCAACATGAATCCGCATGGGTGTACATGTGTTCCCCGTCCTGAAGCCCCCTCCCACCTCCCTCCCTGTACCATCCCTCTGGGTCATCCCAGCACACCAGCCCCAAGCATCCTGTATCCTGCATCAATCCTGGACTGGCGATTTGATTCATATATGATATTATACATGACAAGTTTTAGCAGTTGACTCTCACCTTTTAAAATCTCTTGACATGAGACAATTTTAGAGAAGTTCCTGAACACCATTTTCAAAGGAATTAAAGGTAGCTTTTCTGGATTTTTACAGAATTGCCATAAACACCCTGACAGGCATGTCTAAAACTTTCTTAGACTTTCACTTAATGTCATATTGGAAAATGGTCTGTTTAGTCTATTGATTGTTATTAATTTTGCTCTGAGTGCATTAAATTCTAGAAGGATGATGATCATGAAGTTGCATGGTCAATGTCAAAGCTCATGTGATATTGCACACTGATGCTCTATACGTCTCTTTTCATTCAGTAAGAGGCAGAGCTTGGAAATGACCAATTATCGATTTAAAAGCCCTCTCTTCCCAGCACTGAAACTGATTCAATCACAAGTCAGTTAAAGTAATAGCTGTTTTCTGGCAGCTAAAAATAGTTTAAAAATTGAATTGTATATTTTTTCTCTTTAAAATTCTATATGTAAATATATATCCACTGCTGAAAACTTGGAAATTACAGAATAGTTAAATCAGGAGGTAAAAGAACCTTTGAACCCATCACACAGAACTATACGGCTAAACATTTTGGTATGTTAACATACCTACAAAAATAGTGCTTAGAAGATAGTACAAATGATTTTATGGACAACTGTTGAAATATATTTCCTAAAGTGAAAGTGAAAGTGAAGTTGCTCAGTCGTGTCTGACTCTTTGGGACCCCAGGGACTGCAGCCCACCAGGCTAAAGGCAAGAGTACTAAAAGAGCAATTAAATACTAACAGCAGGTTTTTTTTTTTTTCCTTTAAAATATGGAATAGCAGTACAGTTGAATAGTATTCAGCCAATGAAAAGTGTAGGGACTTACTTGTCAAGTGATATCACCTGGTTTTGAAGGGAAGGTAAGAGACTAAACAGAAGCCGTGGATGGTTCATGAAATTCCACTATAAGACAATGAAGTATTTTCTTTAAAGACAAAAATGGATACAGAGACCGAAACTGTTGCAGAGACAACAGGACAGAAAGAGGTTCACACAATAGATCCTGGAAAGGAGAGTGAGTGCTGGTTGGTTAGGGAAGAAAGTTAAAGTGGAAAGGTTAGCTTTGGGTTGTAGGAGTGGGTAGGGAAGGATGGAGAGCAGGCTCTATTTGCATTGAAAAACCCTGGTAAATTGGCAGAGCTCAGGAGTCCAGGAGACAGGGAGCACTGAAAGTCAAGGTGTTCATGAGACCAGGAAAAAAAAAAAAAGGTTGAAATTCCGGGTATGATACACAGTTCCCTTGACAGTCTGCACAACCACCCACTCCACCACCTCTCTATGGTAGAAGATGGAGCCTTACTTTCTAGAGTGGGTGGGAAAAAATCTGGACCTGAGATGCCAGACACAGTGAGGAAGGCAACCCCTCCCAGCCCTACTCAGATTTCCACAGCTCAGCAATCGGACTTATGGAAGCCTTCTTCTTTGAATGGAAGACTTCAAAAATTTTACCTCATGAGCACTTTTTTTTAAAAACTGCTGAAGAATGTACATGCTGAAAGAGAAAATGAGTCCAAAAAGACTATGGATGACCTAAAATTTGGGACATGAGTCCAACCAACACTGGTTCAGAAATTTCACAGACGTGAAGGGAATGCTCAGGATGATAGCAGAGAAAAATCTAGGAATTGCCAGTCCAGATAGGAGCGGGTGGATGGTGGTCTACAGGAAAGCCATTTCAGGGGAAAACAAAGAAATACTTGTACAAAACCATACAGGTGTATAAAATACCTGGCCGGGCTGCACTGCAACTCTGATTTGGAGGCGTGAGGAGGCATCAGGAGGAGTGTTTGGTTGATAGCAGCTGAGAGGAGCACTCTGGGTAGACAGTCAGGGAGGAGGGTCTCAAGGGTTTCTCATCGTTTTCTGTGAGCTCCCCAAGCTCTGCCGAGATCCCATGAGACTGGACTTCCTATGTAAAGATCCCACGAGATTGAGCTTCTTCTGGGAGGGGTGGTCCCTAAAGCTGTGGGTCTGAGGCCAGGTTCCTCTGTTCTCAGAGCCTGTGACGTTCAGCGCATCCCAGGCCGGCGTCTGTCTGGCCCCCACACTGTGGAGCCCGCATTACTTGCCCCAACGCACCTGAAGCCACCAAACACACCCTTTGGTCTCCTAATGCACCCGGTTTGCCTTCTTGAAAACCCCACATATCAGATTACTGGGACCAGGCCCTGCTCCAACCAGTAGGCAACTTCTTTTAGCTCAAAAGTGAAGACTTTTCTCAACTTGCATGCGGAGGCCTGTTCCCTCACCTGGCAGTTGGCCTAGGCAAGAAAGAGAGAGTGATTACCCAAGGTAGGTCTTCAGGGAAAATACTACACATACATTATTGTTATTATTATTATTATTATTATTATTTTCCCCTGCAGTCTTTTCCCTGAAGAACAGCATCCAGTCATCACTCTCCCTTTCTCACCTAGGGCAACTGCCAGTTGAGGAGCAGGCCTCCTCACCCAAGCTAAGAAAGTTTTCCTCTTTTGAGCTAAAGGAAGTTGCCTGCTGGTTGGGCAGGGGCTTGGTCCCGGTAGGTGGCCCTAGTGGTAAAGAACCCACCTGCCATTGCAGGATACATAAGAGATGTGGGTTCCATGCCTGGGCTGGGAAAATTCCCTGGAAAAGAACATGGCAACCCACTCCAGTATCCTTGCTTGGAGAATCCCATGGACAGAGGAGCCTGGCAGGTTAAGGTCTATAGACTCACAAAGAGTCAGACACGACTGAAGTGACTTAGCGTGCACGCGCATACACACACACACACACACACACACACACATACTTATAAGTTATTTAACAAATTTCATTATTACTGGGAGGATACAACATTTTGGTGGAGATTTTAGAAATAAATAGGTACTAATATAAAACTAAACTTTAACTCCAAGTAAAAAGAGAGTATTCATAAGGAAATGTGATCATTTTTTAATACTTTGGGGTTCCAATGTAAAAATACAGTATCACAGTGATATATCATGAAAGTTTGATATAATCATATTTACAAGTTTTGCAGAGAAGGGGCAGAAATAGAAGTCAGTACAAAATATTTAAACTGAAATATCAAGTACAGATATTTAAGCTAAAATATCAAGGAAATGCAAATCGTTTCTCATTTATAAATATGGATGCATTCATTATACGGATAGCAGAACTGCAAGAAGGTCCCTAGAGAGTGGGGATAAGGGATTGGAATGGGTGAGGCAATATTACTTTTAGTTGTAAATCTTTAAAAACAATTTGCTTTTTAAATCATACATATGCATTACCACGATGAAAAAACAAAGACAATAGGCATGCTATTTTTATTTCATGTGCAATATTTTATATCTTTATACAAATAAGCATTCACGCTATGTTTTAAAGTTAACTTGTTAGGTACTTATATACTTTACTTACAACATAAGAACATCATATATGTTCTTAATTCTGGAGAAACCACAGAATCTTCTCATCAGATTTACTTAAACATAGCTAGATCACTGTGGTCATGGTCAAGGATTGTCACAAGGTATTAAGCAAAATCAGCTACATTGGGCAAATTTAGTTTTCAACATTGAGCGAATAAAGACAGTTTCTACAATGCATTTAAAAATATATAAAACCTTCCCCAGTCTCAAGGTTATATGCCATCTGTCCTTGGAACTATTAGAACACACATCTGAGACAGAGAAGACAGTTTAACAGTAAACAGATCTAGAAAACTAAAGTTTTGATGACATAAAAAGAATAAGTACGACTCTATTGAAATCTTACAGTCAGTGGGCGGCTAAAACTTTTTCTTTGTCTAAATAAGGACAGACTTGACTTAGGACTAACCCAAAGCTCTTGTGTCAACAGTTTCTTTGCCAGAAATTTCTCTCAAGGATTTCTCTTTCATTAATAGTGGGAACATGTGGTTTCTGGATTCACAAATAATTTTCAAGGCTGAATCAAAGTTATTGGAAATTTATTTTATTTCTACATCCATTGTGAAATAAAACCTCAAAAACACTTTTTATAATGTAGGTCTCCTAACAGTATAAATGACTTGCATATTTTGTGATTCTATGCAGAGAAACCCTGTTTTGTTTTGGAAGGAGTTCCCTACAACTCCACAAAGACTTCATAGTTGTTACATCACACCTACCATAAACAAAAAGTAATTTAAACACCAGAAAAATATTATCATGAGCAGAAACCTGGTTATGCAGTGACCACTGAAGTTGTAGAAGTAGGAACTTCCAATAACTTTCCATATTCATTTATTTGGAGGTTTATAATGTGCCTCAGCAGTAAAGAATATGTCTGCAATTCAGGAAATGACACCACAGGAGCCTCGTGTTCAATCCCTGGGCGGGAAGATCTGCTGGAGGAGAAATTGGCAACCCACGCCAGTATCTTTGCCTGGGAAATCCCATGCACAGAGAAGCCTGGCTGGGCTCCAGTCCATGGAGTCACAAAAGGGTCTGACACGACTTAGCAACTAAACAGCAACAACAAATAATGTTTCAGGCATTGTGCTAAGGGCACATGAGCTTTGTACCTACAAAACCCATGGCCTAAATGAGGAAAAAACACCAGAAATGAAACTCAACTGGGATTTTAAATTAATAGCAGAGAGGGAATTTTTCTACACAAGTTGGATAGGTGAAATTTCATTTATTTATACTTACCTGTCCTATAAATATTGGCAACTAAGAACAGAACAGATTCAGTTTTAAGTGTTAAAATTTTGCTATATTGTCTGTAAACACACACATCTCAGCTTAATTTTAATATACAGCTTGAAATGGCCTAATCAGAAATACAAGAATCCATTGTTGGTTATTTAACAATTAAGTATGCTGAAGGATTGCTTAGTTAGCAACTAAGAATTTGAATCAAAAGGCCAACCACAAGAGCCAGCTGTTCTGAGCACTTAATGTATTGCTATCTTCAATTAATGTCAGAGGCTTGGTAAATAAATATAAGCATTCTTTCAGATGAAAGAATAAATGGTTGATATTCCTGGTTTGCACTGGAAATGCCACACAAACACTTCTGCCCCTACAAGAAGAGCGTGTAGACATCTAGGGAACTAAATAATCTATAATCCTTGGGACTGGCATCCTACCCTTAAGATTTGAATTGGTACCTTATTCAGAAGCCTATTGAAGGATTTCGTAGCCAGACTTTTGCCAGGTTAGCTGGATGCTGCTGCTAGAATATTATGGCTTATGTCTTGACTAAACACACATTCAAGGTGCTGTCAGAGCATCACATAGAGAACTGGGATTTAATGGAGTTTAGAAAGTTGCATAGGGCTTCCCTGCTGGCTCAGCAGGTAAAGAATCTGCCTGCAATGCAGGAGACACAGGAGATCCTTGTTCAGTCCCTGGTGGGAAGGCCCCTTGGAGGATATGGCAACCCACTCAAGTATTCATGCCTGGAGAATCCCATGGACAGAAGAGCCAGGTGGGCTACAGTCCATAGGGTCACCAAGAGTCAGACAGGACTGAAGGGACTTAGCAGGCCCAAGCACAAGTCATAAATGATGGATACATTTTAAAGCCACTTTGATAATTTACATAGACATTTTTCAAAGTTTACATTTATGCTTATTTTGCTCCATTAAAAAGAGAATGAGTTGTTGAAATTCAAAACCCCTGCCCTTTCTACCTGGTATGCAAAATAGCTTGAAATACAAAAGACTAAGTCAAGCAATTATGTTATCATGAGTGGCTTTACAATTGGTTTGACTAGTATCTTTTACCCTGCACAAAAAATGTAGATTGTTTGAATAATTAATTAAATTTGAATCCTTAACCTACTTATATTATGAATTTGTCAAATGTATTCCAGGTCTCTCAGAAACACAGATTAGATTTGTTTTTCTAACTTTTCAATTTATTAAAAAAATTGAAACAATTTAAATAATTGTAAATTATTTTATTAAGTTGTAAAGAAAAATGCAATTTAAATAATAATAATTTATAAAATTTTATAAAAGATAACTTGTTCCTGTGAATTAAAAAGAACATACATAAAGGAAAATTTGTAGTTATAGGTTTTATACTTTTTTTCACATATTAACCTTAAAAACTGATTATGTCAAAAGGGATATAATTTAGGACCAGGCATTGGAATTATTATTATTATTATTATACCATCAAAACTATATTCATAAAGTGGGACTAATAATAATATTTATATGATTTCTTTTTGAAAGTAAAATGAGTTATGACATTTAACATGCCTGGTGATGGTGATGGTTTAGTTGCTAAGTTGTGTCCAACTCTTATGATCCCTGGACTGTGTCCCCCAGGCTCCTCTGTCTATGGGACTCCCCAGCTGAGAGTACTGCAGTGGGTTGCCACTTCTTTCTCCTGGGGATCTTCCTAACCCAGGAATAGAACCTGGGTCTACTGAGCTGTGAGGGAAGCTCTCATAACATGTTGTGTGGAATACATTAAATGTCAGTTCATTTTATTATTTAAAGAAGCATATCAGGTTATTTCATTAAGTTATATCTGACATTTTATAGTCTGGTAGATGAGTGGAAAAAATGAATGAGCGATGCAAAAATATTTCTTACGTGTATTACTAAAGATCACAGGAAAGCATGTTTGATAATACAAGGGAAAAAAAAATGTTTTCAATCACTTTGTAAGACAGCACAGCAGATGTACAACGAACTTTGAAGTCATACAAATCAGGACTCAAATTCTAGCTTTGACACCTTCAGCTATGTTATCTGCAGCAAGTTACATAATCTTGTAAAGTTGCGTTTCCTTTCTATGTAACAGAAATTATAAAATAATTTCCCTTATAAGGTGGTTGTAAGAATCAAAGGAGAGAATAAGCAGAATATCTAGTATGTCATCAGAGTTCAGCAAATGTAGGGATCAACAGAATGTGCTGCAGATACTTTCAAGCCAATGAATGCAACGTTTATTCATCATTGTCTATTGAGTGTTTTGTATGCACAAGGAAGCACGAGGAAGTTTGGATGGTGTCAAGATGCACAGGCATTTTCTCTGCATTTTAGGCTTTACTACATTAATGACAGACTGACTTCCATAGAGGAAGGGACTGAATCTTATTCTTCTTTGTATTACATTGCCTGGCATAGTTCCAAAAATGTGATACGTGTTCAAAAGCATTTTTAAGTTAAGTGGAGCTTGGCGGGCTAGAGTCCATAGCGTTGACGTGACCTAGCAGGATGACTAAGCGTGAATGGTAAGTGTACATGTTTTCTTCTCCTATATTTTTTTCCTTGTCTAGAATGTCATATTGTGGAATAACATACTGTGTAGCCTGTTGAATTTGAGTATCCATTCTTTTCTACTTACATAATGTTCAGTTCAGTTCATTCGCTCAGTCATGACCGACTCTTTGTGACCCCATGAATTACAGCACGCCAGGCCTCCCTGTCCATCACCAACTCCTGGAGTTCACTCAAACTCACGTCCATCGAGTCAGTGAGGCCATAATGTTACCCTACAATTCACTCTCCACATTTGTATTATCTCATTTTTGTTATCGCACCTATTATTCCCTGAAAACTTCGTTCTATTTGTTTGTGTTTATTATGTACTTTCTTTGCTCTGAGCTGAGGCAGCTACATATGTGACACTTTTATGCAAATTAGATATTTTGATTGCAGATTTACCTTCAACTCAGGTGAAAGTGAAAGTGTTAGTCGCTCATTCGTGTCTCTTTGCAACCCCATGGACTGTAGCCCTCTAAGCTCCTCTGTCCATGGAATTCTCCAGGCAAGAATACTGGAGTGGGTTGCCATTCCATTCTCCAGGGGATCTTCCTGACCCAAGGATGGAACCCCAGTCTCCTATATTACAGGCAGATTCTTTACCATCTGAGCCACCACTTAAACAAAATGTAGCCTTCAATGGCCTTTCCAGGTGAAAGATTAGATGAAGTCTTCAATCCTCAGAGTGGGCTGGTCAACATTCAGCGGGACAAGTTACATACAGATAATACACATTTTGAATAAAAAAGCAATTCAATGAAAGAGCCAGAAATGAGTTGTAGATTATATATAAACTTATTTATAAAGATCAGTTATTTAGAATATAGATTATCAACTGAGTAACCAAAAAGAATCCTAGGGACGGGGGAGCCTGGTGGGCTGCCGTCTCTGGGGTTGCAGAGTCGGACACGACTGAAGCTACTTAGCAGCAGCAGCAGCAACCAAAAAAGAGTTATGTTTGTCCTTTGTCAGAGCTTTTGTGAAAAGCAGGCTCCCATGTATCACGAGTTCATAGACAGGTATTTATAAATACAGATCAGTAAAATACACACCAGGCAAGAAGAGGATAAAAATAATTAATAATGATACCATCTATCACCAGTATTTTATATGTTAAATAGTGGCAAATTAAACAAATATTCTAGACCCAATTACTGTGCTAGATCAATGGATGATTAATGGCAAATTTATTTAAGAACGTACAGAAAGTAGAAAGAAAATTTCTGGGACCATATGATAAAGATAACACTTGATGTAAATCATGCTATAAATAGCCACTGTTAGAGGAAAAAAAAAATTGGTTGTTGGTTTTATGACTCATTGGTAAAGAACAGTTTTAGATACATGTCCCTTACCTATTAATCTTACTGTGTAAAAGGAATTTTAAATGTGACATTTTCTATTTTCATTTCATCTAAGTTGCTAAAAGTCAACAACAAAACATGAGGTTCTATAACCCCAATATTCAAAAGCAGACTACTAGAATATTTACATGGGTACAGCAAAGGGAAGATCCAAAAATCTCTCTCCCTTATTACACTGTTTATTTACATAGTGACAAACTGGAAAGAAAAATATTAAAAATGAGAAAAAAATCACCCAAATTCAGTTATGTAATTGTTCTATTTCTTTTTGTTTTCCCTAAGTTCTTTTGTATGGTTGCATAATCCTTATCTCATGAAGTCGTATCTTCAGGTTCAGAGTTATCATGCTGTCTTGATTTTTCTGTTAATTTTCTGACTTTTCCGTGTGTGTGCGCATGCGCACGTGTGTGTATATGTGAGTTTGTTACTCTTCTTTCTTTCTTCCACGCTTAAATGTAGATGAAGTCAATGCTTAGTTTATGTTTTTTTCTCTCTCTTCCTCCTTGAAAGTTTAACATGTCTATGTCTGTCTGTCTATATATCTATCTGAACTCCAGAGATTCATGGAAATAATACTTACCTGTGCAAACTAACTTTTGTTTGCATATTTCTGTCCATTCCATCCAGGCTCAGAACTACACTCTAGTCTGATTGTTTCCATGCAATCTCAGTCTCATACAATGTCATTCATTAGACCCTGACCACACTGTCTACACTGCTTCTTGTACACAGTAATTCCTCTGCATTTCCACCTTAGTTAAGACCCATTTTTTAATACTTTAACCTCTCAGTGATTACTTTTAAAGCAACTACACATATTTTCTGTTGTCAAACTTTCCTATCCAGTTATGAAATCATGATTTTGTTAAACCTCACTTTCTGTCCTCTGTTTAAAAATACACATCAAACTTCCCCTTCCACCTCCTATACAGAAACACTCAAATCTTTTAGCCTGGCATCACTTGCCTCCTCCATGTGTGGGAAGCGTTGATTTTGCAGTCTCATCCTTTTCTGTCCTCCCTCCTCCTTTACAGACACCATGTGCTCCAGCTAACATGACCAATAAATACTTGGCAAACTCTACATTTTCCACATGCACATTAAAAAAATATATATTCATTTATTATTCAGTTGCACCCCCATGGCACGTGGGATCTTAGTTCCCTGACTAGGGATCAAACCCACGGCCCCTGGTTTGGGAGCAAAAACTCTTAACCATTTCACCCCCAGGGAAGTCCTTCCATATACACTTTTAAAACGTGCCCTTCCTCCATTGGATGCTCAGAGCATAGTTACTTTTCAAGGTCCAGGCCTTCTTTCTCCACGGAACTTTGCTGGTTTACCTAAACCAACAGTCTTATAGACTTCATTCATCATTTACACTTTCGTCATAAGAGGCTACTGATGCCACTGTAACCAAGAGAAAAGAGCCAATAATTGTCCTAAGATATAGATTACATATAACTGCAAAATCTAAAATCAACAACTAAGGGAGCAAACTGTGTAAGATACATTGATTGCTGTGTAAGTGGTCAACAGAAGGCATATCAAAGTGACCGAAAGAATAAAGGGGAATAGCAATCTATGAGCAAGTGCCCGGTTTAATATTGGCACTTAACAGTGAGGTTTTCATTCTCAGTCTCATATACATCACATTAAGATATTTAATTTTTTTCTCTCTAGAAAAATGATGTTTTAAGTGTAAGAAAACTATGCCACAAATGTGAAAAATGAATATATCAGCCAATCACAGGAACTGGAATTCGGAGTGTTGCTTAATTTGTGGGAGATGCTACAGATCAAGTAAAACAAGGTTTTAGCTATTTTGTTAAAATTTTATGTTAACTATAAAATATACTCTCCTTGGAAGAAAAGTTATGACCAACCTAGATAGCATATTCAAAAGCAGAGACATTACTTTGCCGACTAAGGTCCTTCTAGTCAAGGCTAAGGTTTTTCCAGTGGTCATGTATGGATGTGAGAGTTGGACTGTGAAGAAGGCTGAGCACCGAAGAATTGATGCTTTTGAAGTGTGGTGTTGGAGAAGACTCTTGAGAGTCCCTTGGACTGCAAGGAGATCCAACCAGTCCATTCTGAAGGAGATCAGCCCTGGGATTTCTTTGGAAGGAATGATGCTAAAGCTGAAACTCCAGTACTTTGGCCACCTCATGGGAAGAGTTGACTCATTGGAAAAGACTCTGAGCTGGGAGGGATTGGGGGCAGGAGGAGAAGGGGATGACCAAGGATGAGATGGCTGGATGGCATCACTGACTCGATGGACGTGAGTCTGAGTGAACTCCAGAAGTTGGTGATGGACAGGGAGGCCTGGCATGCTGCAATTCATGGGGTCGCAAAGAGTTGGACACGACTGAGTGAGTGAACTGAACTGAACTGAAAAATATACTCAAATACTGAATTTGAAACAAAATGTCATCATAGGGCCCTAGTAAACTTTTAACACTCAATATCCAATGTAGCATTTTCCACACACACAAAATATTACTTTGATTTATATTTTCTTATTTTGAATATTGTCATGCACTTTCTGGACTTTCCAGGGGGCTCGAGTGACAAAGATTCCACCTGCCAATGAAGGAGACATAAGAGATGCAAGTTCAATACCTGGGTCAGGAAGATGCCCTAGAGTAGATTATGGCAACCCACTCCAGTATTCCTGCGTGGCGAATTCTGTGGACAGAGGAATCTGGCAGGCTACAGTCTATGGGGTCACAAAGAATGGGACACAACCCACGCAACTTAGCATGCACTCATGCATGTGCATTTTCCAAATTATTAGACATAACTGGTACACACTGATATGCGACTCTATCAGTGTTCATGTTTGAGAAGTAGAAGGAAATTTGCTTAAACTAATAGCACCAGGGCTTTCCAGCTGGCTCAGTGGTAAAGAATCTGCCTGCTAAAGCAGCAGATGTAGGCTTGATCCCTAGGTCGGGAAGATCCCTTGGAGAAGGAACTGATAACCCACTCCAGTATTCTTGCCTGGGAAATCCCAAGGACAGAGGAACCTGGCAGACTATGGTCCACAGAGTCGCAAAAGAGATGGACAGGACTTAGCAACTAAACAACAACAAGTACAATATGAGCAGAGGCAAGAGAATTTCATTTTCAAAAAGCATTGTAGTTACACCTATTTTTAATTCTTTAGAAGCACCTGTCAGTGAGAACATCTGCGTCCTAATAGACTTTTAAGGAAATTTAAATCATTGTTATGCTGACAAATATAGCCATATTTCAAATATGTGCATCTCATAAAAGTAAATACATATTCAATGACTCATTAAAATCAAACTTTAAAAAACATCATGATTCAGGAACCAATACATATTTTTTAAAATAAAAATATTTTAATGAAAGAACTGTATACTGTACCTATGTAAATACTTATTTCAGTTAATAATGATTAACACTATAAAAATGCCTCTTAATCAAAAGAAAGAAATCATGACACTTCATTCTCACCAAAATTGTTTATTCCTCTCTACAGAATACAATGTGTGTTTGAGATACTTGAAAATTACCATATATTACTTACATAACAGTTATAGTGCTCTTGAAGACTTTAAACCAAATTTTATTGTTCTTACTAAGTGCTAAAAATTATTGTAGTTTTATCTCTGTGATAATGATAATGCCCATTTGTTTGTCATCTGATTATCCACTGGGTTTCCATACTCAAATGGAGTTCGAATGACAGCTAGAAAGGAAAGATGTTCGACTGTCGTATCCGACTTGTATGAGTCTCTTATGCAAAAGGCCTTGAAAGCTAGTCTTCGTGAAAGGTAAGTTTCTAAATTCCATAAATTTCTAAATTCCTTTTAAAAATCAGGCTTGGCCAACTCTGATCAAAGAATAATACTCCAAATCCTTGCTAGAAGACCTCGGGAGAGGATGAAAGGGACAGTCATTTCAAATAGGAAGAGAAAGTAGAAAGAATTTCATATCAAGAGAAATCAATGGTGAACAAATGAAAATGAAACCTGACTCGAAGAAGAATTGATTTCCCAATTTCCTGTATTTCAAGCAGAAAGGTGGGGTTGCTGTTGTTCAGTTGCTAAGCCATACCTGACTCTTTGTGACCCCATGGACTGCAGCACGCCAGCTTCCCTGTCCTTCACGAAGTTTCCCTGAACTCAAGTCTCTTGAGTCGGTGATGTCATCCAACCATTTCATCCTCTGTTGCCCATTTCTCCTCCTGCGGTCAGTCTTCAGTAAATTATATTGGAGAAAGAAATGGCAAATCATTCCAATATTTTTGACTCAACAATCCCATGAGCACTATGAACAGGCAAAAAAGGTGGGGTGGGTAAAGGCCAAATTATAAAACCTTTGAGGATATAGCAATAGCCGTCAAAGGTTGAGGAAGGTCATCTAGGTCACGGATTAGTCTTTCCCCCCACATTCCAGAGAACTTTTGGGGATGACAGGAGACATTTTTGATTATCCCAGTGGGGGAGTGAGGGTCATTTCTGACAACTGGCATCTAAAAGATAGAAGCCAAGGATGCTCCTGAATAATCTACAGCAATGACAGCAGTCCCCTACCATAAAGATTGATCTGTTTCCAAACTCTTAATCCCAATATCTGTTATTGTTTCATTGAGGCCAGGTAAAATCAGTTGTGATCCAGAATTAGTCTACATTTTCTATTTGGTTGTTGGTTAGTTGCTAAGTGAATGAAGCACAAGCTGGAATCAAGATAGCCGGGAGAAATATCAATAACATCAGATATGCAAATGATACCATTCTTATTGCAGAAAATGAAGAAGAACTAAAGAGCCTCTTAATGAAAGTGAAAGAGGAGAGTGAAAAATTTGGCTTAAAGGTCAACATACAGAAAACAAAGATCATGGCATCTGGTCCCAGCAATTAATGGCAAATAGTTGAAGAAACAGTGGAAACAGTGACAGACATTATTTTTGGGGCTCCAAAATCACTGCAGATGGTGACTGCAGCAATGAAATTAAAAGACACTTACTTCTTGGAAGAAAAGCTATGACCAACCTAGAAAGCATACTAAAAAGCAGAGACATTACTGTGCCAACAAAGGTCCATCTAGTCAAGGCTACAGTTTTTCTAGTAGTCATGTATGGATATGAGAGTTGGACTATAAAAAAAAAAAGAGCACTGAGGAATAGATGCTTTTGAACTGTGGTGTTCAAGAAGACTCTTGAAAGTTCCTTGGACTGCAAGGAGATCTAACCGGTCCATCCTAACAGAAATCAGTCCTGAATATTGATTGGAAGGACTGATGTTGAAGCTGAAACTCCAATACTTTGGCCACCTGATGTGAAGAGCTGACTCATTTGTAAAGACCCTGATGCTGGGAAAGATTGAAGCGGGGAGGAGAAGGGGACTATGGAGGATAACATGGCTGGATGGCATCACCGACTCAATGGACATGAGTTTGAGTAAACTCTGGGAATTGGTGATGGACAGGGAGGCCTGGAGTGCTGCAGTCCACGGGGTCACAAAGAGTAGGACATGATTGAGCGACTGAACTGAACTGAACTGAGTAGCTAAGACATTTGAATATCTGAGCTTATTGATATTTCTCTCAGCAATCATGATTCCAGCTTCTGCTTCATCCAGCCTGACATTTAGCATAATGTACTCTACATAGAGGTCTTTCTAGTCAAAGCTATGGTTTTTCCAGTAGTCATGTGTGGATGAGAGAGTTGGACTGTGAAGAAAGTTGAGCACCGAAGAATTGATGCTTTTGAACTGTCTTGTTGGAGAAGACTCTTGAGAGTCCCTTGGACTGCAAGGAGATCAAAACAGTCAATCCTAAAGGAAATCAGTCCTGATATTCATTGGAAGGACTGATGCTGAAACTGAAACTCCAATACTTTGTCTGCCTGATACGAAGAATTGATTCATGGAAAAGACTCTGATAGGCCGGGGTAAGGGTGGGGGTGAGAGATTGAGGGCAGGAGGAGAAGGGGATGACAGAGGATGAGATAGTTGGATGGCATCACTGACTCAATGGACATGAGTTTGAGCAAGCTCCAGGAGTTGGTGATGGACAGGGAAGCCTGGTGTGCTGCAGTCCATAGAGTCACAAAGATTCAAACACAACTGAGTGACTGAACTGACTGAGTTGCTAAGTCATATCTGATTCTTTGTGACCCCATGGACTGCCGCATCCCAGGCTCCTCTGTCCATTTGATTCTCCAGGGAAGGATACTGGAGTGGTTTGCCATTTCCTCCTCCAGGGCATCTTTCTGACACAGAGATCAAACTCATGTCTCCTGCATTGACAGGCATATTGTTTACCACTGAGCCACCTGGGAAGCCCCGTTTTCTATTTAATCATTTGCTTTTTCAGTATATGATCAGATTGATATGATTCATCATCTCCATTTTACTGTGTAAATTAGAAAAATCTGAGTACTGTCAAGTATTCAAATGCATATGCAAAAGTTAGGTATATATACATATGTATTGATAGACATATATATATATAAAACACATGTTACCTAGCATAGGACATAATTAGTATAAATGTTAAAGAAAGTGAAATATTTAGGCAATAATGAACTAAGATCCAAATAACAGGAGAAAATAGCTTGAGGCTATTCATTCTGCCAAATAATAAAATTTCCTTAATGCAAAAGATTTTATAAGAAAGAAAACAATTAAAAATAACACTAACACATAGGAAAATTTAAAAGGCTCAGAGAGCAACAGATGTATTGCATTGGCCAAAAAGTTTGTTCAGATTTTCTGTAAAAATATTATGAAAAACCCAAATGAATTTTTTGGTCAACTCAACGTTTTCCTTGGAATTTATACTACTAAAAGTGGGAAAATAAATCATATAAGTAAACGTTTTAAAACCTGTTTTTGGAACCCTGATATTTTCTCAAGTATCTAATATAATTGACGCCATCTGTCATTTGGTTTTCAACCTCCAATCCAAGGAAGTTTCAACATTTCACTTTTGATTGTGAAACATTCATCAAATATTTACATTTTTCCTATGGAAAATTCCAGAAAGGATTCAGAGCAAAGACATAAGTTTAGAAAGTTCTTTTGTTTATGTCCTTTCACTTTTATTTATCAGTTTTAAGTCAGATTTCATTTTGTAGGACATTACATGTTCAATTATTTACGATATTGATAAAGTGTAATGGTATTCATTTCTCTCCCCAGGGACTAACCCATGTATGCAGAATATCTGAGAAATTATACAGAAAGCCATTTTTTTTTTGTTTTTGCCTTTTCCTTTTGAGACCAGATTATAACACATATATTTTATTTTTAGTAAACATCTGGAAAGAATTGCTGTTTATTTTCTATGG
Source organism: Capricornis sumatraensis (assembly GCF_032405125.1). Taxonomy (NCBI): domain Eukaryota; kingdom Metazoa; phylum Chordata; class Mammalia; order Artiodactyla; family Bovidae; genus Capricornis; species Capricornis sumatraensis. The sequence goes on along the minus strand of NC_091073.1, from coordinate 114,300,960 downwards.
AAACATAAAACTTCATTGGGCATATGGCTTTTACTCAGCACTAATTGCTATGGCTTGAGTGAATTAAGCACAATACCAGAACTATTTTCTCTGTATTACTGCTCTATTTATATTTTGGTAAGTAGCGGCTGTTTGAACTAAATGGATTTCCTGTCTTTTAGTTTCATACAGATCTTCAAAAATAGCTTTTTATGCTACCAGAGTGTTGACAGCATAGGCCCACAGATAAAGCAACTTTATTACTATTATTATTACTATTTTAATCAGAACATCATTTACTAGATTCTATATTTTCTGAAGGATAATTATAGAATAGAAAATAAAACACCTTATTAAAAGGGTAGGAATTCATTTGTTCATTGAATGACAAACTAATATTTATTATGTATTGACTATTGACAGGAATGATGCTAAGCACTGGATGAGTAGAAGAGTCTAGACGCTCAAGAGCCTCAGTGCAGGTAGACAGGAAAGCCAAGTGCACACATGAGTGGAGTGAAAGTCTGTTGTTCTATGTGCCCAGACAGCAGTATAAACAGAGCATCTTGTAAGTTCTCGAAAAAGCTCAGAGAAAACTAGTTGAGGCGCTGCCTTGGTAGAACCTGGAAGGAAACACACGATGGATGGGGAAGTATGCATGCGTGTGGAGGGGGTAAAGGGTTGTGAAGTGGGGATGGAATGGGGTAAGTGACAGAAAATGAGATTGGAAACAGAGGCTGGGACCTAATTGGGTAAGATCCTATCAGCTGTACAAAGAAATGTAGATATCACTTACAATAGTCAGAACGTAGAAGCAACCTAAATGTCCATCAACAGAGAAATGGATAAATAAGATGTGGCATTTATAGACAATGAAATACTACTCAGCCATAGAAAGGAGCGAAACTGTGACGTTTCTTGAGACGTGGATGGACTTGGGGACTGTCATACAGAGTGAAGTAAATCAGAAGGAGAAAAACAAATGCTGTATATGAACACATACATGTGGAATTTAGAAAAGTGGTACAAACAAATCTATTTGTAAAGCAAAATCAGGGACGTAGACAGAGAATAAATGTAAGGACACCAACCAGGGAATGGGGGTGTGAGGAGAGCTGGGAGATGAAGACTGACAGGCGTGCACTGCTGTGTATGAAGTAGATAACTATTGAGGACCTGGGTAGAGCACAGGGAACTCTCCTCAGTGCCTGTGGTGACGTAAATCGGAAAGAAATCCAAAAAAGATGGGATATATGTACGTGCATAGACAATTCACTTTGCTGTACAGCAGAAACTAACACCACAACACTGTCCAGCAACTGTCTTCCAATAAAATTTTTTTTAAAAAAACAATAAAATATAGATTTTATTCTAGCACAAGCTGAAGGGCTTAGAAATGGGGTGGGGTGGGGGTAGGGATGGAGGGAAGGTCACATAAATAGATTTCCCTTTTGGAAGGATCTCTAATGATGAATTGACTTGCAGATGGTCAGGACTGGAAGGAGGAAAGCTATTTAGGAAACTATTCAACTAACTTGAGTTGGACCATAACGGGGCTTCAATAAAGACAGAAAGATGAAGAACATTAAATCTATTCTAGAGGTATCACGATGACTTAATTGACACGACTTGATGATTGATTATGTTATCTATAGGACAATATTGGAAAATATCCTGTGGGCCAGCAAGATCCTGACATTATATTTAATAAGCCTTCTTTTTTCTTTTTCTTTTTTTTTACTTTCAAGAAACCATTTAAGACTCACACAAATAGTACTGAACTTACAGTTTGAATTATCTGTTTGTGAAAAATGACTATATACTAAGTAAAAATGTAATTGATTTATAATGGATTATTTGAGAGGAAACTTCAAATAGAAGAAAACTATTGTTTTCCTCTAACGTCCCCCCCCCCACCCCCACTGCAGCCACAGGTGCATCTATCTTCAAGGGACTAGGTGCTGGTTAATAATATCCAAAAGTTACCATAAATGGCATTACTTTGTTCTTATCATAATGCACTGTCACACTGAGCAGGTTGCTAAGAACTTGTGAGGGGCAGTTGATTCTGACAAAATGCCCATGGCTAGCTTCTGTCCCTGCACTGACTCGGTCCCCTGATGCTGTCCCCTGGATGTGTTACTGAGATAGGGAAACCTCCCCTGGAGGACCTGTCCTATCCCTTAGCTGCTCTGCTTTCTCTTTCCTCAGCCATTCTATCTAGACCTAGTGGGAGGCTCCCGGTGGTGATGCATGGAGAGCAAAAACCAACCACCATTTATTGCATATGCTCAACTGCAGCCCATCCTATTTTATCAAGGCATTGTTAGGTAGCAAGGAACCCAATTGCTAACATGTAACCTCAGGTGCAAATTCGAGACAAGAGCCACAGGGTGGAGGGTCAATGCAGCAAGAACAAAAGGGCAAGAGGTGAAGGATGAATCTGGTTTCTAGATTTTGCAACTGGAAGCTCTGCTTCTAAGTTTTCAATACAGAACAGGAGCAAATTTGAGTATCTGGCCTAGCACACGATGAAGGATGGGCATGAACTCTATTTACGTTATTTTCAGGACCCTGCAGTGAAGTTTTATTAACTTGTTCTGCAGGCAACTAAGTATGTTTCTTGAGGTGAGCAGAGGGGGCTAGAATTGAGATGTGCTTTTGGAAGTTGACAACATGTAGTTGAAGTTTAACTAAATTATTCAAGAAGAGCGTGTGGAAGAAAAAGATTAAGCAGTGAACTGCCTTTTGGGAAATACCAAGACTGTAGTAAAGGCAGGTCCACAAAGGATTCAGAGAAGCTGGACAAAGAGGTTGGAAAAAAATCAGGGAGAAGATATTTTAAGAATCTGAGAATGAAGGAAAAGCATCCAGTGTCACACAAGGTCAAATACGTGACTCACTTAAAATGTGTTCATTAGATTAAAAAAAAAAGATGTGTGTTCCTTGGAAGAAAACCTATGACAAACCTAGTGAAACTGAAAGTCACTCAGTCATGTCTGACTCTTGTGACTCCATGGACTATACAGTCCATGGAATTCTTCAGGCTAGAATGCTAGAGTGTTCTTTAAAGGGTAGCCTTTCCCTTCTCCAGGGAATCTTCCAACCCCTGGATCGAACCCAGGTCTCCTGCATTGCAGCTGGATTCTTTCCCAGCTGAGCCACACAGGAAGCCCAAGAATACTGGAGTGGGTATCCTAACCCTTCTCCAGTGGATCTTCCTGACCCAGGAGTCGAACCAGGGTCTCCCACACTGCAGGTGGATTCAATGGACAAGAGTTTGAGTGAACCCTGGGAGACAGTCAAAGACAGGCAAGCCTAGTGTGCTGCAGTCCATGCGGTCACAAAGAGCCAGACAGACATGGCTTAGAGACTGAACAGCAACATAACCGTGAGAAGACAAGAAATGATTTTACAGAAAGAGTTTCAGTGGACTGTTTGAGATAGAAGCAAGAAGGTAGAAATGACACATGAAAGATAAACGGCCAACTACACAATAGAGTGAAATAGAGGGACATTTTAAATTTTAACTGATGTACATTGTTTTTCTAGATAATTCTCAAAACAGCTTTACAATGCTGGTAAAATTGATCTCTGATGGTGTCTCAATAAATCTGGGATTATTCATTTGGAAAACAAAAGAAATTATTTTGGTCATTGCACAACAAACTATGCAAAATTCAGAGGCTTCAAATTACAGCCATTGTATTATTTCTGTGACTGTGGGAGTCAGAAATTCAGATACGAAATAGCACAGTTGGGACATCGAAGATAATGTCGTCCAGATTTAGTGCCTGGGCAGTCATGCTTCCGTGTCTTTGTCTCTGCAGTACCTTCTTCGTGTCGTCCCTCCAGCAGACAAATCAGATTTCTGATGAAGGCTCTCAGGGATCCTCAAAACACAAAAGTGGAAGAGACCAGGCCCTTTTTAAGTTTAGTCCTTGAAAGGGCACAGGGTCACTGCTCCCAGGACAGCGTTCTGCTGGTTAAAGCAAGTCACAGCCTAAGTGCAGGAGGGACCACACAGAGTGGTAAGACCAGGAGCTGGAGCTCAATGGGACCATCTCATATCATACCATCTGGTATCATATTCTGATACCAGATATATATACATATATTTTATCCAGTATGCAACTATAGTTACTTTTTATCATCCGTCAGATTATTTAAACACACACACACCTCAGAGATTTCATTTCCTTAGGCAGTAAGTTTAATTATGAAATACCAGTGGGAAAACTTATTTAAAATAAAGTGTTTGACAGGGAACTATATTCAGTATACTGCAATAAACCATAATGGAAAAGAATATGAAAAAGAATATATATATATCTGTATATATCATATACATGTATATATCACCATGCTGTGCTGTGCTCAGTCCCTTCAGTCATCTGACTTCGAATGTCCAACTCTTTGAGACCCTATGAACTATAGCCCGCCCAGCACTTCTGTCCACAGGATTCTCCAGGCAAGCATACTGGAATGACTTGCCATGCCCTTCTCCAAGGGATCTTCCTGACCCAGAAATCGAACCTGCATCTTCTGTGTCTCCGGCTTGCAGGCAGATCCTTTACCCACTGAGCTGCCTGGAAAGTTCATGTATCTACCAATACTTATGTATATATCCATACATATGTATATATCAATATATATGTACATGTCAACATATATGTATATAACAATACATATGTATATACCAATATTTGTATATATCTATATATTTCAATATACATGTATATATCTATATATTGAAATATATTTGCATATATCTATATATGTTTCAATGTATATGTATCAGTTCAGTTCAGTCGCTCAGTCGTGTCTGACTCTTTGCGACGCCATGAACTGCAGCACGCCAGGCCTTCCTGGCCATCACCAACTCCCGGAATTCACCCAAATCCATGTCCATTGAGTCGATGATGCCATCCAACCATCTCATCCTCTGTTGTCCCCTTCTCCTCCCACCTTCAATCTTTCCCAGTATCAGGGTCTTTTCCAGTGAGTCAGCTCTTCGCATCAGGTGGCCAAAGTATTGGAGTTTCAGCTTCAACATCAGTCCTTCCAATGAACACCCAGGACTGATCTCCTTTAGGATGGACTGATTGTATTTCCTTGCAGCCCAAGGGACTCTCAAGAGTCTTATATAAACATAAGAAACAATCTGTGTGCTGAGTAAGAAGTCAATGTATGGACACCAATATGCAGGAAACCTTTATTACTGTTGGATTCTGCCACAGAGATCTCAGGCTGGTGGTTCTCAAAAATAACGAGCAAGATTGCTTGACTCAATTAAAAATACTTTTTAAAAATTTATGTCATCATTTTTGAATCATGATATTTCTTTTTTTTTTTTAATTTAAATTCTGATACCAAGAATCTCTTAAAACACCAACATATTAGGCAATGCTGGGCTCCACAGTCACTAATGGTCTAGCTCATTCTGTTACCTTGACTGCCTTCGGATGTGTGCAGGCATTCAATTTTGAGACATCCAGCTTAATAAGAAGCACCAAAAATACTATATGAAACTTGAAAGTATGCAAAACATAGCATTGATTATCATTTCATTGTCACGTGTATTAGGTTATTTTACATACATTTCTGTAATGGTGGAGAGTAAGAGAGTGATTTAGAGAATTTTCTCTAGTAGAGACACAGACTGAAGTTACTTATACTGAATATGAAACTAATCTCTGTATAATGGAATAGATAATCTAAAAGTTTATAGCTTATTTCTCCTTATATTTTATTTCAGCTTTATATCACAGCCAAAAATATCAGCTGAATAAATATTTATTAAATGTTCTCTATATACCTAATTCCTTAAATATACTTTGGTCCAATTTCAACATCTTTTAAGTCCCCTTATTAATTAAGTTAAATGAAATCTTAGACTAGTTTTTATTGTACATCTGTCTAGAAATTATCATTTTACCTTGTTAAAATTATACTTTAACAGAACATAAGCCAATTGACCCAATGATCAAAGTTAAGAACTGACTTAGCGAAAAGGTTCATTCGGGTTTTTTCCATAATATCTTATGGATACAGTACAACAAAAGATTTTATGTTATTACACCTTGCTGGAGTTTAGACTTCTACATCATGCTGTTTGGTCTGCCCATTAGTCATACTGCATTCTATGAAGACACAGTCTAGCTCTTGAATTCAAGGTATAGTGAAAAAGATAGTAATTATAATGCAAAGGGTTAAACAAAGAAATAGATATTCACAAGATATTATGCAAAAGAGAAAAATCATGTATTTAAACTGAGTGTGCATGCATGGGAAGGTGGTTGGGGAATTTAGGGAAGCTTCCCAGGGGAGATAATAAATGGACCTCGACATGAGAGATGAGTAGGTGTCATCGAGGTAAAAGGGACAGTCACTCGTGCAGGAGTAAGAGATAGGCATTGCCTGGAAGGGTATGTGTAGGCACAGTGTGGAGTGATAGTAAATAATCCTTTCATCTGTTGTAATTATAGAAAACCAAAGACTAAGAGATGAAGTTATTTTTGTTAGATGTGTAAATTAATGTCTAGGGCTTCTCTGGAGCCTCAGCAGTAAAGAATCTGTCTGCCAATGCAGGAGATGCAAGTTCGATCCCTGGGTCAGGAAGATCTCCTTGGAGAAGGAAATGGCAACCCATTCCAGTGTTCTTACCTAAGAAATCCAAAGGACAGAGGAGCCTGACAGGCTATAGTCCACAGGTCACAAAGAGTTGGATACGACTTAGCAACTAAACAACAACAACAAATTAATGTCTGGATTCTAATGTGATTCTGAGCCATTTTCTGCCATTCTGAAGCTCATTTTATTGTTTAACCTAAAGCTGTCTATATTTATGGTGTTTCATGGCATTATATATCCCAATAGGTTACCTTAACATTGGAGAGAATAACTCAATTCTTGGAGGAAGGAAACTGACCACTCTAGATCTTATTTGAATTCTTAATTCATACCCAGATCTCCAGCAGTTGTGAAAATGCAACATTTTTTTAAATGATAAATTTTCCATAGACATATACCTTAGTAAGTCTGATTATTTCAAATAGGTATAACTACTAATGTGGAAATGGGAATGTATTCTGCTAAGAGTTGGTATTCAAAAGAGCTTAAACCAAGTCCTTTGGAACCAGGAGCTACTGGGTTAACTTTTGAAATATGAAAACTTCAAGGGCCTCTCACTGCATTTAACTTTTCAAAAAATGAGAAGGTCTTTTCTCTAGAAAGTTAAATATATGTGTCCATAATGCTATTGTATTCATTTAAGATAGATAGTTCATCTGATAGTATTTTTATGTATTTCCAAATGGGTCTAAATTCATGTATATCAAAGAGTGTCAATCTAGCGTATGTACAACATGACAGATACACAGAATTTGGTTATGGTGAATTGTACTCAACACATGCAGCTCTTATATCCTTCCTTATTATTTATACTTTAGATCATAGGTGAATCTAAGTAAAAATCAGTCAAAATGATTTTGACTTGGAAAGCTTTGCAATATAAAGAAATGACTTGAAAGAAAAAATAAAAGCATAATAAAGTCAGATAAATTGTACATTCCACAGTTTGTTGTGATCCACACAAAGGCTTTGGCATAGCCAATAAAACAGAAGTAGATGTTTTTCTGGAGCTCCCCCCACCCCCTTTTTTTTTTTTTGATGACCCAACAGATGTCGGCAATTTGATATCTGGTTCCTCTGCCTTTTCTAAATTCAGCTTAAAGATATGGAAGTTTTTCCAGTAGTCATGTATGGATGTGAGAGTTGGACTATAAATAAAGCTGAGCACTGAAGAATTGATGCTTTTGAACTATGGTGTTGGAGAAGACTCTTGAGAGTCCCTTGGATTGCAAGGAGATACAACTAGTCCATACTAAAGGAAATCAGTCCTAAATATTCATTGGAAGGACTCACGCTGAAGCTGAAACATCAATACTTTGGCCACCTGATGCAAAGAACCAACTCATTGGAAAAGACCCTGATGCTGGCAAAGATTGAAGGCAGGAGGAGAAAGGGATGACAGGGGATGAGATGGTTGGATGGCATCACAGACTCAATGGACATGAATTTGAGTAAACTCCAGGAGTTGGTGATGGACAGGGAAGCCTGGCTTGCTATTGTCCATGGCATCACAAAGAGTTGGACATGACTGAGCAATTGAACTGAACTGAACTGAACTGAACTGAAATTGTACATTTCTTGAAGAAATAAATCTTAAGCGAAAACATAGGATTTAGAACTATTTGTTCTTCTTTCTTTATAGTATATGAAATTACTGTTGTGTAAGAAGAAAAATCAGTTCCCTATAGATATAATTCCAAGTACAATAGAGAAAAAAGCATCACTTCAGTAAGAGGTGCTGGGAAAACTGGATGGCTGTGCCATCCCTGGGATTCTCCAGGCAAGAACACTGGAGTGGGTTGCCATTTCCTTCTCCAATGCATGAAAGTGAAAAGTGAAAGTGAAGTCGCTTAGTTGTGTCTGACTCCTCGCAATCCCATGAACTGCAGCCCACCAGGCTCCTCTGTCCATGGGCTTTTCCAGGCAAGAGTACTGGAGTGGGTTGCCACTGCCTTCTCCTGGGAAAACTGGACAGCTACATGTAAAAGAATGAAATTAGAACACTTCCTAACACCATACACAAAAATAAACTCAAAGTGAATAAAAAACCTAAATGTAAGCCTGGGCATGATAAAACTCTTAGAGGAAAATATAGGAAACGCACTTTTGACATAAATCACAGCAAGACAATTTTTTGACCTACCTCCTAGAGTAATGAAAATAAAAACAAACAACTGGGATCTAATTAAATATAAATTAATTATCAAAGATATTTTGCCATTTGCTATTATAGAGGTGTATACCAGGTAATAACAAAAATACCAGAATGAAAGGCAAAACTAACTCTGTAGCAGGGATGTGCAAGTGAAGAAACTGTTCAAAGTTGTAACTGTAAATATATTAATTTTTTCATGGCAAACTATTCGGGCAGCTGCATTCCAAGCTCAAAAACTTGCTTGTGTAAAAACATGGGGAAAAAATGCTAATTTAAAGAACAACATAATACAAATCAACCATAGAGTTAAAAATTGCTAAAGCAGAGGATACATGATGGATTAGGAGCAAAAGATTAACTTGGAAATATAAAGGGAGACAGATTTTGAAGGGTATTGATTCCCATAAAAAGCAATCTTGCCTCTATTCTGTTGACTGATCTGGGTTAAGGAATAGTTGCCCAGAACACTGAAATATCCCAAAGGCATTAATATGTCACTGGAAAGTTCAGTTCAGTTCAGTCGTTCAGTCGTGTCCGACTCTTTGCAACCCCATGAATCGCAGCATGCCAGGCCTCCTTGTCCACCACCGAGTCCTGGAGTTCACTCAGATTCACATTCATTGAGTCAGTGATGCCATCCAGCCATCTCATCCTCTGTCATCCCCTTCTCCTCCTGCCCTCAATCCCTCCCAGCATCAAAGTCTTCTCCAATGAGTCAACTCTTCACATGAGGTGGCCAAAGTATTGGAGTTTCAGCTTTAGCATCATTCCTTCCAAAGAAATCCCAAGGCTGACCTCCTTCAGAATGGACTGGCTGGATTTTATTACAGTCCAAGGGGCTCTCAGGAGTCTTCTCCAACACCACAGTTCAAAAGCATCAATTCTTTTGGCGCTCACCTTTCTTCCCAGTCCAACTCTCACATCCATACATGACCACTGGAAAAACCATAGCCTTGACTAGACGGACCTTTCTTGGCAAAGTAATGTCTCTGCTTCTGAATATGCTGTCTAGGTTGGCCATAACTTTCCTTCCAAGGAGTAAGCATCTTTTAATTTCATGGCTGCAGTCACCATCTGCAGTGATTTTGGAGCCCCCAAAAATAAAGTCTGACACTGTTTCCACTGTTTCCCCATCTATTTCCCACAAAGTGATGGGACCAGATGCCATGATCTTAGTTTTCTGAATGTTGAGCTTTAAGCCAACTTTTTCACTTTCCTCTTTCACTTTCATCAAGAGGCTTTTTAGTTCCTCTTCACTTTCTGCCATAAGGGTGGTGTCATCTGCATATCTGAGGTGATTGATATTTCTCCCTGCAATCTTGATTCCAGCTTGTGCTTCTTCCAGCCCAGCATTTCTCATGATGTACTCTGCATGTAAGTTAAATAAGCAGGGTGACAATATACAGCCTTGACGTAATCCTTTTCCTATCTGGAACCAGTCTGTTGTTCCATGTCCAGTTCTAACTGTTGCTTCCTGACCTGCATACAGGTTTCTCAAGAGGCAGGTCAGGTGGTCTGGTATTCCCATCTCTTTCAGAATTTTCCACAGTTTATTGTGATCCACACAGTCAAAGGCTTTGGCATAGTCAATAAAGCAGAAGTAGATGTTTTCCTGGAACTCTCTTGCTTTTTCGATGATCCAGTGGATGCTGGCAATTTGATCTCTGGTTCCTCTGCTTTTCCTAAAACCACCTTGAACATCTGGAAGTTCACGGTTCATGTATTGCTGAAGCCTGGCTTGGAGAATTTTGGGCATTACTTTACTAGCGTGTGAGATGAGTGCAATTGTGCGGTAGTTTGAGCATTCTTTGGCATTGCATTTTTTTGGAGGATTGGAATGAAAGCTGACCTTTTCCAGTCCTGTGGCCACTGCTGAGTTTTCCAAATTTGCAGACACAAAGGTTTGTTTACTTTATGCATTTTCCAGGTAAATGTTACAAATATTTGGAAGAAATGGTTTGGAAAGTTGGTTGTTGTGGAGCACGAGGGCACCTGTAACTCAGTGATAAGAGTTGTCTGCAACACCTTAGAGACGAGCTACTTGCACGTACTGTCTACTGACAGTACCCACCATCTTCCTTATACAAATGATCAACAAACGTTTCAAGAAGATAGTTTAAAGGATACCCAAAATATTAAATTCTCCTAAGTGTTCACATAGCTCATTAGCATCGGCTTCCAAAAAAATGAAGTCGATCACCTATAACATCTGTTTACATCTTGCTTCAGGGCTCCTTCCTCTATACTCAGCCATTGGTTTGGGAGAGCAGCATATCAACCCTCAATTCACAGATACACAAACAACCCCTGAAGGCAGTGTTTAGTATTTAGTAATAATATTTAGAGTCCCTGAAGACCATACTAAAGAGACAGGTAGTTTATGTGGCAGCCTGGATGGGAGGGGAGTCTGCCAGAGAATGGGTACATGTATGTGAATGGCTGAGTCCCTTCACTGTTCACCCGAAATGATCACAAATTGTTAATCGGCTATACTCCAACACAAATAAAAAGTTAAATAAAGAGAGAGACAGGTAGCACAACTGGTTATGGTTGCTGCCGATTCAAACATTTAGCCATCATTCACCACACTTCTTGCCAGACAGAAAGCTAGGCACAGAAGCCATATCTACTCTGCCCACTTAGAAAGGTCCTTTTCCTAACCAGAATATGCTTCTACTTCAGGAGAGAGAAAATTTGTTTTCTTCCTGGAAAAAAAAAATACATTGCATCACTGGATATTCTGATTTTCTTCCTTCAACATTCTACATTTTCTCTGGAATGGATCTTCCAGCCAAATCTATAAAATTGAAAGATTCAAATTAAATAAGCTGAAAGGAATGTATTAGGATGCCTTGAATATCAGTATAAAATGACATATGAAATAACTCATTTCATAGCAGTCTTAGGTAGAAAGAATAAAAGGAGGAAAATATCACCTCTTTCTCCCAGCACAGAAATAGATAATATAATACAGAAGATATGAACCAAAAGCATTTAGGTTAACTATATATATATCTATATATATATATGACTAAAAAATCTCTTATGTGTAAATATTTTTATGGGAAATACATCTATTTCTGTTTACAAATATCTGTCAGGATAATGTATCCTACTTTTTATGAGTTTATATATGTGACATCTCAGTTTTGTTTCTGCATATATATATATCAAAATTTTAAAATCTAAATCTTCAAGAAACATAGTCAGATGTGATACTTGAGATATCTTTATAAATACACATTTTATTTGCTTGAGTTAACTTACACACAATAAATTAAATCACTAAAGAAATTACAAAATGTAATTCCTATTTTTCTATCTGGCAAGGTATTTGGTAAATGACGGCTGCATGTTTGCAGATTGGATCAGCAGCCACCGTACCCAGTTACACTTCCGCATCTCTCATCTCTTATCTTGAGATATAAATATCAAGGTGAATTAAAGTGAAAGTCACTCAGTCATGTCCGACTCTTTATGACCCCATGGATTATACAGTCCATGGAATTCTCCAGGCAAGAGTACTCTAGTGGGTAGCCTTTCCATTCTTCAGCGGATCTTCCTAAACCAGGGATTGAACCCAGGTCTCCCTCATTGCAGGCAGATTCTTTACCAGCTGAGCCCCAAGGAAAGCCCAAAAATACTGGAGTGGGTAGCCTATCCATTCTCCAGCAGATCTTCCCAACCCAGGGATCAAACCGGGGTCTCCTGCATTGCACGCGGATTCTTTACCATCTGAGCTATCAGGAAAGCCCCACAAATTAAATTTGTGAATTAAAGATGATGACAAATTCTTTGGCACACTTCCCATTAAGAAGTGGAGTCTATGTCTCTGTCTCTTAAAACTGGGCAGGCTCTGTGATTGCTCTGAACAATAGAATTAGAGGGATGTGACACCATGTGGACTATGCAATGCTGATGGAGATCTATGGAGAGGACCACAGAGAGGCCCGCATGAAGAGTATCCAGGGACCCAGCTGAGTTCTTGGGTGACAGCAGCATCGACCTCCCAGCCCTGGGAGGAAATCTCTCAGAAGAGGCTCTTTGATTCCAGGTTGGGCAGCTGCAGCTGATGCCACGTGAATCAGAAGGAAGCTGTGGTCATCCACCCACCCAAACTGCAAACTCATGAGCAAATGAATGCTGTTGTTTCAAGCAACTAAGTTTTGGGCATGGTTTATGATTCAGCAATAGATAACTAAAGATCTTTGTTCCTTTTGGATAAAAACATCCATCAGTGAGTTGCGATGACAATGAGGATTAGCATTTGTATGATGTTTATGTGAATTTTATCATAAGCACTGTCAACAAAACAAAAGCAGTGATACTTAGAACAGTGGCAAAATAGCTATGAGTTCTTGTGCCAAATTCACAGAGATGCTGTGACTTTGGAGTGCTCTGTTGACAAGGATGGTTATGACAGCTGGTTTCAGCAGGAAACCTGATTCTGATTGATTAGCTCTCTTTATTTGTCATTAACAACCTTCAATGATTGGCCCATTTTGGGAGTTGCTATATTCAAGTTGGGGCTTCCCAGGTGTCTCAGTGGTAAAGAATCTGCCTGCCAATGCAGGAGACGCAGCTTTGATCCCTGAGTCAGGAAGATCCCCTGAAGAAGGAAATGGCAAAACACTCCAGTATTCTTGCTGGGAAATTCCACGGACAGAGGAGCCTGGCGGGCTACAGTCCACAGGGTTGCAAAGAGTCAGACACAAAGAGCAACTGAGCATGAAATGCAATTGAACTAAGTTTAAGTGTTATTTTAAGTGTCAGTCACTTCCATTGTGTCTGACTCTTTTGCGATGCTATGGACTGTAGTCTGCCAGGCTCCTCTGTCCATAGAATTCCCCAGGCAAGAATACTGGAGTGAGTAGCCATTCCCTACTCCAGGGGATCTTTCTGACCCAGGGATTGAACCAGGGTCTCCCACACTGCAGACAGATTCTTTATTGTCTGAGCCACTAGTGCTATGCTTAGTTGCTCAGTCATGTCTGACTCTTTGAGACCCCAAGGGCTGCAGCCCGCCAGGCTCCTCTGTCCACGGGAATTTTCCAGGCAAGAATATTGGAGTGGGTTGCCATGCCCTCCTCCAGGAGATCTTGCTATCCCAGGGATCGAACTGAATTGCAGGTGGATTCTTTACCCACTGAGCCATCAGGAAAGCCCCTGAGCCACTAGGGAAGCCCCTAAACATATTAACTCCATGTGCACGATAGAGTGATTTGATGTTTCTATTCATTGCAAAATGATCACTACTTTTTAATTAGCTCATGTTCATAAGAAATTCTGACTAGAAACTACACATACTTGAATAGTAAAAGTAGGGATATTAATTATAACTTAATAAATGAGAATTGACAGAAAAAAATGTTTAAAAACATGATATCTGTGCATGAACTTATTTAGTTGACAGCCAAAAATGGAGCTATTTCTATGTTGTAAAGACAGTGCCTGGAAATGAAGGTGAGTGTCTGATATGGATTCTGTCTCTTTGAATCTTTAAATCTCTTTGAAGCTCTGGGCAGATCATTTCACCCTAACTATCTTCTTATGTAACACACCAGGACAATGATTCCCCACTTAACTCACTATTTTTTGAGAGGCTGAAATAAAATAACATGCAAAATAAAATAGTGATCTAAAGACATCCTCTGAATGTGTATCGGTAGAAAACAAGATTGGGGTTCTAACTTGAATATGTCCTTTTTTTGGAGATGAAGAACTTTAGGACCCAGATGGTGCTTTCATCTTTGCTTCTGATGGAAGTTGGGACTTTGGAAGAAAAAGGATGCTATGGGGGTATGTGTATCTGGCTAAATTGCTGACTGGCAGCACTTAATGTGATTTGGCTTTTTATCCAACGAATAAACTCAGAGTGATAAACCCTTGGCTGAGGCACCTGAGAGCTTCTAATGAGAAGCAGAAAGGAAATATCTGCCTGGAAACTTGCCGACTTCATCAATAAGACTCAGATCTAAATTAGAGTCAGATAGAGGGAAAGAGTCCCAGATAAAATTATACAACCAGATACCAAAAAGGACATGGGGAGTGACGGAGGAATATCAAGACAGACATGCCCAATCGTTCATATGAAAATATAACAAGAAAGGGTTTCAGGAAAACATTCTATGGACTCTATTTTCTATATACAAATAATATGTGAGGAAAAACAAAGTATTCTGATTTTAACAAAGGAATGTCAACATAAAATTACAGGTAAAATCAAGACTGATGCAATGCAGATAAAATCCCAACAATGGTTGGGATTCAATTAGAAATTGATACTGGGAATAGATATTTTAATATATTAGAGACTATATCTTTCAGACTGAAATAGTTGATTGTGATTAGTTTTGTATAGAAAAAAAAGATGAAAGCATCTATTTCACTTTAAAAGTGATGAACTGGAAACTTCTAGAATATTGGATTAAAAACTAGAAAGCAAATATGTATGGGTCATATACTCCCCATATCGTCCATATTATCCTCACCATGTACCTGTGAAGTAAGGAGTAATGTAGCCTTCCTGACATAGCAGGAAACATGTGCGACTCATTATAGAAACAGATAATAATCATTGAATATGATACAATGGTTACAGCACCACAATTAGTTTTACTTGCCTTTCTATTTTCAAATTATACATAATAACCAAAAACCCAACAGAAATGTTAGGACAGTAGATTTTTGCAGCTTTGAATGTGAGGTTGGGTAATATTTAGGTCTAAGAAATATTCCTTTTTTTTTTTTTGAAAAGTAGAATGAAAGTGGGCAGCAGAAGAGAGAACCTTATAGTCAGAAGAATTCAGAAAAACAGTACCGAAAATCTATGAAACAAAACTATGTATTTAAACTCTCCCTTCTTAAATCAACTTAGATTTTATAGTTGAGGGGTGCATTAAGAAATAATCCATTCACTTCTCTTTAAAGGCCACTAGAGGAAAATTTACCATCTAAGCTACCAGGGAAGCCTAAAAATGTTCTAGTTACTATAGGGAGGATAAATTGGGGCTTCCCTGGTGGCTCGGAAGTTAAAGCATCTGCCTGGAATGCAGGAGACCTGGGTTCGATCCCTGGGTCGGGAAGATCCCCTGGAGAAGGAAATGGCACCCCACTCCAGTACTCTTGCCTGGAGAATCCCATGGAAGGAGGAGCCTGGTAGGCTACAGTCCATGGTGTGGCAAAGAGTTGGACACGACTGAGCGACTTCACTTTCACTTTCACTTTCAGAGGAAAATTGGGTTAAGCTTACAAAAGCTTGCCTTAAGCAATTAATACTTGAATGTACCTATTTTTAAAATCTAGGAAACAGAAAGGTGAAATTGACAGAGATACACACACGCACTCGCTCTGAGTAAAGAAGCAAATCAAGTATGACAAATCCGATCTTGTGCAAAATAAGCACAAGTCTTACTGAATTGCTCAGTTTACAATCAATGTTGAAAAAAATCTGTTCAGTGATAAGTCAGCTGTCAAAGCACTAATAAAGCACCATCTAAGAGAATATGGTAATTTTTTAAAAAAATGACAAATATAATCACTTAGGTCTTCTCTCTGGGCCTTTTCTATGCCTGTTCAACTACATTGCATTGCTTACAAAAGGAAGCTCAGAACGCCATAAGAATGATTGCTGCAACTTTCCATGTAAGATTAATTTTAAATAAAGTAATCCATTTCCATGATTTACATTTATAATTCATTGTTCATGCTTTGTTTAGGGAGTGCTGGAGGAAGAAGCTAGATTTAAAGAATAGTAACACATGTGCAGTCGACTGCAAGGAGATCCAACCAGTCCGTTCTGAAGGAGATCAGCCCTGGGATTTCTTTGGAAGGAATGATGCTGAAGCTGAAACTCCAGTACTTGGCCACCTCATGGGAAGAGTTGACTCATTGGAAAAGACTCTGATGCTGGGAGGGATTGGGGGCAGGAGGAGAAGGGGACGACAGAGGATGAGATGGCTGGATGGCATCACTGACTCGATGGACGCGAGTCTGGGTGAACTCTGGGAGTTGGTGGTGGACAGGGAGGCCTGGCGTGCTGCGATTCATGGGGTCGCAAAGAGTCGGACACGACTGAGCGACTGAACTGAACTGAACTGAACACGTGTGCAGTTTTACATCAGATAGGTAAAGGTTTGTTTTGCCAAAACTTTGACACTTTGAACTCCAGGCCGTGTCACGCATTTGATTCTCTGTGCAAATATTAGTATTAGACTACTGTCCATTTGTTCTTGCCATAACATAATATTTATAATATGTTCCTTATGCAAAATAATAAAAAAGCTATATTTGACAGAGGCTGAAGAATTTTTGTTGGGAAGATTAACAAAACAACTAGCCAAAGATGTTACAAACAACATTAATATTCAGGGATAAAAATATGATTCATTTTATTTATATTATTTCTGTTTTCTCTTAAAATTTTATTTCTGGTAGTAACTACAGAATCATTAAGCACTTAACTATGCTAAATACGATGAAGGTAACATAACTGAACAGTTTTGCACATTCAGCATTATTTTCAATCAAAATGGGTCATGATTATGGCTTTTAACTTTCAAAACATTATTAAAATTAATAAATAATACTTCAAACACATAGATTATTTCACATATTAGAAAGCAGAACAATTGAAAGAAATTAACACATTCCCTTTAATGTTAAAATAATTGCTTCAAAATATTCTAGATAACTAATCCATAGAATGAGACAGAAAAAATTGGGGAAACCTTGTACAACTGTAACTTGTTCTGACTTTTTGTCAATAACTTCTATCTTTTTTTTTTTAACATGAATCTGCTCATATGTTCAAAAAATAATAAGGGTAAACCAGAGATTACAAAATTGGATACTGTATTAGTTTTCTATTGCCACAATTTAGTGACTTAAAGTAAAACCCAGGTATTAACTAACAGTTCTGAGGTCACAAATCTAGATGGGCTTGACTGAATTCTCTGCTGAGAAGCTCATAAAACCAAATTCAAGGTGTCAGCCAGGCTGGGTTCTAGAAGCCTTGAGGAAAACCCACTTCCAAGCATATTCAGGCTGCTGTCAGAATTAGGTTTCCTGGGTTTGTGGGACTTGCCTGCTCAGCTTCTAGGATCTGCCTGTATTCCTTGCCATATGGCCTGCCCCATCTTCAAGCCAGTAATGATGCGTGAAGTCTTTGTTTTGTTTCCCTAACTGTTTTTATTTCTTCTTTTGATTCTAGGCACAGAAAACTCTGATTTTAAAGAAATCATGAGATGACCCTAATCTTCCTTTTGCCTTAAAAAGTAACATAATCACGAGTGATTTTATAGTCACAAACTTGATAAACATGCAAAAGATCAGGACATACACAAGGGCTAAGGTCATTGGCAGTTATCCTTAGAATGCTGTTCACCACAGGACTAACAGATGGATGAGAAGGGGGCTCAAAGAATAGATGGAATGGAGAAAATGACACTTTATGCACATAGTTATTGTACGGTTCTGATTTTTGGAATCATGTTAACATTTTACATAATTAAGAAAAAGTCAGCAATGAAATAAGAAAACAAATCCTGAAATGCAATTTAAAGAAAAGCAAATGAACCTAGTTAAATGTCAAATTAATAATATAACTGTACTAAAGTGGGAAAGAAAACAAGCTGAATTACTTCTGAACATATAATGCCCTAAGGCTAAAGGTAAAAAACCTTTAAACAAAATTAAACTCTAGTTAGCAGACTTGTTTTTAAATTCACAGAGGCATGAGTTAGTATTTTGAAAAATACTCTTTGTGTATGTTTTTTTATTTTTACAGCATTGTGTTGGTTTTTGCCATACAGCACTGTGAAAGGAGCTATTATTTTGTAACTAGTTTGTCCTGATGTTTTCTTAATTCTTTCAGTGAAATTGTTACACCCTAGTAGGATGAGGTTTCATGAGCAAAAATGTGTATGAATTGGCGGCACGTGGTTATGGGAGAACCATAACCATCTCTGCTTCATGAAGCAGAGATGTTGAGAGACATACATTTGCAAAATTTCTATTAATTCTTCTCTTCATTGTTATGAATTACTAATTAATAAATCAAGTTAAGAATCAATACTCCAATGAGAATAAAAACTATTTAAGTAATCCTCCCTTGAAAATTTAACACAAACTTAATACACAGAAAAATGTTTGTCTTCCTGAGAATTACTACCAAGAACTAAAGAAAAAAAGACCGTAATATAAGTATTTAAAATTATCCTAAAAGCTTAAGTATACTTTTTAAATTATCTGTAAATTATGGGTAATATCTATTTACAGGGATTGTTGTAAAATAGCATTGAAAAGAATAATATGCTATTTTCCAGCTTTAAGATAAATACATTTTTTGAGAAAGAATATGTGCAAACATATTCATGTGTGAAATAAAGTTCATTAGTTTTGCACGTGTTTAACACAACAGTTATAGACATTAAATAATACATCAAATGATTTAAAACGAATAAAAATCAGTTCACTAAGCACAAATGAAAAATCTGAAAAAAAAAGAAAAATCTTAAGAGTTTTCTGGGAGAACCATCATATATATATATATATATATATATACATATTATATATATACACATACACATATATGTATATGCATATATATACATATTGTACTTTATGGACTATTCAGATTTTCTATTTATTGTGTCAATGTGTATTAATTTATGCTTTTCAGAAACTATTGTCAAATCAAATAACCATATATATTAACAAATATTTTATATCCACTGTTTTGAAATTTTGAGAGTTTTCAGATTTTATCAAACTAGTGAGAAAATGGCAACAATTCTAAGCACTAGTTTTTAATTGAATACATTTTTCTTTGATGGTCTTCTTTTATTTTGCCTTTTTCCCTATTTTTTAAATTCTTGAGTGAACACTCAATTTATTTTTTTAACAAAAGCAGTTAAAGTTAAAATTTTATCCCATATACAAATTCAGGCATTAGTCCATAAAGTTTTGAGATATTCAGCTATAGGTTTCATAATGTTTCCAATGAACCACTAAAGATGAATCAAAGACATATTTTTAAATACAAAATACTTTTTGAGGGGGGTAGTAATGGCAATCTGTACATTTAAAAAATTTATTTTTAGTATCATAATATTCTTAATCTTGAGGTATAAATAAATGACCAGTATAATATCTGATTATAATCTATCCATGTTGTTTTATAATGACAATAAATGATCAAGGTGTACATAAAATATAGATATACTCTTGGGTTTTTAATGTCATATAAATGCAGATTAATTTTTATTGAAATGATATTATTTTTCCGTTCTAGATCCTTGATTTTTTATATATTGATACTGGTACATTTAACTTTTTGTTCACAATTTTTATAAAATCTTAATATATGATATCTTTTTTGATGTAGGTATTTCAGTTACCATCTAAATTTTACAATTCAAATATATTAGTCATAAACACTGATTTGGTAATATAAACTGATCCTGTTTCTCCTGTTTATTGCTTTTATGTTTTCGGTTTTTAAGATATTACTCAAGAAATAATTTTGAGTACCTACTGTGTGCCAGACACTCTTCCACGTTGTGTGAATTCAACAGTGAATAGTACAGACAACTTCCTGGTCTCTTGGAGCTTACATTTGGTGATTCCTATCTTCTTTCTCCGTGCTGCCTTGTCTGATTACATTCATCTATTCATAATGGGTTTTTGTAATGTCTTTCCATAGTATGCTGCTTTTTCATTTTAATAAATATTTATATTAAATAACATATGTGTATATATATTCATGTGTATATTATTCATTTTTAAGCACCTTCTGACAGTCGTTTTCACTTAAGAAAAGTTTCAAATTGTTTGCATATAAATCATTTACGATCCATGCTGTGTTAATGGATATTTCTACTCTTGTATTACTCATTATGTTTCCTGTTTCGTGAAATATGGATACTATTTTACATGCTTCTAATCCCTAGATTTAAGTGAAGGTTTTACAGATATTCAGTTCTACTGCTTTTTAAGCAAACATGTGAACTTATATTTCTCTAAATATTATGAACAATAAAATCAACCCTTCCCTGAACCCCTATCTTAGGTACGGTGAGAGGTTATGTTCTTTCTTCTAAATATACATAGCAAACATGTATTTTTGAGTCTTAGATAAGGTGATCTGGAATTGCAGATTCAAAGTTTCATTTCTATAGCATTATATCTTCAATTTGAAGTTTTCTACCCAGAAAGTTGTCATTTCTTATTTAATACACATCCAGTAGATACCAAAATCAAAGTATGCGCAAGTCCCTTGCATAGGTGATATTTGGAAATTACCTGTGCACATCCTCCCATATACTTTACATAGTCTCTAGATGACTTACGATATCTAATTACAATGTAAATCTATGTAAATTTATGCTGGCATACAGAAAGTTCAAGTTCTGCTTTTTGAAACTTTCTGGATTTTTTTTTTTCTTTCTGAATGTTTTCAAACCATGGCTGGTTGAATCTGTGGATGTGGAGGGCTGGCTGTATTTTCAGTGCTCTAGAAAAGGATGGAAGTAGAGCTCATCTTCTATGCCAAAGCCTACCTACTGGTCATAGTGACTAGAATTAATTTGCAAGGAGATTTTGAATTAGATCGACTCACATATGCAGTGATTGACGGGTGATGCCTGCCACAAGGTAATGAAATGGTGACACAGACACTGGCTCAGCAAATCTATCGATGTGTTTGCCCAGCAATGCATTTCATTTAACAAATATTTATTGAGCAGTGACTACAACTTACACTCGTTCTTGGTTAGAAAATGTGATTGCAAGCAAGCCAAGCTCCTTTCCCTTACAGAGCTAACATTGTATTGAAGAAGACAAGTATTAAATGAGTATACAAAGTTCATACAAGGTAAATGTTACAAAGCAAAGATATATGTTATAAAGCAAAGTAAAACAGAAAAAGGTGCTAGAGTGAAACTAGGGATCCTTTGAAATGAGCAGCCAAAGCTGCTTGGAGGGTAATTATTTGAATAAGGAGTTGATGAGATGGAGGGAGGCTTATGAAGATAAGCAGACAGAGCTGCTTAGTGCAAAGGTCATGAGGCAGAAAAAAAAAAAAGTTCATCTCTGAGTAACAGCAAGGAGGTTGAAGTGTCCAGTGTCGTGGAGACTGCAGAAGAAATGAGGTCAAAGGCACCACTCAGTTTATGGAAGGCCTGGTGAAAATGAAAGGAGTTTGGATATTATTCAGAAGGGGACATTAAGGTGTTAAAAGTTTTCTTTTTTTAAAGATTCTTTTGATGTAGACCATTTTTAAAGTCTTTATTGCATTTGTTACCTTATTTCTCCTGTTTAATGTTTTGGTTTTCTGGCCCTGAGGTATGTAGGATCTTAATCCCCTGGCCAAGGATCAAACCTGCACCCTCTGCTTTGAAAAGTGAAGTCTTAACCACTTGACCATCAGGTAAGTAAGTTCCAAATGTGTTTTAGAAAGAGAATTGTCAGAGTCAGATATATGTCCTTAAAAATCACTGTCTTCTAACTCCTACTTAGATCACCCTACTCCTAACATATCCTCCAGGCTAGAGTAATCTTATTAATCAGACCAGAAGTAAATTCTAGGAGAGGGGGAAGGGAGTTAAGTACAACCCTCTTCAGGATTTCCTAAATTACTAGCAAAATGAATCTAGTCTCTTAGGAAAAAAAAAAAAAAAAAAGACATCATCACTTTCCTCTTTCTCTCTCATCTCCTACTACCATAATTCTCTCCTGGCCAAATTCAAGAAAAAGCTTGAGGACAAGGAGGATCATGGAAGCTATAGAAGTCAATTCCTGAGCAGATATTAGGATAAAAGTAGTAAAGAGTAAATCGGGAAGAATAAATGGAAGATATCTACAACTCAGATTAAGGTGGTGGTCTTTGCATGAACAAATGTCAATATTTATTATACAGTTGTAATATATAAGAGCCATTGGTTCATGAACAAACAGCACAAACTCCAAAACAGAGAAGCAAATTGTGAAATAAATTTTAAAAAGAAAGAAAATAACTAAAAATTTAAAATGTTAAAAATAACAACAAAAAAGAATTTAAAAATAAGTTAATTATGTATATAGTAGCCATTTTAAAGTGTAAGAGTACAAATTTGTTCTGAATCCTTTTCTGTGTGTTTTATTAAATCTTTACTATGAATTCCTTCAAATATACAAATAAGGACTGGACATGATATACATACATCTAAAACAGTATTCTGAAGAGGAATAATTAAAGAAATGCATACTATGAGTAGAGGTAACTTGGTTTAATAAAAATGACTCAGAGTTTCCAGTTCTCATACTGTGCAGGTTGTAAACTGAGAATCTCCTGTCACAGAAAAACTACCATGGAAGTTGACATCATAAAAGGCACTTTTCACATAATCTTGCTTCATGCAAAGTAAATAATCTGAATGGCACCAAAAGCTGTAAAATTCCTTCTCTCTACATTTAATAGATAAATAAATTAGTCTTTACCTTCTTTTTATTAACTTTCATGTTCCTATTTCTGGATGCAATTTGTTATTATCCCTTGGTTGATATCCAATTCCTTTCTTAACATAAAATACATAATAAGATTTTGATATCTTTAGTCAGACTGAGCATACGTTAATGCCATCGCTTAGATTTTGATGTCACCAATGAAAACCAATTACAGTAGTGGTTAAAAGCAGAAAGTTACAAATATACCAGCGAGCAGAATGGCAAAATATGAAAGTAAAATAACTTATTCCATATTAAGGTTACTTATTTGTTTAAGCCAGAGCAACAAATATGCATGTATATACTAGACAAAAAAAGGTTCTATTTCTCCCACAGTCTTTTCTGAACCTTTCACATTCTCTGGGTCAGCAGCTCATAATACGTACTAGGTCAACATTGCATAAAAATGATCTGGAGGGTGATTCTGCAATCTGACAATTCATATTTTAAATCCGATGTGCCTAGAATGGTTCCTGGCACAAATTTAAAGGTTCAATAAACAGTTATTGAATGGGTGATGATCAGAGAAGCATTTCAAAGCAAAATGAAGTTATAATTTTTCTAGGAATCTTCTAAAGCTTTAGCCAAGTCAAACAGCCTTGTGGGATTAAAAAAAAATATTGCATCGTTTTGTTTCCTTTGTTTTGTATAATCTCAATTACATACTTTTTGTAACTGACGTTATAATCCCAGTAATATGAAAACATGTTTTCTTTACTAGGGAACTGATTAAGTGTAAAATAGAGGAATGAAATATCACAAAATGATATATAAAAACCAACTGAATGTACAGAAGAAGGGCAAAGAACATGTCCTGTGAGACATATCAGCAATTCTTAAATCTTCAGTAAGAACATAAACCTCAGAGTCGGTGGTATTTTTCAGCCTGGGGAGATTCAGGTGATAAAAAGATGTGTGTTTTGCTCAGTTGCTCAGTCATGTCCGACTCTTTGCGGCCCAAGGACTGTAGCCCACCAGGCTCCTCTGTCCATGGAACTTTTCCAGGCAAGAATACTGGAGTGGGTTGCCATTTGCGTCTCCCCTGACCCAGGGATCAAACCTTCTTCTACAGTCTTTTACCCTGGCAGACAGATTCTTTACCACTCGCGCCACTGGATGGGCTGGATATGATCTCACTGAGACTCTACGTGCCAAACAGATGGAAGTTCTCTGAGTCCCAGCTGATCTGACTAGTTTATCACGTGTTCTGTCAAAGAAACAATTGCCCTGGACAAAGGTAAACTGGCAAGGAATGCGACCGAAACACTGCAATCGTGAAAGTCAAGGTCGCTCAGTCATGCCCGACTCTTTGTGACCCCATGGAATACGCAGTCCATGGAATTCTCCAGGCCAGAATACTGGAGTGGGTAGCCTTGCCCTTCTCCAGGGGGTCTTCCCAACCCAGGGCTCGGACCCAGGTCTCCCACATTGCACATGGATTCTTTACCAGTGAGCCACCAAGAAAGCCCAATCATGCTGCAATCATGGGGAGAGGGCAAAACCCAGCTTCAGCTGTATTTCCCACAAGTAGGGGTAGGGGTGGATCTTAGGCCACCTGTGTTTGTTAATTGACTTTACACAGAGGAAAAGTTAACTTTCTCCCATCTTCATCAATGCAGGTAATTATCCAACTTGCAAGAAACAAGTCCATCAAAGTGAGCCCCTGTTCTCCCAATTGAAACTGGGGGATTGCGGTGCTACTATCCTTCATGTTTACAGTTCAGAGATGGCTCCAAGGCACTCGAGGGAATGTCCTGCATTACGAAACAGGCAAAAGCCCAGTATGACAACATTAACATCTAAAAGGAGCAGAGAAAGGATTTATAATTACAAGAGTTCTAAAGTAAATGCTCTAAGAACAAGGAGACTAGGAATCTAGAGCCAGGAAGGAGGCTGTCTAAAGTTTATCAGGATGAGGGGACCAGTGAGGACCATATTGGTCAGTTCTTAAGAAATAACCTGGTTAATATCCTGGTTAATATCTATATCCTCTTTCTAGGAGAATTATTTATTTGTAGCTCCTCAGTTATGCGTTTGTATAGAGAACCAAAATTCAACTTCTCATAAAAATATGTTTAAAAATGGTTACGTTAAGTTCCCCATTCATTCTTTACTGCTGCTGCTAAGTCGCTTCAGTCATGTCCGCCTCTGTGAGACCCCATAGACAGCCTCCTACCAGGCTCCTCTGTCCCTGGGATTCTCCAGGCAAGAACACTGGAGTGGGTTGCCATTTCCTTCTCCAATGCATGAAAATTAAAAGTAAAAGTGAAGTCGCTCAGTCATGTTGGACTCTTAGTGACCCCATGGACTGAAGCCTGCCAGGCTCCTCCATCCATGGGATTTTCCAGGCAAGAGTATTGGAGTGGGGTGCCATTGCCTTCTCCATTCTTTTCTGCTATTTTACACTAAAGCCTACTTTTCTTTTCACATCAATGATAATGTATTAGTTATTCACTGATTATAATGCAAATAAAGTGTAAATTGACTACGAAATGAAATTGCAAATGTTTACTAACCTTGTTCTGGTGCTCACTTCACAGTATACACAAATATTGAATTGTTATATTGTATCCTTGAAGCTAATATATTGTGATATGTCTATTATACCTCAATCTAAAAAAAAAATACAGCAAATGTTACAGGAGTGTTGGGTCTTCCCTAGTGGCTCAGAAATTAAAGAATCTGTGTGCAATGTCAGAGACCCCAGTTTGATCCCTGGTCGAGAAGATCCCCTGCTTACCCACTCCCATATTCTTGCCTGGAGAATTCCATGGACAGAGAAGTCTGATGGGCTACAGCCCATGGGGTCCCACAGAGCTGGACACAAACTGAGCAGGAATTATCACTAAACAGATTTTCTTCTTGAAGAAATAAAACAATGAAATTGCAAGTTGTACTATCGATAGTGGCCTTTCTAAAATTGTTGGCACTGATGTGAAAGAGTTCAAATCACCAATGACTAGAGCAATTCTAATGAAGGGAAATTGACGGAAAGGATAACTTAAAAGACATTTCAAAATAAAAGGATTTGAATAATCAACAGAGTTTATTGGAATAAATAATAATGCTCTTAAATTGTTGTTAAGATATCCTCATTGTGATGTTGCTGCAAAAGCAGAACGAGCTGTCACACTATCAATCAATTTTATGAAAAGAATCATGCCATAAGTTTGGCAGATAATTAATTTGAAAAATTAGAGTATAGGTGCAAATACAAGCAAAATTCTGTTATAAATAAAGATAAGCATTTCTTAATCTTTTTTATTGCTCTAGACAAAGTTCTAATGGATTCTCTTTTTCATTTAATTATGCCATGTTTTTTCCTATCAGAAGTAAATTCACATTAATGAACTCTTCTCACAGAGAAGTTACCTTGCAATTTCTCTTTTATACAAATTTCTCCTTTCTGGTCT
Source organism: Capricornis sumatraensis (assembly GCF_032405125.1). Lineage (NCBI taxonomy): Eukaryota > Metazoa > Chordata > Mammalia > Artiodactyla > Bovidae > Capricornis > Capricornis sumatraensis. The sequence continues at coordinate 114,274,296 of NC_091073.1, read as the reverse complement.
CTGGCTTCAGTTTCAGAGTTGGTATCTCCAGCTCTCTCTGTCCACTACTCTCAATTTTAAAAAGTGGTCATGATTTTTGTCCACTGAATCAGGCCTTTCCCAGTAAGTCCACTTTGATTTGGTTCCATTTTCCTGAAATGTGTGTTACTTTTCTTTCCATTCATGACTTCCTCTGGTGCCCTCTCCAAATCCTAATATATGAGGCATATAACAGATGCCATATTTCCCAGGAAAACATAAAATATTTATAAGCATTATTTTTAAAGCACTGTAGAAAAGAAAGATTGCACTCCTCTTCCCGACCTGTGTGGCTTTCTAGCAGTCTGAGGTTGAAGGCAAGCACTGGTGCGTCCAACTTTGAAGGAAAACACGTATGAACAAGACATGCCCTAGACCCTTTGAGACTAATAATCTTGCCTCCTGCAATGGTAACCACAACATCTGTGTCTTTGCCTTCATCCTCATGTCCACGGGGATGCAGATGAAGGAGATAACTTATAGCTCCCCATAAGAGCTCTGTGTGCTATTCTCGAAGCTTACCATTCTTCACACACACACACAGCCTGTTCCCGATTCCCTTGATCTACAATCTTTCATAATTCTAGTCCTCCGGGATCCCATCTCTGACCTACAGAAGGTTACTGTGCAACCTCTGAAATATGCACACTTTCAGGTAGCCCCTTGACCCTCTGAGCCTCACAAAGTACCTGACACACAGCAGGTAACTAATTAATGGACTCATTCAACAAACATCCTTAACAGCAACAGTGATGCGTAGCACATCCTCTGAAATATTAATTCTAAAATAAGAGTCAGACCAGGTTGGGAAAAAGAGATGTTTAGAGAAGAAATAAAAATTGGCCATTCAAAGAACACAGGTACTATTTTTTCAGTAGCAACTTATTATAGTTACTCCTTGCTCTGTGTCAAAATCTGTCCCCTGCTTAAAATTCTTATTGCGTTTGTATAGAGAGGAGGAAGCAGGAATGAAAATGGCTATTTGTAGTAATACTAGCTTAAACCACACACTATGTACAGGGTGACTAGGCAGTCATACAAGAAAGTCATGGTCAAAATCCATCTGCTGCATTTAAAAGACATCAAGAATTCTCCAGGGTTGGGAGTTTAAATCAATAATTACTTAAATGCTCAGACATGTGAGTACAGTTTCTCATGGGTCAGAATATTGGAAAAAAGCAATAAGTATTTATAAGTAAAATATAACTGTTATGTTGGAATAGCTAGGAAAAAAATATTTCCATTTGAAATAAAAGATACCTCAAACTTTGGTTAAAATGTGCTTTTCCCCAGACAATACTCCTCAGATAAAAAGATACACTGAACCATTTGCCTGTCTATCATATTTGCTAAAATAATTCAGTATTCTTAAGCCCAACATTTAAGTGTATGAAAGAACTTCACTGAACATTTTGTACACACAGCTCTTCTACAATAGATGTCAGGCCCTCTAGCTATTATCTCCAAGCATGCAGTGCATACAATGTATTTGACAGTTATTTTGATATGTTTGGGATGCAATCATACATTCCAGGTAAGCATAAGCTATTCAAATTAGAGGCTTTAAACAAGCACCCAGTATTTTTGAGAGCTTATTAAAACTTCATTATTAGTACAACAGCCATACCATATTACTGGCTTGATAAGCAACTCAATCACTGATACTGTCTGTGTAAGTCTTTCAACTGACACAGTTAAGTTGGATGGAAACCACTACCCTCTGGAATTTCTTTTTAAGAAGAAAACAAAATAGTAATCATGAAGCTCAGGGTCAATTTTGTTAGAGTAGAGGCAAAACCTGGACTCTGTCACAGATTTTCAAAATTTCAAACTTTCCTTTTCAATCAGAAATATATTTGCATTTGAAATATATTACAATATTTACTTTTTTTCAGGGGGTAAATATACCTTTTCTTCTAGTGATAGCTGTTTTCATATAGATGGATGACATATCTTCCAATGAATAATTCAATAAATAAAAATGAATTTAATAACTTAACTTGCCCAAAGGGGAAGAGAGATAAGTAGTAATATAATTAACTCTATTTTTTTTTTTTATAAATCCCTAGCAATCGCTTTTTATTATGAACTGGCATCTTCCAATCAGCCAGCAGTTTTTCCAGGCAATTTTCAGGCAGACATCATGTTGTTTATTAGGGCAGTGGCAATGAACTTTAATATTGTTGAGGACAAAATGTAATTAGAAAAGACATTCTTTGGGGAACGATATGTGATGAATCAAGTTGCAAAGCAAAAGAGTTACAGCCTGTTGTTTAAATTTACTTACCCTGATAAAACTTAGAGGAAGACTATCGTAAATTTTTCATAGTTTTTCCATGCAAATAGATTACTGTCATTGACTTAGGATAATTTTAATTAAATCATAATTTACATTCATTACAGCCAAAATATGGCCATGTCAGTTACTTAATTGTAACTATTATCATAAGAATAGGGATACCAAAGGTGAAAGTGACTGTCATGGAAAAATAACCCAGAAAAGGAAAGTCAAATCAGAAAATATTTCTTAGCAAATGTTCCTCAAGTCTGCCTCAAAATATGACAGCTTTGTTAACTGTGCCCAAAATACAGTAACTTTCTTATCTGTAACAACCAATACTAGTGGCTTCCCTGGTGGCTCAGACAGTAAAGAATCTACCTGCAAGGCAGGAGATCTGGGTTCGAGCCTTGGGTCGGGAAGATCCCCTAGAAAAGGGAATGGCTACCCACTCTAGTATTCTTGCCTTTAGAATTCCGTGGACAGAGGAGCCTGGCAGGCTATAATCCACGGGGTCACAAAGGGTGGGACATAACTGAGCAAAAAACACTTTCACTTCTATCTATATTAACCTATCTTTTTTTTTAATTGGTGTATAATCGCTTTACAATGTCATGTTAGTTTCTTCTGTCCAAGGAAGTGAATCAGCTATATGTATACATATATCCCCTCCCTCCTTAAGCCTCCCTCCCTCCCTCCCCCATCCTACCCCTGGAGGTCATCACAGAGCACTCAGCTGGGCTCCCTGCGCTATATAGTAGCTTCCCGCTAGCTATCAATGTTATACATGGTAGTGTATATACGTCAATGGTACTATATCAACTCATCCCACCCTCTCCTTACCCACCTACCATCGCTACATGTCCAGTCTCTATATCTGCATCTCTATCACTACCCTGCAAATAAGTTCATCAGCATCATTTTTCTAGATTCCTTTTCTAGATTTTCTAGATTCTAGATTTCTATCATTTTTCTGTGTTCCTTTTCTAGATTTTATAGATTCTAGATTCCTCTCGATTCCTATCATTTTTCTAGGTTTTCTAGCATTAATAAATGATGTTTCTTTCTTTCAAACTTATTTACTCTGTATGACAGACTCTAGGGTTAATCCACATCACAAATGATCCAGTTTCTCCTTTTTATGGCTGTATCCCAGCCTATCTTTGATGACTGAGCAAAACCAGCCATTTATGAAGCGGCATGAAGAAACAAAATTAATAAGTAGGAATGAAATGGCTCTATTATTTAATTACAAAGACACATGCTGCTGTTGCTGCTGCTAAGTCACTTCAGTCGTGTCCGACTCTGTGCAACCCCATAGACGGCAGCCCACCAGGCTCCCCCGTCCCTGGGATTTTCCAGGCAAGAACACTGGAGTGGGTTGCCATTTCCATCTCCAAAGACACATGCTAGAATTACCTAATCCTTAAGGTTTGGGATATTCATTTCCTATTGCAGATTCTACTGTCATCTTGGACTATCCTTGCACTTGTGCATGTACTTTAGATATATTAGCCTGATGCCATTCCGATTTTTATCACTAAGAAAGTAAAATAAGTAAATGGAAGCTATCAGGGGAAAATACTAGGATTATATTAAAAGTAACTGTATATGAAAAAACACTAGAATTATATGAAAAGTAAATTCATTACATAAAGCAACCTTCAAATGACAACAGAAATTGGCGGATTTTATCAGAGCAATATATACAAGAAAGAAAAGAAGAAGAATGTGTTAGTTTGGGTCTTCTGAGAAGGAAATACCAATATAGCATTAATTGTGGGAAAAAAAATGGTTTTCTTAGGGAAAAGGGGTCATTGTACATCTGTATACAAGGCTTTTGCAGAATTTATGTATTGTGAATGTTTTCCCAATCTATGTTTTGGTCTTTTTATTTCTGTAAGGGGATTCTATGAAGAACAGACACTTCACAATTTTATGTACTGTACTTCTATCAAGATTTCTCCAATTGCTACTTCTTTTTGTCTTGTAATAAATTGTTGACTACTCCAAGACGGTGGAGATTTTCTCCGATATTTTCTTCTAGAAGTTTAAAAATAGTAGTTTCTACCTTTAGGTGTAGGATCCATTTTTAATTAGTTGTGTAGAGTGTGAGGTAAAAGTCAGCATTTATTTTCCCCACATACATATTATGGTCCCAGCACCACTCATAGAAAAACTATCCTCTTTGCCACTGAATTGTGTTGGTAGCTTTGTTAAAAGCCAACTAGCCACATATATGCGAGTTTTTTGTAGAAACTCACTTTTTTACTCGTTATCTATCTGCTGTGTTTATATCTTTAACACGTTGGCTTTGTTACTATAGCATCATGGTAATTCTTAAAAGTCCCATAAACCTTTCAATTTTTTTCAGAATGGTTGTACATATTCTGAGCCTTTAGTGGTGGCAAATTTGTAAATTATGTTGCAAATTTCCAAAAAAAACTCCCCAAAATGTTTCTAGAAATATGATAAGAATATATTGCATCTATAGATCAACCCATGAAGTACAGTATTGCATCTATAGATCAACAAATTAACAATAATGTGTCTTCCAATCAATGAACATGGTATCTCTTCAGTTAAATGCTTTGATTTCTTACAAAACATTTTGTAATTTTGAGAGAAACTTTTTATTATATTTCTTACATTATATTTAACCACTGGCATTTTGTCTTTAATGTTATTTTAAATGATGTTACTTTTGTAAGTTATATTTTGCAAGTATCCAATGCTTTAATATAAAATATTTTTGCACTAATCTTGTATCCTGTTACCTTGCTAAATTTAATCATTACTTATAATAAGAGCTTCCCTCATAGCTCAGTTGGTAAATCATGTGCCTGCAGGGCAGGAGACCAGGGTTTGATTCCTGGGTTGGGAAGATCCCTTGGAGAAGGAAATGGCAACCCACTCCAGTATTCTTGCTTGGAGAATCCCATGGACAGAGGAGCCTGGCGGGCACAGTCCATGGGATTCCAAGAGTTGGACACAACTTAGCAACTAAACCACCACCACCATAATAGATATATTTAAACAGACTATTTAAGTTTTTTAATGGAATATCATATTATCTATAAACATGGACAGGTTTATTTCTTCTTTCCCAAACTTTATACTTGTATTTATTCTTATCTTGTTTCACATATGCTGGCATAATCTCCAGCATAATGCTGGAAAAAAAAAAAAACAAAACCAGATATCCTTTCCTTGTTTACAAATCCAGGGGAAAATAATGGTTTTCACTAGAAAGTATTACATCAGTGATAGCTTTTCATGGATGGTCATTAACAGTCTGATGTAATTTCCTTCCAACCAATTTTTTGTTGAGTGTTTTATCATTTACAGATCTTGGATTTAGTCAAGTGATTTTTTTTTTTTTTTTACAGCCACTGAGATAATTGTTGTTTAGTGGCTAAGTTGTGTCTGATTCTAATTACATATGATAATTTGCATTGATTGATTTTCTAATGTTGGACCAACCTTGCTTTCCTAGTATAAATCTCACTTAGTTGTAATGCATTATCTCTATATAAGTATTGTTAGATTTAATTTTCTAATTAGTTTTCATGCCTATATTCATTATAAACATTGATTTGTAATTTTCCTTTCTTGCAATTTTTATCTGGCTTTGGTAAGTATTCTAATGCTTTAAATTGTTGGAAGAGGACTTGTAAAGCTATTGAGTGAACCCACCAGGCTCCTATGTCCTTGAAATTCTCCAGGCAAGAACACTGGATGGGTAGCTATTCCATTCTCCAAGGGATCTTCCGCACCCAGGGATTCAACCCCGGTCTCCTGCATTGCAGGAAGATTCTTTACCGCTTGAGCCACCACACCAGGGAAGCCCATTAAGAAAGACGCACACTTTAAAATTTCTCACAGTAACCATAAAAAGTGTTAGAGAATTTCACTTCTTCAAATAAAAGAAAAAAAAAAGGAACAAGAACACACTATAACTTCAAACTTGAGATTTCAAATCAATAGCAAAGAGAGAAGAAAGAAAACAAAATTTCAAATCTCTTGATAAAATATGTCAGCATTTATATATTTGTTTAAGGTAGGTTTGTTTCTTGGATTTCTTTTCCCATCCTCTAATGGTTAATTAATACTTTTTTTCCTTAATTAGTCTCCAAGGAAATGCTAGCAGTATTTTATCTTCAACTACCTTCTGAAACCCTAAATTGCCTAGTTCAGTATGTGGGAAATGTTATATGCTCAGGAAAGTTTTTTGATTCTTCTCAAGGTTAAATACTTGGTTGGTAAATGTCTAGTAACAAGGGAAGAAAGCAAACACCATATTCTTTCATTAGGATTATATGTTTTATATATTTTCATTCAAGTCTGATAATTCTTTCCTTAATTAAACATCAGTGACTTTTACTGAATCACATTCTGTATTTAATTAGTATTTTTGAATTCAGACTATTTTTCATTTTACAAGTTAACTATGGAAATACCTTTTAGACACTTAATTAATACTTTAAAGCATAGGGTCATATGAAAGACATATCTCATCTTTGATAATTATCAGTTATTGATAAGTATGCATCCCTATTAAATAAAGCATTTGGTAGAATGATTATAAAGTGGTAAATAAGAATAGGGCTTCCCTGGTGTCTCATATGACAAAGAATCTGCCTCCAATACAGGAGATCTGGGTCAGGAAGAAGTCCTTTTACTGGATTCAGTAAAAGTCACCGATCGTTAATTAAGGAAAGAATTATCAGACTTGAATTAAAATATATAATACACAGAATCCTAATCAAAGAATATGGTATTTGCTGTCCTCCTTTGTCAGGAAGATTCTCTGGAGAACAAAATGCTTACCCACTCTAGTACTCTTGTCTGGAGAATTCCATGAACAGAGGAGCCTGGTGGGCTACAGTGCATGGGGCCACATAAGAGTTGGACAGGACTGAATGATGAACGCACACACCAAATAATGATTATAAGCAAGCAATTATTTGATGTTTTAATGAAACTCCTCCATTCATTTTATTTCCTTTAGTTATTTATACCTTTATTGTAGCATAAGAAAATAAATCACCTTTCAGTACAGTCAAAAATGTCTACTCTTGAAAGATCTGTTTAAAGATTTGAGTGTCTAAAATTTTCAGTTATTGATTTTCTTTTAAATCTATGTTCACTGGTCACTTTACACTTTCCCATAACTACTGATCTAAAGAAGAATTTTCAAGTTATCAAATAATTATTTTTTACAAAAGATACATTAAGCAATTGATAATTCACTAATTTTTTTGATATTTGAGGTCAATATATAAAACCATATACATTCAATATAATAGCAATAAATGATGTGTCGGTGTAAGTCACTCAGTTGTGTTCGATTTTGCAACCCCCATGGACTGTACCTTGCCAGGCTCCTCTGTCCATGGAATTCTCCAGGCAAGAATACTAGAGTGGGTAGCCATTCCCTTCTCCCGAGGATTTCCCCAACCCAGGAACTGAACCCAGGTCTCCCGCATTGCAGCAGACTTTTTACCATTACAGCCACCAAGGAAGCTGCAGCAAATGACATATTTGCAAGCATTAAAGTTTACTCAAGCACAAGAGTGTGATACTGGTTCAGTTCTGAATATGTTTGAGATAGTTTAGTAGTTACAGATGCCAGAATGATCACATTAGACCAAAGAGTCTCTGCTACATCACTGTAACATGCAAGAGCTACATGGAGAGATCATGTCTGTATGCATGGCTACACACAAGTGCAAGAATAGGAGTGCACATGTATGTTTCACAGGATTTTTAATTCCTAGCCAAGTTAAAGAAAATCTTCAGATTAAAAAAAAAAATTAAAGTAGCATCTGAATAATAGCATTTACTTTAACTTTGGAGGGCTCTCTGAGAAGTCTTAAGACCACCAAGCAACCTCGTACCTTTGCCCCTAAGGGACAAAAACAGTATTATAAATAAATATCAGTTTTCATTCACTAAGGGCTTCCCTTGGTTCAAGGTAAGAGAAACCCAAATCAGATGGTAGGTAATGCAAGAGGGCATCAGAGGGCAGACACTCTGAAACCATCAGTTCAGTTCAGTCGCACAGTCATGTCCGACTCTTTGCGACCCCATGAATCGCAGTACACCAGGCCTCCCTGTTCATCACCATCTCCTAGAGTTCACTTAGACTCAAGTCCATCGAGTCTGTGAGGCCATCCAGCCATCTCATCCTCGGTCGTCCCCTTCTCCTCCTGCCCCCAATCCCTCCCAGCATCAGAGTTTTTTCCAATGAGTCAACTCTTCTCATGAGGTGGCCAAAGTATTGGAGTTTCAGCTTTAGCATCATTCCTTCCAATGAACACCCAGGACTGGTCTCCTTTAGAATGGACTGGTTGGATCTCCTTGCAGTCCAAGGGACTCTCAAGAGTCTTCTCCAACACCACAGTTCAAAAGCATCAATTCTTCGGCACTCAGCTTTCTTCACAGTCCAACTCTCACATCCATACATGACCACTGGAAAAACAATAGCCTTGGCTAGACGGACCTTTGTTGGCAAAGTAATGTCTCTGCTTTTTAATATGCTATCTAGGTTGATCATAACTTTTCTTCCAAGGAGTAAGTGTCTTAATTTCATGGCTGCAGTCACCATCTGCAGTGATTCTGGAGCCCAAACAAATAAAGTCTGACACTGTTTCCACTGTTTCCCCATCTATTTCCCATGAAGTGATGGGACCAGATGCCTTGATCTTCGTTTTCTGAATGTTGAGCTTTAGGCCAACTTTTTCACTCTCCTCTTTCACTTTCATCAAGAGGCTTTATAGCTCCTCTTCACTTTCTGCCATAAGGGTGGTGTCATCTGCATATCTGAGGTTATTGATATTTCTCCCAGCAATCTTGATTCCAGCTTGTGTTTCTTCCAGTCCAGTGTTTCTCATGATGTACTCTGCATATAAGTTAAATAAGCAGGGTGACAATATACAGCCTTGACATACTCCTTTTCCTATTTGGAACCAGTCTGTTGTTCCATGTCCAGTTCTAACTGTTGCTTCCTGACCTGCATATAGGCTTCTGAAGAGGCAGGTCAGGTGGTCTGGTATTCCCATCTCTTTCAGAATTTTCCACAGTTGATTGTGATCCACACAGTCAAAGGCTTTGGCATAGTCAATAAAGCAGAAGTAGATGTTTTTCTGGAACTCTCTTGCTTTTTTGATGATCCAGCGGATGTTGGCAATTTGATCTCTGGTTCCTCTGCCTTTTCTAAAACCAGCTTGAACATCAGGGAGTTCATGGTTCATGTATAGCTGAAGCCTGGCTTGGAGAACAGTCACAGAAAACTAGTCAATCTAATCACACTAGGACCACAGTCTTGTCTAACTCAGTGAAACTAAGCCATGCCCTGTGAGGCCACCCAAGATGGACAGGTCATGGTGGAGAGGTCTGACAGAATGTGGTCCACTGGAGAAGGAAATGGCAAACCACTTCAGTATTCTTGCCTTGAGAACCCCATGAACAGTATGAAAAGGCAAAATGATAGGATACTGAAAGAGGAACTCCCCAGGTTGGTAGGTGCCCAATATGCTACCGGAGATCAGTGGAGAAATAACTCCAGAAAGAATGAAGGGATAGAGCCAAAGAAAAACAATACCCACTTGTGGATGTGACTGATGATAGAAGCAAGGTCTGATGCTATAAAGAGCGATATTGCATAGGAACCTGGAATGTTAGGTCCGTGAATCAAGGCAAATTGGAAGTGGTCAAACAGGAGATGGCTCAAGTACTTTGGCCACCTCATGCGAAGAGTTGACTCATTGGAAAAGACTCTGATGTTGGGAGGGATTGGGGGTAGGAGAAGGGGATGACCGAGGATGAGATGGCTGGATGGCATCACTGACTCGATGGACATGGCTTTGGGTGAACTCTGGGAGTTGGTGTTGGACAGGGAGGCCTGGCGTGCTGCAATTCATGGGGTTACAAAGAGTCGGACACAAGTGAGTGACTGAACTGAACTGAACTGAACTGAAGGGCTTCCCTGGTGGACTCAGATGGTAAAGTGACTGCCTGCAATGCCAGAGACCTGGGTTCGATTCCTGGTATGGGAAGATCAAAAAAATAATAATAATATTCATAAATATTAGTTCTCATTCATTAAGAAACTAAGTGTGTTACAATAAGTGTTATTTTTCCTGAGTAAGATTCCCAGACATCATGGGGCATTTGTAGTCTGATAGTTACAAGGAAATATGATAGGAAGTGATTCATTATTTTTTTCCAAGCGATAACACACTATATTTCGGCCACCTGATGTGAAGAGCTGACTCATTGGAAAAGACCCTGATGCTGGGAAAGATTGAGGGCAAGAGGAGAAGCAGGGGGCAGAGGATAAGACAGTTGGATGGCATCACTGACTTAATGTACATGAGTTTGATCAAACTCTGGGAGATAGCGGACAGAGAAGCCTGGTATTCTATAGTCCATGGGGGTCACAAACAGTCAGACACACCTTAGCGACGGAACAATGAGCAACTGGAGAAACTGGCAAAAATATACAATATTTTCATTTTCACTGTCATAGGGAAAGGTCCAGATGTCATAGACTCTCTAATGTTATAAAATCTGAACATGACATTTGGAACATGAGATTTAAGAAAATAATTCATTCAATGTATCAAATACTATATTCCTTGTCAAAATTTTAAATTATTTTAAATAGAGTAAGTGACTAATATGAATGAGTCATCTAAACAGCTGGCAGAGGAAAACATTCTAATTTCTTAAGTCTTATCCTGCCATGGACTTTGCACTAAATCAATTATTTTACCTTTATTTTTCTCAATATTCTAACTGAGAAAATGGGCATGTTAGCCTTTATCTACAAGAGGATGCTTCGTAGGATGAATTATTAAAAGGGTTGGCAAATGTTTTTTAATTAGAATGGTTACAGAGTTGCCAACAAATAATAACTCCTTCATTCAGAATTGAATGCCAGAGGTTAACTAATCTGCCAAGGTCTCAAGCATTATTAATATGCATCTATATTCAGATCGCTAAATACATTTACCTCTTCAATATTTATGAGGCACATTGTTCCAAAATTAAGTAAATTATATAAAAGATTTGCTCTTTATTTGATCAAATGTAATTTAGTTCTTTAGCCATTTCATGTAGGCAGGTGAAGCAATGTTAATACAACCCTGATAACCTTGATTAAAAAAAGAGATACCAGGGTGATAGAATGTTTGAGCTGAAATACACTAATCTCACTGAATGTTGATCAGCTTCTGATTATAGTTTTTAAATTAGGAGATTTTCATAGTTACCCCATGCTTACAGATAGACTCACAATCCCCAGGTGTCAGGAATTTAGGCTTAATTAGAATAATACAAATAAGAGCCCTTATAATACATTAGTATGCTCTTTTATTCTTTAATAATGGCTTTCTATCAATTTTATCAAGTAAGCAATTTTACAAAATTGTTGGACACTTAAGATAGCAGCTCATTATAAGATAATTGCTAAATTTTGAGTTTTACAATATGTGTAAGAAAATAACATATAAAAGAAAATGTGAAAATAAATTAAAACGAAAATACACATAATGCAAAAAATAAGCAAACAGCAAAGAAATTCAGCCCATAATTTTGTGGTTTATGGATGTTCTGTCAATAGTAGGTGTGACAGCTGGCAGACATAAAGAAGAAGAGGTATAGAAACATGCCACTACGCATCATGGTTATTGAACTTCTTTTTATTCAGAGAAGGGTTTTATTGTTCTTGGGCTAATTCTGTCCTTTAAGCCCTGAGAGGTGTGTGTGTGTGTGTGTGTGTGTGTGTGTGTGTGTGTATAAACAGATTTGATCAACAGTATCACACTTGTTAATATAAAATGTTGTTTTATATTTCAAAAGATATTTTTCACTTATTTAAATAAATCCTCTAAATGAACTTAGATGTTTTGTTAAGATTTAGCAAATATGTTTAAAATTAATATAACTAATATAGTTGGTAAACATACATTTACTTATAAGTAAAGAAAACAGACTACCTTCTCTTCAGTCTTCATAAGCAGGCATTTTTTTCTTTCAAATAAATATGCTTCTATTTAATTTATGTTCTTGCTGGACTACTGAGGCTATTACAGAACTTTTCTACAACCAAATAGTGTATGGCAGAGGGACTGAAACAGGACAGAATTTCTATAAACCAGAATATCCTTGTTTCTAGCCCACAAACCCTAGCACCCTCAGATCCTCTCCAAAGACTCTTATTTTATACACGTTTGACTTTTTCTAATCTCACCATCCAAGGAGCAGTGGCTGTGCGAGGCCGAGAGGAGCTACTCCACGTTCAAGGTCAGGAGGGGTGGTGGTGAGGAGATACCCCTCATCCAAGGTAAAGAGCAGTGGCAGCGGTTTGTGGAGCAGCCTTGAAGAGATACCTCACATCCAAGGTAAGAGAAACCCAAGTAAGACGGTACGTGTTGCGAGAGGGCATCAGAGGGCAGACACACTGAAACCATACTCACAGAAAACTAGTCAATCTAATCGCACGGACCACAGCCTTGTCTAACTCAATGAAACCAAGCCATGCCTGCGGGGCAACCCAAGACAGGAAGGTCATGGTGGAGAGGTCTGACAGAATGTGGTCCACTGGAGAAGGGAATGGCAAACCACTTCAGTATTCTTGCCTTGAGAACCCCATGAACAGTATGAAAAGGCAAATTGATACGATACTGAAAAAAGGAACTCCCCAGGTCAGTAGGTGCCCAATATGCTACTGGAGACCAGTGGAGAAATAACTCCAGAAAGAATGAAGGGATGAAGCCAAAGCAAAAACAATACCCAGTTGTGGATGTGACTGGTGATAGAAGCAAAGTCTGATGCTATAAAAAGCAGTATTGCATAGGAACCTGGAATGTTAGGTTCATGATTCAAGGCAAATTGGAAGTGGTCAAACAAGAGATGGCAAGAGTGAACAGTGACCTTCGAGGAATTGGCAAACTAAAATGGACTGGAATGGGTGAATTTAACTCAGATGACCATTATATCTACTACTGAGGGCAGGAATCCCTTAGAAGAAATGGAGTAGCCATGATGGTCAACAAAAGAGTCTGAAATGCAGTACTTAGATGCAATCTCAAAAATGACAGAATGATCTCTGTTTGTTTCCAAGGCAAACCATTCAATATCATAGTACTCTAAGTCTATGCCCCAACCAGTAATGCTGAAGAAGCTGAAGTTGAACAGTTCTATGAAGACCTACAAGACCTTTTAGATCTAACACCCCCAAAAGATGTCCTTTTCATATAGGGGACTGGAATGCAAAAGTAGGAAGTCAAGAAATACCTGGAGTAACAGGAAAATTTGGCCTTGGAATGCGGAATGAAGCAGGGCGAAGACTAATAGAGTTTTGCCAAGAGAACGCACTGGTCATAGCAAACACTCTCTTCCAAAAACACAAGAGAAGACTCTACACATGGACATCACTAGATGGTCAATACCAAAATCAGATGGATTATATTCTTTGCAGCCAAAGATGGAGAAGCTCTACACAGTCAGCAAAAACAAGACCAGGAGCTGTCTGTGGCTCAGATCATGAACTCCTTATTGCCAAATTCAGACTTAAATTGAAGAAAGTAGGGAAAACTGCTAGACCATTCAGGTATGACCTAAATCAAATCCCTTCTGATTATACAGTGGAAGTGAAAAATAGATAAGGGCCTAGATTTGATAGATAGAGTGCCTGATGAACTATGGACGGAGGTTCATGACATTGTACAGGAGACAGGGATCAAGACCATCCCCAGGGAAAAGAAATGCAAAAAAGCAAAATGGCTGTCTGGGGAGGCCTTACAAATAGCTGTGAAAAGAAGAGAAGTGAAAAGCAAAGGAGAAAAGGAAAGATATAAGGATCTGAATGCAGAGTTCCAAAGAACAGCAAGAAGAGATAAGAAAGCCTTCTTCAGCGATCAATGCAAAGAAATAGAGGAAAACAACAGAATGGGAAAGACTAGAGATCTCTTTAAGAAAATCAGAGATACCAAGGGAACATTTCATGCAAAGGTGGGCTCGATAAAGGACAGAAATGATATGGACCTAACAGAAGCAGAAGATATTAAGAAGAGGTGGCAAGAATACATAGAACTGTACTAAAAAGATCTTCACAAGCAAAATAATCACGATGGTGTGATCACTCACCTAGAGCCAGACATCCTGGAATATGAAGTCAAGTGGGCCTTATAAAGCATCACTACAAACAAATCTAGTGGAGGTGACAGAATTCCAGTGGAGCTATTTCAAATCCTGAAAGGGGATGCTGTGAAAGTGCCGCACTCAATATGCCAGCAAATTTGGAACACTCAGCAGTGGCCACAGGACTGGAAAAGGTCAGTTTTCATTCCAATCCCAAAGAAAGGCAATGCCAAAGAATGCTCACACTATTGCACAATTCCACTCATCTCACATGCTAGTAAAGTAATGCTCAAAACTCTCCAAGCCAGGCTTTAGCAATACATGAACTGAGAACTTCCAGATGTTCAAGCTGTTGTTAGAAAAGGCAGAGGTACCAGAGATCAAATTGCCAACATCCGCTGGATCATTGGAAAAGCAAGAGAGTTCAGAAAATCATCTATTTCTGCTTTATTGACTATGCCAAAGCCTTTGACTGTGTGGATCACAATCAACTGTGAAAAATTCTGAAAGAGATGGGAATGCCAGACCACCTGACCTGCCTCTTGAGAAACCTGTATGCAGATCAGGAAGCAACAGTTAGAACTGGACATGGAAAAACAGACTGGTTCCAATAGGAAAAGGAGTATGTCAACGCTGTATATTGTCACCCTGCTTCTATGCAGAGTACATCATGAGAAACACTGGACTGGAAGAAACACAAGCTGGAATCAAGATTGCCAGGAGAAATATCAATCACCTCAGATATGCAGATGACACCACCCTTATGGCAAAAAGTGAAGAGGAACTAAAGAGCCTCTTGGTGAAAGTGAAAGAGGAGAGTGGAAAAAGTTGGCTTAAAGCTCAACATTCAAAAACAAAGATCATGGCATCTGGTCCCATCACTTCATGGGAAATAGATGGGGAAACAGTGCAAACAGTGTCAGACTTTATTTTGGAGGGGCTCTAAAATCACTGCAGATGGTGTATGCAGCCATGAAATTAAAAGATGCTTACTCCTTTGGAAGAAAAGTTATGACCAACCTAGATAGCATATTCAGAAGCAGAGACATTACTTTGCCAACAAAGGTCCATCTAGTCAAGGATATGGTTTTTCTAGTAGTCATGTATGGATGTAAGAGTTGTACTGTGAAGAAAGCTGAGTGCCAATCATTGATCCTTTTGAACTGTGGTGTTGGAGAAGACTCGAGAGTCCCTTGGACTGCAAGGAGATCCAACCAGTCCATTCTAAAGCAGTTCGGTCCTGGGTATTCTTTGGAAGGAATAATGCTAAAGCTGAAACTCCAGTCCTTTGACCACCTCATTCAAAGAGTTGACTCATTGGAAAAGACTCTGATGGCTTGAGGGATTGGAGGCAGGAGGAGAAGGGGACGACAGAGGATGAGATGGCTGGATGGCATCGTCCACTCGATGGACGTGAGTCTGAGTGAATTCTGGGAGTTGGTGATGGACAGGGAGGCCTGGTGTCCTGCAGTTCAAGGGGTCGCAGAGTCAGACACGACTGAGCAACTGAACTTAACTGAATCTGCCAAAGATAAGTTATTTATCTTCTTCTCTCCCTCTCTCTCACATATCCCATCCCTGCCGGGGTCCAGCCCCGGTGGATCCAGGGAATTCGAAGGGTGGACGGCGTTGGCGTGGAAAGACTTGTTTATTTATTAATATAAGATTAGATTAAGAAACTATAGTGTAGTAGGAAGATTAAGTGGAGGAAGAAGGCTGAATAGCTTGGTTTACGCGGAAGACCAATAAAATTCCAGACAAGGAATTTGCACCATCTACGTTGGGCCACCGGTGCCCGCTTGAATATCTAAGGGTGCCTCGCCTTAAGCTCCCTTTCGCGCGGATCTTAATAACCAGGGCAAATAAGTAGACCTGGAGAGCCTCCGCGCCCCAGATGGAAATTCAGCCTGAAATTAAAGTAAAGAGCAGAGGGAAGAAAAGGGAGAGAAAATGAGAGAGAGAGAGAGACACGGGGGGAGCCAGATTTCCGAGAAACCAGGCCGAGACCAGTCCGAGAAACTGGTCTGAGAATCTGGTCTGAGAATCTGGTCCGAAAATCTGGTCCCGTCCTTTATTGTTCAGAAGGCCTTTTATACTTTTGATAAAACATGGAGATCAATGGGTAACACAAAGTTATGCAGCGTTAGCAGTCCAGACTCTTATCAAAACCAGGCTTTTCTCTCTGTATACCTAATTGTATACACAAGTCTTAGGTAATTTACATCATCTTCCAACCAAAAGGGCCAATTAACATTTTACAGCCTTTTTTCTGATAAGGGTTTGTCAACCACAAGACTTATTTGTGTTGATCTTCCCAAGGTCTGGTGCCACTCTCGGAAAGCACTAAAGAAAGTTACATTCTTAGACAGCAAGGATACAGCAACTTATAACAAGTAGAGGGAGTGCAGTGATTTACAGCAAAAGAGAAGCAATTAACTCAAAAGTCTAGTGTTGCTAACATCAAAACTACTATGTATCTTTTTCTACATCCTGCTTACATTAACATCCTTCCAGGTGCCTAAAAGATAAAGAATAAGGAGGTCTGGCAGCAGTCCTTGAGTCAACAGTGAAAACCCTCTACCAATATAATTTTTAACTCTTTAGAAAAGGCTCTGTATCTTTAAGATGCTTTTAAGCTTTGTGCCTCCCGCGGTTGGGGGGCTGTAAGCAATTCACAAGCTGTAAGAGGTCTGGGGAACCTGTTAGGCAGGCTAGAGAGCTATCAGAGGGGTTTAACTGAAACATCCCTTTCAAATGCAGAAGACTAAAACCCTGAATTGACTTTTTCCCAGAGAATACCAGAAAAGCAGAAAAGCAGAGCACAAAAGCCGGCAGATTTTTGTTGGGGTACATGCTTAGGAATTTCCAGAGGGGTCCCTGAAGTCTGAGCACGCCTTGCGTATGTCAGCTTCCTTCCTCATGACCTTGTCACGGGCGGGATTCCTCACACTGGCTCCCGGCATCTCACCCTTTTTAATTTAATTAATTAATTATTTATTTTTTAAATCAGGTGCAGTTCGGTCGCGAGATTCCGAATATTCTGCCGAAGAATCTAGACAATACAGGGAAGAATGATTACAAGGAGCAAGATTATAAACAGTAGACAGAATAGTCTTTCCAGAAATGAAATTTGAGAAAGTGTGGAAAAAGTCATTGGCTTCTCCTGCAGTGGTAAAATCTAATCGGGAGTGTTTCAAGGTCTGAATCTGATTATGAAGTTTCCCTAAGTCTAAACTAATATCTGAGCTGTTCCAAAACACCTAAAACTTGATTTTTTAACATATTGGGCATTTACACTTGTTGAGTCAATGATTGCTGCCATACAATTGTTGTAACACAGCAAGAACATAGTTATCATATCAATAAGTTGTTACAGTTACAGGACATCTTTAAAACCACAAAAGAGCAGACATTATTTTGAGGAGTTAAACAAGATGAAAGCATCCATGGTTCACAAGTCACTACATTAGGTACGTTAAGTTTTCTGGAATCGTTGGTGAAAAGAAAAACATAAGGAGAGGATAGACAAGCCAAAATAGAGTAAATAGAGTCATTTTCTGGTTGGAGTTTGTGCTGCAGCAGCTGTTAGTCCCGCCCGGATCTTGATGTTAATTTTGCCTCTCCTGCTGGCGGGAGCTGTTACGGGGCTGCGAGTGCGGTGCACTGGGTTTTGTCAGTCAGGCTGGCCCCGCCCGCAGCTTTTGGTGCGCGGCTGTTTTCCGCGGCGGTGGCGGCAGAGAAATTCCCTTTTTCTTTTGTGTCGAATCAGTCTGTCTGGGATCCAAATTGACGAATCTGAGCCCTGTGGAAAAAATATAAACACTTCCTCGACCGGCAGTTAATTTTGGGTCGGGATCTTTTTGTTATCTGGAGATCTTTTCACTTTATCTACGGTTTTACATCTTATAGTTCCAAACAAATCAGCATTTAACTTATTACAAAGAGAACATGTTGTAAAATCTGATGGAGGAAAAACTATACTTAAATTCTCCCTTTTTAATTTTTGAATTAACAAAACGTGAGGGTAAATGATGCAAGATTTGACCACAATAATTTCCTATAGCAATCTGCCAATCATCATCAAACATTTGAAAAGCATCAAGTTGTTTTCTGTTATATGGAATTACAATTTTTGATGGCTCTTTATTAAACAATTTAATAAATCAGTATACTTGAATTAATCTTTTTAATTAATATGTCAGTAATTTTTCTTTAGGCAGAGGCCATTGTTCCACCCAATCCTTTTGATGGATCATAGCCCATCTGCAACATCTGAGAGGTCACTTTATCATCAGGGCTAAAAAGTAACACTCCCATTTGAGATAGCACGTCCCTCCCCCACAGGGTAAGGGGGAGCGAGGGAACAACATAAGGTTGGAAAGTTCCACAGGTATCCTCAAATTGCCAATCTAAAGTTTTTGCAGTTTTAACTATTATGGGGGCTTGAGGGTAAATAAAACAAAATTTGACTCCTGAAATCTATCAGAGCAACTTGCCAAATCATCACTATTTTTGTAAAAGAATTGCAGTTGATCCTTATTGAATGGAATTATTATATTTGCTACCTCTTATCCAAAAAGTTCCACACTTTTTTTTTTTTTTCTTTTTAAAATTAATTGTGCCCCCAAGTTGGGATAAGATAAAACTATTTTTTTTGGGGTCATTGGTAGATGGAACCAATGGGCCTTCTTGTCACAAGCATCCTGTAGGTATTTATTTTGTGGCAAGAATAATTTCATCTCCTCTTTTGGTAATATTAATCTTAATTAACTGATCATTTAAAGCCTCATTTACTTTAACAAAAGCCAACTCTGTCTCACTAGTCAACCTTTTCTTAGAACTGGGATTAGGATTGTTTTTTTAAGCAATCAAACAAAAGGCTTTAAATCTACAGAAGTCAGTTTTAAATGTGGGCATATCCAATTAATATCACCTAATAATTTCTGGAAATCATTTAAAGTTAGTAAACAATCTCTCAGTAGCTTTAAACGGACATTATCAGTTTTAAAACTTTTGGCAGACCTAAATATAAGAAGCAAGAAAAGAGGTGCTACACAATATCTTTATAAGCTTTTCCAATGATCTTTTTATAACCCAAATCTGGTCTATAGCCTTTTAGATGACAAGTAACCATTTAATCTTTGCTTGAATACTTCCAGCAACGGGGAGCTCACTACTCACCAAGGTTTTAAACTGTCTCTCACCTCTTTTTTTTACAGCATTTCCACCCTGCATACCGCTTTTTCTAATCCCACCAACTCCTTTTTAGTAGTATGTGTTGGCCAGGAGGTGGACTAGTCTCTCAGCAATGTAAGAAACGTCTTGTCTATTGTCTAAGAGCCATGACATTTTATATCCTTGAATTTAAAAATCTTTTAAAGGCCTAGAAGCTGCAATATTTTGCACCCAAAAGGCTAGATCTAGATCCTCTGGGGCTTTTTTTTTTTTTTTTTTTTTCTGGTTAAAGTAAAAGCAAAAGCTGTGCTATTTTTTTATTTTTATTAATTGCACAGTTTTAGCAGGTGGCGAGATCAAAACTTCAATTTTTCCAGTATAATCAGAATTTACTACACAAGACACTACCGAAATTCTTTGAAAAGAAAGCAAGCTATGCCCCAGCACAAGTCTTACAATGTCCTCTAGCAGGCGACTAGCCACTCCCATTGGAATCTGAGTCGGGAGTTAATATTATTGAGGTGGTGGAACTGAGGTCTAGGCCTGAGCTACCTGGGGTTGTTTGGTACGGCTTGTTGTCTCTGTTTAGCAGAACATTTTGGCAAAAAATGTTCTATTTGGCCTCAAGAGAAACATTTTGCATTTGTAAAATCCTTTTTATTACGAATATTTTTCTTTCTTTTTCTCTGTTTTTCTTCCTTTTTTTTTTTTTTTTTTTTTTTGTTGGGTGAGGCCCCTCCTGAGGGGATTTTATGCAAGGAGCAAGCTCTGTTTTAAAAGTTCTTTTGCTCAAAAATATTTTAACTATCCTTTTGAAACTTAAGCAATGTTCTGGGAGGCTTTGGATATAAAGTGGGGAGTTTTTAAGCCCTGGGGAGGCGCAAGCAGAGGTTGCAGTGGTCGCCTTAAATAAGATAACTTTTTTTTTTTTTTTAAAGGTTTGGTTTGTGTAGAGGGGGAGGGGGCTCTCCAGGGCGCTCGGCCGCTGCGTCCTGTAAGCACCCTCCTTCCTCGGGAGGAAGAGTACAGTCTGTCTCCTTTTGTTTGCCAATGGCAGAAAATATGATCTGCGTAGAAGGTAGAGACCCACTACCATTTACCGCTATAGCCTCTCCCATAGGCTATCTAACAGCCTCGTGACAGGGGTCCAGAACATTTGTAATCATATTTTACAGAGCAAAAGCATTTACAGGCCCATGCAAAGTATAGTAAGTTTTTAGCTGTTTTCCTAGCTTCACCCAAGTATCTAAAGTCCGTTTTATGGAAACCAAGGACATTACTCTTGTAACACTAGCCTTTTTATCTTTAATTTGTCTTTTGTTTAACAGTTATAAAATTACTTGTATAAAGAGGTGTCGTTGTTTTGAGTCATTGTTACCCGTGTCAGAAAATTAAGAGTTATAGAAAAGTCTGCCTTGACAAAAAGGTTTTACCTTAGCCAAGGGGGGTTTTGTTTTTAACCCTAAGATAGCAGGTTTCTTTCAACCTCTAGAGCACCGGGTTTCTCTTAAACCCTTGAACACTTCCCACTCCTCCTCACCCTGTCTATCCTACAGGGGGGTCCGCGGCACCCTGAGTGGGGTCCTAGCCGTCCCGAACACTCAACACTGGGGGAGTACCCGAAAGTACTCCGGGGGGAGTGATTAAGTCACTCCGGGGGGGAGCAACAGAGAGTGCTCCGGGGGGAGCAACAGAGAGTGCTCCGGGGGGAGCAATAGAGAGTGCTCCGGGGGGAGCTTTTGCTCCGAGGAACCTACCTTCGAATAGCCTGTTCCGGGCGCCACTTGCCGGGGTCCAGCCCCGGTGGATCCAGGGAATTCGAAGGGTGGACGGCGTTGGCGTGGAAAGACTTGTTTATTTATTAATATAAGATTAGATTAAGAAACTATAGTGTAGTAGGAAGATTAAGTGGAGGAAGAAGGCTGAATAGCTTGGTTTACGCGGAAGACCAATAAAATTCCAGACAAGGAATTTGCACCATCTACGTTGGGCCACCGGTGCCCGCTTGAATATCTAAGGGTGCCTCGCCTTAAGCTCCCTTTCGCGCGGATCTTAATAACCAGGGCAAATAAGTAGACCTGGAGAGCCTCCGCGCCCCAGATGGAAATTCAGCCTGAAATTAAAGTAAAGAGCAGAGGGAAGAAAAGGGAGAGAAAATGAGAGAGAGAGAGAGACACGGGGGGAGCCAGATTTCCGAGAAACCAGGCCGAGACCAGTCCGAGAAACTGGTCTGAGAATCTGGTCTGAGAATCTGGTCCGAAAATCTGGTCCCGTCCTTTATTGTTCAGAAGGCCTTTTATACTTTTGATAAAACATGGAGATCAATGGGTAACACAAAGTTATGCAGCGTTAGCAGTCCAGACTCTTATCAAAACCAGGCTTTTCTCTCTGTATACCTAATTGTATACACAAGTCTTAGGTAATTTACATCATCTTCCAACCAAAAGGGCCAATTAACATTTTACAGCCTTTTTTCTGATAAGGGTTTGTCAACCACAAGACTTATTTGTGTTGATCTTCCCAAGGTCTGGTGCCACTCTCGGAAAGCACTAAAGAAAGTTACATTCTTAGACAGCAAGGATACAGCAACTTATAACAAGTAGAGGGAGTGCAGTGATTTACAGCAAAAGAGAAGCAATTAACTCAAAAGTCTAGTGTTGCTAACATCAAAACTACTATGTATCTTTTTCTACATCCTGCTTACATTAACATCCTTCCAGGTGCCTAAAAGATAAAGAATAAGGAGGTCTGGCAGCAGTCCTTGAGTCAACAGTGAAAACCCTCTACCAATATAATTTTTAACTCTTTAGAAAAGGCTCTGTATCTTTAAGATGCTTTTAAGCTTTGTGCCTCCCGCGGTTGGGGGGCTGTAAGCAATTCACAAGCTGTAAGAGGTCTGGGGAACCTGTTAGGCAGGCTAGAGAGCTATCAGAGGGGTTTAACTGAAACATCCCTTTCAAATGCAGAAGACTAAAACCCTGAATTGACTTTTTCCCAGAGAATACCAGAAAAGCAGAAAAGCAGAGCACAAAAGCCGGCAGATTTTTGTTGGGGTACATGCTTAGGAATTTCCAGAGGGGTCCCTGAAGTCTGAGCACGCCTTGCGTATGTCAGCTTCCTTCCTCATGACCTTGTCACGGGCGGGATTCCTCACACTGGCTCCCGGCACATCCCCCAATATTTTTTGGTGGTGGTTTAATCACTAAGTTGTGTCTGACTCTTGCAACTCCATTGACTGTAGCCGCCAGGCTCCTCCATCCATGAGATTCTCTAGGCAAGAATACTAATGTGGTTTGCCAGTTCCTTCTCCAGAGGATCTTTTGGATCCAGGGATTGAACCTGGGTCTCCTGCACTGCAGGCAGATTCTTGACCAACTGAGCTATGAGGGAAGTAAATATGTTTTATAAGCATCCCTTTTTAGCTTAATTAATTGTAAACTTCATGAGGGTAGAAACTACATCTTTTTATTGGTCATTGTTTACTGTGTCCTCTGTTCAATAAGAATTAACTTGATAAACATTTGTTAATAACTGAACCCTCATCATGAATTTGTACTTATGTGACTTCTCTATGCATTATTCTGTTTAACATCGTGCTCTAAAGTTTGACCGTGAACCCACCACTAAAGGTAATCTCACATCTCATGTTCTTGAAGTAAATTAGTCTCCTTCTCCCCTGCATACGAGTTTTCCTAACATTTCTGACTGCATTTTTGTTTTGTTTTGTCTTTAAGTTACTCTTGCATGGTTTTGTAGTCTGCCAACTGAGTTTAGAATATTCCCTTGAATTTACCACTGGCTCCCTCTTCTCTTTCTATTAATCCACGGGATAATCACATGTGTCTTCATCAGTGATCATTCACAGCCCATGGCTCCTGCATCTGTCTTCAGCTCTACTCTTTCTCCAGAGCTTGAGAATTCGATGTCTTATTGGCCTGCTCCACACTTTCTAGATAACCCACGTTCAGTTCAAACCTCTGGACTCCTGTCTTTTCATTCTTGTCTTCTGTATGTGAGAAGGTGGACAGAAGGTTTCTGTAGCTTTTCATCAAGCCCTCTTTGTAATTTGCCTTGCCAGTCCCCTATCTTAGGTTCTTCGTATCATTCCCTAAGTTATTTTCTTGTTCACTCTGATCCTGACAAGTATTTCTATACTTCTATATGCTTTATGTTTCAAAGCTTTAAGAAACCAAGTCTCTTTTTAGGGGTATTCTTAGAACTAACCTAGAGAGACTTTGAAAAAAAAAAGGTTATGAAATAATAATACATTAAGACATAAGTTCTTACTAGAAGAAACAATGAAAGTAATCAAGGATTTCAAATGCAAATAACATTTTACTTCTTAAAATAATTTCCTTATATTTATAACTAGTTTATATTTCCATTTATGAATACACAGTCAGTAAATGTGTGAAGAGTTAATTGAAATTTCCTTTGGTTTTAAGAAAAGTAAAAGCCATTGGAAGGTTAGGCCTTTAGGGCTTAACATCTATGCCCTGTGAAGGTCATCATGCTTGAAGACAATGATACAAATTGATATGGTGACAATTGCTCAAATTGTAGCTACAAGGTATTTTTGTTTGGGAAGTCCTTTGAGGAGCTGATAGCAAAGGAAGTTTTCTCAATTTTCCATTCTGAGTGATAGGTGTTGGTTGCTGATGGTTGCCTGGAGGCATATGCTAAATTAGCTTTTGGGGTTGCTTCCAAACTCAGCAGGAAAAATTGCAATAAACAAACAGTAATATCTACATGGGCACCAGGGATATGAAAAATGGTTGGTTCTGTGTAATAGCATCCTATTGGTTCAAAAGCTTTTTCAGGTTTCCATGAGCTACCTCATCAGGACTTTTGCTGAGTTTTCACTGTAATCACAGCAAATATGATTTTATCAACTATGGCTTTATTTCCACCTGTCTTTTTTTATTTTCTTGATTTTTTATTTATCCTTTAAAATATCTTCTATATTACACATTCTTGCAGAAAGGGCATACACAACATATTGCCATACCATCACCATTCCACTGAGTTACAGAGCTGTCACTGATTAATTCAACTATAGTTACAGTTCAGTTCAGTCGCTCAGTCATGCCCAGCTCTTTGTGATCCCATGGACTGCAGCAGGCCAGGGTTCTATTCATCACCAACTCCTGGAGCTTGCTCATACTCATGTCCATCAAGTTGGTGATGCCATCCAACCATATCATCCTCTGCCATCCCCTCCTCCTCCTATCTTTAATCTTTCCCAGCATCAGGGTCTTTTCAAATGAGTCAGTTCTTTACATCAGGTGGCCAAAATATTGGAGTTTCAGCTTCAACATCAGTCCTCGCAATGAATATTCAGGACTGATTTCCTTTAGGATTGACTGGTTGGATCCCTTTGCAGTCCAAGGGACTCTCAGTCTTCTCCAACACCACAACTCAAAAGCATCAATTCTTCAGCACTCAGCTTTCTTTATGGTCCAACTCTCACATCCACACATGACTACTGGAAAAACCATAGCTTTGACTAGATGGACCTTTGTCAATAAGATAATTCAACTACCCAATCCAATACAATTAAGGGATCTTACACATATTAATTTTTCTGTATCTCTCTCTCAGTGATATTATTCTTTCTAATATTCCAAATTCCTCTTTGGTATTAGTGCCATATTTTGCAAACATTCTCTTGGTACAGAAGAATTACTTCCGTGTTCATCAATTAATAACAAAAGTCAACAACATGAAGATGTTTGAATTACATTTCTATACGTTTGTTTACTTTTATCTCTTATTCACAAGTTTACCTGCACTTTTGAAGAGCTAAACAAAATTCTGAAAATATTCTTCATCTTTTAAAGTTACCTTTGAGAAAGAACTGAGAATTCCTCAGTTCAAAAACTATATGAAAATCTAGGAAAGAAAACCAACTTGGCAGTATTCCATGTTTTTCATTTCTGTTTGAGATTTTTAAATGTTTGAGTTTCTCAAGATTCAGTATCAGATCCTTCTCATCACTATTCTCTTTCACTGGTTATGAACATGATTGCTATGACTTTAAGTAACATCTACACGTTCACGACTCTCAATTCTCTGTCTAGTCCAGACTATATACCAGTTCTAGACCCTTTCATCTGACCGCCTGTTAGGCAGAGACAATCAACTACCCAAACTCATGGTTCCCTTTCCATTGTACAAGGCTGTAGCTGGACAGTGGCTGACTAACCAGATTACAGATCCAAGCACACCCTTTCATAGATGTGTGGCCACACAGCTAATTTGCATAATGGGATGTTAGTGTTAAGTGATGCATATGTATTCCTCTCTGGCCACAGCTTTTAAGATACAGATTCATCTTTTCCACATTCTATATTCTTTCAAGATACTAAGATGGAACTCGTAATAAACTTTGGAAGCTACATCTTGATAATAATGGGATCCAAGGTGACTTGAACATGTCAGAACTGATGAGAGTTTCTGAATGACTGGTTGGAATGAAAGTGTCACTGGCACAGCCCATGAGCAATTCCCAGAAAATAAATAGAATAATTGGATAATAAAGTCTAACCTTTTTGTATGTTTCTTTTCCTTTGTATTTAGTCAAGTTTCACTCGTCATTGGGTGCCATATGTAGAGGCTTTGAACCCAGCACTTCAGACCAGAGTTTCTGGTGTGAAGTACCTGCAACAATACCTCTGCTCAGTAGGCCTTTAGCATACGACAGCTCAATCCAGGAGGCTGGCACCTAGCAGTGTGGCCTGGAGCATGTGCAGCGTGGCCCTGCAGCCCCCATGAATTCCACGCTCTCCCCATGATGAAATCCCTATACAGCAGCCCTGACCGTGGCTTGTTGGGAGAGCAAGCTCCCCAGAGGACAAGCTCAAACATCTCCATTGTTTGATCAAAGAATGAAACTTTCCTTTGCTTCTAAGACCAACCCCCATCTCTTTATCGGCTCAAAGTATACTAGGCAGGAAGACCCTTGCTGGGGAATGATTAGGGAGGGTCTGTAATAAAACTACCCCTTCTCCTTTCCAGGAACCCTGAACTGGGCTGTTAGGGGGTTTTCCATGCATAAAAGAAACATTCAGCTCTTACTGAGCAATAATTCATTGGGGGGCACTGCTGACATTTGCGAACTAGTATAAAGGTATATGCGCCTCACTGTTTCACTAGTATCTCAAACTGACAAAAGTCCAAACTTGATTGTTGCCCCTAAACCTGTTTCCTCTTCCACGTCTTCCCATTGTAGAAATAATTGTTATGTATTGACTATGTTTCCAGTAATGTTCTAAGAACATTAAATATATTTATTCATTTAGTTCTTACAATAACTCTATGAGAGAGGTACTGCTTTTATCCCAGATTTTACAGACGAGGAAGTAAAGGTACAAAGACATGGAGTCATACAGTGACGGTCATTCAGCAAGTAAGCATCAATGACAGGAATCCAATCCAGCGTACTGGGTGCCTGACCCATTCTCTTCATCATTTCGCTATACTGCCTCTGATTAGAGGGAAAGGTTTTTAACCAACTATTTTAAGAATAGTTGGAGGAGTGGAGTCAAGAAAAATATGGGTCGGAGATAATACGGCTAGACATAAAGATAACACACAGAAATATTTTGACCGTATGCTAAACAATACTACAGAGAGAAGTTTAAAACATGGCTTTTATGTATACAACTAATCCTTAAATTACTTAGTTGATGAAATAAAGTAAAAAAAAAAAAAAAGGATTACAGTATTAATATCACTACCTGAATAAGTAAATAAAAATTACTTTCTCAAGTTTTTAGAATTCTGATATCAGAGAGAATATTCTTCATTTCCCAAGTCAAAAGGATATCAAAGTAAAGAACATTCTGGATAGAGTAAATATCCAGTGCAAGAATCCTAAAGCAGGGGCATTCCTAGAATGTCCTAGGATTAGTGTGTCTGGATCTAAGTCAGTAAGATGGACAGCAGTAGTTGAGATAGGAGAAGTAACAAGGAACAGACTTAAAGGTCTTTTTAGGGAATCATAAACACACTGGCTCTTATTCTAAGCAAAATGCTGAACAGGTACAGGGTTCTGAGCAGCAGAGTAGTTACATGATGTGATTCATATTTTAAAAAGTTAATTGTGGCTGTTCTGTTGGCATCTGTCTATATGGGGGCAGAGGTAGAAATAGATCTGTTGAAGTTTTTTGTAACTATTCTTATAATTATTCTCATGACAAACGAGAGAGGCAATAAGTAATTGGATCATAGATATATTTATAAAGTTGAATAACAGGATTTTCTAACAAATTGTATATAAAGTGTGAAATGAAAAAAGAAAAAAAGAGTCAATGATAACTCCAAAGGTTTCTCCTGATCACTCAATAGTGGAGTTCAATTCAAGAGACAGAGAAGGTTAATATATCCTATTTACGTTCATAAGACAGACTGGGATCTCCAAGGAAGTGAGTAAGAATACATGAAAAGAAGAGAAAACCAAGGACTGAGTCCTGGATCATTTCAACAGTTAAAAAGAAAAAAACAAAAATCCTGTTTACAAGGAAAATCCCACTCAACAGACTGAGAGGGAATAACTAGTTAAATAGAAGGAAACCGCCTTGAGATACTCGTTTCCCAATTTGGAACCAGTCCATTGTTCCAGGTCCAGTTCTAACTGTTGCTTCTTGACCTGCATATAAATTTCTCAGGAGGCCATCTCTTTAAAAATTTTCCACAGTTTGTTGTGATTGTAAAGTAACTATCTTCTAATTGAAAAAACAAAGTCACACATGACCTGGTGACTAAAGTTATCTATCATTCTGTCTAATTTATTTCTCTTCTCTACAGCCTTAAGAATTTGCATTAATTTTTCTAGAGGTTTGTAATCCATTACGGTCTTTAATTATTTCTGTGCTCTAATGGTTTTAGCCAACATAGTTTTTTTTTTTTTTCCCAAGATGAGCCTACTGTATTTTTGTCATTAACCATCATTTTCTTTGGTTTGTTTTCACTCTTACATAAAAAATATTTAAAACTCAAATTGCATGTTATGTGACCAAAATCATATATAATTTCTCCAATATGATCTGATTCCTTTTAGAGAGTAATGGTATTAGGAACTAAGGTTTGCACCAGGTATGCTCATTGTTACTGGAATGTCTTTATTTCTAGACCCTTTCAATATTCATAGCTAGGAAATATATAGAGATATAGATATAAAGTGTGAAAAGTGTTAATCGCTCAGTTGTGTTGAATTCTTTGAGACTCCGATAGTTCGTCAGGCTCCTCTGTCCACGGAGTTGTCTAGGCAAGAACACTGGAGTGGGTTGCCATTCCCTTCTCCAGGGTGTCTTCCTAACCTAAGAATTGAAGCCAGGTCTCCTGCATTGCAGGCAGCTATTGAGCCACCAGGGAAGCCCATATTGCAAATATGTATATACATATATGTAAATAGTAGATATAAATATGTATGTCCATTAATTTTTAAACGGGACTCTTTTTTTTTTGTTTTCTTCCATTCCTTATTTATTTCTTACTTTCTTCACAGTGAGAACCATGACTTCCAAAAACCACCAACATATTCACTCATTTGCTCCATCTACAATATAGTCAAATATTTTCAGAATTACTTCAACCACATATATGTGCTTCATTTCTTTTTTGTGTGTGTGTGCTTCATTTCTTACATACAAAAGTTAGTACATAAATGCTTTTTGCATTTTTCTTTTTTACACTGAACAATATATCCAGGAAACCCACCCTGTATCAACCCTTAGAGATATTTCTCAGTGTCCTTTAAAGCCTCAATGTATCCATTTTGAGAATATAGCCAAGTTTATTCAACCAATCTCCTGTATTTGGTCATATATGTTGTTTCAAATATTCTGTCATTTCAAATAATGCTGCAATGAATGACCTCATGTATATGAGTTTTCATATTATTGTAGCTGTATTTTTAGTGTAAAATCCCAGAAGTGAGATGGATGGGCGGAAGAGTGAATGCCTTTATACCTATTGTGTGAGCTCTCTATTCATAATTTTTGCCTCCACTTCTACATTTCCTCAGTTTTAATTGGGGAGACATTTTAGACATGGAAACTTTCTCTGTAACTGTTAACACCCATCATACATAGATGACAGTTATAAAATTGAATTAAATTTAGTGGGTTTAGGCATTCATCTTATGGGTAGGAAAAAACTAACCTAGGAGCAGGCAAAGACTGGCTTAACTGCCAGATTCTATGCACACGGGTTGCAGACAATGATGTCTGTTTTATATGTGCTCACCTTTGTTCAAGCCAGAGGCAATGAGAGCCAGACATGACAATTCTTTAGAAATATGCTCTTCATTAGCAAGTATGAAATTGTAATATACCAGGTACCCATGTGTTATCTGTGAATAGAGCACCGTGTGTTTATATCAATGCTGAGCTGACAGAAAGACTAAAATATCCCTCCCATTGGTTTCAAGTAGGCTTTTAAGATGCTTTGTTAAGTCCCCTGGTTGTTCCCTTTTGCCTGGACCACTGGTTTTCTCCTACAGTTATTTTCAGTACTGGAGAGTAATTATGATTCTCTTCTTTCAGAACTAGATCTCAATTTCAAATCTGATAAAACTGTCTTCCAAACCTTATTATTGAATTTCAACATACACAAAAAAACTGCATGTCAATTTATAGCTTGATGAATTTTCACAAGCCTCTTGATGAAAGTGAAAGAGGAGAGTGAAAAAGGTGGCTTAAAGCTCAACATTCAGAAAACGAAGATCATGGCATCCGGTCCCATCACTTCATGGGAAATGGATGGGGAAACAGTGGAAACAGTGTCAGGCTTATTTTTTGGGGCTCCAAAATCAGTGCAGATGGTGATTGCAGCCATGAAATTAAAAGACACTTACTCCTTGGAAGAAAAGTTATGACCAACCTAGATAGCATATTCAAAAGCAGAGACATTACTTTGCCGACAAAGGTCCGTCTAGTCAAGGCTATGGTTTTTCCTGTGGTCATGTATGGATGTGAGAGTTGGACTGTGAAGAAGGCTGAGCACCGAAGAATTGATGCTTTTGAACTGTGGTGTTGGAGAAGACTCTTGAGAGTCCCTTGGACTGCAAGGAGATCCAACCAGTCCATTCTGAAGGAGACCAGCCCTGGGATTTCTTTGGAAGGAATGGTGCTAAAGTTGAAGTTCCAGTACTTTGGCCACCTCATGTGAAGACTTGACTCATTGGAAAAGACTGTGATGCTGAGAGGGATTGGGGGCAGGAAGAGAAGGGGATGACCGAGGATGAGATGGCTGGATGGCATTACTGACTCGATGGACGTGAGTCTGAGTGAACTCCAGGAAGTGGTGATGGACAGGGAGGCCTGGCGTGCTGCGATTCATGGGGTTGCAAATTGTCAGACACGACTGAGCGACTGAACTGAACACCACCCTAGATCATGGGACAAACAATTATCAACACAAAGTATCCCTTTGTACCTACTCCCTTCCAAGCATACCCTCCTGCAAATAAAACCATTATCCAGACCGCTTACAGCATAAGCTCTAATGGCTTATGTGCTTTGTACAAATGGAAATATAAAATATATAATATATTCTTTTGTGTCAAGTGTAGTCCTTTTGTACAGACTGTATTGCTTTCCTCTGCCCAGCTTTTGTGAGATCAGAAACCTCTCTCTACTGTGACCAGGTTCTCTGTACTGACCCAGGGTCCAGCTCAGATTCAAGTTGGCCACATATGATTGTATTTAGCATTAGCTCTTGAGACAGGGATCAAGAAGATCCCCATGGAAAAGAAATGCAAAAAGGCAAAATGGCTGTCTGGGGAGGCCTTACAAATAGCTGTGAAAAGAAAAGAGAAGTGAAAAGCAAAGGAGAAAAGGAAAGATATAAACATGAATGCAGAGTTCCAGGAAGAGCAAGAAGAGATAAGAAAGCCTTCCTCAGTGATCAATGCAAAGAAATAGAGGAAAACAATAGAATGGGAAAGACTAGAGATCTCTTCAAGACAATTAGAGATACCAAGGGAACATTTCATGTAAAGATGGGCTTGATAAAGGACAGAAATGGTATAGACTAACAGAAGCAGAAGATATTAAGAAGAGGTGGCAACAATATATAGAAGAACTGTACAAAAAGGTCTTCAAGACCAAGATAATCACAATGGTATGATCACTTACCTAGAGCCAGACATCCTGGAATGCGAAGTCAAGTGGGCCTTAGAAAGCATCACTACGAACAAGGCTAGTGGAGGTGATGGAATTCCAGTTGAGCTATTTCAAATCCTGAAAGATGATGCTGTGAAAGTGCTGCATTCAATATGCCAGCAAAATTGTGGAACACTCAGCAGTGGCCACAGGATTGGAAAAGGTCAGCTTTCATTCTAATTCCAAAGAAAGGCAATGCCAAAGAATGCTCAAACTACTGCACTATTGCACTCATCTCACATGCTAGTAAAGTAATACTCAAAATTCTCCAAGCCAGGCTTCAGCAATACATCAACCGTGAACTTCCAGATGTTCAAGGTGGTTTTAGAAAAGGCAGAGGAACCAGAGATCAAATTGCCAACATCTGCTGGATCATTGGAAAAGCAAGAGAGTTCCAGAAAAACATCTATTTCTGCTTTATTGACTATGCCAAAGCCTTTGACTGTGTGGATCACAATCAACTGTGGAAAACTCTGAAAGAGATGGGAATACCAGACCACCTGACCTGCCTCTTGAGAAACCTATATGCAGGTCAGGAAGCAGCAGTTAGAACTGGACATGGAACAACAGACTGGTTCCAAATAGGAAAAGGAGTATGTCAAGGCTGTATATTGTCACCCTGTTTATTTAACTTATATGCAGAGTACATCATGAGAAACGGTGGGCTGGAAGAAGCACAAGTTGGAATCAAGATTACCGTGAGAAATATCCATAACCTCAGATATGCAGATGACACCACCCTGATGGCAGAAAGTGAAGAGGAATTAAAAAGCCTCCTGATGAAAGTGAAGGAAGAGAGTGAAAAAGTTGGCTTAAAGCTCAACATTCAAAAACGAAGATCATGGCATCTGGTCCCATCACTTTATGGGAAATAGATGGGGATACTGAGGAAACAGTGTCAGACTTTCTTTTTGGGGGCTCCAAAATCATGGCAGATGGTGACTGCAGCCATGAAATTAAGATGCTTACTCCTTGGAAGGAAAGTTATGACCAACCTAGATAGCATATTCAAAAGCAGAGACATTACTTTGCCAAAAGTGATACATCTAGCCAAGGCTATGGTTTTTCCAGTGGTCATGTATGGTTGTGAGTCTGTGAAGAAAGCTGAGCGCCGAAGAATTGATGCGTTTGAACTGTGGTGTTGGAGAAGACTCTTGAGAGTCCCTTGGACCATAAGGAAATACAACCAGTCCATTCTAAAGGAGATCAGCCCTGGGTGTTCTTTAGAAGGAATGATGCTAAAGCTGAAACTCTAGTACTTTGCCCACCTCATGTGAAGAGTTGACTCATTGGAAAAGACTCTGATGTTGGGAGGGATTGGGGGCAGGAGGAAGAGGGGACTACAGAGGATGAGATGGCTGGATGGCGTCACCACCTCGATGGACATGAGTTTGAGTGAACTCCGGGAGATGGTGGTGGACAAGGAGGCCTGGTGTGCTCCAATTCATGGGGTTGCAAAGAGTCGGACACGACTGAGCGACTGAAGTGAAGTTGACATCTCAGTTGGCAGCCCTAAGCTGCCTACAGGTCTAGGTGGCAGGTATACTTTGCTGCCCTGATCAGCAGCCCCAGCCTTTCCTCCTTGCTATTTGCTACTGTGACTTTTGCTACATGTTCTCCCATAGGAAACTTTTGAGCTTTTCACATGTTCCCAGAAATGGGGGTTTAGACACTTTGCTCCTTTCAATAGGTGTAGGTGTGCGCAACATTTGTCAGTATTCACTAGATAAGTGTAAATTAAGAAAATTAATATTATTCTTTATGAAATGTATAACTAATTATAATTACCTATGTGTGCTCAGTCACTCAGTCATGTTCTACCCTCTGAGATCCCATGGACTGTAGCCTGGCAGGCTCCTCTGTCCATGGAATTTTCCAGGCCCGAATACTGGAGCAGGTTGCCATTTCCCATTTCAGGGGATCTTTCTGACCTAGGGATCAAATTCGTGCATCAGCAGGAGGATTCTTTATAGCTGTACCACCTGGGAAGTCCTATACAATGCCTATAGGGCTTAAAACTACCTAAACAAAGGTCCATTAAATTCCATTATTCAGTCAATCTGTTGTCAAACACTTACTGAGCACATTCAATGTGCAAGGTACTGTCCTAGTTTGTGAGGCTCAATGTTTAACAAGAGAAATAAACCTCTTTCAGAACTTGAATATAGTCTATCTTCATATCCTCTTAGAGCAAAAACAAGGGGACACAGAAACGAAGAACCAATTTTGGACTCTCATCATCCCAGATCTTGTCATAGAATCTGACCCAGAAAGTACTTCTCAATTAAGTGTTCAGTGAATGGTAGTTAGTATTAGAAGTGGTGCTTGATATTGATCAAAATGCCTAACACCTCTGTACTTCAATAGAATCAGTTTAGAACTAGATCTGATTCTAGTAAATATTCACAGATTTTACATGATTAAGGGAGACTATTATTTTAGTAGGTTGAATATGTGTATGTGTGTGTGTATTATTTTATTATCACTTACCCCAACTTTAAACATAAAATAATGATCTCAATGCTATTTCTTAGGTCTTTGACTTTAAAAAAACAAATGACATTGACATTACTGTTTATTTTGAGTAAAGTACAGTGTATACTCTTATCTATTACTATTCCAAGAATAAAACTGTCAAATTACCCATGTTAAATATACACTAGCCTTTTTATATAATAAGTCTTGTGAAAAAATCATTGTATGTATCTTCTGGTATCACCTCAGAAAATCCTTTCAAAGGGACAAGAAATTTCTCCTGCATTTTTCAGTTCTGTTATCAAATACTTGTTTGTGCTAGGATAAATGCAAACAGCTTGAATAATTTTATGATACATTCACAGTCTTTTCTCTGTTGCTCTAGGCTACCACACACAGTTCTATTTTTCACTTTGTATACTGTAACAAAACTGAAAAACACACAAGCAGGACAGTCACTGTGTGGATGGAATGAACAATCGTGCTTGCTCTGTGTATAGGATGAAAAATGCCTTTGCCCTGGGCAGCTCAGCTTTCATATATGAAATGAGGGGAATGTGTTTCTTAACCTTCTCTGAAAAATACTGTAAGAGCTAACAAAAGAAACCTGTTATTTTCAAATAGATGCTCTTATACTCCAAATGAAATTAATAATTACATCTCAAAACACAACTGGAGGAAACTGTTTTAGTTTCAGAGGAGCTCTTTTCTTTGCTGATGGAAGAAATGTCTATAATTGTTTAGAATGCATGTTCTCTAGAGTCCAGTTTTTAATAAGTAACATAGATCAAGGAATTAATGATGTTGATTAAATGATGTTCATGTGTCACATGGCGTTTAATTCATAATAAAGTGCTATATGAGATTTAAAACTGGGACATTTTCTAAAGGCCAAATATTTCTCCTGGGGTGGGTTGAGGGGTTGGTTTTAAGAAGCATCTTTGAATCATCTGTCCCCTATAAGAGGAATAATTCTTAAAATCTCTCTTTGAAATTCTGCTTGTAAATAATTGAATGCAGAGAATCATATATAATTAGTTATCACTCAATCCTTCATGGTTTGACTCAGGTCTGTTTTCTGAGTTCATGAGGACAGACATACAATTCCTCTTAGAAGCCACTGTATTTCTTATAAAACCATCCTCTACTCTTCAAACCATACACAACACTGTCAACACCACAGTGATAGCAACTAAGTTTTATTGGTGTAGCTCTTACAGGGAAGAATCAATTATGATTCTATGTTGGATCTGTTTCTTCTTCTTCTTCCTTTGTTTTGAACCTTTGCTTCCCATTGCTTTTTTCACTAAAATGATACTGTTTAAATATAATGGACTGCCTCAGGGAACCCTGCCCCTCTACCTAAATATTAAACCAAATTGCCCCTTTGTTCAGGACCCTGTCCACCTGAGGGTGGCTATTAGAAGGGAGAAATTAACACCTCCCTCCTTGAAGCTTGCCATTCTAGAAGATATTTGTAAGATTAATGGCCTCTTTGCTTTATTTCCTCACCTCCCCACTTCTCTGTTCTATGAAAGAACCTGGCAACCAGACTCCAATAAGATGGTTATTTTGAGACATTATTCTGTCATCTTCTCAGTCTGCCAGCTTCCTGAACAAAGCAGTGTTCCTTGCCTCAACACCTCATCTCTGATTTTACTGGCCTGTCGTGCAGACAGTAGATCTGACTTGGACTCAGTAATATAACTTAATAAAGTACTTTTCTAACAGTTATGTGTTATGGGTTGGGCTGTATCCCCCCCCAAATTCATATGTATAAGTACATCCTCTAGGACCTCAGAATGTTCTCTTATTTGAAACAGAATTGTTGCATACAAAAGTAGTTAAGATGAGATCATACTCAGATTTGGTGCCTAATCCAATATGACTGGTATGGTTTTATAAAAAGAAATAGATGGTACATTTGACGCTCCCTCGCATATTTGTGCAGCCCATTACAGTTAAAATGTGATAGTCAACTAGTTTCCTGTGGGCAGTGAAAAGAAGAACTGAGGAGGGTCATGGTGGTGAAGGTCACAGGCAAATCAGACAACCCTGGTTTCCGGTTCCAAATGTAAATTCACCATGTACACCAGGAAATGAACTGCCTTCTATAATCCTCAATTTTTGCATCTACAGAATGAGCTTAATAATAATAAAAGCCAGGCTTCTTTGGTGACTCGGTGGTAAAAGAACCCAGCTACCAAAGCAGGAGATAGAGATCCCACCCCTGATCCAGAAGGATCCCACTTGCTGCAGAGCATCTAAGCCCATATGTCACAACCACTGAGTGTGCTCTAGAGCCTGGGAGCCACAGTTACTGAGCCTACATGCTGCAACTACTGTAGCACCCTAGAGCCCCTGCTCTGCAACAAGGAAAGGCACAACTGGGAGAAGCCCACGCACCACAACTGAAGTACAGCCCCTGCTGGCCGCAACCAAAGAAATGCCTTACAGCAACAAGGACTGAGCACATCCAAAAATAAATAAATACAATTATAAGAAAATAAAAAACTACGTATGGAGAGAGTAGCATGGAAACATAGACACTACCGTATGTAAAAACAGCCAGTGAGAATTTGCTGCATGATTGAGTGAACTCAAGCCATGGCTCTGTGACAAGCTAGAGGAGTGGGATGGGGTAGGAGGTACGAGGGAAGTTCAAGAGGGAGTGAAAATGGAAGCATTATCTACTCAGTCATGTCCAACACTTTGTGACCCCATGGACTGTAGCCTGTCAGACTCCCCTGTCCATGGAATTCTTCAGGCAAAAATACTGGAATGGATCCCTTCTCCAGGGGATCTGCCTGACCCAGAGATTGAACTCAGGTCTCCCACATTCCAGGCAAATTCTTTACCATCTGAGCCACCAAGGAGTCCCTCAGGAGGGAGAGGACATGTGTATAATTATGGCTGGTTCATGTTGACATACGGCAGAAACCAACACAATATTGTAAACCAATTATCCTTCAACTAAAAATAAACAATTAAAAAGAAGACCAAATTTTAAAAAAATTTGTAATTTTAGAAAAATAAATAAAGTCTGCATCATCACATTTAACTTATTTTGAGTATTAAATGAGTTAAAGCAACCCTTTTAATAAACCTCAAAAATGCTGGTTCACTTTTATTATTTATTCATTGGCACAGACAGAGTTTTCTGAACCATTCTGCTATATCACAGGAAGGTGTTTTCATACATTGCACTCACTAAAGCTGCACATTAGCATGATTCAGTTCAGTTGCTCAGTCGTGTCCGACTCTTTGTGACCCCATGGACTGCAGCACACCAGGCTTCCCTGTCCATCACCAACTCCCAGAGCCTACTCAAACTCACGTCCATTGCTTTGGTGATACCATCCAACCATCTCATCCTCTCTTAGAATAATATAATATAATATTATATATATCTATATAAACATGATTATAAACCATATAAAGGGCAATACAACTGATCCACCATCTCATCAAAATAGATCAGTAAATTTCATGGAAGAAATGCTGATGTTTATCTCTAATAATCTTTTCATTTTGTAAGTACAAACTAATATTTCTAGAAAGGCATCTTTTCTCCTCTAGGCTTCTGAAAAAGCATTGATGCTGAGTGAACTGTTCAGACAACCTATCAACACGACATCTCATTGCCAGAATGATAATACAGCCTGTAATTAAGCAAGTTTATTCAAGCAAACCAAACGTATTTGCTAAGACATTTTAACATTCTATTAGTTCTTCCTCAAAGTCAACATTGACTAAATTAGTTACTTGGCAAAATTGTGTGCATAAGTGACATGAGTAATACAGATATGCTCAGGGTCACTAGGGACACAAGCATATGGAAGTCACCCAAGATGGCCAGCTTTTATTTACAATTATTATAGTGATTTTTACTGTCATTATAACTAAATCGTACTATTCTTGAGGACAGATGAGGCAACTAAAGCCCATAAATGTTCAATTAACATGGTTAAATATTCAGTTACAAAGTGTTAGAACAGGGTTCTGATATTTCAAGTCCAGTTCCAAAGCTTGCACTAGCTTGTTTTATAAATATTGTATATGATTTCTGATCGTTTTCATTCAGTCAAAAGAAGCAAATGGTCATTAGAGTAATGATGCTTATTGCTAAAACAAACAAAGAAAAATGGTTTTTTTCTCCATATTGAGTATTGGGTCTACTATATCTGGATTTGTGACTCAGATATAAGTAACATCATGAATTTCAGCTTCAGCCCATTTGCCTTCAGAGTACTTCAATTCTACACTCTTAAGCATCTATTCTGTGCTTGCCCATGAACTCACTACTAAGAGTATTCCCGAGATGTGCTGTGAAGGACCGCATTGTTAGGACCAAACTGAAGCCAGGACAGGCTCTAAGGGGCAGGCTAGGCCTGAGAAAAGCTGAGGCTCTGGGAACGCCCGCAGGCAGTGTAGCTCGACCAATCAGAAAAATCCCCGTAGCCCCCGCCTGCGCCAGACCCGAGCCAATCCAGATAGGGATGCGAGGTTTAAAAGTCCCACATGCACATATGGTTTAACCAATCAGCTATGCCGTTACAGAAACAAAGAACCGTCTGTATAAAAGTATATGTGATTCAGAGCTCGGGGCCTTTGTCGGATTCCACTGTGCTGGATAAAACATGGGCCCTGGCTCGAGTTAGTAATAAACCCCTTTATGCTTTTGCATTGCTGTGGACGTCTTATTCTCTCAGTTCGGGCGACTCGGACTCTGGGCATAACAAGCATCAACTCCAACATTCTCCCAAAGATAGAGAGTTCACTTTATATAACTTAAATATTACTGTTTTAAAGGATATGATTTCAGAATTCTTATAAAAAAGTTATTTTTATTAATTTATTATCTGAAAACTGAGAAAGGGCCATGATTATGTATAGTGTCTCACTATCCATTCCTACCTATGTCAGTACAAGAGTCTCTGCTAGTAATGACTTCCTGTAACAGAGGAAAACAAACCCGATGCCATACTGGATCTATCCTTCAGCTCTAACCTTTGTGCTGCGTTGCCTGTGCTTAGTCATGCTGACTCAGCTCTTAAAAAAAAAAAAAAAGTTACCTATTGCATGAAATACACATGAAAGACCATTCTCCAGGGTCTGCCTCCCAGGCCTGACCTTTAAAGGTATAACACTTAGCATTCATACGATAAAAAGTTCTCTCATAGGAGATAAAAAGTTGGGAAACGGAATAACATTTGTCTTGTTGGAGGTTTAAGGGAACACAAGTAACCTGATTTACATGGACAGCCAGAACAAAGGACTTGGGTGTTAAGAAGTTTACAGGGATTGACCAGATGCTTTCCTCTTTTAGCATAAAAGAAGCCTGAATTCTAACTTGGGTAAAATGGCTTTTGGGGACACTAGTCCATCGTCTTCTTGGTCTGCTGACTTTCAAAATCACAGCAGATGGTGACTGCAGCCATGAAATTAAAAGATGCTTGCTTCTTGGAAGAAAAGCTACAACCAACCTAGACAGCATGTTAAAAAGCAGAGACACTACTTTGCTGACAAATGTCCATATAGTCAAAGATGTGGTTTTTCCAGCAGTCCTCTATGGATGTGAAAGTTGGACCATAAAGAAAACTAGGCACCAAAGAATTGATGCTTCTGAACTGTGGTGTTGGAGAAGACTCTTGAGAGTCCCTTGGACTGGAAGGAGATCAAACCAGTCAATCCTAAGGGAAATCAGTCTGGGTGTTCATTGAAGGACTGATGCTAAAGCTGAAACCCCAATACTTTGGCCACCTGACGCGAAGAACTAACTCACTGGAAAAGATCCTGATGCTGGGAAAGATTGAAGGCAGGAGGATAAGGGGATGGCAGAGGATGAGATGGTTGGATGGCATCACTGACTCAATGGACATGAGTTTGAGCAAGCTCCAGGAGTTGGTGATGGACAGGGAACCCTGGTGTGCTTCAGTCCATGGGGTTGCAAATAGTTGGACATGACTGA
Source organism: Capricornis sumatraensis (assembly GCF_032405125.1). Classification (NCBI taxonomy): domain Eukaryota; kingdom Metazoa; phylum Chordata; class Mammalia; order Artiodactyla; family Bovidae; genus Capricornis; species Capricornis sumatraensis. The sequence continues at coordinate 114,234,062 of NC_091073.1, read as the reverse complement.
AGTGAACTGAGTCCATCATTTTCTTGGTCTGCTGGCTTTCTGAATAAGGTCTCTACTTCTTGTCCCAACAGCTCATCTCTCAATTTATTGGCCTGTGATGTGGCAAGCAGTCCTAGCTTGTTGTACCCGACAATATTCCCACATTTCTTCACAGCATCAATTTTTTTCCCTACTTAACCAATAATACTTAGCTCTCCTAGAAGGCTTTACTGACCATGACCCTCAACAATTATGAATGAATCAGTTTTCTGTGTGTTCACAGAACAACCTGTGTAAGCTGCTACCCATTAGGACACTTATAGTCATTCAAAATAACTTAAGATTTATGTATTTAGCATTACCACCAGATTTTTTTTTTTTTTGCCCTAGAAGGCAGTAATTGTGTTTATCTCCAACTTTCAGTATATAGTAGGTGCTCAGCAAGTACCTATCAAAGCTGATTCCCTTTTCATGATAAGTCTGTCTGAAATTTGCACTGAAAATTCTAATTCTTCTAACTCTGCCTTCTGATTTGGAAACACCAGGTTCAATGGTAATTCCTCTTTCTCATGAGAGCTCCTCAAATATTGAAAACAGCACTATCTTTAGTATGTACATGAATCACTTGTGGATAATTTTTTTAACTGAAGTATAGTTTATGTACAATATTGTTAGTTTCAGGTGTACAGCAAAGTGATTTGGATATACATATGAATACACATATATACTTTTCTTTCAATTATTTTACATTATAGGTTATTACAAGCTATTGAATATAACTTCCTATAAATTCTTATGGTTTTATCTATTTTATGAATAGATACGGCGGTGTGCATCTGTTAATCCCATACTCTTAAGTGTATATTTTTAAGCTGTAGATTTTGATTTGAAAGATTTGTGATGAGTTTCTGAGATTCTGCCTTTCTAACACATTCCCAGGTGATGGTGCTGCAGAGAAATCTTGGCATATCTGGCTTGCACACTTTATGTGGGCTCTCTAACTCCATAGATAATCAGCAGACTGTTTCAGCCAATATTCATAAGTCTGTTTTGGAGTCTGCTTATCTTTACAATTTTCAATTAGCCTAAGAGGATATGAAGGACGACTGTAGTCAAAATAGGTTAAATATTTTCCTTGATTTCTAAAGTTAATAAAAGTGAATTTTTAAACTAAATGGAAGCATTACTGTCATATTTTCACTGAAGTTTAATACAAACATGTGAAAGATCTGTCCAGACACAATTTGTACTGCAATGAACAGGGCTCCATATGGCAATAGGATCATGATTCAAATGGCATAAATTCACATGCTCAATTATACTTAAAAATGAGTTATTAGTTATTTCAGGTTGAGATGCATGACATAATATAATATACATGCCAATATGTTAATAGAGAAAAGCTATTGTGAGATACAAGTAACAGGCTCTTTTGAAATTTCAAGGACAAATCTAATATAAAATTCTATGGTGATATATCTATGAGTCACAAATCCATAAAATTTAATAATTAAGGGGTTAACATGAGCCAGTTATTGTTTAACGCTCTACATATGGATTATCAATTTAATACTGACAAGCATAGAGGTAGATGCTACTGAGGTAAGTGAAGAAGGTACTGTCACTAGTCATTTTACAGATGAGAAAATTTAGACAGAGAAAGTTTAAGGAATCTGCCCAGTGTGACACAAATCTATGTAGTAAAGTTATGATGCCTGGCCTGGGTGGTCTGATTCCAGAATGTACCATTGAGCTATTATTTTCACTGCCTTTTGGGGGCCTGCAGCCACATAAGCAGCATGTTTTCCTGTGCTCTCAGTTCCCCGATGTAGGTTTCCTGGGTGTGTGTGGGTGTGTGTGTGGGTGTGTGCACATGTGAGTGCATGAGCTCAGTGCATCCGACTCCTTTGCAACGCCACTGACTACAGACCATCAGGCTCCTCTGTCCATGGAATTTCAAAGGCAAGAATCCTGGAGTTAGTTGCCATTTCCTCCTCCAAGGGATCTTCCAGACCCAGGGATCAAACCTAGGTCTCCTGCATTTCCTGCATTGGCAGATGGATTCTTTACCACTCTACCACCTGGGAAGCCCATCCCAGTGTTCCTCTATAATCCACTAAGTTACCACTTGAGCAGAGACATGCATCTTACATGAAGGAATTGATATTTATTCAAAATATTTGTAGGTGCCTATCAATATGTTATATAAATCTGCATTCACCTGGAGTCATTTAGCTTCATGTCACCTAACTCCAGGCTTGATCTGATAAGGAAGTATTAGCATCTCCATTATCTCAGTCCAGAGTAAAATAAAGCACCTGAAAATGTCCTTATGCTTAACGAGAACATTTCTTCCTTCAGAGAGTTCTCGAAGAAATCAAACACACGTTAAAAAATTACAACAATGATTACATATATTCCGTTTCATCTCATACAAGAAAAATACTAGATGGTAAAGGATTATATATGGTTATTTCATTGCCTGTAAGATAATGTATAAGATTATAGCATTTTCCTTTTCCTAACAGTTGTAAGGCAATAATCTATTCACTATTATTAATAACATAGTATTTTTATCTTCTAAATTTGGGGGGAGGGGATTAAACATATAACTATGTCAATTATAATGGTTCTACATATGTGTAGACTAGTGAGTGACTCACAAATTTACACAATACAAAATCTCATAACCTCTTAAAACACATATGGTACAAATGTGTATTTAGAAAGGTGATCAAAATTCACTAGTGGAGGCATTACAGTATATGCAAAAGGATCTGGAATATCTACTCAACTTATTAAAATTCATGAGACTTTAAAAATGTCAACCATCCTAAGAGGGGTGTAAGCAGAAAAATCTGTTTCACAGAAATAAGAAGCCTATTGCAAACTCACCTTGGAAATTATTTTCTTCCATACAATTCCTAAAAATGTCTTACCCTATTTATTTCAAGGGTCATTTCAGAAATGGTTTAATGCAGATTACTCTGGTATGTTTTATTTCTCAATTAACTATTTATAATATTATTTTGAATATATCCACCTGGTTCATTTCCCCAAGTGGCTGATTGCAGCAACAATGCATGTGTGTACATAAATAAGCAAGAGAAATTCCTACCCATTGGTGAAAAAAATTCCTTTAGTGTCCTAAATGAAGAAGAGGCTGTTATTAATTCTATCTGATGGATGAGATAGAAACAAGTGATGAGGATGGCTGTCTTCCTCAGTGTCATATGCAGGAAAAATTCTAGATTTTTTAGAAAGAATTTAAGTATACTATTAAATTGTAAAACAGTTATGTTTTACATTTGTATTTGGAACAGATTTTTAAATGATTTGGAAAACTTGTGTAACCACTACAACAAATGGTTGAAAAGATAGAACAGAACAATCCATTTGTTTTTAAACAATATCCCCTTACATGGCTCATTGGACCCATGGCCATTGTTATGGAAACAAATAATTTGTTATAAGCACTGCCAGGGCACTTGGCTTGGAGCGAGGTCTGTTAGCCATGCCTCACAAGCCTGCCCTGCCCTGGCAATGGCCACTTTACTTATGAACTGGAAAATATGCCAGAGATTTGCCCACATTATACTTCCTACCTCGTCATAATATTTTCATCAAAAATATTGTCAGATATTATAAATCTTGAATAAGAGTAAATGGGTCACCTGGATCTGGAAAGGAGAGAGGGAGCCTAAAAAATCTGGAAATTATAATAGACTATTGTCACTGAATACAAATACTACACTAGTTTTGTAAAATGCTTCTAAGACTGGCAATCGACAACACATTTCTAAATCCTTATAGTTTGCAAAATTTCTTACATAATTCCACTTAAATATTCCCTTAAATAATTCACTTAAATATTAAAACACATCATTCCTATTTCTCAGAGAAGAAATCTGAGGCACAAGGGACTTCTGCAATTTTATAAAACCAAATAAATGAACCTATATACTTGAATTCACAACTCTGGAATCCATATCTTGGTTTTCTCTTTTCAAACACATAGGCTGATCAAGAAGGATATTTTAGGAAATTTTTGTTAGGCAAATCTTGGCTGATGTGCTATTTGATTTTATAAAAAAAAAGTAGAGAATGCATGTTCCAACCACTGACTTGATATTCATAAAATCAAAGAATTTACTAAATCAGTCTGCTAACTACTACTTACTTTTCAGATTTTTTTAATGTTTTAAAGTTATTAGAAACAATTAAGTTTTGTGTGTCTATGTGTATAAATATATACACATATATATATGGAAAGTATGTAAGAACATAGAGATCTGAGTTTTTAACACATCTAGAAAATTAATATTCTACTTAATATTGCTTAGAGAATACAAACTTACATATTCCTATATCCTTGATAAGTATTTAACCATGCAATTTAAATATAAAACATTTCTGTTCTATGAGACTTTCCATTTAATATATTCAGTGATTACTGATCCTAGTCTGATACTATTAACAAAAGAGGTCAAAAACTATCTTAAAAAATAATTAGGAATATACAAGCATCTTCTAACCATTAAAAAACATTTTTTAAGAGAGAAAAACTGTTTACAAGTCAATTTGTAATATGTTACTATCCTGCAAAACAGTAATAGTATGTAAAGAAAGTATTCACTATTAATACTCCAATTTCCTATTTTGGTCCTAAATATCTACAAAGCTGGTAATAGAATTTCCTAAGCAAAACTAAATGCAGCTTCTTAGAAAGACCTGCTGGAATTTCTTACTGAATGTAATGTTTAATGGACTTTTGATAAGAAATGCTTATACAGAATATCCTTCCTTTCTCTCTAACAGATTGTACAGAGGAAATCTGAAAATACCTTGGAAAGTATGCAAATTAGAGTTTGTAGGATATGTAAATGGAAAATTTTTCTTTGGCAATTTTACCAACCTGCACATATTTTCCTTTTATATTGGAAAAGAAATTCTAAATAAAAGGAAATGACACTGTGGATAAAGTGTAAAGGATTCTATAAAGCTTTAGTATCATCAAAGAGGAATAAGAAGGCTTGACTAGTTTAGCACATTTATTTAATAGCAACTCACATATTTGAGTATTAAATATTCAGATAAACTCTTCTTCAGAAGTCTCTTTAAGAATCATTCTCATTACACAGTATGAGATTGATGACTTTAAAATCTTGTGAGACTGTTGTAATTTCTTATTTGCATGACCCTTCTTATTTTAACATTATCATCCAATGGTCATAAAATAATTCTGAATCTACAAATGGGCATTTAACAAAAATATAGTAAAATTGGTCATGGTTGTCTGTTTCTGCAACCATAGAAAGAATAACCATTGATATTTGTTAAAAACAATACTAAACTGGTTGAATGGACATTACACTGAATTCTCCTCAGGTAACCATTTTTTTTTTTTTTTTGAAAGGATAGTTAAAGTAACCTTAGAACTTCATCAGCTTTGAAATCTTTTTACTCTAAAACTTTACATCAGATAAGGTGTTGTCTATTAAAAAAACATCCAATCTTATCTATGTGAGAAATCTCTTTTAATTCCAGTATACATTATGTTAAACAGTTAGATTAAAGGAGATATCTAATTACCATTTTTAATAGATTTAAGGTTTCCCTGATAGCTCAGTTGGTAAAGAATCTGCCTGCAATGCAGGAGACCCTGGTTCAATTTCTGAGTTGGGAAGCTCCCCTGGAGAAGGGATAGGCTACACAATCCAGTAATTCTTGGGCTTCCCTTTGTGGCTTACCTGGTAATAAATTTAAGTCAAGTATATTTTTGGTTGAGGTCTGTAAGTGCTAAACTTTAATTACTTAATGCATTTTAAGACATAATTTCAAAAGTACTCAAGAACTTTTAAGAAACAATGAATTTTATCTCCTTTATAAAACACCAAAGCAATGAAATATTTTTCACACTAGCAAGGAATAAAACACTTCTTCAAAGATTTTTTGGGTTTTATTGGCCATGCTTTGATTCCTGTGGGATTTTAGCCCCCCAATCAGGGATCAAACCAGGGCCCCCCTGCAGGTGAAGTGGAGTCCTAAACACTGGACCATCCAGGAATTCCCTATCATAGATTATTAAAGTAATGTAAACTTTATTGCAGGTTCATTGGCATTTAAGTATATTTTAGAACATTTAGCTTGTGTCTCAGATTTGTTTTGATTTATAAAATTTTATAATTAACTCGCCATAGTTTTATCTAGAAATAATCATTCATTGCTTATCATGTTCTTCGTTTTAATGAGAAGTACATAATTTGAAAGGAAGCAACAAACATAAACATCAGAAAAGCCAAAAACTATAGAATTACACCCTTTATCACCATCTGAAAAAATTGAGAGTCCTCTGTGTAGATGTATTAACAGCTTACCTTCACAATTTGTGATATTTTCACTGAATGACCTTGTCTCCCTGACTCAACCTCTGGCATTTTATATAAATCAGAAAAGTACAAGTCATGCTGGAAAATGTCACCCTTCTTAGTTGTTTGAACTCAAGTCTCTGTATTTAGTCAAAATGAGACCCTCCCTTAATGCTAAGTGGGTTTCCCAGATGGTGCTATATCTGCAAATGCTGGAGACAGAAGAGACATAGGTTCAGTCCTTGGGTTGAGAAGATTCCCTGGAGCAGGAAATGGCAATCGGCTCCAGTATTCTTGCCTGGAAAATTCCATGGACAGTGGAGCCTGGTAGGCTACAGTACATGGGGCCACAAAGAGTTGGACATGACTGAGTGACTAAGCACACACTTACTGCCCATTACCTGGTAAATGAAGTCCTAATATCACTGCATTTTAGCAACCATCTTGAGGGCAGCCATCTTTATAAGCAGCCATCATTAGAGCAGACATATTTAGGGCAGCCATCTTTGCAAACTGTCTGAGTGAATTATAAGCATCACTATGAACAAAGCTAGTGGAAGTGATGGAGGTCCAGTTGAGCTTTTTCAAATCCTAAAAGATGATGCTGTGAAAGTGCTGCACTGAATATACCATCAAATTTGGAAAACTCAGCAGTGGCCACAAGACGAAAAGGTCAGTTTTCATTCCAATCCCAAAGAAAAGCAATGCCAAATAATGCTCAAACTACTACACAGTTGCACTCATCTCATCCCCTAGGAAAGTAATGCACAAAATTATCCGAGTTAGGCTTAAAGACTATGTGAATCATGAACTTCCAGATGGCCAAGCTGGATTTAGAAAAAGCAGAGGAACCAGAGATCAAACTGCCAATCAAATTGTTGGATCATCAAAAAAGCAAGAGAGTTCCAGAAAAACATCTACTTCTGTTTTATTGATTTTGTCAAAGTTTTTGTGTGGATCACAACAAACTGTGGAAAATTCATCAAGAGATGGGAAAACCAGACCACCTGACGTGCCTCCTGAGAAATCTGTATGCAGGTCAGGAAGCAACAGTTAGAACTGGACATGAAACAATAGACTGGTCCCAAATTGGGAAAGGAGTTCATCAAGGCTGTATATTGTCACTCTGCTTATTTAACTCATATGCAGATTACATCATGTGAAATGCCAGGATGGATGAAGCACAAGCTGGAATCAAGATTGCTGGGAGAACTATCAATAAACTCAGATATGCGGATGACACCACCCTTATGGCAGCAAGTGAAGAACTAAAGAGCCTCTTGATGAAAGTGAAAGAGGAGAGTGAAAAAGCTGGCTTAAACCTCAACATTCAGAAAACTAAGATCATGGCATCTGGTCCCATCAATTCAGTTCAGTTCAGTTGCTCAGTCATGTCCGACTCTTTGTGACCCCATGGACTGCAGGACGACAGACCTCTGTGTCCATCACTAACTCCTGGAGTTTACTCAAACTCATGCCCATTGAGTCGGTGACGCCATCCAACCATCTCATCCTCTGTTGTCCCCTTCCCCTCCTTTCTTCAATCTTTCTCAGCATCGTGGTCTTTTCAAATAAGTCAGTTCAATAAACACTCAGGACTGATCTCCTTTAGGATTGACTGGTTGGATCTTCTTGCAGTCCAAGCGACTCTCAAGAGTCTTCTCCAACACCACAGTTCAAAAGCATCAGTTCTTCAGCACTCAGCTTTCTTTATAGTCCAACTCTCACATCCATGCATGACTACTGGAAAAACCATAGCTTTGATTAGATGGACCTTTGTTGGGAAAGTAATGTCTCTGCTTTTTAATATGCTGTCTGGTCACTATCACTTCATGGCAAATAGATGAGGAAACAATGGAAACAGTGACAGACTTTATTTTCTTGGGCTCCAAAATCACTGCAGATGGTGACTGCAGCCATGAAATCAAAAGATGCTTGCTCCTTGGAAGAAAAGCTATGACCAATCTATACAGCATATTACCAATACAATATTGTAAAGTAATTAGCCACCAATTAAAAAAAATAAATTTAAATTTTTTTAAAAAGCAGAGACATTACCCTGCCAAAAAAGATCTGTCTAGTCAAAGATATGGTTTTCCCAGTAGTCATGTATGGAGGTGAGAGTTGGACTATAAAGAAAGCTGAGCACCCAAGAATTGATGCTTTTGAATTGTGGTGTTGGATAAAACTCTTAAGAGTCCCTTGGACTGCAAGGAGATCCAACCAGTCAATCCTAAAGGAAATCAGTCCTAAATATTCATTGGAACGACTGATGAAGATCAGACTACAATACTTTGGCCACCTGATGCAAAGAACTGACACATTTGAAAAGACCCTGATGCTGGGAAAGATTGAAGGCGGTAGGAGAAGGGGATGACAGAGGATGAGATGGTTGGGTGGCATCACCTACCCAATGGACATGAATTTGAGCAAGTTCTGGGAGTGGTGATGGACAGGGAAGCCTGCTGTGCTACAGTCCATGGAGGTGCAAAGAGTCAGACACAACTGAGTGACTGAACTGAACTAAACTTAACTAGTCCATTATGATAGGAGAGGATTTAACAGTCTCTTAATTTTGGAATGAAAACTTTACAGAAACAGAAATCTGAAAGATAGTTTGGAGTCTGACTGCAGCTCTTCAAATAACTGCATTTTAGACAGAAAATAATGATTGCTCTCCTGGAAGAGTCTGTGATCTGAGCCTTACTTGTCTACTCCCAGTTAGTTGGTCTGCTGTTTGTGTAGGCATCTGGTCAGTATCTCTCTCTTTCTGCTCAACTTTTAGGAAGGTCCTTTCAAATTTTCTGCTCTACCATTGTTTTGCACAATAGACCTCCTCCATGCGCACTTGGTAGTAGTAGTGTTAGTCACTCAGACTCTTGCGATCCCACCAACTGTAGCCCGCCTGGCTCCTCTGTCCACGGGAGTCTCCAGACAAGAATACTAGAGTGGATCGCCATTCCCTTCTCCAGAGGATCTTCTCAACCCAGGGATTGAACCTGGGTCTCCTGCATTACAGGCAGATTCTTTACCATTTGAGCTATAGGAAAGACCTTCATGCCCATCTTACCTACAGGCTGAAAACCAATCTACAATAGGGTTCTCAGTGCTAACTATCCATTAGAATGACTGGGGGAGCTTTAAAATCTCAATGCCTAGGTTTCATCTTAGACCATCCAATTTCAAATCTCTGGAAATGAGACCCAAACATCCATGTTTTAAAGCTTCATAGGTTATTCCATTGTGTATCCAGGGTTGAAAACCACTTTTTAAAAAATATAAATTATGCCTGATACTTAGCTTAATTGTGAGATGAAGGCTTTCCATGAAGAGAAATTTTCCTCCTTACTTGCTTCCGACAATTTACCCATCCCAATATACAAATGTTCTTTCCATGCAATAAAGGCTTAATAGAACTTATTTCTAAAGGACTACTCTGGCATATGTACTATTTATTATCAGAGTATTATATCCTTATTTCGCATGACAGTTATAATCATGGACAACTGCTGTGGAAATGACCAGCTACTTAAGTTCAGAGCACTAGACTCTGCCTGCTCACAAAAATTACTTAAGAGTTTTAAGATATCACCTTTCTGGGAGTGGGCCCTGATCAGGTCAAAAATCCCAAGCATTCTGTCTAATATATAAATCAAAACAAATTCCTCCCATTCCTCCTCCTCCTCCCACCCCGTCCTTTTCGTTTCTTATTGATGGCTTTACTTAATTTTGGTTATGACTGCCTTAAAAAAAATAAAATAGATCCCTTAAAATTTAGTATTTTATAACATATATAATTAATTTATATGTTGTGAATATTTGATTGAATACACACAACTTTCCAATTTAATTAATATGGTTTTAAGAGTAAATGGATTATGCTACCTTTTTTCTCAGAATAAAAAAAAATAATAAAATGCCTACAGAACTGTAATAAGGGTTTAAACTACCATTATGAGTATTTTCTTTGCTATATTACTGTTCCTACTCCTCTAAATTATTTCTTTATAATTTCAATATTTTACTCAAATAGAAGATCTCTGTTCCTAAAAAATATCAGAGTCATTAATATAATATACTACTTACATGATTCTAATTTAATTTGCCTGGGTGGGCCTGGCATTCATATACTTTAAATTCTTCTCAGGCAACTCAAAAGGGTAGCCTAGACTGAGACTCATTGCCCTAAGCCTTGGATAGAAACTGCAGCCTAAAGAAACATTCTTCAACCAATAAGAATGTATGAATAAACAGCCTCTTGGTGGTTTTTAATACATAAATACAGACAAGTGCACACACCTTAGAGTGAGGGCTAGTAATATTTTAAAATATTTAAAATTGAGAAGGGGATGCTCATCATGGTGTCTAATGTACTCCAAAGCTATGGCTGGTCTATTTGCTTTTTCTTTAAAACTATTTTTCTATCTTATTGTCCTCTTCATACATATAGTCAGTAGCTACGGAGTGGTACTAAACCCTTTCACGATGACATCGGCTCCTCAAGACTAGCAGAAAACCTTTCGTAAAATGAGCACTTAATTGTATTGAACTCCCTGTTCACCAAAATCTATTTGACCTTTCTCCAGTGTCTCTTTGGAGCAGTCTCTCAGAGCTATCTGAGGTGCTGCGTCCCAGGCTGGAGCCCCATTTTGCCCAAATAAAACTTAACTCACAGCTCTCAAGTTGTGAATCTTTTTCAGTTGACAGAGGCAAGTAAGAATTTTTTGTTTTTTTCTTCTATTTACTTAATTCTCAGTTCAGAATTTCAATAATTTCTTCCACTGCAGTTCTGTGCTACAAACTAAAATACAGTTACTTGAAACAGTGTGCTTAAAGAATTCTAGTGTTCTATCATTATTCAATTATTTACCTAATTTTTTTTTCAGGTTTCAACCCAGTTTTATTGGGTGGTCTTATTGTCTGTGAAATACACCAGAGGTTGGGGAAGGAGACACCTATTGCATTGACTTTGCAAGATAAGGGGTTTTCATCACTAAGGAAAGGCTTGGGGTGGAGCAGGGTCGGGCATACTGGGTTTGGTTTCATTTTACCATCTTCTTTTGCTTTGCTCACATTTCTTTTCTCTCTCAGCAAGCACAAGAGGACACACACACATAGAAACAAAAATAGCAAGATCAGTCTCCAATCACTTCACTCCCAAGCCCTTCCCCAGACTGTACCAGGGATGGGAGGAGTCAGATAGCTACTCCTGAGCCAAAGAACACACCAGAATCCACTACCATTTTCAAATATCTGCAAACTCAGTTCTGTGTCTTTTTCTGACAGTGACTCACCCAGATGTTCCCATCTTGATGGTAGGGTTTCCAGTTTCTCCCGGTGTCGCTGTAGAGCATGCGATATTGGGTCACCCAGTCTGAGCTGCTGTATCTTCCTTGAGTTGCTATGGCACTGATCTGCTTCCGGTTGCCAAAGTTAACCTGAAGCCACTGATAATGGTCACTGTCTGATGGAGACCATCCCCCAGCACCTGAATAAGGCAGACACAAGAGGAGGGAAATAGGTATTTAATGTTGAACTTCTACAATTGGCAATAGATCATTCTACATCTTTTAATTGGCGTTGGAAGTACTATATTTCACAGATACATTATCAAGTGTCCTTTATAGATGCCACAGGGATTTCAACTAATATTCTTCTATCTGGGTAACATTGACACTCTGACCTCTTTATGGTGTAATTATGTGCTCATTTTCTCCTGCGCAAATGTCTTCATAATTCCTCAAGTAGATCTTATTAGTACATGTCAAACTCTAATTGGCCGAGGCTTGATCAATTTACTGTGAATTCTTCAATTAAAAATCACTAGAAAAAGATATGTAGCAATCTAACATTTCCTCATGTAAGGATTTATTTTTAAGTAGATCATAAATGAAACAAAATGCAACTATACACACTCTAAAATATATATTTACTTTACAAAGTTCAGAGTTGAAAGAACACTACTAGCTCTCAAGAGGAGGCCTCATCTTACATCAACTCCTGAGACCTAAGATATATAGTAAATTAGTCAAAATGTTCACTAACACTTAAGAGCTATACAACCAATGACTCTAGATGAACACATTTCTAGGAAAATAATAGAGTCACTAAATGAAGTGAAGCTTCTTTTGGTAAAATAAAGTAAACGACTGGCAAAGAGTAAGAATGTGAAAATATCCATTAGAGAAACAGTACTAACATAGAACAAGAAAGACTCCTAATTTATAACACTATGTGAAACAACTATGATTCCAAATAAATAGACTACAGAAAATATGCCATGAGGCTTAGTTCTAAGCAGCAATATAATTTTTTGAGTGAATTTCATTACTAATGGTAGTAAATAATAGGAAAATATTCAACAAGTTATCCAATGTACAGTATATGAGAACATATGCCTCACTTTTCAAATAAAGAATTTAAAAGCTGACAATAAAATAATTTATTTTATGAAATCTATGCTAATAAAGATCATTTTGCAAATCATCATTGATATATCACTTATATAATGATATTTACAGGGGTTAATTCTGTTCTCAACTATGATGGAATAGTTCTCCCACCACAAAGAATTACAAATCCAACAAAATGTATAGGATTATACTTTTAAGAGATTAGACAATACACTGTACTGGACTCTGATTCATGAGATAAGATAAACAAATGAGGTGAGCCCTGCCAGCTTCCTGGCTTTCTGCATGGTCCACTTTCCAGACCATGGTGTAAAAGAATATTCTGAACAGACACAACAGCATCACCGAGTTGAAGGCAGAGCAGAATCAAAGCTCTCGAGGAATCCAGAATTTGTAGGACAGAGTATCAGGGAAGGGGCAGCTGTGCAGAGAAGAAGCTTTGGGAATGTCCATTGGGTCACCAGTGAATATCTTCAGTTCAGACTTTGGACGAATGCTAAGCTGTGTATTTTCAGACTAAGACTCAACAAGACAAAGCGAAGTGAGATCTGAAATGAATAACAGCCAGAAGATGCACAGTCCTGGGAGGAGAATTTGATTTCAGACTGGACGAGATTGAGAGAACTCGAGCAACCCTAGGCATTCAACAGAGATCTCAGAAGGAGAGTAGAATAATTTTATCCTAAAATAAGGATTCTGATTCTAATCCTACTCTGAGTGAGTGAGTGAGTGAAGTCGCTCAGTCATGTTTGACTCTTTGTGACCCCATGGACTGTAGACTACCAGGCTAAAATCCCTCTGTCCATGGGATTTTCCAGGCAAGAGTACTAGAGTGGGTTGCCATTTCCTTCTCCAGAGCATCTTCCTGACCCAGGGATCAAACCCAGGTATCCTGCATTGTAGGCAGACACTTTACCATCTGAGCCACCAGAGAAGCCAATCCTACTGAGAACATACCTGAAAAAAGGTTGGTAACAAGTCTGAAAAAAGATAATTCTGATCCACAACTGAATTAACCCCTTGGTTGAATGAAACTCAACACTCCATTATGGGAGACCGTGGAAGTTTATTTTTTCATGAGACTTCCATGAAAATATGAAAGAGACTCAACAACAGAGAATCCATAATGTCCAGTAAAAACTAAAAAAAAAAAAAATAGATATTTGGGTAAGCAGTAAAATATGACTCATAACCAGAGAAAAGTCAGTCAGAGCTAATAGACACAGATGATGAAATTAACAGAGCACAACTTTACAATATAGATTATAAATTAGTTGTGTTACTTGAACAAGAATGTATAAATATTGAAGAAACAAGTATGAAAATTTAATGGAGAAAAGAAACAGCAAAGGAAAACAACATGGGTGTTTTTGGACTAGAAATTATATCTGAAATAAAACATTTACTAGATGAGCTTAAAAGCAGATTAGAAACTGAGAAGAAAATAGTGCATGCTAACTCCCTTCAGTCTAGTTTGACTCTTTGCACCTCCATGGACTATAGACTACTAGGCTTCTATCTCCATGGGATTCTCCAGGCAAGAATACTGGAATGAGTTGTAATTTCCTTCTCCAGGGGATCTTTCCAACCCAGGGATCAAACCCGTGTCTCTTTATGCCCCTGCACTGGCAGGTTCTTGACCACTAGCACCACCAAACTGAGAAGAAAATAGTAGTGTACTCAAATACAGGGTCACATAAACCATTCAGGCCTAACCTCACAGTGGGTAATATGGCTTAATAATGAACCTGTAGTCCAGTAACCTGTAGGATAACATTAAATGTCTTAACCATCACTTCATGGGAAATAGAAAGGAAACAGTGGAAACAGTGTCAGACTTTATTTTGGGGGGCTCCAGAATCACTGCAGATGGTGACTGCAGCCATGAAATTAAAAGACGCTTACTCCTTGGAAGGAAAGTTATGACCAACCTAGATAGCATATTCAAAAGCAGAGACATTACTTTGCCAGCAAATGTCCGTCTAGTCAAGGCTATGGTTTTTCCAGTGGTCATGTATGGATGTGAGAGTTGGACTGTGAAGAAAGCTGAGCTCCGAAGAACTGATGCTTTTGAACTGTGGTGTTGGAGAAGACTCTTGCGAGTCCCTTGGACTGCAAGGAGATCCAACCAGTCCATTCTGAAGGAGATCAGCCCTGGGTGTTCTTTGGAAGGAATGATGCTAAAGCTGAAGCTCCAGTACTTTGGCCACCTCATGTGAAGAGTTGACTCATTGGAAAAGACTCTGATGCTAGGAGGGATTGGGGGAAGGAGAAGGGGACGACAGAGGATGAGATGGCTGAATGACATCACCAACTTGATGGACGTGAGTCTGAGTGAACTCCGGGAGTTGGTGATGGACAGGGAGGCCTGGTGTGCTGTAATTCATGGGGTCGCAAAGAGTCGGACACGCCTGAGCGACTGAACTGAACTGAACAATCATGCAAATGGAGTATGAAAAGCAGAAAGGGTAGAGACTGAGGTAGAAAAAAAAATACATTTGAGGAAATAATAGTTGAAAAATACAAGCCCAAATATCTGAGAAATTCACTGAAGACCAAGAAGAGTAAATACAAAGAAAATACACCAGGGCACACCATAAATAACTGCTTAAAAAACCATGCTAAAGAGAAAATCTTAAAAGTGTTCATAGGGCAATAACATCTTAACAACCGCAGTGCAAGCCAGTGAACAAAGAAATGACGTGATGAAAACAAAAGAAAAAGAAAGTGTCAGTGTAAAATTATACATCTAGCAAAAATACCCTTCAAACATGAAAGCAACATAATGATACTTAGTATAAATGCTGAGAAAATTCATCATCAATAAGCATGTTATATAAGAGATGGAAATTTTTCAGCTTCAGGGAAACCTGGCCATGCTGAAATCACATGAAGAAACAAATGCTGAAAATGGTAAACATGTCAGTAAATAGGAAATGTCTGTTTATGTTTTTGCAATTTCTTTAGAAGATAATTGCTTGGAACAAAAATAGTAACAATGAATAAGAGGGCTTATAACAAATATAGACGTAAAATGTATGATTACAATAGGACAAAGGATAGGAGCCAAGGAAAAAGTGTACTGTCCTGATTTTCTTTGACTACATTTGAAATGATACAGTATTACTTGAAACTAGTAAACCCTAGATCAAGGGTATGCACACTTTTTCTCTAAGGTTTAAACACTGAGTATTTTAGGCTTTGCAGACCATGCTACTTCTGTAACTACTAAACTCTGCTACTGGAGCATGAAGCAGCCACAGAAGACCCAGAAACAATAGCGTGACTGTGATTCAATACAATTTTATTAATAAAGACAGGAGGCTGGCCAGAGAGCTATATGTGTTAACCTCTGCTCAAAATCAACTTCTGTTTTACATCTGTGCATTTCACTATGTCTAAATTTTACTTCCAAAAACATTTTTCAATGCTCTATCTACATAAAGTGTGTGTGTTTAGTTTACATGTGTGCTATCTATAGAATGTGTGTATAACCACCTCACAACTACCTTCTCATTCTTCATTCCCCTATTTATTCAAACTACACTTGTACAAGAATGATGTTTCTATAAGGCAGATCTAATCATAGTTAATTCTAGTTCAATATTTTTCAATTGATCCTCATTGCCTCCAGAAATAAATGATCCACGCCTTCACAAACAAAAGACTCACCTGGAACACACCCTCTATACCTTTCCAAATCCTCCCTCAACTTATTATGATCCTCCCTCAAAATATTTCTCCTTCAAGGATCAGCAAGTTCACTCCAAATATCACCTCTGCAACGGGTGCTGTGATTTGCCATTTTGCTTCTATATGACTGGAGGACTTCTTCTTTCAGATATTTACACTGCTGCTGGAAGACCAAATGTAGCTGTGATTCCCCTCAGGCATTCCCTGGGTTAAAAAAGAGGCATTTTACACAAGGTCATGCCCCTTCCTAGGGTTATACAGATGTAACAATGGGCTATCCAGGGGCTGCTGCTGCTCAGTCGCTTCAGTCGTGTGTGACTCTGTGCGATCCCATAGACGGCAGCCCACCAGGCTCCCCCATTCCTGCAATTCTCCAGGCAAGAACACCGGAGTGGGTTGCCATTTCCTTCTCCAATGCAGGAAAGTGAAAAGTGAGAGTGAAGTCAGTCATGTTGGACTCTTAGTGACCCCATGGACTGCAGCCTACCAGGCTCCTCTGTCCATGGGATTTTCCAGGCAAGAGTGCTGGAGTGGGGTGCCATTGCCTTCTCCAATCCAGAGGCTAGAAATGATCAATACCATTGTCCCAACTGGGGAAAAGTATAAACAGTCACCACAGTCTGGTCTCAGAGCTCCCTGAGAAATTGGAAGTTGAAGCTTCCATGGAGACTGCATCGCATGCTGACTACTGCCTCTGCCTATTTCTGTTTCCTTCCCTTCCCTTACCCCAGTTTTCATCCTGAAGGTACTGCCTACAAAATTTGCACTTCTCTGACTCATAATTTGTATCCTGGGAAATCCAGTCTAATATTTTTTGGAATCACTTTCCTTATAGCCTGCATAGGAGTTTGTTTTCCCAGCTTTGTACTTCAATTGCTGTTTCTATGCTTTCTTCCTTTTTGTAGTATCTAACATTTCCATTAGTCATATGCCATCCATATGTAGATTTTACCAAGAATTCTGCAAAATTTTCTCTTTTTGGAAGAGCCATATATTAATTTTGGGGTCTTTCTGGTGGCTCAGACAGTAAAGAATTTGCCTGCAATGCATGGCAAATGCAAGAGACCCAGGTTTGATCCTTGAGTGGGGAAGATCCCTTGGAGAAGAGGATGGCTCAGTTCAGCTCAGTTGTTCAGTCATATCTGAAGCTTTGTGACCCCATGCACTGCAGCACATCAGCCTTCCCTGTCCATCACCACCTCTCGGAGCTTACTCAGACTCATGCACATTGAGTCAGTGATGCCACCCAACCATCTCATCCTCTGTCGTCCCCTTCTCCTCCTGCCTTCAATGTTTCCCAGCATCAGGGTCTTTTCTGATGAATCAGTACTTCACATCAATATTGGAGTTTCAGCTTCAGCATCAGTCCTTCCAATGAATATTCAGGACTGATTTCTTTTAGGATGGACTGGTTGGATCTCCTTACATTCTAAGGGACTCTCAGGAGTCTTCTCCAACACCATAACAATCAAATCTTCAGTGCTCAGCTATCTTTATAGTCCAACTCTCACATCCATACATGACTACTGGAAAACCCATAGCTTAGACTAGACAGATCTTTGTTGGTCAAGTAATGTCTCTGCTTTTCTAATATGCTGTCTATGTTTGTCATAGCTTTTCTTCCAAGGAGCAAGCATCTTTTGATTTCATGGCTGCAGTCACCATCTGCAGTGATTTTGGAGCCCAAGAAAATAAAGTCTGTCACTGTTTCCATTGTTTCCTCATCTATTTGCCATGAAGTGATGGGATCAGATTCTAAGATCTTAGTTTTTTGAATGTTTAGTTTTAAACCAGCTTTTTCACTCTCCTCTTTCTCCTCATCAAGAGGCTCTTGAGTTCTTCTGCACTTTCTTCTATAAGAGTGGTGTCATCTGCATATCTGACATTATTAATATTTCTCCCATAAATCTTGATTCCAGCTTGTACTTCATCCAGCCTGGCATTTCACCTGATGTAGTCTGAATATAAGTTAAATAAGCAGGATGACAATATATAGCTTTGACATACTCCTTTCCCAGTTTGGAACCAGTCCATTGTTGAATGAGTAGAGAATGGATACTCACTCCAGTATTCGTGCCTAGAGGATTCTATGGACAGAGGGACCTGGCAGGCTTCAGTCCATAGGGTTACAAAGAGTTGGACACAACTGAACGACTAACACTTTCACTTTCATATATGAATTTGGGGGATACCAGTATACCTAGTCATCAAGAGATAATAAATATATTTCCTTATCTGTTAGATAGTTCCAAACTTTGGAAAAAATCCTATACCCAGCTGCATGTGAATTTCTATATATGCATTACTAAAAGCAACAGGATGATTTCAGTTATTGAAATAAAAAAGCAATTATTATTATGAGTAAAATAAGAAAGATATGTGCATTTGACTGATGCAACTTAGAATGTTTCCCCTAACTAATTTTGCAAAATGCATTTCAGAATAAATTTTCTTAATTTACCCTTTTTTTTTTTTTGCTGTGTTACAATTTTTCAATAAAGAAGCAATTAACAGCTACTTAATTTCATTTACCTCATTACTTAAAGAAATGAATTTATGGTCAACTTTAAGGGAGGAAAAAGTCTAAAAGCAGTAAAAATATATGTTAAAACTTACTCCTTAGCTGAAGGAAATGTGAAGAGAATAGCGATCAACTTCCCGGGGAGGGCAAATGTCATGCTTTCAGGAGAAGCATGGTGGAAAGATCGATGGCAAGTTCTCTGTTTCTCTTTGATCTCTCTCGCAATGTAATTTGGGGAAGTTGATTTCTTTGTTCATTTGGCTTGTGAAATGTGTAACCTCTATCGATCTAAGGATTAAGAATGATACCTCTTTCATGACAAAAACCTCAGGAAATGGTATATAAGAGAGCAGAAGGGTTCCCCAAAAACACTATGGAGAATATATGAAAGAGGACAGAAGTGTTTCCTAGTGGATACAGTGATGGCTCAAGGGAACTAAGTGGAAAGTCAAAGAGAAGAACAAGAATGCAAAGATAGTGAACAGCCATAAACTCTTAGATTCTAAGATGATTTAAGAACAACTTTTATCTAGAAATAATAGAGCCAAATTATCTATTAGGTAACTAATAAATTGTTACAGTGACTTGAAAGATGGGTCCTTATACAGAACTCCTGCCATTCCCTAAACACTGGGATGCTGTTCCTGCCCTACCTTTTCCTTCCTCTATCCCCATCTTCCTCCACTCCTTCATCTCTCTCTCTCTCCTTTTTTTTCTCTCTTAAATACACATATTTTCTCCCTCCAGATATGTGTGTGTGTGTATGTGTGAACTATAAGATACTCAGCGTTTGCATTCTGGATGCTCACCCCCACTGGGGTTACTTGAGTAAAGAATTATATTAAAAAACTTGGAAAAGTGGATGAAATCAGCTCTGTAAACTCGGAGATAGCTTATAACTGTGATAGCCATTTCCTCTTTGTAATTTGTACCTCTAAGAGCTAACAACGAACTGAACTGAACTGAAGAGCTAACAAAAACATGAAACTGTGTGGGTGGTTCGAGAGAGGGCATGGAGTTTCTTTCCAGTTATAAATGGCTCTTGCATAAACCTGATGCCTAAGCAGGTGGCTATAACACCACTGGAGACTACACACCTCAATTCTAATTTAACAGAAAAAGGTTGAAAAAGAATTCAATTAAGGCTAGAACTACCTTTAATAACTGGTTGAGAAATATGTATCAGATGAAAAGAATAAATTGAAAAGGAGACTTGAAGGCCAGATAGCATTATGAGTTCAGGCTGGGAGACCTCCTGCTCTAAACACACAGAATTTTTAGATAAGATAGATAAAAAGAAAATTGAAAAGACATATCCAGGATCAAAAGTACGATAAGCTTCTCCATGCACAAGAAATGCAACCAAAATGCAAAGCGGTGAGTAGGACCATAACCAATTCCTGCTGGAGTCGGGGCTGGGGACAGAGACAGAGGGACACTGGGCTCCTGGGGAGCGTTGGTGAATGCACGTCCCTGTGTGTGTTACCGAGAGGAAGCCTGGGTCAGAGCTGAAAACCAAACTAGCCCAGGACTAACTTGCTCTGAAAAGAGACTGAAACAACTGTTTACTGACTTAGAGATGCAGGTAATAGGAGACTGTATAGGCCAGAGGGTCCCAACCTCCAGATGCTAATGCCTGGTGATTTGAGGTGGAACCGATGCAGTAATAATAACAGTAAAGTGCACATTAAATCTGATGTATTTGAATCATCCCTAAATCATTGCTCCCTCACCACTGTCTGTGGATAAACTGTCCTGCGTGAAACTTGTCCCTAGTGTCCCAAAGGTAGGGGACCTCTGCCACTTAAGGAATTTGGAAAAGAGGCATATCCAAGCCAAGAGAAGGCACCCATTGGCTTGTTGACTGGACTTATGATTCTCTAGTAACACTGGCAGGCAAGGACACAGGGTCCTCCATATAAAATGTGTTTCTGCACTGAGGACTGGGAAGCTAAGGAGAAAAATCACCAAATTATAGGGAAGAAAAGGAAAGAGGGTGAGAGAGAAACAGCTGACTGCAAAGAAGAACCTAAAAAAAAAAAAAAGCAAAATCACAGAAAAAATATGCCATAAGTCAGCTAACAAAGTCAAAACGTCAATGCAAATGTCTCCAGATATAATAGCAAGCGAGGAAGAAGGGAAGTAAAAGCCTCAGGTGCTCAAAAATATAACATAAGTAATGCCATTCATTGAAAACCAGCAGTAATGATCACATCCAAGAGGGAAAAATAAAAGATTTATAGACAGACAGTAAAAAGAACTAGATAGTGATCTCAGAAGTAAAACAAGTAGACATTGACAGGAAAATAACCTCATGAGAGGAATATCCTGAAATTATCTGTGTGTGTTTAGTCACTCAGTCATGTCCAACTCTTTGTGACACTGTAGCCCTCCAAGCTCCTCTGTTCATGGGGATTCTCCAAGCAAAAATCCTGGGGTAGGTTGCAATGCCCTCTTCCAGGGGATCTTCTCAACCTAGGGATCGAACCCAGGTCTCCCACATTCCAAGCTGATTCTTTACCATCTGAGCCACCAGGGAAGCACAAGAATATTGGAGTGGGTAGCCTATCCCTTCTCCAGGGGAACTTGCCAATGCAGGAATCAAAGTGGGGTCTCCTGCATTGCAGGTGAGCTACCAGGGAAGCCATTCTGTAACCATATAGTGGAAGCTATTCAGCAAGAAAAAAGAGAGGGCACTGATACATGTTACATCAGTTCAGTTCAGTTGCTCAGTTGTATCTGACTCTTTGTGACCCCATGGACTGCATGATGCCAGGCTTCCCTGTCCATCACAAACTCCTGGAGTTTACTCAAATGCATGTTCATAGAGATACTGAAGCCATCCAACCATCTCATCCTCTGCAGTCCCCTTCTCCTCTTGCCTTAAATCTTTCCCAGAATCAGGGTCTTTTCCAAAGAATCAGTTCTTCGCATCAGATGGCCAAAGTACTGGAGTTTCAGCTTCAGCATCAGTCCTTCCAAAGAACATTCAGGACTGATTTCCTTTAGGATGGACTGGCTGGATCTCCTTGCAGTCCACGGGACTCTCAAGAGTCTTCTCCAACATCACATGTTACATGATCAGTCTCAAAATAACTATGCTGAGTGAAAGAATCCAGGGAGAAAAAGTACATACTGTACAATGCAAATAAAGTTCTAGGACATGCAAATTGAAACACAGGAATAAAAGCAGATCATAACTGAGTAGGGATGGAGGGGCAGAGGGAGAAGAAAGGAGTTATAAAGTGGAAAAAGAAAACCTCTTGAGGTGATGGATATATTCATTATATTTATTGTGGTGATGGTTTCACGGCTGTATACATATATAAAAATGAACAAATGGCACAGTTTCAATAGGTACATTAGTATACATCAGTGACGTGTCAATTAAACTGAAACATTGTGGGAGTAAAGAGATAAATAGGTTAAAGTGTGAATTTCAGTGATAAGACTTGAAGTTCTAAAATAAAGCAAAGGCAGAGAATATAAACATTTGAAGAAGTAATGACTGAATTTTTTTTCAAAATTAAAACACCAAAAAAAGATACCCCTCAAAAATTGAAAGGATTCTCTGAAAATTGTAAAGCGTACATGAAATGGGGATATTATGAAAAGTATGTAATGAGATACAAATGAAAGCTGCTCTAAAATAGTAAGATTGAAGAATTGTGACATTTAAGAATGTAAAATTCAAGTATAGAAATTGTGAATTATCTCACTGATAAAGAGAAAAGAGGTGGTGTCTTAAGAAGTGATAAAATCGGCTTGCTAATGACTTCAGATTTTATTTACAGTGGGAATAAACAGCTAGGACATGTGACATATGACCTATCTATGAGAAGGATATACTTTATTAAGATATATTTAATCTACACAATTAAGATCATGGCATCCAGTCCCACCACTTCATGGCAAATAGATGGGGAAACAATGGAAACAGTGACAGATTTTATTTTCTTGGGCTCCAAAATCACTGTAGATTGTGACTGCAGCCATGGAATTAAAAGACACTTGATCTTTGGAAGAAAAGCTATGACCAACCTAGACAGCATATTAAAAAGTAGGGACATCATTTTGCCAATACAAGTCTGTCTAGTCAAAGCTACATTTTTTCCAGCAGTCATGTACGGATGTGAGATTTGGACCATAAAGAAGGCTGAGCACCAAAGAACTGATGCTTTCAAACTATGATGTTGGAGAAGAGAGTCCCTTGGATTGCAAGGAGATCAAACCAGTCAGTCAATTCTAAAGGAAATCTATCTTGAATATTCATTAGAAGGAATGATACTGAAGCAGAAGCTCCAATACTTTGGCCATCTGATGAGAAGAGCTGACTCATTAGAAAAGACGCTGATGCTGAGAAAGTTTGAAGGCAGGAGGAGCAGGGGGCCACAGAGGATGAGATGGTTGGATGGCATCACCAACTCAATGAACATGAGTTTGTACAAATTCTGGGAGACAGTGAAGGGCAGGGAAGCCTGGCATGCTGCAGTGCCGCATGGGGCCGCAAAGAGTAGGACATGACTGAGCGACTGAACAACAGCGAAATGAGAAGTAGTATAAATAATCTTCAACCAAGTCTAGACGCTTGTTGATCGGAAGTAGCCGGAAAAGAGAACCATGGCCATTTATTAATGTTTGTCATGAGCTAGAGAAGGAAAAACAGCCGTGCTACCATCATTCCTAAAATACGGAATAAACTGAAAAAATAATGCTAAAATAAAAGTATAAAAGCTAACTTTGAAACAAAACAGAAGAAAAAAAATACATGATTTTTATCAGAGTACAGGAAGTTATCCCTAGAGACAAATTAGGATATAATTAAAGAACTATAGATGCTTTAACATTTTCAAACATTCAGATTTTATCTCAAAGGACTGGCATTACTCATAAAAGTAAGGTTAGCTTCCTTGAATACTTATCAAAGGAATTGCCAGAAAAGTAGAGGTAACTAAAAACAAACACAAACCAATAACATCCCCCTTCCAAAAAAAATACATTTTCTAAACAAAGACTTGGAAAAAAATAGACGAGAAGAGTGGTGGTAGTGATGGTGGTTCAGCTGCCAAGTCATGTCTGACTCTTGTGACCATATGGACTGTATGTAGCCGAGGCTACAGTCCACGGGATTTCCCAGGCAAGAATACTGGAGTGGGCTGTCATTTCCTTCTCCAATAGACAAGAAGGTTCTTCTTTAAAATCTGGTGTGTGCATTATGAAAATTTAGAATAAAAGTGAAAAGTGGGGAGTTATTAATACCAAAAAGTGAGGAGTTATTGATACTGGGGGTGGTGTTGGTGGGTTATAAGGATTTCCTGTTTTGATCATGTTCCTGTTTAACATGAGACATTAAATTTCATAACTGTATCTTCAAGTTAACTTTTGCAAAGCATTTTGGCAATATTCTGTTAAGTATAAAGTAGTAAAATGTGGTCTGGGAAATATTTTTGGTAGACTCAAAAATGGTTAACAATTATGCCTCAAATATGTTGATTAATGACTATGTCAGCTTGCAGAGAGGCCCTAATGATGAGCCACAAGCTTTGGTCTTGTATGCTGTCATTTTTAATATTTTTATTATCTAAGCCATGGAAAACATGCTTATGAAATTTGTCAATTACATAAAACTGGAAAAGAGACCTAATACAGTAACTAGCTGAATTATGATGTTAAATGTTCTTGACTGGCTGGAAATCTGAGCCTCTCCTAGCAAAATTTATTTCAGCATCAGTAATAACCTAAAATGCCCATTTTGAACAAATGCATTATCAACTGTATTATTAAGTTATACAATGCTTATAAATAATTATGCAACCTTAATGTACTTTATCACTGACTCAGTGGACATGAGTTGTTAAGCAACCTCCAGGTGATAGTGAAGGACAGGAAAGCCTGGGATGCTGCAGTTCATGGGGTCGCAAGAGTCAGACATGACTTAGCGACTGAACAATAACAATTTACTTTATGGGTAAAGTGTTAAAATTATGGCATCTATGATACTATATTTATAGTATTGCTTCAAAAAATTTTGATACATTTTAATTAAGTCTTTGCACATAAATAAGAACCTAGGAATTACCCCAAAATGAACACAACCATACAATCACCACCCAGATCTATAAAGAAACCATTGCCAGCAACACAGGTGCTCTTACTACGTCCTTTTCCAGATACGGTCACCTCTCCTCCTCAACGAACTGCCCCAGAGATTCATCCATGTGGTTGTGTTTAGCTGCTGATTCCTCATTTCCATGTTGCCTAATAGTACATTATGTCGTATACAACTCCTTATTGATCAAGTCTAGGGAACTGTTGAACATGTGTATATTTCCAGTTTGAAGTTGTTATAAATGATGTTGCTATTAACATTCGTGCTCATGTCTTTCACCACTTCTTTGTACTTCTCTCTTGGATACATGCCCAGGAAGAGAACTGTGAGTCCAAAAACTTTTGTATATTTTTTTAAATTCTATTTATTTGGCTGGGTTGGATCTTAGTTGTGGCATGTGGGATATTTTTCACTGTGGTGCATATAGGCTTAGTTGCTCTGTGGCATATGGGATCTTAGCTCTCTGACCACAGATCAAACACACATCCACTGCCTTGCAAGGCAGATTCTGAACCACTGCACCACTAGGGAAGTTCCATGTTTTTTAAATTTAATCAATTTCGCCAAAATTTTTAAAAGTAGTTGAACTGATTTTTACCACCCCCATCCATGATACGCCCTAGGAACTTCATAAGAGTTTTTGCTATTCCAAATCCTTGCCACAAATTGGCATAGTTAGCCTTCTTTTTTGCAATTGTTTTCTAAATGCAGTCTTGCAGGTTTGACTTGTATTTTCTTGGTAACCACTTTCATTCTGTTGACAGCAGGACTCATTATAAAACTATTGTAAACTACGACAAAATGTTATGAGTGCAAATAGGCCATATAAACAAAATATAGATCCCTAAAATAAAACCACATGTATACATGTGTATACTAGCATGTAAATTGTGACAAAGGTAGCCTAGGGAAATAGTAGAGAACAAAGGTACTTTTTTCAATAATATATTCAGGATGAATTGGATATCCATGTGTAAAAAAGTGAAAGGTGGCCTTGCCTTATAGTATACTGAGATCAAGGTAAAAATGTAGCTTTAATTGTGAAAAGTAGAACATGGAAGCTTATAGAACTTGATTTAAGAGAATAACATCATATTCTTGGGGTTGGGAATGATTTCTTAAACAGGAATAAAATCACTAGCTATAAAGGGAAAGATGCATAAATTAGGTTATATTAAAGTTAGAAATTATTATTAAAAGACATTAATAGAAGAGTGAAATGGCTAACCATGGTTTTCGGGCAGCATATTTTCAAACATCACTGACTCAGTGGACATGAGTTTGAACAAACTCTGGGAGATAGTGAAGGACAGGGGAACCTGGCGTGCTGCAGTCCATGAGGTGATGAAGCGCTGGACATGACTGAGCGACTAAACAGCAAATTTCAAAACATGCAAGCAAGGAAAATAGTCATATCCAAACGGTACGGTGGGCCAGTGGCTAAGAATCTACCTTATAATGGAAGGGGCTCTTGTTCAATTCCTGGTCAGGGAAATAGGATCCCACGTGTGTGGGGCATCTACTGAGGCTGGGTGCTGCAATAAAGATCCAATGTGCCACAACTGAGACCCAGTGCAGCCAGATAAATAAATATTTTTAAAAAACACAAAAAACAAAATGTATAAACAAGGCCTGCAAACCAATAAGACACATTCAGACTTCCCAATTTTAAAAATGGATGAGGAACTTTAACAGGCAGTTCCCAAAAAAGGACTATATGTTACAAAACATAAAAAGTTGCTCAACGTCAAGGGCTCGACATTTTCAGAAAACAATTTAAAAACTAAGAATATTCAAAGAGAGTAACTTATCATTATGAAAGGACTTAATCTTATATATTACTTTGGGGAAACCAAACATGCGTAAGCTTTGTAAGAGAAAATAAAGGAGTAACTTAATTTCTGTCTTCTACTATTTAAAAGCCTAAAGATATAAAGTTTCCCAGCGATGTTACAATACAAAATATTCCAAAAGTATATATTTTTTATGTATAAAAATTATATAGTTTCAACTTATTTTTTTGAAATGAAAATTTTGATTAGACTAAACGAAGATTTTATCTTTTAACTCAGTACTCTCAATTGGATTTGTCTGTATAAATTGTCTCAATTGGATTTCTCAGTATACAAGTTCTTTTCATTTTGGATTTTGACCAAAGAAGAAAACTAAATATCAAACTGATTTTAACAAATCTGAAACAGGTGCTTTTCTGGAAGAACAAAAGTCTTGTCAAATATGATTTTCCTTCAAGTGTCCAGCATACTATACTATACTATAGTATATAAGAAATATGCAGGGATGTCTCTTTACAATGTTGATACCATCCAGATATGAATTGACTCATTAGAGTCAGCACATTTCATGTGATTAGGGAAAATCAGAAGCAAATTCATCTATCAAGATCTCAGTTTCATATCCATCGCTTCAGAGGTAAATGACTGTATCTGAGTTGTGAGAAACTGACTTACTGCAGGGCAAGTTTGCTCTGTGCTGTGATTAGTTGCTCACTTGGGCCGGACTCTGTGACCCCATGGACTGTAGCCCACCAAGCTCCTCCATCCACGGAATTCTCCAGGCAAGAATACTGGAGTAGGTTGCCAAGTCCTCCTCCAGGGGATCTTCCCAACCCAGAGACTCAACCCAGGTCTCCCACATTGCAGGAGGATTCTTTACTGTCTGAGCCACAAGGAAAGCCTGGCAGGGCAAGTTTATTTTCATGTATTTTTCAAAAATATAAAGTATTTCCATGGAATTTCACCAGTCAATTATATTAAGATCTTTGATGTAAAGTGTCAGGTTTTTTAAAAATATCAATTATTACCTTACGATTATGCTATAAGATATAAGAAAATAAAAGCTACACAAAAGAACTATATGGTTGCATAAAACTTCATTAAGGCTAGATAGCAGCTGAAACTAATGTGAATCGCACATTGTCTGATCAGCTTCTTTTTCTGCATATTAGAAAATCTTGAATATGTATATGACCTGTAATTCTTAAAGTTACTTACCAAATAGTGTAAATGATATATGGTCTTATTTTTTTTTTTTAATCTCCTAGCCATACACAACTGGGTGAAAACTGACTCTCATGTGTATTATTTCAGATGATGGTATTAGGAAAAGAAATTCAAAGTTATAGATGGTCAGATTTCATTGTAACAATTTTTAAAACATCAAAGCTGATAACACCAGCAATAGAAAGGATTATCGCCATCAGTAGTGAGTTCTCCATTCCTGGAGATACTCAAGTGAAGGGTGCATAATAAGAATTTCCTCATAGCAAAATATTACATAGTCTGGGACAGTAGACTCAGTGTCCACTAATTTCATTTACTAAGAAAGCTGAAATGGAATGCAAATTATTACATTGAATTTTTTATCAAGTTTTTAAATTTTTTCTTATTGCATTTAAAGTAACAGTTATGATCCAAGTTTTGGTTGATCTATTTTATTATCATCAGGGGAGATTTCATTTATACCACAGCTAAGTAACATGTGACTATATATAACTTTCATTATTAAAAAGTAGATGGTCATTTCCATTTTTACTGTTAATAACTCCCCTGGCTCATTTACTCAACAATTATTTACAGAGCACTTTTACATGCCAACCATTAAAGATTTTTTTAAAGAATTTTTCATAAGCAATTTGTACTAGACCTTTTTTGTAACTGATGATACAGTTTATGTATTTGGAAAATGTACAAAAATCTTCTTTATCTCATAAGCATTTTATTACTGGGAAAATCAAATACCTAACATACTGTTAATGTGCACAGAAATGAGATTTTGTTTGAAAAAATAAAGGCAAATGAAAATATTATGAGAAAGTCAGGGTCAATGAAGTCATGGTTCTTCTCTGAACCTACTAGGAAGCTGCTGTTTGATCCTTACCTGCAGGAAAGGCTGTAGAATTTCACCTTGAACATGTGTGAGCAAGAGGTCAATTTGATGTTTGTAAATCTACTGTCTAATTCATGTTCTTCATCTCTGGTCTGCATTCTTATTAAAGTCTACAGAATTTGGAAACAATATGTTTAATTAGAAACGATTTGCTAACTGCTCTAGTCAAGTGCACACCCATTGGCATTGTTCAGAAAATGCCATCATTCTCAAGATGTCATTCTTTGTGATAAGAAAAGAAAAAACATTGTTCTCTGTGCAGCTCACAAAACTTTGTTTGGTGGGGTTGAAGGAGATAAGTTTATAGATTAAAAAATGTTTAAGAGCTCAAATACACATCTTTAGGTTATCAAATACATCTAACCTCTATTCATAGAGTGAACTGAAAGAGAGAGAGAGCTGCAGAAATCAACTAAGTGACGCAACTCCAAACAAATCCTGAATACATGAATAAGTAAATTCAGGATAGCCCACTTTTTTGAGTCAAGGAATGAGTTTTATTTGTCATTTAACAACCACTGCCAAGTATGATACCCTACAGATAGCACTCAATAAATACATGTTATACATGAAAATGATACCATTTTAATGGCAGAAAATGAAGATTAACTAAAGAGACTTCTGATGAGGGTGAGAGAATGACAAAAGTGGCTTGAAACTCAATGTTTAAAAATAATAATAATAATAAGATCATGGCATCAGGTCCCAAAGCTTCATGGCAAATAGAAGGGGAAAAAGTGGAAGCAATGACAGATTTGATTTTCTTGGGCTACAAAATCACTACAGAAATTAAAAGATATTTCCTCTTTGGAGGGAAAGCTATGACAAAACAAGGCAGTCTATTAAAAAGCAGAGACATCAATTTGCCAACAAAGGTCCATTATACCCAAAGCTATCATTTTTCTAGTGGCCATATATGGATGTTAGAGTTGGACTATAAAGAAAGCTGAGTGCCAAAGAATTGATGCTTTTGAACTGCAGTGCTGGAAAAGACTCTTGAGAGTCCCTTGGACTGCAAGAACAAACCAGTTAGGCATTCCTAAAGGAAATTAACCCTGAATATTCACTGGAAGGACTGACGCTGAAGCTGAAGCTCCAAAGCTCCAGTACTTTGACCACCTAATGCAGAGTTGACTCATTAGAAATGATCTTGATGGTGGCAAAGACTAAAACCAACAAGAGAATGGAACAGAAGGGGATGAGATGCTTAGATAGCATCACCAACTGAGTGGACTTGGATGTGAGCGAACTCTAGGAGATAGTGAAGGACAGAAGAACCTGGCGTGCTGCAGTCCATGGGGTCACAAAGAGTTGGACATGACTTAGCAAGTGCACAAATAACAACAGAGTAAATGAATTTCAGAGTTAATTGCTTGCTCAATGTGTCCCACACTCTCCTTCCGCTGCTGTGTCCACAAGTCTGTTTTCTACGTCTGTGTCTCAATTCCTGCCATGCAAATAGGTTCATCAGTACCATTTTCCTAGATTCCATTCTTCAGTTCATCAGTTCAGTCACTCAATTATGTCCGACTCTTTGCGATCCCATGAATTGCAGCACGCCGGGCCTCCCTGTCCATCACCAACTCTTAGATTCTATATATATACACGTGTGTGTGTGTGTGTGTGTGTGTGAATATATGGTATTTGTTTCTCTCTCTCTGACTTACTTCACTCTGCATAACAGGTTTTAGGTCACCTCAGTTCAACTGACTCACATTTATTCCTTTTCATGGCTTAGTAATATTCCATGGTAGGGCTTCCTAGGTGGTGCTAGTGGTGACGAATATGCCTGACAATGCAGGAGACGTAGGAGCCATAGGTTGGATCCCTGGGTCAGAAGATTCCCCAGAGGACGCATGGCAACCCACTCCAGTATTCTTGTCTGGAGAATCCCACAGACAACGAAGCCTGGGAGGCCACCGTCCATATAGGATTGCAAAGAGTCAGGCATGACTGAAGCAACTTAGCACACACACATACAATATTCCATTGCATGTATGAACTTCCCAGGTGGCTCAGTGATAGAGAAAAAGTCAGCCTACTAGTGTAGAAGACCCCAGAGATGTGGGTTTCATCCCTAGATGAGGATGATCCCTTGGAAGAGGAGAGGCAACCTGCTCCAGTATTTTTGCCAGGAAAATTCCATGGACAGAGGAGCCTTGCAAGCTACAGACTATGGGGTCACAAACAGTCATACAAGATTGAGCATAATATTCCTCTGTACATATGTACCACAACTTCTTTATCCATTCATCTGTTGATAGGTATCTAGAAAGTAGCATTGACATATATATATACCAATAGAAACATAGTAGGAAGCTGCTATATAACACAGGGAGGCCAGCTTGGTGCTCTGTGATGACTGAAGGGAAGGGATGGAGGGATGGGAAGGAGGCTCAAGAGGCATATATATATATATATATATATATATAT
This sequence comes from Capricornis sumatraensis, assembly GCF_032405125.1. Classification (NCBI taxonomy): domain Eukaryota; kingdom Metazoa; phylum Chordata; class Mammalia; order Artiodactyla; family Bovidae; genus Capricornis; species Capricornis sumatraensis. Next base: position 114,202,640 of record NC_091073.1, on the reverse strand, counting down.
ATATATAAATCAACCACATATATATATAAATCAACCACATGTGTATCAACCATATATATATTTATCAATCAATCATATATATATATATATATATATATATATATATTCCCTGCCTCTTGAGCCTCCTTCCCATCCCTCCATCCCTTCTCTTCAATCATCACAGAGCACCAAGCTGGCCTCCCTGTGTTATATAGCAGCTTCCTACTATGTATCTATTGGCAGTGTATATATGTCAATGCTACTTTCTAGATAACTATCAACAGGCTGGTTTTAGAAAAGGCAGAGGAACCAGAGATCAAATTGCCAACATCCGCTGGATCATGGAAAAAGCAAGAGAGTTCCAGAAAAACATCTATTTCTGCTTTACTGACTATGCCAAAGCCTTTGACTGTGTGGATCACAATAAACTGGAAAATTCTGAAAGAGATGGGAATGCCAGACCACCTGACCTGCCTCTTGAGAAATCTGTATGCAGGTCAGGAAGCAACAGTTAGAACAGGACATGGAACAACAGACTGGTTCCAATAGGAAAAGGAGTACGTCAACGCTGTATATTGTCACCCTGCTTATTTAACTTCTATGCAGAGTACATCATGAGAAACACTGGACTGGAAGAAACACAGGCTGGAATCAAGATTGCTAGGAGAAATATCAATAACCTCAGATATTCAGATGACACCACCCTTATGGCAGAAAGTGAAGAGGAGCTAAAAGCCTCTTGATGAAAGTGAAAGAGGAGAGTGAAAAAGTCAGCTTAAAGCTCAACATTCAGAAAACAAAGATCATGGCATCCAGTTCCATCACTTCATGGGAAATAGATGGGGAAACAGTAGAAAAAGTGTCAGACTTTATTTTTCGCGGCTCCAGAATCACTGCAGATGGTGACTGCAGCCATGAAATTAAAAGACACTTACTCCTTGGAAGAAAAGTTATGACCAACCTAGACAGCATATTCAAAAGCAAAGACATTACTTTGCCAAATAAGGTCTGTTTAGTCAAGGCTATGGTTTTTCCTGTGGTCATGTATGGATGTGAGAGTTGGACTGTGAAGAAGGCTGAGCGCCGCAGAATTGATGCTTTTGAACTGTGGTGTTAGAGAAGACTCTTGAGAGTCCCCTGGACTGCAAGGAGATCCAACCAGTCCATTCTGAAGGAGATCAACCCTGAGATTTCTTTGGAAGGAATGATGCTAAAGCTGAAACTCCAGTACTTTGGACACCTCATGGGAAGAGTTGACTCATTGGAAAAAGACTTTGATGCTGGGAGGGATTGAGGGCAGGAGGAGAAGGGGACGAAAGAGGATGAGATGGCTGGATGGCATTACGGACTCGATGGACATGACGACTCCGGGAGTTGGTGATGGACAGGGAGGCCTGGCGTGCTGCGATTCATGGGGTCGCAAAGAGTCAGACACGACTGAGTGACTGAAATGAACTGAACTGAACTGAACTGATGGTTGATTTGAATTATTGTATTGCAGAAACAACAACATTGTAAAGCAATTATCCTCCAATTAAAAAAGAATTAAATTATAAATGAATATATGAATGAACAAACTGATAAATGAATGAGATCCTAGAAGCAAAAGCCCTAAAAGAAGTGGGCAAAATCCTTGGCCCCAAGGATCAATGCGAGAGAGGCACAGATAATGAAAGACAAATATAAATGGATCAGTAATAAAAAATAAAATTTTAATAATGCTAGTGATTTACATTGTATCTTCAACAAAGAAGAGCTGAAATTTTTGCCAATGCACTCACTATATATATTCTAAATACTATTCTTGGGTTAATAGTAGTTCATTCTCACTAAAGAATTGAATTTTTATAATTAAAAAAATTTTGATTGTCAGTATCAATTAAATTTTCAAAAAATATTAATACATATTTTCGCCATTATCTTCAAAAGGATCTAAGTGAAAGTGAAGTGTTAGTCATGTCCTGTTCTTCACGATCCCATGGACAGTAGCCCGAGAGGCTCCTCCATCCACAGAATTCTCCAAGCAAGAATACTGGATTAGGTTGCCTTTCCTTTCTCCATGAGATCTTCTAGACCTAGGAATCACACCCAGGTCTCCTGCACTGCAGGCGGATTCTTTACTGTGTGAGCCATCAGGGAAGTCCTTCAAAAGGACCCAGGACTTGAAACCCTAGCACTCAGAGCGGACAAAACTAGGAAAGGAGAAGCTGTCTAGAATACTATTTTAACATTTTTTTTTTAACGTGGTCTACAGTTATTTCTCATGCATTAGCACAGTCCATTCTGCAAACATGATAACAATCACTTCTTTAGCATGGCAGGAAGCCTTCAACCAATCAGAATCAGCAGAGTGAGTGGACAGTGTATTTTGAAAAGCTGGAAACAAGCAAGGTCTTTCTCAGTTTTTTTCACAAAAGATGAGAGATCTTGGCATTGACCTGCTCCAGAGGTATCCAGGACACTTGACTGAAAGGATGCACAATTCAGTGAAAGTTTTAAGAATTCAGATGTTAACTTACCACAGTAGGAAACATCTTTAACTTCTGCAGCAGTTTTTAGCTAACTGTTTAAAATTGAGTGAATTTAAAAATTGATTCTCATGTATATCATCAAAACCTAGGCTCCCAGCTAGAATTTTGTCAAAAGAAAATTTGGTTATTTATTGTTTCATTCACTTAAGAAAGAAAGGAAATCAGAGGCACATTTACATAATGGAAATGTTCTCACTGGTAACTAAACATAGTTTATTGTTTATTAACAAAATAATTAAGGATGCAAATAATATCTCCATGCCATCTGCCTCAGGGATCTCTTTATTGAAGGCTCATTATTTTATGGGCCAGAGGCTTTGCCATAAAAGAGATCGCATGAAGAAATGCAGAACTGCAAAAAGAAATGCACACGTTGTCTGTGCATTCACAAAACCTGTCACTCTATATGCCATCATGTCAATGATATAAACAAAACTGTATGGAAAATTCTGGTGTGTACAGTAACAGTCAACTAATGAATGCAGATTTTATATATACAATGGTGTATGCACCATGCAAAGCTGTTCTATGCAAAGATGCAAGGGAAATATCTTATTGTATAAGCAGTGATTTCTAAGCTAGATCCACATGAAAGTGCAGAAACATGAGGCCATTCTTCCCAGTGACATACCATGATAATTGAGACAGATATTTTTACTGACTTGAAGTGGAAAATTGCCTTATATCTCCACTTTTCAAATTTGTACACTCAGGCTCAGATCAGTTTTGGAGCAATTCCAAATATTTGAAAACAGGTTATAAAGACTTTCTCTGCTAAAGTTCTGTTTTTTTGTTTTTTTTTTAGAGAGAAGATGCAAAGAGATTATGCTGAAGATCAATATAGTTAAGTATAGCAAATATATCCTTTAGATAAAATTCAAATGTCTTTTATGAGTTCTCTGGTCTTGCCCATAACTCCTCCTTGGTCATCACGTTTTGTGCGCTTTTTTAAAAATTTCATTTGTAGTCTCAGTTCCTGGATGGCAGCAGGCATCATGCCATTACCAAGTTCACACTTAGAATTCTTATTATCATTTTGAAGGTGTACAGTATCATAACAGGCTCTTTCAATAAATACATTCTGTAACTACAGAATCCATTTTAATAAAGAGGAAATATTTTTGGCATTGGTACACCTGGCAACATGAAACTCTCACCAAAAATGTAGTGGGTGCATTTTGATATAAATGGAAAATGTTTATAGTAGCCCCATCTTCTTAGGCTCTGAATCAGTAGAGAAATAATACTAGGAGAGAGATACATAACAAATGGGACTTGGAAATACAGTTGATTTTAGTATGATCTTCTATAAATGTGTTCTTCGTATACATAAACTCATCAATTTTCCTTGCAAAGAACTTAATGGGTTTTTCCACAGGGCAAGCTTGAAACTGGTTGTTCTAGCAATGGAATATAATGATAGAAAAAGGAAATAAAAAACAGTATCAAAATATAACAGGACCAAAAGTTTTATTTGTCCTCATAGAAGACATGAAACATGTCTTCCATCTTCATGACCACCACATCATTAATTTTGACTCTTCAAAATAGATTTAAATCCATAGCTTGAAACTGAGGGAATATAGTGTAACAGAAAGCCCATCCATATATTAAGGAAGGAATGAGTCCCTTTTTAGTGCTAAAATAAGACCACCACAGACTGGGTATTTTCGTAGTTCTAGGTGACTGCAGCCCTGAAATTAATAGATGCTTGCTCCTTGGAAGAAAAGCTATGATGAACCTGGACAGTGTATTAAAAAGCAGAGACATCGCTTTGCCAACAAAGGTCCATACAATCAAAGCTATGGCTTTTCCAGTAGTCATGTATGGATGTGAGAGTTGGACCATAAAGAAGGCTGAGCACCAAAGAATTGGCACTTTTGAACTACAGTGTTGGAGAAGACTCTTGAGAGTCCCTTGGACTGCAAGGAGATCAAACCTGTTAATCCCAAAGGAAATCAACCCTGAATATTCTTTGCAAGGACTGATGATGAAGCTGAAGCTCCAATACTTTGGCCACCTGATGCAAAGAGCCAACTCATCAGGAAAGACCCTGATGCTGGGAAAGACTGAAGGCAGGAGGAGAAGGGGATGACAGAGGATGAGATTGTTGGATGGCATCCCAGACTCAATGGACATGAGTTTGAGTAAGCTCCGGGAGATGAGGACATGGAAGCCTGGTGTGCTGCAGTCCACGGGGTCACAAGGAGTCAGATGTGACTGAGCAACTGATAAACACCACCAACAACAGAGTTTGGCAAGTTTAAGATCAAGGCACTGGCAGATTCTGTGTCCAGTGAGAGCCATCTTTCCGGGTCATAGACGGGCGTCTTCTCCCTATGTTCTCATGTGGTGGAAGCGGTGAGGGCCATCTCTCTCTGGGGCCCCTTGAAAAGTGCACTAATGTCATCATGGGTGTCTCAAGTGGCTCAGTGGTAAAGAATCTGCTTGCCACTGCAGGGGACACCAGAGACGCAGGTTCAGTCCCTTAGTCAAGAAGATCTCCTGAAAGGGGAAATGGCAACCTGCTTCAGTATTCTTGTGGGGAAAATTTCACAGAGGAGCGTGTCAGCCTATGTGGTCACAGAGTCAGACATGACTGAGTGAGCACAACGTCATCATGAGGGCACTCTGATGACTGAAGCACCTCCTAGAGACCCAAGATACCATCACACTGGTGAGGTTTCAACCGGTGAATTTCAGCAGAACACAACCATTCAGTTTGTGGCAGGTTCTGCATCAAGTTACAAAATAAGCCTGTGTTTTCGTATGGAATATGGTGTCTGATGATAAGCATAAACATTTTGATTCAGTCATGATAAAGATTCAAAGACAAGTCATAGTAGTTTTTAATGAGGAACTCTGTAACAAGAAGACATAATATTTCTTGCATCAGTGCTTTAATAAGTAATGTTCTTGTGATTCTGTTAGCCATCTCATCCACAAATCAAACCCGGGTCTCCCGCATTGCAGGCAGACGCTTTACCGTCTGAGCCACCAGGGAAGCCCCACAAAACATCACATAAGAAAAATACTTCAAACTCAATGATTGTAGGAATCGAGCAAGAGCAGTTTTAAAGACAAGACTGGATGAGACAGGTATCTAATGTACGTTTAAAAATCTGTATTTTTTGTCAATTTTCTCCATTTTCCTTTTTATTTATTGACCTATTTATTGACATACAATCTTTTTTATTTATTGAAGGAGCAAGAAATGAAGGCATTCAATGGCTAACTAGACAGTTTTTGATGAATTCCTCTCGAACATTATCTTCAAATTTATGATCACCAGAGTTTATAAAAATGGTTGTTGTGGGAAATTGAATATTCATATTTCAAACTACAAATGAACACCAGTTTTGTATTAATGAATTTTATCAATATAAAGAAAAAAAAATCCACAACTCACTAGCTTTAGGGTACCTGCCCTAATATCTATACTATATGTTTTCTCTAGTATTTCAGAAAGCACAAGATAAACAACTTCTGATCAAACTACAATAGTAACTTTGTTTTATGTTTGAAAAAAAATACCACTGTAACCGGTACATGAAGAATAATTCTAAGGGAGTACAGAGGCTAATAGCAGAAGTGAAAAAATCATCATAAGTGACTTGGTTTAAGGCTGTATTGGCAGTGGGTGCAGAGTGAAGTGATTCATGGGAGGGTTGACAGAACAGGCTGCTGGGGTGGACTTCAGGGTCAGGGTGAGTGGTGGCAATGGCAAGGGAAAGAAAGAATCAAGAACGGCTTCTAGAGATTTGGCTTGAGGGAATTAGAGTGTGTTTTGTGTCAATTCCCAAGATTAAATGACAAAAAAAAAAAAACATATTAGAGAAACACATCTGGGGAAGAAAATCAGGAGTTGTGTTTTTACTTTAAATTTGAGATGTCTATTAGATATTCAAGTCCAGAATCCAAGTAGCAAATATACATCTGGATCTCAGGAAGAAGTCAGGAATGATAGAAATAAAGAAGTCATGGACGTCCCTTGTGGTCCAGTGGTTGAGAAGCCGCCTGCCACCTGCAAGGGGACATGGGCTCAGTCTCTGGTCTGGGCAAATCCCACATGCTGCCGCGGAACCCGTGGGCCACAAGCACTCCAGTCCATGAGCTCGAGGGTCCATGTGCCCCAACTAGTGAAACCTTCACAGCCTAGAGCCAAGAGAAGCCACCGCAATGGGAAGTCTGCACAACACAACTGGAGAGAAGCCCCCTCACACCGCAGCTAGAGAAAGCCCTCGCGCAGCTTCAAGCACCCAGGGCAGCCCAAACAAATGAATATAAATAAAAGCCATCCGTATATGGATGACATTTAGAGATGACATTAGAATGAAATGATCTAGTGAGAGAAGTGAGGAGGCTCCAGAATGCCAGAGAACAGGCAATATTTGATAAATATTCATAGACAAAGGAAATAGAAAGTCCAAGTGAGGTAGGAATAAAACGAGGAGAGTATGATGCTATGGAAAACCAAAGATAAAAGCTTATCTAGAAAGAAGAACTGCTTAGTTATATACAGATTTTTTGAGACAATGTGGGATCATGCTTTTTTCAAGAGTCAAAATATCATCATGCTTTCAATCTATTAAATCTATCTTGCCAGCACTGAAATATTTTTTCCTGTAGGAATAACTCTTATTGCTCACCACCATTCTCTCTCCTGATGGTCTTTGTTCCATTATATCACTATTTAAAATCAACTGAAAATGAGAACATCTAAAATTTTATATATGAGGGACAGTTAGGAAATTTTGGACAAAGCAATTGTATAGAATGCTTTGTTACTAACAGATATAATAACAAATATCATTTTCAAATTATTTATGAAAAGAATGGAATATTCTTCAATTAAACTAATATACATTGATTAAAAATAAGTAAAATTATGAAAAATACAGTCCAGGATTAATATAAAATTTCTCATCTTTACTAGTTCTATTTATCATTATTTTTAAAAGTAAAATAGTTTAGCACCATGGTTTTACCTTTTTGCATGACAACTAGTGTTGTTAAATATTTTACACACACACGAATAACAAAGCTTCTAACTGAATAATCTCTATGATTCTTGTCTATTGACATCAATATCTTGATGATTCTTTTATCCTATTTAGTAAGCTTTTTTAAAATAACAGAGATGCTATTCTTGCTACTCTTACCCATATACATAAAATGCTAATTTTAAAAAGTATACATTCAATGACCTTATACAATAATAGATATGAACATTCCCAATTTACATGTGTTTATATACAAAGTCTTGGAGAGTTTAGATGCTCCTCCCAAGGTACAGAGAACAAAAGGGTAGGAATCAGTTTGACTCTTGATTCTGATTGCCTTTCTTTCTCCATGAAAAAAATATTTTCATATGGGCTATTAAAAACAAACAAACAAACAAACAACCGTTGTAACTTTAAACTCTTGACATATATCTTGTGTTATAAAATGTGTTTCATTCAATAAAGAAACATGAAAATATGTTAAACAGGGAGTAATAACAAAAATACTTTGACTTTCTTAAAAAACTGAAAGTAAAGAGATTCTGTGAACTTATTAATAGGCAATCAAATCCCTTTAAAAATTAATGATGTGTCACTAGTTTAATACTAAAATAAAGGCAAGAAGCATCATGCTCCAACAGAAACATGGTTACCTGTTATTATTCGAATTTGGGGTTAAAGATGAATCATTCTCACCATCCATTGGCAGAAAACTTGCCAATTCAATGAAACTTTTAAAACCATCTGTTACAAGAACTAATAAGGATCTCTAATAAATAATAAACATTTATAATAAATAATTTAAATAATAATAATATCTTGATAAATAATATGAGAAATGAGGAAAATGATATTATAAGCTCATGAGGAAAAATAGAAAATACAGCAATGCTTAATTATATTACTAATCTAAATTTAGTGCTCAATTTTTTTCTACTCTTTCGAAAGTTTTAAACATACATGCTGATTATAAAGAAGTATAATTCTATTTAATATAATTAATATAATGCTGTTTGGATAGACTTATGGATAAGATTCTTATGGATACAAGAATGTTTTTATGATAAAGGCATTATCATCTAACTTATCACATCTACTGAATTCCTGAAATTGCTACTACTCAACAGTGAAGCAACATGGTGTGTAGCATATTTGCTACAATATTGTCAATAGATTAACAACAAGGCAAGACAAGAACGTGCACTTAGCACTAATTCATGGGAAACAATGTTTATCATCTTTAAAATATGCTCTCAGAAGCTATGAAATTTCTTGACTATGAATTAACTCTAAACAGTTTGTGACTACAATGAAATTATGGGTCACTCAATTGCAAGGTACACATTCAATAACTGAAATATAAAATAAATTTGTGAAAACATGAGACCAAATTACTTCTTCAAATTTATACATTTTTTCATTAAAAATATATATACTGTAATTTCAGGAAATGTTACACTATGTCTTACTAATAAGTTGGTGCATTATAAATTTTTTTACATAATAGGGGCTTGGGGGATATATCTGATTGACCACAAGTGAATCTAAGATTCATCTTGGAGCTGGCTTTGCATAAATAATCATTATTTATATATATTCCTGGTGGCTCAGATGGTGAAGAATCTGCCTGCAGTGTGTGAGACCCAGTTTCGATCCCTGGGTTCAGAAGATCCCCTGGAGTAGGAAATGGTAACCTCTTCTAGTATTCTTGCCTGGAGTATCCCTGTGGACAGAGGAGCTTGGTGGGCTACAGTTCATGGGATCACAAAGGATCAGACACAACTAAGCGTTTAAGCATACACACATACACACATTTATGTGTGTATATGGGATGTCCCAGTGGTTCAGGAGCAAAGAATCTGCCAGCAAAGCAGGAGACACAGGATACAAGAGTTTGAACCCTGGGTCGGGAAGATCCCCTGCAGGAGCGTATGGCAACCCACTCCAGTATTCTTGCCTAGAAAATCCCATGGATAGAGGAGCCTCCCGGTGGGCTACAGGCCACGGGGTCACCAAGAGCTCCACAGGAGCATGAAGTGACTAGCAGAGCACAGCACACGTCTATACATGTGTGTTTGTACATATATATATATATATTTGAAATTATCCTTTAGGGTAGCTTTAGGTTGTTAAAGCGTCGGACAATGCAGAAGACCCGGGTTCGATCCCTGGGTCGGGAAGATCCCCTGGATAAGGAATTGGCCACCCACTACAGTATTCTTGCCTAGAAAATCCCATGGACTTAGGAGCCAGTAGGCTACAGTCCATGGTGTCGCAAAGAGTCCAACACGACTGAGCGACTGCACTTCACTTAGGTTGTTAAATACAATGAGTGTGGCTAAAGCCCATGCCTTCTTTCATTCACCAGTCACTGTTATCACTTCAAGGTTAATTTTCTTTTCAGAGTGCTGATTCTCCTGCAATCCCAACAAATTCTACAGATTGTTTATGGACGAATACTAATCATTAATTGGATGGCTAGTTTTCAAAAGCTAAATTACATGGGATCCACACACTCGGTCTACAGTTTGTGACCTCTTTTTAGAACTGCTACGTGTGCTATGCTCAGTCATGTCAGACTTTGCGACCCCCAGACTGTGCCTGCGACCCTGCCAGGCTCCTCTGTTCATGGAACTGCTCGTATTCAAACACAGTGAAAGAGCTCTATATTACTGTTTGTTTTTTTTTTTTCTCTCTCTCTACATTTGCTTCTTATTTACAGTGTGATAAGCATTGAGCTAAGCAGTTGATTTCTTTAATACTTCAGCACAGCTCTAAGAAATGTATGTTATACCTACTTAAAAGATGATGAAATTAAAAATTAGAGGGGTTTGGTGATTCTCCCTGGTTTGCACAGATGGCTAGGGGAGGGGGCCTGGAATCAGATCCAAGACTGAGATTCTAAACTCTGTGCCCAAGAGTCTATCAATATCAGTCAAACTCTGCTGTGGATTTTGGTTTATTACTTAGTAATTTCTTTCATTTATATCTGGATGTGGCAGAAAAGAGTTTTTTTCCCAGTAAAGGGAAAAAATTGAATAATAAGACAAAGAGTAAGAATGATAATTATATCAGAAAAATTAAAGTCATGGGTGAGCAAAAGCAAAAGACTGCAATCTCTGTTCTTGGAAGGACATTTGAAGCTTAGATGGATAAAACCATCTAAGTTGAAATGAATTCTAGCCACACATTACCATTTAGTTTACATTCTTTGCAATGCTCTCGATCAATGCACAGAATCTTGTTATATTACATGAAATACAAATTGCAAATATCTATAGCAGAATTATTTGAAACATATAATGTTGTTGTCTTTGGGGTTTAATTTTGTATATTGTAAGGAGATGAAAATAAACCTCTAAGGCAGAAACACAATTGTATGCTTCAATGAATAAATTATATTAGGGAATGTACTTGAGAGATGGCAAGGAACATAAGACAGGCTGCTTATGTAATAAACTCGGTCTCCAATGAAAAGTAACAAACTTTGTAGGCTGCTGTAACAGCACCATATCAATAATTTTGCTATTTTCCAAGACACTTATTATCTCTCCACATTTAGAACCAAAATGAAAATGCAGTTTTCTGGAGGACCACTGCCACCAAGATCACAAGCAAATGTATTATACCAGAACAGAGAACGTGGATCTGAGAGATTCTTAATTACAAACAAAGGAGGGAGGTCATTACTTTGGAGTTAAATTCCAGCTAAGAATTCCACAAACACTGGGAAGAGCCTACATCTCCATATGCCTGCAGCAACACTGTCCTGATAAAAGGACAGGCAGAAGAAAATACAGAGACAGAGAGAAGAGAGATCCGGAGAGAGAAGTGAAACAGGCATTGAGGGTGTGGAGGGAGGGAAGAGACGCGACTGGCTCCCAGGTGAGGGTGGATTAAGGTAAACTGACCTGGGATAACCCTGTTAGGTGGTCACAAGGAGAGGCAGTGGTCATATGACAAATGCAAATCAATATAACATTTCCGGGAATAATTTTGGCAATAGTTCTCAAAGATCTTCTTGTTCCTGCCATTTCATTCCAGGTGCTTTCACCCTCCGTAAGTCTTTGCAAAGACTTATGCAGATGATGTTTATTACAGCATTTATACCTAATAACAGGGCATCATCTAACGAAAGCTGTGGATGAATGTCACCTGACACCAGGAAACAAAGGATTTTCAGCCATCAAGCCCTCAGTACTGCAGTTGCCCGAGGACAATGCACCCTGAGGGGGTTCAGGAGGGAAAAAAACAACACTGGCTTACAATAGTTAAGATGCATATGAAATGAATTCTTTCAGTGAGCCCGGACTCTTGCATCTTCCCAGGCACAGAAAAGCACTAAATTCATTAATTTGAGGTGTCTACTTTTCTTTAATTAAAATTAATCTTTTCATATTCCCTACCACCTGTTTTTGTTGTTTTCAAAACTCCTATATATCCTTGCTGCCCTCTTACCTCTTCAGAGTGGTCACTCAAGAGCTTTATGAGAGGTTGCCTTCTGGGCTTAAGTCCTCAGCAAGAGGGCTGAATAAAATGGAATTCTCAATTTCTAGGTTCTGCTTTATTTTTTTTCAGTTGTCATAGGGAATTGGTTTAATAAATATCTTATTAACAATATGTAAGACTATGGGATCATGCTTATAAAATCATAAGTAAGAAAATGACATTATGGATAATACACACTGTTATATTGTAGGAGTCCAATTTTGCTCATAAATATAGAACAACATACAATCAAATAGTATCAGTAGTTAATCCCAGATTTGAGGATTATGGTCATTTTTCATTTTCTTTCTTATTCCAGTTTAGTTTCCAAACTTTCTATAAACAGCATGTATGTAATATTTATATATCTTTAATTGATATTAAACATGAATGAACAAAAGCTTTTAATATCCACTTAAAACTGAGGAAGATGTTTCATTTACTTATGTATTTGTTGGTTTATTCTTTCATTTAACAAGCACTTCTACAGTGACTACAACGTGCCAGCCATTATTCTAAACATTTCACAAATATAAACTAATCTGCTCATCAATTTTATACTTTTACAGGTATGTGTCAGGGCTGAAATCTGAAATTAGGGAGATTCTGAGAGTCCGTGGGACCGGAAGGAGATCAATCCAGTCAATCCTAAAGGAAATCAACCCGGAATATTCACTGGAAGGACGGATGCTGCAGCTCGAAAACTTTGACCACCTGAAGCAAAGAACTGACTCACTGGGAAAGACCCTGCTGCTGGGAAAGTTGAGGGTAGGAGGAGAAGGGGACGACAGAGGATGAGATGGTTGGATGGTATCACTGACTCGATGAACAGGAGTTTGAACAAACTCCAGGAGATGGTGAAGGACAGGGAAGCCTGGTGTGCTGCCGTCCATGGGGTCACAGAGTTGGACACGAATTGGTGACCGAACAGCAATAGACTCAGAACCTGTCTTAAGCCCTACACTCTGCTGCTATGCTGTGAATGCACCAGATAAAGGTGCCCATTTCAAGGGACACTATTGGATCTTCCTCCAGACCAGTGGTTCCTCAGTTCATTCTATCATATTTGATCAACAGGCAGATTAAGCTGAAAACAGAACAGATCCTGAGGCTAAGCACATTTGTGACTATGTGCCTCAGATGTATTGCAAGTGTATTACTGAGATCTTTACCCACCCTGGCAGTCACAAAGGCTTACCATATTGTAACGGCTACTGCGGGATACATTATTAGTGTATTAACATAAAGCCTTTGACAGGCATTTGTAACATTCCTGGAGCAAAGAAGAGTGATGAGAAGTTGTCTGACTCACAACGGCATGCTGCTAAATGAGATTGACCTATCTTGTGTCCTAAAGGGCCGTAATTCCTGACTTACCAGAACCTGAAAATATGAAAACCTACAACTTTAAATATTCTGGCCAGCTACATTTTTTTAAAAATTTCATTTCTGCTCCTTATTCTCATTCTCAAGTATTGTAGCCATGTTAGTCTAGGTTAATAATAGGGGACTAATACAAGAGTTAAAATTAACACATAGCTTCTCCTATGGTGCAGACTCTCTATCCATTGCTCACCTTCTTTTTCCAGTAAGATTGACCCTACTTGCTCTGGCCAACTTTTCCTGCTGGTTATGGTGGGGCTGCTTCCCTGCGGACTCAGAAATTAATATTCTGATAGATCTGTAGTACAGACTGTTGGGCACTAATGTTCATTCCTAGGTATCCATCTTCCTCTTCCCTTCCTGCACTTCTCCCACCTTCCTTCTTTCATTTGCTACTTTACTTCTTTGTAATAAGCAAACATCAATTTTTTTCAGATTCAGTGATCAATTTGGTACAAGCCTATCTTATGCCCAATGATTTGCTTGGCACTCTGAGTCTACAGGAGCTGTTTCTCCACGACCCTGAGGGTTTAAACACAGGAAATGTGGGCTTTTAAGCCCATAAGCTGATTTGAAGAGTTACTGGTCACTAGCTCTTTTCTAGAGTTTCCTTGGTTGCTCAGATGGTAAAGAATCTGTTTGCAATGTAGGAGATCTGGGTTTAAGCCCTAGGTTGGGGCTCGAGAAGGGAGTACCCACTCCAATATTCTTGCCTGGGAAATCCCTTGGACAGAGTATCCTGGTGGGCTATGGTCTTCTCTAATGCTGATAATTGGTTCATATCTTTCTTTTCCTCCCCTGAGGACCCCAAACATTATTATTCCTTCCTGTATTCCACTGAGATGAGCTAGAGAAACCTTCTTTCGTAAAGCCGCTAACTGCATACTCTCAGTCCTTCATGCCCCTCTTGTTTGAATCTTGAATTTCCAACCAGTGGAACTAAGAAAATGTTTCAGGGAGTGAGTAGTGCTGGTATCAGCAATGATTGGGGAGAATTAGAAGGATGCCGATGGGGCTTATGATACTGAACCTTCTTCAGTACCACACAAGGTGGATTATGGGTAATAATTAGGAAGGAAAGATGGAGAATGTCACTGAGACTAGGGTTCATGTGACTCTATCACTTTACGGACACTTTAGACCGGATGAGTGTTATTTCCTGATAATTAAACCTCTTTATAAAACTTGCATGAAGTATAGCTAGAAGGAGTGTTTATGAGGCCTTTCTGTAAGATTTATTTTTCCAGGTGCTGAATGGAGATTAATGCCAAGCGACATTTGTGTCATTGGTATGTAATTATTTTTATATTTTGCAATATCCAAACTTGGCTCAGTGGTAAAGAATCCACCTGCCAATGCAGCAGATGTATGTTCAGTTCCTGAGTTGGGACAATACCCTGGAGATGGGAATGGCAACCTACTCCAATATTCTTGCCTGGAGAATTCCATGGACAGAGGAACCTGGCAGGCTATAGTCCATGGAGTCACAAGGAGTCGAACATGACTTAGTGACTGAACAACAACAATACCCAAGCTCATATACAACCAAAGATTTGATGTATTTAATGTATTGTACTTTGAATACTCAGAGCATTTTATTTGATCTTCTACTTTATTGCATTTTTCCATCCAGAAGGAAAATACATATTTATCTCTCCTTCCTAGTAGATTAAAAGTCCCTGGAGGACCAGGGCTATATCTTACTCATCTTTGCATCCTCCCAGTACCAAACAGAGTTGAGTCAAAAGCATTCAACAAATATTTGTAAACCTGAGATGATTTAGGATTCTGAGGGCAGAATAAATTTTACTTTATAAACAAACATGATGAATAAACCTGAGTCAAAAACATTGTTTTCTGAGCAAATAGATCATTAGTATCTATAAGCAGGATCAGTGAGTTTTTGCTTTCTGTGACTAAAAGTATAAACAATCCTGTGATATGTCTCTTCTTTTTGCAGAGGAGAGACCCTTATTGCCCAAATCTCTGCTCTTTACTTCCCTGGCTGTCCCATCGATAAATCTCTGCCTACACATACACAATTAGAAGGTGCAGTCAGAGGTGTAGGCTACTTCTAATGGATTTATCTCAGGTAAAACTCAACAACTCTGAAGTCCAAAGGGAAAATTTATATCTGTAAATTGAAAACCTGTTACCAACCTCAGCCTAGAATTAAACTTTCCCACCCTCTATTTCTCATTCTAGGGATGAAGCACCTTTGAAATCAAAGGGACCTCTGTAAGGAGAGGAGGAAGCCAGATGAAGGAATTCAAGGCTTTAAACTGCATTCTGGCATTATTTGAAAATATGCAGCTCACATAAAACTATACCAAGGCTTTCCCTGGAGCATACATTTTAACACCCAACTGAATATTGTATCATGCATGCAGGGACACTGTGTTTAAATAATTCACTGCCACTTTTACAATTCTTTTAATATTTCATGATTATATGTTTGAAATGATATGGATCTGTGTTTCTGGGAAGAGTAATCTATCAAGTTCCCACCAGACCAATCCCTGGTACTAACAGCTCTTTTTTTTTTTTTGAACAGATTACACCCTGTTATCTGCTTTATTTATTCACTTAATTCAAATCAGCCCCCTCAAGTTTTATTTATTTGTTTAAAACTTATTGAGTACTAACTATGAGCTGTTGCTCTAAGACGCAACACACCATTGCTGCCTTTGTTTGGCCCACTGTCCAAGACAGAGTTGTGCAAACAAGAGGCGATGAACATTAAGATATTCTCCCATAAGCCTGTGTGAATACAAGACTTCACATGTTATTTCCCCGTAAGCCTGTGTAAACAGGAGACTTTGCACATTAATGTAATCTCCCATAAGCCTTCCCGAACAGGAAACTGCACATTAATCTCCCATAAACCAGTGTGAATAGAAAACTGCACATTAAGCTCCCATAAGCCTGTGCGGACAGGAAACTGCACATTAAGGTCTTCTCCCATAGCCTGTGAGAACAGGAGACAATGCACAATAATTTTCCAGTAAAGCTTTCCCCTTTTTAGCCCATTCCACGTTCCTACAGCCATACTTCCCACATAATCTGCATCTTCATCCTCTTGGCATCCCATCTTCTCACTTAATTGCAATGAACCATTCCTCAGATGAGGGGTTCCTCCCACAGTGAGCCTCTCAGAGCGTGGTTTCTGCTGGGCCCACTCTGCTGGGTAGCTGGGGCGGTCAGCTTATTCTTTCTCCCTCCCCACTGCCTTCTCAGGGCTGACGCTGGACCGCTTACTCATAAATCTTGCTTCGTAATTTTAAGTTGATGCTGTTTGATTTGGGGCTGCCTCTCCCTCTTCTCTACAGAGGACATTCTCCCTTTCCCTCAAAATTCATGACTTGTCACATAAACAGGTGCACATTAAATATCAGTTACGCGGTCCATGGGGTCACAAAGAGTCGGATACGACTGAGCGACTTCCCTTTCACTTTTCACTTTCATGCATTGGAGAAGAAAATGGCAACCCACTCCAGTGTTCTTGCCTGGAGAATCCCAGGGACGGGGGAGCCTGGTGGGCTGCCGTCTGTGGGGTCCCACAGAGTCGGACACGACTGAAGTGACTTAGCAGCAGCAGCAGGCACATTCAGATTAGTCCCAAGGTCACAGTTTTCCTTTATTTGTTTTTCTCTTCTTTTCCCTTTACTATTAGTTGTTGCACCTTTCACACTCGGGCCACTTTGAGTGCCTTGGCATCAGAGTCACGTGACATTCTCAAGTACAGTGATGTCAATTTACCCTTCCTCTCTCAATCCCTGATATTTACTGGATGGGTGAAATTTAAATTTTTCAATACTTGATTTTTATTTTTTAAATCTGTAGGAGCTCAGATTTTTCATTTTGGTTGTCTCAATATGCTTCTTGATTATATCATTCATTACTCTTCCTATCACTTCTAGGAGTGTTACTCTTAAATCTATATCTTTAATTTCCATTTTCTTCCCAAGTTCCAGAGGGCACTTCTAACTGCCCATCATCCCCCTAGGACTCTCAGATGGCTCCAGGGTTTCCTGTCCTAAGCCCTGGGACTATGAACATGAAGAGATAGCACTGCCACAATTGTGTTCCATCATATGGCAAAGGGAATTCTACAGATTTTCAGTTACTAATCAGTTAATCTTATGATAGAAAGATGATTGTGGAGGAATTAATCTAGTCAAACAAGCAAAGTGAAAGTGTTAGTAGTTAAGTCCTGTCTGACTCTGTGACTTCATGGACTGTACCCCCCAAGCTCCTCTGTCCATGGAATTCCCCAGGCAAGAAAACTGGAGTGGGTAGCCATTCCCTTCTCAAGGGGATATTCCTGATCCAGGGATCCAACCTGGGTCTCCTGCACTGCAGGCAGATTCTTTACCACTGAGCCACCAGGGAAGGAGAGAGTTATCTCAAATTGATAGCAGAAGCAGAAATCAGAGAGACTCTAAGTATGAGAGACATCTGATATGAGGCCAGCTCTCTATCACTGAGGCCCACAGGGGTCTCAGTTCTACAGCTGCAAGGAATGGCTCCATCAACCCAAATGAGGTTGGGGCAGATTCTTCCCCAAAGCCTCCAACTGACTCAGTCCAGCCAACATATTCACTTACATCTTGGGAAGCCTGGGGTAGAGAATCCAGTCCGGCTGCATGAACTTCAAAAGCTGGGGGGTGGGGGTGGGGGGAAGATGTGTGCTGTTAAATGGGTGTTGTTTTAAGCCACAGAGTTTGTGGCAATTAGTTATTCAGTTCAGTTCAGTCGCTCAGTCGTGTCCGACTCTTTGCGACCCCAATGAATCGCAGCACGCCAGGCCTCCCTGTCCATCACCAACTTCCGGACTTCACTCAGACTCACATCCATTGAGTCCATGATGCCATCCAGCCATCTCATCCTCGGTCGTCTCCTTCTCCTCCTGCCCCCAATCCCTCCCAGCATCAGAGGGAGTCAACACTTCACATGAGGTGGCCAAAGTACTGGAGTTTCAGCTTTAGCATCATTCCTTCCAAAGAAATCCCAGGGCTGATCTCCTTCAGAATGGACTGGTTGGATCTCCTTGCAGTCCAAGGGACTCTCAAGAGTCTTCTCCAACACCACAGTTCAAAAGCATCAATTCTGCGGCCCTCAGCCTTCTTCACAGTCCAATTCTCACATCCATACATGACCACAGGAAAAACCATAGTCTTGACTAGACAGACCTTAGTTGGCAAAGTAATGTCTCTGCTTTTGAATATACTATCTAGGTTGGTCATAACTTTTCTTCCAAGGAGTAAGCGTCTTTTAATTTCATGGCTGTAGTCACCATCTGCCATGATTTTGGAGCCCCCAAAAAGAAAGTCTGACACTGTTTCCATTGTTTCCCCATCTATTTCCCATGAAGTGATGGGATCAGATGCCATGATCTTTGTTTTCTGAATGTTGAGCTTTAAGCCAACTTTTTCACTCTCCTCTTTACTTTCATCAAGAGGCTTCTTAGCTCCTCTTCACTTTCTGCCATATGGGTGGTATCGTCTGCATATTTGAAGTTATTGATATTTCTCCCGGCAATCTTGATTCTAGCTTGTGTTTCTTCCAGTCCAGCGTTTCTCATGATGTACTCTGCATATAAGTTAAATAAGCAGGGTGACAAAATACAGCCTTGACGTATTCCTTTTCCTATTCGGAACCAGTCTGTTGTTTCATATCCAGTTCTAACTGTTGCTTCCTGGCCTGCATATAGGTTTCTGAAGAGGCAGGTCAGGTGGTCTGGTATTCCCCTATCTTTCAGAATTTTCCACAGTTGATTGTGATCCACACAGTCAAAGGCCTTGGCATAGTTAATAAAGCAGAAATAGATGTTTTTCTGGAACTCTTGCTTTTGCCATGATCCAGCGGATGTTGGCAATTTGATCTGTGGTTCCTCTGGCTTTTCTAAAACCAGCTTGAACATCAGGGAAATCACGGTTCACGTATTGCTGAAGTCTGGCTTGGAAAATTTTGAGCATTACTTTACTAGCATGTCAGATGAGTGCAATTGTGAGGTAGTTTGAGCATTCTTTTGCATTGCCTTTCTTTGGAATTGGAATGAAAACTGACCTTTTCCTTTCCTGTGGCCACTGCTAAGTTTTCCAAACTTGCTGGCATATTGAGTGCAGCACTTTCACAGCATCATCTTTCAGGATTTGAAACAGCTCAACTGGAATTCCATCACCTCCACTAGCTTTGTTCGTAGTGATGCTTTCTAAGGCCCACTTGACTTCACATTCCAAGATGTCTGGCTCTAGATTAGTGATCACATCATCATGATTATCTGGGTTGTGAAGATCTTTTTTGTACAGTTCTTCCGTGTATTCTTGCCACCTCTTCTTAATATCTTCTGCTTCTGTTAGGTCCAGACCATTTCTGTCCTTTATCGAGCCCATCTTTGCATGAAATGTTCCCTTGGTATCTCTAATTTTCTTGAAGAGATCTCTAGTCTTTCCCATTCTGTTGTTTTCCTCTATTTCTTTGCATTGATCGCTGAAGAAGGCTTTCTTATCTCTTCTTGCTATTCTTTGGAACTCTGCATTCAGATGCTTATATCTTTCCTTTTCTCCTTTGCTTTTAGCCTCTCTTCTTTTCACAGCTATTTGTAAGGCAATTAGTTATTGAGCAACAGAAAATAAGGGCTTCCCTGGTGGTTCAGGCGGTAAAGAATCACCTGCAGTGTAGGAGACCTGGGTTCCATTCGTGGGTTGGGAAGATCCTCTGGAGAAAGGAATGGCTACCCACTCCATATTCTTGCCTGGGAAATCCCAGAAGAGCCTGGCAGGCTACGGTCCATGGGGTTTCATACAGTCAGAGACCACTGAGCGACGAACAGTAACTAACTAACAGAATACAAATAAACACATTAAAATCAACACACTTTATCTAAGCTAATGATCTTTCCTCCACAATATGGGTCCTATCGCTTTTCTATGGATGTTAATGTCACCATTGTTCTTCCAGCATGGGCCCCAAGACTCACACCTGCCTTGCTCCCCACATCTGCATAACTGCCAAGAACCATGGCAACCCCATTATCTGTACCTCCCTTTCCACTCTCTTCTCTTCACCCCCATGCAGTCAAGATCCTCCTTTGCTGTTTGGGATAATGAAGTTGTTTTCTAATCTGTATCATCACTTTAAATCTAAGACCCTGTCAGTGGAAAGTTCCTGCTTTAATCATGTCGGTCTCTTTGCTGGAAAAACAACAACAAATTAATAAAATGAATGTCAGACTTGAGTTCTCTGTTCTGGCATTTACCTTCACCCCAATGTATTACTGGGCCCAAACAACTTTTTAGGCCAACTGAACAGCCCATCTTAGCTTAAAAATTCTGTATATTCCCACATATATAACTTTGACAATAAAAAAACTTTGATTTCTGAAAAAAAAATCCTTCACTGGCTGTAAAAAAATTAGCATTTCCATGAAACATATATTGTTGGACTTTTAATCTTCATTTTCTCTGGGAAAGACATTCAGACAATGTTTGCACAAGGAGCAAATAAATACCTCCTTTCTGTTTGTTCTCCTTGAAGGAAGACACTTCTTTCAATGCATTTCCAGGGCACTTTTGCTTCCCACACGACTTGTGACATAATGCACAGTCTATTCTTTACACCTCCCTTACATCGCTGTAAAGTGCCAAGCAGGGTTATCTTATTGTTCTCTGAATCTCGAGTGCAAAGCCTACAGGAGGTTGCACCCAGCAGATTCTGCTGGAGGTTTTACAAATCAGAGCAAACACTGCAGCACTTTAAACTCAATGTGAGAGCTCTACTTACTGGTGCTGATATAGGAGACACCAATCACCTCCACCAATTAAACTCGCCCTGAGGGTTCTTATTTGGACAGGTTGATGGGTCCTCTTCAGTGTCATATGCTTGAGGACACTGTCCACACCCTCTGGTCAGGGGACAACTATAAACAACCTGCCTATCTGGGGAATTTGAGAATTTCAATTTGTTTCAACTTTGCTTGTAACTTGGGTAGAGGCATGTGAATTAAATTCTGCCCAACAGAAGTAGGGACGCAGGATCTTGTTCTGGAAGAGTATAAAGTAGAAGTGGTGGCTGGGCAGAACTGGTTTTCTGATAAGAGTGGTGTGGGGAACTGCCTTTGCAGTCCCAAGTGGGGTCCTGGCATCAGGAGGTGTCCGTGAAGCGGGAGAGGCCATGCTCACCTCACAGGAGCAGGGGAGTCGGTGTCTTGGCTTTGTTGGCAGCCTGTCAATGCTGACTCTAGCTCTCCAGAAATTTCTGCAATTCTCTAATATCTTTTAATAAATCCTTTTCTGATTGAACAGCAAGTGTGGCCGCTCTTGTTCATAACTAGAATGCTGAGCCATATGTGCCTAGAAATGTGGGAAAAAAACGTAAAGGCGCAGGGCCCATGGGGTTCTCCCAGGATGGACCTCTCCCCCGTATTCTCTGCTTTGAATCTGCTCTGAAGGACCTAGATGACAGAATCTGATGTACATTTCCTGAGCTGTGTTACACATGCTCAAACCACCACCATAGGGAAGAAGTTAACGACTTGATGAGCATGAACAGGGCGCCCCCTGACCTACTGGCACCTAAGTATTGATACTGTTAACCCTGGTGACACCAGTCTGTTATTTTGCCATGAATCAATCAGAGAATTGTTCAAGAACTGATCGCATACCCTGAGACACCCTTTCCTTACCTTCAAAAATGCTTTGCTGAAACCCACCGTGGGTTTCAGGCTTTTTAGCACTACCTGTCCCAGACTTCTCGTCTGGCATCTGCAATAAATGCTGCATTTTCCTTCACCACAACCCGGGGTCAGTAGAGTGGATTTACTGGGCATGGGACAGCGGACCCAAGTTTGGTTCAGTAACAGAACACTTACTCAAAAGAATACTCCATATTAGTTATTAATAATGTCAAACGCATCCTCTACTATTCAGAATTAGAATATGGTTACGTCTTCATCAGTATAGTAACAATATTGATTTAATCGTCATATCAATTGCTTTGATGGGACAAAAACGGTTAAGACAAAAACGTAAAAGATTAAAGCTTTTGATAATCCATGTAGTGAATGTACACACATATATACCTGAGACTTTTGGGGGGGAGTTTATTTTGTTGCCTTATACACAGTTACAGAAAAAGAGACTGAAAAACGGCAATGAACAAGAACATTCATCTTGAATGCGCCAGCTCATCCCGGATGTATCTTAGTGAGAAGTAAACCTGCATTGTTCAGAATCACTGAGATCTGGGGTGTGGTTTGTCCTGCTGCAGTTTAGCCTCTTTTTCTCTTTCTACATCCAAAGCAAATCAATAACGGAGGATAGTTAATTACAAAGAAGTGACCACTTAATCTCCCCTCTTTCTTCATCTACTGCTTTGCTTAAGTCCATCAATATTTTTCACTTGAAATAGCTTCTGAGTGGTCTACTTCAGACAACTTTGTCCTTTTTCAGTTCATCCTCTAAAAGGCATACTTGGTTATATCCCAACTAATATGATTAGGCTGGGCTTCCCTGGTAGCTCAGCTGGTAAAGAATCCGTCTACAATGCAGGAGACCCAGGTTTCATTCCTGGGTTGGGAAGATCCCCTGGAGAAGGGATAGGCTACCCACTCCAGTATTCATGGGCTTTTCTGGTGGCTCAGATGGTAAAGAATCTGCCTGCAATGTGGGAGACCTGGATTTGACCCCTGGATTGGGAAGATCCCCTGGAGGAGGGCATGGCAACCCACTCCGGTGTTCTTGCCTGGAGAATCCCATGGACAGAGAGGCCTGGCAGGCTATAGTCCATGGGGTGACAAAGAGTCAGGCATGATTGAGCGACTAAGCACAGCACAGCAGCAATCTGATTAGGCTACATTCATGTAGAAATTCTTCAATGCATCACAGATACTTCAGGACAAAATTCAAATGTGTGAAGCAGGCTCGCCTGATGTCAAGGCATCTTCTGCCTCTTCCCACACCATCTTCCTCGACATTCTCTTAAGTCGCTTCATCCATTCTGATTCCTGTGCTTTTCTACATGCCAATTTCTCTGTCCAAAGTGACCTTTCTCATCCTGTGTTGATGGATGATCCCAAATGAAAACTACTTTTATATGATTTTTCTTAAAGGTAAGACTGACCCACCCTTTTTCAGTGAAATCTAACTCCTGGATGATGAAAAGAATGTCTGTTTAATGAATAAATGCCATGGTTCTGGTTCTGCTTGAAGCATTTTACATGTATTAACTCATGCAATCCTCACAAGTGAATGAGGTATGTAGCATTATTATCTCCATTTTATAGATGGGGAAACTGAGGTTCCATGAAATTAACTTTTCCAAGGTTACTCAGCTATTAAGTGTCCTGTCTGGTCTTGTCTCTAACAGAGGCATTAGTTTACCCTCTAAGCCCCTGCATTGCTGTATCACTTCTTTAATTATAGAACTCTGATGTTGGAAAGTAGGTCTTATTCAAGTTCATATCTTGTGTTTCTACAAGAAGTCTTCACTCTGGGTCAGCACTCAAATATTTGCTGAGTGAATGCATTATGGATGAGTAAGCTGAAGGGAACCCATGACTTTCTCTCTCTCTCTGCCTTAAGCTGAATAAAAGATTTTTCTTGTAGATTGTCAGTGATCTTTTGAGTAACACAAACAGAAGAAAATAGATATGTTCAATTTAAAAATAAGCCCACTAATTTAAGATATAAGAGTTTTATCAACCCCTCTGAAACCCCAGTGTGTCCCAATACCAACCCCTCCCTCCACTGAGTAGTAATCAATATTCTGTATTTTCACATGAGCTTTCTCTTCCCTCTCTCTCTTTATGGTTTTATTACATTGTATACATTCCTACATAATATACTGTTGTGTTTTACCTGTTTTTGAATTTTATATAAGTGGAATTATATTATATACACTCTTCTGTGGCTTATTTAATCCACCTTATGGTTTCTGTATTCATCCATGCAAATGTGTTTATCTGTAGTGCATCATTCACTTTCAACTATAAATTCTTTCTTATTCTATAAACAGAGTTTACTTTTTCTAACGGTGATGCTATTGAGGGATTTTGGGGGGTTGTTTCCACTTTTTTCGCTATCACACACAATGTGATACATTTCTTTGTACATTTTAGCACATATCTTCTGATGAAAATGTACAAGTATTTCATGAGGCTATCTCCTATTACTGGAATTGTTCGAGCATAAAGCTCAGACATGTTCAACTTCATTAGGAAACAGCCAGCCCCTGTGTCTTCAGAATGACCTCAGGTTGTCAGAGCTCACCTTGCGCGGACATTGGAGAGCTGAAATTTGTGAAATTTAACCACTGTCTGAAGGGTGTATTCTAGCTCCCAGCCAGAATTTTAGATATTTCAGAGATGTCACCTGTCTACAGAGCTGCCCTGGGGCGTCTGAGCCAAAGTCACGTCCATGAAACTGGACTGGAGACCACCCACTGGCTTCCCTGCCCCATCTCACTCCCCATGCCCTTGCTAGTTTTCCCCAGGAACCCTTTCATCTTCAGCTGAACCTCCATCTTAGCAGTAATACATTTTGTACTTTTAAGTATTTGGTGCTCAGATGTTGTTTTCTGAGGTTACAGCATATTAAGGAAACACTATGTGAAGCTGTAACCAAGAAGGGAGCCAGAGGGTTAGCATGAAAATGGAAAGTGAAAGTGTTAGTCACTCCAGCTGTATCCCACTCTTTGTGACCCCATGAAGCCCGCCAGGCTCTTCTGTCCATGGAATTCTCCTGGCAAGAAGACTGGAGTGGGTTACCATGTCCTCCTCCAGAGGATCTTCCTGACACAAGGGTTGGACCCAGGTCTCCTGCATTGCAGGCAGATTCTTCACTGAACCACCAGCAAAACGTCAACATACACAATCCAATTGTCTAAACTATCAACAGCATAGTCTCCTTTTTTCAATTCTTATCAATTACATTCTAATTCCCTACTAAGCTATATAATGTAAGAAAGTATTCTTTTTATTATGAGGATTTATCTTCTTCATCAATTTTCAGATTTAAGGGAAAAGCAGTTATATTCATACGCTTACATTATGTCCATGGTTAGCATCTCTTCTTTAAATTGCTCACTGAAAACTGCTCAAAGGCAGTGGATGCTCCTGAGTTCTACTTTCTCTGACTGCTCTGTCTATAGCATATAAAGCTGTAGGTCATATTCAGAGATGCTGCCTTTTAGAGCAGAACCTGATGAATATACAAGGCATTACATAATTAATGTTTCAAAGCCCCCACACAGTATTAATATTTTATTTTGCCAATTTTTTGTTTGTTTTATACATTTGCTTTATGAAATGCTGGGACAGAATTTTGCCACTTGGAAGTTCTCATTTTTTTTTTTCTGGATGAATAATTGGCATAGTGCCATACATTACCTGTAGTTTATTATGGCAGCTTTGGGGTGTCCCCAGTTGTAAGCAGCTTCTCATTGTGGAAAAAAAAAAAAAAAAACCACAAAGGTAGATTTCAGTTTTTAATTATGCCTTCAGCACACATGACTGTGGAACCTTGGGAGAATTATTTAATTTATCTGTTTCTCAGTTTCCACCTCTGCAAAATTATGTCTACCCCATGACTACGAATACTTTAATCTCCATTTGGGAACTAGAAGTCATGACTAATATCCTGGGTCATGCTATTTATGACACTGATATTTTACAGCAAAGAAATAATTGAATGCTTTTTATTTTTAATGTGGTACATTATCCTTGCTAAAGAATGCATTCTCGTATAATTATTAAATAATGTCCTCCTGTCACCTGTTAATCATCAATTCTCTGAAACTTAATAGAAATGATGCCTATGCCATGACTTGGACAAACTTTTTGACTATGATACCAAACAGGAAGTTCCATAGAATGTTCGGATAGGTGCCTGCAGCATTGCCCCCAATATGGGTACAGGGTTTAGTCTATGCCTTAGACGGATTAATCCACATTGCTAGGATTACAACCATGAAACAAAATATCCAAAGGCATCTGGTCCAGTTTTCACTGAAAGAATATCATGCTCTCAAACACCAGCAACAATCTGGTTTCATTAGAAGGATTTGCCTGCAGCTGAGAATCCCAGGGATGGGGGAGCCTGATGGGCTGCTGTCTATGGGGTCGTACAGAGTCAGACATGAGTGAAGCGACTTAGCAGCAGCAGCAGGAGCTCAAAAGAAAGATCCTAGTTCTTCATCTACAGAAGCCGCAGTTATCTCTGGGGCCTGATGAGAGAGTTATGGCTGTGAGCACACCCCAACATGATCTTGGTAAACATCAGACAGAGTATACTATGCTCTGGAAAAGAAAGGCTACCCGTGGGATCCAGCCTCTTCAACAGCCAACAGATTTCCTTACTTTAAAGAAGCTCTTCTTCTGTTCCCTAGAGTTGTAATCCACACACTACCTGCTCTTGTTTAGCTCCAAAGCATTCTTCCCAACTCCTCTCACGTGACTGAAATCCAGTGTTGAGCCAGAGGCTGCACTCATCCCAGCGGCTCAAGTCTGGAAGAGGTACTGACTTTCCATCTCAGACACTGAAAAGGAACCTCTGAACCTTGTATGTTCCTAAAGAATTTCTAACACAAAATAGCAGCTACCTGTGAGTTCCCTGGTAGTCCAGTGGTTAAGACTCTGCATTTTCTATGCAGGGGGTGTGGGTTTGATCTCTGATCCAGGAACTAAGATCCCACATGCCATGTAACAGTAACCAACAAACAAAAACGAAACTGCTACCTCATTCTGTCTCGGACATTATTGCTTTCCCTGATAAACTGAGGCTGCCATGAGAGGTGGTATAAAGCACTTAGCTCTCTCCCTAATGCTCCAATTATTACAGTCCTGCTGTCTCGCAGCCACCACTTGGCTGTAACTGAATTTTGACTCTTCCCCAAGGATCAGTGGCACTGCATGTGGTTATACACTGCAAATCCCAAGAATCAACATTCACATAGAAATAGGCTAACCAGCATATATGGGTACCAGGCACTTGACCTGTGACCATAGAGATGACCACCTATTCCAGAGACTGAGGAACTAAATTTAAAATTTTTATTTTCATTAATTTAAAATTACATTTTAAAACTGATACTCATTTCAGTCATTGATAGGTATTTTCAGTATTCTGGGCACAACTTGGGTATGTGAGTTTGGCTGTCCAATGGTACATTTTAGGAAACTCAAATGTAGGTTAAGTACTCCTAATGAATATTTAGCTTCTGAACTAAGATGTGCTATAAAAATGGTATCTATGCCACCCTTTAAAGATTTACTATGAGGAAACAAAATATCAGATTAATAATGCTTCTATTGATGACATGTTGAAATGAGATTTGGATATTTTAGATTAAAAAGAACATCATAAAATGTATTTCACCCATTTCTTTTTATTTTTTTTTCCATATGACTATGGAATAACTCAGTACCTGTGAGGCTCACTTTCTATTTTACTGGATGGCACTGCCATAGACTGTAATGTGGATGTTGCTCTTTAGAGTCATGCAGTGTACAACCTACAAAATCAGACTTGTTGACTTTATCAGTGACAGTGATCCTCCGAAGCTCTTAGATCTGTGTAGTAGTAGTTCAATATCCTTCATCATTTATGGTTCAGCTGCTGCTGCTGCTAAGTCACTTCAGTTGTGTCCGACTCTCTGTGACCCCACAGACAGCAGCCCACCAGGCTCCCCCGTCCCTGGGATTCTCCAGGCAAGAACACTGGAGTGGGTAGAGGACCACTCTTCTCATTTTCTAGAAACATTTTCCAATGAAGCAAACAAAAGTCACACAAATTTTTGTCCATTGATGTTAATGCCACCGGGCTCTACCACCTTCTAGCATTTCTTTCTGTCAACTACGGAGCTTGTGGTCATTCCCCTCATTTCTTGAAGACTTTAGAATCTGACTCAGTTTTCCTGGTGAACTCAAGATCCATCTACATGGTGCCTTTGCTGACTATCCAAAATAACAGTCTCAGACTTTTTGACATCTTCACCTTCGATGGTTTTTCATACCCTGGTGATCCATCTCCATGGCCATACCCTGGACTTAGTCATTCCTCAGATGTCTGGCTTCTCTGAAATCCTATACTCCAATAGCTGACTATCTGGTTGGAATTACCTGTTCTACTTCTTCCTTGTCTTTGGCTGTGTGAGTCACAGTGTTTGGTTGCTAAGAGACACCCTCGTCATGATGCTTCCACTTTCTCTCATGCAGCCTTCTTGGAACTGCTCACATTATCTACACAGATGTAATCTCAAGGACTCTTATCTGAACATACTTAAATTCCTGATATCCTGAATTTCATGTAATATACCCACAGAACTCAACTTAACTGTCTTCTCTCTTCTACTCCTTCGTGAATAAACACAGCTAGAGAAAAACGACATATTTTTACATATCCATGCCTCTATAAGTCACAAAACTGATGATCTTCAACAAGTGTGCCCTTAAGGATGTCTACTAATATTAAAATAGTTTTGGTTTGAGTCATTTACATTCCTTTCTATAAGCTTTCCTATATATATATATATATATATATATCGGCAAGTTCCTCGATCCTTCCCAATCTACTCATAGAAGAATTCTTAAACATTACTGAGAAATCTAAATGATTAATTGTGATTGTCTTTCAATTATTTTTTTTCCTCTCTATTCCTCTTATTATGTGCTGTGCTTAGTCACTCAGTTGTGTCGAACTCTTCGCGACCCCATGGACTTTAGCCTGCCAGGTTCCTCTGTCCATGGGGATGCTCCAGGCAGAAATATTGGACTGGGTTGCCATGCCCTCTGCCAGGGAATCTTCCCAACCCAGGGATCGAAGCGAGATCTCCCACACTGAAGGCAGATTCTTTATCATCTGGGCCACCAGGGAAGCCCAAGAATACTGGAGTGGGTAATCTTTCCCTTCTCCAGGGGATCTTCCAACCCAGGAAGCAAACTGATATCTGCATTGCAGATGGATTCTTTACCAGCTCATATATCCACACAGATTCTTACCTCTCTTCTTCCAGTGCATGCTCAGTCACTCAATCATGTCCAACTCTTTGAGACCCCATGAAATATAGTTGGCTTAGCCTCTACTTGTGTGGAATTTTCCAGGCAAGAATACTGGAGCGAATTGCCGTTTCCTACTACAGAGGATCTTCCTGATCCAGGGATTGAACTCGCATCTTTGTGTCTCCTGCATTTGCAGGAGAATTGTTTACCACCGAGCTACAGTGGTGCTATGGTAAGAAAAAAGAAAAAAAAAATTGCCCGCCAAGGCAGGAGACATAAGAGACAGGTTTGATCCCTGGGTCAGGAAGATCCCCTGGAGGAGGACATGGCAACCCACTAAAGTATTCTTGCCTGGGAAACCCCATGGACAGGGAAGCCTGATGGGATAGGGCTATAGTTCATGGGGTCTCCGAGAGTCAGACACGATTGAAGTGACTTAGCACAAGCCACCTGGAAAGCCCTCTTCCCCCAGCATCAGAGGATAATTGTATCCTTTTACACTTAGTTGAAGTTCAACTCCTGTATCTGTATTTACAATATCAATACATATGCTATGCTATGCTAAGTCACTTCAGTCGTGTCCAACTCTGTGTGACCCCATAGATGGCAGCCCACCAGGCTTCCCCATCCCTGGGATTCTCCAGGCAAGAACACTGGAGGGGGTTCCCATTTCCTTCTCCAATGCATGAAATTGAACAGTGAAAGGGAAGTCACTCAGTCTTGTCCGACTCTTCGTGACCCCATGGACCGCAGCCTACCAGGCTCCTCTGTCCATGGGATTTTCCAGGCAAGAATACTGGAGTGGAGTGCCATCACCTTCTCCGATCAATACATAGAGTAATACATAAAATAATCTTCCTTTCATGAGAGCTAACCTTGTTCCGGGTAATGTGCTGAGTACATTACAAAAATTAACCTCATTTATATTTAAATTTTTTTTTACTTGGGAGATATTATTATGCCCATTTTATGTATGAAGAAACAAAGTGGACAGATGTTTAATGGCTTTGCTAAAATCATGTAGGTAATATAATCTAGGGGCAAGTTTCTAAGTCAGGTCTGAACTCATCTAAAGGCTGTATTCTTTACCAGTGTAACATAGCAGCGCATAACAGACCCCTAGGAGCTCATAAACTTTACTCCATAAGTTGTAGACTTTCTGGTCTACACTTTTAACTAACTTTCCACTTTCTTAGGGCTTTTTTTTTTTTTTTTCCCCTAACACATTCTTATATTTCACTCATGCTAAAGAAGAAAACACATCTTGGTCACATTCCACTTCTCATCTTATCTAATTTTTCTTTTATCCTCCAAATCTAAAAATATAGTCTAAATGCACTGTCCCCACTTCTCTAACTTAAATGTATTCTTCCCACAGAACTTTTGATGCTTCCACCAAAATTCTACTGAAACCACTCCCATAAATGGCATAAGTGACCATCATATTGAAAAATATACAAGATCTACTCTTCATATTACAAGACCTCTTTTCTGTGGATGACTTTTTAATTCTCCTGATCAAAAAGACACCTCAGCCCTTCTTGGCTTTCTCATTTTTCTGTGACCTCCAAGTTGCTGTGAAGGCTCGCTCTTCCTCTAATCCTTAAACATTAAGCTTTCTTGGTGTTCTGTGTCCAATTCTTCTAACTCTCCACTAAATAACTGAAAAATTTGCACATCTAACATTTCTTCAGAGACCATGGGCACCCAACATCATATTTAAGAGATATTGGATTTCCATCTTGAATTTCCACTTGGTATGTGTAAATTTGAATCATCAAATATCTCCCTATATCTGTTCCCTTTTTCTTCCTTAACTGTTTGCTGCACTCAGAGGCAAAACCCTCTTATTCACCAAAGATAGAAACTTGGGTGGGGGATCTTTTATTCTTTCTTCGATGTGTTTCCCCACCCCCTGCCTTGTGTCTCCAACTACCATTTCCTTATTGTTTTTGCTCTATAAATGTTTTAAGAATTTATCATCTCCCTCTTTTTAGAAGCGTGAACCAAGTCTAGATATAAAAAGCACGTGGAAGAATTTCCTTGGCAGTTCATTGGTTCAGATTCTGTACTTCCAATTCAGGGGACATGGGTTCAATCCCTGGTCAGGGAACTAAGACCCCATATACCATGAGGTTTGGCAAAAAAAAAAATAAATTAAATTAAAAGAATAAGACAGAAAAGAAATGAAGGGCAATGTCATTGGAAGAATAGGAAAGGAGTGGAAAATTTGTATGAGTTAGTCAGATAAGGCTTCTAGAAGGTGGTATCATTTGAGTGGGAACTTGAAGGAACTGAGGGTGATAGTATCGAAAACAAAATTTTAGGCCACAACAACAGCAAATACAAGAAATAGCAAGGGGGACTGTGTGGCTGCATAAAGGTGAGAGACCTTAGGACATGAGGTCAGAGAGATGATTAGTAGAAGAAGATAAATAAGGCAAGAGCTTATAGGTGCTTATGAGGTCTTTGGCGGTTTTCATTCTGAGTGAGACCCAGGTCTGTTGAAGAGATTTTAAATGGAAGAATTGCAGGTTCTTCTCTTATTTTCAAATGATTATAGTGCTGCTGCCGCTGCTGCTGTGAAGTCACTTCAGTCGTGTCTGACTCTGTGTGACCCCATAGATAGCAGCCCACCAGGCTCCCCCGTCCCTGGGATTCTCCAGGCAAGAACACTAGAGTGGGTTGCCATTTCTTTCTCCAATGCATCGAAGTGAAAAGTGAAGGGGAAGTCGCTCAGTACTGTCCGACTCTTCGCAACCCCATGGACTGCAGCCCACCAGGCTCCTCCATCTATGGGATTTTCCAGGCAAGAGCACTGGATTGGGGTGCCATCGCCTTCTCCAAATTATAGTGCTACTGTGTTGATAAACTCTCTAGGGCAGTAAGAAGAGGCAATAATAGAATCAGGGAATAAAATTGAAAGCAATCACTATACAAATAAGACAAAACAGAATGCTGGGCTAGCTCAGGTGTTAGTGGGGATATTGTAAGAAAGGATCAGATGCTAAATCTCTCTTTCTCTTTTTAACTGGAGTGTACCTGCTTTACAAGGCCGTGTTAGTTTCTACTGCACAACACAGTCCATGAGCTATATGTGTACATAAATCCCCTCCCTCTTGGACCTGCCTTCCCCACCCCCATCCCACCCACCTAGGTCACCACAGAGCAT
The DNA here is from genome assembly GCF_032405125.1 of Capricornis sumatraensis. Taxonomy (NCBI): domain Eukaryota; kingdom Metazoa; phylum Chordata; class Mammalia; order Artiodactyla; family Bovidae; genus Capricornis; species Capricornis sumatraensis. Next base: position 114,170,087 of record NC_091073.1, on the reverse strand, counting down.
CAAGCTGATCTTCCCATGCTATAGAGCAGCTTCCTTAAAACTCAATGAGGTATCATCTCACACTGGTCAGGATGGCCTTCATTAAAAAAAAAAAATCTACAAATAATAAATGCTGGAGAGGATGTGGAGAAAAGGGAATTCTCTTGCTCTGTTGATGGGAATGTAAACTGATACAGTCACTATGGAGACCAGTATGCGGGTTCCTTAAAAAATGAAACATAGAGCTACCGAATGTTAAATCTCTTTTAAAGGTAAGAGCTGACAAGCTTTGCATGTGAGGTATGAGTGAAGGAGAGGAATGATGGGAGATGTCAAGGTTTCTGAACCAGCTGGAAGGTGGAGCTGCCATTTATTGAGATGGAAAAGATTCCAGGCCAAGATTGGTTTACAAATCAGGGGTTTTGTCTTGCTCTGTAGCATGACAATCAAGGACCCGACCTCTGTCCATCTGAATCCATACATCTTGCCACATGCTAACTCTTGCCTAAAATTCCAGGAAAACCAAATTACCAACTGATCCTCCTTTAACAAACAATCTTTCTGACTTTGATATACAGGATGATCCTAAACTCTTTAAATGAGATTCTACAGAGTAAATTCTATTACACCTTTCCTTCCTCAAGAACTATTCCCTGAAGACTCCTCAGCAAATTAAACCATAGTGCTCTATGATGCCAGAATCATCTTTGTATTTATATAATTTCACTGCCTCACAATGGGATAGTCTTTTTGCAGTCCTCATGTTCACGCCATGCCCCCAGCCCAGTTCCTCAGTCGGTGAGCTAATCAAGAGAAGCTTATTGTTTTATATAACACTTCTGAGTCACCAGGGAAGCCCCAAAACAAGGAAATCAACCCTGAATATCACAAGAAGGACTGATGCTGAGGCTCCAACTCTTGTGCCACCTGATGTGAAGAGCCAAGTCATTGGAGAAGATCCTGATGCTGGGAAAGGTTGAAGGCAAAAGAAGAAAGGGGAGGCAGAGGATGAGACAGATAGACTCACCAACTCAATGGACAAGAATCTGAGCGAACTCTGAGAGACAGTGGAGGACAGGGAAGCCTGGCATGCTGCAGTCTATGGAGTCCCAGAGAGTCGGACGCGACTTAGCAAGTGAAAAACGACGATTAGAAACAAGTTGGCGTTTAACAAATATTTGAATGAGGCGAGTATATAAGGAAGGAAAGAAAAGAATGGAGCAGAGAGAGGAAGAGGTAGTTTTGTCTGTTCTCCCAGAAAACTCAGGTCTCTCAGTGGAGTAACGGGGGGAAACTCTTTAATAAACCCCTTCATTAAGATACATGTCTATGTCCTTCTGATTGACACTCACATGTCATCTAAGTTTCTTCTAAATGTGGAGCTCAGGACACTCCTCAATGGGCTTCAGACCAACAGCGTCTCTCCTCACAATCCCATTTCACGGTTCCTAAAAGGCTCCCTTGTCAACTCTTCAGAACCTATCTGTAGTCGTGATGGGTACTCAGTTCAAGCATGTTTATTGGCTTGCTGGGATCCCTTATTCCGTCTAAACTGAGCAGCAGTTCAGGTCTTATTTTCTTACTTACTTAGTCTTCTCTGTTAGGACTTTCCAGGATTTGACATGTGTCACTGCAAATTAGAACTACTTGAGAGGTCCATGGTTGAAAGAATCAATGATGTTATCAGATCAGAGTCCATATGACCATTCTAACAGAAATGGTCCTAGTCCATTTGTTCAGATGGCTTCTTTGAATAGCTGAACGGACCATGTTTGCCTTGTTTGGTTGGAGATATAACAAATCTTAATTAGTTAAAATTTGGATTTGCAGGCAGCTGACAGGGTAATTTTTTTTTTTTCTTTTTACAGTTGTTTTGTGTCTTCTTTTAGATACAGGATGTGTCAGTAATAAAGAAAAAGAATGATTGCTAATGTTGTCTCCCAGTCTGATAACTCAGAGTTACATAAGTGTTTATGAATAATGAATGTCTAATTGAGGTGCCTGAAATATGAATAACTGTACTATTCCAGACTACAGTGAGATGTAGAATTCTCATTCGACCACAGGATTTTCATGCCCCCTCTCTACCTTCTGCTATCCCCACTGTTGGGTGTGAAACTAGCACAGATAACACTTCAGAGCTCCTGAAGGAGTCAATCTCACTTTTCTTCTGTACCAGCGAAGCCATCCAAACAAAGCAAACAAATGGTAGTGGGAGATCTCTGTGAGTTGAGAACAAAGTCACCCTTAAATCGTGATGAATGCAATACACAGAAATAGAATCATAGGATTTCAGACGTTAGTCTCAGTGAGAAATCTATTTGAATGTAAATTGCTGGCATTCCAGAAGCTGATTAGCATGTTTCAGACCTTTAATAAAACATCTTGTCTGTTTCTCTCTCCTTAGTGAATCCTTGCCACTTTACTGATAAATTGCTACGAACAATTGATTATTTCCAAACATATGTCATATCAATAGGAAGAACAGTTCCAAAGCTCTCACAATAAATTGAGATGGAACTACAACAAAAGGCTAGCATCTTTTCTCTCTGTCTTACTCATTGGACAGTAACCCTTGTCTCTCTGAGTCCTCCTCCAGAGCAATGCAGAGAACTCTTCTCTGTTACTGATGCTTGGTTGGTGCTAGCCCTTTCAGTATAAGACTCACAAACAGTATTTGTTGTTCAAAATACAAGCATTTCAAATTTCTCTTTCAATTGTGGAAATTCAAGCACAATAGCATGAATTACAACCCAAAGGCATTTTGTGCTTCCTGAAATTCTCTTTAAAGTGAAGTGAAATTGCTCAGTCATACCCGACTCTTTGCAGTCCCATGGACTGTAACTTGCCAGGCTCCTCCATCCAGGGAATTTTCCAGGCAAGAGTACTAGAGTGGGTTGCCATTTCCTTCTACAGGGAATCTTCCCGACCCAGGGATCGAACCCAGTCTCCCGTACTGCAGTCAGACTCTTTACCGTCTGAGCCACAAGGTAAGCTCCTGAAGATCCTGAAATTCTCCTTAGAAAATTATTTTCTGTCATTCATGATTAAGTCTTGTATTATCTGTAGAGAGGAGAGGCAACAATAATTTTGAAACAATTGGTCAGATCTCTGTTGATTTACTTATTCCAATACCTGGTTAAAAAAAAAAAAAAAAAGTTGGAGGAAAAATGGAATCAATTCCCTTGGCAGTCTCTATAGGTTTCCAGGAAGCATGATCATTCTACCAAACAGTAACAAAATGAAAGGCAAATTCTGACAGTGCTGAAACCTCCCTTTGGAATGGAAGAAACAACTCAGTGATTGAGAATGACCATGCAGGGGGATATTGTTGTTACTAATCCCAGGTTATTTCAATCTCATACCAAACAGAGATCCAGCTTATGGCATATCTAGTAAGATCTCAGACATTTTCTATTTTGTGTTGAGTTTTATTCCTGTTATTCATTTCCTTTCACTTTGTACTGACTTACAGCTTTTTCTACATGTGTGTTTTGAATATTAAGAATGTTAGCGACTTAAAAAATATTGTTCTGTCAGTTTCTAGCATATTGGTGCTGCACATCAATAGTTTTTTTTTTTTTTTTCTCACCCTCTTATTTCAGTGTTTTTCTGGAAGACAGAATGTTGCTCTCCTTGTTTTGTTCCAATCTTTGGCTGTTCTCACATATATAATATTTCAAGTACAGTAATATCTTTTTTTTTTTTTTTTTTTTTTACCTACCACCTCATATCATCCAAATACAGAAACAAGATTGAAGGAACATAGCTTTTGGCTAGCTTTTGAGTGTAACGGGAGAAGAAGGGGGTGGGTTTTTAGAAATTATTTTTACATGTAAATATTTAAAATAATGTCTCTATTACACTTTGAACACTTAAAGCAAGATAACAAGCATGCAAATAAATCACAGTCAGTATATATTCAGTAATAAAATAGAGAAGTATGTCTGTTTATTTTCTTAGCCTCCAGTGGGAAAAATTTACCTATGTTCTAAAACCAACTCAAAAATATTACAATTTTTCCTAAAGAGAAGCTCACATAGGCATGGAAACATGTGGAGAAGAGAACAGTGAGTGATTTTTGAAATCAGAAGAGTCTGTTTCAAATGTTCAAGTCTGCTTTCTGTTAGCTGTAGCCATGGGCAAGAATATAAACTTTCTTGAATTTAGGTTTTCTTATCCATAAACCTGAGTTGTATTCCTGCTAAATTCCTTCCTAAGGTTTTTTGTCGGGCTCCAAGGAGATAATGTGTGCATGCCAACAACTGTTTCTATCTGTGAGTATCTCCTCTGTGCTAGGCACAATTGTGGCTTCCCTGGTGACTTAGAGGTTAAAGCGTCTGCCTGCAATTCGGGACACCTGGGTTCGATCCCTGGGTTGGGAAGATCCCCTGGAGAAGGAAAGGGCAACCTACTCCAGTATTCTTGCCTGGAGAATCCCATGGATGGAGGAGCCTGGTGGGCTACAGTCCTTGGGGTCGCAAAGAGTTGGACATGACTGAGTGACTTAACTTTCACTTTTTAGGCACAATTGTAAACACTAGAGATGGTAGGGCTTGTGTTCCATTCACATCCAGCTTCATGGACTCAGAGAAACAAGGCTACTATCCAAAACTTTACCAAGTTCTGACATAGGGGGGAAAAAATATATATATATATATGTGTGTATATATATATATATCCATATATGGCACACCTTAAAAGACCTCATTTAGCCACCAGGGATGACTTTCAAACAACTATTGAAGGACAAGCAACTTAAAAAGGGTTGATGCTATATATGAAGAACAACCTATATAATTAAAATCTGGAGGCCCATAAGAAGTGGTGATAAGTTAATACAGTTAAGATGTGGGCTGGCTGGGGTGGGGGCAGTGGAGAAACACTTTGCCTTCCTGGCCCCCCTGGGAAGCATTTGCTGTGGATTGCTTGCCCTGCCAAGGTGAGGAAGGCTCATCACTTCTACTCTGTCTATGTGTCCCTCCTGTTGCAACTATTCAAAGCACAGTTTAATCGTTCTTTTTCTGGGAAGTCTATTTGACCCTATAGGAAAGCATGGCCTTATCAAAGAAGAGGCTCCAATAATTACTTATGAATCTCTAACACCACAGAAACATGTAGACCAGAGAAGCACATGGTTTTGACTTCCGCTCTCTTTAGAACACTTGAGAAGGAACCGGAGGGGAGGAAACAGCATGTTTCATCATCTTAACAGCACAGCCTTACAGAGCTCACCTCATGCTCTAAGCATCAGTTGAAAGTAAAATAAAAGCAAACAAACAAACAAAAAACTCCAATCAATAATCCTCTGATATTCACATGTGCCAGAAAATGGCTAGGGAAAAATCCACAAAACATATGTACTTACACATCGTTCACACATATGCTCTGGCACAAACCTTTTAACACAAAACAGTTCATCCTGGAGGCAGAACAGTCTACCTGGCTGCAGATGTCTGGTGACATGGAGATAGTAGATAAAATTCAGACAAGGACCCTCTAACTGAGATAAATAGCACCACCCAACAATTTTAAAGTGGAAAAACAGGTACAAAGGAAGTAAATTCCAGAAGCTACTGAGGAACAAAACAAAGCAAAATAAAAACATACAACTTGAATTCCTTGCATTGCTAAGAAAATAAAAATAGCTAAGAAAAAAAGCAAAATAAAAAGTGACCTTGGAATAAAAACCAGAATAAAGCTCTCTACAATTTGTGTTTGCATTTTAATGTTAAAGAGGAAGAACAATAAAAGTAGACTGCTTGAATGTCATGGTTTATTGTCAGCAATATTCATGTCAAACATATATCTTGGTTTTAAAGAAAGGAAATGAGTAAACAAGGCAGATGTGGACTGCTCATTTGCAGAGTATAGAAAGGGCAATGCAGCAACAGAGGCTGGACTGATCTGAACTGTTATCAGTGACAGTATGTTCAGAATTTGTATTGCAAGACGTGAATATAAAAGAGCAGGTGATTCTCATGTTTTTCTTCCCATTGAAAAACGGGTGGAAAAAGTCATTAATTTGCTCAAGGTAAAAGGCAAGGGCCTATTCATTGTGATAAGCATGACCTAACCAGGTTGCTAATAGAACTATTACTAGATTAAATCCTCCCAACTGTCTTGGAAATAACTTGGCCTCTTTTTTCTCTTATTGAATGAAATAACGGGCGGGGGGCGGGGTGGGGGGGAACAGGCAAAAAGCATGGAACTTTCTCTAATCATAGAAGGAGGAGATATTGAAAATTAATGAGTCACTCATCTGTTGCAGAAGGAAGGTAATTATAGGATTTGAAGTGTATTTTGCACATGTGTGGCTGTTTGTGCCATAATCACGTTGAATGAACCGGTGCTCTTATGTAGTGCCCCTCACTGGGCAGTGACCTTCATATGATCAGTTGATGTGAATTTCTCAGACAGTACCTTGAAGGCATGCCCTGCTCATTTCTGACCTTCCTTTCTTCCCAGAGCTACACTGTGGCAAAAAGGACTCACAGTGTACTCCTCATGGGCGAAACTGACGAAAGGACTGATGGAACATGCTTTGTCAGCCAAAGGCACCTGTTACTATGTGGAGCCTCATCTGTGAAAGAAATATCCCGAAATATGAGGGGCATGCTTTACCAACTCAACATCATTACCTGATGGTAACTGTTGACCATTTCAAAAGTACTGGGAGAAACCAACGGGACCATTTCTCAATTGATCTGCATGAACACTCTACAAAACTGAGAGATATATATTTAGAAATGATGATAATAGCAGTTACTATGGTCACTTATTCTCTATTACTATCTGGACCCCAGTTGGATACAACAGGGACTAAATAACCAGTAAAATTTTTTTGAAACTGAAAAATGTTAGCAAATACCCACTCTTGATTTAACAAATCACCTCAACAGAGAAGCAATAAGCCTCTGAAGTTTAAAGTGAATGGAAATCTACACCATAAATATAATTCAATATACTTGTTCATTCATTCAGAAAACATTCTTTGAGAGTTGACCGCAATGCTGTGTTAAAATGCTTTGGGATGATGCCAAGAATTTTCTTCTAAAACAAATACTTCTGATCAGGTACAAATCACTCACATAAATTTTCCACCTTCTTGGCAGAGATGTGGAAAATATTAAGGCCTCTCTTTGAATAAAATTAGCAAAGAGCAAAGGGATAATTAAACATTTGATCTCTAAGCATACCACTGGCATCTATTTTGGAATGGTTTAGAAAGAAAAAAACTTGTAGAAAGTTTATTCCATAAATGTTTCCTCCAGATATCCTGGCTACTTTCAAGTTATTTAGTGGGAAATATTTCTGTGCACAAAGGAAAAAGTAGTCCAGACCATGAGATTCTGTAAGTGGCTCATGAAGTTTTAGACTGGGGAATTGTGATTGATCTTGGCTACAAGGTGAGGGTGTTCAGAGACGGCAAGGTCCCAGAGATCATCTCATCCAAGTTTCTCATTACAGGAGTGACATAATTAGGGAAATTAAACAAAGGGAAGAAGTAGCTCAGGTCTCTCCGAGGGTAAAAGAGAAACCTACTTCCTCTAACTCCATAGCAACACATCCACAGAGATATTTAATCTGTTCATCTTCTCAAAATACTAAGTGTATTTCTTTATTTCAGATGTCAAGATTTCCCACCCCGCATGACCTAAACTTTATAAGGCAAGTACCAAAAGGCATGGTTTTCAATATTGTGTGGAAAGGGAAAGTAGAACGCAGAATATAAATTTCAGTGTAGACAATCAGGTATTAATATTGTGATATAAAGAGAGTGTGAGAAAAGTAATATTCCAGAGTCATTTTGAAGATGGCAGCTTACGATTTTCTCGGTGGGAAGTATGCGCTATGGACATGGCAAAAGAGCAACTTCCTTCAGACAATTAACATTTCTTCATTTCAAATGCCCGAAATCTAAGAACTCCCTTTCTCCTAGAATAGCATGGAAACATATACATACCACATGTAAAAGAGACAGCAAGTGAGAATTTGCTGTGTGAACAGAGGGAGCTCTCAACACCTAGCTCTGTGACAACCTAGAGGGGTGGGATGGGGAGGGAGACAGGAGGGAGGGGACATATGTATACCTGTGGCTGATTCTTGTTGATCTGTAGCAGAGGCCGATAAAATATGGTAGAGCAATTATCCTCCAATAATTGTATTTTGTTCTATACTTCTCAGTTTTATACAATTATAATCTTTGATAATTAAAAAAAAATCTGCTGAACCAAAAATCATCATCCATCATGTTCTTATCATACAGCCTTGATAAGCAGTATTTCTAGAAACAGTAAGTAGTGAACTCATGGGACACAACTGTAATTCCAAGCATATTAAACAAACCCTGTTGAAAACCACTGATGGACTGAATGTTTGGCTAAATTTTACAAGAGCTTCTTTCAGAGTGAGACTGTGTTCTGCTGGCTCTAAAGATATTTCATGATAAAGAGACTCTCTAGTTCCCCTAGAGATTATCACCATACCCAGTATTTGCCTGGCTGATTTAACTGTGAAAAGTCAAAGTGAAAATGTTACTTGCTCAGTCTTGTTGGACTCTTTGCAACTTCATCCATGGACTATAGCCTGCCAGGCTCCTCTGTCCATGGAATTCTCCAGGCAAGAATACTGGAGTGGCTTGCCATTTCCTCCTCCAGGGGATCTTCCTGACCCAGGGATCGAACTCGGGTCTCCTGCATTGCAGGCAGATTCATTACTGTCTGAGCCACCAGGGAAGCCCATAATTGTGGAAAGGCTGTGTATATATGTGTGTGTTCATAGCTTGGATTCACATCACACACCTTGGGAAATAGTACTCTATGAGAAATGCCACAAAACCAAGCATATATTTCTATAGGGAACACAAAAGAAGGTATTAAAATGTCATCATTATAAAATTTGATGCTGAGCAGAAACATAGTAATATTATTTGCAAATTAAAAAGGCATGTCTAAACAAATTTATTGATAAATCTGTATGCAGGTCAGGAAGCAACAGTTAGAACTGGACATGGAACAACAGACTGGTTCCAAATAGGAAAAGGAGTACGTCAAGTCTGTATATTGTCATCCTGCTTATTTAACTTCTATGCAGAGTACATCATGAGAAATACTGGACTGGAAGAAACACAGGCTGGAATCAAGATTGCCAGGAGAAATATCAATAAGATCAGACATGCAGATGACAACACCCTTATGGCAGAAAGTGAAGAGGAGCTAAAAAGCCTCTTGATGAAAGTGAAAGAGGAGAGCGAAAAAGTTGGCTTAAAGCTCAACATTCAGAAAACGAAGATCATGGCATCTGGTCCCATCACTTCATGGGAAATAGATGGGGAAACAGTGGAAACAGTGTCAGACTTTATTTTTCGTGGCTCCAAAATCACTGCAGATGGTGACTGCAGCCATGAAATTAAAAGACGCTTACTCCTTGGAAGGAAAGTTATGAGCAACCTAGATAGTATATTCAAAAGCAGAGATATTACTTTACTGACTAAGGTCCGTCTAGTCAATACTATGGTTTTTCCAGTGGTCATGTATGGACGTGAGAGTTGGACTGTGAAGAAGGCTGAGCGCCAAAGAATTGATGCGTTTGAACTGTGGTGTTGGAGAAGACTCTTGAGAGTCCCTTGGACGGCAAGGAGATCCAACCAGTCCATTCTGAAGGAGATCAGCCCTGGGATTTCTTTGGAAGGAATGATGCTAAAGCTGAAACTCCAGTACTTTGGCCACCTCATGCGAAGAGTTGACTCATTGGAAAAGACTGTGATGCTGGGAGGGATTGGGGGCAGGAGGAGAAGGGGATGACAGAGGATGAGATGGCTGGATGGCATCACGGCCTCGATGGACATGAGTCTGAGTGAACTCCGGGAGATGGTGATGGACAGGGAGGCCTGGCATGCTGCGATTCATGGGGTCGCAAAGAGTCGGACATGACTGAGCGACTGAACTGAACTGAACTGAAACAAATTTATGAATCATTCCCCAGTGAACATGCTTCCAGCATTCAGTAATTTTTCAAACACATATCAGTGATACAAATGTATCCTCTATTGCATATTTAATTTTGCAAAATTCCCAGTGAAGTAAAAAATTTGATTAATATTTGAGAATTAAATTTTAAAAATAAATTAAAATTTACTATGTTAGATGGAAACTTTCATTCAATTGAAAAGGCAAATATAAAGACATGCTGATACAAAGAAGACATTTCAAATATATTTTTTAAACTTTTAAATTCTATTTTAAAAAGAATTTTAAAAGATGAGGGGACAATGATATTTTTATTCTCCCTGAAGTCCAGAACAATTATTTTTGGCTTTTCTGTGTATCTCAAAATTAATAAATATATATATATTAGATTGGATTCTATAAGATCTAATTCAAATAATATACAAATAGTAACAATAGCATTTGAAAATCACAGATGTCAGTTCGTTTTTACTGAAAGGATTTGTGGTCAAAAAATTAGGGGGACATTTAAGCGGTCTAAAATTTGTGTAAAAAATCATGAAAAAAATTTAAATGGTGTTTTATTAATCTTTCAATTATTACAATATCATTTTTTATGTGATGATAGAAGAAAAACATACACACTGGGAAATACACAAAAGCTAGCAATCACTTTTTAAGGAGGTATTGTTTCAGTAATGAGATACATATTTCATGCAATGTGTGTTATAAAGTACTAATATATGTGGTGCCATTTGGGTAACTGAGGGTAATTGATCAGAAAGACACTAATATTTAAATGCAGTACACTTTGTGTAGATTATTTAACCTTCACAATGGCTCTGCAAAATTATATAATTGATTACATTTCAGAATATAAACAGGGGCACCATACCTGTAGAATTTCCCTGGTAATACATCAGGAAGCTGAGATGCAGAAAGTCAAAATAATTGACTAATACCATCCTCACCCTTGGTTGATTCTGTATTGGAATCTAGTTATGCATGGATACAGTCACTCTTTTTCCAGTACTCGGCACCACATGAAAGTGAAAGAGAAAGTGAAGTCACTCAGTCATGTCTGACTCTTTGCGACCCCATGGACTGTAGCCTATCAGGCTCCTCCGTCCATGGGATTTTCCAGGCAAGAGTGCTGGAGTGGATTGCCATTTCCTGCTCCAGGGGATCTTCCTGACCCAGGAATCGAACCCGGGTCTCCTGCATTGCAGGCAGACGCTTTACCGTCTGAGCCACAAGGGAAGCCCTGGCACCACATGAGAGCTGGCAAAATCAGCAGGGCTTTGCAGGAGAGTAATTTGAAGATGAAGAAGCATAACCTGTCCAATAGGAATGTCAAATATCCTGAGAAGCTACATAAGAAAAACAGTTCTCTGGACTTATTATTATTATTTCTTCTTGTTCCCAAAGAAAGTGAAAGTGAAAGTGAAATCACTCAGTTGTGTCCGACTCTTTGCGACCCCATGGACTGTAGCCTACCAGGCTCCTCTGTCCATGGGATTTTCCAGGCAATAGTACTGGAGTGGGTTGCCATTTCCTGCCCAGGGATTGAACCCAGGTCTCCCGCATTATAGACAGACGCTTTACCGTCTGAGCCACCAAGGAAGTTCCCAAAGATCTGATCTTAAAATGCAACCTCTCCTAGTAATACTTGGACCAAAGAATTCATACTAAAGCACAATCAATCATCAGTGAGTGGATTAAGAGAAATACTGAATAAATGGTAGAGGTTAGAGAAAGAAAAAGAAGGGAATTAGTGGAGTGGAAGCTGAAAAAATGGCCAGGAGCATGGCGAGTGGAAACTTTATTCTACTTCATTCTAAGCCTGGATGCCGTGGTCTAAGGGAAGGGCTTTCTCATGTAGATTGAGTACACTACCTGATCTGGCGGATACTGATGACCAGGCCTGGGCAATGGAGAACTGAGGAATGGATCAGAGGTTGGAGAGAGCAGCAAAGTAGCAGCAGGAGGCATTAATGGCACCAAGTCCTCATGGAATCATTGTAGCTTCCTTCCTAATTCATAGTGTACCAGCTACTGTTCGGGGTTTAATTCATTGTGACAGCTCATTTTACTACTTAAAGCAGAGAGGGGAGAAAGAATAGAAAGAGGCAAAGGAGGGCTTTCACAAACTTAACCCAGGGACACGAGAACTGGCAGCGCAACAGAGGAGAGAAAACTTCACTTTCCAAGAGCAGCAGGAATGAAACTGGGAAGAGCGGACAAGGTGTGGTATGATGACTTGCTGAGCCACCTGGCTGCTGCAAGAGGCAGTACAATATGGGTAAGTGTGAGAGTGTGGACTGGGGAGGAGGCTGGCATTCTGCTGACTACCCTCTTGGCCAACAGCAAGCAGAAAAATGGCGAAAGCCATGATGGGACCAAGCCAAGGCATCAAGGCATGCTAGGAATGATTTAACATCAGTCGGTATATTTGAAGGAAAGGGAAGAGATGGACTCTGGTTCTTTTTCGGATATAAGTGTGAACCACTAAGAGACCTGATCCAGTGGTCTTTCCAGATGACTCTTATAGACATATTCCTCCTCAAAGTGCTCATGACTTCTATGGCCTACGAATGCAATCTGTTCTCCCTGCTGGAGGACCTAAAGGATGTATGTATTCTAAGTCGCTTCAGGTGTGTCCGATTCTTTGCAACATTATGGACTGTAGCCCACCAGCCTCCTCTGCCCATGAGATTCTCCAGGGAAGAATACTAGAGTGGGTTGCCATGCCCCCCTCCAGGGGATCTTCCAACTCAGGGATCGAACCCGCATCTCTTATGTCCCCTACATTGTCAGGTGGATTCTTTACCACTAGCGCCACCTGGGAAGCCCGGCCACCACTGCAAGTCTCTGCCCTTGGGTTTAAGAGAGAAGGTTCCTAATGGAGAAAGGACTATCTAAGAAGCAAACCTAAAAATCTTTTTTTCTTTTTTTTGGCTTTTTTCTCTAAACAGAAAACATCTGAGGAGCAGCAAGTAGTTCAGTATCTACTAAGAAAAAGTAAGTGGAAAGGGGGTGAAACTCCTGAGAGTCCCTTGGACTGCAAGAAGATCCAAACAGTCCATCCTAAAGGAGATCAGTCTTGGGTATTCATTGGAAGGACTGATTTTGAAGCTGAAACTCCAGTACTTTGGCCACCTGATGCGAAGAGCTGACTCATTTGAACAGACCCTGATGCTGGGAAAGATTGAGGGCAGGAGGAGAAGGTGATGACGAGGATGAGATGGTTGGATGGCATCACTGACTCAATGGACCTGGGTTTGGGTGGACTCTGGGAGTTGGTGATGGACAGGGAGGCCTGGAGTGCTGTGGTTCATGGGGTCACAAAGAGTTGGACACGACTGAGTGACTGAACTGAACTGAAGGGGTTGAAAGAGACTTATTGCAAAATTTCCACCTCTTTTCACATTCTATCTTCAGGTTAATTCCAATGCAGCACTGATACTGTTTCATGGTTTTTAATCAAGAGTTCTTTGGAAACTAGATCTATTACAATCAGCTCAGGCCAGAGGAGGTGATTATTAGAAAGGTGAGTTTCCCAGGCTCAAGGAGAAGTGAGGCACACAGGCAGTGGAAGCGGAATGAGATCAGGGACTTTTCCATCCTCTACCTAGACCCACGTGCCCTGGACCCTTCATCTCTTCTCTGGCATCTGCGTCACTCCTCTCTGTCTTATTTATAGGTGGCCTGCCATGCTTTGGGGGCTTGCCTGCTGGCCCTGCAGTAAAGACTCTGCCTACAATGCAGGAGACGTGGCTTCAATCCCTGGGTCGGAAAATTTCCCTGGAGTAGGAAACAGCAGCCTACTCTAGTATTCATACCTAGAAAATGCCATGGACAGAGGAGCCTGGCAGGCTGCAGTCCCTGGGATTGCAGAGTCAGGCAGGACTGAGTGACTAAACCAACACCACCATCATGCTTTACCCAGTAGTTCTCTTGGTTCCTGAGTTTATGTTGCACAAATAAAACAGAGATTCTGATGGCATCAGTTGAGATCGTGGGTTCTCTCTCATCACCTTTGGCTACGTGGAAAAATGACTGTCCCTTAGGGGAAATAGACAGTAGAAGGCATGCGGAGAAAAAAGGTTGGGGGAAGAAATAGTCGGCATCTCTAATGTATTTTTTCTAACAAGGTCATGGTGAAGATCAAGGGATATTTAGAACCTATATGAAGGAATTTTATAATCTGTAAAGTACTATATAATAAGGTGATGTTTATCTTACACAAAATTCTCGAAGGGTTCATGTCTGTTCTATGTTTCGGACTGCGCGGCATAAGCACGCTGGCTGTGACGGACCTTGCAGAAGCGTCACTGAGAGGAGCTACCCCACGTCCAAGGTCAGGGGCGGTGGCTGAGAGGAGCTACCCCACATCCGAGGTCAGGGGCGGCAAATGAGAGTGCCAGGTTGTGACGGCGCAGAAGTAGCCGAGAGAAGTTAGCCGGTGTCTGAGGTCAGGGGCAGCAGCCAAGAGTGCCAGGCTGTGACGGCGCAGAAGCAGCAGAGAGGAGCTACCCAATCCCTGAGATCAGGGGCGGCGGCCGGGAGGAGCTACCCCACGTCCAAGGAGCGGTGGCTGCGCAGGCGCAGGAGGGACGAGAGGAGCTAATCCACGTTCAAGGTCAGGAGGGGCAGCGGTGAGAAGATACCCCTCGTCCAAGGTAAGGAGCAGTGGCTGTGCTTTGCTGGAGCAGCCGTGAAGAGACACCCCACATCCAAAGTAAGAGAAACCCAAGTAAGATGGTAGGTGTTGTGAGAGGGCATCAGAGGGCAGACACACTGGAACCATAATCACAGAAAACTAGTCAATCTAATCACACAAGGATCACAGCCTTGTCTAACTCAATAAAACTAAGCCATGCCCTGTGGGGCCACCCAAGATAGGCGGGTCATGGTGGAGAGGTCTGACAGTGTGGGTCCAGTGGAGAAGGGAATGGCAAACCACTTCAGTATTCTTGCCTTGAGAACCCCATGAACAGTATGAAAAAGGCAAAATGATAGGATACTGAAAGAGGAACTCCCCAGGTCAGTAGGTCCCCAATATGCTACTGGAGATCAGTGGAGAAATAACTCCAAAAAGAATGAAGGGATGGAGCCAAAGCAAAAACAATGCCCAGTTGTGGATGTGACTGATGATAGAAGCAAGGTCCGATGTTATAAAGAGCAATATTGCATAGGAACCTGGAATGTTCAGTTCAGTTCACTTTTTTCGCTCTGTCATGTCCGACTCTCTGTGACCCCATGAATCGCACCACACCAGGCCTCCGTGTCCATCACCAACTCCTGGAGTTCACTCAGATTCACGTCCATCGAGACAGTGATGCCATCCAGCCATCTCATCCTCTGTCCTCCCCTTCTCCTCCTGCCCCAAATCCCTCCCAGCATCAAAGTCTTTTCCAATGAGTCAACTCTTCGCATGAGGTGGCCAAAGTACTGGAGTTTCAACTTTAGCATCATTCTTTCCAAAAAATCCCACGTTAGGTACATGAATCAAGGCAAATTGGAAGTGGTCAAACAGGAGATGGCAAGAGTGAACATCGACATTCTAGGAATCAGTGATCTAAAATGGACTGGAATGGGTGGATTTAACTCAGATGACCATTATATCTACTACTGCGGGCAGGAATCCCTTAAAAGAAATGGAGTAGCCATCATGGTCAACAAAGGAGTCCGAAATGCAGTACTTGGAGGAAATCTCAAAAATGACAGGATGATCTCTGTTCGTTTCCAAGGCAAACCATTCAATACCACTGTAATTCAAGTCTATGCCCCAACCAGTAATGCTGAAGAAGCTGAAGTTGAACAGTTTTACGAAGACCTACAAGACCTTTTAGATCTAACACCCAAAAAAAGATGTCCTTTTCCTTATAAGGGACTGGAATGCAAAAGTAGGAAGCCAAGAAACACCTGGAGTAACAGGCAAATTTGGCCTTGGAATGCGGAATGAAGCAGGGCAAAGACTAATAGAGTTTTGCCAAGAAAATGCACTGGTCATAGCTAATACCTGCTTCCAAAGACACAAGAGAAGACTCTACACATGGACATCACCAGATGGTCAACACCGAAATCAGATGGATTATATTCTTTGCAGCCAAAGATGGAGAAGCTCTATACAGTCAGCAAAAAACAAGACTGGGAGCTGACTGTGGCTCAGATCATGAACGCCTTATTGCCAAATTCAGACTTCAATTGAAGAAAGTAGGGAAAACCACTAGATCATTCAGGTATGATGTAAATCAAATCTCTTATGATTATACAGTGGAAGTGAGAAATAGATTTAAGGGACTAGATCTGATAGATAGAGTGCCTGATGAACTATGGACGGAGGTTCGTGACATTGTACAGGAGACAGGGATCAAGACCATCCCCATGGAAAAGAAATGCAAAAAAGCAAAATGGCTGTCTGGGGAGGCCTTACATTTAGCTGTGAAAAGAAGAGAAGCAAAAAGCAAAGAAGTAAAGGAAAGATATAAGCATCTGAATGCAGAGTTCCAAAGAACAGCAAGAAGAGACAAGAAAGCCTTCCTCAGCAATCAATGCAAAGAAATAGAGGAAAACAACAAAATGGGAAAGACTAGAGATCTCTTCAAGAAAATTAGAGATACAAAGGGAACATTTCATGCAAAGATGGGCTCAATAAAGGAAAGAAATGGTCTGGACCTAACAGAAGCAGAAGATATTAAGAAGAGGTGGCAAGAATACACAGAAGAACTATACAAAAAAGATCCTCCTGACCAAGATAATCATGATGGTGTGATCACTCATCTAGTGCCAGACATCCTGGAATGTAAAGACAGTGGGTTTAGAAAGCATCACTATGAACAAAGCTAGTAGAGGTGATGGAATTCCAGTTGAGCTGTTTCAAATCCTGAAAGATGATGCTGTGAAAGTGCTGCACTCAATATGCCAGCAAATTTGGAAAACTCAGCAGTGGCCACAGGACTGGAAAAGGTCAGTTTTCATTCCAATCCCAAAGAAAGGCAATGCCAAAGAATGCTTAAGTTCAGCTCAGTTCAGTTGCTTAGTCGTGTCCAACTCTTTCTGACCCCATGAATCCCAGCACGCCAGGCATCCCTATTTATCACCAACTCCCAGAGTTCATTCAGACTCACATCCATAGAGTCGGTGATACCATCCAGCCATCTCATCCTCTGTCATCCCCTTCTCCTCCTGCCCCCAATCCCTCCCAGCATCAGTCTTTTCCAATGAGTCAACTCTTTGCATAAGGTAGCCAAAGTATTGGTATTTCAGCTTTAGCATCATTCCTTCCAAAGAAATCCCAGGGCTGACTTCCTTCAGAATGGACTGGTTGGATCTCCTTGCAGTCCAAGGGACTCTCAAGAGTCTTCTCCAACATCACAGTTCAAAAGCATCAATTCCTCAGCGCTCAGCTTTCTTCACAGTTCAACTCTCACATCCATACATGACCACTGGGAAAACCATAGCCTTGTCTAGACGGACCTTTGTTGGCAAAATAATGTCTCTGCTTTTGAATATGCTTTCTAGGTTGGTCATAACTTTTCTTCCAAGGAGTAAATGTCTTTTAATTTCATGGCTGTAGTCACCATCTGCAGTGATTTTGGAGCCCCAAAAAATAAAGTCTGACACTGATTCCACTGTTTCTCCATCTATTTCTCATGAAGTGATGGGACCAAATGCTATGATCTTCGGAATGCTCAGAATACCACACAACTGCACTCATCTCACATACTAGTAATGTAATGCTCAATATTCCTCAAGCCAGGCTTCAGCAATACGTGAACTGTGAACTTCCAGATGTTCAAGCTAGTTTTAGAAAAGGCAGAGGAACCAGTGATCAAATTGCCAACATCTACTGAATCATAGACAAAGCAAGAGAGTTCCAGAAAAACATCTATTTCTGCTTTATTGACTATGCCAAAGCCTTTGACTGTGTGGATCACAAAAAAATATGGAAAATTCTGAAAGAGACAGGAATACAAGACCACCTGACCTGCCTCTTGAGAAACCTATATGCAAGTCAGAAAGCAACAGTTAGAACTGGACATGGAACAACAGACTGGTTCCAAATAGGAATAGGAGTACGTCAAGGCTGTATACTGTCACCCTGCTTATTTAACTTCTATGCAGAGTACATCATGAGAAATGCTAGGCTGGAAGAAGCACAAGCTGGAATCCAGATTGCCAGGAGAAATATCAATAACCTCAGATATGAAGATGATACCACCATTTATACAGAAAGTGAAGAGGAACTAAAGAGCCTCTTGATGAAAGTGAAAGAGGAGCATGAAAAAGTTGGCTTAAAGCTCAGCATTCAGAAAATGAAGATCATGGCATCTGGTCCCATCACTTCATGGGCAGTAGTTGGGGAAACAGTGGAAACAGTGTCAGACTTTATTTTTTTGGGCTCCAAAATCACTGTAGATGGTGACTGCAGCCATGAAATTAAAAGAGGCTTACTCCTTGGAAGAAAAGTTATGACCAACCTAGATAGCATATTCAGAAGCAGAGACATTACTTTGCCAACAAATGTCCATCTAGTAAAGGCTATGGTTTTTCCAGTGGTCATGTATGGATGTGAGAGTTGGACTGTGAAGAAAGCTGAGCACCAAGGAATTGATGCTTTTGAACTGTGGTGTTGGAGAAGACTCTTGAGAGTGCCTTGGACTGCAAGGAGATCCAACCAGTCCATTCTAAAAGAGATCAGTCCTGGGTATTCTTTGGAAGGAATGATGCTAAAGCTGAAACTCCAGTACCTTCGCCACCTCATGCGAAGAGTTGACTCATTTGAAAAGGCTTGATGCTGGGAGGGATTGGGGGCAGGAGGAAAAGGGGACGACAGAGGATGAGATGGATGGCTGGATGGCATCACCGCCTCGATGGACATGAGTTTGAGTGAACTCTGGGAGTCTGTGATGGACAGGGAGGCCTGGCGTGCTGCGATTCATGGGGTAGAAAAGAGGCAGACACGACTGAGCAACTGAACTGAACTGAACTGATGTTTCAGGAAAGAGTAATCCATCTATTTTCTATTGAGTCAGAATGACACAAGCCTGGGAAAGCGCCAGAGAATTAAGATAAATCCAGAACACAGACCATAAGAGGTAGATATTGTTCCAAAACAAACAACAACTCTTAAAGCAATAGGCTTCAAAAGACATGATAGAATTCCAAGTGGATTTTTTCATTTAAACATGTTGTTCCATCCCCTCCAACCCACCCAGTTTTGTCATGTTTCTGTCCCTGACACCAAGCTTGCAGCAGATGGATTTGTATCACAGGAACCCAAAAGCTAAACCCCATTCTGTAAACGTGTGTCAATCTGTCATCTGAATGTATATTTGCTTTTATACTCTGCTTTTCTATGTATTCATAAATCTAGCTCTCTAAAATGTATTTGAAGAATATCATTTAAATAAAAGATAAAACTTGAAGCAATGTTTATCAACATAATGCTTAACTGAATTTGTTCTTTTCTGTATTTGTATAATTAGTAAATTACTCTCTTTTATCCTTTTCTGTTAGTATAAGATCTCTCTGCTTTCAAATGGTTATGTGGTGTATAAATCAGATGATTCTTGCCAATAGTCAAGTAAGAAAATATATCTCTAGCATTTCTTGCCTCCCTGACATATTCTTTATATTTTTCCTCCCTGTGGAATGCTCTGCTGCATTTAATTTTAATATACATAATTTTGTGCTGTACAAAAACCAAAACAGTTCTCAATCAATGCTGGTCATTAGCCACTTATATCTTAAAATGAATTTCAGTCAACATGACTCCTGTTCCAAGGGTGTTTGCATATAAAATTTATGATGGAATAAAAAACATTGTTTTTAATTGAAAGAACCATATATGGATTTTTTTTTTTCTTCTAGAGGAAGTAATCCTCCTCTCTGGTACTTGCTACCTTGATCCACAGTGAAGTTATTAACCAGGGTCAAGCTAGCCCTTCACATGGGTATCTTTTCTGTACATGCACAGGAACGGCGACATGATGAGTGCAGATATGGCCAGTGTGTGACAGTTTCAAACAGGTAGACAACGTGGGGTGAGCTATGGGAGGGCATTATGGGCCAACTAGACACGTACGCCACTGAGAAGCAAAAGAGGTCTCTGGGAGGTAAAATATAAGTAAATAAACGTCCTCACAGAACAAATGTTGGTAAGATGGGCCCTAAGTAAGTGCAAGACTATAGCAACGACAAGGCTTTTCCCCTATGAACTACAGCATCACATTTTTACCCCAACACATGATAATCCACGGTATCAAAAATCAGAGAGAAGCTGCCAGTCAAACAACTAAGAAGCCATAAACATTTTAAATAATATTTTGCTTTTGAAACAACTTTCTTACAGGAAATGAATTGTATTTAATGCTTCTATTTATATACAGGTGTGTCTTGGGCCTCCCTGGTGGCTCAGACAGTAAAGAATCTGCCTGGAGTGCAGGAGATCCAGGTTCAGTCCCTGGGTCAGGAAGATCCCCTGCAGAAAGGAATAGCTACCACTCCAGTATTCTTGCCTGAAGAGGCCCATGAACAGAGGGGCCTGGCGGGGCACAGTCCACAGGGTCACAAAGAGTCAGGCACGACTGAGCGACCAACACTAACCACTGCAGATATAGATGAATACATTCTATAAACTAAAGAAACCTGTTAAAAAGAAGACGAAGACATTACTCAAATCCCATCTTCCAGGTTAAAAGAGAAAGTTAACATTTCAGAAGTTTAATTTTAGATACCTCACTTTACATATATGAGTAGACAAACACCTCTAAATAATTCAAAGTGGCATCCTGTACTATTTTTAAAGCAAAAATATTTTAATGTAACTTTACTTGAATGAAAGCAACAATAAACATATTGATGTTTCTTCATAAAGTGAATTAAGTCTTAAAAAAACAAAAACAAAAACCAAATAAATCTGCACTTAAAAGTTATAGCATCCAGTGGCCTCCTGCTCTGAAGGTTTGGGGAGAAAAAGCATAAATCTAATCCCATCGTTTGGTATTTAATATTTTAGATCCCACATCTGTAACATTTATACTCTTTCTATAACTGTAATTCCTAGCTGTCTTGTTGTTCAGTTGTTAAGTTGAGACTGACTCTTTGCGACCCCAGAGACTGCAGCACACCAGGCTTCCCTGTCCTTCACTATCCCCTGGAGTTTGCTCAAATTCATACCCACTGAGTCGGTGATGCTCTCTAACCATCTCATCTTCTCCTGCCCCGTCCCTTTAGGCTTCAATCTTTCTCAGCATCAGGTCTTTTACAGTGAGTTGACTCTGCATCAGGTGGCCAAAGGATTGGAGCTTCCACCTAAGCATCAGCCCTCCAAAGAACATTCAGAGTTGATTTCCTTTAGGATTGACTGGTTTGATCTCTGCTGTCCAAGGGACTCTCAAGAGTCCTCTCCAGTACCAATGCAGTCATGATCTTATATTTAAATGATTCATTGCTCAGTATCATCATTGGACCATGGTTTCTTTATTCCTTTTTTTTTTTTTTCCACTCATCTCACTGTTGGTTGGGTTGTCTCATTTGTATGCCCAAAGAAGTCACACTCTTGACCTAACTTGACTTGCTCAAATCACTAGGTATAACATTTCACTGATATTCCTTTCCCACAGAACTTCCTAAAAAAATATTTTGAGATTCTGCTTCCTTTCATTAAAGTTACTTTTGATCTTTCAACATCATGATACCTCTTTTAGGGAATATCACATCCTCTTGACATTAGGAGGAGGTATATGTATTATTTCTTTTCCCTTTTATATGTTGTCCCACATTTATTAGTACTGGACTGGTCGGCATCAAAATTATGAATTTGGGTATGGCAAGTTTTCTGTTTTTGGTAGGGGGAGGGGGGTTGGTTTAGTTTCAGTTAATTTAATGGAAAAGGAATACATTAAAATTTTCAATATTTGACATATTGAAGGAAAATTTTTGAAAACTTATTTAGTAGCTTAGTTGTGTCTGACTCTTTGTGACCCCATGGACTGTAGCCTGCCAGGCTCTTCTGTCCATGGACTTCTCCAGGCAAGAATACTGGAGTGGGTTATCATTTCCTGCTCCAGGGGATCTTCCTGACCCAGAGATGGAACCCACATCTCCTGCCCTGGCAGGTGAGTTCTTTATCACTGGTGCCACCTGGGAAGCCCTAATCACATAATAAAAAGAATCACTACACAGATACAGAGAACTCTCCGATGGTTCCCAGAGGCAGGGTGTTGAGAGTCAAGTGAAATGAGAGAAGAGAGTCAAAAGGTATGAATTTCCAGACTTATAAAATAAGTCTTGAGGATATAATATGCAGTATGCTGACTATAGTTAACAATAATGTCCTACATATGTGAAAGATACTAAGAAACTAGACCTTAAAGTCCCCACTGCAAGAAAAAATGTTTGTAACTGTGTTCAGTGATGGATATTAACTAGAGTTACTGTGGTGATCATTTTGCAATACATACAAATCTGCATACATGAAATCATTATGCTGTACATTTGAAACTAACATAATGTTATGTTAATTATACTACAATTTAAAAAAACAGCACATTGAAAAAAATAGCTGATGAATGCTATTTTAAAATCAAAGCTGTATATATATATATATATATATATATATATATATGAAATTTATATTTCTCTATCTTTGCCTGTGTATCTCTTTCACAAATTGTTTTCTGATTATGATATCTTTATACTTCCAGGAATTTCTGTATATATAATATTATTCTACTTTTTCCTTATGTATTTTTTTCTCCCTTTTGTTCTTTCTGATTCTCTTTATTTTTTTTCTCTCTTTGCTGATATGTTTTCTTTCTTCACATCTTCTTTTTTCCTCCCCCTTTGGGTTTTCTCCAATTTTCTTTTTTCAACCTTTGTTTATGCTTTTTTTCCCCCCTGTTTTCTTTCCTTCTTTAATTTTTTACATTTTTTCCCCTGAATTTGTTATGATATAAGCTTAGCATCTCCTGTTTTATTGAATAAAAATTATGGCCTCTGTCAGTTAATTCATATTTATCTAAGAAAATACTGTATCTTTCCAAGTTGTCATTCATTGATATTTATACCAGAATTTCTTTGAAGGAAAAGAGTTTTAAGTTTCTGTTCTTAATTATCTTCTTTTACCCGCTATTAACTGCTGTCCACTTTGAAATCATCATTTACTAATTATAATGGTACTATACTATGACTTTAAAGTCTAAAAGTAAAATTTTAGCTGCAAATATATACATTTTTTCACATGACTTTAACAACCAAGCTAAATTCTGGGCACTAGGGGAGAAAACTACAAAGAGTCATAATTTTTCATCCTGCATTTTCAATAGAAACTAAGTGTGTACATTAATAAAAGGAGAAAAAGCAATTAATACAAAGTATTCTTCCTCATTCATGGTACACATATTTGGAACCTATTCGTCTTAACATCTTTCTAAATGGTTTTTTGATTAACAAGCATTTCCTTAACTCAGAATTTTTATGTCATTTTGAACTCATTACCATATAAACTCTAAAAATTCTTCCTCTTTATTTTACCATCTCATTTTTTTTTTTTTCCATATCACTCCACAGTCGTTGTTGCTGTTTAGCAGCTCAGTTGTGTGTGACTCTTTGTGACCCCACGGACTAAGCCCACTGTCCATGGGATTTCCCAGGTAAGAATACTGGAGTGGTTTACCATTTCCTTCTCCAGAGAATCTTTCCGACTAAAGGCTCAAATCCACATCTCCTGCATTGGCGGGCAGATTCTTGACCATTAGCACCACCTGGGAAGCACCTCCATAGTGGCTACAAAAGATTCTTCCTCTTTAATATATCATCTGTTATTTCTAGCCCAATTTTATCAATATCATTCCAAAATAGTGGATACGAAACAGGCTTATAGGAAGTGTCTATGACTGTCAACAGAAGTGGAAAGAGTGATTTTGGTAGCCAGCCACTAGCTGTTGTACAATAAAATATACATTAAAAATGCTGCGTAAATATAATATGTTCTTAGATAACACATTTGCTGCCAAGTGAAATGAAAGTTGCCTTACCCCCTCGCTTGTTGATCTTGGCGTAGCCAGGTGAATAGCTCCCAGACATGGAGGATGAGCTGCTGAAAGCTGCATGGTGTAGTCCAGACACAAGGGGCTCATCACATTTTTCTAAAAAGAAAAGAAAGCCAGATTTAATAAAGATTGAATAAGGACTGGCATATTTTTTGTTAAAAATCGCTATTGAATACAATGAAAAGTTTAAGATACATGATACATCTAGCAAACAACTATAATTTATACAACTTGACACTGATGATCGGAGAAGGCAATGGCACCCCACTCCAGTACTCTTGCCTGGAAAATCCCATGGACGGAGGAGCCTGGTGGGCTGCAGTCCATGGGGTCGCTGAGGGTCGGACACGACTGAGCGACTTCCCTTTCAGTTTTCCCTTTCATGCATTGGAGAAGGAAATGGCAACCCACTCCAGTGTTCTGGCCTGGAGAATCCCAGGGACAGGGGAGCCTGGTTGGCTGCTGTCTATGGGGTCACACAGCGTCGGACACAACTGAAGCGACTTAGCAGCAGCAACACTGATGATTCTAATGAACCCTAGCACAATTTCAATCGCCTTCTGATTTTCAAGTTATAACTATGATCAAGTGCATTATTCCAAAAGACCTCAATGCAGGCCCGCTATCTCAGAATCATGAATAAAGTTGTGGCTGGTTATTTCACAAGATTTGCGATTTGGGGGTCTCCTCAAAATCTTCAGTTATTTATTCACTCTAAGGATTCAGAGTTAGAAATATGAGCTTGGAGGAGGGAAGACCAGGAGGAATAACATTCAAACTAAAAAATTAGGAAGGAGGTATCAGTAAGAAAGAACACAAGATAACCACCAACACGAACGCACTGCTGTGTAAAACATTAGTCACTTCTCGTTATTCTTGACCGATGAACTGCTCTGGAGTTCTGATTTTCACTCGGCTTCTGCACTGACATGAACTATTCTTCCCCTTCCTTCTTTACCACTGCTGACTCTCCCATTCTACTTTGATGGGTGGTTCTCACCTTCCTAGTGTCTCTATACGTTAAAGTGCCCAGGACTCAACTCTTGGAGCTCTTCTCCGCATCCTCTGGGTCTCCGGGAGGCTGCATCAAGTGCTATGTCTTGTCATGCTGGAATATCCCCAGTCCTACCCCCTCACTTTGCCTGATCCCCTGGTCCAGGCAGCCATCAGCGTCACTGCTGTGACTGCACAGTCTTCCTTCCGCCTCCTTTGCCATAGTCCTTCTGTACACAGCAGCCCAAAGGGAAGTTTGAAAAATATGCAGGTGGGTAAAGTAGTTCCTGCACTCAAAATATCCTCTGGCTCCTGCTCAAGTCACTTGGAATGAAGTCCAAGGTCCCCCAATGGCACACAGCAGCCTCTGCACTGATCACATCCTCCAGCATCCTTGTCCTTTACTGTCCAGCCTCCCTTTCCTTCTGACTGCAACGACAGACTTGCTCCTGCCACGACCTTTGCTGTCACTCTTCCGATGACCTCAAGGCTCATCCCTCACCTCCCCCAGGCTCTGTTTAATGTTTTCTCTCACAGTGCAGACAAGTTTTGCCAGTCTACCCAGCTATACAAGTACTCACTGCCCTCACTCTCTGTACCACGCCTTGCTCTATTTTCCTTCATAGCATTTACAGCCATCTGATATGTTGTGTTTTCATGCACGCAATTGTTTGATTGCTTTTCTCTCTCCCATGAGATTAGAAGCTCCATGGAAATAAAGGTTTTGAGAGTGTGCTTAATGCTTCCTTTCTAATGACCTGAATAGCACCTGGCACTTGGCATACACTCTAATGACATTTGTAGAAGGAAGGAAGGAAGCAAGGGAGGGAGGGAGGAAGATAGGGAGGGAGAGAAGGAGAGAGAAAGGGAGGATGGGAGGAAGGGAGGAAGGAAAAACAAGGACAACTATACCTAACAGACTCAAAGAGCCTCAAGGCACGATGCTACCTTACAACACGACATAGCGCCTAAGTTTGAGAGAGATGGTCCTAAATCCCCAACAAGTGTTTACATGTGCTCAGTGTTTTGTTTAATATGACACAGAACTAGGCTGTATATTCTCAATGGCTTCTCTCTCAGATATTCATATACAGGGGAAAAAACTAGCAATAGAAGGAATGAACTAGTCTTCTTGAAAAGTCATTCAGGTGGAGTGAAGTCCCCAAAGATCCTGGCGAAATGAATTATTTTTCATTATCTCACCACTCGAGTGTGTACAGAACTGAAGTTCAGAGGAACACATCCGTCTTTGCAAAACATACTTAGATTTCTTACTTTTCTCAGTTATGCTGCGAGTGCCTCTGAGCAATGTGGCGTGTGTGTGTGAATATATTTCTCAGGAACTTAAATGTAAATGACTGAAAAGAGGAACATAACATTTATTTTAAAAGTCTCAGTTTACAAAGTGAGAATCCACAGTGAAGGGTTTCATATTAATTGTTTAAAGATTACTATTATTTCAGCTGCTGTTGATCACACACATAAAGCCTTGATTTTCTAACTTCTGTCTCAGTCTAACTTTGTACAACTTTTTGATATAAGTTCTGCATTGAACTTTAATGAGCAACTATTACTTCAGAATTTTCCATTATGTTAAAAATGTACTCATGTTTATTTTACTCATTCAAATAAAACAAAAATTTATGACATATGGACACTATTCTATACAAAAAACACAACCAATAACCAACAAGGACCTACTTTACAGGACAGAGAACGACACTCAATCTTTTGTAAGAACCTATAAGGGAAAATAATCTGAAAAAGATTCCAAAACACTTTGCTGTAACCTGAAATCAACTACACGTCAATAAAAAATACACTACATCTAAAAAAATTTAAAGAAGAACCTATGTTGTGTCAGACACAGGAAATGCAGAATTGATGAAACTAACATTGTTCCTATCCTCACGTAATTTATGTTTCAGTAGAAACTAAAAACTAACTAAAACAAAAACAAACAGGTAAAAATGTGAATTCATAGGATGAATTCATAGGATGGGATGGTGATAAAAACTACCAAGACACCCTCGATATGAAAGAGGGGCTAGGAGTCTGTGGGTAGGGTGGAGGTTGAGAGAGTTGCAGGCTTTGGGTGCCTAGCCAAGAAGAGTCTCTTTGATTGGGTCACATCTGTGTAGTAACCTAAGAAAAAGAGGACATACTCTGACAGAGCTCAACAGGACCATGCCAGGAGAAGCTTTCTGTCCAAACCTGCTCAGTAGGACTAACTTGATGATCCCTGGAAAAGGAAATGGCCACCCACACCAGTATTCTTACCTGGGAAATCCCCTGGGCAGAGGAGCCTGGCTATAGTCCATGGGGTTGCAAAGAGTCTAAACAACTCTACCTGAGTTGTTGAAACAACTAAACAACATTATCTGATAATAAGGAATAATACATTATCCAAAATTCAGGATTCACTGAATATATAGCTCCATGTTACACATGGTAAATAATTAAAATGAAGTTAATAATCAAGTGATACATTTAACTTGCTTAAATTTAGAACATAAATACAGCAGTTTATAAAATCTGAGAATAGTTTATCCATATTAGTTGTTTTCTTTAAATTGGATTTCCATAACAAAT
This sequence comes from Capricornis sumatraensis, assembly GCF_032405125.1. Classification (NCBI taxonomy): domain Eukaryota; kingdom Metazoa; phylum Chordata; class Mammalia; order Artiodactyla; family Bovidae; genus Capricornis; species Capricornis sumatraensis. The sequence continues at coordinate 114,142,510 of NC_091073.1, read as the reverse complement.
TAATCTTTATACCAAATTAAATTTTTTTCACTAATTTTAGACTCATATAAATCAGAATAACAAAATTAGAGTAAAACTGGGATCAAGAAAGATAAGAGCATATAAAAGATTATTTACTTTTAAAAAGTACTATAAAATTATTATAATAATTTAAGGATAAGATATCTCACAATAATCTGAGACAAAATCTATAACTGCATAATTAAGCAAGAAAAATGTCACATGAATTATATGTTCTCCTGAAAGACAGTAGTCACAAATATTTATTATGATCTTATTCCCTGCTTTGCACTGTTCTAATCACTTTGGACAATAAAATATCTGTCTATGTATCTATTTCCCATGCTCTCATAAGTGGTAACAATATACAGACCCACATAAAGTAATTAAACATGAAACAAGAAAATAATACCAGTCTGTAATTCAATGCTGACTAGAACATAATCAAATCCTGAAAGTAACAAGTAAATTAAAAATACAGGACTATAGTTTAGGTGACCTTATCACTCCTGGCTTTCTCCTAAGTGTGTGACCTTGAGTACATCAGTTAACCCCCTTTGGACAGATGAAAATGTGAAAGTGTTAGTCACTCAGTCGTGTCCAACTCTTTGAAACTCCATGGAATGTAGCCTGCCAGGTTCCTGTCTCCATGGGATTCTCCAGGCAAAAATACTGGAGTGGGCTGCCATTCCTTTCTCCAGAGGATCTTCCCAACCCAGGGATCAAACCTGGGTCTTCTGCACTGCAGGCAGATTATTTATCATCTGAGCCACCCTGACTCACACATAGTATGAAGAAACTAGCTAAATTTCTCTCAAACTCTAATGCCCTTGAGCACTGTCAAGGGCAAGAGTGCACAACTATGTCCCCCAGACCAAATCTGGCCCACTGCTCGCTTTTGTTAAGAAAAGCTCACCCCCATTCACTCATTCATGTCTGCATTCACATCTCAGCAGAATGTCACAAAAAGAGACACACGGCCTCTGAAGCGAAAGGATTTACTATCTGACCTTTTACAGAGAAAGTTTTCCAACCTCTGGTTCAATATGATAAATATTCCATGTATCCACAAAGAAGAATGATTAACGATCACTTATGGTAATAGGTAACGTACAAATGATAAATAAGACCTGAAGAATTGACAGGATATAGATGAAGAGGGTTAAGAACACTATGCTGCTGCTGCTGCTGCTAAGTCACTTCAGTCATGTCCGACCCTGTGCGACCCCACAGATGGCAGCCCACCAGGCTCCCCCGTCCCTGGGATTCTCCAGGCAAGAACACTGGAGTGGGTTGCCATTTACTTCTCCACTGCATGAAAGTGAAAAGTCAAAGTGAAGTCGCTCAGTCGTGTCCGACTCTTAGTGACCCCATGGACTGCAGCCTACCAGGCTCCTCTGTCCATGGGATTTTCCAGGCAAGAGTACTCGAGTGGGGTACCACTGCCTTCTCCTAAGAACACTATAGAGAGAGGAAAAGCTTCAAGTCTACAATGAGGATGAAATTTCCCCGTGATGGCTGTAGCTACACTCCACGTGTGCCCATATTGCCAGACTGACTTTTAGGATGAAAGATCCATCGTTACCTCCAACTGTAATAATAGTTATTACAGCTTCCATCTTCCGAAGAGTCTGATTGCTTGTTGTTTTAGAGCATGTGTCTCAATACTCTGCAGACATTAAACATTAGAAAATCAAACAGATCCCTGGAGAAAGTTAGGATTTTTATAGTAGTGTAATAGTAGTAGTAGAGAGAGGGAGAATGCTAACATGTGAAATAATTCAGTATTGTATTTTCCCATACTGGGATGTCTTCCAAAACTACAGCCGCATAGTTATGGCAAATATTTGGTCTCCAGTGTATTTCCCTTCCAGGGAATCCTGGATGAAAACTAGAAGAGCAGATGGGCCTTGAGTTTAATTTTCACACAATTTCAGTCAATCAGGAAGGCAGACTAGCTGCAAGAATTCTGTATGAATTCAAGCTGGAACAGAGGAAGTGATTGGCAAAGCGAGACGAACTGGCTGTGGCCCCTCACCTCTAAGAGCATGGCTGAGAGACATCTTTCTTGGCAAGGGGGATGGACAGGCAGCAGTTTGCGAGGTCAGAGGACATCAGAACATATGCCATTGACATCAGAGTAGCATTCAAATGTTATCTCTGATAAATAAATAATGTTGGAAAACGTTCACCACATCTTTTAAAATCATAACACTTACAATATATGGTTTACATCGCGCATTTGGAAATACAAGTAGATACTCAGAAAATAAGAATGATGAAGAACTCCCGAACCAAACAGTGCTATCAGGATGGAAATTCCATTTTTTTTTAAAATTTTATTGGAGTTGCTTTACAATGTTGATTAGATTCTACTGTACAGCAAAGTGAATCAGTTACATGGATATCCCCTCTTTTTTGGAATTTCCTTCACGTTCAGGTCACCACAGAGCATTGATTCGTGTTACCTGTGCTATACAACAGGTTCTCATTAGTTACCTATTTTATACATTATATCAGTATCATATATCATACCAGATCAATACAGCGCATCTATCCCTACCTCTCCATCCATCCCATGCCCTCTTCTCCCCTTGGTATCCGTATTTTAAATTCTAACATTTGATTCCCATTCAGAAAAAAAAAAAAAGAAAGAAAACACTGTAAAAGGCAGATTATCAGGGGAATGCATCATAAAATGTTCTCTTTACTTCGTGTGCATTCAAATCCTGACTTTTGAATCTAGAACTGCATGGCCACCAACCTCAGGTTTCATGACTCCATTGCCAGGGCAAAGTTAACAGGCCAGACCTCCCCCTAAAGTCTTCTGTTTCCAATCAGTAGCCTCCTGCCTGGCTCCTTCTGGCCAAAACTATCTCAAATTGCCAGCTAAGTGGTCATGCTCATTTCCTTCCCTGGCTCCCCTAAGAGCATCTCAGTTCCTCCCAGAGATGGCCTGTCTTTCCCGTGGTGATGCTCCTTTCAAGCCCTAGAGGCCCATCTCGGTGGGTGGGCGTTCCAGGACTGCGTGATGCCTCCCACTCCTGACTTTCCTTCTGCTCTGCCTGCTCCCCAAGGTGTCCAACTAAAGCCAGTCGGTGTCCTTCTCAGCTGAGTCTACAACTGCCTGAGTCTCCGGCCACTGTTGATGATGTTATCCCCTGTGCCATTTCCCTGACTTCCTGGACAAAGCATGCTTTGTTTCACAGACAGTGGAAAATTCTTTGGACAAATAAGGTGCTATTTCTTATCTAGCCTAGCGGATAGTTTTAGGATTTGGATGAAAAAGAGACTGAAGCCACGACTCAGGTGTGTTTCCTGAGGAATCACTGAGGTTAATATAGTCCTGTAAATGCTTCACAAATTAGCATGTCGGTGTCTACACTCAGATCAAACAAAGGCTGGTATGGGACCTAGCACTGCTTTAGATACTGAATTCCCAAGACGATGATTCCGTGTGTGTGTGTGTTTTAAATATTCTTCTCAATAAAGAGGAGAGAAGAAGAAAGGGAGGAAGGGAGGTTGGAAGGAAAGGAGGGAGGAGAGAAAAAATGAGAGAAAGAAAACAAGAAAGGAAAAGAAAGGAAGCAGACAGGCACAGCACTAACAATAACTTCACAATCTGTTTCTCAACATCTAAGACAGGCCCACTATTTTTATTCCCTATAAACGCAGGCCACTGGTTCCCGAAGTTCTCTGTTTTGATGCACTTGGAAACATGGTGCTTTGGTTTCTTTCCTCAGCACACATTCCTTGTATAGGCTCTTTTTCACCTCAGAACTTTGCTAACTTTAGCATTCTATTAAAAAACCCAAACAAACTGAGCTCATTTCCATATGCCATCCGTGGAAATCCCATACCCCACTTACTTTTCTCTATGGAAAAGGTGTAATTCTACCTGGGAGCCAAATGTCTTTGAATTGAATAATTTACATATACATTGTGATGTTTAAATACTGTATTACTCCTTGAATGTATGGCGAGTACTGGAAATTGAAACAGGACATGCTCTTCCAGTATATTTTATAACTTTTTTTTTCAAGTTCAGTTATTGTAACTTAACCTGATCTAATAAATAATTTCTAGGATAGTTGTGATTTGCAGAGATTAGTATTAGACTGAGGTTTTCCCAATATTAGCACATGGAAGAAAGCATGCTCTTTACAACTGAAAAAAAATGATATTTTATTCCTAGGGATATGAATTTGGATGACTAAGTTCTATCTTATCCAGAGTGTCTTCAGGTTTTTGTTTTTTGGTTTTTTTTTTCATTATTTCAAATGTCCATTTCTAATTTTGGATAAGTTTTTTTTATGATTTCCTACATCATAGCAATAGAAAGTAAATGGTTTTAAAAATCAGTATTATAGGAGAATTCTGGAAAAAATGTTTGCTCTTCCTTAGGGCAAAATACTGATGACTCTAACTCAACTCTAATTTTATATATCTTCATTCTCATCATAATTTCCTCCCATATTTTTTATGATTTATACATTGCTTTGTGTATTCATGCATTGCTTCTTGCTCAAATATCCCTGCCGTATTCTTTGTCACTGGAAATAATTTTTTTTTTTTTTGCCTGATCCTATAAAATTCCATACAATACAGAGAAAGAAAGGATTTTCACAATCCACAAAAGTAATCTCTGTTACTAGTTTTCACATACACACATACACACTCACTACATTTGATACAACATGTGTTTAAATAGGTAAGGTCATTGACAATCTGGTCTTTAGCATACACTGACCTATCAAAGAAATGTCCATACAAATATTGCCTTTTGGTTTTAAATAAAAATAAATATTGCTTTGTATTTCATTTTATGTAGGGATCTTTTATTATCTACATCTGGATCTTCACAGCAGGGTTAAACTCCTTTGCACAGAAAATGCAAGAATGTTAGTTCATTGGTAAAAGAGATCATATATTTAAATTGAGAATTAATTGTCCTTTCATACAATGTATGGAGAATTAATCTAGTTTTCTGTACTTAAGGCATCTCACAAAAGACATGAAGCCAGCAATCATGAAGAAAAGTACAATTAGATTGCCATTAAATGCTAATTTAGAAAAAGGTAAAGACAATAAATTTGGAACTAAATCAACTGAGTGGACATGTTTTACCTGACATATAATGAAAATCAATAAGGGAAAAAAGGAAACCCATCTCTCCCCTTTATCTTCTCACTGAATCTTTCCTCTTTACAACTCCAAGGAGGGGACCCTATTTTCCTTTTGTTCATTTCTACTCAATGGGAAACAACTAAATGTGCCACCATATGCATTACAGTAGCCTTGAATTCAATGAGGCACTTGCCCCTTTTCCATCTCAGTAGCATAAATAGTAGAAACCATTGAGCCAAAATCAGCAAATAAATAGTAATAGCAATCATTTTTGAGTACTTATGAGGCAGGCAATGCACTAAATATTCTGAGAGAATTCTCTCAGTGAGTTACTTTATTCAGTAAGACTTTGACATGGATATCATTACCATTATACAGATGAGGAAGCTTGAGACATCACAGTTAAAGAATAATAGTGAAAGTGAAGTGAATGTCGCTCAGTTGTGGCCAACTCTTTGCAACCCCATGGAGTGCTTAGTCCATGGAATTCTGCAGGCCAGAATACTGGAGTAGGTAGCCTTTCCCTTCTCCAGAGGATCTTCCCAACCCAGGGATCAAACCCAGGTCTCCTGCATAGCAGGTGGATTCTTTACCAACTGAGCTATCAGGGAAGCCCAAAGAAGAATAGGACAAGGACAAAAGCCAAGTTGTATATGGTTACAAGTTTTTGAGGTCTACCATCTCCAGGGTCCCTTTGGATAAAATCTGTACACTGGATTTATTCTTGAGTGTGTAGATCTCCTAATAAAAATGAAATGGTCAGATTTTTCTTGCTGTTGTTTTCTAGCCACTGAGTCGTGTCTTGACTCTTTTGCTACCCCATGGACTGTAGCCCCACAGGCTCATCTGTCCGTGGCATTTTCCAGGCAAGAACACTGGAGTGGGTTGCCATTTTCTTCTCCAGTGGATCTTCCCAATGTAGGGATCCAGCCCATGTCTCCTGCATTGCCGGTGGGTGCTTTACTGCTGAGTCACCAGGGAAGCCCAGATTTTTCTTACCACTTCCCATTTTGATCCCAGGAATTTACCTGATGTGATGCCCCCTCTATCATGCAGCAATTTTAAGGTCTTCTGTCCACAACAGACCCATATCTTTCAACTAAAAGGAAGAGACACCTGCAGTTTTAAATAGGTGTTCTCAGAGAAAATCAGACAGGATCAGCATTTCAGCTTATATGCCTACATCCAATAAAAATAATGTTCAGCACAGTACATCAAATTTACTCCATTTATGCCTGTAATAAATATTTATTGGGCACTTATTTCCCTTCAACCTTTATCCCTTCAAAATCCATTTTCTATGTACTTGCCTGATGGATCTTTTAAAAAGCAGATCAGATTATTCCTGGCCCTTGTTCCTGAGGGCTTCCCCTTGCATTGAGTATGGAACCCTAACTCCAGCAGAGCCTGTGATGGCTTGGCTCTGAATGATCTCTGGAGTCATCTTATTTCACTCTTCTCCTCTGAGTCGCTAAGCTCCAGTTTCACTTTCCTTTCTCTTTTTCAGACACACCAAGCACATTCCTGATAAAGTGCCTCTTCCTCTCCCTGCCTCCTGGCTGGAATTCTCTTCATCAGCTCTAAAGAAGGCAGATCCTTTCCAGACTGCCCCCAACTCAAATACCAGCCCACTCTTTCTCTGGCCAGTATCTAAATCCACCAACTCAACTTCCAGCTTCATATTCTCCAGACATTACTTGGTATTTGATGGCACTGTTTTATTTTGTTCATAGCATCAATGATATTCTCTTTTTACAATAATCATATAAAATGAGTAAATTCTTAGAAAAATATAACTTTATCAAATTTGACTCAAAAAAGAAATCAAACAGTTCATTCAGTAATGCCATAGCCATTACAGAAACTGAATCAGCAGCTTAAAATCTCACAAAGAAAACCTCAGGCCCTATATAGTTCACAGGCAAATTCAACCAAACTCCCAGGTGGTTCAGTGGTAAAGAATCTGCCTGCCAAGGTAGGTGACACAGGAGATAAGGGTTTAATCCTTGGGAAGGGAAGATGCCCTGGACTAGGAAATGGCAGCCCACTCCAATATTCTTGCCTGGGAAATCCCTTAGACAGAGGACCCTGGGGGGGCTACAGTCCATGCAGTCACAAAGAGTTGGACACAATCGAATGACTAAGCACACACAAATAAGTTTTTATCAAACTTTCCTTTAAAAAATTACTTTTGTTAGGTAGGCTGTTTTTAACTTTTTATATTATATCGGAGTATAGTTGATTAACAATGTTGTGTTAGTTTAAAAAAATGAAAATAAAATAATTCGGATTGTTTATCTTTTAAAAATGTTTATTACTTTTATGAATTGCCTGGGATCAGGGCATGTGCCTGTCCTGTTGAGTCTGTATTCCCAGGCCCTAAGAATCTGGCATGCAGCACGAATACCATATAAGGCTGTTGCATTAGTGCATTTCTGACAATGATAAGTAATAAAGCCATCTAAATATGAGCAGGGCAAAATAGTTCCTAGGTTTTGGCAACTGAGATGTATTTACTTTATCTAATGGACATTTTTGCATTTTCCCATTAAAAAAAATTGCTTGTGCAAAAAGAGTTGGCTTTATCCCATAATGTTACATGTAGAGCTTCCTCACTATATCCCACGTAAGTAAGATCATCTCTCTGATCTTTATCAACTTAAAATGATTTGTCATTTGAACCTTTGTATTATACTAAGGATTTTTCTACATCATCAGTACATGCCTTTAGAATTTTTAAAATATCTTGGCTCCAGCAGTGAATTTTGTAAGAGATGAAGCTACTGACTCTTCTGAGAGTACCCTTTCAAAACCCCTATTGTTTGCTTTGTTTGCAAAAGAAAATAAGAATTTGGTATTTCTACTTTCCTCCAATATCTTTGAAAACACACTGTGATAAGTATTTGGTTATATGTTGATCTCCCTGCTATATGGTGATCTGTTCTGAAGGAAGGGGAGTTTTCTACATTCTCAGTATATGGAAAATATAACACATGGTAGGGATCTTCACATCCTTTGAAAAATATTGAATACAATCAGTATAGTAGCATCTGTTAATGAACAGATTCAATGTTATCATCTTAAAAAAATCAGATCAAATTTTTTCCATTATTTTTCAGTCTAATAGCTACGTTCACAAGACATTTAAGAAAATATAGCTAGAGAATCAGCCATGTTTGCAAGAATCATAGTTGTAAATCAAATAGGAAATTGTCTGCTCTGCACATACCATGGGTGAATTACTCAAGAATTGCAGTTCAAATTTTGCTGGACATTTAACAGCTGCAGCACATTTCTGACAGATGGTTTAACAGATTAATCAGTTTCAAATTATCTACAAAACTGTTATATACTAGGAAAAAAAAAACAGATTTGTGAGAATAAAAAAGAAGCTTTTTTCTCCTCTAAGTCAATCTTTTTAATTTCAGAGAAATAAATTCTGTCCCACCAAACAATAAAAATCAATGTTCACCTTTTGTACAATATAGAAAAAGTTTTGAAAATTTTATTTATATTATTTCATGCTAAAAAGGAAACGGTATTCAAAAGTAGCATCAACTAAGGATTTAATCTCTAAAATAAGGGTGAACATGGTCTTTTTTTTCTTTTTTTCCTTAACTTATATTCTATAGGCTCATGAAGAGGCAGAGCTACCAAAAATTTTTAATAAAACAGTAATTTGAAGAGTGCCAAGGTCAACTGTAGTACAACTAAGTGAACCTTAGGCCACTTCTAGCTGTCATTGGCAATCTTCCTATGGACAAGACTCTTCTAGACTGCAATTTGTTGGTCCACTGGTAAACGACTAGATTTCTGACTCGATCTAGTTTCCTTTCCTTGTTAACTCAAAGAGAGTATTCACTGATCAAAAGCAATGTATTTATTGACAATCAAGTCTATATCCTAGATTATTTAACCCACTGCCACTTTTAATTAATTAACCAAAGGGCATTATTTAAACCTCCTCCAGTGTTCCTGACTCAAGCTACATCAGATTTGATCATGAACTTGATTGGTCCAAAGTGGACAGTGGAGCACCAGACAGTCAATAAAGCAAAGCTGTCAGAGAAGGTTCAGTTAATCAACATGTATTTGTGAATGCTGGGCTGCATGAGTCACAAGCTGGAATCAAGATTGCCACGAGAAACATCAATAAGCCAAAATATGCAGATTATAACACTCTAATGGCAGAAAGCAAGGAGGAACTAAAGAGCCTCTTGATGAGGGTGAAAGAGGAGAGGGAAAAAGCTGGCTTAAAACTCAACGTTCAAAAAACTAAGATCATGGCATCTGGTCCCATCATTTCATGGCAAATAGATGGGGAAACAACAGAAACAGTGGTAGATTTTATTTTCTTGGACTCCAAAATCACTGCAGATGGTGACTGTAACCATGAAACTAAAAGATGCTTGCTCCTTGGAAGGTAAGCTATGACAAACCTAGCCAACAAATTAAAAAGCAGAGAGATCATTTTGCCAACAAAATTTCATACAGTCAAAACTATGTTTTTTCCAATAGCCACGTGCAGATGTGAGAGTTGGACAATAAAGAAAGCTGAGCACTGAAGAATTGATGCTTTTGAGCTGTAGTGTTGGAGAAGATGCTTGAGAGTCCCTTGGACTGCCAGGAGATCAAACCAATCAATCCTAAAGGAAATCAACCCTGAATATTCATTGGAAGGACTGATGCTCAAGCTGAAGCTCCAATACTTTGACCACCTGATGTGAAGAACTGACTCATTTGAAAAGACCCTGATCCTGGGAAATACTGAGGCAGGAGAAGAAATAGGGGCAACAGAGGATTAGATGGTTGGATAGCATCACTAACTCAATGGACATGAGTTTGAGCAAACTCCAAGAGATAGTGGAGGACAGGGAAGCCTGATGTGTTGCAATCCATGGGGTGGCAAAGAGTCTGACATGACTTAGCGACTGAACAGTAGCAACCATATTTATTACAAAAACAGTGAAAGTTTAACGTCAATGGTTTAATGTATTTTTATAAGACAAGTTTTTAGAGCATTTTTATGTTTAGAACTAAATTGAGAGGGTGGTACAGAGGTTTCACATACATCTCATATCCCAACACATGCATAGCCTTTGCCATTATCAACATCACTCATAGAATGTTACATTTTTTACCAGTGTTGAATGTACACTGACCCATTATAATCACCCCAAATTCATTCTTTATCTTAGGATTCACTCTTTGCATCATATGCTTGATGAACCTGAACAAATTATGATGACATATATCCAGCATTAGAGTGCATGCATGCTCAGTCATATATGACTCTTTGAGACCCCATGGACTGTAGCCTGCCAGGCTCCTCTGTCTGTAGAATTTTCCATACAAGCATACTGGAGTGGGTTGCCATGTCCTACTCCAAGGGATCTTTCTAACCTAGGAATTGGACTGTGTCTCTCGTGTCTCCTGCACTGGTGAGGTAGATTCTTTTACCAGTGAGCCACTTGGGAAGATCCATCATTATAGTATCATAGAGTAATCTTTCTGCCCTAAAAATACCCTTTTCTATATCTGTTCATCTCCCCAACCCTAACCCTAAAAACCACTAATTTTGTTTGCCGTCTCTATAGTTTTCCCTTTTCCAGAATGTCATACAGTTGGGATTACATGGCATGAAGTCATTTTGGATTGACCTCTTTCACTTGGCAGCATGTGTTGACATTTCCTTCATGTCTTTTCACAGCTTGAGAGCTCACTTCTTTTTAGTGCTAAATGATATTTCATTGCCTGGATGTATCACAGTTTATCCATTTACCTACTGAAGGACATGTTGAGTGCTCACAACTTCTGGCAATATGAAAAAGCTATTATAGATACCAAAATATGGGTTTTTGTAAGGGGTAATGACAGGTTGATGTTTTAATACTTAAACATAAAAGTGGGAGGATAAGAAGAAAATGCATTAGATAGAAAATAGAAGAGAAAAACATTCCAGACAAGCACATCAGTATCAGTATTACAAAAAGGGCTAGGGTTTTAGGGTAAGGGTTAGGGTTAGGGTAAGGGTTATGGAAATGCCTAGTGACTTTAAGAAGGAATAACTAGCGGAATCTTAAATAAAACAAAAACAACCCCAACAACTTTCTACAGCTGCCTAAAACACTCTTCTCCCAATTTCCACTTGGGTAACTTATCACATTTTCAATCAAATGCCAGGAAGAGACCTTCTCCAGCTCTACCATACCTCAAGCTGAATTCAGTCTGCCTCCCTTTCTCAGAGAACCCACTTCCTTTCCTTAGTAGCAATGCTGACAAACAGGAATCATGTACTCATCTGTGCATTTTCTTGTTTAATGGTGACTCCACCGTGAGTTGTTCATCCTCACGGATGAAGCTGAGGATTGTTTTCTTCGGGTCTGTGTTCCCAGTACATGGAACAGTGATCAGTGCCCAGAATGAATGAACAGCAGATGGTACAGAGGGTAGCAATCATTGAATTCACAGAGGGATTTATCTGCATAAGGATGCTGAGGCCAAATTGTGTTGCAAAATCTCATTTGTTCATTCCTATTTGCTTGTTCTCAATTATTCTTTCAACAAATGTTCACTGGGTGCCTATTATGTTTAAATCTAGGTATCCTTTCTCCCAGATTTCACAGGCTGGTGAATTCCATGCTAAAAATGTGGGTTATATTTCATGGACCTTGAGAAACCACTGAAACGATTTGCTTAATAGGGTAGTGATATGATCCAATAATAGCTCTATTTTAAAAAGCAAGAAAACTTTGATAGTAGGGTAAAACAGACTAGAAGGTATGTTCTGAAAATGACACGAATATTACAGCATTGAAAATCTGAAGTGGCACACAGATGAACAGAAGCCAGTGGCAGTGGGCTTACAAGAGGGGAAAGATACAAAAGAGATTTCCGAAGGTGACTGGCTTGCTTTTACAGGATGTGTGAAGTAACAGAAAAAAGAGAGGTAAAAATTACCGAGATTTCTTTTCTGAATGACAGTACAGTGTGAAGTCTTTCATCAAGTAAAGGCTGTAATATGTGCTACTGGACTCATTTGCTTAAATCATTTAATAAAACAAGATGTCTGAATCATTTAAGAGCATAGGTGAAGATTATACCTTTAGTTAAAAGTTAGGCTTTTAACTAAAATACCAGTCATGGGTTCTGCATTTCATTCGTTGAAGCAATAAAGTTCACTTAACTAGGAATCAGAAAGCCAAGAATATAGCATATATAAAATTTCCCCAAGACCCTTCAGATTCTCAATGACCTTATTTGAGACAAAACCATCCAGCACTTGATTTTACACCTACACATTAAATTGTAAACATCCATCTCTTTCACTGGGGTACTTTGCTGTTGAGTAAGATTTATTCAGCATGTACCAGGTGGTTCGGTGGTAAAGAATCCCCCTGTTCATGCAGGAGACACAGATTTGATCCCCGGGTTGGGAAGATGCCTTGGAGGAAGGCACGGCAACCCACTCCAGTCTTATTGCCTGGAGAATCCCTTGGACAGAGGAGTCTGGTATGTGACAGCCCCTAGGGTTGCAAAGAGTCGGACAAGACTGAAGCAACTTAGCACGCATGTACAAACAGCTGTGCATGAATGCCTGTCCATTCCATTTCTGACGGACCTTTCTTTCTTTCTTCTTATAACATTTTTTGTCTTGTCCTTTATAATGCCTCTGGCTGTCAGCAAATGCAAATTTCCCTATTTTTAGGAAGGAATACTTTTAATGTCACCACTGGTCCTTCCTCTCAGAACCAGGCCCCTTGAATGAGAGTTTTGTATGCCACTATTAAGGAAATGTTCTTTGAACTTAGGACAAATCTAAACAGAAAAAGATATTATATTGATATCCAGGAATGCATTCTATTTCAAAGAAAGCTGCCTGCATATATATATATATATATATATATATATATTTGATAATGGCTAAATTCTAAACAGATAGCTTTTTTTTTTTCTCAGAAGCCTTCTATGAAATGCTTGGGTAGCATCACCAACTCAATGGACATGAGTTTGAGCAAATTTCTGGAGATAGTGAAGGACAAGGGAGCCTAGTATGCTGCAGTCCGTGGGGTCACAAAGAGGTAGACATGATTTAGCGACTAAACAACAATGAAAAGGCAAAATCTATATCAAATGTAAAGAAAATGGAAACACAGGAATTCTTTTCAAATACACACAGGAAGATGTGCACTCATTTTAGATGGATACAGTCAGGAAAGGAGACCGGATCATTTTTTGCCACCATTCCCAGTCACAAATGGCAATGGATGGTGCTACTTCACTAGGAGCACCGCCAGGAGGTTTTTGAGATAAGCAGATGGGATCTAAGCATGACTCTAGTCTTACGTAAAGGACAGGATGGAGTCAAGTCTAGAAAATCCAGGTCAGGAAGAATCCTAAAGAAAGTCAACTATAGGCCAACAGGGAGCAGAGCCCAGCCAGACTGTGGAGGCCCAGTCCTGGGAGAAGATATTTCATCTCTCTCATTCTTTCTGCAACCTGCTGGACTTGAGAAGAGAAGCCCTACAACTTTAAGAATACTTAAGAGTTAAAATGAGATCTTCCACCTTTCACAGGGAGAAAGAAAGAGAAACCACAAGCAAGCAAAGGCCCAGAAAATGAGATTAATTAGAGGTTACAAAAAGTATAGTTTGATTACTATGCTAAATGTGTTTGGGAAAATGGTAAGGAAGAGGAATTGAAAGTAAGTAGTATGTTGCATCTTGAAAACTAAGCAGCTAATTTTCAATCTTCTGCAGAAGGGAACAGGGCACAATTAAAGGTTTCTAAACAGAGAAATTGCAGAGTAAAGTACAGGGAAAGTTACCAAAAAAGAAACACTGTTTGATTTTTAAGCATCTTTAGAGAGGAGGTTCCCAAAGTATGAATTTCAGATGGAAAAAGAAAATGCATCTTGAGAAACAATGTGATCAGAAATAAATAGGACACAGAGACAACCCGATTCACAGAATTCTGCACTGCTGAAGTTCATGCAGCTATAGAGATGTGGAGAAAGGTGTTGGTTTTACATTCTGAAATGACACAGAACCATAGCAACAATAAATAAATGTGACATATATATATTCATGACCATCATGATGGAGAGATGGCTTCAGTCTCAAGCAAACAATCATATTGTTTTCCCAACACACCTACATTTTTCCAAAAGCTGGCCTCCAAACCTGAATATAGAAAACCCAAGTTCTAATTGCTATTCAGTCTCCAACCATCTTGAGCAAGCCACATATCCACACTGAATCTCAATTTCTCCATCTGCGAAACAGGAAGTATTGCACATACAATCCTCAGGGCCCCTTTCATGGCTGACATTCCTGGATTCTATTACGTCATACAGTGCTCTAGTGCTAGTGCTGGTGTTGAGTCGCTCAGTTGTGCCCAATTCTGCAACCAACCCATGGACTGTGGCCTGCCAGGCGCCTCTGTCCATGGAACTCTCCAGGCAAGAGTACTGGAGTGGGGAGCCATGCCCTTCTCCAGGGGATCTTCCTAACAGCAGGGATCAAACCCAGGTCTCCTGCATTGCACGTGGATTCTCTACCACCTGAGCTACCGGGGAAGCCCTGGTATAGAGATACAAATGTTTCAAGAAAGTGATGTGGGTGCATAGGGGTGGAACAACTAATTCTACCTAGAAGACAATATTACCCAAGCATATCACTATGAGTCATGGTGACTCAGACAGTATAGAATCTGTCTGCAGTGAGGGGTACCCGGGTTCAATCCCTGGGTTGGGAAGATCCCCTGGAAAAGGGAATGGCAACCCATTCTTGCCTGGAGAAGTCAATGGACAGCGGATCCTGGCATGCTACAGTGCATGGAATCGCAAAGAATCAGACATGACTGAGTTTCTAACTCAACACAAGCATATCAGTAGGTTAATGGAGAGTTCTATGAAATGATATACAAGAAGATGATTTTTAAACTTTAAAGTCACATACAAATACTAGTTTCTAATATAACTGATAAACAAAACTAGCGTTGACTCTTTGATAGTTTTCAGATTTCCTATGATGAATTCATCTTAAAATATGAGAGTACAGTTAGGAATATAAAGATATACAGTTAGTTTTTGCAGGTAGTTGAAAATATTTAATTGTTGCTTGCCCTCCATTGTGCAAATGTTGGAGTAGATCACAGTATTCTTTCCACCTATTTTTTTAAAATAGAAAATCCACTGAGACCTTAGACTCTAGACTTGCAAATTGATGGTTAATTTGGAAGAAAATGCATGTCAACCACTGTCTTCTGAGAATTTCTTCCGCTAGCTGCCCACTTTCTATTCACATTCATGTGTGCATGCATGAAAATAAGTTACTTCAGCTGTGTCTGACTCTGTGACACTGTGGAGTGTGGCTTGCCAGTCTCCTCTGTCCATGGGCTTCTCCAGGCAAGAATACTGGAGTGGATGGCCACGCCCTCCTCCTGGATATCTTCCTGACCCAGGGATTGAACCTGCATCTCCTGCATTGGCAGGGGGGTTCTTTACCACTAGCGCCACCTGGGAAGCCTCATTCATGTTCCTAATTATTTTTTAATCTTTACTAAGCATATTCTCTATTGAGAAATGCACCATCTCAAGGCAAATAACCCTGTATTATGGAACCACAGCTGCTCATCTGCACTGGAGACTCCACAGGACAGGAGTCTTTTCTATAATAACTGCAGGAATATCTATAGCTGAGTCTCCCATAAATAGCAGTTTATTACTGAATGCTTCAATAAATCAGTTTACAGATGCACTCTGCACAGTTATACTGCCTTGATATGTTTTCTGACTCAATGTCACAAGCTAACCTGAAAAGATTGGAATTCTGTGTTTGTTGTTAGGTCTTCACTTGACATTCCGTATTTCTTATTGTTCAGAAAAAGAATGTGTACATTTGTACATTTTTCTAAGTTCCAGTTATTGGTGAGTGTTATTTGAAACGTAATATGAAAATGCACTTGACAGGCTACCCTGGAGGTGACAGCAATTTACCAAGTATGAACATCCTATATTCAGGGCAGAGCAATGTTCCCCTTTTGACTTAAGTTTTCTGATATCTGTAAATGCCACTGTACTCCAATAACTACTTAGTTTCCAGTGTCACCATTGGTCATGTGGAAAGTATTTTTTCTGGATTTAAAAGAGCACATATATGTACACATATGCTTACAGTCTGTCCTCATTCAAGATATAATTTCAGGTAGATTGCAGATACTCTCCACTGTGTCTGATTGATCTCAGTTTTCACACCTCTCATAATACCAATGCTAGATATATGTTTGATGGATGATCAAACATTTATCTGTTAATTCCTATCTCTTAGGATGGGAGCTTGTGGGGTTTACAGACACAAACTCCAATTACATCTCCAACTAGCCCCAACCCTAGTTATGCTAGGCTCAATCCTACTGCCGGAGAATGCCACCCCAAAATACTCCAGAAGAGTGTATTCTGGGGTTTACTCCATCTATAAATTGGGTACATAATCCAGGTATAATGGAGAAAAGACTATCTTTGTGAAATTTGCAGTAGTTTTCTCTTGGACTAAAAGCAAATTTAATGTGAGCAGCAGCATTTTTTGTTGTTGCCATTGAGAATAATCCTTTACTTTGAGATGATTAGAGTAAGTTTCGAGGGAGAGAATGGAAAATAATTTTGAGAATACGGTGTGTGGTTTCCTGAAAATTGCACTTCTTAGAAACAGATCACCTAAAAAGTATTTTTCTATCCAGAACCATACAGGCAGAATAAATAGCATCTCTTTCCTAACCCCTGCCTGTCTCCGCTACACTTTTGGTCCAAGAATTCTGAAAAGACCTGCAGAGACGCTGCTTGGCTCAATGGCACAGCAATAGAAGTAGCACGGAGATAACTCTGTCAAGGTCAGTGTAACTACTGTGATCAGGCAGATGCAGTATGCATTATTTAATTTCCTTTCTCATTGGATAAAAGCTGTGATTGTCTGTGTGTACGACAAACTGTAGTCAGTTGTGTGCATTTTTATCCCTCTTTCCAAGGATAGCAAACACTGCAATAAAGGATAAATCAAAATGTATTTAGTTGACATCCTGTTTTCTTCTTCGGCTTCCCTTGTGGCTCAGCTGATAAAGAATCCGCCTGCAATGCAGGAGACCTGAGTTTGGAGAAGGGAAAGGCTATCCACTCCAGCATTCTGGCCTGGAGAATCCCATGGACTGTAGAGTCCATGGGGTCACAAAGAGTCAGACATGACTCAGCGACTTTCACTTTCACTTTTCTTCTTGGAGGGGAAACATGTTTTAACCTTACTTTGCTCCTTTAATTGTTTATTGGAGGCTTAATTCTACATATTAACACATCTGTTTGTCTCAGGGTTTTATCCATTTTCCTTCAGAATTTGATTCCTACTAAAATTAAAATGTTTCTGGGACAAATATCATAGGGAAGTATTATCAGGTCCTGAGAAAGTAGGCTTTGAATGCAAGCTTTCATGGGTGATTGGGATGAAAGAGAAGAAAGAAACATGAAAATAGAGATATTAAACTTCAAGAAGAATAAAATCAGGCATTGGCTGGAAGCAGGGGAGCCTATTACCATACCACCAGTTTATCTCCCACTAGATCTGTCTGTACATAATGTATCTATGAAAATGAAAGTGGAAGTTCGCTCAGTCCTGTCAAACTCTTTGCGACCCCATGGACTATACAGTCCTCGGAATTCTCCAGGCCAGAATACTGGAGTGGGGAGCTGTTCCCTTCTCCAGGGGATCTTCCCAACAGCAGGGATCAAACCCAGGTTACCTGCATTATAGGCAGATTCTTTACCAGCTGAGCTACCAGGGAAGCTCTGGTATCTATGTATCTATTGTATCTATATGCTCACAGAAAAATCAGGAATTAATGTAGACACAGCTGATTTTTCTCACATAATAACCTAAAAATAAATTATTAAGCTTATACATTTAAAAAAGATTTCGTAGACTGAATTTTTATAAAGATTCCAAACAGTTGGACCTCCATTGAATTTCACCCTATATCATACCCATCCTAAACACAACTTTCAGTATTACAGATTAAATTAAAAGTAGCACCAGATGGTAAAAGGATGGCTGAGAAAAATTCAGGAGAGCTGTTAACTATTGGTAAGATGAAAACTTTCAGTGATAAACTAGGTTGAAACTGGTTTGAGGATCAAGATAATATTTGAGAAAATTATTTTTAAAGAAATCAATTTTTAGTTGTATATTCTCTAAGGAAGCAATGTTGTTCTAGTAATGTATAAGAGATGAAGTTAAACATGATTTCTATATGCTTTGATTTTTTTTAAATCTAAATTTTACACAATTGGGTCTAGAGTGTTAAAAGTCATTCCTATAGCATTTTAAATTTCATGAAATTAAACAAATATACAATAACAAAAAAAGAGTCATAATATGCTTTTAAAATGAAAGGTACCACAGTGAAATATAAGGAGACTTCCTCTGATCTATTGTTAATTTTATTCCTGAAATCTGATTTGACTTAAAGAAGTATGTGCCAATAGGTGCACTGGAAAATTTTTGAAAATAAGATATAAACAGAAACTATCATAATGTGTTTTAAAAACATATCTTATTCTAATCACATGTTTACATATAGCTTAAAGACCTTCAGGGATCCTACCTTTAAAGAACAGTTGTTTTCATCTTTTTATAGGCCTCTTTTGGCATTTCCCTCTATTTCCTTAATTAAATAACATGCTTAGATTGTTATGGGCTTCCCAGGTAGTGATAGTGGTAAAGAACCTGCCTGCCAATTCAGGAGACATAAGAGATTCAGGTTAGATCCCTGGGTCGGGAAGATCCCCTGGAGAAGGGAACAGCAACCCACACCAGTATTCTTGCTTGGAAAATACCATGGACAGAGGAGCCTGGTGGTGGGTAGAGTCCATGGGATCACAAAGAGTCAGATAGGACTGAGAGACTAAGACACACACAGATTGTTATACACTAACTTTTCTATCTTAAATATCTATGGTCTCCCCACTATGAAAGATGAAGGTTTAGTCCTGTCTCATTCCTCCTTCACCCCACCACACATAAATCTCCTTTTTGTCTATTACCCCACATCTTACTAATCACACTTGCCATAATCAGCATTCAATATTTACATCACTGTGTGAGTACTATTCACAGCTGAGTCAAGTATTTATGCTATGACAACTTTTCCTGTCCCACATAACTTTTATTTTCTATAATAAAATGATTTGTCTTTAAAAATTAGCATACAGTTATACACATAAAAACATCTTTATTGAAAAATAAAAAATTTTGTATTACCTAACAATGCCCCCAAACCTTTCGTGTCAATGACAGTAGAATTTATATAGATCTACTTGATCAAGCACGATGAACTTTGGTCAGATAATTTGTACACAACTTGCAACATGAAAAGCAACTCTGTGTACCCCACAATGACCTCTGGTTGTAAAGAGACCAGTCCAGTGAGACTCACTGACTTTCCATTCTCTTTGCAATTTTCATCTAGATTCAACCTTTAACATCTAGATTTAATCAAGAATTGGAGATGAGTTCATGGATAACTGGAAATACCAATTGTGTATGTATGAGGGCGGAATCAGAGAGTGTGATCAAATTGAGGACTCAGCAGTTTCTTTAGAACTAGAAACCTAGGGCTTCCCTGGTGGCTCAGTGATAAGGAATCAGCCTGCCAAGGCAGACCCCTGATCCGGGAAGATTCCACTAGCTGCGGAGCAACTAAGCCTGCATGCCATGAGTACTGAGCCTGTGCTCTGAGCCCAGGAGTTGCAACTACTGAAGTTCATGTGCTCTAGAGTCTGTGCTCAGTGACAAGAGAAGTCACCACAATGAGAAACCCTCGCAGCACAACTAGGGAGTAGCCCCATCTCACTGAAATAATTAAATTAAAAAACTAGAGACATACATTTATATCCATGCTATACCTGGGAAAACTTAGGAATCATTTAGTCTAAAACATGTACTTACTATTTGGAAACAGAGACCCAGAAAGTTACCTGACTTGGAGTCTGTTAAAGTTTGTGCATGTATATATATTTAATTTCCATGTAACATTCCAAATTTCAAGTTATGTAGATAACTTACAAAGTACTTTATAGTAAGTAATCTCTAATTATATGCTGTTCCCACATAAGGATAATGTTAGGCTAAAATAAAAGTTTAGGCTATTTTTATTAATTAGCATATATTAATGTTAAAACATTCTTCAGGTTGCTTGTCAAATTTATTATATGTCTGGGCAATAAAATTATTTTTTCTACACTATTAACATTCCTTAAGATAGTACCACATAATCATCCAAGCACCATTTTATTATTATAAAATATTTTTGGATTTACTTCCAAGAAAACATATATAAAATTTCATTGTCCTATGTTATTAGAAAACACATTCTTTTGAAAATAAAAGGGAAAGAATGAGTAAAAGTACTCTATAATTTTCCTGTTTATTTCTATCAGCACTGTTCTCATAGTTCAGGAAACTATAATATGCAATTAACCTCTATATAAATACTTAAATTTTCATGGAAAAAAATGACAGATTCCTGTTTCTTAATTTCTCAAGCAATATACTTACTAAGCTATATGCTTAAGTGAGTCATGTAAGGCAATAACAGAAAAGATATAAGAACTGTATAAATTTCTACCTGTGCCACCTCCCTGTAGTCAGCAGTAAAAAATGAGTTAAATATTAATTTCAATGAGATGTTACTGAGGTTAATTTAAATATTGTGGCATTTTATATTTGGAGAGAAAAGAGAAAACCTTGACCAAAAGTTAGATTGGCAGTTGCAACCTGTTCACCAGGGCCATTGTAACATTGAAACCTTTAGAAAGGCAGTGACTAAAAGCAAGGACTAAGAGTTCAAGCATAGGACCAATCCAGTGAGTCAAGGTTGTCTCTTTTCACTGAAGCAATCATAGAGTCAAAATTAAAATCAGTAATTGTATAATGAGCAACTGAATGTAAGGCCAGAGAGGAGAGAATATGAGCACATCTCAAAGGATTCAGTCTCTCTAATAATAAGGGAGGAAAGTCAGGTGGGGCTGGAACCAGTGGGAAAGCAGATGCTTGAAATTTCAAATATGAGAATAAAATGGAATCTGCATAAAGACCATAGAATTTGTATTTCTTGGGATTTCTTTGGAAGGAATGATGCTAAAGCTGAAGCTCCAGTACTTTGGCCACCTCATGCGAAGAGTTGACTCATTGGAAAAGACTCTGATGCTGGGAGGGATTGGGGGCAGGAGGAGAAGGGGACAACAGAGGATGAGATGGCTGGATGGCATCACTGACTGGATGGACGTGAGTCTGAGTGAACTCTGGGAGTTGGTGATGGACAGGGAGGCCTGGCGTGCTGCGATTCATGGGGTCGCAGAGAGTCGGACACAACTGAGCGACTGAACTGAACTGAACTGGGCCAAGATTTGATCATTCAATTGTGGCATGGTGGTCCTTTGCCTTATACTACTAGGTACATCTTGATATTAACAGGTGAGGAGGACCATTTACAAGGTCCAGGACCTCATAGACGTGGAGTGTATCTGAGAAAACAGAAAGGTAACTTGTGGGTCATTTTCAAACACCATGAAACTATACCTTTCATCACTTTACCTACCAACCGGATTATTGTCTGTCTTTGAGAACAAGCCATGGAATCAGTCAGGTGAAATACAGGGTAAATTAGAAGCTACAGAAATAATTGTCACTCCAACATCTTTCTGTCAGTGATGGAAAATGGCATGAAAACTGATCCTTCAGATATTGAGGGATCAACACTATAACCCCTGTTTGAAATCCATATTCTACATATCAATATTTATGAAATTCAATTATTTTTTTTTCTAATTTAGCAAATCTTCTCAATCCTTTGGGCTGCCCTGGTGGCTCAGATGGTAAAGAATGCACCTGCAATTTGGGAGACCTGGGTTTAGTCCCTGGGTTGGGAAGATCCCCTGGAAGAGGGCATGGCAACCCACTCCAGTATTCTTGCCTAGAGAATCCCCATGGACAGCGGGGCCTGGTGGGCTACAGTCAATGGGGTCCCACAGAGTCAGACACGACTGAGCGACTAAGAGCATGACAGTCCATCCTTTACTCAGGCCTTTCTCCATAGCTTCTTTTATTCAGGCCTCTATCATGTCTTTTTGGGGAGTATTTTAGCTCTCTCATGGGAGAAACAAAAGATGTTCTAATGACTAAGTTTCATGGATGGCCACTTTTTGCTTTCTGTTATGACCAGACTTTGTTTTGTTTTTATCATAGAAGATGCTGAATATCAATGAAGCTGATGACAAAAAAGTAAAACCTAACACTAGTTTAACTAACTGTAATATAATCAAATTGTTAAGAGTAAAGCCCTTTGCATCAATGATACAAGAGACAGTTTAACTGGCCTGTAATCTAGCCTGGAGAATTCCATGGGGTCACAAAGAGTAGGACACGACTGAGCAACTTTCACTTCCACTTTCATTCAAGAGACAGTTGTTTTTAGGCTTAATAAAGATACAAATAAGCACACACATGGGTGTATGTATTGGTAGATATATATACACATATAAAGAATACATGTGTGTATATATGAGTCTATAAATAGCACATATATGTAAGTGTATATATTTTATATAGATAGATATTAAGAAGAGAGGAATAGACACCCTTCATAATACTTGATCGGAGAAGGCGATGGCACTCCACTCCAGTACTCTTGCCTGGAAAATCATATGGACGGAGGAGCCTGGTGGGCTGCAGTCCATGGGGTCGCGAAGAGTCGGACACGACTGAGCAACTTCCCTTTCACTTTTCACTTTCATGCATTGGAGAAGGAAATGGCAACCCACTCCAGTGTTCTTGCCTGGAGAATCCCAGGGACGGGGGAGCCTGGTGGGCTGCCGTCTCTGGGGTCACACATAGTCGGACACGACTGAAGTGACTTAGCAGTAGCAGCATAATACTTGATATATTGTATGCCCTCACTACATAATATATTTAGCAAGAGAATATATTAAAATTTAAAGGAGGTTCAACAGCTTTGAAACAAACTACAGGTGATTTATAGTTAAATGGCTAAATTACAGGCTTGCTGAACATACACTGCAAAGACCACAAGCCAGAGGCCTATCTATTTAAGAACAACAAAGTCACAAACTGTTTATATCTTAGAAATCAGTTAGTCCCTCTCTCACCTTGAATAGAAATTCTCCGCCCTTCTTGATGGAAGGCCATTTAATCTCCATTGTTCCAAAAATTTTACTTTTTAAAAAATGAGTCATTGCTGAACAATTCCATTAAAAATGTTTCATTACATCCTAAATGTTGTCATTATATTGAGTTAAATCTTCAGCAAATTTTGTAGTTCAAACTGGTGACAGGTGACTCAGGATATGCAAAAAATCACACTTTAGTATAACTATGATCAATGGCCTTAAAATTTGTGCCATCATCACCTTTTTAATTGCCTTTTTCTTTAGTGAGAAGAATTCACATTTGAGGGGAACAAAACTGGGTCTGAAATTCCAGCAATGATACCTAAAAGCTATATAGAGTTGAACAACCTACTTTATTTACTCTCCGGATTTCAATAATCTCACTTCTGATTTCAGAATGACAAATTCTAGGGTTAAGAAAGAAAGGAAAAAGAAAAAGAAAATAGAAGGGAAGAAATAAAATTAATATGTTCTCTTTCTGTATGCTAAAGCGCTTTAGTGGTGTCCAATTCTTTGCGACCCTATGAACTATAGCCTGCCAGGCTCCTCTGTCCATGGGATTCTCCAGGCAAGAATACTGGAGTGGGTTGCCATGCCCCTCTCCAGGGGATCTTCCCCACCCAGGGATCAAACCCAAGTCTCTCGTGTCTCCATTGGGAGGCGGGTTCTTTACTACTAGGACCACCAGGTATTATCAAATATATAAAGTTGAAAAAAACAGTTCTGTCAAATTTATATTAAATTGCCTACACTTATAAAGTTAGAAAACCATTTGTGGTTTTGTTTTATCTTAAATCATTATGTTAGAACTCTCCAGGACAAATTTCTAAGAATCTACATTCAGAAGAATCAGTATGTAGTACTAGTCTCAAATAACTCATTAAAAAAAAAAGAAAGAAAAAAATGCCTCAACTTATATTAACACAAATTTCAATGTGTTATTTTGATCTTTATTTCTATTTTAACATATAAAATGAGTCTTTAAAATGTTAATATTATTTTTGCTTTAAGCATGTGTAAACATTTCATGGTGGTAATTAGTGATATGCACTCCAGATTATTAAAAAAGAGAAAAAAATACTTCCAATAAGTATAGATTGTTTTCCCCAAAGGATAAAAACAAGGATTCACTGAAATGAAAAAGAAAACTTATTTCAAATACTTTCTCAAAAGGATAAATACACATAGAGACAGAGTATAATGAAACTACAACGCTCTTTCTAAGGCTCACTTTTTTCCTCTGTAAAGGGATGATCAAACTATCTACCTTGTGTTTCTTTGTTTCAGATCAGATTATATGTGTGAAAGTTCACTAAAAACTATTCAAGTACAATGGATTATTATTAGACAGATGCAGGTAAACCAGCCACATATATATTCTATTTCAAACATTCTAACATCTTTAAAATGTGAGGAATGAGGACATTAGGTACTATGCCAGGTGTCAAAGCTACATAGATGCATAAAATATGTTCCCTAAGCATTCAGATACTCCATGTCAGGAGCTTCAGACATATTCATATTCTTTGATTCAATAAATCCATTTCTCAGGATTATTTTCAACAGAAATAATCCTAAATATGGGGAAAATATCCTATCAAAAGGCTGTTGTTGCATGGTTATTTATCAGTCAGTCAGTCAGTTCAGTCGCTCAGTCGTGTCCAACTCTTCGCGATCCCATGAATCACAGCACTCCAGGCCTCCCTGTCCATCACCAACTCTCGGACTTTACCCAGACTCATGTCCATTGAGTCGGGTGATGCAATCCAACCATCTCACCCTCTGTCGTCCCCTTCTCCTCCTGCCTTCAATCTTTCCCAACATCAGGGCCTTTTCAAATGAGTCAGTTCTTTGTATCAGGTGGCCAAAATATTGGAATTTCAGCTTCAAAATCAGTCCTTCCAATGAACACCCAGGATTGATTTCCTTTAGGATGGCCTGTTGGATCTCCTTGACTAGACAGACTTTTGTTGACAAAATGTCTCTGCTTTTTAATATGCTGTCTAGGGTGGTCATAACTTATTGGTTATTTATAATAGCAAAAATATTTGAAATGGTACAATTATCAACTGTATGCATATAGCTATATTATATAATTTCATTTTCTTATTAAAATAGTAGAGTCATTAAAATTATAATCATTAAGAATATGATTGGAAAGTACTTTGATCTCATGGTTAATAGAAACAGGGACAGAAGTTGTGAGTTAACTATAATTACCGGTAGGTAAAATTTTATAAAATGAATATGTCATGGGGGAAAAATAATGAAAAGAAGAAATAGTTATTACTAACTTTGGTTGGAAAAATTATGTGTGAAATTTCAATAGGGGCCTCATTTCTCTATTTTGCAATCTTATGATGGATCTACTATAATTATAATGATTTTATTATATTTTTATTATATATTTGTATATTTTAAATGGTTTTTTTATTATAGAGATAACTATGATATGAAAGAGTGAGCTGAATAATAGATTACATTATTGATGAATATATGTAAAACTCAGATATTATTAATTTGGTCATACTTGCCACAAAAATTATTGGAAAAAATAAGTCTATTCTGTATCTCTGTTTCTCTACTGCTAATATACATCAAATGTCCCCAGCAATTTCTTTTAAAATACATAAGCCATGGTTTAATTAACAGATATCTGGGTTAGCAAATTAAAAAAAAAACAAAACACTTTTCTTATTTCTACTCATTATGTCCCAAACATTAATTTAAACTGTCTTAATTTCTTTTACAAAGTTAACTTTTATGACCAATGCATTTTGTCAAGATCAAAATCTAAATGCATGAAGAATTAACCTTGTACAATAATGGATTAACAAGATCTGAAAAAGATAAAATGAATCACTAAATGATTATCGTTAGCAAAAAGTTCCACTCTGGTCGCTTAGGGGGAATGATGGAACACTCTTTTATTGAACCCCATTATCCTAATGAGAAGATATTCTACACTTGATCATAGGCAAAGGCTGGAGAAGATATTGTAATGAATTACTGCCAGTGCTTAATGAAGACATTTTATAATTATTGAAGCCACATCTGTTTGATTAACGAGTCCTTTCCAAGATCCATGCATCCTCTGCTATTTAGTGGATGGCACAATGCACAGACTGTGTATAAACTCTGGTTTCTCTTCTTTCATGAAGGGAAACCTTATCTGGCAATGGCAAATGTTGCTCTTAATGAACTTAAAAAAGGCTAATCTCCATTTTGTGCAGTCTTTGTTTAAATCTTAGTTCAATAACTTCTATCAGTGGGCCTTCCTGATAGCTCAGTTGGTAAAAGAATCCACCTGTGCAAGAGACCCTGGTTTGATCTTGGGTTGCAAACATCCACGGGAGAAGGGGTAGGCTACCCACTCCAGTATTCTTGGGCTTCCCTTGCGGCTCAGCTGGTAAAGAATCCACCTGCAGTTTGGGAGATCTGGATGATCCCTGGGTTGGGAAGCTCCCCTGGAAAAGGAAAAGGCTACCCACTCTATTATTCTGGCCTGGAGAATTCCATGGACTATATAGGCCATGGGGTCACAAAGAGGCACAACTGAATGACTTTCACTTTTAGTCACTTATTGATTTATGGCATTGGCCAGGTCACTTAATACTCCATTGCCTTAGTTTCTTTTTCTGGAAAACATAATGGTAATTTTATAGTGCTACTGTCAGGAAAAAAGGAGATAATAAATTCAAAGCTCTTATAATAATGCTTGGGCTTCCTGGGTGGCTCAGTTCTAAAGAACTTGCTTGCCAATACAGGAGATGTGGGTTTAATCCCTGGGTTGGGAAGATCCTTTGGAGGAGGAAATGGCCACCCACTCTAGTATTCTTTCCTGGGAAATCTCATGGACATAGGAGCCCAGTGGGCTCCAGTCCATGCTGTCGCAAAGAGTCAGACACGACGGAGCTCAGGACAGCTGTAGCATCATCATAATGCTTGCATAAATACTAACTCTGTGTACCAAGCACTGACCATGATTCTAAATAAAGTGAAAATTTGGTACTCCATCAGAACCTTGATATTGTTATTGTGTACATAAATTAGTAATGTATTAGTCATTCTTTTTGAAGAACGTGATAGCATGATTCTTTTAATGTCTCTATGCTCTTCAAATGACAGTCTCACAGACATAGAAAATAAATTTATGGTTACCAAAAGGGAGAGGGAGGAGGGTACAAATTAGAAGTATCGAATTCACAGATACAAACTGCTATACATCAAGTAGATAAGCAACAATAATCTATTGTATAGCACTGGGAATTATATTCGATATCTTGTAATAGCCTATAATGGAATACAATCTGAAAAGCATAAGTGCATCATTTTGCTGTATACTTGAAACCAATATAGTATTATAAATCAACTCTACTTCAATAAAAAAAAAATTAAAAAATGAGTGTTCTCAGTTACTCTTAGAATGCCCTAGAGCAAGCAACCTTGAAATTCCAAATTTGTTCTAACAGAAAAGGGATTGGAAAAGAAAGTTGCATATTTACAACTTGATTATAAAACATACACACACAGTAACCACATCAATATAAAACCTCATAAAACCCAAGTATTATTTCTACAGAGGACACATTCTTCCCAGCCCTCAGTTACAAAGGTAGGAAAAGTTGGACTAAGGCTTTACTTGAGCTATAGGTTTTTAGGGAAAAGTATCTATGTATAAAGCTGTATTAATACAGAGGCCACTGGATATCTAAGCCTGCTTCATTGAATTCAGTCATGTAATCGGGTTCCTCTGGAAATATGTTTACCACCAAGATAGGAAGGATGTTTACCACCAAGACAAAAACTTGAAACAGCCATGTGTTCTACTGGATGTGTGTTTAAGATGGGGAGTTCCAATCTGAGAGGTCTAGGTAAACTACACTAAACGTCCAGGAAAAGCTGTGGCATTTTAAGAGTTTTCTCTTAACAATTCCATTTTCAGGCAATGCAGGTACACCAATAAAAGTAATTTGCTCCTTGAAACTTTGCCATCATAAAATCTCCAGTACAATGCCAAGTACATAAAAACTACTTGGTAAAGATTTTCTAATTAAATGAAAAAAGTAAGTGAGCTAGAATCAGTTTCCAGTCTTTCTACTAATTTTAAATAGTGAAAGAAGGCTTGAAAATGGAGGTCTTTCAGATTCTCTCTTTAAATAAGGTTTACTTCATTGAGGATATTCATATATATTTAAATTTACTCATTTGATATTTAACCAGGTTGTCAAGATTCTTATTAAAATGGAATTTAAAATTAAATATATATTTGATTGAGAAAACTGTTCACTTATAAAAGAAAACTTTTCCTAAACCCTTGCAAGTTTAAGTAAAAACATTTGCAATTATTCCCACAAGTTAATGCTTAAGTATTATTTCCCAGAATGCTTCTGTTTCAGTCTTGACTTATGGTTGGCTTGTTTATTCCTATTGTACCCTATGACATAGTGTTTAAAAATATTAGATCTCCTTTATAAACATCATTCATTAGTGCTACTAAGTGAAGGCCCCATACTGTCATATTACAATTTCATTCATGCAAACTTATCCAGAGGCTTGTGCCATACATGCTTATGATTTTCAGATATATGCTTAAGACACATGTTAAAATAAAATTTCACTGCATAGGCAGGGATTGCAAAGAAAATAGTGAATTACAATGGAGTTTCCAAAATGTCCTTCTAAGAAGAGTGATTTTTCTTTTTTTTTTTTTTTGAGCTAAAGACAAAAATATATACATGCATATAAATGTATGACTTGATCTAATCACCAGGGTGTAATAACAAGATGTTTATAAACATTCTGAGGATGACAAATACCCCTGGTGAATAAGGCCATCATGTCAAGTTCAGAAAAATAGGCATCCACAACTTCTTCCATTGCAGTCCACCGATGGTTTAGTTTTAAAGGAGGCACGCGAGCCATCTTGTCAAGTCCCTTGTCATATAATACCTACTTGTATTTTCTCTGAACTCTGACATGCTTTCCCTATAAAAATAAAAAGGGGACATACTAATTCTAATTCACAAGCACTGCTCTTCACTAATCAATTCCACTATGTCAGAGTTGATAGCATATTGACTGATGTACCAAAGTTAACTCTGGATTTCAGATTACAAAACAGAAGTGGCAGGAAATACCTATCAGGGTTTCAATGCAAATGTTTGAAGGAAAAAAAAAAGGTTTTTTGCTATCTTCAGTAAAATATTTTCCTGCAAAAATTATGTAATTTCTATTGAATTCTATATTTTTTAAAAGATGAAAGCAATTTAATTTTCAGAATTTCAATGTCCTTTATGGGACCTAAACCATCATAGTATGGGAATATTGGTAATGTCTTTAAAATATTTGTGCATTGGTCAATACTTCTCCTAGGGCTGAAAATCAGTGTACATAAAATAAACACACAGTTCTCAGCTTCATATTAGCTCTCTTCCTGAATATTTTCATTTACCGCACTAGTCATTTCAACTCTATGTATCAGTCATCTTTTCCTCCATTTTTATATCTAGCAAATCAACAGTTTTTATTGTTCTGTCTTTATCTATTCAACTCTTCTTCACTTTCAGTGAAATTAATTCACATTTATGTGACTGGTTTCTGGTTTCTCTCTCTACTGCTAATCTTTCTCTCTCGAGGCCACTCTAAGAGCTCCCCCACACCAAGTTTCCTAAAGCGTCCACTTAACAGGGCCACCTTCTACTTCAAACTTTACAGTAGTTCAATATCACTCTTCTGTCTGGCACTGACGACCCCGAGTTCTATTTCTACCCTCACTATTTTCCCTAGTTATGTATATGAACCTTATGAGCGGATTCATCTTGTCTATTCCTTCATGAATCAGGAAAACTGAGGGTCCATATGCTGGTGGTGGGTCGTCATAAGGGGACCCGGCAAAAGTGCTTCCAAAGAAGAAGGCTTAGGAATATGGGAACTGATGCTGGGCATCTATCCTCATTCCATCTGGCTGCTGTGCTAAGTTGCTTTAGCCCTGTCCAACTCTTTGCGACCTTATGGACTGTAGCCTGCAGGCTCCTCATCCATGGGGTTTCCCAGGCAAGAATACTGGGGTGGGTAGCTATTCCCTTCTCTAGGGGATCTTCCACTTTAAATAAATAAACATTATCATTTATGTTCTCAAGAAATAAATATATAGAAGAAGAAGAAGAAGAAAGACTGCAAACTAAGCTATCAGGAAACCATGAAAGAAGGCAGATGGACAAAAATTCCACAAACTGGCTCATTGGAACACTGCCAAAGCAAGCTTCCACTTATTTTTTTTTTAAAACACAATCTAAAAGGAGAAGCATGAGAGTGAAAGCACATAATTATTACTGCTATTATCATCACTATGCTCTATAACAGTTGTTCAGTAAGGAGAGTTTATTATATGGTTTGCAAAACAGGTCAACACATCTCGCTAAGTTAATCACTTCACGCCTCGATTATTCTATTGCCTCCTCTTGGATTTCTTTCAATCTCTTCTACTTCCTAAGCATCCTCCAATCCCATCCTCCCCAGACCCATATCTTCCCCATCCCTGTTGCTATCCTAGTATATACAGAGTGTGTTCTGATTTCCTACCATCTACAGCTTCACTTTCAGCACCTGGACAGCGCTCACCATCTGATGAGACTTTTGTTTCATTTTCCAGATTAACCTTGACCTTTGGTTATTCATGTATGATTTCCTTCCCTCCAGGCTCAGGTCAACATCAGATTTTGCTCACGATATTTTCTCCATTGAAAACAATATTCAGGTTCCTCACCATGGATCCACATCCTTTGTCCTTTTAGGAACACACTCTGGGCTTTTTAACTTGTTTGCTTATCTCCTCTGTCATGTTTATTGATGACACTCTACCATGTATACAATGTATTAACCCACTATGTAGCTCTTATATATTAAAAAAAAAAAAACTTTTCTCATGTGAAACACATGTCAGTCATGTCTAGGCCCTTTATCTATACAGCTGTCCTATATAGCTCATAATAGACAACATAACAACGGGCAAGTAGTGAGCAGCCAAAAATGCCTCACAATTGTTTCATAAGGTAACTTGCCAGAAGCAAAAATCCTAGCTCATCTTATTGGTTCTTTACAATTTCAGATAAATATCGTATTTTGGATTGTTTTATTTTTCCTCACATTTTGATTAGTTCTTTTCTTAATGGAGTACAAACTCATGGCTAAAAGCTCCCTCTACTGGTTTTCTTTAACATATCAAGAAGAAAATTTAAAGACAATTATCCAAAATATGGCCTTCTCTGATGGCTCAGACAGTAAAGAACCCGCTTACAATGAGGGAGCCCTGGGTTGGGAAGATCCCCTGGAGAAGGGCACGGCAACCCACTCTAGTATTCTTGCCTGGAGAATCCCATGGACAGCGGAGCTTGGCAGGCTGCAGTCCACAGGGTCACAAAGAGTCAGACACAACTGAGCGACTAAACACAGCGTCCAAAATATATTTCCTAAGAAGTTATAATTAATTTAAGTAATTCAGAAAAGTCATAATGGTATGAGTCATTATTTGTCTGTGCTTTTACTCATATGATCTAGTTTCTGAAGAATTTATGCTACTATAGTTTGTAATCAGCTATTTCTTTCGAAGAAATATTTAATTTTTCTTCTGGCCATCAGTGCCACTATGCCTCATTCTGTACATTTGAATCATTCTTTCAACTCCAGCATTTCCTGGGAGGCAATACAGCGCAACGGTGGACCACTGGGGCTCGCGAGTCAGGCTAACATCCTCTGCGCTGCCTTTAGCTTGACCCTTTATTAGCATCAATTAACCTGATGAATTTATTAACATCTGTGTATCTCACTTTCTTCACAAAAGAAATGGCGATAACAGTAGTTCTCTCGTACTGTTGTTGCAGGTTTCAAATGTTCAAGCAAAGCGCTCAGCACAAGCAAGTATCACACCTTCAGATCCTGGTAAGGCCATGACTCACTACTTCATCAAAAGCAGAGAACGAACACAATTTGCTGAGTCTTTTTCCCAGTGTCTTTGACCTTTTTTATTCTCTCAACTTTGCCATGATTCTGTTATCAATATTCTGCATCTTCTCCCTGGTGTTTCCCAGTGATCTTGTTTGTATTGCCTTCAGTTTATTTATTTTTTTATCACTGTGGTAATCATCCTAACAAAATTTTATTTGTACAATATTTTTATCTATATATAAAATGTTGTGTAGCAGAATTCTAGAACTTATTCATCTTGCATTAACTGAATTTTTATCCAAAAGAATTAGGAATCAGGATCTCATAGAGATATTGTTATCCCCATGTTCACTGAGGCACTGCTCATTATAGCTGATATGTGCAAACAGCTAAGTTCACTGACGGATGAATGGATTTAAAAAGTGGACTATATCTATGATGGGATATTCAGCATTAAAAGAGAAGTGCATTCTGTAATATGTGACAGCATGGATGAACCTTGAGGACATATGCTAAATGAAATAAGCCAGGCACAGAAAGACAAATATTGCATGCTTCTACTTAGATGTGGTATCTAAAATAGCCTTCCCCATATTTTTAGATGTCTTTCAATTTACTTGCTAGATATCACCCCAAATGGCTCATACTCTGTGCAGAAAAATAACTGACCTGTTCCTTGAATGAAACATAAAGAGAGTTGGCACACACTTTCATTAGAGTTTTATTTTATCCTTTTCATTATGTTTCACTGAAGTCGATAAACAGGCTTTCAACAAGAACAAGTTGATTTAATGATTACTGGATTTCAGAATCATGGCTGCCAACTAAGACACATTTTTTTCCACTACAGTCCATAAGTTTAAGAGCATGTTTATTGATGTGAATTATATCATTTGCAGAATATAAGGTGAAGCTTGTGGACACTGAAGACAGAACTACTGTTCCCATAACCTGTTTATCTCTGGCAGTTAGGTAACTTTGTCCTTCAACTGCAAAATAGGTATTATCCTCATTTCAATTATTTGCATATAATTAAAGATTATTGAAGTAGATTATCATGCAGCCTGGTTTTAAGTCCTACTTATAGTCAAGCAGATATATAGATAAAAATATCTGTAATGAGCAGTGCTGGTATGATTAAATATGAGGTATTATCACAGTATATATTTAAGTATGTTATATATATTTCAAACTAAGTTTTTATACTTGAATTCATAATAATTTTGACTTGGTTTTTGTTAAGAATGATATCCCAGGAATTTATGTTTATCACTTACTGGTAAAGTTAGGATGATAAGGAAAGAGTACTTTTTACATAAATCTCAGAATGTTGATATTGTTCACTGTGAAGGTCACTTCAACAGCAATTTATTTTCATCTTCATGATATTTTGGAAACATTTAAGCACATTTCCAAAAGACTGTTTCAAATTTAGATTTCATGGTTAAACATCTGGGTTTCTTTCTTGGTCCATTTAGCTGCATTTCATATATATACCCTCCACTCCTTCAGAAAATAAAAATAGATTTTTTAAAAACTCAGAAGGTGAAAGACAACAACATTACACAAAATTAAGGGGCTTGGGTGACTTAGTTTTGGATAGTCATTTTTAATTCTAGAAAATACAGTGAGATTCCTTGAGGAAATCATATTAAACATATTTTAGCATCACTGTAAAGGCAGAGTTTTAGAATTAGAGAATACGCCTAAAATTCACTCATTCAAATACAAGAGCATCACTGTATTTAAGACTGTTTAGCATTCAGTATTACTAATCATGCACTGTACAGCCCTAAATACTTGATCCAGACTCTTTCCCTTTAAATCAGCCTACCTTGTAACCTATCCTCTTGACAATGGAGAGTTTGACTTATGCAGACTGTGTATTGTCTAAACTTTATGTGAAAGTTATAATCAGCTCTAGAATCTCACATGAGATAAGTTTCTGTGTTCATAAATCTGTTACTTTTCCCATGTAAAAATTTTGAACTGGGTTATTGAACACCTAAATCTTTAGATGTGGTTTCAGCTTTTATCTCGTTATTTTGGCAATGTATTTACACTAAAGTTGGGACTCTGAATCTCTTCTTTCTTCTACAGTTACCCCCATCTTTAGGTGTATACCTTAATATGTGTTTTTGAAAACTGTTTTAAGGTTCCATACTTCTATCTTAACAGATTCTTCTAGAGCAACTTTCTTTTGATAATCCTTCCATAGTTTCCAAATTAGACACCAAATGGATGTCAAGTAGCACCCAGATGTTGAGAAAATGTAATTTATATATTTATGTACAACTGAGTGCAGCCTTGTTCCAAGTAAGACTAGGGCTTGCTCTATACTCAGTACTTCATATTAGTTATTATTATTATCATTGTTATCACTGAATGCATTAATATCCCTGCCTTTCTCAAGGGAACTCATGCTTCGATGACACACAATGAAGATTACGTGGGGAGCCAGTAGCTCAACATGTAGACAACTCTGTATTTATCCTTGGAAAATAGAAATATAGATTCCCTCAACTGAGGTCACCTAAAGGAAAAATTACGTTTCTATCATCTTCATTTTCGTCTGAAATGAA
This sequence comes from Capricornis sumatraensis, assembly GCF_032405125.1. Lineage (NCBI taxonomy): Eukaryota > Metazoa > Chordata > Mammalia > Artiodactyla > Bovidae > Capricornis > Capricornis sumatraensis. The sequence continues at coordinate 114,107,626 of NC_091073.1, read as the reverse complement.
AATTCAGTACCAGTAGGGCAGTAGAGAAATGTCATTAAGAGATTATGGTCCACTCCACTCTCAGAGATTTCAGTGTAGAAAAGACTTGTCTGACCTACTATTCCCAAATGAGTCTAGTTCATCTCTAGGAACATTGTATAATGGATAAAATATTTGTTTTGGTGGTCAGAATCATCGATATAGATTGTCAATATCTTGTTTATTATTTTAAAGAAAGCAATGCCAGACACACTTGAACTGACTTTATCAGTCACCATAATAAATCAATATGCTAATATTTCCATTAACACTCTAAGATTATTAGTGGAGGAGCCTGGTAGGCTACAGTCCACGGGGTCACTAGGAGTCAGACACGACTGAGCGGCTTCACTTTCACTTTTCACTTTCATGCACTGGAGAGGGAAATGGCAACCCACTCCAGTGTTCTGGCCTGGAGAATCCCAGGGACAGGGGAGCCTGGGGGGCTGCCGTCTATGCGGTCGCACAGGGTCGGACACGACTGAAGCGACTTAGCAGCAGCAGCATTTTTTATTAGAATATCAACTTTTGAGAATGTAGTTTCTCTTCTATGTGTCTTAAATATATTACTTTTTTGTATGATGGTCAAATCAATTTTAAAGAAAGATTGGAAATCTATAACCTAAAGAATAACAATATGGGTAAACCTATAAATTATAAATGCACCAAATTTCTCTCTCTTCTTTATAAAAGCCATAGAATATTATATAACAATGACAATAAAAGCAGAAGACAATTTCAACAGAAGAGAAAATGAGGCCAGGCCAGGTAGCTGACATAAAATACTTTCTTCACTGACAACGGATAGGATCAAGGAATGCCTGATGAATTCTGAGTTTCTCTGAAATAACAAGGTAAACTCATTTGAAGTTGAAACAATGTCATAACATTTGACAGGAAAACAAGTTTTAGCATATGTGAAATGAATGTTTTTGTGTAATGAGCTTTTATACATTATCTGCACTAAACAAAAATGATACCTGCAAAATAGTGAAGTCTAAACTGTGTGAGATTTATAGAAACCAATTTGAGGCTACTACTACAGAACTCTTCAAATGTCTCCATGAAGTTTCAGTTCTGGCATTAAATGTTCACAAGGAAAAACAGGATTTACTCGATGATTTCTAGCCTCTGTACAAAGCGACTGTCAGACTAATTCCTTGATGTATACCAGATGATCACTGGGGAAAATTATGTAATTCAAAGTGGGCAGTCAGCACTAAATGTCATCCTGTTTTCTAATATATTTGGGTGTTTAGATGTGGATCACAATAAACAGTGGAAAATTCTGAAAGAGATGGGAATACCAGACCACCTGACCTGCCTCTTGAGAAATCTGTATGCAGGTCAGGAAGCAACAGTTAGAACTAGACATGGAACAACAGACTGGTTCCAAATAGGAAAAGGAGTACGTCAAGGCTGTATATTGTCACCCTGCTTATTTAACTTCTATGCAGAGAACATCATGAGAAACGCTGGGCTGGAAGAAGCACAGGCTGGAATCAAGATTGCCGGGAGAAATATCCATAACCTCAGATATGCAGATGACACCACCCTTATGGCAGAAAGTGAAGAGGAATTAAAAAGCCTCTTGATGAAAGTGAAAGAGGAGAGTGAAAAAGTTGGCTTAAAGCTCAACATTCAGAAAACGAAGATCATGGCATCCGGTCCCATCACTTCATATGAAATAGATGGGGAAACAGTAGAAACAGTGTCAGACTTTATTTTGGGGGGCTCCAAAATCACTGCAGATGGTGACTGCAGCCATGAAATTATAAGACGCTTACTCCGTGGAAGAAAAGTTATGACCAACCTAGATAGCATATTCAAAAGCAGAGACATTAGTTTGCCGACTAAGGTCCGTCTAGTCAAGGCTATTGTTTTTCCTGTGGTCATGTATGGATGTGAGAGTTGGACTGTGAAGAAGGCTGAGTGCCGAAGAATTGATGCTTTGGAACTGTGGTGTTGGAGAAGACTCTTGAGAGTCCCTTGGACTGCAAGGAGATCCAACCAGTCCATTCTGAAGGACACCAGCCCTGGGTGTTCTTTGGAAGGAATGGTGCTAAAGCTGAAGCTCCAGTACTTTGGCCACCTCATGCGAAGAGTTGACTCACTGGAAAAGACTCTGATTCTGGGAGGGATTGGGCGCAGGAGGAGAAGGGGACGACCGAGGATGAGATGGCTGGATGGCATCACTGACTCGATGGACATGAGTCTGAGTGAACTCCGGGAGATGGTGATGGACAGGGAGGCCTGGCGTGCTGCGATTCATGGGGTTGCAAAGAGTCAGACATGAATGAGCGACTGAACTGACCTGAACTGAACTGAAAATTCTAGAATATACATAATTATTCGAGTGTGCTCAGTCACTCAGTTGTGTCTGACTGTTTGTGTCCTAGACTGTTGTCTGCCAGGCTCCTCTGTCCATGGAATTTTCCAGGCAAGAATACTGGAGTGGGCTGTCATACCCTCCTCCAGGGAATCTTCCCAACTGAGGGAATGAACCCATGTCTCTTGCATTGGCAGGCAGATTCTTTACCACTGAACCACCTGGGAATTCTCCATGCATGATTTTTACCATAAATCACATAGCTAATGAAAATTAAAAACTACATACATACTTATACACTTATTCAACAAATGATTCAACACTTTCTGCATTCTGGGTACTGCCCTGTATTCTGCGTTTCCAAGATGAGCAAAAGAGAACCTCTGCCCTAAAGTAACTTTGGTAAAAAAAGAGTCAAAGAAATCAAATCCCAGGCACAAATGGTAGTTTCCTACTTTCCTGACCCACATGGGTCTGTGCTGTTTAGCTTAACAAAATGCCTGGCAAATTCTCAGTCTAAGATTTTCAAGTATTCCTTAACAGAAGATAACAAATTTCCAGGCTGCCGATCTGCTACGGTGAGTTATATCAAAGGACTGCAGACCATGCTCTAAATTTAGGCAAGGTTTCTTGATTCACTCCTCTTGTATTGCTTAGGTCTTTGAAGCCACGTCTCTAGGGCTCTGCTTACTAAATGTTCCTCAAACACGGAATTAAAAGCCTGATGGAAACAGAAAACAGCGGGCAAATATTCATGTAATCCCACATTTCCCCGTTCCCCAGTCTGACAACTCTGGCGCCTTTGGCCTTCTTATCCTAAGCTGTCATTCAGTCGCAGCCAGAGACATGAGTAGCTTAGAAATTGTGAGGACTCGTGTAAACTCTGGACATAGCAAGGCCTGATGGACTTTGGTTTCAGCCTCACTTGCCACTCACGAGTGGTCTGACCTTTGACAAATCATTTAACCCATGTGGCGTTCAGTTTTCTCCTGAGCAAACTAAAAGTTTGTCCGAGATGCTCTCCAAAGTCACTTCGAGCTGGAAAATGTCATGAGTTTATGAACACAATAACCACAGGGCTGCTGTCAGTCTAGCACAGTCCTAGTTCGGATTTCGTGGCTGGAAAATGCCTTTAAAAATAAGCTAATATTGGGATCCCCCTGGCAGTCCAGTGGTCAAGACTCCACGCTTCCAATTCAGGGGATGTAAGTTCAGTCCCTGGTTGGGGAACTAAGATCCTACATGTTCTGAGCCCCACCAAACAAAAAGGAATTTAAATTGCATTTGATTAAAAATAAATATCATTTGTCAATGTGATAACTGTTTAAAGCAAAGTTATAAAGACAATCGGAGAAGGCAATGGCACCTCACTTCAGTACTCTTGCCTAGAAAATCCCATGGACGGAGGAGCCTGGTAGGCTGCGGTCCATGGGGTCGCTATGAGTCGGACATGACTGAGTGACTTCACTTTTACTTTCATGACTTGGAGAAGGAAATGGCAACCCACTCCCCTGTTCTTGCCTGGAGAATCCCAGGGATGACGGAGCCTGGTGGGTTGCTGTCTATGGTCTATGGGGTCACACAGAGTCGGACATGACTGAAGCGACTTAGCAGCAGCATAAAGACAATCATTAAGTGGGGAGAGGGGCTTCTCTGGTGGCTCATTGGTAAAGAATTCGCCTGCCAAAGCAGGTCTCTGATCTGGAAAGCTCCCACTTACTGTGGAACAACTAAGCGCATGTGCCGTAACTACTGAGCCTGTGATCTAGAATCTGGGAACCAGGCCTACTGAGCACACAGGCTGCAATAGCTGAAGCCCAAGCACTCTAGAACCCGTGGTCAGCAACAAGAAAGGCCACCGCAACGAGGAGCCCGCAAACTACACCTAGAGAGTAGCCTCTGCACGCTGAAACTAGAGCAAAGCCCACAGGGTGTCCAAGAGCCCGCAGGGCCATAGATAAAAAAATAAATAAAATTAAAATGTCAAAACAGTAGGGAGAGAATAACAAGGAATCGTAAGGAGAAATAAGCTAAGTAAAACGTTTTGAAAGTCACTAAGCCAGTAAAACCGAGGGTGGGAATTCTGTTCACCAAACCATCAGTGACTCACTGGGAAATTGTTATTGAGGATCTATCTGCTAAGTATGATTCTTGGCCCTGAGGACACAGCTGTTAGCAATGCACATAAGGTGTCAGTCCTTGTATATTTACAGTGGGCTTCCCTGGTGGCTCAGGTGGTAAAAAATCCACCTGTAATGCCGGAGATGCAGATTCAGTTCCTGGATCAGGAAGATCCCCTGGAGAAGGAAATGGCAACCCACTGTAGTATTCTTGCCTGGAGAATTCCATGGGCTATACAGTCCACGGGATCGCAAAGAGTCTGACATGACTGAGCGACTTTTACTTTCACTTTACTTTCAAGCAATTCACAATTATAATGAAAAGTCTTAAGGTTAAGTGAAATAGGAAATGTTTGCCAGAAGAATGCAAGATCTCGAAAAGTCCATACTTAGTCATATTTATTTGTTTGCAAATGGAGGAGCTATTGCGTAATTGCATTGTGAGCAGTACACTAGGCTTTTATTCAGAGTCACAGTGACCCAGATTTTAACCTACTTCCCTTTCTAACATGGGGGCTTCCTTTATCCTTCAGTAGTAAAGAATCTGCCTGTAATGCAGGAGACACAGGTTTGGTCCCTGGGTTGGGAAGATCTCCTGGAGAAGGGAATGGCAAACCCACTCCAGCATTCTTGCCTGGGAAATCACATGAACAGAGGAACCTGGGAGCCTGTATGGGACAGAGGACCCCCACAATCCCTAGTAAAGTAATGCTGAAAATTCTCCAAGCCAGGCTTAAGCAATACGTGAACCGTGAACTTCCTGATGTTCAAGCTGGTTTTAGAAAAGGCAAAGGAAACAGGATGAGATGGCTGGATGGCATCACTGACTCGATGGACGTGAGTCTGAGTGAACTCTGGGAGTTGGTGATGGACAGGAAGGCCTGGCATGCTGCAATTCATGGGGTCGCAAAGAGTCGGATACAACTGAGCGACTGAACTGAACTGAACTGAACTGAAACAGTACAGGTGAGGGTACTTAAGGAATCAAAAACTATTCCCATGTCCTGCTTGGCTGATGTTAAGTTGGAAAAAGAGATGGTATCAAGATTTGTAATACCCCTTGTCCTGATGTTTAAGCAAACACAATTTTATAACAGTGTAATTGCCTAGCCTGTCCATTATTCATCTAAAAGAGAAGTTACCCCATTTCTCCAAAGACATACAGATGACCAATACGCACAGGAAAAAATGCTCAATATAGCTAATTATTAGAGAAATGAAATGAAAACTATGAAGTACCCCTTCACCCTGGTCAGAAGGACCATTATTAAAAAGCCTACAAGTAACAATGCCATAGAGAAAGCAGAGCAAAGGACACTTTTTTTACACTGTTGGTGGGAATGTAGGTTGGTGCAGCCACTATGGGGAGCAGCACAGAAATTCCTTAAAAACCTGAAAACAAAGTTGCCATATATCCAGACAAAACTGGAATTCTAAAAGATGCATGCACCCCTGTATTTATGTCAGCACTGTTCATAACAGCTGAACATGAAAACAACCTAAAAAGTCTATTGACAGATGAATGGCTAAAGAAGACTCAGTAAATATATACAATGGAATACTGTGCAATCATTAGAAAGAACAAAATTATGCCATTTGCAGCAACATGGATGGACTTAGAGATTATCGTACCAAGTGAAGAAAGTCAGAGAAAGACAGACACCATACAATATCACCTATACGTGGAATCTAAAATATGTCACCAATGAACCTACCTAGGAAACATATACAGACTCAAAAGACGAAGAAAACAGACTTGTAGGTGCCAAGGGGGGAGGGCATAAGGGGATAGGAATTAGAGGTTGCAATCCATTAGGTATGGAATAGATAAACAATAAGGTCCTGCTGCGGAGAAGGCAATGGCAGCCCACTCCAGTACTCTTGCCTGGAAAATCCATGGACAGAGGAGCCTGGTAGGCTGCAGTCCATGGGGTCGCTAAGAGTTGGACACGACCAAGCGAATCCACTTTCACTTGTCACTTTCACGCACTGGAGAAGGCAATGGCAGCCCACTCCAGCACTCTTGCCTGGAAAATCCATGGACAGAGGAGCCTGGTAGGCTGCAGTCCATGGGGTCGCTAAGAGTTGGACACGACCGAGCGAATCCACTTTCACTTGTCACTTTCACGCACGGGAGAAGGAAATGGCAACCCACTCCAGTGTTCTTGCCTGGAGAATCCCAGGGACGGGGAAGCCTGGTGGGCTGCCGTCTCTGGGGTCGCACAGAGTCGGACTGAAGTGACTTAGCAGCAGCAGCAGCAGCAAGGTCCTACTGAATAGCATAGGGAACTGTATTCATTATCCTATGATAAACCTAAAGGGAAGAGAACATGAAAAAAGCAAGCAATATGTATATAATGAATCACTTTTCTATACAGCAGAAAGTAACACAACATTGTAAATCAACTATACGTCAATAAAAGCTAATTAAGTGAGTAAATGAGAAATGACCCATTTCATTCCTTATTTGATTCTATCACTCATTCATTCAGAAATCCACATGGCAGTCAGGTACTGTCGGGTACATTTGAAGACAGTGAAGCTACCAAGTCACTGAGAAAATGTCACCAGCTCAGTTCTTTTCAGCTTAACTGTAGATATTTATTTAATATGTCTAATGTGGGAATGGGACAAGGGATTGCAATAGATGTTCAAGACACAGAGGCTTAAAATCCATTGGGGAAAACAAGGCACATATGGGAAAATTAAATGACAAGGAAAGTTAATGTGATATTAAAAGACAAAAGCTTCCCTGGTGGCTCAGAGGTTAAAGTGTCTGCCTCCAATGCAGGAGACCCAGCTTCGATCCCTGGGTCGGGAAGATCCTCTGGAGAAGGAAATGGTAACCCACTCCAGTATTCTTGCCTGGAGAATCCCATGGATGGAGAAGCCTGGTAGGCTACAGTCCATGGGGCCGCAAAGAGTCAGACATGACTGAGCGACTTCACTTTCACTTTCAAAAGACAAAACTAGTTACAGAGACAATCGTCTTTATTGAAGTTTGGAGAAGGGGAAAACAATAAATCGGATTTGTCGCCAATCAATTCTAAGCAGCCAGTGAAAACAGTTTTATGTGCTAGAAACATTATTTTCGTCATTATATTCACAGAATGTTGCTTCTGATTTTTGGATAGGAAAGTATTGTCAGGGAAATGATCAAGTTATATCATCAGTTGGTAAAGAAACATAAATTTAATAGCTGTTTGGACGTAACAGATAATGGCAAGATGTTGCTGACTTACAGTTAATAGTGTACCAAGAAGCAGTCTTTCCTGACTGGTGATGATTACCTACCTACCTATTAATCATCTGATGGTTAAACTGATTAGCTGCAAACTTGCTAGCATTTTAAATTAGCTTTACTGCCCCTCACCTTTCATTGCTATGTAACTTTTCAAAATATATTAGAATTTTGATTAGACAAACAGCAAGCTGTCTGTTTTATGTTATTTCCGAGGTGAAGAGTCCTTCACAGGGTTTTTAGACTGGTAATTTCTCCAACATTTTGCACAGAAATGAATGCAAACAATAAACAAATGAAAACAATCCAATTTAAAGGCATAATGATCCTTTAAACTAAGCTCATTAGATGAGTTACTAATTTAATAAACTCCTAACCTGTTTTCTATTAGGTAGAAAGATGCATTACATATATATCTTTGTATATACACATGTAACTACTTACCTAACATACAGCATAAACCCAGTAGAAAGGTATGCTCGTGGTGGTTTACTCGCTGTCATTTCCAACCCTTTTGACCCCATAGATTGTGGCGCACCAGGCTTCTCTATTCATAGGATTCTCTAAGCCAGAATACTGGAGTGGTTGTCACTTCCTTCTCCAGGGGATCTTCCCCATCCGGGGGTCGAACCCGCATCTCCCGCATTGCAGGCAGATGCTTTTACTACTGAGCCACCAGAAAAGCCCAGTAGAAATGTATATAAGATCACAAATATGTATGTCAATGCATATATGTTTCATTTACATATCTATGCAAGTATTTGTTTAACACAATTTCCTTTTATTTTTTGAGTCATACACAGTATAAACATGCCTTTCTCTCAATTTCCTCTTTTTCTTCTTTGGTAGAATTGGCCTAGTACTCGTTGTTGGAATAATCTTTTGGCTGGCCTCTGTAATCTGCTGGTCCTTCTCAAATTGTTCCTTCCCCATTGCCTTCAGCTTTCTAAAACTGGCATTTCCTGATATCAGTCCCATGTTTAAAACTTACTGTTGCAATGTCTACATTTTATTTTAAAAATACATTTGCCGCAACAATGTGATACACGTGTATATGGTGTTTCGATCTGTGCCCTAGAGCAGGTAATCCTGAAACTGGGAAAGATTGAAGGCAAAAGGAGAAGGGGGCAGCAGAGAAGGGGATGGTTAGATAGCATCACCGAAGCAATGGATATGAATTTGAGCCAACTCTGGGAGACAGTGGAAGACAGAGGAGCCTGCGTGCTGCAGCCCATGGGATTGCAGCATCGGTTATGATTTCATGACAGAACATCAATAGAGATGGTGAGTTAATGTAAGAACTCGAGTGGAGAATGTGGTTGCTATGCTAGAGAGTTCGCCACCAATGGAAAGACTAAACAGAAGTCCACCGCCCTGACGTGGTCAGCCCTGGAGAACTTACTGGGATACTGAATATATGGAAATGATTTTTCACTGGTGAAATGAGAGGCATTCAAGATAATGTGGCGACTGGTGATACTGTGTGAGCATCTCTCCCCCTTCCTGAACAGGGTTTAAGAACCAAAGCCAGTAGTCTACACCAAATATAATCTTTCCATTGAGAACAATGATCCAGACTAAACACCCCTCTCATTCTCCCTCTAAGCTGCTGACAGAGGATTATGCTGCTTGATTCTGACTCAGCGTAGCCAAGTACTGCTGCTTGAATGCTGTCACACCTGAACATGAGCCTGGAACTGAAAATCTTGTTAGAGTGTCTAGAAGGCCAGAAAGCTGAGGCTTTCATTTCATGCAGAGAGCAGTGTGACTGCTTCTTATTACCACTGCTTAATAAAAGTTTCAATTTATAGCAGAGTTAGAACCGGGGCTTGTTTTCCTGTTAACAAACTAACGGTAGCCATCACCTGCCTCTAACTATTGGAAGTTACGGATATCCAAAAAGGAAATGAACAAACCTAAAAAATGTGAATGGCTAAATTGGCTTCCGTCGTTTACAATACACCACTGGGCATGCGAAAAAGGTAAAACTCGCTTTCCAGTCCCACAGGCTTTCTAAGACCTGTCCACTACCTCACTCTTAAGAATCTTAATAACATACTGGGCATCTGGTACTGTTACACTGCGCACCCCTCAAACCCACCCCCACAAACCAGCATATCTTGGGTCATGCAGTTTACCAGGATGTTCCCTTAAGTGGAACACTACACTCTGTACTGATCTGAATCATCTGGGCAACTCAATTTAGATACTGTCTCCCCCACAACGCATCCCAAGCTTTGAAAGCTAGGTTGACCACCTCCTCCATCTGTTTTGCAGAGTACCCTTCTGATAACCATGAGTCACAATATGTTAAAACTGTCTGTTTAGCCAATGAATCCCATCTCTCTACTTCGTGAGTGTCATAAAAGCCACTGCCTTGGCTTTTTCTGACATTCATAATACTCAGTAAAATGCTCATTGATCCGGACACAATCCCCTGTGAGTACTTCAATGAACATTTAGAGAAGAAAATCACTGCCTCCCTTGTCTAGAAAAAATATGGTTTCGTATACATACTGTCGAAGTGAGCACCAAATATTGTTTACAAGTTCAGTTCAGTTCAGTCTCTCAGTCGTTTCCAACTCTTTGCGACCCCACAAACTGCAGTGCACCAAGCCTCCCTGTTCATCACCAACTCCCGGAGTCTGCTCAAACTCATGTCCATTGAGTCGGTGATGCCATCCAATGATCTCGTCCTCTGTCTTCCCCTTCTACTCCCACTCTCAATCCTTCCAAGCATCAGGGGTTTTTCCAAAGAGTCAGTTCTTCGCCTCAGGTGGCCAAAGTATTGGAGTTTCAGCTTCAGCATCAGTCCTTCCAATGAATATTCAGGACTGATCTCCTTTAGGATGGACTGGTTGGATCTCCTTGCAGTCCAAGGGACTCTCAAGAGTCTTCTCCAAAGAGCATTTTTAAAAAAATGGCCTGTTTTTTAAAGATGTAGACCAGCAGAGCTAATACAATCATCTTCAGATATCTCTCTTACTATCAATGATAGATATATTACATAAATACTTACTGGATAGATCCTACCATTGCAAATATGAAGGTGTATTTACATCATGCCAAACTGTCCTAGACAAGTTGACACTACATGTACAAGATCTGTATTGAGTCTAACATGCCAGTGAAGATAGCAGGTGCTTGTGAATATCCTCATAAACTACAAGCGAGCTATCCAAATCATGTGATTTTGGTGTTGTAAGACACATGTGCATTGAACATTTCTTCTGCAAGGAACACAGAAATTGTCTCACCATCTCTTAACTGATGGACATGGTTTACAAATTACCTCATCCCTGTATCTTTCTTGTGGCCTGGATCTAAAGCAGCATTCTCTGCAGGGGTAGTAAATTACTGACTTTGATTATCTTTAAGGACGATAACATCAGCTCCATTAGTATGTGCAGTTAGATTCTAAATGCACGTCCTAGGCTTCAGTGAGTCTGTTATTTCCTGGAAATGTGCAAAACAGGTGTGCATAACCTGTCTTGTTATCCTTCACCAAAGGACACTGTGCAGCAAGCAATAGTTACTGGACAAGAACAGTATCATAGGTGGCACTTCTCACATTTATTCTATTAATCACCTGAAAACTGCTGATGGCGCTTTATAGGGCCAAGTGCTTTCTAAATAGATCCTCCTTCATATAGCAACTGGAATTACAGTTACTCCAAATTCAGGCATTTATAATTTCAATACCAAAAAAAAAATGCTCAAAGCACACAAGGTCCTGTGATCTCCTCCCCCAACACAAAAAGCAAAACACAAACAGTAATATATACCTATTTATTTAATCAGCATGTCTGAATGGTTTATTAAAAAAATGGAGAAGGGAAGAGAATATTTGTTTTACATAATAAATATCCATATTTTGAATCCCTATTATGTAAATATCTCTGTTACAGGCACTTTAGCAATGTGAAATATCTTAACTTGGCAATAGTATGATGCCCATATATTGATATTTAATCTTCATTTATAAATGAGTAAACACATTTAAGGTTATTTACAACCCAGGACTTTTCTTATTATTTTACCATATCGATTTTGGAAGTATTTATGAAAGTTCTAATTTTTAATAGTAGCTATATTCTATCTGTTGGCATTTGTTTCATTTAGCAAATTTATAGACACTTCTTTGGAAAATGAGGAAAACAGATTTCCATGCAAAAATATTTAGAGTTTAAAATATCTTAGCATTCAGTTCATCTAATCTCTCACCTAAAATAGGAATTTAAATAATTGATTACATATACTGGTTGAAAACTGAATGATACTTTAAAAATTTTGAACAGGTCAAAATATAGACACATGTGTTTAGTTGCTCATTCGTGCCTGATTCTTTGCAACCCTATGCACTGTAGCCTGCCAGGCTCCTCCATCCATGGGATTTTCACAGCAAGAATTACTGGAGTGAGTTGGCATTTCCTTCTCCAGGGGATCTTCCAGATCCAAGGGTCGAACTGGAGTCTCCAGCATTGCAGGCGGATTCTTGACCTCTGAGCCACCGGGGAAACCCAAAATAGAGATGAAAGCCCCCAAATAATGAAGAGTAGGAAAAAAAATGTTTCTATTATGAATTTTACTTTTTTCTCAGATTTCTTCCTTAAAAATGAAAATTATAGTCTGTGAAGTTTATCTTATAAAATGTTTAAATACAGCATTAATATATTGCCACCTAGGTATTGATTCTCTATATAGTTTCTAAAACATTTGCACTAGAAACATTGAGGAAAAGGCTATATTTTTAGAGAGCATATTTTCATTTCTGTACACCAATGCTGAACTGCATTAGTTCAGTTCAGTTTCTCAGTCATGTTCAACTTTTTGTGATCCCATGGACTGCAGCACGCCAGGCTTCGCTATCCATCAGAAACTCCAGGACCTTACTCAAACTCAAGTCCATCCAGTCGGTGATGCCATCCAACCATCTCATCCTCTGTCATTCCCTTCTCCTTCCACCTTCAGTCTTTTCCAGCATCAGGGTCTTCAACCATGAGTCAGTTCTTTACATCAGGTGCCCAAAGTATTAGAGTTTCAGCTTCAACATCAGTCCTTCCAGTTAATATTCAGGACTGATTTCCTTTAGGATGGACTGTTTTAATCTCCCTGCAGTCCAAGGGACTCTCAAGAGTCTTCTCCAACACCACAGTTCATAAGGATCAATTTGTCAATGCACAGCTTTCTTTATAGTCCAACTCTCAAATCCATACATCACCACTGGAAAAACCATGGCTTTGACTAGATGGACCTTTCTTGGCAAAGTAATGTCTCTGGTTTTTAATATGCTGTCTAGGTTGGTCATAGTTCTTCTTCCAAGGAGCAAGCACCTTTTGATTTCATGGCTGCAGTCACCATCTGCAGTGATTTTGGAGCCAAAAATTAAAGTCTCTGTTTCCATTGTTTCCCCATGTATTTCCCATAAAGTGATGGGACCAGATGCCATGGTCTTAGTTTTCTGAATGTTGAGTTTTCACTCTTCTCTTTCACTTTCATCAAGAGGCTCTTTAGTTCTTCTTCATTTTCTGCCATAAGGGTGGTGTCATCTGCATATCTGAGGCTATTGATATTTCTCCCAGCAATCTTGATTCCAGCTTGTGTTTCATCCACCCTGGCATTTCACACGATGTACTCTGCATATAAGTTAAATAAGCAGGGTGACAATATACAGTTTTGACATACTCCTTTTCCGATTTGGAACCAGTCTGTTGTTCCATGTCCAGCTCTAACTGCTGCTTCTTGACCTGCATACAGATTTCTCAGGAGTCAGGTCAGGTGCTCTGGTATTCCCATCTCTTTAAGAATTTTCCACAGTTTGTGGTGATTCAAACAGTCCTAGGCTTTGGCATATTCAATAAAACAGAAGTAGATATTTTTCTGGAACTCTCTTTTTCAATGATCCAGTGGATGTTGGCAATTTGATCTCTGGTTCCTCGGCCTTTTCTAAATCCAGCTTGAACATCTGGAATTTCATGGTTCACATACTGTTGAAGCCTGGCTTGGAGAATGTTGAACGTTACTTTGGTAGCATGTGAGATGAGTACAATTGTTCAGTAGTTCGAACATTCTTTGTCATTGCCTTCCTTTGAAATTGCAATGAAAACTGACCTTTTCCAGTCCCGTGGCCACTGCTGAGTTTTCCACATTTGCTGGCATATTGAGTGCAGCACTTCCACAGCATCAGCTTTTAGGATTTACAATAGCTCAACTGGAATTCCATCACCTCCACTAGCTTTGTTCGTGGTAATGCTTCCTAAGGCCCACTTGACTTCACATTCCAGGATGTCTGGCTTTAGTTGAGTGATTACACCATTGTGATTTTCTGGGTCATGAAGATCTTTTTTGCATAGTTCTTCTGTATATTGTTGCCACCCCTTCTTAATATCTTCTGCTTCTGCTAGGTTTATAACATTTCTGTCCTTTGAACTGCATAACACATCTCAAAAGTTGTAATAATCTGCATATTTATTGTTATAAAAAACAACTTTGAGGTTCTCACAAAGCTCTGAAGTGTAGATACAAGATAGTTGTGGGCTGAATTAGGTGCTCCCCCCAAATGTATGTCAGAGTCCTACCCTTCAGTGCTGTGATGACCTTATTTGGAAATAGAGTCTTGACATCAATCAAGTGGAAATGAGGTCATACTGGATTAGGGTGGGCCTGATCCAGTCTGATGGATGTTCTTTTAAGAAGAGACAGAGCCCTAGGCCCCTCTGTCTAGGGAATTCTCCTGGCAAGAATCCTGGAGTGGGTTGCCATTTCCTTCTGCAAGGTATCTTCCCAATCCAGGGATTTAACCCACGTCTCCTGCATTGGCAAGCAGGTTCTTTACCATCTGAGCCACCGTGGAAGCCCTCAAGAAGAGGCACAGACACACACAAAAGAGAAAGCCATGGAAAGATGGAGGCAGAGATTGGTGTTGCTCTGACACAAGGTAAAAGGTACCAGCCAGATATCCCTAAGGAGCATCAGAGATCATTCAGAGATCCCTAAGGCATGCCAGAGGTGGACCAGAGATTCCTATCACCAGAACCCAGGAGAGGCATGCATCAGATTCACCATCAAAACCTCTAGAAGAAACCAACCCTATAAATCCCTGCATTTCAGACTCGCAGCCTCTAGAATGGTAAGGGAATAAATTTCCTGTTTTAAGCCACCCAGTATGTGGTACTTTGATACAGTAGCCCTGGGGAAAGAATACATGGTGATGTCAACATCCAGATTCAACAGGAGGACTTTCGGATGCTTCTAATGTCAGATGCCTCACCAGGCACTGAATCAAGAGCTTACAGAGTGATTAAACAAAAGGGAACAAAACAAACACAACAAAACCCATCTTTTTTTTTTTCACGGAGCTGACATTTAGCATTCACAAATGGATTAGAGAGGAGAGTTATTAAATTCAGGCACGCAGCTGTCTCTTGTATCCTGACTTGGAACCAAAGATAGTTCTCTACTGAGCGTTATATTGATGATGGAAAAAAAAAAAAAAAAAACTTACGCAACATTTACGGGGCCCTGACTATTAAACAGGAACCATTTCAACACACAGAATGGGCTACCTCATTTAATTACTAAAATCTCCCGAAGGCTTTAGTCAGTACAAACGGCTCCAAAAATCATTACAGACCCATTGAGATAGAAAGTAGACAGTAAGCAGCAGGATTTAAGTTAATGTAGACACCTTCTGGTGATGATTCTTTGCTTTCTCCTCTTGGGTCTCCTGAATATGACTTTTACTCTATTTATGTTGCCACATCTAGCAAATGAAGATAGAGCTCAGTTAGCAATACTTGAGTTTCAGATACTGAATATTTATTTTAGTGCAAGTATACAGAAATGCTGCCTACTGCACATTTATTCTAAAAAAAAAAATGCGCGTAGTGTGCTGTTTACCTGAAATTCAAAATTTAACTAAGTCTTTTTTGTATTACCTGGCAACTCTACTCCTATAACACCTGAGCTTTGGAAAAACAATGTATTACTAGCCTGCATAGAATTCTGAAATTTCACAAAAGAGTCCCAAAAGGAAATATCTGCTCTTTGTTACACACAGAACCTTATTTTTAACTGCACATCTTACTTATCTTTGTATCCTTGTTTTCCTGGGAGGAACGGGGATAGAAAAAATTCACTACATGTTATCGAACAAATTGACTTGACCATTTTAACTAATTTCTCTAAATACAAAACATACTCTTGAAATAATCTTAACAGTCCTCCCCAGGTCAGTCCGTAGTGACAAAGCTTCTCATTTGCAGTTTATTAATTGAATCTAATTGCACCTTTAAATGCCATAATACTGCTCAACTTCTTTGAGCCAACTTGTGAATATTTTATAACTGGTATACTTCTAAATGTTAAGGAAAAGGTTACTAAGGACATTAGTTTCCTACGGCTGCTATATTAAGGTACCACAAACTGGATGACAGAGAGCAACAGAAATATAGTGTTTTGCTGTTCTGAAAACAAAAGCGTGAAACCTACTAAATTCGCGCGTGGGTAGGACCATGCTCTCACTCTGGTCCTTCACACCTCTTCCAGTTTCTGGGGGCTTCTGGTGTTGCCTGACTTGTGACAATGCCACTCCAGCTTCTGCCTTCACCTTCACATCACCGTACTCCCCCTACCCCTCGGTTGTCACGGCATTCCCTCTCTCATTAGGATACCAGTCAAGCTGAATTAACACCCACTCCAATGACCTCACTTTAACTGGATGACATCTGTACACACCTTACCTCCAAACAGGGTCATGTTCACAGGTACCAAGGTTCAGGTCTTCCCCTTCTCTGAAACACAATTCCACCAATAACACCAACCCATAATACAGTTTTGGTATAATGCTCACTGTCTTCTAATAATGGCAATTTACCCAGTGAATTTCCTAAATAACCAATCCCTTGGACCAAGGAGTCCTGTCCATATCAATGTATCTCACCAGCTAGAACTAGATTAAAATTCCTTAGACCATTCATGCATTACGGATAAGAAAAATTATTGTTGCTAGTTCTTCATCTTTGCATTTATCTCTAGATTATCCTTCTAATGAAATAGAACAATGATCATCGCTACTAGAGCACTGATGACACTTCAGTACAACTCAGTACTAATCTCTCCTCTACCCCCATGGGCCAGGAAGATCCCCTGGAGGAGGGCATGGCAAGCCACTCCAGTATTCTTTCCTGGAGAATCCCATGGACAGAGGAGCCTGGCAGGCTACAGTCTATGGGGTCACAAAAAGTTGAGTATGACTAAAGCGACGTAGTGTGCACGCACAACGCTTGCGAGGTAGAGGTCATGGTTAAGCACTATGTGGTGCAAATGGGCCAGAGTTCACCTAAGGCAGGGTCCAGGTGTCCCTCTCTCAGCCACTGTTCATGTTGTATACCTTACAAAATAGTGCATACCCCATAGGTTGACATGTTTAAGCAGATAATCTCTCTCTTTATATATACAGGGTTGGCCAAAATGTTTGCTTGGGTTTTTTCATAGCATCTCATGGAAAAGTCCGAATAAACCTTTTGGCCAGCCCAGTAATACCTTAGTAATAATCTTGGCCAACCCAATAATACCTTAGTAATACTGTTTCATTTGCTTTCTGTATTTAATGCCTTACACCTTTTACAGATTCAGTAATACACTATTAACATACACCATTAACAGCAAACTTACAGAACTAAACCAAAGAAAGGAATACAACCTACTAAAAAAGCATGAATGCATAACACACGCTGCGTGGAAAGGGAAATGAGATACTCCAAAATACGTGTCTCTTTTATTTTTGAGTTCTTTGAACATTAGTAATCACCATGAAGATGATTCAATATTTGCAGTTCCCCTAGAAGAATAATTCCTTAGCAAAAAAGAAAAAAAAGGTGGTGTTTTTAACCTTCTATCCAGAACTCAATTTGTATTTGTCGACATCTAAAATTGATTCGGGTCAGCCCCAGCATGAACGGAGTTTGTAGGCACTTTCCTGCATGAGCTGTTTTTTGCGTCCCTGAAGCATAATAGATAATTGCCTTCTCTAGGGAGGCTACCAGGCTCTTTTGTATTATGGAAAGTCACAGCATTAGCAGGCTCAGGTATTCTAAAGTGAGCGAGGAGAGAGGTGCTCCTCTACAGGATGATAAACGGGGTTGGAAAAACTGTGCTGACAGTATTTTGGGGTAGACAATGCGGATAAGAACCAGAGACGTCAGAAATGTATACCAAACCAGAGGCCTTGGTTCTCTCTTGCTAAAATAACTGGAAAAAAGGTTTTATAGAAAGATAATAAAGCGAGAGACTACAGAAGCACTTTCCTTTATAAACAATTGTGAAACCAGAAAAACACCTCTTTTTTCTTTTTTTTTAAGGAATGGACTGAATACATTCAGTTCAATAGATGTTTCTTGCCATATGTCAACATTTGGATTGCCAGGCATCTGTACATAATGGAAGCCAGAGGTGCTGGCAGCTGTTCCCTGGGGTTTATGCTATAAAAATTGGTTTGGGACATCTACCAGTTTATCATTGGTATTTTTTGTTCTTGTTTTTTGTTTTTTTTCAGTAACAGTTTCTTTTTGGACAATAACAAAACCAAAAAGTTACCTACTTTAGACACAAAATATTAAAGAGGGGTAAACAGAGATTTCAGATGTCTTTGAGAATTGAATTCAAGGACAAACAAGCTGCACCTTTCCAATTAGAAACATGTAATATGTAAAGATAGCAAAAATATGAAGCATGCCCGAGGCAATGAAAAATATGAATAAAGTCTCAGGTGTTCTCAAAGACAGAGGTAACTGCTAAAGTGGTCTTGTTTTGCTCTGTTTTAAAATCTGGAAATCTGCCTGGGAACTGAAATGTGGATTTCTAACAAAATTCCAACTCATTCATGTTGAAGCCTGGAAAAAACAAACAAACAAACAAACAAAAAACAGGCAATTAAAAGAAGAATTGCATCACATTGGATGCCACATTTATCTTCAACTCTTTTCTATTTCTCTCAGTTTATTCCATTTAGAGTTGTTTCAGGGCAGACAGATTAGAACTTACTAAAACTGTATTTTCTCAGATCAGCAGCCTTAGTGTTGTTTGTGACATGTCCAGCTTAGCTTTTCTCTTTTATGTTAAAAACTAATGGTGGTACAGGATATATTCACAGTCTCAGCAAATGTGACTATTGTACTAAAGAATTAAAAAAAAAAAAAGAAAAAAGATGCTGAAGCCTAGATTTATTGGAACAGAACTGAAAGGGCCAAAGAAATGACATGACCGTCCACATTTTATGCAGGCAAGCTTCACTTCTTATGAAGACTGCCAAGAGGCAGAACCTTTGGCATTAGGGAGTAGTGGGGAAAAAAATTATATTTATGCTTTAGCATGTATAGGGGAGAAACAAGATTCAATGGAAAATGGAGGGATATATTTTTGCATAAACTCAGGGAGATAGTGGAGGACAGAGGAGCCTGGCAGGCTACAGTCCAGAGGGTCGCAAAGAGTTGAACATAAGTTAGGGACTGAATAACAACAAATATTTTTGTGACAGACATTTTCCTTTGCTAATCATGTGAATCACCTTATGACTATGAAAATTCTAGAAGAAAAGCAGATGCCACTTTCAATGAATGAAGGGAACATCACTATAAAATAAAAACAGACCACATTCAAGTAATGAATGTGAAGACAGAAGTCACAAGTTTAATTTTGGGCAGATTTGGAACACGGAGAGAAGCCTTCTCAAATAAATAATGGTCAAGGAAACCAAATAATGAGGCAAATGCGAGTGTTCTGGGAAAAGAGGCTATTATTTTCTCTGTATTTATGATTTCTTGTTGGGAGAGAGGGGGAGCTCCTGTTAACAAGTAATTAACTATCAAAAGATAAAATGAAAACCAAGAAAAAGAAAATGGAGACAGGTATGTTCTCAGCCAAACTGCAATGATTATTTAGTTGAATAACAGATAGTATCAGCTGGACTCAGAATTATTTATTGCTCCTAAGTTGTAAAAGTAAAACTTGCTGTTTTCAATCATTTCATTGCTCTTTAGGTGAGCATAAAATCCAGCATCCTTCATTATAATTACGTGGAAAATTGCTTAAGGAATAAATGCTGTTTTTGGTGGCTGAATGCCATGTTTCCTTACTTATCAGACTTACAGAAGCCCTGGCACTCACAGGCACAGCTACCCCCCAAGAGACACAATTCTTCCAGTGAATTAGGCTTCTGACTACTGACTACTAGCCATGGAATCTTTCATTCCAGTCCTCACTTTTAAGAATCTATTCTTTGGTGAGGCAGGGGGTGGGGGGCGGGGGGTAGGGAGTAGCCTAAGGTTGCTGAGAGCAAAGAGGAAATCCAATGTATTTCACTGGTGAGTAGACAACTTGTGCAACCGTAGGAAAACCACTGACATTTTTATCATGTGACAGTGTAAATATTTAGTCCAGTCAATAACATGTGCACCAACTGTTTACAGCTATGCAGATGGTAAACAACACTTACAAGCATATGGGATATTAAAAGAACACCTGAAGTTGGAAGCGCCCACAGCAAATGAAGACTGTGCATGTTAATATTTGGCTCTTGGGTTGCTGCCTAAAATGTGTTTACTATTTAGTATCATTTATTTGTTAAACATGCTGAATAAGCATCAGAAATCAATTTCAAATAAGTTGCTTAATGATCTGAAGTCATTTCATTCCTCTTTTGACAAGGCCTTTGGTCATTTGTATGACTTTGAACAGGCAACTAACATCACTAAACTTCTGTTTCAGCAACTGTACAATGTGGATTAAATGTTACCAAATCGCCAGGATCAGTGGGGTACTATAGGAAATACTAAGGAGCTGTAAAGCGTGTCTGGCATACCAAAAAATGGCTATTTTCTGTGCTTGTCATTGTCATCATTACTCCACGAATACAATCAAGGTGCCCTAAAGGAAAGTGTGTCCGATTTAAAAGGAGGTTTAAGTCTAAACATTTTGTGACACAAACCAATTCACATCCCTCTGAATATACTGATGTCTCTCTCGTTGGCAACTGAAAGTCAACTATTTCTAAATAACATGTGAACCAGACAGAACAATCTTTCCTTCTGTGGCTGCACCCAAGAAAATTCACCCAAGTGCACGTCTACTAATATAATCAACGAAAGCATTTCACAGCCAATCAATAAAACCTACCGGATTTGTTTTGCATCTTGCCACAGACTTCTCCTGTAATGAAAGTCTGTCTTCCCGGATGTCTTTCTGGATGTAATTGGGGGCCTCGTTTATTTTAATTTTCCTGATTACTGAAGGCATTGTATTATACAATACTATAACTGCATAATAGAGGTGTGACCTTATCTGGCAGTTACCTAGTGCAGGCTGCATCGTTCCTTGCTAATGAACACTTCTTCCTGCGTAAAGACTGCAAAGCATGCTCACGCATTGATCGCCTCTGATCCTAATAACCACTGATATAGGCAGACAGGTACTATAATTACCGTCTCCATAGGAGAGACGGGTAGACTGGGACCTGGCTACATTAAGTGACTTGTCCAAAATCACCCAGGGAGCGCATAGAATGATAGACTCCTAAAATGTTCACCTGATTATCTGGCCAAGGTGTGTCCGACAAATGCATGCAAGGGGCAAACACAACAGAAAGGCATTTATCAAGCCCCGTTGAGGTCTCAGAAGAGAAGCTGGTTGTATTGTAACAAAGCACAACTGTCTCGCAGCATTACCTTTCTAGAAATACACTGGGGGTAATTTAGAAGTGTTGACCAAACAAAAACCTCTCAGGGCTAAATATTGTTGAAGGGTCTAGAGTTTTTATCTCTGATTTCTTGAACCTTAGCACTCTCTTTTCAGTTCAAGGAGGGAAATAGTAGTTTCAAGTATATCTCACCAACATTGGATACCCTGAGGCTAGGCTGAGGTTGGGCCTTCTTGCAGCCCAGTCAGCCCAAACTACCCTTTTCTCTGCAGACTTAGCCTTTTTCTCAGTGGGCCACACAGCTCAAAGCTGTGATCTTGGCAAAGTTTCAGGCCATAGTTTTAGCTGTAAGTACCATCACTGAGGTTTTTTGTCCCTTGTGCCAAAAACCTGTGTTCTTTCCATTTGGTTCAACCTCAATGTTGTAAGTAGGTGAATAACAGAGAGAGCATGTCAATGACCTACTGATACTGCTCTGCCTCTCTCCTGCTGGGGTAAGTAAGTCATTACTCCCAGAGACCCAACTCTGCAATGAAGATGCCGTTAGGAGCAGCTGAACATTTTCTGAATCCTTGGGTCAAATCTGAGCCAACTCTGGGGACAGAGAGAGGGACATGACAGACCTCCACATACCAAGAGCTCACAGGGCTGCAAAAGCAGGGCCTCCTGTGTTTTCCACAAGTCCTTTAGACGCGCTCTGTGGTCAGTCACTCAGCTGAATGCGACTCTTTGTGACCCCACAGACTGTAGCCCGCCAGGCTCCTCTGTCTCTGGGATTTTCCAGGCAAGAATACTGGAGTGGGTTGCCACTCCTACTGCAGGAGCTCTTCCTGACCCAGGGATAGAGCCTGCACCTTCTGCACTGCAGGCAGATTCCTTACCGCTGAGCCCCTGGGGAAGACCCAAGTCCTTTAAATAGGCAATTAATATTCTTTAGGCTAAACTATGGAAATACAAAAGGCTCTGTATCTTGGCTTCTACCAACAGTCTTTTCCTACATAATAATTGCTATCATCCTGGAGAACCCTGCCTTAGTGATTCATCAAAAGCAACATGTTTCTGCCTATCAATCTGAGCAGGGTGATATTCTTTTTTCTCCCAGTGGTAAACGAAAATGACTTCAATATAAGGTCTATGGAGAGTTGTTTGCTGCTGAAACTGTACATGAATCAAAACTAGAGCCACCGCGATGTGAGAGGTCCAGCGACATTAGCCCCTGAAAAGATGAGAGAGGTGGCAGACAAATAATCCTGGATAATAGATGAGGTCTTGAGTGACAGGCCCTTCTTGCTGAACATATACATCAAAGCCCCAGGGACTTGCTCTGTTTCACAGTATCTGGAACTTTGTGGAGTCTCAGAGCATTAAAAAACGTGTACTTGCTTTATCCCATTTCATTCTCACAGGTACCCTTTTCATGGGTGGGAGAGCATCACTGCTTCCTATTTACAGATGAAAAAAATTGGCAAGCAAAGAGATTAAGTGACTGGCTTCTGACGGTACATTTAATAGGGCTAAAGCCTAGAGTCCAGAACATCAAGCTTGTCTAGACCATCTATCTAGCACACTGCTTCCCTCCGTGTCACGTATTCTGAAGAAACAGTAAGGAAGTTCAGTAATGTGGCATCAGGCATTTGTACAGGCATGCCTTTGTTTTTCTCAGTCACCACCGAGGAATTCCAGTAGGCAGAGTCTTGAGAGAAGAAGTCATCTGTCCAGTGTCACACAGCGAGTGGCCCACAGAGCCAGGACTCAGCTCAAATCTACCGTGTTCAGAACCTTAGTTCTATCTGAGGCCTCCCGAGCTCTATGCTGTGATGGACACAAACAATGACCAGGAAATCCTGGCTGGAGTCACACTGGAAAAGAATTTGTTATAATTCAAAGACAGCATAGAATTGGCTATGCCAGCGATTTCGGCAGGAAGAATTCAAGCAAGTGACCACAATGGGGACAGTGGATGGCAAGGGAGGTGCTGAGGTAAGAACTGGGATTTGGGAACAAAATTCTCAACTTTCTCCAGAGCCAGCACAGCTTATGGACACTGTCAGGCTGATCATTATGTGCAGAATGACGAACACGAGGACTAGCTGAATCATTTCCCATTAAGAAGCAAGCTACAAAGCCAATGGCCTGTCAGAGAGGCAAAAGTATCGATTGGGCATTTAGTGCAAATGATGGAACACTAATTAATAACTGAAGCTGTCAGGAAGCAGAGATTGTTTGCTTTCCTTATAGATTTCTTCCCCTCACTTTCATTTGCTTTAACGTTCAAAGCTTTGTTTGATGTGAATTTAATGCTTCCTTTTCTCATCCTGTTAATTCTTAGAGTATTTTATACCATACCCTTCGGTAAATGTCTGTCTTTATATGCTTTTTGTTGTTGTTGTTTTGTTTTTCTCTCTCTTGCTTCCCTGATGTTTTAGGGTCTGGAAAGCCTGAGATTTCTTACAAGTTTTAGTTTTGAAAACCAAACGAAGTACTTCAGAGAGGCAAGTGAACTTCAAGGTGAAGGTTAGGAAGGGCATTTCATCTCTGGCAATAACTTTAAAGGGTGGAACATAGGTCAGCATGAAGCAATCAACATCAAGGGGATATGTACATATTACAAAGAAACAGTGAACCAACAGAAAAAATAAAGGTGATACAAACACCCCAAGAAGATTATCTAAAACATATTATTATGAAGTCAGAGTGGAGACTTTCGAATCCAGTGACAGAAAGGGGTAAAACGTGAAAGGTACATTGCAAAAATCACATAAGGTGTAATTCGAGGGGAAAAAATGTTGTTTATAATCGATTTTGACCAAGATCTGTTGTGGATGTTAGGCTACCTATTTTATTTTAAACTGAAAGAGATGATCAGAATTCTAGCGGTAGAATTTTTTTTTTTCTAAAAATAAGAAAATAAATTGGCACACAAGAGGGCAGAATAACCAAGTATTTGTCATTGTTCAGTCGGTAAGTTGTGTCTGTCTCTTTGTGACCCCAAGGGCTGCAATATGCCAGGCTTCCCTGTCCTTCACTGTCTCCTGGAGGTTGTTCAAATGCATGGCCACTAAGTCGGTGATGCTATTCAACCATCTCACCCTCTCTCATCTCTTTCTCCTGCCTTCAATACTTTCCAGGATCAGAGTCTTCGGCTTCCCTGGTGGCTCAGACAGTAAAGAATCTGCCTGCAATGTAGGAGACCAGGATTCGATTGGGAAGCTCTCCTGGAGAAGGGAATGGCCCCATTCTAGTATTCTTGTCTGGAGAATTCTATGGACAGAGGAGCCTGGCAAGCTATATAGTACATGGGGTCACAAAGAGTCAGACACAACTGAGTGACTAACACAAAAATCAAGCATTAATAATCTTTTAAAGGTAATACTTTTATAAAAATTATCCTTTTTTCTCCAACTATTTTCACAGCTATGGTGGAGGGATCTTAATCAGATACTCAATTCAAATACTCTAAATGATTATCTTTCATTTTTCTCTTCAGTACTATGGTAACATGCATTTTTATATGCTTTTCATTTTCTGCATATATATAGATTTGTAAAAATATACATAGAGCCTTTTCAATCTGGATAGATAATAGATACTTTTACATCAGTTCAGTTCAGTTCACTTCAGTCGCTCAGTCGTGTCCGACTCTTTGTGACCCCATGAATTGCAGCACGCCAGGCCTCCCTGTCCATTACCAGCTCCCAGAGTTCACTCAGACTCACGTCCATTGAGTCAGTGATGCCATCCAGCCATCTCATCCTCTGTTGTCCCCTTTTCCTCCTGTCCCCAATCCCTCCCAGCATCATAGTCTTTTCCAATGAGTCAACTCTTCGCATGAGGTGGCCAAAGTACTGGAGTTTCAACTTTAGCATCAATCCTTCCAAAGAACACCCAGGGCTGATCTCCTTCAGAATGGATTGGTTGGATCTCCTTGCAGTCCAAGGAACTCTCAAGAGTCTTCTCCAACACCACAGTTCAGAAGCATCAATTCTGCGGCCCTCAGCCTTCTTCACAGTCCAACTCTCACATCCATACATGACCACTGGAAAAACAATAGCCTTGACTAAACGGACCTTAGTCGGCAAAGCAATGTCTCTGCTTTTGAATATACTATCTAGGTTGGTCTAACTTTTCTTCCAAGGAGTAAGCGTCTTTTAATTTCATGGCTGCAGTCACCATCTGCAGTGATTTTGGAGCCCCAAAAAATAAAGTCTGACACTGTTACCACTGTTTCCCCATCTATTTCCCATGAAGTGATGGGACCAGATGCCATGATCTTCATTTTCTGAATGTTGAGCTTTAAGCCAACTTTTTTGCTCTCCTCTTTCACTTTCATCAAGAGGCTTTTAGTTCCTCTTCACTTTCTGCCATAAGGGTGGTGTCATCTGTGTATCTGAGGTTACTGATATTTCTCCCAGCAATCTTGATTCTAGCTTGTGTCTCTTCCAGCCCAGCGTTTCTCATGCTGTACTCTGCATAGAAGTTAAATAAGCAGGGTGACAATATACAGCCTTCACGTTCTCCTTTTCCTATTTGGAACCAGTCTGTTGTTCCATGTCCAGTTCTAACTGTTGCTTCCTGACCTCCATACAGATTTCTCAAGAGGCAGGTCAGGTGGTCTGGTATTCCCATCTCTTTCAGAATTTTCCACAGTTTATTGTGATCCACACAGTCAAAGGCCTTGGCATAGTCAATAAAGCAGAAATAGATGTTTTTCTGGAACTCTCTTGCTTTTCCCATGATCCAGTGGATGTTGGCAATTTGATCTCTGGTTCCTCTGCCTTTTCTAAAACCAGCTTGAACATCAGGGAGTTCACGGTTCACGTATTGTTGAAGCCTGGTTTGGAGAATTTTGAGCATTACTTTGCTAGCATGTGAAATGAGTGCAATTGTGCAGTAGTTTGAGCATTCTTTGGCATTGCCTTTCTTTGGAATTGGAATGAAAACTGACCTTTTCCAGTCCTGTGGCCACTGCTGAGTTTTCCAAACTTGCTGGCATATTGAGTGCAGCACTTTAACAGCATCATCTTTCAGGATTTGAAACAGCTCAACTGGAATTCCATCACCTCCACTAGCTTTGTTCGTAGTGATGCTTTCTAAGGCCCACTTGACTTCACATTCCAGGATGTCTGGCTCTAGATTAGTGATCACACCATCATGATTATCTGGGTTGTGAAGATCTTTTTTGTACAGTTCTTCTGCGTATTCTTGCCACCTCTTCTTAATATCTTCTGCTTCTGTTAGTTCCATACAATTTCTGTCCTTTATCAAGCCCATCTTTGCATGAAATGTTCCCTTGGTATCTTTAATTTTCTTGAAGAGATCTCTAGCCTTTCCCATTCTGTTCTTTTCCTCTATTTCTTTGCATTTATTGCTGAAGAAGGCTTTCTTATCTCTTCGTGCTATTCTCTGGAACTCTGCATTCAGATGCTTATATCTTTCCTTTTTCCTTATTCATATATAATAATTATGTGTATATTACCTATAGGACAAATAAATGTAACATCTTTGAAAGAGGACCAGTGACTATACCTTGCCCAACTCTGTATCCTTCCTAGACCTGAGACGTGATATGAGAGAGGAGAAGGTTACCAGGCTAAGTGAGGGATTGGTGAGCAATCAGACCGAGGGAACCAGGTACACACCTGAACCTTCTCTCTGTCTGCAGTGCCTCCTAATTGGCCAATGGGAGAGCTTTTCCCTTGACTAATGATTCCCAATGCCATGACTAGATGTATTGATTTATCTGAAGAAAGGAGCCCTAACTGTTTATCCTGAACTATCATATAATCTTGTGACATAGTTTTGAGAGGTTTCCAATGGTCACTGATTCCAAGTTAGTGATCACCTGGATGAAGTTAAGTAGCATCTGCAAGGACCACTGTCTGTATACAGACGCAAAACATTTAAAGAGTAAATTACCTGTAAAAGACCAGAGAAGATAAGAAAGTAGCAAAGAGAAATGAACCCGCCTTAGTGAAGGTTTGCCAGGAGAAATATCAATAATCTTAGATATGCAGATGACACCACTCTTATGGCAGAAAGCAAAGAGGAATTAAAGAGCCTCTTGATGAAGGTGAAAGAGGAGAGTGAAAAAGCTGGCTTAAAACTCAACATTCAGAAAACTAAGACATGGCATCTGGTCCCATCACTTCATGGCAAATCGATGGGGAAACAACAGAAACAGTGAGAGACTTTATTTTCTTGGGCTCCAAATTCCCTGTGGATGGTGACTGCAGCCATGAAATTAGAAGACGCTTGCTGCTTGGAAGAAAAATAATGACAAACCTGTAGAGCATATTAAAAAGCAGAGACATTGCTGACCAGGGTATATCTAGTCAAAGCTATTGTTTCTCCAGTAGTCATATCTGGATGTGAGAGCTGGACAATAATTCAGCCTAGAGCCGAAGAATTGATGTCCTCTAACTGTGGTGTTGGAGAAGACTCTTTTGAGAGGCCCTTAGACTGCAAGATGGAGAAGAGAACGGCTACCCACTCCAGTATTCTGGCCTGGAGCATTCATGGGGTCGCAGTCCATGGGGTCCCCACAGTCCACGGGGTCACAAAGAGTTGGACACAAATTAGACTTAGTGACTTTCACTTTCACTCAACTGCAAGGAGATCAAAGTAGTCAATCCTAAAGGAAATCAGTCCTGAATGTTCACTGGAAGGACTGATGCTGAAGCTGAAGCACGAATATGTTGGCCACCTGATCCAAACAGCCAACTCATTGGGAAAACCCTGATGCTGGGAAAGATTGAGGGCAGGAGGAGAAGAGGAAGAGAGAGGATGAGATGGTTGGCTGGCATCACCAACTCAATGGACATGAATTTGAGCAAACTCTGGGAGATGGTGAAGGACAGGGAAGCTTGGTGTGCTGCAGTCCATGAGATTGCAAAGACTTGGACACAACTTAGTGACTGAACAGCGACAGTGAAGCTGGGAGGAAGGGAGGTCACCAGACGATGCTTCAGGTGCTCCTAAAGTCTTTGCCATAGACTTTCCATACACTGTCCACCCTTCCTCTGCTATATCAGAAAATGAAACAATGGAAACAACAAAACCGTAAAGAGCTGACGGCTGTTGATTTTACTTACTTATTAAGGTCACTGTGTGTGCAGGGAAGATACAGTTCTGATGGCTAATTTCAAACCTTACCTAAAATGCACATCAGTAGGAGGGAGATATTGAGACAACCAGGTACCTTGTTCTATACTTTCCCACATGTATACTTGTCCGACTTGTGGGATCAGTGCAGCAACTTCCAAACAGCAGCTGTTAAGTTCCTTTGAGACTCAGTTCTGAAGATCCCACCACCACATTCCTTTCTGTCTCCCAGAGCTGACTGGCCATTGTCAGCTTTTGTATTTGTGTCCCAGACTTGATCCAAATCCATGGTTCTCCCCCTCTCCCTTGTTTCCATGCACCTCTTGCGTGTGTGTGTGGTATGTGCGTGCTCATGCGCTCAATCATGTCCAACTTTTTGTGACCCTTTAGTCTGTAGCCCACTAGGCTCCTCTGTCCATGGGATTCTGTAGGCAAGAATACTGTAGTGGGTTGACATTGTCTCCTCTGGGGATCTTCCTGACCAGGGATTGAACCCACGTATCCAGCTTCTCCAGCATTGGCAAGTAGATTCTTCTGATCAACCCAAGAAGCCCTCTTCTGCACCTCTCACTCCTCCAAAACCACATTCCAGTGTGAACCAGCCTTCCTGCCTTGGTCGCTGGCCAGTTCCTTCCTGCCTTTGCAATAGCCCTTGTTCAAACTGGCCCTTTTAGATCCTTGTATCAGGATCCTGCTCTTGTCAGGCTAAATCCTCTAATCTCTCAATGGGTTGTACAAACAGAAGCTTCAGCTCTAAAACACTGACCTTTGGACTGATCTAAAGCTCTTGAGTGTAGAGCCAGCCTGTGCTTTCCCAAACTGCCAGATGTCAGTTCCTGGACCCTGAACAGAGCTTCGGCAGCAAAAATCTGCTTTTCCACCTGACTCCCTTCCTGCCCTGAGCTCCTCTCAGGATACCCAGCACACCCAGAGTTCTTAGTTCTCTGAATCTGGCCTTCTTCAGCTTGCTGAACTCTACCATCATCTAACTTACCTACTGAATCACTAGAAGCTGAAACCACGAGTGGAGACCAGAGTATTTGCAGGAATCAGACTTAGATTTGTGCAGTGCTTCTCATTATCCTTTCTGCTTATGCCTCTGTGCTATTTAGCTAAGTGATTCTCTGGACCTTTCCATCCATAATTGTGTTTTCCACTCAGTGACAGAATAGTTATGCCCTGGCATAACTCAGAGCCTAAACTGGCCCATTTTCATGAGAGGGTCTTCCAAGCCTTCTGGCCTGGACTTCTGAATCCAGACACAAACGTCAACCACTACTGTGATTGATCTCCCCCTATTTTAGGTTTCTGACTTATTAACATCAGTGGTTGGCATGGAGTGGTAGGTCTGCATTGGTTTTCATGATTAGGAGCCACGGTGGTGAGGATGATGAAATGAGAGGGCACACACACGCTCTGATTCTGCTGCCTGCTAGTTAAGGATTTGGGGCAAATCCTATGACACGTCCACAGTTTCCTTGTTTCTCCACAAAAATGGAATTAAAATAAGCTTGGCTTCCTCTAGAACGTTTTAATTCCGTAATACAAAAAAGAAGTATTTGATCCACATAACATAACCTTCTCTTTGTCTTCACAGATGAAGTCACAATTTTGTTACCCAGATAGATGCTATTTATGGCTGTGATTTACTTTATCTGCTCATACATATAAAATAATCCCCTGCAAATCTCTTAAAAGATCATACTTAATTCACATTGTGACTTGGAACCTTTATACTTCTGAAATTTGATTTATCTTTCATTCATAAATCAATCAAGGTATCTGAATTTAAGAATCAACCTTTTTTTTTCTTTTCTTAAACAAAGATGAGAGCAACAAACTGCCATTTTAAGGTACAGTAATTTAATTTCTTAACACTTTCACTTTCAACATAATTTCTAGAAATAGCATGCTAATGTTTCAAGCTAAAAAGCTCATTTATATGTACTAATTAATGCAATTATTTCAAAATTATTTTAAAGTCTTTAACCTTCAGCTAAAGAGTTTATCAAAAGGGAAGAAAAATGATACTAAAAAAGTGTCAAATGGTACCTTATTTTCTGTTGACATGTATATATGCTAAACAACTTGTTCAACATGTAATTATTGAAGACTCATTCCAGGTGAGATGCTGAGCACTGAAATGAAGGGGGCTGTAGCAGCAAGTAGCTGAGTTCTTCATAGCTCAGTGGGGATAGAGGTGTCTAAGTTATATAATATTAGGTAGAAAGTAATACACTCTTAGGTAAAGACACAGGCTCTTTCTTGTTTCGTGTTTATCTCTTTGGCATTTTTATAGAGTTTTGTTTTCCCTAGTTCTTTTACCAAACTGTCACTTCTCAGGCCTCAGGTGTGAATACAGTAGCTTTATTTTTGGCTTATAAGCCCATCATTCATGTAACAGATACAAACAGGTGCCATAAATCATGGCTGCTGATGCGTACATAATCAAAAATGTCGCTTTGTGTTACCTGCTCCCTGTGTGAAATAGCAAGAAAAGCACTGTGCCTACCCTTCAGACTTCTCTATCAATTATCAAGATCAAGGGGGACTTTATGGCTGGGCCTGCAGAATTAACCCTTGAAAGACTGAGTGAACATTCTTATTTTGGTTATCAAACAAATGTATGGCATGTAAAATTTACTTTTACACAGGATTTTCCATCAGCTGAACAGAGAATCGAACAAGAGAACTAAAAAGAAGGAAGAGGAACCAGATAAAGTGAAACCTGACCATGTCAAAGATTATTCTGAGCTAAAAATTCAAGAAACAGGGGCCCTGCTGACCCATGGAGATGATCTCTGGGAGTCACAACGGTTAACCAGGCTGTCACGATTCAGGACAGCCAGCCCCACACCTGGAACATCAGGAGTCAAGAGGGGATGAGGTGGGCATATGAGGTGGCCAAGAATAGAAGCGGAAGTTTGTATTTATATCCTGTTAACTTATAAGCCTTCTCCTAAAGAAACCAGGTACACACACTAGGTCTTGATCCTGGCTTCTGGAAATGCCCTCTAATATGTCACCACTACCCAAACAGATTATCAGAATAATCCCTGAAATTTCTGAATTCACGTAGAGTCAGGATTGCTAGCTTTTGCAAGGGAGACTTTCATTGCAAGGATGTATTTTGCTAGGCCAGCCCAAAGCTCCATCACTGAACTTCGCAGTTTGTACCTCAAGGCAATAAAATTTAATGCATTTTAATCTCAAGCATCCCAAATTTGTGCATTTAGTGGCCTCTCAATTTATTTAATCTCTTGATTTATTAGCATGACATGCTTGAATCTATAAGATTATGGCCCTGATACTCCTTTCAACCTCAATTTGTACCACTGTCTCCCTTACTTATTCTGATTCAGCCATTTGAATTTTTATGATTCCTCTAATGCACCAAACTCTTTCCCTCAGCCTTCCTTCCTCCCAAAATTGATTTTCCTACAAGAAATCATCTAGTGGCATCTCATATCTCAGAAGTTTTAGGGATCTGAGCACCTATGTAGAAGGAAATGCCCTTGCAAAGAAAAGCTGCCAGCAAAGAAGCTTTTGGTGACATTTTTGCCCCAGTCTTAGAGCCATACCTATGCTTGGGTTTTGCTCACTTTATAGAGTCAACAGATGGTACCTAGATAGATTTCAAGGATGTTTCTATCCTAATATCCTAATAAAAAACCTGACTGAATTTCTACCTTGTCAATTACTCAAAGCTCCTTGACTGTCCCTGTTTGTTTTCAAGTTCACCTGTCCTATGTAGGATTCCAGAAATATTTGACATCAATCAACCACACATGGGCTTCCCAGGTGGTGCTAGTGGTAAAGAACCCTCCTGGGAATGCAGGAGATATAACTGATGCAGGTTCAATCCCCAGCTCGGGAGCATCCCCTGGATAAGGGAAGAGCAATCCACTCCAGCATTCCTGCCTGGAGAATTCCATGGACAGAGGAACCTGGTGGACTACAGTCCATGGGGTCTCACAGAGTCAGATGTGATGGAGTGCGCACATGAACGCGAACGCGCATGCACACACACACACACACACACACACATACACACAACACACAACTGTACATTAGTTTCATGTTCTCTAGCTATCTGGCAAATATAAGACCTAGTTTATATTTAAGTATTTAATATTTGTAAGAGTCTGATAATATGAACTTAGGATCTTTCTATTAATTATATTCTGACCTTGAACAACTCACTTGTTCTATCTTTACATCAGCTTATTAGTCTGTCAAATAATTCCTAAGATTCCCTCTAAATTCACCATTCTATACAATAAAATTGTATCTGTATATATCAAATTTCCATCCCAAATCATGTTATTTAAAACATCTTTTATTCCCCTTCCCTGTATATCACTCCTAGAATATAATTTCTGGGACAAGGCAGTGAAGCTATGCTTACAATGCATGTGGCACCCTGGAGACTGTTGGCATAATTAAGCAATTTTTTACAGTGAGTGGAAATGACATACTTTAAAATTGACCATGTGTGTCAATGCAAAAATATTCTGTCTAAATGCTACAGGGTATAAAATGTATTTACTATTTGACATTGTATCCTTCCTTTTAGAGGGCCAACATTTTGTTATCAATTTATTCAAAGGCAATTTTGAAATATGATTCACCTAACAATCAGAATGGATGGATATATGACCTATACAAGTGTCTCACTTAAAAATACTTGAAGATGAAAGGAGAGAAAGCATTGATGGAACAAGTTTATCACAGAAGAAAATGAAAATGAGAGACTTGGGGGAAAGAAGGGAGAGAGACATTGAAAGACAAAAGGAACACGAACCGAAATGAAGTATATGCAAGACAGCACTAATACACACGAGCTGGCAGCCCATGTGAGGCCACAGATACTCTTTTATTAGATGATAGGTTCACTGGCTCTAAATATCGTCTACTTGGTTTGATTTCTGCAGTTATGCCATGCGGTTATTATGCTTGACCAGCTCTCCTGGAATTCCTTCCAGAGAAATGGCCATTCTCTCTATTGCACTTTGTTGAGGCCATGTGGCTTATTAAAATAAGTTTAGGATGTCAATTTGTCAGTAGAACTGGAAATAATAGTGTTATTGAAGTTCCTATTAATTGACTAAATGTTAGTGTACAAAGGTCCAGGAGAGCTTACAAGCAGAGAACATAACTTACATCTGCTGACTCCGCTTCCTCCCCTATAACAACAGGGAGTTCAGAATTTATTGGAAGGATAACTTGTTTTGTGAGGGGAAAAAAAAAACTTTATGTTTAAAGATTCCCTTGAGGATTTGTTTCACAAAAAAACAAAACAAAACTGACGCTATCAGTATGCATGGATGATCAACAGCAAAGTTTGCCTGGTATATGTTAGCAATGTGGTCAATGCTTGTATTATTTGAGTGCATGTTTTCAAAATATTTATTTGGCTGTGCTGGGTCCTAGTTGCAGCATGCAAACTTTCAGTTGCAGTATGTGGGATCTAGATCCCTGCCCAGGGGTCAAACTTGGACCCTCTGAATTGGGAGCACAGAGTCTTAGTCACTGGACCACCAGGAAAGTCGCAATGCATATATTATTTGGATGGATATAAATTTGTTTTAATTTTGAAGTTTTCAGTATCTTTACATTTGTTTGGTATGGTCAAGGTTCTTAAAAACAAGCATCTGAAAATTAAAGTGGAAGGCATGCAAAATTATTAAAACACGAATTTTGACACTATTAATAATCATTCAGAAATGGGAGACTCTGGCTAATGGGTTACCAGATAACTAAAATTCAGAAATATATGGCAATGTAGTCCAACCGAGAAGACTCTTGAGAGTCCCCTGGACTGCAAGCACATCCAACCAGTCCATCCTAATGGAAATCAGTCCTAAATGTTCATTGGAAGGACTGATGGTGAAGCTGAAGCTCCAATACTTTGGCCACCTGATGCAAAGAGTTGACTCACTGGAAAGGACCCTGATGCTGGGAATGATTGAAAGTGGGAGGAGAAGGGGACAACGGAGGATGAGATGGTTGGATGGCATCACCTACTCGATGGACATGAGTTTTAGCAAGCTCCAGGAGTTGCTGACGGACAGGGAAGCCTGGTGT
Organism: Capricornis sumatraensis; assembly: GCF_032405125.1. Taxonomy (NCBI): domain Eukaryota; kingdom Metazoa; phylum Chordata; class Mammalia; order Artiodactyla; family Bovidae; genus Capricornis; species Capricornis sumatraensis. The sequence goes on along the minus strand of NC_091073.1, from coordinate 114,073,037 downwards.
GCTAGAGTCCATGGGGTCTCAAAGAGTTGGACACGACTGAGTGACTGAACTGAGCTGTTGTCCAAGGAAATGCCTTAGGCACATGAATGGTTTAATGTAAATTTAAGATAATTAAAAATGAAATGAAATTTAAAAATCAGACCCTTGTCACACGTGTCATCTCTAGGGTTTGTGGCTACTGGGAAGTGTATGGGATGAAGTATATGCGGCATGTTTCCATAACTGCAGAGATTCTATTGATCAGCTCTGAGTTAGAGTATGGAAAATCCTTCTCAAAAGAACTCTTTCTAAATAAGTTTGTAATGTTCTGCCCTTCTAATAGGATAAAATTAATACATATTCCTGATTTCTGTTTATGTATTTTGATACAATGCTTCAGCAGTAGTGAAGTCCACAGATGTAGGAATAAATGGATATCAACCGGAATGGTTTCTCTAGAACTTGCCTTCAAGAAAAATTATTTAATATCAATTAGACTTTGTGCTGTTTGTTCACAATGAAAAAGATTTGCCTTTACGTGCTTTCAAAGAAAGTAAAACATAGCTACTTGTCTTCAAAATTAAACATGTAATCAAAGGCAGATCTTCTTCAAAATGATTAATTCACCCTTCAACAAAGCTCATCCTTCTCCCTGACTCTTGTTATAACTTCGTTTTGACAAGAACTTCAACTCAAATATTGCTTTTTTTCACCACTTTCCAGGTGGATCACATATATAGTTTGTATTTTTTTCCACTCAAGATCATTGAGCTGCTTGTTACTTGAATATTGGAAGACATCTCCTTCATGCTTGCAAGACTTGGTAGAAAGAAAAGATTTACTTTAAAATCTACATATTTATCAACTTGAAAATAAATCTGTCAATATGATACCAGAGTATACATCAATCTGTCAGTTCTGCTCTGGAAATATTACATACAATATTGAACAGCATATATATATTATTCAATAATAATAATATTGAATACAATATATTATATTATTCAATATATTGAATATTGTATATATTGTATGATACAATATATTGAATAATATATACAATATTTTAAAATCATATTTAATGATATCCGTTGTATCCAAATGACTGAAGGACTGAAATTAAAGGCATTAAACTCTAAATGGCACTCTTGTCTAAAGTTAAATCACAAAATAATTTTTAAAGATGGGGAGGAAATTTCTTGAAATCATACCCAGACAACATAGTTTGCTTCTCCTACAATTTAAAGGATGATATTCCAAATATTTGTCAACCAGTAGGACTTTCCAGGTGATGCTAGTGGTAAAGAACCTGCTTGTCAATGCAGGACACTTATCTTTTTAAAAAATTTATATTAATTCATTCATTTGAATTGGAGGCTAATTTCTTTACAATATTGTAGTGGTTTTTGCCATACATTGACATGAATCAGCCATGGGTGTACATGTGTTCCCCATCCTGGACCCCTTCCCACCTGCCTCCTCATCCCATCCCTCAGGGTCATCCCAGTGCACCAGCCCCGAGCACCCTGTCTCATGCATAGAACCTGGACTGGCGATCTGTTTCACATATGATAATATACTTGTTTCAATGCTATTCTCTCAAATCATCCCACCCTCGCCTTCTCCCACAGAGTCCAAAAGTCTGTTCTTTACATCTGTGTCTCTTTTGCTGTCTCACATACAGGGTTATCATTACCATCTTTCTAAATTCCATATATATGTGTTAGTGTACTGTATTGGTGTTTTTCTTTCTGACTTACTTCACTTTGTATAATAGGTTCCAGTTTCATCCACCTTATTAGAACTGATTCAAATGCATTCTTTTTAATATCTGAGTAATACTCCATTGTGTATATGTACCACAGCTTTCTTATCCATTCATTTGCTGATGGACATCTAGGTTGTTTCCATGTCCTGGCTATTATAAACAGTGCTGCAATGAACATTGGGGTACATGTGTCTCTTTCCATTCTGGTTTCCTCGGTGTGTATGCCCAGTAGTGGGATTGCTGGGTCATAAGCAGTTCTATTTCCAGTTTTTTAAGAAATCTCCACACTGTTCTCCATAGTGGCTGTACTAGTTTGCATTCCCACCAACAGTGTAAGAGGGTTCCCTTTTCTCCACACCCTCTCCAGCATTTATTGCTTGTAGACTTTTTGATGGCAGCCATTCTGACCAGCATGAAATGGTACCTCATTGTGGTTTTGATTTGCATTTCTCTGATAATGAGCGATGTTGAGCATCTTTTCAATTGTCTGTTAGTCATCTGTATGTTTTCTTTGGAGAAATGTCTGTTTAGTTCTTTGGCCAATTTTTTTACTGTGTTGTTTATTTTTCTGGTATGGAGCTGTATGAGCCGCTTGTATATTTTTGAGCATATTAAAAAGGACACATTTGATGAGTCAGTTCTAATGAGGTGGATGAAACTGGAACCTATTATACAGAGTGAAGTCAGAAAGAAAAACACCAATGCAGTATATTAACGCATATATATATGGAAATTAGAAAGATGGTAACAATGACCCTATATACAAGACAGCAAAAGAGAAACAGATGTAAAGAACAGACTTTTGGACTCTGGGGGAGAGGGCGAGGGTGGGGTGATTTGAGAGAATAGCATTGAAACATGTATATTACCACATGTGAAACAGATGACCAGTCCAAGTTCAGTGTATGAAACAAGGCACTCAAAGCCGGTGTACTGGGACAACCCTGAGGGATGGGATGGGCAGGGAGGTGGGAGGGGCTTATGGGACCAGGGGACACATGTACACCCATAGCTGATTCATGTCAATGTATAGCAAATGCCACCACAATATTTTAAAGTAAGTAGCCTCCAATTAAAATAAATAATTTTTTCTTAAAAAAATGATGCAGGTTTGATCCCTGAGTTGGGAAGATCTCTTGGAGGAGGGCATGGCAACACACTCCAGTATTCTTGCCTGGAAAATAACATGGAGAGAGGAGCCTGATCCCATAGGGTCGCAGTCCATAGGATCGCAAGGAGCTGGACGCGGCTGAAGTGCCTTAGCACAGCACACATAACATGGACGCTGGCCCAGCATGACACGCGTGAGAGTAGGGTAGAGGCAGTACGGGGGCAGCGAGTGCCACCTGCAGTTCAAAGAGTCAAGGCTGAGGGACTTCCCTGGTTGTCCAGTACATAAGATTCTGCACTCCCAATTCTGGGGGTCTGGGTTCGATCCCTGGTCAGGGAACTAGATCCCATATGCCACAACTCAGAGTTCATATCCTGCAGCTGGAGGATCCCATGTGCCTCAACTAAAACCCAGCTTAGCCAAATAAATAAATAAATATATTGTTTAAAGTCCAGGTAATCTGAAGAGACTTCCAGAAATGGTTAAACAGCAAGAAGCATCTTGAGGATGGAGGTTACTGGCTTAACTAAACATTGAGAAAAATATTTTAGTAATGGTAGACATTTCCTAAAAAGTATTAGTTGACTATCAGCCCTGCTCAACTGTCCAGCTAAAGAATAACTTTGCTGCCATCAGATAAGCCTCAGGTCTTATTTATTTTTCCCCCTAAAGAACAAAATGGTGATAAAATCACTTAGAAAAGAAAAGAAAAAAAAAAGTTCTTGTTTAATCTACATTTTGCCCCCAGAGCTTTGACTCCATATTATTCAGGTAAATGATACTAAGTTGAACCTAAGCAATATTTTGTGCACATTCTTTTCAGATTTTTCTCTGCCCTCGTATTTCTTTGATAAGGCCAGAATCATTTTAGGGATGCTTCTCACTTTTCCTTAAAGGATGTTAGGATCCTTATCACTGGTTGGCTTGCAAGCATATGTATGATCTGCAGTGTTTGATGGATTATGCCTCAGTTCTGAATTGTGTTATAGGAATACCAGCCTTGGACTGCAGACTTTGCTGTGCATTTGGTTTGCATTTATGGTGGTCTACCTGCATGCAGAGGTGACTAAAGAGGCTTGAGATAAACAAAGATTGATATGTTATAGTTTCTTTTCAGTAGGAACACATAGCTATTGCAATCAAAGATGCATTACAAAGATGCAAAGATGTAAATACATCTTTGACTTATTCTTTAAAACTATTTTCAGTGCCAAGAAGTTAAGTTTTCACTGTCAGATGTAATTTTAATAAACCTATATGTACTGTGCCTTTATGTATCGTTGGGCTTCCTAAAAGCCAGCCTCTCAGAAAACTGAAGTGTCATCTAGTGTCATTACTTTTCTTTATATTTTTTAAAAAGGAAATTAGCCTGGTCACACGTGTAAAGGGCTTGAGAATCATTAATCTAGTACTCATAAGAAAAAAATTGAACCAACAAAGAATCAGTAATTACTCTTAGCTTAATCAGAGAGTTGATGTCACCAGGCAAATCAAAGAGACAGGTAAATGCAGAGTCACAACACAAAAGGCGAAGAAATCACTATCGGAGCCAGCCGGTAGGAAAACCTAAAGAGTAATTGACTAGTTATTGGAGACCGTGAGTAGACTAGCTTGAGAGATTAAAACCCCTGGGGGCTCAGCTTTGGGAGGAGGAATTCACACTTTCATTAGATTGACCCCAGGGAGGACCACCAGCTTCTTAGAATAAAGACAGGATAAAAATCCTGTGTTTCCACCCAAGGAAAGGCAAAGTAAACCTGAAAAGCAACTAGAACGTCATGAGCTCCTTTAGAAAAGGCCCATCCTAGACTTACTTGGATCTACACTCTGGGGTTTTCCTAGAGCCTAACCAGTCTTATGGCAGACAGTGAAGAGGAACTAAAAAGCCTCTTGATGAAAGTGCAAGTGGAGAGCGAAAAAGTTGGCTTAAAACTCACCATTCAGAAAACGAAGATCATGGCATCTGGTCCCATCACCTCATGGGAAATAGATTGGGAAACAGTGGAAACAGTGTCAGACTTTATTTTTTCTTTGGCTCCAAAAACTTCAGATGGTGACTGCAGCCATGAAATTCAAAGAAGCTTACTCCTTGGAAGAAAAGTTATGACCAACCTAGATAGTATATTCAAAAGCAGAGACATTACTTGGCTGACTAAGGTCCGTCTAGTCAAGGCTATGGTTTTTCCTGTGGTCATGTATGGATGTGAGAATTGGACTGTGAAGAAGGCTGAGTGCTGAAGAATTGATGCTTTTGAACTGTGGTGTTGGAGAAGACTCTTGAGAGCCCCTTGGACTGCAAGGAGATCCAACCAGTCCATTCTGAAGGAGATCAGCCCTGAGATTTCTTTGGAAGGAATGATGCTAAAGCTGAAACTCCAGTACTTTGGCCACCTCATGCGAAGAGTTGACTCATTGGAAAAGCCTCTGATGATGGGAAGGATTGGGGGCAGGAGGAGAAGGGGATGACAGAGGATGAGACGGCTGGATGGCATCACTGACTCGATGGACGTGAGTCTGAGTGAACTCCGGGAGATGGTGATGGACAGGGAGGCCTGGCGTGCTGCGATTCATGGGGTCGCAAAGAGTCAGACACGACTGAGCGACTGAACTGAACTGACCAGTCTTGGCGAAGAGAAATGCCCAAGTCCAGCCTCCTGTAATCTTCTCTATGGTGGAAGAGAAATTACCATTTTCAACCACCTCTAATCTTCCTGTATCACACAAAGGAGAGAAACGTGCTTGCAAAGTGCACATACCAGAAGCCCATATTCACTATAAGACTGATACCTAATCATAAAACTACTGGGGACTACATGGGGGAGGGAATGCTTTCCCTCCCCAAGACCAAATCACACCTCAAGAGCACTCGTCTACAGTCATGAGAATACACCTGAAATATCTGTGCATCTCAGATTAAACAATATGCTACTAAATAGCCAATGGATCAAACAAAAAGTCAAAAGACTAATTAATCTTGAGACAAATGAAAATATAACATACCAAAGCTTATGGAAAACAGAAAACACAGTCCAAAGAAGGAAATTCATGGCAGTAAATGACTATATTAACTAAAAAGAAAGAAATGAAGTAAACAGCATAGCTTTACATTTCAGGGAACTCAGAAAAGAAAAGCAATCTATTCCCACAGTAGCAGGAGGAAGCAGGAAATAACAAAGACTAGAGAGAAATAAATGATGTAAAGCATAAGATGACACTAGAAAAGGTCAATGAAATTGAGAGCTGGTTATTTGAAAAGATAAACAACATAGAGAAAACTGTAGCTGCACTTCCCAAAAAACAATAAGGACTAATAAAATTATAAATGAAAGAGGAGACATTACAACTGATATTACACAAATACAATGGAACATAAGATACTGGTATGAACAATCATACGACAACAACCTGTACAATCTGGAAGAATCAGGGAAATCTCTAGATGCATACAACCTGTCATGACTGAATCATGAAGAAAATGAAAATCTAAGCAAATAATTATTAATAAGGAGACTGAATTGTTAATTTAAAATCTTCCAACAAAGTCCAGGGCCATATGGATTCTACCAAACATTTAAAAAAGAATTAAAAACAATCCTTAAAACTTCCCTGAAACTGAAGAACAGCGAATATTTCAGACTCCTTTTATGAGACCAGTATAAACCTAATATCAAAACTAGAGCAAAATATTACAAAAAATTAAAATGACCGACAAAACCTCTCATTAATATAAATGCAAATATCCTCAACAAAATATTAGCAAATATAAACCATCAATGTATGAAAAGAACTCTAAACCATGGCTAAAAGGACTTTATTCCAGGTATGCAAGTTTAAGTCAATACTCAAAATTCAATTCATGTAATCTATCAAATCAGTCAGGTACAAAAAGAAAAAACCGTGCAATCACATCAACAGATAACAAAGACTGAAAAGTTAGCCTTTTGTGCTAAAAATTCTTAGCAAACATGGCATAGAGGTGACCTTCCTCAACTTGATAAAGAACGCCTACAGCTAATAGCATATTAAATGATAAAAATGGTTTCTTAAGATAGATAGCAAGACAAGGATGTTGACTATCTCCATACCTATTCAACATTGTAAACTGAATGGAACAAATCTAACTCCTGGAATAAATGATTACAGGAGTTTGCAGAATTCAAGGTTAATATATGACAGTCATTTGCTTCCCTATATACCAGCAGTGAATAATTAAAATTTGAAATTAAAAACATAAAACAATTTACATTGGCATATGAAAAATAAGATACCTAGCCAGAAGCCTAGCAAGATATGCTGAAGATTTATATGAGAAAAATTACAAAATGTTGATGAAATAAATAAAAAATTATCTAAGTAAATGCAGAAATAATCCATTCTCATGGGTAGGAAGACTCAGTCTCATTAGGATCTTCTTTATTCCCAATTTGATCTACAAATTAAATATAATCCTAACCAAAATTCCAGTAATTTATTGTGTGGATATTAATAAGTCGATTCTAAAGCTTATATGGAAAGATCTAGAATGCTCAACACAGTATTTCCAGAAAAGTTACAGGACTCACAGTATCTGATTTCAGGACATTATAAACTTAAAGTGAACAAAACAGTATAGTGCTGGTGAACGGACAGAGGAATAGACCAGTGAAACTGAAGACGGGGGCCAGAAACAGACTCACAAATACAGTCAAACGTCCTTTGATAAAAGAGTAAAGACACATGGAATTAAAAACAAAAAAAAAAGGATAGATTTTTTTCAAGAAATGGTGCTGGAATAAGTGAAGATCCATGCCAAAAAAAATAATAAAAATCTAGATACTGTAAACAATATATTTCACAAAATTAAATTACTGTTCATACATTACCCCAACTACTTTCACAGAAAAACTCTTCTTTATTCCTTATAAACAGTAACTCTCCTCTTCAGCTCTCTGGAGGGTCTGTGCTTTAACTTCATCACTTGCTTTTTCTACATCAACATTCACCTTTCAAATTTTGTGGGTATCTTCTTAAAGTATTTCATTGTCCCTTAAACTCAAAATATTAACTTCAGCTTCACAAAACGAGGGGGCAAATATTCAAACTTCATGTATACTAATGCCTTTATTCTGGTATTCTTTAGTAACACTACTTTCTAATTTGAAATACACTTAATTGCTCAAGATTTCATTTGCCATTGATAATAATAGCAACATTAGTAACATCATTTAATGGATCAGAAAACAACAGGTCAAAAAGCAGAGGTGACTAGTCAAAGGTCATAATGATAGCTCAGTTCATTTTAGTTGCTGAGTCCTGTCCAATTCTTTGTGATCCCATGGACTGCAGCACACCAGGCTTCTCTGTCCATCACCAACCCACAGAGTTTTCTCAGACTCATGTCCATTGGGTCAGTGATGCCATCCAACCATCTCATCCTCTGTTGTCCCCTTCTCCTCCAGCTTTCAAACTATCCCGACATCAGGGTCTTTTCCAATGAATCAGTTCTTCGTATCAGATGGCCAAATTACTGGAGCTTCAGCTTCAGTCCTTCCAATGAATACTCAGGACTGATTTCCTTTAGGATGGACTGCTTTAATCTCCTTGCTGTCCAAGGTTCTCTCAAGAGTCTTCTCCAACACCACAGTTCAGAAGCATCAGTTCTTTAGCACTCAGCTTTCTTTATGGTCCAACTCTCACATCCATACACGACTACTGGAAAAAAACATAACTATGATAGATGGACCTTGGTTGGCAAAGTAATATCTCTGCTTTTTAATCAGCTGTCTAATAGTTTGTCTTCCAAGGAGTAAGCGTCTTTTAATTTCATGGCTGCAATCACCATCTGCAGTGATTTTGGAGCCCAAGAAAATCAAGTCTGTCACTGTTTTCATTATTTCCCCATCTATTGGCCATGAAGTGATGAGGCCAGATGCCATAATCTTAGTTTTCTGAATGTTGACTTTTAAGCCAACTTTTTCACTCTCCTCTTCCACTTTCATCAAGAGGTTCTTTAGTTCCTCTTTGCTTTCTGCCATAAGGGTGATGTCATCTGTATATCTGAGGTCATTGATATCTTTGCCCTGGCAATTTTGTTTCCAGTTTATGCTTAATTCAGCCCAGGATTTCACATTATGTAATCTGCATGTAAGTTAAATAAGCAAGGTGATACATACACAGCCTTGATGTAACCCTTTCCCAATTTGGAACCAGTCCATTGTTCCATGTCCAGTTCTAAATGTTGCTTCTTGACCGGCATACAGATTTCTCAGGAGGCAGGTCAGGTGGTCTGGTACTCCCACCTCTTTAAGAATTTTCCATAGTTTGTTGTGATCCACACAGTCAGTGGCTTTGGCATAGTCAATGAAGCAGAAGTAGATGTTTTTCTGGAATTATCTTGCTTTTTCTATGATCCAGCGATGTTGGCAATTTGAGTTCTGTTTCCTCTGCCTTTTCTAAATCCAGCTTGAACATTTAGAAGTTCTCAGTTCACATACTGTTGAAGCCTAGCTTGTATAATTTTGAGCATTACTTTGCTAGTGTGTGAGATGAGTGCAATTGTGTGGTAGTTTTAACATTCTTTGGCATTGACTTTCTTTGAAATTGGGAATGAAAATTGATCTTTTCCAGTCCTGCAGCCACTGCTGAGTTTTCCAAATTTGCTGGTATATTGAGTGCAGCATTTTTACAGCATCAACTTTTAGGATTTGAAATAGCTCAACTGGAATTCCATTACCTCCACTAGCTTTGTATTGATGCTTCCTAAGGCCCCCTTGACTTCACATTACAGGATGCTGTCTCTAGGTGAGTGATTACACCATCGTGGTTATCTGGGTCATGAAGATCTTTTTTGTATTCTTGCCACCTCTTCTTAATATCTTCTGCTTCCGTTAGGTCCATACTGTTTCTGTTCTTTATTTTTCCCATCTTTGCCTGAAATATTCATTTGGTATCTCTGATTTTCTCAGAGTTATCTCTAGTCCTTCCCATTCCACTGTTTTATTCTATCTCTTTGTATTGATCACTTAGGAAGACTTTCTTGTCTCTCCTTGTTATTCTTTGCAACTCCGTATTCAGATGGATAGATCTTTCCTTTTCTCCTTGGTCTGCCTTTTGCTTCTCTTCTTTCCTCAGTTATTTGTAAGTCCTCCTTAGACAACCATTTTGCCTTCTTGCATTTCTTCTTCTTGGGGAATGGTTTTTATCACCGCCTCATGAACAATGTTATGAACCTCTGTCTATAGTTCTTCAGGCACTCTATCACATCTAATCCCTTGAATCTGTTTGTCACTTCCACTCTATGATCATAAGGGATTTAATTTAGGTCCTACCAAAATGGTCTAGTGGTTTTCCCTAGTTTCTTCAATTTAAATCTGAATTTGGCAATAAGGAGTTCATGATCTGAGCCACACTCAGCTCCTGGTCTTGTTTTTGCTGACTGTATAGAGCTTCTCCATCTTTGGCTGGAGAAGAATATAATCAATCTGATGTCGGTGTTGACTATCTGGTGATGTACAAGTGTGGAGTCATCTCTTGCATTGTTGGAAGAGGGTGTTTGCTATGACCAGTGCATTATCTTGGCAAAACTCTGTTATTTTTTTACCCTGCTTCATTTTGTACTCCAAGACCAAATTTGCCTGTTACTCAAGATATCTCTCATCTTCCTACTTTTGCTTTCAAGTCCCCAATGACGAAAAGCACATCTATTTTTGGTGTTAGTTCTAGAAGGTCTTGTAGGTCTTCATAGAACCTTTCAACTTCAGCTTCTTCAGCATTAGTGGTTGAGGCATAGACTTGGATTACTATGATACTGAACAGTTTGCCTTGGAAAGGAACAGAGATAATTCTGTCATTTTGAGATTGCACCCAAGTACTGTATTTCAGACTCTTATTGACTATGAGGGCCACTCCATTTCTTCTAAGGGATTCTTACCCTAAATAGTAGATATTATAGTCATCTGAATTAAACTCACCCATTCAGGTACATTTTAGTTCACTGATTCCTAAAATGTCAATGTTCACTCTCACCATCTCCTGTTTGACCACATCCAATTTGCTTTGACTCATGAACCTAACATTCCAGGTTCCTATGCAATATTGTTCTTTACAGCATCAGACTTTACGTCCATCACCAGTCACATCCACAACAGGGCGTTGTTTTCACTTTGGCTCAGCCTCTTCATTCTTTCTGGAGCTATTTCTCCAGTCTTCTCCAGGAGCATATTGGGCACCTACTGACCTGGGGAGTTCATCTTTCAGTGTCCTATGTTTTTCCCTTTTCATACTGTTCACGGGGTTCTCAAGGCAAGAATACTGAAGTGGTTTGCCAATCCCTTCTCCAGCGCACCACATTTTGTCAGAACTCTCCACCATAACCCGTCTGTCTTGGGTGGCCCTACACGGCCTGTCTCAAAGTTTTACTGAGTTAGACCAGGCTGTGATCTAAGTGATGACTTTGGTTAGTTTTCTGTAGCTGCGGTTTCCATTCTGTCTGCCCTCTAATGGATAAGGGTGAGAGGATTGTGGAGGCTTCCTGACAGCAGGGACTGGTTGTGGGGGAAGTTGGGTCTTGCTCTGATGGGAGGGTCTGTGCTCAGTAAATCTTCAATCCAATTTTCTGTTGGTGGGTGGGGATGTGTTCTCTCCCTGCATGTTCCCTCATCTTCTGTGAGAACTCCAAAATTGCAACTAACTGCTGAACAACCATCAACCAGAGAATGTTGAATCCCACCAAAAAAGATATCCTTGTCCAAGGGCAAAGAAGAAGCCCCAAGACAGTATGAGGGGCAAAATTTTGTTTAGAATCAAACCCCATACCTGCCAGAGATGATGGGAAGGCTCAAACAAAACCTTGTGCTCACCAGGACCCAAGGACCCTACAAGAGATGGAGTCCCAGCTGCCTTTGAGTGTCTCTGAGTGTCTCCTGAGGAGGCACAGATCAGCAGTGGCCTGCCACGGGGACAGGGGCTCTGGCAGTGCAGGCCTGGGAGGCACAGCACATGAGCCCCACTACAGAGCCACCAAGCAGACCCCCTACAAACTGGAGAACAATTATACTGAAGAGGTTCTCGCACTGTCACCAAAGTTCTAGCAACCTGAGGATCTGACAAAGGGACTGAGAAATCCCAGGGAATTTGACTTCGAAGGCCAGTGGGCTATGACTACAGAGCTTTCACAGGACTGGGGAAACAGACTCCTGAAGGGCACAAACAAAGCCTTGTGCACACCAGAACTCATGAGAAGGGAGCAGTGTACCCAAAAGAGACTGAGCCAGACTTGCGTGTGTCCAGGAGTCTCCAGCGGAGGGGTGGGTCGACAGTGGCCTGCTGAGGGGTCAGGAGCACTGAAAAGAACGTCTTGGCATAAGTCCTTTGAAAGAGGCTGCCATACTGATAGAATTAGGAACTGAATCAATGATTTCCAGCATCTTTCCCTCTTTTAAGGACACTGGAGCCTAGGCTAGCATAGTAATAATGTATACCTTAACTGTTTCCAATAAAAAGAACTCAAATGAAATGAAAAAATTAAAAGAGGGAAAACTCAAAAATGCATGAGAATATGAGGAAAAAATTCTAATGGATTATAGAAATCTGAATGAATAAATTAATTTTTTGCATATATATATATTATTTTATTATTATTATTTTGGCAAATAGCATCCAAAGCAGACAACTAACTCAAAGCACTGGGATAGAATATTTGATATAAAAATATGTCAATTTGTGAAAGGAAACAGACCTAATTCCAAGTATAAATTTCTGAAGGCATTTACTACATTTGGAAGTTACTACCATTAATTAAACACTATTAAATGCCTGAAATATTGGCAAAATGCAACCTTCTTTGATATTATGTAACTCTCCCAATGATCTCATAAAGTAGGTCTCTATTTTATAGCTAAAAAGTCTAAGGTTCAGAGGTGTTAAATGATTTGCTCAAGATCAAGATCAGAATTAAAACTCACTTTCCTGGTTTCAAATCCAGAGCTCTTTTATTGTATATTACAGCTCAATGGAAGGAACCTTGGTGAATATGATGGATGGTGTGTTTCATAGCAGTTTTACACCACACTGATTGGTTAATTGTAGGGTAAACAAAGGATTACGTTTTGATTGGTATTATGGTAGGATGAGCATCAAGGTGATTAATATTCAATTAAATAGTCATAATACCCATCACTTCTTGAGTAGCTGTCATATGACTTACACTGCATTAGGTCATTTAGAGCTTCTGTCTCATTTCTCCTTCAATCCTGGAGTTGAGAAGATCCCCTGGAGTAGGAGACGGCAACCCACTTCAGTATTCCTGCCTGGCGAATCCCATAGACAGAGGAGTCTAGTTGGCTAACTAGGTGACTTGTCCAAGGTCAGACAGCTCAATGTCTGAATGGAGGTCTATTCTTTGTGGGTCCACACTCTTCCTGATATAGTTTAAATTATTTCTTATTGCAGTTAAAATGGTCATTTTCATCCTTTCTATTTTCGCTGTTTGACAATAGGTTAAAATTGCAAGTGCAATTAAACACTTCTTCAGTTTGCTGATTGTCTGCCTCACTGCATGCTCCAGCTGAAAGCACCTACAATTAGCCAGTGCTGATTAGAAGCTTAGGCAATCTAAGGATAGATTTCCTAAAGGAAAACTTTTAGTAAGCATAAAAGGAGGTCAGCCTCTTAAGAGGCTGGCCTTTATTGGTTTACATTTTCAAGGTTTTTATGTAGGGAAAATGTCAATTCAAATATAACACAAAGTTGCATTTTCTAAATGCATTTTAAATGCTTGCAACTGTGACAGGTCTTCATGTAAATGTTTATCATATGAAAGCATAAACTGTGACAGAAAAGTATTTCTACAAGACAACAGGGAGTGCAGGAGACTAGATAAGACTGCTGAGATGACAGTAACTAGAGATGAAAACCATAAATGTGCCCGTTATCTCCAGGAACCTGAAAAACACATTCCTTATTTTCTGGTTACGATGTCATCTCTGACTAGTTTCAGGAATTTTAAAGTCAGCGATTTTACAAGTATCCCTGTGCATTGGGAGATGTCTCAGCAGATTAGTAATGGGCTTCAGGACCTGAAACTTCTAGGTCACTGGTTTGAATCTAACCCAAGTCATTACCATTAAAGGCTATCCATTGTGAAAGTAGCCACTGGAAACGAATTTGCCTATTGCATACATCTCTCAATACTGTTGAATTTACACATTAAATTCTTGTCTTCCTGCCAACTTGACCACTGCATGATGCACAGGTTTGAGATGAGGCTGAGTGAACCACGTGGAAAGGGTAATTTGAGGGAGTAAGACGGTAAGAGGATTCACTGATCTTGCTCTAGCATTCTCACATTCAGGAAAAATATTGGGGACATACAGGACATCCTCTCCTACCTTCTGGTTGAAAGAAAAAAAAATACATGTTTTTCTCAGTGAAAATTTTACTTGGAGAAAAGAAACAAACCCAAATTTGTACTTTCATCTTCATTGTGATTTCTCATTATTTTCATAAGATGCTGCTGAATACCAAATGGAAATAGTAAGAAAGTTGAGAAATTTGCTTTGTTAAAGTGGTTATTATTTGCATGTAATGTTTGCTAGTAGTCATGTACAGATGTGAGAGTTGGACCATAAAAGAAGGCTGAGCACTGAAGAATTGATGCTTTCAAACTCTGGTGCTGGAGAAGACTCTTGAGAGTCCCTTGGACTCTCAAGGAGATCAAACCAATCAATCCTAAAGGAAATTAGTCCTGAATATTCCATTGGAAGGACTGATGCTGAAGCTGAAGCTCCAATAGTTTGGCCACCTGATGCAAAGAGCCAACTCATTGGGAAAAAAACCCTGATGCTGGGAAAGACTGAAGGCAGGAGGAGAAGGGGATGACTGAGGATGAGATAGTTCATTGGCATCACTGACTCAATGGACATGAGTTTGAGAAAACTCAGGAAGAGGGTGAGGACAGAGAAGCCTGAAGTGTTTCGGTTCATGCAGTCACAAAGAGCTGGACGCAGGGGAGTGACTGAACAATACGTACATATGGAGATACATCACGTGTCACGTAGGTATTAATTTGGAGCAAAGTTCCAAGACAAACTGAAATTAGGAATGAACCCATTTTCCCAAATCATAATATAATCAGAAGACTGGAAATTCGTGATTAAGCATTCATTTGGAAACTGTTTCCAGAGACAGTTTTCAAGATTCCTTTAAAAATTATTCTACAAGTTTTTAAACAGGAAGACAAATGTGATGTACTCTTTGATTCACAATGTGAATTTCATTTTCTCTTTTATACCCCAAAGAAACGGGCTCAGAGATCAGAAAAAGAAAGAAGAACGTGTTTAAAAAAATAATCTGTCATGATGTATTTCCCTTTTCTTGATAATGTATAGGAGCATAAGAAAATATAAAACTACTTTTTACACAATTACACAATTTTTGGCAAATGCAACAATCACTTTCTCCTGGTTAAGTACAGATTCTTGCTTCAATAAGCATCAAGAAAGTTGCAAGTGAGAACATTAAAAGGCCTGGGAACTTTTCAGTGGTGTAAAATATTTATTTCTATCTCTGGTAATTTTAGTTTCCAGACTCTAGGGCAACCAAAACCTATTAATAACCATGTGCTAAAAAGACCTATACTGTATGATATCACTTATATGTGTAATCTTAAAAATACAACTAACTAATTAATATAACAAAAAAGGAGCAAACTTGTGGATAGAGCCAACTCATTGGGCAAAACCCTGATGCTAGGAAAGACTGAAGGCAGGAGGAGAAGGGAACAAACCAGTGGTTACCAGTGGCAGAGGGAAGAAGGGAGAGCTGATAGAGGGGAGAGGATTAAAAGGTAAAAAGTCATTAGGTAAAGGGCCTCCCTGGTGGCTCAGATGGTAAAGAATCTGCCCACAATGCGGGAGACCTGGGTTCAATCCCTGGGTTGGGATGATTCCCTGGAGAAGTAAATGGCAACACACTCCAGTATTCTTGCCTGGTGAATCCCCATGGACAGAAGAGCCTGGTGGGCTACAATCCACGGGGTCGCAAAGAGTCCAACACAAGTGAGCGACTTTCACTTTCACTCCATTAGGTAAAAGGTAAGCTATAGTGATATATTGTACAATATGGGGAATATAGCCAATATTTTATAACTATAAATGAAATATCACCTTTAAAAATTATGAATCACTGTATTATACATCTGTACCATATAATACTGTACATCAACTATACTTCAATTAAAAAATATGACAGTTAAAAAAAAAGCAATAGTTAAAACAGCTCAATAAACAAACGGAAGACTTCTAAATGTTGTAAACAAAGTGGACTTAACCACAGGTATTCTGAGCTCTCCGACTGGCCAGAACAGCCTTCTGAGATCTTGTCCCTGTGTGAACTGAGTAACAGATGCTCTGTGACCAATCACCGCCTGACTCTGAAAGAAGTGACGTGATTGGTTACTTATCACTATGAGCATCTGTTCCTTCTGTATCTAGGGACTAAAGCGCTGGCAGCGACCTTTATACTTGATGCAGTCACACTTCAAATGCCCTCTTCCAAAATGCAAACCCAGTTGTTGGGACACTGGTGTTTAGAGACCATGGTAAATGAAATCGCTCAGACAGGAATCTTATAAAGAGAACACTTTCTGTAACTATGTGAATCACACTATATTTAAGCTCTTATGTGAGGTTATTTGCAAAAAATATCTCCCTAGAGATTAAGGAATTTTTTTAATGTATTTCTATCAGCGAATTAAATTTTGATTAAAACGCAGTTCCTCATCCAATAGGGATCCTGTCATATGGGAAAACTTGGTATTTTAATAACAATTTATTTAGATATCTTGCTCACTCTTTTTTATAAGAGAGAAGAAAAGATACACCATATTTCTGCATGATAAAATGTTGCATATTCACATAAAAGACTCCAGAAAATAATTCAAATTGTGGAACGCTTTTGATTCCTCAAAGACCAAATACATTCTTCCATGTACCTCACAAGTGCAGCTTTTGATCAGATTGTTTTAATAATGGCACCACTTCAATTTGTTATATTTCATCAGACATGCATGGCAGTCAAAAGGATAAGTTAGACTTTAAAATGAAGTGTTCAAATCGTCGGATAATAAAAAGAGAGTGGCAGGTATAATTGTAGAGCAGTGACACATAAATGAAAGATTCTGAAGGACGTTGGTGGCCTACTCTTTAGATCTGAAGGAACAAATGCCCCCAAGAAAATTCCCTTTTATTATAAGAAAATCCACTCATCCATCTTTTTCTTTTTTATTTCTATTTTTCAATTTGCATAAGGTTCCTGCCTTGATGATCTCATGATCAATGAGTGAGACTTACATGTAATCACATTCTTAAAATACAGTATAAAAGTGATAATTAACACACAAATAATTTCATGACATTTTTCTGCTTTATGACTCATCTATCTTATTTGGCTTTCAGAAGACAGGGTGGGCATATGGAGGATCATTCATAAACAGGAAAACTAAGGATCTGCCAAATGAAATGATTTTTCTCAAGTCCACTTGCTCATCACAAGCCAAGTCAAAAAGTAAACAGTTGACTCTTGACTACAAGTGGGTTTCTAATATACTGCTGTGTCTCTTTCCTTCCAACTATAACAAGATTTTCATATAAAATGGTAGAGAAAATGTTTTGAAAATGCCAACATGAGAAAATGTTTTTTAAATGCCAACATTTACAATTATTTTGATATTTTTGGATGCATCCTGTAGGCTATAGGCAAAAGATAAATGCAGAAAGTTTTAATAGCTACATATCTTTAGTTTTGAAAATTGTAATTAGCCTACCAATTTTATACATGCGTGCTCTAATCAGCTAATAAGAGTGGTAGTTAACTGATGAAGAGTTTTGATTTCCTTCCTAGGATAATTAGGATAATCATTAATAGTTTCTTCCTTCTTCATTTTTATGTCATCTCATGGCAATATTTTCCAGTGAGTTTGTGATAACATGATGACACAATAATTGTTATAGAATTCATAGTAGAACTTGTAGAAGAACAATTCTAATGATTATTGGTGTATCATTAAATAAGTTCACTCTGATTAATATCATTAAAGTAAATAGCACAGAAATTAACAATGGTTCGGGTAGTACTTTAAATTGGTGCCTCCCTTATAAAGTAATCACTTCATTGCAGAGCTGTGTCAAAGACAGTCTCTTTAACACCATGGAATTTCATCTCTACTTCTGGTCAATAATAGTTAGGGAATCAACTGTGTCTGTCTGGTGAACTCTTCACCCTCAGCCATTTTAAGGCACAGAAATTAAATTTCTGCATTACACCCTGTCCACCATGAAATATAATCCTTAATTGATTGTCATGGGGAAAGTCTGTGTTTAGCCAAGTATAACATAAGAAAACGTGAAGACACACACACACACATGCAGGCACATTGATGTCCAGCCACCTCTTTCTATTGAAACTTCTAGAGAATTAAAGGAGTCAAGTCATATTTCTTATTACTGTACAGTATTTTTAAGCATCTATACAGAAACCCCACATCATGGGTCACAGGCTTTCTGTGGTGAAGGGGCTTTTGTAACTCAATGCCAGACTGGATGAATCACAAGCTGGGATTAAGATTGTTGGGAGAAATAGCAACAATCTCAGATGTGCAGATGATACCATTCTAACAGTAGAAAGTGAAGAAGAACTAAAGAGCCTCTTTATGAGGGTGAAAGAGGAGAGTGAAAAAACTGGCTTAAAACTCAGCATTCAAAAAGCTAAGATCATGATTTCTACTCCCATCACTTCATGACAAATAGAAGGGGAAAAAGTGGAATTGATGACAGATTTTAATTTCTTGGGCTCCAAAATCACTGTGGACAGTGACTGCAGCCATGAAATTAAGACACTTGCTTTTTGAAAGGAAATCAATGACAAATCTAGACAGTGTATTAAAAAGCAGAGACATCATTTGCCAATAAAGGTTGATATTGTCAAAGCTATAGTTTTTCCAGTAGTCATGTAAGGGTGTGAGAGTTGGACCATAAAGAAGACTGAGAGCTGAAGAATTGATGCTTTTGAACTGTGGTGTTGGAGAAGACTCTTGAGAGTCCCTTGGACTGCAAGGAGTTCAAACTAGTCAATTTTTAAGAAAATCAACCCTGGAAGGACTGTTGGCTGAAGCTGAAGCTCCAATACTTTGACCACCTAATGTGAAGAACTGACTCATTGGAAAAGATTCTGATGCTGGGAAAGATCGAGGCAAAAAGAAAAAGGAGTGGCAGAAGATGAGATGATTAGATAGTATCACCAACTCAATGGATATGAATTTGAGCAGACTCCAGGAGATAATGGAAGACAGAGGAGTCTGGCATGTTGCAGTCTATGGGGTGGCAAAGAATGGGACACAACTTGGCAATGTAACATAAACAAAATAGAGGCCAAAGTTTTGTGCTAGGGGCTTCCCTGGTGGCTAGGTGGTAAAGAACCCACCTACCAATGCAGGAGACATAAGAAATGTGGGTTCAATCCCTGGGTCAGGAAGATCTCCTGGAAGAGAGCACGGCAACCCTCTCCAGTATTCTTGCTTGGAGAATCCCATGGACAGAGGAGCCTGGCAGGCTGCAGTCCATAGGGCAGCAGAGTCTGACATGACTGAAGTGGGGTAACCATGCACACACACGTTTTGTTCTAATATGCTATGTGAGAAGCAATGTTGTAGAAAGTCATCAAGGATGAGGAGAAATATGAACCTTAAAACTTATATTTCAACTTCCTTTTCTACTAAGTCAATGGACTAGAAAAGAAGGCAGTCTGGCTGTATGAATGGAAGAAAAGAAAGGAAGTGAAAGTGAAGTCGCTCAGTCGAGTCTGACTCTTTGTGACCCCATGGAGCCTGCCAGGCTCCTCCGGCCTTGGATTTTAGGCAAGAATACTGGAGTGGGTTGCCATTTCCTTTTCCAGGGGAATCTTCCCAACCCAGCGATCAAACCCAGGTCTCCCATGTTGCAGGCAGACTCTTTACCATCTGAGCTATTCAGGGAATCCCCTGAATGGAAAGATGTATTCAAATTAATTAAAGATAACTGAAACTATTTTTAAAAATCTGTAGCTAGTTGTTATCCTGTAAGAAATTAATAAATACTATTCTCCTGTACAACAACTTTCTTTTACATTACTAGCCCATTGATCTGGCACTATAGAGAAGGAGATTATTTTCAAATAATATTTTCATAACAACGTACTTGTTTAATTAGGCTAGGTATCAACACTTTTCAAAATTGGAATCCTTTATAAGCCAATGATAAGAGATATTAAAATGCATCTGGACATAAAACAATACATCTATGAAGCAGGCATAGCATTGTTGCAATTCAAACTTTTGGATTTGATCATTACGTTTTCCTCTCTCTTGTAGAAAATAGAGCTGTCCACCAGAATGTAAGACCAATGAGAGCAGGATATGAGTCCACATTTTACCCCAATGCCTAGCACATATGTGTTTATAACTTGAGAAATGAGTGCAGGAGAATCTTACTGAAATTTAAAAGTACTTGTGGGATTATGATGCACTCTCTGTATGCAATGCAGCAAGCTTAACCTAGCAACACTGTTACTCAACACTGTTATGCTTCAAAGGTCGCTTTGGATCATTTGTTTATTAACATTGCATGGTCAATAGTGTTCAGTTCAGTTCAGTCACTCAGTCGTGTCCAACTTTTTGCGACCCCATGAACTGTAGCCCACCAAGCTCCTCTGTTCATGGGATTCTCCAGGCAAAAATACTGGAGTGGGTAGCCAACCCCCTTCTTCAGGGTATCTTCTAGACCCAGGGATTGAACCCAGGTTTCCTGCATTGCAGGCAGATTCTTTAACATCTGAGCCATCAGGAAGTTTAAGCTTGGTATTACCTTTCAGTTCAGTTCAGTTCAGTCGCTCAGTCATGTCCGACTCTTTGCGACCCCATGAATCGCAGCATGCCAGGCCTCCCTGTCCATCACCATCTCCTGGAGTTCACTCAGACTCACGTCCATTGAGTCCGTGATGCCATCCAGCCATCTCATCCTCTGTCATCCCCTTCTCCTCCTGCCCCCAGCCCCTCCCAGCATCACAGTCTTTTCCAATGAGTCAACTCTTCGCATGAGGTGGCCAAAGTACTGCAGCTTCAGCTTTAGCATCATTCCTTCCAAAGAAATCCCAGGGCTGATCTCCTTCAGAATGGACTGGTTGGATCTCCTTGCAGGCCAAGGGACCCTCAAGAGTCTTCTCCAACACCACAGTTCAAATGCATCAATTCTTCGGCGCTCAGCCTTCTTCACAGTCCAACTCTCACATCCATACATGACCACTGGAAAAACCATAGCCTTGACTAGATGGACCTTTGTCGGCAAAGTAATGTCTCTGCTTTTGAATATACTATCTAGGTTGGTCATAACTTTTCTTCCAAGGAGTAAGCGTCTTTGAATTTCCTGGCTGCAGTCACCATCTGCAGTGATTTTGGAGCCCCCAAAATAAGAGTCTGACACTGTTTCCCCATCTATTTGCCATGAAGTGATGGGACCGGATCCATTGATCTTCGTTTTCTGAATCTTGAGCTTTAAGCTAACTTTTTCGCTCTCATCAAGAGGCTTTTTAGCTCCTCTTCACTTTCTGCCATAAGGGTGGTGTCATCAGCATATCTGAGGTTATTGATATTTCTCCTGGCAATATTGATTCCAGCTTGGGTTTCTTCCAGTCCAGCGTGTCTCATGATGTACTCTGCATAGAAGTTAAATAAGTAGGGTGACAATATACAGCCTTGACGTACTCCTTTTCCTATTTGGAACCAGTCTGTTGTTCCATGTCCTGTTCTAACTGTTGCTTCCTGACCTGCATTCAGATTTCTCACGAGGCAGGTTAGGTGGTCTGGTATTCCCATCTCTTTCAGAATTTTCCACAGTTTATTATGATCCACATAGTCAAAGGCTTTGGCATAGTCAATAAAGCAGAAATAGATGTTTTTCTGGAACTCTCTTGCTTTTTCCATGATCCAGCAGATGTTGACAATTTGATCTCTGGTTCTTCTGCCTTTTCTAAAACCAGCTTGAACATCAGGGAGTTCACGGTTATATATTGCTGAAGCCTCGCTTGGAGAATTTTGAGCATTACTTTACTAGCATGTGAGATGAGTGCCATTGTGCAGTAGTTTGAACATTCTTTGGCATTGCCTTTCTTTGGAATTGGAATGAAAACTGACCTTTTCCAGTCCTGTGGCCACTGCTGAGTTTTCCAAATTTGCTGGCATATTGAGTGCAGCACTTTCACAGCATCATCTTTCAGGATTTGAAACAGCTCAACTGGAATTCCACCACCTCCACTAGCTTTGTTTGTAGTGATGCTTTCTAAGGACCACTTGACTTCACATTCCAAGATGTCTGGCTCTAGATTAGTGATCACATCATCATGATTAGCTGGGTCGTGAAGATCTTTTTTGTACAGTTCTTCTGTGTATTCTTGCCACCTCTTCTTAATATCTTCTGCTTCTGTCAGGTCCAGACCATTTCTGTCCTTTATCGAGCCCATCTTTGCATGAAATGTTCCCTTGGTATCTCTAATTTTCTTAAAGAGATCTCTAGTCTTTCCCATTCTGTTCTTTTCCTCTATTTCTTTGCATTGATTGCTGAAGAAGGCTTTCTTATCTCTTCTTGCTATTCTTTGCAGCTCTGCATTCAGATGCTTATATCTTTCCTTTTCTCCTTTGCTTTTCGCCTCTCTTCTTTTCACAGTTATTTATAAGGCCTCCCCAGACAGCCATTTTGCTTTTTTGCATTTCTTTTCCATGGGGATGGTCTTGATCCCTGTCTCCTGTACAATGTCACGAACCTCCATCCATAGTTCATCAGGCACTCTATCTATCAGATCTAGGCCCTTAAATCTATTTCTCACTTCCACTGTATAATCATAAGGGATTTGATTGAGGTCATACCTGAATGGTCTAGCAGTTTTCCCTATTTTCTTCAATTTGAGTCTGAATTTGGTAATAAGGAGTTCATGATCTGAGCCACAGTCAGCTCCTGGTCTTGTTTTTGTTGACCTTATAGAGCTTCTCCATCTTTGGCTGCAGAGAATATAATCCATCTGATTTCGGTGTTGACCATCTGGTGATGTCCATGTGTAGAGTCTTCTCTTGTGTTTTTGGAAGAGGGTGTTTTCTATGACCAGTGCATTTTTTTGGCAAAACTCTATTAGTCTTTGCCCTGCTTCATTCCACATCCCAAGGCCAAATTTGCCTGTTACTCCAGGTGTTTCTTGACTTAAGTGTTATTAAATATTGAGTTTTAGTTAAACCAAACAAAAGAAACAAACATTTTCTAGTACCAGTTACTACTACTGGGCACCTAATTTATGCGATTTAGACTGTTTTCCACTTTAAGTTCATTTTCGGGTATCTGCATTACAAACCATTCTTTTATTTGACAGATAATTATTTCTAAGCTTAATGGAAAATATACCAGTAAGTGAAATGAATATATATACATCTATTCAATGCCAAAAGCATTCTTTCTAATTACACACCCAGAAGTCTTTCTCAAATAGTGTATTTTACTTTATGACAGAATAATTACTCCTTTCCACATTATTATTCCACCAAGATTTTTTTTTTCATTCAGAGGATCTTTATCTAGTGCCTATTATATACAAAACACAGTTATATGCACTAGAAATGCAGAGATAAATCCAGTGTGGATTATTTCCTTGAGATAGTAACTCAAGTTATTCCTGAGAAAGGCACTATTTTCAGGTTCTTCATCCTTCACCACAACATATCAACCAGTTGGTCCCAGGTTGACCTAAAAGATTAACCATGTCCCTGATGATGCATTACATTCATATAAGTTCATACAATACTATGTTTCATCCAGTAACCTGAGATTCATTTTGTCAATTGCGGCATCTCAAATGCCTTGACAATCAAAAATCAATCTTTGTAGAGGTATGTTGCAGATTTTATATCTCCTCGGCTTTTTTGTAAGAAATCAAGTGGCATGTTACCATGCTATTACAAATAGCTATGATAGAATATAGGGATAACTTAGTGGTTACAAACACAGCCATTCTCATACATCAACTTGATTAGGCTTAGGACTATGCTTCTTCTCAGTCTAGCTGTATGATCCTTATACCTTAATTTCTTCATCTTTAGAATGCTGAGAAATATGGTACCTTTATTTGTTTCATGAGGATCCAACTGTTCAGCATTAACAATTACTTGGTATTACCTTGAGGACCATTATTTTTGGTAATGTGTCATCAACCTTTATGCCACATTTTAAAAGTTACAAAACTCTTTAACATAATGCCTCCACTTGTACTGTTCAAAAACTCAAATCTGCTGCCTACAGTTGTAGAGTCATGCATTAAACAATGCCACGGGGTGCATTCACTAGACTATAATATGAATGGCACTTCCACGAGCTGGGTAGCCTGATTCTCTGAAAATAACCCCGTGTAGCCATTGGTATCCTTCTTTGTGAACTGAAGTTATGTGATCTGCAAGCATTAAAGAGGTGAGACGATTTTTACAAGGTCACATAGTCAATAACTTGCAGAGGTGGGGATCCTATGGCCCTTTGTTTTCTGCTACATCTATTATTCAAAACTGTTTGGGGGCCATTGAATTCTGCGATGGAAGCCTTCTCATTGTATAAACACTTAAACTTATCATTTTCATTTGTTTGACCTTTCACAAGTCACAAAAGTCATATGCCACACGATTGAGTAGTACGAGGATCTGGTCAAATGAGTTTTATAATGGAAAGATGAGAGGTTTTAAGATATAATGGCTTTGATCTCCATTTTACTTGTATATATATATATAACTGTGCGTATATACAACGGCATATATATATATACATATACAAGTAAAATATATGTATGTATATGTATTTGTAAAAAAGTATACATATATGTTATAAAAATGTATATATATGCATATATATGTATAACATATCACATATGTATACATATGCATGTATGTATATATATACACTTTTTTAAAATACATATATACTTTTTACAACACTTTAAAAAGTGTTCACTACATACCGTTTGCTAAGTAAACAGGGGTCATAGTTTAATGAAATTCTATTTTTGGTACCACTTTGCTCTTATTTTGCTCATTGATAACGGCAGTTCCGGACCTTGCCCTTTGCTCTCAGACTATTTCACATGCATTCTTCGCCTGGTTTGTGCACTGGTCTTCTACTTAGTATACAGTATAGCATCCAGCATCCCCATGCCTGGGAAGCAGAAGGATGAGGCAAGAGGTCTAGTGAAAGACGTAGCACCACTGAAGTTAGAGTCAGCTCACAAATGGTGGCTCAAGGGTGTTGCTCAGACAGGCAGTGCACTGACCAACTTGCTGTCTCTGGAGGGCTGGGCAGAAAGAAAAGGGATAGGTTTGCCAAAGGAGAACAAGAAGTTTTGAACTGGAAGGTGAGAGAAGAAGCTGGGAAAAATTCCCTGGGTTATATGAAAAGGGTGGCTGTCATGACTAGTTAAAGGATGCCAGAAGTCTCAGGTGGAAAGATGAAGTCAAGCAGAGTACCAAACCTGCAGATGCAAAGAACAATGGTCATAAATCCATCATAAGTAGAGTGTGTGTCTTAGGAACCTGTATCTTATATAACTTGTACCGTATGCCACATGTGATACACTGCAATGTCCCATCAATAGGAGAATCATTTCACCCATGATCTTCAGGCATTTTTTAAATCTAAATTCTTCAAATACAATAGGTAGATCATGGTTCTTTTAACACACATGAAAATGTTTAGTACAGAGTAAATGAGAAATAAACTATTCGCATACTTCTCTGTTTTTGTGATCTGTACAAAATAATTCAAATAATTTGGAAGGCAATTAATGTCCTATCTAGTATGACACACTGCATAAGTTTGATGCGTGTTTTATAGAACGTTGAGTTTCACTAGTTTCCATGGATTCTGAGAGCTTCAAGTATAGTGAAAAATGTGAAAGCGTTAGTCACTCAGACATGTCCAATCCTTTGAGACCTCATGGACTGCAGCCCACCAGGCTCCTCTGTCCATGGAATTCTCCAGGCAAGAATACTGGAGTGGGTAGCTATTCCCTTCTCCAGGGAATCTTCTGGACCCAGGGATTGAACCTGGCTCTCCTGCATTGCAAGTGGATTCTTTATCATCTGAGCCACCAGGGAGGCTCTCATGTACAGTGATGACCACCATAAATACAAAAAGGGAGATATTTATGGAGGAAAGCAAAATTATCTGATGGTTTTATAGTTTTTCTGAGGACATTTTAAGGAAAAAGGATCACCCAAATATCTTCAGTTAGGAAAGGAAATGTTATGTGTTTAATGATAGCTGTATGGTATGTTTGCTTGGCAATGCAAAAACCTTGGTCCTAAAATGTCTATTGAGTAAAATCTCCCTTTTTCTGGGCATATTCTGGCTATTGCTACAACTTTTGCAGGCCTTTTACATAAGAGGATTATCCTTATATTTGTAGCTTAATATTTGTCTGTGTTTTGTGCTGCGTGAATAAAAGAAATTTTCTGTACTCTACGCAATTTTGTAGATTTTCACAGTA
Organism: Capricornis sumatraensis; assembly: GCF_032405125.1. NCBI lineage: Eukaryota > Metazoa > Chordata > Mammalia > Artiodactyla > Bovidae > Capricornis > Capricornis sumatraensis. The sequence continues at coordinate 114,046,608 of NC_091073.1, read as the reverse complement.
TTATACTTGCAACCCAAGGATAAAGATAACTCATGCCAAATAACCAGAAAACATATATTAGGTTTTAGACTTATAGACTAATATTCAGCACTGTAATCATGATTTGCTTGTTATGATCCCCTGGAGAAGGGAATGGCTACCCACTCCAGTATTCGTGCCTGGAGAATTCCATGGACTGAGGAGCCTGGAGGGCTACAGTCCATAGGGTTGCAAAGAGTCAGACATGACTGAGCGACTAACACAGGTACTTATGTAATAAGGCACAGATAACACCTGTTAACATGGTTCTTAGTATAACTGTTCCCCAAACTCTTATTTACTGAGCAGTGTTCAAAGATCTGCCTGATATATCCTTTGTTGGCTGAGAGTTATCATGTTCTTATCCTGGGTTTATCACTCTATTGTAAGAATTTGAATGAGAGCGCTCTTGCCTTTAAAGTGTGTGTGTGTGTGTGTGTGTGTGTGTGTGTGTATGTACGCACACATACATATGCATATATAACTTTCCATAGTGAGGGAACTAGGTCAAAACTCTAATTTACAATTTGACACAGATAATCTATAAGATTAAATTATTTTATGTATGTGAAATATGTGAAATTCACTTTCTCATTTCAAAAGTCATCATTTTTATTGTCTTAATCTGAGTCATGGTTCTGTGACTGAAAACATCAAAGTGACCATATATTAGTATGTAGCTTATACCTGTATTTCTGTGTTTTCAACCTGTGAAACTCTGGGTGGTTTTATATCAAGCATGATGGATTAAAATAGTATTCTGAGATACTATATGGAATATTGGAATGTTGTTGTTGTTCAATCACTAAGTTGTGTCTGACCCTTTTGTGACCCCATGGACTGCAGCCTGCCAAGCTCCTCTGTCCATGGGATTTCCCAGGCAAGAATACTAGAGTAGGTTGCCATTTCCTTCTCCAGGGCATCTTCCCCACCCAGAGATTGAAGCTGTGTCTCCTGCATTGAGGGTGGATTCTTTATCACTGAACCACTAGGAAAGTCCAATATTGGATACAGAACATGAATTAAAAACCCAGGTATTATATTAGGAAAGGGGAAAAAATCCTAAGAGCCCCTGGTTTGTATATATGATACAATAGTATTTATGTATATATATATAAGTTTTAGCAAGGCATTTACACTTTTGAAGCCTCCATATTTTCACATATAAAGTAGGAATGACAACCTAAAAGCTGAGTTGAAGATCAGAGGATAAATAGACGTGAAAGGTAGTTCAGTATACTCAAAGAAATACTTATTTGTCTCAGATATGTGCTAGGTCTTAAGCAGTTAGAAAAAGGTCTAAGAGGTCCTCAGATGGATAAGCGTATGTTCAGCTAAGCTATGGCAAAGGTGGATGCAAAGGAAGCCTTTGGGAGAAAGCAGAGCTGCTTGTGAAAGATGGCCAAGTCCATTAGAACATTAACAAGCAGAGACATGTTGTAACAGAGGTAAAAAGAAAGACAGAAAAAGAAACTCTAACATGCTGAAATTCAACAATCACCTGAGGTTATAAGGCTTCACCTAAGGGCCAAACTCTATGTGAAACCTCCCAGTAGAGATTATTTTAAAATGTGTTCTATTACTCCAACAATATGTGTATTTCCAAAATAAGCAAGGAGATTCACAAAGGATAAAATCGCAAAATGTGGTAAAAGTGTGTTCATAAGTTGCTTAAAGACTAAATACTACAGGTAGGGAATAGGAAAACAAATGAGAAAATTATGACGTTTTACCAGTTTATGTAATTTTCTGCCTCAGCAGACATTGAAGCATTCTGTAAGTTCATTTAACATAAACTTTACTTGGATATTTAATTTAATGCATTTTTACAAATGTTGTTTCAAGTATCAGTACCACAACCATCGACTTTGAGAAATTAATGAAGTAAAATTTTCCTTGGGTTTAAACCAATACAGTATTGTAAAGCAAAATAAAGTAAAAATAAAAATTAAAAAAAAATTAAATTACTTATTAATTTTTTAAGTTGCTCAGAAGCTGGATGAAATAAAATTTTTATGATAAAAAATAAATAAATAAAAGAAATCCCAGCAGTAGTTCAAATTACCTTCACAAACTAAAGTTCTTTATGAAAAGTGAAAACTGTCTACATACAGAAAAAAATTTTTCTTGGTCTTAAACTAATATTACTTTACATATGAGGACCGATGACAAGTAATGGCATACCTACGTACACTAATCTGAATATGCAAATTATTACATTTAAAATAATTTTGATTATAGATATCAAGATTTAGGGCAGACTCTAGATACACAGTATATGTCAACAATAAAACTGTGAAGTTAGACAGCAATTAGTTTTTTATACTTAAAGGCAATACTTATACAAGATCTGGGTACACAGTAAATATGTAGCGTTTTCAAATTTGATTGGCATCTACTGAAATAATGGATCCCACTGTTTCCCAATTTATTTCTAACCAATGTCTTTCTTTTGATTATGCACTGGGAGGGGCGATAAAGCCAATAATTATAAGAGTTAGTCTAAATTGTGCCGTTGAGAGAAAAGACAATAAGCATTGATCATTTCCAACCTGTGGCAAAATTCTTGACAGTTGCGCAATCAGGACTAGTCAACCAACAACCTGCTTTACATGTACCATAGATAAAGGAAACATAAATAGTGTATCTTCAGAAATGGGCTTCCCCATCGCTCAGTGCTAAAGACCTCCCTGCCGAGGCAGGAGACGCAGGTTTGATCCCTATATCTGGAAGATCCCCTGGAGTTGGATGTGGCAACCGATTCCAGTATTCTTGCCTGGGAAATCCCATGAACAGAGGAGCCTGTGGGCTACATTCCATGGGGTTGCAAAAGAGTTGGACACGACTTAGTGACTAAACAACAACAATCTCTAGGAACAATCTTGATTGGAAAGTACTAACACCCTGCACTCAAACACACACACACACACAGATGGAGGAGGCAGTCAGAAAGACAGAGGATAAAAAGGGCTTTTAAAAAATAATTTTGCAAGGGACTGGAAGAAAAAAAAATTCTTCATTGAACATTATTATACTTTGAAAAGAATCCTACACTGAGCAGAGAGAATGGAAGGAGCTAACATGAACAGAGGTGCTAATATTTTTCTGGAACATAGTTGGCTTTTAGGTATGTAATCTCATAGTAGAGAAAATCAAGAGGGATAGGTCCTTGAAGAGATGTTTTCAACATCTACAGAAAGAATTGTAGGGAGAATGAAAAAGAAACAGCTTGCACTCATTCCTATTCTATGAAACAATACTATCTGCAAAATCACAAGTAAAATATAGCTTCTAGGGCATAATGGGCCATTATCTCCCTATATATAGAAACAACTATGGATTTAGTAACTATTATGCTATTTTTCATGATCCTGATTATGGAAAATGGAAATGAGGAACAAGGCAAGACTGAGGCTTGAGGGTGGGGGCAGGGGAACATTGTTTCAAAAACCATGATCAAATCAACATTTTCAGAAGAAAGCCTTAATAGAACATCACAGTATTTTCCAGGGTTCCTCAGAACAAAACTAACAATTTTGCACCATTCAATGTTTACTCTATACACACGCACACAGAAAATATGTTTATATTCATGCTTTATACGTGTATATTTATTTATACAAGTGTGCATATATATAGATATGAAAGTGAAAGTCACTCAGTTGTGTCTGCCTCTTTACAACCCCAAGGACTATAATGTCCATGGAATTCTCCAGGCCAGAATACTGGAGTGGGTAGCCTTTCCCTTCTCCAGGGGATCTTCCCAACCCAGGGATCAAACCCAGGTCTCCCGTATTGCAGGCGGATTCTTTACCAGCTAAGCCACAAGAGAATCCCTCTGTGTGTGTGTGTGTGTGTGTGTGTGTGTGTGTGTGTGTGTGTGTGTGTGTGTGGTATGGTATATTTATACACATGAATTCAATGGTTGCAATAGCATTGCTAAACAGGAAAAATTAACTGCAATTTATAAGCTTAACTATTATATTGAATATCTTCTCTTTCCTCTCACCCCAGGTTCCCTAACTCCCCCAGCCCTGCACATACCTTAAGCACACAGAGTTCCAAAGTCCTCCAAGCATGCCATGACTGTATGTATGGTAGGCCTTATTTTACTTCTCTCTCTTCTCCACAATATTTAGTCACCTTTTCTTTAAAGATTTCTGTGACCCTCAAGTCCAATTAGTATCATTCTCTGATCCCTTAGCATAACATGTACTAACAGGTGCCACTAGAATTATTTTAGTGAATTAGTTAAGTTGCTCAGTCGTGTCCGACTCTTTGCAACCCCACGGACTGTAGCCCACCAGGCTCCTCTGTCCATGGGATTCTCCAGGCAAGAATCCTGGAGTGGGTTGCCATTTCCTTCTCCAGGGGATCTTCCCGACCCAGGGATCGAACCCAGGTCTCCCGCATTAGAGGCAGACGCTTTAACCTCTGAGCCACCAGGGAAGCCCATAGAATTATTTCAGGACATGCAAAGATTCTAGCATTTTGAAATTAGTAGATTTAGCGTTTTAAAGGGCAAGTGTCAAACTCTGATCAAGGGTCTTTCATATTCACCTCACTAGCTTTCCAATGAGGTCCCCAAATAATTCACATCACTACCATCCATCTTACAACATCTTCATTCAATTTCTGTAGAATAACTAATACATACATTGCTGCTGCTGCTACTGCTAAGTCACTTCAGTCGTGTCCAACTCTGTGCAACCCCAGAGACAGCAGCCCACCAGGCTCTCCTGTCCCTAGGATTCTCCAGGCAAGAACACTGGAGTGGGTTGCCATTTCCTTCTCCAATGCATGAAAGTGAAAGTGCAGTCACGCAGTCGTGTCCAACCCTCAGCGACCCCATGGACTGCAGCCTTCCAGGCTCCTTTGTCCATGGGATTTTCCAGGAAAGAGTACTGGAGTGGGGTGCCATTGCCTTCTCCAAATACATACATTAGAACCCATACAAAAATGCCTTTGTTTGCCCCATGATCATCGTCTTTGCAGCATGTCTTAATCAATACAACCGTGGTTGATGTGGCTTTGCTACATCTTGCATTTCTGCCATTTTTGTACTACATAAGGGAAAATAGATGATCTGACTCATAGGAACACACAGAAAACTGTACTCCATAAAGTCAATCTGTGCTAACGATATGATGTAACAGTGCGCTTGAATGCTTTGTATTTTCCCATAAAATGGACTAAGACTACTGCAGCTGTTAGAGTGAAATGGCTTCTAAGAACACAGAATAAGAGAAAGATTAAGAAAAGCCATAGCTTCCATCTTTTCTCTCAAGAGTTCTTCAGTTGCTGTGATCAATATTACAAAGGTTTTCCATTTTCTTCAACAGCCCCCTCCACAAAGCTGCTAAGAAAAAATAAGCTTCAATTCAGACAGCTGACATACTGACATAGCCTAGAAAATGGGGTTTAGCGTATAGTGTTTTGGGGGGCTACTGTTTGGTTTTTGTTACTTGGGTTTTTTTATTTGTTCCTCCTTATTTTCTTCTGCATGCATAATATAAGGTTACACATTCCAGTGGAGAAGGAAATGGCAATACACTCCAGTATTCTTGCCTTGAGAATGCTATAGACAGAAGAGTGCATGGGGTCACAAAGAGTCAGACACAACTGAGGGACTAACACACACACAAACACACAATACAGACAGCCTAGGCTTGAATCTTAATTCCACGGCTCACAAACTGACTACTTTACAAAAATTACTTGATCTCCTTGTGTTTCAGTTTCTTAGCTGTAATATGGTCATAACAGCAATATCTACTTCAGAAGAATGAGATATGCATATTTAATAATTTAGTTACAAGAATTAAATCTATTAATATTGGGAAGTGCTTCTTATAATCATTTCTGACACAGAATAGGTGCTACATATGTATTTTCAATAGAAACAGTGACAGACCTTATTTTCTTGGGCTCTAAAATCACTGCAGATGGTGACTGCAGCCATGAAATTAAAAGATGCTTGCTCCTTGGAAGAAAAGCTATGACAAACCTGGACAGCATATTTAAAACAAGAGACATTACTTTACCAACAAAGATCCATATAGCCAAAGCTACAGTTTTTCCAGTAGTCACATATGGATGTGAGCGTTGGACCATAAAGAAAGCTGAGCACCAAAGAACTGATTCTTTTGAACTGTGGTATTAGAGAAGACTCTTGAGAGTCACCTGGACTGCAAAGAGATCCAACCAATCAATCCTAAAGGAAATCAGTCCTGAATATTCATTGGAAGGACTGATGCTGAAGCTGAAACTCCGATTCATTGGCCACCTGATGCAAAGTACTGACTCATTGGAAAAGACTCTGACTCATCGGGAAAGATTGAATGTGGGAGGAGAAGGGCATGACAGAGGATGAGATGGTTGAATGGCCTCACCAACTCAATGGACATGAGTTTGAACGAGCTCCAGGAGTTGGTGATGGACATGTTGCAGTCCATTGGGTCATAAAGAGTCGGACACGACTGAGCGACTGAACTGAACTGATGTATTTTAAAAATAAAACTTCAAATGTATCATTATATGTGTGTTGCTAGCTCAGCTGAGTGCAACTCTTCACGACCCTGTGGACTGTAACACTCCAAGATCCTCTGTCCATGGGGTTCTCCAGAAAAGTATACCAGAGTGAGTAGTCATTCCCTTTTCCAGGGGATCTTCTACACCCAGGGATCAAAACTGGGTCTCTTGCATTGCAGGAGGATTATTTATCATCTGAACCATCAGGGAAGCCTGTATCATGATATAATCACTCTTTATAACTAAAAAATGGAGCATATTTCTTAGATGTTATTATTGTATTATTAATTTGTATTCCAAGGCAAAAATCTCTTTAAAATGGTTTAGAATTAATTTGGAATATAAACAAGTATAAAGATTTAAACTGAAAAATTCAGTGAATTTATGTAAATTAATGTTACTGCTTGGTTTGGGAATTCGGGTGAAAGAGGAAAGAAGGAATAATGGAAAAAGAGATTGAAAGAGAAAGAAGAAAATGGAAGGTGGAAGAGTGGATGACAGAGAGAAGAAAGGAATGAGGATGGAAGGAGGCCGGCTGCAGGTAGAAAGGATGAATGTAATGCATCTGAAGATAAGATGATCCTGGACGTTGACATAATAGTCAAAACACCTAAATTAACATCACTTTTGTGATCACTAGAAGGGTTTTTTGAGAAACTAATTTACAATTTAAAGGCAAATTAGTTGTTATGAGTGTTACAATACCACTTCAAATTATTTTACCTACTTAACTTGTCCATTAACCTTACAATATTTAATTAATCCATTTCAAAACATTTCATATTAATTGTCCAAAATCAAAAGGAAAAAAGAAAAATGATGTGTTAATGCATTTTATAATGTTTGAATGAAACTAATTAGATATTTTCATAGACCTTTTATGCAAAGTTTGCTTTCTTAGAAAATTTATATACTTTAAAAGTATATAAGCATTAATTTATAACTTTCCAATATAAATTATTCTAATTAAACCTAAGATGTTCTACTGAGTGTTGGTATTATTCCTTACTAATATATGCAAATTTTCAACAGAGTATATTGAGCTATTCTTAAGCTATATTAAAAAGAAAAACAATTATTATGCATTTGTTTGTTTCTTTATATTTGAATACTTCTTGACTTGATTTAAAATATTACATTTGAAAATTATAGAGATCACACTAAGAGAATAAATATGTTATCTGTATGTACAGAAAACTATATTCATAAGTATGCTGCTGCTGCTGCTAAGTCGCTTCAGTCGTGTCCGACTCTGTGCAACCACATAGATGGCAGCCCCCCAGGCTCCACCATCCCTGGGATTCTCCAGGCAAGAACACTGGAGTGGGTTGCCATTTCCTTCTCCAATGCATGAAAGTGAAAAGTGAAAGTAAAGTCGCTCAGTCGTGTCCGACTCTTCGCAACCCCATGGACTGCAGCCTACCAGGCTCCTCTGTCCATGGGATTTTCCAGGCAAGAGTACTGGAGTGGGTTGCCATTGCCTTCTCTGATTCATAGGTATAGTTATACTCAAATAACTAAACATCCAATAGCAGAAATTCCAATGTATTGCATTCTCTAATACATTTCTTAATGGATATTGTTTGACAGTTACACTTATATTGGTGAATTATCTGGAAATAATATGATGATGAATTATATACAAACTGTGTTACAGTATACATTTTATATTTAGTTCCAGTTCAGTCACTCAGTCATGTCTGACTCTTTGTGACCCTATGGACTGCAGCACGCCAGGCTTCCCTGTCCATCACCAACTCCCAGAGCTTGCTCAAACTCATGTTCATCAAGTTGGTGATGCCATCCAACCATCTCATCCTGTGCTGTCCCCCTCCGCCTCCTACCTTCAAACTTTTCCAGCATCAGGGTCTTTTCCAATGAGTCAGTTTTTCGCATCAGGTGGCACAGTATTGGAGTTTCAGCTTCAGTCCTTCCAATGAATATTCAGGACTGATCTCCTTTAGGATGGACTGTTTTGATCTCCTTGCAGTCTCAAGGGACTCTCAAGAGTCTTTTCTAACAGCACAGCTGAAAAGCATCAATTCTTTGGTGCTCAGCTTTCTTTATGGCCCAACACTCACATCTATACATGACTACTGGAAAAACTTTAGCTTTGACTAGAAGGACATTTGTCATTAAAGTAATGTCTCTGCTTTTTAATATGCTGTCTAGGTTGGTCACAGCTTTTTTTCAAGGAGCAAGTGTCTTCTAATTTCATGGCTGCAGTCACGATCTACAGTGATTTCGGAGCCCAAGAAAATATTTAGAAGGCCTAATAAATACTTTCCTGAAAATATTATACATTATATAATTTTATGTATCACAATGCTATATGAATAGAAAATATTACAAAGCATAGAATATTTGGAATTTTTATCGAAAAATATTCAAATTAGCATAGAAAGCTTTTACCAACATAGCATGAGAAAGTAGTTCAAGCATTAAATTTCACCTTGAGCATCGTGGATCAAGAGAACTAGGAAAGAGTATAGGGTATGCAACTCCCCTTGACTTATCAAAGGAAGCATATGTACTGATATGAAATGAAACTTTAATGTTACTGAATTCATAACAATGAAAAGCATTTAGGATATTGTCTCCAACAACAGACATATTTATGGCTCATTTACATAAGAACTTTTGAAAATGCCAATGGCATAATAAATTGTAACTAAATTGTAATTATTTGTGTGGTGGAGTTGCATTTACATAATAACCATGGCAAGTTTATTGAGCTCTTACTATGTGGGCATTTTTGAAACACTTAATATATATCAGCCTATTGAAATCCTACAGTAACCAAAAAAAGTAGATATTATAAGGCGTGCATTTATTCAACCATATGCACTGAGCCAAAGAATTGATGCATTTGAATTGTGATGCTGGAGAAGACCCTTGAGAGTTCCTTGGACAGCAAGGAAAATGAACCAGTCAATCCTAAGAGAAATCAATCCAAATACTCCCTGGATAAACTGATGCTGAAACTGATGTTGAAGCTTCGATATTTTGGCGACCTGATGCGAAGAGCCAACTCATTGGAAAAGACCCTGATGCTATGAAAGATTGAAGGCAAAGAGGAGGGTGGCAGAGAATGAGATGGTTGGATAGCATCACTAATGGACATAAACTTGGGCAAACTCCGGGAGATAATGAAGGACAGGGAGGCCTGGCATGCTGCAGCCCATGGCGTTGCAAAGACCTGTCCACAACTCAGTGATTGAACAACAACAAAATGCATTGATTACCAATTTTATCCTAGGTGCTGAGAATTCATAAGTAAACAAAATGGTGAAAAAACCTTTCCAATTGTTTTAGATAAAACAACAACAACAAAACTGAGATTTCATAAAGTAGGGAATCTAAGGTCACAAATTGAGTCACCTGGTAGAGCTACTCTTTGAACCCAGGCAGTCTGTTTAGCCTGTGTCCTTACAAATTAAGCCAGATGTGCTTCACATATGTAAATATATATTAGTAATACATGCTAGCATTTTTGTAAATCCATTTCAAGTAAACAAAGAACAATTCTCTCTGACCAAACAAGAGGATATATTGCCTGTAAGAGAAAAATTAGAAGGGGAGGAAGAGCCAGTTTGGGGTGAAAATAACTGAACTCCCCAAAGCCAAACATATTAATTGATTGATCCTTCAATTTATTTGTCTTTCTCAAATCTCCATGGAGTATCTATGCTGAGCTAGACTTTTTTTCTTGGGCTCCAAAATCACTGCAGATGGTAACTGTAGCCATGATATTAAAAGACTCTTGCTCCTTGGAAGAAAAGCTATGACAAACCTAGATACCGTATTAAAAAGCAGAGACATTACTTTGCCAACAAAGGTCCATCTAGTCAAAGCTATGGTTTTTCCAGTAGTCATGTATGGATATGAGAGTTGGACCAAAAAGAAAACTGAGCGCTGAAGAACTGATGCTTTTGAATTTGGTGTTGAAAAAGACTCTTGAGAGTCCTTTGGACTGCAACGGGATCAAACCTGTCCATCCTAAAGGAGATCAGTCCTGAATATTCATTGGAAGGACTGATAATGAAGCTGACGCTCCAACACTTTGGCCACCTGATGCGAAAAACTGACTCATTGGAAAAGATCCTGATGCTGGGAAAGGTTGGAGGTGGGAGGAGAAGGGGACAACAGAGGATGAGATATTTGGATGGTATCTCCGACTCAATGCCCATGCATTTGGGTAAGCTCTGGGAGTTGGTGGTGGACAGTGAAGCCTGGAGTGCTGCAGTCCATGGGGATGCAAAGAGCAGGACATGACTGAGCAACTGAACTGAACTGAACTAATGCACTGTTTCAGACACCAGAGATGTGTGAATGACTAAGATATGATGTGTCTGCCTTTCAAGAGTCACAGTCTTGCTGGTTACTGCGCTGCTGAGGCAGAGTAACTGCTGACACTTCAATGAATAAAGTACAACTATCTCCATAGGCTCTGGATCATGGTACCCCTCTGGCTTGGGGGAGGAGACAAGAACACAGTCCTGCAAGTTTTAGAGGGAGTTTGCAATCAACATATCAAGTATCCAAAACTTAAGACAAACGTGGGTTAAAGATGTCAACTACAAATTGGCACTCGCCATCTACCATGGGCAACATGGGCTCTTACCATCTATCACTGAAAGGAATGAGTCATGTGTTGCTGCTGCTGATTTTCAACACGGCCTGAAATGAACTCAAGGGGAAGAGTAGAAATGAGGCACTCTGTGCACAGGAGAAATCTAGCAGAACAGGTCTTCAGATTTTCAGGAGCCAATTTTCTGAGCCCAATTCTTGCATCACCTCACATCTTGAAAAGCATTAACATCCTTTCTGGTAGTGTCTGCTCCTGTGACTAACAGGAATTTTCATGACACTAGCAGAAACTTGCAAAAAATGTGTGCTTGATTGCATGTACTCGCCGTTCACCAAAACCAAAACTACGTACATACTGATCTCCCCACCCCTTTGCCCCTGTCTCTTTGGAGCAGTTTTTTGAGCTATAGTCCTCATTTCCCCCCAGATAAAACCTGACACAGTGGTTACAGAATCTGCCTGCTAATGCAGGAGACACAGAGACGAGGGTTCGGTCCCTGGGTCAGGAAGATCCACTGGAGAAGGAAATGACAACCCATGCCAGTATTCTTTTCTGGAAAATTCCATGGACAAAGGAGCCTGGCGGGCTACAGTCCATGGGGTCTCAAAGAGTCAGACAGGACTGAGCACAGCACAGTACAACTCTCATGTGGGCATTTTACGTCAACAAACATCATTATATTTAGAATGTAAAAGAGAAAAGCAAGCCAATCAATCTTATTAGATAGCCGCAGAACGCAGGAGACAAAGCAGTTCACAGAGCAGAAGGGAAAGAAGAAGACAAGGGGAGAGGGGAGGAAAGAAAGAGAGAGATGTGATCAGCTGACTAGTGAGAGAACCTAGAGGAAAACGTGGGTGAGAGGATTAGTCAGAACTGGGATCAGTACTGGGTTTACCATCTAAGTAGTCTGTGATGTTTTGGCTTCCCAGGTGACCCTAGTGGTAAAGAACCTGCCTGCCAATGCAAGAGACTTAAGAGGCACAGGTTCAACCCCTGGGTCAGGAGGATTTCCTGGAGGAGGGTATGGAAACCCACTCCAGTATTCTTGCCTGGAGAATCCCAGGGACAGAGGAGCCTGGTGGGCTATAGTCCATACTGAAATGACATACCATGCATGCAGTCTGGGATCTTAAAAAAACATCTTACCTCCCCTCGGCCCCTGTTTTCTTATTTATAAATCTAGATAAATAACATCCATTTCAAAACCTTGCTGAGAGAGTGAATTTACTGTTTACAAAATATCTGACACCCAGTTGTTCAATAAAAGGACTTTTCTCCCTTCCACTATATCTGTTATTTTGGATAAACTCTTAGAGATAGTTTTGAGGTCTGGTAAGTGATGGGGTTCCATCAGGACTCACTATCCCTATATTTGAGATACTGCATATTTTAAGATAAAGGAATTTGAGAAATGGTAGGTTCTGGAAGGACTATCCAACCTTCCCCTGGAAGCAGGTCATAAAACCGTCAAATGAAAGGTGCCCTTGAACAGGACTAGCTAAGTCTTCCTCCGTTCACTGCACAAGGCTTAGACCCCTGGATCTTATCCTGTTAACTTTCTACTCTTCATCAAACCCACGATAAAAAGGCTCAGGTGCAGCCTCTTCCTTGGGTCTCCATTTCCTTATGAGTCTCCCATGACATGTAAGGGCCTCCCTGGTGGCTCAGCTGGTAAAGACCTGCCTGCAATACAGGAGACTCTGGGTTGATTCCTGGGTAAGGAAGGAAGAATAGGCTACCCACTCCAGTATTCTTGGGCTTCCCTGGTGGCTCAGCTGGTAAAGAATTGACGTGTAATATGGGAGACCTGGTGTTCGATCCCTGGGTTGAGAAGATCCCCTGGAGAAGGGAAAGAAAGGCTACCCACTCCAGTATTCTGTCCTGGAGAATTCCATGGACTGTATAGTTCATGGGGTCGCAAGGAGTCAGACATGACATGCGACTTTCACTTTCACGCCATGCAAACTTAAATAAAAGTGTATGCTTTTCTCTTGTTAACCTTTCTTTCATTATAGAGACCCAGACAACAGCCTAGGGAAACAAATTTTTTCCTCTCCTATAAAACAGCACTAATTTGCACTATTGAAGATTTTAGAAATTTCTCTTTAAATCATGTTAGCTTAATAGGTGTAGTTGGTAATGATTAAATTCATTCAGTCTTTCATCTGGCAACTATTTATAAACAAGTAGCCTTCTTTGATGAAGTCATACTAAATGCCACAGGATCAAATTAGTGCCTGAGAGGAGTTGAAAATATTCACAAAAGTAACTACACAGAAATATTCCAGTGCAGGGTGGGGTTGGGAGCGGGGTGGGGGGAGATGTTCCCTGGTGACTCAGTGGTGGAAAAGAGTCTGTTCAAAATACAGGACATGTGAGTTAGATCCCTGAGTCAGGAATATCTCCTGGAGAAGGAAATGACAACCCACTCCAGTATTCCTGCTGGTAAAATTCCATGGACAGAGGAGCCTGGATGGCTACAGTCTGAGGGGTTTCAAAGAGCCAGACAGGACTGAGCTAGTGAGCACTCACTCCAGTAGGGAGATGTAGAGAGTGTGCCTAGAACACAGATGCCTGAGTAATTTGATCTGGTCTGTGCTTTGTTACTGTTGTTTGTGCTAGAAATAGGGGCTCCCACAGAACATGAAAGTAACATTTCTTAATGACATATTCTTCATTGGCTGAAATGCTTTCTTTCCTAAATTAAATCTAGTTTGTGGTTCTAATAATGCAATTCTACCCACGATAACAAATGATTGGCAGAGAAAATTGTACAGGGCAAATCCTTCTAAGAAATGTGGGTTAAAATGTAATTTCCGAGCACAGTCTTGTTCCTGAGTTAATTTTGTGTGCCTGAATTTGTGTAATTTCACATAGCCACAGTTAACTAGGCCGTGTGCAGGGTAGAAACTTTGTTTTATTCCCCTAGATATTTGATGATTAAGTCTTCTAACTACTAGCTACTGCTGCCTGGTTTATGTGGATTCCATCAAATTTCTTCTCCTATAACTCAAACATACATTTTTGCACAACATTTAGACATTATGCAATATACAATAGCATACAGTACCATTCCATATACCACTTAATACCACTTACTAGATATCAATAAGAATCCCTGATTATAATAAACTCTCACTTAACACAAATATAAAAAATATTAAAAGTAGGAGGGGAAGACCATAAAGTTCCTGGTTTTATACAATTTACAGGAAGTAAGTGTGTGTGTGTGTGTGTGTGTGTGTGTGTGTGTGTGTGTTGGGGGGTGGGCAGGGCATGCTGTGACTATATAGGGGAGAGCCAGATTACTTAGTAGTATGACTCTATTTATGAAAACATAAATATATGTTTTCAGCTCCCCTTTCAGCTGCTTCACTTTGCTTCCATCTCTACAGAGAGACACCCCACTGGATGTTATGAGTAACAGACTTCATGGCCACGTCCAGTGGCCCTTGAACTCATTCTCTTGGATGCTCCATTACCCTTGCCAGTTAAAATTCTTTAAAATGTTCTCCTGAGTATCCTTTTCTTATTTGCTTTCTAACACGCCTTTTCTTTCTTTGAGACTTGTGATTTTTGTCTTATAAATGTTAAAGCCCTGGCTTCTTTAAACTTAAAATTTTAATGTCTTCTTCCAGTTTTGCTAGCTTCTGCAAAATGGATAAATCGAAGAGTCCATTTTCCTGTACTCTAGTTTACCTAGACCTTTTCGTCATCACGCTTCAAGTGCTTATGGTCCATTCCCATTAGCGCTTGTAACCATCAAATATCATTGTTCTCCTTAAATACCTTTCATTTCTCATTTCTTTGGTTTGTCTCTAATGATTCTTCCTTACTTCCATCTCCAGAATTCTACAATGGCTTTGTCACAGGCGTCTCTCTTTTCTCTCTTGTCTTCACGTCTGTAAAGTTTATTTATACTTTGTATACACCTCTTGGAGAAGGAAATGGCAACCCACTCCAGTGTTCTTGCCTGGACAATCCCAGGGACAGGGGAGCCTGGTGGGCTGCCGTCTATGGGGTCGCACAGAGTCGGACAGGACTGAAGCGACTTAACATACACTTCTACAGGATTTCTAAGATTTACACATAATTCTCTTTACAATAAGATACTGGAAGAAACAGAATTTTAAATTTGAAGATAAAGTCACGACTTCTGAATATGGAATTTTAGGCCATCTATTACCTTAATTTTTCATGTGTATACTTAATAATAGCTAAAGGGAGCTAAACCATGAACATGATCCTTATTGATTTCTTTGCATGTATTTCCATTTCTCCTTCATAAAAAAACATGAGATAAAGATGATTTCTCTGCTCCTTTTAGAGAAAAAGAATATGAACTTTGGTAAAATACCATACTCCAAGTCACAGACAACCAACGATTGTTGGAGGAGATAACTCATTCTTGTTTCCTACATTTAAATTCCTGTCTCCTACTTCTCCAAAAGTATATATCCAACATTTTCCTCAAAGCCTAGTTCAAGCTTATCTTTTTTGTGAACTCTTCTTTGAAAAGCCCTACCTTAAGTAATATTTTTATTATTATGGTCTCTTTGCTGCAACATTCTTTAATACAATTTAATTCTGAAGTTTGGTTTAAGTTTCAGGAGAACAGGAAGCATATTTTCTAGATTCCTTTTCTGAAGTCAGAGGGTGAACAGGACCAGACTGGAATGTGTCTATGGAGTTACATGAGTAAGATATCCTTTTTCCAAGAGGAAATGGCAAAAGGAGGTGCCCTCAGAGACACTATCCAGTGATGGGCCTATCTCTCTCAGGGCTGGACACATCCTCCAACTTGTCACCCATCAAAATACATGAAAAGTGAAAGTGAAGTCACTCAGTCCTGTCCGACTCTTTGTGATCCCATGGATGATAGCCTGCCAGGCTACCCCATCCATGGGATTTTCCAGGCAAGAGTGTTGGAGTGGGTTGCCATTTCCTTTTCCAGGTCAAAAGGCGTGGGAAACAGACAAAGTTGGATTAAGTCAGAAATAAACTGTTAAACAATTAAGAAAATGATCAAGGTTTTACTCTGAATTGGATCTTGGGACAGAAGCTGGTAAAACTCAGATGAAGTCTGGAGTTCTCTTAACAGTAATGCACAAATATTAATCAGTGTGGGGAAAGAGACATAAAGGACGTTAAGGACACATTTTGAGCTGAGGCAATGTAGGAAAACTTACCAAGTTTTCTATGGGGTGATTTGGCTGTAGGACATAATAGATGCAAACCTTTTATTTTTAAAATCAAAACATACTTTATCTAATAAAGGAAAGTGGAAGATTCTACATTATTCCTGGTATAACTGTTATATATAAGATGCAAATACCTCTATTATATATTTTAAACCTACCATTATGTGTCATATATTCTGACCGAACTTTAGTTAAAATCGAAATGAGCCTCGTGATGAGAAAAATTTACAGATAAGTGATTTTTCAAAATAGAATGGATGACTTACAAAATTACTGAAAATAACACAAACCAGAAGAATTCAATGACAGGAAATAATGGATTCTGAAATGAAAGTTCTAAAATATCCAAACCAGTGAGGGTCATTTGAATATCAAAGAGCCTAAGCATGAATCTATGATTCTGAACTAATGTAAGAAGAAAAAGTATTCTCCTAAAATTTATACCATTTAATGGAAAAAAATTAAGAAGTAAATTAACCAGGGAGAATTTTGATAAGAAAAAAAATTGCTGAGCAATAGGCAGTAACCAAAGCCGTAAGGACAGTTTTAAGTGGAAAATTACATTTATGATTTTAATGCATTCAGATCACAAAAATAAAAGCCCAATAAAAAATATTGGTCCTACCAGTAAAGGAACAAACTGAGACAAAAATAAATGATTCTAACACAAATATGCTCACTCACTTCAGCTGTGTCCAACTCTGTGATCTCATGGACTTTAGCCCGCCAGGCTCCTCTATCTATGGGATTCTCCAGGCAAGAATACTGGAGCGGACGGATTGCCATTTCCTCCTCCAGGGGATCTTCCCAGCTCAGGGATTGGACCTGCATATCCTGAATCTCCTGCACTGTCATATGGATTCTTTACCATTGAGCCACCTGGGAAGCCCAGCATATACAATTGCCACCTCTTAATGTTAGAACGTCTTCCCAGGTAGCTCAGTGGTAAATAATCTGCCTTCCAATGCAGGAGATGCAGGAGAAGTAGGTTGGATTCCTGGGTCAGGAAGATTCCCTGAGGAAGTAAATGGCAACCCACTCCAGTATTCTTGCCTGGAAAATCCCACGGACAGAGGAGCCTGGTGGGTTATGGTTCATGGGGTTACAAGGAGTCAAATGCTACTGAGCACACATACACCAACAACAAATTGTACAAGTTAAAAATATGTCTTATCAATAGGTGATTGTTTCATTATTTTAAAAATAATCTCCAAAATTGCAGTACCTTGTAGTTACTTGAGAAGTCCTAAAACTAAGGCTTTGCTTCCCTGGTGGCTCAGACAGTAAAGAACCTGCCTGCAATCCAGGAGATCCACGTTCGATCCCTGGGTCAGGAAGATCCTTTGGAGGAGGAAATGGCAACCCACTACAGTATTTTCGCCTGGGAAATCCCATGGACTTAGGAGCCTGGCAGGCTAAGTCAATGGCCTCACAGAGTGAGACATGACTGACGTGAGTGACACACACAGTAAGACTTACAATCTCAGTGATGACAATTATTTGCCAAGGGGAGCATAGTCAGTGCTCCCACTCCCACAAGCCCTTCTGTGCTATGATTTTATCTCCCTTTCCATACAAGCAGGGATTGGTTTCTCAGTCCCCTCCCTCATCATTAGTCTGGTTTTGGCCGAGAGCGCACAGGAGATGTAGATATGGTACTAAACGGCCTAAAGTTCTGAGTCTTAGAAAACCTCACTGGTTTCTTTCTTCAACCTCTTGATCCTCTGCCTTTGCTCACAGATGATATGACTGTCCATGGAAAATATCCCAAAGGGTCAACATCAATGACAACAAAACCTGGAACCAATAAAAACTAATTTTGTATAAGAGCAAACTGGGAAGAAAAAAAAAAAAGCAATGGGGGTTGTTTCAATCAAGAGGTCTGCAGAAGAAGAAAGCATGATGACTAGGCTTTGGGAGGGTTAGGTGTAACCAAGTGGGGAGAGAACTTCTGTTGAGGGTATGTGATGTGAGATAACTTCAAATGAAAAGGCCATACTTGCTCAAAGTTACAGCTATTTTAACTAGAATAGAGGGAGAAATACAGGGCTAAATGATGGCTACTTAGTTTTACTCTGGTTTCAGCATTGTCCTATAGGCTGTATGTGAATTATTTAACTTGTTTATTACAAAAAATTACACAAGTTCTGCATTATTAGAATTCACTTTACAGATGGGGAAACTGAAGCTTAGAAAGCTTACAGAAAGCCTCAAGTTCTAACCCTGAATTATGGTTGATGCTTTAATCAGGAACCAGTAGACATGAAATGTGTGTGTGTGTGTGTGTGTGTGTGAGAGAGAGAGAGAGAGAGAGAGAGAGAGAGAGAGAGAGAGAGAGGGAGAGAGAGAGAGAGAGAGAGGGGGAGAGAGAGAGAGAGAGAGAGAGAGAGAGAGAGAGAGAGAGAGGGAGGAAGAGAGACAGCTTAGCAAAGCAGCATGCTAATAAAGATAGACATTAAAAGTAGCCCTCTTCTTCTTTCATTCCTTTGTTCATCTAGGTATTTGCACCTTGACATCACTTGAGGGGTCGTGGAAAATCCCAGTGTCACTAAGAGTGACCTCAGTAGAAGATAGACAAGGGGAGAACAATTAGTTCGTTTTCATTTTGAAGGTTTACAAAGAAAAACTACTTAATCTCAAGGAGGACTTCCTGGAGGGAATGCTTGGAAGTTTATTATGTTAGTTAACTTGTTTCGGTTAAGTATTCAAGGAGCTGGCTGGCGCCAGGGAAACCAGTTGTGTATATGACTTGGGAAATCTAATGCTAACACTTGTCACAGTTGGACAGCATGAGCAGAGAATATCTAATTAATTAATAATAAAGGAGCAGGGTTGTCTTCTCTCAAAACCCTGGGTTCTGAGTGAGGCTTCATCCTAATAATGGTCCCTCAGAGTGAGCGTGCCCAGAGGTCGTCAGTACAGGAATGGAACCTATGACTCTGAGGGGATGGGCAGCCCCCTTATGGCTTGGACTGTGTCAGTACCAGCGTTCTTACATAAATGTGGGTGATGTGATCAAGATGGACATCTGGAATTTTCTGTTAAAAAGACATGTGATAGTGCAGGCCATTAAGAGGATAACCTTCAAATGAAGTGCTTACATTAACATCTCAAATTTGTGGAGCAGGCTGTATCTGTTTTATTTTGAAATAAACATAGAGAGTATCCTTAATTATGGTGAGTCTCTACACCTACTTAAGTAGGCCAGCAAATTTCAATATTTCCTTTGCCAGACTTCACACACCTAGAAGTGAGTTTTGTTTTGTCCTCTGGGTTCAATCTAGGAACGTCTCTGGCTATGACTGTCATAGATATAGAGATGCCATCTATGACAAAGGCTGGTATTCATTAGAGGTAAGACAGACAAAGTATACCCACAGGTCAGCATTTAGTTTTTTCTGCAGCCTATGGTTTCTACAAGTGATATTCAAAACTGAGGTTTTTCCAAAAGTCCTCTTATTGAAGATTTTAAAAACACTGAGGTGAGCATCTTGGAACTAGTTCTATGTTCTTATTAAGTGTTGCCTAAGGAAAAGTGAAAAGCCTGCAATTTCTAGTTCATCAGAAATTTATTGCTCTGGTAGCATATGATTCTTCCTAAAATATTACATAATCTTAAAAAAAAAAAAAGACATAACTACCCTGAACAAATGCACACACGAAAGCATCAAAAGAGTGAGAGTGTGCCTTTGTATTTATTCCTTTAGAGGGACAGTGGCAAACTGAATCATTTTTGAACAAAACGTGAATTTATGCTCTTTAAAGATAACAAAATCTGATTGTTCTCAAAGAGTCTGAAAGACAAGAACTACTAAAAAGCTGTGTTAATTCCTTTTTTTTTTTTCCTGTCCCTGAGAGTTCTCTAAAGAAAAGCATTGCTACAAAGTGGTTATTAAGAACAGAGCTGCATGGCTGCTTTTAAAAATATTGTGGTTCTCGTATGAGAGTTTAAAAGAAAAGGCTGAAATAATTTTTAATGCAGGGCATTGATTTTTCTTGAACTCTTTTAAATGCTCATTTTTAAGGTGGGAGAAGACAATGTGACCTTTACATCTTTCCAGGGTTTACACCTGAAGTGTGATCCATCAGCCCTGATCTGGGAGGTTTCTACATGTTGGTCCAAAACCAAAATCACCAAAAATGTGATATATTTTAAAGTGCAATTTTCCACAGAAGGTGGAAAATATACTTTTAAAAGCACAAATAAAATCCTAAGCAAACATAGATTTGCTTTTGGAGCGTGATTGGTTGCATGATTGATATAATGGAATTATATTTGAAAAAACATGCCCCTTAGGCTCTCCCCTGCTCTGAACATTACTGTAATCTCTGATCTACAGTAAATAGGGATGAGGACTGAGTGACAAAATCTGAAATGTAGTAGTTCTTTTTTTTTTAAACTCTGTGTCAAAACAATTGCAGGTAAACCACTACGTCAATAGGATTAGAACATAGTAATGGAGGATGTGGGTTATTGAAAATATATATTTATTACCTCTTCACAATTTGTCCTTAGGTAGCCTCAATAACTCAATCTCAAAACCTTTAGGACAAAGGGAAAACACTGTCCTTTCAATGTAGTTGGGGCAAAAGTTTCCATAAAGCTCCTGGCCTAATTTTTTGTAAACTATCAGTTCAGTTCAGTTCAGTTCAGTCACTCAGTCGTGTCTGACTCTCTGTGACCCCATGAATCGCAGCACGCTAGGCCTCCCTGTCCATCACCAACTCCCGGAGTTCACTCAGACTCATGTCCATCAAGTTGGTGATGCCATCCAGCCATCTCATCCTCTGTCGTCCCCTTCTCCTCCTGCCCCCAATCCCTCCCAGCATCAGAGTCTTTTCCAATGAGTCAACTCTTCACATGAGGTGGCCAAAGTACTGCAGTTTCAGCTTCATCATCAGTCCTTCCAATGAATATTCAGGACTGATCTCCTTTAGGATGGACTGGTTTGATCCCCTTGCTGTCCAAAGGTCTTTCAAGAGTCTTTTTCAACACCACAGTTCAAAAGCATCAATTCTTCAGCACTCAGCCTTCTTCACAGTCCAACTCTCACATCCATACATGATCACTGGAAAAACCATAGCCTTGCCTAGACGGACCTTAGGCATCAATAACTCTTATACTTCTTATTTTTCCTATATCTTTCAAAATATGTTTGCTATTTTGAGATAGCAATTTCATATCGATTTACTCGATCTTTATTTAATACCCAGAACAGGAAAATATATAAGTACAGATGGAACAGTCACCAAAACAGATCCGATCCTGAGACATAAATCACACTGTAACAAATTCAAAACAAATTAAAACATATAATGTAGGGACTTCCCTGGCAGTCCAGTGGTTAAGAATCTGCCTTGCAATGCAAGAGACGTGGGTTCAATCCCTGATTGGGCAACTAACATCTCACATGCCTTGGGAAAACTAAACCTGAGCTCTAGAGCCCGCATGCCACAAGGAAAGATCCTGCAAGACTCAATAAATCAACTAACACCAGATGCCATCAAATAAATAAATATTTAAAAGAAAGCAACATACAGTGTAAACTCTCTGACAATAAAAAATAAACCAGAGAAAATCAATAACAACAAAAAAATCAATAAGAAATCTAAAGTTTCCAAAATATTTGAAAAAATATTTTAAAATACACATATTTCTAAATAATCCATGGGACAAAGAGGCATTCTGAGGGAAACTACTGTTAGAAATCAATAAAAGTTTTTAAAGATTTTAAAACTACAGAAAAGAAGTAAAACCACTGGTCCTTTATGTTGATAATTATCAGTGATAATAATAAACCTCTAGTCAGACAAATCAGAGGGAAAGGGCAGAAGGGAATAGATGACCAATATCAGGAATG
Source organism: Capricornis sumatraensis (assembly GCF_032405125.1). Lineage (NCBI taxonomy): Eukaryota > Metazoa > Chordata > Mammalia > Artiodactyla > Bovidae > Capricornis > Capricornis sumatraensis. The sequence continues at coordinate 114,024,406 of NC_091073.1, read as the reverse complement.
TAAGAGGGAATACCATGAGGATTCTGGTGCTGTTAACAGGATGGCAATATTATTAAAAAGTGTATGTCAATAAATTTAGCAACCTACTTGAAATGAACACATATGCAAATGTGTAAATTACTAAATTTACTCAAGAAGAAATTGATAACCTGAATAATCCTTTATAATTAAAGAAATTAAATTCATAGTTAAAATCCTTTCAAAAAAGTAAATTTTAGAATTTGATGGTTTACTGGTGAGTTCTTCACAATGCTGCAGAAAGAAAGAATATGACCCTTATACAAATTTCTTGAAACAGAAAAGCAAGAAAACCTTTCCAATTCTTTTTGTGGAGCCAATATTTCCTACAGCAAAACTTGTCAAGAAATTATATAAAACAACAGACTAATACAACTAATGCATTTCATGAGCATGACACAGAATTTTTATGAATATTAACAAGTCAAATCCAACAAATTATGAAAATAATAATATATCATACCATTTATTCTAGAACATTAACACTCAAAAATCAAACAATATAATTTATTGTATCAACTAATTAAGAAGAAAAAAGTATATGATGTTTTCATTACATATATAATAAGTATTTGACAAAATTCCACTCCTAATAAAAACTCCCGACAAACTAGTACTAGAAGGGAACTTCTTCAACCTGATACACTATCTCTACAAAAAACCCTAGAAATAACATTATACTTTATAAACCAAGACAATGCCTTTTTCCCCTAAGACTGGGAACAAAGCAAGAAAGTTTGCTTTCACTACTCTCATTTGGACTACATTTCCTGCCTTCTGCAAAACCTGTATGCAGGTCAAGAAGCAACAGTTAGAATTGGACATACAACAACGGACTGGTTCAAAACTGGGAAATTAGTACGTCAAGGCTGTATATTGTCACCCTGCTTATTAAATTTACGTGCAGAGTACATCATGAGAAATTCCAGGCTGGATGAAGCACAAGCTAAAATCCAGATTATGGGGAGAAATGTCAATAACTGCAGATATGCAGATAACACCATCCTTATGGCAAAAAAGCTAAGAACTAAAGAGTCTCTTGATTAAGGTGAAAGAGGAGAGTGAAAAAGTTGTCTTAAAACTCAACATTCAAAAAATGAAGATCATGGCATCTGGTCCCGTCACTTCATGGCAAATAGATGGGGAAACAATGCAAACAGTGACGGACTTTGTTTTCTTGGGTTCCAAAATCACTGTGGATGGTGACTGCAGCCATGAAATTAAAAGACATTTGCTCCTTGGAAGAAAAGCTATGACAAACCTAGACAGCCTATTAAAAAGCAGAGATGTTTCTTTGCTGACAAAGGTCCATCTAATCAAAGCTATGGTTTTTCCTGTGGTCATGTATGGATGTGAGATTTGGACCATAAAGAAGGCTGAGCTCTGAAGTGATGCTTTGAACTGTGATGATGGAGAGGACTCTTGAGAGTCCCTTGGACTGAAAGGAGATCAAACCAGTCAATCCTAAAGGAAATCAACCCTGAGTATTCATTGGAAGGACTAATGCTGAAATGGAAGCTCCAACTCACTGGCCATCTGATGTGAAGAGCCGACTCATTAAAAAAGACCCTGATAATGGGAAAGACTGCAGGCAGGAGGAGAAAGGGGTGACAGAGGACAAGATGGTTGGATGTCATCGCCAACTTGATGGATATGAGTTTGAGCAATCTCCAGGTGTGCTGCAGTCATGGGGTCACACGGAGTCACAAAGAATCTGACACAACTGAGGGTTTGAACAGCAACAACTCTCATCTGGAGGTCCTAATCAGCACAAAAAAGCAAAAAAAGAAAAAAGTATACATACATAAATTAGAAAGGAAAAAATAAAAATTAAACTGTAATATCTGCAGGAGAAATAGTGGTCTAAACAAAGAAAAAACTTGAATAATTTAGAAAGAAGCTACTATAACTAAAATGTGCATTCAGCAAATTTACAGGATATGAAAATCATTGTTTTCCTTTCATTAAATGAATAATTAGGAATTAGAATTTAGAAATAATAGTATCATTTAAAATGGTAACAAAACCAAAATGGAGCTAGCAAAATATATGCAAAATATGCATACTTAAAATATTAAAACATTATGGAGAGAAATTTACAAAGCCTAAATAAATGGCACTATAGAACATGTTCATGGATCTGGAGACTCTGTGCTTAATACATCAGTTCTTGTAAATGAACTATAGATTCTGTGCAATCTTAAAAATAATAGCATAACTTTTGGTAGAATTTGGCAGAATGATTCTAAACTTCATATGGAAATGCAAAGGTCCTAGGATGGACAAAACAACTTCAAGAAAGAGAAACAAATAAGGATTCACACTACCTGGTTTCTGTACTTAATATAAGATTCAGAATTAAGACAATATGGTATTGGTAAAAATAATATAAATATATATCATTGAGACAGATTAGAGAGAATGAACATATACTCACAAATTTTCCACAAAGTCACCAAGACAATAAAAAGGACAAGAGATATTTTCAATAAAATGTTCTGTAACAATCACATACCCATGCATAATTTTTAAGAGATCCCCAACGTGAAATACATCACAGACCTAAATGTGAAATAGAGAACTATAAAAATTCTCAAAGAAAATACAGAAGAAAGTCTTTGTGACATAGGTTTAGACAAAGATTTCATATATAGGACATACAAAAGGTGAATCACTAAAAATTTAATGAATAAAGCGATGCTTTATGAAAGACACTCTAAAGAGATTTTTAAAAAAGCAAAACAACAAGAGAAACTCCCCACAGACTAGAAACAATATTTACAAAACATATGATTAAGGACTGGTACTCCATATATATATACACACAGCAATCTCAAAAATATCCATATATATATATGGGCATACATATATATATATACTGGTAAATATAAATTTATATTTATATAAATCATATAATTTATATAAAATTTACATAAATTAAATATAAATATAAATGATAAATATTACTGGATTTATATATATATACTCCAAATATATACATATATATGGTCCATATATGTATAATATTTATATTTTTTCACAAAAATAGGAAAACAATTAAAAAGCACACATAACATTTGAACAAATACTTCACCAAAAACAGACAATGATGGCAAACAAGCATGTGAAAAATGGTCAACATCATTAACCATGAGGAAATTGCAATTTAAAACCACAATGAAAAACCATTACATACCTATCAAAATGTATAGGCATATATATATATAAACACACACTACCAATTGCTGATAAGGATGCAAAGCACCTGACCTTTTTTTTTTTTTTTTTCCTGGTGGAAATACAAAATGGCACAACCAGTGCTTGGCAGCCTCTTATAAAATTAAACATCCAAAAAAATAAACTTACCATACAACCCATCTACCCTATCTAACAACAGTCACCCAACAGAAATGAAGGATTCTGGCTATACAGGAATCTGTTCATGGAAGCTTATAGCATCGTCATTCAAAATCTACAAAACTAAGGAAAAAAACTCAAAAGCCTATGATTCAGTAGGTGGATAAACAAACTGTGGTACAGTGACAAGGATGAAACACTGATACACGCTATGCTAGAAATAGGAACTGTAAGAGCTTTAGGGTGAGTGTAAGAAGCAAATGGCTACAAAGTGCATGATCACTTTTATATAACATCCAGGCAAGGCTAAAAACTATAGAGACAGGAAAGGAAAACAGCAGTGTCATCCAGGTTTGGGGACTGAGGGAGGCACTGATTACAAAGAAACCTGAGGGACTTTTAGGGCAGTGGGACCAAAATCTGGTTTGCGCACTGGCTGCTTGACTATTTACCTTCGCCAAAATCCATAGAGTCATATGCCTGAAAAGGGTGGCTTGTGATGCCTTATAGCATGATTTAATGGACCTGACTTACACGTTATATATTATAATTAAGTTATAATTAAGTTAGCTTGCTGCTGCTAAGTCAATTCAGTCATGTCCAACTCTGTGTGTCTCCATAGATGGCAGCCTACCAGGCTCCCTCACCCCTGGGATTCTCCAGGCAAGAACACTGGAGTGGGTTGCCATTTCCTTCTCCAATGCATGAAAGTGAAAAGTGAAAGTGAAGTCGCTCAAGTATGGCTTAACCCAGAGGTTGTCTACAGGCATTTAAAACAAAATGATGAAGAGTTAAGAATACATGATTTTCAGGCAGAAATTGAAAAAACACAGAAGACTGTGTTTGGGGGTAAAACCTTTCTGGAAACACAGAGGAAGCTCTTACTCAACCTCTGAGCCAATCCAGGTCAGAAGCAAAGTCTGGAGTGACAGTTCAGGAGCCATGCCCACTTCCGAACCGTGTAAGTATCAGGAACAGATCAGCTGTTGAATCTCCCAGTCCACAAATAAAAACTAGACCTGTTGCAACACCTTTTAACCCTCCGTTTCCCACCCTTATCTCTGCGCTTCAGTCACTTAATTGCAATCCTTTCACATGGCCCAGTCTCACTTCATGTTCAAAACATCACTCCTCCTGAGGATGGTGGGATGACTGCAGCAGTGAAATATGAGAAAAGATGAGGGGTTGAGGACCTTTAGCTGATGAAAGAAATGATGAGTGAATTTATGATTCCAATCTTCAAATGTTTGAAAGACTGTCAATAAAAGATAAAGTACCTTGATATCACGAAGCTCCCAAGCATATAATGAGGATGAGTGGGCTCAAGTTACAGGGAAACTGAAATTTATTCATTTAAAGAAAACATCTATAACCCCATACTCTTCCCTGGTGGCTCAGAGGTTAAAGCGTCTGCCTTCAATGCAGGAGACCTGGGTTCAATCCCTGGATTCGATCCCTGGGTCAGGAAGATCCCCTGGAGAACGAAATGGCAATCCACTCCAGTTCTCTTGCCTGGAGAATCCCATGGACGGAAGAACCTGGTAGGCTACAGTCCACGGGGTCACAAAGAGTCAGACACGACTGAGCGACGTCACTTTCACTTTCTATAACCCCTAGAAGCTTCTAAAGAATAATAATAACAGTATCCATACATTGAGATAATTTTATACACATTATCTCTCTTAACCTTATAATAGCTCTTTGAAGGAAATATTTATAGATGACATAAAATAATTAAGTTCTTAGAGCTAACGAACGGAATGGCAAAATTTTGAAACCAGATCTTTCTTTGCTCAGCTATCCTATCTCCCAGTGGGTTGCATAGGGTGATCCTGACTTCCCATCGTCAACTCTACTCAGACTTACTGGGAACCTCTTGGCTGAGGTATTTTATAAGGGATTCTAAAGTGGATGAGCTGGGTACCATCCGCTTGCTACTTAAATATCATCAAATCATGAGATACCATAAGATTCTTTACTAGTGTATTTTCTTACTGACATAATAATAAATAATTTGGAATTTTCCTCTTTCCTTTCTGTGTGTCCATTACTTTTCAAGTTGATTTCTCTTATATGTAAGGGAAACACATCCTTCTCCATCACCTTGACCCACTAGAGTAATGTTCAGGTGAAAGAGAAGGACTGTCAATCAATAAGCATAATTACATCCCTGCCAGTGAGTGAAGTTTGCCAGTGGGATAATCTGCTCTCACACACAGATGCTGCTCCTGGCCCTGACATTTGAGGCTGGCAAGTTGGCTGCCACCTTTCGGTACTGTGCCAATGTCTGTGTGGAATCTTCCTACCCAAACCTTGCATAGAACCCCACAGGCTTACTTGGAGCACTGATGGATATTTATAAGAAAAGTTCAGAATCCTGAAAAGGGCTGATAAGAATGGCTTCATAATTGTTTCCTCTTTGTGTACCCATGCTTCCCTGGCTATTGAAACATGTTGAATATATTCAATTTTTTGCATTCGTTTATTTTAATGTTTTGGCTATTAATTTATCTCCCTTTTCTATTTTGTTATTTTTAGATGAATGCTTTAAAAGTCATAAAATTGTAAAATTTTAAGGACCTCTCGATGCCATTCAATCCCATCTACCTCCTACTAGAAAAATCCCTTGAAGAGCATCCATTAAAAAAATAAAATAAAACTACCATTACATTTTTGCTTTAACACTTCACTTAATGACAGAGCAGATCATTCTGACATGTACTCAAGTTGGGAAGAAGAGATTTTTTTAAATAAGTGTCTAAATTACTTCTCTATAACTGCCTTCTCAGGGAAAGGTGGAACATCTTTTCTCTACTTATATCTGAATATTAGATATGAATCCTTCGATGAGCATTTCAGCGGTTGTGTCTGTATATTCTGCCCAGGTCTCCGTGTTTGTGTGTATGTACATGTGTGTGTGTGATCAGTCATGTCTGACTCTGCATCTCCAGGGACTGTAGCCCACCAGGCTCCTCTGTCCATGGGATTTTCCAGGCATGAATTTTGGAGTTGGCTGCCATTTTGCACTCCAGGGGATCTTCCCAGCTCAGGAACAGAACCAGCGTCTCCTGATGCAGGCGGATTCCTCACTACCACATTGTCAGGGAAGCCCCTCTCTTTCTATAGCAACTTGTAACCCGATTTGTGCAAGTGGGCAACCAGTCCCATTCCTGCCCCTCCATCATCTCCCCTGTGCACTATTACTGGATCACTGAGAACGAGGACACTAACATTTCCAAGAGTCCATTTCCAGTTGGACTTGACCAGGTTTGGAGCTTAGACTGAAGGCTAGAGAAGACAGAAGACTGAGTTTCATGTTAGCAGTCCCCTGAAGTACCAGCAGAGTCTCTGCTGCAACGGCAGTAGTGGTCTCTCCCAAAACCAGGTAGGGCAGGTAGCTCCTGCTCAAGGGAACAGTGAATGTGGGGTCCTAGGTTCCAGGTATAGCTCCCCGATCTCTGTCTGCTGCTGCTAAGTTGCTTCAGTCGTGTCCGACTCTGTGCGACCCCATAGACGGCAGCACACTAGGCTCCCCCGTCCCTGGGATTCTCTAGGCAAGAACACTGGAGTGGGTTGCCATTTCCTTCTCCAATGCATGAAAGTGAAAACTGAAAGCGAAGTCACTTAGTCGTGTCCGACCCTTAGCGACCCCATGGACTGCAGCCCACCAGGCTCCTCCATCCATGGGATTCTCCAGGCAAGAGTACTGGAGTGAGTTGCCATTGCCTTCTCCCCGATCTCTGTCTAATAGCACCCTTGTCCCTTTTCCCTGTATCCCATCTCTCTCCACCTGTAATATTTAGATGTATTTGTTCTCCTGAATGTACACTGACTAAGAACCATTATAACACCACATTCAGCACCATGGTACAGATTTCTTTGTTCATGCCTTACCTCATCACTCCATCAGTCATGAGGATGACACCTAACATTTGATTGTAAATGGAAGGTTGCACATGTTTTGTGTTATTCGTGACCATGTTTCCCCTTAGCTGCTGCTGCTTCTTCAGACTACACACGCTCAGTGTACTCACTGATCCTCACAAAGCATCACTTTCAAACATCTCATCTACCTGAGGCTCCTCCCCACATCATTCTCATCCTATTTTAGTGGCTGTGAAAATGAACAAACCAGTCTGGACATGGGCTAATAATAACAAGACTTCAAAATGAGAAGGATGACTACTACTTCCATTATCCAAGTTTTCTCTGTTCATTAATGCAAACTTTGATTTTATTTGCTTTTCAAAGAAATCACATAGCATAAAAACTCATTAAAATGCTGCTCAAAAACCAGCACCATAAATTAGCTTGGAATCCCAAGCTCTCAAGATAATTTCAGTTGTTCATTCTTTTATCTTTGCCATTTGTAAATTTAACAAGCTATCCTTCTATGCCCTCATTCAAAATACTGAGAACATGTTGAATATGACCGTCCCAATACAGAGCACACTGTGCAAAGCTGATGAATCAAGCCTCATTACTGACCATGAGTTAGACTGAACTAGTGGGCTCTTTTCTCCTCTCCACTTCATTACTCCTCTGCATGAAGTGATGCTCTCCATTTCTCCCTAGTCCAGAGTTTCACAACTCAAAGCTTATTTTGAATATGACATTTATTTTTCAAATATACAAAAGCTTGAATTTACAGTTGAGACGCTAAAAATGTACTTTTAGGATTTGGCACTGTAGATTTTATAAATAATACATTCCTTTTGTCAAAATGAAAAGGATAGGTATATCATTTGTTTCCTTGTTGCTGACATTTCATAAAATTGAATTTCCTAGATATTCTGTATTCTCAGAGGATTTGGGGGGGGGGCAAACCATCGTTTTAAAAAATGAACTCCTCTTAATAATGAAAATTATTGATAGGATGGATATATGGTTCATAAAAGGGCACGCAGGAAACCTCATAGAAGAATGCCGCATTGTGGTTTCGATTTGCATTTCCCAGATAGTTGTGATGTTGGCACCTTTTCAAGTACCTGTTGGCTACTAGAATATGTCTTTGGAAAAACATCTATTCAGGCCCTTTGCCCAATTTTTATTTAATTATTTGGTGTTTTTCTATTGCCTTATACAAATTCCTTACATATTTTGGATGTTAGTCCCTTATCAGATATGTGGTTTGCAAATATTTCCTCCCATTATCTGATCTGCCTTTCATTTTGTTGATAATTTCTTTTGCTATGTAGAAACTTCTGGTTTGGTGGAATCCAATTGTTTACTTTTGCTTTTGCTGCTTCTGCTTAGGGTGTCATATCTATAAAATCATTGCCTTATATGTGAAATCTGTTGGGTTGGCCCAAAAGTTCATTCATGTTTTCCCGTTAGATGGTACCAAAAAAAAAAAAAAGAATGAACTTTTAGGCCAAATCAACTCAAACACACACACACACACACACTCACAGAAGCTGTTTCCAGGGGTAGGAGGTGGTCAAAAGATATGAACTTTTAGATATATGATGAAAAAGTCCTGGGGATATAATACACAGCATGATGACTAGAGTTAACAATATTGTATATTTGAAAGTTCTTGAGAGAGTAGGTTTTAAAACACACACATACCATATAACTTGATGAATCCATTAACTAAGCTTATTGTGGCAAACATTTCTTTGTATATACATGTATGAAGTCACTATGCTGTACACCTTGAACTTACACAATGTTATGGAAAAAGCAAGAGAGTTCCAGAAAAACATCTATTTCTGCTTTATTGACTATGCCAAAACCTTTGACTGTGTGGATCACAATTAACTGGCAAATTCTGAAAGAGATGGGAATACCAGACCACCTGACCTGCCTCTTCAGAAACCTATCTGCAGGTCAGGAAGTAACAGTTAGAATTGGACATGAAACAACACACTGGTTCCAAATAGGAAAAGGAGTACGTCAAGGCTGTATATTGTCACCCTGCTTATTTAACTTCTATGCAGAGTACGTCATGAGAAACGCTGGGCTGGAAGAAGCACAAGCTGGAATCAAGATTGCCGGGAGAAATATCAATAACCTCACATATGCAGATGACACCACCCTTATGGCAGAAAGTGAAGAGGAGCTAAAAAGCCTCTTGATGAAAGTGAAAGAGGAGAGTGAAAAAGTTGGCTTAAAGCTCAACATTCAGAAAACGAAGATCATGGCATCTGGTCCCTTTACTCATGGGAAATAGATGGGGAAACAGTGGAAACAGTGTCAGACTTTATTTTTTGGGGCTCCAAAATCACTGCAGATGGTGACTGCAGCCATGAAATTAAAAGACACTTACTCCTTGGAAGAAAAGTTATGACCAACCTAGATAGCATATTCAAAAGCAGAGACATTACTTTGCCAACAAAGGTCCGTCTAGTCAAGGCTATGGTTTTTCCAGTGGTCATGTATGGATGTGAGACCTGAACTGTGAAGAAGGCTGAGTGCTGAAGAATTGATGCTTTTGAACTGTGGTGTTGGAGAAGACTCTTGAGAGTCCCTTGGACTGCAAGGAGATCCAACCAGTCCATTCTGAAGGAGATCAGCCCTGGGTGTTCTTTGGAAGGAATGATGCTAAAGCTGAAACTCCAGTACTTTGGCCACCTCATGCGAAGAGTTGACTCACTGGAAAAGACTCTGATGCTGGGAGGGATTGGGGGCAGGAGGAGAAGGGGATGACGGAGGATGAGATGGCTGGATGGCATCACTGACTCGATGGATGTGAGTCTGAGTGAACTCTGGGAGTTGGTGATGGACAGGGAGGCCTTCTGAGCTGTGATTCATGGGGTCGCAAAGAGTCGGACACAACTGAGCAACTGAACTGAACTGAACTGATATTTCAATTATACCTGAATACACTGGAAAAAGAATATTGCATTTAAAGAATATTAAGGATCAGGCTGGAGCTTTGTAAACCAAGGCTGAGGAACAAAGTGCAAGACCCAGAAGAACTTTAAATACCAGTACAAGACGACCTTAAAACATACAAAGCAACATTATATTGATAGATTGGAATATGGAGTGAGTTAGAAAGAGGATAAAAGCTCAGGAGACAAACATATTATTTCTTAGCAGAAGAGTTAGGTGTTAGAAGTCAAGTCCAATGCAGGAATAAGTAAGAAACTAACGTGAGGACCATGGAAATAATTTTGGCTATTGAGTGTACACTGGGTTGGCCAAAAAGTTTGTTTGGGTTTTTCCATTAAAAAAAGATAATCTATAGAAAAACTCAAACAAACTTTTTCGCCAACCCAAATAGATGTATACACATACACTTGCACATACAGGCAATGAAGTACTTGGCATATCCCAGTGAGTAGCTCAATCTGTTTGCACAAAGGGATAATGTCTGAGCCAAGCTTTCAGTAAGATATGGAAAAAGATGGAGTCAAGATTGTATGGAAGCATCAATGTACAAAAAATGTTTAGTCCATAGGGAACAAGAAAATATTGAAGGGCTTTGAATAGGAGATTGATATGATGAAACATAATATGCCGATTCTTTATCTTAATTATCGGAAAGGCTCTGCTCAATGATATAGCCTCTCAGGCAATTTGTCTAGAGGTAAATATTCATTGATTAAAGGGCTTGTAGTCTGCTTTTTTTGAAGCCAGAGAGCAAAGAAAATATTTTGAGACTATTTTGCCAAAGGTGACATATTTTAATCATTGATTCAGAGAGGAAGTTTGATGGGTAAGGTCTTGGCAAAATCTACCCAAATCCCCTAACAAGAGCAGCTTTTGTGTTTTGCTGGCACACCTGTCAAGTCGCTGAGCCTCTAACTGCTCAGCAAACCAACACTTATTCGGTCTGGGAAAGACGCAATCTCTTTCAGATGCGAAAAATTGGCCTTTTAGTAAAATGTAAAAATAGACTGCTTTAGTTTTGCTTGTTGAATCTGCCATGGATCAGGGGAAATTTCCAATATGAACAGTTTCAGAGGGTCAGATATATTGATGCAAGTTATTGTTTTCAATATATCTTATAACTTCTTTGGTTGTTACCTCCAATTTCAACGGCCCAGTATTTGCAAGACGAAGTGAATAATGATGAAAACGGAAAACAGCTCTGCTTAGTTCCTTTGCCAGGTAAAACTGTTTCACATGCAAAACAAGTATGGGTGCAATGATCTTAGGAGACAGAAAGAAAACAGCAACAATAATAGATGAATTTTGGTCTTCAGCCAAAAGACCATAAAGGGTGAAACAAGCAAAACTGGTCAGAAGGATTGAAGGTTGTTTTGGTGTCTAAAAGGGGTGCAGTTTTACTCAGCGGTTTGTCTCTACTGCATGATAGTAAATTACAAATTTTCTAATACTGCCTGTTTGCCATCTGCTTTTTGAGAAATTATGTCTGATAATAGATGATACAAAAGCATGACCTTGCTAAGCTTCAGTGGAAACTACCCAAACGAAACTCACTGCACATTTCCCCCTTATTTCTAGAGATATATTCAGAGAAGACAGGGAGAGGAATTTACAAATTAAACCATACTGACATTAAATATTGTTTCGTTTATTCAAAGGGGGAATCACAGAATGCTGGCCTTATAAAGACTCTTATTTTATAATTAGCCATGATTACATGAGATAGTTTCCATAAATATCTTTAAAAGAACTTAAGCAATAGAACAGAAAATCAACTAGTAATATATTTTCAAATGTCCGTGTTTGTCAGAAACATCTATTGTACTATATCAGAGTCCTTATTTGTGTTTGATATATCTTAAAGAATATTCAGAATGATTGATTATTTGCTATATTTACAAGCTTTGATTTCAACTGGCATTTATCTGCTTCCAGAAATCAAATACACCTTGGAATGGAAAAAGATTTTTACTAGGGATGACTTTCAAAGGAATGTATCTGCAGACAGTGCAAAACAAGGCATGATTTTAGGCAGTGAAAGTGATATCTTTTAAAAATGTATATAGTTAGAGAAACTGCATTCTTATATACTGTGTTCTTTATGACTTGAGTATACTTGGTAAATAACTATCATGTACATTTATAATAATGTAACTCCGGGAGCTGGTGATGGACAGGGAGGCCTGGTGTGCTGCAATTCATGGGGTCGCAAAGAGTCGGACACGACTGAGCGACTGAACTGAACTGAACTGAATATATAAGTTAATAACATGCTATATTGACATGTATAATTATAGATTTTTCATAAATGTGTCTATTGTGGAAAAGGGCACTTAATTTTTTATAAGAGAAATCTACTTAATCTTCCAATGAAAATATTCAGAAATGCAATTTGGATTTTCATCAAAGTCCCTAGCTGCCATATGACTTCATAACAAATGCCTAAAACTAACCTTAGAACTCAAGAAAAATGATTATTGAAACTCTTGGGATTAAAAAATATATATATAAAAGGAACCTTTTCTCTAAGCCAAACACCTTATTTCTTAAAATGATATACCACAAATGATTTCATTCAAAAAAAATGCTAAGTTAAAAAGCTACAACATGAATATTAAAACATGAAACCAAATTGATATATGAAACTAAATTCAGTCAATGCTTCAACAACAAATTACGCAACCCCAAATAACTGTTTTGGATTAACTCTTTATGTTCATAATACAGATACCCTTCTTACCACTTAAAATGTATGTCATTTTATCTAGCTGCAAATTGCTTTCACAGGAGTCAAATCATGTACTTCTGGGGAGTCAAGATATGAGGCTCCCTGTCTCTCAATAGAAGCAGAATGATACATTCTAAAGAGAGTCACACCTGCTACAAAACCCACACAGCTCAATATAATGATGCAGACGAGGGATGCCACACACATTCATCTGTGTAAACACAGGTGACCTAAACATGCCGGACCATCTATCTGCTTCAAGCTGCCATCCTGCTCTGTCCGGTCCAGCTCCCTGACAGTAAATCTTTACACCATTATTTCATCCCCAGTGCTGACAAGACATCTCATGCTGTGAGTAGCCAAATGTTTATGAGCAAGGACAGCACGTCCATTATTGTTATTAGTTCTCTGCCCCCATGCACACACAAGCAACATTAAAGGCCAAATGGGTGAGAAAAATAGTTTCCCTGAGCCTCTGCTTTTCAAAGGGAGCCTGCTTCCTACAGGATGTGTGGAGGCATATATCTTTTTTTAACTTTGTATTTTGTATTGGGGTACAGCCAAAGTTGAACGGTTCTATGAAGACCTCTAAGACCTTCTAGAACTGACACCCAAAAGAGATGTCCTTTTCATTACAGGGGACTGGAATGCAAACGTAGGAAGTTAAGAGATACCTGGGGTAACAGGCAAATTTGGCCATGGAGTACAGAATGAAGCAGGGCAAAGGCTAATACAGTTTTGCCAAGAGAATTCACTGGTCGTAGCAAACACCCTCTTCCAACAACACAAGAGAAGACTCTACACATGGACATCACCAGATGGTCAATACAGAAATCAGACTGATTATAATCTTTGCAGCCAAAGATGGAGAAGCTCTGTACAGTCACCAAAAACAAGAATGGGAACTGAGTGTGGCTCAGATCGTGAACTCCTTATGGCTAAATTGAGACTTAAATTGAAGAAAGTAGGGAAAACCACTAGACCATTCAGGCATGACCTAGATCAAATCCCTTACAATTATACAGTGGAAGTGAGGAATATATTCTAGGGATTAGATCTGATAGACAAAGTGCCTGAAAACTATGGACAGAGGTTCGTGACACTGTATAGGAGACAGGGATCAAGACCATCCCCCCGAAAGAAATGCATGAAAGCAAAATGGCTGTCTGAGGAGGCCTTACAAATAGCTGGGAAAAGAAGAGAAGTGAAAAGCAAAGGAGAAAAGGAAAAGATATAGGCATCTGAATGCAGAGTTCCAAAGAATAGCAAGGAGAGAAAAGAAAGTCTACCTCAGGGATCAATGCAAAGAAACAGAGGAAAACGACAGAATGGGAAAGACTAGAGATCTCTTCAAGAAAATTAGAGACACCAAGGGAACATTTCATGCATAGATGGGCACAATAAAGGACAGAAACGGTATGGACCTAGCAGAAGCAGAAGATATTAAAAAGAGGTGGCAAGAATACACAGAAGAACTACACAAAAAAGATCTTCACAACCCAGATAACCACGATGGTGTGATCACTCACCTAGAGCCAGACCTCCTGGAATGTGAAGTCAAGTGGGCCTTAAAAAGCACCATTACGAACAAAGCTAATGGAAGTGACAGAATTCCAGTTGAGCTGTTTCAAATCCTGAAAGATGATGCTGTGAAAGTGCTGCACTCAACATGCCAGCAAATTTGGAAAACTCAGCAGTGGCCATAGGACTGGAAAAGGCCAGTTTTCATTCCAATCCCAAAGAAAGGCAATGCCAAAAGATGCTCAAACTACTTCACAATGGCACTCATCTCACACGCTAATAAAGTCATGCTCAAAATTCTCCAAGCCAGGCTTCAATAGTAGGTGAACCATGAATTCCCAGATGTTCAAGTTGGATTTAGAAAAGGCAGAGGAACCAAAGATCAAATTGTCACCATCTGATGGATCATCAAAAAAGCAAGAGAGTTCCAGAAAAAAACACCTCCTTCTGTTTTACTGACTATGCCAAAGCCTTTGACTGTGTGGATCACAATAAACTGTGGAAAATTCTGAGAGAGATGGGAATACCAGACCACCTGACCTGCCTCTTGAGAAATATGTATGCAGGTCAGGAAGTAACAGTTAGAACTGGACATGGAACAACAGACTGGTTCCAAATAGGAAAAGGAGTACATCAAGGCTGTATATTGTTACCCTGCTTATTTATGTTATATGCAGAGCACATCATGAGAAACATTGGGCTGGAGGAAGCACAAGCTGGAATCAAGATTGCTGGGAGAAATATCAATAACCTCAGATATGCAGATGACACCACCCTTATGGCAGAAAGCAAAGAAGAACTAAAGAGCCTCTTGATGAAAGTAAAAGAGGAGAGTAAAAATGTTGGCTTAGACTCTACATTCAGAAAATTAAGATCATGGCATCCAGGCCCATCACTTCATGGCAAATAGGTGGGGAAACAGTGACAGACTTTTTATTTTTTGGTCTTCAAAATCACTGCAGATAGTGGCTGCAGCCATGAAATTAAAAGATGTTTGTTCCTTGGAAGAAAAGTTATGACCCAATTAGACAGTATATTAAAAAGCAGAGACATTACTTTGCTAACAAAGGTCCGTCTAGTCAATGCTATGGTTTTTCCAGTGGTCATGTATGGATGTGATAGTTGTACTGTGAAGAAAGCTGAGCACCAAAGAACTGATGAGTTTGATCTGTGGTGTTGGAGAAGACTCTTGAGAGTCCCTTGGACTGTGAGGAGATCCAACCAGTCAATCCTAAAGGAAATCAGTCCTGAATATTCATTGGAAGGACTGATGCTGAAGCTGAAATTCTAATACTTTGGCCACCTTATGGGAAGAATTGACTCATCTGAAAGACCCTGATGGTGGGAGGGATTGGGGGCAGGAGGAGAAGGGGATGACAGAGAATGAGATGGTTGGATGGCATCACTGACTCACTGGACGTGAGTTTGAGTAAACTCTGGGAGTTGGTAATGGACAGGGAGGCCTGGCGTGCTGCAGTCCATGGGGTCTCAAAGAGTTGGACGTGACTGAGCGACTGAACTGAACTGAATAGCCGATATTGTGATAGTTTCAGGTAAACAGGGAAGGAACTCAGCCATACATAAGCATGTATCCATTCTCCCCCAAACTCCCCTCCCATCCAAGCTGCCACGTAACAGTGAACAGAGTTCCCTATGCTATACAGGAGATCCTTGTTGGTCACCATTTTAAATAGTGCAGTGTACTTGTCCATAAAGGGATTTAAAAATAAACAAGAAACAGTTCTGAATCTGTAATTTTTTACCAGGCAGTCCATGGGGAAAAAAAATGAATTCTAGATCAAGTGGTAAGAGATGTGATTTCTATCTTTGACATGAACCAGCTATATGACCTTAGAAAACCTCTCACTCTTGTTCTCCATTCTCTTTCTTTCTCTTTAAATGTGAGACTTCCTTTCAGCCTCTCCAAAAAAAAAAAAAAAATGTATTAAAGACTAAATGCTCAATAATTCCCCACTCATTGCTCTCTATAAATAAACTTTCAGGAGAATTTCCAATACTTCCTAAGGTAATTTTGCCAAGTGATTATGATACAAGGGTACTCAAGGAAACTCTTCTAAATTGTTTTCAATTATAGTCTTTTCCTAGTTGTTTGCCATTGTGTTGGCATTTATCTATTGACTAATCTGGGCTAATTTTAAAATGTAATATTTCTTTTACAAAAAAATGCTGAGACTTTGTATTCTTTTCAAAAAGTAGTTTACAAGTGTTGATAAGTATCAATATGTGTTGTACTTAGTATCAACATGCATGCATGCATGCTAAATTGCTTTAGTAGAGTATGATTCTTTGCGACCCTATGTATTGTAGCCTGCCAGGCTCCTCTGTCCATGGGATTCTCCAGGCAAGGATACTGGAGTGGGTGGCCATGCCCTCCTCCAGGGGATCTTCCCAACCCAGGGATCAAGCCCTCATCTCATATGTCTCCTGCACTGGCAGGCAACTGCTTTACCATTAGCGCCACCTGGGAAGCACAAGTATCAATATACATGTCCCATTTCTGTTAAAACATGAACAATCACTCTATGTTTAATATTTACACGAAACTTTGTGTGGGAGATACAACAGAGGCTGTGGCCATGGGTATCTTGTTCAGCGGTAAATTTTTAGTCTGCTAAACAAAACACGTGACACACAAAATGTGCTCAATAAATATTGATAACAGAAAGTGAGGTGGAACACCATGGCTAAAAGTAAAGGCATGAATGAAGACCCAAACTAGTAGTCAATAAGAATGAGTCCTGCTCCAGCGACTTGAGAAGTTAAGGAAAGCCTAGCATGGAACAAAAATAGAAACAGACTACTCAGTGAGAAAGAAAAGAACATAAATTGGCAAGCCTTCCAATCTTAATCTTCTTTTCATCTAGAAGCAGTTTTTGTTGCAATCAAAACACTGTCCTGTTAATATGGACATCCTGCCAGCTAAAGGGAAAAGGCTTTTTTTCACTATGTTGCTTCCAGAAAGGAGTCCTTATTCTCCATTCTCTGGATGGTAACAAGAAAGCAGGAGCACAGGCGGGCCAACCTTCATTTCCCATCACAGTTAAGTCTTCATAGCTACTTGTAGATAACTGGTTTTTGTTTTTTCTCCTTTTGTCTACAAAACTGCAATGGCCAATAGAAATAGACTGAAATAACTCAGTTCTATCACTCCATTGTAATTTCACATTTTGCCTGTTGAGTCTAAAAACATCCCTGTGTTCAAATACTCACATCTCTTCCTTAAGTTCAAAGTTACTTTAAATGGCTTGACTTAATATGCAAGAAGTCCATAATACCCGTCTATGTCTCTTGTCTTAAGTCAGCCATTAGCAATTATCCAAACTGAAAACCCAGCTCCAGAAGTAAGAAGATTTTTAAAGGGGTCATGAGAGTAAAACTTTTTGTGAACTCAAGTGTTCAGAAATCTCAGAGGAGTTTACACATAAATTAACTCTGACAGCCCTCTGGTTTCAGGTCTATATCACAAGTAATGATTGGAAGAAGAGGTAGCTCATAGTGAGACAACCGCAGAACAGATAATCTCAGGTCAGTTTGCAAAAGTCCATTCTGCATTCTACTTTTTCCATTCTTGAGAAAATGTTCTTCTTTAGAGTTACTGCCACTTTTTGTGTCATGGAAATCCACAAAATAGGGTAAGAGAGGTTGGAAAATTTTTTTTTTTCTGAATTCCTGAGATCCCAGCAATACATTATCTAAAAACAATATGATAATCTTACAGAGGATTCATTTGTTTTCTAATGTAAGAAACTTTCAGAGTAACTAATGCATCCTCCTGCCAAAAGCTACAATTACACATTAATGCTTATTATCACTACTTTTTCATTTTCTCTGCAACTGAAATGTGTGTCTTACACCTACTTTTCCTAACACATTGTTGGGTGTAAAATGATGAGTTGACCTTTAAACAACAGGGATTTGAATTGCACATGTTCACGTGTACGTGGATTTTTAAAAAAATAGTAAATATTACACAATTTGTGGTTGGTTGAATTTCAGATATCAAACCAAAGACAGAGAGGGTTGACTATAAGTTCTATCCAGATTTCCAACTGGGTGGAGGGTTGGAGCCTCTAATCTCCCTCCACAAATGTCAAGGGTCAGCTGTATTTCTTTTCAGGATCTCCCAGACTGCAGTATGGAGGAATAAACAGGAAGATAAGAAATAGAAAGAGGACAATCCTGCTGGTGATGACTATAGTAGTCCAAAAGAAAAGTCACAGCAGTGGTGGTGGTGGTTTAGTTGCTAAGTCATGTCCGACTCTTGCGATCCCATGGACTGTGCCTGCCAGGCTCTTCTGTCCATGGGATTCTCCAGGCAAGAACACTGGAGTGGGTTGTCATTTCCTTCTCCAAAGGATGTTCCTGATGATTTACCATATAAGCTATGAGGGAAGTCCATTAAATCACTAATTAAAGATACAGAGGAATCAGCAATATTAAATAAAGGACTTTTCTCATTGAGAAAATGTAAATTTGGGGAAAAATTTTAAGTGAACTTATTTACTAAGAATGGATGCTTAGTTGCTCAGTTGTGTCTGACTCTTTGTGACCCCTAGGACTGTAGCCCACCAGGCTCCTCTGTCCATGGGATTCTCCAAGCAAGAACACTGGAGTGGGTTGCCATTTCCTTCTCCAATTTAATAAGAATCATTATTCATATTTTTAAAATGTACAATATTCAGAATAATTCTCACTTTCTTCCAGTTTATTTTGGGAGAGTATTTTTTTAGAAAATCAAAAAGTCTTAAAACAACAGGGAAGAATTCATGCACTTATTTCACTGAAGTTTGAAACCATGGCAATATGTAGTTACATGAAATTAATCTTCTGGTTACATAGTCAGATTATTTCAGTTCTGTTATTTTACACATTCATCACACTCAGTATGAATAAATGTATCGTCAGATTTCCCTGACTGTCCAGTGGTTTAGACTTGGTGCTCCCAATGCAAGGTGCATGCAATTGATCCCTGGTTAGGGAAGATCCCACAAGCTGTGCAGCCAATACACACACACACACACACACACACACACATACACACATATGTATATATATCAAGTTAAACTTTACAGATTTTCACTATCATTTTTTTGGACACTGCCATTGATTAACAGAACTGGTTCTAATTATTCAGCTAAACTTAGCAACTGTTAAACACATGAACAACATAAAGTCTTGAAAATACTGGCCATTCAACAAATAAATATATTTATCAACTTGAATATGAATTTTTTTCAAACTACAATTTGTTTTCTAATTCATTTATCAAGTTTTCATTTGAGTTTGCAAAAGGGTGGTATCGCCTTAAGAGGTTCATTTTGGTTTCCAGTGTCAGTTTACTCCTTGATTTATCCTACTGACATTCTGGCTTGTTCTTTCTATTTCTCTCCTCTCTCCATCACAAAGCAAACTGCATTTCCCATCATCTGTCTGCTAACAATTAGTGATAATGTGGTTAAATTGGGAATTATTCTGTGAACTACAGTCAGCAGCCATTTCCCCTCTCTGTTGATTTGATTCATCCCTTTTTTTTGATTTTCATTTTAATAATTATTTTATCATTTCACATTAATTCACTTTCAATAAATTAAATTAAATGCATCAAAGGACCTCAAAGTAAATTAGCGTTTTGCTAAGTTAGGTCTTAAAGATCCAAAAATGTGATTTTTCTTTTTCACTCTGTAAATTATAAATATGCATTACACATTGGGAAAATAGCACTTTCAAATTCATTTTCCATCTCTTCTAAAATATCTGAGAATTCCTTCAAGGCCACAAGAAGCTACATCATGAATCCATTATGTTTTTTAGACTCAAAATCTTCATGAGGGAATTTTATTTTAGAAAATATTAGTTTCCTTGTAAAAAATTTAAAAACCATCGAATGATAAACATTTCATTCACAGGCTAAAAATCTGATTTTTAGCTGTTTCTTTTTCTAGGGAAAGAGTCCCCTAATTTAAAATGTAGCCTAAAAAAATAATAATAAAATAAAATAAAATGTAGCCTACTATTTTTTTTAATGGTTTTCAGTTTCTTTTTTAATTTTTATTTTTTTAATGAATTTATTTTTTGGCCACCACTCACAGCATGCAGGATCTTAGTTTCTTGACTAGGGATTGAACCCACACCCCCTGAAGCAGAACTGCTTGACTGCCGGGAAAGTTCCAATGTCCTCCTACTATTGCTTTCATTATTCTACCCGTATTATAATAATACAGAGAAAAAGACATTTCTTTATAAATGTGTAAGAGTTCCATCCTTTCTCATGGGGAAAATAATTCTTTCATCGCCCACCCCCCACCTTATATCCTTGGGACACAGAAAGGTACAGATAGTTTATTACAACTGAGCTCTCAAAAACTTCTATAAAACTGCAAATATATCTTTAAGAAGACAAGACATTTCTGTATCCAGTCCTCTGTCAATGGGCATTTAGTTTGTTTTTACGTCTTGGCTGTTGTAAACAATGTGGCAATGAACACTGCAATAGCCAAGACGTGGAATCAACCTAAATGCCCATCGACAGAGGAACGGATAAAGACAGGGCACAATTACACAATGAAATGTCACCCAGCCACTGAAAAGAATGAAATAATGTCATCTGGATGGATGGAACTAGAGATTGTCATACTGATTGAAGTAGGTCAGACAGAGAGGGAGAAATATCATATGGCATTCCCCATGTGTGGGATCTAAAAAGAAATTATACAAATGAACTTATTTATAAGACAGAATGAGACTCACAGACTTGGAGAACAAACTGATGGTTGCCGGGGTGGGGGTCGGGGGGTGGTGGAACAGGAGGAGGGGATGGTTAGGGACTTGGGAAATAAACATGTACTCGGGAAAACTTCCGGAGAGGGTGAGGGACAGGGAGGCCTGGTGTGCTGCAGTCCATGGGGCCACAGAGAGTCGAGCGACTGGGCCACAGCAGCAGTGTACACAGTGGTATATTTAAAATGGATGATGAAGACGGTCCTACTGTACAGCCAAGGAACTCTGTTCAATGTAATGTGGCAGCCTGGATGGGAGGGGAGTTTGGGGGAGAATGCTGCTAAGTCACTTCAGTCGTGTCCGACTCTGTGTGACCCCATAGATGGAAGCCCACCAGGCTCCCCCGTCCCTGGGATTCTCCAGGCAAGAACACTGGAGTGGGTTGCCATTTCCTTCTCCAATGCATGAAAGTGAAAAGTGAAAGGGAAGTCACTCAGTCGTGTCTGACTCTTCACGACCCCATGGACTGCAGCCTACAGGCTCCTCTGTCCATGGGATTTTCCAGGCAAGAGTTCTAGAGTGGGGTGCCATCGCCTTCTCCATTGGGGGAGAATGGATATATGTATATATGTGACTGTCCTTTTGCTGTCCACTGGAAACTATCACAACATTATTAATCAGCTCTGTGTGTTAGTCACTTAGTCATGTCTGACTCTTTGCGACCCCCTGGACTGTAGCCCATCAGGTGCCAGTGGTGGAATTCTCCAGGTAAGAATACTGGAGTGGGTTACCATTTCCTTCTTCAATTAATCAGCTCATCCCCAACATAAAAAAAATTTTTTTTTTAAGATGCAAAACATATTTAAGTTTCTGTACTAGTCTCCATGATACCACTGAAGTGGAGAAATACGAATGTATTTTATCAGAAAGATTTATCCACCAGGGATACTCAGGGCAGATTTCCCTGTAAGATAGAGTTCCCAGCTCTGAGGTGATCTATGAAGGGTCTGTGGCCAAGATCCAAGCTTTGGCAGGATAAGGATTGTGCTGGGTTTGAGTGATGAGTTGCAAATGTTGGCAGCTGAGAAACAATGGGGGCTAAGTCCTAACTTAGCTGTTCATGAATTCATTCAGCGTTTATTGAGTGCCTCTCATGACACGCTGCTCTCTCCCTCTGGCTCATGAATATAAAATGTATTTTTCTTACATGAGAGTCCCTCTCAGGATAAATATAGCTTAGTAGAGTAGTATAACATTCCCAGAAAACTCTAGTTAAAAGAACCGATGAAAAGATGAACGTTTAGAGGAGAAAGTGAACACTTCTAACTGTTGGGATCAAGAAAGACAATCTGGAGTTTGAGCCCGGGGTTTCCCCAAACCAAGCTCTTTCCCAGATCAATCTTTATTTTCTCCTCTTCAGACCACCACGGGGATTCATTCACCCAATGCTCCTTGCTTCCTACCAGTTCCTCTTTCATTACTCAGTGGGGGACGAGGTGGAATTTTATATTTTTGTCAACAAGACTAAGCAATTGATGTTTTATTTTTTTTTTTAGTGGTATAACAAAGAAACAGACAAGAGAAACATACTTGCGCATTGTGTTCTTAATTTGTTACTATTTTTTACCTAATCCTTCAGACAAGATTTTGACAAAGATAGGATCAATTTTTCTCTTCTAACTTATAGGAAAGACCAAAGTAAGTTATTTTCTCTCTTCTGTTTCCTTTTTTTTTTTTTAATCTTTTTTTAAATTTTTATTTTTACTTTATTTTACAATACTGTATTGGCTTTGCCATACATTGACATGAATCCGCCATGGGTGTACATGAGTTCCCAATCCTGAACCCCCCTCCCACATCCCATCCCATATCATCTCTCTGGATCCTCCCTGTGCACCAGCCCCAAGCATCCTGTATCCTGCATCGAACATAGACTGGCAATTCGTTTCCTATATGATAGTATACATGTTTCAGTGCCATTCTCCCAAATCATCCCACCCTCTCCCTCTCCCTCAGCGTCCAAAAGTCCTTTCTATACATCCGTGTCTCTTTTGCTGTCTCACATACAGGGTTATCATTACCATCTTTCTAAATTCCATATATATGTGTTTTTCTTTCTGGCTTACCTCACTCTGTATAATCGGCTCCAGTTTCATCCATCTCATTAGAACTGATTCAAATGTATTCTTTTTAATGGCTGAGTAATATCCCATTGTGTATATGTACCACAGCTTTCTTATCCATTCATCTGCTGATGGACATCTAGGTTGCGTCCATGTCCTGGCTATTGTAAACAGTGCTGCAATGAACATTGGGGTACACGTGTCTCTTTCAATTCTGGTTTCCTCAGTGTGTATCCCCAGCAGTGGGATTGTTGGGTCATATGGCAGTTCTATTTGCAATTTTTTAAGGAATCTCCACATTGTTCTCCATAGTGGCTGTACTAGTTTGCATTCCCACCAACAATGTAAGAGGGTTCCCTTTTATCCAAACCCTCTCCAGCATTTATTGTTTACAGACTTTTGGATTGCAGCCATTCTGACTGGTGTGAAATCGTACCTCACTGTGGTTTTGATTTGCATTTCTCTGATAATGAGTGATGTTGAGCATCTTTTCATGTGTTTGTTAGCTATCTGTATGTCTTCTTTGGAGAAATGCCTATTTAGTTCTTTGGCCCATTTTTTTACTGTGTTGTTTATTTTTCTGGAACTGAGCTGCAGGAGTTGCTTGTATATTTTTGAGATTAGTTGTTTGTCAGTTGCTTCATTTGCTATTATTTTCTCCCATTCTGAAGGCTGTCTTTTCACCTTGCTTATAGTTTCCTTTGTTGTGCAGAAGCTTTTAATTTTAATTAGGTCCCATTTGTTTGTTTTTGCTTTTATTTCCATTATTCTGGGAGGCGGATCATAGAGGATCCCGCTGTGATGTATGTCGGAGAGTGTTTTGCCTATGTTCTCCTCTAGAGTTTTATAGTTTCTGGTCTTACATTTAGATCTTTAATCCATTTTGAGTTTATTTTTGTGTGTGGTGTTAGAAAGTGATCTAGTTTCATTCTTTTACAAGTGGTTGACCAGTTTTCCCAGCACCACTTGTTAAAGAGATTGTCTTTACTCCATTGTATATTCTTGCCTCCTTTGTCGAACATAAGGCGTCCATAGAGTCATTAAGACAGTATGGTACTGGCACAAAGACAGAAATATAGATCAATGGAACAAAATAGAAAGCCCTGAGATAAATCCACACACCTATGGACACCTTATCTTCTGTTTCCTTTTAAACAGAAAGATACTATGCCCAGGTTTTTGTTGTTGTTTTTTGTGGCATTTCTTCATAGTAACTTGGGAAAGGCTGAGACCCCAGATAAAGTCCAGAATGAGGTCCTTTAAGAGAAAGAAATTAGATTCTGGGCTGAGATGCTGCAGAAACTCAGGATTCACCTGCTGTGGTAACTGGCAACAGCTGCTGGCATTCACCTGCCTCTTGTAATCTGTTTTGTCATTGACACGGCCGACTCTGCCCTCGGCCAGGCCTCTGATAAGAACGGACATATGTCATGGAGCCCCTGGGCTGCTGCAATGGCTGAACTGGTACCCAGCCTCAGAGCCTCCTTGGCTGAAGAATAATCACACGCCATTTCTCTCCAGTGCCCCGCCAGGACTTGCTTTCAGATTTTCCCCATGGCAAAATAGCTGGATTCAGACTATTTCATTCTTGCTCTTCCCTAGTCACCAGCTCTGTGTCTGCTGCAGACCTCTGCTTTTACCCCTTCTTTCAGGTTCACTGGCTAGAGATCAAACAAGCTCCCTGCCTGTGACTGTCATGCTCAGATGGCGTATCCTGGTATAATCAGTGAATAAAGACCGTACCAGTAATTAGATACCGATCAGACACAAATCTAGTCAATTTTGGATAATAGCAATGACTTTAAAAAGAAATCACTGAAATTATTGATGCCAAAAAATTTGAGGATTCTGTTTACAAGTAAGAGAACTTTCAGAAAAGTTTAAGAATGAATTGGTGTCCTCAATATTATTTGACTTAATTAAATAATTTTTTAAAATATAGTATGTGCTGCGCTTAGTCATGTCCAACTCCCCATGGCCTGCAAACCACCAGGCTCCTCCGTCCGTGGTGATTCTCCAGGCAAGAATACTGGAATGGGTTGCCATGTCCTCCTCCAGGGGATCTTTCCAAACCAGGAATTGAACCCAGGTCTCCTGCATTGCAGGAGGATTCTTTACTGTCTGAGCCACCAGGGAAGCCGAAAATACAGTATATCACTGATTAAATCTATATTATTCATATTGACACACACATACTTATATAAACTATATATTACATCATATATTTATGATTTGTATATAATTATCATATATTTCATATTTCATGTAATAAAGTGCCTACTATATTTTATTTAGTATATATAACTAATGCCATATATATTTGTACTAGTTATATATGTAATTTATTTCTGAACCCTGTAAAGAATGTTCTATATATAACTAAGTTGAGTAATTTTCCTAATGTAAGTATATATATATAGATAAATATGTATGTATATGTGCATGCATGCAGACACATATGTTGTATACTTCTCTGATATATAAACACAAAAGCAAATGATAAAAATGTTGGAACTCCCTTCTGCAATGTAGACGTGAAGTACATTATGTTAGTTTCCAAAATGAGGCTTTCTATACACCTTATTTTGCCAGGCTTTTAAATAGTTATGTTTTGGCTTTTTAAAGACTGTCTGAGGCTTAGTTAACCTTGAGAAGGCATTTGTAAGTTGTGAATAAAAGACTGTACATCATTAATGTGAATTTAGTATGGAAACCTTTTTCTTGATGGTTTTAACACTGCAAGTCATTTTTCACCGGAAACAGTGATATATGTGAATATGAAATTCCACGGAGTATCTTCAGATTAAAATGTTAGTTCAGGCAATTCCCAGGGAAAATATACTGATTTTATACCGAAGAGAGATCTGGATGGCCTAGGACACAGTGTCCCTCCCCCATCATGCACACACATAAATTCACATGTGTGTGTACACATGCACAGGGGTCTACGCACATCACACATAGTAATATGCACACACAGGGTAGATTATCTGAGCGCTAACTCCAGGTCTGACTTAGCTCAAGGGTGCATGACTCTGTACAATACTAAACGCCATGGAACTGTATACTGTGAGTGGGTCAGTTGTACGGTATGTGAATAAGTATATCTCAATCAAACTATTTTAAAAAAAGTGATGCAGCTATTGTGTTCCGGAATACCCCTCATTTGCACTCCCTGCTGCTCGCCTCTTCAGCCAAGGTGCTTTCTCTGTTTCACGGTCTCATACTTTCTGCCCCCACTTCCTGTAAATACATGGAGCATTATCAGAGTGAAGACCCTTCTCTCCCAGAACTTTGAGTTGAGGAATGCAGACCTCCTAAGCCTGATACCGAATGAGGGATGATATCATTGTGTGTCCTCTACTGCTTCTTTGATTTTAAGTCCCTCCATCCCTGTCCCAAAGATCGTATGAGCTTAGGTCCCACACAGCCCCATCCCAATGCTGCTGCTGCTGCTGCTGCTAAGTCACTTCAGTCATGTCCGACTCTGTGTGACCCCATAGACAGAAGCCCACCAGGCTCCTCTGTCCCTGGGATTCTCCCGGCAAGAACACTGGAGTGGGTTGCCATTTCCTTCTTCAATGCATGAAAGTGAAAAGTGAAAGTGAAGTCGCTCAGTTGTGTCCGACTCCTAGCGACCCCACGGACTGCAGCCTACCAGGCTCCTCCGGCCATGGGATTTTCCAGGCAAGAATACAGTGGGTTGCCATTGCCTTCTCCCAATGAGCCTAAGTTAGATCCCTACCCTACTTACCATTACTGGTGAATCTCCCTTGACACTGCTGAATGACAACACTGTCTAGGACTTTCCCCGGTGAAATACATACTCATTCAACGAACTGTGCATCAGGGTGAACATGGAGACAAAGCAGTGAACAAGACATATGGTGTTTTCACTCTTGGGAGCTTATGTTATCAGAGTATACAATCTCTGGGTATTCTCAGCTCTGTTTTCAGAAGGACTTGCCAATTTTACTTAATTGAATTTTTAAATTTCTACTTCTTTAATAAGATATGGCTTGCTTTCCTTCCCTTTCTTTAAAAAACAGCAGTATAGCTGCACCCACCTAGAAGTTCTCTTCCATTATATATATTTCATATCAACCATCATTCCTATTTTGTTCCATGATTTCTTTTCTTGGATGTTTTCATTTACAAACTAGAGGTGATTTTTAAAAAATCCAATCTCATGTAGAGTTTAGAGTAATTTTATCTTCACAGCTGCTGTACCAAGTTTACAAATAATAAAAATTAAAGCACCCAACAACTAGATTTTAGTATGCTCACTCTTGGTGAGGCATACATTTTTCTGTTCTGCATCTGCAATGTCTGTGTGAAATTGTGTTTCTTTCTGAGATGCCAAAACTTTTAGGGAAAACACTGTTTTTTGCTCTCTCCTCCCAAACACCTGCACAGAACTCTCGAGTACAGATCAAAGAGATTATAATCTATTAGACTGTCATCGGCAATGGGCCCTGTCACACTAACACCTGCCTTTCAGACGCACACACTAAAAAGCAGAAAGAGCCAGAGATTGAGGCTGAAAGAAATAGTTGTAGAAATAGACAATAAACGAGAAGCACGAAAACCCAAGAGAAGAAAAGACGGAAACAAAATGCACTGTCCTCCTACTCCTTACTGAAACGGACTTGCATCATAACTAAATAGAATACAGTCTCTAATAAATGATCAGTAGAGAAACGGCCAGGCATTTGAACTTCTTCTAAGAGAGGCTTGTTTTCCTTGCTCTGAAATTCCAAACTATTGCAGGGCAGGCTTCACTTTATTCCCAGTTAGGTTTTTACACGTTTTAGGCAATTTTCCCCTCTAACTCAAGCATTAGTAGATAAGCCCTATTCACCAGAAGCTGTCTTTCTTACGCTTGCTTGTGATTCTTTCCACATGACCTCTAACAGTGAGATTTATTTCCCTTTTTCTTTCTCTAAGCCTATCTATTATTTTCTCTTGCAGAAAATCAACATCACTTCATCCTTCAAACATTGGAGTTTAAAATTCACCCGGCTAAGTTGCTTTCTATTAAAGAGGGGGAAAATCCACCAAAGAAGAGCTGATCTGTGCAACCGCAGGGCTATTGGCACCTTTACAGGAAGCGATTACAGTGGACTGTCTGGATAACCTTGGCTGAAAAGAAACAGCACCGCAAAATCCTCTTTTAGTCAAATAGAAGTCGTCAAATAGATACTATAGGGTTATTAGACTAATTTGTTAAGTTTATCCCTTCATGCACAGTTTGCTACTCTCTATGCAATGCAGGTGGGAAACTTGGGTTCAATTTCTGGGTTGGGAAGATCCCCTGGAGGAGAGAATGGCAAGCCACTCCAGTATTTTTGCCTGGAGAATCCGCAGGGGCAGAGGAGCCTGGTGGGCTACGGTCCATGGGGAGACAAAGAGGCAGACAGGACTGAGCGACTAAGCACAGAACAACACACGCAATGCAGAAACAGAGGAAAAAAAAGAAGAAGGAAGGGGAAGAAGAGGGAAGAGGAAGGAAACAATCGACACATCTTCAGTAAGGTATCAGATCACTTCACCAAAGATGACCTCTGGCCTCTAAGGAGGCCTTTAGTAATTGATCTACAATATACAAAATATCCAACAACAGTGCAAATTATAAACATCCCCCAAAGACACTCTCTAAATGACTTCCTGACATTTCAGAACATTAGAGGAGAAGCCTGTCTTTCCTTTGGGATTCACGTGAGTGTTGGGCCTAATTTCCTTGCAAACTCCCAGGAAGAAAATAACAAAGTGATAACTATAACAAAAGGTTTGTGCTTTTGAAGAAAAGAGGTTTTGCTGGGATACTGCATGAAAAGCAGGTGAGAGGAGTGTCCAACAAGGCAACCTGTCACGTGAGTTCAGAAGCCCCAGGGAGACCCTCTCTTATACAGGTTTCCCCCACTATCTGAAAGTTCTATGACACCCACCCCCAAGTCAAAATGACATGGAAAGAGACTCAATTACCTTCAGTTCAGTTCAGTCACTCAGTCGTGTCCGACTCTTTACAACCCCGTGAATCGCAGCACGCCAGGCCTCCCTGTCCATCACCATCTCCCGGAGTTCACTCAGACTCACGTCCATCGAGTCCGTGATGCCATCCAGCCATCTCATCCTCTGTTGTCCCCTTCTCCTCCTGCCCCCAATCCCTCCCAGCATCGGAGTCTTTTCCAATCCGTCAACTCTTCACATGAGGTGGCCAAAGTACTGGAGCTTCAGCTTCAGCATCATTACACCAAAGAAATCCCAGGGCTGATCTCCTTCAGAATGGACTGGTTGGATCTCCTTGCAGTCCAAGGGACTCTCAAGAGTCTTCTCCAGCATCACAGTTCAAAAGCATCCATTCTTCAGTGCTCAGCCTTCTTCACAGTCCAAATCTCACATCCATACATGACCACTGGAAAAACCATAGCCTTGACTAGACGGACCTTTGTTAACAAAGTAATGTCTCTGCTTTTCAATATGCTATCTAGGTTGGTCATAACTTTTCTTCCAAGGAGTAAGTGTCTTTTAATTTCATGGCTGCAGTCACCATCTGCAGTGATTTTGGACCCCAGAAAATAAAGTCTGACACTGATTCCACTGTTTCCCATCTATTTGCCATGAAGTAATGGGACCAGATGCCATGATCTTAGTTTTCTGAATGTTGACCTTTAAGCCAATTTTTTCATTCTCCACTTGCACTTTCATCAAGAGGCTTTTTAGCTCCTCTTCACTTTCTGCCATAAGGGTGGTGTCATCTGCATATCTAAGGTTATTGATATTTCTCCCAACAATCTGGATTCCAGCTTGTGCTTCTTCCAGCCCAGCGTTTCTCATGATGTACTCTGCATAGAAGTTAAATGAGCAGGGTGACAATATACAGCCTTGACGTACTCCTTTTCCTATTTGGAACCAGTCTGTTGTTCCATGTCCAGTTCTAGCTGTTGCTTCCTGACCTGCATCCAGATTTCTCAAGAGGCAGGTCAGGTGGTCTGGTATTCCCATCTCTCTCAGAATTTTCCACAGTTTATTGTGATCCACACAGCCAAAGGCTTAGGACACATCTATGTTTGCAGAAAACAACAAAAACCTGCAAAGCAATTATGTTTCAATTTAAAAAAATTTAAACATTATAAAAAAGCTGCATGAAATAAATCGAGATGAAGGACAGATGCTCACAGGCAGTTTGAAGCTGTGGCAACTGGGTCCTGAGATGCTGAGTGTGGTTCCCAGGAAAGGAGCTTGGTGGGGGTCACTCTCGTTGCCTGGGGTGTGCTTCGCCTTGAGAACAGCTTGATGCACAACAAACACTCAACACAAGTTTTGTTTTTCATCTTTTTTCATAAGAGCAAAAGTCTTCTGGATCTGTTTCAGTTAGCAAAAACAGCTACTCAGTTATATAGATCTTTCAGAAAAGCAAAGCAGCTTAAGGCAAACTTTTCAAAAGTGGTGGGTGGGTACCTGTACTCACTGAATTCACACTAAAAAAAAAAACAAAACAAAACAAACCCAAAAAACTCAATAGTGAACTTCATAAAATACTAAAACTAGAATGGTGGTGTTGGCTACCTCCAAGTAGTTTTACTAGAACAAATTCTGGAGTCAGGTTCCCTCTTTTCCCCTCATGACTCTGTCACATTTTAGCTAAAGTGAAGAGGAATTAAAGAGTCTCCTAATGAAGGTGAAAGAGGAGAGTGAAAAGGCTGGCTTAAAACTCAACATTGAAGAAATGAAGATCGTGGCATCTGGTCCCATCACTTCATGGCAAATAGATGGGGAAACAATGGAAACAGTGACAGACTTTATTTTCTTGGGCTCCAAAATCACTGTGGGTGCTGACTTCAGCCATGAAATTAAAAGAAAACTTGCTCCTTGGAAGAAAAGCAATGACAAACCTAGACAGCATATTAAAAAGCAGAGACATTACTTTGCTGACAAATGTCCATCTAGTCAAAGCTAAGGTTTTTCCAGTGGTTTTGCATGGATGTGAGAGCTGGACAATCAAAAAGGCTAAGTACTGAAGAAATGATGCCTTCAAACTGTGGTGTTGCAGAAGATTCTTGAGAGTCTCTTGGACAGCAAGGACTTCAAACCAGTCAATTCTAAAGTATATCAACCCTAAATATTCATTGGAAGGACTGATGTTGAAGCTGAAGCTCCAATACTTTGGCCACCCAAATTGGAAAGGACCCTGATGCTGGGAAAGACTGAAGGTGGGAGGAGAAGGGGACGACAGAGGATGAGATGGTTGGATGGCATCACCAACTCAATGGACATGAGTTTGAGCAAGCTCCGGGAGCTAGTAAAGGACAGGCAAGCCTGGCGTGCTGCAGTCCATGAGGTTGCAAAGAATTGGACATGACTGAGCGAATGAACTGAACTGAACTCAGATCAAATCCACTCCCTGAGGGGGAGCTACGAAATTTAACATTACAAGGCTAATGCAGAGATGGTAACGTTGATGAAATGCTTGTAGTAAATGGATCAGGATAAAGGTGGTGAGGAGCAATGAAAAGCCAGTTTACCCTCAAGGCAGTTTTATTTTAACCTCGGAATTCCAATTCCCTCCCCAAGTGGGGATAGTATCAGGATCCCTCTTAGGTGATTCTTGCGGGGATGACATGAGAGGAGATAATGCTTATAAAGCTCCCTGAACACACAGAATGCAGAACATAGTAAAGTGCTCATTGAAGATCAGTGGTTATCAGGTGTTTTCCTTCTTACAAAGAATGATGTCATTTTCTGCTTATTATAGTAATTTTTTTTTTAATATTGGAGAGGAAAACAGCACTTTTCATTAGATTCTTTAGGACAGAACAGTGTGCTCACCATCCATCCATCACCCTCGATTATCTAGGAATAGGAAAGGACAGGAAGTTTGAATGACACTGTGCCACCAAGCTCCTGGATGGGGCTGCATCCGCAAGTGTGAGACGAAGACCGAGGCAAATGCCACTTGTGAGGAAATACAATTTTAAGTTTGGGAATCAAGGAAGAGAGCAAGGGATCTGAGATATCCAAGGTGCACAACTGAACCAGGGCTGCCAAGCACGGAGGAGAGAGAGGACCCAGATGCAGAAAAGCAGAGGTGAGCCATAGCGAAGCGACGACCCCGGGAGCAGGGAGCAGACCTTCGCGCAGCTCACAGCTTCTCTAGGCCGTGGATGGAGGGTCTCAGACAACTCTAGACCCGGAGGACTGGGTGGGCCCTACTGATACCAAGGCCACAAAAAGGTACAAACTCCAACTTTTATATCTTCATATTTCTATAAGTCATTTTTAACTCGCTGTTTGAGGATAGTTTTTCTATGTTTCTGTAAGCTGTGGCTATCTTATCTGGAATCAAACCCAGACTATGGTCAAAATTTACATGATCGTACAGAGAACTTTAAATTTAGGGAGACCTTGAGGAAAACCCTTGCTCTGCCGCTACCCAGATGGAAGATGTTGCCAACTCTTACACATTCTTGGACCTCAAGCTCCTCATTAAAGTTATAAGACTAAATGATTAATACATGCTTATATTAATAATTTATCTGTAGCCTTAATTTTCCTCACTGGAAAGGGTTATATAATGAAGTGAGAATGAATATAATTGAGAAGTAAAATGACACAGTTTTTAAATAAATAAATAAATAAATAAATATATACACACACACAAACACATACAGAGAGAGTGTACACACACACACACAACAAAACATTGGACTATTGGCCCGTTAGCTTCACATATGTAATATTCATCGACGTATCTAAACTAACAGATGGAA
The DNA here is from genome assembly GCF_032405125.1 of Capricornis sumatraensis. Taxonomy (NCBI): domain Eukaryota; kingdom Metazoa; phylum Chordata; class Mammalia; order Artiodactyla; family Bovidae; genus Capricornis; species Capricornis sumatraensis. The sequence goes on along the minus strand of NC_091073.1, from coordinate 113,991,311 downwards.
TCAAAGATATAGCACTGAGATTGAGCACTTTAAAAATGTCATCGTCAGATCCATGAGGATCTCCATATTTTTTGACGGATTGCCAAGAGCGATTTCCAGCGATAGTTGCCTCCGCCCAAATAGAATATGTATAACAGGCCTACCTTCACATCCTCACCTGTCATGTCCAACAAGCTAGAGGCCATTTGTCAGAGCCTCAAGGAACTCAATGCTTGAGCAAGACAGGGATCGCTTGCAAAGCTTAATAATTTAAGTCCTTGTCAGTTCTTCCTTTTGGATATGCTACCATTTGGGAATAGTCATAAACTCCCCTTTAGTTCAGTCAGCTTCTTTTAACCTTGATATGAACTCAAGAGACAGGAATATAAGAATACTCCATGCAAGCAAAAAAAAAAAAAATTGGTCTTATCGCTAGAATGGACTTGGATTGACATACAACTTGTCTATACAGCATGAGTATCTACGAATGGTGTGCAGATGACTTAATATAAAGTTTCTTATGTGACCAGAATAACAGACAATAATATGGATTACAGATACAGATGATTCTATAGAAGAATGCAAGCTTCTACAACTCAAATAATTTAAATAATTATATTTAACCATTCATATAGGTTTTGTTCTCTTTTTTAAAAAAAGTCAGGAATAAGAAACAGATGGCTAATGTTGACTTGAATAAACTACTATATTAATATTTTCTGATATCTTAGTATTTTGGAATTTCACATTCAGTTGCCTTTCTAAAGCAATCTGGCTTACATATCTGTAACTTGGGAATCACTTCTTTTTTCTACATCGGTTGGAGGCACTCCACACATGGACATTACACACAGGGTCTGTTCAACTGCCAAAACTATCCTGGCCCTGAGCAAATAGAGATTAAGCAAAGATCAAGTCTAAGAGCATTCTCTAATTGTGAGTACATAATTCAAACAATACTGAGCAAGGGTGATAAATACACCTGAACTACCTCTGAGAGACAAGTGGTGAGGTGTAATATAAAGCACTTAGCTGTAGGGGGAAACCAGGCAGTGGGTACAAAGCTTCCTGTTAAAAAAGAAAAGAAAGAAAATGCTAGTGAAGATACAGGAATGAAAAGCAGAGCATGGGACCCAATGAGGTTTCAAACCATGGCTACAAAGAATATTTTAAGAAATGTATTGCCAATCAAGAAGTAAAGCCAACCTCAAAATTCCCTTTGTTTAATATAAGATTTTCAAGTTGCTTTAATTTGTAATATGCATCAAAAATGTGAAATAAAAAAAGTATGTTCTTATGTTTCTTCAGTTTCACTATTTTACAAGGTGTCCTGATTAATGTATCAGGAAATCTACTGGTGATATGACTTATGATGCCACTGCTTGAGTTATATGAGGCATTCAAAGTGAATGCTTTGAATCATTTAAAGTGAGCTACTACGCAAAATTTCATATTAAGTTTTCAGAAAGAAATCCCAGTTTCTTCTTAGGTTTTTATGTAATTAAATTTGTTGCTAATATTATTAACCAAGTTGTGAATTCTATATTAATTTTTTTAAAGATGTGCTATTTATATGTGTATGTTCAATGACACTATGAGAGTATATTTCTGTCTATGTTTGCCTCTGTCTATGACTGTAAGGTCAATTTCAGTTTTAAGTTTGGAACACAGTTGAGAAGGAAGGCAATGAGAGGATTTTGAAATCACAGCTCAGACTTGGCAAAAGGAGTCCTAACATTTTCTATACAAACAAATGAAATGCCAGAGCAGACTCTCAATGTCAGAGCTTTTGAAAGAAATCTGGTTTGGCTCAACTAGAGTTAGCTGTGTGTGCTGAGACAATTTGACCTAGAAACAAAATGCTCTCTGCAAATGATCAGTGAGGCTGAAGGGAAATTAAAATGATTTTTAGTGTTTGACCTTAGTTGCATGACAATTATGAGAAAATAATAATTATTATCTGAGTATAGATTGTGGAATAAAAACCATTGCTAGTATGAAGTTGCCTAGTAATTTATATTTATTTATCTGTCTAACCATAGAATCATGAGAAGCAAGAACTGGAAAAGATATTGGAAATAATAGTTGCAGTGATGTTTTTGGAAAAATTCAGGCTTCTTTCCAGTAATATTCTATAATGAATAAATATATGAATCTTTAGAATCATAAGGCAGAATCTTTCTTAAAATTCAATTTTAAAATTAAAGTATAATTTACATTACATAAAATTCATCCTCTTTAGTATAAAGTTCAACAAGTTTTGACAAATGCAAAAGCTGGGCAAACTATTGCACGTTCAGAACAGCTCTGACATTTCCAAAAATTCTTCCCAGCATCTTTGTAGTTAACCCCAACTCCAAGTCCTGGAAAACAATGGTCTGCTTTCTATTTCTACAGGTATGTTTGAGGCATTGCACTAACTAGAAGCATCCTTTGCCCTCAGATAACACAAATTCAGTAAGGTTAAGGCAACTTGTACAAGATGACCTAAGATCTGATCATGCTTTGTTAAACTGTTTCGTATGGAAAGCATGTGACTCGAGTTCCAAATAGTGGCAATCCCCAAAATACATATCAATTTGGAGTTGCTTGCATATTAGAAATAAACTGATCATCTATTGATCAATAATATGCCTCATTTTTGTTAAAGCACCACAGGATTTAACTGGAGTAAGGGAGTAAAAGTTGATTGCTACCCCTGAATTTTGGATTTAAGAAATTCTCTTTTCCCTTGCTACAGATATGTGTAATGTGAGAGTTAACAAGAAGAAATATGACTCAACTATTAAACTCATCTTGCTTGTTTCCTCTTCCCTCACAAATCAGGATTGGAAGCTTGTCATCAACATTACATGATTGGTTGCATTTTAATATTCAGTGTCTAATGACTGGCGTGTGATAAGTCGCTCATTAAACTGTTCATGAATAATCAGATTAAATGTCACATCTCTAAAGAAAGATCATCTGATCAGGGGTAACATCAGTTAATTTCTTTATTTGTTTGTAGAGCACTATTAAAGTGAAAGCAATCAGTATGAAAACCCTTTCTATTGCTGTGTGAATTACATACAAACTATGTGTTGTCTTGCACTTGGAATAGTAGAGAAAAATCAGAAAACACTATTTCCTCCATTTTCAAGAAAAATAAATGGGAAGGATCTATTTTCAATGGAGCCTCCCAGGTGACAAAGTGGTAACAAATCCACCTGCCAATGTAGGAGACTCAGGAGACTTGGGTTCGATCCCTGGGTCAGAAAGATCCCCTGGAGGATCTTTCCACTCCAGTACCCATTCCAGAACCCATTCCAGTATTCCTGCCTGGAAAATCTCACAGACAGAGAGGAGCCTGGCCTGCTACAGTCCATAGCATCTCAAAGAGTTAGATACGACCAAGCACACACACACATATGCACGCATTTTCAATAATGCTCTAATAATTGTTTGCACCAACATACTACTTCTGCATTAACTGCCATAACTTTTCCAACTAAGGATTAGGAAGAAGAACTGTGATTTTCAGAATGATTTGAGAATAAGACACACTGAATAAGCAAATGTTTTGGTTGATAAACCTATACCATAATCTTGCAATAAGAAGGTGACGTCAATGAAAGTCTTTGTGCTTAACTGGCAATTATGTACCAATGTGCACTGCATAACTGAAGTAAAAAGGATAAAGTTAGGTGGTATAAAGCTGGTATCTTGAAGAAAGGCACCTCACCCTCTCTCCAAGGAGAGCTAAAAGTGCCCCAGAGCCTGCCCATCGGAATTCTCAATGCCAGGCCAATCACTTTGTAGCCACCTTGTCAGAAGGTAAAAGGAGAAAAGGCTGCCATTTCTTTTGGAGGGGACTCAAAAATGGTACCTATTTATCACTTCACACCAGTCAGAATGGCCATCATCAAAAAGTCTACAAATAATAGATGACAGAGAAGGAAAAGGTGTGGGAAAAAAGGAACCTCCTACACTCTTGGTGCTACTATGGAAAACAGTATGGCAGTTCCTTGAAACAACTAAAACTGGAGTTGCTATATCAGCAATCCCACTCTTCGGCATATATCTGAAAATAAAGAGAAAACTTGAATTCAAAAGATACATGCATCTCAATGCACAATAGCCAAGAGATGGAATCTAAGTGTCCACTGACAGATGAATGGATAAAGAAGATGTGGTATGTGTATGTATACACACACACACACACACACACACACACACAAAATGGAATATTACTCGGCTGTAAAAAAGAAAAAGAATGAAATAATGTCATTTGCAGCAACATAGAAGGACCTAGCGATTATCAAACTAAGTGAAATAATTCAGACGAAGGCAAACATATGATATCACTTGTATGTGGACTCTTAAAAAATGACACAAATGAATTTATATAAAAAACAGAAATAGACTCACAGACACAGAAGACAAACTAATGACTAGAAAGGAGGAAGGGATAAATTGGGAGCTTGAGATTAATATATATACACTACTATATGTAAACTAGATAACCCACAAGGACCTAACGTATTACACAGGGAACTATACTCTTACAATGATCCATAAAGGAAAAGATTCTGACAAGGAATATAAATATGCATATATGTATGTATATGTATAACTGAATCACTTTGCTGTATACCTGAAACTTACACAAAATTGTAAACCGACTATGTTGGCGTTCAATTGCGTCTGAGTCTTTACGACCCCATGGACTACAGCACGCCAGGCTTCCCTGTCCTCCATTGTCTCCTGGAGTTTGCTAACTAGTTATGTGCGCACATGCTAAGATGCTTCAGTTGTGTCCAACTCTTTGTGACCCTGTGGACTATAGCCCACCAGGCTCCTCAGTCCATGGGATTCTCCAGGCTGCAATACTGGAGTGGGTTGCCATGCCCTTCCAGGCTAATTAACTACATTTACATTTAAAAAGTGACACTTTGTTTACACTCTACAGGTTGACTTTCTAACACTAAACATATGACTTTCTAATACAGTAGCCACATATCTATTTTTACCAAAATTTTACATTTATTTTCCTTAAAGGTTACTGATATCAAATACTAGTATGCATATTGTTCAGATAATAACAGCATCTACATACACAATTTATTGTGGAATTATATGACAGCCTATCATGTAGCTTGTGATTAACGTCACACTAACATCAAAGCCATATGGTGTCCTACCCATTTACTGAACAAAGCTTTCTCCTTAATGTCATCTATTGTTGGTTAATTTATGATTTGGCAGAAATGCTATAGAACAGTACCTCTTCTCAGAGAGAGAAATCTTTAGCAAATAGAAATGCATTAGCCTTGTTAATTTTCACCCTCATTCCATCCAATACTCAATGGCTCTAGTGTCAAAAGATATCTGTCCTCAAAACTTCTCACTTTAGTTAGAGTTATGGATACATTTGCTAAACCTTGTTTAGAAATGCATCTAGTCTGAAAAGTACATAGACAAATACTCCCAGGATTGGAGATCTACTGGGAAAAGAAAAGTGTCATATTATAAAACCAGAGGCAAAGAAGTTCCTGAAAAGGGAACAAAGGAAGAAAAGACAGTTCACTTTTATTTCAGAATATCTACTTCTTTTTCCACAGTGTTGCCTGGGGAAGAGTGCTCATTTTCTTAATTCAGTGACCTCATGCAATTAAAAAAAAAAAAAAGTTTCTTTGCTCCTGATATTCTCTTACATGTAAAGTCATTTAAATGACTGTTATTATTTACATATCAGCTCATTCATGTTGCTAATTCAGGTAAATAATAAACTTTTCATTATAAATCCAGAATCTTGTTAAATTCCAATATGGCTTTCAATATCTATGACATAGATTATTATTTTATATCTTTTATGACTCCCTGGTTGCAATTTACATTCTTTAATTACACTAGAAATTAATATATACTATCAATATATATGGATGTGAGAGTTGGACTATAAAGAAAGCTGAGCACTGAAGAATTGATACTTTTGAACTGTGGTGTTAGAGAAGACTCTTAAGAGTCCCTCAGACTGCAAGGAGATTCAACTGGTCCATCCTAAAGGAAATCAGTCCTGAATATTCATTGGAAGGACTGATGCTGAAGCTACAACTCCAATACTCTGGCCACCTGGTGAGGAGAACCAACTCACTGGAAAAGACCCTGATGCTGGGAAAGATTGAAGGCAGGAGGAGAAGAGGACAACATAGGATGAGATGGTTGGATGGCATCACTGACGCAATGGACATGAGTTTGAGTAAACTCTGGGAGTTGGTGATGGACAGGGAGGCCTGGTGTGCTGCAGTCCCATGGGGTCAAAAAGAGTTGGACATGACTCGGCAAGTAAACAACAACCACAGTCTAAATACAGGCCAAGACTTATGACAGTCTTTGCAAATTTGAAGTTAACAGGCAAAGTTTAAAAAAAAAATCTAAATTACAAACATAATTCTACATTACAGTTAAGATTTTTTTTTCATTTTTGTCCAGGATTCTTTGTTAATTTTCAAGTAAACTAAAAAAAAAAAAAAAGCATATCACAATAGTTTTATATTAAAATTAAATCTTTCAGAACATGTGACCAAAGTTTCTTAAGTCTGATTAGAATTGTAAATTGTCATTTTTGCCAAACTTGCTATGATTGGATGTATTAATAAATGTACTTGAGACATTTTACTTTGGTTCTGAAGATTGCATTTGCTGTACTATGTTGCTCAGATTTTTTAACATCATATTTTCTGAAGTGTAAAATTAAAAAAACAAACTGTACTCAGATAAAATGAAAATTGCAGTTATTTCAGTTATTTAAAAAAATTCAAACCTTAAAATCTCTAGAGTACTTTTGGCAATAGGTATGAGAATTTATGAAAGAAAAATAAGACTTCTAAGAATCCACTTAATCCACTGGCTTAGTCATTCTTTTCTAGTCAAATGATCAAGTGTGCTCATTCTTCACTTGAAGAACACGCAGCACACAGAGATATAAGGACACGTCCACGGTGACCTTGTGAATCCAAAGCCAAGTCTGTCCTAGAGCCAGAACACTGTTGTTCCTAGAAATGGCCCTGAGGCATTATAAGCACACCATATGCATGATTTCAGTACATAATAGTGTCTTTATAAACAAATGATTTTAAAATGAAGTTTTAAAAATATTTCCTGAAATCATCTGGGCAGACTCTAAACAGTAGACTGATTGTAAGATATTGAAACTTTGTAGTCAGTGGAACGAGAGTATCCAACTGACATATTCACACTTGGAAATTGGTCAGCTGAGTCACGGATGTGAATGAGAGTCTTAACAGCTACCACCCAGCAGGCAATTCACCACGAGCTAGTTTAAGAATTACTTGAAAGTGAAAGTGTTAGTTACTCAGTTGCGTCTGACTCTGGGACCCCTTGGACTCCATAGACCACTAGACTCTTCTATCCATGTGATCTGCCAGGCAAGAACACTGGAGAATTTATGTGACTACCTATAAAATCTACTCCTTTAGAAGAAAAGATATTTGTAACCTAGAGATGAATAAAAAGAATTCTGAGATGACTAGAAACTCTCTTATGAAGAACATCTGAAAGAAAACAACAGGACTTCTAAAAATCCATTCAAGTGTTAGTTTACACGGCTGGTGAAGGCATCTTGAAGAAAGCATTCTGTATCCGTCAAGTCATCAAAAGGTTCCCAGGTTGGAGAGGGTGCGGACTTACCTTGGAGCAAACTAGGAGCTCGTGGGGGGACAGCAGGAGAGTAGATTTCTAGCTCAGTGCAAAGGCACTTCCATAATAAGTACCCAAAATGGAAATGGGCCCCAAGCAATACAATTTGCAGAAATAATATTGTGGCCACACAGTCTGTAACCTGCCAGGCTCCTCTGTCCAAGGGATTCTCCAGGCAAGAATACTGGATTGGGTTGCATTTCCTCCACCAGGGAAACTTCCTGACCCAGGGATCAAAATTGCATCTCTTAACGTCTGTTTCCTGCATTGGCACGTGGATTCCTTAACGCTGCTCTGTTTTAACAGCCTCACCCAATATCTAACTCTTCTTAAAATGTGAAGCAGTTTAATTTTAATGCAAAGTTTATTTCTCCCCATTATTATCACAGCATTTCTTATGTTAACTATCAATGGCAGTCGTTGCACGAAATACTCCCAAAAAGTAAGGTTCTGATTTGATTTGGCCACTATTACTCATGAGCAGTGTGCAGTAAAGCTTTGGCATTTTTCTAGTTGAAAATTTGTCAAAAATATTTTCTGCTGCCTATTTTATAATTTCAATAACAAGCAGCAATCTCTCCAAAACATATCTTTGATGATGATCAAACGTCATCCAGGGTCAGTGGAAATTTTAGATCATCAAGGGGAAAATATTCTGTTGCAGGAAAGCATATGCATATGAAATGATGCATTCTTTGGTGTCAGATATTCCATTATTTAAACTGTTTTACCTACTTGCATACACAAATAGTATCAAAATGATATGCCCAGGGAAACCATTCAACTGCTCCGTTCTACCTTTTAAAATATACTGTATTGTTTTATAAAATTAAACATTTAAATGAATTGTATTTATTTTTTAATTTTTATTTTCACTTTATTTTACTTTATAGTACTGTATTGGTTTTGCCATACATTGACATGAATCCATGTCAATGCACGGGTGTACATGAGTTCCCAAACATGAACCCCCCTCCCACCTCCCACCCCATATCATCTCTCTGGATCATCCCCATGCACCAGAAAATTAAATGAATTTTAATACATCACATTTAAAGATGATGTGATGTTAATTTCCTATGCGTTTTAGCAGACAGTAGTACTAAGACTACAACTAGTACGGCGAAGACACTAAATCATGCCTGCATTAGCACTAACTCTCTAGATTGTGTGAATTCCCCAATCTGGGCTAACTAGGAGGCACAGGGTAATTGAAGAGAGGAGACTCGGGAAAGTAGCTTATTGTCAACCAGTAAAACATTACATGCAACCTGCAATGTGTGACATATATCACATTACTTTTCAGGAAGTTGTTATGTGAGTATGAAGATAGATAATACTGGCCAAGAGCATGACTCACGACATCAAATGTATCAAAATCATTAAAACAAAGGATTACATTCAGGTCAGTTCAGTTCAGTTCAGTCTCTCAGTCATGTCTAACTCTTTGCAACCCCATGGACTGCAGTATGCCAGGCTTCCCTGTCCATCACCAACTCCTGGAGCTTGCTCAAACTCATGTCCATTGAGTCGGTGATGCCATTCAACCATCTCATCCTCTGTCATCCCCTTCTCCTCCTGCCTTCAAAACTGCCCAGCATCAAGGTCTTTTCCAATGAGTCAGCTTTTCGCATCAGGTGGCCAAAGTATTGGAGTTTCAGCTTCAGCATCAGTTCTTCCAATGAATATCCAGGATTGATTTCCTTAAGGATTTACTAGTTTGATCTTCATGTTATATTACACAGAATTAAAATGATATATAATAGGGTGGATTATTGTGAAGCTTCACTTTCATTCATAAAAAGAGAAATAGCCTTGAAACAGCGTGGCCAAAAGGCTGTCTGGAGGAGGTGTCTGTTAGTGCCCTAGTTTTGCTTGCTTTCATCTGGTCTGTGAGGGATGACTTTCTGCTTCAGGGCTCTCTTCACTGGGTCCCTGCTGCTCATGTACTTGCTTCAGGTAAAGTGTCTAAACACTGACTTACTAATTTGACATGAAAGTTTTCACTCCTTCCAATGTGGTCCAAGGTTTATATGGGACAACTGGTGTCTGGGCATAGAGTTCTCTAATGCTATGCTCTTGATCTATAAGCAATTTATCTTCTCTTCAAGGACCAATACGGCTAGCATGCTGCTATAATGGGAGCGATTTTAAGCCTATTCAGTCTAAGGAATTACTTCTTGCTTAAAAGAAGTAGAAAAAGGCATGTGCACAAACATGAGTGCCATAGAATGTCTACATAACACTCTCAAATATATCCTTGGAAAAACCGGATACAAATGTTATTGTATTATCAAATACACATATATGTAATGAAATCTCTCTCACAAACATATATGCATATACTTAATGTAGTGTGTTCCAAAACCAAACAGAACAACAAAACTGAAGAATTAAAGGTGAAATTTAATACCAAATTGCATAAAAGGAAACAGTAAATTTAGTCACTGGTATATTTTACTTCTTATGATGCTCCCATTGAGCTGAAAACAGTCTTTTAAATTTGAAAATGTATTTATATTTTAGATTTTTTAAGCCATTTTGACCTAAATAGTGAAGGTGGTGAGAAGAATATTATAATCATAATTCAATCCATGAATTGGATCCATCCAATACATTGCTGCTGCTGCTGCTGCTGCTGCTGCTAAGTTGCTTCAGTTGTGTCCGACTCTATGCGACCCCAGAGATGGCAGCCCACCAGGCTCCCCCGTCCCTGGGATTCTCCAGGCAAGAACGCTGGAGTGGGTTGCCATTTCCTTCTCCAATGCATGAAAGTGAAAAGTGAAAGTGAAGTCGCTCAGTCGTGTCTGACTCTTCGAGACCCCATGGACTACAGCCTAGGCTCCTCCGTCCATAGGATTTTCCAGGCAAGAGTACTGGAGTGGGGCGCCATCACCTTCTCAAATCCAATACATTAATGATGCCCTAAAATAACAGGTCACAAAATAAACCCTATTAAGGTCATTATATATAATGTTTAAGTTCTTTGGCTGAAAATTCAAATTGTATTCTCAATATTAGCAAAATTAGTTCTCTTTGAGGTTTTTAAAGAATCAGACATGATAAGAGAATGATATGAAGAGGTAATTATTACAATTAGTATCTCTCTAAAATTTTGGTTTGGGGTCTCTTATTCATTCTTTAATTTTGACCAATAAAGCATTGTTCCATAGTTATGCTACAAAATTGCTTTCCTCAGCATAAGTTCAGTTCAGTTCAGTTCAGTCGCTCAGTCATGTCCAACTCTTTGCCACCCCATGAACCGCAGCATGCCAGGCCTCCCTGTCCATCACCAACTACTGGAGTCTACCCAAACCCATGTCCATTGAGTTGGTGATGTCATCCAACCATCTCATCCTCTGTTGTCCCCTTCTCCTCCTGCCCTCAATCTTTCCCAGCATCAGGGTCTTTTCAAATGAGTCAGCTCTTCACATCAGATGGCCAAAGTACTGGAGTTTCAGCTTCAACATCAGTCCTTCCAATGAAAATGTTAGCTCTTTCTTGATCAACTATTCAGTTATCATGAAGTGATATGTATTTTCACACAAATGTATAAAAACATCAAGCCATCAGTTTAGGAAATGAATGGAAACAAGCCTAGAACTGCAAAAGAAGCAAGGACTTGTGGCATTAGAAATGACCTCAAAGAATGGCTCTGTAGAGTGACCTCTTTTTTTAAAAAACATAATTGAAATGTACAATGTTGTGATAATTTCTGCTGTACAGCAAAGTGACTCAGTTATATATATATATATATATATATATAAAATGTTTACATTGTTTTCCATTACATTAATCACAAGATATTAAATGCAGTTCCTTGTGCATATAGTTCCCCGTGCTATATAGTGGGGCTTCCTCAGTGTCTCAGTGGTAAAGAATCTGCCAGCATTGCAGGAGCCGCAGGCAACTCGGGTTTGATCCCTGGGTCAGGAAGACTCCCTGGAGAAGGGAATGCCAAACCACTCCAGTGTCCTTGCTGGAGAATCCCATGGCCAGAGAAGCCTGGTGGGCTACAGTCCAGAGGGTCTCTTCCAGTCAGATATGACTGAAGAGACAGCAGCACGTGCTATATAGTAGGACTGTATTTTAATGTATGTCGGACTCCATTAAGTTTTTAATATGTGTTCTTATTATTCATAGAAGCCCCTAAACCAATCCTTTCAGAAAAAAAGTAAGAGATATAATAAGCTGATTTGCAAGCCAATGCTATTTTTTTTAATGATACCATTAATTAAGATTTTGGATGTCTTACAACAAAAATACTGGCTTATAAACAGCATGCAGTACAATGTTGCTTTAATATGCAAGTGGGCGACTTTAGAAAATTTTCCCGCTTACGTGATATTTTTAATGTGTTTCATTGTTAATAGCTATCACCTTTAGATATGGCAGTTCATTTGTTATGTGCTTTGTGTTTGTGCTACATGTGTGCATGATACTGCTTCAATTACATAAATCACAAGTTTGAAGATCTGAAATTGGAATTTGAAGAAAAATGCAACAGTATATCTTTAAAAGGAAATGAGAAATGATTCATCCATTTCCTATCTAGTGTATGGAAGATAAATAACTTCTCATCATTTAACATGTAGCTTATAATGTATGTATTGTGGGTATGGCATTGCAGCTATTAAGAAACAGTTATTTTGCAGGTTGGAGTCCCCAACAGCATCCTAGCTTTTGTGGGTATATTGAGAATAAATTATTCCTTTGTAGGTGAATTCATTACCTGTAGCTGATGACTCATGCCTGTCTTACTTATGGAAATTACTGAAACCATGTTTTTCTGAAATTAAAAAAAAGATCTTTTAAAACCTAAACCTTTTGCTGGCATGTTAACAACTAAATCATTGTTTGGAATATTTACTTTCTCATATATCTTTGTCAGCTTCACTTTCTATTGTATTTTGGAACTTAAAAAAAAAAAGTCTTTTATTTGAAAGACAATGCTCTTTAATGTGGAGAAGGCAATGGCACCCCATTCCAGTACTCTTGCCTGGAAAATCCCATGGACAGAGGAGCCTGGTAGGCTGCAGTCCATGGGGTTGCGAAGAGTTGGACATGACTGAGCGACTTCACTTTGACTTTTCATTTTCATGCATTGGAGAAGGAAATGGCAACCCACTCCAGTATTCTTGCCTAGGGAATCCCAGGGATGGGGGAGCCTGGTGAGCTGCCATCTATGGGGTCGCACAGAGTAGGACATGACTGAAGCGACTTAGCGGCAGCAGCAGCAGCTCTTAAATATGCTAAGAACTCATTTAACTATATAGAATTTGCAACTTTCAGAACAATGATAAGGTATTAATTTGAAAATAAATATCTAGATTCAAATACTAGTATTTTATGCTCTAAACATTCTATAATACTGGTTTGGCCAAAGTTTATTTTGTTTTTTTCCATAAGATGGCTCTAGTAGTGCTGAGCTGTTTTTAACTTCATGTGAAATGATTTTTCCTAGATTGCATTGTGGCTGCTGTCATATCAGCGTGCATGAAAAAAAAACTTATAAAAATTGGTGAATTTTTGTGTAGCCATTTTAATATTGAAGGTGGAAGGGAAAAAAGCAACATTTTTGGCATAATTTGTCTTATTATTACAAAAAAGGAAAAACACAATTGAAACATATAAAAAGATTTGTGTCATGTATGGAGAAGGTGCTGTGACTGATCAAATGTGTTGAAAGCAGTTTGTGAAGTTTTCTGCTGGAGATTTCTTGCTAGACCATGCTCCACAATCGGGTAGGCCACTTAAAATAAAAAATTATTAAAATGAGACATTAACTGAGAACAATCCAAGCTATACCACATGGAAGATAGTCGACATACTCAGAACATCCATATTAAGTGCTGAAAATCATTTGCACCAGCTTGGTTATATTAATCATTTTGATGTTTGGGCGCCACTTGTTAAGCAAAAAAAAAAAAAAAAAAAAAAAGGGCCTTGAGCATATTTGTGCACTTGAGTCTCTACTTAAACATATTGAAAACATTCCATTTTTAAATCAAATCCTGACAAGTGATGTGGAAGAGATCACAGGGCAAGTGAAATGAACTACCACCAACTACAACCAAGGCTGATCTTCATCCAAAGAAGGTGATATGTATCTGATGGAATTGGAAGGCAGTCCTCTATTCTCAGCTTCCTCTGGAAAACCAAAAATTAATTCCAACAAGTACTGCTCCCAATTAGACCAACTGAAAAAATACTCAAAAAAGGGTCCAGAATTAGTCAACGGAAAACACATAACCTTCCATCAGGATAAGGCAAGACCGCCTGTTACTTGGATGACCAGGCAAAAACTGTTACAGTTTGGGTGGGAAGTTCTGATTCATCCACTGTATTCATCAGGCACTGCACCTCCAGATTTTCATTTACTTAGGTCTTTACAAAATTCTCTTATGGGAAAAAAATTTCAATTCCCTTGGAATAGTATAAAAGGCACCTGGAACAGTTCTTGGCTCAAAATAAGTTTTCAGAAGATGTGATTATAAAGTTAATTTAAAATGGCAGAAGGCAGTGGGAAAAAATGGTGAATAGACTGTTCAATGAAGTTCTTGGTGAAAATGAAAATCGTGTCTTTTATTTTTACTTAAAAACTGAAAGAATATTTTGGCCAACACAATATTTTGATCATAGCTTTTCAAGTTTAATTTCTGGGGTGGAGAAGACTAGTTACTCTAGGCCATTCTTTCTTGCCCCATAACTTGATATTCTTACCTATTTTCTTCAAAGTATTCTTCCCCACACTCTTTGTTCTTTCTGCATCTCTACCACAAAGAAATTATTTTTGTTTTCTCTAGTTTACACTGCCCAGAGAGCTCTGTATCTGGCCTCCTCCATGACCTAATATACAACAAAACACTGCTCCTTGAGACTTCTTTTTTCTCTTACTATATGTGGCAATCTTACGAATAATGAATTTCAAATTCATTAGTATCTATAATATTCAAAGTAGAGTCATAATTAATATAAATCCAAATATATTCTGATAAAGTTTTCATATGAAAACATTTGGAAATCTATTACAATGTATCAGATGTTTGCATTTCAATTTAATCTTGAACTTTATTATTTGCTTTATGCTGAAAATTTCTTTTTTCCTCTTCTTGAGTGAATGATTATATATTCAATATTATACATTTAATGGGGCAGATAGACATTTTATCAGATAATAGTACAGAAATTTGTATTATTTCATAGGATCAAAACAAAAGACTATTGAAAATACGTTTCATGTTCCTGGGTGGTTAGGCTCAACATTGTTAAACGTCAGTTCCTCCTGCATGCATGCTCGGTCACTTCAGTCGTGTCCAGCTCTTTGCAACCCCATGGACTGTAGCCCACCAGGCTCCTCTGTCCGTGGGATTCTCCAGGCAAGAAATCTGGAGTAGGTTGCAATGCCCTCCTCCAGGGGATCTTCCCCATGCAGGCATTGAACTCATGCCTCTGAAGTCTCCTGCATTGGCAGGCAGGTTCTTTACCTCTAGCGCCACCTGAGAAGCCCCCATACAATCCACTCTGTGTTTGTCACAACCCACAGATCTTGACAAAAGAATGAACTTTAACATGTAAATTACAAAACATGTAGGAAGTCAGGGGATCGCAGGATGGAATGCACAAGGTGACAAGAGAATCTGGCTAATGACAGTGTGTTAAACAGCCACACTGATACGGGAGCAGAGAGGCAAGATTCTGACTGTGGTGACTTTGGAAATGAGTGGAGTTTGTAAAATGAACTCTAGAAGTAACTGCCATAAATGCTGTACTCTAGATGGTAACATTAGGGTTTCCCTGGTGGCTGTGGTAAAGAATCTGCCTGCCAATGCAGGAGGTGGGGCTCTGGCTCCTGGGTCCGAAAGACCCCCTGGGGCAGGAAACGGCAATCCACCCAGCATTCTTGCCTGAAATCTCATGGACACAGGACCCTCATGGGCTATAATCCATAGTGTCACAAAAAGTTAGACATGACTTAGCAACGGAGCACACATGCGGCTGAGAAAATTACACCCCACGCAAATACGAATAAGCAATTCTGAAACCATTTTACATGTGGACTGGAGCTGAATGATTACTTAAATGGACAGAGGATGGTGGGATCCACATTCCTTACTGCTAGAGTGAGAATTTTCAGATAAGCAATGGGGTGGCAAGCTATAATGACTGAAGTAGTAATGGAGCATCAATATTAGTATTAAGCGGTTGTTAGTTTAATACAGATACAGATAGGTAGAAATAGATTCAGGTAGATACAGAGATATTGGTAGGTATATTTATTTACATAAGGGTTAGTATATGCACATATTGATATGTTCTTCTTCTCTATCAGCCAAGAAGGTCTAGAAGTAAAGACACACCGGTAAGAATGAGCACACCTAGCACCCAGATCTTGGTTTTAGAGTACTAGCCTCCAATTAAAAGAACAAGGATTCCTTAGAGAAATGGCTGACTCTAGGACTAGGGCATAAGATATTTAAGGTTAGCCTGATGCATCTTGCAGTGCCAGGAAGTACGGGCGTGCTTTAAAACTTCAGTGATGACGGTATGTCAAAAGGACACAGGGCAACTGAACATGACCCTTGGTGATCAAAGTGAGAAACATTTGTGCAACAAATAAGTAAAGCAGGAGTAGACCATAACCACAATATAAAATCAATACTGATGTACCTATATATATGTATAAAGGATTAATTAAATATGGTGAATAGATGCATTTTTTATGCAGAATACTTCAAAATAATTTGTGTTGATTCTGTATCTTAAAGAAGTAGGTCATACTTCCCCATTCCTTAAATAGTGCCTTCCTTCTAAAAAGGGTAACCAGACAAACCGGATCTCATCTAGGTAATCAAGATTAACACTGACATGCTACATAGCAGCTTGAATGGGAAGGAGGTTTGGGGAAGAATGGATACATGCATATGTAAGGCTGAGTCCCTTCACTGTTCACTTGATACTATCACAACATTATTAATTGACTATGTTGTTGTTGTTTCGTTGTTAAGTCATGTCTGCCTTTTTGGTGACCCCAGGGACTGTAGCACTCAAGGTTTCTCTGTTGGTGGGATTTTCCAGGCAGGAATACTGGAGTGGGTTGTCATCTCCTTCTCCAGGGTATCTTTCCCACCCAGGGATAGAATACTCAGCTCCTGCATCGGCAGGCAGGTTCTTTACTGCTGAGCCACCCCAACACGAAACTACAAGATTTTTTTTTTAAGGTTTAACATTGACAGTAATAAAGCATCTTGATAGTATGTACCTTGGATATAATATGATGAGAATAGCATTTTACTTGTATGACCATCCTCTCCAAACCCAGCAATACCAGTCTAATCATGAGAAAAATATCATACACATCCCAGTTGATGGGCATTCTACAAAATTCCTAGCCAGAACTCCTCAAAACTGTCAAGTTCATCAAAAGGAAAATAAGTCTGAGAAACTGCCGTAGACAAGAGACCCTGAAGGAGACGTAGTGACTAAATGTAATTGGTAAATTGGATGGGACCCTGGAATAGAGAATGAATTAGGTATGGCTCAGATGGTAAAGAATCTGCCTGCAATGCAGGAGACCTGGGTTCGATCCCTGGATGAGGAAGATGCCCTGGAGAAGGGCATAGCAACCCACTCTAGTGTTCTTGTCTGGAGAATTTCATCAACAGAGGAGCCTGGAAGGCTACACACAGTCCGTGGAGTAGCACAGAGTCAGACAGGACTGAGAGGCTAACACTTCACTTCTCTCCAAGGAGGCTGGAATAAAGATTGAACTTAGCAATAATATATGAGCATTGTTGTTTGTTTGTTTTTTAATTATGATAAATGTTAATACACTAAGGTAAGTTACTAAGAACGTAGAGAAAACTGGTCATTGACTAAATGGGAAATGAGGACTCTCTACTGTCTTTACAACTTTTCTGAAATCTAAATCTACTCTAAAATAAAAATAGTTTAATTTAAAAATGGGGTTGTAAAACTTTATACTGGCACAGAACAAAGGGGGATTCTTTATCACTGTGCCATCTTAAATTTCATGAATTTGCCCTGGCAGAAAACTGAGTCAAGGTCAAGATCAAAATTGGGTATCTGTTCCAGTCAGCGTGACTAAGTGAAAAAACCTCTACAGTACAGCAGGGTATCAAATGACAAAGTTATGGAGAAGATAAAATATCACAGGTCTTAACAATTTCAGAATGATGTAAAAGGTCACTTTATCTCCTCCTCTCTCACCACTAGATATTTAAAATTACTTGGTTTTCAATTTTTTTAAAAAAGTAGTCTATTAACTCTTAGGCATGAAGTGAGCTCCTAAAGACATAAAGAACCTGGAGTTGGGTGAGTAGACATAGAAGTGATGTTAATAACAATGTACTGCAGTGTCGTTTTCAAACTGCCCTCTCATGCACAATCTCATCTGATCGCAGTATTCTTCTCTGCCTTCTAGGTAAATGTGACATAATACATGTAAAGCATACGGAACTCAACTTTAAGGATTTATCAAAGGCTGTAAGAATGTAGCATTGTATATTTACAAATGTCACCCAATCTCTACATTTCAGGACTGGAGATGTGGATCCTAGTAGAATTCTCAACCCATAGGTCCCTTAGTGATACTGACTTACCTCCTTCAGTCTCTATTTCTCATAAGAAGAACAGAAATGCTCAAGAAATGCTTCACAATTTCAAGGCCATGATTAACATTTATGGGAAGAGAGGTGAAGGAGCTAGCCAGGAATTATCAGTGCACCATGCTGCTTTACATTCCTGGCAAGAACCTTACTGGATCAAGTATCATACAGCACTGTCAGCCATAGGCTCCCAGAGTCACTAAGAGACTAAAGGTCTTCACAAGATCCAACAGGTGTCATTTCCACGCCATGTCAGATGCTGGAAAAATGCAGCCATGATATAGTCAAATCACTGTCATGGATTCTTATATTATACTAGTTTCTTAATTTCACTATTCAGAGAAAAGAATTGGTAATATAGATACTCTGATTACAATATGGTCAAATTTCATACTAGTAATGATTGAATAGACTCCCTTTATAGGAATAATGAAAGTCAACTAGGCTACAGAGACTGTACAAATTCATATAGGGAGTTAACTTTAACAAAGACTATAGTCATATCTTCTTGACTCTTGCTAAGTAAAATGAGTTTTTCACTACTTCTTTAAATACTACACAAAATGTATAGAGACTAAAGTACAGAGATAATATTTTTCTTCAAACAATATCTTGAATTTGGGTTTAATCTAATATTAGGACCCAGTATACCTTATATTTGACAAATGGTGTTGAAGATATTAGGAAATTATATGAGTACAATTTAAATATTACACACTAGTCTCTGACTTGTTAATGTTAAAATTAGTTTCAATTCAATAACTTTCATGACACTTTCTTTACACTTTCAAGATTTTTAAAAGGGAATTTAATTATTTTTTTTTTAATTTTAGGAACTCCACTTGTATTTTTCTGTTTATAAAATGTTTGACACAGCTATCCTTACTTTTACTGGGCTTCAATAACTTCGCATAAACAGTTATACATTTTTTTCAACAAAACGAGTTCAGACTCAAGTCAAATATTTACTTAAAAAAAAAAAAAACTAGCCCTCTGCTCTTATTAAGCAGAAAAGAATGGTACAATAAAAGACAGAAATGGTATGGACCTAACAGAAGCAGAAGATATTAAGAAGAGGTGGCGAGAATGCATAGAACTGTACAAAAAAGATCTTCATGACCCAGACAATCATGATGGTGTGATCACTCACCTAGAGCCAGACATCCTGGAATGCGAAGCCAAGTGGGCCTTAGGAAGCATCACTGTGAATAAAGCTGGTGGAGGTGACGGAACTCCAGTTGAGCTATTTCAAATCCTAAAAGATGATGCTGTGAAGTGCTGCACTCAATATGCAAGCAAATTTGGAAAACTCAGCAGTGGCCACAGGACTGGAAAAGGTCAGATTTCATTCCAATCCCAAAGAAAGGCAATGTCAAAGAATGCTCAAACTACCTCACAAAAGCACACATCTCACATGCTAGCAAAGTAATGCTCAAAATTCGCCAAGCCAGGCTTCAACAGTACATGAACCGTGAACTTCCAGATGTTCAAGTTGGATTTAGAAAAGGAAGAGGAACTAGAGATCAAATTGCCAGCATCCATTGGATCATCGAAAAAATGAAAGGGTTACAGAAAAACATCTGTAATTAACTATGCCAAAGCCTTTGACTGTATGGATCACAACAAACTGTGGCAAATTCTGAAAGTGATGGGAATATCAGACCACCTGATCTATCTCCTGAGAAATCTGTATGCAGGTCAAGAAGCAACAGTTAGAACTGGACATGGAAAAACAGACTGGTTCCAAATCAGGAAAAGAGTACATCAAGGCTATGTATTGTCATCCTGCTTATTTAACTTCTATGCCGAGTACATCATGAGAAACCCTGGGCTGGATGAAGCACAAGCTGGAATCAAGATTGCCGGGAGAAATATCAATAACCTCAGATAGGCAGATGACACCACCCTTATGGCAGAAAGGAAAAAGAACTAAAAAGCCTTTTGATGAAAGTGAAAGAGGAGAGTGAAAAAGTTGACTTAAAACTCAACATTCAGAAAACTACCATCATGGAATCAGGTCCCATCACTTCATGGCAAATAGATGCGGAAACAATGGAAACAGTGACAGATTTTATCTTTGGGGGCTCCAATATCACTACAGATTGTGACTGCAGCCACAAAGTTAAAAGACACTTGCTCCTTGGAAGAATAACAATGACCAACCTAGACAGCATATTAAAAAGCAGAGACACTGCTTTGCCAAATAAGGTCCATCTAGTCAAAGTTATGGTTTTTCCAGTAGTAATGTATGGATGTGAGATTGGACTATAAAGAAAGCTAGGCATCGAAGAATTGTAGTTTTTGAACTGTGGTGTTGGAGAAGATTCTTGAGAGTCCTTTGGACTGCAAGGAGATCCAACCAGTCCATCCTAAAGGAAATCAGTCCTGAATATTCATTGGAAGGACTGATGCTGAAGCTGAAACTCCAATACTTTGGCCACCTGATGTGAAGAGCTGACTCATTTGCAAAGACCTTGATGCTGGGAAAGATTGAAGGCAGGAGAAGAAGGGGATGACAGAGGATGAGATGTTTGGATGACATCACCGACTCACTGGACATGAGTCTGGGTAAACTCCAAAAGTTGATGATGGACAGGGAAGCCTGGTGTGCTGCAGTCCATGGGGTCACAAAGAGTCGGACATGACTGAGCAACTGAACTGAACTGATGTTTACAAAGTCACAGTTCCTTTGGTGCCTCAAAACTGCATATTAAATGTGGGCTAATTATGCCTGGAAAATCTACTTGGATTTCAGAAATATATTTATTCATGGATATTCTTTGGTGGCTCAGGGATAAAGAACCTGACTGCCAAGGTAGGAGATTCAGGTTCAATCCCTGGATCTGGAAGATGCCCTGGAGAGGGAATGGCAAGCCTCTCCAATATCCTTGCCTGGGAAATCCCATAGACAGAGAGAGGAGCCTGGTGGGCTACAGTCCATGGGGTCACAAAGAGTCAGATACGACTTAGCTACTAACAAACAACATGTTTTCATACATATGGGAATATTCTTCCTAAAAATTACGGTGACTTTCTTTTCTCAGATATCATCTCAGTGTGATACAGATAGATTGTAAATAATTTGAAAACAGTATCCTAAAATAATACATATTGTGATCTCTGGTTAATGTTGTTAATCTTTGGAAAGAAAATCCTAAAGTGCAAAATTCAAAAGCTTTATTTTAAGGAGTGAGCATTTTGAGAGAAACAGCACGCTTTCTAAATAAAAAGTAATTATGTAAAAATTACATGAGTTAAAGATATTGAACCTCCATTACTATATTAACCTCGCATTTCTTTGAACAAGTGCCTATGGAACAGGTGATTTTTCTTCTGAGACACAGTCCATAAAATAATTGAACTTTCTTTCAATGAGGCAGCATATCAGATCCAGGCTGAGAGGTGAATCGGAAGCTCCAAAGAGTGATGAACATCTGATTCAACGAATTATTTCCTAAAGTGTCTTTTTAAACTTGTTTCCTATATTTTTATTTCCTTGTCTTAACCCAGAAAACAGCAAGCAGGAAAGAAAAGCAAGCCAAATAATGACCTCACAACAAAAATCAAATACATGTTATTAAGAGACATACAAATAATATGAATTGAGGTAGTATTAAACTTAGAAAAACAATGTTTGATTTCTTTAAGTATTCATTTTATTTTAGTCATTTTTATAAGTGGTGTATATCTTCAGCTATTTACATTCTGAAGGATCTGAGAATTTTACTATATATACTTGACTTTCACAAACCTCCTAAAAGAAAAATACCTTGATTTTTTTTTCTTTTTACTTTAGACATGGCTACTGGGAAATTTTTAAATGCCACATTTCTTGATATATTACGTGTGTTTATATGCATCTATACATCAGTTTTAGGTTGTCCTAACATTGGACAACGGGTCTACTTCAATTGTCAAAGAATCTAAACTATACTTTTATATGTGAAAACTGCATGGTTGATAAACCATTTTTTTCAAGTTTTTGTGTGCTGTTGATATTTATTTAAGGGACAAATTTGTTTCTTAAAAATGGCTGTACAAAATCGCTATGAGGCAATGTGTCATAAAATTACAAAGGAAAGAATATCAGACAAACGTAAGACCTCCAAGGCATTACAATCCAGAAATTCTTAAAATTGTCTGAATACCAGCATCCATTGAGAATCTGATTAATAACCGCTCTCTCAGGGGAAAAAAAAAAATGTACAGGTTCACAAACTTTTGCATTCAGTTTCACTATATTTGAAACACAACTTAGATTTCTTTTTGTGGACTGACCCCAGGCTGTAGAATATTGAGGTATTCTTCAAGCTCCCAAATTTACAGATAAAGGAACTTGGTCATTCATCAGAGTTAATAGCTTTCCAAAGCTAAACAGCTAGTTCCGACTAGTTGTGGAATAAGAAGAGGTTCCCTAGAATGAGCACTTTTTCTGTTATACCCAATATTCTAGTGATAGTCAACTAGAAAGAAGGATTCATTATAATAAAGCCCATTACATAATTTAGCTTTTATTCCATATAATAAACCACAGTTATTTCATCACTGCATGTTTCAGTATAAGTGATAACTGTGTAGAGATCCTGATTCCTCTAGTGAAATTAAATAGTCCCTGATATAGAACAGGTACTGTATAATGCCTCTTGAATTTCAAAGAAGCAGGCCTGCTTGGAACAGTGGAAAAGGACTGTTGGAAAACTGGCACGAGTGTAATATAAGAGATGCTAAATAAAACTATATGTTTCAAGTTTAAATCATATTACAAAGTATTAAATTGGTATGACGATGTAAGCTGATTGCTAAGAAATGCCTCCTTGTACCAGTTTAATTTTTCTTCTTTAATAGGTACTTTCATAGAATGGGTGGGGACTATAGATTGGCACAACCCAAACTCATCTCATCCACTCCCTGAGAAATACCTTATCATCTGCACAACTTCGGCAATGCTGGGATTATGTCATGGAGAAGTAGCTTTACCCTGGTAAGCGATCTTGATTACGAAAGTCCCTTCTTATACTGAACAACTAACATCTTTACGGGAAGCTTCATTTATTTGTCAAAATTCTTCCACCCAGACCAATACACATAAAAATGATTCCTTTTCTCCTCTTTCTCTCTTTCTTATTTGAAATCACTCTGTTGTTCACTGTCCAAATTTTCACCAAGCTATTCTGACATAATCTACTTTCTGCCAATATACCTCAATGACTCCTTGCTTTCCTTGCAAATTTACTTTGCTCAATCATGTTTCCTGGTTTGATGGCCTCTCTCTTTTCACTTCCCCTTTAATTTTCCCTTCCCATTTCCCTCCCATCCTCTCTCACTCTTAAGAACCCTTTGCCCTCTTCCTTATGGATTATCCTTCATTCTTTTGCTACATTGGGTGGGTAGGGGTTGAGGGAGAGGCTGATGCTGCTGCTGCTAAATCGCTTCAGTTGTGTCCGACTCTGTGCGACCCTATAGACGACAGCCCACCAGGCTCCCCAGTCCCTGGGATTCTCCAGGCTGAACGCTAGTGATCCTTAATTCTCAAAGACCGCCGATTCTGATTCTGATGTCAAAATTCCAACTTCCAGAGCTAGGATTGCAAATTAAGTTGAATTCCTTCAGAAGAAGATCTTGAACTAAAGTGTGAATGCCGGTATTTTTATTTCGGGAGTGATCCCAAGGATTACCAGTAAGGGCGGCGGGGGCCGGTGGGGACGAGGCACAGAATAGAAGACATCTGTAAAGCGTGTTCTCTGTGGGTACTTGAAGAACTTCTGAACGCAATCCCATTGGATAACTCTGGGAGACAGCACAGACAATGTCTCTTTACCCCATCCAAGGAACAAAGGAACGAGGATATTTATCCACCAGCGCTGTCTGTCCTGGATCAGGGCTGCTCCCTGGTGATATGAACCCCTGGCAGTTCTGTGCGCCCTTGTGTTAAGCCAGATGCCTCGCCCAGAAAAGCCTTCAGAAAGAGTCCCAGGTGTTACCAGCTGGAAAGTCTAATAATGGTGTGCACTGAGGAAATATGAGCTAGATACAGGCAACATCTGCAACAATTACTTTCTGGCTATATTTTTGTATGAGCTGCGCTTAGTCGCTCAGTCGTGTCTGACTCTTTGCAACCCGCTGGACTAGAGCCCGCCAGGCTCCTCCGTCCATCGGATTTTTCAGGCAAGAATATTGGAGTGGGTTGCTATTTCCTTTTTCAGGGGATCTAGCCAATCCAGGGATAAAATCTACATCTCCTGTGACTCCTGTATTGCGGGCAGATTCTTCACCTGTATACTTGTTTAATATTTAAATGGGACTTTAATTCTGGAGAAGGAAATGGCAACCCACTCCAGTATTCTTGCCTGGAAAATTCCATGGACAGAGGAGCCTGATAGGCTACAGTCCATGGGGTGGCAAACAGTTGGACAAGACTGAGCGACTTTACTTTCTTTTGTTTCTTTAATTCTGATACAAAGTCGACTTTAATACCTAGTTTCTATATTTACTGTCTCACTGTGGAAATCCCTTGGCCTCTCCATCTGGCTCTAACTGTTGATTCAGAAACTTGTGTTATGAGTACTGCACCTAGAGCTCTTTTAAAAATCTTCAAGTCTTGTTTCTGTGATATAGCTTAATTTTTTTAAAACAACAAAAATGTACTGCATTGTGAGAAAAAAAAAAAAAAACACAAACATTTGCTTTGTTTAATGATATGTATGCTTTTCTCCTTCTGTAAATAGACAGCAACTTTTTGTAGATAGTCAAAAAGAAGTGTGAACACTAGTGAACTTAGTGATTCATAAGAAGGTATGATGTGCTATGTGCCTATTTAGGAGTATAAGTGGCAAAACTCAGATGTGAAATTTCTGGTTTTATCCTGGCCAAGAAGCAGTGTGCAATGAATGTGGGCTTTGCAATTGTATGAACCCAGTTTTTCAACTGAACTCCTGTTAATAATTACGGAGTCTTGCGCAATTTAATATCTTTTCAGCTTCAGTGTCCTCATCTTCTGGGAAAAAACATTAACAGCACACAACTGTTGTGAGCATTAAAAGAGATTCAGACAGACAGAAGATCACAATTTTGTTACTTAGTAGATGTTCAACTGTTCTTGATTACTTTTGTTCCCCCACCTTCACCCTAAATCACCATGATTAGGGTTTTACAACATATAGAATGAAAATGGTAATATCATTCTGTACCTTTTCTTAAATAAAGGTCTGATCTTATTTTTATATGCTCTCATAATCTGTGAAATATGGGTATAGGCAGCCTCCATCATTGTATACAGTGATGGATAGAAAAGTAAAAAGAAATCACCCAGTTATTATTATTATTTTTGTATGATAATGGCCACAGTTTGCTGATTTCTATCATGCTTTCCTCTTAAACTTCCATTTTTCTAGGTCACCCATGTGTGGTATTTTATAACCAAAATTGTTACAGTGAATTGCAGTAGAGACTAGTTTTCGTCTCCAGGATGACTATACATTATTAGGGGCATATTGACTGTATTGCCTTTCATACAGGCACGCAGAGAAACAGATGACAAGAGCAACATTCAAGCCTACCTTACCATTTTCCCTGCGGGTTCTGCATTCAGCTGGATGGTTATAACGTTACAAGGTAAATCCCCAGTAGACACAGTTGTGGCTTTTTCTCCATCACTCCATCACTTCTTCACACCTGAGTGACCAATGACAGTCCCTGACTTCTCTCACTTTGATTCTGGTTTTGCTGGTTACATTTAAGTCTATCAGGTAAAAAAATGTTTTATCAGCTTTGTCTATGAACTTAGGTTACTGGCAAAATCCACACTTGGCTAACATTTATATGTATTTCTTTGACCCTTTAGGAAACATGAAAATGCATATTATGTAAATAAAGTCAATCTATGAACTATCATTCATAATCTAATCAGTTATTAGTCAATTTATCTATTTTTTTTAACATTATGACCACATAAATACATTTATAAGATGAACTCTAATAGCAGGAAATGAAAGGTTAAGTATAGTAAAAACAAAAAAAATTATACTAATACATTACTTTAAAATAAAGTAGGACTTATAGGATATTGCAATAAAAGTTTAAAATGTATTTAAGTGTATCAGTGGGAGAGTAACAAAGAAATAAGTGGTGTTCCCTGATGATAATAATAAAAGAGTCTACATTGGGAATACTTTCCAAAAGCAGATAGTATATGATAAGAAAAAAATGAATTACCTTATCCTTTACTACCAATGACTTTAGGGTAATATCTACCTTCTACTTCTCTCTTGGAACATATAGGTTAGAAATCTAAAAATCAATCAGTAGAAAAATGTAAAAACTAAGTTGAAAGCAGTCATGAAGATCATCTTATCTATATTCTTTTGTTTTGCAACTGATCCTTCACTGACCAAGATGGTAGTCACAAGTCATCATTACTATTAGGCATTTGAAATGTAGCTAGTTCAAACCGAAATGTGCTGGACATGTAAAATATACCCTAAAATTGGAATAATTCATTTTTAAAAGTCAAATATTGCCTCACCTTAATAATTTTATATTGATGACAAGTTAAAATTATAATATTTTGCATTTGCTGGATTAAGTAAAACACATTCATAAAGTTGGTTTCTTTTCTTACTTGTTTTTAAATGTGATGACTATAAAATTTAAAGTCACACATATGATTTACATTATTTTTCTACTGGACTGCTGGACTTTACTGTAAGCAAAAGTTACATCATAAGCCAAATGAACAAAATAAATATGACTGTATCATAGAGAATTGATGACAACCTTCTTTCTTTAAAATAATTATTTTTAAAAAAATTATTAAGGAAGGAATTTTGGGAACTGTTGACAAAAATGTAAGCATCATTCTCAAGGAATGTTTGTCAGAGGCCTTTTGCGTCAGAGCCTTTTTGTGACCACCATGATAGCGTTTGTTTAGGAAAAGTCTTCCAGTCATGACTGTAGGAATTACAAACGAGTCTCACTGGGACAGTGGAAAAACTAACTGGTAGATACAACCGAGATAATGTGTCTGCAAAGGTTTGATGCTTCTCATTGAGCCCTTTGATGAAAAAGATATAGAGAGCAAAAATATATTGAAGTCAATTAAGCCTGCTGACAAGTGTCTTGACAAATTGCCATCATAGTAGTCACCTTGGTAGTGAGTGAAAAGGCCATTAAAAAAAAAATAAAGATAGCTACTCAATGAAGAAACAAAAGAGAGCTTGTAGCAAAAAAAAAAAAAAAAAAAGACATATACCCAGGAACGTAAGTAAAAGAAAAACTGTCTCCAGATATATGCAGTACATGCTAATCTCATTTAATTTTAGGCAACACTAAACAATATCCTTTAGTATTTTTGGAAATTAAATAAAGAAGGGACATCACAAAAAGTATCTTTGTGTTTTATAAGACAATGTTTTCTATTCAGATTAAGGAACGGCCTAAGTAATGAATGGGCTTCTCTGGTGGCTCAGAGGATAAAGAATCTGACTGCAGGGCAGGAGACCTGGGTTCGATCCCTGGGTCAGGAAGATCCCCTGGGGAAGGGAATGGCTACCCACTCTAGTATTCTTGCCTGGAGAATTCTATGATCAGAGGAGCCTGGTGGGCGACAGTCCATGGGGTCGCAAAGAGGTGGTCAAGGCTGAGCAACTAACACTTTCACTTTTCAAAGTAAGGAATAGATATTCAAGTATTTTTCTAGCATATGTGGTGGTGGGGATGGTTGGGAAGGGAATGACATATAATTTTTTTAATGGCTGATACAAGCAGTTCCCATCATAAGAATCAGTCTCAAGTGTTGAAATCAACAATACTTTTTCAGAAAATTTTGAAAAAAATTAATAAAAAACAAAACCTTATTACTCTCTGTCTTTTGGAGTTCTGACTCCTTTGTTAATTGTCTTAAAAAATAAATAACTAATGTTTGGCAAAAAGAATGCGATCCAAGATAAACTCTAGCCAGATTCCCTAAGAATATTTCTTTTTTTGTTCTTTTGTGCTCTAAAACCAATGATTGTTGTTCAGTCACTAAGTCATGTCTAACTCTTTGCAACCCCTTGAACTGCAGTGAGACAGGTTTCCTTGTCCTTTACTATCTCCAGGAGTTTGCTCAAACTCATGTCTGTTGAGTCAGTGACGCTATCCAACCATCTCATCCTCTGTTGCCTCCACCTCCTCTTGTAAAAACTCTTTTTAAAATACAAAAGTAAGTTGAACATTTCCCTTTTTAGTTTCTTAAAATGTTGTTTATCTAAGGGAAGAGAATATCTGAAAAAATCTCCTTTCATTTTTTATTGTCTTTCTGACCTGAAAACTAATTTTGCTGTTAACATTGTATGCAGAGATACATTTGCATATGAGAGAGATTATGCCATTTTATAACTTAAAGAATACAAATCACATATTTAATATTAGTAGCAGCTGCTCTTATTAAATGATGATCCTCTCTACTAGGGATGGTTCTAGATTCTTTTTAAAAAAAATTCAAAATCTAATTTAATCTTTAAAACATTGTGAGTTTATTATTGTCCATTTAAAGACATATCAAGTACATATTGTCAATGTAAAGATATATCAACTCATTATTGGAGAGATTAGGTACTATAGTCTAGAACTCATTGCAAAAAGAAATTTCAAAATAAGACTAGTTGAAACTAACAAAAGAAATCTAACATAAGGATATTAAAAAATGCATCCATGAACTCACTTACTTAGGAGGTAGCCCAATTCTGATATCTGTGTTTGAAGCATCTCCTCTGCAGAGCTCAAAATAAAGCTTGGGACTGCTTTCTGATACAACAGTTAAAGCCTCATATTTTTGTCCAAGAAAGTATAAATTATAAACAATACGTGTCCATTAAAAATATACATGTCCCATTGACTCACCTGTGAATAAGAATAATATTTTCTATGCTTTATGTACATATGAGGAGAGAACAGGAAACTTTAAACAAATCCTCCTCAAATTGAAAGGTCTGAAAGATAATTTTAAAAAACTTTCTGTCTGGCCTGAGGACAACGCAGGTGCTCTGATAGCCTGGGGTGGGCTAGCTGCTTGAGTGTTAGGGTATTCTGAAAGCCCAATGCATATGAAAGGCGTCACTGCTATGGAAGAGTTGCCTGAACTTTTACCAAAGAAACAACTTACGTATTGCATTTACAATTTTAACAATGGTTCTCATTGAAGGGAGATATAGAAAACAAGAGAGAAAATCTTACTTCTAAAGTGTCTATCTTAAATGTTTAAAGAAATGTCCATTGTAAAAAGATTGTAAAATTGTAGCACCATAAGATTCCTATTTCAGTAATGGTGAATTTTCTTTCTTTCTTTTTTTTTTTTTTCTCATCTCAGCTATTTCTGCTCTTAGATCTCAGTTATTTTCACATAGGGGGGCAGCAAATTTTAAGAAATAGATATTTCCCTCCTTTCACCACATTTCTACAAATAGAATAAAACAGGATATTTTCCATTTAACACACTGGTAGTGTCTTAACTTGTAAAGCAAAATGCATTAATGGCTTTGCTTATAGATCCACAAGTATCATCTGAATGCATTTTAAAATCATTATAAATTTCATGGGCAATTTCGGCTACCATTTTTGATGCTCTCTTAGCTTGTTTTAAATTCCTGACTCAAATCCCACAGGTTGGGGCGTTCTTATTTGCATTAATATACTTTCTTCTTAAACATGTAAGAGACTGACTAATGTGTAAACAACATGGGGGCACCCTAGGCTCAAGGCAAGAATATAATTACTCCGGGGACAGAACATTTTCAGAACTTATTCTAATTCAAAATAGGTTTTTGAGCTAATGTGCTAACAAATGACTAGAGTCATTTCTAAATCTAGAAGAACTACTTGACTTAATGCGCTCAGAGACCAGACTTTTGGTTGAAAAAAACTAAGCATGTATTGAAAACAACTGAAACTTTTTAGGGTTTAGATTTGTACAAGTATACTGCTGCTGCTGCTAAGTCACATCAGTCGTGTCCAACTCTTAGCGATCCCATGGACTGCAGCCTACCAGGCTCCTCCTTCCACGGGAGTCTCCAGGCAAGAGTACTGGAGTGGGTCACCAGTGCCTTCTCCATTGTACAAGTATAAATCAAGATTATTTTGGAAGGAGATCCTAGTTAAATGGACTGTAAACATGTCTCAAAAATGGGATTTAAAATATCGATGCATTTTGAGATAATAATAGGAAGTCTCAATCAAGTTAACTACTTTTACTAATACTGATTTTATTGGGATTGTTCTTTTTTTTTCTGAAATTATCAGTATCTGTTTAGAATATGTTACAACCTTTGAATTTCTGCTACACTTTTAGCATTACCTTACCTCACTCCAAACTAGAACATATGAATACACACAAGTAAACAACATAGCCAGTTTTTGTATTTAGGTACACAAAGTTCTCCATACCTCTCAGACTTATACCTTTCTCTGCCCTGTGAAGTCTGCTAAAACTATATACATGGGTACTGCCCACATTCCATAGCTTTCCAGTATCTTACTTTTTTAATTAAAAAAGTCTTCCATGAAGAAATAATTCTGGTTATTTGTACCAAAACCAGGATACAATCTAACCATTCCTGGAGAGTTTTTAAAATATATATACTATAAATGGTTGCAACTGTGAAAATTTAAAATCAAACATAGAAAAAAAAAAGGGGGGGAGAACTAATATCAAGAAAAAGAAGAATGGAATACATTTAAATAAAATGGAAGAAATCAACAATTTACAAATAATAATTTACATTGAAGGCCTTTATAAATACCCAACTGGTTAGTGGGAATACTTGAGGGACAAACAAAAATAAGTGGTGAAAAATTTCATAGCACAGAAAGATAATTTGTTCTACTTAATTATTTTGAATAGTATATTCTGCGATACAGGGATAAAAATACAAATACATTGCCTCATGACTTTCTGTAACTGAATACCCAACAATGTACTTATTTTATACAAAATAAAAAGCTTAACTGAAGTGTGTAATATGTACCTCCAGTATTATCTCAGTGAAAAATTTTACTTTATCTTGACCAGCTTCCTAGCACATATTTTCCTTCTAGAGAAGCAAAATAAACTTTTTTATTTGCAGTTAATTCAAATAGATATGTATTCCTAAGTGAATTCATTCCACAACTAGTGAATTAACATTATAAACTGCACTTGATCTATCTTCTACAAAGAAACCTATAAGCATGTGCCTGGGCCTTAAAGTATTTTAAGTCTGGCAAAGGGAAAATATATTTGCCTATATACCTCTAGCTAACTATATGTGGCATTTAAGTGAGCCTGAGAGTGTTAGGCAGGAAGAAGCAAATGCTGCTGAAATGATCAAGGAATTCTGGACGATGGGGATGACTGTCTTTTTAGCTTAACATTAAAAGATGGAGAACATGAAGTGTATCTCAAATTATTAATACTGCTTGAATCTGGATGATGTCTCATGGGATTTCTATGCCCTTTTAGTGTATCTGCTTTTCCTATTTTCTTTAAATGAATGTGTCACTATTACATACTAAAGAAAATAATAAATACTATTAAAGCAAATAAAGGAACTGAAGACAAGGGCAACCGTAAAGAGCCAATGAACAGGATCTGTTAACTGATAAGATTCTGGACGTAGAAAAAGCAAAGCATCATGTTTGGTTAGAAACTCATGGCAAAATACCAAGTCAGTAGATGATTTGAGAGGACAGAGCATACATCTTCTTTTAGGCTTGTTTAGTTGGGGTTTACAAAGGAAAGGAGTTTTGGTGGTGCTAGAAGTTCAAGAATTGGAGGGGGGACATAATTAATGTTTGATTGAGATACACCCAGAATCATACTGAAGGCTGAACCTTGGAAAATATCTCCACAGACAATTAATATCTGACCTATTGTGTATTTTAAATGAGCTCAAAATCTGACACTATCAATGTTTCCATAGTATTTTCCCCCTGTAGGGCTTCCAACTAATACTAACAGTAATCTAAGATCTTTAGTGAAAATGGGAGAAATACATGCTTTCATCTCCTCCTTTCTTAAAAGAAAGAACATGAATAGTACTGTGCATTTAACTGTGAATTCTTCATAAGAGTAAAAATAAGCAGGCTGACCTTAGCCCTGGCACACACTTCCCTGCTGTAGAATTCATGGCTGCACAAGAGAGTAGGCAGGGTTGTCAACACCATCACATTTAATTCCTGCCCTGCCTAACTGAGCGAACTCCATGGAGATGATGACAGTTCCTTGACATCATGGGCACTCACTGACTACTTATTCACTCATTGACAGTAAATGAGTGTCAGCTGCCAGAAAATGGAAAGAAGGAGGTCTACAGGAGAAGACACTGCCTTAAAATGATGATAATTTCAAGTCCTCAATCTCAGGAACCTGCTGGTTTTGTTTTGTAATTCCTCAAGCAACATAAGATTCTATTTCTGATTCTTGAATTAAACATTTGAGGTCAAAGTAACAGAATAGGTTCCAGATAATCATGCAATAGGGATAAAACATAAAAGTAAATGCTTTTTTTTATCTATTCAGTTGGTGCAAACATAATTGCGGTTTCAGACCATGAATTTTAAATCATTATAACTAGGCTCAAACACATTTTTGTTAATCAAAATAGGAACTGTTACAATCAACACATTTTTGCCAATGAGAAATAAGTTTGTTTATTCCTGTAACATAAAAATCCATGCTTCAGGAGGATTCGACAAACCGTTGGGAAGTATTTTCTGCCTCTGGCTGGTTGTGAAAACGTTTTTTCCCTGCGAAAAGTTGTCAAGAGGCTTGAAGAAGTAGTAGTCAGTTGGCAGGAGGTCAGGTGAAATGGCAGATGAGGCAAAACTTTGCAGAGCAGTTCGTTCAACTTTTGAAGTGTTGGTTGTACAACGTGCAGTCGGGCATTGTCATGGAGAAGAATTGGGCCCTTTCTGTTGACCAATGCTGCTGCAGGCCTTGCAGTTTTCAGTGCATCTCATCGATTTGTTTAGCATACTTCTCAGATGTAATGGTTTTGCTGGGATTCAAAAAGCTGTAGTGGTTCCCATTGGTAGCAGACCTCCGCCGAACAGTGACCAGGACCTTTTTTTGGTGCAAATCTGGGTTTGGGAAGCACTATGGAGTTTCTTCTTAGTCCACCCACTGAACTAGTCATCACCGATTGTCATAGAAAATCCATGTTTCGTTGCATGTCAAAATCCGGTTGAGACACGGTTCGATGTTGTTGTATAGAACAAGAGGAAATGACACTAATATGATGATAGGTTTGATTTGCAGTCGGCTCAGGAGGCACCCACTTATCAAGCTTTTTTCCCTTTTCAATTTGCTTCAAATTCTGAAAGACTGTAGAATGTTCACAGTTGAGTTCTTCGGCAGCTTCTCGTATTATTGTAAGAAGATCAGCTTCAATGATTGCTCTCAATTGGTCTTTGTCAACTTTCAATGGTGGCCACCACACTCCTTATCTTCCAGTCTCTAGTCGCCTTTGCAAACTTTCTTGAACCACCACTACATTGTATGTATATTAGCAGTTCCTGGGCCAAATGCACTGTGGATACTGCAAGCTGTCTCCATTGCTTTAAGACCCATTTTGAACTCAAATAAAAAAATCACTCAAATTTGCTTTGTGTCTAACATCATATCCATAGCCCAAAATAAATATAAGATAAATAGCAAGCAATAAGTCATTAGCAAAATTAAGCAAGAAATGTGCATTAAAATGATGTATATCATAACCACATTTATTTAAGAAAGTATTCCAATACCAATTGGCAAATTTCAACAATGCAAAAACTGCAATTACTTTTGCACCAAACTAATAGCTATCTATCCATTCATCCATCCGTCCATGTATATATCTATCTGTCTGATTTCAATGTATCTATAGATATATATGTCTAGATATAAATTTCTAGGCTTAATGGACTGAATCAACAAAATATGGCAATATGACCAATATTTTCAATCTTCTCAATAACAAGCAATAATGCATATTTAAGTGTGTTTCTTTGTAGAGTTTGATCTTGGCTCCCTATCAAAATGTATCTTTATGTCACCTAATTCCTTCTAAATAGTAAAGTCTGTTGTTTAGTTGCAAAGTCACATTCAGCTGTTTATGTGACCCCATGGACGGTAGCCCACCAGGCTCTTCTGTCCCTGGGATTACCCAGGTGAGAATACTAGAGTGGGTTGCCATTTCCTTCTCCAGGGAATCTTCCCCACCCAGGGATCGAACTTACATCTCAATGCATTGCAGGTGAGTTCTGAGCCACCTTCAAGTCTGATGACTACTAAAATAATGTACATGAAAATTTCTTGGTGTATAATGTGAAATTCCATTAAAAATTATGTATAGATAGTTTGCCTGACCCACTTTATTCATGATGTCTGGGTCTAAATGACTATTTTCTCACTTTTCACAAGATTATAT
Organism: Capricornis sumatraensis; assembly: GCF_032405125.1. Lineage (NCBI taxonomy): Eukaryota > Metazoa > Chordata > Mammalia > Artiodactyla > Bovidae > Capricornis > Capricornis sumatraensis. Next base: position 113,956,585 of record NC_091073.1, on the reverse strand, counting down.
AATTTTACATAACTATTATCTATAATAACAAGGTACACGTAAAATATAATACAAAGCTGGAGAAAATTTGTAGTATGACTCATTCTAAAGATTTCCTCAAGTCAACTGAAATCCTTAAATTCAATATGATATATGTTGAGCATTAAATGGAACCGAATAGATTTACAACCCTTAGAAGAAGCCAGCTCACCACTTTAGGACTTTCCAACAGTGTCCATGACAGATAATCACTGGCCCTCTGCCTGATCACTAGCAGGAAGGACTGATCACATCAGTTATTTCACTACATCAGTCATCCAACAATGTTCTCTCTATTGAATTAAGATGTGTTACATCTACCATACTTGTTTTAAGTACCTTTTTAGGATTCAAATTAAAAAATAGCAAAAATAATATTTAAGCATGATCAGTATCATCTATCTATGATATCACAACCTTAAAATATTATAAAGAGCTTAATATCTCACTTATTCTTGGCTCCACATTGAACATCTGTGGTTTATTTTTTGTCAAAACTTGGCTCTGAAACCCTTTCACGTCTTAGACTCCTTTTTTTTTCTGCTAAACTATAAATATATTAAAGGGTTAATACATTTAGGTACTGGGGTAACACTACAAAAGGCTAAAAATGTGACCTTTGGGGTCGAAGAGTTATGTTTGATCTCGAGAGAGTTACTCAAGCTCTGAGTCCATTTCCTCACTGGTAAAACAGAAATTAAATACTAATAGAAATGACAGTAATAATAATAAATGTCAGTTTAGTTGATAATACTAAAGTATGGAATAAATAAAATAACATAAAATATTCACCAAAGCTCCTAACTGTATAGAAGGATGAATACAGATATAGAAATAAGACATGGTCCTTGCTTTTCACATTAGAAAAAAGACAATCACAAGTAATAATGTAAAGAATTATGTATTGGAGGGAAGACTTAGCCAACATTTTAAAAATTTACACAGTTTACTAAATTAAATTTACCTGTATGTTTCTTCAAGTGCATGGTCCCAAGCTTGCATAGATATGTTTTATTAAGATTTAAGTTACACAATATGATTATATTTTCTCATATTTTAATGCATTTGTAAATTAAATCAATGGCAAAATGATGCTGTTGCCAGGAAAAGACTAAGGAACTAAGATATGGGATCCTAAAATCCCACCAAGGTGGGATCACCTCTGTGAATTTTAATATTACTTTACATCCTTTAAAATGTGCAATCTTTGGCATTTCAAATTTGGAAATTTCATTCTACACTCTCTCTTTCATGTCATTTAGAACATACTGAATAATACTCTTGCCAGAACTGATTCCTGCTGCTGCTAAGTCACTTCAGTCGTGTCCGACCCTGTGCGACCCCATAGATGGCAGCCCACCAGGCTCTCCCATCCCTGGGACTCTCCAGGCAAGAACACTGGAGCGGGTTGCCATTTCCTTCTCCAATGCTTGAAAGTGAAAAGTGAAAGGGAAGTCGCTCAGTCATGTCCGACTCAGCGACCCCATGGACTGCAGCCTACCAGGCTCCTCCATCCATGGCATTCTCCAGGCAAGAGTACTGGAGTGAGGTGCCATCACCTTCTCCAGAACTGATTCCTAGTAGATCCCTATATAACATTTCTTCGCGTCCTAAAATAAATGGTTCCACCTGTGCATTCCCTAACTTCCCTTGTAGCTCGGTCAATAAAGAAACTGTCTTCAGTGCAGGAGACCCGCATTTGATTCCTGGGTCAGGAAGATTCTCTGGAGAAGGAAATGGCAACCCACTTCAGTATTCTTTCCTGGAGAATCCCATGAACAGAGGATCCTGGCAGGCTACAGTCCATGGGGTCACAAGAGTCAGGCTACAGTCCATGGGGTCACAAGAGTCGGACATGACTTAGCAACTAAACCACCATGTGTATCCCTAAGTGGTGGGGTTTTTATTTTAACTAGGGGCATTATGGCTATGTAATATTTGACATCGAAAATACAAACATTTTGAAATGGTGACATCAAAATACAAAGCATATAGACCCTTATAAATAATATTTTAAAGATCAGGTAAACAAAATTTCTTGAATGGGAAATAGAGGATAAAGTTAGACCGTGAAAAACAGAAACACTGTGTGTGAAAAACAGAAGCACCATCTCCTTGCGTCCCTGTTTCTCCACCTTTGCATCTCTTGTCCCACTCTGCACATATGGTGGCCTCTTGGTAACATTTGGTGCTGCTCGTCACCTATACATTCTTTAAACCACCTTCTCTCCCAAGCTAGCATTGTGTTTCTCTCCTTTCACATTTCTTCAGCAGCTATGGCCAGTAGTTCAGTTTTGGGGTCTTAGCTCTTTGCCCTAAATACCTACATATAAGACTTCACCATGCAAAGTAATTTAAACATTTTCTTAGCCTCCAACGCAATTTCTATGCTGTGCATAGGACACCCCCAGGCTTCCATCTCCTCAAACTCATTATTTCCTTCAACTCAAACCAGTTGTGATACCATTCTCTCCAACCTCCTTCAAATAATAATATATTTGTATTCACCACTAAGTTTCTGTTGATTTTTGCTCTGAATGACTTGCATATTGGTTTTCCCTCTGTCTAATAAGTTATAGTCATGACTCCACTTGCCACCACTTTAGTACATCTTAACCTCTGATCTTCTTGAGTTTTTGTCTGTATAAAGGGCTGAGATACAGAGACAATTTTGTTCTCCTTTTGCATTGGCATTCACACCATTTGTCACATACACAAATTTTTTCACATATATTTGGGTGTATTTCTATTTCGCTTGTACCAGTTCCCTACTGTTTTAATCACTGAGACTTTATCATGTATGTTTTAATAACATATAAGGCTAGCCTTCCTTCATTGCTTCTCTTTAACAGAATTTCCCCAATTTTTCTTTCACACTTCATTCTCATATAAACTCTAAAATCAGTCTCTAGTTCAAAAACACTGTTGATTTATTACCCTTTATTTCAGATTAACCTAAATATGAATTAATACAGAAAGAACTGGCATGTTTGTGATATTGAGTCTTCCCATTTACAACCAAAAATAATGATTAACAATTACATTTTTCCTCTGAGATAATTATTAGTATAGTACCTTAAGGACCATTGCATTTTCTTTATTTTTTAATATTTGAAAAATTTATTTATTTTTTATGAAGAATAATTGCTCTACAATATTGGTTTCATTTCTACCGTACATCAACATGAATTAGCCACAGGCATACACGTGTCCCCTCCCTCTTGAGTCACCCTCCCACTTCCCATCCTTTCCCACCCCTCTAGGTTGTTAATGAAGCCCTGGTTTGAGCTCCCGGAGTCACAGAGCAAATCTCCATTGGTTGTCTGTTTTATGTGTGGTAGTGTATGCTTCCTTGCTACTCTCTCCATTTGCCTCACCCCTCCTTCCCCCCACCCACCCATGCCTATTCTCTATGTCTGTGTCTCTGTCGCTGCCTTGCCAACAGGTTCATCAGTATCATCTTTCTAGATTCCATGTATATGCATTAACATACGGTATTTGTTTTTCTCTGATTTATTTCATTCTGCATAATAGGCTCTAGGTTCATCCATCTCCTTAGAACTGACTCAAATGGGTTCCTTCTATGGCCAAGTAATATTCCATTGTGTATCTCTGTACCATGTCTTCTTTATCCATTCGTCTGTTGATGGGCCTCTAGCTTGCTTCCACATCCTAGCTATTGTACATGGTGCTGCAATGAACATTTGGGTACATGTGTCTTTTTCAGACACATGGTTTTCTCAGGCTATATTCCTAGAAGTGGCATTGCTGGGTTGTATGGTAGTTTTATTCCTAGTTTTTAAAGGAATCTCCATACTGTCTTCCATAGTGGCTATATCAGTTTCCATTCCTACCAGCAATGCAAGAGGGTTCCCTTTCCTCCACACTCTCTCCATCACTTGTTGTGTATTTCTTTTTCTTAGGCTATGAATTTGTATTTATTTCACTATATTTTATTTGTTGATGATATATATTAATTAATTTATTTTGATTGGAGGCAAATTACTTTACAACATTGTGGTGGTTTTTGCCATACACTGACATGAATCACCCATGTGTGGACATGTGTCCTCTCGTCCTGAACCTCCCTCCCAACCTTCCTCCCCATCCCATCCCTCTGGTTTGTCCCAGTGCGCTAGCTTTGAGTGCCCTGTTTCAAGCATCAAACTTGGACTGATTATCTATTTCACATATGGTAATATACATGTTTCAATGCTATTCTCTCAAATCATCCCACCCTCACCTCCCACAGAGTCCAAAAGTCTGTTCTTTATATCTGTGTCTCTTTTGCTGTCTTGCATAAGGGGGATCGCTGCATTTTCAAATCCTCCCTAAGTATTTAGGTAACAAGATAACTACTGTCATTGTTTACATAATTTATTTATAAATTTAAGCAGAAATTTGTTTTTTATCTGCACTCTCTCAGGAAATAATTGTGCCTGTGTCCAGAGTTGGTTTGACATGTAAAATGAATTCATATCTTTCTAAACCTAGGCCCAAGACAAATAATATCATAGTTGCTTTGTATTTCTCATAAGGTAGTCTAATTCTAAAACGGAGGCATTTGAGAAATCAGGGGAGAGATGTAAAAAAGAAAACACTGGGGAAATTAGTTTGTTAATATCTTAATGTTAGAAAGAATTATGTGTTTTTATATTTGTTAGTTTCTTAGACTAATGATGCTAATGATCAGTACAGCACTTCAAGAAGGGTTTAATATTCAGAGTGTCCCATTTGGAAACCACAGAATACCATTCAGATACTGCAGAATTAGCATAATTTAGTTTGCAAAAAGCTGGCTTAGTGCAATACATAGCACTAAAGATCAACTGCCACATTTATTTTTTTATTGACTGGCTATTACATGTCAGGCAATGAGGAAGATTTTGGAAATGCAGAAATTAATAAGAAAATAAGTCCCATATTTTATTTTGAGGCCCTCAGTATGTGGCAAAGATATATATATATAGGTCTTTCCATTCTTTGTTGTGGCTGTTCAGTTACTAAAGTGAAGTGAAGTCGCTCAGTCATGTCCGACTCTTTGTGAACCTTTGGACTGTAGCCCAACAGGCTCCTCCATCCATGGGATTCTCCAAGCAAGAATACTGGAGTGGGTTGCCATTTCCTTCTCTAGGGGATCTTCCCGACCCAAGGATCTAACCCAGGTCTCCCGCATTGCAGGCAGACACTTTAACCTCTGAGCCACCAGGGAAGTGTCCAAGTCTTTGCGACCCCATGGATTGCAGCACGCCAAGCCTCTGGTCCCTCACTATCTCCTGGAATTCACCCAAGTTCATGCTCATTGAGTCGGTGATGCCATCCAACTGTCTAATCCTCTGCTGTCCTCTTCTCTTCATGCCCTCAATCTTTCCCAGCATTAGGGTCTTTTCCAGTGAGTCAACTGTTTGCACAAGGTGGCCAAAGTATTGGAGATATATATATATATATATATATATATATATTTGTGTGTGTGTATATTATGATATATATATAATTTATGATGTAATGTAACACTAGAAGTATGAAAACGTACACAATACACACATATACACATACACACGCATACATTTATATGCATGTAGATAAAGAAACTGCCTGCAATGCAAGAGAACAGGGTTTGATTCCTGGGTTGGGAAGATCCTCTGGAGAAGGTAATGGCAACCTACTTCAGTATCCTCGCCTGGAGAATCTCATGGACACAGGAGTCTGGCAGGCTGCAGTCCACGGGATCGCAAGAGTTGGACATGACTTAGCCACTAACCCACCACCATATATGTGTATAAGTGTATACACATAAAGCACATGAAAAGATACTGCAGCAAATATTTTAGGATTGGTAACTTTGGTCACCTCATCTTTTAAAATTTTGATTGTGCAAAAAAAAAAAGGACAATAAAAAAAACTTTGGAAATAAAAATAGTACTTTGTGAAATCAATCAATTATATAAATATTTTCTAATTTAGGTACTAATGAGTACAAAAACTAAGATTATTTAAACATATCTTTAAGTGGCAATATAATGTCATGTCAAAATACAAATCACAAATGTACAGTATGTAAGTTCTAATAAAAAGGAAATGTCCTCATTTCTGTTACTAAACGTGGTCAGGACATCAAGAGTACCCTAGAATTAGCAAGCCCTTCTTTCTACCTCAAATTGACTATATGGAGTGTTGTTAATAAATAGTTGAGTCACCTGGGCATTTAAATACCTCCTTAGGTGGAAGCTGTGGGAGAAATGAAGGGGGCTACACTGCAGGCTTACAAAGAGAAAATGCTCTTAAGGATAGATGTTTGACCCCTTAAGTGTGTTTAAGGTCATTTTATCCCCAGGGAAACATGTTTCTGAAAGCAGAATGGAAGCTAATGGAAAAATATAAATATACATTAATCATCATTTTGCACACAGCTTTACAGCATATCATCAATAGCACAGAGTACAAGAGCGCTAAGCAATGACTTGCCTAATTAATTCATTCACAAAATTACTGTCAGATTTCACACATTATTGTAAGAACTGGTGAATGAACATTAAATACAACTAGTATTTATTTAAAATTAATTTTTTTGGCAGGAGGGCTCACATCAATCAATAAATTGACAATAACCCACCAGTGTGGTAAGTTCAATAGAAAACATTGAAATAAGGGAAGAGGAAGAAGGATGTTTCAGTAGCAAACGAAGGGTGACCACATCTTTATGTTTATAAGATGATTAAATAAATGGCCTGATTTGAGGGCACATGTGAAAGAAGAGAGGGAAGAAGGCAGGTGGATAGTTCAAGGCAGAATAAAGAGCAAGTGTGGGGTAGAAACATGCCTTACCAAGAGGCAGAGTAGCAGAGATCAGAGCATAAACAGGGGAGACACGTGGAGCCATCCAGAGACTTGAGTTTTATTCGGAATGAGATACTAAACAACTGGAAGATTTTGAGCAGAGAAGATCCAGCATGGTCTTACTGAAGGATCTATTAAATCTCTTCTTCTAATTGAGCATAGATGAATAGACAATGGCAAGCGTAGAAGCAGAGGGAAGAGTTAGAAAGTTGCAATAATTTAAATGAGGTGGTGGTTGTCTGCATTTTTCCAATAATTAGCAATGTTGAGTGGCTTTTCGTATACTTGTTAGTCATCTCTGTGTCCTCTTTGGAAAAATTAAAGTTTTTAAGTCTTCTGCCCATTTTTATTCTTTTCTTTTAAATATTCTATTATATGAGTTCTGTTTATATTTTGGATATTAACTCCATGTTTGTCACAATGTTTGCAAATATTCAGCAATTCCACTCTGGGGTGTGTGTGTATATGTATGTATGTATGTATGTATGTGTGTATATATATACATACATATATACATATGGAAAAAATGAAAATTCTAATATGAAAAGATATGTGCACCTCAGTGTTCACAAGAGCACTTTCCAATCACAAAGGAATGGAAACAACCCACACATCCATCAACAGAGGATTGCCCAAGAGGATGGGATGCTGTGTGTGTGTGTATACATACATACGATGGAATATTATTTGTCCATAAAAGATGAAATACTGCTAGCTAGAACAGTGTTTTTAGTGAAATAAGTCAGATAGAGAAAGACAAACATAACAGAATGTCACTTATGTGTAGAATCTAAATATTCACACAAATGAATCTATATCCTCCCAGACATAGAAAACAAACTTGTAACCAAAGGGGAGAGGAAAGAGGGGATGGGAAGAACAGATAGAAATTACTACTGATAACAAAGGGAAGCCACAAGCATTTATTGTATAGCACAGGAAATTATGCTCAATATATTGTAACAACCTATAATGGAAAATAATCTGCAAAAAAATCACTATGCTGTGCACCTGAAACTAACACACAATACTGTACATTATATGTACTTCAATAATTAAAAAAAAAAAGTGGTCATGAAGCTCAGAGGAAATTAATCCTGCAAGGTGGGTGTTTTTCTCTGGTCTTAGTCACCTGTGAGAAGGAACAGGGTAGGCAGGGACTGAAATGCATGTGAATCGGGGCTTCTCCTGGTGAGAGTGACAATGGAAGAGAGAATACACCCATGCCCAGCAGGACTGATTTGAGGAACAGTCAACAACCATTACTTGAGAAGGCTGCAGGCTCCAGGGTGCAGCCATGAGTCCGAGTCCAGATATATGCAGCATACGAAGAGCAAAGGGATGGTAAGGACGGCTAGGATTTCAGCAACCTTGTAAATGAATATATAATAATTAGGGCTATACTACTTTTTAAAATTAATTTTTATGTGGGTATAGTTGATTTACATTATTGCGTTAGTTTCTGCTGTACAGCAAAGTGAATCAGTGGCATATACACATATATCCAGTATTTTTAGATTATTTTCTCTTACAGTTCATTACCGAGTATTGAGTAGAATTCCCTGTGCTACCCAGTAGTTTCTTATTAGTTATCTATTTTATATATATTGAGAAAAAGCTATGACAAACCTAGACAGTATATTAAAAAGCAGAGACATCACTTTCCTGACAAAGGTCCATATAGTCAAGGCTATGGTTTTTTGAGTAGTCGTGTATGAATGAGAGAGTTGGACCATAAAGAAGGATGAGCACTGAAGAGTTGATGCTTTCAAAGTGTGGTGCTAAGAAGACACTTGAGAATCCCTTGGACAGTAAGGAGGTCAAACCAGTCAATTCTAAAGGAAATCAACCCTGAATATTCATTGGAAGTACTGATGCTGAAGCTGAAGCTCTAATACTTTGGCCACCTGATGGAAGAGCTGACTCTCTGGAAAACACCCTGATTCTGGGAAGGAATGAGGGCAGGATGAGAAGGGGATGACAGAGGATGAGATGGTTGGATGGCATCATCACTCAATGGACATAAGTCTGACCAAATTCTGGCAGAGGAGTGAGGGACAGGGAAGCCTGGCATGCTGCAGTCCATGGGGTCACAATGAGTCGGACACAGCTGAGCAGTCAACAAATAAAGGTCAGGGCTATACTACTCATTATTTATTCTATCAAGATGAACATACAATATTGTTAAATTAGCTAAATTAGCATTAGGTTTTCTCAAAAGTATTGATCTATATAACCAAGTCTTTTTCCAATTTTATTTATAACTCAAAGAGTAATATTCTTAGAAATCTTGATATTTTCAGAGTCAACAATATTTGTTTGGTTTTCAAATCATAAAATAGTATCTTTCAATTATTTGCAAGTTAAAGTGCAGAGAAGACAAAGGATTAATGAAACAGTGGGGTTTTCCTAGTGTTTTACCTGTAAAGAATCTGCCTGTCAGCATAGGAGACCCATGCTTCATCTCTGGGATGGGAAGACCCCCTGGAGAAGGAAATGGCAATCCACTCCAGTATTCTTGCCTGGGAGATCCCATGGACAGAGGAACTTGGAGGGATACAGTTCAAAGGGTCGCAGAGTCAGACACAACTTATCGACTGAGTATGTAAGAGTATTATGCAAAACCATCAAGAAAGAGCAAAAATTGAGTTGTAAAATACATGTGACAAAATAATTAAGATATACAGTTGAGGCTCAGGGTTCTGCTAAATGTATTCATTTTTTAATGGCCGCTAGGTACTATAACGTATTTATTTCATCTCTAAAGCTAACATTAAATCATTTTCTGTGGCTGTGTAACCGGAGGATGCACATCCCTGAATATTACAGCAGACATTCCTATTATAGCAGAGGACACTAAATAATCCTTCAAATCTTATCCAAATCTATAATTCTTTGGTGATGACTGACTTCCAATGCCACGCCCTCTGTGGAGTACTATGAGAGTTCCTTAATGAGAATAAAGCACTTCTGTGCTGCAATAACAAGTTTTTTCATCTGCATCTGAAGGAGCCTATGCCCTGTTTTGTGGCTATTTTGGAAAATGTCTCTGATGGCAGTGTGAATTCACTCAACCCCACCATTTATGGATGCTATTTGCCACCCTATTTTCTAGGCAGTGGGGATGAGAATAACAGTTAACTTTGGGGAACATTTTCATCATGTTGGGCACAGTGCCTAGGGCTTTCTTTGCATTTTTTTTCATTTTTAATCCTCATAACCTCTTTATGAGCTAGGATATCATTTTAATCAGCATTTTACAAATGAATAAAGAGACACATAAGAGGTTTAAGTGACTTGCCCATGGTCACACAGATAGATAAATACCAGAGCTTATATTCAAACCCATGCTGGCTGCTGCCTGAACCCAGGTTCTAAACCAATAATATGGTAATAAATAAGGGCACCAAGGCTCACATTAGCTCCCAAGTCATCTATTCTTTTTTAAAAAAAAATTTTTTTTTTTGGAGTGACTGCTGCCAAAAATTGTTTGAAAGAGTTTTTTTCTGGGTTATAACTGTAGCTACATTTATAAACAGTGATGGTTTTTATAGCTTAGGCTCATCATCTCAGAGCTTATGTACTTTTTTTAATCATCATGCCCCTGATTGCTGATTATTTACTCTTCTGCTTGCTGCTGTTTCCTCTCATGATTACACAGCCTGCTATAGAGCCAGGCATCGTGCTTCTGTGTGTCCCTGTAGCATCTCTCTCCACTTTAGTTTGTCATAAAGCAGCTGGTTTCTTCTCTCATCCATCCACTTAGTATGCCCTGCAGAATTGTCTAACCAAGATTCTACATGATATGGTTGCATTCTACTCACAGCAACCTAACGCCTACATGGCTGTAGATTCCATACACGGGTCTACAGCAAAAGGAAGACTACTGTTATTTTATAGATTGTTCTGGAGGATGCTGCTACATTGGTACATGATCTCAAGGTGTTGAAGATACTGGCCTACAACTTGATTTATACACGGCTTCCATAAATTTTAGATAATCCAAAGACAACTTTCAGTGCTACAAGGCTAATTAATTTTTTAAAGGTATTCAGGATAGCAAATTTGCTTTATATAAAGGCCTTAGCAATGACCACTTATACCTGAACATGTTAAAAGCATGACTAGAAATCAATAGCAAAATAGAACAGCAAAGATCAATGGTACCAAAGAGCCTCTTGATGGGGATGAAAGAGGAGAGAGAAAAAGCAGGCTTAAAACTCAACATTCTAAAAACTAAGATCATGGCATCCAGTCCCATCACTTCACAGCATGCGGATGGGGTAAAATTGGAAACAGAGGCAGATTTTAGTTTCTTGGGCTCCAAAATCACTGTGGACGCTAACTGCAGCCATGAAATTAAAAGCTTGCTCCTTGGACAGAAAGCCACGACAAACCTAGACAGCAGTTCAAAGAGCAGAGACATCACTTTGCCACAAAGGTCTGTCTAGTCAAAGCTACATTTTCTCCAGTAGTCATGTACAGATATGAGAACTGGACCAAAAAGAAGGCTGAGCACTGAAGAATTGATGGTTTCGAACTGGTGCTGGAGTAGACTCATGAGAGTCCCTTGGACAGTAAGGAGATCAAACCAGTCAATTCTAAAGGAAAATAACCCTGAACGTTCATTGGAAGGACTGATGCTGAAATTAAAGCTCTGATATTTTGGCCACATGATGCCAAGAGCCAACTCATTGGAAAAGACTCTGATGCTGGGGAAGATTGAAAGCAGGAAGAGAAGCGGGTAACAGAGGGTGAGGCGGTTGGATGGCATCACCGACTCAATGGATGAGTCTGAGCAAACTCCAGGAGATGGTGAAGGATAGGGAAGGCTGCCCTGCCACAGTACATGGGTTTGCAAAGAATTGGACACAACTTAGCAACTGAACAACAACAACAACTACTTCAGGACCAGCCACTGAACCAGGCTATAGCCAGAGATGCGTAGAGAAACAAACAACAACAACAACAACAACAACAACAACAAATATATATATATATACATGAAATTAAGAATTCACTCTACCTCAGAACAGCATTATAGGAAAATTATATATGCATAGAAAGACGAGGTTTAATAAGCAACTACTTGGGTGTATTTGATGTTATGAGATCAGATGCTGGTTTTAGGAACTGTCTGGTAACTATAGGCAATTTTGTACCTTGGTGAGTAGATTTTTTCTGACTGTTTTCAGATTGACTCATTGCAAAAGACCCTGATGCTGGGAAACACTAAAGGCAGGAGGGGAAGGGGGCAACAGAGAATGAGATGGTTGGATGGCATCAGTGGCTAATGCACATGAGTTTCAACAAGCTCCAGGAGTTGGCGATGGGCAGGGAAGCCTGGCATGCAGCAGTCCATGGAGCTGGAAGAGTTGGACACGACGGAGTGACTAAACTGAACTGATAGTTATTTAAATCTAAGTGTCTGTGAACCACCATCGACAGATGAATGGATAAAGAAGATATAGTATATTTATTTATACAATGAAATATTACTCAGCCAAAAAAGAATGAAATGCCATTTGCAGCAACATGGATGGACCCTGCATTATGATGCTCCTTCTCCATCCCAAGAAAGGGAGACCCAGGAAACTGAAGGACTTATTAACCCCTAACCAGATATGCAATCAGCTGTCTTCTTCTCAACTGCTATATGTCTACTAATGGACTGGCCTAATTTAGGGCTGCCTCCAGGAATCAAGTTTTTAAGTTAACTGATTATAGATCAATGTTCTCAAGATACATACTATACGATACTGAGTTTGTCAGTATTATTCTTAAAAAATTATTCTACTGTAAAGTTTTGTAAAAACCATCAAAATCTCTCAGGTCAATCACTGAAACCCATTTATAATCTAACTATGAAGCTGTAGGAATGTACCAAGATGGCATTAACCCTCAGAGAAAGATGCTGAGGACCCCAGCAATCAGGTATCTACACACCCATGTCCAAGTGACAGCACTAACAGTCAGGAAAAATATGCCCATGCAAATGAGGGAGAAAGATGAAATTGGAGGGTTCCACCTGCATTTGGGCAGCAGTCCCGGTCTTGGTCAGGAAGTATATTTCTGGACACATGGTACGTTTCCACATACTTTAAGCTGGGGAGTTGTTTTTTGAATTCTCACCCTGGTTCCTATTTGTTCCTATAATCTTTCTGTACCAGGAAGTAGGAATCTGGAGTGTTTCTCATGTACCAGGAATAAAATCTGGAATGGCTGAATTCTTGGAAATTGAAGCAACACGTGGCTTGTGTATATGGTTCAGAGACGTGGGCACACACACTGGCAAACACTGCTTCCACGCTGGCCTTGTGCAGATCTGAGAGCCTCTTGTCTTTCTCTTTCCACAGATACTCTCCCCAGTCATTCTCATCCCAGGTGCACAGGGATTCCCAGCCCAGAATGAACTTTCTCTTCAGGAACCTGGGAGCCTTCCCAGCCATGGAGATCTTCCATCCCGCTGAATTGGCACTGGATTTCTTTTGCCATCCAGATTTCACAACAGTCTGATGTAGTAGGCACAACTGACCAAAGCAGACATCCCGGGCTCAGAGTCAAAACTCCTTCTCTTGGCCGTGGCCAATGTGTCAGAGGAAATGAAAAAACAAAAAAAAAAGATTTGAACTTTTGTTGATTTTGGCAACTGGTGGATGTTGATACTAAGATTAATGCATAGGTTACTGAAGAAGGATGAAGAAAGGAAGGGGAATTATTCTAAATTTAATCTGGGGCAGATTAAGTCTCAGGTAGATTTAGAACATCTTTTGAGTAAAGTTAAGCACAGAAAATAATCATGAATCAGAAAAGAAGACATGGCTGGAATTATAGACTGGACACATTTTACTAATTGATGATTTGTGATGTTGTGAGTAGAGAAGTCACCCACAAAGAGCTAGTTGATTTCCCTGGGGGCTCAGACGGTAAAGTGTCTGCCTACAATGCAGGAGACCTGGGTTCAATCCCTGCATCAGGAAGATCCACTGGAGAAGGCAATGGCAACCCACTCCAGTATTCTTGCCTGGAAAATCCCATGGACGGAGGAACCTGGTTGGCTACTGTCCATGGGGTCGCAAAGAGTCGGACACGACTGAGCGACTTCACTTCACTTCACTTCATACTTCTATGCAGAGTACATCATGAGAAAGGCTGGGCTGGAAGAAGCACAAGCTGGAATCAAGATTGCTGAGAGAAATATCAATAACCTCAGATATGCAGATGACACCACCCTTATGGCAGAAAGTGAAGAGGAACTAAACAGCCTCTTGATGAAAGTGAAAGAGGAGAGTGAAAAAGTTGGCTTAAAGCTCAACATTCAGAAAACGAAGATCATGGCATCCAGTCCCATCACTTCATGGGAAATAGATGGAGAAACAGTGGAAACAGTATCAGACTTTATTTTTGGGGCTCCAAAATCACTGCAGATGGTGACTGCAGCCATGAAATTAAAAGACGCTTGCTCCTTGGAAGACAAGCTATGACCAACCTAGACAGCATATTAAAAAGCAGAGACATTACATTGCAAACAAAGGTCCATCTAATCAAATCTATGGTTTTTCCAGTGGTCATGTGTGGATGTGAGAGTTGGACTGTGAAGAAGGCTGAGCGCCGAAGAATTGATGCTTTTGAACCGTGGTGCTGGAGAAGACTCTTGAGAGTCCCTTGGACTGCAAGGAGATCCAACCAGTCCATCCTAAAGGAGATCAGTCCTGGGTGTTCATTGGAAGGACTGATGTTGAAACTGTACTACATTGCATGCATTGACAGTGATATCTTGTAGCCAAAAAAGAGGGGCCTTGATCAAGATTATATCAGGAGAGAGCTAAAATACCACATGCATTTTTACAGTCAGATATCGTTGGCCATTTTCTCAACTATTTCATACGTCTTGACATCCAATGACAATTTAAGCTACATATTCAGATTATTTTGACCCTTTAAAAGTCGCAATGAGTTGCTTTGAAGAACCCATAGTTTAGCTTCTGTGGTCAAGGTATTGACCACATGTGGGAGTATTATCATTGAGAGTTTGAGGGTGGGAACTGTTTTCATTAATTAAACAAATACTCTTCATGCTCTAGGCTTTTTTAAAGGAGTTGTGGTATAATGGAGGGCTGGTAAGCACAGCAATTGCTATTAAATGGTTTACAGTCTAGTTGAGGAAATAAACATGCATCAAATGATATTACAAATGTTATAAGCTGTGCGTTATGAATAATAATACAAGGCACCATAAAGCAGACATCCCTGTAAAATAAATGCTTGACTCGAGTCTAAATGAAAAATAGAAGTGAACTCATTAAACTAGGTGCCGTTAAAATCATTCCTTGGAAAAAGAGTAATCTGTATCAGGATCCTATAGTGCCTTCTGAAAACTAAAAACAAAAAAAAAAAGAAAGAAAGAAAAGAAAAGAAAAGGAAAAGGTCAACATGGGTCAATATGTCTAGAACACATGGTAAGAACACACGGAGGTAAATGAAACTGGAGAGTTAGTTAGATGTCAAGTCATACAAGCAGAGTTCACTTTTCTTCCTGGCCCTTCCTCAGTCTCATGGGCAGTTAGAGACTGAGTTTCTGCCAAAGTAATATGAGCTTCAATGGCACACGTTCCTTCTACAACAGGCTCCCAAAACCCCTTCTCATGTGATGCCCCACCCTCTTTCTTCTTTATTTTGTATTTGTATGAAGAGCGACCAAGGGAGAAATTTGGTTCCCTGTGTGACATGGAGGAAAGCCTTCTGCAAACCATGAACACACGTTGGAATTTTGAGTGAGAAAGAAATTTACATTGCACTGATCTATTTTATATTTTGGGACTTTTTTTTTTTTTACAGCAGCTGCTGTTGCCCTCATTAACATACCTATTTTATGGTGAGCATCACCTCCAATCCTCCTCCAACTGTATTTTTAGAACAACATTCATACTTCTCAAAGCAACGTCCTATAAAAGCATTCCACCAGCTTACTAAAACTGGAATGGGAGAGCTTGAGAGTATATGAACTAAAGTTACAGGAATATGTAAGGAGAGGTTCTGTGGCAATTGTTGAGAAAGAAGAAAGAAATTGAATAAGGTGCCTGTGGTTGTTAATTCTATGTGTCAATTTGATTGGGCTAAGGGGTGACCACAAAGCTGGTAAAACACTATTTCTGGGTGTGTCTATGAGTGTTTCTGGAAGAGATTAGCATTTAATTCAGTAGACTGAATAAAGAAGATCCCCATCTCCAATGGGTGAGCATCATCCACTGTGTTGAGGGCTTTAACAGAAGAGAAAAGCAGATGAAGGCTGAGTTTGTTCACCTGCCTGTGCTGGGACATCCAGCTTCTGTCCTCGGACACTGATGTTTCTGGTTCCCCAGCCTTTGGACTCCAACTAGGACTTTCACCATTGGCTCCCCTAGTTTTTAGATCTTCAGGTTTGGGCTGAAATTACTTCACAGGCTTTCCTGAGACCCCAGCCTGTAGATGGCAGACCCTGGGACTTCTTAGTCTCCATAATCATGTGAATCAATCTTTTTGATAGATCTCTTTCTATATAACTACATATAGCCCATTGGTTGTATTTCTCTGGAGACTAATAATAGATATTTTTTAATGCTTTTCTATTTCTACCCATGAAGTTTTAGTTCTCAGTATTTCAAAAATGAACTAGTAGGATTAAAGAAAATTTCTAATCTTATATAAACTAAAGGATGCGTGCTGTACTCTTAAAATGGCCAACACTAAAATTTACATACATTTAAAATAAACGTGACCTTTGATATATCTTTAAACATTTCAAAAAGATCCAGAATTTTTTGAGTCCATCCTTAAGCTATAACAAATTATACAGTACACCAAAATCTCTACCTATTGACAATTTCTGAAGGTAGGTGAGAGCCAAATTAAATGCTGATCTCTTCCAGAAACACTCGTAGACACACCCAGAAATAGCGTTTTACCAGCTTTGTGGTCACCCCTTAGCCTAATCAAGTTGACACATAAAATTAACAACCACAGGCACCTTTTTTACCACTAGTGCCACCTGGGAAAATTAGCTTACAGCTGATTTTCTAGAGTATTCTGTAAAGCAATTGGAATTAAGATTGGGCTTATTATAAAGCAATTTGTTTGTATTACCATTAATATTTACATGAATACATATATGTGTGGATCTGTGCATATAATATATAATAATACCGTATGATACATAATTTAATCAAGGTTCTTAGAAGAAAATCAGCCAACATCATACGGTGCTTTTACATCACAGTGCTAAAATGTTATCGGGGGGTAATTAGCATGATGTGCACCTGATAGGTGAAGGTGCGGTGTTACCTGGGCATTAACACTCCCACAAGGCTGACAGTCTAGCAGGGCTCTACACTGAGTCTCTGGAGACCATCCAGATGATCCCCTCGG
Source organism: Capricornis sumatraensis (assembly GCF_032405125.1). Taxonomy (NCBI): domain Eukaryota; kingdom Metazoa; phylum Chordata; class Mammalia; order Artiodactyla; family Bovidae; genus Capricornis; species Capricornis sumatraensis. The sequence continues at coordinate 113,939,326 of NC_091073.1, read as the reverse complement.
TGAGACTCAGCATTTCACTGAGCTCCCAGGATTGCATTAGGTTAATAAAAGACATTTTGTGAGAAGCTGTAAAAATGCTTCATAAAATACTATGTTAGAAGTGAAAAGGAAATTAGGATAATGGAGAAAGAATACATTTACAACAATTAACAGTGGATTGAAAACCAGTGTAAGTGCCATTTGGTAACTTCAAGGACCTTAGTTGGATGAGAGATTCAGAAGTTGATGGTGGTTCCTATATGTAAGAAAGCTTCCTCTGACAATCAGCTGAGCTAATTAATCCGCATTTAACCCAGCTGGATCTTATCTAGCCTGCCTGTTAATGAGTATATTATTTTGGCAGCAAGGGCACAATCTCAAAAGTAATAATTATCAGGGTCATTTTTTGCTAAGAGCGAAATCTCATTTTGATATACGATGTGCTGGTGCTAAGTCGCTTCAGTCATGTCCAACTCTTTGTGACCCTGTGGACTGTAGCCCGCCAGGTTTCTTTGTCCATGGGATTCTCCAGGCAAGAATACCAGAGTGGGTTGCCACTTCTTCCCCAGGGGATCTTTCCAACCCAGAGATAGAACTCTCATCTCTTATGTCTCCTCATTGACAGGTGGGTATTATTTTTTACCACTAGTGCCACCTGGGAAGCCCCTTGACATATGATATAATCTTTTAAAAGCAAAAATAAGAATGCCACAATCATTGCTAAATACTGCCTACTAAATATATTGTTGCCACAGTTTTATTTTCTTACTTTTATGAACTCATTCACAGGTCTTCATTCAAAGTTATACATTTTAAGGACATATAGTGCATATTAACTGTTTCTTCCAATTTGCTTCCATGAGATTTGACATCACTGAAAAAGGCACATAGGTATGTATACATGATATAATGTATGCCAAGCCATTCCTTGCTTGGAAACCATGATACATGCCTTTTTAAAATGCCACTATCCTATTATATGGCATTTAATCATTAGACAGAAATCTAGTCTACTAGACTCTCAGCTCCTTGAAGGTAAAACTTATTTTTCTCATTTCTATATTCCCAGCATTAAAGTTGATTTACCACATCTTTAAAATTTGGGCATCACTTTCCTTAATAAATTAATTGAAGTACTGCTCTCACAGAATAAAAAGTTCTGACTTGAGATGCAAATAAAGGTGAAGTCAGAAATGTCGCCAGACAGGATCTGTAGTATTTTATGGTAAGAGAGTTTGTTCATATAATCAGACTGATTTCCTGAAGCTGATGCCATTAAACAAACATTAGGAAAGTAAGCACTTCATGAGTACCATCTTATGTTTACACACACACACACACACACACACACACACACACAGTACTATCTTGTGTTTACACACACACACACACACACAAACGTGCATGCACTCATCTTTTCCTCCTTTACCAAAAGGTAAAATAATGCCTCAACAGACATTATTTACTATTGGTATTCTGTACAGTAGATTATTGGGTAGGTGTTTAACTTAGTGAGGACTCCGTACCAAGGCTTGTCTTTGACCATATGTCAATGTCATTCCCCATCATCAACTCGGGATTATTTAATGTGGCATTAGTAGGAGCATAATGTAACAAAGGCATATCTATGAAATCACTTTACTATTTCAAATATCCTGTTTAACTTCATGTATGTTAAAGCATGTGCACAAACTCATTTCATTCTATTACTTTATTTAATACTCAAGTACCAAAACAGGTGATGAGGGTAAGGCAAAGCCACTAACACACGTATTGAGCCAAGAATGGAAGATCACTGAGATACTTTGATACAGTACACGAATGGACATCAGCCCAGAGGGGTCTCACCCTTTGGCTTCACTTTTTGGTGGGAAGGATTTGGGGCCCAATTACGAGGAGGATTATAGCTATCATTTAGATGCCTAATCAGCACCCTGCTAGTCTTTCCAAATTGAACTGTAATATTTTTTAGGGTCTTTCTCTCTTTCACACAGTGATTCAGTGTCCACTGACGCAACCTTCAGCTCCAAAAATGACTGACCAGACAAAGAATAATTCCTGAAACTCTGCAATAGTTGATTTAAGAACGTTAGCCACTGTTAGAACATGGCTTTTCCGCAGCCAGAAGGACTGCTTCAGAATGGGCACATGAATATGGAAAACAGTACGGAGGATCCTTAAAATATTAAAATAGAACTACCATATAATTCAGAAATTCCACTTTCAGGAACATATTCAAAAGAAATGAAAATACCAACTGAACAGATAGCTGCACTCCATGTTGAAAGAGCCAGTATTAATAGTAGTCAAGACATGGAAACCATACAAGTGTCCATCAACCAACCATTCGATGGATAAAGAAGTCGCAGTACACATACACAATGAAATATTATTCAGCTATTAAAAAACAAAGAGATCCTACCATTTGTGACAACACGGATGGACCTCGAGGGCATTACACCAAGTGAAAGAGTAAAACAGATAAAAACAAGTACACTACAATCTCATTTATACGTGGAATTTAGAACAAACAAACCTCACAGGAAAAGTGACCAGATTTGTGCTTACCAGAGGCAGGGCTGGGGCCGGTGGGAGGGCGGGTACTGGAAAAAGGTGATGAAAAGATACAAACTCCCATTTGCAAGATAAAGAAGCACCAGTTAACACTGTTGTGCGGTATCTATGAAAACTATGAGAGACTAAAACCTAAGGGTTTTCATCACTAGAAAAATTTTTTTTCTTTCCTTTTTTTTTTTTTTTTGCTTTTTCTTTTATAGTATCTATATGAGATGATGAATGCTAAGCAAACTTTCTGCAGTAATTCTTCCACAATAATATGTAATTCAAACCACTATGCTGTATACCTTAAGAAAAATAAATGGTCATGTGACCCTAAATCAGGGTCATTTAGACATAAAGAAGCTTCTGGGAAAAGAAGTTTCCTTATACAGCAAAAGCACTCATGCTCTCTCCTCCTTTGAATAATGACAACGTGAAGCCAGGTTTCTATGAAGAAGGCCCCGGAAGACAAAGCAAGTACATAAAGGAACGAACCATATGGGAAGGAAGTGGACTCCTCAGTTCACTTTCCAAACTATGAGGGCAAACACATCCCCTAATTATTTAAAATTCTTATATTACTTAATTGGGTTTTCTGCTATTCACATATTTCTGCTATTTTTGTTATGTTGTGAGCACTCCACTGAGCTTCCCTGGTGGCTCAGACTAAAGAATTCACCTGCGAGGCAGGAGACTCGGGTCCAATCTCCAGGTCAGGAAGATCCCCTGGAGAAGGGAATGGCTACCCACTCCAATATTCTCTCCTGCAGAATTCCATGTACAGACGAGCCTGGCAGGCTACAGTCCACGGGGTTGCAAAGAGTTGGACACGACTGAGCAACTAAAACTTTCAGTTTCTTTCAGGCACTCTATTAAACATTGTTTAACTAAATTTTTATAACAACCCAATAAGGTTGATTACCCACATTTACAGATAAGAAAACCAAAGTTCAGGGTCACACAGAGAGCCATCATTTTAAACAAGTTTTGTTTTGTTTTTTTTTCCTTTACTCCAAAGCCTGTGAGTTAAGTGGTTTCACTTCGGGGGAAAGAAAAAAAAAAGCCTAACAAATTATTTCAATCTTCTTACATCAGTGCTTGCATAGTTTATTAATAATTTCTGAACTGTTATGTCTTACAAAAATGGATATGAAACTAGGGCAGCTAGGCTCGAAGTTAAACTGGTGCTATAAGAATAGATTTATAACCACATCAGATAATACCATCATACAGAAGACCCATAAGCTTGCCTGCAAAATAAGTGACATACAAAAATACATTTACACCAAAGGGACCTCAATTCCAAGACACTACTGTAAAACCAGTCCACTTGTACCAGGAAATACCACACAACTGTATATAAATATATCTCATGATACATTTAGGGTAATTTTCCATATTTAATTTTAAAGGGTTATTCCACTCATAACATAAAGCAAATATAAGTGAAGCATAAGGGCAAAGTCATTCAAAAGTAAAGCTAAAGGAAATTTATAAGCAGCAAATGGCAGTATTTTTAAGAATGGAAACATGAATAGAATGAGGAGGAGAGGAATCTTATCACTTCAATGCTTTATAGGAACTGATTAAAAATATGCAATTTTTCCTGCTGTTGTATCAATATTATCTTGTTATATGCGCTTCTCTCATAAGTCTTTAAAAAAAGAATTCAGCCACTCATTTAACAACAAAACCCAAAGCTTTTCTGACCCACCTCCCCAAGGGTCACAAGTAACCTGGGTCCTTTTTTTGTCTTCCTTCTGTCCTCAGATGCTAACCTTCAACTTCATTCCCTCTGACCCACACACATCTCACCATTTTCACTCACTGGGCTTTAGAAACTGCTTTCACTACAGAGAAATAATCTAACTGGAAATTCCAACCGATACATATGTCTTCCCTCCCTGATCTCCAGGTCTTCCCAGGTGGTGTTAGTGGTAAAGAATCCACTTACCTAAGAAGGAGATGCGGGTTCCATCCCCGGGTGGGGAAGATCCCTTGGAGAGGGAAATGGCAGCCTACTCCAGGATTCTCGCCTGGAAAATCCCAGGGACAGAGGAGCCTGGCGGGCTACGGTCCACAGGATCACAAAGAGTCGGACACAACTTAGCAACTGAGCGTGTGGCCTGAGGCTGTTTTGTGAGATGCCCACCTGCCTTCATCTTCAGGAGGCCATGTTCTCCTAGAATTCCTTCTGGCTGCTGCTTCTTCTCAGTCTAATTTTCAGATTCGTCTTTGTCCTTCCTTCAATGCCAGTTCCTCAAAGGCATGTCATTAATTTTCTTTAATTCTCATCTGATCTATTTCACCTGAGCAACTATCCACTCCCAGGCTTCAGTGCTTATCTACACACTGATGACGCTCATTGCTCCCAGGTGCTCATGACTCCACTATGTATTACGTGGGAATGATTTCCAAGATATTTACCGAAAGAGAGGCCAAAATACCATGGTGTTGCCTAGTCATTTATTAATGCATATTTTATGTATATCAGGAGGAGGATACTAAAGAGCTACTCAGAAAAAGTTCTTTAAAAAAAAAAAAACAGGAAGATTGATCAAACTTTCCTGTTGACACAGGGTAAGTTCCTTCTGCATTTTCCTAGGTCCAGTTATATTTAGTAAAATCTATGAGAAAGAAAGGTGTTTAGAACAATCTGGTTTCTGCAATGCTTGTGACAACCTTTACCAACATTATATCAGTATCTCTCTGCTATTACTCACTCTGGATAAGGTTTCTAGAGCCGCCTATGTGAGAAACACCTTTACTGCAAATCAGCATCTGAAATTCTGAGTGTCTGCCCTTGTGACTTTCAAAACGAGGCTCGTGTTATAAATCATTGTTTATTTTCTCTCCTGGTAGCGTCTTCATATCTATGGCACGTCTCTTATGATCAGCAGTTACAGTATTCTCCAGGATGGTAACCTATGTCTTCGGGGTGTCTTTTAAGCCTGCCCATGGTGATCTTGATGACACAACCTCTATTTTAAAGCTATGCTTAGTTGCTCAGCCACATCTAACTCTTTGTGACCCCATGGGCTGTAGCCTGACAGCTCATCTCCAAGCAAGAATACTGGAGTGGGCTGCCATGCCTTCCTCCAGGGGATCTTCCCAACCCAGGGATTGAACCCAGGTCTCCAGTATTGCACGTGAATTCTTTACTGTCTGAGCCAGGTCATCCTAAAGTATCCTCTAGGGAAAACTCATCCAGTTGCTTTTGTGCAACCCAGAAATAGAAACAGGGAGAAACTTATGTTTATTTATGAGGCATATAAGACAAAAGGCAGTAAAAATAAAATCTCAAAACCTTTGGGAAGCTGTAACTGTTTTGCTATGATGAAATCTTTCCTTGAAGACACCTGAGATTAGCTTTATTCTGATGGTAGAGAATCTGTTCACTAGCGATCCAGCAAAAGTTTGTTTATAGGGGAAGGAAATCTCATTTTCCCTAGAGAAAGATGACACTTTCATTCTTCATTGTTGCCACAGTCATCTTTACATTATAGCTACTCATGCATGTGAGTATTTCTCGACTGAGGAATCCTCTATGTCAGAAACACCGTATATTACCCATGCCTGCCCATCATTTTGTGCAAAAGGAAAGAAAGCACTGGAGAAAGACACAGTGAGCTTGAACAACACCATCTACTTGCTATTTGCAATTACTCTAAAACCCAGTGGGCTTCCCAGGTGGCCCAGAGGTAAAGAATTCACCTGCCAATGCAGGAGACGAAAGACGTGGGTTTGATCCCTGGGTCAACAAGATCCCCTGGAGGAGGAAATGGCAATCCACCCCAGTATTCTTGTCTGTAGAATCACAAAGAGTCGGACTCGACTCAGTACTCATGGAAACCTATTTCCTCTGCAATACGTACAACACCACCAGAGTGATGATTAAAAAACATAAATATTCTCTTTAGAACTTTGAGAAAAGAATATTGTCTCAGGGAAGGCAAAATAAAGTTAGAAAATTCAAATAAGCTGTTTTTTTCTTATACTAAAAGTAGTTGTCATTTTCTTATTTATTATAACACATTATAGTAAGCTTTAACTTTTGAAGACTCTTTAAAAAACACTGTTGCATTAATTCACCTGATATTTTGTGATGTAAATTTTCTCTGCTTTTTCTCAATATGGGTCACTTTCAAAATTCTATCAGTTTATAGTATTATAGTTTTCATAAAATCTCAAATCTAAATCAGATTTATCTAATTGTGAAACAGTTCAGTTATTGCTACTATCATTTGTCATCATCTTCTTTTCTTTCATAACACTGAAACATTAAATATCATTGCAAAATAACAAAATTTTTTAACGATATTTTAGGGGACACAAATTCTGACCTTGCTATTGTCTATGGGACAAAGGCATAAAAGTTCCTTCCATTTATTGCATACAACTTCCTGTAAAAAAGCTCCTTTTGAAAACTCAAGTTTTAGTCACTTTGCAATGGAGACCTTACAATTCAAGGATAATTTACCATTCTGATAATGAAACTAGGTTTCCACCAATTCTTTCATCTGTATATTTTGTAGCATTGATCACACAGAGAAGGTACATTTGTCAGACAGCCTTTCCTTGGATGGCTTGAGGCTGCAGGTAGCCCAGAATTTTAGCCTCAGCCATCCTTTAGTGGGGGCTTCCTAGGTGCCGCTAGTGGTAAGGAACCTGCCTACCAATGCAGGTTAGACATAAGAAATGCAGGTTTGCTCCTTGGGTCGGGAAGATCCCCTGGAAGAGGGCATGGGAATCCACTCCAGTATTCTTGCCTGGAAAATCCCATGGCAGGCTGCAGTCCACAGGGTCGCAGAGTCTGACACAACTGAAGTGAATTAGCATGCATCGTCTAGTCATATGGTGGGGAACCAAGTCCTATTTGACACTTAGTTCCATCAGCGAAATTAATTTTCCAATTTTCTCTAATGGCTTTTTACATCTTGGGGTGATTTTTAACTCATTTGTGAGGGAGGAGTGTCATTTAGCCAAATGTACACATTCAATTTATTCAATGTATATTACCGATTTCCTGCTATTTTTCAGGCATTGATCTTGGTAATGAAGATGAAGTGAAAGAAGAAAGTAATGCAAGTATTAGTCAGTGAGTTGTGCCTGACTCTTTCCTACTGCATGGATTGTAGCTTCTGTCAATGGAATTCTCCAGGCAAGAATACTGAAGTGGGTAGCCATTCCCCTCTTCAAGGGATCTTCCCAATCCAGGGCTCAAACCTGCGTCTCCCGCATCGCAAGCGGATACTTTACTGTCTGAGCCACCAGAGAAGCCCTAACGGGGATAAAGTTCTGGTTAAAATTTTACCAAATTTCTAGCCCTCATTGAGATTACATTTCAATCATCTTTATCGTCACACAGTCGCTTAGCAATCCCAACCCTTCCTAAATATGATCTCAATAGACAGCATTTTAGGTAGTAATTCATTATAAATATTTAACAAACTAAGCATCAAACATTGAGACAAAGCCTAAACTGATGGGGGTACAAGCTAGCAAATAGAACAGAGCAGCAGATAACAGCTGGGGCTTTGCTCTCAGAAAAACCTGGGCTTCTATTCTAATTGTCTTCCTCATCTTGAGATCTCACTGAGTTATTTAGTAAACCTATCAAGTCATCAGTTTTTGCTTGCTGCTTTTTAATTTTATAATATATTTCAATCCAAACGCTTCCAAAATTAAAATACTTCAATTTTCACCATGCGGCAATTAATCGAGATAATAAGGACGATTTTTTTTTTCAAGGTATAGTTACTGCCCATTCTTTCCTTTAAAAACTAAAATCTAATTTGAGACGCAAAGTTCAATAAAAACATCAAAGCACACAAAATTATGCCATTTTCAACACAAAAATCCCCTAATTCTGATTGTCTAAGCATGAAATCAGACGTTATGGATAAATTATCCCTGATACATGCCCCTGCTACAAAATTACCCTATTAGACTGAAAAAAAAAAAACCCAAAAACAGAAAAGATAAACATTGGCACTTAGTATTTAGACATTAGTATTTAGTGCTTTTTTTAAGTCATTTAAAGAAATATGTGCCTTATTGATAGAAAATGGAACTAATTATGTGAAGGCAAAGATTGTCACTTGCGGTCATTTTTGGAGATATTTCTTCAGTTTGGTCTGAAAGTGCAGGACTCTGAGCAGCTAAAAGCATTGTCTAAGATTTGGGAACAGGATCAGAAAGAGATTCAATACCACGTCGGTTTAAAACGGGAGGGGTTATCCTTGGCCATATTACACAGAAACAACATATTACACAGAAGCTTTAAAGCAGGCTGTTATTTTCACGATGATGTGTTGTTTGCATTATGTAATAATGAGTACCAGAAATTACATCTTATTTTTCACTCAAAGCCATTCAGATTGTTTTTGGTCACCTCTTACATTCATGTTAGCAGGATGGCACTAAATAGCTTGCGTGTAAAGTGATGATTAGTCTCTTCCTGGCAGCAAATCTGTGGGATGATCAATGATGAACTGTGTCTCTCTCAAAGAGTGAATCTCTGGCGAGTCATCAGTAGCAAAGAGAGCACCAGCTTGACTGATTTGAAAGCTTAAGAGAAGGTTAAGAGCCTGTTCAATATACATAGCTTTCTGGAGGGCTGCAAACACCATTTACCATAACATTAACTCCTCAGTGGGCTGGCATTTTGGCACCTAAAAAGGTCTGAGGTGTTTCATATTAAAACATTCTCATTAGTCAAGAGAACATTTTGTGTGTGTTGCTACTATTATGAATACAATCCATCTAGGATTTCTAGGGCCTGATTGCTTATTTATAAGCAATAGTATAGTATCTTATAGTATCAACAGTATCTTTCCTTTATAGAGCTCAGCAGAGAACAAGATTTTGAGGAGTATCTGTTTGAGATCTGATACAAATATCCCTTGTTTACAAAATGTCATGAAGAGGAGGAGCTGAGAGCAATTAGGGTGTTGATTATTTTCCCAGGTCAAATATCGCAAGTCTTGAAATTCCTCTGTTGGATCAAACATGAAATGAACCCATCTGAGAAAGTGACTTCAGACTGTCATAGTCAGTGGTTTCTACCAGCTAGAATATTTATTTAATAGATAAGGAAATAAACTCAGTTCAGGTATAATTTTGAAAGCCCAGATCTCAAAGGAATGGCTATCTACTGCATACTGTGAAAGATTATTTAAAAGGCTTCCCCATTTGGAGAGTGATGAGTGATACTCTCAGAAACAGAAATAATTGAAAGGGGAGTTTAAGGATCAGAAAAAAAAATTAAGAAATCTGGCTATAACTCTTATTTACTAATTGATAGAGCAGTAGCAAAGCCACAACTATAAACATATTCATAAATACATAATTCAGAGTACGGGTTTTGGAATTGATATCCTGATGCTTACCACTTAAGGGCTGGAAGATATTGAGCATGATAGCACATTTCCCTAAATATTAAATAGTTTTATTTACAAAATTATATTTAGAGGACAATTACAGAAGAGAACATATAAAAATGCCGAACTGTAGTATGTATTTGATAAGAGTAGTGAGGGACTTCCCTGGTGGTCCAGTGGTTAAGAATCCACCTTCCAGTGCAGGGGATGTCCCTGGCAGAGGAACTCACATGCCACATAGCAACTAGGTCCTCAAGTGGCAACAAGAGAAACCCATGAGTTACAACTAGAGGGTCCAGTGTGACACAAACGAAAATCCCATCTCTGCTGCTAAGACCTGACACAGGCAAATAAATCAATAAAAAAGAGTAGTAATAAGTAGAAACAAAATGTAAAGACACTCAATGTGCATGCTCAGTTGCTCAGTCATGTCGGACTCCTTGCGATCCCATGGACTATAGCACATCAGGCTCCTCTGTCCATGGAATTCTATAGGCAAGAATACTGGAGTGGGTTGCCATTTCCTTCTCCAAAAACACTGAATACATTGTAACAATTATGGAATTCCTTCTTCTTTTCAAAATAACATGATACTACTCAAAACAATTAAGGACTTCATTTGCAAAATGAATCTTGCATAAGATTCCTACGCATCTTATTTAAGAATGTATTTTTCTAAGCAAAAGACAGAAAACAATGCATATGTCTGAGATGCAAGTATGGGATCCCAGTAACAAATATTCAATAATGAGAAGTTAAATATTCAGTGCCTCAAACTTTATCTGAACAAAATTTAATACAGACTAGTTAACACATGGGGAAGTCGAGATTTAATCGCAGTTTCAGGCAAAATGACCTCACTCAATTAAGATGACACAGCTTAAATTCCAGTTGGTGGGTTTACTTTCTTTCTGGAAAATATATTATGACTTAGAAGTATTATGTAGTGGACAAAAAAAAAAAAAAGAAAAACTTTTAAATACTTTAAAACTATGAAAAGCAGTCAAAATTAAAGAATCTGGCAGAAATAATTAAGGGTATTAAAATAATTAATAACCAGATATAACTTAAAAGTATAGTCTGTAGAGAAGAATCTGATGAGAACTCCTGTGTAGCTGTGTAGCTGCCTCTCTGACCTAGGTTATCCCTACTATTTGCCACACCTATGCGTTTAGCTCTTTAATTGGGTCCCCATCCCTCCCAAGCAACCCTAAGTCAAAAAGCAAGCACAAAATCACAGACCTTACATTTTACTTTCCAAAGTAGAGTAAAATGAATACATTCAATATTTACTTGTATCCATCTAATTAAAAGTGAAATTAAGTGTTAATGTGTACAAAGCCTTAATATATATTTTAAATGAGCAAGGGAGATAATAAATATGAATTTCACTTAAGCCGTCATATAGTTAGTCAAACATTTTATCCTTACATACTAAGCTTCTTTTGTATGTTGTCTAAATAGAAATTTCCTTATTCCTTTTTTTTTTTTAAGTTGAAAGTTTTCTGATTGGCTCGGGTGCATTTTAGATTTAATCAAGCAACAAAATTTTAAAAATCTAGTTTGATGATAACTTTAATATCATGATAGAAATGTTAGATTCTTCACAATTTCCTCAACCATTAGATTCTATGATCACAGTAAAAGTTCTTTACATTTTGAGGTTTCTTTCCTTTTGGCTGTGCTGCATGGCTTATGGGACTTTAGTTCCTCAACCAGGGATTGAATCCAGGCTGTTGGCAGTGAAAGCACAGAAACCCAACCATTAGACAAACAGGGAATTCCTTAAATTTTGAACTTCCTAAAAAGTTAAAAAGAGATTTGTGAGGTCCAGCATATAGTTTTGACATGTATGCTGGTAAACTGGCAAATTTCCTCCAAGAGGGAAACTCAGAATTTAGTCTCAGCACATAGGTTGAAAACCTACATGCCAACCAAACAGAAATCACAGATATTTGTTTCTTGTGCCTCCATGCAAGCAATAATCTTGTTTTACTTTATTGGTTAATTACTGTTTTTAACCAACTAGGGCATCATTGAATCCACTCTACACATTTAATTTTAAATATTAATATAAATTATAAAATAAGAATTTATCAAATTGTTTAGGTTGATCTAATTCAGGCACCTAAGTTACACAGGGTATTTAAACTTTACAAAACCAGATGTGGCCAAATGCTAAGATTATCAGATATCAGATGTTGTTGTTCAGTCACTAAGTTGAGTCCGACTCATTGTGACCAGGACACCAGGCTTCCCTGTCCTTCACTATCTTGTGGAGCTTGCTAAAACTCATGTCCATTAAGTCAGTGATGCTATCCAACCATCTCATTCTCTATTGCCCCTGCGTCTCTCTTTTAAATTTGGTAATTCAAAATGCACATCTAGAAAATTTAAAAATGGGTGTATCTATAAGTTATTATGGAGTCCTCATCATACTTAGTATCTGGAGATTTTATCAATAATTTAAATACAATATTTTATTTTTAAAATCTTATACCATGATTGTTATCTTGACACAGGAAGGGGGCAGGGCACAATCTTTAGAAAAATGATATAGACCAAGGACATAAACTGATTAGAACCAAATAGGTCCAAGATGGCAAGATCTTGAGCCTCAGAATATGATCATTGTAACACAGTACAAAGAGTCAGACATGACTTAGCCATTGAACAACAGCAACAGCAAACACAGCAGCAAGCTACATGACACGTCTACCAGTGACGTGACCATAAATGTCAAAAAGCCAACAGTGGCTCAGTTCCTGGAAATCCCCACCCTTTCCCCAAGAAGACTTTCCCCTGAAGAATGATGCTTTGGGACTATGGTTCTGGAGAAGACTCTTGAGAGTCCCTTGGACAGCAAAGAGATCAAACCAGTCAATCCTAAAGGAAATCAACCTTGAATATTCATTGGAAGGACTGATGCTGAAGTTCCAATACTCTGGCCACCTGATGTGAAGAGCCAGCTCATCGGAAAAGACAGTGATGCTCGGAAAGATTGAAGGCAGGAGGAAAAGGGGGCCACAGAGGTTGAGATGGTTGGATGGCATCATTGAATCAATGGACATAGGTTTTAGCAAACTCCTGGAGATAGTGAAGGACAAGGAAGCCTGGCATGCTGCAGTACATGGGGTCACAAAGAGTTGGACACAACTTAGCAACCAAACAACAACAATTAAAAAAAACGACAGCTGCATAGCCAGCACCTCTCTTACCTTCCAAACTGCCCCACTCTGCCTATGGAGTGTGTTTCCTCCCTGAATATACCTCCTTTCACTTTATTAGGCTCAGTCTTAAATTCCGTCCTATGGGAGGCCAGGAACCCACACTTGGTGGCCGTCCCAGGGATTTCAGGGTAGCCTGGGATGTGACCATCTTTTCGCACCCTACTCTCTTTCCTGCAACAATTTCACTGATTAAATACATTAAGATGGAAAAATTGTCATTATCCATGATGACAGATAGAAACGAACTATTTCACAAAGCTGCTACTGAAACCAAGCAGGACCTAGTATGGCTCCTGGGCATAGAAGTTTTCCAGGTCCCCTGTTAGTTGTTTGTAGGCAACTAACTCTAGTCTCCATGACCTCTGAGCCCCAAAAGGCATATTTGAACAGCTGCTAATCAGAGAAGGTAATGGACAGAGGACGAGACTGTTGGAGGGCATCACTGACTCAACGGACATGAGTTTGAGCAAGCTCCAGGAGTAGGGAAGGACAGGGAAGCCTGGCGTGCTGCAGTCCATGGGGTCACAAAGCTTCAGACATGACTGAGCAAGGGAACAGCAACAATCAGAGAAAGGAGGATGTGCAGAGACAAGGCAGGAGCAGCTGAGAAACGATAGTGCAGCCCTGGGGTGGGGTCCTGGTTCCTCCTCAAGGGATACACATACCAATATCTTTAAGTTCTTTATAGAAAGAAAAGTCCCAACAAATGCAAGACTTCAGTATTCTTCATTCCAGACTAAAAGAACCAGAGAAGCTCTTCAAGAGACCACCTGCAGCCAGATTAAAGGAGCCACAGAAACAGATTAGATTATGTGTTGTTGTTCTGAAAAAAGACCTGACAAAACATGGTCCACTGGAAGAGGGAACAGCAAGCCACTCCAGTATTCTTGGCTCAAGAATCTCATGAACAGTATGAAAAGGCAAAAAGATATGACACCTCAGGCCCCCAACACACTCAAATTTTATCAGTAATTCCACCCTTGAATCAACTGCTATAAACTCCTCATCAAATCCTCCTGGACTGGGACAGTTTTCCAGGGTAGGAGCCCACTGTGTCTTCCCCACAACCTTTGCCCAGCAAAGGAATAAGGCTATTCTTCTTCTTTTTTTCTTTTAATGGAAAGTATATCAATGTTGGGGTCTCCCTGGTAGCTTCGTCAATAAAGAATCCATCATGCAATGCAGGAGACTAGGGTTTAATCCCTGGGTCAGGTAAGGTTCCCTGGAGAAAGAAATGGCAACCCATTCCAGTATTTTTTGCCTGCAAAACTCCACGGACAGAAGAGCCTGGCAGGTATAGCCCATGGGGTCCCAAGAATCAGACACGACTTAGTGATTAAACCACCACCACATACCAGTTTCACTTTATTAGCCTAATTTAGGAATGGGATGAGGACAATCGGGTCAAGATCAGGTATGAAGAAAGAAGGTTAAAACTTGTGACAACAAGTTCAGTTCAGTCGCTCAGTCATGTCTGATTCTTTGCAACCTCATGGACTGCAGCACGCCAGGCTTCCCTGCCCATCACCAACTCCCGGACCATACTCAAACTCATGTCCATCACGTTGGTGATGCCATCCAACCATCTCATCCTCTGTCGTCCCCTTCTCCTCAGCAAAGATCCCTTCAAAAGTCTTATGTAGTCCTTAGTCACTGCAGCCTAATTTGTTAGTCAACAGAGTTGAAATCCAGAATACTGAACGCAGATGCACCGCAAACTCTGTCTACAAGATATGATTTGGCACCAGGGCACAGAGGCCAAACATTCAGCATCAATATGGTCTGAATGTGTGTCCCCACAGGATCCATATGTCAAAATCCCAATGCCCACTGTGAGGTATTACGAGATGGGCTCTTTGAGACTTGCCTATGTCATGAGCTTCTCGTGTGGCTCAGCTGGTAAAGAATCCACCTGCAATGCGGGAGACCTGCGTTTGATCCCTAGGTTGGGAAGATCCCCTGGAGAAGGGAAAGGCTACCCCCTCAAGTATTCTGGCCTAGAGAATTCCATGGACTGTATAGCTCATGGGATTGCAAAAAATCGGACAGGACTGAATGACTTTCACTTTCACTATGTCATGAGGGTGGAGCCCTGATGAATGAGCCCTTTAGAGCTCATCAATGAATATAGTAAAGTTGCAGGATATAAAATCAACACACAGAAATCCCTTGCATTCCTATACACTAATAATGAGAAAGTAGAAAAAGAAATTAAGGAAACAATTCCATTCACCATTGCAACGAAAAGAATAAAATACTTAGGAATATATCTACCCAAAGAAACTAAAGACCTATATATAGAAAACTATAAAACACTGATGAAAGAAATCAAAGAGGACACTAATAGATGGAGAAATATACCATGTTCATGGATCGGAAGAATCAATATAGTGAAGATGAGTATACTACCCAAAGCAATTTACAAATTCAATGCGATCCCTATCAAGCTACCAGCCATATTTTTCACAGAACTAGAACAAATAATTTCAAGATTTGTATGGAAATACAAAAAACCTCGAATTGCCAAAGCAATCTTGAGAAAGAAGAATGGAACTGGAGGAATCAACTTGCCTGACTTCAGGCTCTACTACAAAGCCACAGTCATCAAAACAGTATGGTACTGGCACAAAGACAGACATATAGATCAATGGAACAAAATAGAAAGCCCAGAGATAAATCCACACACATATGGACACCTTATCTTTGACAAAGGAGGCAAGAATATACAATGGAGTAAAGACAATCTCTTTAACAAGTGGTGCTGGGAAAGCTGGTCAACCACTTGTAAAAGAATGAAACTAGATCACTTTCTAACACCGCACACAAAAATAAACTCAAAATGGATTAAAGATCTAAATGTAAGACCAGAAACTATAAAACTCCTAGAGGAGAACACAGGCAAAACACTCTCCGACATAAATCACAGCAGGATCCTCTATGATCCACCTCCCAGAATTCTGGAAATAAAAGCAAAAATAAACAAATGGGATCTAATTAAAATTAAAAGCTTCTGCACAACAAAGGAAACTATAAGCAAGGTGAAAAGACAGCCTTCAGAATGGGAGAAAATAATAGCAAATGAAGCAACTGACAAACAACTAATCTCAAAAATATACAAGCAACTTATGCAGCTCAATTCCAGAAAAATAAATGACCCAATCAAAAAATGGGCCAAAGAACTAAATAGACATTTCTCCAAAGAAGACATACAGATGGCTAACAAACACATGAAAAGATGCTCAACATCACTCATTATCAGAGAAATGCAAATCAAAACCACAATGAGGTACCACTTCACACCAGTCAGAATGGCTGCGATCCAAAAATCTGCAAGCAATAAATGCTGGAGAGGGTGTGGAGAAAAGGGAACCCTCCTACACTGTTGGTGGGAATGCAAACTAGTACAGCCACTATGGAGAACAGTGTGGCGATTCCTTAAAAAACTGCAAATAGAACTACCTTATGACCCAGCAATCCCACTGCTGGGCATACACACCGAGGAAACCAGAATTGAAAGAGACACATGTACCCCAATGTTCATCGCAGCACTGTTTATAATAGCCAGGACATGGAAACAACCTAGATGTCCATCAGCAGATGAATGGATAAGAAAGCTGTGGTACATATACACAATGGAGTATTACTCAGCCATTAAAAAGAATTCATTTGAATCAGTTCTGATGAGATGGATGAAACTGGAGCCGATTATACAGAGTGAAGTAAGCCAGAAAGAAAAACACCAATACAGTATACTAACACATATATATGGAATCTAGAAAGATGGCAATGACGACCCTGTATGCAAGACAGGAAAAAAGACACAGCTGTGTATAATGGACTTTTGGACTCAGAGGGAGAGGGAGAGGGTGGGATGATTTTGGAGAATGGCATTCTATCATGTATACTATCATGTAAGAATTGAACCACCAGTCCATGTCTGACGCAGGATACAGCATGCTTGGGGATGGTGCATGGGGATGACCCACTGAGATGTTATGGGGAGGGAGGTGGGAGGGGGGTTCATGTTTGAGAACACATGTAAGAATTAAAGATTTTAAAATTAAAAAAAAAAATTTAAAAAATAAAAAATAAATAAATAAATAAATAAAAAAGAGATCCCAGAGATATCCTCTCTCCTTCCACCTAGAGAGGGAAGACAAGCATGAAGTCAGAAGTCTGCACTCCAGCAGAGTGTGCTCATCTGACCATGCTGGACCCTGATCTCAGACTTCAAGCCTTCAGAACAGCGAGAAATAAATATCTTGTTTATAAGTGACCTATGCAGCCGTATTTTGTTACACTAGCCATACGGACTAATGCAAAAGTCATCTCTGGAATTCTGGCATTTGGGGGTGAGCAAAAGAAGGAATCTTGGCACACAAAACCTTGGAAAAACGAAAAAGGGTAAAGAGAGATGGGGAGTGGGGCTTCCAAGGCCCCAGGTGTTCATCTTCCTTTTTTACAAAAATGTTAGAAGAAGTTTTAAATTTCCGGTGGGAACGTTACCATACCTGGCACCTGGGTCAGAAGGAAACATGGCAAAATGATGAGGTATTGCTTAAAATATCTCAGTCATTCCCACAGTCCAGGAGCACAAGAGCTGCAGGAATTTTTAGAGACTGAAGACAAGGAACCTGACATGCCTGTCTGACTGCCTTGGGATGCCGAGCAAACAGGTCTGGGACTTCTGCCCATGCCCTTGATTCTTCAAAACTTGGCCTGGTTGAGGGCACTGGAGGGAACGTAAATCTGTGTAGTTTTAGGAGGTCTGCATCTACCATGGAGAAATAGTAAGAATCTGAAGACTTCCCAGGCAGCGCTAGTGGTAAAGAACCCACGTGCCAATGCAGGAGACTCAAGAGACGGGGGTTCAATCTCTGAGTTGGGAAGATTCCCTAGAGGAGGAAATGGCAACCCACTCCAGTATTCTTGCCTAGAGAAATTCATGGGCAGAGAAGCTTGGAGGGCTACAGTCCACAGGGTTGCAAAGAGTTGGACAGGACTGAAGTGACTTAGCACTGAGCAAGAACGTGAAAGATGTAGCCTGGTCGGGAAAATTCTCTCTTTTAAATAGAGCTTTCCTTCAAAAAGTAGCTTATAATGATTATAGTCTATTAAATAATGATTCAAGATGGAAACATAATGGCAACCTGGTAAGAAAAGCCCAACAGGTTTTATCATCTTGTCACATGGGAGTCACATGCCCCAAATTATCCATTCATTATCTTTCCTCTGAATCCTTTTAGGGGCTTAACAAGGTTGTATATTTTGTGACAGTATCCAGTTCCTCACTGTCAGGGTCTCCCACTGCAAATTACAAACAGATGTTTGTTGTTTTCAAGCCAGATGCCAGCACATCAGCAGGTGTTGAAGCCTATTTATTTGTACACAGAATATGCTGCACAGAATCACAATTAAGGTGCGTTTTCACCTTCCTATTATGTTCACTTTCTCTGTTTTTCCTTTTTCTCTTCCATTAAGCCATTACACAGATAAGAGTTAAGCTGTTTAGTCATTATTATTCTTGGGTTAAAATGCTCCCCCGACTCCAAATGCCAAAATTAACTGCCATTTGGGTGCTAGGAAGCTGCGGTCTTAGGACAGTCTTCTACCAAGTTTAGAAAATGTTTATTGCCTTTGAGGCTTCGGCAATAAAATTTTGTTGCAGCCCATTCAAACTTTGTTCCCACTGATGACATAGTTCAGTCTCAAAAGTTGACAGTCTGGCCTTTTCCACCAGCACTGAAATTCTCTCAAAGAGAATTCACCAGCAATGGCTCACACCTTTGGATAACCTGAATAAATTAACACATCAGTTTAAGTGATGTTTACTCAAATATACTAATGTAATTATTAGATCAGTCTTGAGTATTCCTATTTTTAAAATCTCTTTCCAAATTTGTGCTCATGCTTAGTCTCTCAGTTGTGTCTGCATCTTTGCAACCCCATGGACTGTAGCCCACCAGGCTCCTCTGTCCACAGGATTCTCCAAGCAAGAATACTGGAGTGGGTTGCTATTTCCTCTTCCAGGGGATCTTCCCAATGCAGGGATCAAACCCTAGTCTCTTGCAGCTCCTGCATCACAGACCACTGAGCCATCAAGCAAAGTGTAGTGTAGCTGCTCAGTCGGGTCCAGCTCTTTTCAATACCATGACTACAGCCCACCAGGCTCCTCTGTCCACAGAATTCTCCAGGCAAGAATACTGGAGTGGGTTGCTGTTCCCTTCTCCAGAGGATCTTTCCAACCCAGGGATTGAACCCAAGTCTCCTGCATTGCAGGCAGATTTCTTGTCTGAGTCACCAGGGAAGGCATTGGGGAAGCCCCTCCCAAATCATTACTTATCAATAGATACAGATAAATATTTACTCAAAAGTAGGCCTTAAAAACGCAGAAGGCAATGGCACCCCACTCCAGTACTCTTGCCTGGAAAATCCCACGGGCGGGGGAGCCTGGTAGGCTGCAGTCCATGGGGTCGCGAAGGGTCTGACATGACAGAGCGACTTCTCTTTCACTTTTCACTTTCATGCATTGGAGAAGGAAATGGCAACCCGCTCCAGTATTCTTGTCTGGAGAATCCCAGGGACGGGGGAGCCTGGTGGGCTGCCATCTATGAGGTCGCAAAGAGTTGGACACGACTGAAGTGACTTAGCAGCAGCAGCAGCTCCAGGCTTTCAAAAAGTTCTTAGTCTGAAATATCAGGGCTTAAATTGTAAATGTGAACAGTCTTTCTATAAATGAGGGTATTGGGGTTCTAAATTATTATCTGAAGCCATTGGTCTTTGGCCAAAACCAATCACTTTCTGAGACAGGAATGCATGAGAGAGAAGTTGAAGGAAAAAAGGGGAGAGGGAGTGAGCCAAAAGGAGTCTGCAAATTTGTTGGAACCCTGCTGTTTCAGGATGTTTTGTTTTGTTGGTTTGTTTGAATCTGGAGGTAACAACCCCTGGGACTGAGGAAATCTCCCCAATTCTGTCAACCAGCACTCCATTATTTACTGCCTCTACTATTTAAAAAGAAAAAAAAAGAAAGAAAAAATTAGACTTTTGTGTCACAAGTATGTTAAAAGAAAATGTACTGCATTTATGAACCAGTTAGCATAAATGAACATTGTATTTTTGAGCCTGATAAAACACTTTAACTTTTTTTTTAATGTCAAAAGTGGAATTACTAAGTCATGTTACTACGTGTGTATGTATAAATCTGTGTGTGTGTGTGCACAGTCTCCAATTAACAAAACATACTATGGAATTTCATGAAGGAACATGAGTATTATTTCTGTTTGATGTTTGTCGTTTTCAAACAGGGAGAGGGGAAGTGACAGGCAAGCATTGGAAATAATCCTGAGGAGCTAGAATCATGACATAAAGATATGGAATGAAGCTTACAGATTTTTAATTCTTCCATGTTTCAGAATCTCCTCAATGATAAACCTATCAAGAGACTTCTATGCCTCAGCCTAAAATTATGCAATGGTGGAAAACATTTACCTTCCTAAACAAAATTTTAAACTTAGTTATACTCTCTGTCATCACAAAGATTAAGTCTCAAATGTTTTTATCCAAGTTCCAAGAGACCTAGGTCTTCTCTAGTCTTAACATCTCTAATTTTACCAAACATGCCTCATATGCAGTCTCTTTCCCCTCCACTTAACATGTCCTAATTAGCTTTTATTTCTTTTTAAATAAGATGCCCAGAAACAAACTCAAGTTTCCAGATACAACCAATTGAGACAAATACTGACAACTAATGTATACTGACATATCGATAATACCACATTTATCACGTTCCAGCCACTATGCTATGCAATTTATCATTGATCTCTTTTAATTCTCTTAGTTACCCTAGAAAGAAAACTCTATGGGGAAAAGAGTGAATTAAAAAGCACTGAATGAACTGCCAGAGAGCAAGCAGCTCATGTTGAGCCTGGATTTACGCACAAGCAGTTTGACATCAAAGCCTCAGGAAGACAAAATCACCATACCAATCTGTTTTAAGCCTGATAACTAAAAATAACTGAATCCTCTTTATGAACCACTGCTAAGTCATCCTAGTCCTTATGTGGTTGTTCTTTTCCAACCAAATGTAGGTAGGACAATGCATTTAAAATTAGTAAACACGGCATTTTGAAATTTCACAGTGTCCCAGGGACCTGAGTTATGCTTTTAGGTCATGGTCCATCATATAATCTTGAATCATCCTCCAGATTTCTCCATGTCATCACTGGGAAAAAAGTGGGAGGAGGGCATATGTGTGTGTGTGAAGCCTTTGACTGTATGGATCACAATAAACTGTGGAAAATTCTGAAAGAGATGGGAATACCAGACCACCTGACCTGCCTCTTGAGAAACCTATATGTAGGTCAGGAAGCAACAGTTAGAAATGGACATGGAACAACACACTGGTTCCAAATAGGAAAAGAGGTACGTCAAGGCTGTATACTGTCAGCCTGCTTATTTAACTTATATGCAGAGTACATCATGAGAAACGCTGGGCTGGAAGAAGCACAAGCTGGAATCAAGATTGCCGGGAGAAATATCAATAACCTCAGATATGCAGATAACAGCACCCTTATGGCAGAAAGTGAAGAGGAACTAAAAAGCCTCTTGATGAAAGTGAAAGTGGAGAGTGAAACAGTTGGCTTAAAGCTCAACATTCAGAAAACTGGAGAAGACTCTTGAGAGGCCCTTGGACTGCTTGGAGATCCAACCAGTCCATTCTGAAGGAGATCAGCCCTGGGATTTCTTTGGTGTAATGATGCTGAAGCTGAAACTCCAGTACTTTGGCCACCTCATGAGAAGAGCTGACTCCTTGGAAAAGACTCTGATGCTGGGAGGGATTGGGGGCAGGAGGAGAAGGGGACGACAGAGGATGAGATAGCTGGATGGCATCACCGACTTGATGGACATGAGTCTGAGTGAACTCTGGGAGTTGGTGATGGACAGGGAGGCCTGGCATGCTGCGATTCATGGGGCCACAGAGAGTCGGATGTGACTGAGTGACTGAACTGAACTAACTGATAATCATTTTATAAATTATAGAAACAGAAGGGCCCAACAAATGTCACATGACATTTACCTGCAAGGCGGTATCACGTATCAATATTTTTTTGCACACTGCTCCATTATTCACTAATTTAATTATTCCCAGCTCCTCTGCACAGTTATCAAGAATCCATATCACCAACTTGTTAAACTACCCTCTTTTTCTTCCATGAACATTTCTTTTCCTGCTTTTCTATTTTTCATTTTACCTCTAGCCCCAATACCTCTTATACAAACCATATTTTTGTAGAATATGGTTATTTGACTCAAGATAACACATAAGATTAAAAAATAAATCAAATGTATTATATACTGGGAATTTCAACACACCAAAAAGTGTCATCCTTTCTTAAGTACTTTTTGTGACTTTGTTTTTTCATACTGTTTTATAAGACGTATTTTCTTAAAGTCTTGATAACCATAATGGCAACATATTACTCTGTAAAAATTTTGTTGCGAATCCCTTGTTTTGGAAGAACATGTTAGGTGCCCCCTCCAATCCTGTCCCTTGGGTTCTTCGTGATTTCCACTACCAGGATTCTCAAAGTCTTTTCTACTAGATGTTCCTAAGGATTATCAAAACAACCACCACAGGAAAAATAGCAACAACAACAAAAAGCAGATTTATGGGCAATTAAGTTTAGGAAATTCTAGATTATACAGTCTAGGCTAAGCAAGACTCTGGACTTCCTGACCTCCCACAAACAATAATTAATAATAATGTCATTGTGAATCCCCCGGACTGTTAACAGAGTGTTTAGTATCTGTAAATTCAAATAAGCCCAGAATTCCAAAGGCAAAAAATGTTAAATGTACACATCTGTTATGGAAATCAGCACTTTAGTTAAAGGATAGATATACCCGCATAAACTTTCTAGTATTTGTAAAAAAATAAAGTCTAAGTTTCAAAATTGATAACTTTCCTTAGTACAGAAAAAAAACTAAAAACTCTGAAGAAAAAATGATATGCAATAAACATACACACAGATATCAATTAGTTGATACAAGGTGAGACACTATCTCTGCACCCACTCACTATATTTTCTATTAGAAAGTATTATATATACATTAATCAGTGATTACTGGTCAGTCAATTATTCTTTGATAATTGTTCTAAATTTAGAACAGTGAGGCCACACCCAGTCAGTGTATTTTCTTCTATTAGAGAACATTATATATTAATCGGTTATTACTGGTCAGTCAATTATTCTTTGATAATCAAGGAAAGAGTAAACACGAGATGCTCTTTATCTACAGATGACTGTACTGAGGCACCTGAAGTGAAGACTCATATGGAAAATTCCTCTGCAGTACTGACTTGTACTTAGGTACTAACAGTACTGAAATGGAGCAGAGAACTAGGTTAGCTAATCTCAGAAAGAAGTAGAGAAAACACAATTTCCCTTGCAAATGTCAGTGAAGTGACTTGCACACCTTGATATGTCTTTGGAGAGGGAAAAAATATGCATGTAGCCCCTGAAATGGGCCTTGGGAGCTCATGCATTTAATTACTGTCAGATCTGTAGAAAGCTACAGTGACTTTTCATAAAATATTCAAATATACACTTGTGAGGCCATTTCATTAACAGAACTTGACACTACCTTGGCAGATAGGAAAGTTATAACAACTTAGATAAGGCGACACGTGACACTGTCTTATAGGAAACTCATTTGACCATCTGCCTACCTGAATAGATATCGTGCTTGCCTTTTCTGTAACCTCATTCACAAGGAGCAGAAAAATGCCTTTTCATGCTCATCTGTGAGCCTGGACGTCAACTGAGTTCTGAGCTATGCTAGCTATACTAGTTTCCACTGCACTTATGAAAATAAAAATTATGATATTATTTTCCAAAAAGAACTAAGATGGGGAGGCTTAAGTTATTTTTACTGGAAATGAGCATTAAAATTTTCACAAAGATATCAGAAACTAGTAATATATCAGGAGCTAGCCTTTCTTTCTTTTCACTCAAGTTAAAGTATGCAGGTATAAACCAGATATAAGTTAGTATGAAACAGATCCCCATAGGGAACTAACGTTTGTCTAAAGTTAGAAGTAACCACAGAGAAAAAAAGAGATGGCAACTTATTATTTACTTGACTTGGGGGCATGCTTAAGTAAATTATCTCATTTGAACCTAACCACCACTCTTCGGAATAAATATTACCATCATATGATCTCCATCTGGGCTTCCCTGGAGGCTCAGACAGTGAAGAATCTGCCTGCAATGCAGGAGACCTGGTTCAATCCCTGGGTTGTGAAGATCCCCTGGAAAAGGGAACGGTTACCCACTCCAGTTCTCTTGCCTGGAAATTGTTAAGGTTATAGAGCAAGGACTTTGGGAACCAGAAATCAGATGCAAGTCTTCCTGACCTCAAAATTCAACTTCTTCCTTTAGACAATTTGGGAAGAGTTTTTCATGTAGTACACAGGTGAAAAGTTGGTTGCTTCCCAGTGAAAATCAGGGAAAACTGTGAAACTCCTCCTTGAGGCAAAAGTATGGAGGCAGAGGAACCCTGAATCAAAAATTCATAGGCAGCCTTCGCAGGTATATGGCATAATAAGAAGGGGATTTGTAACCTACAACATTCAAAATATAACACTAGAAATCAACATTATAGAGCTATAGAAGCATATTCAGGAGAACGTCCATAGTGGTCCAGTGGCTAAGACTCCATGCTGCCAAAGCAGGGGTCCCAGTTCAATTCCTGGTCAGGGAACTAGATTCCACATGCCATTACTAGAGTTTGCATGCTGCAACTGAAAATTCCCTCACATTGCCACTAAAAGATCGAAGATCCCACAGGGTACAACTAAGACCCAGCAGAGTGAGATAAATATTTTTTTATAGTAATAATAAATGCCAGAAAAAGAAACATAGTTTGTGAAGAACTATGTTTTAAAATGGAATGGTGAGCAAGGAAAGAGATTGATAATCTAAAACATCATTATTAATCAGTAATTATTAGTAATCAATCATAATTAATCATCTAATTAATGATTAGATTAATACAGTATTACTATCAATATAAGAAACTGCCAATTTGTATTAATCAAAAGGTGGACTAAATGTCTACCTCTCTGAAGGAGATTAAGAGAAAAACACATAAAGAATGATGAGACATAGACAAGAATCTGGCCAGAGATACTGCTTCATCCAGTTTCTGACTAAAGGTTTTATCACTACTTGAATTAGAAGTCTTAATAGGAGATTGTACGTGTTGTTTAACAGTAAGGTTTTATCCTTACTTACACTGATCCTTTGTCATCTTTATCCATCCTTCAAAAGCTGAAGTTGAAAGAAAGCATGATGGATCTATCCTTACCTCTGCAGTCAGGATGCTGGGGCCCTGATTGGTCTGTCATACAGGGTGTTAGCACAGGTCAAAATCTTGCTGCTACTTAAAGTATGCATGAGAGTGGAAACGTGTCAGTACTCAGCTGTGTCCAACTCTTTGCAACCCCATGGACTGTGGCCTACCAGGCTCCTCTGTCTTTAGGTTTCTTCAGGAAAGAATACTGGAGTAGGTAGCCAATCACTTCTCCAGGGGATCTTTTAATGCACACTTCTCAAAATTAAGTATTCGGAATGAATTTTACTTTGCCATGTAATCCAACTTGAAAAATACATCAATATATTAAAATGTTCCAAGTATATTCACACTAAACCTAATCAAGCTGAACGTTCACTAAACAGCATTAATATAACTATTTAAACAGTGAAAGTAACAATTTAGTGGGTTTTCTGATATATCCTTGACAATAATTAAACTAATCAGGAAAGGAAATATAATTGGATAATTTAGTCCAAAAATAAACTGAAACCAAATTACCTCAAAGTATAATCCTACTTTAAAATTTCTTTTTTGTAAAAAGCAATGAAAATACTTGTTGGACTATGGTATAATAATTAAAACTATATCTTTTTTTTACAACTATCCTTTCAAATATTAAATTGACTTATGCTCAAATCTATTTGTTTCAGAAATTTGCTTTGAAAGTACTAACATGGTTAATTGTTAATTTTTTTGGACACATGACACTTTAAGGTTGAAGGAAAAGAAAAAATATATTTTTATTAATATGTGACTTCTTTTTAAACAACTTTTCTTGAGAAAGAGCACAGTATGCCAAGATTGACACTGTACTGATTCCTATATTGACTGGGAAATGTAGTCTTAATGTAGTGTTCTTTCACTATCCTATTATTCTTGTATTTGGTATCATTCCTAAGTCATTTGTTACAGAAATGCTATGTGTTGGAGAAGAGATCTTACTTAAATTTCAGTTCTATTTCACAATCACATTGTCTACTGAGAAATGTATAGCATAACTATACCCCATCATTTCAACCAGAAGAAGAACATCTAATATAGTTGTCTATAGTTTGCTGTGAGATTCCAATCAGTTTCTATCAAGGCAGAGAAAGAAGTAACTTTTAAAAATAATGACTTATGATTGGAGCTGGAGTGTATTTTTCTGTTAGTTTTTAACTCAGACACAAAATTGCAAACGCATCCTTACCCTGTGAAGAGCTTCCCAGGAAAATGGAAAAGAAAAAAAAAAAAAAAAACTGGCAAAAAGAGGATTATAATCCAGATTAGGTTACTTGCAAATTTTCTGCTATCAGTGGAATCCTTTATTATAGATTAAAAACTCTATTATAATAAACTCTAGTCTATTAAAAGTCTACAAATTCAAGGAGTGAGTCTTAGAAAAGTAATTACTATGAGACACCTTTGATTCTAGAAAACAACAAAATATCTGATCCCTTGCTTCATGGAAAGAAAAAGATAAAATCTTTATTAAAAATATAAAAGGTCATCTCCCCTTAGAACTATAGTTGCGAACTGGATAGAATTTATTGCTGTGTGCTCACTCTCATGATAAATGTTGCATTGTCTTGAGGAAGATTAAAGAATTGCAGATTGAAGGGCCTGTAGCAGCAAATTTTAGTGAACTTTACATTGTCCGGGAACTAACGTGACCTGGATGTGAGCTTAAAACAGCGACAGGTGGCCGGCTGGTCACCTCTGTCCTACTGTAGCTCCCAGACAAAGAGGCCACCGCCATTGGAGAATCACTGAGTGATTTACCAGTGAATATGCATGAGATGCTAATTTGCAAGGATTCAGGGGGAAAAGTAAGTGTTTTGATGAGGAAGACCAAAATAACAAGAAGGGAGGAGTGAGGAAATGGGATAAATATACCATAAGCCTTGATTACTCTGCAAGTACAGCAGGCATCGAGTTATCTTTTCCTTAAAGCTTGCAGTTTTATTTCCTTGTCTATTTTCAGCACTACATGGGCCATGGAGAGAGGGGAGCCAAAACCACTCAGTTTATTTTAAATGGAAAATAAACAGGTCATGGGCAGACTTTCTCTGACAACTTTAAAAAATAATTTTAGGCCTACATTTTGAAGACCTTAATTTTATTTTTTGGTTGTTAGCAACAGACCTTCTAAAACTGGCTTTCTACATCTTATCAGTCTTATTCATTAGCTTTACACTGGTTCTTGATTTTAAAAAAATAATAATGTATTAAAAAATAAAGCTAAAAGCAAATTACAGACATGGAATAAAAAAAGCACAACAATGTATGGTTTTCTCCCCTGTATCATTATTATCCCGGAAATTATGGTATTATTTAATTAACTCAGTCATATACTATACATTCATGTGGAACAGAGTCTGTTATTTAAAACCAACAAGGAAGAAATGGTTATGAATATGCCTTCAAATAACAAAATGAATTCTCTGAAGAGGACTCCTAATACTTTTCTCCTTTTAATTGACATTTCTCTACATTGTACCAATTAAAACCAATTGAAATAAATAAATATTTATTTATTTATTTATCAGCAAATAAATAAAACTATAGAAGCTCTCACAGAAGATTTACCTTGTACAAGATGTTCAGGAATCTTGAAACTGCATATCCTGTCCTGAAAGGTGTGCATGTGTGTGTGTGTCTGTATACATGTAACTTCACAAATATCTGAGTCTAATTTTTAAGAAGGAAAAAGAGATAATTAGAACTGAGTTAAAAATAAAAAGACAGTGAATAGAAAAGGCAGAGTTAATTATGGTGGAAAAAACACTGGATTTAGAATTAGTAGAGACCTTAGGTCAACTCTTAATCACGTGAACCTTTGCAATCCTATAATCTTTCAAATACTCAATTTCTTATCTGCAAATATGTGTAAAAAAGACTGTTTTTCCATAAGTGAGTCTTAGGAGGATAAGATCCAATGACGTATGTCAATGAACTTTGTAAACTACTAGGGGCCACTCCCATTATGTTTCCTATAAATTCAATTGATAGTGTCTGATATTCATGTCTTGTGTCTCAGTTTTCTCATCAATAAAATGAAAGAAGTGGGATTAAAGGCTTTCTCAGCATTGTTAGGAGATCCAACTGTAATGGTTTTATTATATATATATATATATAATATAATATATATAATTATATATATGTAATTTTGGTTCCACTGCATGGCTTGTGTGATCCTGGTTCCCGGTCCAGGGATCAAACCTGGGCCCTTGGCAGGACCAGCACGGCCTAACCCGTGAACCACACGGGAATCCCCTGTAATGGTTTAAACACAAAATCAGTTTGGGGATGAAGGCATGTGCTCAGACAATCGTACAGTAAAAGGGGAGGGGCTGAAAATACAGAGAAGGTGCAGAGCAGCGAGGTGGAGCGACCACTGTGGGAGAGAGGGGAGGTGGTTCAGGAAGCAGAAACCAATGTAAAGGAAAATGTGTTAATTAGTATTAATTGTAACTGAAACAGTGGAATCAAGCCTGCTATTGATGAGAGGTAAATAACAGATGCTATCTTATTAGATGTAGTAAAAATTAATTTAGGAAAAAATATTACTCAGATGGCCATCTGAGACTTGAATGTATTGACTTGGTTTCCTTGTATGTCTCTGATTGGCTTAAATTTAGACTTTTTTCTCTTTCTGCTTCCATCTCTATTACTATGTAGGCATATGAAGCTTCCAAATCCCACCATTTATCTTCATGTACACAAAATATAGGGAGTATACATGAGAACTTCCCTTCACTTAGATGCTATTAATTGTAGCTTCTAGATGCTAAAATACATTCTGACACAAAGACAGGAAATCACATGATCAGTGGCCAGGAGAGAGGTCAGGAACCCAAGACCAGTACTGCAAATCCAAATCATAAATACAGCGGATGTCTGATCTTAATTTGGTAGAAAAAGATGCAGAGTTCTCTCAAAAGGAAGTAAAGAAAATAGTAGAAGAAGCCCATTCATGAATGAACTGTGTGGCAATCTACCAGCATGATCATTGCCCATCAGGTTGGGGTTGGCCTAGTACAAAAATATACTTATTAACCACGTACTATGCACCGCTTAGTAAGGATCTTCCCTGTAGCTCAAATGGTAAAGAATCCGTTTGCAATGCAGGAGACCTGGGTTCAATCCCCAGGTTGGGAAGATCCACTGGAGAAGGCAATGGCAATCCACTCCAGTTTTCTTGCCTGGAGAATCCCATGGATAGAGGAGCTTGGCAGGCTACAGTTCATGGGGTCGCAAAGAGTTGGACACGACTAACACTAACTAACTAACTGCATCACAAATTATCTAATTTAATTCTCACAGTGACCTTAGGAGATACAGGCAATTAAAGGCTCAGATAAATTAATCACTTCCCCTAAGACCACACTGGGAGTAAACAGAACAAAGTTTCTACCTCAGCACCCTAAAATCTTATCTCCTAAGTAGCACTGCCTTTCTTAGGCATCAAGAGGCAGAGTTCCACACTATCCTCAGTTTTGCCTGTCTATCTGGTCCTCATATTCTCCAAGAGTTTATCTTCAGGGAAATTGCATTCCACTAGTCTATTATAATGGAGAAGGCAATGGCACCGCACTCCAGCACTCTTGCCTGGAAAATCTCATGGACGGAGGAGCCTGGTGGGCCGCAGTCCATGGGGTCGCTAAGAGTTGGAGACAACTGAGCGACTTCACTTTCACTTTCCACCTTCATGCATTGGAGAAGGAAATGGCAACCCACTCCAGTGTTCTTGCTTGGAGAATCCCAGGGACGAGGGAGCCTGATGGGCTGCCGTCTATGGGGTCGCACAGAGTTGGACACGACTGAAGCGACTGAGCAGCAGCAGCAGCAGGCTATTACAAAATGTGAGCATGAACTTCTTTTCTGATTTCTTGACTAAATTCTTAAAAAGAGCTTGATACTTAACAAAATACTTGATAAACTGTCCTCCGTTGCCCCCGGGCGATCTGTTGAATTCATATAACAGGAGCATTTAACTTATCTGTTAATGATGGACATTAAGGGAAATATAAGAATACCTTTGGGTCTAAGATCTAAAACTGGACAGTATCTTTAGAGATAAACATCTTGAATAAACTAGGGGGACCGTGGTCCATGTAAAGGCTCCCTGCTACCATCTTTCCTGAAAATTCATCCACAGCTTACAGAGGGAATTGAGAATATGGGTGTGAGGCTAAAAGGAAAGATTTAGTGACGGAGCAGAGAAGCATAACCTTGCCAAACTTCGCACCAAATTAATTTCTTTGAACGGGTGTTAAGATACTGCATCACGTGTTCCCATGATGTTAGCAGACACTATGAGATCAAGAAGTTTACTGATATTCTATGAACTGTTCTCTAGCTGTACTGTATTATCTATCTGGAAGCCCAAATTCCAGCAACTGGTAGTAAATATTGACTGGATAATTTTTATGTGGCAAATTCTTCAACATGCCTTCTGAATAATGAGAAAGGAGGCAATGTGTTTTGTGTCTCAGGATCTAATAGTGTGTCGTATTAAGGACACCATAAGATGAGTCTAGAAGGTCTCTAATGAATGTAGGTAAGCTCTGTGAGAGTTCATAAGGCAATGGTTTGGAAGTCTTCTGTAAGCTTACTTGAGCTTGTAGCTTTCACTTGTCCTTGAAGGAGGAGTAATACTTTAAGGAGGAAAAAAAAAGAAAAAAAGAATGAGCTCTTCCAGACACGAGGAACTGCAAGAATAAAGCGGCAAGCTGCAAAATTGGCAACACTGGTCATATTCAGGGCACTGGAAAACAAACATCTAGTTTTACCAGAGGGTTCATATTGCAGAGTATGTTCCTGAAAATGTAATTGAGAACTGAATTGGTTAATTTGTCCACATTTCTTAGCCAAATAAATGTGAGTTTAAACCCCGTGTGTGCCATCTTGGACAAGAGTGTCTTAATTTCTCTAACACTGTGTATTCTATCTGCAATATAAGTATGCTTGCTCACAGAGCAGGAGAAGAAAATGTGATTCTCTATATAAATAATCTAATAGACTGTCTGGTGTGTAGTTTAGGCATCTATATGGTTTTCTAAAGTAATAATAAATACACCAACAAAATTGGATTATCCTCACAAAATTGAATTCTAGTTTTAATAATTTGATTGAACTAATTCTTTGATTGTTCTCTAGAAAGCTTAGAAATATAGCTTGTTTTGTCTCCATATTTAGTACAACTGAGCTTTTAGCTCATGAAAATTTTTGTTTCTTTATCATGAAAATGAAAGCTAATGGCCATAAAATTTGAGTAAGCATTAATATTTTTTAAAATGTTAGATAATAGTTGTCATATAGTGTTGAGTCAAAGTCCTGTCTTAATAAATTCAACCAATGTTTCTTTTAAATTAGACTATCACCAGCATATTTTAGCATTTATTATGTATTTATTTTTAAATATGTCACATTGTTCCTTGTCCAATTTAATTTTAGTTCTATTTATGAAGTATACATTTTATCAGTTACTCTAACATGTACATTTTCTATATTGGGAATTTGTTAAAATTCAAAAGCTTATATTTTTCATCACTGAGAACAACTTTTAATTAATGGAAGCGTTGATTCTTATTTTAAAAGTTAACCTGTCCAAAAAAAAAAAAATTTACAAGTAAAATGTATTTCATTAATATGCTTTTCTCAAAAAGTCATTCAGATTTAAAATTCTATTATAACTTGAGAGCATTTTATATTAATCCTGTTAAGAGCCAGAACAACTTTAATACCTATTCAAATCCTCTTTTTAAGTAGTTAGTAGAAATAAGACTACTCATTTATAAGTAAGTTAAAAACAGTAAGACTCAACAATGTTTTCACAAGAAACTTTTATTTAAAAACAAGTTTTTGGCATTTTCACATCTGTCATTTAATTATTTTCACCATTAGTATACCTACTGCTATTATGCAAGATGATACTGATTTTACACATGTCCGAATGGAGAGGTTCTAGTTAGAAAAAAAATCAATATCATCTTGCATAACAGCAATAAGTATACTAATGTTTCTTATTGCTTGTGCAATAAGGTAAGTTCTATTCATAAGATTAGATATTGCCTTCACGGGATTATTTGAAAGGTATCCTAAGACATTTACTGACCTAGAAGGAGAGGGTCCTTTCCTATTGAAGTCCTATTATTCAGAAAACACAAGAGATTGAAGACACTACTACAATTCTCAGAGTAATCTGGGAAGCAGTGGGCAATTTCTTTCTGCCTTTTACATTATAGCACAGATGCATTTTTAAATGTTTTCATTTGTTTATAATATATATTTGTCACTGAGATTGTAAGCTCAAGAATGTTCCACTTAATTTCCTCTTTAATGAAAGCCTACTATGCACAAATTCTTCATGATAACATAAACATGAAGGAGAAAGTAAATCAAAGGCTCGAGAGCTAGAGACCAATATATAATCAAATCACGGCATCATTGTGCATTGAAATGCTGGAATAGAGGCATGGATGAGGTGTTAGTGGAGTCCATAGGGAGAAGTGACTGACATTTTCTTGGTTGGGAAAAGACCCAAAGAGAGCTCAGAAGCTTCACCTTAAAGATCTCAGACATCACTCTTTTAAAATGACGAGTGACAAGTTCCACCTCTACTCAGCTGACACAGAAGTATCATACATTCTTCCTACTCTACTATAGCAGATTCTGAAGAGACTTCAGAGATCGCTAGCTGTTATGGAGCTTGGGTTGATAGATGTTAAAACTATCAGCAACAGTATCTCACAATGAATTTCCCCAAATCAACAAAAGCTTAGCCATATGAGAACTGCTTATTTTAAAAAATGTCTATCCCGGTATGTATATACCATCTGGCTATATTCCATAATAAATGGCCTGATTCTTTAGTGAGAGTAATTTATATAATCTCATTTGTATTAGCACAGATGCACTGACATTGAAAAGGAGACATCGACCAAGGTGGCTTATTTAATGCATTTTCCACCTGTGTACATGTTGACTCAGTGGAAGCAAGGTAGAATCAGATAACAATCTAATTACCTTGCAAAGGCGTTTAGCAATTGGCAATGGGATTAATATAATAATCAAATTCCAGCTGGAATTTACTGCAGTATTTGCTACTGTTTCATTAGAAAATGGTAACATTTCTGCAAGCAAATTAACGCACTTGAAGTAATGTGAGATCATAATTATGCAACTTAAAAACTGAATAAAAGGACTAAACTTACAATCCGTGAGAGGGGGTAAATGACCAAACGTGCAGATGTGTAAATGTGTGTGGTTGTGCAGAGAGGAGGGGAGATATTTAAATAATTTGAAACAGAGCCCTGCTACTCTTTTTATGTAATTTAGATGACAATTTAACAGCATTTACCAAGTATATGGAATGGATTTTTAAAACAAGGAGCATGGATGGTTAACAACAGGTTGAAGTATACCTAAAGTATGATTGAACTAACTATCAAAATGTATGATATTCAAGAGAACATTCTACTTTACATGAGCCTTCCACAGCAAGGAATAAATAAACAAGGAATAAAAGAATTAGAAAGGTGTTCTTGATTTGTTACATTTCTAAAAATAGAATTTCATATCCATTTTTGTTAGTTTTGTGTGACAGAGAACATCTGTCAACATACCAGACACGCCCCATAGTTGGTAGCATTTGGCATGCGGTTATTATAATGGTTCAACTATGCTGATATCTAATAACCTCAAAAGCTTCTTCATTATCACCTTAGAGAGCAGCAATGATTTTTCATCAGTGAGATAAATTTCATTAGTGAAGCAAGGCATGCACTTGCTAAGATAGCCCATGATGGGCCCTACCTTACCTGGACAATACTCAAGACTTGCTGATCCTGGTTTCCTCTACTCTTTGCTGCTGCCTCTGGACACAAAGTTCATCAGGTTCCAAGAGCAACCATCTCCAGAGAAGGCTTGGGCCTGATTCCAGCTAACTGGTAACTAAACTCCTAACTCTCACTGATGGGGCCTTCCCTGGTGGTTCAGATGGTAAAGAATCTGCCTGCAATGCAGGAGACCCGGGTTCAATTCCTAGGTCCAGAAGAACACCTGGAAAGGGAACAGCTATGCACTCCAGTTATTCTTAGGCTTCCTGGGGCTTAGACGGTAAAGTGTCTGCCTGCAATCCAGGAAGATCCCCTGGAGAAGGAAATGGCAACCCACTCCAGTACTCTTGCCTGGAGAATTCCATGCACAGAGGAGCCTGGTGGGCTACAGTCCATGAGGTCGCAGAGTCACACATGACTGAGCAACTAACTCTTCTTCTCATGCATCGTGTTTGTCAAAGTACCCCAAAAGGCAAAAGGTTGGAATTTCATGAATCTCCCAGGGTAAGTTCCATGACTTTGCCTATTTGATTGCTAGGAAGAGTTTGAATGTGTAGGAGAATGTGATTTCTGTGATTAACTCTCATTGGAATATGAGATTATAATGTAATTGGGCAAGAGAAGAATTATAACTTGCACTTTAACAAGAGAATACAAAAGGAGACTTCCCTGGTGGTACAGTGGTTAAGAATCTACCTGGCAATACAGGGGACATGGATTTGATCCCTGGCTGGGGAACTAAGATTCCACATGCCATGGGGCAACTAAGCAGGCTCAGCAGTTCCACTACTGAGCCCACATGCCACAACTAGAGAGCCTGTGTGCCACAAGGAAAGATCTGGCATGACACAGTGAAGATCCTGAATGCCACAACTAAGACCCAACATGGCCACATTAAAAAAATAATAATAATTAAAGAAAATAGAATACCAAGGGATGTTGCAAAGGAAGCTATCAACTGTGGACAATCAAACTGGCTTAGGTCAATCTGCAACATAAACACTCACATAGAGAGAATGCGAATATCCAGGTTTGTCTAACTAGTGAGTAAGGAAATAATTAGGAAATTGATAAAGAAGAGTATTAGGATATTTGGGCCCTAGTCTTAGTCTATTCTGAGTCACAGGCAATTTTCCACTAAACTTTTCATTCCCTGAGAATTCTGGACTGTAGGACTCTCGGGCTACTTTCAACCCTAAAAGTTGGTAAAATTTTACCCAAAACGTCATATCCCTAACTGTACTCTAATAGACAGTATGATTAATGATAAAGACAACTCTTCTGGAACAATCTTACAGAATACAGTGAAATTCACCCACAAGCATTCCTCTCTTTGATTCTAATTTCGAGTCCTCCTGAAATGGTCATCATAACCAGTTTTATACATGTCAACAGACTTCCTGCCTGGGAAAGTAACAGTGAAATGGAGCGGGACCCTATGGTCTTTGTCCCCCATGTTCTCAGCCTGCCTTTTGTCTGTGGGAAAACTTTAGCAAAGAATAAGTTTAAGAGAAGTGAGAACATGCAGATTCAAAGGATAACAATGGAGACCAAATAATAATGCAGTCGTTAAGCACAGTCAAGGACCTTTCGTTCCTTCTCAAGGGCTATAGATAATATTCATAGCCATATCCTGTGAGCTGTCTTATAGATACTGAAACTCCAGGTACAAGAAGTTAAGTACATGATGACACACTCTAGGCATGACATAAGCTGCCACAGTTCCGAGAACTGGCCTCAAAGAAATGGAGACAAGCAACACTGGAACTGAAGATTAACTGTGAAACTGTTAGTCATTCCATTGTGTCTGACACTGTGAACCCATGGACTGTAGACTGCTAGGCTCCTCTATCCATGGAATTTTCCAGGCAAGATTACTGGAGTAGGTTGCCATGCCCTCCTCCAGGGGATCTTCCCAACCCAGGGACTGGACCCAGGTCTCCAGCATTGCAGACAGATTCTTTACTGTCTGAGCCAACTGTACTCAAAACAATCAAGATAATGCTGGTCAGACCACCAATGACCAATTTCAAAATGACTGTCAGAGCTGACTGTGCTCCATTTGCACGTAGCCCCTCCCTCTGCCTATAGAAGCTCTTGCCCACTGACTGTCCGGGGGACGGGGGAACGGCCTTTGGACAGGCGTCCACCTTCCCCACTGGCCGCCGGCATCCAAAATAAAGCAAACTTTCCTTTCCACCAACCTTGCCTCTTTAATGGCTTTTGACTGGCAAGCTAGAGATCTCTTCAAGAACATTAGAGATACCAAGGGAACATTTCATGCAAAGATGGGCTCAATAAAGGACAGAAATGGTATGGACCTAACAGAGGCAGAAGATATTAAGAAGAGGTGGCAAGAATACACAGAAGAACTGTACAAAAAAGATCCTCACGACCCAGATAATCATGATGATGTGATCACTAATCTAGGGCCAGACATCTTGGAAAGTGAAGTCAAGTGGGCCTTAGAAAGCATCACTACAAACAAAGCTAGTGGAGGTGACGGAATACCAGTTGAGCTGTTTCAAATCCTGAAAGATGATGCTATGAAAGTGCTGCACTCAATATGCCAGCAAATTTGAAAAACTGAGCAGTGGCCACAGGACTGGAAAAGGTCAGTTTTCATTCCAATTCCAAAGAAAGGCAATGCCAAAGAATGCTCAAACTACCGCACAATTGCACTCATCTCACATGCTAGTAAAGTAATGCTCAAAATTCTCCAAGCCAGGCTTCAGCAATACGTGAACTGTGAACTCCCTGATGTTCAAGCTGGTTTTAGAAAAGGCAGAGGAACCAGAGATCAAATTGCCAACATCCGCTGGATCATGGAAAAAGCAAAAGAGTTCCAGAAAAACATCTATTTCTGCTTTATTGACTATGCCAAAGCCTTTGACTGTGTGGATCACAATAAACTGTGGAAAATTCTGAAAGAGATGGGAATACCACACCACCTAATGTGCCTCTTGAGAAATCTGTATGCAGGTCAGGAAGCAACAGTTAGAACTGGACATGGAACAACAGACTGGTTCCAAATAGGAAAAGGAGTATGTCAAGGCTGTATATTGTCACCTTGCTTATTTAACATATGCAGAGTAATATGAGAAACGCTGGACTGGAAGAAACACAAGCTGGAATCAAGATTGCCGGGAGAAATACCAATAACCTCAGATATGCAGATGACACCCCCCTTATGGCAGAAAGTGAAGAGAAGCTAAAAAGCCTCTTGATGAAAGTGAAAGTGGAGAGTGAAAAAGTTGGCTTAAAGCTCAACATCCAGAAAACGAAGATCATGGCATCTGGTCCCATCACTTCATGGGAAATAGATAGGGAAACAGCGGAAACAGTGTCAGACTTTATTTTTTTGGGCTCCAAAATCACTGCAGATGGTGATTGCAGCCATGAAATTAAAAGACGCTTACTCCTTGGAAGGAAAGTTATGACCAACCTAGATAGCATATTAAAAAGTAGAGACATTACTTTGCCAACTAAGGTCCATCTAGTCAAGGCTATGGTTTTTCCAGTAGTCATGTATGGATGTGAGAGTTGGACTGTGAAGAAGGCTGAGAGCCGAAGAATTGATGCTTTTGAACTGTGGTGTTGGAGAAGACTCGAGAGTCCCCTCGACTGCAAGGAGATCCAACCTGTCCATTCTGAAGGAGATCAGCCCTGGGTGTTCTTTGGAAGGAATGATGCTAAAGCTCAAACTCCAGTACTTTGGCCACCTCATGCGAAGAGTTGACTCATTGGAAAAGACTCTGATGCTGCGAGGGATTGGGGGCAGGAGGAGAAGGGGACGACCGAGGATGAGATGGCTGGATGGCATCACAGACTACGATGGACGTGAGTCTGGGTGAACTCCGGGAGATGGTGATGAACCGGGAGGCCTCACGTGCTGCGATTCATGGGGTCGCAAACAGTCGGACACGACTGAGCGACTGAACTGAACTGAACTGCCTCTTTAATGGCTTTTGACTGGCAAGCTTCCAGACTCTACTTCGGGTTAAAACAGCATAATACATACTATGCCTACCTTTTTTCTTCATGCCCTTTGACCCATCCCTTTCTAGTCCCCTAAAAAGTTTCATTCCTTCCATAACCTAAATACCAAGGGTGAGTTTGATGTACAAGTCAACCCCATATAGTTTTAATGGCATTATTGGGAGAAAAGTCAGAAAACATGGACTTCAATCTGAACGATCATTAGGAAAATAACCATCATTAAGTGCAACTATATTAATATAAATTGCATGTTGCTTTGAAATCTTTCATCCCAGGAGGACACTGCTGCCCATATGCCGACTCCAAATCTTAATATTTGTACAATGTTAGAAGGGTTATTTTCCCTGTTTGTTTAATCAACCGGAATTATCTGAAAAGAACTTGGCTCTGTAGAGCAAGATCCCTCAAGTCTAATGCTCCCGGTGTTTCTCTTCCATGTGGAGTAATCTGTATTGAAAGCTAATCCTTTTCACTGAAGGAAGTGAGATTTACGAAGTAGTGCCAGCTCACAAACGTCAGATTTCACTAACTTCGCTGCCCTCTTTGCCCCTGTAAATATTACGCTTTGCTTCCTAAATAAATTGTGCAGCCATTCTTATGAGGAATGCTTGTTTTGGGCAAATATTGGTTCCAGTGCAATGATTAGAATTTTCAACCATCTCCTCTTCTCTATATGCATTTTTTCTCACTGAATCTTTTTACATGCCTTAGGATTTCTGTTGTGCTCCTCTGGTTCCCAGAGACGTTAGGGATAGGAATAGAGGAACAGAAGTGGAAAGAAATGGAGGGCTGAGATGGGGAGAGGGAGATTCACAAGGGAGGGGGGATATGTACACTTAGGGCTGATTCACACTGCTGTACAGCAGAACCCAGCACAACACAGAAACCAACGCAAGTAAAGCAATTATCCTCCGATTAAAAATATAAAAAAAAAAGAAATGGAGGAAGGGAAATAAACATGAATTAAACATCGATCCCAACGCTAGCCCTATTCTACTTCATTCACATGGATTATTTGAGGCTTTTTACCATCAGAGCTGTGAGATAATTATTATTTTCCTTATTTTATGAATGAATGTGTGAAACCTTGATGAGATCAAGCAACTTATCCAAAGTTATAAAGCCAGTAAGGATCAAAGCCAGGAATCAAGACCACATGTGTCTGGGACACAATTCTTTATACTTTGATTGTGGGTTGCCATCTCCTCTGTCTCCTACTTTGAAATAACTCAAAGGAACATCACATACAGTATTTTTAGGTTATATTCATATTTTTAAAGCAAGTTTTCAACTGCAACTTGAGCAAAAAAATGGCCTGACATTACACATTAGAGAAAAACGTAACAGTGAAAAATCTTATTTTTCCAAACATTGCTTGAAAGAATATTTTCTGGGATTCAGTTGACATTGTTGACATCGTATTGGTAACTAATGAAGTCATGAGGTTTTTCTGTTTAATGATTAACAATTCCAGGTGTGGGAAAAAATAGCTCTCTCTTTTCAGTGTGTATTATACCGCACGCACTAAGCTTCAGTTCTACATACGTTACTACATCTGTAAGTGTATGAGTATCGCTTTGGGCACAATAGGTTGTGTGATGCAGAAATTAGGTCACTTAGATCAGTCTGATATTAATTGACAAAGCCCATCATTCACTCAGCCTCTGAAACCAAGGCCAATAATTTCAAACCACACTACAGACTGTCCCTTAGACATCCCAACACATGCTCACACCACATGCTGCATGACGATTACATTAAATGTAAGAAATGTAATACTACTCTCTACTCTTAAGGCTTCCCTGGCGGCTCAGATGGTAAAGAATCTCCCTGCAATGTGGGAGATCTGGGCTTGATCCCTGGGTCGGGAAGATCCCCTGGAGAAGGGAATGGCAACCCTCTCCAATTTTCTTGCCTGGAGAATTCCACAAACAGAGATGCCTGGTGGGCTATAGTCCATGGGGCCATATACTCTTATCATTCTCTAAATTTCCCTGCATATAAATATATCTCTTTCTAAATTTCCCTTGTGGCTGTTCGCGTGTGGGGTGTGTGTGTGTGTGTGTGTGTGACTTAATGTTTTAAAATACTTGCTACATGGAAACTTGATAATTTTCAGATGGAAAGATAGATAGAGATAGATAGACAGGGCGATATTATGTATAATCCAAGACAAGACTTAAGGAATGCAAACCTAAAGCAAAGTCAAGGTTTATTTTCAAGGAGTGGGTGGGATGGGGTAGGGAGGTCGGTCTAGAATCAACTGTTATCACACAGTATATGGAGCTCCTCGGGTGATTTTACCCGTGTTCCCTGAGGCAGGGAGGGGATGTGGGAAGGAGAACACAAGAATGGGGCGCTTTGGATCCATTCACTGCAGGACTCAGCTCAGCAACGGAGGACACTGAGCCGCTGAAGGAAGACTAAAGAACTTTCAGGCTTAAGATTTGAGACCTGATGCTCTCTCCTTTGGCACATAAATTAACCTCTCTTAGCCCCCATTTTCTCCAGTTGGAACATGGGGGAAATAATAGTTAGGTATTGTAGGTCCAAGGATTATTATGAGGTACAAAGGGAAAAAAAGTTAGGGAAATGCAATCTGTGAACACTTCAGTGCTATAAAGTGCAATTTCCTCGTTTGCACAGTGGCGAACGCCTGTTTTATCAAGAAGGTTTTGATGGCTCTTGCCCTGACCTGCCTCTGGGACCCTGTGCAGGGCAGGCCACCTGTCTGGGCAGCTGTCTATGGCCAGCGGCCTGCATACCGAGTTTAGAGTGAATAATAGCAAGAGTGGGGGCAGGGCCAGACTTCGCACTGTGTCTGCTGCTCTACAGAAAATCAAGGAGGCCAAACACTCCACAACCTTTAAAAAAATTATACCAGTCTCACCTCCCTACCCACAAACAGCCAACAAAATAAGAAAGAATAGCGGGAATGGGAGGAAAAGTGGATGGGATTTTTGAGGAACTTGTAGCAGAAAAGACATAAAAACAATATAAAATATCATTAAAATATTTATCTTAATTTTGTTAGAGGAAGTATTACAAAAAGAAAATGGTTTCCAATGAAAAGCATGTTCTATGGTTTATTTGTTTTGGAGTGAAATCACCTTTAAGAAAATGCAGGTTGAAATCAGCATGAATGATATCTATGACTTTGAGGGTAAGGAACAAGTCCCACTTTGAGGATAAATTACTGTTGTTAGAAAATGTAAGATGAGAATTTGTTAGGAGTTTCAAATCTCACTACCTCAAAGAAAGAGCAGGACAGAATGCCAGGACAGAAGGTAGAAGTCATTCAGTCATCAGAGAACCTCTGAAAACTATGTGAGCAAGATTCCAGTGGTGTGTATGTTCTTTCTGGCTTAGATTAATCATTCATAACATGGCATTTACATCAGCCTGAGGGAGAGGAGTGAGTGTTGATGTTTGACCACCAAATGGAATGCCCCGAAGGACAACTAGGTAACTCCTTTCTTTATGTGTGTGTGTATGTGTTTACACATGCCTCTCATTTATTTAAAGGAAACGACACAATAACAATGTCATGCCAGTAAATGTAGATAAATCACATAACTTTTATATTTACCTAATTAAAGCCAGCTCTTCTGAAAACAGAACATAAGAACATGGATATTGGCAAGGTTCTCACTTCTCTTTGAGAAGTGTAAGAGCTCACACTGACATTGGAACACATTTTTTAGAAAAATGAAACCTCAACATTTTCATAGCTTTCACTGAAATGTTCACGAAGTGATATACCAACTTATAAAAGTATCATATTGATGTAGTAACCTTTTTATAGCACCCTAAATTGCATTAATCTAAATTTTCTTTCAAAATTAAATAATTAGTCTAAATTCTATGAATGCCAACTATTTCCTTGAAGTAACTGGACTATCATACTGCAAAACAGAAAACTATTTCTGCATCTAACTTCTTTTAATTTGAAACATTAATAAGTAAATATGTATTCTAAAAAATGCATTTATTGCATTTAAGGGCTTCCCTTGTAGCTCAGTCAGTAAAGAATCTGCCTGCAGTGCAGGAGACCCAGGTTCGATCCCTGGGTTGGGAAGATCTCTTGGAGAAGGAAATGGCAACCCACTCCAGTATCCTTGCCTGGAAAATCTCATGGACAGAGGAGCCTGGTGGACTGCAGTCCATGGGGTTGCAAAGAGTCGGGTGCGACTGAGTGAACTACTGTACTGTACTGTACTTATTGCATTTAAACTTTTTTCACAAACATATCTAATACTAAATGCTAAATGAAAAACATTCAAAACAAATAAAACCACTGCTAGAAACTAATACTGTCATATTTACATCAGCATTTTCAAATTTGTATTTTTTAATACTAAAATTCAATCAAATCATATAAACTGTGAAGTAATACAGTTTTTAACAGATTCCCTACATGTTGAGGTTAGAAGATAAAGATAAATCTGTTTTGGTTTTCAAATACAGTGAGAACAATGTCAAATATTACCATGTAAACTGTGGATATGATTTCATATAACCATGTATTCAGTATATATTTATTGAGTACCTCCTAGGTATTAGGCACTATTCTAGTGAAGCGGTTACAACAATGAACAAAAGAGGCTAAAACAGATGTTTCCTGGAGCTTGTTCCCCAGTGGAGGAACAATAATAATATAATAAGATGCAAAATATGAAAACATTTTGAAGAGAACAGATTTTACTCACTAAATTCTTCCTAAATACCTTCTCTTGTTAATTGATTTATTTACTGAGTATAGACTATGAACAGAACAAGCACTGTACTGGTCTCTGGAAGCAGAAAAAGAGAACAACTTTTTAAAGAACTTCTTGGCCTATTATTCCAAAAATCTTAATACATCCAAATTTGGAGAACCAAGTGGCAACCCAGTCCAGTATTCTTGCCTGGGAAATCCCGTGGACAGAGGAGCCTGATGGGCTGCAGTCCATGGGATGGCAAATGAGTTGGACACGACTTAGTGACTAAACAACCACCTTGTGATATATATAAACATCATAACCATATACATTATAATCATAACTCTGAAGAGTGAACAGTTGTTAGCATCTTGGGAAAGAGAAGGGAGAACACACACACACAAACACACATGCATACACATACATTCCTATTTAGGCAACGATGTCATAAAGTCAGGAATTCTGCATAATGTTTCCTAGGATAGAATTTCCCAAGCACC
The DNA here is from genome assembly GCF_032405125.1 of Capricornis sumatraensis. NCBI lineage: Eukaryota > Metazoa > Chordata > Mammalia > Artiodactyla > Bovidae > Capricornis > Capricornis sumatraensis. The sequence goes on along the minus strand of NC_091073.1, from coordinate 113,895,777 downwards.
TGGGTTATCAGAATCACCTGGTGGTGTTTTATAAAATGAATACAGATGATGGAATCCTACTGCCTTAAATGCAGGCACTCTGAGCTGCTGACCCCGCAGTCTGTATTTTAAAAGCACCCACTTTGATGTTGATGATGAGTCAGCTTTGATAACTAGGAGAGTCTGAGGCAAAGGGGGCTGACCCCTACTTGCAAGCTTCAAATTTCTGACTCCTGGATACTGGGGGACAAATCATTTCTCTGCACTAAAACAGTCTGTACAAGTCTTGAGTATAGAGGTGGCACTCAGAAAGGACTCAACTAGTCTTCAAATACCCTACATCTCATGCCTAGGCATCCTGCTCCCCCAAATCCCATCAATCTAATGTTAACCCTTTTAATTTTCACACTTGAAAACTTCAAAGTGATTGCTTTGACAGGAGCTCTTAAGGTGACAAGCTGTCTCTTTTGATGTTTACTTTAAGTGGATCCAATCCTTTGAACCTTAGAATACCAAGCTAATACCATAGAGACAACCAATATATAGCATTAAGGTTTTCCTCAACCTGTTATAGAGCTTGTTCTTCTGTCTGCATGATGTCCTTGCCAGGGAAGTTAATATATGGATGTGCTTTATCTGGACAGGCTTCTGCCTCTCAGGGCAAGAATTTTCAGCAAATGACTATTTTATTTATTGATGTTCTTTCAATCCTTCACTCTGCTCTTTCCTGTAAGAAGATCAGTGTGCTCTGTCCCTAGATTAACAGGATAAATTTAATTTAATGAGATTTGTCAGGTACTTCAAATTCACATTAACATGAATTTATAGAAAACAAGAGCCTTCCTCTGTGAAACTCAAAATGCTTTTCAAGTAATTATTCTATGTCAGGAAAGCTACAAACAGATCTATGCATACTCCATGATCTGATAGGCAACCTCAGTCTCAAGTGACTCAGTCAAACTATGAATCAAAATAATTGCTAAATTAGTGTTTTAACCTTATTTACTGGTAATTTCTAAGGTTTCCAGTAACTTGATTAAGCTCCCAAGCCAATATGTTTTCCCTTACAGCACAGATATTTAAACACATTATCACATTTTTGTGTAAAGATTTCCTTTAATATTGATGCAATATAAATAAATAAACTGTGTTTTGCTGTGTTAGAGTTAAATCAAAACTGTACTGAAATACTAAAAACTGTAAAGGATTACAGTAAAGAGACCTTACATGAGAACTAAATGTGGCATATGTTATCAATTTAGTAATTTAAACAGTCTTAAGCATATGCTTTCCTCATAAAAATGTACAGCATCAACAATTCTCATTAAAATGGCTTGAAATGCATAAATTAAGAATAAACATGAGAAGAATATTTTAAAAGTTTGAGATCAGACAAATTTGCAACCTAAGGATTAATTAAAGTTTTAAAATAACAGAAAAGAAAATGATCATAAGAATACTAGATTCTTATGTAAAACAAGAATACCAGTGAAAGCCGGACTTGAATACTGTTGTTGTCCAGTTGCTAGTTCAGTTTGCGACCCCATGGACTGCAGCCCACCAGATTCCCCTGTCCTCCACTATCTCCCAGAGTTTGCTCAAATTCATGTCCTTTCTGTTGGTGATGCTTTCTAACCATCTCATTCTCTGCTGCCCCCTACTCCTTTTGCCTTCAGTCTTTCCCAGCATCAGGGTCTTTTCCAATAAGCTGGCTCTCTGAGTCAGGTGGCCTAAGCATTGGAGCTTCAGCTTCAGCACTTCCAATGAATATGCAAGGTTGATTTCCTTTAGAATTGGCTGGTTTGATCTCCTTGCAGTCCAAGGGATTCTCAAGAGTCTTCTCCAGTAGCACAGTTCAAAAGCATCAATTCTTCGACACTCAGCCTTCCTTATGGTCCAACTTTCACATCCATACATGGCTACAGGGAAAACCATAGCTTTGACTAGACAGACATTCTATTTTACCTTTAGATTTTCTAAGTTCTTTCCTTGGTAGCTCATCTTACTATCCACCCAATAGACCTCTGCACTGTACAACACTTGAATGCCACAAACACAAAAAAACCTAAATATGCTTGCATTCAGGCCCATTTCCTGCTCAAGAAGAATGTGAGAAACTTCCTACCAAATCAATTTCAAAATTATTGGCTCCTTTCATAAGCCACTAGGACTTCCCTCATGGCTTAGATGGTAAAGAATCTTCCTGCAATGAAGGAGACCCAGGTTCAATCCATAGGTCAGGAAGATCCCCTGGAGAAGGGAATGGCAACCCACTCCAATATCCTTGCACATCTTATGATTTTTAACTCACAGTTATCTCTGGTTTTTCCACTTGTCCAATATTACCTGTCAAAGCCAACTGACACACACCAAAACCATCATAGTCAAATGGTTAAGCCAATGAGATTGCTATACAAGGAAATGCACCCCAGCAGAACCAAGGGATTTCTCTGAAGGGGAGATTGCTCTTAGGGTCTGGGGGCTAGGGGAATTAATAGGGTGGTCTGAGCTGAGGTTGCTCTGAATTTATAAGTAAGCAGACTTGCTGAAAAAGGAGGATCAGTGGTAAATAAAATCCACCTGCAATGCAGGAAACTTGGGTTTGACCCCTGGGTTGGGAAGATCCCTTGGAGGAGGAAATGGCAAGCCACTCCAGTACTCCTGCCTGGGTAATCCCATGGACAGAGGAGCCTGGCGGGCTACAGTCCATGGGGTCACAAAGAGTGGGTCATGATTGAGCACAGCACACACCTGCAACAGGACTCTTAGAACACATGTCTACATTCTGATCCAGAAAATCCTGGAGTTCCTGCTGATGCAATTTGCCTCGAATCTTATTTCAAAACACAGAAATCTAAAGGAGCCCTTAAAAGAGGAGCTAGTGCTTAGAACACTGGTGATGGTGGTCTGAATTGGAAGAATACAGATGTTTTGTAAATCACAGCACACTTTATTTTGTCCACTGTGGTTTTCATTCCAATGCTCTGTAACTCCCTGAGAGTCTAGCTGCCAGCTGGGATGTTTTTTCTTTTTATCACACTGAATTTATAGAACCCAAATATTTGCCAGAGCTCCTCATCAAAACTAATTTACAGAAGAACTGAACAAGAGACACCAGAACAGAGAATCCAAATGGCTTTAATTTCCTTGAGAGACATGAGCCACCTTTCCCTGGCCGCCTGCCACTTTCTGGTAAGCACACTTCACCTAATTCTTAAGGACTTGAGTGCCTGAGGACATCTTTATCTTCATGGCTAAGATTAAAATAATAATTTCCACCCTGAGGTGACTGTAGTTTTCAGTTATATCAACCCCAATCACAGCTAGTTTTTCTTACTATTAATATTAACTCAGCAACATGGGGAATTCAATAATATGCTGGCAATAAATCATTCATGGATAGCGTGTCCAAGGCAGGGCCAGGGAGGACCTTTCTGGTGAAATAGTTACTTAGAAGATTCTTATCAGTTTTATGGGATCGTGTGCTCCTTTCCCTCATAAGTAGCAGGAAGGTAAACAAACACCATCCTGTACGGCAACATCTTTCCTAGGTAGTCGTCTTTTACAAAAGGCATTTGTAAACATGCCTATGTTTTGTTGCAGCTGTTAATAATATAACTCTCACACACCTAAAAGCATTGAAAGGGAGTAACAACAGAAAATAGGAAAATATCAGGCCTGCGAAAGCCCATGATGTAAGCAATATTCCTGGAGAGCCAGAACGAAGCGGCAGAGACTGCCTGAAAAGTCTTACTTGTACACACTGCATTTTTATTTAATCATATACCTTTCTCATTGTATTTCATGATTTCAAAGCATAACGACATTCTTCCAAAGATCTTCCTTTCACAATGGATCACATATATAAAATCAACACACTGTACACTTCAAATTCTATTTCTTTTTTAAATATCAAATGTATTTAGTATTTATTATGTGGCAGACAGTTTTACATGTATACATACAGATAAATGTGAGAGTGTGTGTGTGTATATTTATGACTTACAGATATTAGCATTGCCTTATTAAGGAAAGTACTAGTAATATCTCCGTTTTTTAGTTGAGGTAAATAAAGCTTGAAGGTTGACAAGCAAGAACACAGAGTCTGAGTTTGCATTCTACCAACCTATGACAAATTTGATATCTTTGAATAAGATTTCTCCCCCCTTTTAGAACTTACTTTAGTCAAAATCTATGCTCATTTTCTTGAATCAAAGTCTATATATGTGTAAGTTTTACAGAAGGCAGAAGAACACAGTATTAAAAATATTTAACAGCAGATACGTTAGAGTGAACTGATATTAAATTCTGGTTCTTTCACTAAGCACCTCTGAAACACTGTGGAAATTTGAAGGGATCAAAGTTGCCTCATCAGTGAAATAGAATTGACTTGAGGAATTCACGTTTTATTTCCTAATTATACTTCTGTCAAACCAACCAACCAACCAATGAAAAAACATAAACTATCTCAAATGTTAAAGCCACAGTAGCTGACAGATCTTTCCTATTAGATCTGAAAGAAGAAATGTGGGATGGGGTATTTTTTATTCAGTTGGTAGGTCAACAAATACAGTACATAGGAAATCCTCCATGAGGCTTGTATTATATTGTAATTTCAGAATACTTCTCTCACCAAAACTCTTGACAGGGAAATTACCAGATCTATTGTTTCTCTCTCCTGACAGAAGCAATTTTATATTCATTCCTTTTTAGTTCTGAAACACAGGACTAGGAGCGGGATGGGGTGAAGGCAGAGGTGATAAATTGCTCCTGTTTCCCTACGTTCTGAAAAGAACAGGCACTATAAAGGATCCATGGTAGAGTTATCTTTAGCTTAATTATGATTTACAGGTTTTCTGGACTCAGAGGAATTGCCATTAGAAATCCAAAATGACAGAGACAAGTTTTATATTTGAGGGCACCTTTGGGATGTGAAACTTGACAACCAAGTTCTCCTTCGGTCAAATGAAACAACTTGCAAATTCTTCAACCATGGGATGCTCAAAACAAAACATATCATAAAATGAAAACAGTTCCCAAAATGCAGTAGACAGTTTTCTAATAATGTGAGGGATGTTTACTAGACAGAGAACAAACAGGGGTGTTCAAGAGTTCTTATGCCTGGCCTCCTAATTGTCTTAGCCCCCAAAGGGTGGGCTTCCCCAGTGGCTCAGTGAGTTAAAAAAATCCACCTGCCAATACAGGAGACAAAGGAGATTCAGGAGAGAAAAAGGCATTCTACTCCAGTATTCTTGCCTGAAAAAGCCCACAGATTGAAGAGCATGGTAGGCTATAGTCTAAAGGGGTGCAGAGTCAAAAGAGTTTTACACAACTGAGGACCAGCACCAAAAACAGACACACCAAACCTAAGAGCAGCACTACATGTCACATTGCTTGAAGCATTTCTCCTTTTTGGTAACCCAGGAGTTTGGGTAGGGCCCAGCTTCTTACCAACGCGGGTAGGCTATAATCGCTTCCTCTCCTTGGGGTATGTAACAGTGCCACATCTGGGGACTTACATGAGTTCAACAGACAGACAAAATGATCATTGATGGGGCTAGAAAAGCAGAGAGAGGAGCTCCATCAGTATTAATGTCAAAACCTTTCTGTCTTTTAGATAACAGGCTAATTGCAATCTTTCTATTATCAACCTCCTATTGTTTATAATACAATGACAATTTCAGCATTCTGTTATTTCTTTTCTTTTTCCTTATTCAATTTTACTTATGTTTGTAAGGTTTTATTGAGATATTATAATTCACATGGGCGAACAATTCACCCATTTGAAATCTACAATTCAGTGTGTTTGAGTTTCATCCTTTCTTGATGAGATGTCTGGCAGAGAATGAGATCAGAGAGACTTTACTCCTCTGAGACATGGAATAGATTCTTCCAAAATCTCACAGAGTTGGTAAAATTTCAATAGTCCAAAATCTCAGAGAGTTGGTAAAATTTCAATAGAGTTTCAGTTCAGTTCAGTCGCTCAGTCGTGTCCGACTCTTTGCGATGCCATGAATCGCAGCACGCCAGGCCTCCCTGTCCATCACCAACTCCTGGAGTTCAGTGAGACTCACATCCATCAAGTCAGTGATGCCATCCAGCAATCTCATCCTCTGTCGTCCCCTTCTCCTCCTGCCCCCAATCCCTCCCAGCATCAAAGTCTTTTCCAGTGAGTCAACTCTCCGCATGAGGTGGCGAAAGTACTGAAGCTTCAGCTTTAGCATCATTCCTTCCAAAGAAATCCCAGGGCTGATTTCCTTCAGAATGGAAATGGTTGGATCTCCTTGCAGTCCAAGGGACTCTCAAGAGTCTTCTCCAACACCACAGTTCAAAAGCATCAATTCTTTGGCGCTCGGCCTTCTTCAATACAGTTTAGACTAATACAGTTCCCTGGCCCAGTACTCAATAATACTGAAACTAATAAAGACTGCTTAACCGCTTGCTCCTAAAGGTAAGGTCTCATCCCCATGTGTACTCAGTTGTGTCTGACTCTTTGCAGCACCATGGACTGCAGCCCGCCAGGCTCCTCTGTCCATGGGATTCTCCAGGCAAGAATACTGGAGTGGGTTGACATTTCCTCCTCCAGGGATTCTTCCTGATCTGGGGATCAAACCTGCCATCTCTTGTATCTCCTGCATTGGCACGTGGACTCTACCACTGCGCCTTAAGGTCATGAAGCAGCTAAATAGCTTACCTGTCAAGACTAAGATCTTTGCTCATCCAAACACTTTAAGACTCCTGCCTTACGGTGCTCACAGATCCCAAAACTATTTATTACTCACTGACTCTTCCCAGTCCTAACCAGCACTCCTGATGCAAGATCGACCTTAAAATCACTCAGCCCAATACCAACACCTCTATAAATATCCTCCTCCAACTTCTCCCCTCAGGACACTGCACTGATGAGGTAACACTCTCCTTTAGTGCTGCACACCTAATAAACTTAGCTTTGTCTCATCAACAGTTGTTTTTTTTTTTTTTTTTAAGAATTTGACAGTCAACACAACAAACATCTCTTGAGTCACGCAACTGCTGACTTTGGCAACTATATTATCATCAAGTGAGAAAATGAGCACCACTCCGGACTCAAAGGCAATCTTAGCCAGACATTCGAACACAAACACAGGAAAAAAAGGACAGCTTTCATGCACAGAATTCTTAGATGCACTTTGAATGTCTGTGAAACTGAAAGAGTATCTTTATAGTTTCATGTACTTACTTAAAAAAAATTATTTTTGAATGTTACTAGCATCTACTGGAACTTTTACAGATATTTAAATCTGTTACCACATAGTATAAATATAAATTTAAGTGATAAGTAAGTTTCCTTTTTTTAAGGGAGTTGTACAAATTCTTTTATTTTCTACTCATCAAGTTGTAATATTCCTTTATCTCCTCTAACTCTTACTAGTAATCATTAATAAATTAAAAAAAATTATACATCAAAAAAAAAAAAAAAATGAACTGCTCCCTCTTTGGAGCAGCAGCAGTTCCAGAAGCTAACCCCTTTCTCCATCCCATCACATTTAAATGCAGGGTTCTCAGCATGTTGGTAGAAATCCACTTTAAAAACAAACCAGAAACAAAACCAAAAACGCCTCAAGCCCCACACTGCTCTATGAGCTGCACATTTTAACCCTGTTCTCTCCTCCACTCTGCCAGTCCTCCCACAGCCTATACGCACTTTTTTTTTTTCATGTTTCAATCATAGCTTTGTGTCTTTGAGTAATCATGAATGGATATTTAACCATTTTACCAGCATTTGCAGCCTAGCAAAGGTTGAGATCCACTGAGCTGGCAGATTGCTTTTTAATTTTCTGCTTGGATGGGTTGTTTTTTTTGTGTGTGTCCTGTAGTTTCCAAAATAGTTTATGAGTCTTGATGGAGAGGCTAAAACGCATGCAAATTTTGCTGATCTCTGCCAAAACCTGACCAACCCTCCCTCATTCTTCAGAAACCCATGTACCAGCAGGCTTAAGTGATGTAAGAAACACGTAAAACAGGACTTTCACAAAGGCTGCAAAACACTGCTTGTACATAAGAGATAAGTTCCTTGCTAATTATTCTGTGCAGTTTTATACTGGCTTTCTATTTCTATCATGGAGAGCAATATTTATGACTCTTTAAGTTGTGAAGTGAAAGGCTGCTTCAATATCACTGTCCCTTACGTGCAGCTGATGATCTGTGAATAACAATGATATGACTTTGAAATGGGCCACCTTTATGAAGGCAGATATTTCCATGACACCATGGTAATTGTGCTGAACTGTGTAGTTATTTCACTTCAAATGATAATGACCTGCTACCTTGGTTATCCTGTGGTCTTTTCACAACTGATCAGACATCCAGAATAACGTATCTTCTAATGTTTAAAATAACTGAAATAATGTGACATTGCATTATCATTTTTAACATATATTTTTCAGTCTATTCCCACTATCGTCTTTCCCATCTCAGTGGACCACAACTCTTGCTGGTTGCTCAGGTCAACCAGAAGAACCAGATTTTTCTCTTAGTCTGTGATGAGGCAGGTTGTATTATGGTTTCCAATGACTTGCTCCCTTCTCTGTCACATAAAGAGACTGGGTCCTCCCCAAAAGAGGAGTGTCTGTGTCCACCCTGCAGACCATGGACTTGGCAATATTGCTTTGGGTTAACGAGATGCAAGCATTAAGATGTGTTAGACACCTCGTTGCCACACACATTGTAAGAAGAATGCCCACTTTTAAGAAGATTGGAGGGTCACTAGTTGGAACTGCTTCTCCAACCTGGATTCTGGGATTCATGGAAAACAGGAGAAAGAGCCACGCAGAGTCAGGCAGACTCACTGGTGACCAAACTCACAGCTGCCTGAGCAAGACATCAATGCTTTTTTGGTAACTTTTTGTAAATTTCTGAGATCTGGGAGAATATTTGAGGTGGTCTGCAACTGCAACATAAAGTTGACAAATATAGCACCTATCCAAGTGTGTTTGTGTGTGCCCAGTCATGTCTGACTCTTTGCGACCCCCTGGACTATAGCCCGCCAGGCTCCTTTGTCTGTGGGGTTTTCCAGTTATGAATACTGGAGTGGGTTGCCATTTCCTCCTCCAGGGGTTCTTCCTGACCCAGGGATTGAAACAGCATTTCCTGTATCTCCTGCATTGGCAGGCAGATTCTTTACCACTGCACCATCTAGGAAGCCCAGCCCCTATCAGATATACTGGCTAAGTTTGTATCTCCTTCTTCTAAATTCTTCCAGTACCAGACCACTTCTCACCTCTGCTGCTATTCCTATGGCCAAGGCGACTAAGCGAGCATAAGTGATTATGGTCGTAGGTTCCCAATGAGCCTAAATGTTTCTTCCCTTATCATTTGACTCACTGCCTATTTTCAACATGGTGCTAGAATAATTCTTTTAGAATGTAAATCACATGGTACCAGTCCTGTGCACCAATCCCTCTAATAGCTTCACAACATCACCCAGGTGACGCCCAAAAGGCTGACAAGGCTCAAGTAGCTTTTGGAGGCTCCCACAAAATGCCTCCCTCTGTGCAGCCCTCCCCAGAGTCACCTTCTGCAAATCCTCCTGTGCTTACCTCACCCAAGCCCTCTGGCCTCATGGCTTTCCATCAACCTGGCCAGCACCTGCCTCCCTCAGGCCATTGCTTAGTTCTTCATTCCTTTCAGCTCTTTACTCAAATAGCATCTATTCGGCAACATCTTCTCAAACCACCTAATTTATTTATTTTTTAACTTTTTATCACATATCGGTGTATAGGTGATGAACACTGTTGTGTTAGATTCAAGTGCACAGCAAAGTGATTCAGTTATGCATATACATGGATCTATTCTTTATCAAATTCTTTTCCCATTTAGGCTTAGTTCCATAATATGAAACAGTGCTTCCCTGGCTCAGGCAGTAAAGAAATTGCTTGCAATGAGGGAAACCTGGGTTCAATCCCTGGGTTGGGAAGATCCTCTGGAGAAGGAATGGCCACCCACTCCAGTATTCTTGCTTGGAGAATCCCATGGACAGAGGAGCCTGATTGGCTACAGTCCATGGGGTCGCAAAGAACCGAACACGACTGAGCGGCTAACAGAAAATCGTAAAACCCTCCACTCCTGAGGCTTTCTCCCTCCCCTTCTTTCACTGTCTCCTCGGCACTCAAATCATCTGACATGATAGCATTTGTTTATTTATTTACACATAGCTCTACTAGATTGTAAGCTTCATGATGGTAGGAATATTATTATTTTTTGCTGTTTTGTTTTTAGCTGAGGTCTATAACCTTATCAAGAACTTAGTGAATAAATGAATTTGTTGATGGATGAAGAAAGGAATTATACTTCAGGAGATAAGTGAAGCACTATATTATCTTCATATTTCTTCTGTGCTTTCTCTCAGAGATAACCTTTTCCACTTATTTTCAAAACACAGTTTTTAAATTTAACATTTATAATAGCAGATAGCGATGCTGTGTCAGGTTTATCTCCTAAATACCTTGCATCCCTCTAAATAGAAAACATCCATAAAGTTGATAGGATAAAGATGTTGTCATGTACATTTCAGAACCCAATGAAATTTCTCTTATATCAAAAATTACTACCGTATTTCTGCAGACGTGCATAGCACTATATATTGTTAAATTCCTCCACAAACCCAGCCCTTACATTATTAAACATGAGGGGATGTGGGTAATAACCTCAACCCACCAAACAGAAATGTCTTTCCAACCTATACAAGACTCACTATTAAAAAACAGCTAATTTCAAGCTAGGAATCACTTTAATGGTTAACTTTCCGTATACTTGGTTGATAAAAAATATGCTTTTTCAGTGATTACAAATAAAGACATTTCCAAAGTTAATGACAGTGATTTTTCTCTTTTACATGCTTATTAGGCTTCCCTGGTGGCTCAGATGGTAAAGAATCTGCCTGCAATGTGGAAAACCTGGGTTAGAGCCCGGGGTGGGTGGGGTTAATTCCCTGGAGAAGGGAATGGCTACCCACTCCAGTATTCTTGCCTGCAGAATTCCATGGACAGAGGAGCCTGTTGAGCTACATACAGTCCATGGGGTCACAAAGACTCGGACACAACTGAGCGACTAACACTTGCACTCCTTTCATTTCACTTTCACTAGGACACTGAAGTGGAGAAGGAAATGGCAACCCACTCCAGTGTTCTTGCCTGGAGAATCTCAGGGACGGGGAAGCCTGGTGGGCTGCCGTCTCTGGGGTCGCACAGAGTCGGACACGACCGAAGCGACTTAGCAGCAGCAGCAGCAGCAGCAGTACACTGAAGACATTTATTATTATCGGTGGTAGATTCAACTGTCTAAGGAATCATGTCGTCCCTGTATCTTTGTCCCTTTGCAATGTGACTAGGGATGTCTTGGGGGTACTTCATTAAACAGCAGTAGAGAACAGATGCAAGGACAGTATTTAGTTTTTCTGCTGCAAATACATTATTTTCTCCTTTGTAAAGTGTTAGTCACTCAGTCGTCTCTGACTCTTTGTGACCCCATGGACTGTAGCCTACCAGGCTTCTCTGTCCGTGGAATTTTCCAGGCAAGAATACTGGAGTGGGTGGCCATCAACCTTTAAGAATTGGTTAAGTGATGGGATGGTGAGAGACCTAGGTGAACAGCGAGCACTGCGTTTATTATCAGTGTAGTTTTTCTCATCCATCTTTATTTCCCTTCCACCTCTTTCCACACACCACCCCCACCACCACCTGCCTAGCTCTCCTTTAATACACCGTTAAAACTGCAGAGCAAAGTGCTCAATCAATGAACTCCCTGACTCTTCTTCCTTCAGACCAAAGCACTTAAATCTCAAACATGAATCCCAATGGGAGAGGAAACTCATTATTAATACCCATATTAAATCACAGACAATCAATTTCTCTTCCAAGTTTCTATCTTATATGCATATGAGTTGTGGCAGGCATTGCTTCTAACCAGGAAACAACTGCAGAAAGGAAAGAGGTTTAGATAAGAATATACAGCTCCCAATGAATATTGTATAATTCTGAGTGCAAATTACTGTCCTTGTTGAATATGATTCAAAAGCACAATCTTTCATCAAGTGGCCAAGCTTCAAATTGGATTAGGATCTATCCCTATCTGATTTTGTCTCAGTTATGGAACGGAGGAGGAAGAGGAAAATGAATGTGGTCTCTGATGGTTGCATATGGTTACAGCACATTACTTTTTCACTAAAGTTCCTGATGAATGGGATCCTTTCATATGTTTCCTCTTTTAACCTTAATTTTTGTAACCATAAATCTTTATGGGAATAATTAGATTCCATTATAAATAAGCACCCTCACTCATCTATTGAATGACTTCAAAAGAGGGAGCACAACCTCTGTGAGATGAAATTTTTTTAAGCGTGCTTTTAAAGGATTTATGTACCATGCTTATCAGAGTAGCCTACTGTGTCCATATACACAGATCTTTGCTTTTTCTTTTATTAAAAGAGTATCTTTTACAAACTAAGTGAATACAAAAGATGGACATAGGATGCCTAAGTCAATCACCTACATAGAATTTTAGAATTTGTACAAAATATTTATTTATGTCACGCCAAAAAACCTTTATGCCTAACCATTAAGAATTAGAATTCTTGGACTTCCCTGGTGGTCAAGGGGTTAAGAATCCATCTTAAAATGCAAGGGACACGGTTTGATCTCTGGCCCGGGAAGACCCCACATGCTGTGGAGTAACTAATCCTGTGCGCCGCAACTACTCTGCGAGTGCTCTAAGCCCGGAGGCTGCAACTGCTGAGACCACATGTTGCAACTGCTGAAGCCCCTGTGCTGACACTAGAGAGATCTTTGCAATGAGAAGCCTGTGTCCCGCAACGAAGAGCAGCCCCCGGTCACGGCAACTGGAGAAAGCCTGTGTGCAAAAACGGAGGCTCGTCACAGCCTCACATACACATACACAAAAAGAATCATTTTTATTCTAAAATAAGTATTTTTAACTTTTTTATTTCTGTGATACAGAAAGGAAGAAAATCAAAATTCTGATTGCCTAAGACCATAAAGGAAGCAAACTGCTCAGCTTCTGTTTTGAATCTGTCTCGAAAGTAAGGCATGTAGTATAGAGAGACAGGAGGTGTTGACTTTGGAGGATGGAATGTGATAGAATTTTACTGGATATGTATGAATTTCCTTATGTTACATCTAGCCCAGAAAACAAGCCTTTATTATCACTGCAGATCATTTATATATGCATTTTATAAAATATGAAGCCAGGTTTCTGAGGACAACTATCTCTGTGGTCAGGAAAGGTTAGACACATATTATTGTCCTTTCTTTTTTATTACTGAGCATATAGTTCAGAGAAACAAAACTTTTCTACACACAGGCCCTTTTATCTGGGCCAAACACCTTTCTAACACACTTCTTGACAAATTGCTGGCTGTATACATAGTACATTTGCAATTGATAAATGCAGAGACTGTCATAAGTAAAAGGCACTCATGTTGCATCACTGTTATTTTGGTGTCAGCCAAGTCCACTTCCATGACAGCTGTTCCAAAAGCCTCAGAGGCCTTGGAAGTTTCTGTTGCTGTCTTTGTCAGTTTGCATATTTCACTTTCTTTAACTACATTACAAGAGGGCTGTCTCCAGTATAGGAGAAAAAAATCCACAGGGGGAAAAAAAATCTGGTTTGGTTTTAGTCAGAGACTTGGCTTCTATTTTTTAAGGCCTCCAGTTCCCCAATTTTCTCCTTTTAAATCTGTTTTCATACCAGGAATCCTTCAAATGCAGTGAGTCAGCTATTGGATCATCCTCTTAAAAAATGCAAATGTTCTCTGCAGATATCACACAACTACTCACTCTTAGTCATGGACATATGATGAATTAGTTTATGATATATCATCTAAAATGACAGGTGACTTATGAGTAGAACCTCAATTTAGGTTTGATGTACCCAATATAATTAGAATTTTTCCTGGATGATAAAACTACATTTTTAACTACACTTTAACACTATGTCATTGTTTATGTTACTGCCAGTGATGTCTAATACATGATTTGTAATTAATATTTAGTTACTGAGAAAAACAACTGGCAATTTGGGAGTAAAACAAGGCTAAATAGGAAAATTGTTAGAGTGTTCAGAATTGTTTCCTTGTAGGAAAATTGGTCCTGTCTGAAACATACACAAGACATTTGGTCCACACCACACATCTTTGAAATTTGGTTCTATTCAAAAAATCGTAAGAGACTCCTAGTAGGAACTGCATGAACTGGAACAAACTCCAGGAGACAGCGGAGGACAGAGGACCCTGGCATGCTGCAGTCTGCGGGGTTGCGAAGAGTTAGACATGACTTAGCAATTGAACAACAGCAACAATAAGGAGCTACATGTCAATAAAATGCACAGCTGAGAAGAACTGGACAAGCTCTTAGAAAGGTACAATCTCCTACGACTGAAGTAGGAAGAAACTGAAAATATGAATAGACCATTCACAAGTACTGAAACTGAAGCCATGATTTAAAGAAAACTCCCAACAAACCAAAGTCCACAAACACATGGGCTTCAGATCAATTCTACCAGTCTCCTCCAGGGTATCCTGGAGAGTAGGTTGCCATGCCCTTCTCCAGCGGATCTTGGAGGAGGGCATGGTGACTCACTCCAGTATTCTTGCCTGGAGAATCCCGTTGACTGAAGAGCCTGGTGGGCTACAGTCCAGAGGGTCGCAAAGAGTTGGACATGACTGAAGTGACTTAGTACAATATTTCATTGTATGTATGAATTATTACTCATATGTATTACATATGATACAGTCCATGGAGTTGCAGAGAGTCAGACATGACTTAGCAACTGAACAAAACAGCACAAATCAGAAAGAGACTTATGGATTCAGGTTATCAAAGGGGAAGGTGGGGAGGAATAAATTAGGAGTTTGGGATTAAGATATACATAGTACTACATGTAAAGCAGATAATCAAAGACCTACTATATAGCACAGGAAACTCTACTCAATATTTTGTAATACATCTATATGGGAAAATAATCTCAAAAAGAATAGACATATGTATATGTATGTTACTGAATCCCTTTGCTGAAACTAACACAATATCATAAATCAACTATACTCCAATACAAAATAAAAATTAAAAACACACAAAACCAAAAAGTCCATGAGCCCCTTTGGTCCAAATGGTTGTGGACATTCCCAAATATCAGGGACCTACTTGCCTGAAGCAAATATCTTATGGACATTTTGGACAGGACAAAATAGCTCTGAAAATACTGACACCTTTTGGTGTGAACCAGACGTCATGGATCTAATGCTTTCTGGACATTTTAGACAGGATCAAATCTCTGCTAACCAACACGGCATATCTAGTGACGTACTCGGAAATAGAAAGAAAACAAACAAAAGCTAGGTATTACATACACGGTTGTCCAACAAAACTCAAGAAATTAAGTTTCCCATATCCCATACACATAGAAACCTAATATCACTGGGAGGCTGAGATGGAGTCAAGAGGGAGGAAGGTGGCACTTAGGTGGGATGAGAGGACTCTGAAAGGGAGCCGGGATTATGGGATATTTTCCAGACTGGCTTCGGAGCAAGAGTGAATATAATGAGTAACAACGCAAACCTAAACTTATGTTTCAGCACATAGCTATATTCACAAGACTGTGTGCTTTGTAATAAATTACTGTCCTACCAAGAATAATCACATTTTCTTTAAGACTGCAATTCTCCCCTGAGCAATGCACAAATGGACACATTCAATAACACTGGATATAAATTAGTTTAATAATCTGTAAGGTTTACATTTTCAGGGTTTTCCTTTGATTACTTTGTTCTTGTCTTTTTTACAACACGATTAACTTTTTTGGATAGCCTGTTTCCAAATTCTTTTACCCACATAAAGCCTAGATTACATAAAGAGTGGATTTACACTGAAGCAAATAATCTTTAAGCTTCAAGACTGACCACCTCCAGATCCCCTGCAGTGGCACTAACACAGTTCTACATGATGTATGTTGTTATAAAGTGTGAAAAAATGAGCTTTTTTTTTTCTTAAAACCGCAGTTCACTGAGATGGCCACATTGCTCTGCACTGACTTCCTTCCATGATACTTCCTTATATTAGATGGCCCTCAGCCCATCATCGGAAGAACATGGGAATGAGAGGAAAAGAAGGTTTGAAATGTTCAGAGCCAGAAGCTAGTTTGTGGACAAACCTCAAAGCAGCTGCATATAACTGTAAGCAAAGAACTAGTATCTCTTTGATAACTAGTTAAAATGAGTTCTCTTTGGTAAGCATAAGTTTTAATATTTTTGTTGGGAATCATGCAATAAGAGAATGTATTAAAATCTCTGTAGTCTGAAGGTACACACTGTAGAATATTAGAAATATAAATTCCAATTGACCATCCAAATAAGACCAGACTAAATTGTCTGTTTTCCCTGTGAAAGTGAAAAAGGGTTAGCCATTCAGTCAAGTTTGACTCTTTGCAAACCCACGAACTATAGCCCTCTGGGCTCCTCTGTCCATAGAATTCTCCAGGCAAGAACACTGGAGTGCGTAGTCATTCACTTCTCCAGGGGATCTTCCCAACCCAGGGATGAAATCAACATCTCCTCCATCTCCTGCATTGCAGGCAGATTCTTTATACCATCTGAGCCACCAGGAATATTAAAAATTTATTGTCATATTAAGAAATAAAAAAATTATAATTTATTGTCATTTTGTTCATCTTAAATATTCATTTATGTCTAATTATGACTGACCATTTTTGTTATTTTCTTAAATTATATAAAATTCAAT
The DNA here is from genome assembly GCF_032405125.1 of Capricornis sumatraensis. NCBI lineage: Eukaryota > Metazoa > Chordata > Mammalia > Artiodactyla > Bovidae > Capricornis > Capricornis sumatraensis. The sequence continues at coordinate 113,879,008 of NC_091073.1, read as the reverse complement.
TTCCCCTACATTCATCCCAAATCACTAAGAATAGGATTTTATTTTCCTTTTTCTTTTAACTAGAAACTGTCATTACTTCCCAATATGTGTCCACAATATTGTTCAGTTGGACACCATGCTATTTCATTCAATAACAAGACACTGCTGTGTTTGCTTCTTACATCTTTCCCCTCACATAATCAAAACCTTGATTTAATTTAAATAAAGTATCCATGATTTGCATCTTTATGGCATTCTAAGTCAATTTGCCTTTTTCAACTTGAAAGATTACTTCAGCATTATTAGGGCCTTCCTTGGTGGCTCAGACAGTAAAGAATCTCCCTAAAATACAGGAGACCTGGGTTCAACCCCTGGGTTGGGATGACTTCCCTGGAGAAGGGAATGGCTGTCCACACCAGTATTCTTGCCTGGAGATTTCCATGTATGGAGGAGCCTGGAGAGCTACAGTCTAGGTGTCCACAAAGATTTGGACATGACTGAGAGACTAACACTTTGACTTTCAGCATTATTATTTGCAAGGCCATGAGTTTGATACATATGCTTTGTCTTTGAACATAACTTTCCTAGATTTTCTTTGGAAGCTTTAACTTTCTCTGTCACTCTGCTCCATTCTATAGCACATGCTAAAGTTTTTTCTTGTCTTACAAATTATCTTTTCTCCAGAAAACTTCTTTTCCATTTAATTTTTCAATATTAACCAACACAATATGTTTTACTTAGCCAACACAATATGTTTCCAGATGACCTTAAGGATGTTTTCTTCTGACCCTTTAGAAACTCCATTGAAAGTGAATCCATAAAAACAAGATACATGTATCATGTATGCATTGCTGCTAAGTCACTTCAGTCATGTCCGACTCTGTGTGACCCCATAGAAGGCAGCCCACCAGGCCCCCCTGTCCCTCAGATTCTCCAGGCAAGAACACTGGACTGGATTGCCATTTCCTTCTCCAATGCATGAAAATGAAAAGTGAAAGTGAAGCCACTCAGTCGTGTCCGACTCTTCGCGACCCCATGGACTGCAGCCCACCAGGCTCCTCCGTCCATGGGATTTTCCAGGCAAGAGTACTGGAGTGGGGTGCCACTGCCTTCTCCATGTATGCATTAGTCATATTTAATTATCTTTCTCCAGATCAGTTGTTTCTTAGCTTTAGAACAGAGAAAAAGAAATAGGCAAAACACTCTCCGACATAAACCACAGCAGGATCCTCTATGACCCACCTCCCAGAATATTGGAAATAAAAGCAAAAATAAACAAATGGGATCTAATTAAAATTAAAAGCTTCTGCACAACAAAGGAAACTATAAGCAAGGTGAAAAGACAGCCTTCTGAATGGGAGAAAATAATAGCAAATGAAGCAATGGACAAAGAATTAATCTCAAAAATATACAAGCAACTCCTGCAGCTCAATTCCAGAGAAATAAAAGACCCAATCAAAAAGTGGGCCAAAGAACTAAACAGACATTTCTCCAAAGAAGACATACAGATGGCTAACAAACACATGAAAAGATGCTCAACATCACTCATTATTAGAGAAATGCTAAGCAAAACCACAACGAGGTACCATTTCACACCAGTCAGAATGGCTGCTATCTAAACGACTACAAGCAATAAATGCTGGAGAGGGTGTGGAGAAGAGGGAACCCTCTTACAGTGTTGGTGAGAATGCAAACTAGTACAGCCACTATGGAGAACAGTGTGGAGATTCCTTAAAAAACTGGAAATAGAACTGCCTTATGACCCAGCAATCCCACTGCTGGGCATACACACCAAGGAAACCAGAATTGAAAGAGAAACATGTACCCCGATGTTCATCACAGCACTGTTTATAATAGCCAGGACATGGAAACAACCTAGATGTCCATCAGCAGATGAATGGATAAGAAAGCTGTGGTACATATACACAATGGAGTATTACTCAGCCATTAAAAAGAATACATTTGAATCAGTTCTAATGAAGTGGATGAAACTGGAGCCTATTATACAGAGTGAAGTAAGCCAGAAAGAAAAACACCAATACAGTACACTAACGCATATACATGGAATTTAGAAAGACGGTAACGATAACCCTGTATGCAGGACAGCAAAAGAGACACAGATATATTGAACACTCTTGGACTCTGTGGGAGAGGGCGAAGGCGGGATGATATGGGAGAATGGTATTGAAACATGTAAAGTATCATATGTAAAATGAATAAAAAAATTAAAAAAATAAAAATAAAAAGAGTTTAGCAAAAGAAAAAAATAAAGAAATGTTTTTGAAAATCAAATGAAAGCTATGGGCTATCTCCTTAGAATGATAAGTCACACACCAAACATTTTCCATTTAATCTCAAGGGTACTGGCTCCACGTAAAGAACCTCTGCTCTAGAAACAGAGATTCAAACCATACCCTGAGTATTTTTTTCCCAGAGAAGCATAAAGTCATCTACCAGGTGATGGTGCTTAGTTTTATTCCTCTTACTTTCAGATACTTTCTAGTTTTTCTCTTTCTGTATAAACAGAAAAAGTAAGAACATTTTAATTGAGATTTAGTTGATGTATTACATAGGTAAAGAATATATTATTCAACCATGAGAAAGATGGAAACCCTGCCATTTGTGAAAACATGGATGAATCTTGAGAGTGTTATGGTAAGTGAGATAAGTCAAACAGGGAAAAACTAAAAACATGTATATTGAAAAAAATTTAAAATCTTTCAAAGGAGGATCAAATGCTGTCAACTCTGAGAAGATTCATATGAGAAACGTACAAGTAAAATAAAAAGAATACACTTCTATGTTTTTCTGTAAGGATACTTTCATGTTTATTTCAGTTAGTCTATAGTTTCAGCACTATCAAATGTATGGGCCTCCTCAGCTGGTAAAGAATCCGCCTGCAATGCAGGAAACCCCGGCTCAATTCCTGGGTTGGGAAGATCTGCTGGAGAAGGGATAGGCTACCCACTCCAGTATTCTTGCGCTTTCCTGATGGCTCAGCTAGTAAAGAATTGGCCTGCAACGTGGGAGACCTGAGTTCTATACCTGACGAAGATCTCTTGGAGAAGAGAATGGCAGTATTCTGGCCTGGAGAATTCCATGGGCTGTACAGTCCATGGGGTTGCAAAGAGTCAGGCACGAGTAAGTGACTTTCACTTCACTTAAAAGGTACACCAAAAATACATCTTGTTCAGACCCTTCTTTATAGATAGAATATCATGATATTTCCTTTCTGTTTCTTTCTTATATCTTCCTTCAGTCTTCTTGATATCTTTTTCATACATTCTAACTAACTCCTTTATTCCTATTCTGTAACTAGAGTCTGATAAAGTCAGCATTCAGTATAATTGGGCTCAGCCTGCATTTCACTCGTTTTTTTTTGTTTTGTTTTGTTTTTAATCTTGACCTTCCACTTCTCTTATATTTGACAAGAATTTTCTTAGGAAAGGCTATGCATTCTCTAGATACCATTAGTATCAACTAAGCCTGTGAACCAGCCTCGTCTCTGTTTCTCTCCTGCACTGCATGTATCTGTGCACTCAGTCAAGTGAAACTCATTTGTGACTCCATGGAGTACAGCCTGCCAGGCTCCTCTGTCCAGGGAATTTTCCAGACGAGGATACCAAAGTGGGTTGCCATTTCCTTCTCCAGGGGATCTTCCTGACTCAGGGATAGAACTTGCATCTCCTGCATCTTCTTCTTTGGCGGGTGTGTTCTTCATCAGCTGAGCCACCAGGGAACCCACTGGTTTATAATATTCTCATGAATCTCGACAGCTTTTGTACTATCTGTTTGCATGGAGTTGAAGGAGAAAAAATTCTCTCTATTCCTTATTTGGCTAATTAACTGCACTTAGTATAATAGAAACATGGCCCATATTGATCCCCAGTCCTACATAATGCTTTGTTCTTAACACTGAATGAGAGATTTCTAGAAGGCTTGCATATTGCTAATGCTTACTTCTGGGCTTATACTATAAACCTCCTCAGTCATATTTGTCAGACAATATGCTAAGTGCATTTCATGGCTTATTTTATTTAACTTTTATAATAACCACAGTGACTATTACCCTGCTGTACAGATGGAAAAACTAAGGATTACAAAGAGAGAACAAAGCGTAGTAACTTAGGAATTGAACCCAACATCTTTTACTCTGAAGTCAACATTTTAACCAATACTCTTTAACCTGACTATACAAATTTTGCATCAGCTGTCACCTTTTCTGGGTTATTTTTTCCTCTGGCCCTCCTAATTCCATAATGGATTTCTCTATAAAGTCCCCTATCCTTTTTCATCCAGTCCTTCTTAAGAGGCATTACAAAAAGGATCCAGGGTACCCTGGCATTGTTTTTAACTCTCTCTTTAAGAAGATTCTGGGAAGCTTTTGAATAGAAAGAAGATAATAAAAAATAAAATTCCCCTTTCTATTCATTTGCTTTTCATTATTAACTATAACAGCAGATTAAAATAAGACAAGCTAGTCCTTATAATATAGAGTTAAATTTCCCTAATGAAGATTTTGACTAAGAAAAATATATCCTGGACATTGGTACCTTTAAGTATATAATTTTACTCTTCTGGAAATAAAACTAGCAATTCCATTTCAAATGATTTAATCACAATTAATGTGTGGTTCAAACATCCCATCAACGACATTAACCACTTGTCTAATATGGTTTTATGATTTGATGTTAACCTCTAAAGAAAAGAATGACAAATGTTATACTATTTTTATTTCATTATTTCTTATATGGGATTTTATGCATAAACTTTCAAGAGATAACTCATTTTGAAGAAAATGAAATGCAGTCTTCAAGCATGACAATCAGAAGATTAATGTGAAATTATCAGTTTCTAAAATCAACTTATTTTGTGGTCTATAGGTAGCATCTATAAATACCATTTGTTTACAGATGAATTCCAGATATATGAACCTGAGCCTGATATCCACAAGGTCCCCTTGCTTATTTCTGCCTCATGTATGAGATTAAGAATGCTGTCTATCCCACCTTCCTCTGCATTCTCAAAAACTAGGAAAGTGCCTACTATATATTAGGTATTCAATAGTGATTCACTGAACAAGAGAACAAACCCTGCTTTCAGAGTTCACAATTTACTAGAAAGCAAGTAGGTGATTACTAAAGGCTTATAAACATTCTAAGCAGTATTCTTGGTGGTCCTCACATTATTTTAAGGCATGGGGTCGCTAGGAGTCGGACACGACTGAGAGACTTCACTTTCACTTTTCACTTTTATGCATTGGAGAAGGAAATGGCAACCCACTCCAGGGTTCTTGCCTGGAGAATCCCAGGAACGGGGGAGCCTGGTGGGCTGCCATCTATGGGGTGGCACAGAGTTGGACACGACAGAAGTGACTTAGCAGCAGCGGCAGCAGCATGTAGTGAATATCATCACTATATCTTTCCAATGGTGGTACTTTTTTAGTTATGTAGACCACACTAGTAACTGAAGCTGAAAAGAAGCAAATACTTACATATTTTGTGAGTAAAGGAATTGGTTTCCTATAAAATGTTGTTAGAGAATTTATTCATCATAACAACTGTTGAGTGATGGTCACAATGTAAACTGACCAAATTTTTTTCTCAAGTTGTTTGCCAACATATGTAATGAGTCTTAAAATGTTTAAATTTTAATAATCCTCACTTCTAGAAATTTAATGTGAGGAAATAGCACAACATGTTTGGGCTTCCCTGGCAGCTCAGCTGGTAAAGAATCTGCCTGCAATACAGAAGACCAGGGTCTGATCCCTAGGTCAGAAAGATCCCCTGGAAAAGGAAATGGCAACCCCCTCCAGTACTCTTCCCTGAAAAATCCTATAGAGTGGAGCCTGGTGGACTACAGTCCATGGGTTCACAAGAGTTGGACACGATTTAGTGACTAAACCATCATCACAACGTGTTTAGATATTTCCATCTATACTGTCTACTAGAGAATGGTTTTCAATATCAAACAGTTGGAAATAAGCTAAATAGTCAAAACTCAGCAAAAGTTTAAACAAATAATTGCACATCATAAAGAATGCATTCATACATACACATGCATATCAAAAAGAAACTTCTATGCAGCTAAAATTTCAGCAGTACTTTTTTTCTCCAGTGAGGAAGCCAAGAGTCCCTTTAATAATTTATGTATTTTTTCTAGTTTTACTTCTATTCCTGATTTTCTACAGTAATATAGGTTTCCTTTCAAATAAGGGAGAAAAACACGTGTATTGGGTTTGTTTCACATTTAGGTAAAACAGTAACATTCTCCCACCCAAGAGTTGCACTGACAAGGTGAGAGGGCTGATATCCCAATGGGACAAATATGATATAAAATCAAGTCCCACGTCCGTAACCTCAGTTCCTTCACCAGTCCAACAATTCCCTAGATGCCGCGGAAGCAGTCAGTGGAAGACATCAAAGCACCATCCAAGGGCCAAAGAAATGGCACTGAACCACCAGTCTTCTTTTACATAATAATCCCATGTCTACCAGAATAAATAATACATATAGGGTGGCTCAGTGGTAAATAATCCATCTACAATGCAGGAGACGTGGAAGATACAGGTTCAGTCCCTAGGTTGGGAAGATCCCCTGGAGGAGACACAGCAATTCACTCCAGTATTCTCGCCTGGAGAATCCCCATGGACAGAGAAGCCTGGCAGGCTACAGTCCATTGGGTTGCAAAGAGCTGGACATGACTGAGCAACCGAACATGCACACATAGATAGATAACTAGAAAAAGAGAAAAAGCAAAGGATCCTTTTAAATTCTCCCTTGCCATCACTTCATTACACTTGCTGAGCTAAACATCCATCTCTTATTCTCTTTCTGATACATACACTTGATGCAGAGACTTGGTGACTTTGGCCTGGAAACACATTTTTCACACTTACACCATTTGCCTATTCTAGCAATAATTCTCCTCCAGTACTCTTGCCTGGAAAATCCCATGGACGGAGGAGCCTGGTAGGCTGCAGCCCATGGGGTCGCAGAAGGTCAGACACAACTGAGCGACTTCACTTTCATTTTTCACTTTCATGCATTGGAGAAGGAAATGGCAACCCACTCCAGTGTTCTTGCCTGGAGAATCTCAGGGACAGGGGAGCTGGTGGGCTGCCGTCTCTGGGGTGGCACAGAGTCGGACACGACTGAAGTGACTTAGCAGCAGCAGCAATAATTCTCAAAAGTAAACATGGCTCTGTTACAAAATATATTTTTTACCAGTGATGGACAAGGACAAAGAGCTTCATTTCTGTCTTTGAAAATTACAGATTTTAAGATTGGTTAAGTGAGAACAGGGGCTTTAAACTCTGTACACAGGATTAACAAGGCTATGCCCCAACAATTCCATTTTACTGAATCACAGTCAAATTATAATCTACTTCAGTTCAATTCAGTCACTCAGTCGTGTCTGACTCTTTGCGACCCCATGAATCACAGCATGCCAAGCCTCCCTGTCCATCACCAACTCCCAAAGTTCAGTCAGACTCACATCCATCGAGTCGGTGATGCCATCCAGCCATTTCATCCTCTGCCGTCCCCTTTTCCTTCTGCCCTCAATCCCTCCCAGCATCAGAGTCTTTTCCAATGAGTCAACTCTTCGCATGAGGTGGCCAAAGTACTGGAGTTTGAGCTTTAGCATCATTCCTTCCAAAGAACACCCAGGGCTGATCTCCTTTAGAATGGACTGGTTGGATCTCCTTGCAGTATAATCTCCTTAGCCATGACCAACTTTTCTCATTTTTATCCTGGCTAAAATAATCACCAGGACTCGCTGGTCCTGTACACTCTTTACCCTTGAAAGCAGCACAGACTTTCAGTTGTTTCTGAGTTGCTATGCTTTTCACATGAAAGCTTCCCAACTGTATGTTGGGTATGATTTGTAGGGACTCCAATGAAATAGTTTTTAAAGACTAGAAAATTTAGGCATTTTGAAAATTTACTCAGAAGCGAGGTGAGCCCTTGAAAGAGTCTCCTCACTTGAAATAATTTTTGTGGAAGAAATGAAAATATATTGCATCAAGGAAATGCTATTCATGCTCTCCAGTTGATTCTAAGGTGTCATAACTACCTAAGTTTTGCATCCTGTATTTTATCATCCTCTTACATCTCCAAAGAGTCTTGTAGTTCAAATAACACAAAACGTAATATAAAGTCACTGTAGACACACAAAGCCTTCTGCTCTATTATAAGGCATTGGAGTGGGGAAAAAAAAAAAAGCTCTCCTTATTTCTGGCATGTGAGCATTCATATTTTATGTTGAGTGATGTAAATTGTTAGGGCGCAAAGGAAAGAAGAAAAGGTCAGATACAAGTGTGTTCTTTTGGCACCAATCAAAATCTTTTCTTTCCTATGACAAGACAGCAATTTGCAGTGAGTAATGAAGACTCTTTGATAGGCTACCATGTAAATAAGCTCCTGTTGCACAAGGGCACAGACTTGGAGAAGAATAAAATATGGTCGTTATGATTCCTACCCTTGAGACTCCTTGGGATGAGAAGAGATGATCCCAGATATCTGTCACCCATTTTTAAACTCTCTAATATGACTTGAGGGAAGAGAGAGAGCAGATATTTTACCAGAGATAAAGGAAAGTGATAGGATTACAGATTCATAACAACTTTTTAAGTGCTCGGAATTTTCTTTATGAGCCTCTTATGGGCAATAGACATAGCTGGCCTATGTTTCAAGGAACCAGTTGACAGACTCAAATGATACTCTTATGAACAGAATGGCAAAAAGTTTGGTGGCGTTTTAATAGATTTAATAAGAAAGCCTGGAATACTGGTTAGTGCTTGATGTACACGTGGGGTTTAGCTTACTGGAAATGTGCCACAGAATTTTTCTTGGACTGTTTTTGGACTCGATTTTTAATCAACAACTTGAATGCACATGCCAAACAAACATAATTAAATTTAATAGGAAAGAATAGAAAGTACCATATTTAGAGAATCAACTACACAAATATGGAATCCAGCAGTCTGGTGGCTTAATAATACCTCAAGTTAAAAACAAATATTCTTAGGGATTTAATTGAAAAAGGTCATAATTAGCCATTAATTTGACAAGGTTTCTATCAAAGCTTTTAACATCTGGTTATTAAGGTTTTATTAAGAGGTGTTTACTATTTAGTTCAAAAACATACTTTTTCCACTTTGCCATCCTCTCATTCTACTTGTATTATTCTATTTGATTTTATATAAATCTTTTAAGACTTTGATTAAACAACAAAAAAAGAGGTACACATCCAACATTATAATGACAAAAAGGAATTATAAACCTTATAGTAACACAATGGTTAAAAGAGGTTAGAAGGGTTAGCTTGGAAAAAATATGACTGAGAAGTGATAGTGGCAATTCATTTTATTTAAATATTTTGAAAGCTATTGGTGAGAAGAGAATAGACACTCTGTGATACAAGAATGGATAACTAGGTCCAGGGAGTAAAATTATAAGAAGCCACATTGTTTCCGAGTGAAAATATTTTTTAAAGAAATTTAATCATAAAAATGGACTGCTCTCCATCTCTGGGGGGGAATATATATGTGTGTGTGTGTGTATGCTACATTGCTTCTATCGAGTCAAAATTTTTGCAACACAATGGCGTGTCAGGCTCCTCTTCCATAGCATTCTCCAGGCAAGAATACTGGAGTGGGCTGCCATGCCCTCCTTCAGGGAATCTTCCCAACACAGGGACCTAACCTGGGTCTCTTACATTCTCTGCATTGGCAGGCAGGTTCTTTACCACTAGCGCCACCTGGGAAGCCCTGTGTGTGTGTGTGTGTGTGTGTATATATATATATATATATAATATTTTATATAATTATATATATTATAGTTTATATATATACTATATATACTTTATATATATTATAGTTTATACATATTATATATGTTTTCTGTTTGTTTTTTAAGAAAGATAACTATCAATATTTAAGGAATAGCCTAAAATGTTTTGAAATTGAGAACTGGACCAAAATTCCACTAAAGATATACAGATATTTAGCCATCTAAATGTTTATGCCAGCCATTATCTTTAAGACAGTAAAATATTTATGTTGCATAATATCATTTCAATAGCCTTAAGCAAGTTTCTAACACTGTTGGGTAATTTTCTTTCCTTACGTTTTCCATATAGTGTAAGCTAAAATACTTTCCTGGAATTGCAAAACTTGATTGAAACATGGAAACCACCCTGCCTTGATTTCAAGATTTCAACACTCATTGGTGTGCTGAGGCTGGACAGCTCAAAAACGTTACTATGGGAAACAAAGAGAAACTGCTTTCAGCGAACATCTCTCCTGTTTCCTCTGGGGTTGTATGACATAGTTATGGAGCTTTCAGGTGGCAAAGAACCTGCCTGCCAATGCATAAGACATAAGAGATGTTGGTTCAATCCCTGGCTCAGGAAGATCCCCTGGAGGAGGGCACAGCAACCCACGCCAGTATTCCTGCCTGGAGAATCCCATGGACAGAGGAGCCTGGTGGGCTATGGTCCACAGGATCACGCAGAGTCAGACACAACTGAAGCGACTTAGCACACAAGCACAGAGTTATGGCACACTAGTGGTGTGGGCCAAATACTGACGCCTGCTTTGGGAATGAAATGTAAAGCTCTAAAACACTGAAGTTCACTATTTCTCTTTGGAAATCTACAGCCTGACTTAAAATAACGAAATTTTAATAAAATTTGATAGTTTTGTCTCCAGTATGACAGAGTATTTTATGAACAACAGGTGCTTCAATAATCTCTCTGAATAGGAATTCATAATCTCAGAGAACATCATTTTACATTATCACTCAAGGAAAGAAATGCTGAAACATTAACTTGGGCAGTTTTACCTACTGCAAACATCTCACTAAATGGCCCTCTTCTTTGAGGGAAGAATGGCAACCTTTGAAGAAGGAGAAGCTGGCTTTTAAAAGCCATCTGAAAATTATTGGAAAAAAGAGAGTACAGTGGTTCTGTTTTACAATGTGCTCTATGGAATAAAATAAAAGTGGGAATTGCTCAGTCGTGTCCAGCTCTTTGTGACCCCCTTGGACTGTAGCCCACCGGGCTCCTCTGTCCATAGGAAGCTCAGATAGTAAAGAATTAGCCTGCAATGCATGAGACCCAGGTTCAATCACTGGTTTGGGAAGAACCCCTGGAGAAAGGAATGGCGACTCACTCCAGTATTCTTGCCCGGGAAATTCCAGGGACGGAGGAGCCTGGCAGGCTATAGTCCATGGGATTGCAAAGAGTCAGACATGACTGAGCAACTAACACTTCAGTATTAAATCAAATGACTATGCTAATTGCATGGATTTACCATTTATTACTAAAAACATTGAGAGATGTCATCATTTGTGCATTTTACAATGACTAAGAATTGCCTCTGCTACAGAATTCTTCGGTTCTGAAGAAGGAACAGAGAATTAAAGCCTGTGAGTGTGTTTTAGAATTTTTTTAATCTAATATTCTTGTAGTCAGCTCAAGATTTGGAAGCAGATGACCAAAGTTCATACCTTAGATTTGCAAAATATTTCCTATGATTAGGTCTACTTTATCTTTCTAAACCTGAATTTCCTCAGTTGAGAAGTGGTGGCTGGTTTTTAAATTAGATTAAATATTTGTTGGATCTAAATATGACTGATTTTCCATAGGTATCTGATAGCTGGGCTGTTGTCTACAAAAATACGGGGGTGGTGGTTTAGTCAGTAAGTCATGTCTGACTCCTGCAACCCTATGGATTGTAGCCTGCCTGGCTCTTCTGTCCAATGGATTCTCCTGGCAAGAATACTGGAGTGAGTTACTATTTCCTTCTTCAGGGTATCTTCCCAACCAAGGAATTGAACCCAGGTCTCCTGCATTGCAGGCAGATTCTTTATCGACTGAGCTATGAGGAAAGCCCAGAAATACAGTAATTCCTGTTTTTAACACAGGAAGAGGGATATTCTTCCGCTATCAGATAATGCTTATTTTGTGTTGGTATTTTTTGTGATCTTCCTCCCTATTTGTGACCTTCTGGAGAGGTTATCCCCCAAAGAAGGGAATGACAAACCACTCCAGTATTCTTGCCTGGGAAATCCCATGGACAGAGGAGCCTGGATTTAGCTATGGACTAAATCTCATAGTCCATGGGGTCGCAAAGAGTCGGACATGACTGAGAGACTGATAACTAACTTAGAGAGGTAATAGAATAAATAACAGGGACAAAAAAAAAGTAAAGCATTCCAGGTTGCTATTGTAAATTCACGACAGGGGGAAAGAAAAAGAAGGTTGAGTGGAAGAGCTGCTTTGTACCAAATTCAAAGTTTATAAACCAGGAGCCAGCAAAATATATTCTGCAGAGCAGATTCAAGTCACCACCTGTTTGGTAAATAAAGTGATCTGGGCACGGTCACACTCATTCATTTACATCCTGCGATGACTACCCTCATGATACAATGGCAGAGTTTAGTGATTGTGACAAAGGCTTTACATATTAAAAAGCCTAAAATATTTAGTTTGGTCCTTTACAGAAAAAGTTTGCCCAACCTCTGTCCACACTGCAGATCACCTAAGCAGTAACACCTGGGAAACAGCCAAATCTACCATCTTTTCTCTTTCCTGTTACTGCTTCACGTGTTCCTAAACTGGGGAGAGATGAGGGATTTTAAAAGCCAAGTTTTATAGCAGATTGTTAAAACCTCAGATAAATTTTGAGGAACTGGAAGAAAAGACAGTATCAGTGGCAGAGTCCTAACTGGAACATGAGAATCTAGAAGTCTCCCAAAAGTTCCCCACAGGAGCACCACCACATCCGGTAATGTCAGTGTGGGTAGAGGTGGTGTTTGGTGCCAGGAGCAGAGATGGCCCCACGCCTCTCAGAGCCAGGGTGACCCAAGTGTGTGCGCTCAGTCGTGTCCAACTCTGTGCGACCCATGGACTGAGGCTCACCAGGCTCCTCTGTTCATTGGATTTTCCTGGCAAGAATACTGGAGTGGGTTGTCATTTCCTCCTCCAGGAGGGTGACCCAAGGGAGAAGTCTAATAAGAGACCAGGAGGAGCCATGGGCATTTTGGAAGATGTTGTTATGCAACAATTTCAAGCTTTTAAGGAAGATAGAACAGCGGCAGGGCATTTCAAGCTCACAACATTCTTGAAATCTAGGCACTGAAAGTCAGGTGACACCAAGCAGTTCCTAAAAAAAAAATTCTTTGCCAAAGAAAAATTATGATGGAGAGGCTGAAAATGCCTTTACTGCGCTCATGTGTATGTAATATAAGTTTTTTCTTGATCATTATTGTGAATCCACTGAAATTTGGGGGTTTGCTAAAGCAGTTAGCATTACTCTAAGTACATGTGTTTGTTGTTGCTGTTGGCTTTTTGGTTTTTTAAATTACAGGTGGCTAAGAATATAAGAATTCAAGAATATATAAGAATATAAGACATTCAACAAGGCCTCTGTGTAAGGAAGGATAACATCCTAAGTGTTCAAGAGCCAGAGGTCACTACAGCAACAGTAGGTTCAGATGGTGCAATTAGAGCAATTTTGGTTTTAAAAGTTTGAAAACTAATTAAAAGCCATATTGTGAAGAAACTTGAATGTAAGTATAGATTTTATCCTACATGCATTCAGCAGCCACTTTTCTTTTTTCAACTATTGTTATGGGATCAAAGAACTTGATTACATGGAATAGAGGCAAGGGAAAACGGAACCAAGCAGTTAAAAAAAAAAGTAAATAATAGTAGGATGGATAAACGACATGGTCTGTATTCAATACCCTATGATAAAATGTAATGTAAAAGAATATGAAGACAATATATGCATGTATAACCAACTCAATTTGCTGCACAGCAGAAATCAAACACAACATTGCAGATCAATTATACTTTAATAAAATTAAAAATGAAATAAGTAAAAATTTAAAAATAACAGTAAATAATATAACAATTAGAATAGCTCTGGCATAAGGTGATGAGCAAATTTCAAAGACCTTGGGACCAATGTTAAATTTTACTTATTGCTGTACTTCAGAATCCAGCATACTGCTTAACAAGGAAAGGGGTTCCAATAAACAGTTATTTTATAAATAGATGTGTGGCTGTGCAACTAGAAGAGGCCATATATAAGGTAGGATTTGATAAAAAGACTAAATGATAGAATTTGCTTATTGATACGATGTAGAGAGAAAGAAGAGTCTTAGAGGACTCCAAGACTTTAATTCTGCCTGATCAAGATAGGAAAATCTGAAGAAGGACCTGTTTTATGTTTAAAGATAAACACCGCATCATTTGTAATGTACAAGACAGCTTTTGGAGTACATTGGATCACTGCACACAAAAAGTTTTAAAAGTTATTATCATTTCAATGCTCCAATGAGTTAGAGAATCAATCATAAATATTGTAATTCTAAAAACTTTATGTTTTTTTAATTTTCTCAAAATGGAAGCCAATGACAAATTTTATCCATATTAAAAGATAAGCTTTGAAAAATGAACAGAGATAAGAAAACGTCATTAGGATTGCATTCTGGCTTTCTCCAACCCTAGAGGTCAGCCACATTCAGTTTTTGAACTAATGACGTAAGGAAATAGAGGAACACAATCTCTTCTTAGGAACATCCAGAATAGAATTTTAAAACTTTTTTTAATTGAAGCCTTTTCCACATTTCACTATTGTTAATAGTTAACAGTATGTAAAGTTACAAATGTATTCATTTTGTCATATAATGTATCTCTCCACTTAACTATGAGAGGCACAACTATAATTTTTAGTACCAGAATTGATTCTGGGATTAAATGACCAATTTCCACCTCTCATATAAAGAGGAGCTAGGAAGGAGCAATTTCACTACAAACATGATTTAGTCTTTGCTCATCAACAGAGATTCTAGCTTACGAAAGAACTATGGTTTGGAACAGGTCATTACACTGCCTTATTTTCCTCACAAAATTTTTACTTTCTGCAGTTTCCTTGCTTAGAGTCCATACCAGTCTCACCATCCAATTAGAAGAGGCTACATTCATTCAATTTAATTCAACACATATCTGTTGAATATCCAACATTATCTCTCCTCACGGTGATGGATGTCATTTTCAACTTCACAGGTATGTGTCTTAATCTTAAAGTGGCAATCATTGTATCTTAAGATATATTTGTACACATAACAAAGTTTAAATATGAAGTTAGATACACAGGGGAGATGAAAATCAATAGATTTTGCCTAAGTTTATAACATTATTGTCAACATAATTAGTTAGCTTATGCCTTTCCTTTTCTCATCAGAGATTTCAAACTGTGGCAGAAGCTGGAAAAATATAAAAAGTGTGCAAAATGATTGCTTGTGTCTTCATGGGTAATTATTAGATGAAAGAGATTAACATTCATTTGATAGGCTGACAGTCTTTGAGAAAAAGAACCAGTGTGTTTAATATATTTTAATATACCTTATTCACTCACTCTGTATGGTTTTTATATACATTTTAGCGGTTTCAAGTTTTAAGATTCCCCCATACAATTCCTTGAATTCTCAGAGAAGTTGCAAAAGGTAACAATGCAAAATATTAACAGGAGATACATTCTGTTATGCTGATATATACTTAATTCATGGAGTTTCATAATTAATGAATTTATAAACCCAAGAACAGATTGCATATGTATGCACTACACAAATGCTAGCTTCAGATTTTCAAGTATCATCCAGTGAGATACTTCAGTAAATATCTTCCCTTTTTATTCATTTACTGTTTGATTTTTAGTCCTTAAATTGCTATATTTCTAGCTTTCTTCTACATTTCAATTCACTTCTTAAAGTCAACATCAGAAAATCTGCAACAATGAACTCAAATGGATTATAAGCAAGCAAAAATAACTCTAAAACCTCTTTCTGTAACACACGTGGTGAAGAGTTGACTGGACGTAAGAAATATCTCAATCCAATATATTCTGTTGAGCCAGACTTTACTGTTTAACCCTTAGATCCCCAAGTAATAGTGCTAAACCTAACAGACCTATTTTTACAATTCCTACTTTGAAATGTAGAGCCTTGGACAAGTAGAACTGAAAACGTCTTGCTGACTTCCCCCATCCTGCTTCCCCCATCTACCAGCTCTCCTCAACCTGATTTACTCTTGAGCCGAGTGCAGTCTCAGATGGTTAATGATTTACCCAAAGGATTATATTTCAACTAGTAGGAATGGAGACTCTTGAAAACGCTTCCATTTTAGAATTGCAAATTCCCCAAACACTTCTTAGCGGTATCAGATATTCAGAAGACATCATAGACTGCCTTGCATTATTATTAGTCGGTTACCAATAATCCATACGGATTATGCCTAACAGTGTTTCAGACATGATACCTGCCACTTGTGACACAGTCATCTCCCTGAAGGACCTCGTGGTCTTACAGAAATGCAAATGTGTATCCAAACAAGGATAAATACTAAGGCTTATGATCAATTCTATTTGATGTGGAATGAAAAGCTTCACAGGTATGACACTAGTAAATTGAAAGATCATTAGTAATTGGATGTCCAAGAAGGTAAAGACGGGCATCCCATGCAAAAAGAACAGCACATACAAGTCACCAGAACATCAGTGTGTGGCCTTGTATTCCCAGGTAAATTATAAATATATTGTAAACAAGGACTGCGGATGATGTGTTTTGAAAATTACCCCACCTTCATTCTGTTTCCTAACTCATTAAATAGGTGAGAATTGATTGACTCCTGCCCAGCAAATAAGTTGCTATTATTCATTCCTTTTGAGTTTCATACATCTGAGGCTTTCTTCCAAAGTATATGAGATGTATTCTCTTTATGCCTCTGTTCAAAACCAAAATGTTTGAATTTTTAGGCACATAAATAATTTCTTCTAATATTTTCCCGGCTCATACAAAAATTAGTTTTATGCAAAAGTAAGCAATTTCTCCAAATTAAGCATCTGCCAACTTATTTTCCACATGCAGAGCTCATGGAAGATTTAGGCGATTCAGGATAAAGTTGAACATTTTAATGAATATAATGAAAGTTAATAATAAGCATAAAAATGAACTGCCTCTTGAAAAATTTACTGGATGCATAACTTTTCATTTTAGGTTGGGCTCTGAATTACATAGTCAAAGTTTTTATGGGTTTATTTAAGTTATTCACATTTGCCTGAGTTTAATTCTGAATTAAAGCCAAAGAGAGGTTTAATTATCAAATAAC
The DNA here is from genome assembly GCF_032405125.1 of Capricornis sumatraensis. Lineage (NCBI taxonomy): Eukaryota > Metazoa > Chordata > Mammalia > Artiodactyla > Bovidae > Capricornis > Capricornis sumatraensis. The sequence continues at coordinate 113,861,848 of NC_091073.1, read as the reverse complement.
CTCTGATTCCTACAAGATATTCTGACATTTCTTCAAGTCTCTCTTACTCCAGTATAAACGTGAAAATTTACATTAAATTCTATAGTGATGTTAATACATACGTTAATATATATGAAGAGTATTCTGTAATTGAATGATACACAAAATGCTCTTCATACACCATATTCTTATTTTAAAAATGAAAACTGTATTGTTACAGAGAGTGGTTTATAAAGTTAGGATGGCTAAAATATCATTCTTTACTACAGAGAGGGTTCTACCATATTCCCTTTCAATGGATATTCACAGGGTCCCAATGATTTAAAAGAAGGCAATTTGGGGAATAGGAACTCAATAGTAGATTTCAGAATACATATTGATTACTCAGATTTTAAATTACCCCTTCCAATTCTAAATAAGTCATGGTACATTCATACAATGGGTCATTATGCAGCTGTTAAGCAGTACACAAATTATCTGGCAGTCCTCCAAAGTATCTTAAATCAGGCCAGTTCTCTCCCATCTGCCTCTCTACTCCCTTCTCTCTGCTGTTTGTGCTCTTAACTGAACTAACTCTGGAGCCTCAGGGGTCATCCCTCAGCTTCCATTATTGCCCATCAACCAGTCCTTTTTCTACAAAGTTGCCAAAGTGAACTTTAACACACAGATCCTATTATTATCACTCAGCTGCTTACCTCTCCCCAGCGGCTTCCAACTCCGTTTAGAATTAAATCTAACTCTGCTCCCAAATCTCCCATCATCTGGGCCACGCCTCTACCCGGGCCCCCTTCAGATCCCGTTTCCATCCATCTACACCTGAGTCACATCCGACTTTTTCAGACACTAGTTTCCCCTTTTCCACTTTATGTTTCATCTTTCTAGATTACTATTCTCCAAGATCAACACGTATCTGATAGGCCCTCCATGGTAGCCCATGGTTACAATGGCCCATTGTGTTGACTTTGCAAACAAAGAATAAGATCACAGTGACCCTTGAGACTGACCAAATTGCCCAAACGACATTCTATTGTCCCGCTGGCGCCTACATTCTCAAGGCTACGAGACCAGTGGATTCCAGACCTCCAGCTACAGTGATCGCAGGTTAAAAATTAACCATGGCTTCAGAGAATTTTTCACTGGTGGTGTATAAGAAAGTCCCCATCATAAAGGGAGGACACTGGCTCTTCTCAAGGGCCAGTCACCCTCTCGTCTTCCCTTTAATAAATTTCCCTTTTCTGGCCTGACTGCCCAGGTCACTCTCTTTTTCTCTGCACTTGTCTTACAGTCTGGACCTCGCCAAGAAACTGAGATGAGCCCCGGGACGTGACTCTCCACTTGCCTTGCTGGACTGACATCCACACTGCATCCATCACAAGGGTGAGTGAAATCCCATTCTCAAGGATTCTCTGTCTCTCACCTCATTCCCAAGTCCCCTCGGGCCCTCGGCTGTGTGCCCCGTGTGACTCTGCAATAGGGGATGCCCATTTCAAAGCAGACTATTCCTCTCTGAGAAGGTCCTGAGAACTGGGACGCCTTTCTCTTGGACCTTTCTCCTTGCTTTCCCTTGCCCCTGTCTAACCTTCCTATTTGGCCTCAATGGAAAATTCTCAATCTCAGCCCTCAGTATCTACTCCTCTAGGATGCCTTCTCAGAAACCTAAAAGCCTTAGGCTTCCAAGGGGAGATTCGACCAAAAAGACTTATTTACTATTCTAACACTGTCTGGCCACAATATACTTGATAATTGGTCCCAATGGCCAGAAAACAGAACTCTGTATTTTAATATTCCACAGGACCTGGATAACTTCTGTCGCCACAACAGCTGGTGGCCAGAAATCCCTTATGTTCTTCGCTCTTCACTCTCAACCCTCTCTCTGTGAATCCTCTTGAAAGTAAAAGTGAAGTCGCTTGGTCGTGTCCAACTCTTTGTGATCCCATGGACTGTAGCCCCCCAGGCTCCTCCATCCATGGGATTCTCCAGGCAAGAATACTGGAGTGGGTTGCCATTTCCTTCTCCAGGAGATCTTCCTGACCCAGGGATTTGAACCCGGGTCTCCCGCATCATAGGGAGATGCTTTACTGTCTGAGCCACCAGGAAAGTCTCTTCTACTTTTCAAATACTTTTAGCCCACTCTGGGCCACCTCCTCCTCATATAATGTCTCCCGATCCGTGCTCAAATTTCTGTTCTTCTTCCTTCAACCCTTGGGACCACAGCCCACCCTCTGTGGCTCCCAATTCTTTTGAAGCTGCTCCAGATCCAATTCCACAGCCTCCACTTTACGTCCCCTTCTCCCTCCCTCCTTCTCAAGTGGAGGCTATGACCACAGCTTCTGAACCCCCTCCCCTGCCTGTCCCAGAGGCAAGCTCTGAGACCTCGCCCCACCCTCTAGCCCGAGGGTCCCAACGTTCTACCCCAACCTCCCCTTATCCCCTCCCCATACCTGGTCCCGAGCAACTTTAAAGCAGGAAACTTCACCGCAGGACCTCGCTCCTTCCCCTGCTCATTCCTCCCTTTACAGGAAGCAGCTGGAGCAGAAGGCATTCCTCCGGTTCATGTCCCATTCTCCCTTTCTGATCTATCTCAAATCAAAAAGCATCCTGGCTCCATCTCTTCAGACCCATAAAATTATCTAAAAGAATTCGAATATCTTACCCAGTCTTATGACTTAACCTGGCATGATATTCACATCATCCTTTCCTCCACTCTTCTCCCAGAGAGAAGGAACGAGTATGGCAAGCCTCTTAGGCGCACGCTGATGAAGATACACAGGACAGACAAGACTAAGCCCGTAGGGATCACGGCTGTCCCCCAAGAAGATCCCAACTGGGATTAGCAGACAGGGAGACCTGGGCAGGCAGTGTGTGTAATCAGTCACATGGTTGCTTGCCTCATTGTGGGCCTTCAAAGGCAGGACATAAAGCCTTCAACTTTGATAAGCTCCAGCTAATAACTCAAGGACTAGACAGAAACCGGGCATAATTTCTAGCCAGGTTAATGAAGCCCTACAAAAATATACAAGATTAGACCCCACTACAGCAGAGGGCACCATTGCCCTAAGACCCATTTTATCTCCCAATCGTCCCCGGACATCCAAAAGAAACTAAAAAAGGCAGAAGAAGGCCCTCAAACCCCTCAACGAGACCTTTTAAATTTAGCCTTTAAGATTTTCAATAACCAGGAAGACCAGGCAGAGCTAGAGAAGGCCCAAAGAGATCAGGCCAAATACCACTTTTTAGCCACTGCCCTACGTGGCTCCAAACCTCCATCAACCAACACAGACAGGAAGCCACCTGGGCCCTGCTTCAAATGCAGCAAAGAAGGCCACTGGACCCGCTCATGCCTAAAGCCGAGGCTCCCTCCAGGTCCGTGTCCCAGCTGCGGCATAAAGGGACACTGGAAGGTCAACTGCCCAAAACCCCCTCTAGAAATCTGGACATCCCCTCCTGGTCCTAAGCACGAGTCCTCTGATCCAGCTCTGCCCAGCCTCCTCGGATTTGCTGCTGAAGGTGCCCAGGGCTCTAGGCCCTGATTCTCATCACCCTGGAGCCCAGGGTAACTCTCACAGTGGCAGGTAAGCCAATCTTTTTTCTCATCAACACAGGGACCACTAACTCTGCTATGCCTGCCTACCCCCAAAAAACAAGGTCTCTTAGGTCTCTGTTTTGTGGGTTGATGGTTTAATATCTATACCATGAATAACCGAGCCTCTACCTTGCACACTTCAAGATACCCCATTTTCCCATTCGTTTCTCATACTCCCAAAATGCCCCACTCCTATTCTTGGAAGAGACCTTCTCTCAAAATTTAAAGCTTCTATTACTATCCCAACCCACCTTCCAATCTAGCCTGGTTACTGCTCCATAACACCCACCACCTCTGATGTTCGTGTACAACAGGTTCTTTCTGTTTTTCTCTTTTTTAAAAAAAAAAATATTATTTATTATTTTTTTTACTTTACAATATTGTATTGGTTTTGCCATACAGCAATTCTTACCCCACTAAGAACTATACCTCCACATCTCTGTAATCACACTTCACATCCCTCCTTCCCGTCAGGCCGATCCATCTACAACATCTCAGGAACTGAGGGACGTTCTTTTGCTTTCTCAGGGAAACTCCCTTCTGCATATGTCATAAATACGCCTCTTGTAGGGGCTACACTGGCAAGTTCACTGTCAGTTTCAGAGACTACTAACAAGTTCCCAGAAAGACTATTTGTTATCGATTTCAGCTGTTGTCTTCTTACTCCTGAAATATTTTTCTTATGTGGACCCACCATCTATTTATGTCTTTCTACTAACTGGACAGGAACATGCATCCTGGTATATCTAGCCCCAGATATTTCTATTGCTCCTAACTAGCAGACCCTTCCTATCCCACAAATTCATAACCTATGCAAGTGGGTGATTCAATTCATTCCTCTACTAATCAGTTTAGGAATAGCAGAAGGGGTTGGAACAGGGACTGCAGGACTCACAATTTCTTTAAATTACTACCAAAGCCTTTCTAAAGACCTCACTGAAAGCCTAGAAGAAATAGCTACAAGCACTATCCAAAACCAGCTAGATTCCCTGGCAGCCGCGGTTCTTCCAAACAGAAGGGGATTAGACCTTCTAATGGCAGGAAAAGGGGGCCAATGTCTATTTTTGGAGGATTCTGGCTGCTTTTATGCTAACAAATCAGGCATTGTAAAGGAAGCAGCAAGAGGTCTGAAAAACAAGGCCTCAAGAATACCTCAGCACCTCAGTGATTCACGGGAAAACTGCCTAATCAATTGGAATTGGATGTCCTGGGTCCTACCTTTTCTAGGCCCTCTCTTTCTACTTACCCTTAATTCTAACTTTTGGCCCTTGTTTAATGCATCTTTTTTCAAAATTTCTTCAGGACCGCTCACAAGATTTCATCAACTGAGCTATCCATGACCTACTTCTAATTCGCTCAAATTATCAAAAACTTTGACCCCACACAAATCCCCTTGACCCACATTCCAGCCTTTTCTTATCTCACCCCCACAACACCCCTGACCCACAGGAAGCAGTTACAGAACAGTTATGGAAGACTGACCTTTGGCCCTTATCCTAAATCAAAAAGGCTGGAAGGATAGGGCCTACATGGGGTCTCATGGTTGAAATGGCTCATTATGTTAACCTCACAAACAAAGAATAAAATCACAGTGATCCTTGAGACTGCCCAAACTGCCCAAACTGCCCAAATGACATTCTGTCTTCCCGCTGGCGCCTACCTTCTCAAGGCTATGAGACCACCAGATTCCAGAACCTTCAGCTATGTGACCACAGGACTCACCTACAGGCTAAAAATTAACCATCCCTTCAGAGAATTTTTCATTGGCCGGGTATAAGAAAGACCCCATCAAAAAGGGAAGACACTGGTTCTTATCAAGGGCCAGTCATCGTCTTGTTTTCCCTCTAAAAAATTTCCTTTTCCTGTCTGACTGCCCGCCTTGCATTCTTTTTCTCTGAACTTGGCTTATAGTATCTAAGTGTAACTCAACTTTCAGCTGAAATGTCTTCTTCAGAGGTTCCTCCTAATTGTGAGCCCTCTCACTGTTCCTCTTCTTCTGTCTCTACCACATAATAATAAGTTATGATTACAATAATTGTTAATAATATGCACCCCTCTCTGAAGAGGAGGCTAAATGACATCATGTATATGAGGTTTTCATTATAAGTGGGATTTTGAAGTGGAGTTTCTCTAAGAATTGTCTGAATTTTATTTACAGCTGAGAAATACTGTCAGAAAAGCAAAGGAGGCTTGCTAGGGAAGGGGAAGGTGGGCAAAGAAGGGGAGATGAGTACATCTACTGGCTTTCTTCAGCCACATTTGCACAGCCTAGAATAATGGAGCTCACTCTGTGTTGCCTTGACAACGAGGCACCCCCTCACATGGCACCAGTTGGAAAGACTACGCCCAATCTCAGTCTCCCACGGGACCAGTGGTTTCCTTGCTCTGGCAGAAGGGGCTACAGACCTTCACAGGGCCTAGACACTAGCGTATCGGGCATCTAAAAATCCAATGCTGTCTAGCCATCAAGACAATATCCAATATTCTAGGTTGCTCTTAAGATTCCCTTCATAAATAGGGAAAGCAACAAAAGGGGTAGGGCTGTCTCCTCCTAATTTGTCTCTCTCTGTAGACAGTCAGGAGCTTTGACATGTATTAATACATTCTCTCGAGTCTATTCCTCAAAGCATGCTGTGTGGTATCATAATACTGGTCCCAAGTCTGACGCATGACATAATCCATCTGTTAGCTGTAGCCAGGCGATCTACGGCACATACATGCATGCTAAGTCGCTTCAGTTGTGTTTGACTCTGTGTGACCCTATGGACTGTAGTCTGCCAGGCTTCTCTGTCTATGGGATTCTCCAGGCAAGAATAATGGAGTGGGTTGCTATTTCCTTCTCCAGGGGATCTTCCCGACCCAGGGATCATACCCTATTAATTAATTACATACTTTGAAAAAGTTGCTTAGGTATTCAGTTTTTGGTACTTTCAACATGATATGGAAATTTCCTATGCTATAAAATTAAAAGGAAAGCATAACTATTTTCAATAAGATATAGTAAAATAGTAAACTTAAAAATCGTTGTATTTTCCCCTGCCTGACTTGTCTTTTGTCTTTGCCTTTTTCTTATCTTTATTTCCCTAAATATTAATAATGACCTTTCAGAACAGCTCTCAAGCAGAAGAGAATTTCAGATTTAATCATGTGTGTTTCTTGTGTTATCATTAATTAGCTTAACCAACAGTTCATTTGAAGAAGGTTCCTAAAATGCTCTACATCCATAGTTCCCAATTAAACGATCCCTTTTTCTTATTCGTTTGAGAACAGCTTAAGGAGAATGCCTCTTTTTGGCTGGGCTGCGCAGTGTGGGGAGTGGCGTGGGGAGGAGGGAGAAAAGAAAGGAACTTGATACTGATCATGAGTCCTTGAAAGCTACAGATGCTGCGTAGGAATCACTTAGCATATTAAACTGCAGTGGTTTGAGCTCTGGAAAATATAATGAGGAAAAGGTTGAGAGTGTATAATGCTATCTTATTTTCCTGTAATGTGCAATAATGAGATAATTTGGGCTGTGCTAGGACAAGACTAATCAACTTGAATTTCCACCTGATTTAGCCAAGCAGAATCTGACATCATTTCCTATTTTACAAAGATTTCATTTATCTCTCATTTAGTTACATGTATAGTACTTCGCTTTACTCTTTGCCACATCCACATTGTGGCTTAATTAGTGCAGAAATGCTGCAGGATATGCTCTTTTGTCCTAACTCGACACAAAACACAAATTTTAGCATCCATAAGTAGCACTAGACAAGCAAGTGGTTCAGAAAAGAGATATTAAAACAGTTCAGTTTTCGCTATAGCATACTGTACAATGAACATTCCAGAAATGCAGTGTCCCAACTCGGGCTCTGACGCCTGAAGTCACTGTTCACTATGTACAAGCAGATAACTGACCTCTGACCCCCACGTCTTTCTTTCCTGCTACACCAAAAGTTTTTTGAGAAAAAGCACTGCATTTCATTTTATATCCTCTGTGAAAAATCTAGTGTTTGGCACATGGCTGATGGTTCAGACATGCTTGGTGAATGTATTGTGATCAAGAAGTGCTTGGTGAATGTGTGGTAATGTTGTCCTTTAGCTGCTAAGTCGTCTGACTCTTTTGTGACCCTATGGAGTATACAGCCCACCAGGGTCCTCTGTCCATGGAATTTCCCAGGCAAGGATACTAGAATGGGTTGCCATTTCCTCCTCCAAGGGTCATCCTGACCCACGGATTGAACCCATGCCTCCTGCATTGGCAGGTAGATTCTTTACCACTGAGTCACCAGGGAAGCCCAAAATAGTATCTGTAAGTAGGTTTAAAGAATAAGAGTCGTGAGAATTGTACCTTCAGGCTACAATTTTGGTCATTCGTAAATATGCATACATTTTGTGATTCTGAAGGGTAAAGTCTCTAATTATCAAACTGAATTCTGATTTATTATAATTTTCTTTCTAAATAAATACACAGTCCTGTTTATAATTAATCTAATACTGAACTACAATGTAAATTTATGACTTAGCTTCCTTAAACAAATACAATTTTAATGTGATTCAATACTAGATTACAATAATGTTTATTTGAATGCCTCAATAAGTAGACCATGTGAAAAAGAGCTCTACATAGCAGAGTGGCATTTGTTCCTAAGAATAAAAGACTACCTTTGTGTCTTTCTTCTCTTCTGAACTCTATTTAGGTGCTAAATTGACAGATAATGGCTAAAATGTCTCCTTTTTTTGAAGATACTATATTTCTCCAGAACCTTGACTATAGTATGTAAAAGATACCTAGTTTTTTTTTTTGATGTCTAGTTTTAACTGCTAATTTAAAGCATTCTGCAACTTCTATCTGTAGTGAACACTGAATAAATTTAATGAAAATACAATGATTAGGAGCAAAAAGGTGTAACTCATATCTACGTTGGCAATCTTTTTAATATTTATTTCTCTTAATAATGTAATATTACATATTAAAGTCAGAGTAAGCGTATATGATATTTTTATGCTTAAATAAAATCAAAGACAAAATGAAACACTAAGTCACAAAGTCATGAATCCTGGAAAATAAATCTGAAGATCAAGAGATTTAAATAGAATACCTTTTAAAAGGCCATTCTTGTAAATGCCTCATAATCACTAAGAAATGATCATCATATTTAAGATCTAAATGGAACCATAGAGATCACAGTCCAATACCCTCACTTTCTAGATGATACTAACACAGACAGAAAGACAGACTTAATGGCTGGGAGGACACCTGGATAATCGGTGGCTCACTGGGGACAAGTTAAAAAGCATCTCCTTTCACAGTTCCCAAATGGTAGTGTAGAGACCTTTAAAATCCACTCCTTTATAAAAACAGGGGCAAGACTGGCAAAAAAAAAAAAAAAAGAATTTTTTTCAAAATCAACACTTTTAACACTCTAAAGATTGATGTAAGGATTACAGTAAGTTAAGGAGAGTTAATTCAAGAAAAATGGCTGAGTCATCATAAGAGAACTGAGCTTTGTGACACTTTAGCTTGCCATATTTCCATTCCCCCTGTCCCCAGTTCCAGGGAAGAATCAGCCTATGGGCTCACAATCATGTAGTCATGGAAACCAGCAGCCTCTGGGTCACTAGAGGGGTAAAAATGGTTGAGAGAACCACTCAATCTCCATCCTCAGAGAACTGTCACAGCTTGACCTAGATGGCAGTCCTAAATACTTACATTCTTAGGGCTCTTCTTTATTAGATCTGACTAAGAGCTCTCCCTGAACAACCATCACTATCCCTGGAATATTTGTCATAAACAATCGGGGCAAGTGTTTAACATCTCATGTAGTGGGGGCAGTGACTCACTCCAGTTGAGGCTAATGAAAATGTAACCAAAACTTTTAAAAGAAAAAAACAGGGCATAAGGTGTCCATAGGAGGCTTTGGAAAGCTCTATCATACTCCTGGGAATCCAGAGGCTCCTTGCATGTACAAGGCTGTGAGTATGACCCTAATTTCTCACCACTAACTGACCACAGCCTCTGCACAAGTAGGAAGTAAAGCCTCCAGAGTTGTAAATGACATGCTTCAACACACAGTGTGCCATTTAGAAAAGGCTTGGAGATTTGCTGTTTCAAAGCATTTAAGGAAATATGCACCCACTCTCTGGCTCACAAGTAAGCTAATCATGCAAAGACCTTAGTTACACACAACAAAGAATACAGACTTAACAGCATTAATCCAGGAAAGTCACTAAATGAGCAACAAGCATGAGCAATAGCCCCATTTTGGGGGAAATAAAGAGAGAATGTCTTGCCAAATTATAATTTCAATACAATTCAAATTATAATAATACAATAAATAGCCAATAATTGTTTTAAAATTATATATATATATATATGCATGTATATATTTATTTTTTCTTTTTTAAATTATGGGATATGCCAAAAAAAAAAAAGAAAACATTACCTATACTCATTAAAAAAAGAAGTCTATAGAAAGTATCCTTGAGGAAACCCAGATACTGGACTTACTAAACAAAGAGTAAATCAGCTATTATAAATATGCTCAAACAACTAAAGGCAACAATGCCTCAAGAAGCAAAGGAAAGTATGAGAATTTCTCTCACCAAAAAAAAAAAAGAATATAAAAAAAAACCATAGTATTTCAAAAAGAAACAAATAGCAATTACAGAGTAGAAAAGTATAGTAAGTGAAAGGAAACATTCACTAAGGATTTATAGTTATTTGAAATGTTAGATGAAGGATTCATGAACTCTGATACTAGTCAGCTGTGATCATTAAGTCTGAGAAACAGAAATAAAGAGGAAAAAATGAATGAGAACATCAATATAACAAAATATGGGTAACAAGAGTTTCAAAAGTAGAGAAGGCAGGGAAAGGAATAGAAAGAATATTTGAGGAAATAATGGCTGAAGAATTTTCAAATTTGACCAAAAATCTTAATCTGAACAATAAAAATCTCAAGAAAATTCAAAGAAGATCCAAGGGGTTCACAAACAGATCAACATCTAGACACCATAGTCAAAATATTTAAAATCGAAGACAAAGAGATACTCTTAAACACTCATCATGTAAATGTAACCCTCAGTGGGATTAACAGCTACATTCTCATCTGGAAACCACGGTGGTCAAAGAGCAGTGGGATGACATTGTACATCATGAAGAAACAAAAAAAAAAAAGACTGTCAACTAAGAATTTTATATCAAGCAAAAGTAGATAAAAACTGAAAGAATTCACTGCTAGCAGACGTTCCCTAGAAGAAATACTAGTCCTCGAGGCTGAAGTAAAAGGGATGTGTACCTAAGGGGAAAATGTGTGTGCGTGCGCACGTGCGTGTGTGTGTGTGTGTGTGAATGTGTGTCTACTTCCCTGCTGCAATATGAGACTTGGATTTAATCTCTGGTTTAGGAAGATCCTCTGGAGAAGGGAATGGCTACTCACTCCAGTATTTTTGCCTGGAGAATTCCATGGACAGAGACTTACAGTCCATGAGGTCACAAAGAGTAAGACACACCTGAGCAACTAACACTATTTTCATATATATATATATGACATAAAATATATGCTACAATCCAACAATAAAAATACAAATAACCTGATTAAAAACATGCAAAGGCCTGAACAGAACCTTTTCCAAAGAACATATATAGACACAATACATATGAAAATATACTCAATTTTCTTCTCAAGGAATTAAAAGTCCTTAAGTAGTTCCCTGGTGGCTCAGATGGTAAAGCCTCTGCCTGCAATGTGGGAGACCTGGGTTCAATCCCTGGGTCGGGAGGATCCCCTGGAGAAGGAAATGGCACCCCACTTCAGTACTCATGCCTGGAAAATTCCATGGATGGAGAAGCCTGGTGGGCTGCAGTCCATGGGGTCGCAAAGAGTCGGACACGACCGAGCAACTTTACTTTTTCACTTTCACTTTCACTTAAGTATGCTTAATGACCAAACTATCACTGTTCGGTCTTGTGGCACTGTTTTCCTTTGCTTCTGCATTTTCTCACTTCTCTGATTAAACTTATTCTTTAGCTCAATGTTTTCCACAGACAAAAGGCAGGCAGAGGATATGTGAGGATGGGGAGGACTATAGGGCCCTACTCCAATCCACTATTTGATCCAAGTCCCTGACTTTTAGGAAAAAAGCTTGTGGACTTTTAAGTGATGTGAATTCAATTGATTTATCTTACAAGTAATATTTTTCACAAGATACAGTCTAGTTTCAAAGCATGATTTCAAATAATCACTGGTTATTTCAGCTAAAATATAGAAATCTCAAGAACATCAACAAAGCAAACATGAGCCACGTACAGTGCAGGAAATTTGAGTGTTTTTCTCTAAGAAATGCTTGCAAGCATACTCCCAATTCTCTTCTCACAACCCTGAAATCCCATTCTTCGTGGGTAAATGCACGTGGTACAGGCAAACTCATCCTATATATCCTCGTCAAATATTCTTCCCCACCTTTAAACTTCCAGATCCTTTATCTTTTGTAAACAACCCAAATGCCAGCTGCCCTATATGGTTCTCCAAGATCATCTCTGGATATCAGTAATCCCTGCTAATACTGACTCACTTCTTATCTGCATCAACCACATGCATTTATTTATTACTTCCTACCTTTAATATATCTTACAAACTTGTAATTCATTTTATTTCTGCTTCTTCGTTCTAACAGCAGTGTGGTACCTTGCTTTCAGTGAGTAATGACTACATATATATATTTATGTGTTTGAATAATTTTTTGTGTGTGTGAAAAAGGCATATGAAGTCGGAAGGGGAATCTGAGAGATTATAAGGCATGAATTCTTCAGTATGAATCAATTTAACAAGACACACTCTTCTCATTCTGAGGTAGACATGAACATTGGAAAGGTGATAATTGTAATACAGGGCTGGAAGTGTAGAATGGATATGGACCATGGGGCATCTATTTAGGAGCACAAGTTTGGGTGGGCCACTGTAAATGAGGTACTCAGAAACCTGAAGTTGGCTGAAATTGTTGGCTTTTCTCAAGAAAGGAAAATGTTGTTTATTGGAAAGAAAAAGGACCCTATATCACTATTTATTAACAAATAGTATATGGAAGACTGTCAAATTTAAATTGGAGCATATGTTACACTGAAATGTTAATAAAATAATATACAAATGATAGATTAAGAATAAACTATTCTAATTGTAAAAAAAAAACAGTAAAATCCTTTAAGAGGCTGGGGCTTTACTAAATTAAGATTTCTTTTCAATATTTATTATTCTTCATCAATAAATGCAACTCCAATCAGAATTTAGAGATAGAACAGACATAAGACTGAGTTCTCTGACCACATCAAAGACGTGGAAGTGTTAAAACAGTATTCACACAAGAGAAAGAACAGAGACTAAGACAGCATTCACTTTGAGCCTCAGTTTTCTCAATTATAAAATATGCACACACAAAAAATCCCAGCTTCACAGAATCATTAAGAAGAGGAAAAGAGATTTTTACATACCATGTAATTCATACACAGTAGGCATTCACTAAAGGATATGCCCACCGTAAAATTCAAATGGGCATTTTCTGAATGTCTCCTTTGTAAAGGGAAATGGCATTAGGTTCATTATAACTAAAGTACTAAAGATGTATTAACAGGTGTTCTGTAATTTGATGATATAACTATCATCAAATTGTTGTTGAGTTGCTAAGTCATGTCTGACTCTCTGTGATCCCATGGACTGCAGCATACCAGGCTGCCCTGTCCGTGACTATCTCCCAGAGTTGGTTCAAATTCATGTCCACTGAGTCAGTGATGCCACCTAACCATCTTATCCTTTGTCGCCCTCTTCCCCTATTGCCCTTAATCTTTCCCAGCATCAGGATATTTTTCAATGAGTTGGCCCTTCACATCAGGTAGCCAAAGTATTGGAGCTTCAGCATTAGTCCTTCCAATGAATATTCTGAGCTGATTTCCTTTAGGACTGACTGGTTTGATCTCCTTGCAGTCCAAGAGACTCTCAAGTCTTCTCCAGCACCAAGGTTTGAAAGTACCAATTCTTCGGCACTCAGCTATGTTTTGTCAGAACTCTTCACTATGACTCATCCATCTTGGATGGCACGGCTTTTAGCTTCATTGAGTTACACAAGCCCTTTCACCACAATAAGACTGTGATCCATGAAGGGGACAACTATACAGGGTATGACAAAATTAAAAACACACTATTTACTTGCTTTTTTTTTTTAGACTTCAGTGGCTAATATGCTCATTAGGCTGTTATCTCAAACACCATCTTCTATATCATGAAATTCATGGTAAAACCTGTGAAGGTCCTGGTGGACAAAGGCTTAGTGTTTGACTTTGACATTGGAAAAAGAAGGGTTTTAGGGGATGAAATAAATAAAAATCAGGACGACAATATGCGCTGTTCAGCTTATCAGATCCTTGGAGGACAGAACTATTCAGTGAAGATCCCATGGGGTAATTTATGACATTTCTAGCTTCACAAAATTCATATGTGTTATTTATTTCCTACTTGGTTGTGCTTTCTTTGTTTTATTTCAATTGCTCTCCCATAAAATCTTCCATAATCATAAGACAGAAACAGAGCCACTGAGGTTTTGTTTGTTTGTGTTTAATAGCTATTAGTCAGGCAAGATTGGTTTCAATGTATTTACCTCTATTTGGTAAATGGTGAGATGCATCATAAAAAGCAAAATTTTAAGACTCAACAAACTAAGTATATAAAAGGCTTTTCTTTTTCAACTTTCCTGTGCTTTCGTATTGTGTGTGTGAACGCATACCCATAAGCTTTACAAGAAAAGCACCTTTTAAGAAGTCAATTATGTATTAGCATTTGCACCTATAAATACATATTTCCTATACCTTCATTCTCCTCTACTCTTCTCCCTAACTTTCTTCACTCCCCTGTTTACATTTTTGCACACATAGTAAGTATTCTTGGAAGGCAAATGGAAATAAACCATTTTACAAGCTACCATTCCATCTCAAATAACTAAGATAATCTTATCTCTATGCCATTCTCATCCTTGAAAATACTCAGCATTCCAAAACAAATTTAAGGATTGTCTGTTAATACTTTCATTGAAGCAGAAAGGAATGACACATTACAGGTGGCAGGACTCTTTCCTATGGCTCAGAACATCTTCATTATTTTGCAGTGACTAATCTAAAAAAGAGAGTAAAAGTGCTTCCTCTAAGGTCAGAAGGTAACTAAGTATCACACGCAAGGCCAGGACATGTATGGTTTCCCTGAATTAATCTTGTTGACTTTTCTCCACTTCACCAGACTCGTGAATTTCTGTCTCCAATATGTGGCCAGCCAGAACATATCTTACTTAGCAATCAGCATGTAATATATTTCTTACTTATTCAACATGGAAATAGGAAAGCAACAAGGGGTTTTATTAAGAAAGCTGTCTCTTCTTTTGGATCCAGAGGCAAGTCAAACATAAGCAAATGTCATTGTAAGTAGGGTCCCAGAGGAGGTGACCCTGCCTAACTGCATCACAGGCTTACCGCAGACTTGACAACCTCAGTCATAATTTTATCAAGAGATGCTCTATTTCTACATTGCCCAAAGCATTTCCTTCAATTTAATCACTTATAAAACTGCACGGCTTTTGCTAGAATGGATGATAAATTGATTTTATCCTCTGGTAGTTGGGACGCACTAATCTTGTTTAGCTTTTGCTATGAGCAGTTATACGGAGTTGACAAATACACACAAAAACACAGACTAGATTTTGAACATTTTCCTAAATGGGAAGGTGAAGTGCCTTTACAGAGTAGTTCATTTTATTATTTTTGAGTGGCAAATGAGACGATGTGACCAAATCTCCAGGTAAGTGAATATATTTAAAAGCATTATATCTTTTAGAGGGGATATTCTCAAATATAAAGTGAAATAAATGTACCGCAGCACAACTATTAAGCACAGATCCTCTGTAATCTTGTCTGGTTAAGTAATTTGCATCTTGGTCAGCATAAAAAGGTCCACAGCAGTGACTATCACTAAGTGCTCTCACTACTGGTTATTTGAATAATGAATATATTCATATTCAAGTTTCATCCTGTTCTCTTGACAGTGTTGATAGGGTATCAACACTATTTCATTTCATTGAAAATAGTAATTTATTGACAACAAAGTATTCTGTAACAGAGTTTGGGAGATGATATTCGTGATGCTTTCAGAGAACTTTTATTGTTACTGCTTACCTGTTTCCACTTAACACTTTCATCTTCTAGTATTTAGCTGCATACAAAGCATTTTATGTCTAATACGACCTAATTTAATGTCCCATTTTATAGTGAGTTGTAGGTTGAATTTGGTAGATAGAGTGAGATTTCTCAAAAATTTGTTTCTTTTCATTTTATTATTTCTAGTTTTCCTCAATAATACCCTTATCAGTATCTGTTTTGTAGCAGGAACTCATCCAAAGATAATGGTTTGAGATAGTAGATGGGCAGATAAGAGGAACCTCCCAAGGCACTGTTAACTGGCTTTTATAACCCTTGTTCAGTGTAGATTTTTTTAGACCCAGGTTCTTTATTTCCTTTTCTCTCCCAGAAACCCTAACATGCTGTTTTCTGCTCCCTAATTACCTTCTTCCATCTCCTGTTATGTTCTTTTCCAGATCACTCCAAACAAACACTACCTAAACAACAGAAATAGAAATACAACCTTATCTCAAACCTATCAAATTTTATTTTCAAACTCCTTAAAGTGATTTAAGACAGGACACAAATATAACCCAAAACAATGCCTTCATTTTAGAGATTCTAGGAGCTTCTATTCCACAGGCTATTTTCTTTTTTAGAATTTTTGAAATGATACTAGACAATAACAGTAAAAGTAGGCCATTTGTCAGGGATAGATTTGATGTCATTAAACAAAACTGAGATACAAAAGTATACAGGTAAAAAGAAAATGCGTGATATTCAAGATTGATCTCAAACAGGGTTCCTGGCAAGGAAAATAAACCACTGCTTTACTTAGAAGGATCATTATTACTTAAATATACCTGCCTGGAGTATAAGCTTATTAAAATAAAAAATGTGCTTATATTACTCGTTATATCACGAATCTCATTTTGTTTTGCTTTCCCAGTGATAATGAAGGCCTTGTAAATATTTGCAGACTCGCCATTTCAAATAAAACCTTTGCACAATGAGGCAAACCTGAGCCTTTACAACAACCAATAACAAATGTTTAGCTTTTAATAAGTGTCCATCCCCCATGAAGGCACATTATGATATAATCAGCACACGCATAGCTACGTGCAGAGACATCAGCCCCTGAGTCTCACACATGCCCATCTGTTCTAGACCTGCTTACAGAGACTTCCGCCCAGGGAGTCGGGTTCACGTTGGTTTAAGGAAGATATGAGAAGATGGACAAACTGATGTCTAGAATAAACAACTGAAGAAGCAAAGAACCGTGATCGTACTCCAAAATTTTTTAAAAGATCGATTAATTCATGATGTCTAACCTAAATAAAGGAGTTTATCAAAGTAATTCCTAGCAGTCAGACAAATGTGAGGATGAATACAGCATTTACCAAGGGAAAGCTGGTTTGTCAAAAAGCACTCTTTTTATCCTGTGGATATCAAAGAGATCGCCTGAGTCTTTCTTCCTCTCTCTCTTTCTCACACAGACACACATTTTCTCTCTCTCACACACACATTCTCTCTGTGTCTCTCTCTTCCTTTCTCTCCCTCCCTCTCTCACTGTCTTTTCCGTGTGTGTTTGTCTAAGCAAACATTTCCAATTGATACCGGGTCACTGCACTGTATAAGGATGAAACCTAGCAAGATAAATATACTCTTTTGTCTTGATATTGTTTACTCCCATTCCAAGCACCCGTCTTCTAAGATGGTGTTTCTCTTAGGTCAGTACAGAAGCCCATAGCAGTATGACCCTTCCGAGACCCTTCTGAGAGTCAACGAAGAAAGGCGCCTAGCCATTTTCCCACATTTCTCGCAGTCACTGCCAAGTTGCATCCCCGCATCTTCAGATTATGGATTCAGTTTATGTGCAGGGCCATTCTTGGATATGCTGATAGGATATTCTACCGGCAGACACATCATAAAAGCAGACAGCCACCTTGCTCTGAAAATTGTGAGAAATACTCTTTTAGGCAGTGGGCTGGGTCTGATTGCACAGTCCCTGATTCACGGTACAGAATCTGACACTGTCTTTATTTCCTCTATCCAGAGGTAAGCAGCATTAGCTCCATTTCAGGTTCTGCATCCACGGAAGATGCACCCAGCAGCATTGGGTTTCTCAGGGACAAGGGGCTTGTATGGTTTCTGGCCTCCTCTCCAGCAGCCTTCTCGAAAGACTGAAGCAAATGAAGCTTTCCTGTACAGCCCTCGGACTAGTCACTGATTACCCTGAGGGTGGTAATCTCTTGGTACTGCAGCTCAGATATGAATTTTAAAACATGCTAATCTGAACAGAAAAAGTCCCCTTGAGGGGGAAAAAAAAAAGAAATATATTAAAGAAGAAGAAGTTCATTTTTTGATTTCTCCTCACTTTGGACTTTCTTTTTTTTTTAATTTAAAAAGAAGAAGAAAATGAATCTTTTACTATGAACATCATTATGTTATATAAGAGAAATGAGCAAAGCTCAGTCCACCAAAGCTCATATGAGGGTTAAGTTAAAGGAACTCTCTCAAGATTCCATTCTGTGATGAAACTTCATGTACAGAATACCACCAATAAGTACACGATAACATTGAAATTATATAAAAGAATTTATTTGCATACAAAGTCCTTCTAATTTCTTCATTTGGGTTTTTCTTGCTTTGCAGAAATTCACATGTTCTTTCTCATATCAAATGCCCTCTAGACATGATAAAATTTTAAATAATAGTGAGAGATAGGAAAGGTGCGTTTGCACTGACTACATAAATCTATACTAGTGGACACACCATATTTTTTCATTGGGATAATTATATAGTTGGCTTAGATTTTACACATACAGGCCACCATCGCCGAATAAGAAAAACCTCTACTTCACCACTGGTAGCACAGGCAAATACAGAATCTTAGCTGCTAGAGAGCTGAAACCTGCATTTCACAGTGGATTCAGAGGTCCAGAAAAATTTCAGAGTGAGTTTGGTAATTTAAAGAACATACTAGAGACACACACCTATCCTCACCTCAAGGGATCAATTCTTATTAAAAGTATATGATATTTTAAGTGCAGTTTTTCACCTTAGTACTTTACTATTGCTAGTAGAGGACCTTATGTATAGTCAGGGTATCACAAATAAAATTTTAAATTGCATTTTGCACTAAATGTCTTCCTTTTCCTTGAAAATAATTGCTTCATTCAACAAAGATTTGTTGGGCTTTATGCTAAATTTACTGTTTCAGTAAGACTTTCCCTGACCACTCTTTCCAAACTCTATCCTTAATAATTCATATTCCTCTTTTGTGAGATCCCTCCCAGCCACAACTTACCATTACTTACCATACTTCATGCTTTTTTCTTATTTAACTTATTTATTGCTCCTTTTCCCATTGAGAACATAGCTTCATGAGAGCACATATGTTTGCTTTATTCATGGCTATATATTTACAGGGATTCAATCCTTGAGTCAGGAAGATCTCCTGGAGAAGGAAATGACACCCCACTCCAGTATTCTTGCCTGGGAAACCCTACGGACAGAGAAGCCTGGCAGACTACAGATCGTGGAGTCGCAAGAAGTTGGACATGACTCAGTGACTAAACAGCAACATATATTTTCCCTAGTGCTTACTTAGAACACTGTCTGGCATACAGGAAACAAACAAATATTATAAATAAATATTCAATAAATATTTGTTGAATAAAACAGATAAATAATTATTATTGAAATCTGTGAGGTGTCACACAAAATGATGATAAAACAAAAAAATGAAAGAATTGTTTAATATTATGTCGTTTCAAGTTAGCTGTATACCTGACTATCATTAATGTAAGAGCAGAAAGAAAAAAAAAAGTTCAGTTTTCATCAATTTCCTTGTTTAAGGCCTGTATATCCTTCTATTCTGATCTTCTACTTTTTTCCAAGACATTACTTGAAATACTGAAATGTAATTAGAGAAAGAAGATCCTGAAGGCAATGAATAGAAGCTAAAGGGTTTTGAGATAAGAACTACTCAAGTAATAAATTGTTGTTGGACAGTAGCAGTTAAAATGCAGATCTGGTGAAATGGCCCCAAAGCTACTGAGAAATGGAAGGTAAGTTAAGAAATTTCAGATAGATGTCACTTCATACCCCTCTGGGGTGCTGTGCACAGCTGTTCTAAATGAAATCATTGATGTCGCCAGGTTCCTAGTAAGATTTCACTGGGGAAGGCTTTTCTGTCTCTAACATGTTAAAAAAAATACTGCTTTATGCAGTTTCATTAGGCAGCAGCATATGGTTGATTGAAGAAGCAATATATACAAGTTGATTGAAAAAAATGAAAGTAGGGGGACCAGGTGGGAAATTCTGGAGGTAGTGTAGGAGGTCCTCATAAATTGAGGGTGTGGTTTTAAAATGACTACTGATACTATGTATAAAGGGCTTCCTTTGTGGCTCAGCTGCTAAAGAATCTGCTTGCAAGGTGGGAGACCTGGGTTTGATCCTTGGGTTGGAAAGATCCCCTGAAGAAAGTAAAGGCTACCCACTCCAGTATTCTTGCCTGGAGAATTCCATGAACTGTATAGTCCATGGGGGTGGCAAAGAGTTGGACATGACTGAGCGACTTTCACTTTTCATTATGTATGAAATAGATAACTAATGAGAACCTAGTATATAGTTCAGGGGACTCTACTTAGTGCCCAGTGATGACCTAAACAGGAAGGAAATGAAAAAAAGAGGAGAGAAATGTAAACATATGGGCTTCCCTGCTGGCTCAGCTGCAAAGAATCCGCTTGCAATTCAGGAGTTATGCTTTCGATCCCTGGGAAGATCCCTTGGAGTAGGAAATGACAACCCACTCCAGTATCCTTGCCTAGGAAATCCCATCAACAGAGGAGCCTGGTGGGTACATTCTTATGGGGCCGCAAGAGTTGGACACAACTTAGCAACTAAACCACCACCACCATGTATACGGATAGCTAATTCAATTTGCTGTACAGCAAGAAACTGATGCAACATTGTAAAGCAACTGTACTCCAATAAAAATTAATTTTTAAAAAAAGCGAACAAAAAATAAAATGACTACTCATCCCAGAGACCCAGCAGCCATGATTCACATACATTTACTCTTCAGTAAAAGAGTGAAAAAGTTGGCTTAAAGCTCAACATTCAGAAAACGAAGATCATGGCATCCGGTCCCATCACTTCATGGGAAATAGATGGGGAAACAGTGGAAACAGTGTCAGACTTTATATTTTTGGGCTCCAAAATCACTGCAGATGGTGACTGCAGCCATGAAATTAAAAGAGGCTTACTCCTTGGAAGAAAACTTATGACCAACCTAGATAGCATATTCAAAAGCAGAGACATTACTTTGCCAACAAAGGTCTGTCTAGTCAAGGCTATGGTTCTTCCAGTGGGCATGTATGGATGTGAGAGTTGGACTGTGAAGAAAACTAAGTGCCAAATAACTGATGGTTTTGAACTGTGGTGTTGGAGAAGACTCTTGAGAGTCCCTTGGACTGCAAGGAGATCCAACGAGTTCATTCTGAAGGAGATCAGCCCTGGGTGTTCTTTGGAAGGAATGATGCTAAAGCTGAAGCTCCAGTACTTTGGCCACCTCATGCGAAGAGTTGACTGATTGGAAAGGACTCTGATGCTGGGAGGGATTGGGGGCAAGAGGAGAAGGGGACGACAGAGGATGAGATGGCTGGAGGGCATCATCGACTTGATGGACATGAGTCTGAGTGAACTCTGGGAGCTGGTGATGGACAGGGAGGCCTGGCATGCTGCGATTCACGGGGTCACAAAGTTTCGGACATGACTGAGCAACTGAACTGAACTGAAAGGTGATGTATGTCTTGCCTAAATACATCTGATGCAATGCCATTCCTTCATAACTGTTTAATAATAAATGCATGCATTAACTGAAAGGAAAGAAAGAAAGATGGAATTAAGGAAGGAAGGAGTGGGGAAGGAACGAGTGAAAGTGAATGGTAAAAAGTAAGGAAGGAAAGAAGAGGGACATACAGATGCAGCTTCCTGCCAGGATTGTGACGGTGGAAAATTCTGCGTGTGTGAAAGACTCTGAAGCAAGAGAAGGGCAGCTCCAAGTCTGACTAGACGTGGAGAGACAACAGCTAGGGGGAAGAATAGCAAGATGTGTTCCAGATTTTCTTTCTCTTTTTTTTTTTAATCTTTATTTTTACTTTATTTTACCTTACAGTACTGTTTTGGTTTTGCCATACATTGACATGAATCCACCATGGGTGTACATGCGTGGTAGATTCATGTCAATGTATGGCAAAACCAATAAGAAATTGGAATTAAGAAATTTTTTTGCTGAAAAGCAAAAAAAGAAAACGCCCTCTTGATGGTCAGCTTGATTGGGAGAAATACTGATGTCTGGATTTTAGCCAATAGTCTCATGAATACTTCTCATGCTTGCTGAAGAAAACTCTCTGAATATTGACTTCGTGGTTCTATGAGGCTTTATGTCCCTTCCGATTTGTTTGGGACTCTCTCCATCTAACGTACCTAATGTGTCCCTCAGCCCCCATTCCACTCGACTTCCTCTAGGCAAGACTGGGGATTTAGCTGTCTGACTCAGGTCTCTGACACACATTCCCTAATCTCTGCCTCAACACCTTTATCCCAGTACCAAGCACTGACAGACTTACTATTCACTCATCACACTTTTTAGTTCCACTGACTCTGCTTGAGTACACTGCCTAAGCCCAGAAGCTCCAGACAGTGCCCAGACTTTACAGGGGCCATGGATTCTGAATCAGAATGGTCCCAAATGTCAGTCATCTCCTTTTCTTATATAAGTTTGCTGTTGGTAAAATTATCACCAAGTCACTCCTCTTTTTCCTTTCCCCTCTCCAATGTAACTCATCTTAACTATTGGTAAGGTGGTTCAGGTGCCATCTTACAAGGGTTTGATCCCTGGGTTGCTATGATCCCTGGGGGAAGTAAATGGTGACCCATTCCAGTCCTCTTGCCTGGGAAATCCCATGGACAGAGGAGCCTGGCAGGCTACAGTCTGCAGGGTTGCAAAGAGTCGGACACAATTTAGCAATTACACAACAAAGAGAAATTAAATACATTAGGATTAAGTTGCAAATTCCCTCTAGTAAGAGGTTGGGAGACACAGCTGCCTTAGGAGGCAACTACTTAACATAAATCCAGACATGCCTGCCAGAATAAAACCAGCAGCAGCATGAGATGTGGAATGAAATTAAGCCTGAATCATTGTTTGACACTGAAACAACTCAGAATTTATTTTGTCGTGTATCCTAATCAGTCTTTGTTACTTTCCAAATGGAAAAGACCCTGATCCTGGGAAAGACTGCAGGCAAGAGGAGAAGGGGATAGCAGAGGCTGAGCTGGTTAGATAACATCACTGACTCAATGTTGATGAACTGGAGCAAACTCTGGGAGGTAGTGGAGGACAGAGGAGCCTCGTGTGCTGCCGTCCATGGGGTCGCAGCGTTGGACATGACTTGGCGACTGAACAAAAATAAACAATAATAACCACAACAGCAAAAAAAAGACCCAAATATGAGCAAGATGAACCAGTGATTTATATCCGTGAGAGCATGGTTAGTGTATACTGGTATTTAATCAAAGAGGATGCAAGCACTGCCAAAG
Source organism: Capricornis sumatraensis (assembly GCF_032405125.1). Taxonomy (NCBI): domain Eukaryota; kingdom Metazoa; phylum Chordata; class Mammalia; order Artiodactyla; family Bovidae; genus Capricornis; species Capricornis sumatraensis. The sequence goes on along the minus strand of NC_091073.1, from coordinate 113,838,539 downwards.
CACATCCTCAAAAAAGAAATCATTATTTTAAGTTGAAAAATATAATTTTGACCATGCATACCTGATAGAGACATCCCAAAGCTTCTCTAGTTTTATCTGCAATAAAACTGTGTTAAATTCAAGTCACAGTGTGAAATTACAGTACAGCTGGAAAAGATGCAATGTTTTCTTAGAGAAAACACTTGGCATCCAGGTGAGGGGAATACATAATACTTAGGGAGCCAAGAACAGATGTGAAAAAAAGAGACAGAAGCCTTTTGAGTCTCTGAGGCTTCAGGCAAAATCCCATCTGTCAAGCACCTCTCCTGGCTTTCCCAAAAGAATCATGCCTCCAGCTCTCCAGATTGTCCTGGCAATTAAACGTGTTCTAAGACCTGTCACATTTATCATCGTAAATGTCTCACAACAGGCTTCCACCTGCACTCTGATTTTCCATGATATCCGGGATTTCCATGACCTGCTGGTGACCCTCCTAGACCCACCTAAGATTTCTACAAATGAAGTTAACACTATGGGAGTCAGAGCCAAACCCACCCCCCAAACACATTTCTTTTCTTTAATTCTTTTAAGGCACATACTCTTTCTGGGGTTACCTTTTCATTAGAAAGTACTTGGGAATTGCTCACCAGCCATGAAATTAAAAGATGCTTGCTCCTTGGAAGGAAAGCTATGACAAACCCAGACAGCAAATTAAAAAGCAGAGACATCACTTTGCTGACAAAGGTCCATTTAGTCAAAGCTATGCTTTTTCCAGTAGTCATGAATGGATGTGAGAGTTGGACCATAAAGAAGGCTGAGAGTAGAAGAAATGATGCTTTCCAACTGTGGTGCTGGAGAAGACTCTTGACAGTCTCTTGGCCAGCAAGCAGATCAAACCAGTCAATCCTAAAGGAACTCCCAACCCTGAATTTCATTGGAAGGATTGATATTTAAGCTGAAGCTGAAACTCCAATACTTTGGCCACCTGATGCAAAGAGCCAATTCACTGGAGAAGACTGATGCTGAGAAAGACTGAAGACAAAAGGAGAAGGGGGTGGCAGAGACTGAGATGTTTAGTTAGAATCACCAACTCAATGGACATGAATTTGAGTTGACTCTGAAAGATAGTGAAGGACAGAGGAGCCTGGCTCCCTACAGCACATGGAATCACAAATGGTCGGACATGACTTAGCAACTGAACAACCCCACCACCACCCTCCAAGGGATTCCTGATGCCCTCAATCACATCAGGAATTTGGAAGGAAACAGATCCTATGGGATAAAACCCCAAGTCTGCCATGTACAGCATGAGAAGGTTATTATACCTCTAATCTGACTTTCCTCATCTCTAAATTGGCATAATTATTCAAATGTCTTAGACATCCTGTGAACATTCAATAAGGTAGACTATGAGACACACAGGACACATCATAGGAGGTGAACACAGCTCACATCCTCCCGTGGGGTTTGCCTGTCTGCCGTGACATCCCCTAGTGAGCAAGTGGTTAATAAGAGCTGCCTGATGATGGCAATGATGATTTTTTCCTTGTTCTATGAATCTTTTTAAAAAATCACTCCACTGTACTTTCCAACATTACAAAAAAAAGATGAGCAATTAGCAGTTATTTTCCCTTTTTTGCCATTTCTTGAAAAGATCATAAAAGCCTAAAGTCAACAGAAGAGGATAATTACTATCATTTTATAAGGTCACTGGGCAAAGTCAGAACATAACACACACACTCTCACTCTCTCTTTTCTCTGTCTCTTGTAGACACACAAAATTGTTATAATGCTATTAGTAAGATTTTTTTTCTCTTTAGCCATTGCATTTTTTGCTAAATGATCAATTTCTAAATTACATTATGTTTTTTTGACCAAGAGAAAGGAAAATAGGAAATGATGAACAACTCACCTCAAATAAAAGAATGTGAGAGCCTTGGGGAGGAAAGGCAGTGCCCTAACTTGGAGACTGAAAAATAACTAACAAGGAATCAAGACAACATCCACACCTCTACCCATGAGATGTAGAAATAAGAGCACCTTCACTTTAACAAAATATCTGTCATCTAAATCTAAAGATTTTGGTTCCAAAGTAAGAACATGTCCATTTTTATATGTATATCTGTATATATGGGATTGGTCAAGAAATTCACTCGGGTTTTTCCATAAGATGGTAAGGAACACCTGAACAAATTTTTTGGCCAAACATATACCTAGGTGGCATTAGTGGTAAAGAATGTGCCCTCCCGAGCAGGACAAGAAAAGGCCCAGGTTTGATCCCTGGGTCAGGACGATTCCTTTGGAGGAGGGCATGGCAACCCACTTCAGAATTCTTGCCTGGAGAATCCCATGGACAGGGGAGCCTGGCAGGCTACAGCTCATAGAGTCACAAAGAGTCAGACATAACTGAAGAGACTTAGCATATAGATATATAGATAGATATTTGTTCATAGAGTAATTTTTAAGAAATATTTTTCAATGCAATGCCTTTTTGCCCACTGATATTGACATCTAATAAAAATAATTTAACAACTCTTTTGTGAATATATAAAATCTCATACAGCATCAAAGAATTCTGTGTCCACTAGAATAAACAAAGTGAAAAAGTGAAGATTTATGTTTTTTGAAAGTCTGATGAATGTAAACTGACAAATCCAAGACAAAAATACAACCACACGAAAGATGTAGACCCTAAATGCTATTTTTAAAAATAAAAAATCAGTATCAGATTAAATTCAGGCTTCTCCAATATTCTGTTTCCTAATTAACAATAAAGCCTCTATGTCCCCAATTTTAGTAGGGCATCAGAGAACTCTGGTAAAGGGCTTTACTCATTGAGATTTCTTAAATGCCACCTATGTGTTCTTATGCCAGCATTTCATCTAATTATTATTTTAGTCTAACAGCACTGCTCACCTGTGTGCCAACCAAAGCCTTATAATGGTTCAAGAAAGGCTCAAGTTCTCAGTCCATTCTCCAATGGGCATAAGAGTTCTCTTAAGCACCCTATTCCTAGGGTCTTTCTAGCCATAGATATTAGTATAAAGAAGAAGATTCACACTGTAGATGTATCTTCATTCTTGGAATAATCCATATAACTAAATGAAAAAAAGAGAACATTTGTAGTGTGACCGTAACTTTCAAAAATCCCAAACTTCTATGAAGTAAAAAAAACAGACTTTAAAAATAAGACCTGTGCTAGAGACCAGCTCTTTAGGTCTTCCTTCTTCCATCTATATGATTTCATTTCTTCCTCATAAGACACAGTGTCAATATGCAGTAAAACGTATTATTTTCCACTTTGTGCTCAAATCTATTGTGTTTATATTGTCAAGTGGCAAATGAAATTTATAGTATTGAAAACACAGTCAATGAAAAACTTCTTCATAGCATAACTGTTTATGTCCACTAAGTATATTTGTTAGTGAAAGATGATTATTTTCTAACCATGAATGGATATTAAATCCTAATATATCAATTTCTTCAAATAATATCTTTCTTATATATCTGACATTACAAAATATTTTTGGTTAAATTAAGATAAATGTGGTATTCATATATGTATACACATACATTGATACCTCTATATGCAAGTATACACATAACAGAAAATCATATATATCCAAATTGTAAAGTTAAACTTATATGCATATACAAGATTTACATTTTCTTTACAGGAACTTTTTTATACAGTGAGTTCCGCTACCTATTTTTAAATTTGTCATAAATTTTTTTTTTCATTCTCAATCTTTGATTCTTCTACTATAGGTCATAGAACCAACTTGTCATTTTGCAATGAACACCCACGGGGAATCTTAATTGCAATCTGTTACGTTGCATTGGCCGACCCTTAATCATCTTTTTTTTTTTTTTTTTACTCTTCTATGTGTTTTTAAGTTATTGTTATATTTTATTATCAATCATTATATTCATAATGTATGGAGCTTTATATCCTAGGCATTCTCTGAAGTTCGCATTGAAGGTGCTTTCCTCCAGTGAAGATTTGTGTTTGCTTCTGACAGGCTTCTGAGACACTTCACAATAAATTCTGAACTGAGTCTTCCTTTTTATTCAAAGTCAAGGTCAAGCAGATTAGTGTGCTTATGCTGCTGGCCAAGATACATTACCACCCCCACTTCTACTTTGGATGTGGCCCACTGGACGCAAGCCATAGTTAAGAGTTGTAGTCAAGAGGACTAAAGCTACAGTATTAGTATAATACCAAGAGACAAGAGTAATTAATTCCATAAATCGATTTCTCTAAGCAACAGTAAAAACCATGGTACATATTTTTCTATAGTGTTTAAATCTCCCAGTAGAATATGAATAATGGTTGAAAATAGCAACCATAATAATTCTAGCAGTGATGAGTAGGGAAGGAAGAAATACATTTGAGCAATTACTATCTCCTAAAAATTGTGTTAAGGGCTTTACAGTATTATTCAATTCTCAAAAACAATAAAAGTCACCACCATCAACAACAATCCCAAACTGTCTACCACATGGTTGTTTGTTGTTTTAGTTGCTAAGTCCTGTGTAACTCTTTGTGACCCCATGGACTGTAGCCCACCAGGCTCCTCTGTCCATGATATTTCCCAAACAAGAATACTGGAGTGGGTTGCTATTTCCTTCCTCAGGGGATCTTCCCAACCCATGGATTAACCTTGCGTCTCTTGCACTGGCAAGCAAAATCTTTACCACTGAGCTTACTATATGGTAGATGCTTTTATTATCTTCTTTTTACAACTGAGTAAATTAAAGATAAAGACAATAAGCAATTTGTCGAAGGTCATGTAAATGTTTGACATAGCATTAAACTCCAGATTTGTCTGATCTCAGAGCCATTATGTTATACTTCATTGAAAATTTTTGGTAATACAACTATCACTGAACCATTTCTCCAAATGTCAAGAATGTATAAAAAGTAAAGATGTATGACCAGGGCTGGTTAGTGAGAACTAAAGCAAGAAAGTCAGGGGTATTACGAGATATAGTAAATGAATCTACTAGTAAATGAATCTACAGAATGCCTATTTACATCGCCAGAATATGAATTGATGCATCTTAGTTATCTGAAGGAGTTCTTAAACCTTTTATAGGAAGTGTTTACTACTAGCTAGCAGTTTTGTTTAGGCCACTTTGGGTAGATGTTGGTGGAGTCACGAGATTTCTGAGATGTAGACTTTAACTTTGAGATTTCAAAAATTCACTTCATTAGTACACCTGGTTTTTGAGAAAGTACTGAAGTCACAAAAATTGTGAAACCACTAGTGACTGTCAAATTGTCAGTAGGTGCTTATAGTCTTCAACCCAAGACACAGAATAGCTACAAAGGGGTCCTGTCTATATCTTTCGGTCCTTTACTGATCATCTATCATCTATCTATCTGCTAGCAATTATTGATCAATCATGTATCTATAATTTATCACTCTATCTACTTATTATCTATCTATCTAACTGGATAACAATATAACTTTTAATTTAGGACAATCTATTACAATCATACCTATCCTTATAAAGGCACAGGACTGGTTCAGTTCAGTTTAATTCAGTCGCTCAGTCGTGTCTGACTCTTTGCAACCCCATGAATCTCAGCACGCCAGGCCTCCCTGTCCATCACCAACTCCCGGAGTTCACTCAAACTCATTTTCATCGAATTGGTGATGCCATCCAGCCATCTCATCCTCCATTGTCCCCTTCTCCTCCTTCCCCCAATCCCTCCCAGCATCAGAGTCTTTTCCAATCAGTCAACTCTTCGCATGAGGTGGCCAAAGTATTGGAGTTTCAGCTTTAGCATCAGTCCTTCCAATGAACACACAGGACTGATCTCCCTTAGAATGGACTGGTTGGATCTCCTTGCAGTCCAGGGGACTCTCAAGAGTCTTCTCCAACACCACAGTTCAAAACCATCAATTCTTCAGTGCTCAGCTTTCTTCGCAGACCAACTCTCATATCCATCCATGTGACCACTGGAAAAACCACAGCCTTGACTAGACGGACCTCTGTTGGTAAAGTAATGTCTCTGCTTTTGAATATACTATCTAGGTTGGTCATAACTTTCCTTCCAAGGAGTAAGCATCTGTTAATTTCATGGCTGCAGTCACCGTCTGCAGTGATTTTGCAGCCTAAAAAAATAAAGTCTGACACTGTTTCCACTGTTTCCCTGTCTATTTCCCATGAAGTGATGGGACCAGATGCCATGATCTTCATTTTCTGAATGTTGAGCTTTAAGCCAACTTTTTCACTCTCCTCTTTCACTTTCATCAACAGGCTTTTTAGTTCCTCTTCACTTTCTGCCATAAGGGTGGTGTCATCTGCCTATTACCTATAATCAAATCATTCTCTTGTTAACAGATACTTCTTACTGAGTTTCAACAACATAAGAGAGGACTCTATACATGGACATCACCAGATGGTCAACACCAAAATCAGACTGATTATATTCTTTGCAGCCAAAGATGGAAAAGCTCTATACAGTCAGCAAAATCAAGACCAGGAGCTGACTGTGGCTCAGATCATGAACTCCTATTGCCATATTCAGACTTAAGTTGAAGAAAGTAGGGAAAACCACTTGACCACTCAAGTATGACCTAAATCAAATCCCTTACAATTATACAGTGGAAATGACAAACAGATTCAAGGGATTAGATTTGATAGACAGAGGGCCTGAACAACTATGCACGGAGGTTCGTGACATTGTACAGCAGACAGGGATCAAGACCATCCCCAAGAAAAATAAATGCAAAAAGGCAAAATGGTTGTCTTGAGGGGGCCTTAAAAATAGCTGTGAAAAGAAGAGCAGTGAAAGGCAAAGGAGAAAAGGAAAGATATACCCATTTAAATGCAGAGTTCCAAAGAATAGCAAGGAGAGATAAGAAAGACTTCCTCAGGGATCAATGCAAAGAAATAGAGGAAAACAATAGAATGGGAAAGATTAGAAATCTCTTCAAGAAAACTAGAGATACCAAGGGAACATTTCATGAAAAGATGGGCACAATAAAGGACAGAAATGGTATGGACCTAAAAGAAGCAGAAGATATTAAGAAGAAGTGGCAAGAATACACAGAAGAACTGTACAAAAAAGATCTTCATGACCCAGATAATCATGATGGTGTGATCACTCACCTAGAGCCAGACATCCTGGAATGCGAAGTCAAGTGGGACTTAGGAAGCATCACTATGAACAAAGCTAGTGGAGGTGATAAAATTCTAGTTGAGCTCTTTCAAATCCTAAAAGATGATGCTGTGAAAGTGCTGCACTCAATGTGCCAGCAAATTTGGAAAACTCAGTAGTGGCCACAGGACTGGAAAAGGTCAGTTTTCATTCCAATCCCAAAGAAAGGCAATGCCAAAGAATGCACAAACTAATGCGCAATTGCACTCATCTCACACGCTAGTAAAGTAATGCTCAAAATCCCCCCAAGCCAGGCTTCAACATTATCTGAAACATGAACTCCCAGATGTTCAAGCTGGATTTAGAAAAGGCAGAGGAGCCAGAGATAAAACTGCCGACATCTGTTGGATCATCAAAAAAGCAAGAGAGTTCCAGAACTACGTCTACTGCTTTATTAACTAAACAGAAGTCCTTGATGTGTGGATCACCACACACTGTGCAAAGTTCTGAAAGAGATGGGAATACCAGACCATCTGACCTGTTTCCTGAGAAATCTGTATGCAGGTCAAGCAGCAAAAGTTAGAACTAGACATGGAAAAACAGACTGGTTCCAAATCGGGAAAGGAGTACATCAAGGCTATATATTGTCACCCTGCTTATTTAATTTATATGCAGAGTACATAATGTGAAATGCTGGTTTTGGATGAAGCACAAGCAAGAATCAAGCTTGCCGGGAGAAATACCAAGAACCTCAGATATGTAGATGACTCACTCTTATGGCAGAAAGTGAAGAACTAAAGAGCCTCTTGATGAAAGTGAAAGAGGAGAGTGAAAATGTTGGCTTAAAACTCCACATTCAGAAAACTAAGATTATGGCATCCAGTTCCATCACTTCATGGCAAATAGATGGGGAAACAATGGAAACAGTGAGAGACTTTATTTTTTTTGGGGGGGGGCGGTGCTCCAAAATCACTACAGATGGTGACTGCAGCCATGAAATTAAAAGACGCTTGCTCCTTGGAAGAAAAGCTATGACCAACCGAGACAGCATATTAAAAAGCAGAGACATTACTTTACTGACAAAGGTCCATCAAAGCTATGTTTTTTCCAGTAGTCATGTATGGATGTGAGAATTGGACTATAAAGAAAGCTGAGCACTGAGGAACTGATGCTTTTGAACTGTGGTGCTGGAGAAGACTCTTGAGAGTCCCTTGGACTGCAAGGAGATCAAACCAGTCAATCCCAAAGGAAATCAGTGGTGAATACTTATTGGAAGGACTGATAGTGAAGCTGAAGCTCCAATACTTTGGCCTCCTGATGTGAAGAGCTGACTCATTTGAAAAGATACTGATGCTGGGAAAGATTGAAGGCAGGAGGAGAAGGGGATGACAGAGGATGAGATGTTTGGATGGCATCACCGACTCTATGGACATGAGTTTGAGTAATCCCCAGGCGATGGTGATGGACAGGGAAGCCTGGCGTGCTGCACTCCATGGGGTCACAAAGATTCGGACATGACTGTGTGACTGAACTGACTTGGTTTCTTCAAGCCTCCAAACATCTTTGTATTCTTCCACCTGCAATGTTTTTTTTTTTTACAGACTTGCACTCCAGTATTTGTATAGCTCCTAATTATATTACATTTACCCATTAAGACAATAATTATAATATTTTAGATAAATATTAATACAGTAGGACTGTATTCTGTAAAAACTTTCGCTGAAAGTGCGTTCTTGTCACCTCAATCCCAGAAGGTGGAATTCACATGCACACAACTTTCTTACCTAAACTTTTGGGGGCTAATATTTCTGCCCACTTACATGCATTCCTCTCAAAATGCTTATCAATTTTCTTCTTTAGTTTATAAAGTTCATTGTCGACTCCATGTTTATAAAATTTACAAATCAAGTTGATGTTAATTTATTATCAATTAATTATTTGATTTATGCTTAAACATGAGAAACACAGAGATAAGAGAAGGTACTTTTTTCTCTTTATGCCTTTTGGCATAAGAATAACTTTATTCACCATATGAGTATGATGTTCATAATAAAGTAACAGTTTTAAATTCAAATAAAAACTTCTGAATTTATGTGATATACTTAATATGAAATGCACTTAAAATTTCTAGCGAATGACTATGTATTGTTTCACACAGCTTTGGAAATGAAATATCAATTATAGAACTGCCTCTATTACACCTGTTTTCTGATGAATTTCAGGGATGTGTTTATTGAACGAAAAACAACTGATAGATAACTCATCTTTATGGACCATCTGTTGCCATGGTAATGATAATGTGACATTCTTCCAAGTGAAGGTTTTGTTCTGAAAACAATAATGAGTAACACCCTGCAGCCTCCTTTCAAACCCAAAGATGAGCAGGTTGGGCTGTTTTTCTAGAAAGAGTGGGAATGCAGGAACCTGACAGTCTCTCATGAAGGCGTTTCTCCCTGTCACATCCTACCACCTGCTATTCAGAAATATATATTTTTTGTGCATGTAAAAGTTCCTGAGTGTCTTTTTGCTAGAATAGTAACTACATAAAATAAAAGTACTGCTCTGGTATAACTAAATTGCTTTGTTATTCACATGAAACTAATGTAACACTTTAAATCAGCTATCCTCCAGTAGAAGTTTTTTGAAGTATTGCTTTTGGGGAAAGAACAAGAAATGAATTAGTGTGTCTCCAATAAGCTGTCCCATTTGTTGCTGCTGAGAAAAGTCCCCATCAACAATTAATAGATCATCTAATTCTAGTGACTCAAAACACAAAGATAATTTTCAACTGAAGTACATTAATAGAAACCTTCCCCAAGTAACCCAAACTCCCCAAACTTTTACCCTTCAAATGTTCCTCAACAATCCATTGACACCTAGGGTTTTTCATCCTTTATTCAGTATTGTTGCTTAGAATTTGCCAGGCAAATACTGGACAGAATATAATATTCCTCTAGGTGGTGGGGATCCTGACAGACCAATCAGAAGTCCTTAGCAAGGAAGAGCAAACCACTGTGTGTGTGTGTGTGTGTGTGTGTGTGTGTGTGTGTGTGTGCACGCGTGTGTGTGTGTGTGTTGTCATATGAAAGGTTAGATTTCTGTACTTGAAGGAGAAGAAACTATGCATGATGCCTAGGTGATGCATATTGTATTTAGCACTGAGGTAATTCATTGCTGGGAATATTTAGAAAGCATCATGTCCAATGACCCTAACTCATGCACAGGACTGACACCTGGATCTCATGGCGAGGGCCATTGCTGAAGGGGGTCAAATCAAAAGGACTCAGCTCAGAGAATGTTTATATCCAAGAAGCAATAAAACAAAAAGCCAAACAAGCTTAGAACTGAATAGAGCTGTAATGCATTGATCACCCTCTCCTGTTTTTTTCTTCTATTAATTTTTGTTGGAGTATAGTTGCCTAACAATATTGTGTTAGTGTCTACTGTACAGCAAAATGAATCAGTCATGTACATACATATATCCCCTCTTTTGTGGACTTCCATCCCATTCGGGTTACCATGGGGCATGAAGCAGACCTTCCTGTTCTGCAGTAGGTTCTCATTAGCTATCTATGTTATATAAAGTATTAATAGTGTTTATGCACCAAGACCAGTCCTCCCTCCCCACTGGTGTCTATACATCTGTTCCTTATGTCTGTGACTATGTCTGCTTTGCAAACAGGATTACCTACCTCACATCCCCCTTTCCACCTTCTTGGTCTTTGCTTCCCTCATTCCTCTAAGCTTCTCTATTCATCTCCCCACTCTTTCTTTGGCTTTCTCCTTTACTTTTCTTCCAGGCTTGCGGGGATCCCTAGGAGGATTAGTTGATGAGATATGAATGAGCAGAGGAAATCTCTGGACCTAGAATGCATCTCCACATTCTGCCATAAAGCTGCCTGAAACCAGTTTTTCAATGGGATGTTTTGCTTATATAACTGCCCCTGCCCCCCAAACAAATTCTCTGTCCAAGGTTACAAAAAAAGTAGAAGTTAAATTGTCTTTCTGGGACTTTCATTTTCAGACTTTATTTTGTATCCAGGGGCACGTGTGTTTGGCAGGGAGGCAGAGGGAGGGGAACCGTCATTCAGGACCAGCTCTATCTCAAGACACTGTATTACTCACCCTCCTCCACGCCTCATTGTCTCATAACATCAACCATCTAACCTGAGCATCACTGTCTCCATTGTAGAACTAAAGATTCAAAATTTAAGCATCTGGTGGACAATCGCATGGTCTCTAAACAAAGAACTGTCTAACACAAATTAATTTCAGTCCAAAATCTATACATTTTTACTATATAATTTAGAAGATAGTGTTCGTGTGTGTGTATAAGAGACAGAGGGACAGGTGGAAGAAGAAAATGGAAAAAGTGCTGAAGGAGAAGAATGGTTACTAATCTTTGAAAATAGGAAGCTTAAGTGTAATTTCTAAGTAACACTTAAATCAAAAATGATTAAGACAAATCCAGCACAATTCTACATCTACTGCAAAAAGAATCACATTATTAACACAGCTTCCTTTTTATAGTAATTTTTTTTTATTCCAGAGATTCAGAAATCATTTAGTAAACTTAATACTTTATCACCAAACTTTAAAATACATAGAATGGTCTCTTCCATGAGATAAATAGTAAAATTACAGTCATTGCAGGAGCATATTCATGAAGCAGTTAGTTAGCTGCCGTCATTTCATACAATAAATATATAGACTATATCCATCTAAATTACACATATTCCTCATTGCCCTATACTTGGAGTCATTACCATCAAAATTAAATCATGAACATTGGGATACATGTGTCTTTTTTAAATTTATGATTCCTCATGCATATATACGGAATCTAGAAAGCTGGTATTGATCAACCCATTTGCAGGCCAGCAATGGAAATGCAGAAATAGAGAACAGACTTGTAGACACGGTGGGGGTGGGGAGGAAAGGGTGGGATGAATGGAGAGAGCAGCAGGGAAACATACAGACTGTCATATGTGAAACAGATAGCCAGTGGGAATTTGCTGTTTGCCTCAGGGAGCTCAAACTGGTGCCCTATGACAGACAACCTAGAGGGCTGGGATGGGGTGGGAGGTGGGAGGGAGATTCAAAAGGAGGGCACTTATGTATACCTATGGCTGATTCATGTTGATGTATGGCAGAAACCAAGACAACATTGTAATGCAACTATTCCTCAATTAAAAATAATTTGTTTTTTAAAAAGAAATGATTAGGGAAGAAAGAAAAGAATTAAAACTAAAAAACATACACACAAAATTAATTCATGAGATTCTACCTGAGGTTAGACTTCTTTGTACTTCAAAATAACCAAATCAATTTAGCCTTAATCCAGTTGTTTCAAAAAGGTTATCTCCAAGTCTGTATACACTTTTTTCATATACACCCTTTCAGACATTTAAGGAAAGGCAACATGAAAACAAAATTCTCTCTACCTTCAACTATACTGTCAATCCATAGCAGAAATCCTTCCCTTCCCTAAAATTAAAAAAAATAAATAATTGTAATTAAACGAAAGACAGAAAAAATAATAAATTTTCTTCAGAAAATAAATACCAAGAGTTAGACTGCTTTTCTTTTCCATAGCAGCTATGAATTTTTCAGTATCTTCAAAAGTCTGAAACTTGGACGAACAAGTATGTAATTTTTCTTTTGTTGAATTTTTGGATATAAAATGGAATTTCTAATGAACATGAAATTTTATAAGGTTCCTTTGATAACTATTGTAATTATTTGGCAAGAGACACTGAAAATCTATTCTAAATCCATTCCTATAGTTGGAGATTGAAACAAAAAAAACCCCTGCACATTTATCCTTAAGGAAAAGGAGAGAAAAATAAAGGTAAAATTTTACTTTTACTTTACCAGACACCAATAAAAATACCCAGATTTGTATACAAACGATAGAAATCTTAATGGGAAACACTTTTGAGTGATATTGGTCCACAATAGTTGATTTCAACTATTACCTATTAAGAGATAGCTCCCTCATCAATATGTATTCACCTGACATCTCACTTGGGCTACATTTCAGTTCAGAGGGCCTTGAGGATATTTTACATTTTCTAACCTAAAAAATAGAAGTTTAATTGAAAACTAAATTCTTCATCTTCTCTGAGGCTTTACATTCCAAATCAGTTGTGGCAACATTAGCTCAATCTCCTTGGCTAGAAATATGCATATTTTTCATATATATTGGGCTTCCCTGGTGGTGCAGAGGTTAACGTGTCTGCCTGCAATGTGGGAGACTTGAGTCAAAGTATGATAAAATGCTGTTACTCACGTGTCATTTTTCTCAGGTATACACATTGCTTTCCATTTCTCCTGTCACCATCATGATATAGGTTCTTGTCACTTCCTATTTACATTCTTAAAACCATGTCCCCTTGATATCTTGTCTATCAATCTCCCAAATATAGACTGCATGCAATTCACCACCAGGATAATGATTTCCAAACTTCAGTCTAATCATTATATCATCCTGTCCAGAACCATCCAATGACTGGGTCCTGCCTCTTGTAAACTATTTAACATAGTCTGGTCCTCCTTAGTCTAAATCCGTCTCCCGCTATTTCCCAAGGAGAATATTTTCACACTGAAGTTTCTTGTTCTAGGCTTAGACTGCCTTCTTTCCTCTGCTGTATCAATTACATCCTTTTTCATTTAATCTCACATCTGAAATGAAGCCTTTTCTTACCGCTTTAGCGTCAGATGAGCCAATGGATAGCTGAATCCAGCAAGCTAAGGACAGCTATAAACTGTACCAAGCAGGATTACATCAAGTAAATTTGTTATCCAAAGTCTAAATATTTCCAAAACATGTTCTTTATTAACATTTAGTGTGCAGAAAAATAAGTTGTGTGTGTGTGTTTCAGGTCAATGATAGAATCATAGAATGCTAGGGTTAGAATGACACCCATATACTCTCACTTTATTATTTTAAAGGTTAAGAATCTGAGAGCCAGATGGTGGAAGTCACTTGCCCAAGCTTTCACCTGTGGCAGTTGAGATGATCCAGCTTTCTTCTGTTGATAACAATAGAGATAAGAAGCTTCATCAGATTAAGAAATCTACTCCTACCAGACAAAAATGTCAGTATCTTTCTTTCTTCTAGGTGCAGCCATGTCTAGTTTTATTTTTCTTTTGCTTCATGAATTATCCACTATTATTCTTATGTAAAATGCAATTAACTTGAAAATAACTTAGATGCTCTTATTTTGAAAAAGACATCTTTTCATTGTTGATACTAACTAAGACTGTTATTCTCAGATTGGTTTGGGATTTACAGTTCATATAAAGTCAATAACTAATCTTCTAGAAATAGCAGAGCTTTGTTGACAAACAGGGAAGATAACAACAGAGACTATCATCTTTCTTAAGTGCTAAAGTTCCAACCATGCAGAAAAATACAGCATCTTTTTCTTGTCCTTGGGGTGGATATAATCAGGGCAATATGAAGAGATGTAGGTAGAGGCAAAAGTAATTTAAAATAAGACACAAATACCATATCTAAAATTTTATATAAATTATGAATTTTATAAATATAAGATTTTTAATAATTTAAAATCTAGATTCTTCTATATCCATCTATCTATCTATCTATCTATCTATCTAAATCATTTACATGGAAAAGTAGCTTAATAAATTGGGTCATGCCCTTTCCCAAAAGCAAACATCCACAGTGCAAAATAAATATTGGGTTGGCCAAAATAGTTCATTCAGGGTTTTCTTTACAGTGTTGCAGAAAGACTCAAACCAACTTTTTGACCAACCCAATAAAATAAAACAAATAAAAATACACTTTGAAACTGGAACAAGACCTACATAGAAGCCCTCATATATTTTAAATATGTTGTGAACAACACCTTCACTCTCTTTCAATCTTTATCTGAATCTTAGAGTCCATTCTAAGTCAGGACTCTGTATTGAGCAAAGAGAGTTACACCTGCCAATCACATTAAAATAGTCCATGTCATCCACTCAGTTAGCTAGGTCAGATTCTGATTGAAAACTGGTTTTAATAAAAATAAATGCAATTATTTTTATGGTAGAATCAATCCTGAAACCATAAGATGGAAGAAAACAAAGTGCAAAATATTAGTTTTAAGGATGCTGATACTAGAAAAACCAAGAATTTGGGGACAAACCTATGGGACGACAGAGACTGGATTTCACTGTGAATGACTGAACTGAATGAACTAATGAAAAGAAGCAGTCAACATTGATATTTAGAGATATACTGTATCAGAACAATTATTATATTCTTCAGATTTGAATAGTTTTAGTTGTAGGTGGAAAGGATATTACCGAATAGAAGTAGATCATGATTTAAAATGATTTAAAATTACTAGGAATTTCTTGAGGATAACTTCCTAAGAAAATTACAATAAAAAAGAAGAATGTTGACGCCCCAGGCAATCAGAAGATTATTTAGAGCAAAATTCAACCAAAATATACAATGAAGTATTTGGTAACTTGAGAGACCAGGAAAGAGAGAAGTGTGCCTCTGAAAGTTTTATATGATAGAGGAAAAAATAGAAAAGGAATAAGGAAGAAAAGGAAGAAGGGACAGAAGGAAGAAAAAAGCCACACAAATCCATGAGATGATACAAGCCTTTTTATTTTTTATATAAATTCTCTCCATAAATCACTGAACAAGTTATGCCCCTCCGTGTTTTTATGTATTACTTCTAGGCTTCCAGAGTTGTCTAAGGCCCCACTGAGCATTAAGTGAAAGGAAATGAGGCCTTTGTCTTGAAACCTGGGCAGAATGATAGCTCCCCACAGAGTCTATAAACTTCCCATCAGAGATGCCACATCCTGGACCAGTCCCATGGGATGCTCAAGGTGTGCTCTCAGCATATATCCCTCAGTCTAGATACTTTTCTGTCTCCTTTCCATTCACTCCACCTTTCATCCACTTCTCCCCTAAGAGCATCCAGATATACATCCAGGTATATATTCCACTCCATAAATTATAATAGTGATTTGTACCATTTGGTTGCAACAAATCCCATATGTACATCTAAGCAGAAATCTAAAGGATAGGATAGCAGACAGGTCAGAATATTGTTGGCAAATAATGTGCTTTATATCACAATAGAGCATTTCATTTGGAGAAGCAGATAGAAGATCAGCTCAACTGCGGAATAGAAGGAGGGCAAGGAGCAGTATCAAGCTGGAGGTGAGGGACACATACTGTGAGGAGCCAGCAACACTTGGTGCCTATGAGGAGTCAATGACATTTTCTCTTAGGGATTTGAGTAAAATAATTTGATATTTATTTCAGATCTCTGAACTTGCATATGAAGCACTGATTGGAGGTGCTCAGTAAAGTGTTGCTTGAGTCCAAGCTTCTCCTTATGCCCACAACCACTCCAGGAGATGAACTGAGTGTGCAGTAACTACTGCACAAAATTTTCTTAAACCTCAAATGTTAAAGATTCATGAAAATATATATCCATTTCTCTCAATATGAATATAATGATTTCCTTTCCTCTAAACACCCACATAACAATTGTGCAAATAAACACTGGGTAAATGTGTTATGTTTATCATTTGGTTCACTTATTTATTGTCCCATTGCCAAAACCTTTAGAGTCTATGCTTCTCCATAAAATAAAAGGGTATCATTGAGAATATATAAAAATGATAATATTAAAAGAGTCTCTAAGCTAATACAATAGAATTACAATTAGGTTTATGCTCAAGGAATCAATGGTATTTGGTAGCTAAAGTATGACCTACTCAAACTACTCAGACCCTCAGGTTGACTAATTGACTCTTTAAAATGTCAGCCATGTCATGAAGAAAGGAAAATATCTTCATCTCTTTTACAAAAAATATTTTCAATACAAGAAAGATGCAAGAGAAAATATTTTAATTTGCTTACGAAGAGTCTATCATTTTAAAGTTTGAACACACATATTTTCCCCATAAACTGTTGCATAACAATTATATTTTCTAATATTTATATTAATTTATACTATGGTATAAATGAGTGTTGATTAATAAGAAATGTTTAGGTTAAGGTGAACAATTAGTCTGAAACAAAATTGATTTGAATGACTGTTGTTGAGGTACTCGTAAATATCCAAGTGCAAGGTAAACGTTGTTTTAACTTTGAGGCTGCATATTATGTTTGGTTCAGAAATCAGTTTTCTACTTAGAAGGCAATTTTATCCAGCAGAAAAGATGTGATTTTTCTTTAAAACATGGAACATAATAGGTGTAATTATTTGGATGCAGGATACACAAAACTTTGCTGTAAATGGTGCATAAATGTGGCCTCATTTTGCATTGATTTATGAGCCATATATAGCCCAGGCCACCATATCCCCTGCATCATGTATAAATATATTGATGTGGAACTGAAAATTCACATCTATCCATTGAGAAATAGAATTACCTGAAATGGTACGGAACAGTACCCTATGTAATGCTACATTTACACAATGAAGATAATGTAGGGATGCTAAATTGAGCTACATAAAATGTTTGTAATATTTCTCCAAACAGAACACCCTTGAGAGCTTTTATTTTCACTACTTTGGGGTGATTTTCACCCAAACTAGCAAGTCCATTTCTGTCTGATTCTTACAAAATCTGGGCAACTGACAAGACTCTTCTGGAATTCTCTCTATTCAGTTACCAAAGTTGGTAGCAGCGGCCTTTATTTCTGAACTTTAATTTTGTTATCCACAGACTAATTCTTATTTAGAGATTATAACTAACACTCTCTCATAGGAATGAAAAGACAATTCTCCGGATAGTTAGAAATGTGCATAAGCTACCTGAAGAGCTCTTAAAAAATAATTTTATGTGACATACATTTGCTGTAAATGAAAAATCCAACCACACAATTTATCTTGTAGAGATGTCACTTGAATGTTCACTGTTTACAAAATTTGGAAACACAGTTTGAGAGCCTACTATGTGTAGGGCATTATGCTAGGGCATAATGGAAACGGAACCATGCGTCACAGCCGACGTCATGGAACTCACTGCATGGTTTTCATTGGAAAAAAATTTCAGGTTTGACTAAACCCACAGGTTATCTTCTCACCTTCAATTCATGGGTGGGATGCTTCATAATTCAGAAAAAGAGAAGCAACAATATTTCAAGACTTATTGAAACACAGTGTGTAGAGGAGGATACAGAAAACTTGATCTCAGATGAGAAACTAACGTCTGAAACTCTGATTCAAGGAAGTGAATGGGGTACACTCCAGGGAACACACAGAAAGATCAGTAGATGATGCAGGGCAAGAAGCATACCTGGGTAAAGCATTCACCAGGTTCTCTAGTAAACAGATATTAAAATATTTGATCAGATACACTCAATATTGTATCTGCTTTCACTAGAACTATGATTTATCTAACTCTTTCGGAAATTATATGCAGTTCTCATAGCATGCCCAATCATTCTGTGGGCTTTATAATTTGTTAATTAACCCTGGTCTGTAGAGTTGCAAACAAAGATACTAACTGGGTTCAAGATTCTGGAATAGGTTTAATTTCTATCTGGTTGTATTATTGAGTAAAATAAACACTTGGAATTCATGTAACAAAATAAAGTATGGCTAGAGCTAGAAACTCAATCAAGGAGAATCAGGAAAAATAATTCAGGGAATGATATGTGACCGAGGCCTCTGCCAGGTAAAGAAAGGAAAGAAGGACAACTCACGTAGTGGAAATAGTATGAGCTAAGGTCCGTCTAGTCAAGGCTATGGTTTTTCCTGTGGTCATGTATGGATGTGAGAGTTGGACTGTGAAGAAAGCTGAGTGCTGAAGAATTGACGCTTTTGAACTGTGGTGTTGGAGAAGACTCTTGAGAGCTCCTTGGACTGCAAGGAGATCCAACCAGTCCATTCTGAAGGAGATCAGCCCTGGGATTTCTTTGGAAGGAATGATGCTAAAGCTGAAACTCTAGTACTTTGGCCACCTCATGTGAAGAGTTGACTCATTGGAAAAGACTCTGATGCTGGGAGGGATTGGGGGCAGGAGGAGAAGGGGACGACCCAGGATGAGATGGCTGGATGGCATCTCTGACTCGATGGACATGAGTCTGAGTGAACTCTAGGAGTTGGTGATTGACAGGGAGGCCTGGCATGCTGCAATTCATGAGGTCGCAAAGAGTTGGACACGACTGAGTGACTGCAGTGAACTGAAGCCTTTTTCAAATATAAGTTGTTTCTTTCTTTGCCCTTCATTAATAATGCTTAATATTTAGTCTTGTCACCGTTTTTCCTTGTGACCTCATTTTTTATTTCCTTGAATCTTCAGTAGATTTAGTAACAAAAAAATAAAATGAAGAATAACATCAACAGGTTAATTCCATGCATATAACTTTCAAAAATATTCAAAAGAAAACATGATGTACAACCTGAAGGGATGAGGTGGGGAGGAAGGTGGGAGAGGGGTTCAGAAGGGAGAGGATACATGTATACCTATGGCCAGTTCATGCTGATGTATGACAAAACCCATCACAATGTTGTAAAGTAACCATCCTCCAAATAAATAAATAAATTTGATAAAAAGACACCATTAACCGCCCCAAAAAACTATGATGTAGGATTAAAAATGCAGGATTTAATTCATAAAGTAAAACAAGGGAATGGTAAATTAAAAAACCAATTAAGTAAGCAGTTATTTTTGTGATAAATGGGAATCATTCAGAATGAGAAAAAGTTATGCACACATGGCTTCAAAGGAAATTGTTTTACTCATTCTTGAACTGGTGAGTGGCATCACCTTTTTAACATTTTGCATCATTGTTTTAGGGTGGGCTCTCTGGGAAGCTGATGGCATGGTCATGTAGGACCGTACTGGGTTTTCTCTTTGGTATCAACACTACAAAGGTAGGGGGAGGAAGCAAGATTGGGTAGAGGGGGAAGGCCAGATGTGATGCAGGCCCGCTAGCCTCAGCTGAACTCATGGCAAGACCAGCACTCAATTGTCAGTCACCCCAAAGGAGCCTGAAATAGCTGGGCCTCCATAACTGGCCTCATCAATCATGAGATGTGAGCCATCCCTAGGCAGACATGATCTTCTGCAACTGAAGTTACCACTGAAAGGGCTGACAGCTAAAGGCTGTCTACCAACATTTCCAGCATCTGGGAGAGCAGAGTCTTCCTTGAAGGGTGATCTCAGCGGGGTATGTGACTTTGTAAAGATAATACAATATTTTTAAAAATATACTGAAAAATCACCTGAACGTATCAATGTTTTGACTTTAGAGTCGAATCATGTCTTTTACTTGAAATCACAGAAAACATACATTCTATACAGTATACAGTGCCTCTTTCTCTTCCACATTTTTTTTATAGAAACGTGTTTTCAAGTTCTTTCAGCATGCTAGGACCTAAGGTCAGATTCCAGAGACTGCTCTCATTTATGTGACTCTGCAATCCCTTATATTTTCCTTCATCTATTTCAGTCTACCATTCTCATCCTACAGTAGTATTTAAACTCAGTTTCTTAACCATTTCTCTGGCTGAAGAAGTTAGGAGAGAAAGAAAAATCATCTTTTACCATGCTTTAACAATTGCAATTTAGCATCTCACAAACTTTCCCAAGCAGAGGTGTATTTCTTCCATGGTATTGTTTTTTTTAAAAAACTAATTATGTATTTAGCATTTATTCATGAGCCTTAGCACAAGTGTGACTAATTCCCCGCTGATGCTTATCAGATTCAGCCTAACTGTATAGTGTCTTGACACTCTGTAGGTACTCATTAGATTGGGTTATACACCCTCCACAAGACCCTCACCACTTCCAGCAGGGCGTCTATCCAGATCTAGCACACTGTGCTTTTATTACCAGTTTCCTCCTTTGTCTATATGCTAGGCTGAGATAATTTTGATGTGCTTCTATTTTATCCTATGTATCTCGACCTACTTTTTCCCTTGGCCCCAAAGTCTCTTTCTGTACTTCCCATGAAGATTTCTTTTTTCCTTGAGTTACTTTTTTTTTTCTTTTAAAAGAATCATATTAATGATTCAGTGGAGGACACATATCCCCATTATTCAAGAAATTGTTTATCTTTTCTCTTAAGTAGCTTCTCTCCCAAAATAAAATGTTTATGAAGTCTATCACTACATATGCTTTTATCAGTTGTTTTGACATTGAACAGCATTTCCCCCATACTGCTCCAAATTATTCACCAGTAGTTCAATAAGATGAAGATTTTATAAATCTGTGCTTGCTGCTGCTGCTGCTAAGTCACTTCAGTTGTGTCCGACTCTGTGCGACCCCATAGACGGCAGCCCACCAGACTTCCCCGTCCCTGGGATTCTCTAGGCAAGAACACTGGAGTGGGTTGCCATTTCCTTCTCCAATGCATGAAAGTGAAAAGTGAAAGCGAAGTCGCTCAGTCGTGTCCGACTCCTAGTGACCCCATGGACTGCAGCCCACCAGGCTCCTCCGTCCATGGGATTTTCCAGGCAAGAGTACTGGAGTGGGGTGCCATTGCCTTCTCCAAATCTGTGCTTAAGAGTTAGTAATATGATCTAGTGGGTGGAGATGTTGAGTTATGTGAACAACAGATTCTCATGAGTCAAAGTTATTCGAATTAATTGTGTCTCACTTGAGATTCAAAGGACTTGTATAATGTTTATTTGGGATTTACTTAACCACTTATTTCCCAAGGAAGCTCAATAATTGTGAAACAGAAAATTAACACCATTTGAAATATATTGTTATCCGTCTTGGCAGGAAATAGAAATTTTCCAAAGCAATTTAAAGATGGTATATTCTTTAGAATTGCTTAAATTATTTCCTTTAGAGATTATTGAACAGGCTATTCCAAGAGATAGATGGACAATCTGGAAAGGATGCAGAATGATCAACTGAAATGACAACCGCATTTAACTTTATCAGAAATGACCTGAAAACCCATTTACCACAGTCATCTTTTACATCGCCTGTATAATAGTGCTTTTAATGTAAGAGACAAGCATAACTTAACTAATTACTTAGAGACACTGACATCAGTCATGTCAATGACTCCATCATGCATACTTCCTTGGTTTTCTGAACAGTTTTTTTTCAAAGACAAAATAATTATCAGAAATTTCTACATATTAAAAAGTAGCAGAACAAATGGTGATAATATATTTGTAAAATATGCTTAAGATTTATCTAAATTAATGCATTAATTTTCAAATACAATGGAGTTTATAAATTCTTTTGATAATTTGAATATTTTAAGCATAGTTTATGTATTGTCACTTGATAAAAACACCGAATTATTAAATATCCATCATTCCTCAAAGACAAATTACAAGGAAAAAAATAAAAGTTGGTTGAAAGAAATTTGAATTCATGAAAAATACATTCCTAAATAGTTCCATATAGGACATATTAATTTTCATAAATATCAACATAATCATTTAAAACCATAGTGGTTTTCAGAGATAGAATAGTGTTCTAAGTACAACACATCATAAAGCAGGAATGTTTTAGATTTGACTTTTCAGTTTTAGTATTCAGTAGTTGCCTGTCAATAATTTAGCAATTGATCTATCAAAAGGTCAGGCCTAATCAGACTTCTCAGTAACTAAAATAATTAAACTATGATTAGTGATTTCAGACATATATTATGCTTGAAATTATTACCCTTTTGTTAAAATTACTGTTTACTTCAAAATTAGCATTTCCTCCTGGCACCCAGAATAAACAATCACTGGTGAAGAAACCAACACAAGGGGATGAAGAAGAAGGGACTCTCACCGAGGCTGAGAAGAAAGATGACATATACTTATTTCTCTGTAATAACGATCCTTTCCATTCTTTCATAATAGTTAAGATTTATCAGAGCATTTGTCAGAGTTAAGATTTATTGGCATTGACCAAAGCTGAAAACAAGTGGCTGTTTACAAGTATTTGTCCAGCATTGCTGTAGTCCAAGTTCAGGCCTGCAGGACTGAACCTTGAACAAGAAAGAAGACAAGAAACAGAGGCAGGCCTCCTAAGAGCGGCCCAGCAGGGGCTTCCTTGAAGGTGGGTGTGATCTTGCTTCAGCCACTTGCCTGAGGGTCAGCAAACCCAAGCTTCTCAGTTCCTCTGACTTGCCACATTCTTTACTTTGTGTGTCTTGCTGAAATCTTAAAACATCAGTCTGGATGGATTCCTGATGGATCCCATCAGGAAGAAAGGGAGGTTCATGGATCCTAATCTACCCACTTGCTATGTTGCTTCTTTGCTGGATCCATAAAACTATTACTAAAAGCAGCTTAAGCCAGCTTGAATCATCATTCCACCAGGTTTCACGGTCTGCGTGCTAAGTCACTTTAGTCGTGTCCGTCTGTAGCCTGGCTTAAATATCCAAAATCAGACTGAAGGCCCAGGCCTCTAACTCAAAAGCCTACTTCTCAGGTAAGTATCACTAAGCAGAAAGCACTGCCACTTAAAAAAAAAAAAAAAAAAAGTGTGACTCAATAAAAGAGGAAACAAAACAGTTTCTGACCTCCAATTAACAAAGATTTGTATACATAATAATTCCAGATTAAATTTATTTTAATTACTGGATTTGAGTCTTAAGGTCTTAGCCAGAGAATCATACAAAAACTACACCGAAATACCACATCAATTCCCATTTCCTCAACTACGAAACTATTTTCATATATTAATCTGTGCTAGAGTATCAGTCTCTAGTCCTCTGACATAAATGAGGTCTAAAGACAGCCTCACAACATCCAACTTTTAAAAGCTATTGGAATATTTAAGCACCCTGTTTAAAGGGAATTGATTCTGTCAGATATACATGGAATGGACAGGATAAACTCTACCTTTCGATAATTTAGAGACTAGAGCACCACCCATTTAACACTTCTCTACAAACACGTCCAGGGACTTCAGTTTACCTTAGATATATTAGTAAAACTCACACTGAATAATTAGGACAAGAAATGCTAATGGCTGTGAGACTTGGATGGAGGGAAAAATGACCTGTATCTAGGTAGGTTTCCAATTGTTCTATGCCCCAGACTTGTATCCGAATGCTTTGCTCAGACTCACTCCACAATATGAGCCCTTTATGCTATTCTCCCCTATCCTAATGGGCTTCCCGGTGGCTCAGCAGTAAAGAACCCACCTGCTAATCGAGGAGACAAAAGTCTGATTCCTCGGTTGGGAAGATACCCGGCAGAAAGAAATGGCAAGTCACTCCAGTATTCTTCCAGAGGAAATTCCATGGATAGAGGAACCTGGCAGGCTATAGTCCATGGGGTCCCAAAAGAGCTGGACATGACTTAGTGACTAAACAACGACAACCTATCCTAATACCTTTAGAGAAAAGAGTGGGGGGGCGGGGGCGGACAAACAACAACTCAGCAATCTTTGTATCACAGTAGAAAGAAAAGTGCAGCCAACTTCCATTGCCCTTTCCAGTCTCTGAATATTTGAGTTCAAGACTGCAAATCATGTATTAGAAAAACTCAAACTTGAATGAAGCATGTGGCTTCCTTAAGACAAGTGAGAGATGCTTTAACTAGAGATGCTGTGATGGAAAAGGCTTTTGATTGTCTTTCTATACAGGTCAGAGATAATTGGGGCCACTAAAGGGAGCTTATCAAAGCAGAAAAAGTTCAGAAACTGAGTGACCATAGACTGGAAAAAAGGCAGCCTCCTAACTGAAGGAAGGTTGACTGAGACCTCAGTACTGAGGCAGGGTAAGAAATCACTAAAATTGAGGAGAGAACTAGGAACCAGGGCAACGCCATGACACAGCACTCACACTCATTCCCAGTGGTCCAGCCAATCTGAAACCAACAGACCCTTGACAGTCTATGAACAATGTTGTCTGTTAGCTTTTTTTTTTTTCCAATATATTGCACTAATATATTAGAGCCATTCAGTGCCAGGGTTTCCATTTATCTGTTAGACAAATAAAAAATAGTCTAGAAAGAAGAGGCATTCAATATGAGGAAGCACGATGGAGATAATTTGTGGTGGAATTGGAGGAGGAGAAAGGAAAGGAGGAGGAGGAAAGAGGGAGGAGACGCAACTCCTTATTACACACTTATTTTTCTTCAAAAAGGATCTCTCCCATCTACCTAATGGGTTTTATGGATTATTCTTAATTAGCTGAGGTTTCCAATTTCCACAAGGGAGATTAGTTAAGAAATAAGAGCTCCTCTTCGGTTCTCCAATATCATTCATTTTGGGAAAATACATTCCGTATGCTTTATTATGCAGATTTCATCTGCCATCACTGCAATTATTTCCTTCCATAACTAATAACACTTTTGCAATCTTCTCATAGGGTGGGGGAAAGACTATAAATCTACCTGAAGAACTTATCTGGAATGATTTTTGCAGTTATTTGTTTGCTTGTTTGTTTGGAGAGGAAAAAAAAGGGAAGAGAGAAAAAAAGGCATCAGGAACAGAGGGAAGGCAGTGAGTTAAAAAAAAAAAAAGTATCCTGTGGAAATGGTTTGCCAGTGAACTGATTTTCAAGATCAAAAATAAACAGGTTCTTTTGAAAATGCACTGTGACCAATGTGAATGAAGAAAATAAGTGGGCTGCTATTTAATATGATGGTAGGATTATAGCCAGGACTCATATCTGCTTTCAAATTCAGGTGTCCTAAAGCAATGCTTTCCAGCCAACCTCCTCTTCAGAGGTCACCTAAAATCATGTTCTGCTCCAAACAGATGATGTCAGCTTTCTTTTTTTTTTTAAAATCTATTTTGGTTCAAAAGAGATAAGTGAGTGGATTATGTTTAGTTCATTTTTACATTTCTCTCATTTTTCCTCATATTTTATCAGTTAACACATACCTTTGTTAGAATTTAGTATTGATTAACAAGTATTTTGCTCAAAATAATATTTTAGGTTACTGTATTATGTCAGATTTTATATATCACATAAATACATAAAAGACACTTTACTACCTCATCACAGTCACATCTGAGAACAGTATTTTAGATGTGGTTAGTCAAAGTGACAAAATAATTTAGCACTCTGGTTCCATGGTGTTTTTAGAGAAATAAACATTTCTCTATAGTGAATGGGAGATGATTTTTTCTTTGAATGTGGAACTGATGGGAGCACAAGGGGAGAAGAAGATAAGGTGGAAGAGACAAAAGAGCAAAAGAACGGAACAAATGCGTGGCGAGCAGGGTAAAATCACAATCCCAGCAAGACTCCTTTAACACAACAAGACCTTGGCAAAGCTTGCACTAGACCCATCGCAGATGAATCCACAAAGGGGACTCTTCTCCTCCATTCTTTGTGTTTTTCTTTTTTGGCCACACCCAAAAAGGTATGTGGAACCTCCCCCACCAGGGATTGAACCAGTGGCCCCTGCAGTGGAAGCGCATAGTTTTAACCAATGAACCACCAGAGGAGTCCCGTCTCTCTCATTTTTTCCTTTTATTTTTCAATTTTTTAAAATTAATTAATTAGTTTTAATTGGAGGTTAATTACTTCACAATATTATAATGGCTTTTGCCATACATTGACATGAATCAGCCAATTTCCCCTCTTAAATTCCTCGTCCACTTCTTCCCATTTATCCTCTAAGATTCTCTACTCTAAGCAGTGTTCTTTTACTCCTCCTATCACTTCCTCTCCCTGTACATGGAGATCTGCTGGGGTCATGTCACCCGGGAAAAAGAAAGGGTGATGTCTGATGGTGAGCACGCTTTCCTCTCCCACTCATGGGTTATTTCCCTCTAAAGAAGGCTCCAGGAAAGAGCTGGCTTGACACTGAGGAATTTAAAGGACTTTCAGAAAGACACTTGTTTCCAAACTGTTCGGAAAGAGATGACATGAGAGATACGCCAACTGTTGCTGGGGATCAATGATGCCACCCGAAACGCTATTCCGTCAGTAACCTGTTACCCACACAGCAAGCAAAATAAGTTTTTTCTCTACATCAGAAGCCTTGTGTGGGCCTCACAGATATTTTGTCCTGTATTAATCACAGGTTTTGACTACAAAATCTTCCTTTCTGAAACTCTGGAACAGATTCTATTTTGCACACAATCCTCTATCTGGTTCTGATAAGAAATACTCTGAAAATAAAGGGTTTTTAACGAAGCACCTCCCAACATCGGGAAAGGTACCACTGGAACGAGAAGACCAACTAGTGAAGGGCATCCGGAGATGCTCTGAAAGGAAAACCCCAAGACGAGAAGTGGAGAAATGTGTCTGGGTTATAAGGAGCTCCCCTTTATCTGGACATCTGAAGAGGGGAAGCGGCTGTTTGGAAAACGAAGGATCATCTGTTTTTCTTATCAGGAGGCTGCATATGAGCAGAGCGGCTATTCTTATTCTCATTCTGATCTCTTCTTGAAGAAAGGGAAGATAAATTGCAAAGGAGCAACAAAGAAGAAAGGGGGGGGGAACTGATAAATTATACAGTAAAGCAAGGCTACGCTTTGTAGTTTAAGTAGAAATGAAATGGTTTGTTACACACCAAACACAATACTGAATCCAGGTAGGCACATTTGCTGTTACTCTTTTTGGACATAAACTATTCTTTGGACTGCACTGCTTACTTTTAAAGCTCTTTTAACTCATTCAGGTTTCAGAAAAAGCCCTTCAACACGCTAAATTAAAAATATCTTAATTGAAAAACTACATGAAAAATAAACTATTTTAATGGATATTTGTACTGTGTTTCAAAAATAAAAGATACATATGGAGGAGTGAAGAGGCTCCTTGGGGACCAAGAAAAGAATTTGATCTTTTCCATTTCTGGCTCATTTGTAATAATGACAGATCATATTCACATTCATAAAAAGAGTCCAGCCCACATTGATTTTTTCTTTTTTTTCCAAAAAATTGACCTACAAATGGTTATATGTGAGAATTACGTGTATTTTTAATGCTGTCTAGTTATGTGGGTTTCAATTATCTCTTCCTGGTACACCCACATTTGACAGCACTGAGTTCTTTTTTTCATGTATTCTCACCACATCAGCGTGTAGAGTCAAAAGATAAGGGACTGAATTATGACTCTACCACTTTTATTCTTCTCAGTCACCCAGCTGTATCCGGCTGTTTTCAACCTCATGGACTGAAGCAAGCAGGCTTCCCTGTCCTTCACTATCACAAGAAGTGAGTTTCCTTCAACTCATGTCCATTGAGTTGGTGATGCTATATAACCACCTCATCCTCTGCCGTCCCCTTCTCCTTTTGCCTTCAGTTTTCCCCAGAATCTTCCTAAATCTGGATTTATCTAAACATTCCTTGCCACAGTTTCTAACTCCCTTAACATATTTTTACAAGAATTACATGAGATTTTTAAGGTATTTGTAAAGCAATAAACAAAGATGTTAAAATTATTATATCTTCTAATTTCTTGTGGACACAATTTGCTGAGCTGCTCTCACTGAGGAAGTAGACTTAATTCTCTTCACAATTTCAGAACACTGCATATGAACCATCACTGGTCCTGTCAACATCCTCTTGCCCCATCTTCTACAAGCATCCAGTGGCCTCCATTTTAAAGCCTTCTTCTGGCCTTTTGTACCTTAGTGCATTTCTTTTTCTCATAATAACCACACATTCATAAGTTTGTACAGATGTCGTTTCAAGAAGTATTTTACTTTCTGACCCTCTAACCCTCACTGGCTTAAGGAAAGTTACATGAATGTGCTAGCTCCTTTGAGGTGGGTAAAGGCTTAGAGGAAGTGACTGAATCAGATGCAGTGTATATTCTGATGCTGATCAAGTCTTTCTGAGCCAGTATCCTCTGGTAAGGGCTAAAAGCATGTGAAAGTTCATAATTGCACACACATACGCCTATATTCGGGCTGCCCTGGTAGCTCAGCAGGTAAAAAATCCGCCTGCAATGCGGGAGACCTCAGTTCAATCCCGAGGTTGGGAAGATCTCCTGGAGGAGGGCATGGCAACCCATTGCAGTATTCTTGCCTGGAGAATCTTCATGGACAGAGGAGTCTGGTGGGCTACAGTCCATCGGGTTGCAAAGAGTCAGACGTGACTGAGGAACCAAGTGCAGTATATGCCTACATGAGGGCTTCCCTGGAGGCTCAGTGGTAAGGAATCTGCCTGCCAGTGAAGGACATGTGGGTTTGATCCCTGGGTCAGGAAGATCCTCTGGAGAAGGAAATGGCAACCCACTTCAGTATTCTTGCCTGGGAAATCCCATGGACAGAGGAGCCTGGCAGGCTACAGTCCATGGGTTCAAAAAAGAGTTGGACATGACCTAGTACTAAACACAAATGCCCATATTAATTATTCATGTTTTGTCTTTCTTGGCAAAAACTGAAAGACATCAGCATCCATGGGAGGCAATTGAATCCTGATATTTAAGAAAATAAATTTCACTGGTAATGCAGCACACAAGTATGTGTGTGAGTGTGCTCAGTCACATCAGACTCTCTGCAACCCCAGAGACTGTCGCCCACCAGGCTTCTCTGTTCACAGAATTTTCTAGGCAAGAACCCTGGAGCAGGCTGCCATTTTCTCTTCTTCAGGGGATCTTCCCGACCCAGGGATCGAAAGCACGTTGCCTCTGTCTCCTGCTTTGGCAGCTGGATTCTTTACTGCTAGTGCCACCTACTCGTCCTACCTGGGAGGTGGGCAAACACAGATGACAAATTAAGCAGGCTTGATTTCTCCACTATAATTTAGAGATTAAAAGGGGGAGTCCAGTAAGTTATAACATTTGAATGGAATATAATCTTGTTACTTTTTGATAGTTAATTAGCATTGGGTGCTGAGAAAGTTTTTGATATCAGTTCTGTTCAGTTCAGCTCAGTCACTCAGTCGTGTCCAACTCTTTGCAACCCCATGGACTGCAGCATGCCAGTCTTCACTGTTCATCACCAACTCCTGGAGCTTGCTCAAACTCATGTCCAGCGAGTCGGTGATGCCATCCAACCATCTCATCCTCTGTCATCTCCTTCTCCTCTCGCCTTCAATCTTTCCTAGCCTCAGGGTCTTTTCCAATGAGTCAGTTCTTTGCATCAGGTGGCCAGAGTATTGGAGTTTCAGCTTCAGCATCAGTCCTTCCAATGAATATTCAGGACTGATTTCCTTTAGGATCGACTGGTTTGATCTCCTTGCTGTCCAAGGGACTCTCAAGAGTCATCTCCAATGCCACAGTTCAAAAGCATCAATTCTTCAGCACTCAGCTTTCTTTATAGTCCAGCTCTTTTATCTATACATGACTACTGGAAAAACCATAGCTTTGACTAGATGGACCTTTGTCAGCAAAGTAATATCTCTGGTTTTTAATATGCTGTCTTAATAGCAGTGGGTGTGCTTATAACATCAAGAAAAATGTACTGTATTTGTTGATGCTCTTTAGAGAAACAAAACCAATAGGATGTGTTAATGTATAGAAAGAGATTTATCATAAGGAATTGACTTGTGATCATCAAGGTCTAGCGGGACTTCCAGGTGAGCTAGCAGGCTGGAAAGGCAAGAGAGTCAGTCATGCAGTTTTAGTCCAAAAGATGGCCATCTGGAGACCTAGGATATTCCATTTCTGAGCCAAAAACAGTCTGCTGTAGAACCAGGAAGAGCCCATGTTGCAGATGAATCTCAAGGTGATCTGCTGGAGAATTCTCTCTTCCTAGGATGAGGCTGCTTTTCTTCTTCTACTCAAGTCCTCAACTCATGGGATGAGGCTGCCCCACATTATGGATGGCAATCTGCTTTACTCATAGTCCACTAATGTAAATATTAATCTCATCCATCCAGAAATACCAGAATAATATTCAACCAAGTATCTGAGCCCCCCATGGCCTGGTCAAGTTGACACATAATTAACCATCATAGGTATTTTATATAAATATCCATCATTTATATGTTAAATAAATATATGCTATTTATATAAAATTATACATGATATATATCATTTACATAGTGATAGTGAAGTCGCTCAGTCGTGTCCGACTCTTTGCAACCTCATGGACAGTAGCCAACCAAGCTCCTCCGTCCATGGGATTTTCCAGGCAAGAATACTGGAGTGGGTTGCCATTTCCTTCTCTAATTATTTACATAAGTTTTCATATATAAATATAATTGAATATTCCATAATACCTAAGATAACATACTATGCTACTAACATTCTTATATGTACTGCACATCAAATTTCCAGAAAATAAGCACATGGGAGAGTGAGTAGAACTTTGCTTTTGTTATTGTACATACCTGAATGTATTTTTTTTTAGTAGATGTGATTATTAAAGTAGACTTCAAATAAATCATGACATTCACTCATTATTGAATGTTGACCAAATTTTAAATTTGTGTTTCTCAAAAATAATTTCCACATCCTAAAAATAAAAATATGTTATCTGATTCATTTATACCCTCAAAAATGTAAGTATTAGCATAACTCTTTAGACTATCCTCTCTGATTAATTTTTCAGACATTAATTTTATTCATCACATGATGTCCCTTGATATTATACTTTGCTTCTGCTTCTAAAACAATCATAATTCTACACTTTATCTACCTCATGTGTTCACTACTTGCTGTAAAAATCACAGAAGTATTGAGAATATGAAATCTAATTCACTGCTTCTAAAAATACATCTATGATTGCAGAACTGTCTTTAAGGCATTTATCTTAAATTACAGCTTGACATCACAGTTAGCACATGACAAATGATGATTCTAATCCACTTGGGCCTGATTCCACAGTGCTTTCCACATCAAAATGGTAAAAGTTTAACCTGAATGAGGTTATCAAAATAAAGACCAAAGTGTCATAAAAATATACTTGAAAGGATACACTCAAATAAGAGTTAAATTTTGGGAAATGTTTTGTACAACAAAGCATTGAAGGTTGTCTTTGATACCTTGTGGATTCAAAAATTTCTAAGACTGTTTTCCTGACATTTTCTTTATACCGGTTATTACCTGCTCTCTGTCCAATTAGAACAAGTCTATAAATAGGCTACTGCATATACAGAAAGCACAAGTCAGCTGTACCAGGCTAAATGCTTACGGAGATATTTCTCTTTTGAGTAAAACCCTAAGATAGAGATTAAAGGGACATTCCTTGACCTCTTTTAGGCCTGATGCTCAAAAGCCAGCACTTAACAATATCACACCTGGAGAAATGTCATGAGGTCTTAAGGAGATCTTGGGAGATTTGGGGAAAGATTATTTAAAGATAAAACCTCAAAAAGAACAAGTCACCCAGGCCTGAACTGTGCAGACTTGGAGGAATCTGTAGATTCGAGTTCTATTCTCCTATCAGTCAGTCCTTTAGGAGGATTTAGGAGACTTGGAAAACTTTATATATAGATCAAGTCTCAAGCAGGACAAGTTTTCCACAACCAAGCTTTCAGATTTGGATGAACCTGGAGCTTTTTGTCTATTTCTGGCTCTATCAAGCAAGTTGCCCTTTGTAGAAACACTTCAATGTTGGGGCTTTCATTTAACCACCAGGTCTGCCTGAACACCGTATCATCATTTAAGGATTCACCACTTTGTTTTTTGGGTTTCCAGGTGGTATGTCTCAAAAAAAAATTTTTTTTAATCTAAATAAATAATGAGACATCTGATTCTGGAATTTGTTCAACTTTTTTTCCCATCCTAGCATTTGTAAGGGTCCAAATATATCACATTTAATCAATCACTATTCAGGTATTGTCATTATGGAGGAATTCCATGTGTTTAAGAAGTTGAGCTAGTATATTGAAAAAGGAATTTTATTTTTCACTCTGTAAAGAAAAAGTGATGAGGGATATGTGTACACACATAGGCTCAGATCTCACATTGTTTCATGGTTATACTCAATGTAGCATAATTTTATAAACATAACAAACTACAGAGGCCATATGCTCTATAGAGCTCTCTTTTCAAATGATCTTAAGGGTATTATTGTTGGATAGTTTCCATTATTAATTTTCCACTTATTGGTGAGTTTTTAAATGAAAATACAAAAAACAATGGGTAATTTTTGTCATCTGTACTAGTTAACAACCAGTGATGAAAGCTATTAAAATATAGTCATCTCATTATTCTTATTCTTTTATGCCCAAGACAAACAACAAGCTAGGTCTATTAAACCAGATGTCCTACTCTAAAATGAGTTTTCATTTCCTGCGCCACTCAGCAGTGTCTCCCTTTCTGCATAAGTCTCTATACGCTGAAAAATCTGCCAATTCTATAAGGAGTCAGGAAGGTCTGGCAGGAACTACCAAGGAGACAAGACGGGGACACTTCTGTCTCTTTCACCAGACGCCTGGGCTCATCCACGTTTATAATCTTTAAAGAGTGCAAATGTTTGTTCCAAACTGGTACTTTGCCCTGTTATCTGGTCTACATTGGTGTATTGACTTGCTCTCATCCAGAAGAGGCTGTGAATGAACATTTTTGAAATTGGGCAGAAATACAGGACTTTTCTATTAGAGAAAATAGAGTGATGTGGAGTAGAAATAGGAGAAAGACATAAGCACGCACAAAGAAGAAGGAAGGGCTATGATGATGTTTTGAGGTATCCTGTAGAAAAATTAAAAAAAAAAAACAGAATAAAATTGTTTATGCCACATATAGCCACTGTTCTCTGCAAGGCTTTTTAATATGATTGATCTACATGTAAGTTGCTTTTGTATGCTCACTATATACGATGCACTAAGGCTCTAAAAGAGACCACAGGTGAGGAACAAAGAGAGATGAATTACACAATGGACAGAGATTAGGTAGCTAAATTAGGACTGGTTAGTGTTCATGCAGGGTGGTTTCAGGCAAAGAAAGGAAATTTGAGGGAAAACGATAGCACAGTTCTTCCATTAATGGATATCACTTATAAGTTAACATGTATTTACTACTCTCAGTCTACTCCCTCCAAATTTTTAAATCCATCTGTGTATGCATATATGTTTCCATGTGTGTCTGTGTATCTATTTATTTAGCTATCATCAGTCTAACAATCAAATATCTATCAACTATGTATTTTGGTTTGGCACCATTCAGCCATTCATTTGATTTAGCTGCCGAGGGAAACACATATTTCACTTTATCTGACCTAAACATGCACTAGTTACCCAATTAGCAAACCAGCTAATACTACCGTCTTAATGTATGCCCAAGATAATATACATGCATCCATACCAGATTTTCAAGTTTCTTAATATATAGTGAGATTTTTAAACAGTGAGTTATCCAGCTGAAGATCAACTGGGTCATTACCCTATTGCAAACAAGATTTCCTTTTACAAAATGTATTACTTCTGCATAAACAAATTCAGTTAAAAGTAAAACTTTCATTGCAAAAAGTCTTTGTATGTCACCTCTCTTACTACAAATACATAGAGATTAAGAAACACTTTTAAGAAGCACTCAAAACTGGCAGAAAGGCCTTCTGAGGTTTTAAAGATCACACCAAGAAGTGATCACATTTTATAAAATTAATCTATGAGTATGGAATAGCAGCAATTATGCAAGTGTTACTATGATGAACCACATTCAATAGAAACATACAGTTTGACGTAAAAGAGCTTAATCTTTTATGCTTAACTTTGGTTAAATAATTTGATTATAATATACTTAAGTAAAGTATAATATTAAGCATCTAAATGCAGAGTTCCAAAGAATAGCAAGAAGAGATAAAAAAGCCTTCCTCAGTGATCAATGCAAAGAAATAGGGGAAAACAAGAGAATGGGAAAGACTAGAGATCTCTTTAAGAAAATTAGAGATGCCAAAGGAACATTTCATGCAAAGATGGGCTCGATAAAGGATAGAAATGGTATGGACCTAACAGAAGCAGAAGATATTAAGAAGAGGTGGCAAAAATACACAGAAGAACTGTACAAAAAAGATCTTCATGACCCAGATAATCACGATGATGTGATCACTCACCTAGAGCCAGACATCCTGGAATGTGAAGTAAAGTGGACCTTAGAAAGTATCATTATGAACAAAACTAGTGGAGGTGATGAAATTCCAGTTGAGCTCTTTCAAATCCTGAAAGATGATGCTGTGAAAGTGCTGCACTCAATATGCCAGCAAATTTGGAAAACTCAGCAGTGGCCACAGGACTGGAAAACGTCAGTTTTCATTCCCATCCCAAAGAAAAGCAATGCCAAAGCATGCTCAAACTACCGCACAATTGCACTCATCTCATACGCTAGTAAAGTAATGCTCAAAATTCTCCAAGCTAGGCTTCAGCAATATGTGGACTGTGAAATTCCTGATGTTCAAATTGGTTTTAGAAAAGGCAGAGGAACCAGAGATCAAATTGCCAACATCTGCTGGATCAAGGAAAAAGCAAGAGAGTTCCAGAAAAACATCTATTTCTGCTTTATTGACTATGCCAAAACCTTTTACTGTGTGGATCACAATAAACTGTGGAAAATTCTGAAAGAGATGGGAATACCAGACCACCTAACCTGCCTCTTAAGAAACCTATACACAGGTCAGGAAGCAACAGTTAGAACTGGACATGGAACAACACACTGGTTCCAAACAGGAAAAGGAGTACGTCAAGGCTGTATATTGTCACCTTGCTTATTTAACTTATATGCAGAGTACATTGAGAAATCCTGGGCTGGAAGAAGCACAAGCTGGAATCAAAATTGTTGGGAGAAATATCCATAACCTCAGATATGCAGATGACACCACCCTTATGGCAGAAAGTGAAGAGGAGCTAAAAAGCCTCTTGATGAAAGTGAAAGAGGAGAGTGAAAAAGTTGGCTTAAAGCTTAACATTCAGAAAACGAAGATCATGGCATCTGGTCCCATCACTTAATGGGAAATAGGTGGGGAAACAGTGGAAGCAGTGTCAGACTTTATTTTTTTGGGCTCCAGAATCACTGCAGATGGTGACTGCAGCCATGAAATTAAAAGACGCTTACTCCTTGGAAGAAAAGTTATGACCAACCTAGATAGCATATTCAAAAGCAGAGACATTACTTTGCCAACAAAGGTCCGTCTAGTCAAGGCTATGGTTTTTCCAGTAGTCATGTATGGATGTGAGAGTTGGACTGTGAAGAAAGCTGAGCGCCAAAGAATTGATGGTTTTGAACTGTGGTGTTGGAGAAGACTCTTGAGAGTCCCTTGGACTGCAAGGAGATCCAACCAGTCCATTCTGAAGGAGATCAGCCCTGGGATTTCTTTGGAAGGACTGATGCTAAAGCTGAAACTCCAGTGTTTTGGCCACCTCATGAGAAGAGTTGACTCATTGGAAAAGACTCTGATGCTGGGAGGGATTGGGGGAAGGAGGAGAAGGGGACGACAGAGGATGAGATGGCTGGATGGCATTACCGACTCAATGGACATGAGTTTGGGTAAACTCCGTGAGTTGGTGATGGACAGGGAGGCCTGGTGTGCTGCAATTCATGGAGTCACAAAGAGTTGGACACGACTCAGCGACTGAACTGACTGACTGACTGAAAGTGTAGTATACTTTAGTATAATATACTTTAGTATAGTTTTCATTTCTCTTCTACTTGGCTTTGATGAGATTCCAAAATTTTTCAACGTATAGATTTCCTCAAATTAAGACATTTTTGAAGTCTCGTGTCTTTAAATATTTTTGATGCTTCTCCATCCTTTCAGGACCCCAAGTTGCCCTTCAGCTCACTGATGATGTGTTTGTATTTTTCAATCACTTTTCTTTTTGTATTCCATTTTAAATGATTTCTGTCTTTAAGCTAACCCATCTTTGACAATATCTAAGCTGACATTAATTGCATCTTATGGATTTCTTAATTTAGAGAAATTCAATCTTGATCTCTTTTACATTGGGCATATCTCAAATTCTCATGCCCATTCTTTCTTTTGAACATATGGTACACACTGTTTAATGTCCTTATCTACCAGTTCTTTTATCTGTGTTATTTCTTTGCCCATGTTGTTTTCTTTCTCCTTATATGGGTTACATTTTTCTGCTAATTTCTACACCCAGTAATATTTGATTGCATAGCAGACGCTGTCAGGTTTACCCTGTTGCATCAAGATATCTGTGCATTCCTATAAATATTCCAAGTTTCATGTTATGACTCAGACAAATTTTTTTGAAATAAATTGATCATGTGGGGTCTTGCTTTAGAGCTTTGTTGCTGCTGTTGCTGCTGTTGCTACTGCTGCTAAGTCACTTCAGTTGGTCAGACTCTGTGCGACCCCATAGACAGCAGCCCACCAGGCTCCCCCATCACTGGGATACTCCAGGCAAGAACACTGGAGTGGGTTGCCATTGTCTTCTCCAACGCATAAAAGTGAAAAGGGAAAGCGAAGTCACTCAGTCGTGTCTGACTCTTAGCGACCCCATGGACTGCAGCCTACCAGGTTCCTCTGTCCATGGGATTTTCCAGGCAAGAGTACTGGAGTGGGGTGCCACTGCCTTCTCTGAGAGCTTTGTTAGGCAGGATCAAAACAGCCTTTAGGGCTAAATTTGCTCCACTACAAAGGCAAACAGTCATGATGGCTCTATTCCGTGTCCCATGAAATATGAGGATTTTCTCTCTAGTTGGTGGGAGTAGACACTGCTTCCAGCCCTATATAAGCTCCAAGTATCATTCCTTTTATTCATTCACAGAGAGCAGTTCTTCCTCCAGCTGAGGGTAGTTTCCTATGTCTGAACCGGTCCCCACTGACGAATTCATTTTTCAGAACTTCAGAGCTCCCTTTCTAAGCAGCTCTCTCACCTCCAACACTCTTTCCTGAGAAGTCCAGTCACCTTGGGCCTCTCAAGATTCTCAGCTCTGTCTCCTCAAACCAGGGAGACAGCTGAGCTCCTTACGCCTGCACTGCAGCCTAGAACCTAGACTGGTTCTGGGAACTATCTACAGGTGGTAAGCTGAGGCAACCACACGTCTCTCCTCAATTGTTCATTGTTTTCAAATTTCTGAATTTTCTTTTTCTAATTTAAATTTATTTCTTCTTAAGTGGAGGATAATTGCTTTACAACATTGTGGTGATTCCTGCCATGTATCAACATGAATCAACCATAGGTACATGTGCGTCCCTACCCTCTTGAACCTCTCTCCCACCTCCCACCCCATCCCACCACTCTAGGTTTTCAAAAAGCACCGGATTTGAGCTCCCTATAGAACAGTATCGAGATTCCTTGAAAAGCTAGGAGTAAAACTTCCTCATTTGTTTCTAATCTCTCAAGGATTATTGTACTTTCCTGACTCTTGCTCAATGTCCTGACAATCCTGATGTCATACGAACGAGATTCCATCTCCGTCTTGCAATTCTTTATAACAATGGATCAAGGGGGCTGCCTTTTCATTTTACACTGGATCCCACAAATTGTGACCTGATATTAGTTTTATGTTTAGAATGAGTTTTCTACTCCTCACGATATTCTCCCTGGCAGTTTTCAAATGTTGTTCAAGGTAAAGCTTAAATATCACCTTGCCTCTGAAAATGATTCTGATTTCCCAGTTCTTCCAGCAGAGGGAATATGCGGCTCTTTTCTATATATATCTTGGTTCCATGCCACTTGGCATAAACCTCTGTTATAGTAATTATTTTATATGAATAGTTTGTGTACCTTTTCCTCCTCCATGAGTTTTACTTTAAAAACATGCCTTATTCATTATTACACACTTAGCAATTTTCCAGTGTATATTCTATGGCATATACGGTAAATACTCAATAAATATTTGATTAAATAAAGGAACAAATGACTAGATGAAACAATGTAGTTATGTATCTTTGTCTTTAAAATATTATGAGCAGGCTCTGTAGATTCAATACCAGATAAATGTGTTTGCTCACAGTGTTTAGCACTTATCTCTTCCAAAACCTCTCCCTTATAATGTTTGTTCCAGCCTCCAATTCGTCTTATTGGAAATATAAAACTTACTGTTTCCTGATATTCAATAATTTTCATGCAGTTATTACTTGAACTTATATTATTCTATTACATTTAACTTCTCAGAGGCAAGAAGAGTCATGCAAGCTATTTAACCCTTACAGATGTGCTAATCTGTGTGTTTTCGTTAATATATCTTTGCACACTCATCCACAACTAGATTCTGAGTTTATGAAGAGGCTTCTCTTCCTGGAAAAATGGAGTAAATAGCAGGGGTCAAGCTACCGTGTCATTGAGAACAGTCACAAAACCAGAAGTCCGTAGACAGATGCGTATGCATATGTACCTATATCACATCTTCTTTAATCATTCCTCTGTCTCTCTATATAAAATGGCATAGTGCTCAGCCATAAAAAGGAATGAAATAGTGTCATCTGCAGCAACATGGATGGACATAGAGATTATCAAATTAAGTGAAGTCAGAGGCAAATATATGACATCACTTAAATGTGGACTCTTAAAAACATAATACAAATGAACTTATTAATGTATACAAAACAGAAACAGACCCACAGATATAGAAAATAAACTTATGGTTATCAAAGAGGAGGAGAGGAGGGATAAATTAGGAGTTTGGGATTAAAATATACATACTACTATATATAAAATAGATAACCACCAAGGACCTACTTGTTAGGTATGGCACAGGGAACTATACCTATAATAGAAGAGACTATATAAGTGGCTCAGAGGTTAAAGCGTCTGCCTCCAATACGGGAGACCTGGGTTCGATCCCTGGGCCGGGAAGATCCCCTGGAGAAGGAAATGGCAACCCACTCCAGTATTCTTGCCTGGGGAATCCTGACAGAGGAGCCTGGTGGGCTACAGTCCATGGGGTCACAAAGAGTCGGACATGACTGAGCAACTTAACTAACTAACTAACTAATAAGATAGTCTATTATATCTTATAATAGAGATCAAGGAGATGTAACCAGTCAATCCTAAAGGAAATCAGTCCTGAATATTTATTGGAAATATCAATAACCTCAGATATGCAGATGACAGCACCCTTATGGCAGAAAGTGAAGAACTGAAAAGCCTGTTGATGAAAGTGAAAGAGGAGAGTAAAAAAGTTGGCTTAAAGCTCAATATTCAGAAAACAAAGATCATGGCATCCAGTCCCATCACTTCATGGCAAATAGATGGAGAAACAGTGGAAACAGTGGCAGACTTTATTTTTCTGGGTTCCAAAATCACTGCAGATGGTGACTGCACCCATGAAATTAATAGACGATTACTCCTTGGAAGAAAAGTTATGACCAACCTAGATAGCCTATTAAAAAGCAGAGATATTACTTTACCAACAAAGGTCCATCTAGTCAAGGCTATGGTTTTTCCAGTAGTCATGTATGGATGTGAGAGTTGGACTATAAAGAAAGCTAAGTGCTGAAGAATAGATACTTTTGAACTGTGGTGTTGGAGAAGACTCTTGAGAGTCCCTTGGACTGCAAAGAGATCCAACCAGGCCATGCTAAAGGAAATCAGTCCTGAATGTTCATTGGAAGGACTGATGTTGAAGCTGAAACTCCAGTACTTTGGCCATTTGATGCGAATAGCTGACTCATTGGAAAAGACCCTGATGCTGGGAAAGATTGAAGGTGAGAGGAGAAAGGGAATGACTGAGGATGAGATGGCTGGATGGCATCACCGACTCAGTGGACATGAGTTTGAGTAAGCTCCAGGAGTTGGTGATGGACAGGGAGGCCTGGCGTGCTGCAGTCCATGGGGTCGCAAAGAGTTGGACACGACTGAGCGACTGAACTGAACTGATTATATTTTAGTATTATAAGAATATTATATATGTATATCAGAATCACTTTGACGTACCCCTGAAACTAGCACAACTTTGTAAATCAACTATATTTTTTTCAGTAAAATTTTAAAAATTTATAAAATAAACTCAAAAACTCTTCTTAAATTAAAAAAACTCTTAGTTTCATTGATCTTTTCTCTTATTTTTTTCAGTCTTTATTTCATCCCTTTCTGCTCTAATCTTTATTATTTCCTCCTTTCTGCTAAACCTGTACTTAGCTTGTTCTTCTTTTTCTAGTTCCTTGTGGTGTAAAATTATGTTGCTTATTTGAGATCTTCCTTTTTTAAATCACAATTATTTATAAATAAACCATTTTTTACTAATGTAACAACCTATGTAGCTCCAACTTATAAAATAAGCAATTCCACTCAATAAGTCTACCTGGAAAATTATTCCAAAAGATGATTACTAAATAATATCATTCATTATCTACATGCCTTTTGCAATGAGATTTGATCTCCCTTCTGTGATTAGGTTTGACCAGATGGAAGAGAAAATTCACCCAATTGATACCTTGCAGAATTCCGGACCCATAAACTTATGATAAAAAATAAAGTATAGGATGGACTGGGAGGTTAGAGTTAGCAGATGTAAGATATATACAGAATGAATAAGCAACAAAGCCTTACTGTATGGCACAACTCTATTCAATAACCTATGGTAAACCAAAATGGAAAAGAATATAAAAAGTGTATATGTGTGTGTATGTGTGTATGTGTGTGTGCGTATATATATATATATTTCTGCTATACAGCAGAAATTAACACATCACTGTAAATCAACTATACGTCAATGAAAAAAACATTAATTGTTTTAGACCAGTCAGTTTTGGGGCAATTACTTACACAGCAATAGAGAAATGCAACAATAAATAAATTTATGCAGAGATACAAAATATCAAGTATCATTGTATGCAAACTTCACAAACTATCATGTTTTCTTTAAAATGCAATAGATTTTAAACAAGTTACTAATTTTAAAAAAATATTGTTAATTATTAAAAGAATAGTGACCCTTACCTATTTTTGCTGTTTTTTTTTTTAAATTTCAGTTTGGGAGGATTAACCTTTTAGCAAACATGCAAAACATAAATATTATTGGTAAATACCTTGAATAACACCATATTTAATAATGTGAACATAAACTGATTAGTAACAGAAATGAAATTACAATTGGATGCTAGATACGGGGTTGTTGACCATTAACTATAACCAGGCAGATCGTTATGTCAACATTCCACAGAAGTCAGTTGGTATGAACATCACTGACAAGCAGAATCTTTCTTCACCTAAATGTAATGTGGATCAGAGCTGACAGGACAGTGCAGCCTCTCAATCATCACTGATTATAATTTGTAATCTGACAGATATTGCATCCCTGTCAACTAAAGCATCATCATTTTAAAAAGGTGTATCAACCAGTTTAATACCAGGAACATTCATGAAACGTGCAAAATTTTCTGATGCCACCTTAAACATCTTCCAGTGGCCACTTCCTGTCTTTCATAGATAGTCTCTATCACACATATCCACAGGGCCTCACACTACCTGGGTCTTCCACCTCCAGACTATGACAAAATAGACACACATGCTGTTATTCTTCCTTCTAATGTCAGTGCAAAGCCTTGACATCCTAAATAAAACAAGTATAGGAAGACTGAAAACTGGAGAGAGGAGGCAGACTGGGGCAGGGCACCAGGATCGGAGGAACTACACGGCAGTGATTTCTTTGGACTTCCTTTTCGCCTCACATATCCTAGACTGGTTGTTGGACAAGCCAGCAACGCAGAAACACCAATGGACACAGGCAAGAAAATAAAATGCCCACAAAAGACAGATTTCTCTAGCCAAAGGCCTAGGAAAGGGCAGCCTAGCAAAACAGAACACTTTTATACATTAAACACCAGCTCCAGCAAAACATCATGGAAATATCCACCTTCATGCCCATCACCAAGGGCCACGTGACAAGCCTATACCCCCACCCATGCCAGACTATGCCCAGACATGTTCCCAACCTCTCCTCGCCCTAGGGTAGAGTGCTGTTGGACATGAGAGGGCACCCCGCCCAAATGAGGCCACTCTCTTCCTGACCACCAGGAGGTCAGCTGAGGTTCGGCAGGGAGCCTGAAATCCCATCTTTGAAGGATGCAATAACAAAGCATCCTTTCCCCCAGGAATTGTGTCAAAGGAGACTGGATGAGAAATCCAGACCTTCACCCCAACCTGTCAGTAACAATTTCAGAGAAGAATGACTAAAGCAGAACATTTAACGAGTGTTCAGTCTCGTGATATAATTCCCCAAAATGTCCAGGATAATTTCAAAATCCTTCATTATACCAAGAAGCAGGGACATCTCAACTGAAACAGTCACACAATTGACAGACAGGAACCCTGAGATGACGCAGAAGGTGGAGTTGTGTGACAAGGTTTTTAAAGTAGCTGTCATAAAAAATAATTCAACAAGAAATTGCGAACATTCTAGGAAAAAAAAAAAAAGTCTCAGTGAAGAAACAGAAGATCTAAAGAACCAAACTGATGTTTTAGAGCTAAAAAATACTATAAGCGAAATTTCAAACTCTAAGGAATGACTCAACAGCAGAGGAAAGAAGTGGTAAATTAGAAGAGAGAACTGCATAGATGTCCCAACCTGAAGCTCAGAAAGAAGAAAAACAGATTGGAAAAAAAATAAAAAGAAAGAACAGCATGTCAAGGACCTGTGAGACTGTAATGAAAGATCTGCCTTTTGTGTCATTAGAATCTCAGAAAAAAAGGTAAATGTGGGTGGAGATAAAAGATTATTCAAAAGAATAATGGCCAAAAAAGACTTACATGGATTTAAGATGTCTACTTGCAGTACACTGCCAGAAGTCATTATGTATGGGGCTGGTGGGTGCTGGTAGGTTTGGCTATAACACAGCAGCATGAAGAAAATGTCTGTGGTGACAGCTTAGTTCTGTATCGAGATTGCAGTGGTTGCTCCGTGAATCTACATGTGATAGATACTATACACATATCGTACCAATGTTAATCTATTTCACTGTCGTTCCAAAGACGTAACCATTGCAGGAAGCCAGTTGGAGAGTATCATCTTTGCACTAACTTTGTGATTTTCCGTGGATTTATAATTATCTAAAGATAGACACCTACTCTAAGGATTCTGAGCTTCCCTGGTGGCTCAGTGGTAAAGATTCTGCCTGCCAACGAAGGAGATGTGGGTTCGATCCCTGTGTGAGGAAGATCCCCTTGAGAAGTAAATGGCAACCCAGTTTAGAATTCTTGCCTGGGGATTCCCATGGACAGAGGAGCCTAGCAGGCTACAGTCCACGGGGTCGCAAAAAGTCGGGCACGACAGAGTGACTAAACAACAAACAAACAACAAAAGGTTTCTATATTTCCCGTCCCTCTCCTGAGACTGGAGCAGAGAGGAAAGAATTTTGAACTGAAAGGAGAATGAGATGTAGCCGCCACTTTGTGGAGTGTCATCTTAGGAAAGTACATCATCTTAGAACAACAAGACTTTCTGTATTTTATTTCCTTAGCTGTGAATAAATGAACAAGATGATATTTCTGGCATCTCTAGTTTTACAGCTTGATACTTTTATCACACTTGTCAGTCATACTGTATGATCTCACTATGATCCCTAAGTACGTGTAGGAAGCATTACAATCTTGTCTTTAGTCACTAATTACTATTTCAAGATACTTCACAAGAATCTTGTGGATCAAGTTAAAACTATTTAGGGAGCTTCCTGTCCACACAGTTATTTAGACAATGAGAGACTTTCTAATTATCATTCAATTCTGAAAGTCACCACTATTTTAAGAAAAGTTGCAAATGTGGAGTCCTCTTTTCTTAGACTTGCATATCATCATGTAAATCCAAAACTCTAAGAATTAAGGAATGAAAGGAAAGAATGCATATGGCACTTGAAAGACAGAATTGGTTCTTTGATCTGATTCACTTTAAATTCTCAGGATAACAAGCAGACAACACTGATATCCTTTTATCATAAAGAATCCATTTGGGGATGTTTATTAACTCTAAGAGTCTTCTGCTTGGCATTTGAAACTATTAAAAAACACTCCTGTGATTATTGCAATTTGAAATATTACTTTGTCAAACTGTTAAACCTGAATTTATAGCACAGGTGTTAATGAGGAAT
The DNA here is from genome assembly GCF_032405125.1 of Capricornis sumatraensis. Lineage (NCBI taxonomy): Eukaryota > Metazoa > Chordata > Mammalia > Artiodactyla > Bovidae > Capricornis > Capricornis sumatraensis. Next base: position 113,793,697 of record NC_091073.1, on the reverse strand, counting down.
GAAAACTTCCAGCCTGATTTGCAGTTGCAAGATTCTCATATTTTAGAACAGTGCAATTTTTTAAGTTTACATAATGACAAGAAAAAAACAAACACTGTCTTTACCAGTATATACTCTGTAGTAGATCATCCAAATAATAGTTGAGGACTATTTGAAAACAGTCTATTTGAAATTCAGGGGACTATTCGAAAACAGTCAACTGGTTCTAAAATAAATAGAACACAATAGGGAAAACTTAAATCTCGAGGTCTTCAGAGAGGCCATGTATAATTTGGCAAAAATGAATGCAGTGCTAATATTCAACCTCAGAAATGCACATCCCTTCTCCTAATATAAGGATAGAGTTAGCCCTTGAGACAATAAAATATCCTTTTCTTCCACTAACGTTATATTCTTGGCATAACTGTGCTTTGGCACACATTCTCAATTAAGCAATAAAAGTTAAGCCCAAAGCAGCATTTAAAATCATGTTAATAGATTTGTCCTCAAATTTTAGATTCAACACAAATCTAATAGAAGTATATTATTTAAAAATATGACTTGAAGTAACACAGTCAGGTGTATTTTCTTATGCATATTGACAAGTACTTTATGAAACATTTTTAACATTTATCTCTTTGAAACAGATGGCTCTTAAAGATAAAAGTCTGATCTATGGTGTACCTTGAAATTATAGTTCTGAAAACTGCAAATTTATAAATAGTTGAAAAGATTAAGTGTCTTAAAATTAATACCCTATGTACAGACCTAGACGGGTAAATTTTTATAAGATGTCTACTTCACAGTCAGTGTCTTGTGGGCTCTTCTACAGGGTATAAAACAATAAAAGCAATGAGACATTTTGTTTAGCCAGGGCAAGATGCATAGGCTCGCCTACTATGTATTTCACCTAGATTTCTCTGCAGGCATCTAAATAAGAACCTTCAAAAGCTGCTCAAGTGTTCTGTGTCATATTAAATATTCAGAGTTGAAAACAAATCTACATGTGATAAAACCCACCTGAGAGCTGCCTTCACCAAGTTCTCACTGTTTCTACATCTTACGTGTTTTGTTTCATTTTCCCTGCTAAAACCAACTGACCTTTTTCTTAGCTCACTGACCACCAAAGCAAAGAATAATAGGCATTTGTTTTTAGGAAGAGATGTTCACTGATCTGAATCTGACACCACAGTGCTCTCAAGAAAGTGCCAGTGTACATACAAATATAATTTTTTTCTGCCACACCCGTGGTCTTGTACATTGGAAAAAAAAAAAAACCCAACAGTTTCTAGATCGTTGTTTATAGGCAATTTAGATACTTTGGAAGTGAATGCAATATTAGAATGTTCACAGTCATCATTCTCTGAACTGGTTTAGTCCTTGATAATAACTTATCAATGGCTACAAGCATTGCATTCTAGTTTCAATATACTTATGTTGTACTATCATAATTACAATTATTACTAAACCAAAATAGTTTTATTTAAACAGAAGCACTTACATTCATGTAACTCCATGATTTCAAGTTGAATTATCTGCGGGTAATCCTTCCTTGGGAAATCTTTCTCAATTCATATGTAAGGTCAATTCATTTAGTAAGAAAGATCTATGATTTTCTTCATCTCTGGAGGTAAACAGATTCTTATTTTTCACAATGTACTGATCAGCAAGAAACTCAGTCATTTTACCTAGATTGATCTCATTACCTGAAGGGAATTTTAGAAAATGTATTTCTAATGGTTCTCTCCAATAAATTTTCTACACATACATACACACACACACATTTCCTACACAAAACATCAGAATTCTATTTAAAAAGAAAAGCAGCAACAGACATTTGTTATACTTTCAAGTTAACCTAGCTTTGATAAAAACTCCAGCTATCACTTCTACTATAAAATGGACTTTTAGTAAATGTTATTTCCACTACTCTTTCATGCTTCTTTCTTTCTCCTATCCTCGGCTTTCTTTCATTCCATGCTATTTTTTACTTTACACAGACTTCAAAACTGCAGCTAAAATAACAAAGGGATATTAAAAAGCTGTCTAAAAATGTATGCCCACAAATAGCAAGAAACTATAGAGATAAACACATGAGCATAAATGGACACACACATACCTCTCTCTTCAGTTATTTGATTCTCTAACGGAAGAAAATTTTCTTGTCTTGAACAATTTTAAAAAGTATCTTATACAAACTGCCAGTGATCTGGACAATCTTCTTAGGAATTCTTTTGCTACTGCACATGAAATTGTTTACTCTGGGTTTATATTATATAAGGTATCCTTTTTCAATAATTAAAATGCTATCATGTCCCAGGTATTTCAGTCTTTTTGATGTGATAAATGAGGATGTGCTTTCTATTGAGAAATGGGATATGGATCAATTTCCAACAAATTCAACTTTATGCAAAATTGACTAACCACCAACCTAGGGGATGGTGGTTTTAGGGGATGGTGGCATATTCCCATTATTAGTTTAATTCAGGTTACTGTTCAAAATCTCCATGAGATGGCTTTTATACTCTCAATAAACAAATGAGAAAATTGAGGCACAGAAAAATTTTATGGCTTATGGAACCTCACACTACTGAGAGGGCTAAATGCCAACTATGTAGGTCTTTTACCTCCAAGTACAAATGTCTTCATTTTTATAAAAGAATTGGTAGTCAGACAAATCTGAGTACAAAATATAAGATTTATGATATTTATCTGCTATTTATCTAGCTAGTGTGATCACAGCTGGCATAAACACACCAGTTACTGTGAGTCAAAAATAAAATATGAGTCTGCTACTTACTAAATTTGAAGTTTTGGAAATTTCCAAACAATACTGTTTTCACTTGTAGAACGGCAATGTAACTAACCTCACTGATTGTATATACTACTTGTTAGGTGAATTAGATGAGTTACTATTTTTAAAAGGCTCACAACAGTCATTGCTCCTTTGTCCCTATTTTTCTCACTTCTCACCTTGAGTCCTCTTAGCAGCCCTGTGATTTCTAAACATGGAAGTGTAAGCACAGTGATCTAAGTGGATGGGAGGTAAGGAGTAGCAGTGCTGGGAAATGCATTTTTATTCTAAATAAGTTTATGAAATGCCCATTGAATCCTTTAAAGATGTGATAGACCATGGTCATTTTTAGTAAAGTCAACACCCTCAAAACAACCTTTTTTCTTTTTTTTTTTTTAAATGAAAACAAACTATCAGAAGGACAAATCCTGGATTACAAGTGCAGATTGAAACATACTGTGAAATCTGGCCAGGACAGGAAGAAAGCTGAGAGCTTTCTCTTACCTTCAAAGGGCCCAAGTACCAGGTATAACTATTAGAGTCCAAGGGGGAAAAGGGGAGTGGGATGAATTGGGAGGCCTGGATTGATATACATACACAATTTATATTATCTATAAAGTAGGTAACTAATGAGCACCTACCGTATACCACAGGGAACTCTACTCAGTGCTCTGTGGTGACCTAAATGGGAAGGAAATGCAAAAAAGAGGGACTATATGTATACAGATAGTTGATTCACTTTGCTGTATAGCAAAAAATAGCACAAAAGTGCAAAGCAACTATACACCAATAAATTAAGTTAAAAAATAAACTAAACTACAAGGATAGCTTATTTTACTTTTTAAAATTAATTTTTATTGGCATATAGTTGCTTTACAAAAGAGTCCCTTGGACAGCAAGGAGATCAAACCAGTAAATCCTAAAGGAATTCAACCCTACATATTCACTGGAAGGACTGACGCTGAAGCTTCAATACTTTGGCCACCTGATGTGAAGAGCTGACTCGCTGGAAAAGACCGTGATGCCAGGAAAGACTGAGGGTAGGAGGAGAAGAGGGCAACAGAGGTTGAGATAGTTGGATGGTATCACCTACTCAGTGGACTTAAGTTTGAGCAGACTCCGAGAGACAGGGAAGGACAGGGAAGCCTGCTACATAATAGAAACACATACACCTATTCATACATATATCACAATAAATTTGATGTAGGAAAATGGAAAAGCTTTAAAGACTTTCAAAAACATGGAGCAGTGGAACAAAAACCACATGGACATTAGATGTCTTAGATGCAAAAAGATAAAGGAAAAACTGAAAAGAACCTGTGGTCTGTAATTTTATATACAGCTATTTCATCACTAAAAAGTGAAGATATAATCAATATATCAACTTCAAAAACTTTGCCACACACAAATACGCATACAAACAATATTTGAAAATACTCTCAGAGAAAGCACATGGTGTCACCGACTTAATGAACATGAGTTTGAGCAAACTCCAGGAGATAGTGAAGGACAGGAAACCCTGGTGTGCTACAGTTAACGGGGTTGTGAAGAGTCAGACCCGACTTAGTGACTAAACAATGAAAGGAGGAGAACCAATCCCAGAAGAAGAAGTAAGTAGTCAGAGACATGAGACATAGGTAAATATATCAAGGTGCTTGTCCTGTTCTGGGAGAGTATGACATACTATCAAGTCTGTAGCAAAGATAAGAAAAATTAACATCATTAAGTGTTTTGCCTTTTCCTTCATTCCTTCCACAACAACTCCAGGGAAGGAGGTGACAGGGTGAAAACCCATAAATAGCTAATAACCTCTGGCTTTCCTGTTTGTTTATCTCTTGGTTGAAGCCAAGCAAGTGAGGAAGGGAGCGACAAGGAGCAGTGTTGAGAGGGGAGAGATGGTGGAAAAGCTCCCTGCCTCCTTCTCAGGTAGAGTCTTTGGGAAGCAGCATCAACCAGAGAGGACCGGGATATTAAAGAGCCAATAGGATCTTCCTCGGTGTATCCCATGGGGCCAGCAAGACCTCAGAGAAAGACGCTTGCTGGGCACAGGCAGATGTGCTTATCTTGTCGATACTTAAATCCAGTGGTATGGAAACTAGAGGATTTGGTCCAAGCCCACACACAATCAGCAGCAGTTCAGTTTAGTTCGGTCACTCAGTCATGTCCGACTCTTTGCGACCCCATGGACTGCAGGATGCCAGGCTTCCCTGTCCATCACCAACTCCTGGAGCTTACTCAAACTCCTGTCCATTGAATCAATGATGCCATCCCACCATCTCATCCTCTGTCATCCCCTTCTCTTCCCACCTTCAATCTTTCCCAGCATTAGGATCTTTTCCAAAGAGCCAGTTCTTCACATCAGGTGGCCAAAGCACTGGAGTTTCAGTTTCAGCATCAGTCCTTCCAATGGATGGGCTGGTTGGATATCCTTGCAGTCCAAGAGACTCTCAAGAGTCTTCAAGAGCAGCAGCAGAGAGAACCACTGTGAATGAACTGGTCCTGTGGGCAGGTAGGAAAGTCTCTGAGTGTCTGTGCTCCAGAGAAACAACTAGGTTGATGGATCTTTCCAGAGATACCTCCTTCTTGGAGAGATGACTTGATAACACCACAGATGTTCACTGTCTGTCAATATGTTAAGTCCCTGAGACTCAGTGACAATCCCAAGAAAAACACTTCTTTGTCCAACTCAGAAGAATAGGGTTGGGGATTGTTCTTAAGCAGATTTCTACATAAAAGTTCTTGCACAGTTCTATTTTTGAACTGAAAGGCATATCTATTACATATGCTTGTAGTTTTGATCTCTGGCTTTCATACAAACATAGTTTGAATAAAGGCCTATGACATCATTGAATGTATCCTATGACCAACCATTTGATTTCTACAAAGTCTTCACTGTATGAGTATGTGAAAGATACCCAAATTTCTGGCTATTAGTTTAGAAGTCTAAGACAAGTTGTCAATGTAACCTTTTGATTTACATGCAGTGGGAACTAGAATAAATTGTGTGACATTCCAAGTGTGCAATGAACTGTCATATTAGATTCTTGATAATGAAGATGATGCCTCACTGAACTGGCATCTTCCAATACTGAGTTTTTCAGTTAAGTAGACAAGCAACTGACATTAAATAATAATGATAACAGAGTCAGAAATGGGAATCTACTTATACTACTGCAAATGAGGCATGGGTTCTTCAGGGTTGTTAACATTTTGAAAGACTTGAGCAAATACTAAAGAGCATTAAATAGTTTAAACTCTGTCATCAGCAGTAAACTTTAAACAATGTGAAATAGTGGAACATTTGGAGAGATAATGTTCGTTGGAGAGCTAAGTAACAAATATTCCCCAGAGTTTCTGGTATGAGATGAAGATACACACAGAGACCTTATAACCAGTGCAACTTTCAATCCTCACATCATCTCTTCAGGTAGGAGACATATCTATCCAGTTCATTAAATGTCAGCCTGTATTTGCTATTTCCGTGTCTTTATATTAAGGGCTTTCATTATATCCTTTGGATTTTAAATTGAATGTCATATAGGATTTGGGTTGGAGAGAAATAAAAGATCACAGGTTTTTTTCTTCTGAGAAAAGTTAAAGGATAAGTTTTAGTATTTCTCCAATATTTTATTAAATGTTAGGTTTAATAAGTGTTAACTGACCACAATTTAAAATTTAAAAAGTCATCTTATATTTCCTTTTACTCCATCAGATTTCTTATTCCTATGGTGTTACGTTTTCAAAAACCAATTCAAAGAGTGAGGCAGTTGGTTACTCAAAATTCTAATACAGTTATGTTAATAACCAGAGAAACACACACCCACAACAAAACAATATAAAATAGATATCTGAATGTGGATTTATCTGGTAAGTTCAGAACGTGTGACTAGTAAGCATGCAATACTAAGGCAAGATGACGTGTTAAATAATAGTCCCTCCAAGACAGGTAACCAAGGCGGAACGTACATTACTTGGACAATGGTCATACCACTCCCAGACAAATGGAAGGAAGCAAGAAATTATACTTTGTGGCAAGTTGTAGAATGTGCAAGCTCTGAACATGAAGACGTGGATGTACTGGTGGATGCTGACAGAATTGTGCTTGGGAGCATCTGGAAGTATGAAGAGAGTTAATAAAACAAGATCTGGACTGAAGATGTGATCTGTGACATTTGAGGGAAAGAAAACAACACAGAACAAAATAAAAAGTCAAATAAGTTCCTTAATGAATGTCTAATTCATAGAAAGGAATAAAGTCTAATATCAGGTCTAAAATTGGTACAGGAACTAGAGTGTAGCAACTCCTATTTTTATATCAAGGAAATCAGTGACATTTACATCAATAAGTAATCCACTAAACCCTTTAGTAAGCGTACGGTACTACATAAAGTGAAGCGAAGTGAAGTTGCTCAGTCGTGTCCTACTCTTTGCGATCCCATGGACTGTAGCTTATCAGGCTCCTCAATCCATGGGATTTTCCAGGCAAGAGTGCTGGAGTGGATTGCCATTTACTACATAAAAGGAACATAATTTAGATGTATGGCCTTGAACTTGAAGAGAAAGGTTGGAAAATTAATTATCTTAGGATAATATTAGGAAATAGCCTATCCATGGGGATATAAGGAAGGAATGAATATTCCCTTCTCTGAGCAGAAATGTGCTCTCTGGTAGAGAAGATGTATCAGTGGTGGACAGTCCAGCCATCAGTGTTGGTACAATATTATTTTTAATAAGTGATTCAAAAGTGACATAATGAAATACAGAAGATGATAGATTATCTGACCTTGTTTTTGAAAATGCAATGTCAAGCTAACACAAATAAAGGAACGATTTATCAAATTTATCAGGGTGTTCTACTTATAAATAAATTGAAGAATAGAAGTGATTTTAGAGGAATAAGAAAATTATGCTTCAAATGATAGGAGATAATCAACACATTTCAAACTCCTAAGAGTACAAGGAAGCAAAATTAATTCCTATTTTTTCCAGTGTTCTCTATTGTGCACTCTAAATTTTTAAAGATATTAACAAAAGTTCAAAAGAAAAATTTATCTTACTCCTTCATAAAACATATTGTCAAATATTTGTAAGAATGAATAAGAGAACCCAGGACGATCCAGAAACAGACAACTAAAGACTCAGAAAATTATAAAGGAACTGTTACTATTGTTGTTGTTGTTATTCCAAGGAAAATAGCCTAAACCATCTGAAAAAGTGAAAAGTGAGATAAGATATGATTAAAATGCACCATAGTTAATATAAATATGATTTAAAAATTTTAGTTCATGTCATGTATGGATGTGAGAGTTGGACTGTGAAGAAAGCTGAGCGCCGAAGAATTGATGCTTTTGAACTGTAGTGTTGGAGAAGACTCTTGAGAGTCCCTTGGACTGCAAGGAGGTCCAACCAGTCCATTCTAAAGATCAGTCCTGGGTGTTCTTTGGAAGGAATGATGCTAAAATTGAAACTCCAGTACTTTGGCCACCTCATGTGAAGAGCTGACTCATTGGAAAAGACTCTGATGCTGGGAGGGATTGGGGGCAGGAGGAGAAGGGGACGACAGAGGATGAGATGGCTGGATGGCATCACTGACTCGATGCACATGAGTCTGAGTGAACTCTGGGAGTTGGTAATGGACAGGGAGGTCTGGCGTGCTGCAATTCATGGAGTTGCAAAGAGTCAAACACAACCGAGCGACTAAACTGAACTGAACTGAACTGATAAATATGTATTCCCCAAATTCTGAAGGTAATTTTAGATAAATAAAATAAAGTACTTCATTCTTTTGTCCAGTGGATAGTAAACCTTCAAACTGCTTGATCTCACACAGTTAAAAAAGATGACAATATAACTATGGTTTTTCCAGTTGCCATGTGTGGATGTGAGAGCTGGACCATAAAGAAAGCTGAGTGCCGAAGAATTGACAATTTTGAACTGTGGTGTTGGAGAAGATTCTTCAGAGTCCCTTGGACAGCAAGCAGATCAAAGCAGTCAATCCTGAAGGTAATTAACTCTGAGTATTCATTGGAAGGACTGATGCTGAAGCTGAAGCTCCAGTACTTTGGCCACCCAATATGAAGAACTGACTCACTGGAAAAGAACCTGATGCTGAGAGATTAAAGGCAGGAGGAGAAGGGGACAACAGAGGTTTGATGGCATCACCGACTCAATGGACATGGGTTTGAGCAAGCTCCGGGAGTTGTTGATGGACAGGGAAGCCTGATGTGCTGCAGTCCATGGGGTCACAAAAAGTTGGACATCACTGAGCAACTGAACTGAACTGAAGGAAGCATTTGGAATTAGTGTTCCATGAACTGTGCTACCCCAAATAAAAGATGAAAAGAATATGAATAGATTCTGGGAAAAATGGGTTTCTATGGTTATATACATTTGGGATATTAGAAATAGTTTAAGAGTTCCTTTTACCAAAGAACTTCTAAGACCTTGCTCTATGTGCTCAGTCATGTTCAACTCTTTGCAACTCCATGGACTGTAGCCTGTAAGGCTCCTCTGTCCATGGAATTTTTCAGGCAAGAATACTGAGTGGGTTACTATTCCCTTCCATGGGATCTTCCCACCCCAGGGATCGAACCCAGGTCTCCTTCACTATAGGCAGATTCTTTATGGCCTGATATACCAGGGAACCCTTGACTATATCTTGGTAACAGCTCCTGAACTCCTTGTGTTTTAAATATTTATCATTCACACTAAATGCCTATCATGGGATAGCAATGATGCTCTGTTCCACGAAAATCCCTGGCTGGGTACCACCATCGTGCAGATGCACTGTATGTAACATAGGCTTCCTTGCTATGGTAAGAAAAGAGAAATAAACAAACAGGAGCACAAAGACCAAAGAGTTGGCAGTCTCGCTGCATTTTCTACTGTTTTAACCCCAAATTCACTTCCTTCTGCTCACATTTAATGGTCATAACTGGTCACATTTTCCAGTATCCAAGAGTGACTGGAAAACATACAGCAACATTTTACTTGGTGACCATGAATGCCCCCCCCACCCCCCGCCCAGGATCCAAGGGGGGATTTTTAAATGCAGCCTTTCTTAAACTAATTTTATACAGAACTATCTTTCAGTGCTGTATTTTATGATTTAATGTCAAGTAAACACAAATGGAGAAATAACCAATTTAAATAAGCTTCTGCTTGATAAAGAATTTAAGCAATATGCTTAAAATTCAGTCATACTATTTTGAAATAAATACATTGAAGAATGGTAAACAGATGCCAAAATAATACTTAGGCACCTTAAGATGAAAATACCGGGCAACATGAAATAGAGCTTTAATTGAGTTTTATTCTATGTAAGGGTAAGACCCATTTATACATCATGAGCTGCTTCCAAACCTTTCCACATCTCTGAAGGAGGCATTTCATTATTCGGAGCTACTCTTTAAAGAGATTCTGTTCCTCCCAATATTTCTACAGTGTTAGTGTTAACAATGCCAGCCTTTGATATTACACGTCAATAGGGAAGTAGTTTAGTCCTTTGTCTGTGCCATATTTCCAATTTTTTAATATCACCGAGTAACGTGTATATATTTAATGTTTCATCAGGCTCATATACCAAGCACCTTATATTGTACAGCTTAAGAAATTCCATAAACTATTGTATAGTGTGTACCTCAAAGCTGGATTCTGAAAAAAATACCTATTAAGTTTTAGAAGCTTCCGTTTTCAGCAAACAAGCTCCTCTGTGTTTTATGTTTCCTCTAAAGTGCTTGCTTATTTTTTGGCATTGTTGTAAATATTTATCATTCTGCTTTTAGTCATCTATTAGATTTTAACAAGTATACTAAGCTATTCTAAAATAAAATTATTTTTTTAATCTGTTTATTCTGATGGCTTAGGTGCTTATTTCTTTTATAAAAGTAAGTACTTTTTCTTTTGTTTTGTATATATCAGCACAACACTTTTCATAATAGATGCATTGTTTCCCAAGTATACAACTTGAAGAACTATGGATCCACACTTTTATCATCACCAGAGCAATGTCATTTTACCATTGTTAGTAATTAACTGTATACCCTAATTCGGGCTTCCCTGGTGGTTCAGACAGTAAAGAATATGCCTGCTATGGAGGAGACCTGGGTTCGATCTCTGGGTTGGGAAGATTCCCTGTAGGAGGGCATGGCAACCCACTCCAGTAATTCTTGCCTGGAGAATCCCAAGGACAAAGGAGCCTCGTGGGCTACAGTCCATGGAGTCACAAAGAGTCGGATACAACTGAGCGACTAAGCACATTACAGCACATACCCTAATTCTCTGCACAAACGAGTCTAATAATATCAATAACATAAGAGCATATCTACTGGGGATTCCCTGGTGGCTTAGTGGTACAGCATCAGCCTGCCAATGCAGGAGACATAGGCGGTACAGGTTCAATTCCTGGGTCATGAATATCTCCTGGAGAAGCAAATGGCAGCCTATTTCCGTAGTCTTTGCACAGAGAATTCTACGGACAGAGGAGCCTGGTGGGCTACAGTCCATGGGGTCACAAAGAGTCGAACATGATTTAACAACTAAACAACAACAATTATCTCTATTTTGCAGACAGTCTTTGATAATTAAACTAACCTAAAAATTGTCAATTTGCATTAAAGAAAGCACACAAACATAAACCTTTCAAAGTGTTATTCTGATTTAGACCTATGGTTCATTCTATCCAAGAGTCTATTTCTGAGAGAAGTACACAAGAGATACGCAACACTAGTTACAGGTGACTATCAATATCTTCTATACCATTTTGTTGTTCAGTTGCTCAGTCATGTCCGACTCTTTGTGACCCCACAGACTTCCAAACTCTAAATTTAGAATATTACAGATATACCTAATATGTCCAACAATGGATTCTTTGCAAAAAGACAGTACATAGTGGTCATTTCAACAAGAGTGGGTTTTGATTTAGCCACATCTTGATATGTCACTTACCTGATATATTCGTTACTAGCTATTTACCTAGTAAATAAATCAAAAGTTCTGAACTCAACATTCAGAAAACTAAGATCATGGCATCCAGCCCCATCACTTCATGGCAAATAGATAGGAAAACAATGGAACAGTAAGAGACTTTATTTTGGGGGAGGGCATCCAAAACCACTACAGATGGTGACTGCAGCCATGAAATTAAAAGACGCTTGCTCCTTGGAAGAAAAGCTATGACCAACCTAGATAGCATATTCAAAAGCAGAGACATTACTTTGCTAACAAAGGTCCATCTAGTCAAAGGTATGGTTTTTCTAGTAGTCATATATGGATGTGAGAGTTGGACTATAAAGAAAGTTGAGTGCCGAAGAATTGATGCTTTTGAACTGTGGTGTTGGAGAAGACTCTTGAGAATCCCATGGACTGCAAGGAGATTTAACCAGTCAATCCTAAAGGAAATCAGTCCTGAGTATTCACTGGAAGGACTGATGCTGAAGCTGAAACTCCAGTACTTTGGCCACCTGATGTGAAGAATTGGGTCACTGGAAAAGACCCTGATGCTGGGAAAGATTGGCAGGAGGAGAAGGGGATGACAGCCGATGAGATGGTTGGATGGCATCACTGACTAGATGTACATGTGTTTGAGCGAGCTCTGGGAGCTGGTGATGGACGGGCAAGCCTGGCGTGCTGCAGTACATGGGTTGCAGAGTCAGACATGACTGAGGGACTGAACTGACTGAAATGAGTTATTTACCTTGTGCTATTGTGCTTATTAGCTTCTCTTGTGTCCAAGTCTGCGAGCCTGTGTACTGCAGCCCACTGGGCTCCTCTGTCCATGGGATTCTCCAGGCAAGAATACTGGAGTGGATTGCCATGCCCTCCGGGGAATCTTCCCCGCCCAGGGGTCCAACCTGAGTCTCCAATATCTCCTGCACTGCAGACAGATTCTTTACTGCTGAGTCACTGGGAAAACCCAGCTACTTACCTTGAGTTTGAACAAAAAAACTTTCCATAAATTGTTTCTATTGCTACTTGCTCTTATATCCCAAATCAAGTCTTTTCAATACGTGCTATCATGCCCTGATCTTTTTCTGAGGAGAGGAAATGGCTGTGTGCAACATATCATCAAACCAAAAACACTGAATAAAGGAGCTTGAAATAGATATTTATGAATAAGTGACTTAACACATGTAATATACACATGTATTTGTTGAGTTTCTCAGAAAACGGTGAAGAATCTGTCTGCAATGCAGGAGACCTGGGTCGGGGAGATCCCCTGGAGAAGGGAATGGCTACCCACTCAGTATTCTTGCCTGGAGAACTCCATGGACAGAGGAGCCTCGTGGGCTACAGTCTGTAGGGTCACAGAGTAGTACATAACTGAGCATCTAACACTTTCACTTTCAGAAGCACTAAGGACTTACGTATATTTGAAAAGCAGGTATGATCAATTCCCGTTTACATTCAATAAACTGGAGGTTAAAAAGTTCAACTAGATATTTTCACATTCAATAAATAATGGATGGCTGTGGGATTGAATATTAAGTCTAACTGATGCCACATCATGTGCCCTTAAAAACTCTGCTCTTGGGACTTCCCTGGTGATCTAGTGGTTTAGACTCCACGCTTGCAATGCAGGGGGTACAGGGTCAATCTCTGGTCGGGGAACCAAGATCATACATGCCACCCGGCATGGCTCCCCTTCAAAACAAAAAGAAAAAAACAATACAGAAGACAACCACTACAGCAAAAAACAAACAAACAAAACCTCTCACAAGGATTAAGACGAACTAAGACACAATAAGCAGAATTTGCCTGCAATGCAGGAGACATAGGAAATGCAGGTTTGATTCCTGGGTTGGCAAGATCCCCTGGGAAAGGAAACGGCAACCCCTTCCTGTATTCTTGCCTCAAAAATTCCATGAATGGAGGAGCCTGGCAGGGTCATAAAAAGTCAACTAAGACTGAAGCAACTGAGCTCAGCACACAAAAGCAGAACTAAACGGAAAACTAAAAAACGCCAGCCATAGGTTTTTAGCAAGGGCTGCAAACAGCTGGTATTGTCACATTATTACATACTCTCTTGCAGTGGTGGCGGGTGTTAAAATTATAATTTGTAAAAATTGTTACTAAAAATGGTATATTCTTGGTACCCAATTTGGGGTTAAAAGGAATCAGTGTAATTTGATGCTAATAACACTAAATTTTAAGTTAAAACATCTAAATTCCAGATTTTATATCCTCTTCTCACCACTGAAAGCTACCATTAAAGCATTAGCCACATTAATAAATAAGAAAACTAATAAGATTGCCTCTTAGAAATTCTGTTCAATACTTTGGCTCCTATTTTTACGTCACTTTACCGAGTAGAACCAGTCCAAATGTAACCTCCCAGGGTAATTCTCTTGTGAACAGCAACTGCAGATTTAGGTTAAAATGGGATCTGGCCACGTAAAGAAAAAGCAGTTTAATGCTACAGTGAACACCATTCACTAATCCTCATGTATCATTTGTGAAATTCAGAGTCTCTTTGGCAAAAATAAATGCCCTTTGCCTCTGTAAAGATGGAGTCTGAAAATCATACCCAGAACTTGGTTGCTTTCAGAGGAAGTGAAAAATTCAGATGGTCAAGATTACTATTTTTATCTCAGTAAACAAATACACAATAAGCTTCTTCAGGAATAAAAGGAGGATTTCAAAAATGTGGGATCTGTGGCGAAGTTTGCTGCTTCTATAGGTAAGACTGACCTACTTCTAAGATGATCACATTTCTGTGCATACATTCAACATATGTCAACTAAATTCTCTTCTGCACCAGGCACTGCATGGCAAGAAGTTCCAGGTTTTACCCTGGAGATTTTCATGTTGTGTATCTCAGACCACAACACAGCAGTCAGAGAGAGCATTTGAATAGACAAGCATCTTACAACCTCTTTTGAACGCATGCCCTGTTACTGGCTTCTTGACTCCATCTTTTGCATTCTTCCACCGGGCATAAAAGATGTACCTTTCAGGCCACATGCCCAACCACCCTCCCAATTCCCAGTTCCCCCACTGCAGGATTTATTGTGTTTAAGGGTTGCCTTCTAAACCTCTCCTTCTCTCCAGCCCTGAGCATTACAGCTCAAGAGTCACTGAAATGGAAATCTGAATCATAAGATCTGGGCTAACCCCAAACAAATTAAGTTAAAAAGGACCATCAGGGATCTTCTCTGTTTTTAATGATCCATTTGCTTTCTTTCTGTGAAATCAAAGGCCACAGTGATCATTTGGAGCAAATATGCTAAATTCAATCTGGCAAAGAACACATGAATACTGAGATCATTGATCACCTGATTGGCTGGACCTGCCAAATACACTGTAGCCAAAACAAAAGCAATTACAAAAGAGGACTGATGGCTAGATAATGCAAGACACCATTCATCTGCCAATGGACATTTAGGTTGCTTCCATGTCTTGGCTATTGTAAATAGTGCTGTAATGAACATTGGGATGTGTGTATCTTTTTGAATTAGAGTTTTCTCCAGATATATGCTTAGAATGGGGATTGAAAGATCAAATGGTAGTTCAATTTTTAGTGTTTTAAAGGAAACTCCATACCATTTTCTACAGGGGCTGTTCCAAGTTACTCCCACCAACAATTTACGAGGGCGCCTTTTTCTCTACACCCCCTCCATCATTTATTGGATGAAGGAAAAATCAGCCATACTATACATTACTGTTCAGGACTTTAGTTTTCACTGGCTCTGGTCTCTGTGGACAGATGTCCAGGCCATGGAATGATATTGTTTTAATAAGTGCATGTACACCTCATCAGTGTTTCAAAGTCAGCCAGCATGGACAAAACTACAATTCAAAAAAAATGCATGCCCCCTATAGCAGCACTAGTCACAATAGCCAAGACAAGGAAGCAACCTTCTGTTCATCAACAGATGAATGGATAAAGAAATATGGAATATATGCAGTGGAATATTACTCATCCACGAAAAAGAATAAACTAATGCCATTTGCTGCAACATGGATGGACCTAGAGATTATCACACGAAGTGAGTAAGTCAGAAAGAGAAAGACAAATGCCTTATGATATCAGTTAAATGTGGGCTCCAAATACAATGCAAATGAACCTCTCTACAATACAGAAACAGACTTAGAGAGAACAGACTTGTTGCCAAGGGGAAGGCGGAGTAGGGGAGGGAAGGACTGGGAGTTTGGAATTAGCAGATGCCAACTAATGTATATAGAACAGAAAAACAACAAGGTCCCACTGGAGCGTATAGGGAATTGTATTCAATATTGTGAATAAATCTTAATGGAAAGGGTTGTGAAAAATAACATAATATATAGACTGAATTACATAATTTTATATATAAATGTATATTATACATATATGTAAAACAACTGCTTTGCTGTACAGGAGAAATTAAACCAACACTGTAAATCACCTATACCCCAATAAAATTGTTAATTATAAATAAATAATAAAAAAAGACAGTCAATTGGTGTGGTCAGGCTTAGATTCTTATGAACCAAACATCAACACTGCGAACTCTATTCAAGAGAATATAGGTAATTGTTGTCAGTAATTGTTATTTAGGTTTTCATCACACTTTAAAAATAAAATGTACCTAATAAAATTTATCTAAGAATACAACTTAAGAACTAAATGGAAACTTTGCAACTATTCAACTCCACTCCTCCATTTTACCAAATGAAGAAAGAACTAAATTAGTGTTAGAATTTATGTAGAAATCTTATCTTCTGCTTATCTGACCAGCATTTCTTACACTATAATAGACATTCTTAAAATTACTTGAAAGAGATTGATTTTTTTGTATCACCCAGGAGTATCCCATAGAATTTTTGGTTCCACAGTTTCTACATTTACAGTGTTTCACCATGAGAATTTATATTTAGAAGTCAGTAAAGAATGGGAGAGTTCTGAATGAGCAACACATCCTGAATTCAATTTATTTATTCTACTAAACTTACTGAGGCAAGAAAGAAAAATAATGCCTTAAACATTTCAGTATGTAAAAATAGTGAACATGATTCAAGATGATAATTCATCACAAGATATTCTCTAAAAAACTATTAAAAGAAACTTTCTCTGTTCAATCATTATTTAACAAAAAATGCTCCAATTCCTTGATCTTATGATTTAAGTGGTTTTTTTTTCCCCTTGAACATGTATTTTTTTCTACATTAGTGAGTAGGTGAAATCATGTGAGTTTGACTTTTCCATGTGACTGTTGAGAATTAGACTGTTTTGCTTAGAATACTTCTATATTTTGACTATCTTTTAATGGGGCCATTAAACAAGATTCCCTGTTCTTAGTGACTTTTCCATATAACCGCAAAGCTTAAAAAAACAAAAAATTTGGTCACCTTTAATGATTGAGTTTTTCTGTTTCTCCTGTCCATGAAACAGGAAAGAATGAGGAAAAGAATATTTAACATAATAGTAAGTATATTTCTCAGATCCTAGGAAAGATATTTTTTAAAGAATTTAGAGTTATAGGGATATGACCCAATGACCAGAGTTTTAATGAAGTACAAAAAGAAATTTATTAATCTAGGGGTTAATAGCTCAGGTCTTACAGCTAGACTGTCTGGGTTTGAATTGTGACTCCTCATTAACTAGCACTGACTTTGTTCCAGCTACTAAACCTCCCTGTAACTTACTAGCAAGCTGTGCAGCTTTGGTATAACTGTTAAACCTCATGATAACTCAGACTCCTCATTATGAAAATGGAAACAGTAATAGAAGCCACCTCACATACCTTTCATAAAAATTAAAATATCAGCACACATAAAACATATAGATTTGTGTATGCACTCAATACATGTTAGCAATCATTACAATAGTAAGAAACACAGAAGTCACGTCTTATGAAGAATAGCTTAAGCAACTTTTACAACCAAGAGAAGGTAGATCTCCATGGTGACATCAAAGTGAAAGTGATAGTTGCTCATTCGTGTCTGACTCTTTGCAACAGGATGATTGAAACCCACCAGGTTCCTCTGCTACACGGAATTTTTCAGAAAAGAATACTGGGGTGGGTAGCCTTTCCCTTCTTCAGGGGATCTTCCTAAACCAGGGATTGATACTGGGTCTCCTGCATTGCAGGAGACTCCATTCTTTACCATCTGAAACTTCAAGGAGTAGAATTAAAATCAGCAAATGGAGGTTTTAGGACCACAGACTTATATGGTACCCAAGGAAATAGTCGTTAATAACTTCTGTTGTTCAGTGGCTAAGTCATGTCCAACTCTTGTAACCCCATGAACTGCAGCACACCAGGCTTCCCTGTTCTTCACTATATCTTAGAGTTTGCTCAAACTCATCTCCATTGAGTCAATGATGCCATACAACCATCTCAGCCTCTGTCACCCTCTTCTCCTCCTGCCTTCAATTCTTCCCAGTATCAGAGACTTTTCCAATGATTCAGCTCTTCCCATTTAATATGTACAAAGAGGATGACTGACCTCCAAAGAGCCTAGAAGGTACTTTTATCCAAATTGCCACTAGCTGAGCACGATAGTGATCACTGTGATTATAAGGGTCTGGGAGATTATCTGAGCAAAACGGAGGAAATCTTACCAGAATATATGTTTTGCCCAAGTTAGCATTTCTCTGGCCACAAGCAGTGCCAGACCTAAATTCTAACAAACCTACTGCTACTGCTACTGCTAAGTCGCTTCAGTCGTGTCCGACTCTGTGCAACCCCATAGACGGCAGCCTGCCAGGCTCCCCTGTCCCTGGGATTCTCCAGGCAAGAACACTGGAGTGGGCTGCCATTTCCTTCTCCAATGTATGAAAGTGAAAAGTCAAAGTGAAATCGCTCAGTCATGTCCGACTCTTGGCGACCCCATGGACTGCAGCCTACCAGGCTCCTCTGTCCATGGGGTTTTCCAGGCAAGAGTACTGGAGTGGGGTGCCATTGCCTTCTCCAGCAAGCCTACCCGACTCCTACTTCCTCCTCCAAGGTAGAAGCATTTTTTTAAAAAGACTTCATCCAGAACTGTGCATAAGACTGTTTATCCTACCAACATAGAAAAATGGGAGCTATTAAATGGGTCTGAATCTATAGTCTACAAAAATAGACACAGGAGCCTGTAATTTATTTTTAATATTTCAAAGAGTTTAACAAACACTTATTTCCCATAACAAGGATGAATGTATTAACTGAACACTTAAGTTTCTTTATTTTAAATAATCTTGATTATATTCTATTATCTCAGGTTTTCAATCGTATGAAGCTCTAAATGTTTCCATTACTAAAACCAGGAAGATTAACCACTACTTTATACAAGCAGTTTAGTGTTTAGAAGCTCAAAATATGTACTGCTTTGGTTAGAAAATAATTATAGTAGTAAGAAGATATAAAAGATTGGTAACTGTTCCCTGTATTTATTAAAACAATCCATTAAATGTTAGTTCTTTTAGGATACAAGATGTCTTGCAGGTCAGAAGAACTGGGGTGCATCTAGGGCATGCTGGTTGACTGTTTTGAGACTTGAATAAAAGATGCAACCTAATGAGTATTAGTTACTGCCTCCTTAAAATGTGGAGAATGTCAGCTTTGGCTTATCTGTTGTTCACATCTTAGCTACTTCTGTGAAATAATTGATATATATCATCCAATTCAAATAAAAGATAGATTACAAATGGAAAAATATTCACAAACTGGTTTTCCCTTGGGTAATATTTTTCTTGTTCTCAGGATCTACTAGTCTCATCTAGAAAAAAAAAATATATATATATTTTTTAAATTAGAGGTTTGTTAGTAACACATAGGTTCTGTGATTATCACCTAGTTTGTGGATTGTTAATAGGGTTTCTACATTGACATTTCTTAAGGAACTAACATATATGTTAGACAGGAAAACAATGAGAGGTTCATAATATTCTTTTTATATTTTATGATCAAAATCATAAACAACTGAAAGCAAAAAAACACAAAGAAAGTAAGGGAAAAAAATACAAACCCAAGCCCTTTGCAGGATTATACATGGATATCCTAGAAAGTTTTAGTTGTCCAGACCCAGAAAAAGCAAACCTTGGCCCCTGCTCACAAAGCTGATGAATACCCAGATTTGTTAGGTCCTTGGCTTCCCATGTGATGCAGTGGTGAAGAATCCACTTGCCAAAAGGAGAAGCAAGAGATGCAGGTTCAATCCCTGGCTCAAGAGGAGGAAATGAACGAGTGACTGAGCATGCGTGCGTGCACGCGCGCGCGCACACACACACACACACACACACATACACATGTGTGTGAATGTTGTTTTATGTTTTTAATGATTGGAAACAATCTAAAGTAGAATAAAATTTGGGACATGTGGAAACTAAGAAATTGAAATTTTAGCAACCATAAATAAAACTTTATCGGAACACAGCCTCGTTTATTTACTTACTATTGCAGTGTTGAGTAATTGTGACAGAGACTGACCTCGAAAGCCTAAAATGTATGTACTCTCTGGTACTTTATAAAAATTGTTTGCCCCTGACCTAGGTGACACAGAATTGAACCATTTCTCCTGAAGGTTCTCTTATTGTTCACTCCTATTTAACTTATATGCAGAGTACATCATGAGAAACGCTGGCCTGGAAGAAGCACAAGTTGGAATCAAGATTGCTGGGAGAAATATCAATAACCTCAGATATGCAGATGACACCACCCTTAATGCAGAAAGTGAAGAGGAACTCAAAAGCCTCTTGATGAAAGTGAAAGAGGAGAGTGAGAAAGTTGGCTTAAAGCTCAACATTCCTAAAACTAAGATCATGGCATCCGGTCCCATCACTTTGTGGGAATTAAATGGGGAACAGTGGAGACAGTGTCAGACTTTATTTTTGGGGGCTCCAAAATCACTGCAGATGGTGACTGCAGCCATGAAATTAAAAGATGCTTACTTCTTGGAAGGAAAGTTATGACCAACCTAGATAGCATATTCAAAAGCAGAGATATTATTTTTCCAACAAAGGTCCATCTAGTCAAGGCTATGGTTTTTCCAGTGGTCATGTATGGATGTGAGAGTTGGACTGTGAAGAAAGCTGAGCACCGAAGAATTGATGCTTTTGAACTGTGGTGTTGGAGAAGACTCTTGAGAGTCCCTTGGACTACAAGGAGATCCAACCAGTCCATCCTAAAGGAGATGAGTCCTGAGTGTTCATTGGAAGGACTGATGTTGAAGCTGAAGCTCCAATACTTTGGCCACCTCATGTGAAGAGTTGACTCATTGGAAAAGACCCTGATGCTGGGATGGATTGGGGGCAGGAGGAGTAGGGGACGACAGAGGATGAGATGGCTGGATGGCATCACTGACTAGATGCACATGAGTTTGAGTGAACTCTGGGAGTTGGTGATGGACAGGGAGGCCTGGAATGCTGCAATTCATGGGGTTTCAAAGAGTTGGACACAACTCAGTGACTGAACTGAACTGGACTGAAAATCATAAGGTAATTATGACTCTGGAAGTTAAAAACTTACAAAGTATATATTTAAAGATGCATATGGGTAATCTTTTTGATCATTGTGAAGGGTCTGAGAAAGTCTTACATTTAATATGTAGAAATAGATTAAATGTCAAACATTTAATATGTGAAGCACTTAACTACAAATTAGAAAGTTTTAGACAAATATTATAAAAGTAGTTATTGAAATGTTAGCAAAACACATATTGACTTAAAATGGCTTTAACTGATGCTCTTAAATTAAAAAAATTAATTTTGCAAAGTATATATTTCTGTATATACATATACGCTGCTAAGTCAGGTCAGTCATGTCAGACTCTGTGCGACCCCACAGACGGCAGCCCACCAGGCTCCTCCGTCCCTGGGATTCTCCAGGCAAGAACACTGGAGTGGGTTGTCATTTCCTTTTCCAATGCATGAAAGTGAAAAGTGAAAGTGAAGTCGCTCAGTCGTGTCCGACTCTTAGCAACCCCCTGCACTGAGGCCTACCAGGTTCCTCCGTCCATGGATTTTCCAGGCAAGAGTACTGGAACAGGGTGGCATCGCCTTCTCCGATATACATATATATACACACACATATATAGCTGAAAGTAAAAAAAAAAAAAACACACACACACACACACAAAGAAAAAACGTTTGTCTGTAGACACAAACACATTTTTATCCCCTGCTTACACAAAGAATATTGAGGCAAAAAAAAGTGGTGTCATGTCCAACTCTTTGTGAGCCCATGGACTGTAGCCTACCAGGCTCCTCGTTCCATGGGATTTTCTAGGCCATAGTACTAGAGTGGATTGCCATTTTCTTCTCCAGGGGAATCTTCCCGACCCAGGGATCGAACCAGGACCTCCTGCATTGTAGACAGACACTTTACCATTTGAGCCACCAGGGAAGTCCATTGAGGGAAAAGTCAAGCTAAAATTCTAACACCCAGCCGCTGGTATCTCAGTGCCTGTCCCTGAATCTCTACTCTGCCCTCTAGTGGATACTTGGAGAATCAAGCTGTCCTTGCCTTGGCCACCTCATGCGGAGTTGACTCATTGGAAAAGACACTGATGCTGTGAGGGTTTGGGGGCAGGAGGAAAAGGGGACGACAGAGGATGAGATGGCTGGATGGCATCACCAACTCTATGCACATGTGTTTGAGTGAACTCTGGGAGTTGGTGATGGACAGGGAGGCCTGGTGGGCTGCGATTCATGGGGTCGCAAAGTCGGACACGACTGAGTGACTGAACTGAACTGAATTGCCTTGGTTTCTTCATCCTTGAAATGTGAAGGATGATAAGTATGCTCATAAACAACTATATCACAGAGTTTATTCAGAGAATTAAATGAGGTACACAAAGCACTGAGAGCAGACAGTGGCCCATATTAAGCACCAAACAATGTCAGGCAACAATTATTGGGAATTCCCTGGCGGTCCAGTGGTGAGGACTCAGCACTTTCACTGCCAGGCCTGGGTTCAATCCCTGATCAGAGAACTAGATCCCATAAGCTATGTGGTGCAGCCAAAAAAAGAAAGACAAATTATCCTTGTGGTTGCTGTTGCATTTTCTTTTACCCACCATTCAGAAGCTTCTGCAAATACATGAAAGCATCTTCATATCGCCTTTCTTGTCAGCCTAGGAAAGAAAGGTGCCCAATAACCTGAATATTTCACTCTGTAGAAATAATCACTTGTGACATAAAAGGTATTAACGGGGTGAAAGGGACCACAGCTGCTAAGATGTGTCCCTTTCCATCATCTTTAGCAATGCTGATTGCCCTGAAAATGTCTGCCAGTTAATTGTCTTTATTGGAAGGGAGCTTTTGTAAGAAGGAGGGAAGATCTGAGTGTGCTTTCCAATTTCTTGCAGGGATTATGCCAGTAAGCAAGGAAGTCTTACCTTTTATTAAAATGAGATTTGTTTTTATTATCCATCTAAAAGTACAAAGAGCATGGTAGGAGACTATTTAAAATAGTATTAGGTTTAGAAATGTATGAGGACATTCTAATAATCAAAGCCCAACAGAACAAAGAAAAAATATTAAAAATAATCAATTTTGCTTTTGAAAATTTAAGAAAGAGGCAAATCTATATTTTGGGAGAAGAGATATGTTTTATTGTTTTTAATCATGTTCTGTTTACCTTTCATCTAGTGCTTACATGTATGCATGTAATGTTACATCTATTACATTTCTTTTGCTGGATTAGATTTTTGCCAATAATGAGTGATAGATTTAAGTAACTTGTGCATGTATTAGACTATGAATCAGTGATCATTATAAAGCTTGATTTGTAAAACTCTTTTTCAAAAGATACCTGGAATGCTTGCATAACTGTTTATGAATAACACTGTAACAGCTGTGTAGGGTAGAAATCGTCTTTGAATCATATGATCTACAGTTCAAGCTGGTTCTTCACTACTAGAATCTTTTTCCCAGAATGCTTCTCTGCTGCAGGGTAGATACACTCTCTGCAGGAGCAAAGGAACACAGTAGGCTTGAGACAGCTTTCCTTGCAAATGGCTGCTCACAAGGCTGGCACTTGGCAGTCGTCCAAGAACTTGAATAGCAAACAGTTCCCACACTAGCATACAACTTTCCCTAAATGCTAAAAGCAGTCTGCTGTGCCTAAACTGTGTGTGCAAGCGCCACGTGCTCAGTCACTCAGTCGTGTCTGACTGTCTGGGGCCCCATGGACTGTAGCCTGCTAGGCTCTTCTGTCCTTGGAAATTTTCAGGCAAGAATACTGGAATGGGTTGCCACTTTCTACTCCAGAGGATCTTCCCGATCCAGAGATCAAACCCACGATTCCTGCATTGACAGATTCTTTACACCTGGCAAACTGGATGTTTATAGTAAATATTAATATCTGCTTTCCTTCTGGGAGATGGAGTCTGGCATTTTCTGGATGGATGGTGCCCACTGACTCACCAAAGAAAAGACCTTGACTTCGAGCCTCAGGCCAGCTTCCCAGGAGATCACTTTTCTCATGCATTGTCTCAACTCACTGTCTTCCTTGTAACTCCAGCAGGAGGAGATTCTTAGACGCTTATACCCAGTTTTCTCTGAATTTTGCTCTACCTGTCTTTTCTCTTTGCTGATTTTTTAGTCCCTTTTGTGGTAGTGAATCATAGTCATGAGTGTGATCACGTTCTGGGGCCTGTGCATCACGCTGAATCATATCATCTGGGGGAGGCAGAACATGGAGAGTCTTGGAGTTCCACATACTACCCCACCTAACCTCGGTGAGCATCTGATGTGGATGAATCCCATGGTACCCAGTTATTCTGTAATTTTAGATTAATTTTAAAATTGAATTTCTAAAGTTCAATACCACGGACTGGGAATGAAAACTGCCCCAAGTTCTCCTTGAAGGAAGTATGAGAGGTACCTACAGTCACTACATATGGTGGGTGACTCAGAAATATTATGGTGATGCACTTAATAGCAGCATTTTCAAAGTTTAATCTGAGCTCTCTGTGACTTTAAGGCTGGTGCTCTTACCAGGAGTCTACACAAACTCTCCTGAAAACAGCAGAGGGATCTGCCTTCCACTTCGTTCTAAAGATGTCTGTTGCAACCGTTCATGGATTTAAGTGTTGCTGAGCATAATAAATACCTAGCGTGCAGAAATGTTACTCCCGAGAGACTTAAGGAAGACAATCAGGATGACCCAGAGCATTTGGATAATGGTTCGGTCATTTCTCACAGATGTCAGAGTCTCGTGTTTTGCCGTAAGACAAGTTGCAAATTGAGCAGATGCTAAAAAGTGAGAATGCAAACATCCTGTATTTGTAAGTGAGGTGCTCAGAAGGGGAGCATAGGAACCTCTCTCTGGTTTCTCCAGCCTTCTTTCCTTTATATATTCACATCTAAAACTTCTGGCATTTTCCTGCCTGACTTTTAGCCCTGCAACTTTCCCCTCATGGAGTTAACTAATGATAACGATATAACCATTCATCATAAGATGCTTATAGGCAAAGACTGTTCTACTCATTTTTCAGCAAAATAAATATAAGCAAAGCAGCCTAGGAAGCAAGAATCTACTCACAGAGTTTTGTCTCCACTGTAATTATAATGTGCACTAACTATTAAAAGGACGCAGAGTTCAAATAACATTTCACATACGGCTATTGTTCCTTCCCAAGAGAGAATAAGGAAAGAAAATGTGAACTGTAATAAGAAAAGTCGCCCTAGAGATAAGAGACCCAAAGGAACGGATATAAAATAAAATGAGAATGGAAAGTACATATTAAAATGTTTTGACTACAATTATTAAAAAAAATACATTTTGAAGGGAGCTAAAGAATAATTCTAGCAGTGGTGTAACAATATTTTCTTTATAGAACATACAGAGTGCTAAAGACAGAAAAGAATTCTTAAGTGACTTCGATTTATGTTTCATTCCTTTTATCTTACAATAAACTACGTATAATTCAGGTAAGTTACATTCTAAAACCCTGTTAGGATATTAATAAACCAACTTTTTTGTTAACGGGTATAGGATGACTAGCTTGGAAAAGCACATTCACACTAGTAGATATTTTGTTATAGGCTATCAGACATATTTCACTCTGATAAACTGTCCAGACCCTCTCAGAAAGATAACTGTCAGATGGGAAAATGAAACCATGGTCTTCAGGTAACACGGGGAATGGTTTGCAGGGTATGTGCTGTGCTGGGCTTAATAGCTCAGTCGCATCTGACTCTTTGTGACCCAAAGGACTACAGCCTGCCAGGCTCCTCTGTTCATGGGGATTCTCCAGGCAAGAATACTGGAGTGGGTTGCCATGCCCTTGTCCAGGGGATCTTCCCAACCCAGGGATCGAACCCAGGGATAGAAAGGCCAAAACACTGTAACTCCACTTTGAGGGTAGAGAATAAAGCCCTGACACAGCAACTGTGACCTAAGCGTCTCACTTTTCCATATGTTTTATACGAGAATGAAAAAGACGCGAAGCGCCAGTCTATGTTCGATACAAGATACAGGATGCTTGGGGCTGGTGCACGGGGATGATCCAGAGAGATGATATGGGGTGGGAGGTGGGAGGGGGATTCAGGATTGGGAGCTCGTATACACCCATGGCGGATTCATGTCAATGTATGGCAAAACCAATACAGTATTGTAAAGTAAACTAAAGTAAAAATAAAATTAAAAAAATTAAAAAAAAGATGACTATACAAGAAGAATGTGCATTGCAATTTGTTTCCTAATTAAAAACATCATATAAAATTTTCTACAGAGAGAAATGATACATTGATAACACGTTCTACTGAGAAGAATGAAGTAGACCTTTGTATGTTACTATAGAAAGAACTTTTTCTTCTTAAAGTACAATTTATTTTAGTTGTTCTTAATTTTATTTATTTTTGGCCATGCTGGGTCTTCATTGCTGCACATGGACTCTCACTAACAGGGGCTACTCTCTAGGTGCAGTGCAAGCCTTCTCATTGCATGGCTTCTCATTATGGTGGCTTCTCTTGTTGCAGAGCAGAAGCTCTAGAGTGTGAGTTCGGTAGCTGAGGTGCACGGGCTTAGCTGCTATGTGGCATGGGGGGTGGGCCCAGACCAGGGATGGAACCTGTGTCCCCCGCATTGGTACGTGGATTCTTAACCACTGCATGACCAGGAAAGTCTGATGAAAAGTTTTTAAAACTAAGCTCTATATAGAAAATTTCATTAAAAAAATCTATCACCTACCTATCTATTTATAAATATGAGAGTGTAATTGGGGGAATTTCAGATGAGATACAATATCAATTGATGTTGCATAGAACTGATGATTTTTTGGAAGGAAACCAAGTATCTGGCATAGAAGAACTTTGTATTTTTTTTTCTTGTATACATGTCTGAAGTCTTCTATGGTTTTCAATATATTTTATACCTATATTTTAATAAGTGATTTGACTTCTACTATATTTAGGTGAGTTTTACAAAATGAAAATCTGAAAATTGCTCACTATTTAAAATAACAGACATTTAGATTATTAACTATTTAAATGACTCAAAATATTTAGGTGAAAAATATTTAAATGTCTATTGAAAATAATTAGG
Source organism: Capricornis sumatraensis (assembly GCF_032405125.1). Lineage (NCBI taxonomy): Eukaryota > Metazoa > Chordata > Mammalia > Artiodactyla > Bovidae > Capricornis > Capricornis sumatraensis. Next base: position 113,766,472 of record NC_091073.1, on the reverse strand, counting down.
TGATTATTTTCTGAATACTATACCTTACCTACAGTTTTTACTTGCAAAATTGGATTTGAAGTTGTGCTTGTGATGAAACGTTTTATATTAACATTAATGCATAGTTATAACACATTAATATTATTCTAAATGATTATTATAATAGATCAATGGATTAGAAGCTAGTTGAGCAAGAGTCATGAAATTTTTGCTTAAACGTTTCATGCCTAGTAGTAGCTTCAGTATTTCTCTTTATCTATTTAATAATATAATTGATAGCAAACTTTTGCTATTAGGATAGCTTGCTCTGTTTCTATGTCAATAACATGCTGTACATACTTGGGAGAGGAGAAATGCAGTCAGTATCAAGATAGATTCTATTATAAGATTTCATCATTTTTGGAGTAGACATAACAAATGGCCCACCTGAAAGTATTTCTATAAAATCAAAATTCTTTTTCTCATTTTTATTCCTCTTGACATGATGGCTTTTCCTACTGTATATCTGTGATTACTCTTTCATCTGAAGTCCATTTTTCTTCAATAAATCTTTTGTATATATCTGTAAAATCTTTGCATAAGTTGATATGTGTGTTTTCATAAACATTAGAAAATGACTATCAGACCATTCTGAACATATCAATAAAAATGCTTGCATAACTTTTTTCTTTGCATCACTCATTAGTCCTCAATGACATCTAAGAGCCTACAAAGTTCTAGGAATGCCATTTGATCAAAAATAAAACAGTGAAAACCAGTGACAATTCCAACATTCATGCTGCATCTTAAGCAGATCAATGCAATTATTCTAATATTTATGAATAAATTTCATGGTTTTTGAGCTGCTATAAAATGGAAGAGGCACTTGATGAGCTCCCTACCAAAAGGAGCATTCAATGGGAAAATGGATAACCATCCATGAAGGCCGTGTTGTTATGGAGAAGATTTTTGTTTAAGATGACTTCTGTAGACTTTTGTTTACGGTAGGGGAGGTGGACAACTAAGGCCACATCCAACTGTGAAGTATGCTGTTTTCAGGTACACTGCCATTTTAGTTGCTTTTTGTTTTGTGCTTGCCAAAATGTATACTGCCAGAAAACGTTGATTAAATTTTTTTTCAACTCAGTAATGCAGTATTAAAAATCAGATTGAGAAAAGTTATCTCACTTTTTGATACAAATTCATCACTGTATCTTTCTCCAATGATCTAGTGAAGATGGATAAGACAGTGAGGACAGGATATTTTAGAGAAGAAAGTCCATGTTCATTGGACTTCGTTCATTAAAAGAGACACTTGAAAGGACAAATTACGTCTTTGACATTAATTCCTTCTGAAGTCAAAAGACAAGTTCATTCACGACCCACAAGCTTGAAGGTGAGATTCCAGTAGCTGAGCTTTACATAAATTGTCTGGGCTTTTTCATCAACTAAAAGCTAATCATGAAGCTGGAAAGGAGAAATCTTTCAAGTCTCTGTGGGTCCTTTAAAATCACAAAATCATAAAATTTCAATAGAACCTTAGGGTTTGTGTAATCTAATACTCTCATATTATGGATCTGCTAAGTGAAGCTTGGAAAAGTTAAGGGCTTAGCTTGGTCACCTTTCCATCACCATCTTCTCTGGTTTATTTAGTGCCTTCTTGCCTTGTAACTTTTCCATTGGTGCTTTTTATCTCCAAGTAAATGTGTCATATTATCTAACTCTGCTGGGTAAAAACTGGTCTTGTCTACAGAGGTTCGGCCTTTTCCCTTGGAAGGTAATCAATGCCACACCCAACAAGACTGTCTCTGTTAAAAGACAGTCTTAGGGTGGGCTCTGCCCAAGTCAGAAATACCAACCATGTGACTTAGGTTGGGGGTTTGGGTAATGAGGGATCAGGTGAACTGAAGACTGAATTCAACCATGCGGGCAATCATTCAGTCTCACCTGTGTGATGAACCTCAGTAAACACTATGGAACCCAGTTCAGAGGAGCATCCATGGCTGGCAACACTTGTCGAATTTGATACTGACCAGGCCCCCGTGGGCCCTTTCTGTGTCCCTCGTTTATTTGATTGCAGGAAACAGCCTTCACTCAGCCACCATGACCTTCCCTGAGCTCCAGTGGGCAAATTCAACCAGTTGTGAATTCGGGAAGGAGGAGAAGGGGACGACAGAGGATGAGATGGTTGGATGGCATCACCCACTCTCTGGATATGAGTTTGAATAAGCTCTGGGAGTTGGTGATGGACAGGGATGCCTGGAGTGCTGCAGTCCATGGGGTTGCAAAGAATCGGACATGACTGAGTGACTGAACTGAACTGAGGATATACTGAGACAAGGCATCTTCTTATCTATTTCAAATAAAAAGAATCAAGAGCAGCCTTGGACCAAGGTCTTGTTTCCCCAGAGATACACGCAATATCTCTGAGCTATTTTGCCAATATGGAAACCCCCTCCAGGTGGGGGAAGTTAACAGTTAACGGTGGCATGCTGCCCACAAGCATCCAGACCCTAGACCAGCTGGATCTGAAGGTTGATGATGCTGACTCCTTACCTTACCACCAACCCCTCAGAAGAACGTCCATGAGCTGATCATGCCCTCTTTGAAAAATGACTCTAAAACTTCTCACTATCTTCTCCAAGGGGATAAACATTGTTTTGAGGACATAACCTGCCTGGCAAAGCTATTAAACTATTCTTTCCTATTTCACCCAAAGCTCTGTCTCTGAGATTTGATTCTGCACCAGTGCACAGAGAAGCTGAGCTCCTGGCATCAAATTGTCACTCATCAGAGGCAGGAGGAGCCACACCGTACATGACTCAGTGAGCAGAGGATGGCCAGTTCTGCCCTATGTGTCTCTCCCCTTGTCCGATTTTATTCTACCTCCCTTCCCCACAATATAGCATAATCATGAGTATAATAAACTTCCTGTGAATTGAGTCCTTTCTAGAGAAGGACTAGAAATGGCAACCCACTCCAGTATTCTTGCCTAGAGAATCCTGTGGACAGAGGAGCCTGGTGGGCTGCTGTCCATAGGGTCACACAGAGTTGGACATGACTGATGCGACTTAGCATGCATTCATGCATTGGAGATGGAAATGGCAGCCCATTCCGGTATTCTTGCCTGGAGAATCCCAGGGACGGAGGAGTCTGGTGGGCTGCCATCTATGGGGTTGCACACAGTTGGACACGACTGAAGCAACTTAGCAGCAGCTGTAGCAGTGAGTTATTGGGGACTTCCCTACATAATAGTTCAGTTGGTAAAGAACTACCTGCAGTGCAGGAGACCCAAGTTCAACCCCTGGGTCGGGAAGATATCTTGGAGAAGGAAATGGCAACCCACTCCAGGATTCTTGCCTGGAAAATCCCATGGACAGAGGAGCCTGGCAGGCTACAGTCCATAGGATACTGAAGCTGAGGGTGGTTTTGGGAATCCTTCGCCAACACTTGCAGTTAGTATCAGAAGTCAGAGCAGTTTGTAGGGTCGATTTCTATTAGTTTTACAGTTTGGTTAACTTTGTATACTGACATGTAAATGTCTTAAAATCTACGTTGCTTCATTTTGGGAACTGATAAAATGAAGTTACAAGGATAAACACTCTCTATACAAAGATACTTCCTAAACTGTGATGGTTAACTCTGGGTCAGCTTGGCTAGACCACACACCAGATGCTTGGTTAAATAATATTCCGTGAAGGTATTTTTAAAAATTTACATTTTAAACAGCAGACTTTGAGTAAAGCAAATTACCTCCTATAATGAGGGTATGCCTGTGTGCTCTGTCCTTCATCTATCTCTTTCTCTACAAACACACACACACACACACACACACACACACACACTCATACATATTACATACACACACATTCCCTATCGACTTCCTACACATACACTATTTGTTTCTGTGTATAGATAAAACCAGTAGACCCTCTAAAGTTTCAAGATCTTCAGAAGCTGGGAAACCCCAAATTATAAAATTAAATTGATTCTCATGAGATTTCTAAGTGTTTTCTTCTACTGTTACATCAATAACTTTTAGAGTCCATTCGTAAAACCCTGAAGGCACATGTAATAGAACAGATATTTCCAATTTATTTAAAGTACTCTTATATTGAACTTTCTTGACTCAGTTTGGCAATAATCTACACGAAGACTAATACAATCAACAGGAAATAAAAAAACAATATTAAAATCAGCACAAAGGAAAAAGTGCTATCAATTGCCTCATGTTCCTTTTCCTTACAGCTACAAATATTTCTTGAAATGTCTTTGTGCTACAGGAAGCTAAGAAAAAGTTATTTGACAAACCTCTACTTGCTTTTCCCCACAGGGTGGCCCAGACAGAAACAGTTGTGTCAATGAAAAACTCTGTTTTATGAAGAGTTTTTCATGGACCTTATCTGTCTGTGCAGTGTGGGAGGGGGTTCTTCCACAGTGACTTCATTCATCAGATTTATTGATAACAATTAACAACATCTTAGCAATGACAGCAATTCAATCACAATAGTCTCTTACAGAAGACAGTGCATTATCTCTTACAACACTGGTTTCCTTGGAGGTGCAGGAAAGGGGAAGAAAGATATTGAAGAAGGATTTTCCATCGTATGTTTCAGAATATTTATGCACTTCGTAATAACTATATATTATATTATTTATATGATAAAATATCTTTACATATACACAGATGTATGAATTATTTAGTTTCTAAAAAGTAAGCAGCAAATAGTTGGAGATTGCTATGATTTCGAATCCAATTTTGTACACACACACACACACACACACACACAAAATTCCCAGGAAGATGTTTATATAACTATTTAGAATATACTTAGAAAAATGCAAAAAATACAGTTGGTAGCAATTACCTTTAGGGAGGGAAACTTTGGTTGTAAAAGAAGTATACAGGGATTTAATCTTTTGATTTTTTCCTCTTTCTATTTAAAATCTGTTTATGGTTTAATTTTATAATTTAAACATTCTTGTAGAGACCCCCACTGGGATTCCTGAAACGAGTCTGAGTCAGTGCCAGGATGTTCCTGCAGAGGGAAACAGTCACTTAAGTCAGAGCTCCTGAGATCACCCAGCTGCACACAGCTCAGAGCTCTGGGCTTTAGTTGAAACTGGTGATTCTAACTGTATTTTCCTGTAAAAGAGGGAGGTCACGTATTCTAGTTCCCTTTCCCAGAAGAGGAACGCCTGAGAAATCAGAAGAGCAGGAAAAGTGGGGTTGAACCTGCAGCCATTTGTCCACGTGTTCTCCTGACTTTCCTGGTTCTCCGGCTCTTTTTCCTGTTGGTGCCTTTTCTCTCCTTGCTAGAAGCAAGAGAAGCACCTCCAGGAGAAGCATCCAGTGCCGCTTTTCTCTCGGCACCTGACAGCCTGGAATGGAATCTGCCCCCTAGTACCCTTAACATATCTGTGCTGAAATGAATGAGTGAGGACCTTCCCCAAAGATGTTTATGATGTATCTGATTAGAACGGCCTGGTATCTAATAAATGACCACATGGTATATCATACATGGGGCTTCCCTGGTAGTTCAGCAGTAAAGAATCTGCCTGCAATGCAGGAGACACGGGTTTGATCCCTGGGTCAGGAAGATACCCTGGAGAAGGAAATGACAACCTCTGCAGTATTCTTGCCTAGAGAATCCCATGGACACAGGAGCCTGAAGGACTATAGTCCACAGGGTTGCAAAGAGTTGGGCACAACTAAAGTGACTGAGCAAGCACATGTGTGTATCAAACTTATGCATGCATAAATTTATATATTGCCTCTTCAAACTCCTTTTAAACATCTGAGATTATAAATATTAATTAATTTTAAATATATATATGTATATACATGCCATGACAATGCCAAAACACACAAAAACTTTTAAAACTATAGAATTAGTAAAAAAAATCATGTTTTTAATAGTTTTCAAAACAAAAACACAAAAAGATAATTCCAATAACTCCAGTGGTAAGTAAACAATCCATATCCGACATCAGACAAAGATGTAAAGTTGTCTTCATGTTTAACTTGGGTCTGCTTTAGAATTCTGCCTTAAGCACAAATGGTAGCATAAACTTGCTGTTTTTGAGAGCTCCTCTTACCAGAGAGGCACTTAGCATGCAAATATGCGACATAAATTTAGTTTAGAAATGGCAGTGCAGAATGATTGCCGCTACATCTTACTCTCCAGTCACAATAGATGTGAAAAAGATAACTAGTTAGTGAAATAACTATAATTCAAGCAGAAAACTGACATACGGTCCCATAAGCTTCTCCAAGTAGCTTTACTTTGTGACATAACAGAGTTCTTTACACAGATATATCTTTTGATCCTGTGACAGTTTTACTAGAATAAAGGATGGGCAAGATTTAAAGTGCCTTTGGGTAGTTAAATGTGAGCAGATACAGTTAGGAATTCTTTCTCTTCTGCTGTCCCCCAATTCTCATCAATTGTCAAACCTATTGTATACATGTGAGGATGAGTCCAATGTGTAATATTTTAGGACAGAATTCAAGGTAGCCTCACTTAGTTTTTCTAAAATCAGGGGACAGAATGTCAAATAATATTAAAGAATCTTCTTGCTTGGGGGATTGAGCAAGGTACAATTTAGTGTACCATTTATTTTAGTCCAAAAATGCTATGTATTGTATTATTTTTTTAAATTTGTATTGGAGTATAGTTATTTACAATCTTGGTTTAGTTTCTGCTGTACAACAAAGTGAATCAGTTGTGCACACATATATATCCATTCTTTTTTAGATTCTTTTTGCAAATTGGTCATTATGGAGTACTAATAAGAGTTCCCTGTGCTATAGAGTAAGTCCTTAATAGTTTTCTATTTTATATATAGTAGTGTGTATATATAAAGTTATGACAAACCTAGTGTGTGTTAAGTTGCTTCAGTCGTGTGCAACTCTTTGGGATCCTATGGACTGTAGCCCACCAGGCTCCTCTGTCCATGGGATTCTCCAGGCAAGATACTGGAATGGGTTGCTATGCCCTTCTCCAGGGGATTTTCCCTACTCAGGGATCAAATCTGCATCTCTTTTGTCTTCTGCGTTGGCAGGCAGGTTCTTTACCACTAGCACCACCTGGGAAGCCCAGGACAGTGTATTAAGATGCAGAGACATCACTTTGCCGACAAAAGCCCATACAGTCAAAGGTATGGATTTTCTAGTAGTCATGTATGGATGTGGGAGTTGGACCACTGAGCACCAAGAAATTGATGCTTTCTAATTGTAGTGCTGGAGAAGACTCTTGAGAGTTCCTTAGACTGCAATGAGATCAAACCAGTCAATCCTAAAGGAAATCAACCCTGAATACTCACTGGAAGGACTGATACTGAAACTGAAGCTACAATATTTGGCCACCTGATGTGAACAGGTGACTCACTGGAAAAGATCCTAACACTGGGAAGACTGAAGGCAAAGGAGAAAAGGGTGGCAGCGGTTTAGATGGTTAGATAGCATCACCGACTTAATGGTAATGAACTGAGCAAATTTTAGGAGTTAGCAGAGGACAGAGGAGCCTAGAGTGCTGCAATCTATGGGGTGGCAAAGAGTTGGACATGTCTTAGCAACTGAACAATTGTCTGTATATGTCAATTTCAATGTCTCAATTTATCCCTTTCCCCCAAAGACAAATATCATATCATATCACTTGTATGTTGAATCTCAAAAAATGGTACAAATGAACTTATTTACAAAACAGAAATAGAGTCACAAATGTAGAAAACAATCCTATGGATATCAGGAGATGATAGTTCAGTCACTCAGTCATGTCCAACTCTTTGTGACCCCATGCACTGCAGCATGCCAGACCTGTCCATCATCAACTCCCAGAGTTTACTTAAACTCATGTCCACTGAGTTGGTGATGCCATCCAACCATCTCATCCTCTGTTGTCCCCTTCTCCTCCTGCCTTCAGTCTTTCCCAGCATCAGGGTCTTTTCAAATGAGTCAGTTCTTCGCGTCAGGTGGCCAAAGTATTGGAGTTTCAGCTTCAGCATCAGTCCTTCCAGTGAATACTCAGGGCTGATTATCTTTAGGGTGGACTGGTTTTATCTGCTTGCTGTCCAAGGGACTCTCAAGAATCTTCTACAGTATCACAGTTCAAAAAGGATCAATTCTTCAGTGATCAGCTTTCTTTATAGTCCAACTCCAACTCTCACATCCATACATATTTACTGGAAAAACCAAAGCTTTGACTAGATGGACCTTGTTGGCAAAGTAATGTATCTGCTTTTTAATATGCTGTCTAGGTTGGTCATAGCTTTTGTTCCAGGGAGGAAACGTCTTCTAATTCCATGGCTGCAGTTACCATCAGCAGTGATTTTGGAGCCCCCCCAAAATAAAGTGTGTCACTGTTTCTATTGTGTCCCCATCTATTTCCCATTAAGTGATGGGACCAGATGCCATGATCTTAGTTTTCTGAATGTTGAATTTTATGCCAACTTTTCACTCCCCTCTTTCATTTTCATCACGAGGCTCTTTAGTTCTTCTTCACTTTATGCCACAAGGGTGGTGTCATCTATATATCTGAGGTTATTGATATTTCTCCTGGCAATCTTGATTCCAGCTTGTGCTTCTTCCAGCCCAGCGTTTCTCATGATTCACTCTGCATATAAGCTAAATAAGCAGGGTGACAATATACAGCCTTGACGTACTCCTTTCCTGATATGGAACCAGTCTGTTGTTCCATGTCCAGTTCTAACTGTTGCTTCTTGACTTGCATACAGATTTCTCAGGAGGCAGGTCAGGCGGTCTGTTATCCGATCTCTTTCAGAATTTTCCACATTTTTTTGTCATCCTCACAGTCAAAGGCTTTGGCCAAGTCAGTAAAGCAGAGGTAGAAGTTTTTCTGGAACTCTCTTGCTTTTTCAATGATGCAACGGATGTTGGCAATTTGATCTCTGGTTCCTCTGCCTTTTCTAAAACCAGCTTGAACACCTGGAAGTTCACAGTTCACATACTGTTAAAGCCTGGCTTGAAGAATTTTGAGCATTACTTTGTAGAGTGTGAGATGAGTGCGATTGTGCAGTAGTAGGAACATCCTTTGGCATTGCCTTTCTTAGGGATTGTAATGAAAACTGACCTTTTCCAGTCCTGCGGCCACTGCTGAGTTTTCCAAATTTGCTGGCACACTGAGTGCAGCACTTTCACAGCATCATCTTTTATGATTTGAAATAGGTGAGCTTGAATTCGATCACCCCCAGTAGCTTTGTTCATAGTGATGCTTCCTAAGGCCCACTTGACTTTGCATTCCAGGATGTCTGGCTCTAAGTGAGTGCTCACACCATCATGATTATCTGGGTTGTGAAGATCTTTTTTTTGGATAATTATTCTGTGTATTCTTACCACCTCTTATTAATATCTTCTACTTCTGCTAGGTCCATAACATTTCTGTCCTTTATTGTGCCCATCTTTGCATGAAATGTTTCCTTGGTATCTCTAATTTTCTTGAAGAGATCTCTAGTCTTTCCCATTCTATTGTTTTCCTCTATTTCTTTGCACTGATCACTGAGGAAGGCTTTCTTATATCTCCTTGCTATTCTTTGGAACTCTGCATTCAAATGGGTATAACTTTCCTTTTCTCCTTTGCCTTTTGCATCTCTTCTTTTCATAGCTATTTGTAAGGTCTCCTCAGGCAACCATTTTGCCTTTTTGCATTTCTCTTTCTTTGAGATGTTCTTTATCACTGCCTCATATACAATTTCATGAACCTCCATCCATAGTTCTTCAGGCATTCTGTCTATCAGATCTAATTACTTGAATCTATTTGTCACTTCCACTGTGTAATCATAAGGGATTTAATTTAGGTCATTCCTTAATGGTCTAGTGTTTTTCCCTACTTTCTTCAATTTAAATCTGAATTTGGCAATAAGTAGTTCATGATCTGAGCCACAGTCAGCTCCCGATCTTGTTTTTGATGACTGTATAGAGCTTCTCCATCTTTGGCTGCAAAGAATATAATCAATCTGATTTCGGTGTTGACCATCTGGTGATGTCCATGTGTCGAGTCTTCTCTTGTGTTGTTGGAACAGGATGTTTGCTATGACCAGTGCGTTCTCTTGGCAAAACTCTGTTAGCCTTTGCCCTGCTTCATTCTGTACTCCAAGGCCAAACTTGCCTGTTACTACAGGTACTACTAAGGTCCGTCTAGTCAAGGCTATGGTTTTTCCTGTGGTCACGTATGGGTGTGAGAGTTGGACTGTGAAGAAGGCTCAGCACCAAAGAATTGATGCTTTTGAACTGCGGTGTTGGAGATGACTCTTGAGAGTCCCTTGGACTGCAAGGAGATCCAACCAGTCCATTCTGAAGGAGATCAATCCTGGGATTTCTTTGGAAGGACTGATGCTAAAGCTGAAGCTCCAGTACTTATCCACCTCATGTGAAGAGTTGACTCATTGGAAAAACTCTGATGCTGGGAGGGATTGGGGGCAGGAGGAGAAGGGGATGACCGAGGATGAGATGGCTGGATAGCATCACAGACTCGATGGATGTGAGTCTGAGTGAACTCTGGGAGATGGTGATGGACAGGGAGGCCTGGCGTGCTGTGATTCATGGGGTCGCCAAGAGTTAGATATGACTGAGCGACTGAACTGAACTGAACTGAACAAGTATTTCTTGCCTTGAGAACCCCATGAACAGTATGAAAAGGCAAAAAGATAGGATACTGAAAGATGAACTCCCCAGGTCAGTAGGTGCCCAATATGCTACTGGAGATCAGTGGAGAAATAACTCCAGAAAGAATGAAGAGACCAAGCCAAGGCATAAACAACATCCAGCTGTGGATGTGACTGGTGATGGGAGTAAAGTCTGATGATGTAAAGAGCAATATTGCATAGGACCCTGGAATGTTAGATCCATGAATCAAGGCAAATTGGAAGATTCAAGGGATTAGATCTGCTAGAGTGCCTGAAGAACTATGGACGGAGTTCGTGACATCGTACAGGAGGCAGTGATCAAGTCCATCCCCAAGAAAAAGAAACGCAAAAAAAGCAAATCTTATGGATATCAGAGGATGATAACTTGTATCTTAAAGAGATGAAGACAGTTGATTTATACTTATCTTCATCTCACAAATATAAGTGGTGTATCAAATATAATAGAAACTTGAAGTAGGTGATATCTGAAATGTGGTAGAAAGCTAGCCATTTCTGAATAAAAAGAACTCTGATAAAGAAAGATACCACTAGCCACAGGAGAATAAGCACAAAATTTCAAGAAATCTTATCTCTTTATACAATTGTATGGTTATAAGTAGAGCAGCTACAGAGGAGTTGTTTTTTTTTTGTTTGTTTGTTTCTTCAGTTTTTTAAAGATAATAAACTACATAGAAAGCTCTGTAATTAATTTAGAAGTGAAGTCCACACATGCACACACACACACATAATATACCTATTATATACTGTAAATTGTAGTGTTCAAATGCAATTATATGGAATTCTGAACTTGAATAATGCTGTGAGATCAATTTATCTAAATTCTCATTTTATGTATAATTTCATTCCACAGAATAAGTGGCAGTTGAAATCTTACATATGAAAATATATGAAATCATCAACTTTTCAAACAGTAATAAAGACAAATAAAATAATGGATAGTCTTTCAGTGTTACTTTGTAACTAACTCAAATATTTTTTAACCTGACTTTAAACAGAAGTCTTTTAATTTTATACAGTATCACAAAATGTCTATCCTCTAAAATAAAATTTGATAAAAGGAACTTGAAAATGTGAAATTACTTAGGGAGGTGAATTGGGTAGGCATTATTGTCACCTGAAAGATAATTTACACTGACTTATTAACAAATAAGAACAATTTAGTTTTGTAGCTTTTAGAGAATTTTTCTGAATCCTAGATATACAAATATCATTTATAACTTTTCTTTTTTACTAAAATACAAAAAAAAAAGAGTACTAAAAAGGGAAATAAGAGAAGTCTTTGGTGGCAAAACTATTTTTACATGGTTTTCTAAACTTATAAGGAAAATAATATGTAAGAGATTTTCCTATGATTTTAAAGAAAAAGTGTCTCAATTAGAGGGACATGTGGGTCAAATACAACAGCTTCATTAAATGGAAATCAGAATGAGCAGTATTAAGGTAGCAGCTACAATTTTCCAAGAGTTCATTAAACATTACATTTAATTTTTCTTTTGGCAATAAAAACCATTAGAGTTTCATTTTATTAGCTGCAGTATTTTTGCAAGAACAAACAAAGAAATTTTACTTAAAGTGTAACTATCTAATTATTTTGAAGTAAAAACACAATGTGCTTGAAATTGATTCCTATTATTGTAAGAAAACAATGCACTGGAAATGAGTACATTTAAAGCTGGAAACAGCAGAGAAACACAAATAAGAATTAATTCAAAAATCCATCCCTCTTCCTTCACTGAAGCACTCATTTTTTTCTGAAGCCTGAGTGTTCACCAAGGCAGTTAATTTCTTCATGGATCCTGGTGCTTTGCTCCTTATGAACTGAACCTGTCAACTGTGATTTTTTTTCACTTGAAGCTCTGATCCACATAAGCATGCTTCGCTAGGCGCACAGAACTTGCAGTCTAACCAGACTGTTTTCTACCTTTTGCTGCCAAGGGGCTCCTAAGTTACTTTTGCAAGTAGCAGTCATGACAGACTACTCTCCACTATTTGCATATAATGCTCTTTTATCCCACCATACTCCTTCAAAAGAAAAGGTATTTGTTTCCTTTATTTCAAATTTTATTTCTGTAAAAAGTGAGATGGAAAGCTTCTACTAATCTGTTCCAGAAAAGCAGGAAAGAATATTTTCTTCTGCACATCACTGACATTCCTCAGGATAAATTTTTTTTTTAATGTAAACCATTTTTAAAATCTTTATTGAATTTGTTACAATATTGCTTCTATTTTTATGCTTTGGCCATAAGGTATGTTGGATCTTAGCTCCTCAATCAGGGATCGAACCCACACTCCCTGCATTGGAAGGCAAACTGTTCACCACTGGACCACCAGGGAAACCCTAAGACAAAAGTTTTTAAAAAGCAACTCGCTCTATTGCAAGGGGCCCTCTCTCCAGTCTGCTATCTTGTTCGCAGAAGCTGAAGGGCGCTGTTCCCATTCTTGTGTCTGGATCCCAGAGCCTCCTTCCTTTCCAAGGCAGTCTTTTTGCCTAAAACCAATTTCCCTGGTGGCTCAGATGGTAAGGAGTCTGCCTGCAATGTGGGACACCCGGGTTCGATCCGTGGGTGGAGAAGATCCCTTGGAGAAGGGAATGACAACCCACTCCAGTATTCTTGCTTGGAGAATCCCATGGATGGAGGAGCCTTGCAAGCTACAATCCATGGGGTTGCAAAGAGTTGGACGTGACTGAGCGACTTCACTTCACTGGAAGCCCACCCCCCATCCCTCTCTTTCCAATCCCTGTTGAATCACTCCTTATTGATCTATGGGGGTGGTGGCTCAAATGTGAACAGGGTGAGGATAGGAAACCCACAAGTGAAGTTCAGGGGTAGATGGTCACTTTCCAGGTCAAGGTGTTGTGGCGGAAACACAATTCTCATCCTGCTAGAGCCTGAGATTTCTCAAGAGGAGTCGAAGTTTCTCGATATGTAATAGGAAAGAACAAATCTGACTCCATGTAAGGCCTGTTTCTTTAACTTTTGTATTCTGCTTCAAGTTAAGAAGGTTGCTTATAGCTTCCCAGGTGGCTCTAGTGGCAAAGAACCCGCCTGCCAATGCTGAAAACGCAATGGACATGGGTTGATCCCTGGGTTGGGAAGATCCCCTGGAGGAGGAAATGGCAACCCACTCCAGTGTTCTTGCCTGGAGAACTGCATGGACAGAGGAGCCTGAAGGACTATAGCCCATGGGGTTGCAAAGACTTGAACAAGACTGAAGTAAAGAATGTTGCCTATAGCCTGAAATATACACAAGAGCCCATTCTCAAGGCTCTGATCTTTAAGGGTATAACAGATTTCCGTTCATAAAGAGATGAAAAATTGCAGAACAGAGAATAACATCTGTTTTTTTCAGAGGATTACAAGAACATCTTGACCTGACCTACAAGGAGGGCTACAAGAACAAAGGATTCCTATACACTGAAGTTTGCAATAGCCAACCACTCTCCTCCTCCAATTTGCCTTTTAAAATGGTTTGCTGAAGCCCTTCAGGGAGTTTGGGACTTTGGGAGGAATGAGTCACCCATTCTCTGTGCATGGCCCTGCAATAAACCTTTCTCTGCTCCAAACTCCAACATCTGGGTATTGTTTGGTCTCATTGCGTGCTGGACACACAGATACTCATGAAAAGGTTACCAGTGTTTAGAAACAGATAGACAGTTATTTCTGATTTAGAATTACTGGGGCTAGACAAAACTGTGATCCAGGTTTGAGCCGCAGCATAGCAGAATCCATCTCACTCTACTCTTCCCTGACTCTGGTTTTCAAATTTTTAAGCACTTAAAATGCTGTTTCATACTTAGTTGATGACCAGTGGGAATTTACCTTACTGTGTGCATATGTATGTACACATGGATATGTACTTAGTTGGCACTTGTGCTGCAAACATTACATTTACAGAAACATAAATGGCAAGTCTGGCAGTTAATTTAGATGGTGTGCCTTGTTTTTGACTAAAAAAGAAAAAAAAAACCAACTAAATTTTGTGCATCCAAACAACTTGAAAGACTCTAGAGGCTACAGAATATCTGGTCTCTGAGGTCATTAATGTTTCACTGAGGCAGACAGGGGCAAGCACAGCTTCACAAAAAATGATCTTATAATCTCCAATAACAATGAAGGAAGGATCAGTAAAAGTTGCTTTCCTTTTACAAGACTTAGGTCAAAAAGCTTTTCCCCTAGGGAAAATTCTAAGTGTAATTCATTTGAGTTACTGAAATCTTTTATGTAACGCCATGCAGAAAGGGTAAGAGAACAACACAAAACATTAAAATGTGTCGAGATGAGATCACTGAAAGATGAGGCTGCGAAATTCTTCCAGGATTGAAGGTATTTTCAACCTGCACAGCGGATCTAGAGCTTTGTTTACAGCGTTCTTTCCTCACCAAATAGAAAAGAACTTGCTTCCAACAATGTGTAATGAGTTTTTACTCGGCTTCTTATTTTCTTTTGCTCAGAAAGACTGAAATGTCTGTCTTTATTTCTCGTTTGGGAGTTTGAGAAATACACAGGAATATCTCTGTACCAAATTCCACCTGGAAACCACAACCTGATGAAGGGAATATGGAGATTTCAAATAGCTTTCAATAATTGTTCTCACGGGAGCACACACCCTCTCTTTTCACAATGCCACACAGTAACTTTCATTTTTTAACCTGAATCTTTCTCATATATTAGATTAGAACAAGCAGTAGCCAGTCTGGGGTCCTTTCCACTCTATACACTTGAAAAGGCCCATTCCTTTATCATCAGTGTGGCTATATTTTACAGCTTTTTTCATTACTTCAACGGATATTGTTTTCTTGTGTATTTTTTTTCCTACAATCCAACCTATGTTAACTAATAACCTGATTAGTCAAAACCAGCTGTATTTTATGGCCGATCTAAGCTAAGGAACCTCCCTTTTCACACGGGTCAGGACCTAAAAGCTAGTCTCTTTGACTGGAGACAGAAAATGTACCTTTTTCCATGAAGTGGATGTGAAATCCTTCATCTTTAGCTTTAAGATTTCACAGTAACATTTCAGGAGCTATGGAAAATTTACCGGCTTTATAAGCTAGCACATTTTACTCCTAAGTCAGGTGGTAATAAATAGTGAATTAATTCTAAGCAAGATATCACTGGGAGTTAGAGCTCCACCTCACAGATAAGGCATTGCTGCTTTAATATGCAACTAAAAGAAATTGCCTCTCTAACTTTAGACTTCTCCACCACTTGTCCTCAGCATTTTGGAGGGAGGAATGCAACACAAATCTCACAGAAGTTGGAAGGAACGCATGGCTGAAGTGGGTATTATTCACAAAGGAAAGGCACTCGCATATGTGCCCTGAAGAAATCTAATCTAAGCCTTGTCAGGATTCCCTGTCCTGATTTGACTGAATTAAGTCAAACACAGACTATCTCTTCCTGACATTCTCCCTACAGTCTCTACTTCCGAACTGAATTGATAGAATGGCAAAGCTTTTGCACAAACCTAATCTTTACTGCGGAGAAAGCAATGGTAACCCACTCCAGTACTCTTGCCTGGAAAATCTCATGGACGGAGGAGCCTGGTAGGCTGCAGTACATGGGGTCGCTAAGAGTCGGACACGACTGAGCGACTTCACTTTCACTTTTCATTTGCATGGACTGGAGAAGGAAATGGCAACCCACTCCAGCGTTCTTGCCTGGAGAATCCCAGGGATGGCAGAGCCTGGTGGGCTGCCGTCTATGGGGTCGCACAGAATAGGACATGACTGAAGCGACTTAGCAGCAGCAGCAGCAGCAGCAATCTTTACTGAACATCTTTCCAGGTCTGTAGTAGCATTTTCTCTGCTTTACAGAGAAGAAGCCTCAGATGTGAAGGAACAGTGACTTTAAGACACCCACCCTAGTTGGTTTTCAAGACCTGGGCTCCCAGTCAGCTTGAACTGACCAGCAAGGGTCCAAGTGGAAGGTGGCTGCTTTGTGACTCCCCCAAAACACTTCTGTGAGTGTTCAAGATAACTTTACAAAAACAAGTTAATCTCCTTAAAGCCAACTTTATACCATATCACCTTCTATATTAATAACTTTTAGTAAAGGGAAAAGTTGTGAATTTTATGAATAGGAAAATATGTGCCCCCCAAATCTCGGTGTGGTGTGACTAGAACTGCTATAACTATTTTTTTGCAAAAATTTATGTCTTACAGATAGTTCAAAGTGCTCATTGGAATTCCAATCACATCCACTTAGAGATAAATAGGGTTTGCATGTAGTCCTCTAGGGCAGAGGTCACCAAACTCTGGAAATCTCCAGGTGGTAAATACTCTGGCTGTGGTGTTCCATAAAGTCTCTGTCACAACTAGTCAACAGTCTTTGAGCACAGAAGCAGCCAGAGACAGCAGTAGGTAAATGGGTGTGGCTATGTCCCATTAAATGATGATTCACAGAACCTGCAGCTGAAAAGACTGGGTTCAAAGGCATCTTTAGAGAATGGCATTTGTGATGACGTCAAAATCACCCTAAATATTTAGCATGAAGAGAATAATGGAAAAACCCAGAGAGTGCGTATATAAAAGAGAAAGCAAGGGCAGAAGGGATGACTGCTTTCCTGAAAACAGAAAATTACTTTCTTATGTCCCTTCCAGCTCTAACATTCTCACTTGCTGTTAAGTTGCTTCAGTCGTGCCCGACTCTGTGCAACCCCACAGACGGCAGCCCACCAGGCTCCCCCGTCCCTGGGATTCTCCAGGCAAGAACACTGGAGTAGGTTGCCATTTCCTTCTCCAATGCATGAAAGTGAAAGTGAAAGTGAAAGTGAAGTGTCCAACTCTTAGTGACCCCATGGACTGCAGCCTACCAGGCTCCTCCATCCACGGGATTTTTCAGGCAAGAGTACTGGAGTAGGGTGCCATTGCCTTCTCCAACATTCTCACTTACAGGACACTAGTAAGTCATTACAGAGGCCTTGGGAAAAACACAGGCTCCTCATAGACAGAAAGAGTCAGAGGACATGGAAAGTTGTCTCATCCAGATTCTTGTCCTCTTTTGATATTATGGAGACTTTGAAAGGCTAAGTGTTAAGGCTTGGTCCATTACTATCTCTGCTCTTTCACCCTGATCCAGGTAATCACCTAAGAGTGGTTCTTAAAGAAGATTTTATGGCTTGAACCAGGAATGAGATGGCTTAGTGGGAGGTCAGAAAGTGTTTGAGGAAGAAGATGCAGTGATGAATCTTAAATGAGGCAAAATATTACTTCTGGGAAGGGGAGAAAAATCAAGAAAATTAACAAATCTAACACTTGAGCATTCTAAGACTCAGGTTTTGTGATAGACATTTTATATGTCCGTTGACACATTTAAAAGACAGATGTCTCAAAAGTCTAATTAGTAGGACAGTTACAATTCTACTCCTTGAATAATTTTTACTTCTTTAATAATTTAATCAACTGTTTACTCTATGATATATAGATTATGTTGCCAATTATTAAATATTTCTAATGCATTTTTAGAACTAAATTACTTACTGGGTAACAAAATTTTATGAAACAGGTGTTTTCAAGTGATTTCAAGTAACTTGTTTGAAGCAATTGTTTTTTAATTGCAAATAATGACTTACATTTGCTCCGCGAAACAACTGAATTCTTCCATTTTTTAGTATTGTATTTATTTTATGGAAAAATGAACAATTGGTTCAAAAAGTAGATAGCCTTTTAAACTACTTCATGAAACTGACTCAACATAGAATTCTAATAGAGTTCTGACGCACCTATACATTTACAGGCATACTTCGTTTTAATGTGAGTCACATATATTTCATATTCTACAAATTTAAGGTTTGTGGTAACTCTGAGTTGAGAAGGTCTATTGGTAAGATTTTTTTTTTCAACAACAGTATTTGCTCATTTTGTGTCTCTGTGTCACGTTTTGGTAATTCTGACATTTTAAACATTTTAATCATTATTGCATTTGTTACGGTGATCTGTGATCAGCAATCTTTGATGTTACTCTTGCAAAATGACTATGATTCCCTGAAGACTCAGATAATGGTTAGCAGTTTTAGCATAAAATATTTTCTAATTAGGGCATGTACTTTTATTTTAGACACAATGTTGACTACAATATAGTATAAATATAACGTTTATACACACTGGGAAAGCAAACAATTTGTATGACTTGCTTTATGGAAATATTCACTTTATTGAGGTTGTCTGGGACCCAATCTGCCAATATGTCCAAGGTGTACCTGTTTTTATTTATGATAAGTGATGAAATAGATAGGTGATAAAACTGTAAAATACAACAAACACTGTATGGAAAAAATTTAAAAAATAAATGCAACAGTTTCACTTCAGAATTGTTGCAAGGATTAAATGAGATAAACATATATTAATTACTTTTGCTTCTCTAGTGATGAATGAGGAAGCTGATGCAGAAACTAAACTGGTCAGTGATCACCTAGGGGTGGCTTCGAATCCAGGCTGATGCACCTGCAAGGACTCCTCTTGACTCTCTTGGCTGTTTACCATCAAGGAGATTTCCAAATGTTCACATTAACTGTGTGGTTAATTTAAAGAGGTCTCTGTGATCATTTTCATCATTTTTAAGGAATGTAAATAACTGGATTTCTGTGCACAAAATTTTGCAACTAGTTTCCTTTAGAAAGTTACCCTTGACGAGAGGAGGAAGAAATGCTATTTTTATAAATGTATTCTCTCAGAAGACAGTCTCTACAGAGAGACATGGACCATTTTTAATGGTTAATTCTGCTTGAATATTTTAGTATTATTCAATGTTTGCTCATCCTTTTTAGAAGATTTGCAAGACATTTTCTGCATATATTATTTAATGTTCAGCGACCACATTAGGCAAGATGAGCATTTTTTAGTTTTGGATTATTTATATACTTTATTCCAAAATACATGACTATTGTTGACAAATCTACAGAACTCTCAATATATTTCATGTCTTTAAACAAATCACAACAGAAGTGTCAGAGTGATTTATTAGAGCTCTTATTCAAGGAAGTCACTTGATTCCAAGCTTCTAGAAGTGAAGTGAAAGTCACTCAGTCGTGTCTGACTCTTTGCGACCGTATGGGAATAGACTGTGGAATTTTCTAGGTCAGAATACTGGAGTGGGTAGCCTTTCCCTTCTCCAGGGGCTCTTCCCAACCCAGGGATTAAACCCAAGTCTTCCACATTGCAGGCAGATTCTTTAACAGCTGAGCCACCAGGGAAGCCCAAGAATACCAGAGTGGGTAGCCTGTCCCTTCCCCAGAGGACCTTCCTGACCCAGGAATCAAGCTGGAGTCTCCTGCACAGCAGGCAGATTTTTTTTACCAACTGAGCTATCAGGGAAAAGCTTCTGGAAAAGCAGGAGTAAATGATTATGAGGTCATTTATGAATGACCTCATCTATGAAATACCCACATCTATGACTATCCCAGAAGCTTCTTGGAGGAGATTATTTTATCTCTTGCAATATCAGCTGAGCTCATTTTCTGCAATTATCTCCTCTAAGTTTGCCTAGTAGCCACATACTCGAAAATAATTTTACAGAATAATAACTCACAATGTAAACACAATATATTATGGAAGTAGATTAAATGTGTCAAGTATTGACATACTTACATTTGAGCTGGTACACAGATGTATGACTCTTCAGTGTAGAAACCATACAATAGCAACCACAGAACCCCAGAGATGCAATTATTTCATTATGCTTATCACTATGCTTATCTTTACATCTTTTATTATTTCACCATATTTAACTGATTACTTTTTTTCACAAGACACCAAACCACTTGAAATCAGATGTCAATATCAACTTTTTTTTACTATTATTAAAAAAAATTGTTCATTTTTCCTCATATTTTCTAAAAAAAACCACTGGCAACATTAGAAATTTTCAAACTTTATTCTGGGTCCATCACTTCTCCTTTCTCCATCCTCTTCAAATTACTGATGTCCTCTTCTACTAGGCACCCAAAGCCCTCCTTTGACACCCACCCAACACAGGCCTACAACAGATCAAAACTACCAGGGCACCCTCAGTGTTTTTAATTAGAAAGTAATCTATAAAAATAAGCCATTTTTTCCAAATACCTATGACCCAGGTGATGTGTTGAAGAACATGAACCAGAATTCTAAGGACCTTAAGAGCATCATTTCACCACACATGCACCACCATCGTTCAGACTTTAGGACGCTCACTCTAAACAATTAAAACAGGCTTTGTTCTGGCTTTCCAGGCACCTTACAGACACAAAAGGTTCTGCAACTTTGACTCCTAAAAACCTCATGGGGATGACACAGTCCGGCTGCTAAGACATATGTGACGCTGCACTTCAGCCCAAGCCTGACACTCCCCTGCCCTCCTGGAGGCTTTCTTCCAGCAGCTCTGGACGTGGTCCTTTAATTGTGCACATCCATAATTTAAGCCCGTCCTAGATCTCAGCTTTTCTATACCTCAAGATCTCAGTTACTTATCCCCTGCTTTTGTCTTATTTTATTGTTTTAGTGAACCAGATGAGCAAAAAATAAAAATCCAGCTTTGTAACTATGCTAGTTAGAAATATATTGAGTGTCATTCTCAGAGACAGGT
Source organism: Capricornis sumatraensis (assembly GCF_032405125.1). NCBI lineage: Eukaryota > Metazoa > Chordata > Mammalia > Artiodactyla > Bovidae > Capricornis > Capricornis sumatraensis. The sequence continues at coordinate 113,745,287 of NC_091073.1, read as the reverse complement.
CCCCACTTATTTTCTGGTGAGCCATAATGCACATGCCATTGAAGTGATTAATTTATCTAATGGATTAAAATACCTGCTCCTTTTCTCATTACATTTATATGTATGTTTTTAAAACATAAGGAGGACTTTAAAATAAACCTTTTTGTTAATAAATAGATTTGGGGGATTTATTTTTTTTAATTAATTATTTTAACTGGAGGACAAGTCACAATATTGTGATGGTTTATTTGCCATACATCGACAAGAATCAGCCACATGTGCACGTGTCCCCCATTTAAGTGGCACTTGGCAAGCAGTGCCTGACGATTCCTATCTCAAGGGAACCACAATACACTTAAGAAGAATCAAGAGGTTTAAAGAGTGAAAGATAGGTAGCGAGGGAAGGTAGAAGGAAGGAAGAAAGGGAAATAAACCTTTACAACACATCTTAATTAAGAAGCATTTTTCTAATATATAACGGAATATCCATTTGGCTCTGAACCTCTGGCCCATATTTTTACCATTAGATCATCATTTTCAGTGACAAAGAGTGTGACTTATTTGTTTAGGTTCATCTCAAAAGACTCTAGCTATTATCTTTTGAGAATGAACTCGCAAATGCTGGATTTCCAGGTTGTAAAACCAATGGATAAGTCACTGTGTTCAGTCACTGTGTTCAGTGATTTCTCACTAAGCTGACCCCTCCCCTTGCTACTCTTTGTTGACTACTGTGTGCCCTTATTTCCCACAGTGACAAGAAGGGGTTATCTGGGAATTTCTCCCTTGAGTCAGATTATATTGGACCTCACTCTACCTTGGCAACTTTACCCAGTCTATTTAAATGTGATTTGCCTATCTTATATCTAAACAGTAAAGTGGCTTTGGTGAAATAGAGATAAACCATTTAGACAAAAACAGACAAGAGCAACTAGATCAAACTACATGGCTTCTGCACGGCAGAGGAATCCATCAGCATGGTGAAAAGGCAGCCTATGTAATGGGAGAAAATATTTGCAGAAAAACATATCCAAGGAGAGATCAGTATCCAAAATATACAAAGCATTCCCACAAGGCAACAGCAAAACTAAAAACAACATGCCCCCAAATAACCCAATTTAAAGATGGGCAAATGACCTGAACAGACGTTTTTCCAAAGGTGCTCAACATCATTAACCATCAGAGAAACACAAGCCAAAACCATAGTATCACCTCACACCTGTTTGAATGACTATTATCAAAAGGACAAGAGACAAATACTGGCTGGCCAGGATACAGAGAAAGCCACTAGTACTGTGGTGTACTAAGACAGCCACCATGGAAACTAGTACAGCCACTATGGAAAACAATATGGAGAATTCTCAAAAAATTAAACATATGCTATGTGATCAGAAATCCCACTTTGGGGTATAAATACAAAGGAAACAAAATTACCTGGAAGAGACATCTGTATTCCTATGTTCATAGCAGAATTACTCACAATACTGAAAACAACCCAAGCAACCAGTGATAGATGAACGGATAAAGAAAATGAGATACGTATACACAGTGGAGTGTATTCCTCATTAAAAAAAGGAAGGAAATCCTATCATTTGCAATGTGGATGACCTAGAGGACACCGTGCTAAGTGAAGCATGCCAGACAGAGAAAGAAAAGAGAACACATGATATCACTTATACATGGAATCGTTAAAAAAACAAAGTTGAATAGGAAAACTGGTTTGCCAGGGACGAAGGGCTCAGGGGTAGGGGAAATAGGAACAGGTTAGTTAAACAAACAAAACAAATTTTTCTCAGAAACCAATTCATGCCATTCTGAATCTTTGTTTCAAACACATAAAAAAGCTGATTTTTTAGACTTTCAAAAAAATCACTAACATGTCTTATTTATAACCTGTTCGTTTTCTTAACCATTTTCTCTTTCCGTGTATAACTTTAGAATTACAGAGAAATATTACACAGAGAAATTACAGAGAATTACACAGAAAAATAGAAATTTTTCATTAAATTCAGTAAATCTGAAATATCTCAAAAATTTATTTCATACAGCCCACATTAAAACAAAAAGTAATTATAGGCTGTGTCTACTAAAAAGTTTAAAAGGAATTGACAATAGCATGAAATATATTTGTTTACAAATGTTTACTGAATACCAACTTTGCTGAGCAAAGCAGGCAGGATCTCAGCCCCCATGGAGTCTGTGGTCTCATAACATCTGGCTGTTGGTGGTGGTGTTGCTATTTTTATTATTTGTTATCCTTGCCCCTGAGAAAAACCTAAGTCAACTGGATTAGAAATCAAAGTAGAATTTTTATTGACTCACATGACTGCAGGTGGCTTCAGGAAAAACTGCAGTGTTCACCAGACCATCTCCGCATGCCTTCTCCCTTAACTCTGCATGCTGGTTTCATCCATTCCTCTGGACATCAACATCCTACACCAAATAGGACCCGCATTCCCTTTCTTTCGTCCAATTGCAAAACTCTCAAGGGAAGTCTGATTGCCAGATTGCATCACGGACCCTGACTGTGGTCAGTGGGGCCAAGTCTGATGATTATCAGAAATTCCTATTATGGACTTTTTCTTTAATCATGGCAAAAAACACATACCATGAAATTTATTTTCTTAAAATTTTTAAAGTCAACAGTATAGTACTGTTATAATGCTGTACCTCTAGAGCTCTGCTTTCATCTTTCAGAACTGAAATTTTATTGACAATGAACAGCAACTCATCTTCTCTCCTTGACTCCAGCTCCTGGTACCCAATTTCTACTTTGTCTCAGATTTGAGGACTCCAAGAACCTCATATAAGTGGAGGCATGCAGTGTTTGTCTTTCTACTGCCGGCTCTCTTAGCATGATCACCTCCAGGGTCATCCATTTTGTCACATACAATAGGATTTCCTTCTCTTTTAAGGAACAAGATGTGGAGGATGAATAAACAGCTAGGTTGAGAGGTTTGGGAGCCTCTGAAGCAAAGGCAAACTGGCTAATGGCCAAGTGGGGAAGAGATACGGTGTGTTCCATATGTTTGTGGACTGCAGTGATGAGATGAGAAAGAAAGGCAGGGCAGCAGAACGAGGCTGGACAGATGTGCTGGGGTCTGATCCTAGGGCTTTGTAGTTCTCCAGGGACTCTCGTCTTTGCATATATAATTACTGGGGAGAAATTGGCATTGATTTACATTTTCAAAAATATTGCTCAGACTCCAATGTACTGTTCAAAGTCAAGCCAGGTAAACTGGGTCTGCTTACTTGCCTCTGGCTTCTCTTCATTCCCCAGTCTCCTTCCATCTTTTAATAAATCAGTCCACAAATATTGCAAAGCACTGGCTCCACATGAAGTGAGACTCTTCAGGAGAAAAGCAGACCTCTTCAAGGAGTATTCATTTTCATCTTCTTAATTCCACATTGCTAAAGCCAGAAGGAAGTATTCTTTGTTCTCCTTGAATTCAGTCGGAAATTGTGTTCTTAGCATGGCAGAAACTCTGGAGACTCAAGACTGTCTCAGTGGAGCTAGTGGTAATCTTGATTCTACTCCCGTTACAGAACACACAGCAAGCCAATATCGGTGAGATGCTGAAGTTTGAAGCAATGAGATGATTTATTCACAAGGTAGCCAAGTCAGTTTTCATTCCAATCCCAAAGAAAGGCAATGGCAAAGAACGCTCGAACTACCGCACAACTGCATCTCACATGCTAGCAAAGTAATGCTCAAAATTCTCTAAGCCAGGCTGTAACATTACGTGAACCATGAACTTCCAGATGTTCAAGCTGGATTTAGTAAAGGCAGAGGAACCAGAGATCAAATTGCCAATATTCGTTGGATCATTGAAAAAGCAAGAGAGTTGAAAAAAACATCCACTTCTGCTTCATTGACTATGCCAAAGCCTTTGACTGTGTGGTTCACAACAAACTGTGAAAAATTCTTCAAGAAATGGGAATACCAAACCATCTAATCTGTCTCCTGAGAAATCTGTATACAGGTCAAAAAGCAACAATTAGTACTGGACATGGAAAAACAGACCGGTTCCAGATCGGGAAAGGAGTATGTCAAGGCTGTATACTGTCACCCTGCTGGACTGGACGAAGCACAAGCTGGAATCAAGATTACCAGGAGACATATCAATAACTTCAGATATGCAGATGAAACCACCCTTATGGCAGAAAGTGAAGAAGAACTAAAGAGCCTCTTGATGAAAGTGAAAGAGGAGAGTGAAAAAATTGGCTTAAAACTAAACATTCAGAAAACTAAGATCATGGCATCTGGTCCCATCACTTCATGGCAAATAGATGGGGAAACCTTGGAAACACAGAGATTTTGGGGGGGCCTCCAAAATCATGCAGATGGTGACTGCAGCCATGAAATTAAAGATGCTTGCTCCTTGGAAGGAAAGTTATGACCAGTCTAAGCAGTTTATTAAAAAGCAGAGACATTACTTTGCCAACAAAAGTCCGGCTAGCCAAAGCTATGGTTCTTCCAGTAGTCATCTATGGATGTGAGATTCAGACTACAGAGAAAGCTGAGTGCCAAAGAATTGATGCTTTTGAACTGTGGTGTTGGAGAAGACTCTTGAGAGTCCCTTGGACTGCAAGGAGATCCAACCAGTTCATCCTAAAGGAGATCAGTCCTGAATATTCATTGGAAGGGCTGATACTGAAGCTGAAACTCCAATACTTTGGCCACCTGATGCAAAGAACTGACTCATTTGAAAAGACCCTGACACTGGGAAAGATTGAAGGCGGGAGGAGAAGGGGACGATGGAGGATGACACGGTTGGATGGCATCACCGACTCAATGGACATGAGTTTGAGTAAACTCCAGGAGTTGGTGATGGTCAGGGAAGCCTGGCGTGCTGCAGTCCATGGCGTCACAAAGAGTCAGACACGACTGACTGACTGAACTGAACTGAATTAGCCAAGCTATGAGATCAGAAGTCTCACATCCACCCTCCCAAAGACAAGTAGCTGGAGTATCAAAGGGATAAAGAATAAAGAAGCCGGGTAGTTTGAAGTGTGGGGAACGTGGAGAAAGTGATTGAGAAAAGATGTGGGAATCATCATTCTCCACAGGTTTATCTAAGCTACACATTCAAAAATGGGGCATTTGGCAAGATCTGAGGGTGGGGTTTTCAGTGCTTTGATGTCATAAGGCCATCTAGTGGACACTCATGCATGCCCAGATGCAGGGTCAGAGGTTGCATCCGGTCTTAACCAGCTCAGCTTCAACTAGACACAGGTGGGTCCAAGTTTCTGGAAAACAACTTGAGCAAACATCTCACTGTTCGGACTACATGCTGCTTGGAGAACATGAATGTCTTCTGTAGCCACAATTAAAACTACCTTGATTAGTGATGGCAGGTTCCAGGTGAAATGGATTTAATTTTAACGACTGCCTACAATTGCACTCCTATGTTTGGAAGGATTTTTGTAAAGTTTTCTTTTGTTATTCAATATTGTCAAATATTAACAGCATTTAGAGGAACTTGATTTAGACTGCTCTTGTTTTGTTTTGATTTTTATTACATGAAGGTCCTTCATTGCTGGTGGGCATTTTTGTCATTTTAAGATAATATCTATTTTCCAAAACAGATTTCAGCTCAGTAATGATCAACTTTTATCCCCAAAGTAAATATAAATAACCGGAAACTGATCAAAATTAAAAATAGCAAATTTATATAATCTAAAAGTGTGTTTCAAAGTTTTATAACAAACTGACAAATAACTGTAAAAACAAAACTTTAACCTAATATTATAAAACTCCTATAAATTGTTAATAATTCACATATAATTGTAACAAAAAGGAGACAGCCATTTATAAAATGACTGAAACTCTGTTTGATTAAGATATAATTATTTCATCTGATTATAACAGTAAGTACCCACTGGTAATTATTGAATTATTCAAATTACCTTATGAATTTCATAATTGATAATACTGAGAAGATTATAATTATTTTTTTTAATTCTATGAGTACTATGGATAAAATCTTAGTGTGAGATTACTAAACTCTCTAGTCATGCCCTCAACAAAAAGTGATAAAAAGTAAAACTGACAAGTGTATGTGTTAACTGAAATTCACAAAAGCTTGAAAATTTTCATTCAAGTGTGGGTGCCTTCTGCAAAACACAAAAATATTAAAATGAACTACCAAGTTATTGGGCTTCCCTTTTAGTTTAGCTGGTAAAGAATCCGCCTGCAATGTGGGAGACCTGGGTTAAATCCCTGGGTTGGGAAGATCCCCTGGAGATGGAAAAGGCTACACACTCCAGTATTCTGGCATGGAGAAGTCCATGGACTGTTTAGTCCATGGGGTTGCAGAGTTGAACATGACTGAGTGACTTTCACTTTCACTTCACCAAGTTATTAATCATATTGTATAGTGGAATAATTAATTAAGGATTTCTGGCAATTCGAATAAAATAACAGCAGAAAATAAAATTATACAACTATACACTATTATTATAAATTACTTAATATGTTACTTAAATTCAAAGATTTGAATCCATGAAGTGTGGAAGACTTAAATTTTGAAAATCTTTACTTGAATTCATTATTAAGCTTTCCAAAGTCTCCAAATTTTCACATCTAGTATGCACGTTCACTTCTTTTACATCCTAAACATCTTTCTCTCATTTTCATGTTTATGTGTATATTAATACATAGAAACTGAGTTGTACCAAAGAGGCTTTTTTAACCTCTGCAAAAACCAGTCTGAAAGCTCACAGTATCTGCACTTACACTGCTTATTGACTTTTCACACTGTCTTTAATTCCTTGCCCACTTGCCTCTTCTTGGAGGTAGATACACATGTTACAGTTATACTGTTAATGTACATAAGTACTTCATTGAATAATTTTATTTGTGCATGCATGCTCAGCCACTCAGTTGTGTCAGAGTCTTTGTGACTCCAAGGACTGAGGCCTACCAGGCCCCTCTGTCCATAAATTTTCCAGGCTGGAATAGTGGAGTGGGTTGCCATGCTCTCCTCCAGGGGATCTTCCTGACTCATGGATCAAACCCTCATCTCTTGTGTCCTTGCTTTGGCAGATGGATTCTTTACCACTGTGCCACCTGGGAAGCCCAAATTTTATCTGCAGTATATGGTTAAACTACCCTTGTGATTTTACATCTTATTTTAGCATGATTAAATGAACAATGGCTATATCTACTTCTGGATGGAACTACTGAGCATCTGCTCCCTGGACTCATGCCTAAATAGGAGAGACTCTCTCTGACCCCTTCAGTATTAAGAAAAATGTGAATTTAACAATTCACATCAAAATTCAGATTGTATTTTTAGCTCAAATACTCAGAAAACAGCTGGAGCACAGGTTTAAAATTCACATGTTAATGGTGCTCTACAAAGCACAATATCAATAAAATGATAATTTGAAGGCTTATTGCAGATATTAACAATATGAAAAAAACACATTCCCCTCTATTAGAGTATGTGTTACAGCTACCCAATGTAAATTATATAAAAGATCATTACATATGAACACATTTTATGTGGCAGATCGTCAACTTCTGAGGAAAATTTATCTCTAGATATAATATTTATAACAGCAATACATATATATCATGCCCTTAGTTCAAAATAAAACACGTTTTCATCTTTTAGATTTTATGCTGCTAAGATAATGGCGATAAATATGAGAAATATATTTTCCAAATACCAGCTTTACAGTGTGACCAATTACAGTATGAGGTATTTTTTGCATAAAAGAGTATTCAGAGATATGTATTTGGCAGTGATGCAATACACTTTTGTTGGGGAAATTAGAAGGAAATAGCTAGCTAATAAACTATACTATTTTGCCCAAATAGCTTTTTGTTGAATAGAAATTTAAATAAACTTAAAGGAAAGGACATAGCTCACAAAATTTCACTGAATGGAAATGAATCAAAAGAAAATGCAAAAGATATCAGTATGAAGTAGCTATAAATCAATCATTCATCAAAATCAGTGTCACCAAACTCTATTAATTGGAATATAACCTAAAGATGCTATTAAAACACACTTTGAATATACATGAGAAATAAGCACATTTTTAAGAAAAACAACCATATGACAAGCATACCAATAGGTGTATGGGGTACCAAGTAAATGTCTAATCACAAAATATTGTGCCAGGAAAATAATCATAAGATCTCATCCTCTCAAGTCTATTGTCCCGTTCTAGCTGCCCATGTCTTTTCTATTGTATTTTTCTTAGCTCACTTATTCTATTTTTCTCTGACACTCGTTCTATTACTTGCCTAGTCTTTGGCCATATCAACTGAAAAAAAACATTGATTTCTAACTTCTGTCTGCTCTACTATCTTAGAAATAAATATACCCTCTCTTTTTTATTTTACAAAGTGAATTATAGCTGCTAGTCCAGTAGCAGGTGGTACATCTAGGAATTATTAGACTAAGGCAACTACAAAATGCTACTATGCAAAGTCCATGGGGTCACAAAGAGTTGGACACAACTGAGCAATTTTCACTCACAAAGTCATTCCAGTGAATTCCCTGGTAGTTCAATGGTTAAGACTATGCCTTCCAACATGGGGTGGGGTGGAGTGGTGGTGGCAGGTTTGATTCATGGTCGGAGAACTAAGATCCCACATATCTCATGGCCAAAACACCAAAACATCAACAGAAGCAATATTGTAATAAATTCAATAAAAACTTTACAAATGGTCCACATGAAAAAAATCTTTTTAAAAAAACTCATTGCAGGTATGCAATGAAATTTAAATGGTGCTGTTTTTTCTTCATCTTTCCTGTCTTCTCTCAAATGTTTCTTTGGAAGGCTTTCTGGTTGGTTGGTTTGTTAATGATGACCTTCAGACAATACCAGGTCACTGAAACTATGCCTGAGATTTCAGTTGGTATTGGTTTGCTGTTGATTCAAATAGGATTCTTAGTTTTTAAGAATCTGCTGGCCATCCTTTCTGGAGAGATAATTTCCTTCCTTATCAATCCAGGAGTTTTCAGATCATTCTTATAATGTTACACATATTTCTGGGCCTAAAAGTTCCAAAGTCTTCAGTCCTTGGAACTCCTTACATGTCCTAGGCTCATTTTCCTATATCCTAAGGGACTAGATCTGATAGATAGAGTGCCTGATGAACTATGGACGGAGGTTCATGACATTGTACAGGAGACAGGGATCAAGACCATCCCCATGGAAAAGAAATGCAAAAAAGCAAAATGGTTGTCTGGGGAGGTCTTACAAATAGCTGTGAAAAGGAGAGAATCGAAAAGCAAAGGAGAAAAGGAAAAATATAAGCATCTGAATGCAGAGTTCCAAAGAATAGCAAGGGGAGATAAGAAAGCCTTCCTTAGTGATCAGTCCAAAGAAATAGAAGAAAACAACAGAATGGGAAAGACTAGAGATCTCTTCAAGACAATTAGAGATACCAAGGGAACATTTCATGCAAAGATGGGCTCGATAAAGGACAGAAATGGTATGGACCTAACAGAAGCAGAAGATATTAAGAAGAGGTGGCAAGAATACACAGAAGAACTGTACAAAAAAGATCTTCATGATCCAGATAATCACGATGGTGTGATCACTCAACTAGAGCCAGACATCCTGGAATGTGAAGTAAAGTGGGCCTTAAAAAGCATCACTATGAATAAAGCTAGTGGAGGTGGTGTAATTCCAGTTGAGCTATTTCAAATCCTGAAAGATGATGCTATGAAAGTGCTGCACTCAATATGTCAGCAAATTTGGAAAACCCATCAGTGGCCACAGGACTGGAAAAGATCAGTTTTCATTCCAATCCCAAAGAAAGGCAACGCCAAAGAATGCTCAAACTACCACACAATTGCACTCCTCTCACATGCTAGTAAAGTAATGCTCAAAAGTCTCCAAGCCAGGCTTCAGCAATACATGACAGTGAACTTCCAGAGGTTCAAGCTGGTTTTAGAAAAGGCAGAGGAACCAGAGATCAAATTGCCAACATCTGCTGGATCATGGAAAAAGCAAGAGAGTTCCAGAAAAACATCTATTTCTGCTTTATTGACTATGCCAGAGTCTTTGACTGTGTGGATCACAATAAAGTGTGGAAAATTCTGAAAGAGATGGGAATACCAGACCACCTGACTTGCCTCTTGAGAAACCTATATGGAGATCAGGAAGCAACAGTTAGAACTGGACATGGAACAACAGACTGGTTCCAAATAGGAAAAGGAGGACGTCAAGGCTGTATATTGTCACCCTGCTTATTTAACTTATATACACAGTACATCATGAGAAACACTGGGCTGGAAGAAGCACAAGCTGGAATCAAGATTGCCGGGGGAATATTCATAACCTCAGATATGCAGATGACACCACCCTTATGACAGAAAGTGAAGAGGAACTCAAAAGCCTCTTGATGAAAGTGAAAGAGGAGAGTGAAAAAGTTGGCTTAAAGCTTAACATTCAGAAAATGAAGATCATGGCATCTGGTCCCATCACTTCATGGGAAATACATGGGGAAACAGAAGAAACAGCAGCAGACTTTGTTTTTTGGGGCTCCAAAATCACTGCAGATGGTGACTGCAGCCATGAAATTAAAAGACGCTTACTCCTTGGAAGAAAAGTTATGACCAACCTAGATAGCATATTCAAAAGTAGAGACATTACTTTGCCAACAAAGGTCCGTCTAGTCAAGGCTATGGTTTTTCCTGTGGTCATGTTTGGATGTGAGAGTTGGACTGTGAAGAAAGCTGAGTGCCGAAGAATTGATGCTTTTGAATCATGGTGTTGGAGAAGACTCTTGAGAGTCCCTTGGACTGCAAGGAGATCCAACCAGTCCATCCTAAAGGAGAACAGTCCTGGGTGTTCTTTGGAAGGACTGATACTAAAGCTGAAACTCCAGTACTTTGGCCACCTCATGCAAAGAGTTGTAAAAGACTCTGAAGCTGGGATGCATTGGGGGCATGAGGAGAAGGGGACAACGGAGGATGAGATGGCTGGATGGCATCACTGACTTGATGGACATGAGTTTCAGAGAACTCTGGGAGGTGGTGATGGACAGGGAATCCTGGTGTGCTGCAATTCATGGGGCTGCAAAGATTCGGACACGACTGAGCGACTGAACGGAACTAATTTGTGTTTCTGAGGATATGACTGACATCTAGTTGTTAAAGCTGGTTCTACCCATATATGATAGTCACATTTACCTATTATTCAAAGCTTGTTATGTCATGGATCTTGAAAGAAACAATCCTAAATGCCCATTCTGTGTGTCTTATTTGGACCTCTCCCGACAGTTAATTTCCAGCTGCTGCACAGAACTGCAAATGTTCTTTCCAAAGATCATACTCCTATTAAATCTCACACTAAATTGAACTTTATAGTTATGTTATATCCTTAGTTCTCAACTCACTGAGGCAAGTAATAATTATAACAACGTACATATGACTAATATCCAAGGCTTCTTTTGCATCAAGTTATTGTGTCTGTCTGTTTACTACAACTGGATATTCTTTACTAAAACAGAAGCAATGGACAAGAGGAATGTCTCCTACTGAACAACGAGGTAATTCAGGGAAAATATTAATAATTCACCTATTGCCTTCCAGGCTTCCCCATGGCTCACCTGTAAATAATCATCTGCAATGCAGGAGAGGTAGGAGACATGGGTTGGGAAGATCTCCTGGAGGAGGAAATGGCAACCCACTCCAGTATTCTTGCTGGGAAAATCCCACGGAGAGAGTGGCCTGGCAAACTGTAGTTCATAGAGTCACAAAGAGTCAGACAACTGAGCAACTGAACACATTGTCTTCTAACATCCTCTTCATTCTTCGTGTTTACTAGAATAGATTTTTTTTGCCTTTAACTTATTAAACAAATGCAGGAAACTCTGCTTCCATGTCCCGTCTAGAAGTCTCAATGAATAATTGGTAGAGAGTTGGCACATAACTGGACAGGGCAGGTTGAGGAAAATTGGTTCACTGGGTTGTAGGAAGGTAGGCTTTCCTTAGGAACAAATCCTGGCCCAGGGAAGATATAAAGGAAAAAGTTTTCTTACTAGAACTGGAGTTTTTAATTCTCTCTCTTCCACAACTGCAGCTGGCCGTCTACTTTTGTTTTCACAGACAGCCTACCTGAGTGTTGTGGCCCATGTTACGTTAACAATACTAGTATAGTTGAGAGATGATATATTTCTCTTCTTTTCTAAGTGAATATAAAATAGAAATAATAAAATTAGGGTGAAAATGTGCTCCATTACACAAAAATAACTACTAGCGAATGAGTAGAAACATGTATATTTAATAAAAAAAAATTAAAGTTCAAGTTATTCTATCTACATCTATGATAGAATGCTATCACAGATGATGCTTTTGAACTGTGGTGTTGGAGAAGACTGTTGAAAGTCCCTTGGACTGCAAGGAGATCAATCCAGTCAACCCTAAAGGAAATAAATCCTGAATATTCATTGGAGGGACTGATGCTAAAACTGAGGCTCCAATACTTTGACCACCTGATTCGTAGAGCTGATTCATTAGAAAAGATGCTGATGCTGGGAAAGACTGAAGGCAGGAGAAGAAGGGGATGGCAGAAGACAAGATGGTTGGCTGGCATCACCAACTCAACGGACATGAGTTTCAGCAAATCCAGGAGATGCGGAAGCACAGGAATACCTGGCATGCTGCAGTCCATGGAGTCACAAAGAGTTGGACACGACTGAGTGACTGAATCGGAGAAGGCAATGGCAACCCACTCCAGTACTCTTGCCTGGAAAATCCCATGGACGGAGGAGCCTGCTTCGCTGCAGTCTATGGGGCTGCTAAGAGTCGGACACAACTGAGTGACTTCACTTTCACTCTTCACTTTCATGCATTGGAGAAGGCAATGGCAACCCACTCCAGTGTTCTTGCATTGAGAATCCCAGGGACAGGGGAGCCTGGTGGGCTGCCGTCTTTGGGGTTGCACAGAGTTGGACACGACTGAAGTGACTTAGCAGCAGCAGCAGCACGGTGACTGAACAGCAACAATCTACAATTTTGATAATATATAAAGTAGAAATTCTATTTTTAAAATTTATATAGTGATTCAAATATTTTAAGAAGAAATATTTTCTAAGATTTTAAATTCATAAGAAAAATATTTTCAGCTTCTCTCTGCCCTGGCTGGCTCCAAAGTTTGCAAAGCCAAATGAATGTGTGTTTGTTTGTTTGTTTCAAAGTAACCAGGGTTGGCTTTTTATAGGGAGTCTCAACTAATTTATTCTCCTGAGGGATTGACTTCAGTGTTCAGAGAATATACAACATATTTAGACCCAGCTTCACTCACTCCAGAGATCAGAGAAACTTCTCACCTGTGAACTCTTTATCAAAGCATGTTTAGCTTCAGATTTTAGATTCAGAAGAAAATGCAATGTAAAATTCTGACATATTTAAAAAAGTATATAAAATTATGAGAGCTAAAATTATTATTGGCACTGCTAAATAAAACGTCTAAGTAATTCCAATCTGCCCTTAAATTTTGTTTCCTTTCACCTTTGTGACTTGTTTTTTTTTGTGACAGTAGATTTTTACCACTCATACACTGGCATGAGAGATATACTGGTTTCTTATATTGATATTGAAAGTTAACGAGGCAGGGAAGTATATATCCAGATATTCTGAACTATTAATTTCAAAATTATTCGAGGAATTGGGAACAGGGGGAGTGTAGACACTCAGGACAACCATCATCTAACTGCACAGTTCAGCCATTAGCAGCATGTTCTTTACACATCATCCTTCACAGCCAGTTTTACAAGCTGCATCAGAAACTTTCATTTGAACCTCATTCATACCATGGCCCTGCTGGGTAAAATGACCTTAGTGTTTCAGATTCTTATACATTAAAATCACCAATAACCCACTAAATGACATCTAGGTAGTAGGAAAGACAGGCAGTCAACAATATCCTTGGGAATGTCATGTAACTACAGTACCCGAGAGGCCCAAGGATCATTGCTGTCAAGAGTAAGTATTGTAAATGTGACCTCTGGGAAATATATATTCATGTAAATTTGCAAAAGAATCTACTGATAAGCAGCAGAATAGTCAAGGCCTCCACTATGACATGTGGAAGTGTGTATACCAATCAAGAGAAAAACAATGTAAAATGTAAAATCTTATTAAAGCCAAGGGGTCTAAAATTTTCAGACAGAATAAAGTCACTTTACAATGAATTTCAAGTAGTAGTCCATCCACTCATTGTAATAGAAAAGTGAACTAACAGAAGTTAAATAAAGGCTCAAAGGTCAATATTATTTGGAAATCCATTATAAATTGTGAAAAATAACATATTGCATGAAACAAAAGCCTGCAATTTCTAAACAGTAAAGTGTTATATGCTCCTTAGATAAGAATTAGAAAATGTATTCCCTTATTTGTCAATGCATTAAAGGAATAATGTATAAAGCACTGCTATCACTCTGAATTGAGAAAATAAATACCTTTCAGTTCAGTTCAGTTGCTCAGTCGTGTCCGACTCAGTGAGACCCCATGAATTGCAGCACGCCAGGCCTCCCTGTCCATCACCAACTTCAAGAGTTTACCCAAACTCATGTCCATCGAGTCAGTGATGCCATCCAGCCATCTCATCCTCTGTCGTCCCCTTCTCCTCCTGCCCCCAGCCCCTCCCAGCATCAGGGTCTTTCCAATGAGTCAACTCTTCACATGAGGTGGCCAAAGTACTGGAGTTTCAGCTTTAGCATCATTCCTTTCAAAGAAATCCCAGGGCTGATCTCCTTCAGAATGGACTGGTTGGATCTCCTTGCAGTCCAAGGGACTCTCAAGAGTTTTCTCCAACACCACAGTTCAAAAGCATCAATTCTTCGGAGCTCAGGTTTCTTCACAGTCCAACTCTCACATCCACACATGACCACAGGAAAAACCATAGTGTTGACTAGATGGGCCTTTGTTGGCAAAGTAATGTCTCTGCTTTTCAATATGCTATCTAGATTGGTCATAACTTTACTTCCAAGGAGTAAGTGTCTTTTAATTTCATGGCTGCAGTCACCATCTGCAGTGATTTTGGAGCCCCAAAAAATAAAGTCTGCCACTGTTTCTGCTGTTTCCCCATCTATTTCCCATGAAGTGATGGGACCAGGTGCCATGATCTTCATTTTCTGAATATTGAGCTTTAGGCCAATTTTTTTTTCATTCTCCTCTTTCACTTTCATCAATACCCATACATTCCAGTTGTCTAAAAACAGGTTTTAAAAGTTAAAATATTGTTTTTTTCTAACAGCACTTATCTTAGGGAAAAAACATATTTTACAGAATATGTTTGACATTCTCTATTTAAAAAGAAAGGAATTCAATAAACAAAGGAATAATTTCGAAAATTTAAGGTGAAAACCTTTTTGCATAATAATAATGTTTACATTTCTACAGCATTTCTATTACCACATTAGTTCCACAAAACTTTTTAACTCACTTCATTATTCACACAAAGAAAAATATTCATTTTCTTATAATTCCCTAATCAAGTACTAGGCTTGATTCCCTTAATTGTACTAGGCTGTGAATACCTTTGAAAATGCTTTGAAATGGTAACCTAGAATTAATGATGTGGTAGTACTAATTAAACTTGGAAAGTAAAACTGCATGGTTCATTAAAAAAAACCTTAACAGATGTTTTAAAATAGCATATAATTATATTTCAATTTTGACTTATGTGAAACACTGGAAAAATTATTTAGGAAAAGTCATTGAAATGTTGCAGTTAAAATATTAAATAATATGTATATCATGTATACACATAGTATATATATGTAAATGAAATATATATATATATAGTGAAAGGAAAAAATATTTCATGAAATATGCTTCTAAAAGTCTTAACAAAATATGGAAACTGACTAGATGAGCGTGATTATCTCAGAAATCTGAGTAGTAGAAATGTCATTTTATACATGCTACAGTATGTAAAAGAAGTATCAGGTGTGAGTTAAGTAGAGAAAGAAGAATGTATATTCAGTTTAGTTCAGTTCAGTCGCTCAGTCATGTCCGACTCTTTGCGACCCCATGAATCGCAGCACGCCAGGCCTCCCTATCCATCACCAACTCCCAGAGTTCAATCAGACTCACAACCATGAAGTCAGTGATGCCATCCAGCCATCTCATCCTCTGTTGTCCCCTTGTCCTCCTGCCCCCAATCCCTCCCAGCATCAGAGTCTTTTCCAATGAGTCAACTCTTCACATGAGGTGGCCAAAGTACTGGAGTTCCAGCTTCAGCATCATTCCCTCCAAAGAAATCCCACGGCTGATCATCAGAATGAATTTGTGGGATCTCCTTGCAGTCCAAGGGACTCTCAAGAGTCTTCTCCAACACCACAGTTCAAAAGCATCAATTCTTCGGCACTCAGCCTTCTTCACAGTCCAACTCTCACATCCATACATGACTATAGGAAAAACCATAGCCTTGACTAGATGGACCTTTGTTGGCAAAGTAATGTCTCTGCTTTTCAACAAGCTATCTAGGTTTTCAACCAAGCTATCTAGGTTAGTCATAACTTTTCTGCCAAGGAGTAAGTTGTCTTTTAATTTCATGGCTGCAATCACCATCTGCAGTGAATTTGGAGCCCCAAAAAATAAAGTCTGACACTGTTTCCACTGTTTCCCCAGCTATTTCCCATGAAGTGATGGGACCAGATGCCATGATCTTCGTTTTCTGAATGTTGAGCTTTAAGCCAATTTTTTCGCTCTCCACTTTCACTTTTATTAAGAGGCTTTTTAGTTCCTCTTCACTTTCTGCCATAAGGGTGGTGTCATCTGCATATCTGAGGTTATGGATATTTCCCCCGGCAATCTTGATTCCAGCTTGTGTTTCTTCCAGTCCAGCGTTTCTCATGATGTACTCTGCATAGAAGTTAAATAAGCGGGGTGACAATATACACCTTTGACGTCCTCCTTTTCCTATTTGAAACCAGTCTGTTGTTCCATGTCCAGTTCTAAATGTTGCATGTAAGAATGTATACTAATTGAAGATAATTAAGCATTTACTCAGTGTTGAAAATATTAAGGATTATTATACTCATCTAAACTTGCAATAATACTATAAATGAAAATATCCTCCAACTTGCAGACTAACTTGATGTAAAATCTAGGAAGAGTCACTTGACTAATGCTCTCTAAATTTTCCTTTCTGAGATATTCATTTTACCCTTTGCTTGTAGGTAAAGATGCTTACTCCTTGGAAAAAAGTTTTGACCAACCTAGATAGCATATTGAAAAGCTTAGACATTACTTTGCCAACAAAGGTCCATCTAGTCAATGCTATGGTTTTTCCTGTGGTCATGTATAGATGTGAGAGTTGGACTGTGAAGAAGGCTGAGTGCCAAAGAATTGATGCTTTTGAACTGTGGTGTTGGAGGAGACTCTTGAGAGTCCCTTGGACTGCAAGGAGATCCAACCAGTCCATTCTGTAGGAGATCAGCCCTGGGATTTCTTTGGAAGGAATGATGCTAAAGCTGAAACTCCAGTACTTTGGCCACCTCATGTGAAGAGTTGACTTATTGGAAAAGACTCTGATGCTGGGAGGGATTGAGGGCAGGAGAAGAAGGGGATGACAGAGGATGAGATGGCTGGATGGCATCACTGACTTGATGGACATGAATCTGAGTGAACTCCGGGAGTTGGTGATGGACAGGGAGGCCTGGCGTGCTGCAATTCATGGGGTCGCAAAGAGTCGGACACGGCTGAGCAACTGAACTGACTAACTAACTAAAGCCAACTAGGGGCTTCTGGAGAGCTGATGCAGTAGTAAAAAATCTGTCTCCCAAAGCAGGAGACGCGGGCTCCATTTTTGGGTCGGGAAGATCCCCTGGAGCAGGGAGTTGCACCGCAGTCTAATAGTCTTGCCTGGAAAACTCCATGGACATTGAAGCCTGGCAGGCTACAGCCTATGGCGTCATAAAGAGCTGGACATGACTTAGTGACTAAACAACAATAACAACAATCCCTTCAGTCATAATTCACATAAATGTACAGCATTAAAAATTTGTTGTGAATGACATCCTTACTCTTAATAGTGAGCAAATCAAAACCAAACTAAACTAAAAGTCAGTAGTAAATGTACATAGGCAAGTGTATGATATAAAAGGCATTGACCAAGAGAAAAAGAAAAAATACCACAGAAAAGTAAAGTGCTCAAGGAGTATAAAATATTAAAGCCTTCAATAATGTCAAAGACTTGAAAAACATTACTTCTATGAAAGTAGAACAGATGTTACAAAAAGGAGAAAAAGGGAACAAATGAGAATATGTTCTTATATCAATAGTAAAAAGAGCCTTTAATATGTAAAATTAGAAATAAAAAGTGGAGATGAACTGGACAAACACTTGAGAATTATTTTCAGAAAGGAGAGCAAAATGGCAAATGCAGAGCATAGGACAGAAAAGGTAATAGTAGAAGATTGGTTCAGAAAGAGAAAATCACAAAGATGATGAGAAGGGTCCTGGGAAGAAAAAAATAACCGCAGAAGACTAGAACTAAAGAACATCCATTTCCAGTAATAGCTAAGAAAATGAAAGCTATACAGCAACATGGATGACTTACAGATCATCAGAGTAAGTGAAGTAAGTTAAAAACAGAAAGACAAACACACCACAGGATATCACTTACATGAGGAATCTAAAAAAAAAAAAAAAAAAACCCAAAAAACAAATGAACTTATTTGCAAAACAGAAACACACTGACAGACCTAGAAAGCAAACTTATGATTACCAAAGAGGAAAGGTGGGCGGATCGTGATGAACTGGGAATTTTGCATTGACGTGCACACACTACTATATTTAAAATAGATAATCAACAAGGATCTGCTGTACAGTACAGGGAACTCTGCTCAGTATTCTGTAATAACTCAAGTGGAACAAAGCTTATTTAACTTATATGCAGAGTCATTCAGGCAGTCAGTTCGGTGGCTGAGTCGTGTCTGACTCTTTGTGAAACCATGGACTGCAGCATGCCAGAGCTGCATGATATGCAGAGTACGTCATGCAAAATGCCGCCTGGATGAATCACAAGCTGGAATCAAGATAGCTGGGAGAAATATCGACAACCTCAGAGACGCAGATGAAACCACTCTAATGACAGAGAGCAAAGAGGAACTAAAGAATGCGTCTCGATGAGGACGAAAACAGAGAATGAAAACGCTGGCATAAAACTCAACATGCCAAAAAATAAGATTATGGCATCCAGTTTTATCACTTCATGGCAAATAGAAAGGGAAAAATTGGGAACAGTGACAGATTTTATTTTCTTGGGTTCCAAAATCACTGCCTACGGTGAGTGCAGTCATGAAACTAAAAGAAGCTTGCCCCTTGGAAGGAAAGCTATGACAAACCTGGACAACGTATAAAAAAGCAGAAACATCACTTTGCTGAAAAAGGTCCATATAAAGAAAGCTATGATTTTTCAGTAGTCATATAGAGATGTGAGAGCTGGACCATAAAGAAGGCTGAGCATCCAAAAACTGACGCTTTCGAATTGTAGTGTTGGAGAAGACTCTTGAGAGTCCCTCGGACTGCAAGGAGATCAAATCAGTCAATCTTAAAGGAAATCAGTCCTGAATAATCAGTCCTGAAGGACTAATGCTAAAGCTGAAACTCCAACACTTTGGCCACCTGATGTGAAGAGCCGACTGATTATAAAAGACCCTGATGCTGGGAAAGATTGAGGGCAGGAAGAGAAGGGGGCAGTAGAAGATGAGATAGTTGGACGGCATCACTGACTCAATGGATATGAGTTTAAGCAAACTCCGGGTGATAGCGAAGGACAGGTAAGACTGGTGTGCTACAGTCCATGGGGTTGCAAAGAGTCAGACACAACTTAGCAACTAAACAACAACAAATAGGAAAAGAATCTAAAAGAGAATAGACATATGTATAACTGAATCAGTTTCTGTACATCTGAAACTAACAACATTGTTAATCAACTATACTCCAGTATAAAATTAAAAATTTAAAAAAAAAAAGAAAACTACTGTTCTGGGAGCAGGGCATAGGTTGTGGGGAAGAATGAGGCTGAAATCTCTTATTTCCACTGTAAGCCTGAAACTGAAATTGTTAGTTGATCAATCATGCCCGACTCTTTGCAACCCCATGAGCTGTGGCCTGCCAGGCTCCTCTGGCCATGGGATTTCCCATGCAAGAACACTGGAGTGGGTTGCCATTTCCTTCTCCAGGACATCTTCCCGACGCAGGGATTGAACCCTGATCTCCTGCATTGCAGGCAGATTCTTCACCGTCTGAGCCACCAGGGAAGCCTCTGTAAGCCTGCTCAGTGGTAAAGAATCTGCCTGTCAATGCAGAAGCTGCAGGAAATGTAGATTTGATCCCTGGGTCCAGAAGATCCCCTGGAGGAAGAAATGGTAACCCACTCCAGTATTCTTGCCTGAAAGATCCCATAGAAAGGGGAGCCTGGCTGGCTACAGTCCATGCAGCTACAAAAAGTTGGACACAACTGAGCAACTGTCTATACCACCCAAGCCTGGTCATAGTACTATTTGAGTTTTAAACTACTTATGTGTGATATGCTGATAAAAATAAAAATTCAATAAAGCTCTATTATTAGTTCATTAACTACCTTCAAAGTCCTTTGGTTTTTGACTAAGTCTTTTTAAAGTAGCTAAAATACAGTAACAGCTCACTAGAGAAACCTCATCTATAGTAGAGTGAAGTACACTGTTGCAATTATTTTAGAAAATACAGTTTTACAACAGAAAGAAACTATTTTAAGTCTTGGTGGTGGTGGCTTAGTTACAAAGTAGTGTCCATGGGTTTCTCCAGGCAGGAATACTGGAGTGGGTTGCCATTTCCTCCTCCAGGGGATCTTTCTGACCCAGGGATAGAACCCAACTCTCCCGCCTCAAAAGCAGATTCTTTACCACCTGGGAAGTCCATTTTTAAAGTCTCATATGACAAGAAAACAGCCTGCTCTGAAACCCCAAGGAATCAGTAACTAGTGATATTCCTACTCTCAGTCTACAAGAAAGCAGGAAAGTGAGAGCATTCTCAACTTTGAATGCGGTGTAGAAAAGGAAGCCCATTCAATTTAAGCTAGAAAAGAGATGAGTAGTCTTGAGTTTAAATTTTCTTTGTCATTTGTTCCATATTTTGAAACAACTGTACTTATTCAGGAAATAAATATAAATGAATTGTTCTTGGGTGACTTATACACAAATATTCATACACATAATGCTAGTGATATATTTGCTTCCTGAATTTTTTCAGTTATTTTTTTAAAAACAAAGGTAAGACCAAGATCACATCCTGGGAGCATCACAGTCCAAACTCATAGGTAGCAATATGGTAGGGAAAGAAATCTGATACCTAGGCAAGGGCTTTTAGGACTTTTGCTAGCTCTGGAAAAGCATCAAGATTACAAGAAATCAGAAATTATAAACCATTGAAATAGGCAGCATTAAGGCATTCAGAGCCAGAAAGAAACTTAGAGGCGGCAAAATACATCAAAATGAGAAACTATCAATGTTCTACCCTGACATTTGGTGCAATTTAGAGGTTGAACATTAACAGTCTCAAGGCAGAGTCCAGCTCACTTTAACAAGTATACACTAAGCAACCTCCGTTTACAGGCTCTAGTCTATGCAGACATAAATTCTTACTCATTCACGAAATGTAATGAAGGCCAACTACACTCCTGGCTTGCTCCAAATGGTTATAATGAAACAATGAACCAAATAAGCACATTTTCCGCCTCCAGTGATTATTATGACCAATCAGGCAAGTAAACAAAGTATTAAAGTATGATGGGATTATGGTAGAGGAAGAAGATGTTCAGGGAACTTGCAGAGGCAGCAACCCAAGGGTGGGGAGGCAGAGTTTCCTGCCTTTTAAGCACTTCCTGGGCTAACCAAGACACCTCAGCCCAATTATGTTGCTTGACTAAGGAATTAAGACATGTGTGAAGCTTTACCATTCTGCTTGACTATCATTTGTTGGCACAGCATGTTGCTTAATGGTAAACAAACTGAAAGGAACCAACTTGATCTATACAAGATTATACAATGATGGTTGACTCAAAAGGACATACCAATTCAAGACCTCTTCGTTGATGTGCAAATTTTCAACTTTTGAGTACATTTAACAAGTACAGGGGGAAAAGCAGTTCAAAATGACATTAGAAGATAATATATAAGAAAGTGTTACTCGCTCAGTTGTGCCTCTTTGTGACCCCATAGTCTGTAGCCCACCAGGCTCCTCTGTCCATGGGATTCTCCAAGCAAGAATACGAGAGTAGGTTGCCATTTCGTTTTCTAGGGGGTCTTCCTGAACCCAGGGATCAAACCCGGTTCTCCTGCACTGAAGACAGTTTCTTTACCCTCTGAGCCACCAGGGAAGCTCACTATATAAGAAACAAGTATTTATAACCCCATTGATAAGTACTTATTGTCTTTTTGTGCTCATTTGCTCATCATGTCTCTCTCTGGCCCCAGAGTATAGCCTGCCAGGCTCCTCTGCCTGTGGGATTTTCCAGGCAAGAATAGCACTAGAGGGGGCCATTTCCTACTCCAGGAAGTCTTCACGACCCAGGGATCAAACCCACATCTCTTGCATCTCCGGCACTGGCAGGCCGATTCTTTACTAGTGCCACCCAGAAAGCCTGCTTACTGTCTTTGATGATTTAGAAAAGGATAAAAATGCCAAGCCCCTTCAGCTTGGTTTATGCTTCTCATTTCCTGACACCCTGGATGCCTTCACTGCTTGAATAAATGTTTGAAGCTAGGAGTCGTGTGCTCCACTGAGCGTTATATTTCAATAAACAGAAATAATTTCTGTTCAGTGGTAGTTTCTAACAATGAGAGTTGGATATAGAATACATTAACTTTGCTAATTACTCTGAGAAGAGCAGACAATTAATTTTACATATCATATTGCACGGTTTCCTTTTATTGTTTTATTTTGGCAGATGTATTTCCTTGGATATTTTTGTTAGAAAAGTTCAATTTTGTTAGAGAAGCTGAATTTCAGAGTTTCCATGTGTTCCTTTTTCAGCAGAAGACTTTGGATGCTCAGAACTTCACTGTGTCCATCTATGAAAGCCACTTGAGAGTGAGCCAAAGCTTTCTATGACATCACTGATACTCCTTTCCACGACAACTAACCAACCTGCAGAAGACGGGATTTTCCATTAAGAAAGAAATAACCTAATTCACTGATGTATTTTATGCTGCCAAAAAAATTGCTGAGACTATAGATAATAAAGGCCATGGATAATGACTCTAGTTGCACTAATTCTTTCTTCCCAGAAAGACATCTCCAGCCTCATAAAATATGGCATTTAACATACAAAAATACCTATTTCCCAAATGATACTGTGTTTTAATCCAGATTATCTAGGGTCAGAATTTATTGAAGACAACTACATTTTTAAAAAGGAGTCATAAGAAGCATGCCAATTTAATTTCTTACCACTCAACAATGGGATATCTACAATAAGTGCAAATTTTCAAACTTAGAATTTGATAGATCAGATTCAATCATGTCATGCTCAAAAATGAATCTGTATCAAGACTGTTCTACAATTTAGAAACTATGGGGGTACTCAGAGATCATGTAATTCAAAATTTTTAAACCGTTTTAAGGTATAATTGACATATAATAACTGTACCTTTTAAATAAATAAGTATACCCCAGAAATATTGCGGGTTCAGTTCCAGACTCCAATAAAGCAAATGTCACAATAAAGCAAGCCACAATTTTTTTTCAATTTTTTGGTTTCCCAATGCAAATAATAGTTATGCTTATACTACAATGTAGGCTATTAGCTTCCCTGGTGGCTCAGAGGTAAAGAAACTGCCAGCAATGCAGGAGGCTTGGTTCAATTCCTGGTCAGGAAGATCCCCTGAAGGAGGAAATGGCAGTCCATTCCAGAGGAGACTGGTGGGCTACGTCCATGGGGTCTCAAGAGTTGGACACAACTTAGGGACTCAGCGATAACATAGGCTATCAAGTATATAATGACATTATGTCTAAAAAGACATTGAATATACCTTAACTAAAAATATTTTATTGTTAAAAAAAATGCTAACCATCATCTGAAACCTTCAGTGAGTGGTGGTAGTAATATCAAAGATCACTGATTACAGATTACTATGAAAAATACAACAATAATTAAAGAGTTTGAAATATTACAAGCATTACCAAAATGTGACACAAGAGACATAAAGTGAGCAAATGCTGTTGGAAAAATGGTACCTATAGACCTGCTCAATGCAGAGTTTTCAGAAACCTTCAATTTGTAAAAAAGCAAAACTGTTTTTGCAATAAAGCAAAGCTCAATAAAGTGAGGTATGCTTATATACAATATGATGATTTTGCCATATGCATATACCCATGATATCATCGGGCTTCCCTGGTGGCTTAGAGGGTAAAGCGTCTGTCTGCTTGTAATTCAGGAGACCTGGGATAGATCCTCGGGTAGGGAAGATCCTCTGGAGAAGGAAATGGCAACCCACTCCAGTACTCTCTTGCCTGGAAAATGCCACAGACAAGGGAGCCTGCTAGGCTACAGTCCATGGGATCACAAAGAGTTGCATATGAGTGAGCAACTTCACTTCTCATTATATCATCATCACAACCAAGGTAATAAACAAACTCACCACCTCCAAAAGTTCTCTTGTGTCTCTCCATGGTGCCTCATGTATGTGCATATCAAGATTCCTCCCAATAAAAAAGCCAGATGCATGCTTTCTACTTTAGTGATCTTTTTAGTACGCCACACTGTTTGTTATATGATACCTGTGAAACTATACTGAAGGACTTGGAGAAGAAAATGGCAGACCACTCCATTGTTCTTTCCTGGAGAATCCCACGGACAGAGAAGCCTGGCAGGCTACACTCTATGGGGTCGCAGGAGCTGGACACGACTTAGCAACCAAACCACCACCACCACCACCATGCTGAAGGGCTAACTTTAAGGAGCTATATCAATCTAGTTTATAATTTTTCATTGCTGCTGCTGCTGCTAAGTCACTTCAGTCGTGTCCGACACTGTGCAACCCCATAGATGGCAGCCCACCAGGCTTCTTTGTCCCGGGGATTCTCCAGGCAAGAATACTGGAGTGGTTTGCCATTTCTTTTTCCAATGCATACATGCACGCTAAGTCACTTCAATCGTGCCCGACTCTGTGAGACCCTATGGACAGCAGCCCACCAGGCTCCTCTGTCCACAGGATTCTCCAGGCAAGAACACTGGAGTGGGCTGCCATTTCCTTCCTCAATTAATGAGATTAAAATTGATTGTATGAACACAATTTCAGTAAAAGTTACATAAAACTCATCCATCTGTGTTGGCTACTGATGACTTCTTTAAAATTGGCACTCTTGGGTATGACTCCTAAATTCCAGGATAAACTGCATTGACATCTGTTATACAATATTAACATTTTCACACCCATCCTCACTGACTCCATGATACTCAATAATCAATGAGTTCAGCAAAATCCTTAGCTAGGACAGATGACCGTTTAGCTACAGCAGAATTTCAAAAGGATATAAGAGATTTGGGGGGAAAATTATCAGTGAAGGGGGAAGAGCATATTTTTAAAGCAAAAATAAAATATTCTTTAATTTTGGGGGTGAAATTCCAAAGATTCTATATAATTGCTTCAAATTCTTTATCCACATCTTGCTGCATATGCTTTAAAAGTATTTTTTCTCTAACTTTTGACTATAGAATACATATTTCCAGGTTCCCCCAAACTCATAGAAGGGCAATTCTGAAAGCGTCTAACTGTAGTTCACTACACTCATGGGAAGAGTTAACTTGTTTTATTTAAGAAGAGCTTTTGATATGAAAGGGCTTCCCTGGTGGCTCAGGTGGTAGAGTCTGCCTGCAATGCAGGATACCCAGGTTCGATCCCTGGGTCAGGAAGATCCCCTGGAGAAGGGAATGGCTACCCACTCCAGTATTCTTGCTTGGAGAATACCATGCACAGAGGAGCCTGGCAGGCTACAGTCCATGGGGTTGCAAAGAGTCAGACATGACTGAGGAACTAACACCTTGATCTTAAGATGGGATTGCTACCTCGAGTTTATTAAATGAATCATTCTGTTTACAGAGCAGTACAAATTTCCATAGCCAAGTTGGTTTCAAAATTTTTAAATGTTATTTATCTTTTATATTTGTCAAGTTACTAGAGGGAACCACCTGGAAAGTAATTATATATACCCTGAAGAGTAATTATGCAATTCTATTGCTATTAGGATTGTTGTAGTCTAATGAACACTGACATAATTTTCAAAAAACATCAGAATTCCCTGTCAAAAAACAGGCACAAATGAGATGGCATAGGGAAACATTCAGAAGTGAGGTACTCTCCCCACTGAACTATTCAGTATCTTGTCCTTTTCCTGCCATATCTCTGCAAATTATTTCATCCCTTTCATCTTTCCAAGTAAAGTTGCCATCTTCCCTTTCCATTCTTCATTTTTTTTCTTGTTTTTCTCACTGTTTGCTCCTTACTCTTCAATGCAAAAGCCACAAGCAGTTGGAAGTCTGTGATACCCACCTGTTCCCAAGAGTGTCTCCTGGCCTCTTCTTCCTATTTTCTCAGTCTACCCTTTAGTCCATGCACAGATTTGTCAAAAAAAACTTCCGACAGGCATAACCTGGCAACACTTTGCTTCAGTTGTTCAGGGATTCTCTTGGTATTTGCAATAAATATTCTATGGTGCCTCTGCAAAGGTAACCTGGAGTAGTGTGTTAGTCAGTCACTCAGTTGTGTCTGACTCTTTGCGACCCCATGGACTGTAGCCTGCCAGGCTCCTCTGTCCAAGGGATTCTCCAGGCAAGAATGCCGGAATGGGTAGTCATTCACTTCTCCAGGGGATATTCCCGACCCAGGTATTGAACCCAGGTCCCCTGCATTGCTGGCAGAGTCTTTTACCATTTGAGCCACCAGGGAAGCTGCTCAGATACTATTATCATGACAATATTAAAAATGAAGAACTGGGCACAGAAAGTTTGACTAACTTTCCAAGATCACATATCTGGACAGTCAGTGAGCTGGAGTTTCAAATCATGTAGTCTTGCTCTAGAATACAACGTCTACAAATAAGTTGGAATTATTCTGATTGCTATCGTAACTTGATTATAGTCATATGTCAACAAGGGCCTTACTCATCTCAGGTATGTGTTTGTCCTCAAATTTGTGAACAAAATCTTATTACAATTGATATCCCTTGCATGCAAGCTCAGGTCAGTGGTAGAAAGAAGCACATCCCAATATGCAAATGATCAGACATGTTCAATGCTGACAACCCATTGGCCAAAGCATATCACAAGACCAAGTCTGAATCATTGAAACGGGGATATATAAGAGACAGATGCCAGAAAGTAGGAAAGGTCATTTTTGCAATGTTTACTTTGAAGCTAGTAACGTAAATTCTTTAGTGCAAATACAATAAAAATTATGTATATGGAGAATAAGGTTGGTACTGGTTACTACCGTGACAGACAGAGACAGGACAGCAGAAAATACAAAACAACTAGCTGAAATAGTTTGATATGTTTAGTGCACCAAGAATTTATTATAATGGCTAAGAGAAGAGTAATTACCATGATGGTCAGGATTTTTAAAAAGGTCTTTGGAAACTGGGCCAAGAATAATGAAGAGACAAAACTAGAGATGTTTTAATAGTAATTTAGTTCATCTTCCAGCTCCTAGAGAAGACGACATAAATTACTTTCAGCCAAAAAGCTACTTCTGTTAGTTCTGAATTTCTCATTTAACAAATCCACATTTACCTCATTTTTTATTTAAGTCCTTCACAGAAATATGACACTTTTACTAATACTTTGAAATGCTCAAATAAAAAGCACTACTAAACAGTAATTAAATACACTGTATCATTACCTTTTATAGTACCTATAGGCAATTTGAGTGTATTTTTTTGCAGTATGCAGGGATATGCTCAGTTAAAAAGCAAAATCATTATAAGACTGATTGGTCTCAACATTTTCTAAGCAGAAATTTAATATTTTTAAAATTCTCATTCAAGTCAGCCTGTTCAGAAAATGCACAAAGTTCAACACATTCAGCTGTTTTTAAGTTACCTTAAAAGGGGAAAATAATGCACTTTCTTGTTCTAGAATAAAAAAGAATTGCAAAAAGCCTGTACATAATTTAAAATCAGCTTACATTTATAACTTTAGGCTCTCTGAGTGTTGATTATTCAGTAGGAAACAACTGCTTAGCTAACTTTGAAAGCTACCCAAAAAATCCTGTTATGAAAAGTGTTTCCCTCTTACAAGGCTGACTCCTTATATTTTTGAAATGTATGCAAAATCTCAAGGTGTGACCCAAATTTTAGTCCCAAGCACTTATAAAAGGATGCTCAGTGTTTCTCAGAAGATCCTCTTGTTAATCTGCTTGTCAGAGTGTAAGCAGGAAGAGGAAACCTCTTAGATAAGGAGATCATGTTCAGAAAAAGGCCAATTTCAGTAGTGGTTTTTCTTCAGTAGATCTGAAGATGGAAGCCCTTTTTTCATCTTCTTGTAGCAACTCAAATGAACAGCTTTTACTTTTTCTGAGGAAATTCTGTGGCATGTCTGAGAATAGGAAAGGGAAGAAATTGCCATTAGTCAGATACTCGAAGATCGCAATAGTAGTTTTAGGGTCTCATCTCCTATCCTAGATTAACTCTCTACTTTCTCAAGATCGACCTCTCAACCTCAACTCTGGCATTAAAATTTGACCTCAGGAGCACACTTAGGGCACCTTCAGGGCAAGCATTTGGTACCTTTAAGGCCCAATTTGGTGCTCCCAACTTGCCTCACTGAGAACCTTCCTCTCACAGGTTCAGCAAAAGCACTCCTATGAAATATGCAGTTGACTGGCTCAAGCTACAGTTTCACCTCCTCCCACCAAAGATCCACCTCCCAGCCATCAAAGAGAGAACTTCTCTACGAAAGAGTCGCAGAAGTTCTAGAAATTAGAATGGAGCCCATCAGCAGAAAATTCCAATGTTCTGGGTACCCACAGCAGCCTTTAAAGAGGGGTATGAGGCACAGTTCCCGAAACAGATCTCCTAGGACCCTTCTGCTCTGTGTCACGTGGGGAACAGGCAGAGAGGAGCCAGGGTCAGGGCTGGCCCAGCAAGGGCAGGGCTCATGTCAGCGGTTTCTTAAGACTGCTAGATCTAAGTACAGCCATCTTGATCTATGGCAAATTCATTATCTTCCTCAGAGGTCCTTGTCCATCTCTCTCTGCTTTCTCATTTTCCCTACGAGGGACACTTTTGGAACCTTTGTAGACGCTGGTTTCCTCTGAACAACGTTTATTCCTTTGTGGTTTGTATATGAATCCAACATTCAGATCATTTGGCTGAGCAGTATTTTAAAAATAATATTAAACACAGTTATACATTTACACAATGACTTGTAATGTGCTTCTTGTCACCATAAGGCAATGGTGACCAGCCAAGAGTCACACAGCTTTGGTTTAAAACACTGGGGATGCTATTATGTACACTAAGGTTGACTGACAGTAAGAAAGCAATATGCCCATTCCTGTGATTCAATATCTTCATTTGCAAAATAAAGAAAATAGTATCTATTCCACCAGACTCAAGCAAAGATAAACATACAAATGTAAAGTACATGAAACAGTTTCAAGTAAACAGCATCACCATCATCATCATCTAAGGCAGTGATTCTCAGCATTGCTTGCTAATTAGAATTAGGTTGGGAAGCTTTTAAAAAGACAGAATCTCAAACCAACTAAGTCAAAACTTTAGAAGTAAGACCCAAATATCAACAATGGTTAGTCTCATAACCAAAAGAACTTTTTCCATTTTTTGTCCAGTTTCATGACACTGCCCTCTTAATCAGCCCCACATTTATCATGTATCTGTTATGGTTCCCCAGATTGTCCTCCATACTGTTTTGTTTTCAATATTTACTAAGCACTTACTCTCCACGCACTGAGCTGGATCTGTGATGTAGGCATAGGTAACCCTTGTAAGATACAAGCCCTTACCGTGGGGAAAGAAACAGTTTACAGAGATAACAGACAAGCGAATACATATAAACAGTGTGAAATTCCCATTAAGGAATAAATGGTGACATAGAGGGTAACTGCAAACATGCTAGGGGAGCAACTTAAGCCCCAGTGGTCAAGGAAGGTCTCCATTTGTTTCTCTGCCCTGGAAAGCTTGTTAGAATCTTGCAGAATCCTGGACATCACCCTGGTCCTATTCAGAATCTGCATTTTATATGCCTCGTAATCCAGCTTCAACAATTATAAACGCATGGCCAAGGTTTCTTTTATAGCCCTTGCTCTAATTATTTTGAAGCAAATCGTCAGCATCTTATAAGCATATCTATAAATACGTTAGTGTGTATCATTAAAGATAAAGCCTCTTCTCCTAGGCTTTTAATTGTTTAACGAGACGTAGAAAAGAGAGATAGGCTGACAGGGTGTTTGTGGAGACCGTGGTAGGAAATGAGAGGATGAGAGTTATCCTTTAGACATTTATCAGGCAATCAGTAGAGCTGCAGGAAAGCGGGAGGATGTATGATCCAGGAGATCAGAAGAACCTTCATGGTCAGGGATATGCACCCAGGAGTCATCAATATCTAGGTGGTATTTGAACCTGTATGACAGATATGAAGGAGACAATAAACCGAGAGAAAAGGAAGTCTAGTCTCAGGCACTGGGGCATTTAGATGACAGGAGCAGGGCAGAAAAGAACCCTGAGATACCATACCAGTCAGACTAGAAGATTGTCTTCCCTGGTGCCAGCTGTTAAGAATCAGCCCTCCAATGCAGGGGACATGGGTTTGATCCTTGGTCAGGGAAATAAGATCCTACATGCTTCAGGGCAACTAAGGTTATGGAGCCATACACCACAACTGGAGAGTTTGGGTGCTGCAATGAAAGATCCCCATGACACAACTAAGTCCTGACAAAGTCAAATAAATAAATACATATTTTAAAGATATATATATATTTTAATCAAACTAGAAGGCAAAGGAGTATGGAGCGGTCTGTAGGGCCTGACACAAGAGAAGGATTCTAAGAATGACTGCTACATGATACTGAATGATGCAAAGGAGGATGAATACATACTACTATCTGCTGGATTTGGCAACTGGAGATACTGATGAAGAGGTTTATACAAAGAGGCCACAAACCAAAATGAAAGTGGTTAGATTAAGAGGCCAATAGTAATTCCTCAGAGTTTCATTATCCTACAGATGTGTCCAGACCCATCATGTGGTATGTGGAAAACACCCAAGTTTTTGAATTATCTCCTCTTTTACATAAACTGGAGGAAAGAATGGCAAAAAAATGCAGATGAAATGGGAGAACATAAAAATAATCAATACAGACAACTCTCACGAGACATTTTGCCATGGAAGGAGCAAAATAATGAGATATGAGCTGAGAAAGTTTATGGTGTCAAGTAAAGATTTGTGCTCTTAACCGTTCCTTTTTGATTTATTAGCATTTCTTTACTTTATGGATGAGAGATAATTATAGCATCTGTATCCTAAGGGGAACGATTATGGAGAGGAGAGTTTTGCGATGCAGAAAAAGAACAGGAGCCGCAGAAACCTTAAATCTCTAAGAGTGAAAACAGGCAAGGGATTCTGAGCCCAAGTATGGGATTGGACTGAAAAGAACTGGCTTCATTTTCTTTCCATGGGATCCAGAGGAACAAGTCAAAGGTTCTGCACCTGTGCGTTGGCAAATTTGAAAATCAGGGTGTGGGAAGGTGAGGGTGGTTGTCTCTTGCAGTTTTGTTTTCACCAAAATGTCAGAAAAGTAGCCAAGTGTAAAAGAGTGGGAATGACATCTTATTAGGAAGAGGTAGCACACTGGCCTGCGATGTGGAGTGTCCATTTGAAACAACCCGCTCAAGATTTTAAAGTGAAATCAGTCAACCAGGTTGTGTGACTTTCTTCGGAAGAAGATATAAACTGCACGAATGTTGTTCATCAGCTGCTAAGTTGTGTCTGACTCTTTGCAACCCCATGGACTGTAGCCCGCCAGGCTCCTCCGCCTGGACTAACAACTGGTTACAGTTTGGAGAATAGAAATAGAAACTGTTCTGTATGCCTTCAACTCTTGCTTTTTCTTCCATCTGAGGACTCTAAGACTTGGTTCAATGCAGAATCTGGTTACACTGAGCACAACTCACACCACATTCAGCAAAAGACATTCACTAATCCCTTCTCTGACTCCGCTGAGGCTGGTGTCCAGTGGGTGGTTTGGCTTGCAAGCAGATTACTGGGATTACTGGTGATTGTGTGGGTGAGACTTATCTGATCACTACAGGTCCCACAGAGGTTACAGGGGTTGATTCCAGCTGGCGTCCACAGGCACACAATGTGAGTCATGACCATCGCAAAGAAAATGCCAAAGGGGTTCCTTTGAACAGGGGACTAAAACCAATGGTTGAAATCATAAGAGATAGTCAGAGAAGCAAGGGACTAATAAAAGTATTACTTCTTAAAAAGGGAAACTAGAGAAATGAAATTGCTATGGAAAGTTTTCTGCGTTTTGTTAACATAGGTGAAGTTTAAAAACTCAAAATTTTCAGTGCCCTTTTGAAAAATGATATTAACAAATAGAATGTGTGTCTCTTTTTGTGATTTCATCAGTAGTTGAAATATACTTTTGATACATTTTCCTTGTAACTATGCACTATTAAGCTAGCATAACAGCATAAATATCTGATAATAAGGCTTTATAAGATTTAAAATAAATTCTGGTGTTGAACATTCACTCTCAATTGTATATTCCATTTACAGCATCATCATACTGTTGAAAAGATTCTTAAAATACACCAGAACCACAAATATTGAAATCTTAGCTACTTTAATATGCATGAATGGTAAGACTCATGAACAGATTTGAAAATATGCCTCTGTTTGATCATTTTTACACATTTTAGGAAGAACTAATATACATTATTTAATTTCCACATCCCTTCTGACCCTAATTAAGAGCCCAGCAGATATGCGTGTATTGTAAGCATCAATTAAAAAGGTTCAGGTCATATTAGCTATACATTTATTCTGCTACATCAAAGTCTTCATACTAAGGACATGCTCTTCCTTTAAATCCTTCCTTGCAGTTAAACTGAATTTTTAATGGTAATGTGACTTCTTGTGAATATCTTCCTTGCCATTCCCTTCTCTGAACTATTTCAGTGTATTTTTATATGTGTAAGGGTAATTTGATCTTTTAATAGCAAGAAGATAAAGCAGATTGGATGAAGAGACCTTAAATGTATCTAGAGATAACTGAAATTGCTTACATTTGTAAATTAAGTTCTGGTAAAATAAAATAAATGCATTTCATCAGTTCATTTCAGTTCAGTTGCTCAGTCATGTCCAACTCTTTGCAACTCCCTGGACTTCAGCACCGCAGCCTTCCCTATCCATCACCAACTCCTGGAGCTTACTCAAACTCATGTCCATTGAGTCGGTGATGTCATCCAACCAGATCATCCTCTGTCATCCCCTTCTCCTCCTGCCTTCAATCTTTCCCAGCATCAGGGTCTTTTCCAATGAGTCAGTTCTTTGCATCAGTATTGGAGTTTCAGCTTCAACATCAGTCCTTCCAGTGAACACTCAGGACTGATTTCCTTTAGGATGGACTGGTTCGATCTCCTTGCAGTCCAAGGGACTCTCAAGAGTCTTCCTTCTCCAAAACCACAGTCCAGAAGCATCAGTTTTTCGGTGCTCAGCTTTCTTCATAGTTCAACTCTCACAATCATACATGACTATTGGAAAAACCATAGCTTTGACTAGATGGACCTCTGTTGGCAAAGTAGTGTCTCTACTTTTTAATATGCTATCTAGATTGTTCATCGTCTTTCTTCCAAGGAGCAAGCGTCTTTTAATTTCACGGCTGCAGCCACCATCTGCAGTGATTTTGGAGCCCAAAAAATAGTCTGTCACTGTTCTCATTATTTCCCCATCTGTTTGCCATAAAGTGATGGGACCGGATGCCATGCTCTGAGTTTTCTGAACGCTGAGTTTTAAGCCAACTTTTTCACTCTCCTCTTTCACTTTCATCAAGACACTCTGCTGCTGCTGCTGCTGCTAAGCCGCTCAGTCGTGTCCAACTCTTAGTGACCCCATGGACTGCAGCCTACCAGGCTCCTCCGTCCACGGGATTTTCCAGGCAAGAGTACTGGAGGGGGTTGCCATTGCCTTCTCTGAAGAGGCTCTTTAGCTCTTCTCTTTCTGACATAAGGGTGGTGTCATCTGCACATCTGAGGTTATTGATATTTCTCCCGGCA
The DNA here is from genome assembly GCF_032405125.1 of Capricornis sumatraensis. Taxonomy (NCBI): domain Eukaryota; kingdom Metazoa; phylum Chordata; class Mammalia; order Artiodactyla; family Bovidae; genus Capricornis; species Capricornis sumatraensis. The sequence continues at coordinate 113,711,043 of NC_091073.1, read as the reverse complement.
ATCTTGATTCCAGCTTATGCTTCATCCAGCCCCGTATTGTGCATGATGTACTCTGCATATAAGTTAAATAAGCAGAGTGACAATATACAGCCTGACATACTCCTTTCCCAATTTTGAACTATTGTTCCATGTCCAGTTCTAACTGTTGCTTCTTGACCTGCATACAGGTTTCTTAGGGGGCAGTATGGTGGTCTGGTATTCCCATCTCTCGAAATATTTTCCAGTTTGTTGTGACCCACACAGTCAATGACTTTAGAGTAGTCAATGAAGCAAAAGTAGATTCTTTTTCTGGAATTCTCTTGCTTTCTTTAATGATCTAATGGATGTTGGCCATTTGATCTCTGATTCCTCTGCCTTTTCCAAATCCAGCTCACACATCTGGAAGTTCTTGGTTCATGTACTGTTGAAGCCTAGCTTGATGGTTTCCATATAAACCTTGGATAATCTGCTATTCTGGAAATCATTTATAATACAAAGAAATGACACTGATAGCACTAACTAGAAAGAAACAGATATCTGTGAAGTTTCTTTAACTCTATACATGGCTTTCTGCTCATTACTTACTCAAAATACAGATATACTCAGTGTAAAGATGGGCACTGATACATTAGAGATGCATCTTTAAGGAAGCTTTCTAATAGAGACTGTGTATTACATGTGTTCTTTTCACTCATTCTGTCCTCAATCAGTACCTTTTGCATTGATTGTATAAATGTAAATCTTCTTTCCAATTACTTTTATTTCTCTCTGGCTTTTCTCATTAGATAGTCACATTTCAAGTTTTTATATGTGTGATATTTATTTTAAAATTTATAAAGGAATTAACATTTGCATACATAATGCTGTAAAATAGCTAATAAATTATATGTAAAAAACATATATTTGCATCTGTATATATATATGAAAAATTATGTTTTAACAGTGTGCTTGTAGTCAAAGTAGCAAAGGCATTCCTATAAAAAGTCTACAATCATTATTCTTAAATATTTTACTGTAGGTAATAGCTTCTGCATATGTGTAGACAAAATGATGAAACAGCAGATGCACACAGAAAATGGGTGAAGCAGAATCATACAATTATAATAATAATCAGAGCATGATTACCTACCCAGAAAACTCAAAAGCAGTAGAGTGATCATTATTACATCTTTTAAGAATATTCATTATGATGCTTAATATAAAATTAAAATTTTAGTAATTGTTAGCTATTGTATACTAACTATATTCACAACTTCAACATAATTAAGGAAAAATACTGTTTATAGGGTAACTACTATCAAGTTTTAAAATTTATAAGAAGGGCACGAGATCTATGTAAAGATACTTTAAAGCTTTACTGAAATACGTAAAAAGGCTTGAAAAATGGATTTTTCCATTTGGGGTATGATTTAGTATTATAAAGTAACAATTGTCACCAAATTATTCTGTGAGTTTACTCATTCCACATACAAATATCAGGCAGTTCTTCTGTCTGTCTTATTTTTGTTTTTGAGCCTTACTAACACTAAAACTTATATGGAAATTTTACCATTTAAAAAAGGAAAAAAAAAGATTAAAGAGTGGTAACTAGCACTACTACATATTTAAGAATATTTTAAGATTACATTAATTAACAGTTTGGTACTGGTGGCTGAACAGACCAAAAAAATTGATCCAAAATATGAAGTCCTCAAATGCAAGAAAATGCACAAATATTTGCTTATTTGGTAATACCGATGGCATTTAAAATCATTAAGAGAAAATAAATTTTTCAGAAAATGCTCTCTATATAACTGAAAGCAATCTAGATGAAAAATGACAAAACAAAATAAAAGCAAAGTTGAAGTTCTATATCACTTCTTACTCAAGAATAAACCCAGACAGAGCAAGGATTTAAACATAACAATAAATTAAAATACACAAAAATCCTGACTTAGGAAAAGCTTTTCGAAGCATCACCCCAAATCCAGAGGCTGAGAGACAATACCGATGTAGAATATAAATATTAGCAATCTGTGGATGTCAAAATGTATAAACAAAGTAAAGATAAACAACAACCTGTGATAAGTGTGGTATATTACAAAATCTTTGTTTTCTTAACAAGGAAGAGGCTTCAAAAACATTAAAAGAAAAAATCACTAGCAGTCAATAAAGAAGATGAGTGAAAAATGAACTACAGGTAAATAAATGGTTCTTAAGTCGATTCTCTTTGCTCTATTACATTCATACGTAGGTAAATATTTATTTAAAATATAAAATTATTTTCCAGAATTCATAAAGGTAAAAACTATAAATTTCCTTTTGGTGATACTGTGTAGATACAGTAATTGTAATAAATTTTGGGTGGAAACATAAATTCCTATAATTTATTGAAGGATAATTCTGCAGCACCTATCAAAATAGGGCTAAGATTGACCTTAAGTGCTATGTTTATTAGAACATATCCACAGATATTGGAGAAGGAAAGGGCAACCCACTCCAGTATTCTTGCCTGAGAATTCCCATGGACTGAGGAACCTGGCAGGCTACAGTCCATGAAATCACAAAAGAGTTGGACGCAACTTACTGACAAAACAACAATAGCAACAATCCACAGATATATATACTTGTCAAAACTTTTTAATTACTGCAACTCTATTATACAAGATATAAGGAAATGTCTAAATGGCCATCAGAAAGAGAGGACCTGAGTAATTAGATCCACATCATGACTGCTGGTGGGAAGGAAAACAAGGATTCAGGGTTTAAATATGGCAAAGAGACATTTTTACTAAATTGTTCTTTTTGCTGTATGATATTTTAACAAGCACACATATTACCTCTTAAAACACACATACACAAACACACACATGCATACACACAGACAAATAATACTGATTAAGGAAAGTAGCCCCATGGGAGAGTGAAAAGTGGAAAGGGCATATAATAAAGCCAAGAGTGAGACTGATTCAGAAAATATGAAAACAGTCCATGGGGTTGTAAAAAGTCGGACATGACTGAGCAACTTTCACTTTCATATAATACATAAATATATACTCCCTCGGTGTTTTTGCTTTTGTTTTGTTTTTTTGTTTTTTGTTTTTTGCTATTTACTCTTTCTTCCTCTAAATCTGATTAACTCTTTTATGCTTTCTGGAAATCTTTTTTTTTTTTTGCTTGGCTGAGATTTTGGATCCCAGAGGAATATGGAGTCAAAAAGGATACACATACCTACCCACCCCCACCCTTCACACACATAGGGACAGGTATATATTTGCAAAAGGTGGGACCCAAAATATATTTAACGTGACGATAAGGGCATCGCCATATATACAAATTTGTGTCAATAAGATTTTTTTTTTTAATTTTTCTGAAAGGAGCAGAACTATGTGTGACATGAAAGCTCTCAGATAGAGTAGAAGCTACATAATACACTTAATAGTATCCTTACGTTAGAAAGTGACATAATTGACAAAGGCTCTCTTTTTAAAATGTCCTTTATCATTCCAAAGCTCATCTCAGATTTTAAAACATATACTTTATAGGATACTGTTACAATGGATCCCAGGCTTTCTGACTTTACCGCTTAATTCAGTAATATAATTTTGAATGTCTACAAGCTAGGAAGAATGGCATGGGTGTTATTTTTCTCTACTGAGAAACTGAGTGACATTGTACTCTCTGACAATATAGTAATTCTATGTTCTAAGTAAATGCAGAGCTGCAAAAATCAGCAAAACCGGGGGAGAGGAGAATGATTTGTTTGTGAAAACTGAAGAGCCACTGGGACATTTATCTCAATGAAAGCCACTGCCTTCTTGCATTTGTATCATGTCAGGTTCGTACAGCTTGTAAAACTCTCTAGCATAAATTGACATTTTATTTTTGACTGGAACAGCAACGCTGAACAGCAAGGGAAGCTATCATTATGAATGAAGAAACTGCTTTGTGTGATTAGGTCAGTGTCAAAGGAATTGGTAAATGGCAGAGCCAGCTATGAGAAACCGAGACAGCATATTAAAAAGCAGAGACATCACTTTGCTGACCAAGGTCCATCTAGTTAAAGTTGTGGTTTTTCCAGTAGTCAAGGATGGATGTGACAGTTGGACCATAAAGAAGGCTCAGCACCAAAGAACTGATGCTTTTAAACTGTGGTGCTGGAGAAGACTCTTTAACAGTTTCTTGGACTGCAAGGAGGTCAAATCAGTCAATCCTAAAGGAAATCAACCCTTAATATACACTGGAAGGTCTGATGCTGATGCTAAAGCTCTAATACTTTGGCTACCTGATGGGAAGAGCCAACTCTTTGGAAAAGACCCTCATGCTGAACAAGACTGAAGGCCGGAGGAGAAGGGGTCGACAGAGGATGAGATGGTTGGAAGGCATCATCCACCCAATGGACATGAGTTTGACCAAACTCCAGAAGATAGTGTAGGACAGGGGAGCTTCGCGTGCTGCAGTCCATGGGGTGGCAAAGAGTTGGACAGGACTGAGCGACTGAACAGCAGCTCTGAATACTAAGCGACTCAAGTCACTGAACTCATTTACATTATTTATATATATTCCTGGTGGCTCAGATGGTAAAGAATCTGCCTGCAATGTGGGAAACTTGGGTTCGATCCCTGGGTTGGCAAGATCCCCCGGAGAAGGGAACGGCCACCTAGTCCAGTATTTTGGCCTGGAAAATTCCACGGACAGAGGAGCCTGGCAGGCTACAGTCCATGGGGTTGTAAAAAGTCGGACATGACTGAGCAACTTTCACTTTCATATAATACATAAATATATACTCCCTCGGTGTTTTTGCTTTTGTTTTGTTTTTTTGTTTTTTGCTATTTACTTTTTCTTCCTCTAAATCTGATTAACTCTTTTATGCTTTCTGGAAATCTTTTTTTTTTTTTTTTGCTTGGCTGAGATTTTGGATCCCAGAGGAATATGGAGTCAAAAAGGATACACACACCTACCCACCCCCACCCTTCACACACATAGGGACAGAAAATATGTGAAAGGATAGAACATATATGATTGCTTGAGGAGAAAGGAAGATACTTGGAATTAAAGTAAAGGAAATTAATCAGTAAGGACCCACTGTATAGCACAGAGAACTATACTCAATATTTTATAATAACCTACATGGGAAAAAATCTGGAAAAGAATATATATGTATGTGTGTATGTATATATGTGTGTATACACATATGCATGTATTCATATGTGTGTGTGTGTGTATATGCTCATTTGTGTCTGATTCTTCATAACCCAAGGACTGTAGCCCACAAGGCTCCTCTGTCCGTGGGATTTTCCAGGCAAGAATACTGGAGTGGGTTGCCATTTCTTTCTCCAGGGATCTTCCTGACCCAGGAATCGAATCCACGTCTCTTTAGTCTCGGGCATTACACGCAGATTCTTAACCAGTGTGCCACTGGGTTTGCCCACGTGTGTATATGTCTATACAAGACTGAATCACCTCATTAGAACTGATTCGAATGTATTCTTTTTAATGGCTGAGTAATACTCCATTGTGTATATGTACCACAGCTTTCTTATCTATTCATCTGCTGATGGACATCTAGGTTGCTTCCATGTCCTGGCTATTATAAACAGTGCTGAGATGAACATTGGGGTACACGTGTCTCTTTCAATTCTGGTTTCCTCAGTGTGTATGCCCAGCAGTGGGACTGTTGGGTCATAAGGCAATTCTATTTGCAATTTTTTAAGGAATCTTCACACTGTTCTCCATAGTGGCTGTACTAGTTTGCATTCCCACCAACAGTGTAGGAATGTTCCCTTTTCTCCACACCCTCTCCAGCATTTATTGCCTGTAGACTTTTGGATTGCAGCCATTCTGACTGGTGTGAAATGGTACCTCACTGTGGTTTTGATTTGCATTTCTCTGATAATGAGTGATGTTGAGCATCTTTTCATGTGTTTGTTAGCCATCTGTATGTCTTCTTTGGAAAAATGTCTATTTAGTTCTTTGGCCCACTTTTTGATTGGGTCATTTATTTTTCTGGAATTGAGCTGCATAAGTTGCTTGTAAATTTTTGAGATTAGTTGTTTGTCAGTTGCTTCATTTGCTATTATTTTCCCCCATTCTGAAGGCTGTCTTTTCACCTTGCTTATAGTTTCCTTTGTTGTGCAGAAGCTTTTAATTTTAATTAGATCCCATTTGTTTATTTTTGCTTTTATTTCCAGTATTCTGGGAGGTGGATCATAGAGGATCCTGCTGTGATTTATGTAGGAGAGTGTTTTGCCTATGTTCTCCTCTAGGAGTTTTATAGGTTCTGGTCTTATGTTTAGATCTTTAATCCATTTTGAGTTTATTTTTGTGTATGGTGTTAGAAAGTGATCTAATTTCATTCTTTTACAAGTGGTTGACCAGTTTTCCCAGCACCACTTGTTAAAGAGATTGTATTTAATCTATCGTATATTCTTGCCTCCTTTGTCAAAGATAAGATGTCCATAGGTGTGTGGATTTATCTCTCGGCTCTCTATTTTGTTCCATTGATCTATATTTCTGTCTTTGTGCCAGTACCATACTGTCTTGATGACTGTAGCTCTGTAGTAGAGCCTGAAGTCAGGCAGGTTGATTCCTCCTGTTCCATTCTTCTTTCTCAAGATTGCTTTGGCTATTCGAGGTTTTTTGTATTTCCATACAAATTGTGAAATTACTTGTTCTAGTGCTGTGAAAAATACCGCTGGTAGCTTGATAGGAATTGCATTGAATCTGTAGATTGCTTTGGGTAGTAAACTCATTTTCACTATATTGATTCTTCTGATCCATGAACATGGTATATTTCTCCATCTATTAGTGTCCTCTTTGATTTCTTTCATCAGTGTTTTATAATTTTCTATATATAGGTCTAATGAGGTGGATGAACCTGGAGCTGATTATACAGAGTGAAGTTAGCCAGAAAGAAAAACACCAATACAGTATACTAACACATATATATGTAATTTAGAAAGATGGTAATGATAACCCTATATGTGAGACAGCAAAAGAGACACAGATGTTTAGAACGGACTTTTGGACTCTGTGGGAGAGGGAGAGGGTGGGATGATTTGGGAGAATGGCATTGAAACATGTATACTATCATGTAAGAAACGAATTGCCAGTCTATGTTCGATGCAGGATACAGGATGCTTGGGGCTGGTGCATGGGGATGATCCAGAGAGATGATATGGGGTGGAAGGTGGGAGGGGGGTTCAGGATTGGGAATTCATGTACACCCGTGGCTGATTCATGTCAATGTATGGCAACACCAATACAGTATTGTAAAGCAAAATAAAGTGAAAATAAAAATTAAAAAAAAAGACTGAATCACTCTGCTGTACATATAAAACTGAAGCAACATTTTAAATCAACTATACTTCAATAAAAATATGAAAGGTGTAACAAGAAGAGAAAATGATATCTAATATACAGACATTCCTGAGAACACAAAGCAAGAGATAATCAGGAAATGAAAGGTTCAGCCTTTGAAGGAGGAGAAACTTTTCTTACTCATCATAGGAGAGCAAAGAAGACAGGTGGAGAGAACTTTGGCCAGTTGGTCCTTAGTCTGCTTTCTTTAAGGGGGGTATCAAGACAATGTTCAGATTATAATAAACCACAAATTCATGACAAATACATTGTATTTCATCACATAATCATACTCATCACATAATGATACTCACATATATTATTATAAACCTCTGTTAGTACTAAGGAAGAAAATGCAATCATATCTGTCTTACATTTAAAGTTTTAATAGATTTATTAGAAGGATAAAAATATAAGCAAGCTATGTTCAGAATAGACTGAGGGGTATAAGACAGCTTAGTGATGAAAATGCTTGATTCAGTAAAAATAAAATTAAATGTCTGAAAGGACTGTGTGAACTCTTAAGCCTTACAGATAGGAAGATTTCTGTCATGAACACGTGTGTACCTGCTTTATCCTCAATGCCAGATTGCAAGCATCCTAAGAGTGAAAACTTCATTTTCTATCTATCTTCTATAATGCATTCTATAATACATCAGTGTCATATACAGCCTTTATATTCTTACACTAAAGAAACCATTATTTGATACATAAATCTACCAAAGACTTATATGTCTGTGTGTTTCCTGAATCATACAGGCATGAAATGAAATAACTGTATTGGTTCTTCCACTTACAAACAGAGAAGGTTGTTTAATGTAAAGTAAGTTTAACAATCATTATTCTATGACTTTTCCATGAAGATTAAACAATCCATACAAAGCACAAGGTACAACATATAGCCCATGGTAAACTTGCCATAAATGTGAGTAATCATCACTTAGTAGTCTTCATCAATTGACTTATAAGTTGATCAAATGATGGTCACCTTGCCTAAAGGAAGAAACCATGCACTTCCTTTCAAAACACTGGAGATGGGAATATTCTGGATGTTCACTGCGTCTCATACAATGCTATAGTCTGGTCATTCTCAAAGCAGCTACTCATACTTTTAAGTACTTCCTAAGTCTGAAATTAACTACTGCATAGTTTTTCATGGTAAGATACAACTGAGAAAGCTTACAGCAAGTTTAGTCGCATGATTTGACTTGACAAAATGTCCACATCTGTCTAAAAATGGACTTGACGTTTCCTATCAACTTTATGTCACTCTCCAAAAGTAGATCTGAGATACAAGACTCCAGATTAGGAGCTGTGAGCCAGAGTCCTCCCTGTGAAGTACAACAGCTCTCTCAAAAACAGGATACATTTTGGCTCCAAATTGCTTTTCACAATTCTTACATTCAGTGATTAAAATAAAGATCCATTCAGACTCCAGTCTCACTGCAGATAAATAAGTGATGAGCAAAATCTCCAAAACAGGTGGAGCTCCTGATGGACGAACAAGCTGAATACATAAGTACACATGAAAGACCAATTTTGAGCACACTTCCTAAATCCCTTTGTTCTTCTTGGACACATCACGTGATGTCAAAAATTCTTTTGGTGGAGGAGTTTTCTTTGAAGTTTTCATAGGATATGTAGGTTTGCTTCATTTTATTGTTGTCTGAATAGTAATGTGGTACAAGATTCCTGCAGATTCAAAGCAACTGACTTACCTTACCTTGTGGGTTTGTTTTTTTTTCAGGATATCTTTTATCAGAAAAAAGTGTTAGAAGTGCATTACAAAAATCTAAATGAATTTGTTATCCTGTGTCTAGAAAATTATCACGTGGTATTATTGGATACCTTGGCCATCTGATATGAAGAGCCGACTCATTAGAAAAGGCTCAGATGCTGGGAAAGATTGAAGGGAAAAGGAGAAAAGGGCAGCAGAGAATAAGATGGTTGGATGGCATCACTGACTCAATGGACATGAATCTGAGCAAACTCTGGGAGACAGTGAAGGACAGGGAAGCCTGACATGCTGCAGTCCACAGACACAATTTAGTGACTGAACAGTTATTGGATAAAAATAATTTTAGGAAAAACTTTCAGCACGAAATACTTACTGTGTCAAAAAGTATGAAAAATAATTAAATCCAACAGAATATATGCTGTCACTTTTTTGTATATGTAAATGACCATCAGGATGCAAATATCTATCTACCTACCTACCTGTGCATCTGCCTATCACCTGGTTCAGATTCAATTTCATGGTAAGAAAAATACTGAAAAGAGAATAAGACATCTTCTTTAGTATAGGTAGCATCAGCATTAGTTCTGTAGTTAAGGTACAGCCCTGATGTAGGTCATAAGCATTTTTAATTTACTATAAAGAAGAATTGCTGTCTGGGTACTCAACACAGGAAGAGACACACACAGATGTTTACCAGGTTGTACAGAACAGCGACTAATTTATTCCAAGGCTTATGTTTATTCTTAGCCCAAATTTAAACACTTATTTGGCAAACTTTCTCTCTTTCTAGCTCTGAGGAAAGCAGCTCATTCAATTTAAAGTTGTGTTATTAAATGAACAGCCATGTCCTCATAATTTAATGTTGTACATCAAACAGAAACTGGAATTGATCATGTGGCTGATTTAAACAACAAAACACAACTGACCCATGTTACTATATTATTAGTTTATTATTAGTTCATAGCTTCCTCATTTTTGCAGAAGGAGGTAAATACCACTATCTTAATCTATAACATTTTCTTATAAGAATACAAATGTAGGCAAGTAGGTGGAAAACACTGAAATAAAACTGTATGTGTCTATATGAATGCTTTAAAAAAGTGAGGTCCATTTTGGCACCTGGATGTGAAAATTAAAGTCATAAGTGCCTCTATTCACAACAGCCAAGACATAAAGACAATCTAAATGTCCATTGACAGATGAATGGGTAAAGAAGGTGTAGAATATTACTCAGTCATGAAAAGGACAAATGATGCCACTTACTGCATCTTCCCCACAACTAGAGATCATCATACGAAGTGAACTAAGTCAAATGGAGAGAAACAAACCCCATATAATATCACTTATATGTGGAATCTAAAATATGGTACAAATGAGCCTATGGGGCCGAAACAGAATCACCAGCACAGAGAAAAGACTGGTGACTGCCAAGGGTGAGCGCCGGGGGAGGAATGGATTGGGAATCAGGAGTTAGCAGATACAAACTATTATACGTAGAATGGATAAACAACAAGGTCCTACTGCGCAGCACGGAGAACTATATTCAATATCCTACAATAAACCAGAATGGAAACGAATATTTTTGAAAGAAGAATGTATATATACATATGCATCGTTGCTATACAGCCAAAATTAACACAACATTGTAAATCAACTATTATTTCAATTAAAAAAAAAAAAAGATATATGTACCTTCTTTTCATGCTTCTACAGATAGAAATTTGCCAGGGTCCTAGTCTGGGCCATGCACTTAGTTTATTTGGGAATGCCATCCTGGGAGCATGTACAAGGAATGAGGGAATCAAAGAGAAGGGAAACCAAGATGAGTTTCTATTATGAAAGATGGCTGCCATTTTGAGGGACAGATGTGTGACCTCTGGAACTTTCACTGGATCCTTAGACAGACATTTCATCTGCAGGATCTGTACTGAGATGCTGTTAGGTTACACCTGTGATAAGCCTTCTAATGACCATATGAAACTGACCAACACGATATATATTGGCTGGACTATCAAGTGGTCCCTTTTTAAAAGGAATCCAGAAAAAATTAAAACAAAAGATGCCACACTTATATAACTAGACTGAAACTATACAATAAATCATAAGATTCAATGCAAAAGATAAAATTTCCATATTATGGAATTTCTCTCATCATTTTACAATAAGAGCTTGTAAATTTGACAGCCACTCCATTAGAAAATTTTAAACCAGAAATCTCTCTGTTCTATAGGAAAAAATACAAACAAACACACACATAACTTTTGAAAAATGGCACTGCTATTTTAAATCAGCTCTGCTAAATGAAGAACTGTTAAACTTCCTTTAAATTGCTTCAGTGTTGCATGCCTGTTAAGAAAAGAACACTGTCTTTCACTGCATTTTTCCTTACATAATCAGGCTGTGTCTAATCACCTGAGCATCCTGATTAAAAGTTAATCAGGCTCTTGAAAAATTCCTTTCAAAAACGAATTGTATGTACAAGGAGTTCTCATTAGGAAAAATCTATACCAGTCACACAAAGAAGTCCTTTGACTTATTTTTCATCCCGAAAAACAATTATATGTGATTCTCATAATTCAAATGGTTACAATCTCCATCCTAAGTACCACTTAATTTTCAGTGCACACATTGCTAATCAGCAGTCACATATCTTATTTTTAAAAGCCCTCTGCCATTAAAGCAATGGAGAATTAGGTAGAAATGGTGGAGGAAATGCTGAGTGGGCAGTGGAAAGCCTGAAGTTCTACCCTAAGGCCTGTGAGCCCCTTGCCACACACAGCTGGGAGCCTGAGTTCTCTGAACCTCGTCGCTTACTTACTGGTGAGTAACTAAGCTAATTTCTAGCTCAAGAATCAGAGTTTGGAGCCAGGCTGACTGCTCAGATTTTATCTCCAGGAATTAAGAGGATTTGTGATTTGGGGCAAGTCACTTTATTCCTCTGAGACTCAGTTCCACCAGCTACTGATTAAACACTAAAAATACTGATTCAAAGTTTTTGAGAAATAATTGAAATAATATATATAAAGCATTTATCATAGAGAGTGATTCATTTTAAACAGTATTAGCTGTTTCTCATTCTTTGCCCTTCTCCAGAATGCAGAGCAAGAGCCCAGTGGCCAAAGTTCTCAGACCAGCCTCTCACACGTCTTTACTCACAGATGCTAAGTGAGGAAGATCCATCCTCCATCTAAGGCTGAAGTTTCCTTTTTTCTTTTGCGAATCCTCTCTTGCTTTGTCTCCTCAAAAAGGCTTATATATTGATACTGTTTTCCCTCTGCATCCTCAAAGGCTCTGTTTTCTCTCCTCAGCATCTTGCTGTGGTTGTTGTGAAGTCGCTAAGTTATATCCAACTCTTTGAGACCCTACAGCCAGGGTCCTCTGTCCTCCACTGACTCCCAGAGTTTGCTCAAACTCAAGTCCACTGCGTTAGTGATGCTGTCTTGCCATCTCATCCTCTGTCATCCCCTTCTCCTCTAGCCTTCAATCTTTCCCAGGATCAGGATCTCTTCCAATGAGTCAGCTCTTTGAATAAGGTGGCCAAAGTGTTGGAGCTTCAGCTTCAGCATCAGTCGTTCCAATGAATATTCAAGGTTGATCTCCTTTAAGGCTGACTGGCTTGATCTCCTTAGCAGAAACATGTTCTGTTCCTCTATCTTCACCTGTGTGTGTGTGTTTCTCCCTACCCAATGTATCTCCCTCGCTATTATTGTTATCATCACAAAACTCTAGAGATTTGTTGACATATTCTATCTACTCTATCTTGACTTTATCCCTCATTCATGCTAAAAAAAGTATTAATACTTTTAAAGCTTTTATTTGAAGTATAGTTGACATGCACTATTATTTTCTTTTACCCTTAACCCCATCTATCAGCTTTCTTTTCTACTATTTCATGGAAACTTCTCTCTTCAGGGTCAAGAACAGTTCCTGTGATGTCATTCACCACAGACTCCTATGCTGTCTTATCTTTCAGAGGCATTTGGCAGAACTCATTTGGTCTTAGGATACTCCCCTATCTTAGTTCCCTGTGACTCCTCCATCCTGGGCTTCCACTTGTTACTGGCTCACTGATTTTGGTCTCCTTTGCTAGTTCCATCTTTCTAGCCAGATAGTGCTGTTGGGGACCCGCTTGGCTCAGTCCTGAGCTGCTGCTCTCAAAACTCATTCCCTAATAAAAATCTTAGTACTCCAAAGGAAGTGCTAAGTCACTCAGTCATTTCTGGCTCTGTGACCTCATGGACCATAGCCCGTCAGGCTCCTCTGTCCATGGGATTCTCCAGGCAAGAATACTGGAGTGGGTTGCCTTTTCCTCCCCCAGGGGATCTTCCCAACCTTGGGATCAAACCCACGTCCCTTACATCTGCCGGCATTGGGAGGTGGGCTCTTTACCAGTAGCACCACCAACGTCATCTCACCATTTAATAATCCTTATACAGCTAGTGGGAGCCTGCTATATGACACAAGGAGCACAGGTTGGAGCTCTGTGATGACCTAGAGTTGTGGGGCGGGGGGTGGGAGGTATCCAAGAGGAACAGTGTACCCATATACATATAGCTGAGTCACTTCACTCTACAGTAGAAACTGACATAATAGGGTAAAGCAACTATTCCCCAATTAAAAAGAAAAAAGATAGATGATAGCTATAGCTAGCTATCATAGTGAGAGAAATGCAGTTACTATTTCAGACATATAAGTGCTCAAGTTTAAATCCCAGTTCTGCAAGGCAGTGGCGATACAACTTCCTTCCCACAAGTCACCTCACCTCTGTGCCTTACTTTAAATCTATTTCATCAGATTATGGAGAATGTTAATAAATGTTGAGTCTTTAAAAGACTGGCACATAATGTGCTATGTTAATATTTAATATCACTGCTATTTTTTATAGTAATTCTGATTTTGTCACTCCCCTACATAAAACCCTTCTTAGCAATGTTATTGTTAATTCACAAGATCCTGCATTGCCTAACCCCAGATTTTCCCTCTGTCTCATCTCCAGCCCCTAGCCCTCCATCACCATTTCACCTTGTCACGTGGGTCTTTTTTTTTTTGGCTCCTCAGACATGCAAATATCTTGTCTCCAGGGATTCTGCACTTACTCAGTCTGTTCACCTTGCTGTCCTAGGCAGCTCCTTCACGTCCTGGGGATTAAGGGCAAGTCTGTCTTCTTGCTTTCGTGCTTATTTCATTGTCCCGGGTCTCTGGCTGTGTCCCACTTCACTACCCTAATTATTTTCTACCTTGGACCATTCTTTGTTTCCTTCAACACCCTTATCACAATTTAACAGTTAATGCCTTTGTTTTTATTCTTCCTTGCCAGAGCGTGAGGTTTGAGAAGGTGAGAGTTCTTTCTTTCCACAGTGTCTCACACTTACTTGGAACTTAAAACTGTTTGCACAATAATAAGCAAATGAGAGAATAGGAAAGTAGCTTTTACCTCAATATAAGAGAAAACCTAAGAGACCCATCAAAAAAGCATCTTACAAAGCAGTGAGTTCAAGCAACATTATAAATCCGAGGGCTGGAGTGAAAGTCTTCTTCATTTCTGTATCTTGATTTTTATATTTTTTAATGGACAGAAAAGGATCAAGACTGTTTTGTAACATAAATAGTCTGTACTTCTGAATAATAATGACAGCACCACCTTAATAAAATTCAAATACCTTATTCTCACTCTGCTTACAAAATTTTACATACTTTATTCTAAATATACTCTTCCTTGTCTTTATATTTACTTATTGGCTTTTCAAGATTTCCTTGCAGGCGGTTATAGCCCATGATAATCCAATCATGACTATGGTATGACACATTTGGGGAGCATTAGCCTGCCGATCAGATGGAATCTAATTTCCCATTTAAAAATGGATCCTGTTTTACAGAGAACCATTGGGAATAATCTACTTTCTCCTGGAGAGCAACTGAAACATTTGAGAAGAATTCAGTCTTTTAGAGCAGCAGGGTACCATTTAGCAATTTACCTCCTCTGGGGCATTAATTGGTACCCTAAAGCACTGTAAGAGTTAATTTACCCCATACAGTGAACACTTGAATCCTAAAAAAGGACGCTTAGTTTAGCTCAAAACAAAGCAGGATTAAGACAGAAACGAAAAGTAGCTTAAATCATGTACTATAACATATTCAGGTTAAAAAAAAAAAGTAATTTGCTCAAGATGTCATTTTTATTCCATGGATATTTTAGGAATTTGTAGTTATTAAGCTCCCTGGCCTTTTCCCCTGGTTGGGGAAAAGAAAAAAAAACACACAACAGAATTCCTGCTGCCAAATATTGACACATTTGCAATTAATACAGGATGTTGAGTCATTCTCAAAGATCATGCTGCTAGTAATTTCTAATAAATACTCCTTCTGTGAAATTCTACTGAAAGCAAAGAAAAAAGAATCATGAATCATGAATGCACTTGGCGAGCGTATGTTATCCTGGGCGCCTTGGTGTCACATGTGGTCCTAAACTGATGAATCACTATTTCCCTTCAGTGACTTGGGGACAACTGCTATTATAAACTGAAAAGGGGCATTTATTATCCACCAATTTCCTTGAAAAGATTTTCCTGTAGCTCAAATGGTAAAGAATCTGCCTGCAATGTAGGAGACCAGTGTTCCATCCATGGGCTGAGAAGTTCGTCTGGAGAAGGGGATGGCAATCCATTCCAGTATTCCTGCCTGGAGAATTCCATGGACAGAGAAGTCTGGAGGGCTATAGTCCGTGGGGTCACAAAGAGTCAGACACGATTAAGTGACTAACACACACAATTTCCTTGAAAGTGAAAATCAACTCAAGAATTCCTATTAAAAACACAACACACTATTATTCCAGTAGAAAAGATCTGTGGTTTTCAAACTTCTAAAAAGCCATTAGAAGACCAGAAGAACAGCTCTGACTGAACTGGAATTTGGCAATCTAAAATCCACTCATGGGATCCTCATGCAATCCCCCAAGAGAAGACTGAGTGGATCCTTTCAGAACCGAAGGTCCCTTGGACCAATGGCATTTGGAAATTCTTGGATAGAATAACAGGCTTTCCAGGTGGCTTGATGGTAAAGAATCTGCCTGCAATGCAGGATATGTGGAGACATGGGTTCCCTCCCTGGGATGAGAACATCCCCTGGAAGAGGAAATGGCAACCCACTCCAGCATTCCTACATGGGGAATTCCATGGACAGGGGAGCTTGGCAGACTACAGTCCATGGGGTTGGAAAAGAATCAGACACAACTGAACATGCACACAGCAGCAACAGGCAGAATAATATAAAAATAAGTTGTTTTCCAAACTCAGAAGAATATGGTCACCATCTTTTCCAAATCTCATTGCACTTGAATTTCCCAAGAACATTCTCCATTATCATTATGTCTGTGTAGTTCACATACCTTTTTTAAACAAGGAACTATATTTTGGCCATGTTGTATGTTCCCTGTGGCATATTTACACAGCAGCAGCAGGTGTTCAGTAAGTATGAAATAATTAATCAATTAAAGTCTTCCCCTGTTGTCAGACAGAGAATTGATATTAAGAAATGATTATAATCTCCTGCTCTGAAAGTCAAATTTAAACCCAGCCGAAACCTGAAGGGAGAGAAGGATTTTGCTGGCATGGAGGCAGGAGAAGGTTATTTCTATCAAGGGAGACCGACATGGGAAAGGTTTAACACTATGGAAAAAAAGAGAGATATCAGGCATTTGAAAGTAGGTTAGAATGCCTTGAGCTTAGATTGTTTCAGGAACAGAAGTGGTGATGGACATAAAGCCTACAGAACTTAGAAGAAGTCTGTATTGAAGTGCCTTTTATTTCAAGTTAAGAGTTTTGCATTTTATCCTAACATAATTTGGAACTCTCAAACTGAGAGAGAACTTTTCAGATTTGTAAATCAAGGAGATCAGACTACAGGACTTTCTATTACCAGGGAAGAATACTGAAGCCACTCAAATGTTTCTGATATCATCACAATTCATAGCACTGCTGAACAACTTGAAACATTCATGCATGTGCATATGTGTGTTTGCGTGTACAGACATACATGCATACATTCAAATAGAATATATCTTACAAAGTCACTTGGGAAACTTATAAGCTACTGTCTTATAACAAAGTTAATGTCTACATGTTATTTCTCAGATCCTGACAATTTCAGAATCATTCAGCAAAAAAAATATTGGACTATTCACAGACACACGTGCTTCTCCACAATCCTACAAATATACACAAAACTCTACGGCATTCAATTGCATTGTGTCTGTGGTTGGGCATGGCAATCTGCCAGTGAAGACTTTGCTCGAATGAAATAAAGGGAAATGCTGCTTACTTGTTAGAACGTTCTGTGGTTACAAAAATTTCAAGATTTAGAATTACAGCATGATGGAGTTGACAGACCTTAGAGGTCGTGTAACCCAATCTTACTTCCACAAATGAGATGAATTGAGTTCTCTGGAATGAAAGTAACCTGCTAGAGTCCTCATGTCTATTTCTTGAGTATGGAGGAGCAAGCTTTGAAAGACTTGAGAGATTTCCTAGCAAAAGTGAAAGTCACACAGTCATGTCTGACTCTTTGTGACCCTATGGACTAAACAGTCCATGGAATTCTCCAAGCCACAATACTGGAGTGGGTAGCCTTTTCCTTCTCCAGGGGATCTTCAAACCCAGGGATCAAACCCAGGTCTCCCAAGTTGCAGGTGGATTCTTTACCAGCTGAGCCACCAGGGAAGCCCTGGTGAGAGATTTCCCAGATCCACCATAACATGGCTGCCCCATCCCTGGGATTCTCCAGGCATAAAATGATCTACCTACCACCTTCTGTGGTTTGGTAGTGTTTCCGTGTCTTAGGCTGGAAATACCATAGTTCTGTTTCCAGCCCTACACATTCACTCTGCAAACTCCTATTCTTTCTAATTTATAGGGTCATTCTTCTGATCTTATAATTCCTTATGTAAGAGAATCAGAATAAATGGGTCCACAGCTTCCTCCTACCATGGAAGTCTTTATAATTGAGATCAATCACAGCCAAAGGAAAATAGCAGCAGTTGCTTCCCAGTCGAGATTTAGTGACTCAGTTTCTGTTGGCGAGATCTTATGAGAAGATGCAAAAAAACACGTGCTTTTCCTCACCTATGGAAGCATCAATAAAGATCATCTCTGGCTGCAAAGCCCCAGGAGTGAGGGGATAAACCAGTGTCTTCCTTTCACTCATTTCTAGAATCCATTTCTTAATCTAAAACCACTTTGAGTCCAGTGTAAGTATAGTGATTAACTGACCATCATTATTTCAGGCTTTCTTTTTTCCTTTTTTTGAGAAATACCCAACTCTTTTAAGACTGATAACACTCTAGGATAATGAAATCTAAGCAACAGTATTTAGCCTGCTGTTATCAAACCCCTGTATGTGTTAATACCATCTTTTCTCAAAGTTCATCATTCAGCGGCAATGATTCCTCTGGATCTTCTTTTCATTAGATGCCACAGATCTGTAACTCTTCAATATTATTCCTTTTCCCAAATGCATCTGATCTTTGGTCAACATGTTCTAAAGAACTCAGTTTTGCTTACACTGAACAAGATGTTATAATGACCTTGATCATTGCAGTTGGATGTTGTTTTGGCAAGAGAGGAGGCTCTGCTCTATGAGAAGAGAGAGAACGTGGCAAAACTGTTTTCTGTGCAGCAGTGGTAACCAAAAGCACTGAGCTGGAGAAAAATCCCTTACAGTGGGCTCCCAAGTCATCATGCTTAGGAGTTTAAGGGAACATTGCAAGTAAAATGTTTAAAGAAAGTGTGTGTGTGTGTGTGTGTGTGTGTGTGTGCGTGCGTGCGCGCGTGCGCACTTGCATGCGCGCGTGTGCACACATGGATGCATTTAGGGGGTGGAACAATGGTTTTTCAAAATCTATCAAAGCAGCAAAATCATATGAATCAATATTCTACATGCAATAGCAGTTCCAGGCTCATGTATAAACTCCACAGAGAGTCTCTAACTCTGCAGCAAAGGTTAAAAGCAATAATGTTTAAAAATTGGCACATGTATCCATTTTGCCTAATATCATGTCCTTATTAATAATTAATCTTTTTCACATTCAAATCAGAGATCAAATAATTCGACTTTGTATTGACTTTCATTAGTTTTCATTAGCTTACTGCTTTAAAAGCAGGTATTATTGATGTTTCCTAACACCTAGAAATGAGACAATAAGCTAATTTGTCTTCAAATCCTTAACTCGTCATTTTGAAATGCATGGTTATATATTTTTTGGGCTGCCACAAGAATGTGTAATGTCTTATTTTTTTTAATCACTGGGTTCACTGATTCATTCATTCACATTCATTCCCTGTACCCTACATTTTATTTTTTTCCACACAAAATTCTGAGACAGAATTTTTCTACAGCTGAAACAGCGTCAGAAGGTGAACACTTCACGTCTCCAACAAAGAGGGAAGTACCCAGAGGCTAATTATGTCTGAGGAAATCAGAGGCTATTACTTAGTAAGCAATAGGGATACAAAATAGTGAAGGTCAATGCTGGGGTTCTTACAGCAGATAAAGTCAAACATCAGGAACTTGCATTCTAAATTCACAGATTGCTATAATTATTAACTAAGGTGATATTACAGGATTTTCATGTTGAAAGTCTTCAAACAAAGATGGAGACTTTGAAACATAACTCATCCGATATCAATGGATAAGGGTGCCCACAAAATAGAGTATCATTTGACTTTGAAAAATATAATGTGCGTATTTGTATGTTTACTTTTTTTCAGTATGCCTCTTCAATTGAGACTTTTTGCTAGATAGGGTGGTTTTCTTGTGTGAAGCACACAGGTAAGTCAAGGGACCAATTACAGACTCTGCAGTAAAAGTAGTGATATTCATACACCCCTTGCCACTGTGCTGTACAAAGATGAGAGCAAAGCTTTAAAAACAAAAACAAAAACCTGAGAACTCACAAAATCCAATGGAAGACGGAAAAATGTGTTAAAAAGTTCTGGTCTGATAAACACCTATTTCTGTTCAACCCTCCACCAACTAATACATGCAAGAGTTAAAACGTGCTTAAGTTAGACAACAACAAAAATATATTAAAATGAAAAGATGTCTGACAGAGGTATTGTGGACTGCGTGAATTAATTACAAAATCTAATTTTATTTAGGGCTTCCCTGGTGGCTCAGAGGGTAAAGCATCTGCCTGCACTGCAGGAGAACCTGGGTTCGATCCCTGGGTCAGGAAGATCCCCTGGAGAAGGAAATGGCAACCCACTCCAGTACTCTTGCCTGGAAAATCCCATGGACAGAGAAGCCTGGTAGACTACAGTCCATGGGATCGCAAAGAGTCGGACATGACTGAGCGACTTAGGAATTAAACAGAGCAGATCTCTTCCGTATTATTTTCTGATGGGATCTCTAAACATCATCTGCATGAGTTTCTGCATGAGTTTCAGAGATTACTGCACAGATTTATTGTTACAAAACAGGCACAAAGAGCTCAAGACCAGAGACAGTTTTGAAAGGAGGCCAATACCCACGAGAAACATGATAAGCTGACTTTAAATAAAGCAGTGCTGCCACCAGGGGGCGCATCCTGGCCCTGGACGAAACGCGTCACTGGAACCCTATGCTATTAAACAACATTTATTTCAATCATCTGGCATTATTAGCATTACCCCCCATTGGTCAGCTAATTAGACATAAGCCTATTAAACAAAAATAAATTTTATGTACTTTCTATTGCTTTAATCAAGTGTTTTCATATTTAAATTGTCATCTTTTTTATGGTGTAAAATGCATTGTCATGTTCTCTTTTTGGGATAAGAAGAATTTTAAGAACGGATAAAGGAAAGAGTTGATAAGCTTTATTTGTTCTGATGTATACAGAATTTGAACAAAGCAGAAACAAAATCTTTGGTACAAACTACAAGCACATTCTTCTGTTCTTATGTTTAGAAACCACATATGTACATTGAAGCATTCAACTTTAGCTTCTTCAGCGTTACTGGTTGGGGCATAGGCTTGGATTACTGTGATATTGAATGGTTTGCGTTGGAGATGAACAGAGATCATTCTGTCCTTTTCAAGACTGCATCCAAGTATTGCATTTCAGACTCTTTCGTTGACCATGATGGCTACTCCATTTCTTCTAAGGGATTCTTGCCCACACCAGTACATATAATGGTCATCTGAGTTAAATTCACCCATTCCAGTCCATCTTAGTTCGCTGATTCCTAGAATGTCGACGTTCACTCTTGCCATCTCCTGTTTGACCACTTCCAATTTGCCTTGATTCATGGACCTGACATTCCAGGTTCCTATGCAATATTGCTCTTTACAGCATCGGATCTTGCTTCTATAGCCAGTCTCATCCACAACTGCATGTTGTTTTTTCTTTGTCTCCATCCCTTCACACTTTCTGGAGTTATTTCTCCACTGATCTCCAGTAGCATATTGGGCACCTACTGATCTGAGGAGTTCATCTCTCAATGTCCTATCTTTTTGTATTTTCATACTGTTCATGGGGTTCTTGAGGCAAGAATACTGAAGTGGTTTGCCATTCCCTTCTCCAGTGGATGACATTCTATCAGACTTCTCCACCATGACCTGTCCATCTTGAGTGACCCAAACGGAATGGCTTAGTTTCATGAGTTAGACAATGCTTAAGTTTAATGGTTCTATGAAGACCTACAAGACCTGCTAGAACTAACACCCAAAAAAAGATGTCCTGTTCATTATAGGGGACTGGAATGCAAAAGTAGGAAGTCAAGAAACACCTGGAGTAAGAGGCAAATTTGGCCTTGGAGTACAGAATGAAGCAGGGCAAAGGCTAACAGAGTTCTGCCAAGAGAACACACTGGTCATTGCAAACACCCTCTTCCAACAACACAAGAGAAGACTCTACACATGGACATCACCAGATGGTGAACACCAAAATCAGACTCATTATATCCCTTGCAGCCAAGGATGGAGAAGCTCTATACGGTCAGCAAAAACAAGACCGGGAGCTGACTATGGCTCAGATAGTGAGCTTCTTATTGCCAAATTCAGACTTAAATTGAAGGAAGTGGGGAAAACCACTAGACCATTCAGGTATGACCCAAATAAAATCCCTTATGACTATACAGTGGAAGTGAGAAATAGATTTAAGGGATTAGATCTGATAGATAGAGTGCCTGATGAACTATGGATGGAGGTTCATGACATTGTACAGGAGACAGGGATCAAGACAATCCCCATGAAAAAGAAATGCAAAATAGCAAAATGGCTGTCTGGGGAGGCCTTACAAATAGCTGTGAAAAGAAGAGAAGTGAAACACAAAGGAGAAAAGGAAAGATATACCCATTTGAATGCATAGTTCCAAAAAATAGCAAGGAGAGATAAGAAAGCCTTCCTCAGCGATCAATGCAAAGAAATAGAGGAAAACAACAGAATGGGAAGCACTAGAGATCTCTTTAAGAAAAGTAGAGCTACCAAGGGAACATTTCATGCAAAGATGGGCTCAATAAAGGACAGAAATTGTATGGACCTAACAGAAGCAGAAGATATTAATAAGAGATGGCAAGAATACACAGAAGAACTGTACAAAAAAGATCTTCACGACCCAGATAATCATGAAGGTGTTATCACTCCCACTCATCTAGAGCCAGACATCCTAGAATGTGAAGTCAGGTGGGCTTTAGGAAACATCATTATGAAAAAGCTAGTGGAGGTGATGGAATTCCAGCTGAGCTATTTCCAGTTCTAAAAGATGAAGCTGTGAAAGTGCTGCACTCAATATGCCAGCAAATTTGGAAAACTCAGCAGTGGCCACAGGATGGAAAAGGTCAGTTTTCATTCCAATCCCAAAGAAAGGCAATGCCAAAGCATGCTCAAACTACCGCACAATTGCACTCATCACACACACTAGGAAAGTAATTCTCAAAATTCTCCAAGCCAGGCTTCAGCAATATGTGAACCGTGAACTTCCAGATGTCCAAGCTGGTTTTAGAAAAGGCAGAGGAACCAGAGATCAAATTGCCAACATCCGCTGGATTATGGAAAAAGCAAGAGAGTTCCAGAAAAACATCTATTTCTGCTTTATTGACTTTGCCAAAGCCTTTGACTATGTGGATCACAATAAACTGTGGAAAATTTTAAAAGAGATGGAAATACCAGACCACCTTCCCTGCCTCTTGAGAAACCTGTATACAGGTCAGGAAGCAACAGCTAGAACTGGACATGGAACAACAGACTGGTTCCAAATAGGAAAAGGAGTACGTCAAGGCTGTCTATTGTCACCCTGCTTATTTAACTTCTATGCAGAGTATATCATGAGAAATGCTGGCCTGGAGGAAGCACAAGCTGGAATCAAGATTGCTGGGAGAAATATCAGTAACCTCAGATATGCAGATAACACCACCCTTATGACAGAAAGTGAAGAGGAGCTAAAGAGCCTCTTGATGAAAGTGAAAGAAGAGAGTAAAAACATTGGCTTAAAACTCAACATTCAGAAAACTAAGATTATGGCATCTGGTCCCATCACATCATGGCAAATATATGGGGAAACAGTGGAAATGGTGTCAGACTTTATTCTTTGGGGCGGCAAAATCACTGTGGATGGTGATTGCAGCCATGAAATTAAAAGACGTTTGCTCCTTGGAAGGAAAGTTCTGACCAACCTTGATAGCATATTAAAAAGCAGAGACATTACTTTGCCAACAAAGGTCCGTCTAGTCAAGGCTATGGTTTTTCCAATAGTTATGTATGGATGTGAGAGTTGGACTATAAAGGAAGCTGAGCGCAGAGAACTGTAAACTGTGGTGCTGGAGAAGACTCTTGAGAATCCCTCGGACTGCAAGGAGATCCAACCAGTCCATCCTAAAGAAGATCAGTCCTGGTTGTTCATTGGAAGGACTGATGTTGAAGCTGAAACTCCAATACTTTGGCCACCTGATGCAGTGAGCTGACTCATTTGAAAGGACCTTGATACTAGAAAAGAATGAGGGCAGGAGGAGAAGGGGATGACAGAGGATGAGATGATTAGATGGCATCACCGACTCGATAGACATGGGTTTGGGTGTACTCTGGGAGTTGGTGATGGACAGGGAGGCCTGGAGTGCTGTGTTTCATGGGGTCACAAAGAGTCGGACACGACTGAGCGACTGAACTGAACTGAACTGAACTGAACTATGTCCATTGAGGACCAGTTTATATTGTATATTTAAATATGCAACAAAATGTCCCATATAGTACTGTACAGACTTGTAACCTGTTGCCAGTAAGACACATCTGTACCTGTTGCTAATCCTATTGCTTGCTAACATCATTCCAGGAATCTTTTTTTAATCCAAATTCATGTTTATGCCACTGATGTGACTCATGGTTTTGTCCTTACCCCACTGAAATTCTTATTTTACTTCGCCAGAATATGCCTAAAGGTCCAATTCAATTTCTTTCTTCTCCTTAATGATCTGAAACTGAATCCACTAAAAAAGAGACCAGTTTGCCCACTCATATGAGAAAATCATACAATCCCTTAAAAGACCAATAAAACAGATGTCATTATGCCTTATGCCTTTGATATTATCAAGGTATCATTTAAGTCTTACAGAGCCCTGAGAAGTGAACTAAGCTAACAACATTGTTTGCTGCTGTTCAGCGGTTTCTAACTCTTTGTGATCCCGTCGACTGCAGCACACCAGGCCTCCCTGGACCATCTCCAGAAGTTTGCCCATGGTCATGTCCGTTGCACAGGTGATTCCATCCAGCCATCTCATCCTCTGACGCCCTCAACATTATATTTATTTCTATAAATAAAATCTAAAGCTCGCAGCAGATAAGTGTCACACCCAAAGTCATGGAAGTAGTAAGGAGCAAAATATGGACAAAACTGGGTTTTTGGGACACCTAGAGCAGGACATTTCCCCTAAAGAACAGTCTTCTGTTGTGCTCTATCACCTGTGTAATCTGCGGGTTACTGTATTAGTTGCAAATATGCCTCAACCAGCACCAAGATTCAACCGAGGAACTAGTGGTCTTCACGAGTATGTTCACTTGGTTTAGGGTGATAGCATCTAGGGGACTAGGTGGCAGCCAAACCTTCCCCCTTTCCTTTCTCTTTCTGGAATCGTTAGCAGTCAGGGCTTTAGCGTCAGACAGAGATGAATACATATCCTGGTTCTACTGTTACCAGCTGCCTTACTTTGGGCTAATAACTGAAATTCTATCTTAAATTTTAATTTCCTCACCCGAAAGCAGCAGCATATGTAAAGGGCTTGGCACCACTTAGCTGACATTAATAAATACCACTAATTATGGTAGGAATGCTTTTACTATACGTAGTTGGTGTTATAATAATAAAAAGTATACATTTAAATTGCAAATTAATTTAAAGAAACTTTCTGTTGGCATATACCTTCTCATTTATACAATAGTCAGTAACTATATTCTATAGATTTTTTTCATTATAATTATTACTATTAAAATAGGCATAATAAGCTAACCAGTTGTGAACTATTCTACACCAATGCAACTACTACATTCTTCAGGTATAGGGGTATACACTCTATTTTTGACATGAAGGTTGCCAAGTAGCTTGATTGTCATTCTTAGTTGTCATTTAAAGACGTTTTCAAAATACCTCAGTGGGAAGACACAACATCTTGATCGAAACTTTCAAAGACATCAAGAGGTTGGTGATACAATACCACTCACTGCCAGAAATATCACAGCAAAACAGTGCGCTAAATAATGTGGAAGGAACACTTGAAATCTAGCCTGATGTTTTGTGAAAATACCCCAAAATTGTCAAACTGGTTAATGAAGTTTTACCCTTGCAACATAACCACTCACAGGAATATTCCAGGGGAATGCTGATGCAATTTCCACATGTCTTGTAACAATGTAAGTTTCCATGTGTCTGGTAATGATAAAAAGAAATACATTTTTACAGGACTTTTCTGAACTGTTGGACTGCATAATGCTAGCACTTTGGTAGATAAACATCTGTATATTCTTCATATGGGCACAAAAGCAAATGATCAATATTTACTCATTCAACACATATACAGTGTGCTAAATTGCTTCCGTCGTGTTCAACTCTTCGTGACCCTATGGACTGTAGCCCACTGGGGTCCTCTGTTCATGGGATTTTCCAGGCAAAAATACTGGAGTGGATAGCCATTCCCTTCTCCAGGAGATCTTCTCAACTCAGAGAATGAACCTGGGTCTCTTCTATCTCCTGCAACAGCAGGCAGGTTGTTTACCACTAGCATCACCTGAGAAACCCCACATATATCAATGCAAATATTTAGGATCTAATACATGACACTCAAAGTTCTAAGCAACAGATATGCAGTAGTAAAAAAAAAAAATACACGAGAATCCTCCTCTCATGTACCTTATGTGCCAGTGGAAACTGGATAAATGCATAAATAATTAAACAAATAAACCTTGGAGGCTGAGAAAAAGCTGATAAACCTAAAGGAGATGACAGGTGAAGTAATATTGGCAGAGGGTGGAAAAGTCCGTGGAGCTACCAATTTTAAACCACTGGTCAGGGTATGCTTCATATGAAGATTGTATTTGAGCAAAGACATTAAGAAGCTGCAACTGTCATGCAGCTAGCAGTAGAAAGGGGTTCTAGGCAGAGGAAAGAGCAAATGAGGCAGAAACATGGGTAGCATGTTTGAGAGACAGCTAGGAGTTGTTTATGGGTGAAGCTGGGTGACCACGTCAGTGAGCTGAAAGATGGCCTGAGGGGGGTAGCAGAGTGGCAACAGGCTGGACCTTACAGGCCTGAGGATGACAAGAAAGCCATTAGTAAGTTTTCACAAGAGCAGGGACATGATCAAACACTAGGGGTATGAAATATAAAGGACTTCCCTGGTGATTCAGATGGTAAAGTGTCTGCCTACAATGAGGGAGACCCGGGTTCAATCCCTGGGTTGGGAAGATCTCCTGGAGAAGGAAATGGCAACCCACTCCATTATTCTTGCCTGGAAAATCCCATGGACAGAGGAGCCTGGTAGGCTGCAGTCCATGGGGTTGCAAAGAGTCAGACATGACTGAGCAACCTCACTTTCACTTTTCACTTTCATTTTCTGGCTATTGTCTTCAACACAGACTGAAATGAAAAACTGGCAGGAAGAGAAGGGAGATTGGAGATTGCATTCACTGAGCAAAAGGACATGCTTCCATATCATGTAGAAAAATGTCAGTGTAGAAACAAAGGGGCAAATAATTCGGTGGTATTCATCTGCGGAAGTTCTCTGCTGATACTTTCTGGGGTACAGCATGCAAGAACATCACATGAACATAAGGATTACAGTGAGATTTAGATGAAAGGAAATTCCAGATCTGAGGGAATCAATTTCTTCAAGTGTTATAAAAATATAAACATATAAACATGAACAAAGCTAACAGAGGAAAAACGATGTCAAAAATATTTGACTGGCAGAAAATAAAACAAAAACTTTCAAGAAGTAGAGAAGATGGCCTTGATTATATATGTAGTGGTGATTATTTACAAAACCAATGAAATTTTTGAAAAGGTCAGCTATTTGGTTCATTCAAATGAATTATTAGTTTGAAAATGATGGTCAAAAAATGGCATTGAAACATGTATAGTATCATATATGAAATGAATCGCCAGTCCAGGTTTGATGCATGATACTGGATGCTTGGGGCTCGTGCACTGAGACAACCCAGAGGGATGGTACGGGGAGGAAGGAGGGAGGGGGGTTCAGGATGGGGAACACGTGTATACCTGTGGCGGATTCATGTCGATGTATGGCAAAACCAATACAATATTGTAAAGTAATTAACCTCCAATTAAAATAAATAAATTTATATTTTTAAAAAATTAAACTTAAATAAAATTAAAATTTTTTAACCTCAGAAAATCAACATGAAGAACATTTATGGGAAGAACTAATTACAATTTATGCAATTAGTAAAGCTCACACAACATTTGTCTTAATCTTACAAGGATTTCAGGACAAAGACTGAATTTGAGGAAAACATTAACAAGGATGAAATACATATTTGAAGTAAGATTTTAAAATAAAATGAAAACATCATAGACTATTAAAGTATTCCTCACATGGAAGAATTTTGATTATCAAAATTGTCAAAGACTAGATATATTTTCTTTGAATTCAGTTGTCAGTGTTTATAATTAATCCATCAAAGATGATGTTGGTTTGTTTTTTAAATAGATTTTACCACTCTTTCTAGAACTAAAGGAGTAAGTAAACCCATGTTCTAATGATTATAAAATAGTTTTGAGGGAAGAAAAGAAATTTATTATTCAGTTTGTTTATAACAGGGGTTCACACGTGGCACTAGAGGCATAGAATCTGCCTGCCAAAGGATAGACTCAAGAGATGCAAGTTCAATCCCTGGGTCAGGGAGATACATGGAGAAGGAAATGGTACCCCACTCCAGTATTCTTGCCTGTGAAATAATCTCCCTTCCCATGGGCAGAGGAGTCTGGCAGGCTACAGTCCATGGAACTGCAGAATCAGACACAACTGAGTGACTGAACATTCAGCTTGATTATACATTTTATGTACCAAATCTATTCTTAATAATTTTTGGGCTCATTTCTAAAGATTGAATTTACTTTCAAAGATTGTAGACTTTCCATACTTAAGATAATAAAAAGGCATATGACATGGATTTAAAAAGTAATTATTAAAGAAACAGTTTCAATTAGTGTTTAAATCAATTATAGCCTTGTAGAAATAAGCATGCAAAATCTGTAGATTATTAAGAAAGAAATATTTTGAAATTATTAAAATTATGATTTTTGTAATGTTTAATTGTAACTCTGGTCATATTTATAATAAAAGTAAAGATAAAATAAGACAATTCAATTGAAAACCTGTGATGCCACATTATGAACACAGCATGAAAACACATGGAAAAGCAAAGAACACACCACTGATGTGATGTATAAACCAAACACCAAAAACCTGATTGAAAATATGGACTCTCAAATTCTGAATCTGAGCCCCAACTGTCATTTCCTAACTTTGAGACCTTGAAAACTTGCTTAATCTTCTGAAGTCTTCCTTTTGGCTCTATTTTGACATTTGCCAGCATACACCAGTGTTTGGCAAATTCTTTTAAGTTCACCCAAATAAATCAACTTGTTTTAAAACATGAGAAAATGATACAGAATTTATTGAAGCTTTCATAGAGGAGAATAGAGATGACAATTTTATATCACCTGCCACACAGGAAAGGAGTTAAAATCCCTTTTGGAACACAGTACCCCTTCCTTGCTGACATCCAAGTAGTAAAGTTCAGAAAAACCAAGACGATGTTAACAACCAAGACAAAGTCATGTGGAAAGCATTCAACTCACAGAGAGTATAAAGTAAGCTAAAACAAGAAACAAGTCTTTGTGTCATAATAAAAATTGCAATTAATTCAACATCTGTACTTAAGGTAAAAAGGGAAAACAAATTTGAAAAAAGAAGGTGGGTTAGTAAAAGAGTTTCATGAAACAGGTAAACTTTCAAAAACAGGATAAAAATACAAATTTCTGTCTTTACTGTTTAGAGCTCTAATGAGTAAACAGGTATCATTTAACTAAAATTGACTTAAGCTGCATATAAAACACTTATTATGTCTTGACTTTCTTACATATTGAAAGAACATTTAAAGAACAAAGCAAACACAACCCACAAAATAAACTCTTAGACTAATATAGATTTGGTAAATGATAATTCTGCATTATTGTCTTTAAATACACAGTGTGTTTTATTTGCTGGGCCAGTTCTTTTGAAATCAAACTTTATTACAACTTCTTTTCAAATCAACTTATTTATCTTTTCAGTTCTTTTATTCATGAGGCTTTCTATCATGCAGTTGAAAATTTTCATACATGCACAACTTTCCAATCAGTTTTCCTTTTCTTTTTCATTATGTCAAAATCAATTCAAGAAATAAAGACACTAGAAATGAGAGATACTATTAGTGGTAAAGGGCTAAGTTAGCTCATGTATGATAGACAAAATTCTAGGATGACTTCCATGATCCCTACCCATATCTGTGTGTAATCCCCTTGCTAAAGGGGGATGCTTTAGCACCCTTTCGGATGCTAAAGGAACCTGTAATATACTTCTAGTGAAGAGAATATGGCAAGGCTAAGAGATTTTTTAGACATAATTAGGAGCTCTCCACACGTGATTTTGAATTAATCAAAAGGGAGATGATCTTGGATGGGTCTGATCTAATCAGGTGAACTCTTTAAATAAAGGTCCCATTTTCTGGCTATTTGTTATGCAGCAGTTGAAAAGTAATACAGCATAATTTTTATCTCTGCTATATTTAAAATTCCCTATCAAATCAACAACAAAATTAAAGTGCGGGGGAAATGAATCTAAGGTTACTTTGAAACTAACTGATGGATACATAGAGATTCATATCATTATTTAATTTTTTATATTTGAAAAATTCATATTTTTAATCATGCAAACAAAGAATTTAAAAAATCTTTTTATCTTGTTGACATCTGTTTTGTTTGGAGCTAATCAGAAAAGATACAATGACCAATCTGTTCATATTTCTACTGAGATCAGATTAAAAAGCAGATAATTTTAATATATCAAAAGGTACATGAAAATAAACCTGTGATTCCAAAGATGTAACTTTAACATATACAATGATGATTAACAGCATAAATAAGAGAAGAGACACATATGCCAGTAGAAGTTTTCTATAAAAAATTTTGGAACCAATTAGATTGGATTAGATTAATTTACAATCAAGGGAATATCAAAGCATTTGTTAGAAGGGATACTTAGAACAGCAGTTGGTTTTCATTTTGGCTAACATTATGGTGGAGATTTTGCTTTAACTAATGCTTCTGTTGCTTTGTATCTATTAAGGGCCACTCAGGAAAAAAAAGAAAAACACTACTATATTATGCTAGTTAAGTTTATGTGTTTAGTAACTACCCTTCATCTTATTCCCAGTACACTGAGCCAACTCCAAAGGGCCACAGGGTTTTGTTTATTCTCTCAAAATTATAAATAAAAGTCTTCCATCTGGCAAGAAGTGCTTCCACTGCAGACCTTCGGCAACTCTGAAGTTCAAGATGAAATAACTTCCTTGATTTGCATTTCTCTGATAATGAGTGATGTTGAGCATCTTTTCATGTGTTTGTTAGCCATCTGTATGTCTTCTTTGGAGAAATGTCTATTTAGTTCTTTGGTTCATTTTTGATTGGGTCATTTATTTTTCTGGAATTGAGCTGCATAAGTTGCTTGTATATTTTTGAGATTAGTTGTTTGTCAGTTGCTTCATTTGCTATTATTTTCTCCCATTCCGAAGGCTGTCTTTTCACCTTGCTTAGAGTTTCCTTTGTTGTGCAGAAGCTTTTAATTTTAATTAGATCCCATTTGTTTATTTTTGCTTTTATTTCCAGTATTCTGGGAGGTGGCTCATAGAGGATCCTGCTGGGATGTATGTCGGAGAGTGTTTTGCCTATGTTCTCCTCTAGGAGTTTTATAGTTTCTGGTCTTACATTTAGGTCTTTAATCTATTTTGAGTTTATTTTTGTGAATGGTGTTAGAAAGTGTTCTAGTTTCATTCTTTTACAAGTGGTTGACCAGCTTTCCCAGCACCACTTGTTAAAGAGATTGTCTTTAATCCATCGTATATTCTTGCCTCCTTTGTCGAAGATAAGGTGTCCATAGGTGTGTGGATTTATCTCTCAGCTTTCTATTTTGTTCCATTGATCCATATTTCTGTCTTTGTGCCAGTACCACAATGAGGTACCATTTCACACCAGTCAGAATGGCTGCGATCTAAAAGTCTACAAGCAATAAATGGTGGAGAGGGTGTGGAGAAAAGGGAACCCTCTTACACTGTTGGTGGGAACGCAAACTAGTACAGCCACTTTGGAGAACAGTGTGGAGATTCCTTAAAAAACTGCAAATAGAACTGCCTTATGACCCAACAATCCCACTGCTGGGCATACACACTGAGGAAACCAGAATTGAAAGAGACACGTGTACCCCAATGTTCATCGCAGCACTGTTTATAATAGCCAGGACACGGAAGCAGCCTAGATGTCCATCAGCAGACGAATGGATAAGAAAGCTGTGGTACATATACACAATGGAGTATTACTCAGCCATTAAAAAGAATACATTTGAATCAGTTCTAATAAAGTGGATGAAACTGGAGCCGATTATACAGAGTGAAGTAAGCCAGAAAGAAAAACACCAATACAGTATACTAACACATATATATGGAATTTAGAAAGATGGTAATGATAACCCTGTATGCAAGACAGCAAAAGAGACACAGATGTAAAGAACAGACTTTTGGACTCTGTGGGAGAGGGAGAGGGTGGGATGATTGGGGAGAAGGGCATTGAAACATGTATACTATCATGTAAGAAACGAATTGCTAGTCTAGGTTCGATGTGGGATACAGGATGCTTGGGGCTGGTGCACGGGGATGACCCAGAGAGATGATTATGAGGAGGGTGGTGGGAGCGGGGTTCAGGGTTGGGAACTCATGTACACCTGTGGTGGATTCATGTCAATGTACGGCAAAAGCAATACAGTATTGTAAAGCAAAAAAAAAGAAAAGAAAATGAAATAACTTCCTGTTGTGAGCATATAATGGTCTACCATGAAACAAAGAGGCAAGGCTGAGGCTGACTGGGAAATTTACCAAAGAAAGAGGACTTGCTGCTCATGTTTTGAAAACCTCTGTGCTGCCCATCCAGGGAAAATATTATAGGCTATGAGGATCGGGACGGTAAATGACAGAATAATGATTCAGAAGTCTGACCTGATGACCTTTTCCAGCCCTCCCAGTTTTAGGAAACGGATTACAACATTCGGTCCCAGCTGTTTCTTCCCCATCTAGGAGTCGAAGGCCTGGGGTGAGTCGAGTTTGTCTTGGTAATACTGGCTCCACTGATCTTTCCTCTCCCTTCAGTCTCTGGACATTCTTCCTGTCTCAGTTTTAGCTTTGAACTCTTCTCTTTCCTGGCTCCCCTCTCACCCTTTATTATTAAGAATCCAAAAGAACTGAATGTAATTGAAGTAAATGGCCAAGGCTGCTTTTAGACTTGGGGTCTGTGTTCCGAGCCATGCTCTACAAGTTTTCCATTGTGATGTGTTTAAAAATGCTCTAAAATACAGCCTCTTGCCCATTGGAGGAGCCGCAGACTCCACCTCTAATATTCTCACCATGGTTCCTTGTGATAAGGCATTTTTCATCTCTTCTCTTCCTCCCTGCCTAGAGGGGGCTCCAAAGAAACAAACAACCTTTATTCCCTGGTGGTACAAATCAGTGGCTCTATTAGCCCTCGGGATGTACTCATGAAGTCTTTACTCTCTCTTCCATAAATGCGTTCCCTTTTACGTTCATCTTGTTTTAATATTTCCCCAGCTTCTTATAACCCCTTCTGTGACAGTGTCTTTTTACAAAGGCAGAGCATCGCTGAGCTCTTAGCTATGAATTTCTTGATTATCCTCAAATGATAGACAAAGGTCACTCTGAAGTCACACACTCTGGATGAGTGACTTGTCTGTTTTACATATTGCTCCTGGCCCTTCTTCTCTCCCTCAGCTGTAGCTGGATGACTGTTGAAAGACTTCCCTTTCAGTTTGCTTTAGTGTCTAGAGCAAAATGCCCTTTTCTTTTGATTTTATGTGATTTGGTCACATGTGATTATGTGATTTAGTCACATAGTAATTAGAAGACATTCTGGGAAACTCTGGTAGTGAAAACTGTGATGTTAGAAATCCCTTTTGGAAAGTGGAGTGGTGCAGGTCCCATACTGATCCTGTCATTAACAAACCATGGGAACTGGCATCTCAGACTTCCTCAGGTTGTGCATGGGTGTAAGTATGAGTTTCCATGTGTGTGTTCTCACTTTAACATAGTATTTTGTGCTATTAAGACAGTGGGAAAGCCACATCTGTCTGTACCTTTGCTCACTGGACACTGAAGTTGGGAAGAAATGCTAACTTCACAATGACCCCCAGCAGTCTTACCAGGTGCTTTCAGCCAATTTCCTATAATTAATCCAAAAGGACCCTAACAAGCCTTAAGAACAATGCCGAGATTCCACCCTTTCACCTAACCTCTTGAATCTTACAAAGGACAAGAGGAAAATGCAAACTCCTTGGGATATATGAAATGAAAAGAAAAATCTTTAGAAATGAATATGCCATCAAAAATGAATATCATTATTGGAACACCGTACATCCTAAAAGAGCATTTATCAATTTAATAAGTCACTATCCAGGCCATCTACAAAGTCAGTAACAACTCCACTAAGCCACTTGGAAAGTATTTACCTGCCTTCCTACACAACTGATACTTTTAAGAGCACAGTCCTTGCTAAATTTTAAATCTATTCCAATTAGTGTTCACCATAAAAATGGAGAACCAGCTGTTCATTGACCTTGTATTACGATGTTCATACTTATTATTCTCCAGACTATTCTTAGCATCTCTTTTCCATTTTCATTAATGCCAGACTTAATGAAAGGGTATGATTTTTGCTCAAATTTTTAGCAATCTTACTGTGCTTGCTCTAAATTCTAAGATATATAATTATTGGATTAAATTGTTTAACTGCCAGGCTGAAGGTAATATTCCTCAGTTCAGTTCAGTTCAGTCGCTTGTGTCTGACTCTTTGCGACCCCATGGACTGCAGCACGCCAGACTTCCCTGTCCATCATGAACTCCCAGAGCTTAGTCAAACTCACGTCGATCAAGTTGGTGATGCCATCCAACCATCTCATCCTCTGTCGTCCCCTTCTCCTCCTGTCTTCAATCTTTCCCAGCATCAGGGTCTTTTCCAATGAGTCCGTTCTTCCCATCAGGTGGTCAAAGTACTGAAGTTTCAGCTTCAGCATCAGTCCTTCCAAAGAATATTCAGCATTGATTTCCTTTAGGATTGACTGGTTTGATCTCCTTGCTGTCCAAGGGACTCTCAAGAGTCTTCTCCAGCACCATAGTTCAAAAGCATCAATTCTTCAGCTCTCAGCTTTCTTTATGGTCCAACTCTCACATCTATACATGACTACTGAAAAAACCATAGCTTTGACTAGATGGACTTTTGTTGGCAAAGTAATGTCTCTGTTTTTTAATATTTTGTCTAGGTTGGTCATAGCTTTTCTTCCAAGGAGCAAGCACCTTTTAATTTCATGGCTGCAGTGATTTTGGAGCCCAAAAAGTAAAGTCTGTCACTGTTTCTATTGTTTCCCTTCTATTTGGCATAAAGTTATGAAACAGGATGCCATGATCTTATTTTAGTCCAATGAAGAATGAGGTAGAATTAGCAGACACTAGTCCTGCACAAGCAGGTTTGTTTGAAATATCATTTTAAGGCACCTATGAGAAACTACCTTTATTTTAATGGTTTTCCTTAAATAAATGACATAGTTTTCTGAAAGAGCATGGAGAATGTCAGTATTTTGGTGTTTCCATTAGTCATGAATGGATGTGAGAGCTGGATTGTAAAGAAGGCTGAGCACCAAAGAATTGATGCTTTCAAATTGTGGTGCTGGAGAAAACTCTTGAGAATCCCTTGGACTGCAAGGAGTTTAAACCCATCAATCCTAAAGGAAAGCAACATGAATATCCACTGGAAGGGCTGACACTGAAGCTAAAGCCCTAATACTTTGGCTACCTGATGCAAAAAGCCAACTCATTGGAAAAGATCCTGATGGTGGGAAAGATGGAAGGCAAAAGGAAAAGCTGGCAGCAGAGGATGAGATGGTCACATGGCATTACCCACTCAATGGACATGAATCTGAGCAAACTCCAGGAGACAGTGGAGGAGAGAGAAGCCTGGTGTGCTGCAGTTCACAAAGAATAGAACATGACTTAGCAACTGAACAATGACACCACAAAGACAGTAGATTGGCCTTTGTTTGATTGGCCAATGTTTGATTGGCCTTTGGGTATACTGATGGAGGTGCTGGAGCTTGAATATTTCTCTTCAAACCTGGGTGATATAGTGAGGAATCATTGCAAAGGAAACTCTGTTTGCAGTTTTGAAGTTAAATAATAGAAAAACATGCTGCTCTTCAAATCTTGAACTACAGTATCATCTCTATCTTCTTCATTTTAATATTTTAGTCATTTGTGATTTTTTTTTTAAACTGCACATCAGCAAAAATGATGCTTTCTTTTTTCACAGTGAAGTCACATCTTTAATGATGTGATCATTTGAGAAATTAGTTTTTTTGGAATTAGCCTACAAATGAATATTACTGAGTTGCACACATTTAATAGTATGAAATATAACAAATTCCAGCAAAAATGCTGTTTTGAAAACTATAGAAATATACAAGAAAATATTTATCTTGCCCATAATTTCAACAGAATTACTCTCACAGCTTATAAAAACATCATAATTTCTTTTGCTTTTAATATCTCATATTTTAAAAGCCTGCAAAATTTCAGTATTTTAAGGCATTTATTCCAATTTACTAATTATGTATAACTATGAACACAGCTTTGGTCTGAAATACAGCTTTTACTTTCTTCTAAACTTTCTAAAATATGCAATAGTTCTAGCATGAAGCAAATGAAATATCCAATTTCCTATATAAATTGATAATTTAAAGATTGCCTTTTGGACAACTTCTTTTAATTCACTTACTTCAGATTGTTTCAAAACTATTGTTTCTTTTAACAGCATGTCTTAAGAAATCATCAGCTTAAAAGTTTCAATTATTACTGCAAATTTCTTGTCTCAATGGATTAAGGATGGTGACTTCTTTAACATTTTAAAAGATATTTTAAAGAGTTTCCACGAATAACTCTAATACAGGAGAATAGTTATTTTTGCCCTGTTGAGGGCCACGGTTCAGTTCAGTTCAGTTCAGTTGCTCAGTTGTGTCCCTCTCTTTGCGACCCCATGAATCACAGTACGCCAGGCCTCCCTGTTCATCACCAACTCCCAGAGTTCACTTAGACTCACATCCATGGAGTCAGTAATGCCATCGAGCCATCTCATCCTCTGTCGTTCCCTTCTCCTCCTGCCCCCAATCCCTCCCAGCATCAGGGTCTTTTCCAATGAGTCAACTCTTTGCATGAGGTGCCCAAAGTACTGGAGTTTCAGCTTCAGCATTATCCCCTCCAAAGAAATCCCAGGGCTGATCTCCTTCAGAATGGACTGGTTGGATCTCCTTGCAGTCCAAGGGACTCTCAAGAGTCTTCTCCAACACCACAGTTCAAAAGCATCAATTCTTCGGTGCTCAGCATTCTTCACAGTCCAACTCTCACATCCATACGTGACCACAGGAAAAACCATAGCCTTGACTAGACGGACCTTTGTTGGCAAAGTAATGTCTCTGCTTTTAGGATAAACATGTCAAATGAGTCAAACATATTACACATTTATCATTTTAAATCTGATGGACACTGAGACTTCCCTGGCAGTCCAATGGTTAAGATTTTGCCTTCCAATACAAAGCGTGGGTGTTAAATCCCTGGCTGGGGAGCAAAGATCCCACAGGCCTCATGACCAAAACATTAAACAGAAACAAGAATGTAACAAATTCAATAAAGGCTTTAAAAAGAGCATAGTTGTTGTTGTTGTTGTTGTTCTTGTTGTTTTCCTTCAAGTTGATGGGCACGAATGCAGCAGATTATTTTCCTTATAATAAAAAGGCAAGTGTGAAGTTAAATCATTTGTCGTTTAATGTCCAGCTTCAGATTTTTAGCCTGACTGTAGATGCAGTATTCTCCAAGCCTTTTCCTTAAATAACCAAAGACTAACACTTAATTTACTACAATTGAACCCATTCTTGCCCGTGAAAATCTTTATAAAATTTATTATTCATCATTCAGTAATAGAGGAAAGCATTAGAGATTAAAGTTAATTAGAAAGCTATGTAACCTATATTAAGGAAAAAGCAAAAGAAATGTTCTTCACCAAACAACATGAAATTTGAAAAAATAGAAAGTCATCTTGTATTTCTAGATCCCATGTTTGCAAAATACCGGTTATTCATAACTGTAACACAATTTCATATTTATGGGGAGGAACTGCTTAAAAGGAGACTTAGTAAATCTGAAGTTAAATTGGGAAATTAACAAGAAAGAATAGGCAAAAGAATTTTACAAGTGAAGAGTACTGAAAAAATAATGTCTTAGCCTAAAATCTTAGCATACAATAATTGAAATGTGGTGGTACTAGCACAAGAATTGACAGAGAAATGGGATAAAACAGCTCCAAACCTAACTTTACTAAGGATACTAAGCATTTAGCAAAGTATTATTCAAATCTAAGATCTCACCTCTTGGTAGATCTGCCCCTTAAGAAGGAAAACATCCAGCCAATTAAATTATATGCTTTCTAATATCTGAAAATTTTACATATATTAAGAGAGCTTACTGGCAAACAGAGACACATTTTATCACTTACATATGTAAAATGTATAAGCAAAAATAAACATTCTATAATTTCTTAACATTCTGAAGTGTTCTCTCTTAAATTGCTTTTAGATTTAGAGTTCTTAATGATTTTGTTTTTTCACAGAATGACATTCCCAGGGCTCTAGAGAGCACTGGTTTTGTGGTATTTCTGAAGAAAAGTCATTGATGCTGGCATTTCAAATGTGACTTTGCAATTATGCAGGACTAGCTATATTTTTATTTCAACTTGGAACCATATTGACAAACATATCTGATTCATTTCCTCCTTTACTTATTACTCTAAGCATTTGGTTCCTAGGGATTAAAAGGTCAGCTCACTATTTTATCTGGAGAATGATCCTCCACAGGGATACAGATACTCCCAAATTTTGTGCTGGCCTTCAGTTTGAAGTCTGCACATGCACAGGTAAGGGCAAGCATAGTCTGATTCTACCTGAGTGAGCATGATTTTTAGACTTTATTGTTGTAAACATTCCAGTGGGGAGAAAAATGTGTCATAGAAGCAACGAAATTCAATGTGCTATAGACATTAAGAATTATCACTATGAATACAGAATTATTCAAATAACTACAGAAACAATTTTATATTAAAAAATATCTAACTTCTTACTTAAAGTAATGAATACCTGCCATAACTATCCCCAAAAATACTTTGAGGATTAAAATGCAATCAGACATGTGCATGAAAATTTTAAATTATGAAGCACCATATACTCTATAGTATTACAAAAACTTTTTAGACAAATTAGTCTGTGTTTTTGTTTTGATGTTTCCTTTGTTTTCCAAAATCAACACTAAAATTAAATACTAAAATGTTTTTTCACAAGTCATTTTTCAACCTTTTAAGTTCATTATTCAAATCCTTTTTTGCTAGCAATATGGTAACTACTGTTACATTCACCATTGTAGTGTTACTGTACTATATTTTTTCAACTCTTGGTACATCATTTTTGTATTTGACTTATTGGTATATTGCATGCATAACTATTTCATTTGTACTAATGTATCTATTAATCAAGATTTATTCCATCAAAGGCACTTTCAATTTTTACTCAATCTGAAATGAAAATAAATTTTTAAATAATTTAATTAGAGATATATTGGGATTTAAAATCTAGAATTTCTGCATGAAATACCAACTTTCTTAACAATATTTTATATTCTTAATATTATGCAAATCAGGGATATTATATTTATAATTTATAACCTGGTAACTTCATAACAATTGATCAGATTTAGAATAAGGTCAATAATATTAATGTACTTTATGATTAGATTGAGGGTTTTTTTTAATTTTAATTTTTACTTCATTTTACTTTACAACACTGTATTGGTTTTGCCATACATTGATATGAATCCACCATGGGTATACATGAGTTCCCAATCCTGAACCCCCCTCCCACCTCCCAACCCATATCATCTCTCTGGATCATCCCCGTGCACCAGCCTCAAGCATCCTGTATCCTGTATCGAACATAGACTGGCGATCCGTTTCTTACATGATAGTATACATGTTTCAGTGCATTCTCCCAAATCATCCCACCCTCTCCCTCTCCCTCTCCCTCAGAGTCCAAAAGTCCGTTCTATACACCTGTGTCTCTTTTGCTGGCTCGCATACAGGGTTATCATTACCATCTTTCTAAATTCCATATATATGTGTTAGTATACTGTATTGGTTTTGTTGCTGTCTCATTAGTTGTATTTGAAGTAGCACTGTAGAGGAGACAGGGATCAAGACCATCCCCATGGAAAAGAAATGCAAAAAAGCAAAATGGCTGTCGGGGGAGGCCTTACAGATAGCTGTGAAAAGAAGAGAGGCGAAAAGCAAAGGAGAAAAGGAAAGATATAAGCATCTGAATGCAGAGTTCCATAGAACAGCAAGAAGAGATAAGAAAGCCGTCTTCAGTGATCCATGCAAAGAAATAGAGGAAAACAACAGAATGGGAAAGACTAGAGATCTCTTCAAGAAAATTAGAGATACCAAGGGAACATTTCATGCAAAGATGGGCTCGATAAAGGACAGAAATGGTATGGACCTAACAGAAGCAGGAGATATTAAGAAGAGGTGGCAAGAATACACAGAAGAACTGTACAAAAAAGATCTTCACAACCCAGATAATCATGAAGATGTGATCACTAATCTAGAGCCAGACATCTTGGAATGTGAAATCAAGCGGGCCTTAGAAAGCATCACTATGAACAAAGCTAGTGGAGGTGATGGAATTCCAGTGGAGCTATTTCAAATCCTGAAAGATGATGCTGTGAAAGTGCTGCACTCAAAATGCCAGCAAATTTGGAAAACTCAGCAGTGGCCACAGGACTGGAAAAAGTCAGTTTTCATTCCAATCCCAAAGAAAGGCAATGCCAAAGAATGCTCAAACTACTGCACAATTGCACTCATCTCACATGCTAGTAAAGTAATGCTCAAAATTCTCCAAGCCAGGCTTCAGCAATACATGAACTGTGAACTCCCTGATGTTCAAGCTGGTTTTAGAAAAGGCAGAGGAACCAGAGATCAAATTGCCAACATCTGCTGGATCATGGAAAAAGCAAAAGAGTTCCAGAAAAACATCTATTTCTGCTTTACTGACTATGCCAAAGCCTTTGACTGTGTAGATCACAATCAACTGTGGAAAATTCTGAAAGAGATGGGAATACCAGACCACCTAACGTGCCTCTTGAGAAATCTGTATGCCTGTCAGGAAGCAACAGTTAGAACTGGACATGGAACAACAGACTGGTTCCAAATAGGAAAAGGAGTATGTCAAGGCTGTATATTGTCACCCTGCTTATTTAACTTATATGCAGAGTACATCATCAGAAACGCTGGCCTGGAAGAAGCACAAGCTGGAATCAAGATTGCCGGGAGAAATATCAAAAACCTCAGATATACAGATGACACCCCCCCTTATGGCAGAAAGTGAAGAGGAGCTAAAAAGCCTCTTGATGAAAGTGAAAGAAGAGAGTGAAAAAGTTGGGTAAAGCTCAGCATTCAGAAAACGAAGATCATGGCATCTGGTCCCATCACTTCATGGGAAATAGATGGGGAAACAGTGGAAACAGTGTCAGACTTTATTTTTTTGGGCTCCAAAATCACTGCAGATAGTGACTATAGCCATAAAATTAAAAGACGCTTACTCCTTGGAAGAAAAGTTATGACCAACCTAGATAGCATATTCAAAAGCAGAGACATTACTTTGCCGACTAAGGTCTGTCTAGTCAAGGCTATGGTTTTTCCAGTGGTCATGTATGGATGTGAGAGTCAGACTGTGAAGAAGACTGAGCGCTGAAGAATTGATGCTTTCAAACTGTGGTGTTGGAGAAGACTCTTGAGAGTCCCTTGGACTGCAAGGAGATCCAACCAGTCCATTCTGAAGGAGATCAGCCCTGGGATTTCTTTGGAAGGAATGATGCTAAAGCTGAAACTCCAGTACTTTGGCCACCTCATGTGAAGAGTTGACTCCTTGGAAAAGACTCTGATGCTGGGAGGGATCTGATGGGGTCAGGAAGAGAAGGGGACGACAGAGGATGAGATGGCTGGATGGCATCACGGACTCGATGGACATGAGTCTGAGTGAACTCCGGGAGATGGTGATGGACAGGGAGGCCTGGTGTGCTGTGATTCATGGGGTCACAAAGAGTCTGACACGACTGAGAGCCTGAACTGAACTGAACTGGACTGAACTGTGGGACATGACTGAGCTACTTCACTTTCACTTTCCACTTTCATGCTTTGGAGAAGGAAATGGCAGCCCACTCCAGTGTTCTTGCCTGGAGAATCCCAGGGACGGGGGAGCCTGGTGGGCTGCCGTCTATGGGGTCGCATGGAGTCGGACACGACTGAAGCGACTTAGCAGCAGCAATAATGCTGTACAGTTAAAATAAGCATGAAACAAGGAAATATCTTAAAATGTTTACCAGAAGGATTAATAAGGTGATTACAACCCTGTGGAACATTAAAAACTGAACTCTTAGCTATCTCTCATAGAAAAGGAAATGAGAGAACACAGTGAATTATATTTTTCCTACTGATAAAAGTAAGTTCAATAAAGAATCTTGAAAGAAATATTTATTTCACGTCACTACACTCTAGATAGATTTTCTGGGAAAACACTAGTTAGTATCTTCAACCACTTTTTGCAAAAATGAAGAAATTTTCTTTTATTACCATGTTTATATTCTCATCAATAAAACATTAAATGGAGAATTAAATCTTACTTTACCAAAGATTTGCCTACCTAGAATTCATAAAACATTACATACGGAGAGCTTGGAGACCAATCCACAAGGCTAGTATTTGTCAGGTAGAAATTAGAATGTTAGTAGACTCAATTCTACTTCCTTGGGGGCATGAGCATAAAATTTTTTTTAAATTATTATTGTATTTATTTTTACTGTGGATACACTGGTTTATAAGACTATCAAAGTTTAACGTGTGCATTATTTTTAGACTTTTGTGTACATTACATTCATATATGTCTCTGAGCTGTGTTCATGTATGTCTCTGTGTGTGTGTGTGTGTTCAGTCACGTCAGACTCTTTGCCACCCCGTGGACTATAGCCCATCAGGCCAT
Organism: Capricornis sumatraensis; assembly: GCF_032405125.1. Taxonomy (NCBI): domain Eukaryota; kingdom Metazoa; phylum Chordata; class Mammalia; order Artiodactyla; family Bovidae; genus Capricornis; species Capricornis sumatraensis. The sequence continues at coordinate 113,668,011 of NC_091073.1, read as the reverse complement.
TCTGCCCATGGGATTCTCCAGGCAAGAGTACTGGAGTGTGTTGCCATTTCCTTCTCCAGGGGGTCCTCCCCACCCAGGGATGGAACCCGGGTCTCTTGGATCTCCTTCACTGACAGGCAGATTTTTTACCACTAGTGCCACCCGGAAGCCCCAGTGTGTTCACCACTGAAGATTTAGTTTCCATACAGCTGACCCCCTTAATCCATTTCTCCCTCTGCCTACTGCTTCCCCTCTGGTAGTCACTACTCTCTTCTGTGTATCTATGTGTTGGTTTTTGTTCAGTTTGTTCATTTTTATGTATGTGTGCTTTTTGTTTGTTTTTCTTATATTCCACCTAAGAGTGAAATCAGAGTGTTTGTCTTTTTCTGAGATTTCATTTAGCATAATACCCTCAAGATCCATCCATGTTGTTAAGAATGGCGAGAGTTCATGTTTCTTGTGACTGAGCAGCACGTCAGTGTGTGTACTCATTTTCTTTATCCATTCATCCCTTGATGGCCATTTAGGTTTCCCGTATCTTGGCTAATACAAATACTACTGTGAGGAACATGGGGTGCATGCCTGTTTCCTCTGTCCTTTCTCATCTCTCTGTCAGGTCAGTCAAGATGGTGAAAGGGTTTAACAAGGTTGCCTTTGCTTCAGAAGTAAAGAAACTATCTTTCAGGTTACAGGTTGCTTGAAAATGTCTCACCATCTTGCAAAAGGCATTGAGTGAAAGTCACTCAGTTGCGTCTGACTCTTTTGTGACCTCATTGACTACAGAGTGCTTGGAATTCTCCAGGCCAGAATACTGGAGTGGGTAGCCGTTCCCTTCTCCAGGGGATCTTCCCAACCCAGGGATCAAATCCAGGTCTCCTGTATTGCAGACAGATTCTTTACCAGCTGAGCCACCAAGGAAGACCACTGCATTAATTTTTATTAGGAAGTTCCAAATACCTCTCTTGGGCTTTCAGTTTGGAGGTTTGCTGTTTCATTATTTCAAGTCCATTTATGTATTGAGGCACCAGTGTGCACACTGCACATTCACACACAAATTATTAATATAAAGCTTTAACAATTTTGTAAACAGGCTAATGAATAAAGTAATAATCTTATGCTTTCCAAGGTAGAATAATTAAATATAATTTTTTCTTTAATATGTTTCTTACTTATTAGTTGGGGTTTGGTCTGGCTTGAGACTAACAGTATTTTCCTCTCACTTTTATAAAAGCTTAGGTAGGAGTAGAGGTGTGTACTAGCTTGCTAAGACTGCTGAAACAGAATACTACAGACTGGGCAAATTAAACAACAGAATGTTATTTTCTCACAGTTCTGGAGGCTGGAAGTTCATCAACACATCAGTCAGTTTGATTTCTTCTGAGATTGCTCTCCTTGGCTTGCAGCCTTCTTGCTGTGTCTTGCAACCTTTCATCTGTGCACAAACATGCCTGCTGTTGCTCTGTATACGCTAATATTCTCTATTTATTAGGATACCAGTCAGATTGGATTAGGACCCACCTAACGGCTTCATATTTACTCAACTGCCTCATTCAAAGGTCTATCTCGATATATAGCCACATTTTGAGCTATTAAAAACTTTGGCTATGACACACAAATTTTGAAGGGATACAATTCAGTTTATATGAGGGTGTTAGAGTGATTCTCTGAAAGTTCTGCCTTGCTTGTCTGCCCTTTTCCTGATTCACTGTCTACACAGAGAAGCTTTAACTGGGAATTCTTTCATTGACACTCATTGGCATTTTTGCTTTGCCAGCTTCTTCAGCTCTAAGTCTAGAACATGAGGCAAAGAAAAAACCCAAGGAACTCACACCGTATTGTTCCTTGGGCCCCCAGACTGGTAGCCTGTTTACCGTATTCTTCCCTCTGTTCATTTTATATATAACAACCCAGGCTATAACTGTACTCAGCAGGAAGAACCCACTCCATCTCCCCACAATCAAGATTCTTACCCTTGTTTTATAAACAACTTTCTAAAAAATAGTGATGACTAGAATTAGAAAAGAACTGCACTAAAATATAAGATAATGGAAAAGATAAACAGGAAATAGAGTCACCACATAGTAACTCAGTAAAGCTCTATTTTGAATTTCAAATGTCAAAATTCCTACTTCTTTCTTCCACTAGGAAAGTCCCTCCCATTTACTTGAAGAAATTGTACTAACAAATAATTGATCTTTTAAATAACTGATCTTCCATATGATTGACATAACGAAGATGCATACAAATGTTATATATAGCCAGAGACCCTCAAGACAAAAAGATAACCTATAGCCTAATATAGTTCAAAATAAGCTCAATTTCCAAGTATAGATTTGGTTTCTTCTTTACTAAATCCATCAATTGAAAATGAATCAATATATTATATGCCCACTTTGTTCCAGTTTAGCCAAATAATTTGAGCAACTGATTCATTATGCATCTTAGCAAATACTGTGTCAATTTATACCAGCTAGGCCCTCATTACACTAGGAAGGCAACATTCTATAACAGAAGGTGACCTGAAAGCTAGTCCTTTTTTGCCACTAAGTTGATTTATAGTTTTGGGTAATTAATAATATTTTTTTTCATAGTTAAGAAAATCAAGCAACAATATCAAGCTGTAAAAATATCACTAATATTTCACCCAACAGCTTTTAAAACTTGATATATATCTATACCTATATTTCATATTTTCCATACATATCCCATGGTACATGTACGTTGAAAAAATATACTCAATTATCTTTTGTAAACATGCATTTTTTTGTGAACATTTTTTTAAATTAATTTATTTAATTGGAGGCTAATTACTTTTTACCATATATTGACATGAATCTGCCATGGGTGTACGTGTGTTCCCCATCCTGAACCCCCCTCCCATTTCCCTCCTCATCCCATCCCTCAGGGTCATCCCAGTGCACCAGCCCTGAGCATCCTCTCTCATGTGTCGAACCTGGATAGGCGATCTGTTTCACATATGATAATATACATGTTTCAATGCTATTCTTTCAAATCATCCCACCCTTGCCTTCCCCCACAGAGTCCAAAAGGCTGTTCTTTACCTCTGTGTCTCTTTGCTGTCTCGTATATAGGGTCATCGTTACCATCTTTCTAAATTCCATACATGTGTGTTAGTATACTGTATTGGTGTTTTTCTTTCTGACTTACTTCACTCTGTATAATAGGCTCCAGTTTCATCCACCTCATTAGAACTGATTCAAATGCATTCTGTGTAATGGCTGAGTAATATTCCATTGTGTATATGTACCACGCTGTCTTATCCATTTGTCTGCCGATGGACATCTAGGTTGCTGCCATGTCCTAGCTATTAGGAAAACGTATGAGAATTCATTTCTTCTGCTATGAAATAGTTTCTAGACCTGCATCAGGACTGTTATGTTGGACAAAATGCCAAGAAGGAGACAATAAGAAGCAGAAGGTGAGAGCTATGAATGATTCTGAGACACAATGGCACTTCTCAGAGCGAGCAAGGGGGTAGAAAGTCTGGCAGTGGGCATGCTCAGACCCTGATCATCCAGCAACACTGGGAACACAGCCACCTCCCCTTGACTCAGAAGGACTTTCATGCTGTCATAATCTATTCTTTTAAATGAAGGACTTGACCTTGGTTCCTAATGACTCCGGGAGTTCTCCAGATCATTCTTCCTTTACCCTTCACCGTGTATTTGGGCATGCATACAAATGACACCCCCTTGGTTAGGGATATGACTCACAGCACGAAATCAAACAAAAACCTCGTATCCAAAAAAGTAAAATGGAGTTAATTAATTTCATGTTTAGTGATATTTTTTTTTAATTTGCTTCATAAATGAAACATGCTAGTACTAATTCTCAAATGATGACTGTTAATAGATAATAAAAGCTTATTTGGCTCTTTCAAATATGGAGCTTTCCATTTTCAAACTTCTCTGAGATCTCTTGATAACTCACACTTGGAGATAATTGAATATATGACATATTTTGAAGGGTAACTGTTGATTGCTGATTGAGCAGATAAATAAGAAATTATTCAATGAGAAGAACAGTTGGCTCAAAGTCACTACAATAAAGGGCACATATTTGCAGGCTCATTACTCCACACAAAATATTCAAGACAGTCTAATTAATTAAAATTTTCCTTTAGGCCATCGGTTTCCTGATGTTTTCAATTCTGTTTTTCAGCAAATATCATCAGTGTGAATACATGAGAGTTTTATGACTGTTTTACCTCCCTATTTACTTTTTGCGTAAATATTTCTAAAACAAAGTAATCCTAAAATAAGATTATAAGATTTAACAATCTGAGTAACAATTGGAGATTTAACCATTTAAATAGTACAAATAGGGTGGCTCAGACAGTAGTAAATCCACCTGCAATGAAAGATATCTGGGTTTGATCCCTGGGTTGGGAAGATCCCCTGGAAGAGGGCACAACAACCCACTCCAGTATTCTTGCCTGGAGAATCCCATGGACAGAGCAGCCTGGTGGGCCACAGTCCATGGGGTCACAAAAAGTCAGACATGAAGAACAGCACAGTAGTACAAGTACTATTTTATTTTGGGTAAATAAAAACCCCATGCCACTTCATTTATTAGAGGTATGTGTGTGTATGTATGTATATATGTTTATGGACATAATCTGTATACAGTAAGCTACAGCTGAGGAATAAAAAGTTTATAATTTAGTCAATGAAAACTTTTAAAAATATATGATAACCTGTTCCCTGATTAAGTGAATAAACTTTTTAATAGATTCTAATAAAGATGAAAGCATCCTCATGTATTAATAAGTCATCATTATATTCTATAAGATTATCATTAATATGTCTTTTCATCCTCCTTATTACTCTTTCTCTTGTATCATACTTTATGTTTCTACATTGTACCTATCCCCACCTGACATTTTTATTGTTTATACTCATATTTGATTACCTGCTCTATGAGAAAAAAAGTTTGCTTAATAGCCATCCATTTAACTACTCCCCTCATAAAAAATGACACGAGAACCTTGCAATATTTCCAGAATCTTCAACAGTGCTTCTTTGAAACATGATGGGCTGATGTTCCTTTAAGAAAATCATCTGATTTTAATTCTATCAAAGAGAAAATATCTTGGCATTCTGGATGGCATAGATAAGATCGAGAACATCACTTTAGTAGTTATGCCTATGCAGGACCCAGGTTCGATCCCTGGGTCAGGAAGATGCCCTGGAGAAGGAAATGGCAGTATTCTTGCCTGGGAAATCCTATGGACAGAGAAGCTTGGTGGGCACAGTCAATAAAGTGGCAAAGGAGTCAGACACCACTTAGTGACTAAGCAACAACAATAATGGTTACTAGACCTGGGGCAAAGGTCTTATTTTTAATGGTAAGCACATCATTCTGTGATTCTTTCTAGCAATATACCATTCCCCAGCTCTCTTTACATCACCCTTGTAACATCCTGGATATCAATGCAAAAGTTGTAGATCTAGGGTCTTGCCCAACTTATTGCACAGAATAAAGCCCTTAATCTTTTCACTTAAGACAGGGCACACTTAGTATTCTTTTTGTTTCTGTATCAAAAGTTCACTTTAGTTAAGAGGCCATTAATTCATTCCTTTTTATTACAATAGCCACTGAGGATTATGCTAGTTTAAAATTAAGCAACCATAAAAATTGACCTTCAAAATGCATTGATCCTTCATATTTGTTGATAAGCAATGAAAATATGAACAGACTGCTTGAGAGATGAACAATAAGTCATAGGTGTGTGTGTGTGTGTTCTTTAATTCCACTTGAAGTATTTCAGGTGCTATACTGTGTTCTAGTCACAAACTTCTGCAGAATGAAGAGGCCAGGATTTTTGACTACTTGTCAACATTTCATTGTTTCTGTGTGATCATATACACAGTTGTTTTTTATTATTTAAGAGGTGCTCTCTGCTATCTACCAGAAGCTAATGTTTTCAAAACTTAGTGTTTAACCAACGCAGCTGATCCATTGTGTACAAAACATATACAGCATATTGTTTATAGTACCCTCTATTTTTTGGCTAGCTCAGACTGCCCTTAAATCAAGATTTTGTGTAAACCTGGCTCAAAGAAATGGAACCACAGAGAACCATAAATATGAAATGTCTTCTTTTTTCTCCAAGTATCCTTGAAGAATTAAGTTTAAGGAATAAATGAAATTTCTCCCTTGCTCACTCCATCCCAGTGAAATTTTACTATCTATCTTATCATCATGTCATTTTTTAGGGTTTTCAGTATAAAATAAATTGTTCTATTTTTATGGTTTTCCCTAGGGGTAAAAAAGATACATCAAACTACTTTTATGCACAGGATGGGAAGTTAATTTATTCTTCATATTTGACATCTAAACATGCATGAAAGCAATGAAATGTGACTTTCCTTCCATAAGAAAACTGGACAGGCCATCCAATGGGCAGCATGTCACCCAACAGGCTCATTTTTTACATTTGGTTAACACCTCTTGGATCAAGATGGTTCAGTCACAGAGTGAAGAGGAAAATCGTTCTGAGCAGGACAGCAGCCGTGCCGTCCACAGCTGCCACACGTTAAATCTGAAAAGTCATCACTCTAATCCATGGAGCTTCCCTTTGTGGCAGAGGTTTGATCTGTGGATACACTCTCCCTGGGCTCTTCACTAGTTCCTTGGGGCTATGAGGCGTCACCAACATACACAAAATTGTAAATGGGATAATAAATGTTGAAATCTCTCAGTTTTTAACACAAAGAACAGTACCAAGAGGCACATGACACTTTGGTCCTACATGGATTGAGGGCTATTTGAATTAATTTGCTATCAGCAAATAACACCTACTGTCAAGCGACCAATTCATCACAGCTCTGACAAGAAATACTCAGGAACTTCAGGGAGGAGATAAACAATGCTGGCTTCAGGACTTTAAAAGGGACTGCATTCATTCTCTTTGAGGACTTGGAGAAAACTAACAGAAATCATAGTCTGTTGACTGTGAGCCACATATGTGCAGGTGTGTGAAAAATTAATGCAAGTGTCCTTTACTGGTATCAATGCAAATATCTGGCTTTCCCTTTTCATTATGAGTTGTGTGTACGTGTTAAGAGTGATCTTTAGTAAAGTGAGGATTTTGAGAATGAGAACAGGGAGAGTGTTTGATGTTTGTCTTTGGTGTTTTTAAAATTTTATTGTTGGAGTATAATTGCTTTACACTTTTGTGTTAGTTTCTGCTGTACCTGAAACAGCTATATGTATGCATATATCCCCTTCCTCTTGGGTCTACTTCCCGCCCGCCCCACCCACAACCCTCCGCTGTAGGTCAACACAGAGCATGCAGCTAAGCCCCCTATGCTACACTGCAGCTCGTCTGCACTTAACAGTGCATTATCTGTCAATGATTCCCTCGCAATACAGCCAGACCACCCTGAACGTACTAAATCGCGTCTGATCTCAGAAGCCAAGCAGGGTCTCAGCTTAGCTAAGCCAACCAAGTACTGGTTAGTACTTGGGTGGCACAGTATTTGCTAAATATGCCCTACCTGAGCAGATTGTGGAGCACTAAATAATTAGATACATCACTGATGGAATCATTCACTTGGGTCATAATACTGTTCAGTCACAACACAAGCTCTAGAAGGAAATCAACATGAGCAGAAACGTGTGTCAAGATTTCCCAGTCTGAACAATCCTTTTAGAAATTGGTAGCATTTGTGGCCAGAGGAATACCCAAACAAATCTAAACAGATGTGTCTAATGTTTTTATAGCAATTTGTATTTAGACTGACCATTAATTATTGTTACTTAACCTACGTTCTAGAGAAGGCAATGGCAACCCACTCCAGTACTCTTGCCTGGAAAATCCCATGGGTGCAGGAGCCTGGTAGGCTGCAGTCCATGGGGTCGCTAAGAGTTGGACAGGACTGAGCAACGTCGCTTTCACTTTTCACTTTCATGCTTTGGAGAAGGAAATGGCAACCCACTCCAGTGTTCTTGCCTGGAGAATCCCAGGGAAGGCAGAGCCTGGTGGGCTGCCGTCTATGGGATCGCACAGAGTCGGACACGACTGATGCGACTTAGCAGCAACCTATGTTCACATGATCTGTCCTGGGGACCCAATATTAAGTTTAGAGATTTTAATTTTAAATGTATCAGAAAGGAGAAGTAGGAAGGAATGAAGATAGGAGGAAATAAGAAAATGAAGAGCTAATTCTTGAAAGGTCCACTGTGTGTTAATCTTATGTTCCCTTTGTATTTGCTTTTTTTTTTTTTTAACAAGCTCCCAATCCTGAATCCCCCTCCCACTTCCCACCCCATATCATCTCTCTGGATCATCCCCATGCACCAGCCCCAAGCACCCTTAATTTCATTCTGTCTTTGTGTCTGTGTGTGTGGGGTGGGGTGGGGAGAGAGGGGTCCATGTTTGTGTGTCTCACCTCTCATTCTCTAACCTGAAATTTTAATTAGGAATTATATACAGAACTCTAAGGATATATATAAAACAGTAATAAGGAAAGACAATATTCAGTACCACATAGGTCTCACATTCCAGTGTTCTTTTGCCAGGAAAACACTCATACAAAAAAACAAAATAGGGGGAAATATAAGTGAGTACGTTTGCCTTAAATTCACAAAGACAGGAATACGACCTTTTTGATTACTTCTCAACATTTTACATTTTAAGACATCATTTTTTAACTCAAATTCTCAGGATTTTTTTATTTTCTAATTATCTTACAAGTGTAGTGTTCCATGAAGAGGAATTAAAAGTATGCCACCACTTTTATTATTTTGTTTTATTAACAGTAGCCCATGAATTTTGACTTTTTGTCTTATTATGATAAGATTACATGTTAGCATCTAATTATTTTACAGATTGTTTGAGTTCTGTTTTTGCAAATAAATATTTTATATTAGCACATAACTATATATGATTACCTTTCCAAATAATTTTGTGCTTCTCTCTATTAAAATGAGTTGAATTAGAAAAGAAAAAGAAAAGAACTATTTAAAAAATTCATAGTATCATAAGAAAAGGATAATGTAGTTATATAGGAAACAGCAAGCCAATTAAACATAGAACAAAAGAATAGATGGTTTGACTTCAATCAAGCAATCCTAGCTGGAAGATGGTAGGACTGTCATATTAAAAGGAGACAATCTCTTGCCATCGAAGTATCCGTACTAAGGATATGAAGAAACACTGACCTACATATTTGAAGGGCAGATATTATGTCTTTGCATGATTAGTATCTAAAGTTTCATGAATATGCTCAATAAATGCTGGCTATAGATGTAAAAACAAGAAAACAACAAAAAAGGAGGTGCTTCTATTTAGAGTTTTTCTCTATATAGTAGGAGTGTCTAGTTAGTATTCCTATGAATACCTAGGTAGTATTCCAACTGTGTAAGATTTAAATTTAAACAGAAGATACAGTAGAACCTTTATAAAGGTAGAAGAAAGAGACATAACAGAATTATCTCTATGCGTGTGTGTTATATGTATGTGTAGTTCTCTTCACTTGACTTCATGGTTCGGAATGAATGAGTACACAACATCCCATAATAACCCTCTCCATTTCAGTTTCAGGATATTAGAGTATCTCAGGTTAAGCATTTCTCTCCTTTCATGGGTATCTTAAAATACAACTTATCCCAGGAGTGGCAAGGCACGAGGTCACTTTATCTCTTTTGATAATTAGTTTACTGAAGTAGTCCTTATAAAAGGAATTTCTTCAGGAAATATGATAAGAAATAAATCACCAGGACAAAGGGGGCTGGGGAGAATGGAAATGAATGTGAATCATATCAAAGACAAACATCATTAATTTCATAAGGTCAAGAGGTTTAGGGAGAGAATTGCAATAAATGGTGCATTTATTAAAAAGTAAGGAATTTCATGTTTTTAGGATTCCAGTTTTCCTCAGAACTTTAAATTCAAGGATGGGTAAAAGCTATTCCTTCAGGCTTATCTTTAATAAAGTCTGCTTCAATGCATTCCAAGGAATATGCTTGGCCTCTAGCTTCTCTTTGAAGGAACTATATCTTCTCTCCTGGAGAGTATTATTTATGGATCTACCATGGGTTCATATTATGGGTGATATTCAGAATCCATTTTTGGATCTATTTTTTTATGCCATTTATTGATACAAGGATGCTTAGAAGAAAGGCACCCAACCGAGTTTTATTTTTTGGTTTTGATTTTGTCATTTTCATTCATTTATAGCAGCTAACTTCCTTATCTCTTATCATCTCTTGACCAAAATCAGTGCTACACTCTCTCTGGTCAGCTTGATATTCCAATTTCTTTGGATCAATCATAGAAATATTACATAAAAGCAAGAGACACAGATCAAAAGATTTTACTCTCCTCTCTTCTCCATCAATCATAATTTCAAGTACTAGATGAGACTGGACAAACAACTGCTACACATGAATAATTAATGAAAAGAAAAAAAAATAACAGGAGACTTTTAGACATTAAATGATTTGTAAAACAATCAAGTGGACTCTAGCATACTTTGTTTAACTGGATGACTTTTACATATTTTATTTCCCATAAAAAGAAAAACTTCTTGCATGGTGTTTTTAAGGACCTTTAGGTCACACAGACGGAATTTTCCTGAAAGTTCCCTCAAACATATGTGATATAAGAAGTCTGTATGCTAAGTCACTTCAGTCATGTCCAGCTCTTTGCAACCATATGGATTGTAGCCCACCACGCTCCTCTGTCCATGGGATTCTCCAGGCAAGAAGAGTGGAGTGGGTTGCCATGCCCTCCTCCAGAGGATCTTCCTGACCCAGGGATCAAACCTGTGTCTCTTACGTCTCCTGCTTTGGCAGGCGGGTTCTTTACCACTCATGCCACATGGTATATAAACTCCTTTACCTCTCAATATTCATGGACTCTGCCAGTGCTTTGTTATTTGGAACAGTAGAAAAACCGGAGCACTATTTTGCAAGGAAACACTAGTTACTTATTTCCATTATTACTTTCTAATCCTTATCAACTTCTCTCTCATTATAATAGAAATAAATTCATATCCTCTGCTTTCCAATTAGTATCCTATACTGTGTATTACACAGTAAACCACTCACTAAAATCAGATTTTTCTATTTTTCAAATTCGACCGCTGGGAGCTACACTGTCATTATAGCCACCGCTGTTTTTGCATTTACCATTTTCTTTCTCCATTGTGCTTTCATATGTACTCACTCAAAACATAGTGAATGAAGCCCTACTCATCCATGTCACTGATCATCACAGTCACTAGATGTAAAAAGGATAAATACAGGAGTCTCATCTAATTCTCAGAAAGAAACAAGTCCTTGAAAATAAAAGATGATCCAACAGATTTCCCAAATTCAAGTGTCGATATTTCATTCTGAGACTGCACCGTAGATGAAATAATTCCAGAATACAAACAATACTATAGGTTGGAATAAAAAACTTTCCTGAACGGATAACTGCTAAGTTTTCAGTGGAATCATTATGTCCCTAAAAATCATATATTTCCTCCCTCAACATCATGAAATTTGGGGTAATCACCAACCAATCCACTATACTTATAACTTGCCTTCCTCGATCAAGGTCCTTTTAATTGTTGCTACAAAAAAGACATGCATGTCTTTCAAGCAGTAGGGAACCTGAAAATATGATGTTTGCCCAAGTTGTTTTCCATGAACTTGGAGTCAGCTATGTCTAGTTCAAGTTGAGCTGGTTAAGACTGGCTAGGACCAATGACCCTCCATCTGGGCAGGCGCAAGTATCTGTTCGGTGACCTTTTGACATCCGAGGGCTGAAGACTCCATCCTCAGATTGTGCAAAAGCCACTACAGGCTGAACAAGTCGTGTGAAGAGCGCTGCAGCTTTGTTACACTTGTGCACAATGACAATTACCTCACCTTATTCTTATTTCCAATCACCTCTCCCCAGGCCTCTCACGCCTCGGACCACACTGCTTCAGCTCCTTGCCTTCAAGAAGATAAGATTTGAGTTTTGTTCTCCCACTTCCTGGCTTAGCTGCCTCATGAATAATCTCTCTGCTGCAAACCTCAGTGTCTACATGCTCCTTGGGCAAAGAAATCTGGTAACAGCCACACACATTGTTAACAGGCCAGCTGAAGTCCTACCCAAACTCATACATCAGAGTTAGCTATCTGATGGTTAAGAATTGGAAAGAAGATGTTGAGTGAAGCAGGTAATATTATTTATCTCACAGCACAGATACTGACCCAGTCGTTGAGTTTACTCACGTTGAAAGCTAGGTGCTATCATAGGATCCTTATCTGTGTGGTAGGCTGTAGGAAAAAAAACCAAAAAAACAAAAAACCTAGGGATCCAAACGGATGAATGTTTTAGGTACCTATGAGTAACAAGCTCTAAAATGTGTTATAACTTGGACGTCACTTCGGTTGTAACCATCACACTGGCCCTAGGCAGCAAAAAGAAGTAAAGGTGTCTGTCCTCTTTACCTTGACGTCCTTTTCTCTTTATAGCACAGCCCTCCCTAGGAATTTATTTCCATGTGGCTTTGCCATCAAGTCACCTTTGAAAGTCTATTAGCCAATTCGTCACTGGGGCAGGCACATGCACTTTTTGGTATCACGTGTGGTTCTAGTTCACATGAGAACCCCAAGCCCCCTGTGGTTGTTGTCAGTTTCTTAGCTGTGTCTGATTGTTTGTGACCCCATGGACTGCAGCACACCAGGCTCATCTGTCCACCACTGTCTCCCGAAGTCTGCTCAAACTCATGTCCATTGAGTCGCTGATGCCATCCAACCATCTCATCCTCTGCTGCCTCCTTCTTTGGTCTTCCATCTTTCCCAGCATCAGGGTCTTTCCCGGTGAGTCATCTCTTCGCATCACGTGGCCAAAGTACTGGAACTTCAAATTCAGCATCAGTCCTTCCAATGAAGATTCAGGACTGATTTCCTTTAGGGTGGTTGGATCTCCGTGCAGTCCAAGGGACTCTCAGGAGTCCTCTTCAGCTCCACAGTTCGAAAGCTTCAATGTTTTGGCACTCAGCCTTCTTTACGGTCTGGCTCTCATATCCACACGTGGCTACTGTGAAAACCATAGCTTTGGCTATGCAGACCTTTGCCAGCAAATGATGTCTCTGCTTTTTAATTCACTGTCTATGTCATGAGGAGATTCTACAATTTGCTATTGTAGATGCTTTCCCCACATCCCTCTTTTCTGAATAACTGCAGGTTGCTTAAGATGTGTGCTTTCCAAACAGAGAATCTGTTCTTGGGAGAGAAGACACTAAAATAAACTGTAAGCTTATTCTGAATATTGAGCTATATCTCTTATAATTTCATAGAGAAAAAGGTATATCATGTGTAGTGAATTTCAGAAACCTAAGGTATAATTCTTAAAATAGAACACACACACACACACACACACACATACACACACATATTATTTTATTTTACCTGAATAATATAGTGAGAGTGACATAACATGAGCTTACTATTGGAATGGAAAGAACCATCTATAATGATAAAATTTGTTTTAAGATGAGAGCTCATGTTTTTGAAATTTTGGACTTCTGAAGACTTTAACCTTATTTTTAATATAAAATATATAATTAGAATTGAACTAAATATGGAAAGCCTGGATCCATCTTGCTACAAATTTCAGAATGATGACGACCATCATTGCATTGGGTTGACCAAAAAGTTTGTTAGAAAATAACATCTTATGGAAAAACCTGATCAAGCTTTCCAATACCAGCACCAGTACTGTAATGGAAAATGTAACATTCATCTTCCTCATTAAAAAAAAAATCCTCAAACCACTATCAAATTATTTCAAATAAGTTAACTGTACTTCTTCAAATAAAGTTGACATTTACAACATGAACTAGATGTTTCGGACACTGTTCAGTGGCATGACACCATCAGCCAGCGCATAGCAGGTTTTTGTTTAACACAAAAGAATCATTTAGAGAAGAAGAGCTGCATTTCCAACTAATGGTGGAAAATGGAGAGCTGGAGACCTTCTATTTTAGAAAACAGGGGTACATGACAGTGGCAACAGAACAGCTTGACTGTGCTTGTAGCAGACTGAGAAAAACATCAACTCTCCAGATCATGTGATAAGAGCCAGTTTAGCAGGATACGTTGCTACTGCTGAGAGAACTGTTTACAAGTACCCAAAAAGAAAGGAGGGATTTTTTTTTTTTTTTCTTTAGACCTGACCTTATTGTCAAATTATACAAGAATTCTCACCAAGACTGGAGAAAATGGTAGGGAAGCATACTGAAGGTATACTTCTTTGAATGAATGAATCCCTGTTTGAACATGCCACTAGAGTTGGTGCCCTTCCTCTAATAGGCTCTCTTCACTGCGCAAACAGGGTGCCAGGATAAGAACAGCAGTGCCATCTTGAAAAAGTAGAGTCCACGCCCTTGGGAAGAGTAGAGATTTGGGGAGGCGTGCAATGGTTGGAGTGAGTCATTCTGAAAGGCATACTCCTGAACACATCTAGAATCTCTGTGATATAGAACATACTTACAAATATGTAACAGCCTATGTATCCCTTAAGTCCACAATGGAATCTAACATATCTTCTAGGCAAACAGATACACTGAAATTGCTACCTCCTCTCATGGGTTGATTTATAACAGGATTTAATATGTATCTGTATATATATAAGAAGAAGTGCAGTCGCTCAGTTGTGTCCAACTCTTTGCAACCCCCGTGGACTGTAGCCTACCAGGCTGCTCTGTCCATGGGATTCTCCAGGCAAGAATACTGGAGTGGGTTGCCATTTCCTTCTCCAGACTTCTTCTTCTTCTCATGGGTTGATTTATAAGAGGACTTAATATATATGTGTATAAATATATACACATACACACACACATATATATGTGTACCTATACAGATATAAATATACATACATCTCATATATATGTGTGTGTGTACATGTGTATATATATGTGTGTGTATATGTATATATGTATACATATACACACACACACATATATATACACTTTTTTCCACTCTTTGTTGCTCCTAATTACCATCTCTCACTTTGGATTAAGTCTCTTATCTAAATAAACAATATGAATGACTCTTGCCTCCTCTCTGCTCAGCTCATCAGAATCCCCAGTAGTGAAATGTGAGTGGAAGAGTACAGGGCTCAGCATTTGCGTAACATTCTCTAATAAGACATGTATCTGACCTTGAATCAGTCATTCAACCTCTTTCCTTTCATCATGAACTTCTATACGAGAAAAAAGTGAAGCACCAGGTTTTGACTCTTTAACTTGAAGGTAAAAAACTTCATAAAACTGCTACGATGTAAGAAGTATATAGAAAAAAAGCTGCTTTAAAAGTGTATTATCAATAAATAACCACAGATCATATGATAAAAACAAACAATTAATAAGGAAGCCAAATGGCCTCTTTAAATTAAAATAAACTCAAAAGATTAAAAGTCATTGTCAAAAATTAAACCTTGAGACAAATGGTCATATATCTTCCGATTGTAGTTTACTTGCTTTGCTTGAAAGAACTAAGAGAAACAGTTTTATGTCTTAATTTAGAGGCTGTTTATTATTTCAAATGGGCAGCAATGTCTCAATTCATAAGCAGTTTTTTGTTCTGCACTCTATAGAAAGAGAGAACAGATGAATTTCTGTCTGGTTCATTTCAATCTGTTTTCTTTTGTTACTAGAATTGTTACATTCTAAGCCACAAGAAGCTGTAGCTGTAATAGGAAATTAAATACAGCAATTAACCTAAGGCTACCCATAATTGATAGCATAAAACTGCATTCTCATATTGACTTTACTAATTAAAAAAACAAATGCATACACAAAGTGTAAATAAACACAAGTCAAAAATTCCAAACACATTAGAGCCTAACAGTACAATGATGCTATATTGCAAAAACATGTCTTACTAATTATTTTAAGAGACTCAAAATTCAAGCCTACTCATCAACTACCCCTTACTTGTTGGCACAAGTTTCTAACACTTAAAATCATTTCATCAGACATCTCCTTTGCATTAAATTAATATTAAGAATGTCTAAAAGTTGCTCAAGGTAATTCTTAAAAAAGAATCCTATCAAAGCTCCTTTTGATTTATCGTAAATTTGAAGATTGAAGATAATGTGATTTTAAAATACTGGCAGTTTATTTGTTGCTCAGGCTGTTAAGGTAAACTAAGAACAGAGTGGAGAGTATGACATTCTCTCCTTTCATTGAGAATCTTCATAAGAACTTAAAACAGATAATACCAACTAGCTTTTGATTAACTGAGGTAGCTGTTATATATTGATTCTCTTTCTTCTTCTCTCTCTAGATGGTATATATCATGTAAGAGATGAACAGACATTATCTGTATGTTCTACTTTCTTTAAAAAAATCTAGTGTTTTTTTAACTAAACACTGTTCAATTCTAAAGAAAATCAATCCTGAATATCCACTGGAAAACTAATGCTGAAGCTGAAGCTCCAATACTTTGCTCACCTGATGCGAAGAGCCATTGGAAAAGACTGATGCTGGGAAAGATTGAAGGCAGAAGGAGAAGGGAATGACAGAGGACGAGATGGTTAGATGGCATCACTGACTCAATGGACATGAGTTTGAGCAAACTCCAGGAGATGGTAAAGGACAGGGAAACCTGGTATGCTGCAGTCCATGGGGTTGCAAAGAGTTGGACATGACTGAGCGACTGAACAACTACAATGTTAATTTGTCATAAGACACAATCACTGGAGTCAATGATTTAGATTCAGCTGACTTTCTCACAACTAAAGTCTATAATGCATGTATTTGCTATTTTAGTTATCTGTTGTATGGAAAGAAACTGGTCCCTATTTTTAAGTTAAACTGAACTGCACAAACCCAAAATCTTTAGCATGGGTTGAATCAAAGGAATTTGGTTCATCTCAATTTGTCCAAATAAAAAGATGTATTCTTAAAATTCATAACCACATTTAATGGATTTAAAACACTGTGCCATGTTATTGTTCTTTTTCAGCATAATACTCAGTCCTAAAGAAACCTCAGGGCATCCCTGGTGGCGCAGATGATAAAGAATCTGCCTGCAATATAGGAGATGGAAGAGACACAGTTCAATCCCTGGGTCAGGAGGGTCTCCTGGAGGAGGAAATGACAACCCACTTCACTGTTCTGGCCTGGAAAATCCCATGGACAGAGGAGCCTGGCGGGCTATGGGGTTGCAAAGAGTCAGACAGGAATGAGTGACTAACACACATTGAAGAAAAAACACTTCAGAATCACAATGAATTGATTTGCTTAACTTAGAAAGACTGCTGCTGCTGCTAAGTCGCTTCAGTCGTGTTCGACTCTGTGCGACCCCATAGATGGCAGCCCATCAGGCTCCCCCGTCCCTGGGATCCTCCAGGCAAAAATACTGGTGTGGGTTGCCATTTCCTTCTCCAATGCATGAAAGTGAAAAGTGAAAGTGAAGTCGCTCAGTGGAGTCCGACTCCCAGTGACCCCATGGACTGCAGCCTACCAGGCTCCTCTCTCCATGGGCTTTGCCAGGCAAGAGTGCTGGAGTGGGTTGCCATTGCCTTCTCCTTAGAAAGACTGTGGCCCTGTAAACCACTGATATTTCATTCTATTTGACTGTCCTGAGTACTATTTTCTTAGGATTAAACTTAAATAAACATTTCTGCCAGAGTGATTTTACAGAGTATTATGCCGTGTTGTATTAGTCAACAGAAGCAACTGTTAAAATATCAAGTATCTGAAAATTCTGAATTGCATATTAAGGGGACTGTACTGCCACTGGTAAAAGATAAATGTACAATACCGAACTCCAATTAGCTTCAGTGTGAGTTAGCCCTGGAAATTCAAAGTATATGATGGATAGAGGAATAAATGGGTGGATGGATGGATGGGTGGATGGATGGATGGGTGGATGGATGAATAGACCATGAATATGGTCACATTTCTGACTATGAATTTCTACCCCTTGACTGTAGCAATTTAAATTAATAACAACAGTAATCACAAAATGGGAGACTAGACAGAGGGATATTGATAGTTCAAAAAATTCTCAGTGTTAGTTCAGATGCTAAAATATAAACTGTCAAAGGACATGTTGAAAGCACCAAACAGAAGCCAAAGGGACAAATCAGGAAAATAGTATTAGATACAGTTACACAGAAATACTCAATTTCTACCCCTAACTCTTCAAAGTAAAATAAAATATTCTGAGTAAAATAAAATATTGTGAATCCACGCACAAGGCAAATAAATAGCCTCTCCTCCTTGGGTTTTTTTTTTTTTTAAACTGGTAATCAGAAATAATTCAATTCATAAAAACGACTGATACAAATTCAATCACGGCCTAATACGATATTAGAATAATATCAACAGAAATAATAGCTTCTGTGTCATATGTAACAGTAGGTAATTTCATTTTAATTAAATGTCAGAATGAAAATCCTATTCATATTTCTCATACTAACTATGCAGATCATGTACAGAAAGAATCCAACAGCTGTTGGAACATGGTCTTTTCATTCAGAGATACTGTACCTGCTGGCATTCTGATGAGTGTTTACTCATTTTAGCATTAAAAATACCAAGTTTAATTTCTGATATACTGTGGAGCACCAACAATATGATATACGATAATCATACAGAAAACCACCCTGCACAGTCAGTACCCAATGGCATATTTGCACTAATACTTGGTCGCAATTACATGTCAAATAGCAGCCAAGAAATTTCTTTGAATTTGATTCAGATTGTCAAATTACAGTTTTCCTTTCTTACTAGAAGTCTGATTTAGGATCAGCATGACGACCAGAAGCCGCAGGGAATGCCTGGAGTTCTAGCTGCTGCAGTCAGGAGCTCAGACATCTTGCTGAAAATTAGAAATACACCCCCTGTGCTCTTGGTTAGTGAGTTTCTACTCCATTTCAGCTCACACTCCCTTCTTTAGGACATGAACTACACCAACAAGTATGGCAACTCTGAGAGCACTGTTGATACAATCAGTCTGGAGACCCAGCAAAACCCCCAGTAACGGCTCTCTCAAAGTTAAAGTAGGAAATGTTTCAAAGATATCAATGATCAACGAAGAGCTATCTTACAACTCCCGTAACCAAAATAATGCTACTGGTCATTTTCAATGATGGGAACTATGTTTCTTCTCACTCTCTACTTCTCTAACCTGTACTCAGTATTTAGAATGAGGCCCGATACTAATACTGGATGTGAAAGGTGGTCTGCTGTTTTGTATTTACATTAAAATAATATTTTTACAAGTTGAGGAGAGCATATGATTTGAGACTGGAAAGCTGCTTATAACTTTCAGATGTTTTCTGCTTGAAAATAGAGAGATTTAAAGATTTTGCCCAAGTTTGTCCCTTCCCTTCCTAAATCCATACTTCTCCTGTTTTTCTCAAACCACTTGTGCATCTCAAACCTACTCATGATACCCATTACACACACACACACACACACACACACACACACACACACACGTAGACACAGCTGCTTTCATCGCTGAATCTCCACAACATTCCTTTAGTGCCTATCACTCTGGATTACATTCTGTGCACTTACCTGTTTCTACCCTTAGAAGCTGAAATTATTGGTAAGACCAATCCACAATAACAACTGTCTGCTATGCTACAGAAAACTGGTAACCTTTGTTGAATAGCAAACTTACTACAATGGTCATTTCTGTATTGGGGAGGGGAAACTTTTTCACCTATTGAAATATAAAGTGTGTTTCTAGAGATGAATTTCTAGTGATAGAAATAGAGTTCAAGGCTCCTTGTGAGAATTTAATGAGTAGAGTAAGGGTAAAGCTCTTAAAACTATGTCTGGAGTTTAACTGCTTCTATACATCTTAGTTATTAATATTTCTGTGATATAGCTAGCACTCAAATTTTTAAAGAAGTGAATAAGCAAATGAATGAACACATACATAAACCATTTTGACTTAGTAAGTTGAAAACTTATGCCACTAAATACCTCTTTCCTAATATGATGGATACAGAAAGTTGAGACAGTCAAAATGCTTTGAAATCATCCATAGGTGACAATAAAACAAACATCTGAGACTGAAAAGGGATCAAGTATTTTTATTTTAAATCTTGGTATTCTTGTCATGTAGTAGAAAGCTCTATATTATGTCTTAAAATGTTTTGCTTTGCACGAAACATTTGTCCAGCCATTTCATCATTAATTGTACCTTTTTTCAGTTCTCTAGAAATTAACACTACAACCACTTCAAAACTATACAGGACAATTTCTTATATCCTTACAGAAAATAGGCTCCCATTATTTTCTCAGAGTGAAGGAAGAGTTGTCCCTTTGCCAAGGCCTGGGGCCTTGCCCAAAAAAGGCACTGCTGAGTGAGACAATGAGGCTGAGATCACAACCCAACCAAAATCAATCCTCTTTCTTCAGTTGAGAAGATCAGCCTTCACGACAACCACACCAGTTTTCTCATCTGCTTGCACATCCAGCAGGCGTGCTGCACTCTCATGTATTCATGTTTGTTGCTTCTAGAGAGTTTTTAGCACTTTTGTATATGCATGTGCTAAACCGCTTCAGTCATGTCTGACTCTTGGCGACCTCATGGTCTGTAGCCCCCAGGCTCCTCTGTCCATGGGATTCTCCAGGCAAGAATACATATTTATTTGAGATCACCCACAGAACTTTGGACATCTGTAGGCACTCAACTAATGTAGTTAAAATGCCACCACAAAGATACTCTAGATGAAAAGGAGACGAATAACATTCTATAAAAAAGGAATATAGAGGAGATCATTCTTTTTTTTTCCATTTCCAAATTAATCCTGAGGTATTGTCAGGGTCTCTCAAATCAAGCTGCATAGAGCACAATTAATTTTAGAAATGTCATTAAGATGTACTTTACCTATTCCTAAAATCTCACTAATTAATAAATATTAACTTTGATTTTCTTAACCTGAAATGTGGGGGTCCCTATTAGCTTAAGAAAATGTTACTGAAATGTAGCCTCTTAACTTTCATAAAGAATGAATGTAATTGTTGCCCTAAATACTGTGTCTGTGAAATCCAAGTTAACGATAATCATCTATATGGTGAACAATATGGATTTATATATAAGAACAAAAGCCTCTGTAGACAGTCTCAGTTATTTTCACAAACATTATAAAATCCATAATATAATTTCCCTTTTTGTCTTAGCTGTCTGTAATCAAAGAGTACATCAATGTATTACGATTAT
The DNA here is from genome assembly GCF_032405125.1 of Capricornis sumatraensis. NCBI lineage: Eukaryota > Metazoa > Chordata > Mammalia > Artiodactyla > Bovidae > Capricornis > Capricornis sumatraensis. The sequence goes on along the minus strand of NC_091073.1, from coordinate 113,646,828 downwards.
AAACTCACTGAAAAGTTCTAATGACGTAGTTCTGCTGACTTTCCATAGTGTCTATAGAGCGGATGGCATAGGGACCAAGCATAGCTGCCTTCCAATAGTGTCTATATTAATGTACTCAATGTCTCAGGATGCTACATGTGCAACTTATAAGTTCCTAGACTCTGTCTTGAACAAGTGAGTATAACTTTTAAAGAAATAAATTCATTTTTTTTGTTAACTTGATAATTTGAAACTCTACGCCCTGCCTAAAAAGCTCTGATTATTTTGATCCATAAAAATCAATCAGCCACACCATTCTAATAAAAACAGAAGGCATATTTTTTTATAGCATGAGGCCCTCAAGTCAGTCTGTTTATAGGCAGATGTTTTTAAATTTTAATGTAGTGGAACTCTCAAAATTATATCTATTTAATGTTCTCTCTCAATGCTTCAAGCATAGGTAGTATTATTTACCCAACAGTACCAATGTCCCATTGGTTAAACTCACAAAATTGCTTTCATTTCATAACATAAGATGTATGCAATATTTATTCATTAATCCTTAGAATCTTTAATAATAAATTAAGGACACTTGATTTAAGTTTATGGCTGAACCATGATTTTCTTTTATTACTGTTTTATCTATACCATTCTTATTTTTTTATTCTGAATATAGAATTCTTATTTTGTATTCTGTACATATGGATTCTTACAGATTCTTCCTTCATTACTTATAGACTTAGAGTTTTATGTAAAAACTTATTTTACTTTCAGTCAAAATTATTCCAAATTCTCTTTACCTCATTCCTTGACAATTACAGAATTTTGAAAAGAGGTTTTGAACTTCAGTCCCTCTTACAAAATGCAATTGATTAAATTTCCTAAAACCAAATGTCTATTATATCCAGATTCTCAGGTTGATAACAGCTCCTTGACCTGTCCTCAGTTCAGTTTAGTTCAGTTCAGTCACTCAGTCGTGTCCGACTCTTTGCGACCCCATGAATCGCAGCACGCCAGGCCTCCCTGTCCATCACCAACTCCCGGAGTTCACTCAGACTCACATCCATCGAGTCGGTGATGCCATCCAGCCATCTCATCCTGTCATCCCCTTTTCCTCCTGCCCCCAATCCCTCCTAGTATCAGAGTCTTTTCTAATGAGTCAACTCTTTGCATGAGGTGGCCAAAGTACTGGAGCTTCAGCTTTAGCATCATTCCTTCCAAAGAACACCCAGGGCTGATCTCCTTTAGAATAGACTGGTTGGATCTCCTTGCAGTCCAAGGGACTCTCAGGAGTCTTCTCCAACACCACAGTTCAAAAGCATCAGTTCTGGTGCTCAGCTTTCTTAATAGTCCAACTCTCACATCCATACATGACCACTGGAAAAACCATAGCCTTGACTAGACGGACCTTAGTCGGCAAAGTAATGTCTCAGCTTTTCAATATGCTATCTAGGTTGGTCATAACTTTTCTTCCAAGGAGAAAGCGTCTTTTAATTTCATGCCTGCAGTCACCATCTGCAGTGGTTTTGGAACCCAAAAAAATAAGTATGACACTGTTTCCACTGTTTCCCCATCTATTTCCCATGAAGTGATGGGACCAGATGCCATGATCTTTGTTTTCTGACCTGTCCTACTAAGCTTAAATTCTTCTGAAGTTCAAGGTCTGTCATATCCTAGGACCATTCTTCATACTTAGTCTTATTTCCTAGCATCATAAACTTCCTACCATTCAAAAACACTGAATGCCATTCAGGTAGCAATGCTTCCCCTGACAGGTGCCATGTAATTCTTACATCTGCATGCACTTTCCATGGCATCTGAAAACATTCTTACTTCCTTCTACCTACATAAAATCTACACTTTTTTTAAGGCTTAATGTAAAATTTATCTCCTCTATAGCTTCCCTCATAGCTCAGTCGGTAAAGAACCTGCCTGTGATGCAGGAGACCCCGGTTCAATTCCTGGGTCAGGAAGATCTGCTGGAGAAGGGACAGGCTACCCACTCCAGTATTCTGGGGCTTCCCTTGTGGCTCAGATGGTTAAGAAATGACCTGCAATGTAGGAGGCCTGGGTTCGATCCCTGGGTTGGGAAGGTCCCCTGGAAAAGGGAACAGCTGTTCACTTCAGTATACTCGCCTGGAGAATTCCATGGACTCTGCAGTCCATGGGGTCGCAAAGAGTCAGATACCACTGAGTGACTTTCACTTTCACTTCACTTCACATAGCTTGGGAACATACTGAACTCTAAATCCCTGCACAGTTCAGTTCAGACACTCAGTCATATCTGACTCTTAGAGACCCTCTGGACTGCAGCACACCAGGCCTCCCAGTCCATCACCAATCCCGGGAGTTTACTCAAACACATGGCCATTGAGTCGTTAATGCCATCCAACCATTTCATCCTCTGTTGACCCTTCTCCTCCTGCCCTCAATCTTTCCCAACATCAGGGTCTTTTCAAATGAGTCAGCTCTTTGCATCAGGTAGCTAAAGTATAGGAGTTTCAGCTTCAACATCAGTCCTTCCAATGAACACTGAGGACTGATCTCCTTCAGAATAGACTGGTTGGATCTCCTTGCAGTCCAAGGGACTCTCAAAAGTCTTCTCCAACACCACAGTTCAAAAGCATCAATTCTTCATCATGCAGCTTTCTTTACAGTCCAACTCTCACATCCATACATGACCACTGGAAAAACTATAGCCTTGACTATATGGACCTTGTTGACAAAGTAATGTCTCTGCTTTTTAATACACAGTCTAAGTTGGTCATAATTTTCCTTACAAGGAGTAAGCATCTTTTAATTTCATGGCTGCAGTCACCACCTGCAGTGATTTTGGAGCCAAAGAAAATAAAGTCAGCCACTGTTTCCCCATCTGTTTACCATGAAGTGATGGGACCAGATGCCATGATCTTAGTTTTCTGAATGGTGAGCTGTAAGCCAACTTTTTCACTCTCCTCTTTCACTTTCATCAAGAGGCTTTTTAGTTCCTCTTCACTTCTGCCATAAGGGTGGTGTCATCTGCATATCTGAGGTTATTGATATTTCTTGATTATTTTTGCAATCTTGATTCCAGCTCGTGCTTCTTCCAGCCCAGCGTTTCTCATGATGTGCTCTGCACGTAAACTAAATAAGCAGGGCGACAATATAGACCCTTGACATACTCCTTTTCCTATTTGGAACCACTCCTGTTCCATGTCCCATTCTAACTGTTGCTTTCTGACCTGCATACAGATTTCTCAAGAGGCAAGTCAGGTGGTCTGGTATTCCAATCTGTTGAAGAATTTTCCAGTTTGTGGCAATCCATGTAGTTAAAGACTTTGGCATAGTCAATAAAGCCAAAATAGATGTTTTTTTCTGAAACTTTCTTAATTCTTTGATAATCCAATGGATGTTGGCAATTTACTCACTGCTTCCTCTGCCTTTTCTAAATCCAGCAAGAACATCTGGAAGTTCAGGCACTGTTGAAGCCTGGCTTAGAGAATTTTGAGTATTATTTTACTAGTGTGTGAGATGAGTGCAATTGTGCGATAGTATGAACATTCTTTGGCATTGCCTTTCTTTGGGATTGGAATGAAAACTGACCTTTTCCAGTCCTGTGGCCACTGCTGAGTTTTCCAAATTTGCTGGCATATTGAGTGCAGCACTTTCACAGCATCATCTTTCAGGATTTGAAACAGTTCAACTGGAATTCCATCACCTCCACCAACTTTGTTCTTAGTGATGCTTCCTGAGGCCCACTTGACTTCACATTCCAGGATGTCTGGCTTTAGGGGAGTGATCGCACCATTGTGATTATCTGGGTTGTGAAGATCTTTTTTATATAGTTTCTGTGTATTCTTGCAACCTCTTAATATCTTCTGCTTCTCTTAGGTCAAACAATTTCTGTCCTTTATTAAGCCCATTTTTGCATGAAATCTTTTTTTTTTTTTCCCTTTGAGTGTCAGTTCTAAAAGGTCTTGTAGGTCTTCATAGAACCATTCAACTTCAGCTTCTGAAAATTCTGAAAGAGATGGGAATACCAGACCACCTGACCTGCCTCTTGAGAAACCTATATGCAGGTCAGGAAGCAACAGTTAGAACTGGACATGGAACAACAGACTGGTTCCAAACAGGAAAAGGAGGACGTCAAGGCTCTATATTGTCACCGTGCTTATTTAACTTATATGCAGAGTACATCATGAGAAATGCTGAGCTGGAAGAAGCACGAGGTGGAATCAAGACTGCCAGGAGAAATATCAATAACCTCAGATATGCAGATGACACCACCTTTATGACAGAAAGTGAGGAGGAACTAACAAGTCTCTTGATGAAAGTGAAAGAGGAGAGTGAAAAATTTGGCTTAAAGCTCAACATTCAGAAAACTAAGATTATGGCATCTGGTCCCATCACTTCAGGGGAAATAGATGGGCAAACATTGGAAACAGTGTCAGACTTTATTTTGGGGGGCTGCAAAATCACTGCAGATGGTGATTGCAGCCATGAAATTAAAAGACGCTTACTCCTTGGAGAGAAAGTTATGACCAACCTAGACAGCATATTCAAAAGCAGAGACATTACTTTGCCAACAAAGGTCCGTCTAGTCAAGGCTATGGTTTTTCCAGTAGTCATGTTGGATGCGAAAGTTGGACTGTGAAGAAAGCTTAGTACTGAAGAATTAATACTTTTGAACTGTGGTGTTGCAAAAGACTCTTGAGAGTCCCTTGGACTGCAAGGAGATCCAACCAGTCCATTCTAAAGGAGACCAGTCCTGGGTGTTCATTGGAAGGAATGATGCTAAAGCTGAAACTCCAATACCTTGGCCACCTCATGCAAAGAGTTGACTCATTGGAAAAGACTCTGATGCTGGGAGGGATTGGGGGCAGGAGGAGAAGGGGACGACAGAGGATGAGATGGCTGGATGGCATCACGGACTTGATGAACATGAGTTTGTGTGAACTCCAGGAGTTGGTGATGGACAGGGACGCCTGGCTTGCTGCAATTCATGGGGTCGCAAAGAGTCGGACATGACTGAGTGACTGGATTGAACTGAACTAAACCTGCAGGAAATTTTCCCTTTATATCTTTAATTTTCTTGAAGAGATCTCTAGTCTTTCCCATTCTATTGTTTTCCTCTATTTCTTTGCATTGATCACTTAGGAAGGCTTTCTTATCTCTCCTTGCTATTCTTTGGAACTCTGCATTCAGATGGGTATATCATTCCTTTTCTCCTTTTTTTTTTTTTTTTTTTTGCTTCTCTTCTTTTCACAGCTATTTTAAGGCCTTCTCAGACAGCCAATTTGCTTTTATGCATTTCTTTTTCTTGGGGATGGTCTCCTGTACAATGTCATGGACCTTCGTCCATAGTTCTTCAGGCACTCTGTGTATCAGATCTAGTCCCTTAAATCTGTTTCTCACTTCCACTGTATAATCATAAGGAATTTGGTTTATGTCATACCTGAATGGTTTAGTGGTTTTCCCTACTTTCTTTAAGTCTGAATTTGGTGATAGGGCGTTCATGATCTGAACCACAGTCTGCTCCCAGTCTTGTTTGTGCTGACTATATAAAGCTCCTCCATGTTTGGCTGCAAATAATATAATCAATCAATCTGATTTCGGTGTTGGCCATCTGGTGAGGTCCATGTGTGGAGTCTTCTCTTGTGTTGCTGGAAGAGGTGTTTGCTATGACCAGTGCATTCCCTTGGCAAAATTTCATTAGTTTTGACCTGCTTCATTCTGTACTCCAAGGCCAAATTTGCCTGTTACTCCAGGTGTTTCTTGACTTCCTACTTTTGCATTCCAGCCCCCTATAATCAAAAGGACATCTTTTTTGGGTGTTAATTCTAGAAGGTCTTGTAGGTCTTCATAGAACTGTTCAACGTCAGCTTCTTCAGTATTACTGGTTGGGGCACAGGCTTAGATCACCGTGATATCAAATTGTTTGCCTTGGAAAAGAACAGAGATCATTCTGTCGTTTTTGAGATTGCATCCAAATACTGCATTCGGACTTTTTTGTTGACTATGATGGCTACTCCATTTTTTTTTAATGGATTCTTGCCCACAGTAGTAAATAAAATGGCTATCTGAGTTAAATTTACCTGTTCCAGTCCATTTTAGTTTGCTGTTTCCTAAAATGTCAATGTTCACTCTTGCTATCCCTGTTTGACCACTCGTTTCCGACACTTTGCATCTCCACGGACTATACAGTCCATGGAATTCTCAAGGCCGAATACGGGTTGGTAACCTTTCCTTTCTCCAGGGGATCTTCCAAACCCAGGAATCGAATCGGGGTCTCCTGCATTGCAGACAGATTCTTTACCAACTAAGCTACAAGGGAAGCCTAATAATTCTAGATCTGGACAGAAATATGTATTAATCTTGTAACTCCCAACATCTCAGAAATTTAGATATAACTGACTGGAGAACCCTGAATCAACCTCCAATTCGACAATTCTTAGATGCTAGGTACTCCCTGAAGCTCTTCTGATTCTTTACAGGGGGAGGCCTGTAGGATGAATTGCTTTTAGTGATATTTTTTGTTTCCTGAGTTATGCTGCCACACATGCTCTTGCTATGCTTGAATGTTTCATTTTCTGAAAGAGAATCCCCTGCTGCAAGCATTTGTGAACAGACATTTGAAAGATTTGTGAAGAGAAACAGAGGAACGACTCAGTGGCAGCAAGTCAAACAGATTCAGCTAATAGCAAACTGTTCAGCAAATAGTGGCTTTTCACCAAGTCCCAGACTCATTCTTTCCCTCATCCTGTCTCCCTCTATTTCTCTCTCCCTTTATCTTCTACCTCCTGCAGCAAGCCAACCACTTCCTCTCTTTATTGCATTGGAAGGGGCTTCCCTTCTTCCTGTATGTTGATGGCCACTTCCATTCATGCCCACAGCATCACATTTTTTATATCATGTGGCAAGAAGCTTATGACGGTGATTCCCCAAACAAAATATATTTCTCTGGCCTAACAGTTAATATAATAAACTCCTCATTGCATTTGCAAGTGTACACTTTCAGGAATATGTCTGAGGCATTCAGAATAGAAAACTGGACGAGTATACAGCTTTCATTAGGCCTGTAGCACAGAGGATGTGTTTATTCTTGTTATGCTTATGAGTGTAAGACTACTCATAACTTAACACTAGAAAAATATAAACGTTATCAATACTCAGTAGTAAACATTTTGCAGAAGCATATAAAGGTCATAACTCTCTGATGGTTATTTCCTAAATGGAATCCACAAAATATCTACTGAACCTCTTAAATATTTTTTTTCTATCTCTTCTGCCTATTACTTTGCCCTCCTTCCAGCACAGGTCCTAGTTCTACATTTATTCTTTCCTGTGCTTACTCATCCATTTTCCTCATTGGCGTATAATCTTCTCATCTGTATTTCCTGAGTGTTAAGGATTTTATCTATTTTAGTCACTCATCTATTTGTCTCCTTTTTCTGTTTCTAGTATCCACAAATGGATGGCTATAAAGTGGAAATAAAGGATATATCTAATATTGAAGATTAGCTCATCAAAACTTTGACTTTGCTAGTGTTTATAAAAAATGAGAAGATACCTTTTTCTTTAAAAAAACACCATCACACAAAGAATCTGAATATAGATACATTGAGAGCACACTAATAGACCAATGATCCTTAATTTAAAATAATAATAATAAATATAAATATGTAGGTATATACACATATACAACCCACATGGATACATGTATATTTATTCATATACAAATATATATTGCATATCATAGTGAGAGATGCTACAGTAACGTGATATAAATAGAATATGTTCATTCAAGAAATAATTGGATTAATAGCTTGGGAATCAAAACACTTTTACTTCTTGGCTTTTACTATATTTTAAAAAAGCAATATAGAAACAATATTATTTCTACTGTTTCTATTTATATTTAAATAAATTTCTAGGACCACGTAGATAGAAGTAATATAGGTGCTAAATCCTCCTTACTTTTCATCTCAAAGAACTCAATACTTTGCTGACCTATTTTCTATAAACACTTAGAACTTTATGTTTTAAAAAACTGAACTTTAAGCTTTCATATATAAAATTTTTCAACTTCAGTTGCAGAGCAATCTCACCAGAATCTTCGTACTTTCAGAGCAGGTGACAGGATGACAAGCATGTCATTATTGGTACCTTTATTGCCGACAGTAAAATGTGCAGCCACATTAATTTGCATTGTTTGTGAGGTTAGTGGACACTGAATTAATTACCAGGGCAAAGCCACGACACACTGTATAAGGGCATGGGAGAGCCACACAATATCCATATTCATAAAGCAGCATATTTCCCTGACATTACCACAGCTAATTAGGAATGCCACCTCTTCAAGTCTGATTCCTGAAAGTGCTCAAGAGAAAATTTTTGCTTCCCTTTGTGAAACATTCTCCAGCAAACAATAATTAAACAAGGCAAATTCAGATCATCTGCATAAGACACTATTTCATATTTCCATGAAAAATGTGATTCTATTTTCAGGACAATAATTCTATTTTTTTCTAGGACAGAAACCACTAGGCTACAAAACTTTTCTGACCCAATATGAAAAAAATAGGGAAATATTTATGTTTTTATTTTGGATAGGTATGAAAATCCACTGTAAACAAAAAATTTTCTAGGTTTTGCAGAGAAATGTATTTTAATGGGTGAATGGGGGGCATAATAGCTATTTAGCTTATCACAGCTCTAAAAATTTGAATACTCTGCAAGAACAATTTTCAACTTGAGTTTGAGATATTATTTGCAGACCTATGGCTTTCTGAACAAAGATCAACCAGTCAAGAAAACCAGAATGGTAAAACATCATTCTCACATGCTTCCGTAGGAAAAAAAAATATTTGTTTCTGCAGCCTTTCCCCCACAAACTCATTTCCCCTCATCGCTCCCTGAGGTTGGCAGTACAAATAATGCTTATGGATTTTATCCCTCTGTGTCAAATTCATCTTGGTATTTTCACTGTAATGACTGACCCATAAAGACCCTCTATAAATGTTTGCTGTCTGAAACAGACGGGTTATAACAATTTTGTCAATTTTTTAATGAAAAAGTTATGGCTTTCTGTGTCTGTTAGTTAATAATTTGTAATTATTTAAAATGTAATTCAATTACTTTCATCCTGATGATAATTTAGTATTCATGCATTAAAAAATGAAAAGAATGAATTGGAATCTCTATCACTTTATCACCTAACATGGGTCGTTAACAGCCATCATTAAAAAATCTTCAAATAACAAATGCTGAAGAGAGTATGGAGAAAAGGGTATCCTCCTACACTGCTTGAGGTAATATAAACCGGTGCAGTCATTGTGGAAAACAGTATGGATATTCCCTAAAAAACAAACCTAAAAATAAGAGTTGCCGTATGATCCAGCAATCTCATTCCCGGGCACATAAGCAGCAAAATCTCTAACTCAAAAAGATACACCCAACTAATAATTACTGAATTTGGGAAAGAGGTGAAGTGCCAGGTGTGTCTTCTTGATAAGGTGGTTTGGAATTCTGCACTACACTAAAAAGGCCAATTTTTCAATTTAAAGTATTATTTGGAGCTTTCAGTTCAGTTCAGTCACTCAGTCGTGTCCGACTCTTTGCGACCCCATGAATTGCAGCACGCCAGGCCTCCCTGTCCATCACCAACTCCCTAGATATCCCTGAACAACTTACCAGTTGTACAAACTTCCTTAAGTACACCTTAGTTAGGTGCATGTGAAGCCGTCATAGAGTAATCAATTATTTCAGAGGTGTTTCCGGTGATATAATGATCATAACATTCTGGAATTAAGTCATAGCGTGTGGAAATATTTCAATTATTAAATGATGAATGGTTTAACCTTAACAGATGTCAACCTAACAATAAAAGTGTCAAATTATGAAAGTAAGATAACTTTTATTCATCATGACTTAATCCAAAATGTGATAAGTGGAAGGAATTGCTTCAATTATACAAGGAAAATAGGGTGGAGAGACTGTGTTTACTGGACACTGACGAATGCTTTAGACAAACTTCTTTGCAGTCGTGTGTATAATGCAGGGTTTTCATTAGCAAGACTCTGGACTACTCAGCCATAAACATGAATGAAATAATGTCATTTGCAGCAATATGGATGCACCAATAGATTATCATAGCAGGTCAGTCAAAAAAAAAAAAGGCAAATACCGTACTATGTCTTTTGTATATGGAATCTGAAATATGATACAAATGAACTTACCTAAGAAGCAGAAACAGAATCATGAACATAGGGAACAGACTGGCGACGGCCAAGGGGGAGGGGGTTGGGAGAGGTACGGAGGGGGAGGTTAGGATCAGCAGATGCAAACTATTTTAAAGAGAATGGATAAACTGTAAAGCGCTATATTCAACGAGCTGAATCCAATATCCCATGATAAACCATAAGGGAAAAGAATATTGAAAATATTAAAGATGTATAACTGAATCACTTTGCTGCAGAGCAGCAATTATGCCGCAAATCAAGTATACCTCAATTAATAATAATGATGATGATCAAGAAGCTGTTTGGAGACAGAACAAGTGGCTCCAGCACACGGGGCCACTGTCACCTCTGAAGGGGTTGTCGGTGACCTCTCTCCTCACACCCCTGTTCCCAGGGGGGCGGAGTCGAAGTATCCTTTCAGCTCAAGAATCATCAGCACAGCCTGGCCCAAGTGGGCTCTTGGCGACAGCTGTTTGCATTGTTGGTTCTGGGTAGGTATAAGTGTGAAGCTCTGAATTGCTAAGGATGCTTACGATGAATGACTAAATGTTTAATTTAATTTTGCCTAAGGCACCAGACTTACAAAGCCATTAGCCCATATTTGGAAAGAGTCTCTCCACTTAGTGATTTTGTTGAATTGTCACTCCACTCTAATCATTAGCCAAAAGGAAAGCTAGGTCCAGAAAGAATGGGAGTGAAGATGAATTCCTTAAGGGGTTGATTTCTCTCTCTCATCAAGCAAGCTGTGAAAAGTTTTGTAGAAACTGTATCAATGACTCCTCCCAGAACAACTTTTTAACTGCTATAGACAGATATATATTTTTTCATAAGGGATAAAGGCTCTTTTTACCTCAGATACTCAGATGACACCGCCCTTATGGCAGAAATTAAAGAACTAAAGAGTCTCTTGGAGAAAGTAAAGAGAAGAGTGAAAAAGATGGCTTAAAACTCAGCATTCAGAAACCTAAGATCATGGCAATCCAGTCCCATCACTTTATGGCAAATAGATGGGCAAACAGTGGAAACAGTGTCAGACTTTATTTTGGGGGGCTCCAAAATCACTGCCACGATGGTGTGATCCCTCACCTAGAGCCAGACATCCTGGAATGTGAAGTCAAGTGGGCCTTAGAAAGCATTACTATCAACAAAGCTAGTGGAGGTGATGGAATTCCAGTGGAGCTATTTCAAATCCTGAAAGATGATGCTGTGAAAGTGCTGCACTCAATATGCCAGCAAATTTGGCAAATTCAGCAGTGGCCACAGGACTGGAAAAGGTCAGTTTTCATTCCAATCCCAAAGAAAGGCAATGCCAAAGAATGCTCAAACTACCACACAATTGCACTCATCTCACACGCTAGGAAAGTAATGCTCAAAATTCTCCAAGCCAGGCTTCAGCAATACGTGAACCGTGAACTTCCAGATGTCCAAGCTGGTTTTAGAAAAGGCAGAGGAACCACAGATCAAATTGCCAACATCTGCTGGATCACTGAAAAAGCAAGAGAGTTCCAGAAAAACATCTATTTCTGCTTTATTGACTATGCCAAAGCCTTTGACTGTGTGGATCACAATCAACTGTGGAAAATTCTGAAAGAGGTGGGAATACCAGATCACCTGACCTGCCTCTTGAGAAACCTATATGCAGGTCAGGAAGCAATAGCTAGAACTGGACATGGAACAACAGACTGGTTTCAAATAGGAAAAGGAGGACGTCAAGGCTCTATATTGTCACCCTGCTTATTTAACTTATATGCAGAGTACATCATGAGAAACGCTGGGCTGGAAGAAGCACAGCTGGAATCAAAATAGCCGAGAGAAATATCAATAACCTCAGATATGCAGATGACACCACCCTTATGGCAGAAAGTGAAAAGGAACTAAAAAGCCTCTTGATGAAAGTGAAAGAGGAGAGTGAAAAAGTTGGCTTAAAGCTCAACATTCAGAAAACAAAGATCATGGCATTTGGTCCCATCACTTCATGGGAAATAGATGGGGAAACAGTGGAAACAGTGTCAGACTATATTTTTTGGGCTCCAAAATCACTGCAGATGGTGATTGCAGCCATGAAATTAAAAGACGCTTTCTCCTTGGAAGGAGTGTTATGACCAACCTAGATAGCATGTTCAAAAGCAGAGACATTACTTTGCCAAGAAAGGTCTGTTTAGTCAAGGCTATGGTTTTTTCAGTAGTCATGTATGGATGTGAGAGTTGGACTGTGAAGAAAGCTGCGTGCCAAAGAATTGATGCTTTTGAACTGTGGTGTTGGAGAAGAATCTTGAGACTCTTGGACTTCAAGGAGATCCAATAAGTCTATCCTAAAGGAAATCAGTCCTGAATATTCATTTGAAGGACTGATGCTGAAACTGAAACTCCAATATTTTGGCTACCTGATACAAAGGACCAACTCATTGGAAAAGACCCTGATGCTGGGAAAGATTGAAGGCAAAAGGAGAAGTGGATGATAGAAGATGAGATGGTTGGATGGCATCACCGACTCGATGGACATCAGTATAAGCAAGCTCCAGGAGTTGGTGATGGACAGGGAAGCCTGTCGTCCTGCAGTCCATGGGGTCGCAAAGAGTCAGACATGACTGAGCAGCTGAACTGAACTGAAGTAAACTGAAAGGCTCTCTAAAAAAACAAAACAAAATGACTTTTAAATTCTGAAAGCTTACCACATTGCATTTTTCTTTTAAATTCTTTTGCTATTATTGTATTATTTTTCCATCCATATTTTTCTATTAACAGTATTTTCTTTTCAAATGAGAGAATTCAGAGGAGTAACAAAACAGAAAAAGCAAACACCAAGGCAAACCAAACATAAAAGAAAATGACAGCCTCAAAGTGTACTTGACAAAATTCTAGAGGAGATGGATGGATAGGATAGATTACTTTCCCCTAAGGTGAAATTCACATCCTATGAGATGTACTTCTATACTTAGTTACTAAATGTTGGTAGATGACGTTAATACATTTCTCCAGAAGCACCTTTCCATTATGAAGAAACTTTCCAACAGAGATTTTGTATCAGGTATTTTAGTGGTATTAGCCAGCTCTGGACTAGAACTAATCAGTAAACAATCAGATGTCTGGGTCAAATGATCAATTACAGAGAATGATTTTCTTTTCCATTTTATTAAGAAGGGTGAACGATAATAGAATTCAATTAGGTCTAAAACCGAACAATTTTTAAAAAATGACAAATTTTTCATTGAGTATAGTCTCTTAAGCCTAAAACTGCCTCTTAGGAATTCCTATATTCATAGTATTAGTAATTTTAAAATTCAGTGTTTGATTGGGGTTGACATATATACAACATTGATACTATGTATAAAATAAATAACTAATGAGAACATATTATATAGCTCCAGGAACTAAACTCAGTGCTCTGTGGTGACCTAAATAGGAAGGAAATCCAAGAGAGAGAAAGAGGAGATACACATTTAGGTACAGCTGAGCCACTCTGCTGCACAGCAGAGGCTAACAAAGCATCGTGAAGCACCTAAATCTCAGTAAAAATTAAATTAAAAAATGCAATGATTTTACTGGTCATTTATGTACTATTTTGATTGCTTCAATTGAAGGAAATTTTATTTACATTTAAAATCATATTCATTTCTCTTTATGATAAAAAATAAGTTGAGTGTTTCAAATGTTTATTTGCCTTTCTACATTATGTGCATACCTATATGCCAAACACTTAGCTATACACTAAGGATTGATCCTCGCTTATTTCAACTCCCCATTGCGTGGGTCAGAAAATGTTTTCTATGAACATCCAAGGAGCAGATGTTTCAGGTTACATAATGGTTCAGAGGCAGTCACCCCACTTTCTGTAAGCAACTTAGACAATACATAAACATATGGGTGTAGATGTGTTCCAATAAAAGCTCACAGACATTCAAATACAAACTTCATATGCTTTCATGTGTCACGAAATATTATGGTTCTTTTATTTGTAAAAGTCATTTTAAGAACACACACATATATATATATTTTTTTAGCTGAGGGCTGTACAAAAAAAATAGCACCTAATTGAATCTAGCTTTGGGGTTTACTAACCCTCAGTTTGAAACATTCAAAGAGGGAAGTTTTTCTCACTTGATTTATATTTTTCATTACATAATATTCCCTTACTCTCCAAAGTCTCACAGATCTCTCTCTGAGAAAAATTTTAAGGATTTATGGTCAAGTTTTTACTTCACAGAAAGATAGTCATCATTTTCCATCTCAGTATATTTGGCTCCAAATGATGCAAGTGATTCTAGGGAATGGGTGAAAAAAGGAAAAAAAAAAAAAAAAAGGAACATTTTCTAGTTGGCAAGAGAACTCTACTACAATTTCTGCCACCTCTGTAAAAGGAATATGGCAGTATAAGAAAAACAGATTTCAACCAATACATATCAATAAAACAAGCCACAGCTATTCTGAGCAATGCCTTTTGCTCCACAGGAACAACACTCTTGGCACTGATTCTGCAAGATGCTGGAGTATACGGAGGGCAGACACAGACCTGCTGCATGTTTTAGTTTAAATGAGCCATTAAACTCAGATCAGCAGCCTGCATGGCTTATATAATACATGAAGCAGTCTGAGACTCAGTCTGTTTAAGCAGCTTGCCCACAAGTTCACAGGTAGTCTCAAACCATTTCTTTCTGATTCCAAAATAAATGCTCTTTCCCCTATAAACTGATTCCAAGGAGGGGAGACACTTGAAAATTTTTTCAGAAGGAAGTAGGGAACCATGCATCTTAGCCTCTAGTGCACAAGTAATTAGTGACGACTTAATTGGAATTTAAAGTGTTTTCACTTCATTAATAAAGAACACCGATACAGAAACAGCTTCGCTCTGCTTGGGAACTGTGCATTAGCAGATAATCTTGCCGGTTTCACAACATCAGAGCCCTGGGTAAGTATTTCATAGTTCTATCATCATGGATGTACCACATTTTTAAAAGATTTTTTTGATGTGGACCTTTTTAAAAGTCTTTCCTAAATTTGTTACATTATTGCTTCTGTTTCATGTTTTTTTTCTGACTACAAGGAATGGGGGACCTCAGCTCCCCAACCATTGATCGAACCCTCACGCCCCCTGCACTGGAAGGTGAAGTCTTAACCATTGGACTTCCTGGGAAGTGCATGTACCAAATTTATTTTCTTTCTTCTGACTGAAGCTGCTGTACTTAGGTTCAAAACGGTATCCATTTGCAGGTGGAGAATTAATTAGACCACATCTAAGGAAATGGCAACCCACTCCAGTGTTCTTGCCTGGAGAATCCCAGGGACATTGGGCTCCTGTCTATGGGGTCGCACAGAGTCGGACACGACTGAAGTGACTTAGCAGCAGCAAGGTTCATCTAAAGGAGATTGGTCCTGGGTGTTCTTTGGAAGGAATGATGCTAAAGCTGAAACTCCAGTACTTTGGCCACCTCATGCAAAGAGTTGACTCATTGGAAAAGACTCTGATGCTGGGAGGGATTGGGGGCAGGAGGAGAAGGGGACGACAGAAGATGAGATGGCTGGATGGCGTCACGGACTCAATGGATGTGAGTTTGAGTGAACTCCGGGAGTTGGTGCTGGACAGGGAGGCCTGGCGTGCTGCAATTTATGGGGTTGCAAAGAGTCAGACACGACTGAGGAACTGAACTGAAGTGAAGGTTCATCACAACGGTTTTGCTTCCATCAGTAAAATGTGTATTAAGGGCCTCCCCTCCCCATCACACACATTTTTTCTCGCCTCCTCTTAAACATGTGAATTATATAAATTGGGTGCTACTGTGGTGCAGTTGATGAGTTGTGTCCGACTCTTGGTGACCCTATGGACTCCCTGTCCCACACTATCTCCCAGAGTTTGCCCAAGTTCATGTTCATTAAATTGGTGATGTGATCCAACCATCTCATGTTCTGCCATCCTCTTCTCCTTTTGCCTTCAATCTTCCCCAGCATAAATTAGGTAACCTATGTAATTACTAGTAAATTTAGTTTAAATATTTGAAGCTTTCACTTTTATAAAGGATAACATAAAATTCACACTTGTCTTATACTGTCAGTAATCTTCCAAGTTTATGGTATAAAAAGTATTTTCATATGTTAAAATTATAACATTCAATGCACAGGAGAAAAATGGTAGAAATTCTGTACCTTATATCAAAACCTAAAACATTACACATATTGAAATGATAAAACTGTCACTTCTTGTTTTAAGGATATTTGACTCTTATTTTTTTTAATGATTCACATCTTCTTCTTCTTTCTGCTCTGGACTAGGAAATGAGATAATTTCCTATAATAAAAATTATTTTTTAATAAAACAGATTGTAGGTGTGACATTTGTCTTTTCTTCTCAAAAGAGAAAATAAAAATAAAGACAAATGTTAGCTATAACCTGGAATCTAAAGGTTCCCTTTCTGAAAGCCCAATCACTCCTACATAATCATGAGTACTTTAGTAAAGTAGCAGGACTTAATCTGATTTGTACTTGTTAACTTTACTTTGGTGAACTATGAACATTAATAAAGCCAGATTCATTTATACTTTTTGTAATTTCATTCGAGATCCTAGAAGTAAATAATGAATCAAGGCAGAAGAGTATCTTAAGGATGAGGGAAAATTAAACATATTCAGTGTCTTCAATGTCTATTTCACTCCCAAAGATGCAGAAAATACCTCACGTCCCTGGATGCAATCTCTCCACCCTACCTTTGGAATATTTTTAACTCCCTGATTAAATTAATACTTTTCTTAGCACCATGAATCAAGTGCTAATTCTTTACAAACATAAATATACGCATGTCCTACTTTTTAGATGGCATCACCGATGGACATGTGTTTTAGTACACTGCAGGAGACAGTGAAGGACAGGGAAGCCTGGCATGCTGCAGTCCATGAGGTCTCAAAGAGTTGGACACAACTGAGCAACTGCACAACAATTGTGTTCTTTGAAGTTTGCGCTTTCTGGCAGGAGAGCAGGAAATTTTGTACCAGGTGAACAGAAAGAGTAAGACTGTCTTCTTCACATTCCATCACTGAGTAAGTGGTGAAGTCTAGAGCACAAAGCGTGTTAGGTTTACTCTGCTATCATTCTGCCTTTATACTGTAGCTAGGGTTTTTCCACTAGTCGTATATGGATGTGAGAATTGGACCACAAAGAAGACTAAGGACCGAAGAACTCATACTTTCAAAGTGTGGTGCTGGAGAAGACTCTTGAGAATCCCTTGGACTGCAAGGAGATTAAGCCAGTCAATCCTAAAGGCAACCAACCCTGAATATTCACTGGAAGGACTGATGCTAAAGCTCCAATACTCTGGCCATCTGATTTGAACAGTTGACTCACTAGAAAAGATCCTGATGCTGGCAAAGACTGAATGCAAAAGGAGAAGGGGGCAGAGGACGAAAAGTTTAGAAAGTATCACTGACTCAATGAACATGGGTTTGAGCAAACTCTGGGAGACAGTGAAGGACAGGAAAGCCTGGCAAGTTGCCATCTATGCAGTCTCAAAGAGTCGGACACGTCTTAGCGACTGAACAACAACAAATACCTTAGGCAGATTAGAAAACTGATTAAATGATCCACAGTTCTGCAAAGTACAGTAACACTTATAATTACCTGACTTTATGAACATAAACTATTTTAAGATTCGCTGGCTATCAAGGTTCATGTAGACAGCCAGCCAACCAAGACGAATATCCATAGACTCATCTAATTTTTCAAATGTACATTCTAAAATCAATAAAAATAATTCACTTCCCTACATTTTTCAACATTATACATACCTTAATGGTTAAGCCAAGAAATATAAATCCTTTATCACACAATTAAGTATAGTGAAATAGATTTCCTAATTTTAAAAAATGGGAGGAGTTTAATATAAATTTATATATTTGGACACAACTCTTTGTGCTTCTCCTTCAGCAGATGTAACATGAGTGGTATCTTTTTCCAAGTAAGAGAGCAGTAACACCTTACTCAGATTTATAATTTTAAGGTTCAAATCTGGAACCCACTTGCCCTATTCACATTAACAAAATCTTTTATCTAAAGCAGCAAAATTCTGGTAAATTTCAAAATAACTCAGTTCAAGATTCTTGTCATATCATCTCTATATGATCAAATAAATGTATATGAAATCTCTCCACCTAAGGCCGTATCTGTGTAAGCATGTTGCTGGAGTTTAGAAGCATATGATCAGGAGTCGTAAGCCTTCGAAAAAGATTAGTGTCTGCTGGAAACTCTCCCTGAAGCAGTTTGCTTCCTCCCCGACCCCCTCACCTCCCCATCCCTGAGGTCAGCTCAGAGGTAAGAATAAGTTGGAAAATACACTCATATCTTTGCAAACGAGGATTGTGGATAAAAAATATAATAACACAGCTTCAGGACACAGGGGAGCCGGTGCCCCGACAGGCAACCTGTTAAGTTCAGCAGGCTTATCTGCCTCTCGGCACCTGCTGAAACCAGCCTCCACGTTTGCCAAGCAAGCCTTCTAATGCTAATTCGATGTTCCAGTGGGGACACCTACTTTGAAGAGCTATTTCCCAATGTGAATTATTAAACTGCTCGCGTGGCCCACCGACTGATCTCATGTGAGTTTCAGCAGTATGAGTCATCTCCCCTTGGGATGAGCAAATTTCATTATTTTTTGAAAAGGCAGAAAGGATCATTTGAAAAGCAGTTCATTCTCTGGGAGAAGATGGCAGCAATTGAAATGCTCCCTTCTGTCTCACTCGGCTTTTTCCTTTAAATTCATATTCATGTTGCATTTGCCTTCGCGGGACTTTTAGCAGTTCTTGCTATTCCTATCAAGATTTCTCTGTTTGCTTTCAATGGGTGTTCTGATCACCCATGTGTTTTTAATGAAGTCATCTGTCCTGCTGGTGTTCTGATGATCACACAAGACTTAGAGACAAGTACTAGGTAAAGACTAAAGGGCAGTTGTAACTAGAGTGGGGCTGGTGGACAGTAGCACGTTGATAAATCATTGCTCTGTCTGCAGAAGTCAGATGACCCAGGCCCTTGAAGTACCATTAAAGATTTGGGCTGTTTTCCTCGGGAACTATAGGACATCTTTTAAGAGATTTTAACAGGGAGTGACACATTTTTATTTGAAAAGATCATTCCAGCTGAGTGTAAAGAATGGTTGAGTGTTGAGGGAAGCAAAGTTCTTAAAGATTCAGGAAACTGCCTGGAGAGACACAAAGAAGGGGGTGAGGGGAGGCTGGTTTGTCCCTGAAGACGTTTCTATTAAAAAGATTTTAACGGCTAAGTAGCATTTACCTTGGTAAATTTCTCACTGCCCAGCTTTGCAGAATCAGAAACCAGTTATCAGGATGGAGATTTTATGCAGAATCAATGAACTCTCAAAACTACAAGCGAGAAAGTTATCATTGTTCCCATTTCACAGATGAAGAGACTGAGGCTCCATAAACCAGACAGATTTTTTCCCAAGTGACAAAGTTAACTGCAGTTAAAGTGAGATCTGATTTGCTCTGTGTGATTCCAAACCCCATGCTATTTTCACCTCACATACAGCCTCTCAGCTGAGAAATGCAATTGCCCATGAACCAGACAGGCTCTTCTGATAAAGCAAAGAGTAGTCAGGACACCCAGCTCCTTAGAGAAACAAACCAATACTCTCAGCATATTTGAGATTAAGTATTCTTGGGCTCATTTTAGAATTTGGGGGAGCCTTAACATGGTCAAATAAGATAAACTTCTGTCTGTTATTTACCCTAACACATCAACTTTGACACTCTTCCCAAAGAGAAAAGTAAGATTTTCTTCTCAAGGAATCAGTTTATCTGAAAACAACTGACTTCTTAATAAAAATACTAAATGGTTTCTCTTTAGTGTACAAATTTTACCATTTGCACTAACATAGATGATTAACATTAAGTAAATTCTCTCTATTGCCTGATTTAGTGGAAATGTGACTATACTCATTATACAACATTAATTAGTTAGGGTCATATATTTCAGGCTTCCCTTGTAGCTCAGCTGGTAAAAAATCCACCTGCAATGCAGGAGACCTGGGTTCAATCCCTGGGTTGGGAGGACCCTTTGGAGAAGGGAACGGCTACCTACTCCAGTATTCTGGCCTGGAAAATTCTAAGTCCATGGCGTGACAAAGAGTTGGACACAACTGAGCAACTTTCACTTATATGGCACCTGCTTTCAAAACTCATTTGAGGTATCACTGCTTTACTAATACTCATGTCTAGTTTTGACATATCACTGCCTTACTAATATGTCTGTATCAAATCAATTTCTTCAGGGTAACATTTAGTTCCTTTAAAGCTACTTTGTTTAAAGTAAAGAGAGGATGATTTTAAAATTTGCTAATGATTCTTTCCTTTGGTGAGCTGTAACCCACATTATTTATTATAGGGAAATTATTAATAGGCAAATGCTTATCTTTTATAAATTTCCAAGAAATGTCTAACAATTCTGTAAGAAGGATAAGCTCATGAATGAGTGGTGAATTTACTGTCGATACAATATTGATATTTCTTTTACTTTTAAAAAATAAAAATAGAAGATATCAGATAATATGAAGACTCTGTTTTGGCATCTAGGCTGCCAGTTAACTGCATTCAAGTAGACTGTCTGAAACTAAACTGAAAGCCAGAAGAATAAAGAGTTTAAGGTCAGAAGGTCAAGGATTAGATTATGGATGTTGCATTTATTAATTATGCTTTTGAACAAGCTGCAGGCTCTCAAAATAGTGATTTCATAAAATGAGTAAAACAGAATCAACCGCATAAGGCTTTTATGTAAATTATTATATGATATGTTTCAAAAAAGATATATAAATATGTTTGGTATTATTACAGAAACCAAGTGAAATAATTGGAGTGCACACTTCCTGTACATCAAGCATCTCCAAATATTTTAGATCACGTACTCCTATTCAGTAAAATAACTTAGGGTTTGCAAATTCTCAAAATGGATATCCTAAAAAATAAAGTCTTTAAATAAATGGCTACCACTAGTTTATCATCAACAACATACACAACTTCAGACTCATCATTAACAAAAGCAGTTTTTTCCATATTTCAAACTACCTTCTAGACAACTTTTGTCTCTTAATAGATCTGATTAAATCATCAATTTTTAGCTTATAATGTGATCAAGACAGGGCTTGTATTGGGAGTATAAATATCAACCCTTTCATTTTCATGTTGTTTTTGTTTGTATTTTTAATGTAACATTCATTATGAGATTTCTTCATAAAAATCTTCTTTAGCCACTTTTCATTTTAGGAAAGCTAATAGAAAAAATATCTATTGTCAATCCATCTTATACTGCTTAAGAAATACTGTCACCATATATAAAAATATGAATATATAAACTATAATGTTTAACTTATTTCAATTATTAGATGAAAATAAAAATAGAAGATCTAAATTTTCCTTTCCATAAGTTTCAGATACTTATGTTCTCCTAGCATCTTTACTCTGGGGATCTCTCACCTGGGTAAGTCAAATGATTGCTAATAAGACAAACTCATACATCTTAATTTCTTTAAAAATGTCCGTAGCCACGATTTTTTCTTACACAATTATCTATACTCTGTGCATGCATGCTCATTTGTGTCCTACTCTTTGCAACTCCACGGACTGTAGTCTTCCAGGTTTCTCTGTCCGTGGGATTCTCCAGGCAAGAATACTGGCCATTGCCAGTGAAGTTGCTCAGTCCTGTCCGACTCTTTGCGATTCCATGGACTTAAGCCTACCAGGCTCCTCCATCCATGGAATTTTCCAGGCAAGAGTTCTGGAGTGGGTTGCCATTTCCTTCTCCAGGGGATCTTCCCGACCCGGGGATCAAACCCAGGTCTCCCACATTGCAGCCAGACGCTTTACCATATGAGCTACCAGGGAAGCCCTAAATTGGATTGCTATTTCCTTATCTACGATAATCTTTCTGACCCAGGGATCAAACCCATATCTGTGCATCTCCTGGTTTGGCAGACTCTTTGGCAAACTCTTTACCAATTCAGAACTAAAATTTTAGTATTATAAAAACAAGATGAATTTAAAAGACTTGGGATTTCCTGATCTATGACATCCATCACTGAAAAACTTCCAAAAACACATTTGATGTTGTTAATTCTCAGAGTACTACCAAATTATAAAATATGATTGTGAACTGTTCACTTAGTGAGATTTATTTTAAATAGCAACATATTTGAAAACATGTGTTAGCATATACTGAAGAGAACACAAAAATCAAATGTCATGTAGTATGTGTTAAGAGATACATCAAGGTGATCTTATCCATTTACGAGTCTGCAGGCAGGGTTATATGTTTCATAATGTTTGACAATGTGCAGCACATAAACATTCTATAAACATTTGAGAATATGATATTCAAGTTTCAGAATCATGTGAGTATTACTGAAAAGAGTAAAACTTTAATGCTAAAAATCAATCATTGGCGCCATGGACTAAATCTTGCTACGCCACACAGCCGAGAGGAGTCCTAATGTCAGCACTGTATGGTTCATGCTTCTCTAGAACATCTCAAAACCTCAAATATTCTAACTTATTATTGGGGAATATTTGTCCTGGTAATATGGCCATGGCATCTATTACTCATAAATATTAAGCATAGATCATTCTAAAACCGGAACCTAACTTTAACCAACAGTGAAAAGTTTCTTCAATCGAAAATACCTGCTGACTCAGAACTTATTCCTAGTCTCTATCAATTGCTCTTGGATTCTTGAGAACACACCAACACAACTAAGTCATAATTTCATTTTTAAAAATTCCATGAATATCAAGTGCAATGCCCGCACCTTTCTGAATCATGTTCCTATGCCCTATGAGTTTGGGTTTAGATTTTATTCATTAATAAACCTGTTTCGAGGGGCATCAGACAGACTACTAAAGTTATGTCCTCTTACAAAATTAGGGCAGGTGAAGAGGGCTCAGCCTTCATTTGATCATTTCACACCAGACGGGGAGACACACAGGTAACAGATACAGTGAATGGATCAAGAGTTTGAAGACAGTGTCTTTAAGCACCATCTACAAACTGTCATAGACAAACACTGCAACTGTTTATCTCCGACGCAAACACTGTCACCTTTTGCTTTGGAGCTATAAAGCATTTCTCCCTTGTCTTTTAGGAGCTACCACGTTAGGAGCAGGACGTACACAGCACAAGTTAAATCAGATCAAGTATGGGACTGGACCCTCTGGTAAGCACTTCCACCACTCTTCTCTAAAGAAACAATCTCTATTCAGGGATCTACAAATCCTTAAGCCAAAATGATCAGTCAGCCAGGTAAGCACTGAAGACTAGACCCACATCTAAAGAGATTCAAACAGCAGTGTTAACGCAAACTTTTCTTTCTCCAATTCTTTGTGTTTAGAGTTTAGGACTTTTAGATCTCTATATCTAAGAGGCGTAAAGCACTCAGGCCTATTGTAAGGACTGCCTTATTCTATAATAATATGAAATGATCTGTTTTTATTAACATGCTAGTCATTGTATCAAGAAATTTGCCATACATTCTTTTGCTCACAATAGTCCTAAAATGTATGTACCTTTCACAGGTGTGTGTGTGTAAATATATATATGGAAATCTAAAGAAATTAGATAATTGAAGTGAAGTCATATAGATAGTAAGTGAAATGCTAGTAGACATGAATTTTTGTCTTATTTCAACACGTTTTCACCAAATGATTAATCAGATAAAATTCATTTCAGGAATGCCATGAAAAGCCAATCTCTAGTGCATTTTCTTGCTGATGCCTAAAATTCTACCATTAAAGAGACATTCTTCAGTAGGGAGTTATTCAACTTTCATTAACATGAAAAAAAAAAAAACACCCTACTGATTATAGGATTATATTAAGCCATATCAATGTTTTAGCCACTGGTGTGACAGAAAGCTTGCTTTTTGTCTGTTTTTTTAAGTTTGATTGGTGTATAATTGATTTACAATGTCGTGCTAGATTCAGGTGTACAGCAAAGTGAATCAGTTATATATATATATATATATATATATATATATATATATATATATATATATATATTCACTTTTTTTAGATTCTTTTCCCATATAGGCCATTTCAGAGTATTGAGTAGAGTTCCCCGTGCTATACGGTAGGTTCTTTTTAGTTACCTATTTTATATACAGCAGTGTGTATGTCAATCCCAGTCTACTAGCTTAGCTTTGTTGGTTAGAATATCCTCACTTTGGTAGACGTATAAACTTGAAATGACACAATAGGTAACATTTTGTTTCACATACACTAAAAAACATCCTAGCCTGGAGACATGCCCAAGTAAAGGCCATATAGAACTTTGACTCCTCATTGCAATTATTCGAGATCAGTCTCACCTCCCCATCTTCCCCGCTCCCTTCATCCTCAGGGTAAGTGCAGGAAGGCCAAGTCTTTTCTGTTCAGTTCAGTTCAGTTGCTCAGTCGTGTCCGACTCTTTGCAACCCCATGGGCTGCAGCACGCCAGGCCTCGCTGTCCATCACCAACTCCCGGAGTTTACTCAAACGCATGTCCGTTGAGTCAGAGATGCCATCCAACCATCTCATCCTCTGTCATCCCCTTTTCTTCTCACCTTCAGTCTTTCCCAGCATCCGGGTCTTTTCCAATGAGTCGGTTCTTTGCATCAGGTGGCCAAAGTATTGGAGTTTCAGCTTCAACATCAATCCTTCCAATGAACACTAAGGACTGATTTCCTTTAGGATAGGCTGCTTGGATCCCCTTGCAGTCCAACAGACTCTCAAGAGTCTTCTCCAACACCACAGTTCAAAAGCATCAATTCTTCCTAAAGCCAAGTCTTTTAGGAAGACTGAAAAGTCACTTCAGGAAACTTCCTTGAAGAGACAGAAAGCTTCCTTTCCCTCTCAAATGCCTTTAACATATCTGACCTGTTGTCTCATTGATCAGAAGATGCCTTAGCCAGCCCTGAGGCTGGTGACTCACTGACAGGCTTATAGCACCCCATTCGTGAAGAAAGAAACCTGGAAAAGGGAGCGGGATGATACTGACAAGGAGAGACAAAAAGTTAGCAGAGTTGGCTGGGCCTCCAAACATTCCTAGGACAATTGACAATGGCTATGTCTGAACCACATCCGAGACAAATGAGATTAGAATCCAGGAGAAGAAGGTAGAGTGATGTGTATGGTGGACAGCTGGCAATCATATTCATAATAAACTTCCCCAAATGATGTTAAGGTGAAGCCAGATTTCCTTTAATTCAGACTCTGGAATGGGGGTCAGTCTACTACCTAATCCATGCGGCTGCCAGAGAACATGAGAAGGTCAGGAATGAAGGTGAGACCTCAATATCACACCAAGCCTTGGTGACAGATGACAGAAAGGAAGTGAGAGAGCAATCTGATCCCTTGAGATCTGCAAAGGGGCAGGTATCCTGGGACAGAGAGGAAGAAATACAGAAAAGGAGATGGGCAGGAAGAACATGAACATTTTCTCTTTTCTGTTTCACTTAAGGATTAGTCTTAATAACAGTAAAGAAAATAATTCTAACCCCATTTACATACAGCATTTAAAAATACTTTCTCATCTCTTGTCATTTGCATATGTTATATTTTAGTAGCATTTGGGAGTTTCAGGCTTTTGTCAATTTAAGCATCCTCTGATAAATTTCTATAAAAAGATGACATGGGAATGAAATACAGTTTAATTTCAGCACTGTAAAATTTATCAAGTCACATTTAAGAATATGCTTGCTGCATTACCAGTCAAAGCTCTATCAAGCTTTGTGTGTATGTACAATTTAACCATATTAACCTAAAAATTGCCTGAGAGAACATACATAAAGTGTAGCTAAGACAACTTTCACACATAAAAATAAGGAGGTGAAATTAGTTCTGCACAATATTAAATACATTTCAAAGACAGAATCTTCAGCAGTGCAATGTTCATGCAAGAACAGATAAGCAAGGAGGAAAATGAAATATCTAGATGAGAAATGAGCCTTATCAAATATCTAAATACCAAAAGGGCCTTATATAAAAAAGAAAAAAATGAGGAAACATAGGAAAAGCCACAAAATGACATAAACTATTTGGTATATTCCAAAATCACTGCAGATGGTGATTGCAGCCATGAAATTAAAAGACACTTACGCCTTGGAAGGAAAGTTATGACCAAACTAGATACCATATTCAAAAGCAGAGACATTACTTTGCCAACAAATGTCTGTCTATTCAAGGCTATGGTTTTTCCAGTGGTCATGTATGGATGTGAAAGTTGGACTGTGAAGAAAGCTAAGCACTGAAGAATTGATGCTTTTGAACTGTGGTGTTGGAGAAGACTCTTGAGAGTCCCTTGGACTGCAAGGAGATGCAGCCAGTCCATTCTGAAGGAGATCAGCCCTGGGATTTCTTTGGAAGGAATGATGCTAAAGCTGAAACTCCAGTGTTTTGGCCACCTCATGCGAAGAGTTGACTCATTGGAAAAGACTCTGATGCTGGGAGGGACTGGGGGCAGGAGGAGAAGGGGACGACAGAGGATGAGATGGCTGGATGGCATCACTGACTCGACGGACATGAGTTTGGGTGAACTCCGGGAGTTGGCGATGGACAAGGAGGCCTGGCTTGCTGCAATTCATGGGGTCACAAACAGTCGGACACGACTGAGCGACTGAACTGAACTGAACTGATATTCCTATTTATAGAAATGAGTAAATGCTTCAAGTATCACATAAATACACAATTTACACATTAAAAACACAACACATTCTCCAGGGATTTTTGTTTTAACATATCGGTATATATTCCTCCATATTTGTCTATTATTACAAAAATATCATCATTATTTTTATAATTTGTTTTTTGTTTATTTTTTCCATCTTTTAGAAATCTAATTTTTCTAACAAGTTACTGAAAAGTACATTTAACCAATCCCTAATTGATGAACATGTATGTTATTTATAAATTTATCACAATTAATCTAATGTCATAATCAATATCTCTGAACAAGTAACTTTGTAGCGACCTATTCAAATAAAGTAATTCACCTCCAGTTAAAATAAATACATTTTAAAAGTAGATGAGAAAATGTTGAAAAGCAGTATTATTCAAATTGATGAGAAAAATAATTTGTTCACAATTTACACATGGAAAAAACATAAAAATAATAAACTGTAAAAGAGGAAACAAAAGTTTCTAACCTACAGAAGAAATTTCAACTGTGTAGAAATCACAGACATGCCAACTTAAACACGGAGCTATCATTTTTCCATCAGTAAAATTATTTTACATTCTTTTAGAAAACTATTTGACCTCAAGATCTTTAAATGTTATAAATCAATCATTATAAATATATAAGCTGAACCTTCAACGTCTAAAATCAATTCATGAAAAATACATAATTAACATTTGATATAATTAATAAATGAAACAATAGAAAATTAGATATAATTATGAAAATTTAAAAACACATTGAAGAAACTATATTACCATGTTACAAGGGTTTCACAGTTAGTGATAAGATTTTTCATTTCTGTATCTATGTATATGCTTCCTTTCAAGTGTACTTCTAAGGAAGAAAAAATTTTAGACAAAAATGAGTGATTTCCTTCTAATTAGCTGCTACACAGTGATATTCTTTTATATTGGCCTTGCAAAAACTAATGCCTAACTTCTATAACAGATATCATTCTTATTTTAATGATAGAGCATAGTTTTATAATTGAGATGATAGCAATTTTTATCATATAGTTTAAGAACAACAAATAAGAGTTCTCATAATTTAGAATAATTTTAAAGAGTGATTCACTAGTTTTCAAAATAAAATGACAATAGGAGTTTCTCATGTGATTTCCATGCATTTCCCAATATTCTTAGAAGACTTAGAAAATTACTGTGTTTGAGATGTGTAAAGAAACCATATTCTCTAACCTTCTCGGTGTCTTTCCTCGTGGGCCCAGTTAGAACCTTTGAGGATCTGAGTTTTGGAGTTATCGATAATGATTTACCTTTAATCATCATACGTATAAAGGCCACTGGCTTCACGCAATTCCCATCCCTGATATAACGTTCTAAACTATCTTAATTCTGGGCAACAGCAAGGTGGCATTCATCTATCCCTTCTTAGTATGATGATTATTTTTATTATTGTAATGAAAGCAAACACCAACCAGAAATATCAGTTACTCCAATTTTCTTATCTTCATTTTACTTTACATTCTGAGTTTATTAGACTTCTGCATCACCACCAAATAAGGTTAATCAATCACTGTTTTCTGCTTTTTGCTTATACCATCAGACAAACTGATACCTTCAAAGCACACCAAATTATAATGTATGTATAAGTGAAGATGTCCGTTTACATTTTTGCATACTAAGAAGACAGCGCAGTAATTGGCACATAGTAGAAAACAAAATAAATTTATGCTTAAGGAATTAAAAATAAGCCAGGGTCATTTTTTTTTTAATCAATGGGATTACAAAGGATTAAACCTAAGGTAATCTCTATTTCACTACACTATTTTAAACGCTTTTGCTTCGACTCAAACTCCAAATACGGCAAACAACTCATGCGGCTCAATATCAAAAAACAAACAACCCAATTAAAAAGAGGACAGAAGACTTAGTAAGAAATTTTTCTGAAGAATTACACAGATATGGCCAGCAGATACATGAAAAGATGTTCAACATCACTAATTATTAGTGAAACACAAATCAAACCTACAATGAGTTATCACCTCACATTGGTCAGAATGGCCGTCATCAAAAAGTCTATAAAAAAATACATGTTGGAAAAGGTGGGGGAAAAAAAGGAATGCTCTTACAATGGGAAATATTTCCACAATATTCCACAAATATTTCGTTTGTGGAAATACAAATTGGTACAGCTGCTATGGAAAACAGTAAGGAGATTCCTTAAGAAACTAAAGATAAAGCTGACATATGATACAGCAGGCCCACTGATGGGCATATATCTGGAGAAAACCGTGCTGTGAAAGGATACATACTCTCTAATAGACACTGCAGCACTGTTTACAATAGCCAAGACATGTAAGCAACCTGAATGTCCACTAACAGATGAATGGATAAGAAGATGTGCCACATACATGCAATGGGATATTACTCAGCCATTACAAGAATGACATAATGCCATTTGCAGCAATACAGATGGACCTAGGGATTATCATATTAAAATGAAACTGAGTCAGAGGAAAAACAAATATTGTATGATATAGCTCACATGCAGAATATTTCAAAAATGATACAAATGAATTTATTTACAAAACAGAAATAGACTTACAGACTTAGAAAACAAACATATGATAATTGAAGGGGAAAGACAAGGAGGGATAGATTGAGAGTTTGGAGTTAAGAAATACACACTGCTGTATTTAAAACAGATAACCAATAAGAACCTGCTATATAGCACAGAGAACTCGGCTCAATATTCTGTAATAACCAAAATGGAAAAAGAATTTGAAAAAAAGAATAAACATATGGATAACCGAATCACTTTTCTTTACAACTGAAATACAATATTGTAAATCAACTATGTGTGTGTGTGAAGTCGCTCAATCATGTCTGACTCTTTGCAACCCCATGGACTGTAGCCTACCAGGCTCTTCCATCAATGGGATTTTCCAGGCAAGAGTACTGGAATGGGTTGCTATTTCCTTCTCCAAATCAACTATAGTCCAATATAAAACAAAATTTTTAAAGAAAAAATTCTAAAATTAAAAAAACACTATTAATATGAAGAATATAAAACAGAAATTAAATTATTTTTTCTATAAGTCCAAAATTATTGAGAGATGGAATATTTTAAAAATTCATATTCAAATTTGAGGAATGCTAAGAGATGGAACATTAAAAATTCTTACCAAATAAAATTCTAGTCTAATGAGTAGCTTTCACACATGTCATATAGAAAGCAGTACCTCAAATTCCAGAAGAGAATAATAGAGAGCTTTGTCTCTCTAGAGCTTTGTCCTGGGTGTTCATTGGAAGGACTGATGCTGAATCTGAAACTTCAATACTTTGGCCACCTCATGCAAAGAGTTGACTCATTGGAAAAAGACCCTGATGCTGGGAGGGATTGGGGGCAGGAGGAAAAGGGGACGACAGAGGATGAGAAGGCTGGATGGCATCACGGACTCGATGGACATGAGTTTCGGTGAACTCCGGGTGTTGGTGATGGACAGGGAGGCCTGGCGTGCTGCGATTCATGGGGTTGCAAAGAGTTGGACACGACTGAGCAACTGAACTGAACTGAACTTGTCTCTCTATCTTTAAGCCATCCAGCATTTCAAATAAACACTTTGTCAAAGAAATCAAGAAAAAGGTACAGGAAGTTACATTAGGCATCTGTGTAACGGACAACTGATGGAAAGATTTGGTGTTAGTTCTAGAAGGTATTGTAGGTCATCACAGAAACACTAAGCTTCAGCTTCTTTGGCATTAGTTGTTGGCGCACAGACTTGGATTACTGTGATACTGAATGCTTTGTCTTGGAAAAGAACATAAGATCATTTTGCCTTTTTTGAGATTGCATCTGAGTACTGCATTTTAGACTCTTTTGTTGACTATGAGGGCTACTCCATTTCTTCTAAGGGATTCTTGCCCACAGTAGTAGCTGTAACGGTAATCTGAATTAAATTTGCCCATTCCGGTCCATTTTAGTTCACTGCTTCCTAAAATGTTGATGTTCACTCTTGCAATCTCCTGCTTGACCTTATAGAATTGACACCAAAAAAGACATCTTTTTAATCATAGAGGACTGGAATGCAACAGGAGTAACAAGCAAGTTTGGCCTTGGAGTACAAAATGAAGCAGGACAAAGGCTCACAGAGTTTTGCCAAGAGAATGCACTGGTCATAGAAAACACCCTCTTGCAACAACACAAGAGATGACTCTATACACAGACATCATCAGATGGTCAATACTGAAATCAGACTGATTATATTCTTTGCAGCCAAAGATGGAGAAGCTCTATACAGTCAGCAGAACAAGACCAGGAGCTGACTGTGGCTCAGATCATGAACTCCTTGTTGCAAAATTTAGACTTAAATTGAGGAAAGTAGGGAAAACCACTAGACTATTCAGGTATGATCTAAATCGAATCCCTTACAACTATACAGTGGAAGTGACAAAGAGATTCAAGGGATTAGGTCTGAAAGACAGAGTGCCTGAGGAACTATGGACGGCGGTTCATAATGCTGTACAGCAGGCAGTAATCAAAACCATCCCAAGGAAAAGAAATGCAAAAAAGGCAAAATGGCTGTTTGAGGAGGCCTTACAAATAGATGAGAAAAGAAGAAAAGTGAAAGGCAAAGGAGAAAAGGAAAGATATACCCATCTGAATGCAGAGTTCCAAAGACTAGAAAGGAGAGATAAGAAAGCTTACATAAATGATCAATGCAAAGAAACAGAGGAAAACATAGAATGGAAAAGACTATATCTCTCTTCAAGAAAATTAGAGACACCAAGGGAACATTTCATGCAAAGATGGGCTCGATAAAGGACAGAAATGGTGTGGATTAAAAGAAGCAGAAGATATAAAGAAGAGGTGGCAAGAAAACACAGAAGAACTATACAAAAAAGATCTTTATGACCCAAATAACAATAATGGTGTGATCACACACCTAGAACCAGACATACTGGAATGTGAAGTCAAGTGGGCCTTGGGAAGGATCACTATGAACAAAGCTAGTGGAGGTGATGGAATTTCAGTTGAGGTATTTCAAACCCTAAAAGATGATGCTGTGAAAGTGCTGCACTCAATACACCAGCAAATTTAGAAAATTCAAAAGTGGCCACAGGACTGGAAAAGGTCAGTTTTCATTCCAATCCCAAAGAAAGGCAATGCCAAAGAATGTTCAAATACCACACAATTGCACTTATCTCACACACTAGCAAAGTAATACTCAAAATTCTCCAAGCCAGGCTTCAACAGTACGTGAAGTGTGAACTTTCAGATGTTCAAGATGGATTTAGAAAAGGCAGAGGAACCAGAGATCAAATTGCCAACATCCGCTGGATCATTAAAAAAGCACCAGAGTTCCAGAAAAAAAAAATCTGCTCTGCTTTATTGACTATGCCAAAGCCTTTGACAGTGTGGATCACAAAAAACTGTGGAAAATTCTTAAAGAGATGGGAATACCAGACCACCCGACTTGCTTCCTGAGAAATCTGTATGCAGGTCAAGAAGCAACAGTTAGAAATGGACATGGAACAACAGATTGTTTCCAAAAAGGGAAAGGAATACATCAAGGCTGTATACTGTCACCCTGCTTATTTAACTTATATTCAGAGTATGTCATGCAAAATGCTGGGTTGGATGAAGCATAAGCTGGAATCAAAACTGTCGGGAGAAATATCAATAACCTCATATATGCAGATGACACCACCCTTATGACAGAAAGGGAAGAAGAACTAAAGACCCTCTTAATGAAAGTGAAAGTGGAGAGTGAAAAACTTGGCTTAAAGCTCAACATTCAGAAAACTAAGATCATGGCATCTGGTCCCATCACCTCATGGCAAATAGATGGAGAAACAATGGGAACAGTGACAGACTTTTTTGAGGGGGGGGGGCTCCAGAATCACTGCAGATGATGACTACAGCCATGAAATTAAAAGACACTTGATCCTTGGAAGAAAGGCTATGACCAACCTAGACAGCATATTAAAAAGCAGAGATATAACTTTACCAGCAAAGGTCTGTATGGTCAAAACTACGGTTTTTCCAGTAGTCATATATAGATATGAGGGTTGGACCATAAAGAATGCTGAGCACTGAATAATTGATGCTTTTGAACTGTGGTGTTGGAGAAGACTCTTGAGAGTCTCTTGGACTGCAAGGAAACCAAACCAGTCAATCTTAAAGGAAATCAACACTGAATATTCATTGGAAGGACTTAAGTTGAAGCTCCAATACTTTGGCTACCTGATGTGAAGAGCTGACTCACTAGAAAAGAGCCTGATGCTGGAAATGACTGAAGGCAGGAAGAGAAGGGCACAACAGAGGAATGGATGAGGTTGGATGGCATCACTGACTCAATGGACATGAGTTTGAGCAAGCTCTGGACGTGGGTGATGGGCAGGAAAGCCTGGCATGCTGCAGTCTATGGGGTCGTAAAGAGTCACACACGACTGATCGACTGAACAGAAGTGAATGGAAAGATTTTAAA
Source organism: Capricornis sumatraensis (assembly GCF_032405125.1). Classification (NCBI taxonomy): domain Eukaryota; kingdom Metazoa; phylum Chordata; class Mammalia; order Artiodactyla; family Bovidae; genus Capricornis; species Capricornis sumatraensis. The sequence continues at coordinate 113,613,485 of NC_091073.1, read as the reverse complement.
TATATCTTATGTGAGTAACTCTGAAGTGATCTCACAGGGGTAGAACTGCTCAAACCCATCTACAGCTACAGCACAGTACAGTGTTTCGTTGTTCAGTCATGTCAGCTCTTTGTGACCTTTTGCACTATAGCCCACCAAGCTCCTCTGTCTATGGGATTTCCCAGGAAGAACACTTGAGTGGGTTGCCATTTCCCTCTCCAGGGGAACTTCCCGAACCAAAGATCACACCCATGTCTCCTGCATTATAGACAGATTCTTTATCATCCAAGCCACCAGGGAAGCTACAGTCACATCAGTTGATGAAAGAGGCAGCTTTTCATGGAGCCCAAACACTCTGTGGGAGAGACTATTCTAATGGGGCTGTAATAATATTCAGTGCCCTCTGCTTCTCAGTCGCCCTCACGTGGTCACAGCCTGATACTGCTAGATGGAGAGTATAATAAACTAAATGACAAAGATAAACTAAATGATTCTCTCTCAGGTTTAGGGTTTTTCTTTTCTCCTTTTCCTATCCTGTCCTTATTAGTTAGTTGGAATGTACCTACTCAACTTTCAAAACCTCCTAGGAATAACTGATAATTTTATCCAGGAAATTTCCCATGAAACTCCACACTGGTCCAAAAGTCCCCCTCAGGTGTTCCCTTACCAGCCTGTATTTGATTTCTCCTAAAATGTCCATCCTTTCATATTTCAGTGTTCTACTCCTGTTTTTTGCATGATGTTGCTGAGACTTTAGGAATTAATAAGAAATGTCTTGTAAGGATAAACAGAAGCTCAGGAAGTGCCTGACTTGTGATATGTTCTAGGGGGATTATCTGTCTTCTTCAGAACTGATGCTTTGGCCAACAAATTTTTGATACTAATTTGACTTCCTCTGTAGCTTTTCTAGATGGAGGAAGTACTTCCATTAATAGATATCTCTATGTTGGTCTTCTTGACAGGTCTAGTTATCACTGCAAATTAAAACCATGACCTTCTGGGTCATACAGGAGTTCATGGGAATTTGGTTAGCATGTGTGCATTCATCTCCAACTGATGCCACTGACATTTTAGCAGGAGGATTCCTGGTTGGGAGGGGTGTTCTATGCACTTACATATTTAGTAGAATGCACAATCCTGACCCGACAGATGCAAGTAGCGCCCCTTCACCCCTTGTGACAAACAAAACTATCTCCAGATATAGACAAATACTCCTGGGAAGCAGAACTGGTCCCTGATTAGAACCATTGTCCTTAGCTTAATTTGCTTCCCAGGCGGCTCAGCATTAAAGAATCCACATGCCAAACAGGCATTGTGGGAGGTCCCTCAGTCAGGAATATCCCTTGGAGAAGAAAATGGCACCCACTCCGTTATTCTTGCCTGTGAAATCCCATGGGCAGAGGAGCCTGACAGACTACACACAGTCCCTGGGGTTCCAAAGAGTCGGACAGCACGGAGCGACTGAGCATGCATGCCAGTGTAAGTCAGGCAGTCTGAATTACCGAATTGGATAGAAATGGAAAAAGCAAGATCTCCAGTTCCAGAAACAAGAGTCTTGGGTTAGCCATACATGGACTCACTCTCTTCCCCAACCATTCTTGTGGTGCCAAATGGTTGTGTCCTATCAGCTATATTCTCATCTGGTTCATATAAACCAAAGGTTAGAATTTTATAAGATTTACTTACCTTACCCACAGTAAATTTGTCAAAAAGGGAAGACTACAGCTGAAGACAACCTGTGATCTAAGAGCATCTGGCTCAGTGGCTCCCATTTGTAGTTTAATATAAGAGCTTCTCCAGACCTACAAGACCCTTTGGACCCATCAAAACGCAATATTTTACTTTAGGCACCTAAAAGTTTGTGTTTGTGGTGAATAAATGCACATATGAGTTTACCTTTAATGCCAGCTTTAGAAATAAACATTAACAGAAATGTAGAGTGAAGCAAATTCCTTCCAAAAGCAAAGGAGTGTGAAAAAAAAAAAAAACAACAACTTTATTTCTTTTGGATCACTCTATACAAACAGCCTTCTCCTTCCCATGTTTTTATTTATATAATAATTTGCCATTTTGAATTCAAAATAAGCAAATGCTATTTTGTAAATCAAACAAACATGGGATTTAGAGTCAGAAGACCTGAGTTTGAATCCTCCATCTGGGTCAGTGTGTGGCCACCGTCATCCTGTAAAGTCACTATTTTTAGCAAGATTTTTTTAAAAATCTATAATTTGAATGACAAAAATAAAACCTGCTTAACTGTCAGTGTCATGAATGTTCAAGATGACAATTATAAGCATGGCGAAAGGACAACATGGAAAATTATGTCTATTTGCTACAGAACAGGAGAGAGAAAATTTACACTCAGTGGACAGCTGGATCCAGTGTTTGCCCCAACCTCTGATGCAGAGCATTCAAAGCTGTCAGATTCAGGTGTAATAAATGCACTATGTCAAAAACAAATCTACATGGAAGCCAGGGACTGAAAATTATAATTAAAAATGGCTCGTTAAACGCCAAAGGCTAATCATCTCTGTACAAATAACAGGTGTTCTGAGTGAAGGTCCATGTTTTGAGAGCCCTAAGACTACACTGGTGTTCATTTCCACTGATTTCAATGGGAGAGCCAATGTTTAAAAAGATTAATTATAAAAATGCAAAGAAAAGAAAAAGAAAAAGTCCACTCTCTGCTTGAAATGTAGGCTGTTGTAGGGAACACTCTTCCTTCTGATGAATCACATCGGACCACCAAGGTTGCCTATATACCTTACTCAGAAATGAGCTGGAATTGCACCTGCTCTACACGTTTCTCCCTCATTAAATCCTTCCTCATCCATGGAAAACTGGTTGGTGCTTACTGTGCCCCTCCTGTGTGGCCTGAAAAACTTTAATGGGGTGGAATCACATAATCACAGAGCATTCCCTGGTCTGGTGAACAAACTGCACACACTGAACAAACAGGGTCAAATGTTCCTCCAAAGGGCTGATGAGCCCATTGGCAGTTTAATTTAAAGGTGCCCTGGGTAGCGGAGCCACCTCATCTGGTCTCTTTATGTTTGTGTGATCACAGAACCAGACCGATTCCTTCCTTTTATTCCTGGACTGCGGCTTCCAAATCACAAAAGAATGAGAACCCTCCCCTGATATGCATCTAAAAACTCAGCTTCGAGGTCACTGGCCTTCATGGCAACTGTCCATACCCATTCCTTATACCATTTGCAAAGCAGCCCGAGAGGCTAATAGGAAGGGTTTATTGCTGTAACTGCCTTGCCCACGATGACAATGCCAGTCTCGCACTTGGAATAACTGGGCTTTGTCCTTTTAGATGCCATGTATCAAGAACCACAGATCAATTTCAATGGACCTTTAAAAGATTAGTAATTTCATCTGACATTTTTTGAGTATATATTTTATATTTTGGTCACTGTGGCTCAGCATTTCACACGTTATTATTTCATTTAATGCCTACGTCAGCTATGAAGTTAGCACTATACATAACATGCCAAAGCCTTACATACAAGCATTGAACTAACTTTTTTAGATTTTCTAGCCAGAGACAGTGACTTCCTTTTGTTTGAATAGGGCACTACCTTAGAGCAGTGGTTCCCACCTTCTTGGCCCCATGGATGGTATTCACAGAAGCTGATTTGTCCATGGGTGGGGGAAGATGGTTTCAGGATGATTCAAGCACATTGCATTTGGTGGTGGTTTAGTCAGTGAGTCGTGTCTGACTCTTGAGACCCCATGGTCCACAGCCCACCAGGCTCCTCTGTCCATGGGATTTCCCAGGCAAGAATACTGGAGTGGGTTGCCATTTCCTTCTCCAGGGGATCTTCCCAACCCAGGGATGATTTTTGTACACTTTGTTTCTATTATTATTACATCAGATCCACCTCAGATCATCAGGCATTTGATCCCAGAGACTGGGGACTCCAGCCTTAGAGCATTTACAATTGTGTATTTTATTCTCATTATGATTGGCGAAGATTAATGACAAGGTCAATGCCCCATTTTACAATGGCAGGCTCTAAGGTTCTCAAGTTTTAAGTAATCGGACAGCAGGAATGGGAGGGCTTTATCTAAAATCCAAACCCACTGGCCACAAAGTAGAGGTTTTCCCCTCTAAAACATATAGTGACAATTCCAGCATGATCTTAAAATACCCTGAGAAAGCAAAGACTTGAGCTAACCATTGCGTTTTTTTTTTTTTTTTTAATTGACTTGTGTTTTAAGCCAGGAGTCAACAAACTGGCCCTCTGGTCAGATTTGTCTGCCACCTGCTTTTGTAAATAAAGTTTTATTGGAGCACAATCACTCTTTTTTTTTTTTAGGTATCATCTATGGCTGGTTTTGTGCTCCAGCTACAATGAGATTTGAGTACAGTCCCACTTCCCTAGAAGGACCCTCTATATTCCTGGGTTTTGCATCCCTTGGGCACAAGGTTGGGTCCACTGTTACAAACACTGTGGATACAGTGAGTCCATGTACTAGATGTGTCATACAATTTTATACAAGGGATCTGTGGATCCTCAGGTTCTGGTATCCCGAGGGGTTCCTGAAACCAATCCCCTGCACATATTGAAGGACAATTGTTGTGACACAAATTGTATGCTTGCAAATTAATATATTTATTTTCTGGTCCTTTTTTGGAGAAAAAGATTACCAATGCCTGCTCTGTGGCTCAGCAATAAAGAACCCCTTTGTCAATGCAGGAGACATAGGTTCAATCCCGCGGTTGGGCAGATCCTCTGGGGGAGGGTATGGCAACCCACTCCAGTATTCTTGAAGGGAAAATCCCATGGAGAGACAACCCTGGCAGGCTACAGTCCATGGGGTTGCAAAGAGTCAGACACAAATGAAGTGACTGAGCATGGAAGCATGCTCCGGATGATAAAGGAACTCCCCTCGTGACAGATTTGGCTTGGGAATGACTGTGAATAAACATTTTATTTTTTTTATTTGTGAGGCAACCTTAGGATAGTGTTAGTCTTCATAATACAAATGGAATTAATTCTGAAATTTTCTGCAGGAGAGGCGTTTGTTATTAAAAATGTATTTCCCAGAAGAGCACTCATGGGTCTGCCTCCAGCTAAATCCTCTGGCCATCCGTGCTCACATGCCAGCCTGGGGCTGAGTGCCTCCCTGCCCAGGGTCATGAGGGCTCCCCTACCTGCTCTGTGGACCCTCAGCCTCATGCTCTCGGTGACCTTCTCCATCACTTCTGCTTCTGTCTGTTCTACTTTCAGCTCATGTGTCCTTTCCTATTAATGATTAAACAGGTTAAGATCTTCCCCCAACACAAGTAATATGACTTAGGCCCTCTCTCTGCTTCTAGATACCAATTTGTTCTCTCTCGCATCTTTCATGGTGAGCTTCTTGGAAGAGCTTCCTACACGCATGTCTCTGCTCTCAGGTACTCTCCAATCCATTGCCTTTGGCTTTTTGTCTACACCACACACCACGTGTGCATCCGTATGTACGTACATGTGTGTGTACACACACACACACAAATTTTTGAAGATGGCCATTATGTCTTGAGGATTAATTCATAATAGTGAAACTGCTGAGTGAAAGGTATGTAACATTTTAAGCCACCCAGAAAAGCTCTGTTTATATTTCTACCAGCAGTGAACAAGAATATTTAATTCCCCAGGCACTGCTAACAGTGGAACATCATCATTTTTAAAAACTTAGTCAAGTGAATTAAAAATAATAGCTTTTAAAGGTTGTATTAATTTGTTTTCTTTGATGACTCATAATGCATATAATATTTTCATCACCTAACTGGTAGAGGATTAAGATCCAATTTACAGTCTATGGTCTTTGAAAATTTTTCTTTTCTAATGTAAAACACTTATAAAATGAGCCAGTAATTTTAAAAGTTGTGCAGTATCATTTAACCCAATTATAGCAATAATTTATCTGAAATAATGATGGGCATGAAGTCACAATAAATGTGACATGTTAAATTATGAAAATAGCAATCCAACAAGCCATGCAGCCACAAAAAAGAAAAAAAACTGAAATATCAAGAAATAACTTGAAAGGTCAAAGATCTATGAACTCTTTGACTCTAAAACATTAGGCTTTAGGGGGACCTTTTAGAAACCTAAAAACTAATGGGTATATTTCACTTAATATTTTGGCTTGAAGAAGATAACAAACCATACCACAAAAATCAAAAATTCAAATAGAACAATTTTTTTTAACTTAACATGTATGAAGCAGGTTTCTTTTTTGTTTTCACAAATTTTTCCTTAATGCATGATGAAATGAAAGTATACCCTTTATAAAAATTAAAAGCTTATTAGAATATTTTGCCTTGTTTCACTTTTTTATGGGGACCTTTGATGCTAAAGAATTAATTAATTTAGATAAGAATTAAAATATAAGTAAATTACTTTGCTAATGAGATAGTCTAATGTTTGATACAAAAAACATAATCTTACAGTGATTCTGTTGAAAATACTTGAAATCATAGAGTCATTTGATACTGTTGAGATGTAAACAGAAACTAAAGTGTAAATAAAATAAATAGAAATTGCTTGGTTTCAGGACTAAGGCTTGATAATAAATTTGGTCATGGTGACTAAATATGGCTTCAAAATATCTTGCCAGTGAAGGTATGAGACTTCTCTTGTGAACCTGTGATGTCTGCTAAATTAATTAAAAGCAAATCACAAGATAACACATTTTGAGAAAGAAATATTAGCAACTGCTATTAAAGATGGATCTAGAGGGTACCATAATATTTTTAAAGATTAAGTGTTTTTGACTCCAAATTAATTTATATATCTTGATCCTTTACATAATCATCTCCATTAAACTGTAGTCCTATTTCTATTTATTTATTTATCTAGAATGCTGCCTTATACACATTGTTGTTCCAGAAATGTTTATTGAATGAATGAATCTTTCTTTTGTGACAAGTCCTTGAGTCTTCATGAGTTTTTTTTCTTTTAAATTAGTTTTTATTGGAATATAATTGCTTTATGATGTTGTTAGATTTTACTGTATAGCAAAATGAATAAGCCATACATATACATATATTTGCTCCCTTTTGTAATTCCTTCCCATTTAGGTCACCATCATGCATTAAGTAGAGTTCCCTGGATGGGAGACTTCATCATTTTTAAGGTAACCTGTATTATGTTTAAAACAATGCTCCTTGTCTTTATAACCATTAAATGTAGTAATTTGGTTGTAATTTTAAACAATCTGGATCTGAACTGATGTGTTTTAACAATCATTTTACAGTCTGCAACATAAGGCTTAAAGTTTATATAATCTTTGGCCTGGAATTCTGATTCAGTGACTATGCCCTAATGACATAATAAAAGATTTAGCACAAAAGTTGACTCTAAAACAACATATTTTGGAAACATTACAAACATATTTAAAAAGAATCTTCCTTTTATATTACAGTTATTAATGCTATTATTTATTGATGATCACCAAAGCAACTGAGTAAAATGAAATGGATGAGTCAGGAGAATTACAAAATTATTTACAATTAAACAATTCTTATTCTTCTAATGAAGAGATTCTAAGTTGAAAATAATTTTTAAGCAATTGTCAAAACAAGCAAAATCCATCAGTTTCTGGAGAAGAGGTGATCATTTGGTGGAAGGGGCACCCAGTCACTCACTGATCTCCATATACATTTTACTCCAAGTACATCTATCTACTGGGCTTCTCTGGTAGCTCAGAAGGTAAAGAATCCGCATGCAATTAGGAAGTCCTGGGTTTCATCCCTGGGTTGGGAAGATTCCCTGGAGGAGGGCATGGTAACCCATGCCTCTGTTCTCGCCTGGAGAATTCCCATGAACAGAGGAGCCTGGTGGGCGACATGGGGTCACAAAGAGTTGGACACGACTGAGCAACTAAGCACACATCTATCTGTTCAGAATCTACTACATGCCAGACATTTTTCTAAGTGCTTATGGACTAGAATCACCCTACGCAGGGTCTTGCATTAATACAAGAGATTCTGTTTATCCTGTGTGCAATGGGGGAGGAGAACGACATGATCAGACTCATCATGTAAAGATTATCCTTGGTGGTGGTGGTTTAGTTGCTGAGTCGTGTCTGTCTCATGTGACCCCCTGGACTGTAGCCCACCAGCTTCCTCTGCCCATGGGATTTTCCCAGGCAAGAATACTGGAGAGGGTTGCCATTTCCCTCTCCAGGTGTTCTTCCCCACCCAGGGATCAAACCCAGGTCTCCTGCATTGCAGGCAGATTCTTTAACAACTGAGCCACCAGATGATTCAAAACCATCAGTGGATCCATCAGCCTTATTGGGGCAAAGATCTACTTGACCTACTTGCAATACCTCCAGTTGTTTGGTTAACAGGCTCTAGGATGACAATAAAATATAGACTTGAAGTTCTATGGTCATGAGGACAAGGGCTTCAATATACTGCAGAGGGGCAGGTTCACAACACCACCCTACAGCACAAACAGCAACAGCAACTATGAAGGTTGACCTCAGTCTGTGAGTACCACAGCCTAAGCCTTGGCTCGGTCTTGTTGCCTAGGTACCATATAAACTTCCTGGCTGTTTACTCAACACCCAGCAGAGGGAAAGGTTCTCAGACTTCCCTTCCTCCACAACCCCTTCTCCAGCCTCCTCTTTTTTATGCAAGGCTATTTGCATAAGTTCAAGCTCTTCCAATTTTGTTACAAGTATGCAAACACCTATCACCTTACACTGTGCTCAAATATATGAAAAGTTATTCCATTAAAGAGAACTTTGCACTCAACTAGGGAAAGCAATCCAGCAAGGTGGAACCTTCCTTGGAAGAGTGTATATACACATGTGTTGATGTGTTGGATTTGGGATATGAAGGAATCGTGAGTAAACAAACATTTTTTTTTTTCTCCCTGTCACAACATCTTTTTTTGTCACATATGCAATTGAAACCTAGATTATATATTTTTTCATACCGATCCTGTCAGCTTCTTTAGAGAATTATTTTCTATTGTCTTGTTTTCTCTGCTTAGCAGTCTGCACTTTTTACTGTCTCACACTGAGCCGCAGGAAGCAATTTAAAATCTTTTTTCCCCTCTTTAACATTACAACTCACTTATGAATAGAGCTTATAACGAAAACAATTTTTAAAGTGACAAGAGAACATCAGTCTCTTCAGAAGTTAAATTTCACTGCAAAAATGAAAAATCAAGTTATGGTCCCCAATTCTGCCTTATCTACAATTCTACTTGTTAAAGTTTTTAGTGGAAAGCAACAGAAACTAACTCTGGAGGACTGCACCAGAAAAAGAATTTCTTGAAAGCTAATTGTGTTCATTTACAGAGTCAGCTAGAGAACTTAAAAAAAACAGCTCAGAAAACCAGAAGGGACAATGAAAGCCTACACAGCCAGAATCAGAGTTGAAATTCACTCTACAGTAACTGTCTGGTGAGGAAACTGATGGTGCCACTTCTCAGCACTAGATGCTTCTGCTTGTATCAACACATCTCTGGCTCTGAAATATACAAACTCACTGTGACTTGCTGATTTCCAAGGAGGCCTTTGCTCGTCTTGTCTCCTTGGTTTTTTTCAGCTCAGATTGCTGCTTACGATAGGCTGAGCTGAGGTTATGTGCTTTCCCCAACATTAATTTGTATATAACCCATAGAACTTTTTAAAATTACTTGCAAGGGGTTGAGAGAATGTATATTTTTGTTTTTCAGAGTTAATGGTTTTCCTTAATTCTAAGACTTGTTGGTAGGAAATCTCCAAACATAAGGAGATTCACCTCTATTTGAAGAAGCAAAACAAAGTAACGAAGATAAAACCAAATGTCCCATTACAATAATACAAGCATGCAATTTCTAATTTAAATCTGATTAAATGACCTCTAACTCAGAAATCTAGATTTGAAAATAGACTCAAATGATAGCCTATTTAAACACTTTAGAAACATGCCTCAACAATATATGGCCATACATAATGACATTATGTATGACAATTTAAAAATGTGCCAATACAGGAGACAGAAGAGATGTGAGTTGAATCCCTGGGTCAGGAGGATCCCCTGGAGGAGGAAATGCCAACCCACTCCAGTCTTCTTGCCTGGAAAATTGCATGGACAGAGGGGCCTGGCAGGCTACAGTCCATGGGGTCATAAAGAGTTGCACAGGCTTAGTATCTAAACAGTACAGCAATATAATAATTATATATAAATAAAATGATTATATATATATATATATATATACATTTATAAAGTACATAGAGTTGACCCATGAACAAAACAAGTTTGAGCTGCATGAGTCCTCTTTTACTCAGATGTTTTTAAGTAAATAAATCCTACAGTACTACACAATCTGAAGTTGGTTGAATCTGAGATGTGGAACCTCCAATCCTGAAGGGTTGATTGTAAGTTATATGCAAATCTTTCATTGGACAGATGGCAGGCATCCTCTAACACCTTTACTGTTCAAGGGTAAACTGTATATAATCTTAAAAAAATAAAGAATATTGCTATGTCCTTTAGCATTCTGTGTTCACTTTAAAGAAAGCCATTCTGATTTTATAAACTTTGGTCTTTTTCCTCTTTGCTGCATCTATATATTAAGACAAACAGGCATTATCTTCTATTTGACTTCATAATAAATGTGGTTCTTATGTAGTCTCTGTTGAAACTAATTAATTGTAGGACTTTAATATCTTTAAGATATGATGACCAGAGTGGGGATCCCAGGTGGTGCCAGTGGTAAAGAGCCAGCCTCCAATGCAGCAGACTTAAGAGGCATAAGTTCGATCCCTGGGTTGGGAAGATCCCCTGGAGAAGGGCATGGCAAGCCACTCCAGTATTCTTGCCTGGAGAATCCTGTGGACAGAGGAGACTGGCTGGCTATGGTCTGTAGGGTTGCAAAGAGTGAGATATGCCTGAAGCAACTTAGCATACACACACACACACACACTCTCTCTCTCTCTCTCTCTCTCTCTCTCTCTCTCTCTCTCTCTGACCAGAATGGTGTTTCCAGTAGGGAAGTCATCTGGCGATCACATTTGGAATATCGTATTCTGTAACCACTCTATCTGCTTTGAATGGATGCCACCACTCTCTCTGCATCTGCTTCCACGACCATCTGCCTCTCTCACACTAAATGCATTGCTGGTAATTGACACCTTGGGAATTTCAACGACTCTTGAGTCTTCTGTGTTGCGTCCTTGTTTCACCCACACTTTCGTCCTGTATTATTTCAGGTTTACCTCGCTAGCATCAGATAATACTAACATCTTGCACCATCTCTGTTTCCTGGCGTCTTTCATGCCAACATCAGTTTGGATCACTCCCACCATCATTCTTTGCCAAACATCAGATTAACGGATTTTGTCAGAGAAAGCCATAAAATCATATTCAGTTGCCCAACTTCACTGGACATATCCTATTTTTACTGGGCATGTTCTTTTCTTATTGATTCACAGTCAATTGTTTTATGTAAAAAATGCTTATGAAATTTGTTTTATATATAAGATCTTTTAGAGTCTTTGTTGCTTTCTTTACATTGCAATCTACCAAAGTAAAACCACTTTCTCATGCAATGATTCTCAATCTTGACCCTTCAGAGGAGAATAAATTCATTAGGGATGTCCAAAAGTCCTAAAAAGTACACAGTCTTTAAATCAAAGGCATCTGACAATGAATATTTCCTCTAGCTTGCTAGTTCTGTGAACACAGGCAAAGCTGTTCTCATTTCTATGTCTAACTTTCCCTATCAGTAACTTAAAATAATTACATCTAACCCATACAACTATCATAACTGCTTTTCAGAAAATCTCTCTGGACACACCTTTACACTGTAAATGTGGGTAAACATTAAAACTTCTCTATTTCCCTTTTATATTTCCCTTTAAGAGTTTCATCTTCAGTTCTCTTGGATTCTCAAATATTATCTCCTGGCTGAGTCCAGATCCCAAATGTTCTCCCTGAGTCATTCCCGATCTTCTTTCCTCCATTAAATGGAGCATAACCTGCTCTGCTCACAGCCCCAGGATGGCAGAAGAAATGAATTTTTATCTAGATAGTTAATCAGGCAGGGTTTACAAATGATAATTTCAATATTTTCTTGGAAAATATAAGTACTGATCTGCCTGTGAGGCTAGAAAAAAGCTGAATTGCTTTGATACAAAAACCTGAGATTACATTTTTCTATTACTTTCCTTTTGCTTTTCTCCTGAGAGACCAGGGTTGAAAGAGAGAATAAGTGGAATGGAAATGAGGATAAGTGGGAGGAGAGAAAGAATTTACAAGTCAGAAAGAACGATTATTTTAAACATGAGTTTTAAAATGATTGTTTAATTTTAAGTCGCTTACATAGTAATATACAGTTGTATGTCTCCCTAAGCCCGCATTTGTCTGGTTTGTGTGGGATTTTGTGAAAATTCAGGAAAAGAACTGGTTCCTATTTTCAGTTCAAGATTCAGAAACAATGGCAGCCTATAGATGAGGTGAGTGTAAAACACCTGGGAAATTTGTAAAAAATCTGGGGGACTTCAGTAACCTTCAAACAAAGAGTAGGGCAGAGCAATTATTAAGGTCTTAAGCATCGGTTAAGGTGATTCATACATACATTCCAAGCCACTTACTACATATTTGTAAGTATATACCTTACTCTGAGCTCAAATATAGTATTCATAAAAGTAAAATCATATTCCTTAAACAGTGTCCAAAATCAAATGCCTAGAATATCTATTATTCTTATAGGTATCAAAATAATGGCATTATATTTAACCCCAACTTTCCCCATTTTCAAGCTGTTTGTTACAAAAACCTCATTTATTAAGAAATCTATTCAATAGCAGTGACCATCAGAAAATCTACTGGCTTCAGGAAATATTTCTCATCAACGTAATTGCTTAAGTAATGTTTCACTGCTTGTCTGCTTCCTTTTTAAAAAGCAGCAATAGGAAACTTCATTGTATATTGGGGAAAAACTATCAATATAAGAACTAGAAAAGAAGTTTTTTTTTTCTTTCTTTCTGTATCTTGGAATGCATACAAAGCTATCACTTTGTTCAGAATTCCCTAAACATTTCTAGGGGACCCAGAGCACCATTAATAGAACTTACTCAAAAATTCCAAGTAAGGGAATATGCAAACGTTCTAACTTGTAGAAAGGGTGGGAGTTTAATAGATGGTTAGCAGTAAGTAAGTGTCAGCTGAGGTTCAGAGAGTTTCCAAAAAAACTGATCAAAAATAGTGTGTGGGAAAAAGCAAGAAGTTTTTTGTGGTTAGTAGCCATTTCATGGGCAATCTGGGTTGATCAAGAAAGGTGGGGAAATGGGGAGACCAACCACCTGAGATGAGAGGAAGGAAGTGCAAGCCCTGTTCACCCCCTAATCTTGTCAGAGACCCTATCTCTGAACTATTTTTATAAAATCCTCATCAAATTCCCCCAGATTGGGACACACAGTTTTTGAGGGCAGGAGCCCACTCTATCTCTCTTTGCCTGGCAGAGCAAGGAAGCTATCCTTTTCTACTTTACCACCCTCCCCCCCCCCCAAAAAAAAAAAAGATGGGTGGGGAAAAAGTTAATGATTAAGGTCCTACAGAAGGGGATGAAATAGAACCTCTGAGAGACAAGGGCAGGAAATGTCCACCATGGAAATTTCCCATCCCACTGGGTCTCTCTCACTCCTCCCAAGTAGCACAATAAAATGAGCAGTAACACACATTGAGAGTTTTTCTAACAACTGATGAGGTAGAATATTTAAAAATTCATCCTGTAGTCATCCAAAGATTTTTGCTCACTGATCAATCCACATTTATGTTTTTCTGTCCATAGAGTCATTGCTTCTCAATGCCATTCAAATTAAAACCTGCCCAAAAACTTGTGAGAAAAAATACGCCCAAGTAAATGATGGGACTTAATTTCAAAGTGAGACTTAACATTTATTTCATTTGGAAGAGGGTGGAGTTAGTCCCCGTAGATGATGTTTGAGCAGAAGACTTCTGAGCTACTGAATTTCTGTTTTCCAGAAACTATTTACTAGCTTTAAGTTTTGCAGATTGTGGTAGGTGAGTTAGCAGGCTTTTGAGAACTCCATGTTAGGAAGAAAAAGAAGCAGACTGCCTAGAAATATTGTCATCTATTGTGAATAGAGAGATGTGGCAGCTGGGTTAGTGAAGGAAATTCTGAATATGACCACATGTAGATAAACGGAAGTTGAGGAATTCTATCTCCATAACCTAACCCTAGACTTCCTTGGTGGCTCAGATGGTAAAGAATCCACTTTCAATTGTGGGAGACCTGAGTTCGATCGCTGGGCTGGGAAGACCCCCTGGAGGAGGGCATGGTAAACCACTCCAGTATTCTCGCCTGGAGAATCCCCATGGACAAAGGAGCCTGGAGGGTCACAGTCCATGGGGTCATAAGAGTCAGACACAATTGAGCAACTAAGCACAGCATAACCTAACCCTAACCTATGATGTAATAAATGTTATGGCCCCATAGCATATCCAGTGCTTCTCAAACTGAGGTCCCTGAATCAGCAACATTAGCACCACCTAAACATGTTAGGAATCTGTGTATTAACACAGTCTCCCACTGATTATAATATGGACTACAGTTTCAAAACCACCACTCCAGGCCACAGTCCTGGAACTGTGCTTCCAAGTTTATGTCCTGGCATCCTGTCCCTTCGTACTCAGTTACAGAACACCATCCAACGGGACACCTCGACCAATCAAATTCTCTCCCTCTAGAATTTAGCCTAAGAAACATAAACACTGGAAAATCTGTAACAGGTGATGGTTTCAGAAGGTGGAAAGTCAGATATACTTAGATATAATGTGAACTGACACTGTAGGGCCTTGTGAAGAACATGGGGTGTTGGTTTATTAACAAGAGTAGGAAAATAGTGCAGATACACAAAGAGATGAGAAAAGAGAGATATAATTAAGTGGCCACTTTCTGTTCCTATATTTTTTCTTATTCTTGGTTTTGGCCTCATGTCATTCATGGCTGTGTTTTTGTTCATGGGTTTTGTGTGGCGTCTCTGCATAAATGACCTATCCCTCTCTCCCCTTTATTTTCATGAGCTTAGGTACATTTCTCTTCCCTGTGACAAAATAATTCTAATACAAATGTGTGCATAATAGTAGTCAGATAGTTGTTTAAATAAAGGAAAATAAGAGTTATCAGCTGCCGAGTATGGCTAAATGGATTTGCAGTTAATTGGTGGATGCAATTATTTAAATGAACCTTTTCAAACACAAGTAAAACGCTAAAAGCAAACAAAGTGAAGATATATACTTGGGAGCATTGGGGATAAGTGTTTTCTAATTAGCTATTAAACTATCCTAAGGACACCATTTCTAGCACATGTTCTAGTTGTTCTAGTTTAAATGAATCCCATGATGCTTGGGTATTTCTGGATGTAGCAGGGAAAAAACCTAAACTTTTAGCTTGCTGCTTATCTCTTATTTGATTTTGAACATTTTATTTACCCCTTTAGAACTTGAAGGTTTCTTCCCCACTGCTTACTGAAGAAAATATCTTAATTGCAGCCTTACAGTAATGCAAGGGTTTTATATGTGGAAGGAGGTATTTTAAGATAGTTCTTACATTGAGAAGTTTTCTTTTAATATTTCTGTCTTACATTTACTTTAATTGGCATTTAAAGAGTCTTAGTTCACACCGTTAACCCTTACTAATATGAATGACTGAATTAATCAGAGTTAAAAGGACAAATCTTTCTTAATGAAGAATTCCAAATAATAAATGTAGAAAGAATAGAAGAAATCAAAAATTGCAAATAGCACACTAGAGTAATCATTGCTATAGGCAAGAATCACTGACAAATGATAAAATTAATGAGCAGAACTTTAAGGAGAAAAAGGATATTTACATAGTCTCAAAGCTCCTCCTCCAAGTATTTATTAATTACTCTCATAATCTTAAACATTTCCCAGGTAAGAATACTAGAGTGGGCAGCCATTTCCTTCTCCAGGGGATCTTCTGGACCAGGGACCAAACCTGTGTCTCCTTCATTGTAGGCAGATTCTTTACTGCTGAGCCACCACTCTCCACCAGGGAGCTCAATTTCTTTGACAATCTTCCCTTCTGGAGGTGGAGCACAACGCCATTAAGTACACTGTTGGCTGGACTTGGTGATTTCCTGCTCACAAACGCAGGATGGAGAGAGAAATAGCAAGTTTACAGAAGAGAAACCTAGCAGACACCACCTGAGACAAGTGATCCAGGTCAGGTCACCAACAGCAATTCACCCTGATATTACGTAACCCCAGATCACCATGCAAAAATCCACAACCCCAGTCTACTCACGGCACCATCCCACAGATCCAAATGGAAGCATGTTACACAAAGGCGCTCTTCAAAAACCATGAAATACAAGAAAAGAAGAACTGTCACCAACTGGAGAAGTTTAAGATGTGATATTTCAATGGAATGTGGGTCCTTGAAAAACAATAACAAAATGGTATTTGTAGAAAACTGATGAAATCAAAATAAAATCTATAGTTTATACTTGTGTAAATTTATTAGTTTTGGTAAATACGCCATGATTCTGTCCAACACTTGCATTAGAGGAAGATGGATTAAGGGTATATAAGAGCTCTTCAGATTATCTATGCAACTCCTCTGTGAATCTGTAATCTACATTTCAAAATAAAATTTTTTAAAAAACGTTCACTCTGTGTTACAAAGAGGAATCCAGTTCTGAAGACCTACTTTCCTGACCGTTGCTATTAGAGAGTACAGTGGACTACAGGGCTTCTTTCTAAAATGATCCACCTTCCTCAGAACACAGGGATATTTTTTCCTGATATACTTGAATTCTATCTTGTGACAAACTACTGCTATGAAGAGGTGAATAGATACTATTAATCCATCAAAACATTTCAATGATTTAAGTCTCTAGATTACACACAAAATATTCAGTTTCTTCCAAATTCCTTGAGGCAAAAGTGTAGGCTTAGTTCCCTGAATTACTCACTTTGGCCACACATTTATCCTCTCACATTTCTTTCTTAATTTAGATGTGGAATTTTAGATACACTGCTTAGGTTCTGTGGATCATGAGATCCTTTCAGATACTATGGTCATTAGATTCTGTCTCCCCATCACTAATACATTGCTACATCAAATGATAGATTTTTCTGTAAAATAATGACAGCTACTTCATAAGACAAACAAAGTAAAAAAAAAAATCATAAGACTCTTTATCTCAGTACAATGAAGTAAGCATTTATGCCTCTGTGATACCTGGTTTTTATATCCTGACAGATGAAACATGACTCTCTCCCTTGTGAGAAGAGCTACTAGAGATTTTACAGCTTAATTCCTTGATTTGAAAAGCTAAATTAATTACTGTATTTATTTATTTTTATTATTTTATTTTTAGTTGATTTTTAAAAATTTCTATTTAAAAAGACAGGATGTGTATGCAATCTTTTCAATGCCTCTAGTAGAAATGGCATGTAAATGAAAAAAGTAAAATATTTTATTTATACATATTGATCTAAGTAGAAAGTGGAATATTATATTTCATATTCATTACAGTCTTAGTTTTTAAAGATTTTGATAAAGCTATTTCTTCAATTCTAATTTTTACAATTGTACTGTCAATACTATTAGAGCTGATCATCTCAGATGGCTACATCTAATATATCCAGATTTCTCTTAAAGGTACATATGAAAAATAGACAGCAAAAATTCAGTTTGGCTATTGGAATTTTCATGTAATTACTTTAGCCATTGTTAGCACATGCACTGGAACATAAAACAAAACAGGAATAAACAAGATCCCCAAGGTGTTTGTTCACATGTGGGGAAGGATGGAGGTCTTGAGTGAGCCTAAGACAAGGGTCACATGCAAACACAAGTCCAGCTCCCTGTGTAAGTGGTCATGATAGTGGGTCCCCGGGAGAAATTAACTGTGCCTTGTGAAAGCTTCCTAGAAAGCGGGACTTACAGATAGCCTCTTAGAGAGAATTCTTCAGGTTACAGAAAAAGCACTGTGGCTAGAAAAGATATTCCAAGCAGAGAAGCTCATTTATGCAGCAGCATAGAGGCATGAAACAAACAGAATGGGAGGATGAGGCAACCTCAAGCCCTTCTCTGGGTCTGCACTCCAGGCTGTGTGTCCTAGAGTGGAAGGTAAGAGATGGGCAGGGGAAGCTGGGGTGGGACGACATCGTGAGGACACAGTATTACACATTTTTCAAAGCACTGTGGTAATTAAAAGAAGCGCTTTATTTAGCGTGTGAAATTGGTCAACTTGTGTTTCTCATATTTGTTATGAGGAATAAGGGCTGCTTCCCTGGTGGCCCAGATGGTAAAAGCGTCTGCCTACAATGCGGGAGACCTGGGTTCGATCCCTGGGTGGGGAAGATGCCTGGAGAAGGAAATGGCAACCCACTCCAGTATTCTTGCCTGGAAAATCCCATGGACGGAGGAGCCTGATAGGCTACAGTCCATGGGGTCACAGAGTCGGACACGACTGAGCGACTTCACTTCACTTCACTTCACTTCATAGTGAGGAATAAGGTCTGGTGGAAAGTGCAGCATTTAACATGCAAACAGGAAAAGTCAGGAGCAGTTGTTCCTGCTATTAGCATTGCTGCTATCATCATCTCTTGACCACGTAGCAGGAAGACAGTAGGCACAAAGTTTAAGCTGGAAATTAACACAATCTTATCTGTGGTTTCAGTAGTGATGTTTCTATCCCATTGACTCTGTTACTGGCTATCAAATGTTTTATTTTTCTTTGATTCTAAAAAGCTAGGATCATGGAAAGCACAACACTGAATCAGCCTAATTCTGCATTTGAAAACACCTGGCTATGGAGGGACAAGCTTCTCTTTCTCACCTCAAGCAGCATCTTCTCTATAATCTTACTTCCGGACTCTTCCTTATCACTCTATCTCTGACACACACACGAAGCTTTCAGTCCCATCACCTCTGTTGTCTGCATTTTCTCTGCATTTTTTCCTACCCTCTGCATTCCTACTACAGCTATTCTACCTCTCCCAAAATAGGGAGTGGTTTGAAACAAGCAATCAAGCTAAATGCATGTTGTTTAGAGTTTGGGCAAAAGACAAGGGTCTGAAGTTGGGGTTCAGGCAATGAGGACAGAAAAGCTATGGGAAAATGAGCTTTATTGTAAAAGTCAAATAAATAGCTGTTCACCTGAAACGATCACAACATTGTTAATTGGCTATACCCAAACACAAAAGTAAAAGTTTAAAAAGAATGAACGTGAAATAGAGATAGTTTCCATACATTATAAAAAAGAAAGTCACATCTAAATTAATAAAATCGTTTTCTTCCCTTGGGGTGAAAATGTGGTCATATTTCAGGGCGGGGCAGTAGGGTCATAGAGAACAAAGAGTGACCTTTCAGTGAGGCAGACTCTGTAAACTTGTTACAATCCTCATTTGAAAGTTTGTGAAGAGCCATAGCTGGATCTGGATTCAGTGTTGGTTTGGATTTGGGGTGCATGACAGACTGGATTACTGTTCCCAACTGTTTGCTCAGCCCCTGCAATAGGATTATAAGGACGCAGCTACAATCACGTGAGAATTCCTGTTCATTCTGTGGGATGAGTAGGCATCTGGTCCTCCCTGCCCTCTGCTTGGTCGTTTACATGCTTGGTCATTTACATTACATGCTTTGACCAGTGGGCATGAGCAGCCGTGACACTGGCTGTAATTAAGGGGAAGCTCTGAATGTGATTGTCTGCTGTGTCTCAGCCCCCCTCTCTCTCCTGTACTGTCTTCCACCATGAGATCTGAATGGTCCAGCTGCTGGCTGTGTGTTCATTCTCAGGTCTGAAATCGGAGGTCAAGTGAAACTGAGCCCTGCACAGTCCAACTGGACCCAGCCAGCCTGACCCACCCTGCTGTCCTCATGTGAGCAAGAAACAAATACTCTTATCATTCAACTCTGAGATCTGGTGGTTGGATGTTATTGTAACAAAAGAGATGACTGACACAGAATGCCTGTGCCCCACTTACAGTATACTGTAAAATCAACTCTGAAATTTATAATGAATCCCAATTTACTTTCTCCAGAAACTAGAATCCATATGAGAATATTTGATGCCCAGTTTAAAGCTCTGAATCACATATTAAAGTCTGAAAAACCCTTTGGAAATCACAAGAGTGAATTAATTTAGAATACGTAGTGTGGTCTCTATATCCTAAATTCCCCAGTTACTTCATCTTCTGATTTATACTCCCTTATCATGCTACTTTTTTCACTTGAAATAATAATGTTAATTAAAATGAATACCTAATATATGTTGAGAGTTCCCTGAAAGTAAAAAATACTTTTTTTGCTATATGCAACTAGGTAGGAATATCAATCTTCAAGATGAAATTTTTAATTATTTTACACTTAATTATTTTAATATAAAGTTATATGAGGAAAAGAGGTAAGTTTTAAAATTCAAGGTGACTAAGGACTGGGAGAAAATATTTGCAAATATTGGGATGAACAAGGGCTTAATTTCCAAAATACACAACGAGCTCATACAACTCAATAACAACAAATAAAAAACCCAACGAAAAAATGGGCAGAAGACATTTCTCCAAAGAAGACATACAGATGGCCAAAAGGCAAGAGATGCTCAACATCACTAATTATCAGAGAAATGCAAATCAAAACTATAATAAGGTAACAACTCACACCAGTCAAAATGGCCATCATCAAAAAGTCTGCAAATAACAAATACTGGAAAGGATGTGAAGAAAAGGGAGCCTTCCCACCCTGTTGACGGAAATGTAAACTGCTGGAGCTACTGTGGAAAACAGTATGGTAGTTCCTCAAAACAATAGAAGGAGTACTACCATATGATCCAGAAATCCAACTTCTGGGCATATATCAGGTGAGAGCTCTAAATCTAAGCGATACATGCACCCTAATGTTCATAGGATTAATATTTACAATAGCCAAGACAGGGGATCGATCTAATTGTCCATCAACAGATAAATGGATAAAGATGATGAGCTATATCTATACGTATAATGGAATATTACTCAGCCATAAAAAGAATGAAATCATGGTATTTGTAGCAACACGGATGAATCTAGAGATTATCATACTAAGTGAAGTCAGAGAAGGAAAAATGCCATATGATATATCATTTATACGTGGAATCTAAAATAATTGGCAACAATGAACTTATTTACAAAACAGAAAAGGTTCACAGACATAGAAAACAAACTTATGGTTACCAAACAGGAAAGAGGGTAGAGGACAGATAAATTAGGAGTTTGGGATTAACAAATACAAACTACTGTACATAAAATAGATAAACAAAAAGGGCCTACTGTATATATGAGACTGAATCACTGTGATGCCCACCAGAAACTAACAGCATTATAAATCAACTACGTGTCAACAAAATATAATAATAAAATGTCAGGTGACACAATGGCTGGTTTGGTGTATAATTGTGCACAGGTTTATATTTGTGCATATGCAAGACAAAAAAAATCCTTAAAACTCCCTTTTAGTTAGCAAATACTTTTTAAATATATTTTATTTAAAGTCTATTTAAACCTATATTAAATCTATTTTTTCCTGTAAGAAAAGGTAAATATTTTCAATGTTATACCACATAATGGAAAGATAAGATACAGAAAAATTTATACATACATATATAAATAAAATTAGGGTGGTATCTATCATTTATAATATTTAAAATAAAATTTACTTCTAGTCACCAAAAATGAACATTTTCAAGGCTAAAGTTTTAATGAAGAAAGGCAATTAGATTATAGCCTTATGATTTGACATCTTGTTAAAAAGTTATTTGTATATGTCTAATGTAAGACTATGTTTTGTATCACTGTGACGGTTCTATGTTCCATTTAATCAAATTAGGTAGTCCTGAAAACTAGATATTAAATTCTGATTTCAGTTTCCTTCTTATTTCTTATTTATGCATAAGACTCTGTTAATCAAGAATATTTAGTGGAAAGACTGTCACTAATACAAACAACAAGCTAAATGACCCTTACTGCATGTAAGAAAATGTTGGGGTTTTTGCCACCTTAAGTTCACTAAGTTATGATCTTGATGCTGAAGGACAGTATGTAAGGTAATTTTATATTTTGTTACATACTTTTGAGGCATACACACTAACATCCCATACAGAGTATTCTCCTGAATCTATAATACAATGTCTCCTAATTTTATAAATTTGAGGCCATCAAATATACTTATTATCAGTCTATGACCAGCATAGCCACCTACACGTATCCACCTCCAGTCTTACTTCTCATACAGAACAGCCATAGTGGATACCTGCCAAGTAAATTATCTGTCTGAGCAAAGGCAATGTGCCCAGTGATTCAATAACTACAAGCGGTGGTGAAGGGGAAGCAGAAGCCATGAGGTAGGTGGAATCGTTGCAGAGACTGTCAATGAGCTGGCAATAGTTGGAGAGTTAAAGCCATGTGAGGCACTGGGACAGGTTGAAGAGAGGGGTTTGCCATAAACAAACCCTTCTGTCTTGCCCTCTATCCATGAGACTTTGAGAAAGTAATTAGCAAATACTATTCTTGCCTACAGTCAGATCTATGGTGTAAGACCCTGGGGTAAACGGGAAACTCACAATTACTGGGGGATGCTATGGTGAATCAGATGAGATTTTTTTTTTTTTTTTTTTTAGGATCAAGATGCATGACTATAATAATTTGGTTAAACCTCCTAGGCAGTATTGGAAGCTTTACATATGCTGGCTCACATAATTCTCCCAACACAAAGGGCTGGGAGACAGGCAGGCAAAGGTATTATCATCATATCTTTCTTAATAGCTGCTGAAATGTATAATCAAGATGTTAATGGGGACTTTCCTGACTGTTCACTGGTTAAGACTCCACCTTCCAATGCAGGAGGTGAGGGTTCAGTCCCTGGTCTTGGAACTAAAATCCCATATGCCTCACAGCCAAAAATCCAAGATATAAAACAGAACCAATATTGTAACAAATTCAATGAGGACTTTAAAAATGATCTACATTAAAAATAATTCTTTAAAACTGAAAATAAATAAATAAAGATGATGTTGAGAAACCCCTGTTAAGTAACAACAATATTTTAGGTTCACTTTGATATAGTTTGTTTCTGGTACCTAACAGATTCCATTTATACAGCTTGTGTTCCAGAATGACTACAGTATTTTATATCCACAAATGAATAAAATGCCTTGGAGTTTGAAAATGAAAACAGAATAAATCTTTCCAAATAATGAAGAGAAGCTTTCCACTGAAGAGCATCTGCATATGCAGGCCTTTGACTCCAGTAGTATTTAAAATTAAAATTTCTTATTTTTCCTTTTCTTTTGCCAAGAAGTATCTATCATTCCTTTTAATAAAAATGAGTACAATCTAAATCTTTCTCGACATTTCTAATCTAATGAAGGGACAGGAAATAAAATGCTATGTTTCTTGTCATTTTTTTCCCCAAAAGGCTTTGAAATAAACTTGTTCAGTGATGACAGTGTAATAATGAAAAGTATATAATGAAAACCACATCCTGACGGGATTTCACATACTTATGTGAAAGTAAGAAAAGCAAATCATTGCATGGCAGGGATGAATACACTAAGCCCAAAGTTAAAAATAAAGAAGGTAACACTGAACTTGCATGTATCAAGAGAGATTCCTATTAAAAGGGACGTGTGAGTAACCAACAGAGATGTGCAGACATGTGCTCAGCCATGGCACAAGCTACCAGGCAAGAGATGTGTACAAGCTTAAATGTGCCCTTTTCATACACCATACCAATATTTACTCTAGCAGATATAGGATTAAAAAAAAAAAACAGCTATGTGCTCTGAGATTCATATGAAAGAAAGAGGAATAAAATTTTCTCATTTCAGTTAAGAAATACGGATATAAATGGTAATTTGGAGATTTTTTTTTTCAGCAATGGAATTAGATAAAGTATCTTCCAGACTAGAAAACATAAGGATCTCCAGAATACTCTACAGCAATGATAATAAGTATTCCTAATCATTATACTAAACTGAATTTACTGAGGACTGACTATGAAAAAGAAATGAAGCCCTACTTATTTCTTCATGATCTCATTTAGGGCTCATTCCAAATGGCTGAGATTGTATAAATCATCCTATGTAATAGGAAGAAGCCTCAGAGAATCAAAAAGATTTTAACAAAAATGAAATTGCCATTGTTACAAAGTTCACACTTGCAGCTTTAACTCCAGTGTTCAACATCTGTATTAAATTCATTGTTACGGACAATTAGTTTGAACCTATACTTTATATTTAGGATTTTATTCAATTGTACATCTATTTTGAATATATGCACTGCTTTTGAACTGAAGATAATAAGGGTCAACTTTTACTGAATGACCAGAGTACCCTGAGCAGAGCATTTTACATGTTTTATCACATTTAATCCTCACAGCAATCCCAATATATACATATTAATATTGTCCCCATTTTATAGTTTAAGAAACTGACATTTGAAGGAGTTAAATAATTCTCCCAAGGTCATATATTTTTCAAACGGTGGACTGAAATTTCAAATATACTTATTTTGACTTCAGAAGGAGCAAACTTAGCCATACTCATGTATAGCAGGCTTCTCGAAGGAACTGCCTTCCTATTTGAGTGATTTAATTTATGTACTTATAGTTTCAAATTTTGGAGAGTCTTCTTAGAGTTTTAGACTGACTTTAGACTCTGATTGCTTGAAAATATGTTGTTAAGTCTTATTACACAAGGAAAGCATAATGTGATATACCTTATATCAACAATGTTTCACAATTTCCTCTAAGATTTAGAAATGGATTTATGGAGGCCTGTCTTTCTAAAGCTTTCAAGTTAACATCTTAGGCATGTTCATGGAAAGAATTATTGTATCTCCTGAATTGTCTTTTTAAGTTAGTTTAGTGAAAAGTAGAGCCAGTTTTCAAGATAATTTGGTGGCTAGAGGAAAGAAAATTTTACTATGAGCAAACAGGCTTCTGTGTTTCTATTTTCCTGAAAACAATAATAACTGCTGTCTGGATAAACAGAGCTTATTTTTATGTGACAGCCTAAGTAGAATAATTAAATCTTTATCAACATAAATTATAATTTCCACACAAGCACAGGCATGGATTAAACTTTTGCTTCTTTAAACACACCTCATTTTGGTGGCCTGAAGACACAGCAATAAGATTTTGAAGTCTAGACATATATTTAAATGCATTAACTCCCAATATTCTTTTCATAATCAAGCCATATGTAGATAGAAAACTTAAGTCTTTCTTTTTTTAAGTCCCAATACTATGGGCATACCAATTTATATGGTGTTAAAGGACTTTTGTTCAAATTCTGGAATTTCAGTTTTCTCATCCTTAATTCAAGAACAGATATCTGCTTTGTCTATATCCTATGGCTTTCCTGGTGGCTCAGAGGTTAAAGCGTCTGCCTGGAATGCTGGAGACCTGGGTTCGATCCCTGGGTTGGGAAGATCCCCTGGAGAAGGAAATGGCAACCCACTCCAGTACTCTTGCCTGGAGAATCCCATGGAGGGAGGAGCCTGGTAGGCTGCAGTCCATGCGGTCACTAAGAGTCAGACATGACTGAGCGACTTCACTTTCACTTTTCTCTTTCATGCGTTGGAGAAGGAAATGGCAATCCACTCCAGTGTTCTGGCCTGGAGAATCCCAGGGATGGGGGAGCCTGTTGGGCTGCCGTCCATGGGGTCACACAGAGTCGGACACGACTGAAGCAACTTAGCAGCAGCAGCAGTAGCAGTAGACATTATTAGTAAATTGTTAATTGATGAATATGGTTATGAATAATACACTCATTAGAGGAAGAATTATTTCCTGAAAAATAACTCATTAAACCTTTACTTCAAGGTAATGAACTTTTCTGTATTCTATCCAGCTTTTATTTATTCATTTACGTTTTAAGAGTCTACTTTGTTTCTTCAAAGGCTTGCTGTACCTTACAATGTTAAATGTAAATACAACAGAAAAGAAAATAAAATGTAGATAAAACTGTACTTTAAGGAAGAGAAGAGATGCATTCTTCTCTAGATAGTCTTGATAAATTTCTATAACTGAACATAAATTTAGGCCAGGGGAGAACCATTGGACCCAGCAGTTAATACAGTCTCCATGTTTGAGAGAATATAAAACTACCAAGAGGTGCTCAATAAACATGTATTAAGAACGGTGAATGGCTGAGTTAACCTGGAGAGAGTCTACTCCATTGCAAGCCCCTTGACCTCAAATAGTAGGTGTAACAGATCTTGTTAATCTTTATGCCACAGAGTGACATAACTATTACTCTACAGATCACATAATGGTCTTTCTGATGGGTATTTTATATTGCCCTTTTAGAAATCTAATTACATTAAATTAAATTATAACCCCCTGAAGGCATTTCGATGAGGATTTATAAGATACTCTAGTTTTTAAAAGCTGATTTCCATTTATCCCATTTAGAGAACTTAGACGAAAGATTAATGAATGTTTTCCTGAGACATGTTGCATCTCATTTGGGCAAATGTTTGAAAACAGTCTGGTTTAGTTTATGATTTGGTGATTTTTCCAGGCTTGCTTAATGATATGTATAAAGTTGACTCATGAACTGCTCATCAATTCTAACTATAAGACACAGCATCAGACCTACGAGTGCTGATTTGAAAATTGGGGAGTCTGACCTGAAATTCTATTCATAAAAATGTCACACAGCAAGGAGGCAGTCTAGAAGGAAACTGGATGATGGCCAGTAGATGATTTCAGTGTCTACACACAATGTCAGTGCTTACGGGAATTCTGGAGGTCGTCCCATTGACTGTGCCTTCACGTTTCCTTTGTGAAAACTATGGCTAAGGGTTGACTGCAACTCTTTCAAGGTCTACAGATGCTCATCCTTCTTGTGAGGCCAGTGGCTTTTGAATCATTTCACTTTGTTGTGGAATGGGGCTTTGCTTCTTATTCGTGAAATAAACAGACATCAGCAGAGAGGAGAAAGAATTCTGAATTGAAAGTGGGCCACCAAGGTGCACTATTATCCATTTCCACAGAAAGCTGGTGCTGCACAAAAATAAAATCAAGGGGTTAGTGGGCGGGGTTGGGGGGGCTGCCACTGGAAGCATAGAAGAAGATCTAAACTGAAAATTCTGCGTATTCTAGCATTACTAATTTAAACCTAATCACTGCTGCTATTCTCCAAATTTTGTTTTTGGCACCTAAATCTTCTAAGCACTTATCTACTCTAAATCTGGAACATTTTCCTGGAGATACTGTTGTCTGCTTAAGTATCACACTCTCACATTTCTTCCTAATGCCTGAATCACATTCTTCCTATAGCAGATGCCAACAGTACTGTCAACTGAAGAAAAAAGCATGACTTAAAAAGCTGTGAGTTATGTTCTATCTGGGGGTCTTACTGAGGACTACAGCTCAGGATATAGCCTCTCAAAAAGCTCTGGAGCAACTGTTATAAAGAGGCAAGGGAGGTGCCAGGAAGTATAGTTTTGTTGAAAAAACAAACAAACAAAAAAAAACACAAAACAAAAAAACCATGTAATCAAATATTAGAAGATTAAAACTAATCACCAAAAACCCCCACCAAACATCTCAAATTAATCATTTTAGTCTTTTGCTAAGTATGGGAAGACACATGAGTCTGAGCCCTCTGAAAGCATTCCATAGCTATGCATTTCAACTATTTAAGGCCATATCCTGTGTTTCTCTATCTTAAAATTACCCTCAGTGTGGATGCAGTAGCTGATAGCTTAATGGTGGGCAATATTTCTTCTTTACTGGGATGGAAAGCAACACTTTTTTTTTTTTTGGCCCACAATACTGTCTGTGTATCTCACCAATGCAAAATTACAACTGTTTATTGCCAATCAACTCATCAGCTCAATCCTTTCTATAACTGTAGAATTTTTTTTTTTTTGGTGTCTTTCCATGGTTTTCTCTTCATTCCTCTTAATTTTTTAAATCCTTCTTAGTCCCTTCATTTCAACCTTCAGGCATTTTTTCTGCTGTTATTCCATCATCAAGGTCTTCACATGGAACTTAAATTCTTGATATCAAATTAGAACAGGTATTTAGATTACTATAAAACTGTGTACTGACATAATCATCTCCTTATTCATCCATGCAACTGGAATGTTAACCCACTTAAATACTGTACTTTAAAAAACCAGCCTTCATTCCTCACACCTGTTTTATAAATGTTCAGCTATATTCTCTGTACTTGATAGAATGCTTTCTGAAAATAGCTACTGCAGAAAATACCTTTTGTACAAGGATGACCCTCTTTACAAAACTATCTAGATGATGCCAGAATAAGATCTGAGAGAATGCTAATATAGAGGTGAATTTCATATTTCTCTTCTGTGTATCAATATAGGAAGTAAACACTATCACATACAGACTCTTGCTTTTTAGATAATCAGACATTTTATATTTGAAACCATGATAGATTTCTATTGCTCTGTAGAGTAACTAATTTTCCCTAAGAATCTAGTATCTCAAAGAATATTTGTTCCTCAGAAATGTTAATACACTTTTATGATCAAATGAGCCGGGGAAAAGTCTGGGTTTGAGATAGATGGATGAGCATGGGTTATCTCAGAGCCTTTAATAAGCTAATGTGTTTTGTGAATCACCAAAGGGTTTCAAGCTGCCCTAATATTGGTATTTCTTAAACACATTTCACCTCAGAAGTTCACAGCCTTAATTCTCCCTGTGGTGCAAGCTTTGAAAAATTCTTGTCTAGACACTCATTAGGACACAAGACTAATTACTCTTTGAACTCTCTTTCAAGTATATGGCCTGAGTTCATATATAAAAATCATGTAACATATGAATTACTCCAAAACACTCAAGGTGCAAAGAGTGTCAGATTTGATTAATTTCTCTAAATTAGATTAATTGGTCCATAATACCTACTTGATGAAATTAGCAAGAATCCCAATATTCATTATTTGTCATTACTATCTTTCTCTCCTTGACTTAACAGGCCAATGGTCAACAGTTTCCTGCCAGGGAGCCCTTTGTTCATTTACAGTGGTGACTTTTTTTTGACAACATTCCCTCCGTCTGGATGAACTCTGACTGCAGGGATCTTTCCTTTGACTCCAGTCAAGTGTGTGAGGGCTTCCCTGGTGGTTCAGATGGTAAAGAATCTGCCTGCAATGCAGGAGACCTGAGTTCAATCCCTGAGTCGGGAAGATCCCCTGGAGAAGGATATGGCAACCCTCTCTATTATTCTTGCCTGGAGAATCCAATGGACAGAGAAGCCTGGCAGGCTACAGACTATGGGATCACAAAGAGTCAGACATGACTGAGCAACTAACACTCACTTTTCAAGTGTCTGAAGGCCAGCGGTCCACCTTCTCAGAGGTCCTGTCTCCTTCTTAGCCACTCATGTAGATACCATTTTGCATCATCTGGTTCTCATCACCATGGACAAATCATCCTTGTCTCTCATGTTTTGGGTCCCACTTTTCTTTTTCTCAAAATACCAGCCTTAACAGTTTCCCTTTGGACATTCAGCTTAATTGTCCAAAATGTTTTAAAAAGTCCCCAAATGCTATCTTGAGCTCTCATCTACATCTAACTGTACAGCCCTACAACATGAAAAATCTATTAACTCCCTGCAGAAGCAGAAAACCTGGAACTCCTTCTGGTACAGTGAAAACAAACAAACAAACAAATCATACAATAAAACATACAAAAAACCCACAAAGTTTATTAATAGCTTACTAATAACTCTATAAAACAATATACCTTGGGGTAGTTTGTATACAATGTGGTGAACCCATCCCAGATTCATAATACCCAGTGCTCAGAAACTCTCCTAGTTCCTTAGAGAAGGAAATATTTGAAAGTTTGATTCATTTGTTGCTTTCACTGGCTAAGCATAAGATTGATATTAACCCTGCATTTAAGATCCCACAAAAATAAAATCTCAACATGAGAACATTCAAAGATATACTTCCCATTTCTTGTTGGTAATTTTTTTTTAGCATGCAGCAAAACCTATTCACAGTTGTTGCTATCTTGGGAATATTAAATTTTTCATTAAAAAGAAGGAAAGCAAAACTATTAAAATATAATTAACTATGCAGCATTCCTATTTCAAGCAAAGGATTTTTTTCAATCAATTCAGATGAGACAATTTATTCCATAAAAGAGAATTCTTATTTATTTATTTTAAAAAATGTAAGCAGATCCTTCCATGTGAATGCTGTTTTCACTAAAATTTTCCACTGTTAACACAACATGAATAAATATTATTCAGTATATTAAATCATAACGGATAAAAATACGTCTCAAAGAAATTTTTTAAAAAGCACTTAATTTCATTGGAGAAATTATTTTGGTCATTTTGACTCTTAACTCTACTAGTTCTTGGTGAAATAAGTAGGTAAATATTGAGTAACTGAAAATTAGAATATAATTAAAAGCAGTTCTTACTATTAGGCTCACATCTGATAGCAGTAGTATTTTTGTGAGATGTATAGCAAAAATCGACATAGCACATGGATTGAATATTGAGCGTAGGTGAATCTGGAGTCCTGAGACTAGTGACATTTTATAAAATATGCTGAATATGAAAATGGCTAGAAGGACCATTGACTCCTTCCCAAATATATACACACACATATGTCTTCATACAAACATATGAGTCAGAGAATAATTGATGGATAATTAAGGTAAGTCTAGACTTGATTCTACAAAAACCTGAGATTAAAGTCATTGTTGATTTTGTTTTAATAATAAAGTAAAAGTGACAAAAGAGAGAACAACTCTATCCAACTTATTCCTCTTGTGCAGAACTGTTTCGTTCTGCCTCTGCCCTACTGGCCTTGTTATTGTGCCTCACTCCCCACTTCTAACTGGCCAAGGGCTTCCTCATGCAGTTATGGTTCAGTTCAGTTCCATTCAGTTCAGTTGCTCAGTCGTGTCCGACTCTTTGCGACCCCATGAACCGCAGCACGCCAGGCCTCCCTGTCTGTCACCAACTCCCGGAGTTCACCCAAACCCATGTCCATTGAGTCGGTGACGCCATCCAAACATCTCATTTTCTGTCGTCCCCTTCTCCTCCTGCCCACAATCTTTCCCAGCAACAGGATCTTTTCAAATGAGTCAGCTCTTTGCATCAGGTGGCCAAAGTATTGGAGTTTCAGTTTCAACATCAATCCTTCCAACTGTACCTGAAAACACCAAGCTAGAGGCATAGGGGAGATAATGAACCCAGGGAGAAGCAGTAGCTATTGAGAGTGAGATATAAATACCCTACGAATCCTCATGTCCCAGAGGAGGTATCACTGACCTAAGAGTCTCACACCAATTCCCAGTTTCCCAGTGGGATTAAGGCAGAGATACCCATAGTGACAGCTGGCTGGATAACACTTCTTGGCTGCCTTCCCTTTCCTAGTTCACATCCCCACTCCTCTACCAAAGAAATCACCGAGCCTGGAATCCTTGTCTCACAGCCTGCTTCTAGGAGTACGCAATGAAGGTGATGCTCCAAGAACATGTCAAAATCAAGTCAGCTGGGATAGCCTAGATTACCTCTACATTCTTAGGGACTGAAGCAGAAAGTAAAGATCAGACTGTCCCTCATCTCTCCTCCTTTCAGCTAGCAAGGCTGCGATTCACATATAGAGAAGAAATGGGAAGGGTAGAGAGGAGAAAAGGACATCAAGTGAAACTATTCTAATG
Organism: Capricornis sumatraensis; assembly: GCF_032405125.1. Lineage (NCBI taxonomy): Eukaryota > Metazoa > Chordata > Mammalia > Artiodactyla > Bovidae > Capricornis > Capricornis sumatraensis. The sequence goes on along the minus strand of NC_091073.1, from coordinate 113,581,812 downwards.
CTCACTTTTTTCTGTCTCTTTTATAGCTTTTATCTCTCTCTCTCTTTTTTTTTTTTTTTTTTTTCGGCAAAGTAAGGGTTTATCCTGTGGGGCTTCCCTGGTGGCTCAGTGGTAAAGAATCCATCAGCCAAACCTGTGCAGGAGACACAGGTTTGATCCCTGATCTAGGAAAATCCCCTGGAGAAGGAAATGGCAACCCACTCCAGTATTCTTGCCTGGGAAATCCCATGGACAGAGGAGCCTGATGGGCTACAATCCATGGGGTCGCAAAGAGTCAGTGACTAAACAACAAAAACAGGGGTTTATTGCAGGGTGTCAAGTAAGGGAGAAGGCAAGCCTCGGATCTATTCCAACTTGGTTTATTTGTTTGGTTGGTTTTTTTGGAGTATTATTGCTCTGCAATGTTGTGTTAATTTCTGCTATACAACGTGGTGAATCAGCCACACGCATATATATATCCCCTTCTTCCTGAGCCTCCCTGCCACTCCTCCAGGTCATCACAGAGCATGGAGCTGAGCCTCCCGTGTTACACAGCAGCTTCCCACTAGCCATCTTACTTTACATATGGCAGTGTATATATGTCAATGCCACTCTCTCAATTCACCCTCCCCTCCCCCCACATGTCCACACGTCCCGTGTCTACGTCTGTGTCTCTATTCTTGCTCTGCAAACTGCAACACTATTTACAGGAGCCTGACGGAAGCAACCTAAATGTCCATTGACAGATGAATGGGTAAGAAGATGTGGTTCATGTCTGCCATGGAATATTACTGAGCCATAAAAAGGAACAAAACTGGGTCATTTATAGTGATGTGGATGAACCTAGAGGGAAGTCAGAAAGAGAAAAACAAATATTGTATACTAAGACATATATATGGAATCATCTCATATTTTCTGTCCACAGCCATTTCACCGTATCTCAATGAAACAAGATGTCCCTCGTCTTTCCCTTTATCAGCCCCCTGTTTCTACTGCTTGTCCTTCTTGCTTGAACGGCTCACTCCAAAAAGGCCCATACTCTTTCCCACATGTCTGCAAATGCTTATTGTTTACCCAACTCCCCAAGAAACCAACACAATACTAGTCAAAGACATGCTAAATATAAAATCAGGAAGAAGGATGCTGGAATCTTTCTCAAACCTGGTGCTAAATGCTCAGAGTTACTTAAGGAAACACTACTATATATGGAAGTGCTACTTCTTAATGCTTCCAATATGGGTGTATATTTAATTTTTTATAATAGTATAAAGTGAGGAGTGACTTGCCAGTTCTTATAGATTATGCTCTGAAGAGACTTTCTGTTTCTAATTTAATGAATTATTGTTTTATCATCTTTCAGAGTGACACCCGGTTTGCTATGAGACTTGAAAAGCTACTAGTTACAATATGACAAATTCAAATTGGTTTTGAGGTAAGCAGTCAAGTTTCTGTCTATTGCTGCCTTCTGAAGATTAAATTCTAAGATTAACCCTTTAAGAGGTTAATCTATGGAAACGTTTTTCGGGCCTAAACTCTGGTCTCAGCTAAACTGAAAACCACTTTTCTTGGACAAGTTTTAAAAACATATTTCTTCATAACGCCTACAGTACCTTATTACATTGACTTGATAAGATTCTTATATAAATTGTACAGGATGATTCAAGATGACACACTCTAACATGAAGATTAAGTTCTAAAACATATAACCCACAAACTGATTACATTACTATTACTATATAACAAGAGTGAAGAAGGAAGCAATTAATCAGGTTTTATCTGTCTGCTCCTATGGACCAATGTGGTAAAAACAATACTTTCCATAATTTTGCCTTGTATCTCCAAAGTGTTTTATAGGGCCAGCCACAGAGGTGCAGATAAGTAAGTTTTTAACTGTATAAATTAATACACGCATAGGGTCATTAGGAAGATAGAATAGTTGTTAAACAAGATTATGCCTGATTTGAAACACTAAATAAATGACACAGAATCTGCCCAACAAGAAGAGAGGTATTTAGCAATCAAAACCTAGAAAGAATAGAGTTTTACAGGCAAATACTGGAAGTACCTAGTCTCACTCCAAAAGAGACAGGATTATGGCTCAAAGACTCAAGGATCTTTTAGCAACTGTATTTCCTTAGGCAGATGGACAATATATTTTAAATATACTTCAATTTCAAACTCATGGGGGCAATGCGTAGGTTTAATTTCATCTTCTATTTACCTTTTCCAAAGGAAACACGTACAAGTCATGCAAAAATAGTGTCTTTCTTTTTTTCATTGTAAGCTGACCGTTGGTTTTTCTTTTATACCCTAAGCCTCTTTATAACTTGAACCCTGTACGTCCTTTCATAAGTAAACTCTCAGATTTAAGTCTATGGGGCTTGAGTCCAGACCCAAAGCTGTGGAAAACCTTTCCTTGGAAGCCTCTTGAGAGATCATCAGTCAGTCTCTTTCCTAGTTACAGGAATCTTTTATTGTTCTTTTTAGTCGCTAAGTTGTGTCTGACTGTTTTGCAACCCCTTGGATTCTAGATCGCCATGTCCTTCTGTCCATGGGATTTCTCAGGCAAGAATACTGGAATGGGTAGCCATTCCCCTTCTCCCGGGGATCTTTCCAACACAGGGATTGAACTCAGGTCTCCTGCATTGACAGATGGATTCTTTACCACTGAGCCACCAGGGAAACTTTAGTATTGGGATTAAAAACTACTAGAGAATAACAAAGATTGTTTAACCTTAAAGATGCTGGGAAAAGTAAGAAAATTAGAAAATAAAGGTTCGTTCTAACATCAAACTAGCTCTGTTTCTAAATTAGTCCTCTCCCATTCTGCATGAAATGGAAAGAAAATTATAAAAAATGTGAACCCTAAAATTGTGTTAAATGTACAGCTCTTTCTAGTAAGTTCCTTTAGCATAAATGACCATGGTAAATACCACGTGATCCCAGCCTTCAGCACATCCCCAGACACACACCATCTGAACAATCAGACCCTGGTCTGTAGCCTGTGAATGTGGTCTACTTGGCTTAAAAGTTTTCCTACTTATTAATTAAATCTATCAGATCTTGTCTTGAGGGGTTCAACGAGAATACAAAGTTACTTAGGTGGTAGTTAGGACACTTAGACAAAGGGATGCATTTTCTGCTGATTATTTATTATAACAGGAAAAATTTCACTCCCCTGGCTTATTAAGATTTTCCATGCCCTACTCCAGGGAATCTTTCTGACACAGGGAATCAACCCTGGTCTGCTATATTGGCAGGTGGATTTTTTACCACTAGCTCCACCTGGGAAGCCCCAAGTTAGCCTTCCTTAGTTTTCAAATTGATATCTAGAAGTACACTATTTCTGTGTTTCTATAAAAGTCTATTGCAGGATCTGAATTCCTAGCTTCCTTTACCCATATGTATCTTCAAAATTTCTCCCTCACTTGAGATAACCTTAGCCAATCTATATTTCTTGCAATGAAAGGGCTTAAAGGACCCTGTATTTTGAACCCCTATCTCCTGCATTGGCAGGTGGATTCTTTACCACTGTGCCACCTGGGGAGTCCTTGAAAGGACCCACTAATTTTCAGCTATTGAATGTCCATAATGTTCTAGGACCTTTAAAATACATTAAATATATTAAATTTTTAAATATATTTTAAATTAACTTATTTAATCTCCATAGCCACACTGCCAGATGGTAATTACTTTCCATGACTGGTTCATATTTATACAGGTAACAGCGGTGGAGCCAGGCCTCAAATCCATGGCTATAAAACTTTGAAGCCCAGCTATTACACATCAGTTACAGCCAGTTACTGCCATTGTTTAAAACTGTTTTCATTTCCATTCACTCGCATCCTTTATGCCTTATCCATCCTAAGAAAACATTTTAAAGCATCTTTGTCTAAAACTGCAGCATAAGATGCTGATGAACTTGGAAAGACAAAATGTGATATTTTCTATCATTTGGTAGCAGGGAAGATGTAATTTCTACTCAGATGCCAGGATACTCTTCAGTCAAGGAGGTAAGGTGCTTGCTTCTGAGGTTGTTTATGCTTGCCTGCTCTTGCCAGGGGTCACTCTAGAGTAGAGAAGAATCCTTGTGATGCTTCTGGGTTAAAACAAAATCTCTAACACCAGATGGATTTGAACCCTCATCTCTATTAGTTTTAGGACCTGGGGTGCCCTTAGCTACAAGTCAGTGTATCCTTTGATTTCACATATGCACCAGTTCTTAAACAGCAAGTTTAATCCAACTTTTTATTAGATCAAAACTCAACAGCGTATTTCATATGCTTCGAGGAAGGTTCATTTAATCTCCTTTCAATGGAAATTGTTGTTTTGAAAAATGCCACTTATTCATTTTGTCTTTTACTAATGTGTTTATTTTCGTTGAATGCCTATGAGAGATCTTTCACTTGGTAGTTTAGTAAACCATACCCAAAATATTCATACTTAACTTTTACTTGTTGAATTTTATTTCCCTTGTGAGAAGAATGCTTCTCCAAAACAGGATTAAAAAAAAAAAAAAAAGGAGCTGCAATCCAACAAAAAATTTAAATTTTGACACTGAGTGCTGGTGCTTTTTTTTTAATTGAGAACTTTTCTAAGTTAAAAAAAAATCCTTTCTTTACGCTAGAAAAATAAACTCTAGAGAAGTTTACTACTGAAAAGATGAATACATTATATAGCAATAGCAGTTTGGGAAAGCAGAGCAATTTTAGGAAGTTTTCATAGTAGGGGCTTTATAAAAATGTATAATGTAACACATTATTCCTTTTCAGGATACAGGATGCATCAATTCACTTTTATTGCATATTATCATATGTAACCCAGTAATCCTGGCTACATCACTGCATCTCAAGGGCTTTTAGAAGGCAGTGTTTGTATTAGGCTGACGTTATCTGAACTGCTGCTGAAATCAGAGGGACCCCCCCCAGGAATGGCTTCAGGAGCCACTTCATGGAAAATTTCCCCCTGCCCAAGCAGTTATCTTGGAGAAGGCAATGGCAAACCATTCCAGTACTCTTGCCTGGAAAATCCCGTGGACGGAGGAGCCTGGTAGGCTGCAGTCCAGGGGGTTGCTAAGAGTTGGACACCACTGAGCAGCTTCACTTTCACTTTTCACTTTCATACACTGGAGAAGGAAATGGCAACCAATTCCAGTGTTCTTGCCTGGAGAATCCCAGGGACGGGGGAGCCTGGTGGGTTGCTGTCAATGGGGTTGCACAGAGTCGGATACGACGGAAGCGACTTAGCAGCAGAAAGCAGTTATCTATTTAGGAATTAGACCTTTGAGGAAGAATTTATTTGGAGGAAAAGTTTCATGGCTTAAGAAGACAAACAAAAGCTAGTACACCACTGACCTTCCAGCTCTTATAACCTAGAAAAGGGGAATACTGTGTAGCAGAGGGAACTGTATTCAATACCCTGGAATAAACCCTAATGGAACAAAATACGAAAAAGAATATATAGCTATGGATAACTGAACCACTTTAGTGTATAGTAGAAACTGACACAAAATTGTGAATCAACTATGCTTCAGCAAGATAAATTTAAAAATAAATAGAAGGGGAAAAATTGTGTTGCCATCACTCTTCATTGAGTTTTTCTCATCCAGCATTTCCATTATCCACTACTCCATTTTGAAGTCTATTCTGCTTTTCTTTAAGAAAGTTTACCAGGGATAGATAGGCTGAGAGATAGATAAATTTTATATGAATATTAATCTTTTTAAAATCATGTGAAATGGTTCAGTGATCTAATAGATAGTTTTATTGTACCAATGCATGTCTTATTTGAAAGATAATTATATAAGATTAAATTCCTTTTCTCAGCCAATCAGAAAAAAGATTCCAATCATTTTTATGACCTCTAATAAACTTTGTGGATGAAAAATTGGGCTATTAATCTCAAGTACAGTGACAGAAATAAAATATTGTGAGTAAAATTTTTCCTTGTGCTTCATGGGCAAAAAAATATATGGTCTGTATTTACTCAAATCATTAAAATTCTGTATTCATTATTTATAAAATAAAGCAATAGGAAAATGGCAAGAAAATGATAAAACAACAAGGAAGTTGCATAAAGAGATGAAATGCCAATCACATTTATCTAAGAGAGGAATTAATGTTGGTAATATTTCTATTAGGAAAAGAATGCTATAGGACACACACAGGACAAATTTTTATTTTTAGGAAAGTGGTGCTAGCCTAATACATGAAGAACCTGCTTTCTAGAAATAAAAACATAATATAAATAAAATATCTGACATGAATATATATTTACAATCTGCCCAGCTGTCATCTAAACACCTGAAATATGCTAATTCATTTCACATTTATTATAATTCAATGGGGTTCTCTACCATTGTCATCTGTAAGGAAGAACACACTGAGGCCCAATGAGATTAAGAAATGTGCTCAGGTCACATACCTATAAAGTGATGGGGCCAGAATGTTCATTTACACAACCCTCCCTACCAAGCAGCATTAAAAAAAAAAAAGTTCAAATTCTTTCTGTTTCTCATCCGTTCAGTTCAGTCGCTCAGTTGTGTCCAACTCTCTGTGACCCCATGGACTGCAGCATGCCGGGCTTCCCTGTCCATCACCAACTCCTGAAGCCTACCCAAACTCATGTCTATTGAGTCGGTGGAATGAGCCATCATTCCACATCATCTCATCATCATTTGTCACCAGTGTCAGACAAATATTCTCAGTTATCACCTGGATCTCTCCCACTAGAACTCTATAAGCATTTTGGATGCTGTAGCTCTCAAAATGGGTCCCACAGAATTTCTCTTCTTCCCTTGACCATCCTGCAAGGTGGAGGACAGTGGTGGGAACAAGCCCCTCCTGGTATAGAGAACACAGTGGTGGAGTATGACTGGTAAGAAATGTTTAAAAAAAAAAAGCAAACATATAAGACCAAACAGAAACCATTTCCTTTTAATGGTATCCATGTGCATGCAATGCTCAACTATGTCACTGATAAAATACTCTTTTCCTGAGACTGATGGCTCCCTGGCCAAGCTCCTTTTCAAGGATTCTCACTATCACTTATGCTTATCCTTCCCTACCATTGCCAATCTCATCAACAGTTGTGCCAGCCATTTAGCCAAAAACATAAGAGTTATCCTAGAAGATTCTTCCTTCTCAATTAATTCCTGTTTGTTCATCATTTAAAAAAAATAATGAGCCCCTTTGATATTTCTAGCATCAGTTTTCTGCCCTCTTCTGGCTATTTTTATTGACAAGATCTCCAAGTAAACTCAATTTTCTCATTAATTACAAAGAAACACATGTGAATTGACTTTTCTAGATTACAGAAGTTTAGAAAAGACAATACAAATCACTTAGGATGTCAATGACTGGAGTCAACCAATATAATGTTTTTGTACAACCTCCAGTCCATTTTTATCCTCCCTTCTCCTCTGCCCTTCTTCTGCATCTATCTGCCTGCTACCTGTGTAAGCATATTTTATAGAACTGGGCTCATACTTTATACATAGATTTGTTGAATTCATTTTTCATCACTTAGTATAAATAACTAGTAAGAGTGTTGGAGAAGATTCTTGAGAGTTCCTAAACTGCAAGGAGATCAAACCAGTCAATCCTAAAGGAAATCAATCCTAAATATTCACTGGAGGAACTGACACCGACTCTGAAGACGCCGACTTTGGCCACCTAATGAGAAGAGCCGACTCACTGGAAAAGACCCTGATGCTGGGAAAGACTGAAGGCAGGAGAAGGGGATGACAGAGGACAAGATGGTTGAATAGCATCACCGACTCAATGGACATGAGTTTGAGCAAGCCTCAGGAGATGGTGAGGAGAAGGCGATGGCACCCCACTCCAGTACTGTTGCTTGGAAAATCCCATGGACGGAGGAGCCTGGTAGGCTGCAGTCCATGGGGTCTCAAAGAGTTGGACACGACTGAGCAACTTCACTTTCACTTTTCACTTTCATGCATTGGAGAAGGAAATGGCAACCTACTCCAGTGTTCTTGCCTGGAGAATCCAGGGACGGGGGAGCCTGGTGGGCTGTCGTCTATGGGGTCACACAGAGTTGGACACAACTGAAGCGACTTAGCAGGAGATGGTGAGGGGTAAGGAGGCCTGGTCGGTGTGCTGCAGTCCATGGGGTTGCAAAGAGTCAGACATGTTTGAGCAACTGAACATGGGCCAGTGACTGAACAAAAAGAATTTTGAGATCAAAGGGCATAATGGGTTTTTTGTTTGTTTCAGAGTTACATTTCTTAAAATAATAAAATGAATATGTGCCTATTGTTGAAGACTTGGAAACTACAAAATAAAAGGAAAATGTAAGAGTTACTCACAACCGCATGGCCATCGTACTGGAGCTCAGACAAAACTGTCCCCTGTCCCTTTTCACTAGATGACTATTGTTCATGTCCTAATAAATGCTCGTCTCAGTCACGTTTGGGCTTCCATGGTGATTCAGTGGTAAAGAATCCACCTGCTAATGCAGGACATGTAGGTTCAATCCCTGGGTTGGAAAGATACCCTGGAGAAGGAAATGGTAACTCACTCCAGTACTGCTGTCTGGGAAATCCCATATACAGAGAAGCCTGGAGGGCTACAGTCCATGGGGTCCATGACATGACTTAGCGACTCAACAATAACAACTCAATCGTGTTTACTTCATCTCTCAAATTACCATCCACACAGATTCCAGGATGAAGAGTCTTTAAATTTATAATACTTTATTTTATAAATTAACATAATGAGGTCACTCTGTTAAACTGCCATGCCCTATTCTCTGACTTTACTATGTTAATGAATTACCCCAACACAACATGATTTTGCAACAGGTACTCTCCCTACTTGATTTAATGTGCTTCACTCCTCAGCCACAGAAGTAGAACGAAGTTATTATACAATGTTGGTGGTTTAGTCACTAATTCACGTCCAATTCATGCAACTCCATGGACTGTAGCCTGCCAGGCCTCCTCTGTCCATGGGATTCTCCAGGCAAGAATACTGAATGGGTTGCCATTTCCTTCTCCAGGGGATCTTCCCAACCCAGGAATGGAACCTGGGTCTCCTGCACTGCACACAGATTCTTTAGGGACTGAGCTACAACTGAAGCCTTGTTACAATGTTATACAATGTTATATATACTATCCTCTACAATGTTCAGTTCAGTTCAGTCCCTCAGCTGTGTCTGACTCTTTGCGACCCCACGAATTGCAGCACGCCAGGCCTCCCTGTCCATCACGAACTCCTGGAGTTTACTCAAACTCATGTCCATCAAGTCGGTGATGCCATCCAGCCATCTCGTCCTCTGTCATCCCCTTCTCCTCCTGCCCCCAGTCCCTCCCAGCATCAGGGTCTTTTCCAATGAGTCAACTCTTCACATGAGGTGGCCAGAGTACTGGAGTTTCAGCTTTAGCATCAATCCTTCCAATGAACACCCGGGACTGATCTCTTTTAAAATGTACTGGTTGGATCTCCTTGCAGTCCAAGGGACTCTCAAGAGTCTTCTCCAACACCACAGTTCAAAAGCATCAATTCTTCAGGCACTCAGCTTTCTTCACAGTCCAACTCTCACATCCATACAAGACCACTGGAAAACCATAGCCCTGACTAGACGGACCTTTGTTGGCAAAGTAACGTCTCTGCTTTTGAATATGCTATCTATAAAGTGTTAGTAACCCCAATAGAATGAGTCAGAATCTGGGTGCTGTGAGGTTGAATTACCACAAAATAGAAGAGTGGGACCAGCTAGACATTTTCTGGTTCAGGAGGCGATGTTTCAGGAAAAGGGGATTAGAGCAAATCTCTGAGATGATGGAGAGATTTGGGAACAAATAGAAATTCCTATTTCCTAAAAAAGGATGGGATTAGATTATAAAGAGTTAAGGAGTCAAAGAAATCAAACAAAAAGAAGAATTTAAATTAGCAATGCATACATTAGCAGGATTTTCACCAGCAAGGGATTATCTGAAATTGTGTTTAAAAAATACCAGTCTAGGGACTTCCCTGATAGTCCAGTGGTTAAAACTCTACACTTCCAATGCTGAGGATATGGGTTCAATCCTTGCTTAGGAAACTAAGAGCCCATCCCCCACACTGGGGGCCCAAAAAATGAACAACATCAACAACAACAAAAAATCAAATGAGAAGGAATGTGAGGTTCCCTCAAAAGGAAAGACATTGAGAGGAAACTTAGACATATAGTAATAAGACCTTGTGAGCCTTCCTCCAAAAAAATCTCTGCATTGAATAAATAAATAAATAATTTTAACCTGATAAAAATATAAAAAATACCAGTCAACAGCTGCAGAGCAGATTAGATTAGAAAGCTATTGCTGATTTTAGGCAGCTGGGCCAGTGTGCTGCTGTAGTTCTCAAAATGTGATGTTAAGAAAAAGGGACAGGCTAGCACAGTGAGAATTAAGTAACATACAATCGATCAGACTGTCACCAGCATCAAAGCCTGAGCCCAGGGTGTGTCTGCTAATTCCCAGCATCACCCTGGTACATGGGCACACAGGAGTTTTTGCCATAGTTTGTTACGCTGACTTAGCTATTCATTTTCCTCAGTTTTCCAAGATGAATGCTGAGTCTCATGGGTGCCTCTTTTTGGACTTCTACTGGAAACCTGGTTTATAAACTGGACCGCAGCTGATTGCCATTTGCACTCATGGTCATTTGATAGGATATTTGCCACCTCAAAGAATTTATACACAGTAAAATAATTTGAAAATCATTTATACAGTAAATAAAATTGTTTTTAATTTTTTCCTGAAATACTATATGGTTTTGAGTATTTTTCTCTATATTCCTTCTAAATGACACCTAGATTATTTTTATTTGCCATTATTGGATGCAGTTTATTGGTCAAAACTGTCTTGAAAAAAATTACTCATGGGTGTTCTGAGTTTTATTTTTATCTGTTTTGGTTAATTTCACTATTTTTGACTGTTGAAAAGCATTCTATACTTTTTAAGTAGTGTTATAGATAGCTAAAATGTTTTTCATCTTTCAAAGTACCTTTTAAAAAATGATTTCTTTTAATTTTTCCCTGCCCACAATTTCCTAATATTTTTATACTTCAATTTTTGTTAAAAAAAAAAAAAACTAATAGATTCCCTTAGCTTCTCCTTTCCATGCAGAATTTAATTGAGTGATCAATCATTAACATAAAGTGTTCTTAAACCTGCAAGGGCACATTTATGCAATTTTACATAAGCCTTGCCAATACGAAGTCAAACTCGGTAAACTGTTTTTTTTTTTCCCTGTTGAGGAACAAACTCTATAAAGACCAAAATAAAAGATACATGGATTATCTCATTCCAAGCTAAAGAGAGGAGAGAATTCTATTCCTTGATTTTTTTTTAAAAAAAGTTACTTATTACAACAACAAAAAAAATCAGGGCTTGGAATAATATATGATACTTTTATTATATTAAAATGGCAGATTATGATATTATCTCAGAAGAACAATAAGCAACACTTTCATGCTTTCATTCTCCTCTTGACATAAAACTCTTCATTTTCTGACCAGAACATGGTCTTTCCTAATTTGATGCTGTACCACAGATAAAGACGGATGAAACTCTCTGAAGGTCTGACCTTGCCAGGGTCGAAATAATAAGTGTACTTACAGGAAGATGCATTTCCAATTAGGTGAAAGATTCTAATTTTACATACCTTTTGAGAAACAAAGAGCAAGGACCCCAAGTAAAATCAAGAATAAAATTCTGCTGGACCCAAATTAGATTTTTTTATGAGGACGATTTTAGTCAAAATATGTTATTTTCCAGCTCCTGATGCTAATAGAAGGAAAATGCTTTTTAAACGCTTAGCAGATGTTTAGTGGTTTTATCATCATCATTATGAACAAGTTATGCTAAATTATGTAAATCTGTCTTGGAATGCAAGGCTTATATGTACTTAATATACTTTACAACTCTTTCCTTCCATTTGGTGGTAACGTCTTTAGGATGAGCATTAGGTGTTTAATTTTTATTTATAAGAATACTTTAGTGTAGAGTTTATTTTCCCCCGTACAGACCTTTCACAGACACATTATAACACCATAGTCTGTAGCTGGCCAGGCTCCTCTGTCCACAGAAACCTCCAGGCAAGAATACCAGAGTGGGTAGCTGTTTCCTTCCCCAGCGGATCTTTCTTACTCAGGGACCAAACCCAGGTCTCCTGTACTTCAGGTAGATTTCTTTATGTCCTGAGCCTCTAGGGAAGCCCAGTAACTTAACCAGAAGTGAAAATTTTGAATTACTCACAATTCTATCTGTCTCACATTTCCACTTATGGCTCTTAAGAAGATATATTCTTAATCTCCGTGTCGGTCTCTAGTTAAGACTACCAAAGTTACATCTCTACGCATCTCAGTCCTTTTTGCAAGAACATCAAACATCACATCCCAAACTGGGTGTATCATTTTCTGAAAACCTCCTCCTACTCAATCACCCACTCATGCTAGAAAACAGGAATATGGTGATCTCTCCCACTGAAGTTAGTAATCGAGTTCTAACATTCTCCCCCTTAAAATGTCTCTTCCATGATCACCGGTTGGCATCTTGAGCATCTCGTCTCAGGAAGAAGGCTGTGACCCCAGCCCTCTGGCTTTTCTCCTTCTAAACAGACCTCCGAAAAACCGAGTCAAAATCTGTGGATGGTCATCACACTGTTAACCAAACATCTTGGCATGGATGTTTGAACATCTCCCCAGACTGCCTGGTTTCCAATCTTGCCTCAGCTGCTCACTTTTGCTTACCATTCCCTCCACCTGGAAAGTCATCCTTCTAGCTGATCTGTTCATCCAATTTCTCTTAAACACTGAACACTCAGCTCAAGCAGTTTGTCTCCAAGGTAGCTTTCCCTGTTTTCCATCACCTTCTTTCATGTAACTATGGTACTTGACTATAATTCTTCAAGCAGTTTAGAGAAATTTGAACAGCACTATATCTTCTCTTTGGCTGTAGATATCTGGAGGGCAGTGTTGTGTTTGACCTTGTATTGTAACTCAGAAGTGCCTGCACATAGTGGCGGCTCAATTATTTCTTGAGAATGAATGACTTGGGGTTGACTCCTTCCAGATAATTTGGGCATTAAAAACAAGATGGGTATTCCAAATAGAAATCAAAATCCAGAAATCTTAAATCCAGCTTTTACCTCTATCCTTAACATATTTTAATACATTTCTTCCTTTCTTCCTTCCTTCTGTCCTCGTTCCTTCCTTCCTCCCTTCTGTAAACCCTTAGAAGCCCAAAATATGCCTGGTAACATGCTTGCCACTGAGAAAATATAAATTACACAGGATCACCATCCTTTTCTTAAATGCAATGAGAACTTAATTTTCAGTTCTTTGACTTAAGGAAAATATGTGTCCAACTGGCAAAATGCAGGTCTTCTTTGATATGTCAAGAAATAGTACAGTGCTGTCTGCTCAGCCACTTCAGCTGTCTGACTCTTTGCCACCCTATGGGCTAGGCTCCTCTGTCCACGGGATTCTCCAGGCAAGAATACTGGAGGGGTTTACCATTTCCTGTTCCAGGGAATACAGTCCTGAATAGACATTAAGTTTGCAGAATTCCAGTGGAATTTGATATTCTAAAATGAATTTTATGTTAAATATGCTCTTGTGCTGTGCTGTGCTAAGTCACTTCAGTCGTGTCCAACTCCTTGCAATCCTATGGACCTTAACCCACCAGGATCCTCTGTCTGAGATTTTCCAGGCAAGAATACTGGAGCGGATTGCCATATCCTCCTCCAGGGGATCCTCCTGACCCAGGGATCGAACATGCATCTCTTATGTCTCCTGCATTGGCAAGCAGCTTCTTTACCACTAGCACCACCTGGGAAACCCCAAATATGCTTTTACAACATTAATTTCTGTTTAGTTTATTTCAGTAAACTGCTAGGTACAGAGAATTTTGAATGAGCTGCCAATTTTGAGAGCATAGTTGGGGTTTATCTGGGAGAAACAGGATCCTTCATCTGATTGGTGATAAACATTGAAAGAGGAAATATGGGAAGTTAATCCTCAGGTCTAAAGCTTGAGATTCCACGTCTGAAAGATTATCAGTATTTCTAACATCCACTACACTGGGGCATAAGGCAAGAGCTTGAAACTGGGGATAGTTACATCCTTCTGGACTTGGTGTGAACTGTTCCAGTTATGGGCCCATGAGTGAGCCCTACTAGGGAGGATAGAAAGGGAGGCCACTGTGAGGCTCTAGCTGTTCATGATCACCGGGATAAGGCCTGGAGGTCCTGTGGGGAAACGGAGTGGCTCTGCTCCGGGAGGTTTATTCTCGTACCGATTAATCAGTGCTTAAGAGCCAAGCTTATTACATCTGTGGTACAATCCAAGGCAAGCATCAATATGCCATCCAACAAAGACTCTTTAAAAATACTTTCTACCGATATGCAAGCTTCCCTGTCGGCTCAGTGGTAAAGAAACCACCTGTCAAGCATGAGACTCAGGTTCGGTCCTTCAGTCAGGAAGATCCCCGGGAAAAGAAAATGGCAACCCATTCCAGTATTTTTACCTGGGAAATTCCATAGACAGAGGAGTCTGGCGGGCTACCGTCCATGTGGTCACAAAAGAGTCAGACACGGCTTAGCAACTAAACAGCAACAGCAGTGATATCCAAAACTGTGATCTAATAGCAAGGCTCAATTAAAATGTGGGCAGAGGCTGCAGAACAAAATCAGCTGTTCTCTTTACAATCCTAAAAAAAAATACTGAAGGACCAGGAGGAAGGCAGTGAGAAAATACAATGGAGTAAAACTGTATCTCATGTTCTGTTCAGTTCAAAATTGCTTCCAGTATGGGTGTGGTAAGACACAGCCAATAGCTTCCAATAATATCAAGTCTCAGAAGAAATTTCCTTAGACACTTATCACTGAGCTTTTTAAAAATTGTCAAAGTAATACTTAAAATAATCAATGAAATTTAAAAAAATAATGAAAAGCTTAGGCATCAGAAATATATTTATGCACATAAATTGGAAAACTTGAGAAAATGTATATTTTATATTGATTAAATTCTCTTAAATTTAACGTAAATTAAAATTTATGTTAATAAATTTTTAATTAATCAAGATAAATGTGCTAATTATGAACAGGACTTCATCTTACACAATGGCATATGGATTATACTCAAATAAAACAAAAAATATATTTGAAATTTTGAATTGTCTATTTTGTTTTCATAAGAATAAATAGGTAATTATTAATTACATAATATAATGCTCTAAATCTATTTTTTTTCAAAACAAAACAAAATATATATTAGAAATCTTTGCATTGTCCAATTTGCATTTAAATAGCAATAAATATACAGTTATTAATTACTATAGATTAATAAATACATAGTAATAGTGAAGAGGAACTAAAAGCCTCTTGAAAGAGGAGAGTGAAAAAGTTGCCTAAAGTTCAATACTCAGAAAACTAAGATCATGGCATTTGGTCCCATCACTTCATGGGAAATAGATGGGGAAACAGAGCAAACAGTGTCAGACTTTATTTTTGGGGGCTCCAAAATCACTGCAGATGGTGATTGCAGCCATGAAACTAAAAGACGCTTATTCTTTGAAAGGAAAGTTATGACCAACCAACCTAGATAGCATATTCAAAAGCAGAGACATTACTTTGCCAACAAAGATCCACCTAGTCAAGGCTATGGTTTTTCCAGTAGTCATGTATCGATGTGAGAGTTGGACTGTGAAGAACGCTAAGCACCAAAGAATTGATGCTTTTGAACTGTGCTATTGGAGAAGACTCTTGAGAGTCCCTTGGACTGCAAGGAGATCCAACCAGTACATTTTAAAAGAGATCAGTCCCGGGTGTTCATTGGAAGGATTGATGCTAAAGCTGAAACTCCAGTACTCTGGCCACCTCATGTGAAGAGTTGACTCATTGGAAAAGACCCTGATGCTGGGAGGGACTGGGGGTAGGAGGAGAAGGGGACAACAGAGGATGAAATGGCTGGATGCCATCACTGTCTTGATGGACATGTGTTTGTGTGAACTCTGGGAGTTGGTGATGGACAGGGAGGCCTGGAGTGCTGCAGTTCATGGGGTCGCAAAGAGTCAGACATGACTGAGCGACTGAACTGAACTGAATATGTATTCAATAATTTAAATCAGTGTTTTCAAATTGGTTTTTCCAAAGGTAAATCAAAATCAAGGTAAAGAGTGGTGTATTTTAGTCAGTGTTTCTTATATTCTTAATTCATTTGGAAAAAGCAACTTTACAAATTAGATAAGCAATGTGTCCAAATGTGTATTTAATACTAATTATCTGCTGTGTATTTTTATATAGACACATGTAATATATTTGTATTTATTTTTAAATGGCTCCCTCACTCCAATGACCCTCAACTAGTACACAAGTTCCATCAGTATAGCAAATTTTTTCTCTTATGTTTATGAATATACTCCCAACCTAAATCAGTTCCTGAAATCTACCAAGAATTCAGTAGTCATTTGTCTCTTTAAGATAATATATATTTATTGTATATATACGCTTCAAAAACACATGTTAATAAAAATATTGATTCAAGGATGAAAACTTCTTAAATAGTGTATAAAAATGTAACAGTTTCCTATATATTTATTGACTGTCTGTTAATCACTATATTAGATGCTTTGTTTAATATTATTCCGTACCTTTTAAAATCCCCTTTTTTTAAGGAGTGAATTAAGCCTTGACCAGTTAGGGAAGTGCTATGGCTGAGACCAGAAAATGCTCTACTCATTTCCAAGCTCAAGTCTTTCCTGTGATGGTTATACTTTAAATGATGATGTAGGGATAAAGGGGGCTTCCCCAGTGGCTCAGCAGTAAATAATCCTCCTGCAATACAGGAGATGCAGGAGCCACGAGTTCAACCCCTGGGTCAGGAAGATCCCCTGGTGGAGAGCATGGCAACCCACTCCAGTATTCTTACCTGGAGAATTTCATGGACAGAGGAGGCTGGCAAGCTACAGTCCAAGAGGTCACCAAGAATTGCACGACTGAAGAAACTGAGCACAGCACATACACACACGCACACACACACACACGCATGTGCGCACACACACACAATATAGGGGTAAAGGCAAATAATTACAAGATATTCTGTATAAATTGATGTTAGCCCTATTTACTTAATATCACTTTAGAAGCTAGTATGTCTTGAGGTTTCATCTTTAATCTCTTAAGATTTTCTTTAAGGATAAACATACACCTGTTGTTTTATCTCAAGACCACATAAAAAAATCTGATCATATGCTATTTTGTCTTGACAAAGTTGTCAGTCTTACAGAATCATAAAGAAAAAGTCGCAATTAAGATATCATTCGAAGAGGCCAAAGTCAGAATAGTAAGATTTATTGACCTTGGCTCCCTGACAGCCTGCTTTGGGCATTAAGAGACCTGGGATAGAGTCTCAGACTGGCCACTAATTAGGTGTTGTGACCTTGAGCCAATCGGTTTGTCTCTCTTGGGCTTTTGTTTCTTCATCTGTAAAATTAGGAGGCTGGACTAGAACATTCTCTAAGGTTGCTTCCATCTCTAAAATTCTATGATCCATAATCTTTAGAGAGCACAGGCCTCTTCATTATATCTTCTTTTATAACAACTATAAATCAGTTCCCAAGACTGACAGTATCAGCCAGAATTCAAAGGTACATTATTAGAAAGTGCTTAGTCATTAACTGTGAGAGTATTGGTCATGATACTCTAAAACATGCTTTTAAAAGCTCCTTTAAGTAATTCAAGAGTGCAAAAAAAAAAGTCACATCATTAATTATGCAAGTTATGACTCCAGACACACAGCATTTCCCTGACTTTTGAAAGTTGCGGCCAATTCTAAGAAAGGTTGTAAAGCCTTCTCCCTTACCACTTTGGAAGTACCAATACTATCTCTGTTTATTCCATCTCCCATTCTTATAAAGATGGAAAGGTTTAGAGCAATTAGCAATTTGTATCTATTTAGTAATTATTTGGTTATTACAGAAATGAAAACTTAATTACAGGGAAGTCTTACCCCAACCCACACATTTGCACTGAATGCTTCTTCTCACAAAGAGTGGGATAAAGAGTGGTTTACTTTATTTACAGTGATTTCAAAGGTTGCAAATAGAGGAGAATCCTTAGCAGTTGATGAAAGTGTCTGTAGTTCATGAGCTCCTACATCCAAAGCACAAGGGCTGGGCAGGGCAGAGGCAGCCTTATAATGCACTCCAGTTCCATTAGGGATCTCTCTGCCCATCACTCATTCCTTAGCCTCCTACACCTGTGCCATCTAATGTACTAGCCAGGAGCCACACACAGCTATTTCAATTTAAATGAATTAAAAGGAAGCAGAACTTAACTTGCTCAGTTCATCAGTTGCATGAGGCCTATTTCAGGCGCCAGACCACCCTCTCCACAGAACAGAGGACCTGACTGTCAGCAGGCAGAAGTCATGACAATTACAGCATTGTCAACACAGGAAAAACACAGTTTTTTAAAACCTCCTAGCCTGATTTTGGGAATCCTTGAGAACTATTCTTCCTAGCAGGACTGGGTGGTATGTACAATCCCTGGCCTGTCCCATGGGCTGAGAAGTACGAAGACGGGGTAGGCAGCCTGTGTCTATTCTGAAGACACGGCTGGAAAGGGAGGCAGGGGAGGAATATACTTGGAGAAGGTGGCCGGCATCATTTGCCTCCAGTTCAATGCATTGATCTTTGGTGCTACCACTGAACTTACTCTGACAAATGCATATACCCTGATAATCTAGCTGCTCACACGCCTCTTAAGATATAACATTCAACCGCTCTCAGGAAGTTCCCACATGTCCCTTCCCACATGTCATTCCCAGTCCATACGTATCCCCCACCCAAAGGTAACCACCACTGTGATATTCTCCACCATAGATTAACTTTGTATAGGTATTTGTATGCTTGTATAGATATATATTTTTTCACATGGACACATGCTATTTCTTAAACAGCAGAGTAAAGTGCTTAATTTATTATAGAGAAACTTTGGTTTGACCACTGACTCTAACCTTATGGAATTATCCAACTTCCCTAAGTCTCACTTTTCTCTAAAGAATAAGGATAGTAGTAGCAAGTATTTGGCAAGATTGTCATGAAGAATAAATGAGGTGATGGATGTAAACAATGGGGTCAATGTGATGCTTGAAACGAGACATATATTCAGCAAATGTAAGCTTTTACTTTGATTTAATTGCAAAACTTTCAAGGTTCTTGCTCTCTCACTGACCTTTAAACTCCTTCCTCCATAAAACAGAAGATTTATCTAGATTCTTCTGTGAGTCAACGTCAAGGGGCGTAATAGGTCCAGCTTTCTCATACTTTTAAATAAAAGATCAAGAGCAAGGAAGGGAAGTTCAAAATGAAAGTCCATAAAAATCAAATTAAAATGTAGTACTGATGACAATTCTGGTTCTTTTGATAAAATGTCTGAGCAATATCAAAACAGTCAAAATGCATAACCCAGTTTTACGAGCCTTAGAAGAACGTCACAACAGCCATTCCCCAAGTTTTATCCTGCCAGTTTTATGGCTGACTCATCACAGCTCAGATTTTCAATGAAAACAGTTGATGACATAAACCAACCTCCTATAAAACAACTCTAATACAAATCCCACTTTTACATAATACGATTTAATAGAACAGCTATTGTATGGAATGGCGAGTCATGAGGTACCTTACGATTTGAGGTGTTTATTCCAGGGTGGGAGACAATTCCTTGGTTTGTCTGCTTTGAGCAAAAGGAAAGCAGATTTTCAAGGAGTCAGTCAGCCTGGGGTCTGGGCAGTGGGGCCAAAAGGGACTAGATTGCTTGGGTCAGAGTTCTTGGCTTTGAGGTCACCCAGAGACTGGCCTGTAGGAGGAATTAATAAGCCACGCTGTTCTGAAGCTGCTTCTGAAACTTAGGCTTCAGGAATTTCAAAGGAGAAGCAGCAGGGTGCTCTGAGGCAGGTTTTTGGAGTAACTGTTTAGCTGCAGTATCAAAAATGGTTCTGCCATAACATAAAAACAGCAAAATAATAATAACTCTCTAGTTATCATTTCGAAAGTTTTATCATATTTTATATATTTTTAAATGTTCTGGAAGAATGGCCAGCAACGGATGTCATTGGGGCAGATGTCAATGGGGGCTTTGGACCCCCCACCATCCAGAGTTGACCACCATCCGCTACCACCGGAATTCTGAAAAACAGCCAACACCTGGGCTTTTTTTCTTTTTTCTTTTTCTACAGGCTTTCTCTTGTCACTGAAGATTGCTCTCCTACTCTCGTGGTAGCCTGGAAGAGCCAGGGAATTAATCGTCTTAGTTCTCACCAAAAACATTGCAGGACTAATGTGAGTTGATGTATATAGATGTCCCAGTAACACTGCCCTCCAGTGGGGAGCACTGAGGCATCAGTTTCACACTGGTACCCAGTGTGTCCCTTGGGATTAACTGCCAGTTGCCCTTAGTAACTGTTGCCTTGGTAACAGCTCCATCAACTGGCCTCCAGCCTCTTCCTAGTCTCACATCCCCACATCCCTGCCTGAATCTCCTTAAGGATTTTCTTCTTGGGACTTAGTAATTAAGAGAGTCACTAACTCATATGAGAAAGTGAAAGATCCTTAATAAAAGTAAGTATTATACTGGTCGGGCTTCCCTTGACCCAGCTGGTGAATAATCTGCCTACAATGTGGGAGACCTGGGTGAGATTCCTGGGTTGGGAAGATCCCCTAGAGAAGGAAACGGCTACCCACTCCAGTATTCTGGCCTGGAGAATTCCATGAACTGTATAACCCATGGGGTCGCAAAAAGTCAGACACAACTGAGTGACTTTCACAAACAAATACTGGCTGAAGACAGAAAGCAAGGCAAGAATTTGAGATCCATCCTCTCACAAACTCTTCTGGCCTTCCTGGTCTAAATTCAATTCACTTCAGCAAATATTTATCAAGTGTCTTCTAAAATAGAACACATTTTCCTTAGATATTTAGCAAGGCTAGTATAAAAGTACTGAATAAGGTAACTCATTCCATACTGGAACTTCAATACATTTTACAAATTTTACTCAAAATGTACAGAAGTATTTTCCATTTTCACAAGGAGAATCCTCTTTTTTGGAATGACATTCATCCCAATCAATTCCATAAAGCTGCAATTTTGTCAGAATCACTTATCCAGTGGTGAGGTCCAATTGTATAATGATTTTCAGCTTATGATGGTCTGAAATTACCTTGAACTAACCCTGAGAACATGGGTGGGTTAATTTTATTTTTCAAGAAATCATAAGAGACTCTGATGTTTATACAGCTCAATATGCCCTTCTCATAAGAGATGTTTACTTTTAATAGCATGGTTCCTTTTTTTATTATTATTAGAATGGTAACTTCAAGGAGAGGGCAATTTTTGAGGGGATATTTTTGAATATAAAAAATATTTTGTCAAATTGTTTCCAACTAGGGTGACAACTGGATTATTTGAGGACTAGGTCTTAGTTTTACCTCAATTTCTCCTTCGTACAGATGAAATGTAAGAAAGTAGTTCAAGTTTACACACCAGAAGATTCTGTGCATTTGTGGCTAGATATTTCCTTTCCATGGCTGTAGCAGTTCTGCCTCTGTGACATGCATCATTTGATTCGATGTTTGCTTAACTGAAAAGTGATGGGTTGACGTTATCAAACTGAGCAGATTTTCTGTGACCTTAAACTGAATGTTCTTGTGTCTGTATGAAAGGCGAGGCAAATGGGGAACGCAGCAGGGGAGCAGATACCACCACCCAGTGTGAAACCCACGAGCATCAGTAAAATGCATTTGACAAGGCAGTTAAGTCGATCACAAGAGAATACTCATTTCTATGATAATTCATTATATTATTTATATTAACATTGTTTTCCGGCAGTGCTCTCTAGCTTGTTTCTTGAAGGAATACACTTCATAAAAACCCAAAGAAATTAATATATTTTTGATAAATGATTATAGATTGAAGGAGACTTTCAAAAAGAGAGCAAGACATTTGATGATTTATTGCACAACTAAGGGACCATGGTGTCTCTAATGTCATAATGCTGATTCCTCATGCGTCTATTTCACAATTTGAATATTATTCTGAAGAGCTAAATCAGATTCAGTATGCCTGACACCATAAATATTTATTGTGTATCTTCAGTGTGCCAGGCCCCAATGCTAGTGGCTAGGGCTGAAAAGCAAATAAGATTAACACAGATTTCCCTCTTCTGGAAATAACAAAGTCAGGTATGTAAGCAAACAATGCTGTGTGGTTAGTACAGTGATAGTAACTGAATAAGGGGTATTTTTTTTTGCCTCATAAACTGCATAGAATGTTACACTTAATACATAATGATAAAATGTATATTCTGTCTAAATTTTACATTATTCATATTTCTGCACATACTATCTACTACACTGGAGAAAGAGTTATGTGATCTCATTTAATCCTCGTAGCATCTTTATGAAGTGTGTATGGAAAATCGGGGTTTCCTGAGGATTGAATTTTAAAGACTGAAGATGACTATGCTTGGCCCCTGCAATGGGGTCCTTGGAGTTTAATCTTTCCTGCCTCCACTGTACAACTTCCTCCCACTGCTACTGTTACACCAGTTTCTCAGACGAGGAGCCTGAGACCTAACAAGTCAATGAACATTATAAAAGACGGGGACACCTGCATAAGAACTGACAAGAGTGTAGAACGCTCAGGAGAAGAATTTACAGCAGGGCCTCAATAACAAAATCCTCTGACCTCTGTGGGACAGGGATATGGACATCTCATGGGCCAATGCTGCTGCTTCAGGCTTTGGTTGACAGGAGTAATTAGGTTCTTTCTACAGAAGAAGATGCAAAGATTAAGAAGTGTTCAACCTCAGTGCTAATATTCATCTGTCAATTAAAGCGCCTGCCTTGGGAACCACAATATTTGAATCTAGTGTCACTGCATGACTTAAAGCAGCTCACCGCACTCACCCCTTTATCATGGAAAGTGCTCTACAAACCAGAATAGGCATTGTAGTCACATTATTTAATTTTCTGCATTAATATTTGGCTACATTAATTCATGGGCTGCTCACCATGCAACAATGTCACATATTCTGATAAAAAAGCTATAAGTAATCTGACAGTTGATTGATTTCAAGTGTCATTATGCAGACGAAGGAAAATACTAGTGTCACTGGGTTAAGTAAAGTAGGTTTTACAATTCTATTTAGTGTTCAAAACTAATACTTTCATGATATTTAACTTCACTGCAGAGGATAAAAATGGTAATCAATACCCAAGCCTTATGCCCAGAAAAGTGCACTGAGATTTATAGCTACCATGAAAGCATTATTTAAAATTATAAAGAAAGTTTTTTTAATTTTGTGGTTTGCCAACAGAGTTGGACATGTATTAAAATTTAGCTTTCCAAAAATGATACCTTTATATGCATATAAGCAACTTTGCTGAAATGAAATTAGCCTGAGAATGGCAATTTAGATTTATTGAAGCAAGGATGTTAAAAATTAATCACTCATTTCCCACTCCGTGATGAAATTCAGTGTTTTCCAAGGGCATCTCTGTCCAATGGTGTGAAGGGCTACACTACTGAAAAGACTTTACTCTTTTTTTACATCAAATCAATGAAGGAACATGTTGAACACAAAACAGCTGCCCATCACAGGAGTGTCAGATTAATCTCAGTGAGAGGGAGCTATTAACAGACATCACCAAATAATCACTTGTATCCCCTAGAAAAACCCAGTGTGCTGGAGAGAAAACAAGAACTCTTTGTGATGAGCATTTTGTTTGTTTCTCTAAGGATCCATATCCTTGTACAAGTAGGTTGGGGAAGTCTGTATTTCCTAAATTCTAACTTTATGACCATTTTATCTACTTTCTCCTCATCCCTGTAAATATTCTCATCATTCAAGGCTAAACCCACATTCAATTATTCCATGAAAAAGAAAATTAGATATTATTTTGCATTGCTATCAGACAATTTAATTACTCCTACACACACACGGACCTGATAGTATTATGAGAAAATACACTGGCTAGTTCTGGAATATTTTTGGTGATCTTTCAACCAGATTGATGACTTTGAGCGTGTAATGCCCAAGAATAAGAAAAGACCTAAAGTGTCAAGGCAGGTTGCCTGTTCTGGCTTGCTCGCACAGCTCTGTGATTTTTTTTTTACATATTTACAAATGACATGGAAATTTTCCTTGGGTTTCACAAAACTCTGGGTCTACTCTCAAGAAGAATGCTTGAGATGATTTTGTTTTGTGGGTACAGATGGATTAAATTAGAAATCTTATACCAAAGTCAATTGAAAACGTATAGTCTCCAGAATTTGTGTCAATGCCTCAAATAAAAAGAACTTTCTAAATAAAAGGGAATTTATCTCAAATCCATTTATAAAATCAACTAATTAATTTGAACTAATTTTTAGTAAAAACTTCTGTCTATATTAAATGTTTCTTTTCATGAATAAAGTTTCTAGAGCATTATTTTAAACACTGAATATATATAGAGAAAGATTCCATGAGAAAGCAGAATTTAAATGCAATTCCTGAATTTTCAGGGTGAAGAATGAAGCATCTTGGATACCAGGTTGAGCTTTGCCAAAAAGAAGAAAAATTATTAGACCTGGCCAGGTTGGCGGGTGCTGCTCAAGATGCCCAAAGGTTCTGTTCTCAGATCTCCTATTCTCACTTCCTCCTCCTCTGTCCTAGATCAAATCTGTTAGTGTTTTGAAATGCACAAACTTTTCAACTTTTTAACAGATTTTTAAAATATGACTTCTCAAAAAGGCATTGCTAGATGCGTGAACACCTGCCCTTGGGAACCACAAAATCTGAATTGAAAAGCTCCTCTGCAATTTACCAAGTGTGTGATCTGGGGGAAGTTACTTTCCCTCTCCACACCTCAGTGTTTCCAGACATCCAGTGAGATGATTATCTTCCTCATAAGACTGTGTGAGGCTGGAATGATCTATTTCATGAAAACATATAAGAACAGCTGGTGGCGGTGGATGTATTTTTATTGTTCCCTGAACTATTTCCCCTCCCAGACTTCCGCCTTCAAGGGACACTCAGGGAGCATATTGTCCCAAGGAGGAAAGAACCTATTGTGCCTGGAACAAAGACGCCATTCGCTTTGGGTGTCAAAAATGATGTCCAACAGCTATATTACCAAGGTCTTGAAAGCCAGGCCTTAAATGACCTTCTAAATTCCTTTGATTTTATTTAGCATATCAAATACTGAGCCGATCTGAACAGATCATACCCCAGAGAAGAAATCTTAATTTGAATCCTTCTTGCCAAGATGAAGGGTTGTTGTTGTTCAATTGTTAACTCCTGTTGACTCTTTGTGACCCCATGGTCTACAGCATGCCAGTTTTCCCTGTCCTTCATTATCTCCTGGAGTTTGCTCAAACTCACGTCCATTGAGCCTGTGATGCCATCCAATCATTAGATAAAGAAATGGAGTGGGGAAACACCAGCATTTTGGTAGTTCTCTGTGCTGGAGAGAGAGATGAGGAATTAGATGGGACAGAGCAAATCCTTAAGTAGAGGGTGCATTCTCTTTATTTCCTATTTGAGTACTTGAGAGTGAAGAACCTCTCCCTCTCTCTAGCTCAAATGCTGGAGTAGTTACCAGAGTAGACAGAACAAATGAATTTCGTTAGCAAGAGCAGATACCACTGAACAGTCATGACCCTGTTATAAGTTGAAGAGTGAGAATCTCTCTTAAGTCATTAGTAATAAATGGAGCCAGAGGGGGAAGGATATGCTTAGACTTTGGGTTTGAGTCTGACTGGGAAGCATCACTTTGCTGACAAAGGACCTTATAATCAAAGCTATGGTTTTTCCAGCAGTCATGTACAGATGTGAGAGTTGGACCACCCAATAATAGATGCTTTTGAACTCTGGTGCTAGAGAAGACTCTTAAGAGTCTGTTGGACAGAAAGGAGATCAAACCAGACAATCCTAAAGGAAATCAACTTTTGACTGTTCATTAGAAGGATTGATACGGAAGCTGAAGCTCCAATACTTTGGCTGCCTAATGCAGAGCCGACTCATTGGAAAAGACCCCGAAGCTGGGAAAGATTAAGGGCAGGAGGAGAAGGGGATGACAGAGGATGAGATGGTTGGATGGCATCACCAACTCAATGGACATGAGTTTGAAAAACTCTGGGAGACAGTGAAGGCCGGGGAAGCCTGGTGTGCTGCAGTCCATGTGGTCACAAAGAATTGGACTCGACTTAGCGACTGAACAACAACAACGGGGAGCCTGCAGAGAGGGCATCCAAGGAAATGGGAGACTGGCTCCAGCTGAAAGCCATTTAGTCTGAAACCCAATGAAGTCATGACCTTCAGTGGGGTGCAATGCAACTGAGAATTTGGGTGGAGCCCAGGCATTAGAAGAAGACAGTCCAAGCTTCCCAAAGAAGCATCATCAGTGACTAGGAAATCAGCCAGAGTCACCGCAGGCACAGAATTCTGTTGCCAATGCCAGCAGATGAATCAGAGATGAGCCCAGGCTAATGGTATCTCAGCAGCCTGTAAGCATCCAGGAATCAGACCAGCCACTCGCCTGGGTCTATATGAGATCACAGGTCAATTTCCCTGATTCTCCCTGCAACTAGGTCACATATACATAGACAGGGCAAGGAGAAGGGAGAAATCTGAACCTGTTCAATGCTAAGTGATCTACTCTAATGCATATTACATGACTGGACTACATTTAGGCTTCCTCACTTGCTAACTACAGGATAGATGGAAGTTGGCAAGTGAGATGAAAACATTTAAGGAAAATGTGAGTTTGCAGTTAACATAGTTTCCCCCATTGATTACAGGTCTGCACCAAAAAAATATCTGAAATAATCCTCACAATAACCTTATCAGAAGAATAAGACTCTTATCCCCACTAATCACTGTAAAACACTAATAGACGTCTACTGTTTATCATAGAACATTAGTGTGTGGGTAAGGGGCCCATGTCCACTGTGGCTCTGTGAATGGGGTGGGGGAATGAAGGCTCCATTTTTTTTTTCAAGATCACATGTCAATTGTCTAACCCTGAGCAGTCATGTTACAGCCACAAAATTTTGTTCAAAGAAGACTAAATGGTCCAGAACTAATGAACTATCCTTTTTGGAACCATGCCCTGCAGATTTTAGTTCAACAGCGGCACAGGGTACGTGAATGAAAACAAACTGGAACTGAATGTTGCTTTGGGAGAAAAGGATGTCAAACAAAGCAAGTTTTCACATTCAAGGCCAGATACAGGCCTGGCTAAGATAAATGTTAACCATTAACAATTCTAAAGCTCTTTCCAGTTCAGGTTGTTTTGTCTGACATGCAGCAAGCCAAAATGCTGAGACACCTAGATTTGCAGAAAAGAGAGGTTTTATTCAGAAGGCAGCCGAGAGAGGACACAAGACGGAAGAACAAGTCTCAGACTTACCATCCCAAAGCCTCAGGGCGTTTATGAAACCAAAATAAAGAGGCTGGGTTGACAGAAGTGTGGGGAACACAGGAGATATGGAAAAGGTGATCAGTAAAAACGTGATAATCATCATCTAGCTCAGGGTAACTAAGCTACAGGCTTGTGCATGTTGAAAATGGAGGCTCTCGGCATCACCCAGGGGTGGATGCTTTGGCCCTCTGATATTAAAAGGTCACTGAGGGATCCTCACATACCCACCTGGAGGGTGGGTGGACCCAGCTGGAGGGTGGGTGTTCCCAACTGGTCTTCCCCAGCTTAGCTAGAATTAGCCACTTCTGACTCCTAGTCCCTGAAAAACAACTTGGGCAAACATCTTATTCTTTAGGCTACCAGCCACTTGAGAGGATATGTGAGCCTTCTAGAGCAACAGTTAAAATGACCTTGATGGCTGAAGGCAGGAGAGAAATGGATTTGACTAATTGTTACCCACGATTTCATTTCCACCAAACAATGCAAAATAAAAATGTATTGGCTGATTTCACCATAAAAGCTGTATACATCTTACCTTATGTAAAGTCGCCAAAAGACTGTCAGTTACTCTGCATGAAGTTGGCTTTCATTTTAGACACTGGAGAAAATACAGGTTTAAGCTGGGATGATAATAATAATCCTGAGGCAATTTTGAAGGAGGTGTTATTTTTGAAGCTGAAGTAGAAATCCTGGGGAAAAAAAAAGTCTACCTTTCAAATATCAATCCCTAAGTCAATCATTTCCTTGATGTAAAATCAATGACCATCACCAGTCAACAATTGGTTAAGTTCTTGCTTTTTCTTTTTGGTAAAGGTGACACTGGGCTTTCAGTGCTGCATTTTTTTTTTAATATTCTCACTTTTGCTTTTAACCAGTCCACAGTTTACTAACAGCTTTGTGCTTGAGTCCTTGTCTTGATGGATTTATATTAACCCTTATACAAAATTTTAGGTGAAATTACTTTAAAATATTACAGTTCCACAAAGGTATTTTGAATGCATATGAACAGAAACTTGAATAGCTATTTTGGCCCTTCAGAATTAGTGGGTCAAATATGAAGAAATATTGTAAATTAGAGACAAAAAAAACCCCTAAAACTGTTTATAGATTATTTATTCAAAACTAATAGCACCAACTATTAGTAAATACTTTAAAGTACAGAACTGCTATTGAGTGAAGGTTTTCAGGGATATGCAAACATATTGATACAATAGGAACTGGTATATTCAGAAATGTGCTAAACTGCAGACTGTCTAAAGATATAAAGTTCTAGACATATTTTAGTTTACTAATAAAGTATACTAAAATTACTAGTCATAGAATGACTGTGAAGTCACAATGATTTTTCTCTATTTTTCGGGTTTGTCAGATTTTTATAATCATGTATCAAAAGCTATGTCAGATTTATATACTACAATTTGATATTGTACCACGCCATAAGACTGGCTGAACCATATTAGGATTCTGATAAAGCAGTTTTTAAAAGCAAAATACCTTTTTAAGAAATCAACGATATTATAAATTGTATCTTTCTTAAAAATACACTCAGATACAAGTTATTCAATAATAAATCAAAAACAAACCAGGAAATTGGAGGATACAGTAATTTAAAATTTCTCATTAAATGTGAATTATATGAAATATGTGATCATTGGGCGGGGTAGTTTCCTAATGTAAAGTGAGGGGTTTTAGCTAGAAGCATATGATGTTTGAAGCAACTTATTAAGACTATAAATTTGTGTCTTTTTGAGGGTTTTTTGTTTTCATTTTTCTGGTAAGAACATCTGACATGAGAGCCAATGTCTCAATAAAATTGCAAGTGCACTATATTTTACTAACTGTAGGAATTATGCTGTACACTAGGTCCCTGGAAACTTCCAGAGGTGATGGATATGCTTATTACTTTGTGTTGATGGTCTCTCTGGTGTATGATTATGTCTAAACTCATCAAATTATATACGTTAAATAAGAGCAACTTACTGTACCTCATTTATGATTCAATAAACGTGTAAAAAATTTTCTATGAATTATCTGACTTTCTAAATAGATGCTGGAGGATTTAGCATTTACCAAAAGTCCAGAGGGGGCTGAAAGCAACAGATCATCTGTCAAACTGGACCAGCGGAGAATCTTGGTGCCTCTTTGTTGTAAAATCATTGAAGTATTTAATGACACAGAGCATTCAGCCTGCTTTGCCCTCTTCCTCTAGCTAATGGACTAGTTAGAGTTGAAATGGCAGTTAGTGTTGAATAAAAACAGGATGGTCTGGGGCTTCCCTGGTGGTTCAGTGGTAAACAGTCCACCTGCCAATACAGGGGACATGGGTTCGGTCCCTGGTCTGGGAAGATCCCACCTGCCAAGGAGCAACTAAGCCCACGTGACGCAACTACTGAGCCTGAGCCCTAGAGCCCCGGAGCCACAACTGTTGAGCCCAGACGCTGCACCTACCGAAGCCTGTACACCTAGAGCACGCGCCCCGCCACAAGGGAAGCCATCGCAACGAGAAGCCCACGCACTGCAACGGAGAGCAGCCCCCACTCGCCACAGCGAGAGAACGCCTGCAAGCAGCAACAAAGACCCAGTGCCTAGATGAATAAATTCATAAAATTATTTTTAAAAATCCAGGATGATTCAGGAGGGCTCAAGTCAAGGAGAAACCCCAGGTGACAAAGTGTTTTATGATTCCCAATAAGAGATCAGGGGAATTCTGTAGATAGCGAGACAGCACAGGAATAGCGTGGCAGGAGAGGCAACTTATGTGTCTTTCATACATCAGTTCCCATTGGCTTGCTAAGGACCAAGGCAAGACAAGGCCTCCCTGTTCCTATGGTAAGGCTAGCACTGCATTCTCCTCACTTGGCCTCTCTCCAAATATTTACAAGCTGGTAACATCCCTCTGCAGAAAGTGGAATCAAAGGGAACCTAAGATTCAAGGGTCCATTATCATGCCGTCAGTTCCTCATTTGGGAGCTGATATATTTGAACTGCAAGGAGATCCAACCAGTCCATCCTAATGGAGACCAGTCCCGGGTGTTCACTGGAAGGACTGATGCTGAGCCTGAAACTTCAATACTTTGGCCACCTCATGCGAAGAGTTGACCCACTGGAAAAGACCCTGATGCTGGGAGGGATTGGGAGCAGGAGGAGAAGGGGACGACAGAGGATGAGATGGCTGGAGGGCATCACTGACTCGATGCACATGAGTTTGGGTGAACTCCGGAAGTTGGTGATGGACAGGGAGGCCTGGCGTGCTGCAATTCATGGAGTCGCAAAGAGCTGGACAAGACTGAGCGACTGAACTGAACTGATATACAAAAAGCAGAAAAGGCTGAAGGAGGTTAATGCCTGTGTAGAGTACATCGGCTCTTGATCATGGTTCTGTGATGTCTCTGGAAACTCTTAAATCAAATGAAACCAAAAATCTCAGCAGTGTTTTATCTCAGACATGTCACATCATGAAAACTAGATGAAGGCACCCTCCAGAGGGCTGACCTACAATAACAAACCTGAAGTTTGCAACTCCTCTTCATTAAGAAAAGAAACCCAGCAGCAAGGGCAGTGACAAACTTCAACCATAATAGCTGTGTCCCAACCCTGTCCTGGAGTTTCTTGTTCCAGGGGTGAATGAATAATTTAATCTTCATGAGCCATCAATTCCAGTCCTCCTTCAAAAATTTGGCAATGGTCCCAGCTAATTTCATTTATGATGTGGATTTTTTTTTTGAGATCATGAGTATTCAGAAAGTGAAAAAGGGCAACCAGCATCTCATTACGTGTATGTGCTTCTTTCTTTCCCCCTTCCAGTAATGCTTTATTGATTTATTAATCAGCAACAAATCAAAGGATAAGGACATGCCATTTCCTCATTAATTAGTCATAGGAACAAGCAACGCTAACTAATCAGTCTAAATTCAACCATAAATAATTAGTCCTTTTATTTCTCTTGAGAGTGGAGAATGAAGTATAGAAATTTTATAATGTTTTATAGTATTTTCTCCCCGAATGAAAATTTATATATTGAGCACTGATTATAAGATTCAAATTTTGAGAAATGGACAATCAGCAAAGAGTTGCTTAGTCATTAGCTAGCAAAGTTTTTTGTAATTGTTTTTTGTTTTCTTGGTATACCCACTTCCCTCTGCTCTCAAATTACTCTGCTCAAGTGAGAGATAGTAATAATCAATTCAGTTCAATCTCTCAGTCGTGTACAACTCTGTGACCCCATGGACTGCGGCACGCCAGGCCTTCCTGTCCATCACTAACTCCCAGAGCTTGCTCAAATTCATGTCCATCAACTCGATGATACCATCCTATCATCTTATCCTCTGTTGTCCCCTGTAATTATTATTATAGTAACAATAAGAACAAATTTTAGGAACTTAAAAAAACAGTCCTATTTATTTGTAGTAAACAGTAATTCAGTAAGAAAAACTTTGGTAACTTTTTCTACATAAAAACTGATTTTTTGGAATGTATAAACAACAGGGCCCTACTGTATAGCACGAGGAACTATATTCAGTACCCTGCGATAAACCATAATGGAAAAGAATATTCAAAAGAATGTATATAAATAATGTATGCATAACTAAGATCACTTTGCTGTATAGCAGAAATTAACACAGCACTGTAAATCAACTATACTTCAATAAAAAAAAGCATTGTGTAACTCAATTGTTCCTAATTTGGTTAGTGGATGATTAAGATATATACATATTTACAAGTGAAATAAACTTGAAAAAATTATTTACGAAAAATAAAAAATATATATTTTTTCTACCATTTATGCAACCATTCACTTACTTATTGGTCATTCATCACATATTTATTTGACAAACACTATGTGCCAAGCACTATTGCTAAATTTATTGTGTTAAGTTATTTCAGTCATGTCCAACTCTGTGCGACCCTATGGGCTGCGGCCCTCCAAGCTCCTCTGTCCTTGGGGATTCTCCAGGCAAGAATACTGGAGTGGGATGCCGTGACTTCCTCCAAGGCAACTCCCTGACCCAGGGATTGAACCTGTGTCTCTCACCTCTCCTGCATTGGCAGGCAGGTTCTTTACCACTAGCACCACCTGGGAAGCTATATTTATTACACCCCATTAAACGATATAAATGTGTTCTTGCAATCACTGTCTACCTTTAAATGAGGGATGCAAACATTATACTAATAAACAAAAATATAAATACACTATCATAAACTGAAATAATTTCCAAGGTGAAAATAATTACTTCTATTTATTGATTCTGAATAGTTTTAATGGTTTCAATCACCACAGTTTGTCTAAGGAGTGTCTAAGTGAGAAATCAGCTGACAAACACAAATATTCCTTCTCACTAATATACATCTTTTCTTGTTAATCTCTTCATCTTTTCACCTTTCACTTAGAAAAATAAACCATTCTTCTAGTTGCTTTTTCTACTTTTAAATCCTCATTTTTATTTACCCTAAAGAAATCCTGTGGTTTTTTTTTCTCCCTGAATCTGTTCCTGACCAGAATGACCGTATTATTAACTGTATTATCTCTCTAACTTTAACTTTTATGAAAATAAATATCCTTTCCAAATTCACTAAAATCACCACCTATATTTTCCTAGGACAAACTATTATGAATAACACTCCAGTTAATGCAATATATATTTGAATCTGTAGTTTTATTGAAACTCATTTCTTAATGATATCTCTATGACAGAAAACAGTCTGACACAGAATGTACTGGAACACTGGGCTTCATTTTTGCTTAAGATTTAAAAAATATTTTCTCAACTCTCAAGTTACTTTCCCTCATGTATTGAGTTCCATCAGAGGTTTTTACTTTAAGTAATTTGAACTATACAACCCAAACAATTGTGCCAATCATTATTATTATAATACATCTGTATCTATTATTTTGAACTAAACAGACAAACCAGAGCAGGTTCATTTTGCCTATTTATAATTGTATCTATCTCTCATTTATTGCAGGCCTGGTGGCTTTGTTTATGGTGCTTTTTTTGCTAATAACCATGAGTCAAACAACGTTTGTTACATGAATGAATGAAAACATGTCCTCATATCGAGTGTTACAAAAACCATTTTGTAAATTAAAATATTTCTCTTGTCTGGCACATTAGTATGATTAATAAATAAAAGAAAGGAAACAGAAGGAAGCCAGATGAAACTGATGGAAACCTACCATAAACCAAAAATATTATTTAGTAACGCTATTTTAAACTCAGGACACTCTGGATAGGAAGCATGATAATCCCTAGTTAGGAGAAAGTCAAGCCTTCAAGAGATTAAATAAGATTTTAGACAGTATTTGATCTTCCCTTGTGGCTCAGCTGGTAAAGAATCACCTGCAATGTGGGAGACCTGGGTTCGATCCCTGGTTTGGGAAGATCCCCTGGAGAAGGGAAAGGCTACCCACTCCAGTATTCTGGAGAATTCCATGGACTGTAGTCCATGGTGTCGCAAAGAGTTGGACACGACGGAATGACTCTCACTTTCACTTTAGACAGTATTTAAATGAATGGCTTTCTTATTTAACACCCCATTTTCCCTTATTCTGTATACTACCTGATGCTTTCCACACGTTACTAGCTGTAGGGTAGTCTAAAAACTTTCAACACATGTTTAAATCTGTAAAATACATGGATTCACGTAAATCAGAATGAAGAACAGGACTCGCTAAATGCCCTCCATTCAAAAGAGGCCGGAAGGACTGATATTTTGAAACGGATACTGCTAACGTGACTAGATTAATTCAAGAATAATCATTTTGTCAAGGTTTTAGGTGAATATTTGAGGCCGACTTTGTGTTTGGGCTCTTCATACCTTGAGATCATTACCAATGAATGCCTGGTATTAGCTGAGAAACTTATCTAGATGAATAAAAATCTACACAAACACAGCATAAGGAAACTGAAATCTATGCATTCAAAACAGATTAACTCGGTAATATTGGCAGAAATTAAATGCTATATTTAAATAAAGTTTATACTGCCACAGCATCATGGTGGTTATTAATTTAAATCTAGAAGTTTGATCAGTGAGGTCTAGCATTAAAGGATCTCATGTATAGAGGCTGATTCACTATATTTTTAAGAAGTTGTATAATTTAATGTTTTAATGGATTTTATCATTTCACCTTGCAGTACAAAATAATGTTGACAAGGAACAAATCTTTAAAGTACTGGTTTATAAAAAGAGAAATGGTACATTATATTCGTGACACTTAAGGTCAAGTACTGAAGATGCATTGTATATTAATGTATCCAATATATCAGACCAGAAGTTAACGTCTACCCTCCCTTTTGGGTCTAGACTATTTCATAAACCTATTTTTACTTTCTTCAGTCTGATTAATAGTATCCTGAAATA
This sequence comes from Capricornis sumatraensis, assembly GCF_032405125.1. Taxonomy (NCBI): domain Eukaryota; kingdom Metazoa; phylum Chordata; class Mammalia; order Artiodactyla; family Bovidae; genus Capricornis; species Capricornis sumatraensis. The sequence goes on along the minus strand of NC_091073.1, from coordinate 113,547,005 downwards.
CTCTGTCCTGACAGCATAGAAAGACAGCTTGGATGTTACATGAAAATCATCAAGGAAATATTTCTCATTATATTTGAAATGGTACATTTCAGAAATTGCAAATAACTTCATGTATATGTTTTATTAGACACAATCTAGTGTATTGTTTTCCTTTAGGAAATTATTAAAAGTTAGTGGTTAATTGTTGCAATTTCCACTGAATTACTTAAAGGACTCTCCCACTAAAATTTTGCTAGAATGGTTCTAGCTATCCTTTCCTTAATAACAAATGTCAGGTTTAACAGCTATGATTGACATTCATAACACAAATATGTTTTCCAATTTTTTTCTACCTGGATCAATGATTTTACATTGGGATATGTCCTTGAAAGAAACTAGTGTTGCTGGTGTTAAAAGAGAATTTAGCTAACCAAACATAAATAACAAAATACTCAGAGTTCTTGATTGGAGTAAATAGGTCTGGTAATACTACTGGAGGCTGATTTCCAGCTTTGCCACCTACTGTCTCTGGAACCTTAAGCAAATTACTTAACTTTGTTCCTTCATGTCCGCATGATTTAAAAGGAGGCACCTGTAATGTCTAATTCTAGAACTGATGTGAGAACTAAATGAGATGCTATATGCTAAAATGGCTTTTTAATAAAGGCTAAATTCTTCAAAGATATTGAGTTCATCTTTCTTTCTCATCTAATTATTAATTTTATTTGTTCCTTTTCATAAGTCACTGTTAATGGAGAGAAGATAAACCATCCTTTAATTGCTTCTGATTTTACCTTCTAGTCATTGTTCTTAGCAAAGTAATTTTTAATACATTTAGGGAAAATATAAATATATATTATTAAGATAATATACTCAGTAGCCTGAACCCATATTATAACTGAGATTGCTTATGATCACAGATTATTTTATGAGTCAGTCTAATGGATCCACAGTATGCATTATGTGCAATAAAATGCATGCAGTCTTCATGTAAATTTAAAAAATGTGAGGTTTTAGATGATTTTGTAAGAAAAATGGGCTTCCAGTTTCAATTTAAGTTAAACACATCACTCAGGATTCTAACTGTTTAATTAGAGAACTTAATAAAGATACTCTTTGTGAGGACTTAAGTGAAAAAGGGAAACCTCTAGGACTACAATACAGCGGAATTAGTAACAGAAGGGGAAAGAAGTTGTCATCCCTCCCACTCCTACAAGAATACAGAGCTATTATCAGAGGCCAGACTGACAGAACTAGGGGAAGAGAAATGCTTGCTAAGACTGCAACCTTAAGTTCAGAGAAGAGCGTGACGCCAGCACACACAGCTTCAGGGAAGGAAACTGGGCAAAAAGCTATTAACCGCAGTCTCTCCTTTCCCCGTGTTTCTAACAGGCACTGCCATATATACACAACACATCTGCATATGAAAGAGAAAAGGGATCCCATACATATATACATATATATATTAATAAACAAAAACAAAAACTTGCTGGGACACCAAGCAGAATGGAGAAGGGGGAGCAGTGCACTGGAAGGGCTAACTGGTAGACCACCAGGCCAAGAGAGTGGAAATAAATATCGGTATACCTGTCTCAGAATAATCAGTGAATTTTGTGTTGGTGGGATTATATATGATCCTGGTCCAACACTGTAACACTTCTCAGTCTTTCATTCCCTCCTTTCTGTAAAGTTGGCCTCATCTGCAGACGTAAAACATTAAAGATAGTGCAAAAAAATATAAGGACTTAACAGTTCCTAATCCCAAATTAAACACTAAAAAGAAGCAAATGGTTTATTCACTATTACAAGAGGATTTCCTTTCAGAATACAGTATTTTTATAGGTTTTGTTCGGGCTTCCCAGGTGGTGCTAGTGGTAGTGGTAAAGAATCCTTCTGCCAGTGTAGGAGGCACAAGAGACTTGGGTTTGATCCCTGGGTTGGGAGGATCTCCTGGAGTAGGATATGGCAACCTGCTCCAGTATTCTTGCCTGGAGAATTCCACCGACAGGAAGCCTGGCAGGCTACAGTCCATGGAGTCGCAAAGAATTGGACACAACTGACTGACTGAGCATCCACCCACACACACACAGGTTTGTTAGTAGAAAACATTATATTGTTCATTAGTAACACAAGTTTACTTTCTGGAGCACAAAACCCAGAAAAATTCAACTCTTGTTTAAGAAGATGTCACATGACATACTATGGTGTTTTTTTTTTTTTTAAATGACAGCAAGACTGGCTACTTTCCCAATTTCATTTCCTGCCTTCAGGTACACACAGTATAACCCCCACTCAACCAAGTAAGAAACCTAGCTGAGCTAGGCTCAGCTCAATCCCAACAGGAGAAAGAATCGTGAGAATGCAATAAAATTTTCTAGGACTGAAATCTGTTAAGAAGACATGCTTTCCCCCCTTAAAAAAAATCATGGATGACTATATAGCATCTATTCACTGGCCTCCCAAGAGTCATGCAACATATTCAAACAGAAGACCTTTGCTTTTACAGATTGATAACACAGCCGTGAAAGATGTAAATGAAAAGAACGGTGTAAGTAAAGAAATGCAGTCAAGATAGATAGCTTTTATCTTAAAGAATAACTGCTAAATCATCACACAGAGTAAATGGATTCTGCCGCTGGTATTTCAACATTAGGAATTACTGGCTATGGAACAGGACTGATACGGGACAGAACGAAATAAAGAACAAAAAGTTAGTTTTTGAACCATGACTACAACAGATACACCATCCTCTTCATTTGAGCTAAATGCAAGGGGGAATTCATAAGCTTATGTAAATGTTATCCATAATTCTTATAACTACATTCTCAAAGAAAAAGTTGGCATCTTGAAAATAGGTACTGATATTTATTACTGTATTGCTTAGAATATTCCAATACCCATTATCAGATAACGGTGAACCTAAAACTATTAGATTCTCTATTAATGGATTCTGTACAGCAGCCTGCATCTTCCCAGATTTATTTTCCTATGTTTGTGACCTCATGAAGAATCATATGGCTGTGTTCTCCTGGGCCATAGGAGAATAGAACCGCCTTCTATAACTCCCTTATATATAAACCTCAATCTTAACAAACAGAAAAGGTACTTTTTAATATATTCATGAAACTCTCCATGGCCAGAATACTGGAGTGGGTAGCCTTTCCCTTCTCCAGGGGATCTTTCCAACCCAGGGATTGAACCCAGGTATCCCACATTGCAGGCGGATTCTTTACCAGCTGAGCCACAAGGGAAGCCCAACAATACTGGAGTGGATAGCCTTTCCTTCTCCAGCAGATCTTCCCGACCCAGGAATCGAACTGCGGTCTCCTGCATTGCAGGTTGATTCCATATCAACTGAGCTAACAGGGAAGCCCGTATTTTCACTATCTTTAAATATTAAAAATAAAGTCTCTTGAAAGGGCAAATAGTAAACACTTCATCATTATTCTATTAATATATATAAAATGGCTGGATGCATTCACATGTGTAATTTACTCTATAGGGGAAAAACTGCATAGTCTGAAATGTAGGCATTTAATCATTTCTCTAGAAACCAATACTTATTTACTATATACTTTTAGTATCTTATTTCTTCACATTATTTTGTCCTGAGTGATTTTAATTTCAAAATCACTACAGTAATACATTAAAATTTTCTAAATGGAAAAAGCAGTAATGTGGGTACAAGGAATAGCTTTCATTCTCCTGAAATATTGTTGTATTTAATTTGCTTTTAATCTACAGGGTTCTTTTAGTTTCAAACATACTAAAGTTTCTAGAACAGTCTTTCACTCAGAATACATAAATATGTTTATCTGAAGTGGTTCTGCTCAGCAATTTAATAAATTGTGCAGTCCACAGGGAATACCATTAATTATGTAAAGACCGATGGGGATTCATTTACTTGGGTTTCTTTCAGAACCACTTGACTTGTCACTATTTAATTAAACAATAATAAATGTGACAGGAGGGAGAAATGTATGCTGTCAGTGAACAAAACTAAACATGCCCATGGAATAGACAATGGGATTTTAGATGTCTTCATATTTATAAAGAAAATCAGAGAAGGAGAATTATAAACACTTGCCCATATGACATAGATCTCCAGTCACATCTCTTCTTTAATTTCTTGTTAAAGAAAATACTGTGAAGACAAATAACTATCAGGGCAAAAGAACATTCCTTTGTTTCATCTCTCAAGGCATCCTTTTTTCTTTTTCTTAATGAATTAATTTATTTTAATTGGAGGATAATTACTTTACAACACTGTGGTGGGTTTTGCCATACATCGACATAAATCAGCCACGGGTGCACGTGTCCCTGTATCCTGCTGAATCCCCCTCCCACCCCCCTGCCCTCACCCCATCCTTCTGGGTTATCCCAGAGCACCTGCTTTGAGTGCCCTGCTTCAAAAGGACTACTTTTTCTTGTAGGGTAGTAGATTTTATACATTTTATATAAAGTTTACATGTTTATCAAGTCTGAAAATACGGCATTGCAAATACTGCCTACGTCATTAAATGGTGAAAATGCCAATATCAAGATAATAATGACCTTGGTGAAGGGTAGGGAGAGTTGGTTTTATACTATTATAAATATATATATATAACTGAATAAAAATACACATTATGAACTTTTTACCTGTAAGTTATAAAGAGTTGACAAGAGCTCACAATTGTGTAATTTTAATTTCTTTTTACAAATGTTTATTGTATAAAACCCACTCTCCCTACCGTTCAGTATCGTGTCTCTATTATCTTGATATTGGCATTTTCACCATTTAATGACACAAGTGGTAAAGAATACGCCTGCAGTGCAGGAGACCCGGGTTTGAAACCTGGGTGGGGAAGATCTCCTGGAGAAGGGAAAGGCAACCCACTCCAGTACTCTTGTCTAGAGGATTCCAGGGACAGAGGAGCCTGGTGGGCTACAGTCCATGTGGTCACAAAGAGTCAGACAACAACTGAGCAGCTAAGACTTCCACTTTTTCTTTTTTCTTAAACAGTTGAAATATCTAAAAATTGTAACTGCAGAGGTGAAACATCTAAAAAGTTCTTTTTTTTTAATTGGAGCATAATTGCTTTACAATATTGTGTTAGTTTCTACTATACAATGAAGTGAATCAGCTATACGTACACATATATTCCATTGTTTTTAAGTTCTTAAACTACATGATCCCTGACCCTATTAAGTTGTTGGCACCAGAGGACTGTTGTGAAAGAGATGGCCTATAGATGACCGTTTGTCAATTTTCCAGTCTTCGGCCCTTGGGAAGATCATGAAACTCTTTGTCACATTTTTCTAACATGAGTTGGCAATCATTTACATTGGAATAGACATAAAGCTCATCAAGTCATAGGTTAAACATATGGAAAGCATATATGCCAGTGCATACAGCAAGGATAACTATTATAAATAGGCATTAGAATCTCTTCTCTGATTTTATGTTTCATAACACTTTTAGCTCTAGGAATCAGTGGAAGAGAGATCAATTCTGCCACACTGAAACAGGATAATAGACCTACTAACTGACTAGGCAGATTCATATTTAATTTTCTATTAATAGTTTATCATGTATTTTCCTTGAGGTATTATTTGCCTTGTAAATCTCAGATCACATACCTCCCCACATGATGTCAAGGAGACACTACAATAAACAAAGTTGTACAGTAGTTCTTCCCCAAAGATATATTTTATGTACCCTAAAGAATGTCCCTAAATTGGCGCCTCTGTCCATGGGACTTTTCAGGCAAGAATACTGGAGTTGGTTGCCATTTCATCCTCCAGGGATCTTCCTACCCAGGGATCGAACATGCATCTCATCTCCCACATCGACAGGCAATTTCTTGACCACTGAGCCACCAGGGAAGTCCTGAGATGTCCCATGACTCAAAATTCTCACTTAGTGTAGTCACTGCTGATTTTTTTCCATGGGGCTGTACTTCCCCCTCCCCACCCCCAAGAAAGCTCAGTTCAGTTCAGTTGCTCAGTTGTGTCTGCCTCTTTGCGACCCCATGGACTGCAGCACACTAGGCTTCCCTATCCATCACAGACCCCCGGAGCTTGCTCAAACTCAAGTCCATTGAGTTGGTGATGCCATCCAACCATCTCAGCCTCTGTTCCCCCCTTCTCCTCCTGCCTTCAATCTTTCCCAGCATCAGGGTCTTTCCCAATGAGTCAGTTCTTTGCACCAGGTGGCCAAAATATTGGAGTTTCAGCTTAAGCATCAGTCCTTCCAAAATTCTTCAGTGCTCTATAAAGTACTATAAAGTGCTTTCTTTATAGTCCAACTCTCACAGCCATACATGATAACTGGAAAAAACATAGCTCTGACTAGACGGACCTTTGTTGGCAAAGTAATGTCTCTGCTTTTTAATAAGTCATGTTGGTCATAGCTTTTCTTCCCTGGAGCAAGGGTCTTTTAATTTCATGGCTGAAGTCACCATCTGCAGTGATTTTGGAGTCAAAGAAAATAAAGTCAGCCACTGTTTCCACTGTTTCCCCATCTATTTGTCATGAAGTGATGGGACTGAATGTCATAAGCTTAGTTTTTTGAATGTTGAGTTTTAAGTCAGCTTCTTCACCTTCTTCTTTAATCTTTTTTCAAGAGGCTCCTTAGTTCTTCTTCACTTTCTGCCATAAGGGTGGTGTCATCTGTGTATCTGAGATTATTGATTTTTCTCCCAGCAATCTTGATTCCAGCTTGTGCTTCATCCAGCCAGACATTTCACATGATGTACTCTGAATATAAGTTAAATATGCAGGGTAAAAATACACAGCCTTGACGTACTTCTTTCCCAATTGGGAACCAGTATGTTGTTTCATGTCTGGTTCTAACTGTTGCTTCTTGACCTGGATACAGACTTCTCAGACATCTCAAGAAAGCTCAGATCAACATTTATTACTTTACCTCCTAATCTGAAACAATTCTGTAAATTTTATTTTATTTAACACAAATGTTCTATGCATCTGTGCTTTCTGTCACATTGATGTAAGGAGATTTATAGTTTCCCCTCTAAGTAGTGAAAATCTTTGCTGGGGTTCAAATAAAAAATGGAAAACCCCACTTTGCAGAAATATGATTTTGATTTTTCAGGCTATGGAAAGACTTTTCATCACTTCTTTTTTAGTATGCCACTTCTCTATGAGTTCCATTCAGAAGTCATACTCATCATTACATGGTAGAGTGGCAAAGTTTGAGATTCTCTAGTTGAAAAAGGACTAGAAGAAAGACTGTGGTGTGCACATTTTAGGTGATGATAACTCTAGTCTTGAAAAAAGAATAGAACAATCATTGTGGATATTTTGCAAACATTCCTTTCTTTTTGCTACCCAAAGTCACTATTCACAAATGGAAGCGTCTTTACAATTAGTTTTCATACTCCATCATCTGGGATTTCTTAGGAATAAACTCAAACTTTCTTGACTAGCTTATTTTAGCTAGCCTCTGTCCACTGGGGCAGTGGGACGGGGTTGGGGGTCATCATGGAAAAGAGGTTTTTTTTTCCCCCAATCATAGGAAGAGAAATCTTGAATGTTCCACTTACAATCTCTTAGGGGAAAAAATCAAGTGGGAAGTTTTATATTGTTTATGTGACAATGTTTTCCCAATCCCATCAGTTTCTTCATTCCACTGTTTCTAAATTCCCTACAGCATTGAGGTTGGCACGCCAAACAAAAGGAGCTAAAATGTTTTCAAATAGAAAATTCATTCTGAGGGCAACAGTAAGTTATTAGAGCTGGAACACGTCTCTGGACACACAGAAGAAAAGAAAAAATCAGGGTGTGTATCCTTTCAGTTTTGCATGATAATATGATTATAACCCTAACTATTTAGTTAATGTGCCATGGATCTTATATTTTCAGGTTTCAGTAAGTTGTAGTAGGTCCTCCAGCTTTGGTCTCTCCTTTTCCTCCTATGGTCTGCCCTCACCATCTGTCCTCCTGCCCAGCCCTGGTGGTTTCATAACTAATATTTCTGCTCTGCCCACCCCTATAGACCCATTCCTACATCAACGTATTGATCTGTCTCTCAGCTTTCACTCTCTGACGCCTTGGTTCAGTGCATTACCATTGATCTTGGGTGATCAAATCTTATCTAGAATTTCTCCACCATAATTCAGGTTGATATTTCAAGGTATAATAAAACTGTGCTCCCCTTACGTGAGTCTTTCTCAGATATGTAATGAGGTCCCATCCAGTGGCAGGGAAGGGACAATTTCTAGAGATGTTTTAAAGGAAGAATTTATAGTGGCTGATTCAGTTCAGTTCAGTCGCTCAGTCACGTCCGACTCTTTGCGACCCCATGAATCACAGCATGTCAGGCCTCCCTGTCCATCACCAACTCCCAGAGTTCACTCAGACTCATGTCCATCGAGTCACTGATGCCATCCAGCCATCTCATCCTCTGTCGTCCCCTTCTCCTCCTGCCCCCAATCCCTCCTAGCATCAGAGTCTTCTCCAATAAGTCAACTCTTCACATGAGGTGGCCAAAGTAATGGAGTTTCAGCCTTAGCATCAGTCCTTCCAGAGAAATCCAGGGGCTGATCTCCTTCAGAATGGACTGGCTGGATCTCCTTGCAGTCCAAGGGACTCTCAAGAGTCTTCTCCAACACCACAGTTCAAAAGCCTCAATTCTTCAGTGCTCAGCTTTCTTCACAGTCCAACTCTCACATCCATACATGACTACTGGAAAAACCATAGCCTTGACCAGACGGACCTTTGTTGGCAAAGTAATGTCTCTGCTTTTCAATATTCTATCTAGGTTGGTCATAACTTTTCTTCCAAAGAAAGTTGCTGATTAGGTAGACCTTAAAGGGAACTTAGTTAAAATCATCATTACTTGGAGAAGGATGTACTGGAAATTAAAGTGGCCTTTGGCAGGAATCAGCAAGTGTGGATGTTTTAGTGATGATGTGTTTGGTTGAGCAAATGAGTAGAGGGTTAAGATTGGGGAGAGATGGTATATTTTGACATCAGAAGATAGTTTTTAAAGGAATGGACCTGACTCTGGAACTTAAATAAGTACTACTGAAAAAAATTTCAAGAAACAGATGAAATCACTGAAATACTACACCTGAATTCATATATGGTACCAGATAATAGTCCAACTTAGTACAATAAATGTAGAATTTAGTTTTATAAAAAATAAAAAAAAAAACAAGATGTTCTGTGTCAGGCTCACATTTGTTCTCACTGGTTCTGATGAAAACTCACCTCCAGAACATCAGAAAAAGAAATATAAATTTGGCAGTATCATTCGTTTTCTCTCCCAGCTGGAAGACAGACTAAGTGATGAGCTCATACATTTTGTGTAAATTTAAGGTAAAAAGCGTAAGAGAATGCATTAGCGTAGTTGGCTGAACTTATGCAAAAGTGAGGTAATGCAAGTCAGGTATATAAGTTTAAGTATCTGAAATATAAGATCACTATTCACTGGCAACACCCAATTATAACAAATGGGCAACCCAAATCCTGGGTGATATAGAGCTTGGAATACTTTTATTATTTGGGGACTCAAGGTTTCCATTTTTAATGCCAAAATTAAGTTGTTCATTTTAAGTTATTCAAGTCATCTTTAAATTCATTTGCCCAGAACATTTTTTAAATCATCACCATTTTCTGAATTGTCAATTCAAAACTGGCATTTTATGGAACCCTGCCCTTAGAGATTTCATTACTTATCTTTCTATTTCCAAGTTGTAGTTTAGTGGCAGATATTTCCAAGTAGTAAGCAAGAGTACTGGGATACTAAAAAAATCTCCAAAACCCACTTTTAGTAAGAGGCATCTTTTTAAAGCTTGGAAAAATGTTTGGTTCATATGCAAGTTTAAAGAATGAAGTCAACATACTCTCAGACTAGATGAGTCATTTTTCTTCCAAAAGTGTAAGCAGTGGCGTATTTTGAAGAACAAGTCATGGATTAAATATTGTGTTAATGTTATACTTAAATTTCAAGTCTAATGTATCTGGAAAAAAATTAGTGAGGTTGAAATTAAACCAGTAAGACTGGAGTACCTTTTAAAATAGAAGCATAAAATGAAAATCTGCAGTTACTTTTAAAGCTAAGGCTCTTAGTCTACCCCTTGAATTTAAATTCCAGTTACATTGTCACACCTTAATTTTTAAAAGTTGAGTGATTACAGATCTGTTTCCTAAGGTCAGTTTAACTACTATCAGTCTTTAAAGGAAGCTGCCTGAATTTATTTGATGAAAAAACTTGTCAACTTTTACATTAGTGCAAACAGACTACACTGTAAGGCAATGATTACAAAGTTCTTTTGATTTGCCTTTTGTGATATTATTTGCTACAAGAAATAAAAACTGTGAATTTAGGTAGAACTATTCTGTTCTGATTCTTATACCATTCTGGGTTAGTAGCAGTGATAGGGCATGCTCAGTCATGTTCAATTCTTTGTGACTCCATGGAATGCAGCCCGCCAGGTTCCTCTGTCTGTGAGACTTCCCAGGCAAGAACACTGAAGTGGGTTGCCATTTCCTCCTCCAAGGGATCTTCCTGACCCAGGGATCAAACCTGCATCTCCTGTATCTTTTGCATTCCAGCTGGATTCTTTACCATTTGATCCATCAGGGAAGCCCATCTGGGTTTTACACTATTTTTTAAAAATACTTGGCTGTTCTACACTACATGAAGGAGAAAGAAAGTGGAAAGTCTCATTAATCTACAATGCTGAATCTCTTTCTTTTTACTTCGGTGGAGGATTTTTCCTTAGCTGAACAGAGGACCCTACCTTCTAAAGAGAACAATATGAGTCTTGAGGATAAGACATGAAGGGAGTTCACTGGTTAAAATATATATATAAACATATAAATATTTATAAATATATATATACACACACACCAACAACATTGCTCAGTGTTTTGGAGAGAATATCCTACAGCTTTGACACTACAAGAACCAGGAAGCAAACTACTGACAGCAGAGGTAAAACAAACACTGCTGCTGCTAAGTCGCCTCAGTCGTGTCCAACTCTGTGTGACCCCATAGACGGCAGCACACCAGGCTCCCTCGTCCCTGGGATTCTCCAGGCAAGAATACTGGAGTGGGTTGCCATTTCCTTCTCCAATGGATGAAAGTGAAAAGTGAAAGTGAAGTCAGTCAGTGGTGTCCGACTCTTAGCGACCCCATGGACTGCTGCCTACCAGGCTCCTCCATCCATGGGATTTTCCAGGCCAGAGTACTGAAGTGGGGTACCATTGCCTTCTCTGAAAAGAAACACTAGGGATGGTCAAAATAAACTTAGAAGTTCCAAATAACACTGCAACAATGCAAAATCTTAAACTTTTGGTGTGTCTTTCTATGCATATATTTCTATGTGAATATATACTTGCGCGGTGATGGTGGCTTAGTCGTTAAGTCCTGTCCAACTCTTTCGTGACCCCAGAGACTATAGCCCACCAGGCTCCTCTGTCCATGGGATTTCCCAGGTAAGAACACTGGAGTGGGTTGCCCTTTCCTGCTCCAGGTGACCCTCTCAACTCAGGGATGGGACTCCAATCTCCTGCATTGCAGGCGGAATCTTTACTGCTGAGCCATCAGGGATTTCCATATATTTGAATATTTAACATTAAATCAAAATAGATTTTTTGCCATTGATAAATCCTGTCTGGGCTGCAGAGCTGTCTGTAGTGTCCTATACTCGCCACATACAATCTTTTCTTCTACTTGTCCAATCTAATGCAGCCCTCGGCTGATGCTGCGTTAATGATCCACAGTTTAGTTTTCCCTGTAAGCTTCAGTTGACCTTCTAAACAATAAGTGATCTGGCCACTCAAGACCCCCACGTGATGCTTGGTGTCCATTTTCTTGCTACCGTCCCTTGTAGTTATTGTGCAGACATGTCAGAGGTTGCATTTGCTGTTTTGACAAACCTAATACCTGTGTGAGAGTCTCTTATCATTTCATTTTGCTCCAGAAACAGAGTAGTGCCAGGGATATGCTATTTCTAAGTGTTTGCTTTAATTTGACCATGAATGTAAGTGTTTCTTTGTCAAATGACCTTCAAGGTCAGGCCCCCTAACCTAAGGCACTGCATTACTCAGTGTATTCAGATGTTGTGACATGTCATCTTCCTGGAGTCATATGCAAACTTGATGTTTTTCCAGTGTTTCTGGGAAAACAGAAGTCAAATCTCACAAAGACCTAAGGACTAAGAGAACTCACAAGGGAAACTTATTCTAGTCTAGAGCAGCTGAAGGCCACAAGTTAATGGAGCTCTTATGTGAGGCAGAATTCACCCAATTATTATGCTTTTGCTACTTTTTAAGAAATGTGCAACAGGTGTTTTTTCTTTTAAACTGAAAAAGAGAATCACATTTCTTTAATTAAGGAAACAAAGCCTCAATTTTATATCTAAAAAATCTACACTTTTATATAAAATTGGATATAAAGATCTATTTCCAGACTTGGAATATATGAAGTAAGAAAGTTCTTGGACTTCCCTTGTGCTCTAGTGGTTAAGACTCCATATTTTCAATGCAGGGGGAATGGGTTCGATCTCTGGTTGGGGAACTAAGACCCATTTGCTGTGTGTGCAGTCAAAAACCCACTCCAGTGTTCTTGCCTAGAGAATCCCAGGGACAGGGGAGCCTGGTGGGCTGCCATCTATGGGGTTGCACAGAGTCAGACATGACTGAAATGACTTAGCAGCAGCAGCAGTCCAAAAAAATTTAAAAAATTCTTGTATAAAGAGAAACAATGTAGTGAGAACAAATCCCTTCAAACACCATTTTAATCTGAGGACACAAGTGAAGTGAAGTCGCTCAGTTGTGTCTGACTCTTTGCGACCCCAAAGAGTCAGACTGTAGCCCGCCAGGCTCCTCCATCCATGGGGATTCTCCAGGCCAGAGTATTGGAGTGGGTTGCCATTTCCTTCTCCAGGGGATCTTCCCAACCCAGGGATTGAACTCAGGTCTCCCGCATTGCAGGCAGATTCTTTACCATCTGAGCCACCAGGGAAGACATCTGAGGACACAGAAAGTGAAAGTGAAGTTGCTCAATCGTGTCTGACTCTTTGCGACCCCATGGACTGTAGCCTATCAGGCTCCTCTGTCCATGGAATTTTCCAGGCAAGAATACTGGAGTGGGTTGCCATTGCTTTCTCCAGGGGATCTTCCAGACCCAGGAATTGAACCCGGGTCTCCTGCATTGCTGGCAGACACTTTTACCATCTGAGCCACCTGGGAAGAGAGAACACAGATCATAGGCAAAAAGCCAAGGCTCCTGGACCACATACAAAGATGGCTGGAAACATCAGGAAAGCACCTGATGACCCAGTGCTTTCTAGCTAGCCAGGAGCTCCCTGGCTGTGCTCCTATTGTTTTGCATCTTAACAACTCACTGTTTTAATTCAGTGAATCCTGCACCCTTTTAAATTTTAATTCTGACCAAGCATACCAAAAACTGTCTTTTCAAAGCATCTGAATCTATATTTTAGGATTTTTAAATATCATCAGCTGTAAAAAAGAGAAATTGCGGCAGAGGGAGTGGGTTAATTGAAAGTTATAAAGAAGCCATTGAGTGAAAAGTAGCAAGAAGGAATGAAAGCAATTTCAGACCATGTCAGTCATTATTTAGTTGATGCCCTCTGTGAGAGCCATACTGGGGCACTTTTTTCTCTTCTCATTTTCTGTTTGAGGGTTTGAATGCACCGTGCTCTCTTCATTATTTACTGTCTGGTGTTCCTCGGTTGGTTGCCATATAAGCTGTACCTGATTTAATGTTTTAGAGCAAACTTTTTTTTTTTTTTTCAAACGAAAATTAAGCCATCCTTAAAAATCCATCCCCTGTTTCTAGAATCAATTGTGTACATAAACGTCACAGTGGGCGAAGGAAATTTTATCTCCCCAAGGCTCAAGGCCCTTGGAACGCTCCAGACATTTGTTTCAGAGAAGAAAAGGTAAAATGAGAATGCTTGGAGAAGGGCTTTTGTTGTAGTCTTCCTTGAAGAATAACTGTCTACACTGTTTTTAAAGTGGGATTCAGAAAAAAAACAAAAAAACCCACAGATTCATATCAAATTTTCCAGTGTCTGTGGAATATAATTGTATCAGCAGAAAGCCCAGGTTGGGGAACTGGCTGGCGGCAAATCTGGGACTAGACCTGAGGTCTTCCGATCCTCAGTCCTCTCTTCCTGCCACGCCTCGCAGCCTTCTGTAGCCTCAGTTCTCTCTTCCTGCCACGCCTCGCAGCCTTTTGTAGCAACTGCAGACTCAGAAGGCAGCATCTGTGACGTCTGCAAGAATAGCTTTTGCACCGTCAAGGGACGAGGTATAAACTTCATATGAAATTACTTTCGGGACCATAAATGTAATTTTTTGCTGTTATTTTGTCATGAGGTAAATCTCATTCGTCTATGGATGGAAATCAAAGCGTGGTCTACATTGAAGAGTTTTCTAGTTTAGGATAAGAATTTTAATTACAGTTTCTGATTTAACCACCAGTGCCTGGTGAAAAGGGGCTAGAAAGCCATTTGGGGGCGGGCACAGAGTTTCACATTACTTGTGTTTTATAGGTTCTTTTGAACCTGAGATTCAAGAAATAAATCTATGTTTGAAATGTAATGAAATTCTTTGTGACCCAAGAGAATTTTATATTGATATATAAATATATACACATATATTTGCATATTATACATATTATTTATATGTACATGTATACATAATGAACATATATATATATATAATATGAACTTGACTATACTTCTGCCATCTATAAGTCTTGCTTCATGTGACTGGAGTCCACCAAATTTGTATTTTGTCATTATATACGTACTATATGTATGCATGCTAAGTCACTTCAGTCATGTCCAACTCTCTGCAACCTTACAGACCACAGCCCACAGGGCTCCCCTGTCCATGGGATTCTCCAAGCAAGGATACTGGACCGGTTGCCATGCTCTCCTCCAGGGGATCTTCCCAACCCAGGGACTGAAACTGTGTCTCTTAAATCTCCTGCTCTTGCAGGCAGTTCTTTACCACTAGCGCCACCTGGGAAGCCCCTATGCAAATATTATTTTATTTGGTAATATGTACACTGCACATTTACTTCTTTGTCCACTGCATTTTAGAAAACACTTTTTAAAGAAACAAAAATGATATTTTAATCAAAAGGAATGTTCATTTCGAAAGAGAAGGGATCAGTCTATTTATGCTACCAAAAAAAGAAAAAAACAAACTCTTTGAAAGTATCACTTCTGATGCTGTGAGCAGCAGGATTTTCTCACTTTTTGATTCATGGATGACCCACGTCTTGAACTACAAGACTAGTGTTAAAATGCTGCTTTTCTTCTTGTTATTACTTACAAAAGGTTTCAGAATGTGTTATATGTTGTTTCTCTAGGGAATATGACTTGATAAGTCATGCTGGTAAGGTGGGGCAGATAAAACCACTGACTCTTATTCTGGAGGCAGAACATCACCTTCTCCCACTGAAAAACTGGGTACCATTGGGATCTTTCGTGTTTTAAACAAAGAGACAAGAGAAAAAAAGTGTCCACTGGACGTTTCCTAATGTGGTGAAGCCGCGCTACTGGTACCAATAGCACAGACACTGAAAACCAGTCTCCACCAGCACTCACCCCGTTACCTTTATCTCCACAGTCTTTCCTAGATGATAAGGTACAATTTGGCAGTGGTGAAACTGCTGCTGCTTCGAGGGTGAAAGCCCAGAGCGGTAAGGAGCACAGCAACACGACTCTGCCTGTCTCCGTAGCTCACCGAAGGATGCCAGACCCCGTGCCCCTCCTGACTACCTAAGAGGCAGCAGAGGGGAATGATCAATCTCTCAATTAACAAGTTAATTCCCTTTCCTGAGTTCTTTACCAAGGGGCAGGAAGGAAATGGCTCCCTGTAAGTCTATCCCTGTTAGTACCCAGTGCTGTAAGTCAGAGTGCTGTCTGCAGTGTCTGTGGACATATGTTCTTGGAAGATTAGCCACAAAATCGCAAACTTATGTGAGGAAATTACTGCTCCATTAAAGTAATTTATGGGATCATGTGCAGAAGAGCCGTTAGATATGGCAGCCGTGGTGCTTGGACGGTATTTCATATTGTTAAAGGGGTGTTGTACATGATAAACTCTCAATAGAAACAGCTGTAAATTACTTGCAGTTGAAGTGATAAGGCTTCAAATGATTACATTATATGAGCATGAGTGTTCAAAAAGTGCATCTGAATGTTGAAATCCAAATCATTTACTCTGAATTTCAAGGATCCTCACTCCATCACACCTGCAAAAGATCACCTCTAGGTCCTTATCTCGTCTCTTTTTATTTGCGTACTGACTAAAAGGTCAGTCCTGACAATCCCGTTTCACATTGTCTCCACACACAAACCCACTTAACTGTAAACTGTCTTGCGCATGTACAGAAACTGAGTTTCACATATGGCTTTTCTCTTCATCACCCTGTTAGCCTCGATCTTCAACTTTACACTAATAAGATATAACTGGTGGCAAAAATTTTAAACTAAAATATATTGCAAGAAGCAATCCCCAATCTAGCCTGAATTAGCTGCATGGCTCCAGAAACGTTATTTAACTTCTTGAGGCCAAAATATTATTGATAAACATGATGACTTGTCACCAACATCATCAGCATCAGTGTCGTCACAGAGCATTTTCCATGTGTACAATCTATCATGTGGCCAGTGTAATCCTCATGCCTATTTTATGAGCCAGGCATTTTGACTGCCATTTTAAAGACTGAGAATGGATCAAAGAACAAAGTCCCAATTCCACTGCACAAAGGAATTAATACATTTTTTTTCCTCTCTCATTTTCATTCAATGATTACAAATAGGTTTAAGATCAATCTACATTTTTAAGTATTGCAATTTGAAAAAAAAATGCATTTTGTACTAAGGAAATTCATAATTACTATGATACATCATTAGTAGCAGAAAGGTTAATGAATTTCTCAAAACCAGATGCTTTTCAATACCAAAACTTAAGCCCCCACATACTGAGATTCTGATTTAACTTGTACCTGGATGGCTTTTACGTGCAGCCACAGCTCAAAAGCACTGATTTAACACAGTTGTGACATTACTCATACGGCTGAGCAATAACCAATTGAGATGTCACATTGATATCTACCATCTGTTAGCTCAATAACTCACAAGTTTAGGGTACTCTGGGCTACTCTTTTGATATAAGATGCAAAATAAATGAACTTTTATTTGTGGGTTGGCTGTGGGTATGCTGACTACACAATTTTTCAACGATTTTATCTTCCATGCTGGTAATAATTTTATATCATTTATATCAGAGAATCACGAGGAATGTCATATTACTCTGACCTAACGGCCTAGAATCAAATGTGTTCACGTGATATCAAAGTCTTCTACAACTTATTAACATATCTAAGCAACCAGCTGCAAGACGCACAGAAACTTGATAAAGTGGGGAGAATGTGGCATTAAGAGTCCTTATTTTAGGCTTAGTTCTACCACTTGCTGATTAGGGCAATGCATGTTTTTTCTCTGAACCTGCTTCTCCACTTGAAATGGCAACCCACTCCAATATTCTTGCCTGGGAAATCCTCTGGACACAGGAGCCTGACAGGCTATGGTCCATGGGATCACAGAGAGTCTGACACAACTGAGCGACTAACACACACACACACAAAGTCTCTGGTGGGCTTCCCTGGTGGTGCAGTGGTAAAGAAGCCGCCTACCAGTGCAGGAGACTTGGATTTGATCCCTGGTTCTGGAAGATCCCCTGGAGGAGGAAATGGCAACTCGCTCCAATGTTCTTGGTTGTGAAATCTCATGGACAGCAGAGCCTGGTGGGCTGCAGTCCATGGAGTCGCAAAAGAGTCGGATGTGATTTAGCAACTAAACAACAACGAAGTCTCTTATAGCCTTAAAGTATTTCAAGTTCTGATTTAGAAGGTACATATGTTTATTAACAATCCTAACATGCTGCATTAAAAACATTCACTGCACTATTTCAAATCTCATTTTTATCAGGCAAAAATTGCATTTATGGGCTGAATCAAATGTCAATTAGTACATGGACTTCTTTCTGAAGTCTTTTTTTTTCTCCTATAAGTTTCTTTCAATGTAGGAATTTTCCTCCAAAGGTAATTTCCCTTTGATATTTTAATACATAAACTGAGATAAAGTTGTCTTCACATTCCATTGTAAGATGTTTTAATTTACCCATACCCTACTATGTACTCATAAACACTAAGACTATGGAAAAAGGCCAAGAATTATGAGTTTTGAAATGATCAAAACTCAGAGGAACGATTCTGGTCATACTGGGAATAACAATAAATGCAGAAGTACACTGGGGCAGGCAAGTCAGCAACATTATTCGTGGGTTACAGGAAAACTACCTTGCATTTATCATTACACATTTCAGAACAGAGGGCTTCCTGCTTCACAATAATCTAGCCTTTGTTCTAGGAAGGCAGAATACGTGCCCATGATAAGCTGGATGAGAGAGTTCTATGCTCTCTGACTGAATTTCTTATCTACAAAGATGCTCTTTGAAAACCCTCCTACACTGTTAGTGAGAATGTAAATAGTTATAGCCACTACGGAGAAGAGTATGGAGGTTCCTTAAACAAGTAAAAATAGAGCTATCATATCATTCTGCCTGCTATGCAAGAGACCCCGGTTTGATTCCTGGGTCGGGAGGATTCCCTGGAGAAGGGATAGGCTACCCACTCCAGTATTCTTCAGCTTCCCTTGTGGCTCAGCTGGTAAAGAATCCGCCTGTCATGCAAGAGACCTGGGTTTGATCCCTGGATTGGGAAGATCCCCTGGAGAAGGGAAAGGCTACTAACTCCAGTATTCTGGCCTGGAGAATTCCATGGACTCTATAATCCATGGGGTCACAAAGAGTCAGACACAACTGAGTAACTTTCAATTTCCTGATTCTGCAATCTCCCTCTTGGGCACATATCTTGAGAAAAACATAATTAAAGATACATGTACCCGATGTTCCCTGCAGCACTGTGTACACTAGCCAACACATCGCAGAAATCTAAGGGTCCACTGACACTGAGGAATGGATAAAGAACATGTGATACATGTACACAACGGAGCATCACTCGGCCATAAAAAGACTGAAACAATGCCATCTGCAGCAACAGGGATGCACCTGAGTGAAGGAAGCCAGACACAGGGAGACAAATAGTATAACACCTGCTATCCTTTACAGGTGGAATCTAAATAATGATGCAAATGAATTTATTTATAAAACAAAAACAGAATCACAGACATAGAAAACGAACTAACTTGTGGTTACCAAAGGGGAAAGGGTAGAGAGGGATAAACTAGGAGGATGGGGTTAACACATACATACTGCAGTACGTAAAACAGACAACCAACAAGGACCTACTGTGTAGCACAGGGAAGTATGCCCAATATCTTGCCATAGTCCATAAAGAGAATGTAGAAAAAGAATACATATATAAAATGATATGTATATGTGTGTGTGTGTGTATGATTCACACACATATATAGGGGCTTCCCAGGTGGTGCTGATGGTAAAGAACCTGCCTGCCAATGCAGGTTAGATGTTCGATCCCTGGGTTGGGAAGATCCCCTGGGAGAGGACATGGCAACCCACTCCAGTATACTTTGTCTGAAAAATTCTATGGACAGAGGAGCTTGGCAGGCTGCAGTCCTTAGGGTTGCACAGAGTCAGACACAACTGAAGCGACTAAGCACCCGGCATACACACACACACACACACACACACACACACACACACACACACACACACACACCAGATCACTTTGATGAACACCTAAAATTAATCTGGAACTGTAAATCAACTATATTTCAGACAATTTTTAAATGGATGCCCCTTGAGAAGTTTTCAGAGAAAAGAGCAAGACTGGGGTGCGGGGGCAGTGGGGGCTTCTCTCGTAGCTAAGTGGTGAAGAATCTATCTGCCTGTCAATGCAGGAGGCACGCGCTCGATCCTTGATCCGGGACGACCCCACGTGCAATGGAACAACTAAGCCCATGCGCCACAACTACTGAGCCTGTGCTCTAGAGCCCGGGAGCTGCAACTACTGAAGGCCGAGCACCCTCGAGTCTGTGCTCCACCGTAAGAGAAGCCACTGCAATGAGAAACCCACACACTGCAATGAAGAGTAGCCTCTGCTCACTTCAACTAGAGAAAGCCCGTGAAGCAATAAAAACCCACCACAGCCAAAGATAAATACTTTTTTTTTTAAGAGAGACAGAGAGAGGGACAGAGGGAATTTTGTGTGAGCCATGTCACACCAAACTAGGGGAGCCAGAGATCACAAGGGCACAAACCGTGATAAAGCAGCACTTATGGGCTCTAATACTGTAATAACGGGCACTTTTAAGAATCCCCCTGCACAGCTCCATCTGTGTGCTAGGGAGCAGGATTTTCTAGGCTATTTTGTAACAGCTGCCACGTCCTCTTCTGCACCTGCTGTGGTGGTGTCAACAGCAGCCTCACACCTGCCCGTGCTGTTGTCTGCCTCCCGCATGTGACACAACTGACCTTGACCCCCATCTCTCACTGGAGCAGAAGCTGCCTGAACCAAGGGTGCTGTTGCTCCATGGCTCTTCCTATTCTACCCGCACTTACTAGAGCAGGGTGGGATGATACTCTGAGTGATGATTATGCCCTTTAATCGGATTCCCTCAACAACGTCAGTGATGTGACTAGCATTTTTGAAGGTATTTCTAAGGATAAAAACAGTCTAGGTCTAAGATCTTTCTTGGCTTCCCAGGTGGTACAGTGGTGAAGAATTCTCTTGCTAATGTAGGAGATGCAGATTCGATCCCTGGGTCAGAGAGATTCCCTGGTGGAGGAAATGAAAATCCACTCCAGTATTCCTGCCTGGAAAGTTCCAAGGACAGAGGAGCCTGGTGGGCTACAGTCCATGGGCTCACAAAGAGTTGGACACAACTGAGCAACTGAGCACACTCACAAGATCTTTCCTACATGAACAGACATGATCATAGTGCAGTGACAGTTTTGAGATTAAGGGCTAATACAGAAACAGGATACAAGAGACTGATTTCAGGTCTGGCTCTGACATTTATTAGCTTTGGCAACTACAGGAAAGTCATTTGAATGTATTATGTCATCTTAAAAAGTAGGTAATATAAAACAAATGAAAGTGCAATGCATGGAAACAGCCTCCAGAAAGGTTACTGAATTTCTGGAATGAAGAATGCAATAGACAACAAGACACCCTCAATACAAAGGAAATCAGCTATCTCAGATTTGTCATCTGCAATATTAGATGCCGGAAGATAACAGAGTTGAGGAAGAGAAAAGAATGTGACCAAGGATTGTATACTCAGTCAAGTTATCATTCAAATATGAAAGCAACAGAAAGTCAATTTCAAATCTATCACACACAAAAGAAAAAAAAAAAAAAAGCAACAAGTCCATATCAGACAGGTAAGATTTTTTCATAGACATATAAATGGACAAATTATGATATGAAACTGAGAGAAAGTACAGTCAGCCAGTCAGTTCAGTCGCTCAGTTGTGTCTGACTCTTTGCCAGCCCATGGACTGCAGCACACCAGGCTTCCCTGTCCATCACCAACCCCGGAGCTTGCTCAAACTCATGTCCATCAAGAGAAAGTCTAGATTCAACTGAATATATAAGCTAGGTTTCCATAACTATGATAGAATTATTTTATCAAGTATATATATATATATATATATAGGAGAAGGCAATGGCACCCCACTCCAGTACTTATATATATAATTTAATACACATAATTAAAAGTGGGTTTCAGATGTATAATTCTTGAGGAAAAAGCACAAAGAGAAAGATAAGTATAACAGAGAAACAAATAAATACAAGAAAAGATTTCCCTCTGTTTTGTTGTTTAGAGAAATGGAAGGGAAAGAAAGATGAAACAAGGCATGAAGACACCCCTTCTCTCTTCTAGAACATTGATAAACACCCTAAACTAGGCAAATGGAGGCAAGGAAGCTTCAATGTAACATTAGTAACATTTGAAGTAGAATTCAGCATAGATTTTATTACATGGGATCAAGGGGGTCTGTTTTACTGATACAGATTATGTTAGTGTTAGTTGCTCCATCGTGTCTGACTCTGTAGCCCACCAGGCTTCTATGTTCATGGGATTCTCCAGACAAGAATAGTGGACTGGGTTGCCATTCCCGTCTCTAGGGGACCATCCCAACCCAGGGATTGAACCCAGGCCTTCTGCATTGTAGGTGGATTCATTACAGTCTAAGCCACCAGGGGAGAGATTGCAGTCTTAAACAAAAAGTGGGATGTATGTCCTTATACACCTAAAAAGCATTAACTGCTGGAAGTGCAAGAAAAAGTGCAGAGAACCAATTTCAACACCTCTCTCTCTCTCTGAGTGATAAAAGCATGTAAATTAAAATATCTCAAGAAAAGGATTGAATCAAATAACTACTAGGTTTTATCTGATAATGTTATATCAAAGCACAGAGTCCTGAAACAGAATACCTATCTCAATTCCAAGCGCCCACACAGTATTCACAAAAGTCATCTTTACCTTAGGTCACTGAGAGAAATTCAGTGTTTTCCAAAAAGAAGACATAATACAAACTATGATCTCTGCAAATAATATTTAGTTATATTTACAGTTATACAAATGGACTGACAAATGAGAAAGAACAAGAGGTATCAATCTTTCAAACTGCTGAAAGTTTACTAACACTGCATCGGTGTATATTCATTAAGCAATTGGAGCAACCCCACGTCCAAGGAGCGGTGGCTGCGCAGGCGCAGGAGGGCCTAGAGGAGCTATCCCACGTTGAAGGTCAGGAAGGGCAGCGGTGAGGAGATACCCCTCATCCAAGGTAAGGAGCAGCACCTGCATGTTGCTGGAGCAGCCGTGAAGAGATACCCCACACCCAAGGTAAGAGGAACCCAAGTAAGATGGTAGGTGTTGCAAGAGGGCATCAGAGGGCAGAGACACTGAAACCATACTCACAGAAAACTAGTCAATCTAATCACACTAGGACCACAGCCTTGTCTAACTCAATGAAACTAAGCCATGCCTGTGGGGCAACCCAAGATGGGCGGGTCATGGTGGAGAGGTCTGACAGAATGTGGTCCACTGGAAAAGGGAATTGCAAACTACTTCAGTATTCTTGCCTTGAGAACCCCGGGAACACTATGAAAAGGCAAAATGATAGGATACTGAAAGAGGAATTCCCCAGGTCACTATGTGCCCAATATGCTACTGGAGATCAGTGGAGAAATAACTCTAGAAAGAATGAAGGGATGGAGCCAAAGCAAAAACAATACCCAGCTGTGGATGTGACTGGTGATAGAAGCAAGGTCTGATGCTGTAAAGAGCAATAATGCATACGAACCTGGAATGTCAGGTCCATGAATCAAGGCAAATTGGAAGTGGTCAAACAGGAGATGGTAAGAGTGAACGTCAACATTCTAAGAATCAGCAAACTAAAATGGACTGGAATGGGTGAATTTAACTCAGATGACCATTATATCTACTACTGTGGGCAGGAATCCCTCAGAGGAAATGGAGTAGCCATCATGGTCAACAAGAGAGTCCGAAATGCAGTACTTGGATGCAATCTCAAAAATGACAGAATGATCTCTGTTCGTCTCCAGGGAAACCATTCAATATCACGGTAATCCAAGTCTATGCCCCAACCAGTAATGCTGAAGAAGCTGATGTTGAATGGTTCTATGAGACCTACAAGACCTTTTAGAACTAACACCTACAAAAGATGTCCTTTTCATTATAGGGGACTGGAACGCAAAAGTAGGAAGTCAAGAAACAGGCAAATTTGGCCTTGGAATGCGGAATGAAGCAGGGCAAAGACTAATAGAGTTTTGCCAAGAAAATGCACTGGTCATAGCAAACACCCTCTTCCAACAACACAAGAGAAGACTCTACACATGGACATCACCAGATGGTCAACACTGAAATCAGACTGATTATATTCTTTGCAGCCAAAGATGGAGAAGCTTTATACAGTCAGGAAAAAAAAAGACCGGGAGCTGACTGTGGCTCAGATCATGAACTCCTTATTGCCAAATTCAGACTTAAATTGAAGAAAGTAGGGAAAACCATTAGACCATTCAGGTATGACCTAAATCAAATCCCTTATGATTATACAGTGGAAGTCAGAAATAGATTTAAGGGACTACATCTGATAGATAGACTGCCTGATGAACTATGGAATGAGGTTCGTGATACTGTACAGGAGACAGGGATCAAGACCATCCCCATGGAAAAGAAATGCGAAAAAGCAAAATGGCTGTCTGGGGAGGCCTTACAAATATCTGTGAAAAGAAGAGAAGTGAAAAGCAAAGGAGAAAAGGAAAGATATAAGCATCTGAATGCAGAGTTCCAAAGAATAGCAAGAAGAGATAAGAAAGCCTTCTTCAGCGATCAATGAAAAGAAATAGAGGAAAAGATCAGAATGGGAAGGACTAGAGATCTCTTCAAGAAAATTAGAGATACCAAGGGAACATTTCATGCAAAGATGGGCTTGATAAAGGACAGAAATGGTATGGACCTAACAGAAGTAGAAGATATTAAGAAGAGGTGGCAAGGATACACAGAAGAACTGTACAAAAAAGATCTTCACACCCCGGATAATCACGATGGTGTGATCACTCATCCAGAGCCAGACATCCTGGAATGTGAAGTCAAGCGGGCCTTAGAAAGCATCACTACGAACAAAGCTAGTGGAGGTGATGGCATTCCAGTGGAGCTGTTTCAAATCCTGAAAGATGATGCTGTGAACGTGCTGCACTCAATATGCCAGCAAATTTGGAAAATGCAGCAGTGGCCACAGGACTGGAAAAGGTCAGTTTTCATTCCAATCCCATAGAAAGGCAATGCCAAAGAATGTTCAAACTACCGCACAATGGCACTCATCTCACACGCTAGTACTTTTGCCTGGAAAAACCCATGGACGAAGGAGCCTAGTAGGCTGCAGTCCATGGGGTCGCTAAGAGTCAGGCACGACTGAGTGATTTCACTTTCACTTTTCACTTTCATGCGCTGAAGAAGGAAATGGCAACCCACTCCAGTGTTCTTGCCTGGAGAATCCCAGGGACGGTGGAACCTGATGGGCTGCCATCTACAGGGTCGCATAGAGTCGGACACAACTGAAGCGACTTAGCAGCAGCAGCAGCAGCAGCACATGCTAGTAAAGAATGCTCAAAATTCTCCAAGCCAGGCTTCAGCAATATGTGAACTGTGAACTTCCTGATGTTCAAGCCGGTTTTAGAAAAGGCAGAGGAACCAGAGATCTAATTGCCAACATCCGCTGGATCATGGAAAAAGCAAGAGAGTTCAGAAAAACATCTATTTCTGCTTTATTGACTATGCCAAAACCTTTGACTGTGTGCATCACAATAAACTGTGGAAAATTCTGAGAGAGATGGGAATACCAGACCAT
Organism: Capricornis sumatraensis; assembly: GCF_032405125.1. NCBI lineage: Eukaryota > Metazoa > Chordata > Mammalia > Artiodactyla > Bovidae > Capricornis > Capricornis sumatraensis. Next base: position 113,521,598 of record NC_091073.1, on the reverse strand, counting down.
ATGACCTGCCTCTTGAGAAATCTGTATGCAGGTCAGGAAGCAACAGTTAGAACTGGACATGGAACAACAGACTGGTTCCAAATAGGAAAAGGAGTACGTCAAGGCTGTATATTGTCACCCTGCTTATTTAACTTCTATGCAGAGTACATCATGAGAAGATGTACTGGAAGAAACACAAGCTGGAATCAAGATTGCTGGGAGAAATATCAATAACCTCAGATATGCAGATGACACCCTTATGGCAGACAGTGAAGAGGAACTAAAAAGCCTCTTGATGAAAGTGAAAGAGGAGAGTGAAAAAGTTGGCTTAAAGCTCAACAATCAGAAAAGAAAGATCATGGCATCCGGTCCCATCACTTTATGGGAAATAAATGGGGAAACAGCGGAAACAGTGTCAGATTTTATTTTGGGGGGCTCCAAAATCACTGCAGATGGTGACTGCAGCCATGAAATTAAAAGACGCTTACTCCTTGGAAGAATAGTTATGACCAATCTAGATAGCATATTCAAAAGCAGAGACATTACTTTGCCGACTAAGGTCCATCTAGTCAAGGCTATGGTTTTTCCAGTAGTCATGTATGGAAGTGAGAGTTGAACTGTGAAGAAGGCTGAGTGCCGAAGAATTGATGCTTTTGAACTGTGGTGTTGGAGAAGACTCTTGCGAGTCCCTTGGACTGCAAGGAGATCCAACCAGTCCATTCTGAAGGAGATCAGCCCTGGGTGTTCTTTGGAGAGAATGATGCTGAAGCTGAAACTCCAGTACTTTGGCCACCTCATGCGAAGAGTTGACTCATTGGAAAAGACCCTGCTGCTGGGAGGGATTGGGGGCAGGAGGAGAAGGGGCGACAGAGGATGAGATGGCTGGATGGCATCACGGACTCGATGGACGTGAGTCTGAGTGAACTCTGGGAGTTGGTGATGGCCAGGGAGGCCTGGCGTGCTGCGATTCATAGGGTCGCACAGAGTCGGACACGACTGAGCAACTGAACTGAACTGAACTGATGTGTCAGTCACGAGCTTGTCGTGTGAGACAGAAGTTCCATGAGAGACAGCCACCGCCTCTCGGACTTCACAGCACAGACGTACCCATTAGAATTACAAGTGGTTCCCTCTAGATCCTGTTCCTTTTTTATAATTCAAGGCCTAGCTATTTTTTCTGTCAAGGGCAAAATATTAAATATTTTTGGCTACAAGAGACACATGGTCTCTGTCATTGCCACTGAGCACTGCTGTTGTTGGGTAAAAGATCCAGAGGCAAAGTGCAAACAACAGGCATAACCAGATTTCCTCTGCCACGTAGTTCACTCCCTCCTACTCAAGCGAACCCTACCTTCTCTCCCAGCTAACGCACCAAAAATAGTTCCTTTTCAACTAGGGGGGTCTTTATTACAAACTTGACAGGATATCCTACTTTATATCTTTTAATTCAAATGTGCTGTGATTAAGCTGTATTATGGTGTTTCACATTTATGGATTGAACTTGGAAACTGACCACTGTTGATCTCACAATAATAATTTTATGAGGAAGTATGTTCTGAATTTTTAAAACCTTCAATTCAAGCATAATTTTTGGAATGTGGTATGCTCGTGAAGCAATGCTAACATTTTTATTTCATTAATGTTCAGCAGAACTGACATAGTAAATCATTACCAAATATGGAAAAAAAAAGTGAGCAAAATTATTGGCAACATAAAAGATAATGGAGTATATCTAGGCTTGCTGCTGCTGCTGCTAAGTCGCTTCAGTCGTGTTCGACTCTGTGCGACCCCAGAGACAGCAGCCCACTAAGCTCCCCCGTCCCTGGAATTCTCCAGGCAAGAACACTGGAGTGGGTTGCCATCTCCTTCTCCAATGCATGAAAGTGAAAAGTGAAAGTGAAGTCGCTCAGTCGTGTCTGACTCTTAGCGACCCCATGGACTGCAGCCCACCAAGCTCCTCCGTCCATGGGATTCTCCAGGCAAGAGTACTGGAGTGGGGTGCCATCGCCTTCTCCGGTATCTAGGCTTAGCTTACTCAAATTAGGGGATTTCTATGAACCCCCTTATCACAATTATGAAGTATTTACATACATACTCAATCCCTCTCCTGGTCTTCTTTGAAGCCTAACATTTTACAACTGTCTTTCTTCAACTACAAAGGAGGAATTCATCAAGGTAATGAAATTATCATTCAAATCAGTCACTTTTCCTTTGTAAAATATTCAACAATTCCAATTATCCTTCATGAAATACTAATATTCACCTTTGTCGTCATTGTTGTTCAGTGGCTAAGTCATGCCCAGCTTTCTGCGACCCCATGGACTGCAGCATGCCAGGCTTCCCTGTGTTTCACTATCTCCCGGAGTTTGCTCAAATTCATGTCCATTGAATCGGTGATGCTGTCTAACCATCTCATCCTCTGTCACCCTCTTCTCCTTTTGCCTTCTATCTTTCCCAATATGAGAGTCTCTTCTGATGAGTCTGCTCTTCATATCTGGTGGCCAAAATATCCACCTGGGAAACTATAATTCAAGCTTTCAAGAAGAAGGCAGCAATCCCTCTACATGGTATTTAACTGAGTCTGAGACCGAGGGAATAGAGCAGTACACAAAACCTAAAATGTGTTCCATTAAACCATTAAGTAATGTTTCTTCTCTTCACTATTATTAATTAATTGATCCCTAATGTAATTTTCCACATTAGCATGGTACAGTCTTTTAATTCCTAGTAGGTGTTAGTGTTTAGAATTACAAAGTCCTTAGCTGCCTGGAGTCTATTGAGTCTCTACTGTATTCCATAATTACTGTAATCCCGTATTACTGCCTGCCATTTAAACTAGTTTAGGAACCATATGCTCCATTTTTAAGCTTTACCTGAATTCTTAAAATATTGCTTTATCCTCAAACAAACTAATTCATCAGTCAATTCATATATATATATGTATAGTAACTACAGGGCATAAGTTTCTCAAATTTATAGCCCATGATTTTTGCTTCTAGACATATTGAGAGGTTGGCTGGGTAGAACTATGCCTAGAATCTGGAAACTGAGGCTGGGTACATGGAGCAAAGGGAAAACAAAATTGATGACTTCTATAAGGGAGATCTTGATAAATACGAAAAAGTCAAGTTCATATTTATAAGCAAGGACCAAGTCCTGGATCCAAAGTCAAAAGTCAGCTACTATTAGATTACCAGTTGGAACTATAACATTCAGTGTGTAAACCTTGACAGATTTCTCAAAGTAACGTCAAGCCAATACACAAGAAGAATATTCTTCAGAGATGCCAAGGCAGAGAGAATTGTGGGTGAGAAGAGTATTATAAAAGGGCTCTGCGTTGACCTGGACAAAAGGTCATCACTCCAGCTCAAGCACTGATGTCATGGAAGTAATTCATCTGTCCCCCATCCAAATTTGGGACACTGCACACTCTGACAGAGCACCTCTACAGGGGAAAGGGCAGTAGGGTTCTAGTAGGGCTGTGGTGAGAAGTGTTCTTGGGGCTGCAGGGTGGTGATGGGAGCCTGCAGCAGTACTGGATGACCTAGCCTCTTGTTTCTGGGCATAGTTTCCTTAATAATAGTTGGATGGCCTTTTGCTATAAGGTGCCACCAGAGAAGCCAGTACAAGGTGTAGGTTTTCATTAAGGCATAAAATACACAAGCGGAGCAAGCCTCAAACACATAATCGAAGGCTAGTAAAACCAGGAAAAGAAAGTGGATGGGTCATTTATAGGAAGTTCCAGGTATCTTCTCACTAGTATGTTGAGAAGAGCATTTAAGGTCCATGAAGGACTGACTGCAGCTAATGGACCCCATGGCTGTCTGGGCCAAATGTGTGATCTGAGATGCCAGAATCCCTCCTGGTCATCACCACTGTGGTGTCTTCTCCTTGCAGTGTGGGTTGGAAACAGAGCTCTGAAGGACATGACATCTCTTCAGCAAGAGCCAATAAAAAAGGAATTGTGCAGGACACTCATAAAGTGAAGCAGAATCAAGACTGCATCCTGAAAGATGGCTTTACAAAAAGTGGAAGGACTAAAAATACCAAGAGAACCTTTACAGGATATCCCTTACAGGCTACCTTTTCGTTCTTGGCTAAAGAGAATCTGTTAGACAAGATATGCATGCTTCAACAAAGAAGAGCTAATGGATTTAAGTGTAGAAAATGGTCATGTCTAAAGGAAAAGAGCAAGAAATAAGAACTTCTATAAACAAGACAAGGTGTCATTTGAGTAGGATGTAGAAAACTGAGTGTCTGTGTGCTCAATCACTTCAGTCAAGTCCAACTCTTTGCAACCCTATGGACTGTAGCCCACAAGGCTCCTCTGTCCGTGGGATTCTCCAGGAAAGAATACTGGAGTGGGTTGCCATGCCCTTTTCCAGGAGATCTTCCCAACCCAGGGACTGAACCCATGCCTCCTGAGTCTCCTGCATTGCAGGCAGATTCTTTACCCACTGAGCAATATGGGAAGCCCAGAAAACTGAGCAGGACTTAGGAATTGTGGTAAAGATTACAACCTTTGTGGAAGAGATTAAATGTGAGCTGACAACAGATGTATACCAGTAAGACAGACACGAACTAGGATTCTAGAGTAAAGAGACAGCAGGTTAGATGCGTGAGGCTGACCACACATGAGGGCTTGAGGAATCAAATGGAATGAAGTTTAATTTAGTGAAAGTTTAAATCAATAATTTAAAGGGTAAAAGCAGTGTTTAAAAGGGATGAATCTGCTGTGCCAGAGGGAAACAGAGGCTGCTGATACACTGTGGTTGAACCAGTACTGTACAATGGAAATGCATAAGAAGGATGTAGGGGCCCATGTCTGCAAAAGCTATGACAAAATAAACCCGAGAGAATTCCTTTTGCTGTTTTAGAAGAAGGCATTGTGTGTACTCTTGGGGGCATATGGTCCACCAAAAAGGACATACATATTTCTGCTACTTCCAAATAAAGTTTGTTGTTGTTGTTGCTTAATCACTAAGTTCTGTCTGACTCTTTGTGATCCCATGGACTGTAGCCCTCCAGTAGTCCATGGGGTTTCCCAGGCAACAATACTGGAGTGGGTTGCCATTTCCTTCCTCAGGGGTTCTTCCTGACCCAGGGATTGAACCCACGTCTCCCATATTGGCAGGTGGATTCTTTACTGTCTGAGCCACCAGGAAGACCTCCCAATAGAGTAGATTTGCCATATTCCTAAGGAGAGAAATATTCAAACATTATATGTTCACATCTCCTAAAAAATGCCAAGCCTTCTAAATCTATATCCATTTATAGGAGGGATTCCTGTGGGGATGTCATTAGACATCAGAGGAAAGATAATTAGGCCAATGGGGTATCCTAAACAGGCAAATCAAACAAACAAACAAAGAAAAAGTGCCGGAGCAACTCCCCCGGTTCCCTGTGGAATCTTGGTTCACACAGACACGCGGTTTATCCCCATTCATATTTACTCTTCAGCCTACGCTCAGGAGAAAAGGTACCAAAGATTTTAGTTCTAAATTTCTGTTTTCCAATTTCTGGGTGTTTGTTTGTTTTTTTTTTTTTACATTATTCTTTTATTCTGTTTCATTTTTCTGAACACTGGCTTTTATCTGTTACAATAACTTTAAACATCACGTGGACATTAAAATTAATTCCGGAAACAATAAAAAGGATGGAACACAAGCTCTAACCTTACCTACAGAACTGGCTCTGACTGGAACACATCAACCTATTACAGGATATTAAATCAGCTCATGATGAAGAAATTCTAGTGCTGATGCCAGGAAGTCCACTTGTGAAAGAGCCTGAGTGAGCAGTGATTTCCCTTTAGAGTCTCAATGTTTTGATTTTCTGCTTGCCTGGACAGAACTTAGGAAATGCTTGGATCATAAAATATAACATCCGTTCATGGGTAAAGTGTCGAATTGCAGGTCTTTACAAACAAGCCCACATTTATTTTACCATGTAAGCATAATACTACAGCAAAATTCAATGTAATATTCATTTTTAATATTCATCTGGGCAGCGAAAAAGCAGAATTTTTAGTCATTCCACAATTCCTATCCTAGTTCTTACTTTAAGAGCTAAAAGGCCTTGGTGAAAGTGAAAGTCGCTCAGTCATATCTGATTCTTTGCGACCCCATGGACTGTATAGTCCATGGAATTCTCTAGGCCAGGATACTGCAGTAGGTAGTCTTTCCCTTCTCCAGGGGATCTTCCCAACCCAGGGATCAAACCCAGGTCTTCTGCATTGCAGGCAGAATTTTTACCAGCTGGGCCACAAGGGAAGCCCAAAAGGTCTTGGTAGCCACAGGAAGAAATATATTCTCTTGTGGCAGGGTATGGAAAGATCTGGAAAACTTCATTCAGTTGAGACTTGAAGATGTACTACATGTTAAAGTTGACGTTGTTATTAAAAATGATGATTAAAAACTAAGCATTGCAGTTTACCTTAAATATTGCCTGGGGCAATTTTTTTTTCATATTCTTGATAAAGAAGCTGAAGCCAATATAGAAAATAAATTACCCTCAAAAGCCAGAGCTGTTTAGTGGCAGGGTTGAAAAATCCAAGCATTTTAAGTTCCTTTATTTATTTTGCTGTCACTGATGCTAAAACAAAGACAATGAATCACAGATATTGTGGCTTCTTAGCAAATTTCCCTCTCCATCTCACTGTTTCCCAAAGGTGCTTCAAATAACTCACTAATGATAGCAAATTGTTGAGAAGCACACGCATTCAAAGTTAAAGTCATGGAAGGCTGTCTATTCACTCTATGAGTGCAAAATGGTTCTTAGAAACTCATAGACTAAGGCTTGAGAAAAGTGTAGCCAATCAGGACTTAGAGAGTAGGAACACACATTGCTCCTTCTCGGCCTCTTATGGTCAACTGTCAGTCACCTTCAAAGGACACGTCCCATGGACCTGAACTTGAACTTCAAAAGAACTAGGCTTGAATCACAGCAATTCTGTTTACTGATCATTAATCTTGATGGTCTCATAGGAAACCAATTCACTGAAATGAATTTTATTTTAGTCATTTTTTTACTTTCATAAAGTGAGGGCAATGATATATATGTCGAAGGACTGTGCTGAGCATCACACGTGGCAAATGCAACCGAGATGGTTTGGTCGTTGGTTTGCTGGATAAATGAAAGAGTGCACTATCATGACTTGCTAATATGCTACACAGCACGGAGAAGGCAGGTGGTCAAGGAGAAAGAAGCAGCAGAAGAAAGGACTGCATGTCGAGTACATGCATTTTAGTTCACTAGGCAAAAAAATTTACTTCGGGTAATATAATCATGCATTCACATTGAGAAAATGATCTGTAAACTTGAGTAAGTTTTAAATGAAACAAATCTAAAAGCAAACCTATTCTGATGGAGAATGGCTAGAAGCCCCCATAGAGTTCACCTTAAACTTTAACAACTCTAAAAATTAGCAGAACGAAAGCAAAAGAGGGATGGAAAGGAGAGAAGGAGAAAGGAAAGAAAAAAGGAAAGGAGGAAGAGAGGAAGAAAGGAGAGAAAAGAAAAAATATACTGGGAAACAGAAAGGAAGGGAGGGAACATCTGATGAACATTCAGGAGGCTTCCTGGTAGCTGAAGGCAACTCTGTGATTGCCAGGCTACTTAAACCCTAAGTACCTAGTCAAAGAGGCTGCGAATTAACACTGTTGTAATTACTAAAGGGAAAAAATTACACAGTCTACACTTTCCCGAAGGGTGTTTTTCCTGTTACTTATTCTTTGTGCCAAAATATCCAACAACAGGTAGAGCTTAGCACTCTGGCAATCACTGTTACAATGTTTGAATAAAAGCTTGTTCAATTGTGAATGGCTTGGGAGGGAGAAAGTGTAACACAGACACACACCCACAACTAAAACTCATTTCCTGTTGTTTTAGAGGAAATTAGACAACTTATTCACGGTGCTATTTCTGTATTCTTTTTCTTTCTTTCTTAAATCAATTAACCTCAATTAAAAGACTATGTCCTCGATGCAATTTCTTTCATCTCAGTTACTCATCTATATTCTATTACAATCTTAGGAAGGTTTGAAGCATTTCTTCTTCATTTTGGGAATATCACTTCAGTCTATTCAGTTCTGCATCAACACAGGTTATTTGACCCAATCAATTCACTTAATTCTTGAGCTTCACTTACCTCATTTACTCATGTATCAAGTTCCTGATATATAATGATTCTCTAAGCATATGCTATGTTCAGCTTTTTTTCAGTGAAGCCACATAAGTCTAAAATTCATAGGAAGTTGTGCTCAGGTAAGTGTATCAATTACCTTTGATCATGACTTCTTTAAGTGAACTTAATGCTAAAAGTTTTCTGACACTTTTAGGGCACATTTCTTTGATGTTGACAATTATGAGTAGGCTATGAAGGTTGTTAAGCATGTAGGTTTAAAAGTATTATGTAGCCTATTATTGAGGATGCTACAGAATTAAAAAAAGCATCTACGGGACCTTTCAGTTTTAAAAAATAAGAGGAGAGGAAGGTTTAAGATGATAAAAATAATGGTGGGAATATGGTCAATGAGGAGGGGCTACAGTCCATGGGGTCACAAAGTGTCAGACACAACTGAATGACTAAGAGCGTGTGCACACACACACACACACACACACACACACACACACACTCACATCTCATCAGTAAAACAGAAAAAAATAAACTCTTAGTGTAAACTGTTGGCATTCAAATTGGATGTCCAATCTACAGCTACCATGCAGAGAAAAATAAAAGGCAACACAAAATAAATAAACATATCAAAACTGTGACAAAGTTACAAATTAGAATGTGATATTCACAGTCTATCTAGATCCTAGCACATTCTTTCTGTGAAAAGAAGCTACTTTGGGCTGAATCCACTATCTTTACAGACAGGGAGTCTTAATAACGCTGGATTCTTTGCAACTGGAATCTGTATCATTCAACATTTATTCAACAAAACTGTAACAATACCAACTCAATATATCTGTAATACTGTGATAATATTTCTTAAAGGCCCATGAACCAGTTCTTCCCACTTTTTTTTTTCCCCCTCCGATTCCCATGTAGCTGGGCCTATGAATGGCTAAAATCTCCCAGGGACTGCCATCTCTACCTTCTGTATCAATCATAAAAGCCTTTATCCAAAAGCCCCTGTTCTGTGGCCCATTATACTAGAAAGCCAGTCTCAGAGGGATGAGAAGAATAGAGCTGATAGGAAAGAAATGTCTCCTCACAAAAGCACAGGACACAAGACTGATGCATCTGCCAGTCACTCTACAAGCCAGCCCACAGGGAAGCCCTTGCTTACAATGAATACAGTACAGTAACACCCCCTTTGCCAGAAACCTAGCAACCTCCAGAGTATGATGGCAAATATTCATGGCAGAAGAGACTCCTCCAGCTGAATTCTCTAAAATCCATGTTCAAAGGAGGAGTCACTCACTTCTGGTCGCAGCTCAGGAGGAGAATCACTTAGCCCTGGGCCACTCGCCATCATCGCCTCCTCTGCCTGCACGGGGCATCATTCTTAGTTGTTTCTGTTGTTCAGTTGCTAAGCTGTGTCTGACTCTGCAACCCCATGGACTGTAGCACAGCAGGCTTCTCTGTCCTTCGTTATCTCCTGGAGCTTGCTCAAACCCATGTCCATTGAGTCGAGATGCCATCCAACCATCTCATCGTCTGTCGCCCCCTTCTCCTCCTATCTTCAACCTTTCCCAGCATCAAGGTTGTTTCCAATGAATCAGCCTTCCGCATCAGGTGGCTAAAGTATTGGAACTTCAACTTCATTTCTTAGAGTTCCCCTTTAATTCTCCTCCATGCCTCCAGCTACTCATTGTGATGCTCTGTCTAAAATAAGTGACCCTATTGACCCCATGCCTAATACGTCCTTCTAATAGATCTTATTAAACCCCCTACCCAAAGCCATCATCACTCCTTCTTAACTCCTGTCTTTCTTGACCTCTTTCAAAACTTGTATTTACTCAATGTAGCCTTTTTTTCGGAGAAGACAATGGCAACCCACTCTAGTACTCCTGCCTGGAAAATCCCATGGACGGAGGAGCCTGATAGGCTGCAGTCCATGGGGTCGCTAAGAGTCAGACACGAGTGAGGGACTTCACTTTCACATTTCACTTTAACGCACTGGGGAAGGAAATGGCAACCCACTCTAGTGTTCTTGCCTGGAGAATCCCAGGGACAGAGGAGCCTGTCTATGGGGTCACAGAGTCGGACATGACTGAAGCGACTTAGTAGCAGCAGCAGCAGCCTTTTTTTTAGCTAATGATCAGATACAAGAAAACTAATAAACTGATGTAAGTTTAGTTTGCATGCAACTAAGCATATTACTTGCTTTATCTCATCCAGGATACTGTATTTGTTATAAAATCTTCCGTTTTTGTTTTTAATTGGTCAATTTACTTGCCAACCTAGCACCTGTATTTGGGTGGTAAGGACGCCTTCAGATCATGCCAGGTAACAGACCAACCACCTGTTGTGTGGTTTCAGACCCAAATTTAGGTTTACCCAAATTGGGATCCTGATAAAGTTATCTCAAGTCTTTCTCTTAACCTTAGCTTTTAGGATTATAAACAAAGCCAATGGTCAGATTATAGGAACTGAACTGAAAGAATAATTCTGCTTGTTTGTTTCTCCGTATTCTACTTGTAGATGAGTCATCTAATTTTTAATAAAATATTTACTATTTGAGGAATAACCAGTACATGTGTATATTTCAACATTAAGATCTGACATCTGGAGATTACAAGAAGTAATAGTATCAAAATGGAAAGATTTAAAAAATCTTAAGAGAACTGTAGGTTGGAGGTCATTCCTTGCATGCACAGAATCCTTAATTTTTAATATGCCTAAATTTAATTTATTTGTATTTTATGCAGTAATACCTAAAAATAAAACAACAAACTACATATATAACATAAATTACTTTCGGTGGGGGGGGGGGGCATGTCTCATAAATCTGATGCATCACAGAGTAGCTATGATGAAATCACAGTTTTAAATAATCAATGTTTATATGAAAGAAACATAGGCAATGAAGGATATGTTCCAAGCAGATTATGGAATAACATAATGTGCAGGCAACATGAAGGCATTCAGGACTACTAGATTATATTCAATATAAGAAGACCATTCTCACAGGTAAAGTGGAAGCATTAAACCTGAGGATCTCTAAATTTCTACACTATGATTCTCTTAGTTCTAAAAGTACAGCCTTCAAAAATTGATGAAATGGTCAGAATAATAAGATAGACTCTGTGTACAGAGGCAGGAGGAAATAAATGAGAAAGACAGTGAAAGTCCAAAGCATTTCTTACATAGAAATATATATCCTTCTATTACAAGCAGAATAGTTCAAGAATTATTTTCCTAGGGAGATACTGGGGAGTCAACCTTTCGATTTATCAGCTTGTTTTCACGTCTTCATATTGACACGTAGAAGAGAAATCCAGTGCCAATGGAACTAACAAGGAATATAAAGGATTGGAAGCACTTTTTAGAAGTAAAAACATAACAGCTGCTCTGGTTCAGTTTAGCTTCTCACTGGTATTTTTCTGTTATAAGAGCAAATGAGGTGAACAGAAAAAGAAGAAAACGACATGGCATTACTGGAGCCAATCACAAGAAATCCAATCTCTATAAAGATTTGCGTGTATAAACAATTTGACAATTGTTGTGTTTTTATCTTTTTTTCAGATTGTGTCTCATGCCTGGAATACCAAACCCTGTTGATGCCTCAGATGCTTAAAAACCATGAAGAAATTGAATGTTATTCCAGAATTCCTTCTACTAAATCAATACAGCAAAAGAACCTGGTCAAGCAAGACAGGCTCTTGGGGAGGCCCGGCTGCCCTTCAATACCATCCAGATCTACAATTCAGGAAACGCGATAGACATGAGAGTCATTCAAAATTTACAGCCCCTGAATAAGCAGCATGAAAGGATTGCAGAGCGCAAGCAGAGTGATGCACGTCGAACAGAAGAGGCTGGAGTAAAAGGCAGCGGAATTCACAGCAACGGGAGAGCAGAACAGTTGGCTAAGGCTTTTGCTGAAGCAAAACCAAACTAAACAAGGCTCTTTCCATTCTGCGCCTCCTGCCTGTTGGTCCCTAGTCTTTCCTGACCCTCTCTGAAGGCTTGAGGCCACTTGTGGCTATAGTTTGAGGCCCAATGTCTTCTCCTAATTGGTATCTTATCTCATAGTTATCCAGAAATCAATATAACTCTATCTAGATTCTGGAAGTCCAAGTAACTCATTTAAAGACAATGACAAATTTGCTAACAGACCATCTAAAAACAATATCCAATTACATGAGAAGCAGCTTCATGAGGGCCAGTAGTTTACATGTTTTACTTTCACCGGAATTTCCAGCAGCTAAAAGAGTTTGGCGTGTAGCAGGCTTCTCAAATGTTTGAATGATGAAATGAGTCACAGATACAGACTTCAGCTTTGCACAGAATTTCTACTGGGTCCCAGGGAATTGCACACTCTGGTTTTCATCCTGTTCATGTTCAGCTTGAGTTCCTTTCGCCTGGCTTCCCAAAGGATGTCTAAACTCTCTAGCAATTTGTATTCCAATCAAAAATGAGAGCCAAAACCCGCTCCCAGCATACTTCTATCTTCTGAGACAAAATGATTTTTCTCTTTCATCCTCCTTTTTTATAATTCCAAATCCTAAACTTAATTATCTTGTTTTATAAAGGGGCTCATAGGTAGTATGATCCATGTAAAAAAAAAAAAAAAGGACTGATTTATTATTTATTTCAGATACCAATAAAACAAATGGCAGATTTCAGTAATCCCAGGTGTGAAATTGAACTTATAATTATCGACCCCCCCAAAAGCCATAGTTATCAGTGATTATGAGGACCCTTCGGGTTTCCTGGGTGGTGCTAGTGGTAAAGAATTCACATGCCAATGCAGGAGACCCAGGAGACATGGGGTCGATCCCTGGGTTGGGAAGATCTCCTGGAGGAGGGCACAGCAATCCACTCCAGTATTTTTGCCTGAAGAATCTCATGGACAGAGGAGCCTGGCGGGCTGCAGTCCATCGGGTCCCAAAGAGATGGACACTGACGGAAGCAACTTAGAATGCATGAGGACCATCATTACATAATTCATAAATACTTATTAACTAGTATATTATCTTATTCTGAAATGTGAAGAAAGAAGTTTTGTTCCAAAATGTGAACAAAAAGTTTAAATATGCTTTCCTAAATAATATATTTGCATATATAGGATATAAAAGTTTCCCCTAGGGTAGCAGTAACTGTAGATGTGGAAAGTGAAAGATTGCATTAGAATAACTGTGACTTCCTTTCAGCTTTTATGTATAGTTTCCATTGCTCCCACTAGGGACATAAGCCAATGATGCTAAATATTTAGCATCTATAATCCTACATCAGGGGTATTGCCAGTGATGCAACAATAGAAAAGGAAGAGAAACAGAAAAGGACAGAGTGCAGGGAGGAGGAGAGAGAGACAGAGAAAGAGGCAAAGAGAAAAAAGGAAAAACAAGCTCTAATAGCATAGAGAGAAGTTATATCTTAGAACTAAGTGAAGGCCATGCTTTGGAAATGAACAATCAAGGAGAGAATAACAACATATCCATTCATATAAATTTGGTAATATTAACCCATCCAACAACTGCACTCAACAAACACTGATCTCTAAACTTTTCTTAATATTTTTAGTCATTCATAATCATCGATATTTTCTTTTGCAGAATCTCAAACTCATTGATATACATCTTATCATAAATGAAAATTAGAGGGATTATAACATCCTGATATCAAACTCATATAATATGTTTCTGCTTATCATATGAAAATGCATGATTACATTATCGTTATCCTGGGTGAGCATCCTACCTCACTCTTTCCTATCTCTCTATATGTGAATAATCCCTGATAAGTAACTGGTTAGGCAGATGCAGAAACCTGAAGACAGAACCTTTTATGCCTGAACTTCTTATGCCTCAGTTCCGTAAAGGCTAATGTCAACTTCTCATATTCTGCTTCCAGACCTTTCTGCCTGGTCTCCACATCCTTCAGTTCAATCTATTTCAGTTCTGTATTTTCAGCCTTTAGTTTTGAGCAATTTATAAGATCAGCCCTCTTTCTGATGCAGGTTATTATGTATTTTATATTCACTAAGGTGATCCCTGCATTCATTACTATTACTGCTACGGATCACAGTGGTTTACCCACTCCTTCCTTAACAAGCGGGATACTTTTCATCTCAATTGATTTCAGCACATAGCCTGGTGCCTAAAATACAGTAATTTTTTGCATAAATTAATAAGGAATAAACAAGTGAGTTACACCATATCTGTGAAACCTACACTCCCATGACATTCCAGACATATAACTCTACTGTCAAATTTTAGTGAAACCTAAATGGAAGTGTTGGGACACTTAAAATAGTGTATGGATTTTAATTTTTCCATGTTTAAGGAATAGGTAATATATGGATTATTCCCTTTCCTGGTTGACTTCCTTGTAGTTATAAATGAGTTTTGGCAATAAGATCCAAGACTATAAGCTCAAAGAAATGGATGGAGCTCATACAGAATCTTAAATTTCTTTATTGTGAGTATTCCCGCTTGGGGCATCAATCATACAGAGCTATGCATTCATAACTAACTACTTCTTGGACATATTTTTATCCACAGATTGATTATTTATTCCTAGAAAATCAGGAATGTTATCACCTGTTTTTAAGTAAGACATACTGAATGTACTGATATGTCAGGCACTCTTTTAAGAATTGTATATGATACATTGTACAGTAATGAGCTAAGCCATAGAGTCTCAGTTCTCATAGAACTTACTATATAGTAAAGAAACACTGTAAACTACTGTTCACAGAAACAGTCAAAAAATTACAGAAAGAAACTTTAACAAGGACGTTGAATTTGTGAAGGAGGTGAGAGAACTGACATATGGAGTCACAGATCTGAGCTGAACTTTATGTCCTAAAATACACTTGTATGCTTAACATGCTGTAAACAGTCAAAGTACAATTGTGTGCATCTGTATTTTAAAAGCAGATAGGATTACATCAGGTTTTTTCCAAAATATCAGTGTTAACAAGTATTAAGAAATATTCTGTTATAAGGAGGATATACACAAACTCCCGGAGACAGTGAAGGACAGGGAAGCCTGGTGTGTTGCAGTTCATGGGGTCACAAAGAGTGGGACATGACTTAGTGAGTGAACAACAGCAACTATCTATCTGTCTATCTATCTATACTATTATGGACCTCAAGTGCATTATTCAATCTTTAAAATGAGATTAGGTGAAAAACACGAACCTACTTTAATAATATAAAAAATTTAAAAAGAGTTTAAGGTGAGCCTTTAAGCAAAACTATCACAAACACAAAGTTCTCCTGTGTGCCTGTTTGTATACTAAGTTACTCAGGTGTAGTGTCCGACTCTGCACAACTCTACGGACTGTAGCCCTCCAGGCTCCTCTGTCCATGGGATTCTCCAGGCAAGAACACTGGAGCTGGCTGCCATGCACTTCTCCAGGGCATCTTCCCCACCCTGTGTCTCCCGCACTGCAGGCAGATTCTTTACCATTGGAGCCACTTGGGAAGCCCAAAGTTCTCTACAGTAAATATTAAATCAGTAAATGTCTACTTTTTAATCCTTAGAAATAATACTGTGCTTCTACTTGTCCCAGACAGAATTATATCAGTGTTTTCAAAACGTAGATGTTCACTGGAATTTTGTGGGGTAAAAGCCTGAAAAAAAATTTAGTTATTTGTAAAAAAGGAGCTTCTAAAAAAAAAAAAAATGGAGCTTTCTCCTTGAAAGAAATGCTATGACCAACCAAGACAGCATATTAAAAAGCAGAGACATTACTCTGCCAAGAAAGGTCCATCTAGTCAAAGCTGTGGCTTTTCCAGTAGTCATGTATAGATGTGAGAGTTGTACTATAAAGAGAGCTGAGTGCCAAAGAATTGATGCTTTGAACTGTGGTGTTGGAGAGGACTCTTGAGAGTCCCTTGGGCTGCAAAGAGATCAAGCCAGTCCATCCTAAAGGAAATCAGTTCTGAATATTCATTGGAAAGACTGATGCTGAAGCTGAAACTCCAATACTTTGGCCACTTGATGCAAAGAACTGACTCTTTGGAAAAGACCCTGATGCTGGGAGACTGAAGGTAGGAAGAGAAGGGGACAGCAGAGGATGAGATGGATGGTTGGATGGCATCACCGACTCAATGGACATGAGTTTGAGCAAGGTCCAGGAGTTGGTGATGGACAGGGAGGCCTGGCATGCTGCAGTCATGGGACTGCAAACAGTCGGACAAGAGCAACTTAACTGAACTGAAAAAAAGAGCTGGGGAAAAATGGATTAAACAGGTTTCAATTCTTCATGACTTCTCAGGGTCTTTGATAAAGAGTGTGAAGCTTCTTAGGTCTATAGATCCAATACTTCAGGCTATGATCTCTCGCAGAACATCAGTTAGCCAGGTCCTCCAAAGAAAACACATCAGAAACCACCGAGGTAGAGCTTTTTAAATTGAGAGTTCTGGAATAGCCTACTGGTTTCCAGCAACTGTTTACACTGTAGTATGCACAGTAGCTAATTAACTACAAGATTCCTCCAATTATCCCCAGAGAAACAAAACACATAATGATTAGAACTTAATTCATTATTAAAGATTTGGAATGATGGCAATTGAGAGGTTCCAAAAGTAATGTTCCTTATTTAAATCAGAGCCAAAGTGGTTAATTTGGGAAATATCAAAACAAGAATGAAGAGAATTTTTTCTTTCAAAAAAAAGTGAATAAATTTAATAAAATCAAAAGCGGTAGAAGAATCTAGACTGGGGGGAAGATGTGCAGAGTAAGTGTAAGTAAGTGTTTTTCAACCACTGACACGGTAGGAAGGAAAACTCTGTGCTGTCCTGTACATTATAGACTATTAGCAGCATCCTGGCATCCTCTCCACCATATGAAGCATCCTCTCCACCAATGGTGACGACCAAAGGTGTCTCCAAATCAGCTAAATGTTCCATGGGAGGAAAACTGCACCCAGTTTAGAACCATTTGTTCAAACAGAAAAAAAAAAAAAAAAGTGGTTTCAGAAACAAACTTTAAGAAATCTGTGAATGGTGGCTGAAAATGAGGAAACCAACAAGCAAACACAGCAGTTAAAAAGAAGTATTCAAAGTACATGTATTTTAAAGCATAGGCCAATACAATATGGGAATGAAGTATTTAATTGGTGGAATAAAATGAATGGACAAAACCAGTTTGTCTTTCTTTGTTCTAATTAATGAACAAATGATATAAAAGAAAATATGTACTCAAGGTTGAACACAATTTTAATTCATTTCAGCTCTGTTACCTCTACAGGACTACTGATAAGCTATCAACACACTATATAGTTTTTAAAATATGGAAACATTTATTAAATATTTTTACAATAGCTTAGTGTTAACTTTATAAATGTTCTATTTTATAGCATTATTTCTACAGCATTTAAGAAAGACATCATTTTCCTTATATGTTAATAGAAGTGTTGACCAGTTCAAATTCCCAAAGTGATGATGATGTTTGATGAAAAAAGCAAACAGGGAAATGTATACAGTTTTTGATAATGAGTTCAAATTATAAAACAACCGCTCACAGCTTCTGAGTTAATGAAAATAAATACTGAACCTATACATATCATAATGGAAATCAGATTCTTAAATTGATGAATAAGATTTTGTTTGGCTATTTAAAATATTTCACTGTTTTCTTACCTATTTGTATGAATGCTTGTCATTCATTTTGGTATTTTCCTTTTCTGCCCAGATTTTTCTACCCAGAAGATCTAAAAAAACTAATATTAAGGAATAGGCTTAAGCAAAAATAAAACTGAATTTACTGGAACTACCAAAGGCAGTAATTACCCATCCATACTACAAAGCATTATTTTGTCCCATAAAGTCTTTTTTTTCCCTCCCCTTAGTTATTGTTTGTCTAGAAATGTTATTTAAAGATAAGAGGGATTTGCACTTGTCCACTGACAATCAATCAAGAAGCTTTTTAGTGGAAAACTACTCAATACAGCAAAGTATAATGGCAAAAAAAAAAAAAGAAAAAAAAATGTTCCCCTGTTAAGAAGTAAAATATTCCACAAATTCGCAAATGGATAAAGCTTAATGTCTTCATAATCTCTGTTTGTAATCACTTAGTTTTACATTGCTCTAAAAACATTAGGTTTATATTTTATTTAAACCTGTATTTTTCTTTATATTTACCAAAAGTATTTTTCTAAAATTATAATTTTCTTTTGATTTACATTATAATCAGATTCCACCAGAGAAAAAACACGGTACTTAAAAAATATTAGTACCACTCAATCATTTTTTTGAAGAACAACAAGCAATTATCAAGCACTTACCATGTATCAGGTCCTATTCTAGATGCTTGATATTATATAGATATCAGAGAGAAAAAAAGGATAAGTAAGTCTCGCTTTATGTGGCTTACACTTTAACAGGAGACAGTTAATTTTAAAAATTAAGTAAAAATAATTTATATATGATAGAAGGAGACAAGTTGTAGCGAAAAGAAAATGTGGAGGAAAAGAACAGGGCTTGGATGGATTGTATTTTCAAGCAGGGCAGGTCCCCTTGAGAAGGTGACATCCGAGCAGACGGTAGAAAGTACTGGATATCTACTGTGGTACCTGGCTGAGAAAACAGTATCTGGTATTTATGGTGGGTATCTGGCAGAGAAAACAGCCCATGAAAAGGTCCTAAGACTCACACACACCCCAGCAAGTTCAAGGGCTTGAAGCCCGTGGAGCTGCAGCTGAATGAACGGAAGGGAGAAGAAACGGTGATGAGCGAGGTAACAATGGAGGCAGTTTATGGAACGCCCTTGAACACCTTAGTGTTTATCGCGAGTGAAATGATCAGCCATTCCAGGGTTCTGAGCAGAGGAGTGAGACAACTCGACTTCTATTTGAAAGGTAACTCTGGCTTCCATGTTGAGACTAGTTCAGAGTAGGGAAGAGCTAGAAGCTGATGAATCAAGGGGAGCTACTGTAATAACTCAGATGCAAAGCAGTAATAATAACGGATTTGCAGCAGGGAGCAGATTGGATACCATGAGAACTGATTGGACTCTGGGTATATTTTGGGTAATGTTAACAGAATTTCCCTACCAACTAAGTGTGGGGACGAGGTAAAGAATGGAGTCAAGGAAGAATTCAAGTGCTTGGATTGAACAACTGGGAATAAACAAAGCTGCCACAGTCTGTGATAAGGAAAGCTAATGACGAGGCATACAGAGGTGGGGTGGGGAAAATCAGTTTTGACTCTATCGGAAAAAAATTTTAAAAGGGAGTGCCCATAATCAGTACCGACTTTAAGGAGAGAGTTCTAAATCTATACGTGTATCTAGATAAGAATTTTGAGCATGCATTTCCAAAATCATATTGGATTATTCTTCATAGATAATCCACAACTACCTCAAATTCTGTGTCCAATCAGAAGTCCAGTAACTTCGCCCTAAAACATCCTGTGTGCGTGTGCGCGTGTATGTGTGCGTGTGTGTGTGTGTGTGTGTGTGTGTGTGTGTGTTTGGGTTAATTGCTCCAGTCCTGTCCAACTCTTTGTGACCCCATGGACTGTAGCCTGCCAGGCTCCTCTGTCCATGAGATTTTCCAGGTAAGAATACAGGAGTGGGTTGCCATTTCCTTCTTCAGGGGATCTTCCTGACCCAGGGATTGAACCTGTGCTTCTTATGCCTCCTGCATTGGTAGGCAGGTTCTTTACCATTAGTGCCACCTGGGGATCCCAAAACATCCTCTGGCCTAATATTTCATAAATCTTTAAAAGAGAAAATCAAAGATATGACTGAACTAGTAGGTAACTAGGCATCAGTCTAAACTCCTTTCTCTTCTTACCCACAAATATCCAAATTTTCAAAACCTCTTGAATTTGTGTCCTTCTCTTCCTCCTTCTGCTATGGTGTAGTCCTATACTATTTTTCAACTGAGTCATGCAGGGGTTCATGAAGTGCTAACACCTCAGCACACAACTGCAATATCATTAATAAGACTGCTCCCTTAAAATTTTAGCTAAAGCCCTGTTACCATCTGAAGTCTTTCATGACACCCTCTACCCCACTGAAGCTGATGCTGAAGCTGGAAGGACTGATGCTGAGGCTGAAGCTCCAATACTTTGATGTGAAGAACTGATCCAAAGACCCTGATGCTGGGAAAGATTGAAGGCAGGATGAGATGGTTGGATGGCAACACCAACTCAATGAACATGAGTTTGTGCAAGCTCCGTGAGTTGGTGATGGACAGGGAAGCCTGGCGTGCTGCAGTCCATGGGTCACAAAGAGTCAGACATGACTGAGTGACTGAACTGAACTTCTAAAGGTCCCACCATATCCAAACAAGTGTCCATTATAACACCTAGATCCAATGACTAGTATCATACATTTGTCAAATGTTTAATGTCTGAATAATTCATATCTGAGCTACTAGGATTAACCACACTCGTTTATGGATATGAGGTTTGGCTGTAGATTCTATTGGAGAAAAAAATATTTTAAAAGAATTAGTTGATTAACTGGTAATCAGAATTCTGAGAAGACCTTATTCTTGTGATTGAGTTCACAGAGAAGCTACTGGACAGCCAATAGTCAACACCTTGTATATCCCTAGCTCCATGTTGGGGAAGAAGGCCCCCAAGGTGCCTCAATCCTTCTCACTGCATGTCATATGGAAATTCCATTTCATCGTTTCTCACTCAGATTACACACATTTGGTTTCTGAGTTTTTCTTTCATTCCCTAAAACTTCATAGTTCTTTTCTCAGGTTTGAGTTTTGAGATCCTGGTCTAACTGCTTTAGGTCTGATGGCTGTCTAGCCATGAAATCCTAATTTTCCCCAAATCTCTCTCTTCTTCTACAGGGAGAATTGCTCCTGCAGGCCTCCCAAAATCCATCTCAATTCTAATGTTATATAAGTTGATCACGGTCAACAATTCAAGAGGGTTGGATCAGCTACTAGCATGCGCAATAATTTGAAAAAACAGATTAAATATCAGTTCATTAGTTTCCTCATATATTTTCTGCTGAAGAACTAGAAATGAACAACTAGTTTATAACATTGTATATATCTACATCTATAAAAAATTTCAAGTATTTTATTGACATTTGCATTATGATTTGAGTAATCTCATGGAGTTGGCATGAAACCTCATCCAAAGTTAACACTGTTAATTCTATGCAAAAAAGAAAGATAAATTTCTAAATAAATTAACTTTTGGAGTATAGTCCACTGGAAACTAAAAACTGGCCAAAAAGATGTTAATGTTCCCAAACATTAAGCATGTTGTTTCTCATTTTAGCATCACACGCATGCACACACACACACACACACACAGGAACACAAATAATAACTACAATGCAACAGGAAGAGAAGGGTTGAATGATTTACTGATAGGAAATAACAACACATGCTGTTAACTATGGACCTAATGCAGCTTCTATCATCATGAATTACACAAGTGATTCTGTGCAGTCCAAAAGAAAAATAATTTATTATTAGGTATTACAACCCATTAACTCTTAAACTAGTCACTTTTGCTGCTGCTGCTAAGTCGCTTCAGTTCTGTCCAACTCTGTGCGACCCCACAGACGGCAGCCCATGAGGCTCCCCTGTCCCTGGGATTCTCCAGGCAAGAACACTGGAGTGGGTTGCCATTTCCTTCTCCAATGCATGAAAGTGAAAAGTGAAAGTAAAGTCGCTCAGTCATGTCCAACTCCTAGCGACCCCATGGGCAGCAGCCTACCAGGCTCCTCCATCCATGGGATTTGCCAGGCAAGAGTACTGGAGTTGTGTCCAATTCTTTGTGACCACATGGACTGTAGGCCACTAGGCTCCTCTGTCCATGGGGATTCTCTGGGCAAGAATACTGGAGAGGGTCGCCATGCCTTCCTCTCACACTAAATTCTTATTTGCATGCTCAGTCATTCAGTCGCATCTGATTCTTTTTGATACCATGGACTGTAGCTCACCAGGCTTCTCTGTCCATGGGATTTCCCAGGCAAAATTTTCCTTCTCCAGAGGATCTTTCCCACCCAGGGATTGAACCCACATCTCCTGTACAGCTTGTAGATTCTTTATCACTGCTCCACTTGGGAAGCCCCCAAATTCTTATTTAACGATATATATTTCCAACATTAGTTCATTTTTAATATAAATTTATTTATTTTAATTGGAGGCTAATTACTTTACAATATTGTATTGGTTTTGCCATACATCAATATGAATCTGCCACGGGTGTACACGTGTTCCCCATCCTGAACCCCCCTCCCACCTCCTTCCCCAGCCTCTTACACTGTTGGTGGGAAGGCAAACTATTTCAGCCACTATGGAGAACAGTGTGGAGATTCCTTAAAAAACTGGAAATAGAACTGCCATACGACCCAGCAATCCCACTGCTGGGCATACACACCAAGGAAATCAGAACTGAAAGAGACACATGTACCCCAATGTTCATCACAGCACTGTTTATAATAGCCAGGACACGGAAGCAACCTAGAAGTCCATCAGCAGACAAATGGATAAGAAAACTGTGGTACATATACACAATGGAATATTACTCAGCCATTAATTCATTTTTATGGCACTGTTAGGTGGAGATTTTATCAGCAAAGAAATATCTATATTAATTGGTGATATCATTGGAAAATTTAAATATTGCTAATATAAAATTTCAATTAATCAGTTAAAAGTACTAACTGGAAAACTGTCTTGAAATGTTTAGCTTTAATAATCAAGAGAAGAAAACTGATAAACTTTACAACCTATATAAAACTTATACAAAAATTTGAAAGTAAAATAACTCTGCTAATAACATGCTTCTATTCTTTTGCCTACCATAAGTTGTTTGGTACAAAACATGTCTCAACCATGCCACCTTTTGGAAATATTACTTATTCATAATAAAATTATCAAAACTGATTTGATTTAAGAAAGCCTTCAGTTTCTTTTGTATTTGTGATGAAGTAAACATTAAACATTTTATTCTAAAAGTACATTTTCTGTCTTACTGAACACTGCCAAATTCTCTGAAAAATATCTCAGTAATCATATGTTATGCTTTTCCAAGATACCAAAAAATGTTTTTATAAAAAAGGCTCACCAAAATTATAATAGATTTTTCCACTGTCTCACAGTTTGGAAGTTAAAAAATAATTATCATACGTTACAGTTTGGCAAGGGCACCATATATTAATTTCTAAATATAAATGTTCACAGGAATATATAATAAGAGCTAAAAATATTGTTTTGTAGATTGCTAGAAACAAAAATTCATCGTGTGTGTATACAGGGCTTTGATTGATAGAGTTCTTCCAAACATCCCCCTCCCACACACAGAGCTTTTCATTTAAAACTCCTCTAAAAACTTCATGAAGAAGACTGGTCCTAACTAAAAGATGAGAGGTACAATTCTCACAAAACTCACAGAAAGAAGAGGTCTACACACAAACTATCCCTTTTACATAATATATACAAATATGAGATTTATTTTAAAATTATGACACATTTGTAAAATCATACAAAAACGAAAGAAAGATAACCAACTGGGAGTCATAAGAAAGAGCTGGAGTGTTCAGAGTCATGAACTAGTAACCTAATGTGCAAGTCTAGGCAATAAAGCTGGGTACAGACAGACCTGCTTCTTTAGTCAAATGAGAAGGCAATTGAGATGTGACCTATTGATGGCCTTCAAGTTCAACGAGAGTTCCTGGTCAGAAAATGGAAATCTGTTCTAATCACTCCAGGGGACTTGCTGTCACATAACATCATGAAATCAACACTAGAAAATAACCATATTTGCAGAGGGCTGCTAACATAGCATCAAATAGCCATTTATATAATACACATGCATATTGACATGCATGCATGCAAATATATTATATATATTTATACACACACACACACACACACACACACACACATTACCTTCTCTAAATATTAATACTTTAGAAAAAAACAATGGTCCACCTCTTCAGGATCAACTTCTTTTGGAATGAGCCGGTAAGCAAAATACGACTGTTGTGTGCTTAGTCACTCAGTCGTGTCAGACTCTTTGGCACCCCATGGACTGTGCCCCGCCAGGCTCCTGAGTCCATGGGATTCTCCAGGCCAGAATACTGGAGTGGGTTGTCATTCCCTCCTCCAGGGGATCTTCCCAACCCAGGGATCGAACCCAGGCCTCCCACGTTGCAGGCAAATTCTTTACCTTCTAAGCCATCAGGGAAATCCATGAATACTGGCATAGGTAGCCTATTCCTTCTCCAGGGGATCTTCCTGACCCAGGAGTCGAACATAGGTCTCCTGAATTGCAGGCAGATTCTTTACCAGCTGAGCTACCAAGGAAGCCCTAAAATATGACTCGAAGATGCCTATGAATTAAGAGTCTGTCTTTCAGTTTGTGTTTAATGATGTCTTATGACCTACACAGTAGAGCAAATTTCAGTGCATTTAATTTATTCTTAGAGAAAACAAAGCTGAAAAGGAAGAAATTAATTAAGGTATAAAGCTATATTTGAAAAGTTCAACCTGAACTAAATATTGACTCACCAATTTTAACGAGGAATTTTATAAAACACTGAGAACACTTATGGGTCCTTGTCTGGATACTCAGAGCAGGTTTTTGTGAAAATCAGTACAGGACTCAGTATTCTTATTTCAGTGAAGTGAAAGTCGCTCAGTCGTATCCGACTCTGTGACCCCACGGTCTATACAGTCCATGGAATCCTTTCGGCCAGAATACTGGAGTGGCTAGCCTTTCCCTTCTCCAGGGGATCTTCTCAACCCAGGGATCGAACCCAGGCCTCCCACATCGCAGGTGGATTCTTTACTAGCTGAGCCACAAGGGAAACCCTATTTCAGTGAAAGGGAATCTGAAACTCAGAAAGTCTGTGTGTTTAAGATTCTATACATAGGTGAAGCAAATCCTAAACTTGTGTCTAGTTGTATTTCTAACATACCATATTAACTCTCTCTCAAAATATAATGCTACCTTTTATTTAATATAACCGAGGCTGGTTGAAAATATTTCCTTCAAAATAGCATAAAAAATCTTGGCATTTGAGATCATTTACAGCAGGAATGAACATAAGAATTTAAAAAGAAGCATATGAAAATAATATATAAAAATACATAAATATGGCATATTTCTCATATGTTCATGGTAGTGTGAAATTAAAGCTAGAATGTAGTTTGTTATTTATCCCATCATTTACCCACCAGGTTCCTTATAGTTAAACTATTTACTCACCCATCCACCTGTCTCTGCCTAGCTCTCCTCTGTTTCTCTATCTCTCTGGAGAGAAATTACAGGAAATTAAATGAAAAGTTTTATTTCCTAGGTAGTTTTGACTCACCACTACTTCGACCGCATGGAAAACATTTCAAAGGGGCAAATCTATCACCAGAAGTGTGCGTACAGATTTTTATTTTCAGGGAGGAACACCGACTCATCACTCAACTAACAGGGAGGCGATATCAACACTCTCAACACTCATTCCGTGCAGAACTGGGCCATTCTTTCCACTGATCAGTTCCATGAGCCACTGATTATAAACCTTCATAAGAATGGAAATCCTAAGTAGAAACACTTCACATAAACCTGTGAATGACCTTTTTTTCCCCATATGCCTGTTAAATATATGAAAGTTTGAGTCAAAACATTTGGATTCACTTCTCAGTTTTACCTTTTGTCACTTATGACCTTCCTCTTTGGAACAGATCTTCTACAAAAGTGCTATAAACCAAGTATTACTGAACAGGGGTACATAAAGAAGAACTTTGTGAATAAACAGTAATTTAAAACTGACCTCCTTATTTTATATACATTAATTTTATGAGAGAGTTTTTTAAAGTTTTTCCAGGAAATTTTCTTTATTCGTTTTTCAAAATATAGAGAATTTAATGTTACCTCACTTCAATTTGTAGTTCCCCCAGATATGTATCACCGGTTTTCATCTGCGATTCCCAAAGATGGAATGAAAAGCAGACACGCAGAACTGTAGTATGTACTGGCGTGCTGGTGGTTTACTCATTAAGTCGTTGCCTACCTTTGCCACCAAAGCTTCTCCGTCCATGGGATTCTCCAGGCAAGTATACTGGAGTGGGTTGCCATTGCCTTCTCCAGGGAACCCTCCCAACGCAGCGATTGAAACTGGGTCTCCAGCATTGCAGGCAGATGCTTTACCATCTGAGCCACCAGGGCAGCCATAATGTACTGATGTGCTCCTTAAAACACGAGACTGAAATTCTCCCTTATTTCTCCTTTTCTCTACATGGTGACACTAAAGGAATTCCCAGCACACTTGCCCTTAGACCTCACCTCCGCTTTGAGAAACTATCTTTTTATGCAATTACTTATTTTTATTCTTAATTCCCTTTCTTGAACCTCATTGCAAAGTTTCTGAGAACATCTGCAGAAGCCTCAACAAAAAGTCTATGACTTGAATTCAGTTCAGTTTATTTTAATTCAGTAAGAATACAATTCAGTGGCCCCTCTTAGTTAACAGGGATAAAATGATATGGGAGATAAAAAACAAATACTCTGATTCCTAGTATTTACTGTTTGAATTAAACATTTTAGTGCCTGTTGGCCTGAAACATCATTGCAATTTGGGAGAACTTTGCAGAAGTCTTTGGGGGAGTCAATTTAGATTTAAATGCCTTAAGCAATAGGATGGGGAGTAGGCAATGGCAACCCACTCCAGTATTCTTACCTAGAAAATCCCAAGGACAGAGGAGCCGGGTGGGCTGTTAGTACACGGGGACATGACTAAGCAGTAAGTGAGCTCAATAAGTAAATTATTGAGCATATCAATATGACTGAGCTGAGTCAGGACATGACTGAGCAAATAAACAACAAAGGTCTAACTGGTCATCTCATCCTTGCCTGTGCTGTACTGCCAAAGAACAAGTTCTATTCCTACTCAGCTATTAATCTGGTGCATATAATAAAACCAATCCTTCAATCAATTTTAAAAAAGTCAATCTAAATCCATATGTTGTAGAATACATATTTCAAGTTTCGTACAGGATTTAAAGACAAACCCTGGAGAAGGAAACGGCAACCCACCCCAGTACCCTTGCCTGGAAAATTTCATGGATGGAGGAGCCTGGCAGGCTATAGTCCATAGGGTCGCAAAGAGTTGGACACAGCTGAGTGACTTCACTTCACTTTAAAAACAAATATTAACAGTAAAATGAGAGAGAACAACCTTTCAAACATTTTTACATTCATGTACTACATGACGACAATAACTGTACTTTATTATTTTCTAAGCTCAGTCATTATCACATTCTTTCTCCAAATCATCCATTGTAAACTCAGAACAAAACTATTTGAGGAAGGCTGGAAGTCCCTTTTTCAAACACAGTCTGTATGAACTGAAACACTGTGCTCAAAACATAAAATGAAACAGGGAAGCGAAAGGAAAATGAACAATCGGTGTTTGCCAAATTGCTTCTTTTGTAATAATGTCTTATCAACGCAATTTTCTTTAAACAAAAGGTGGAATAAATTGAAGAGGCAGAGCAGATCATAAAATAAAACTGGAAGTTTAATAATCTGTTGCTTTTCCTTTAGTCATAGAAAATATACTTTATGAATACATAAAAACATCCTGATAATAGAGATTATTGTTGCTATGCATTATTCATGTGGCGATGAATTCGCTCTTTACATCAAGCAAAGCAGACTACCCATAAGGAACTAACTTCAAAGTACACTGTCTTTCTGGTCTCCAAAGCAATAAAGATCCAGACACTTTCCTTTTAGGGTATTTGTTCTGCACAATTTAGAATGTAGTCGTTTCTTTCCTTCATTAGGCCCTCCATGTGAGATAGACTAAATCAGAGGCTACAGAAATAGCGATTTCTTTGTACTGAGAGTCTCAGATGTTTAGAACTGTTTCTACACTAGTGAGTTTGTCAACCTTCTGCTACCCCATCCACTCATTCCTTAACAGCTGTGCTGCAAAGCTTCCACTTTTGTTCACAGTTTGACTACATTTTCCGAATAAATAACAACCGAGTCAGACATTCCAAAATTAGAAGATTGATATGGTAAAGCTTGCAC
Organism: Capricornis sumatraensis; assembly: GCF_032405125.1. Lineage (NCBI taxonomy): Eukaryota > Metazoa > Chordata > Mammalia > Artiodactyla > Bovidae > Capricornis > Capricornis sumatraensis. The sequence goes on along the minus strand of NC_091073.1, from coordinate 113,493,473 downwards.
TGGTGGTTCAGTGGTAGAATTACTGCCCCCACCGTGGGAGACGCAAGTTCAACTCCCAGCCAATGCATCATACTTATATTAATTTAGGGTTTCCCTGATGGCTCAGATGGTAAAAAATCTGCTTGCCATGCAGGAGACCTGGGTTCAGTCCCTGGGTTAGGAAGATCCCACGGAGGAGGGCATGATAAACCATCCCAGTATCCTTGCCTGGAGAATCCCCATGGACAGAGGAGCCTGGCAGGTCCATGGGGCCACAAAGAGTCAGACATGACTGAGCAACTTTCACTTCACACTTCGTGGTAAAGCTTGGTAAAGCTTTCCTAATTTAAGTGAATCTCTTGCTTGTATATAATCAGTCTATACTAAAGAGCATTGTGTTAAATTCTGCTTCAGCATAGATCTGACAAGAACATGGAGGCTGCATTTATTTTCTATAAAACTGTCATGAAAACACAGCAAAAATCCTAAGATCATAAACTATAAAAACTTTATCATGAAGAAACACTGAAATAAACTGCAAAGTAAAATCAATGATATTAAACATTTCCATAATTTGTGAAACAGTAATAGGAAGAAAATACAGCTTGGTATTACTTAAAATGATGATCGATATGAAATGAGTAAAACCATATGAAGCAAAAAGCCCAAGATTAATTATAGCAGATCTTGTTTTGATCATATTTATTGCATGTGAAGTTGTACCACTGGAAAAGTCAAGAATTAAATCAAAAATATATATTTTATATTGAAACGTGGATGTATAAATTTAGTGTTTACAGGAAAACTTCCTGGAATCGAGCAGTAGGACCGTTTAAGATCCTGAACAGTAACAAACTGATCCACGTATAGACAGATTAGGGAAATATTTTCCTCAAGTAATTTTTGATTATCATAACATCCAACTGAAAGGAAACTTTCTATTATATGGCCTATGTGGTAATTCCTTCATAGGCTTTCAGCTAACAATTGAAACTAGGCAAAAATGGGAAATAAAAACTCTTGATGATGATTCTCAAATCTAACTGGTACTAATGGTCCTATTTGAGGGGGTAGCAAAAGAGACACAGATGTAAAGAACAGTGTGGGAGGGAGAGAGTGGGATGATGTGAGAGAGTAGTGTTGAAACATATATATTACCATATGTAAAATAGACAGACAGTGGGAACTTGCTGTATGATGCAGGGAACCCAAGGCCTGTGATAACCTGGCAGGGTGGGATTGGCAGGGAGATGGAAGGGAGGTTTAGGAGGGAGGGGACACATGTATACCCATGGCTGATCCATGCGGATGTATTCAGAAGCCATCACAAAACTGTAAAGTAATTATCTTCTGATTAAAATAAAATTAAACTTTAAAAAACCTAACAGGGATTTCCTGCTAAAGTCAGCTGTTAATCAGCATAACTATTAAACACCATGTTGTAGGTATTAATCAAGGTAAATATACAAGAAATAACAGAAATATAAGAATTGGAAAGAAGACTTAAAGTGTGTCTATTTTCAGGTGCTATAATAATAGATCTAAAGCTTCAAAAAAATATAGAAATCTAGAAATCTATAACCTTTGTATATACAAGCAATAAACACTTCAGGGATATAATCATGATACTATAAGCTTGACAGTATGGAAATAAACTCCACAAATACAGACAACATATGAAAAAGTGTTCTCTGCACTGCTATTTAAAATAGCAAAACATTGGTAACAGCAAAACAAGAAGATATTAAGAAAGGACATAGTTTTGAACAGGGCAGGGAACCAAATGGAAAATTATGAAACTATAAAAAGGAAAGATACAGAAACCTTTCTATACAAACATTAGGGAGCTCTCCAGAGCAAGTTACAAACCAATATGCAGAAGAAAATATAAAGTACATTAACTGTTGTTTTTGAAAGGAAGAGAAATAGGAATCCACACATACTTGATGTATACAGTCAAGTACACACATACTTGATATTGCAAAAAGTGTCACTGGAAGGATATAACACAAACTAAAGCATGATTATTTATATGAGTTAAGATAAAAGGCTGGGGTGAGTAAAGATGGAGCTGAGATTTCTCTGAGTGTACTTTTCATATGGTTTTGATATTTGAGCTGGTTAAATAACTTACATATTTAAAAAGAAAAGAGAATGTCACAGAGAAGTCCTCTGGTCATTTTGATTTTCCACTTGTAAAACCCAATGATTCAGTTCAGTTCACTTCAGTTCAGTCTCTCAGTCATGTCTGACTCTTTGCGACCCCAAGAATCGCAGCATGCCAGGCCTCCCTGTCCATCACCATCTCCCGGAGTTCACTCAGACTCACATCCATCAAGTCCGTGATGCCATCTAGCCATCTCATCCTCTGTCGTCCCCTTCTCCTCCTGCCCCCAATCCCTCCCAGCATCAGAGTCTTTTCCAATGAGTCAACTCTTCGCGTGAGGTGGCCAAAGTATTGGAGTTTCAGCTTTAGCATCGTCCCTTCCAAAGTACACCCAGGACTGAGCTCCTTTAGAATGGACTGGTTGGATCTCCTTGCAGTCCAACGGACTCTTAAGTGTCTTCTCCAAATGATTAATGTTTCCTAATTGTCCACTCAAGGGCCTTTCCAGGTAGCGCTAATAGTAAAGAATCCACATGCAATGCAGAAGACATAAGAGACCTGGTTCAGTCCCTGAGTCAGGAAGATCCCCTGGAAGAGAAAACAGCAATCCACTCCAATATTCTTGCCTGGAAAATCCCAGGAACAGAAGAGCCTGGCATGCTACAGTCCATGGGGTCACAAAGACAAGACTGAGCAACTGAGAACACATGTTTTTAAGAAATGTAATATTGCCCATTTTGTCATTCTCATTTCTTATGAAGTAATCTAAATTACTGTAATATATTTTACATGCAATAAAATTCAAGTATAATTTGTATCCAGTCAAATTACTTTTGAAAACTACTTTCACCCATCAGTTTAGTTCAGTTGCTCAGTAATGTCTGACTCTTTGCAACCCCATGGACTGCAGCACGCCAGGCCTCCCTGTCCATCACCAACTCCTGGAGTTTACTCAAACTCATGTCCATTGAGTCGGTGATGCCATCCAACCATCTTATACTCTGTCGTCCCCTTCTCCTCCCGCCTTCAATCTTTCCCAGCATCAGGGTCTGAAACATACTTTCATCAGTATGATGCTTTTCATCATAGTTCAGTTCAGTTCAGTCGCTCAGTCATGTCCGACTCTTTGTGACCCCATGAAGCGCAGCACGCCAGGCCTCCCTGTCCATCACCAACTCCCAGAGTTCACTCAGATTCACGTTCATCAAGTCAGTGATGCCATCCAGCCATCTCATCCTCTGTCGTCTCCTTCTCCTCCTGCCCCCAATCCCTCCCAGCATCAAAGACTTTTCCAATGAGTCATAACCATCAGCCAAATAAAACTTCTTCACCAAATAGTAACACCCACGAGTAATAATTTCTATTAGTACTAAACGAATTTTTTGAACTGTGGTGTTGGAGAAGACTCTTGAGAGTCCCTTGGACTGCAAGAAGATACAACCAGTCCATCCTAAAGGAGCTCAGTCCTGAGTGTTCATTGGAAGAACTGATGTTGAAGCTGGAACTCCAAAACTTTGCCCACCTCATGAGAAGAGTTGACTCATGGAAAAGACCCTAATGCTGAGAAGGATTGGGGCAGGAGGAGAAGGGGACAACAGAGGATGAGATGGCTGGATGGCATCACTGACTTGATGGACATGGGTTTGGGTAAACTCCGGGAGTTCGTGATGGACAGGGAGGCCTGGCGTGCTGCGATTCATGGGATCCCAAAGAGCAACTGAACTGAACTGAATTTCTAAATAGTACTAAATTAGTACTAAAGATAGTTTCTATTAGAAATTATCATTTCTTGTTCTTGAACTTCATATAAATAAATATACATATATATATATGACTGTCCATCATTGCTCATATAATGATATTTGATAATACCTTCTCATGTAAACATCAATAGTTGTTTATAATGTTGAGTTGTATTATTTTACATGAATATAGTGCTATTGGGTTATCCATTCTCTTGTTGATAGAATCTTGGGTTGTTTCTATTTAATGTTTCTCTGAAAAATGTTGTTACAAAGATATTTTCACAATTTTGGGGAACATATGCTTTTATTTCTACTGAATACATACTTAGAAAAGAAACAGACAGGTAAGAGGGTAACTGAACACTTGTTGGTAAAAGACCATAAGCTTGTAGTTATAAGATGAGTAAGTTGTGGGATCTAACACAGAGCCTAATGAATATAGTTAACACTACTGTATCACACACTTTAAAGTTGACAAGAAAATAGACCTTGAACGTTCTCACTACAAAAAAAATAGAAGTTATGTGAGATAGCAGATGTGTTAACTGCCCTTATTATGGTAATTGTTTTACAATTGATATGTGTCTCATGTTATCACACTGTGTATCTTTAAACTTACACAATGCCATAGGTCAATTATATATCAACAAACTTGGGGTAAACTAAACTAATATGAAACAACCCAAAAGATTTGCACATTTTCCATACCATTTTTTTTATCCCAACCAGCAAACTATGTGAATTCAGCTTGCCACATCCTCAACACTTGGTATTATTGGCCTTTATAATTTAAGCAATTCTAGTGTGTAGCTGCATTTCTTTTTGTTTTAATTTACATATTCCTGATGAGTTATGATACTGAGTAGTTTTTAAATGCCTATGGGCCATGTGTTAACCTTTGTAAACTATCCAAGTCTTCTGCTCATCTTATTTACACTGTCTTCCTATAATTGATTTGTAGGAGTTCTTTACTTGGCCCAGATAAAAGTCCTTTGTCAGATATATGCCATGTGATCATTTTCTCCCAGGGCTTACTCTTTTCATTCTCTTAGTGGATTTTTCTGAGGAGCATAGGGTTTTTCTTTATTGAAATATACTTTATCTTTTTAAACATTTTATGGCTAATGCTATCTGGGCCTTTGCTGTGAAATCTTTCCCTAGTCCAAGGCCCAGAAAATATTTTCTTACATTTTCTTCTAACTGAGGATAAGGTTTTATATTTGGTCTATATGCCATTGAAGATTTTCTTTGCAATTTAGATATCCAAATTTCTAAGTACAGTGGCAATATCTGGTGGTGGTGGATCATAGAAAAAGCAAGAAAATTCGAGAAAAACATCCACTTCTGTTTCATTGATTTTGCTAAAGCCTTTGACTGTATGGATAAAAACAAACTGTGGAAAATTCTGAGATGGGAATACCAGATCACTTTACCTGCTCCTGAAAAACCTGTATGCAGGTCAAGAAGCATCCGTTAGAAATGAACATGGAACAATGTACTGGTTCAAAACTGGGAAAGGAGTACATCAAGGCTGTATATTGTCACCCTGCTTATTTAACTTATATGCAGAGTACATCATGCTAAATGCCAGGCTGGATGAAGTACAAGCTGGAATCAAGATTGCCAGGAGAAATATCAATAACCTCAGATATGCACCACCCTTATGGCAAAAAGCAAAGAGGAATTAAAGAATCTCTTGATGAAGGTGAAAGAGGAGAGTGAAAAAGCCAGCTTAAAACTCAACATTCAAAAAACTAAGATCATGGCATCTGGACCAATCACTTCACGGCAAATAATGGGGAAACAATAGAAACAGTGACAGCCTTATTTTCTTGGGCTCCAAAATACTGTGGATGGTGACTGTAGCCATGAAATTAAAAGAAGCTTGCTCCTTGGCAGAAAAGCTATGACAAAATTAAACAGCATACTAAAAAGCAGACACATTACTTTGCCTACAAAGCTCCAGATAGTCAAAGCTATGGTTTTTTCAGTCATGTATGGATGTGAGAGTTAAGACCATAAAGAAGGCTGAGCACCAAAGAATTGATGCTTTCAAACTGTGGTGCTGGAGAAGACTCTCGAGAGTTCCTTGGGCTGCAAGCAGATCCAACCAGTCCATCTTAAAGGAAATCAGCCCTGAATATTCATTGGAAGGACTGATGCAGAAGCTGAAGCTCCAATACTTTGGCCACCTGATGCAAAGAGCCAACTCACTGGAAAAGATCCAAATTCTGGGAAACATTGAAGGCAAGAGGAGAAGGGGAAAACAGAGGATGAGATGGTTGGATGGCATCAGTGGACATGAATTTGAGAAAATCTCAGGAGACGGTGAAGGACAGGGTAGCCTGGCATGCTGCAGTCCATGTCGTCATAAAGAACTGGACACAACGGAGCAACTGAGTAATAATGAGCAATAAAGGTACAGTGGCTGACATAATTTTCCTTTGATCATTAAATTACATTTGTACCTTTGCAGAAAATCAATTAACCATATATGTGGTGGGTCTAGTTCTGGACTCCATTCTGTTTTTTTGGTCTATTTGTTATATATGCACACATACACTTGGCTTCTCAAGGGGTGAAATGGTGAAGAATCCACCTCCAATGAAGGAGATGCAAGAGATGAGTGTTAGATCCCTGGGTTGGGAAGATCACCTGGAGTAGTAAATGGCACCCCACTCCAGTATTCTTGCATGAAAAATTCCATGGACAGAACTATGGTCCATGGGGCTACAGTCCATGGGGTCACGCAACAGTGAGACATGACTGAGCACACTCACCCCTACTCTATATTGTCCTAAATAATGTAGTTCTACAGTCGAACACTGTGCTATGTATTAGACATGGTCCACCCAGGATGATGGACACATTTAGATGGAAAATGGTTCTCTCTTTGAATTTTCAAGCCTCTTTGATATAAAGTTCAATATATATGAACTGGGGCTTCCCTGGCAGCTCAGCTGGTAAAGAATCCACCTGCAATGCAGGAGGCACTGGTTCGATTCCTGGGTGGGAAGACCCCTTGGAGAAGGGAATGGCTACCCACTCCAGTATGCTTGCCTGGAGAATCGCATGGACAGAGGAGCCTGGCAGGCTACAGTCCATGGGGTCACAAACAGTTGGACAGGACTGAGTGGCTAAGCACACAAACATACACACACATACGAACTGACATCGTTGACACCAAGGGACAGTGAATGAGAACCAAGCCTCTCCAGACAAACAGATGTGAATTTGAATACTTTCACACAAGAAATATTTTGTTATTTACATGCCATTTTCCTCACCTAATTAAATAGGGATCATACTACTCATCTCATAAAATTTTTGAAAGGTTTAATTAGAAGATATCGTAAGTAAAGTATCCAGCCAATTATTTGATATATGTGGAATAAACCAACAATAACACAGCTAGCTGTATTAACACTGTATTCACAGAAAGTACATGCAAATCATTCCTTGTAGAAATTGAAAACATGGAGATAGCTTTGTTGACTACCTTATTTTTTTTCAAGATTAGCAATTTCTTTCTTTGGAATATATTATCAATTACTTATAATGTACTACTTTGTCCTATTTATGACAGTTTATTACACTTTTATGCATTACTAATTATTAACGGTTGCTTTTGTAATATAATAATTATACACATTCATTGTTTTTTTCCAGAGTGTTGACAAAAGATAAGAACTTCACTGGTTGTGCACATACCTTTTCAGTATTTTCTCTTAGTCCTAAACTTCCCAAAATAGAAAAAGAAACAAGCCTGCGCATCTTTATCAGGAGAAAACACAGCAATGTTACTCAGAGCATTTCCCCAATAGTTTACTTTTTCATTACTGTGTAATTAACCCCACATTGAGAATTCTATTGTGAATTCTTTTGCAGCAGCAAATTAAACATTTGACTTGCAGACTATTATGTGTCTGTGAAAGTGACTATCATGTCATTAGAAAACAGGCAAGCAATATTGTGAGTAATGAAGAGTTTCTGGGAAGCTTTCAATGAAGCTAGAAGATTTGCCCTGGGAGAAAATACTCTATATATTTCTAAGGCCTCACTACAATCTTCAGCACAAAATCCATCAAAATCTAATAAAATAGCTTCATTAGCATGATCTTCACTTTATTTATAATTTATTGGCTGGCAAAGGTAATGATGGGATTATAATGCATCATTTTAAGCATAAAAGAACATTATTGTGCTGCTCATCAAGGTGAGCACAACAGAAGTCAAATCTGCAATAAACAAATTTGGTATCTTTAAAAATTATACCTAGGTGTTCTCTGACTGGCTCAGATGGTCAAGAATTCACCTGCAATGCAAGTGACCCGGGTTCAGTTCCTGGGTTTGGAAGATCCCCTAGAGAAGGGAATGGCTACCCACTCTATTATTCTTGCCTCGAGAATTCCATGGACAGAGGATCCTGGAGGGCTACAGTCCATGGGTTGCAGAGTCGGACACGACTAAGTGATTAACACTTTCATCCTTCCATTAGCTAATGAAGCAACATCCTACAATGCTGCATATTTTTCTAAAAACTCATATCTAAAAACAAGAATTTCAAAGCAATCCCTTTGACATAGTGGAAATATATTCTCCTGATCAAAAGTCCACATTGAAGAATTTTCATAAAGTGACAACCCCAAACAAGCAGCATCAGCATCTCATCCACAGAAAATGAGACTTCCATGGGCAACAGAATACTTATAATGCCCACTGCATATCCATAATTCATTGTGTACCCTGCATATGGAAGTCAATAGAACAGAACAGGATGTCTATTCTAAATCTTCCTCATATTCAATGACATTTGAGTCTGAGTGACTGCTGAAAACTGATGCTATCTGGCTAAAGGGACTGACACGGAATACAGTGCAGACAGTACCTGTGTCGGTAACTGAAGTGTGAACACGGAAAGTGCCTGGGGAAAAATGGGACTTCCTACTCTAATCACCTTTACAAAAGGCATTTTTTTCTGGATAAGGGTGTCCTTCACCTTCTAATATAATGCGGCTACAGCTTGAAAAGACAGGAAAAACCCAGCTGTCCACCTAGAACAGCCTTTCACAAGATATCCTTTATAAAATCCTCTCATTTGTTTCAGTGAGTCTCCTCTTAACAGGATGCCCTGCAACTTGGCTCCAACGGGCTGCACCATCTCCTAATTGACAGTCTTATTTTATGAACTCAAAACAACAAGAGGTGCTTCCTTCCCAATTAAACATGATTCAGTCCCTAGAGACACAGCTCCATTTCAGTGCTGTGGTGTTTCAATGCTTAGCTACAGCATTTTAAAAAGGAATGAGAACAATTGGATTTAAGGAAAATAGAAGTTCCCAGCAATTTGAATCACTTGGTCTTCAGCATGATTTTAATGAGAAATGAGAAACAGGTCTTTTCAGAGTTGTCATCTGTCTGAAATAAAAGCCTGTATTCAAAGGCTATATATTTATTTATATGTATTATTTAGGAAACAAACTAAAGTGTTCAGAGCCCAACTAGGGAAATTGTGTGTTAATTACACACAAGATTTCACTTCCTTCACATACCATTCACTAATACAACTGCTTATCCTAGAAATGGAAATACAGATTCCATGACCTTTTCTTAATCAAAAAGCTCTCGGATGCATACAAAGGACTGGATTATACTAACACTGAGAAACTACTTAGAAAGAAATTATTCTGTCCTCAGGAAAAGTTTCATAAAGTGCTTAGCTTTTAATGTAGGCTTAAGTTACCAGCTTCAGAAATTTCATGTAACATTTTTAACAGTGAAATCTTTTAAAACTCGCCAGCTCATCAGTTTTTCAATATTATCTGTCCAGTTAATTATTCAATATCTTATCAGAGTGATCTGGGGGTTTCCACAAAGATAAAACCATATGTTAAAGTACAGAGGGATGGTATAGGGAGGGAGGTGGGAGGGGGTTCAGGATGGGGAACACGTGTACACCCGTGGCAGATTCATGTTGATGTATGGCAAAACCAATACAATACTAAAGTAATTAGGCTCCAATTAAAATAAATAAATTTTTTTTAAAAAGTACGGAGAGATCTACTGAAGAGGATTCCCTTTGGGACGAATAACTCCAAGGCAAAAATACTGACAAATATTAAAGAGAATAAAGTATCTCAACAGTGATCAGCTCTATATTCTTGATTTAATGGAGTGGACTAAAGGAAAAGAGAAAAAAATTAATGAAGCATATGCCTGTCGCCAGCCTTCCCCAGTGGCTCAGACAGTAAAGAATCTGCCTGCAATGCAGGAGACGCGAATTCGATCCCTAGTCTGGAAGATCCCTTGGAAAAGGGAATGGCTACCCACTTGAGTATTTTTGCCTGGAGAATCCTATGGACAGAGGAGACTGGGGGACTATAGTCCATGGGGTCACAAAGAGCTGGAGACAACTGAGTGACTAACTTGATTTTTCTGGGCTCCAAAATCACCGCAGACGATGACGGCAACCATGAAATTAAAAGACGCTTGCTCCTTGGAAGGAAAGTTATGACCAATCTAGACAGCATATTAAAAAGCAGAGACATTACTTTGCCAACAAAGTCCATCTAGTCAAAGTTATGGTTTTTCCAGTAGTCATGTATGGATGTAAGAGTTGGACTATAAAGAAAGCTGAGCACTGAAGAATTGATGCTTTTGAACTGTGGTGTTGGAGAGGACTCTTGAGAGTCCCTAGGACTGCAAGAAGATCCAACCAGTCCATTCTGAAGGAATCCTAAAGTCAGTCCTAAAGCCAGTCCTGAATATTCACTGGAAGGACTTCTGCTGAAGCTGATGCTCCAATACTTTGGCCACCTGATGTGAAGAACTGACTCATTGGAAAAGACCCTGATGCTGGGAAAGACTGAAGGTAGGAAGAGAAGGGGACAACAAAGGATGAGATGGTTGGAAGTCATCACCAACTTGATGGACATGAGTTTGAGTAGGCCCCAGGACTTGGTGATGGACAGGGTAGCCCGCTGTGTTGCAGTCCATGGGGTCACCAAGAGTCAGACACGACTGAGTAACTGAACTGAACTAAGTGACTAATACTTTCACTTTCGATGCTTATCTCACCAATAAATTCTAAACTTCCAAAAAATAAAAAAAAAAAGAAATTCTAAACTTCCTATGGTTGCTGACATAACTTAAATATTCTATGATCTTAGTTTATCCCACTTTGTAATAGTTGGTTGGCTCTTATTAACCGTTTGCTTTTGCAATAGAATCTTAAAATGTGTCCTTAATAATATATGAAATTTGCATAATGAAAAGAATCTGAACATTTTGCCCAAGTGTGAAAATATAACTTTTTAAATTCTACAATATTCTTAATTCCCTTTTTAAAATATGTAAATCCACATGAAATCTTAAGAGATCGGATATAAGTAAAATATTCTTAAACTGATCGCAGTTTCATGGTGCTCTCTATTAATCTGCTGCTCTTGCAGTAAATAATATTCCTAACTGTGCATGCTCAATTGCTTCAGTCGTGTCTGACTCTGCAATCCCATGAAATATAGCCCACTAGGCTCCCCTGTCCATGGGATTTCACAGGCAAGAATACTGGAACAGGTTGCCAGTTCCTCCTCTAGGGGATCTCCCTGACTCAGGGATCGAAGCGGCATCTCGCAGTTCCTGCACTGCAGGCAGATTCTTTATCACTGAGCCACCGGGGAAGCCCCTCCTAAATGCAAACTATTTCCAAAATAAAATACATCACTTAGCGCTGAGAAGTTCTAAATTCTTTCATTTTTATTTAGCCAACAAACTGCTTTATCAGAGGTATTAATATACAGTAAACACTCAATTCTGTCCTCAGTATTGAAGGAAGGAAGGAAGGTGAAGTCCAACTCTTTGTGACCCCATGGACTGTAGCCTACCAGGCTCCTCCATCCATGGGATTTTCCAGGCAAGAGTACTGGAGTGGGGTACCATTTCCTTCTCCAGGGGATCTTCCCGACCCAGGGATCCAACACAGGTCTCCCGCATGGTAGGCCCACGCTTTTACCATCTGAGCCACCAGTGAGTAGAAAGAAGGGAATACACCAGGGAATTCAATTTCAGTATTGAAAGAGGATTAAAAACGCATGGCTTCTCTTGTAGGTAAAAACCTGCTTTGTTGGCCCTGTTTGGATAGCTGGGCTTATATTTACTTGCCTTCAAGAAATGGTGCACCAAAGCACTCTATTTTTGTAGAGCCTGTGAGGCACTTCCACTTTATACATTGATTTTCACAAGTGGAAACCAGTCTTGGAGCCTCTCCTCTCTGAGATTTTTGTTGTTGTTGTTAGCTTATTGCTAAAAGCAGAAGTGCACTGCTGAGGGACCATGGTCATTGCTAGGTGAGCATGGATGACATATTTGAGAGCTGCTTAGCATGCAGAGGGGAACAATTCTTATTTCTCTATGAAACTCCACTGGGAAACCAGCACACAGGCAATTTTTCTCACTGTACTCGTTCCATAGCAAGGACACAAAAAGACTTCTGTTCTTTTCCAAATATAGAATGTCTCCCTTTCTTTCAAAGATTGCTGCCAAGATTTCTAGTTGCCTAATATCAATTCTCTTTTTCTTCCTTACTAGAGCACCTTAATTTCGTTTGGGATAGCAAAGTGCCCAGCTGAAATCCAATATTTTCATTTGGAAATAAAAAGGGGCTGCTGCTGCTAAGTTGCTTCAGTCTTGTCCGACTCTGTGCGACCCCATAGACGGCAGCACACCAGGCTCCCCCGTCCCTGGGATTCTCCAGGAGAGAATACTGGAGTGGGTTGCCATTTCCTTCTCCAATGCATGAAAGTGAAAAGTGAAAGTGAAGTTGCTCAGTCGCGTCGGACTCTTAGCAACCCCATACTGCAGCCTACCAGGCTCCTCCGTCCCTGGGATTTTCCGGGCAAGAGTACTGGAGTGGGGTGCCATTGCCTTCTCCAAAAGAGGGGCATATGACACCATTTCTGGTCAAAAGGATATAAATAGAAGTCACTGGGTGGCATTTTCAGGAAGGTTCCTTAGGGAGACTCAGCTGGCAGTGCTTTGCCCTTCACCCTTTGTTCTTTCCCTGGCTTTGATCACGGACATGGAGGTCAGAGCTCCAGCCACTCTCTTTCAACCATGAAACATCACCAAGAGCATCTCAGCATCTGAGTGTCACCTATCTGTGGATTTACTTGATAGGGTCGATGTTTGGGGGTTTTCTATGATGTATGATCAGTACAAATTCTAACTTCCATGAAAAAAATTTGTTAATCTGCTGAGTTAATCTTCCAGTCCCTACATGCCTCCAGCCCTGGAGGCTTTAAAACATCATCTGGAGACTTAGATTTTATCCTTTTCTTCCTTCTGATCCGAAGTCTTTCATTCATTCTTTCACTCTTCCTCTGTGATCCTTCCTGACTGAGTTTCACCACTCACAAGACTGCAGTTGTAATCAGAATGTTGGAAATGAGAACGATGATGAAAGTAATTAGTAACAGAACATCTTAAAAAATTACAAGGAGCAGGAGGAAACAGAAAAAAATGAAATGAGATAAATACTTTATCTTCACTATCTTCCCCTTACAATAAAATGAGAGTATGACTCCAAACTCTTAAAGGGGTATAGCCTAAGTACATAAATAACAGTGACTGACAATGGCCCTGACAACAGTCCACTCAACAATAGCAAAGTAACCTACAGTCTTACACACACACACACACAAACACACACACACACACACACACACACACACAGAGTCATCCACTGGCATCCCCCCTCCCCAAATAAAGTCGGGAACCAGGAAGAGTGAAATAAAAACTATTTTTTAAATATTTTAAAATAATTTAGTATAATTTGAAAAGCCTTTTTTGTGGGGAAATATTGAGACACAGAAAGTGTAATACGGATCAAAGTTATGTATGATATAGACTTCTGGTATGCCAAATAACACTGTAAACTTCTTTTTTTAAATGTTCTTAATCACTAAACACATTATTTTTGTGAAATAATGTGAAATAATGCTTCGTGAAAACAGTATAGTTAGCCTGTAAGCTCTGTAGGAGACTGGGTATTATAAACACTGGAAAATAAAACATATAGGTATTCTTTATTCTGTAAGAGGGATGAGCTAAAAGAACAGAAGCCAGTCTGAAGAGGGTTTCAAAATTATGCATTTCTGGAGGTTATGTCATTCGGATAAAAATAAGTTTATAGGAGCGACAGTCATAAGACTGCACTGAATCCATTAAGGACTCAAATAAGACAGCATAATTTAAGTGCGACAAGATTTAGAAATGAGAATTTTGCCCTCATTCATAAAAAACTAAAAATTTAATAACTCAGGACCTAATTTTAGGCATATCATTAACAAAGTAGAATCCATTATCTCTGTTTTCTCATTTGTGACTTCAGGGTAAAGTGAATTTAAGTTATTACTTTCAATGACTTTGAATAAAGAGAAAGTAAAGTTTGAAGAAATTTTCATAAGTTTTTAATGTTTATTCTGAAGAAATATGAAAGAATATAGCAATAATGATGTCATTCTCTACCAAAAGTCACATAAGAGGGACCTCTAGTCCCATAAACCAAGAGATTTATTATTTCATATAGAATTAGAAGAGAAACCCCAGTGAAAATAATATGAAGTGAAAGTGTACATAGAATATAATCATTTAATTTATGGGATGATGCTTATTTTCTGTCCATAAGTGGGAAAGTAGGTCAGCCCTGAATATTTTTAAAAATTGATAAAGGAGATTAGATTGAGCATGGTCAGATTTTGCTAACATTAATTTGTCCCTTTCTACTGTTTCCTTCTTGTTTTCTTATAAAAGCCTCTTCTATTCCCTTGTAACTATTTCACTGGTTCTTAGAAATTTTCTAGTTCTCTCATTCCTTCCACAGCCAAAATCACGCTGAGGACTGCCATGATTGTGTATACACTTTGTACTTTGCACAAAGGTACTCGCTGAAGGGGCAAATCCCTGGCTGAAATTGAGCTCACAAACTGCCCACAAAGTTGTGAAAGGCATTGTCTCTCTAGAGGAAGGGAAGGAGATGGAAATGGAATTGTTTGCTCACCAGACCCTGCACTTCAGGGTAGTCTTCAGAAGTGTTATTCCCACTGCAAATGTTTCTAACATTTCCCAGGGAGTGGCACCTACAAAAGTCAGCTGTAACCCAGTAAGCGAAGTGAAGTCGCTCAGTCGTGTCCGACTCTTTGCGACCCCATGGACTGTAGCCTGCCAGGCTCTTCTGTTCATGGGATTTTACAGGCAATAGTCCTGGAGTGGATTGCCATTTCCTTCTCCAGGGGATCTTCCCAACCCAGGGATCAAACCCAGGTCTCCCGCATGGTAGACAGACGCTTTACCGTCTGAGCCATCAGGGAAGTCCTTAACCCAGTAAGGTGTGGGTTAATAGTGACAGACTGATCAAATTCAGTATGTGTAGAACTGAGAAACACAGAAGCTGGAGACCCAGCACCAGTCGGTATCTCTGAACTTTGCACAATCAATGATGATTCCTGTTTGAGGTCATCTTTCCCAGTAAACCATACTATTGAGGAACAGTACTTAGACACTGCATGCTTCATAATTTCTGCTAAGCTACTTTTGTAACTTCACCTAGAGTTTACCTTATTTGGACTATTCATTTAACTGTAGAAAATGATACATACATCTCACATGAATTTTTAAGAAAGCAACATTAGTGACATTTTAATAATGACTAAAAGTTAGAAGAGCTTCCGAGGTGGCGATAGTGGTAAAGAACCCGCCTGCCAGTACAGGAGACATAAAAGATGCAAGTTCGATCCCTGGGTCGGGAAGATCCCCTGGGGGAGGGCATGGCAACCCACTCCAGTATTCTTGCCTGGAGAATCCCACAGGCAGAGGAACCTGGTGGGCTACAGTCCATAGGGTTGCAAACAGTTGAACGCAACTGAAGTGACTTAGCATGCACACAACAAAGTATAAAATAAAGGGAAAAATCAGATTATGTAAATTCGCTATTAGTACTCAGCAGAATACTTTTCATGCTTGAAAGAAAACCATGTAATGTGACCAAGAAACACTGCCGTTGTATTTTCTTGAGATGTATAATCTTACAATGAAATAAAAAATAACTCACAAATGAATCTACAGTTTTTAATGATATAACTGCTACTGAAATACACAGCACACGCAAATGCGAACTTCCTAAGCAAATGAAAGGAATATTTCTCATGGTGTTTCACACCAACTTAGCTTGCCTCTGGCCAGCCAGAGGGCAGATGGCTCTCCTTTTACAACATCGAGGTGAGCCATTCTGCAGAAAGGAGATGATGGGCAGAATAACCCTATATTCCATTTCAAACTGACTAGGCGGCTATTTCCTTTTGTAATGAGAGTTATACCCTTTCATTCAAAAAAAGACTATGTCAGAAAATTCTGTCCCTCAGCGTGGAGATAAGAAGCCAATGCGCAAAAGGGAAACAGAAAAAGTGATGGCATTTCCTAAAACAATACTTCTCAACTTTGTCAAATCCAAGGTCAAATCTGTAATGTTTGTATGGATAAACATTTAACTCCCTTTTTATAAACCTGAAATAAAATTCACAACATTCTAATCTATGCACAAAATTCAAACATAAAACATCCTAATATAATAAAGGGAAAGTGATTTATATGGACAAGGTATATTTCAATATGCAAATATCCAAGTTCTCTCACGCTATAAGACATGGTAGTGGATGTTGTACTCATACCTAGTATCACAGTGAATATCATAGCTATCAATACAGACTGACACAAATGTGCTGTATCTGCCCCTATGACCAACTTTGTTATGTGTGAGTTTTTGAAGTGCTAAAAACTCATATTGATGATTGGAAAAAATACAGTTTCCTAAACTTACACAGTTGTTGTATCTGGACAATTAATGCATATTAAAAAAAAAAACCTCTGTAATATATTTCAAATTTATATTCCAATTCTAGTTAAGTTCTAGAGTTGGAGATTTCTAAACAGACCTTGTTCGCTTGAATCTTACAGGCGCTGAGTGGTGGGAGATTCTTTCTGGGGCAGGCTTGACATGCAGACGGTCAGACCTGCTAGCAGTCCTGGCCTCCCCAGCCTTAATGCCAATATCCCTACTTCATTATAATCAAGAAAAACACCACAGCCAGTTTCCAAAATGCTCTTCTTTGGTTCTATATTCTTTGAGATGCTTTCATCAGGAGGAGAAGAAAGAGAACACATTTTTCTTCCTTCTCCTCACAATTATTGCTACATAGAGAATAAACTATATGAGGTGATTTAAGTGAAAGGTTCCTTATCAACAAAATTCAGCTTAACCCTGCAAACAGCTGCAATTACATCCTTTTTTAACCACCCAAAAGAAACAATGGGAGATGCTGGGGTTACTCCAGATTTCCCAACCTCAGGTCAAAACAGCTTAAACAGTGGATATTTTCAGCCATAGAAATGATGAGAGTTAATCCATGAGAATCAAATTAATATATCACCATGGAAACAAGACACGTCAAGACAACGAAACATGACAACAAAGTGAGGTAATATGGGGATGGCATTAGTAGTAGGTAATTAATAGGTTGAGTAAGGACACTGGAAATAATTTTACAAATGAGTTTCAGGAGACAAAAACGAGGAAAGAAAGGGAGTGGGAGGTTTCAATATGTCAAAGCACACTGGTGCATTTTGTCAAAAAATTCAATACTGTTGTCACTTTTTCTCTGCCAAATCTCTTTCTTAATATTTTATCCCTTTTCCACACAGTATTAAAGTTCATGTCAGCTTCTTGAGTCACTGAACAGGAAGTGGTCCCCACCATCGATCGTGGACCTGTGGGTCTGTTCAAGCACTCTCTGCTTCTGTGCCTATCCTTTTATATCATAGAAAATGTCTCATCTTCTTTTCTGGTTCATCTGCCAAAGTGAGCTGTCCACAAACTGAATTTTTGAAACGGGATTTTCTTCAGCAGATGAAGCCGAATCTATTTAGGCAAATTCTGAGATATAGCAGGCAGCCCACCAAATTAAACAGGGGTAGGGAGACAGGCATGGAAGTGTTACACTTGATGAGTAAGACTCTTGTAGCTTCCCAGACATCAAAACAATGAGCTAACAGGAAGAGAGCTAATAGAGGCTGCTCGAGCCCTAAAACCACGTATGAATTACATGTAAATTTTACACAAAGATAATGAAAAGAAAACTGACATTTATGAAATACCCACACTGTGCCATTCACTAAGGTATGCACTTTAATGCACGTCACCTCACAGTAACAGTAATATCAACAGATATTACTATTCCAATTATTTCACAAATGATAAACTGATGTTCGTGGATAATAAAATACTTGTATTTCCACAGACTTCTTTACAGAGTAAGTTGACTCCGGGGTGTCCAATACAAAAATCTATCACATTCAAACAACAAATAAATATTTTTAAAAGGAGGGACAGACCAGTTGAAGGAATGAGTGTGTTGATAAAAATGAATGAAAAACCTCAAATGTCCCACACATAATTTTATGGAAAATTAACCATAAGCACAGAAGAAACTCCAAGGCATGCAGAGGTCTGTTGCAATGGAAGTTTAATATATCTTCTAAACAAATAGACCTACTATAATCTTTCCTATAATGGTTTCAGAAGTCCTTTTTAATGTTAAACGTCAGAAGTCAAAAGAGAATTTTGACGTCAATAGGATGAAACAGCAAAGCACAATGGCCTAAAGCCATTCAGTGGTAGAAAAAGAAGCTCAAAAAACCTGATTGGTCACTGAAATAATAATCAACATAATATATTTAATAAATATTTATATCCATATCCCTAAGCACTCAGGATAATTTTATATTGTATTTGAGCCAAGAAAGTATGATAGATGTAAGTCATTTGCAAATTTTTTTAGTATTTTTTTGATTTATGTCACTTCAATGAGGTGAGTTGCATTTATAAAGAATTTCAACTATGCGAGCAACAAATTTCCTCATAATGTGGGCTAAATAAACTGACACCCCATGACACACACACACACACACACACACACACACACACACACACACACACACACATTACACGTAGACACAAATGTGTATCTTAGAGAGAAATCCTGAGAATTAGACATGTTTTGCCAAAATGAAAATGGACTTTAAGACCTGGGTGTTCAAAGGTTGTATTTCTTACTTATACACTGTATTTTCCCATAAAATATGTGAATGCTATTATCTGTATTGTTCAAGACCTAAACTCATTTCATGGATATTTTCAGTATTTCTTTATATTTTTAGTAGCATAATTAAAAGATCACTTGTATGGAAACTGCACAGTAACATATTAATCTCTCAGAACTAACAAAAACAAAACAATAAACTGCAAACATCAAGGGATTAAAATTTCTGAGATACAAATGTGAATATATCTAGTAAGTCAATGGTGGACTACCAACAATTCTACATTCTTCAGACCTTCCATACCATTTCAAAAGTCAGTGCACAAAATACACTATATTTTTCACAAAGTAAAGAAAGTTGGAAAATATCATTTCACACCTATTTCTTCATAAAATTCCCAGAAGAAAAATGCTAAAATGACAGTGTGACATTCGTCATCAATTTACAGCTAAAGTTTTATAGTTTTAGAACTTGAGAATGTTTCCTCTCTTAGGATGTTTTTTGTACATTACGCCACACATCTGGCTTTAGTTTCATAATTTACAAGAAATATACTTTGTAAAAAACAAAATATAACTGAAGAAAATGTAAGCATAAGCTGCAAAAAAATTCTCACTATTAATTTAGTTATGATGTTCTTGAAGAAATTTCAAAAAGAAATAAATACCCCACTATGCCCTTAAAAATGGATGAAACATTCCTATCTTCCATGTGGCAGGTAAGTGGATATTTAAATAATGCATTACCTTCTCTGCTGCTGCTGCTAAGCCGTGTCAGTCATGTCCGACTCTGTGCGACCCCATAGACGGCAGCCCACCAAGCTCCCCCGTATTAATTAGTTCTAAAGATAAGATTTCCAGGCAAGTCAAAATGCAATATTCAGACTACAGACTGCCGAAGCACACCAGTTCCGTTCTAAAGAGACTTGACAAATGGTGCGCCATGGCAGAAGCCCAGAGAAAAGTTAAAAAACAATTAACATACCTGGGTCATCAGTATAGGTCACTGGGCTTATATCTTAAATTTTCCCCATTTCAAGGTTTGAAAGATTTTTGTTTTTCTTCCCCTAGAGTAATCACTTGTAAATCCCAACATGAGAAATAGCCATGTATTGTTTTCACAAATCACCCAACTTGGTGTGAAAATGTTTCACCTGCTCATTGGGCTCAGACTTATGTCCATTCACCATGAGCAGTGACCCTATTTTGATATTTCAAACAAACCACTGCCATGTAACCCAACAAACACCCAACAGTGGAAACCGAACCACTGGATACTGAAGGCAAGTGCTGCTTCAGGGGATAAACAGGTGGGAGGCTCTCAACAGCCTCCACCTGCTCCCAAGTTTCGAGAATGAGCCCAGGCGGACACTATTAACATTCCTCAGGAGATGCTGCCTGCTAAAGGACTAAACCAAACCAGACCAAAGGAACCAACAAGCCAACTTACAATTCTGCGAGATGAAATTCCCTGGGCGAGCACAACCTGACTATCCTTACTACCCCTTCCTGGGAACCCTACTACCGTCCCCTAAACTTTGAAATGCAAGACTTAACAGTCACTGACCCTAACTTTCCCACTGTAATCAGTTCCTGGCATTCAGCAATATTGAGGGCAACAAGATATCAAATATGTTCATAACAATGCTTTGTGGCCACTTGTAAGTCAATTACATGGGCAAGACTGACCCTGATTGTTGTTTTTAAATGGAAAAACTCACCATATTGGCATAAATCCCACATAATTTATGGGATGATATCTAGACTATTGGCAGGCATCCATCACGCCCTATGTAGTTATTCTTTGTTGTCTACAATGTAAAAATCATACTCAATTAGTATTATGAAGGACACAGAACACCTTGATCAATCTTATTGATTTTCTATACATCTCTTCACATAGAGAAATATTTCTATATTTATAAAGTTGAAATAATATAAAGTAATAATAATTGCATGTCAGTAGATGAATATGTGCTTCACAAGCATGACATCACTTGGAGTTGTTTGCATACCAGTAAGCAGCATCTTTATTAAATATTAGAACAAAATAGTACATAGGCACATTTTATCAAACATGAGAAAAGTATTCTAGCAATTGAAATTAGATTAATTTTGGTAGGATTCTACCAGTTTTAACAGAAAAAGGCACACATTCTTTCTTCCTTTGTGATTATCTGTTTATAATGAATCGATTTACTTAGAAAGCATTATCTCTAGTATATTATCAACTACACAGCTACTTTGTTACTACAGTTTTGTTTAGCACATCTCTAGAAATCTCTGTGACCTGAAACAAGTTACTTCACTTTCTAGGATTTGATCTTCCTAATCTTCGTAATAATATTACTAATATGTAACATTAGTTTAGCATTTGTCCTTGGTAAAGCAATTTGTTAAGCATTTTAAATGAATAATACCACTTAAACTTTATAAGAGCCTTGAGATTCTATCCCCAAGCTCCTGTTAGAGACAAAAGCAAGACTGAGGTTTGGAAAGACACTCCATTCTGCTTTAACTTTGGAAACTAGAATTATATATATTTTTAAATTGTAATGGGCTCTAGAGGTAATCTAGTTCAATTCTTTAAAGTTATAAACGTAAAACTAATATTTAGAGAGATCATAAAACTGAGCAAGACTATCCAACTAACCCACTTACTTAAACTTTTTGCATGTTTTATCCTCAAACTACATCACTGACTACAAGTGAACCTTCTATTAACGCAAAAAATATTTAATAATGTGACATAATGAATGTACATTTTTTCCAATTTTCCCCATTTAGGTATGCTTCCTAATTTCAGAATAAGTGAGAAGGTTGTTATAGTATCTTTCATTACAGATTTCAAGTTCAAAACCTTGCTACTCAATATGTTGTTCACAGACTACTCAGCTTTGGTATCCCATGGGAGGGGAGCCTGTTAGAAATGCCACATCTTAGGTCCCACCTCAGGCCAACTAAATCCACGTCTGCCAGGTGGTTCATGAGCATCTAAACAGGTAAGAAGTGCTACTTTCTCAAGTTCCTTCTTCTTTCACATCAAATTCCTCAACACCAGCTCCCGTAATGGCCAGTGTTGCTGAGTCCTCAATGCCCAACAAGCATCCATGTATAACCTCTTGCTGGCAAGTATTTTAAGTAAACCAGTCATCTGCTTAAAAGCATCTTTTTGCATAGACTAAAATCTAAGATAAAGATTATAACCTGAGATATAGACACTACTTGGGTTTGTTTCAGATACACATCATCAAGCACTTGCAGGTTGTGCTTTATTTTATGTCAAAAGTGAAGGCCTCTGATGTATGGTCAACAGTGAAAAGTTAAGCTGCAAAGATACTAACAGTATCAAAACATATCAAATTCTATATTGCCCTCTGAGGAATTGGTGCATTACTCAAATTTTGAAATAACCTTATTTTAATATTACATTCCTTAAAAACAAACAATTTGTATGGAATAAAATTAATAAAGAATGCACGATACATTTTCTAACAATTCTTTGACTTGCTAGCATTTCTGCACACATAGCCTAATGTAAAATGCATAC
Organism: Capricornis sumatraensis; assembly: GCF_032405125.1. Classification (NCBI taxonomy): domain Eukaryota; kingdom Metazoa; phylum Chordata; class Mammalia; order Artiodactyla; family Bovidae; genus Capricornis; species Capricornis sumatraensis. Next base: position 113,470,943 of record NC_091073.1, on the reverse strand, counting down.
ATCTTCAATCAACTCAACCAGTATCTTCCCAAAGTATATAGCAATCAACTAAATCTTACTAAAATGAGAAAATTTTTTGAAGTATATAGCATAGTAATGCCAGTGGGATGTATTAATACTTAAAAATATGAGGCATATAACCATTAATCACATTAAAAATAACTGCAAATACCCTGTAACTACTGAGTTAAAATATCAATAAGATACTATTATGTGAAAGTATATCATAATTATATTCAATATTATATACTTCTTCAAAGCCAGCTATAAACAATACATTTTGAAAACATATTATTTAGGAACTTGCCTCTTATTCAATGAGTAAGTGCTACTTCAATCATATACATCCATGTATTAAATGATCAAAGTTATTTCTCTCCTTACCTAAATTCTCTAAGCTAAATATCATTGAATTACTGCAAATATTAGTATTGATGTTTATGAGTCTGGAATGATCTGTCATGTAGACAATATTGTCCAGGAACAAAATAATATTTTTGCATAATGAAACAAATATTCCTTTTGATATTAAAATCATTTAGGCAATACATACTGACTAGAATGTAATTATAAAAACCGATACACATTTCTGAAAATCGTATACATATAACTATATGTTAAAGCATTTAGTTCACTTAACATTTCCACCCCCTCCTCAACTCTGGGTGTACTGTTTTTCAACTGTCCTTGATTTCTTTAAGATTTAAATGTGTTTTGTGTCAATATATTAAATAATGAATTTAATTTTCAAAGAGAAAGCAGCATTTAACTTCTTTACGCCTAATATCCTGGTGTCTGGTGAGAAAGAACAAGTCATTTGATACAAAACATTCATGAATATTTTCTCTTAATGCTCATTTTTATTACCTGACAGACGAAGATCAGTGATTTTTCCCTCACTATTATAACCCAGTTTCCTTCCACCTCAACTTATCTATCTTCCTGTTTGATGAGAGTAGGCAGAAGAAAAAGAGACACACGGGTAATAAAAAGTCATGAGAGGTGACTCTGGACTTGCTTTAAATTTCCCGGAGGTAAAAGGAGAGTGTTGATCTTTTTCACTCTCTCCTTTGTCCTTCTGTTTCTATTAATTAAATTATAAATCCACCTCCTTTTACTGAAAAGAGTATTCAAAATTTGAGGAAGCGAAGGAACAATATTTTCCAAGATGACTGATGATATCCTATGGCCAGGAAGTTGGAAATTGAAAAATAAATTTCTAATATATATACTCTACCACTGTCAGACAGAAAATGATAAATCCCATCACCTGGCATGACGCAGGCTGGCTGCAAGGCAAGGACCAGTCATGGCCTCCGGCTCACCTGAGTCACAGAGAAATATTGACATTTTCACTAGGAAATATTGACAAGGTCTCAGACTGGGTGTCACATAGTATAATTTTCTAGTGACTAACTCTCTCCATCAGTTTTATGATCCTATTATTTCAATTCATACCTTAATATAGTAAAACATAATTGTTAATTTGGCCTGGGCCTTTGCAAAGAAATTACATAGCTTTTAGAATAGGCAAAGTTGCTTATTTAAAAAGTTAAATTATAATTTTTTTCTACCTTCATAGAGTATAAAACCCTTCAGGATAGAGACACTGTCTCCAAAGTTTTCATAATCTCCAGAGTTTACCACAGTGATCTATTTTTAATAGACATTCAGATGTTTCCATTAATAATGAAAACATGTCTATAAACAATTTCAGCTGAGTGCTGAACCTCCAAAAATCCTGGGCACTGATTTTCAGGGTCTTAAAATAATACCACTGATTTCCCAGCTTTCTAGTTATTTGGATAGTTAAAGTCAAAAATGAAAAAAAATTGTCAAATTTCTTTTTATACTTTCCATCACATTTCAGAAAACAAGCTTTATACCATCTGCCCATATGGCTGACAAGTTACAGTAAAAATGTTTATGCTTTTGGATATGTTCCTCATGCCCACAGGCTCTCTTAATTTGCACATGTTGTGGGTTTTCAGAAACATTTGTGAGTAAGGTAATGGAATGCCTACTACACTATAAAATGGGCTCTCCTAAATAGATTAATTATTTTATGCTGCTTGAGTAATTTCTCCCTTACTTTTTAACAAGAGTATACTTTTAAAACAAATGACTTTTAAGTACTAACATCGCTGTGTGTATAGCTCCACTTATATTTCCATCTATAACAAATGATAAATTCAATTAACATAGATGATATATGCATGATTTCATTTTGTTAATTCTTTCATTAAGAAAATGAGATATTACCTCCCCTGTTAACCATTTACAGGTGGTATTACATGAAAATTAAATAATAAATACTGGTCTTACCTTTGCTAATTATTCCAAATGTAAGTGTCAGCTTCTCAACTAAATTATGAAACAAACGTCTGAGACAATCACACATAATTTTGCAATATCTACAGTCTAATTATAAACACTGTATAATAAATATCAAATGCATTAAAAAATAACAAAATTACTAAAATTAATCTATCATCATGTGCCACTCACTAGACAGCTTGTCCTTCATCCTTATAGCAAGCCTTTCATGAAGGTACCCTTATTTCATCATTTTAAATATCAGGAATCTGAGGCTCAAATTTTAGATAGTTTGTCCATGGTCACTGAGGAACAGAACTAACAACCAAATCCAGCCTTTCTTACATGAAAGTCTGTGCTAATAAGCATTAACGGATACTTTTCCAAAATAATATGTAGTTTCTTTTTAAAAAATCTGCACTTTCATCTAATTAATGTCAACACATTTGAGCAGGTGTCCAGTAGAAAAATAATTTTCAGCAATGACTATAGAACATTATGTGACAGTGATCTTTATTTTAGGAGATTCTAGGATGAGATATCCTTTCACAGTAAAGGATATTATTTCACATATTTAAGGATATTATTTCACATATTTAAGGAATTCAGCTTTGACAATAGAGAAATCTTGCCACAGATAATAACAGAGTTATGAACTCTGACATGGAGAAGACCCCTTGAATCTTAAGATTCATGGGTGGTGAATAAATGAACAAATACATTCATAAATAAATTGCATACATACAAACATAAAACACTCACATCGATTATTTGGATTTTTGTTTACTTAAGTTCACCTAGCCAAATTTACTGCTTCAGTTTAAAACCAAAATAGATTTCAACTATTTTTCATTCATATAATCAGCTAAAAACTATTTAAAAAGCAAAGCAAAACAGATCAAGTTTTCCAAAAAATTTAGAAAATGGCATATATTTTTAAATGACAATGAAGAAACACCTTATTCCCACCCACCCTACACCCAAATCTATGCAGAATATTCTCTATGCAGTAAAAGTAATTTATGTAATAGTTTATGTGTAGTAATATATATGCTTCTTATTCCAGACACCCAACCTGGATGATAGTGTAGCTCATTCATAGAGTGCAAGATGTTCTCTTTCTTTAAAAAAAAATAGGTATAATTGACACATAACACTGTATGAGTTTCATGTGTACAACAAAATGGTTAGATATTTGTAAATATTGTGAAATGCCTACCACAACAAATCTACTTAACCTTCATCACCACAGAGTTACAACAGTTTTCCTGTGATGAGTACTTTTAAAATCTACCCTACCACAACAAATCTACTTAACCTTCATCACCACAGAGTTACAACAGCTTTCCTGTGATGAGTACTTTTAAAATTACCCTCTTAGCAACTTTCAAACATGTAATACAGTGCTATTAACTAGGGTCACCATGTACATCACATCCCCATGACTTGTTTATTCTATAACTGGAAGTGTGTACCTTTCAATCTACCTCACCATTCTGCCTATGCTCTCAACTCCCCACCTCTGGCCACCACCAGTCTAGTTTCTGTAACCATGTGCTTGATTTATTAATATATTGATTTTTAGGTTTCACATATAAGTGAGATCATATGGTATTTCTGTTTCTCTGACTTATCACAGTTAGCATAATATCCATTAGGTCCTACCCTGTGTGGCAAAAAGGCAAGATTTCAGTATTTTTATGGCTAAGTAATGTTCTACTATATATGTGATATATTAATATATCTTCTTTATCCACTCTCCTTTCAGTGAACACTCTGGTTGATTCCATATCTTGGCTATTATAAATAATACTGCAGGCCATATGTCTTTTCAAGTTAGTCTTTTCATTTTCTTTAGGTAAATATCCAGAACTAAAATTTCTAAATCATAGAGTAATTCAATGTTTAATTATTTGAAGAATGCCCATAACGTCTTCCATAGTAAATGCACAGGTTTCCTCGCCTACCAACAGTGCACAAACGTTCTCTTTTCTTTGCTTCCTCACCCACAGGTTAGTTGTTATATTTTTGATAACTCATCCTCACATCCCCTAATATGTGAGGGGATAGCTTCATTGTCCTCTTGATTTGCAATTCCCTGATGATTACTGTTGCTGAGCATCTTTTCATGTGCTTTCCAGCTCTCTGTTTTCTTCAGGAAAATATTCAGATCCTCTGTCCAGTCTTAATTAGATGATTTGTTTTTTTTGCTCTTGAGCTGCATAAGTTCTTTATATATTTGGATATTAACCCCTTACTGAAAACAGTAGCCCCCACTAATCTGCAGGGAATACATTCTAAGATTTCAGGTGGATGCCTCAAACCATAGATAGTACCAACCCTATACATACTATGTTTTTTCCCTATATATATATATAATATAGGGAAGCTTTAATTTATAAATCAGGCATAGTAAGAGATTCACAGTAACTAATAATAGACAATTATAACAATATACTGTAACAAAGGGCCCGTAACTTTTGCAATTTGAGGTCCAGCACAAAAACAAGCATGTATTTCTTTTTCCTTCTGTACAATTCTGTACGTATAGATGACTTGTTCTTACTGTAAGTCTTAGCAACCTCAGTAAGTTGAACACAAGCACAGCCACAATCAGTGCTGCAAACCAAATCCAGGACGGTCAATCTGATAGTGAGGTTGACTACTAAGTATTTAAGGGGCAGAAGGTGCTGGACAATGGAATGATTCATGTCCTGGGTGGGACAGAGCCGGAAGGCATGGAAGATTATCAAGCTACTCAGAATGGTGCACTATTTTAAACTTACCACTTGCTTATTTTGGAATTTTCCATTTAATATTTTCAGACTGCAGCTAACCTCAGTTAAGTGAAACCTTGGAAAGAGAACCCGCAGATAAAGAGGAAATACTGCATAGGATTTTCAAATATTTTCTTCCATTCTGAAGGCTGCCTTTTCACTTTGTTGATGGGCTCCTTGGCTATATTTAATCTTTTTAGGCTGATGTCATCCTACTTTCTTACTTTGCTTTTGGTGTCAGATCTAAAAATTCATCACCAAGACCAAAGTCAAGGAGCTTATCACTTACACTTTCTTCCAGGAGTTTTATAGAGTCAGGCGGCACATTCAAGTCTTTAACTCATTTGGTGCTGTTTTTTGTGTATTGTGTTAACATAGTGGCCCAGTTTCACTCTTCTGCATATGGCTGTCCAGTTTTCCAAACACCATTTATTGACAAGACTATAATTTCCCCACTTATATTCTTGGTTGTCATAAGTTAATTGACTTGGCTGATAGTCACGTTCATTCACAGATTGTAAGGTTTCTTAATGCTTATTTTTAACAACACTGGTAAAACATTCTCTTACTAAAGCTAATACATGCATATTCTCCATATTTTATCCAGCAAAAATGTATTTTCCCTCTATTTGTTGATAAACTATCAGGCACCGTTATTTACTCTTGCAAAACTTTATTTTTTTCTTATCTGTTTTACAAAAGACTTATTCCAAAGTCATGAGCTACATCCCAACGAGAGGGAGGTCCAAACTTGGCCAATGTTGTGACTGCAAAGTTGTTCTCTCCTGCTTGGAACACTTCTCCTCTTCTTTTCCCTTATGTAGTTCCTTCTCATTCTTTAGGTTCCAACTATAAAGTCGTAACAGAGAGGATCTGGTTAATCACTCACTGATGAACTTACCTCTGGAGTGACTGAGAAATTTTAATTGAAATTCTAACATGCCTAGTAAATAAAAGAGATTTAAGGTAACTTGCTAAGGTTGAATATTACAAAAAAGGATGGTGAAAACAATTTTGAAATGAAAGTTAAAGAAACAAATAACATGTGTGACTTACGGAAGCATGGTGCGGGAGGAGACTCTCGAGAGTCCCTGCGACAGCACGGAGATCAGACTAGTTCATCCTAAATGAAATCAACCCTGAATAGTCATTGGAAGGACTAATGCTGAAAGTGAAGCTCCAATACTTTGGCCACCTGATGCAAACAGCCAGTTCACTGGAAAAGACCCTGATGCTGGGAAAGAGTGAAGGCAGGAGGAGGAGGTGGCAACAAAGGATGAGATGGGTAGATGGCATCACTGACTCAAATGGTATTATATTATTATTAATCTTTCCCACTACGATTAGCATGTTCAGCTTATAAACACTCAGTTTATAAACTGAATGTGTTACATGGAAGATTATTAAGAGTATAACAAATAAAATAATGAGAAATAATTTTAGGTCCAAACCTAGGTCACTAATTTTCCAAAACAAGCTAATCTTCATGCATGCTTCTGAGTAGTTATTTTTTAATTATTCCTCAGGAAACATTGTCATAGGCCACTTCAGCAGACCAGTAATTCAGCTGCTAGCACAATTTGTCTTTGGCTCCACCATTAGTACATTTGTCATTTGAAAGTTCAATACATAGAAACAAACACAGTATGAGATGCTCTAAATACTATAATTATACACATATAAAATGAACACACAGATCTGAAAGCCTCTTACAAAAAGCTCCATTGATGTCAATTTAATAGAAGAACATGTCATTTTTATTTACAATATTTGAAATCTCTTTTAAATTTGGATATATTACTCTAATTTTTTCACATTAAAAAATGTACAGTAATGATACATTTTAATAGTGATATACTTTCTGTAAAACTGAAATGCTTCAGATCACTGTATACAATAATTATGTAACATTAAAGCATGTTTCCATGATATGAAGACTACGGGAATTGCAGTAATATTTTCCTAATATACTTTGGGCAAAGAATAAGACAATAAACTGAAATTTAAGACTGTGTTGCCTTTCAGTTTAAAAAAAAAAAAGATGTAAATTAGGCTTTAAAATAACATTTAATACTCTTACATTTTGCTGTTGTTATTGTTGTTCATACAGATGAGTCCATTTTAAGGCAGTATTTTATAAGACAAGAATTATTACTTACAGATAAACTTTAGTATAAGTAATATTATATTAAAATTAAACTACTGATTACATTGCATTTAGCTATAGAAATATCAGTAGAACTGCTAAAAGAAATCTTTACATGTCATTACAATGCAGCTATTTCCATAATTTATATATAGAACTCATCTATCAATTCAATCAGATTATATTTATGTTTATATACCCAGAAATGTTATAGGTCATTTGAGGGTTATAAGTAAATATAAATCAAAATGTTTTCTCTTCAGTTCAGTTCAGTTCAGTCGCTCAGTCGTGTCCGACTCTTTGCGACCCCAAGAATCGCAGCACGCCAGGCCTCCCTGTCCATCACCATCTCCCGGAGTTCACTCAGACTCACGTCCATCGAGTCCGTGATGTCATCCAGCCATCTCATCCTCTGCCGTCCCCTTCTCCTCCTGCCCCCAATCCCTCCCAGCATCAGAGTTTTTTCCAATGAGTCAACTCTTCGCATGAGGTGGCCAAATAGCTATATTAATCTTTGATATGCTAATTAGCCATCTACAAAATAGTGACTTAACATTTAATCAAACTTCATGATATCTGTCTTCAAATACTTTACAGCAATAGACCATAGACTAGATACTAAGCTATTATTACCTTAAAGCCCAGCTAGAACTAATGGCATGAATTTATGAAAATGTAGATTACATATTAGTATATGGGATAACTTAATAAAAGTAAAACTGTATAAATGTGAAATCTGTGAGTATTTAATTTTTTGAGCACCTGGAGAAGGCAATGGCAACCCACTCCACTACTCTTGCCTGGAAAATCCCATGAATGGAGGAGCTGGTAGGCTGCAGTCCATGGGGTCACTAAGAGTTGGACATGACTAAGCGACTTCACTTTCACTTTTCACTTTCATGCATTGGAGAAGGAAACGGCAACCCACTCCAGCGTTCTTGCCTGGAGAATCCCAGGGATGGTGGAGCCTGGTGGGCTGCCATCTATGGGGTCGCACAGAGTCGGACACGACTGAAGCGACTTAGCAGCAGCAGCAGCATGCTTTGAGTATTCCAAAATAAAGGTAACTGTTTAATTTTACATGATAATTCAATGCAACTGGTACATATATGTTAAAAGATATATAATGAAGTCTAGCTCTTCTGATACAATGGCACACTTATATGTATTAAGCTAAGAATAAAACGTAGGCTGTGCCCATGCAGACCAGGGTTAAACAGGAGTCACTTGTATTATCAGCAGGTAGTGCTGGAGAATCATTGTAAAGCTTACAAATTTTTAACCAGGTTTAGCTGGATGGCAGACTTTGAAAAGGCAAGGCTGGAGGATATTTTAAGGATGAGGTGCAGCATGTACATAGTTTCAAATGTAGGGACAAGAAGAGTTAGTTCAAAATGTAAACACATAGAATATAAGTGATTATTTTTTGTATTCATCAAAGAATATTCTTGTTCTGTTAAAGATCAAAATGAAATTCACTGAACATCCCACAGCAACTTTGACAATATCAACTAATATGCTGGATAATATACACTAAATATATGCAATTATCAAGTTTCTCTGCAACTACTCTATCATTTACAAGATTTTTTGACAACTTGGGCACTTTCTTTAAAGTACCTGTTCAGTTCAGTTCAGTCCAGTTCAGTCACTCAGTCGTGTTCTGGAGTTAACTGAGACTCACGTCCATCGAGTCAGTGATGCCATCCAGCCATCTCATCCTCTGTCGTCCCCTTCTCCTCCTGCCTCCAATCCCTCCCAGCATCAAAGTCTTTTCCAATGAGTCAACTGTTCACATGTTAGGCACAATAATTATTTTGTTGACATCTATCTTCAACTTACATGCAGATTACAGGTATTTCTTTGAAACAGCATGTTTTCAAAAGGGCATTCATGTTTGTCTTTTAACGAGTCTGACCAACCATATGGCTTAAGTGAAGTATAGAGAATGTTATAAAATAGAGCCATGTAGCAAAAGGGTTTGAGATGTCGTAGAGCTGACACAGCATGGTTTCTTTCTCTCCCTTGAAATGATAGATTAATATTCATATATAAATAATGATAAACAAGTATCTGTGCTTATCACTGCATGACAAGTATCAGCAAATTGAATAATTTCTCACTCTAACATTAGATAATTGAAGATAACTTGCATTATCTGTCATTGGTCTACCACTTATAAGTGCAAATAGCAAAGGAACTGCTTATTATCCTCTTGATATTTTGCCTGCAATTAGACCAAATCACCACAGGGAGGTGATGTTACCTCCAATCTGCTCCAAAGTTCTGAGGTTTGGGCCATGTATTAGATTTTTCTAATATCAGCCTATACAAAATGGGAAAAGGCATTTCAGTAGGAGGGAACAGAATATAAGACAGTATAAAAGAAATGTGATTAGAAGCAGCATGTTGTATTGAAGAAGTTGCAAGGATTGTAGTATGGCAAGGCTCTGGAGGGCAAATGTTGGGTTAGGGGAGATTACATCAAAGGGACAGATAAGAACCAGAGAAGTGGAGCACATGACAAGATTTGTGTTTGAGGAAAGTATTTCTGGCATATGTATCAATGATAAACTAGAGGAGAATGATTAAGAGCAAGGAGACATATTAGGAGGCTGCTATTAATGCCTGGACGGAAATGCTGGAAATCTTAACTAGAACTGTGGTCACAGGGATGGACAAAGAGAAATAGGTACGAGAGGTATTTAAGCATTAGAACTGACAAATATTTTTGAGACAAATAATTTCCCATAGCCATTAAAGATAAAGAAGTTTTCCTCTTGACAAAACTCTCAAAGAAAGTTTTATGATTAATTGTCATTTGAAATTCACCCTCAAAACACTGATTACAGATGACAGAGGTATCAACTTTTAACCTTCGGTAATGTCAATAATATTTGCAGTTCTGGATACAGACTGCAAAATTTCCTGAAGACCAGTTTTAAATAGCTTTTCTTCCTATCTGACAAAACATTTTAACAAATATTTTCCATACCTTTAAATAAATAGTTTCACAAGATAGAATTCCATTGTAAAATCAGTTTATTATGAAGAGGTTTAAAATATAAATAACACTGTTTCCATTATTATCATTCAATGGTATCACTGACATAGAAACATTATGATGACAGGTATTTTTTTCCCTATAACTCTACATAAGCAGGTAATTAATCCTTAAAATACTGCCTAGATGCAAGTTGAAACTCAGTTAGAGAGAACTGGAAGTCAATGTGGTGCCATCATTAAGGAGCACAGACTGTGTGGAGAGATCATACAAGTGGCCTGGAAAGCTACTTTAATTCTCTGCCTTCACTTTCTTATCAGCAAGTTGGAGCACTGTTGTATTAAATGAGTTAATACTTCCCTGGTGGATCAGACAGTAAAGAATTCTCTTGCAATGCAGGAGACCTGTGTTTGATCCCTGAGTTGGGAAGATCCCCTGGAGAAGAGCATGGCAACTCACTCTCGTTTTCTTGCCTGGAGAATCCCCATGGACAGAGGTGCCTGGGGGGCTACAGTCCCTGGGATCTCAGACTCAGACATGACTGAGCGACTAAGCACAGCACAGCAATACATCTAGAGAGTACTGCTTGACCTGAAGTATGCAATCAACAAATATCAGTATTCATGTCAACTGGAAACAAGATTTAAAGCATAATAATCTCTATTGATGCCCAGAGCTCTGGAAAAGAACACTAACTGATTGGGGCTGAAAAAGGCATTGTTATGAGTTTTTAGAACTCAATCATGAAACATTTATTAGAGAAATGATATATACTTGTTGAACAAGCATTCCAGTTTTGACATCAATTGCACACAAACACATCAGTATACAAAGATTTGAAGGAGGCTGTTTATATTTGTGGGGCTGCTCAGGTGGCGCTAGTGGTAAAGAATCTGCCTTCCAATGCAGGAGATAGTAGAACCAATGTAAATACCCAATTATGACACACTGATATCTCTGACAGAATTATCTTTGTCAACTGACATAATAAAATGGTCATTCTTACTTCCACACTCCAGATAGTCAACAATAGTAGAATCTGCTTTAAACAAGCCATGAGAAACCTACGTGCCTATGTTAAGATACCTGAGTAAATCTCACATATACTACAGACATGCATGAGGTACCATGAAATTGTACTCTTGGAGATTTCATCACCACCATTACAACTTCTACTAGATAAAGCAGACATAAAAGCATTTTTTCCACGTGATAACACTGAATATTATTATCATGTGATTTAAGTAATGAGTATAGTTTCTCATTAACAAAAGTCAGCTGAAAAACCTCCAGTGATGATAACCTACATAAGTAAAAAATAAAGTTTTATTTTATAGATCAAATCTGATGAGATTTTATGTGGTTGCCTGGTAGATTGTGTCCAGAAGGATTTGATTTTGTGGCCATATTCAGACTCACTGAGAAAAAAATGCCACAGTAGGTTAGCAGCACTATCTTGATGATGGCATCAAACTTATGTTTTATTGTGGCCATGACTGTGTAGGGACAAAAAAAAGTCTGGATCACATGTTCTTAGATCAGCTGACGTTAAAATCATTAAACTAATAACATATGAATTTAATCATTTGAAAAACTGACATTCATAAATGATTTTCCAGATACATTTTTTCTTGAATCAAAAATTTTTCAAATATACCACATGCATTCTATAAATTTTAAGCTTAAATTTATTAGCAATTAAGTAATTTAATGAAGAAATTATTCATGTGTAATTACCAAATTTTAAACACATGCTATCCCTAAAATATGCTAAAATTTTGCCACATTATATAATTAGTCTGATTTTTTTTTTCATGTAGTCCTTCTGTTCACATATTTTGCACAATATGTATATCATCTACTGAGTATATGATACGGAAGTAAACATTTGCTTTTGTAAGGTTGATTAATAACTTGATTCACATTAAGTAAGAGATGACTGACTAGCTAGTAAAATGAGTTGAGTAATGTATTTTAATCAATATACAATTTACCTTAGTTCACAATAACTGTTTGAGTCTGCATGATTTACAAGTAACGATAAACACCTTCCATTTTAAAAGAATATTCTTACAGGTAAATGTATTATTTGGCAAAGTATGGTGCTATTTCACTCCAGAATAAGTTGTTTTGTTAATTCAATGCACAGGTATTTACTTTGCCTGTGCATTCCTTTTTAAACAATATCGTAATTGAATGACTTAGTTGACACTGTTATAGTGGCTAGGAGAAAATCAGGAGTCAAGGCAAAATTTGTCTTTTTATGTACTTTTTTCAACATGACATATAATGCATAGAAGTGAGCAAATCCTTACTGAATTTAATTAAACTTTCTATAACTTGCTTCCAATGTAGACGTACCACAAAAGACAGAGTCAGGGAGCCTGACTTTATGAAGGTTAACCTTGATTCACCATCTTCTATGATACAAACTGATTAGTAAGACTGTGCACCCAATACGGGGTGAACTGGAAACAGGAAGAAGAACCTTAGATATCTTTGGGGATCATTTTTCCTGGTACAAAATATTCTCAGGAACTAATTTTACCTCCTTCCTAAATATAAAAGCATTAAAGAATATATCACTATGTATGTTTACGAGAGAATTTCAAACAAACGTGAATCATAAGGAAAATGTTGACTACGGCCTTCGGGAGCTTGCCTGTATTTCTGCAGCATTTTTATAGTATACCAAAAATGTGATCTCTTCAGAAGCAAACTCAGAGCCAACGAATACATCTTTATTTCCAGATTTCCTACTATCAGGGGAGGTTTTAAAATCTGGAGTGCTATAAAAAATTCAGTTACTTCAAGCTGTTATTATGAATAGTCTACCCCAAAAATGAACTAAGTAAGAGTTTAACAAGCTCTTTTTCAAAATTTACAATCAAGGAAATCAGTCAACTTTGTCTTCAAAGTCCAAATGTTTCTGTTTCTTTTGTAGAATAACTGATCCCAAATCATCCAACTCTTCATGACTGTGCAGTAGGAACACAAATAGGAAGTAACGACCAACTCAAGTCACGTCAAATTCACCCGATGCTTAAACGGACAGCATGAGATTGAATGTGGAGCTACTGAAGTCTATAACCAAGACGTGTGTTTTAAATGGTAATGTTAACCCCAGATAAACAAATGGTTTTCTTTTAAATGTCTCTCTAAAATGAATATCACTAACAGAACCACGCAGATATGAATGAAGGAATGAATAGAGGAGCTTGGAGATCACAGTTACAGTAAGTCAATTCTCCAACTCATCCTCCAGGAGGAAAAACAAGTCGTAAATCACCACTTGTTTTTAACCATGTTCATTTAGTTCAATACTAAATAAGCTTATTACTGGCAATTTTAATATGTTGGGGCTTGATAGGGGACAATAAACATCACTCCTTTCTCTCTCTGAGTTCTTGATTAAAAAAGAAGTCGCAGATGGAGAGCAAATATCACCCTTTACATAATAATTGAGGATACGGAAGAAAAGTGCTTCACTATGTGGCAACCGTGGGATGCATTAACCTTAATTCTGAAATTAAACAGGCCTTCTACCCATAGGAAGAGCTGAACATCATAAGACTCCTCATATTACCACAGAAATTACTGCAGAGCATAGCCTACTCTTGCATGTCTTTTAGTAGAACCTACTATACCTTTTGCAGGAAGCCTGGAAGAAAGAAGGTGGAAGGGCTCAGCTAAACTAGGTTCTTCTCCCAAAGTCACCTATAGGTTAAGTCACTCCACCTAACCTGGAGTGGATGAGTGAACAGCAGAGATAGAGGCTAAGAAGGTTATAAGTGCAGTTTTCTCCACATTAAAGAAAACATTAGGACAGAGAAAGGGGCGGGGGACACTTCCAAACACCAACAATCTCTTTAGTTGGTCAGAACTAAAACAGGCAGGTTCGAAAGATCCCAGGAGATGAGAAGATGCAGTTTTAATTGATCATTCTGTTGAGAAGTATTCTCTTGTATCAGTCTCATTTGAAAAGCTAAAGCCTATACAAAGATCACTTTATCATTATTCTTACATATTAACATGGAAAAACTAAACACATAATTTCTTCCATGACCAAATAGGAGATGACTATAGAAATATATCTTAGTTTTCGACAACCTACTTATCTTATAACATGTATTTATCTAGAAACACTCAAACATTCAACTTCAGACACTGATTATAAATACAGCATTCCTTTTATTTCCTTAATGTAGACTTTGAGGCTTAAATTATCATGCACTCTATTGTGTAACTTAGCACACAGTGATAAATGATAAACTAAAACATTTCTCAAATCAATGAGACATGGGAAAACTTTGAAATTACCCATTTGTTTCTTTATTGCATTAAAATCAATCACTACAGAGACAATATGCAGAAATGGTTCTCTATGTGTTTAATATTTTTAAAATAATCACCCACGGGATTTGAAGTAAGAATCTCCCATTATTCTTCACCACATTTACAATAAATAAAATCTTTAAAAAAGAGAAGCAAGTCAAGGGGCAGTACATCGAATTCTTTTTATGTTTCAATCATGAAAAGGATACATCAAACAAGATGACTTACTAGTTCACTTTTAAAGACTTGTTAAGATTTTCTCTGGAAGAATTTATAATTAAGGGAAGTGATTTAAAATCTCAAAGAAGTTATAGACCTTGAAATGTCCTGCCAATTAGAATAGAAAAAACATTAGAAATGTGATTTTAAAATATATATGATGTACATCAAACAACTTTGATGTTATTTGTCTAAAGATGATGTGTTGTATGTTTATACTTGTTTAAAAGTTAATGGAAAAGTATATTGAATCTGTGGATTGCTTTTTTTACTCACTTTTTCCAATATCGATATTAAAAGAGAAAATTTAGAGAAAGACCCCAATTTCCTGAACAATGAAATTAGGATCATATATTTATCTCTAATGAGTGAATAATATTTTTCTTTTCATTAGTTTGGATTAAATAAATAATGTACGTCCTCTTGTCAATCAATGAATTCTACTGACCTAAAGCACTTTTTTAATTAAATTCATTTAATTAAGACAAATTTGTTATTATGTTCAAGCTCAGTATAACTAATAGTATTTGCTTTCATGTTTACTTTTATATTTTACATTTAATTCAACTATTTAAAAGATGCCATTTTAAGGTTGGCATATGAACTAAAGAGAGAAAAAAGACAAATTTATTACTGTTTTAATATTGTTTATTTAGTTACTTGAAATAATTGCACATGAAAAGATCTATCTATAAATGTGCAAGAAACTTAAACCCCTTGAGAGACTTGTTAGAAAATATATAAATACACATATATTTTTTAGATATAATAAATATATAATATTATCTATATTAAATAATATTGTATCTCTATACATATTATATCACACATATTATATAAAATGTATTTAAAGGATTTTAACATATGCATATATAAATATTTATATACATTTGTGCTTATATAAGTAAAAACATGTTTGCTACAAAGTCTTTGATCAATTGAACCCACACTTTTCAAATACTCCAGTCAATGAAGTTGTAGTTTAATGGCTATATAAAATAATGCAAAGCAACTTTTATTAGAAAGCACTATTTAAGTCAAAATTTAGTGTACTTTAAGAATAAACTAAATTCACTAAATGCTAGCTCAAGCTTCTCATCATTTAGAAGTTTTCTGTCAGGGTCTTTCAAATGTGTTCAAATAAATGCAATTCCCTGAGTAAAATACTCAACTTAAACTTTACATCTGTGCCCTGTGCATACACATGTAGAAGAAGCAAGGCTCTCTGATTCCATTGGCTCAGCAGCAGCTCATTTCCACTATCTGCCAAAAAATTAAAATCCATTTCTACTTAATCCTAGAGATAAGCTTCTTTAAAGTTTATTTTAGTGGAGTTATAAAAAAGACAGTATTAACAGGAACAGCCTTCGTATATACAGTTCAATAATAAGGAAGAAGAAATAAGCCCGAAGCCAATGTATATCTGAAACGATGTTGTTATGAAATTTTAAAATATTAACCGTATCTTCCAAAAACATCCATCATATTAGAAAGTTATCTGGGAACCGAAAGTTTTAGCATAGTCATCATATTTTTTAAATGGGTACCAAATAAAAACATTACTTTTAGGTTTTCAGGCTACTTTTTGTCTTGTGATGACCTCTCCTGGTTGAGTTGTTCATTATCTTAGATTCGTGTAGTTAACCATTTTTTCTCTCCTTTGGGTGCTTTTAGTATTTCAAACTTCTTCAGAGCTGCATATATTATATAAACAAAACTTTACATTAAGGGTAGAAGTATAGATTTCAAGTACTGAGTATGTGAGTCGTTCTAATCAGTAAAATTGAAATCATTCTTATTGTTTAATTCATTTCCAGAATGGGGGCAGCTCTGAGTTTGGGCCCACAATTTAGATTCAAACAAAAGGAAACATCATTTTATTTAAACCATTACACATTTTTTTCAAAAATGAGGAATAAGAGTTAAATAAATAAACCTGAATAATTGAACATAACTATTACCTATCTTAAAAGTAATGGTCTCTGTTCTTCCCTGTAGCTAAATTCTAAGAACTAAGAATGTATGTCGGAAATGACAACTTTTCGGTTCTTAAAAAATAGTAACCCAATGACTGCATGTAAGCCATTCTTGACACATAAATTTTTCAGATGGATCCATTATAATTAAAGTATACAGAAAAATGAAGTACAGAACTCAGGAAAAAGTCTGGCTGTAAGGGCCTTCAGTCCGTGAACACAATAAATTTCATGTATAATGAGCTTATTTTCTGAGAAAAGTGGCAACTAGTTCTATATAACCAGACCTTGACATGGAAACTGAGATTTCATCAGCATAGTTTTCTCAGAAGCTAGTTACATATTTATGGAAATATTAATACCAAGCATTAAAGCTGCATAAGTTATACTGAAATCTATAAAACTGGCATTAAATATTAATAACATATCACAGTTTTATGTCTAATCTATTTTGTGAAAAAACTGTAAAACTTTTTTTCAAGTTCATTACAAACTTAGATTACCATTTAGTGGCTTCTCTATCTTGAAATGATATCTTGAAATGAAAGGGAATCAAATTCTGTACTTGGAAAAATTTGTCAAAACAGTAATTCTGGATCATCATATGATATTATTACTTAGTAGGTTTTTTAGCACAACTTATAAAGTCAGTTTTCAATGTTTATTCTTATTAATATTTACACACTGGAATAAGAGCATTAATATTAACATATGGATGAAGATATTTTAACGAATCCTAGGATTTGATAGAGATACTTCACATATGAATTCTGGAAAACACTAAACTTTTCTTCCTTCATGGAAAACACTTATTTTTCAAAATCTAAAATCTCCATGATGATTCTTTAACAAATCACTCATTTTCAGAAACAAGTATTTCTTATGAATATCATCCTAAGATTCCTACAGGCAATCTTTCTGGTGCTTAACTCTTTCTGAACCAAAGGAGCGCTCATGCATTTCCTCTCTAGACGCACAATATGCACTTCTAAAGCAATGCAGAAGATGGGCTGGAATCTTCCATTGCTTTCTACTCTTTCTAACCTGAGGAACAAATGAACAATCTCTTTCAGAAAAAGCTAGCTAAAACATACAGAGATAAACATACTGAAGAGCATCTTTTTTTTTTTTTTTTCAGAGCACCCTCAAGAAATCTGTTCACTACTGCATTAGAGATATTTTGCATTGCCTGTCCCAAGTTCCAGACTGCGTTGCACTCCACTGCCAGGAAATTAAAGCGATTTCTGTTACAATACTAGATCACTGTGTTTCATTTTAATAAACAAGTACTAAACGGTCATTCTCGGGGTAGGGGTGACAAGCAGAAGTCCATAGGTGCCCAACCTGCTCAAAATAAGCTCCTTTCCCACTCCCGAAGCCGTGCTCATTTAAAGTTAAAACCATAAATAAACTTATTTTTGCCACGGTTTCACTTTTCATCTTCCCTGACCTACCTAAGCCCAAGGCAATGAACTACGTCTACACAAACACAACGAAGTAGAGAGAGAACTCCTAAGGAGCCGTCACCGACACTGTATCACTCTAACCAAGCGGCCGCCAACCCATCTCCATGACCACAAACAACTTTCTAGAAACATCACCAGCATCAACCACCCTCTCTCTCTCTGCAGCCCGGAGCGCGGGGTTTGGAGTTTCCCCCTGCTGCAGCGGCCGCCAAGTGCGTGACAACCTAACCACACACACACACACACACACACTCATCAGCCGGGCGAGACCCGCGAAGGCACCTCCTCGGAGTTGGTACCCGGGGCGGGTGGAACATCAATGCGGCACTGAAACTGCTCCAGCGCAGAGCGAGGCGGCGGAAGGGCTACTTACGGGACGTGGCGGGAGCCGTCCAGGCTCTGCAGAAGATGCCGCCTAGCAGCCCGAGCCACAGCGCTGCCCCGCAGCGGGCTCCCCGAGCCCCGGGCATCCTTCTCCTCCCGGCTCGCGGTACTCCAAAGGCTCGCTGCAGAGAGACGCCGTCCGTCCGTCAGTCTCTCGGAGGGCGATGGGCAGTCCTCGGGCACCACGGAAAAAGCCAAGACCCTCCTGCGTCCTCCTTCTTCTGCGCTCACCCGCTCCGGGCTCCAGTCCGGAGCAGCAGGGCGATCGCAGCCTGCCTTTTCCCTCCGCGCGTGTTGTCTCGCCTCTTGCTCTGCGAACCAATGTCAGGGGGAAAGAATTCAAACCGAGAAGAAAAAAAAAAAAAAAAAAAGGAGGCGGGTGGGGGGGGAGCGGGAGGCGGGGGGAGGAACAGAGGAGGGGACTCTTACCCCGCCCTCTCCTTCTCAGGGAAAAAAAAAATCACCAGGGGACGAGGCGGAAAATCAGGAGAACGGAGGATGCCGGAGATGCGGAGAGCGCGCGCGCGGGGACGGCTCGGTGCTAATGCTGCCGCTGCGGGCGAGCGCTCCCCGGCCGGCCGCTGGGCAGCGGGACTCGGAGGGCTGCCCGGCAGCTCACATGAAGGGACTGTGTTTGCGCGCACGGAGCACGCAGCCCCGCGGCCACGGGCGGGCGCACGCACGGCCTCAGCGCGGCGCGGCGCGGGGCAGCATCTCCCCGCGGCCGGAGGGCTGGAGACGCCGCCGCCGCCGCCGCCGGCAGCGCCAGGGAAGCGGGGCGGCGGGCGAGGCAGGGGGCGGCCGTGGGGTGGGGGGCAAGCCCTCCCCTCTCTCTCTCCGCGGCTCCAGGCCCCTCCCCGGCTCCTCCTTCGCCGCCGCCGCCGCCGCCTCCTTACCGTACCCCTCTGGCTGTCACAGCCCTTCTGCCCTGCCCTCGCCTCGCGGGGAAACAGCCGCGAGAAGGAGCCCACGGGCCCGGGTCCATCGGCTGGGGCGGGGGCGAGGAGGGGGGCGCGCGCCTCTCCCCCACCCTGGGCTGGGGGCGGGGCCGAAGTTGGGAATTCGCGGGGTGATCGCGGAACCCGGCTCCAACCCTGGCGCCCCTCGCCTACCCCCCCTACCCCCCAGCTGCAGGAAACACCACCCCTGCGCTCGGGTGCCTTCTCTCTGCCGCCTCTCCTCCCCTTCAGACAAGAGATGGTACAGGCTCCGGGAGCTCCGTCCCCCCTTGGGAACCAGAATCAGGCGTCCGACAGGCAGGTCTTCCGAGTGGTCCTAACACCAAGGGACGGAGCCGAGCATCCCGACAGGAGCAGCGCGGACTGCAGACGCTGCTAATGCAGATGTTTTCAATATGTAATTAATTCCTCCTGGTACATATGCACGCGTACACCCAACCCACGCTGCGGCCAGGAGAACTCCATCCGGGCGAACGCGCACACAAACAGACCCAAACACAAAACTGAAACAAGCGGGCGTAAGGATAACTACTTCAGGGTGTCGGATGCGTTCTCTACTGAGAATTGCGAATATCTGGGGAGACCCAGATTTTCTTCTCACACTCATATCATTTCAGTAATAAATTTCAGGCTCTTCTCCCCAGCTCACACCTCTCCACACCCCATCCTCCCTACAGTTTCCTTCCAGCCAGTCTACAAATAGTACTGGGATGCTTATGTCTCTGCAGAACCAATCCTTGCACTGACTTTACGGACACTGTTAAGAATTATTGGTCATCTAACTATCTAACGATGTTTAGGGAGGAAAAAAGAGGAGGAACCATGTCTGTGGGTGTTATGCAATGAATAAGCATTCGCCTTTCAAGATAAATAAACATTTTATGGAGAGTTGGCTACTCTGAGTTGAATATTATGGTTAGGTCTCAGAAAGGTCCACTGTAAACAGGACAGTGTGTTTGCTGCATAATTAGTATGGTGGTAATGGGGCTGATTCAGCATTCTTTATTAGAGCTTTGTTTCTTATTGATTTAAAGGGATGTTTTTGTCCTAGTAAGAACTGCAGATTGGGTACAATCTGGGAAATGAAGACACACAACAGATGACAAACATGGGAAACTGTATCTTCATGCTATAAAACTCGCCTCCTATAAAGTGATACAGGAAAGGCATTCTTATGGACTATAAAATGCTCCTTTTCTGTTTTAATTTCCGCAGACTGTCAGACTTCAATGAACACTTGCAAAGATGCTGTAGTAGGGAACTGTTGTCAATCATTTGTAAGAACCCAAAGAAACCCATCATACGAAAAAAAAAAAAAAAAGACATGAGGGAGCTCAACTTTTCAGAAGTCAATTTTTAATCTATTTTTAGCAACAGCTAAATAGAATAGCTATGTCTGTTTTAGCTGTTGCCCTAAATGCCACCAAAGTCGTGTTCAAGTGTTTTAATAGAAGACTAGAAATGAAAACAATTGAAAATATTGCCATTTCAGTCTCTCAATGGATGCTATTCAGTAGGTATCTATCTCAAGTGGATTTGAACTGAATCCGTTTCTTAGGGTACTGAGCAAAAAGAGCTGGCTGTAGATTTCTACTTAATTGTTTTGTAATAGAAAATAACATACCTGGGGGTATTTTTATCTTCCAAAAAGGATTCTGACCAGTTTGAAAGCATTTCTCTCAAGGAGTAAAAACAAACAAAACATAACATTTTTTAATGACACACATGTAACCCAGCAACACCACTGTGCTATATGTTTCGTGTCAGAGGGAGCTAAGAATCTGCCTTCATTCATGCTCAATGAACTTCACCATGTTTGAAAGTTAACAATGTCACATTCTTTGTAATGCAACTACTTTTGTTTCAAATTTCTGTTAACTTAATCTGGACATTGGGATTCATAATTATACTTAAAGAAATAAAACTTCAATAGTTTGAGGATCACACATTCTTTAGATTCTAATGCCACCTTCCCACATCAGTTCATCTTTTGCATTGTTAGATATTAACATTAAGAAGCTTCTTATTGACTTCAATTAAAACTATTAATGAGAAGGTAGGAACTACTAAGTCTGTTTGGCCTGGTCAGCCTTCAAGAACCTGTAAAACTGACAAGCCAAACAGTAGATTCAGGATAGTTCCACCAGAAGGCAATTAGATATGGTAAACATAGACTATCTTATGTGCATTACCTTATCTTTGCAAATAAAGACAGTATATAATCAAATAAAATGTTTCTTCCATTTGATATAAGGTCAAACTTTGAGAAGAGTAAAACTCAGTAGGCTGAACTGTCAGAAAGAAAAAACAAAAACATGCTGAGGAAAATAGATGGTCAAGGGGCATTATTTTGGAAGTAAAGTAACAGAGAGTATGAAATGATAGATGATCCCTGTTTCCCATCACCCAAGCCCTCTTCTCTTCCTCTACAGAAATTATTGGGCTCATTTTATATTAACATGACCCCATAATTTGAACAAGTTATTGCTTCACAAGCAATATATTTATTATTCATTTATATCTTAATATTTGTTGAGTTTTTACTATTGTAGGCATTGTGTTAGATACTGTGACTGTACCTCTGAGTGAGCAGATAACACTTTGTCCTCAAAGTTGGTAACTGTAATCCATGGGATTGCAAAGAGTCAGGCACGGCTGAGTATACACGCACGCACCTGAAGGGACTATTGAATGAAACAATGAAAATATTCAGGACTTTTCAATAAGTAGAGAAACAATTGGCATATTTCTGGGTGTGGCCTTTGGAGTGTAATTTCCCAGAAATCAAGTTGTACAACTGTGCCCAGAAATCAGTCAATTCCCCCAGAAAAATGTGTCTCACTTGCCACTCTGATGGTATACTCCAAGAATTGAGTACGGGGATGTATAGGCTTTGTCTGGGATGCATTTTCTAGTAAGGATGAACAGAATGAGGTCAAGTCTTATAGGAAAGCCTCTGCTGTACAGAAAATCACCTGGAGTCTGGGCCTTTGGCAATGCTAATTGGCCTTAGGCACAGTGAGATACTTCCCATCATAATCAAATATTAATTGCAAGAAAGCCTGTTTGAGGAAAATAGCATAAACTAGAAGTAGCTTTCAAATTTCCAGTCTATTTTAAAGGTCTCAGAGAAATGTGTGACAGCTAGTGTTATTTAGATTACACTTTCTGAAGATATTGGTTTAGTAAACAATTCATGGTTAATGATTTATTCTTTTAATATTAATGGAAAGTTGTGAAAAGGTGGTCTTAATGTAAGTGTAAAACATTTTTGCAATCAATGATCAGGGTTAGGAAACTGAGAGGAAAATTACTAAACCAATAAGTAATATTTAGAATATAAGATCTGATCTTAATCTTTACTGCATTCTTCACTTTCTGGACACTAGCATTCAATTGATTATGGTCTAATATGTATGAATCACATAACCTAGAATAAATATTCTTCCAGAATTGCAATTAAAAATTACCTTTTTCCCCATCCTGAACCCCCCTCCCTCCTCCCTCCCCAAACCATCCCTCTGGGTCGTCTCAGTGCACCAGCCCCAAGCATCCAGTATCATGCATTGAACCTGGACTGACGACTCGTTTCATATATGATATTATACATGTTTCAATGCCATTCTCCCAAATCATCCCACCCTCTCCCTCTCCCACAGAGTCCAAAAGACTGTTCTATACATCTGTGTCTCTGTGGCGGATACATGTTGATGTATGGCAAAACCAATACAATATTGTAAAGTAATTAACCTCCAATTAAAATAAATTTATATTAAAAATTAATTAATTAAAAAATTACCCTTTCTATGGCATTTTAGTGCTTTAGCTCTGACAAATCCAACTCACAGTTTATGTAGTGGTTACTTGAAAAAAAATCTCCCATGACTTGATGATCTCACAGTTTAAGGAAAATATAATTTCAAATGAGCATCCCCAGAAAAATGCCATATCTTTGAAGAGTAAAATGCAATATTTACTTTCAGACAGGAATTACTGAATATAGGACATGAAGAAAAATACATATGCTTTGAATATCAAATTGTATGGTCATTTCTTGTTAATATTATGGATTTAAAGGAGGAAGAAGAAGGCTGTTAGAATTGACATATGTTTTTATTGTCTTATCATTTATCTTTAAAGTGTTGTGATGTCAAAGCTAATCATGGTTATATACAAGAAAGAGGAGGATCAAGGAAAAAAAGTAAGCAAAAGAGAGAGAAGAGTTAGCCCACATCTATGGCTTTCTAGTGCTAAACAGCCCATGCCTGTCTGTGCCCAGTCGCTCAGTCATGTCTGACTCTTTGTGACCCCGTGGACAGTAGCCCTCTAGGCTCCTCTGCCCATGAGGATTCTCCAGGCAAGAATACTGGAGTGAGTTGCCACTTCCTTTTCCAGGGGATCTTCCCAATGCAGGGATCAAACCCAGGTCTCCCGCATTGCAGGCAGATTCTTTACTGCTGAGCTACAAGGGAAGCAAAAAGCACAACTTTCCAAAACACCTATAAAAGTACCTGATTACTCAAAGGAATGATGGCTAAACTATAATTATTTAGCATTGAGTGTGATTTTTAGGTTTCTGTAGATTCAAAAACTTTTTAAGCAAGTTCAATATTTGTAATGTCTCAGTTTGGTTTGAAAATTAGAGTTTTATTTACATGAGAGATTAAAACTAGCTAAAAAAAAATAGGTTACCAAAAAATACCTCAAGCAACAAAAGTTATATTCAAGGCACAATAACATTAAAAAAACTACCACATCCAAAACACAAGAGTATTAAGTGAATTACTTTTGAGTAATTTCACACAGAAAGGAGAGTCAGGTGATCCTCCAGGAATCCATTTATAGGATGGTTGTTGAATCTGGTCTCTGGGTCTTTGTTTCAGCTCTGCAACTCTCTTTGACATACTCACAAAATACATGCTTTATTTCCTCATTTATTAGATTAGATTTGTATTTATACCAATTGAATTATTCTGAGAATTATAAATAATTTATATAATATCCCTGGTTCATATAGAGTGCTTTTATGCTTATCAATGATACAAATGAATGATACAAAATTCTATACTGAAGTCAAGTTCATGCCTCCATATATTTAAACTACAAATTCATTCAAAAATTTTGGGGTTAAAAACATAAGGCTTCAATCAGAGAAATTAAAAAAAAAAAGATTTCTTTAAATGCTATACTATGTAATGCCTGCCTTTTGAATGCCCAAATCTCTAAGATCTTCAAAATTTTCCTTAGGTATTTCTTGGTGTTTCAACTTCTATTTTCCTCCTATCAATTTTTGATAATGCCAGACCCACTGAGAAAGTTGAATGGCATCAGGAGCATTTAAAACACAATACAAGCATTATATTAAACTAGTAGCCAAGTTAGACCAGGGAGCATAATAAAGCAAACAGGGTATATTGTTCTGACAATATGGACATTTTAAGAACAAAACAAATAAACAAACAAGAGAACAATGAGTGTTCTAACTGTAGGAGTTACCATCACTGATTTGAAACTACACATTGCTGAGAACATTCTTTTCACTCCATCCAGGAAGCTGAGTTGACTTAAATCTCCGTACAATTTATTTATTATGTCCTCAGTTTGCAGTGGGGAAGGTATTGAGTGGAGCAGGCTTGGAGGTGATAATTACTGCCTAACCATTTTCAGCTAGTTTGAAGAGTTACTGCCAAACATTTAAAGCTAGATTCCATAGTTTATGGTGTTCCTAATTCCCACGAAGTTGCAGTACCTTATCAGGCAATAGGAAATGGTCTGGCCTCTTTTGCTTATGCAGAGTTGAAGAAAATCACAGGACCTATAGCTGTGCTTTATATCACCTAAAGGAAACCAAGAATAAATTCTATTTCACTCTAATCTGTGTGATAATTGTTGAATGAATTTCAGAGATGGCTTTAACTACATGCTTCAGTATAAACATGGTTCTGTCTTATAAAAAATGTTTTCTTTTTTATATATTTATGTTCTCCTAGGATAGCAATTCTATCAACACCTAAATAACTGTGGTATTATAATTTAACAACATGTGAGGTATTTATGTGATAATCTAACGTTTAATGATCTCTTCGTCTATTGAACTTTCTGCTTCATAAGCATTTAGCCAAGAATGGGGAGGAGAGAAGGAAGATGGCTTTTCCATTTATGTCTTATTTAACAGTATCTCTCATATATAATTAGCTCATATATACCTGCTTTAGTATGTTGAGGAGATGGACATAATTGAAATTTTCTTTAATAATTCATAAATTTGGTAATGTAATCTTTCATTTTAACTGCTTATGTTATAATTGATGGTGTGAGATCAGATTTTTTTTCTCATCTCAGAATTAGTGTGGTATCTTTCAAATTTGCTTTTTTCTAATCTTCTCTGCATCTTCTTCAAGTCCTAAGGGCCCGCCCAAGTAGCAAGTTGGAACTGAACTTACCCCTTGAAAGATAACTGTTCACTCTCTTAAAAGACCTGATGGAAATGAGGTCATGATGAGGGGCAAAATGCACAGAAGTGGATGATCTTTGAGATAGGCTGAAGTTTTAATCTGGTCTATTTTTTTTCCTTTTTTTTCCTTTGTCAGAGTGACATAATTCCTCTAGCTAAGAAATAGTATGAGATAGTTCAGTTCAGTAGCTCAGTCGTGTCTGACTCTGCGACCCAATGGACTGCAGCATGCCAGGCTTCCCCGTCCATCACCAACTCTCGGAATTTACTCGAACTCATGTCCATTGAGTCAGTGATGCCATCCAACCGTCTCATCCTCTGCTGTCCCATTCTCCTCCTGCCTTCAATCTTTCCCAGCATCAGTATTTTCAAACAAGATGGTAGTAAACAATTATTTGACTATTTAGGATTCTCTATGTTCATATCTCTCTGGGACCATGGTTATAACTTTTTCGGATGAAAAGACTGTCTTTCATAAGTAACTTCAAGTCATATTGTATATAGGCCAGTTCTCATATTTTCAATTTATGCCATCTTCATAAATGCTAAATGCAGGAGATAATGCTGGTCTACTGTAACTTCCAGTCACTAACATTAAGCTAATAATTGGTGGTTACTATAAAGGTTACAGACTGACCTGTTGGTATTTTCATTCCACAGAAGATTCTGCATCCTTTGTCCCTCACCCCAAAACTCCCATTAGAGACTAAAAGTCATGTACAGACATCTGCATTGGAAGTCACTGAAATAAATTAGCTAAAACCTTCTTTTCCTGAGATAATTTAAATTGTGTGTGGAGGATGAGAGGGACAAAATAGACATGTATCAGATTGTTATAAGCCTGTGCATATTATTCCCAGTTTAGGTATAATCTTGATAAATGCACTGATATACTTTGCCTTTAATAAATCATAAGTAATACCATATGCCAAATCTTAAGTACTCTCCAACATGTAGCATACTTCATAGTCACTCAATTTGAGAGTGAAAGCCACTATCATCTACTTTTAAAATATTTGAAATATGACAGTGTTCATTTTTACAGTGCATTAATATCTACCAGTATTCATTGTTACAATGCATGATATCTAGAGTAAGGGAGAAATGCTTTCACCATATTGCTTCTTTAAATTCACGTTTGTGGAACTGATGCTTACCTTGCCATTGGGGTGAGTTACCAGAAGAATGGGCTCAGGGGAGACTTTTCTGTTCGTTCTTCTGCCAGATTCCAGGACTTAAATTCCACCAGAGCCAGGAAAAGTTGGGAATGGCTTACACTTAACATTTAGTAGCCACTCAGTAAAGCATTCTCAGTTGATTAAAATGTGACTCTTGTTCAGTCATTTGAGTTATTGGTTTATATGTTTCATCAGAAAAACATCTTAAGAATTCTCTCAATTTTATTGATGAAAAAACTTCAACAACTTTTCTTGTGTTTGCTCTCCTTCTTAATGTTAGTATTCTGGTAGGAAAAGTCCTAGGGTAAGATAATTAACTTCACCCTAAAAGGATCTTCTTGGCTAAGATTGTCAATTCTGATGATTGTCCACTAACTCCTTAGAAAGGAGGATGAACGCACAAACAAAAATAAACTGAAATAATGAGAAAAATTCTGATGACTTCACAAATATGCTTGGATAGATCCAAAGCTATTGTATGAAATCAGTCTGTGACCTCAGCCTCACTCTCTTAATCTTCCTTCTCAAGTTATCATCCCTGAAGCAAACAATTAAGTATGTTCCATCTTTTCCTCCTCATCCAATTTGACATCCTAGAGGAGAATTGGTATGCAGTCTATGACTCAGAAAAAATAATAAGGACAAGTGGAGGAGTGGGTAAAAAAATAAAGCTTAAAGACACACAGTGAAGTTTGTCCTGGGGAAATGGCATTGGCACCATTCCTACTTAAATAAATTTCAGAATCTCTAGGACTGCAAGGAGATCCAACCAGTTGGTCCTAAAGGAAATCAAACCTGAATAGTCATTGGAAGGACTGATGCTGAGCTGAAGCTCCAATATTTTGGCTACCTGATGTGAAGAGCCAACTCCTTGGAGAATACCAGGATACTGCGAAAGAATGAAGGCAGGAGGAGAAGAGGGCAACAGAAGACGAGATGGGTGGATGGCATCACCAACTCAATGGATGTGAGTTTGAGCAGACTCTGGGAGATAGTGACAGGGAAGCCTGGCGTGCTGCAGTCCATGGGATCTCAAAGAGTCGGATGCGACTTAGCAACTAAATAACAACAACAAACTGTGAATTGGGGGCTCAAATCCTTATGGATTCACAAAAATCCATGCTTTTATACACACAACTAGCCAGAATGTTCCCAGTGTGCCCTTTTGAAAGTAAAATGGGATTGCACAAAACTAAACTCAAAATTTCAAAACAGAATCAAACTTTACCACCTTCAGTGGTAGAAGTGAGTAATGCAGTTATATTCCTATTCTTTGAGGAAGACCTTTTAAATAAATATTTAGTTAAAGCAGATACCACATAGATTAGGAATTCTCTGGGTAAAGCATTCTCATTAACTCATTTCTCAAATGAATTCTCTTCTCATCACTATATTTGAGGATTATTAAAAAACTGATAAAATTGTGATATAATAATTAACTAATTATCTACTCCAGACTACTCTGGAAAGAATATATACAGAAAAAAATAAATAACTTTTCCCCCTTATTTAACTTCAAAGACCACATAGCATACGGTTCTTATTTTCAGGAAAAAAAAAAAAAAAAGCGTATCTATGAAAGAGAGAGAGAGAAACAAAACAGAAATATTTTAGTTTCTCCAAGCAAAGTAGGGAAGGAAATTATCTACATAATTACAGCCGTCAACCAAAGTTGCTTATAGTGTAGAAATAAATTTAAAGATGGCCATATTCCACTCTCATTTTAGGGTAAATAATAATAATTAAAACAGAAATCAAAACTAAATAAAGAGACTATCATCAGAGCATGAAATAGTTTGCAAAGTTCTAAGTCTTGAAACATCTATCCCTGAACTGAGAGCATTAGCTCATATTCTAGTGTCTGTAATGTTAACTACATAAAATCAATGGAATAAAACTGAATGAAGGAAAATGTAGTCTACCACAGGTTACTTTTGATTCCCCCAAAATAACAATATTGATTTTTGAACATAATCAGAAATGTGATAAATATAAATATTATATCAACTTCCATACTATTTTTTCTCATAGTTCTTAAAATACAGAGTGATCATGTAAGTTCAATAGAACACCTATTAAAACATTAAAGGAAAGATTTTGAAGATATTCATAGTTAAATCAATCCCCTAATTACAGTTTTGAATAGCACTTATAATTACTTTTTAAAAATCCTTAGAGAAGATGTCAAAGGAAGAAGAGAAAAGAAATTAAAACTAAAAACAAAGCAAAACAAAACTGTAATTTACTCTTTATAGTCCTGTAGCAGGCAGAGTGTGAGATTAAGAGCAAGGTGATATGATTTGTTTTAGATTAAACAAATAGTGTAGAAGTACTTCCTCTTTTGTTTTAACTGAAAGACTGCTAAAGAACATGGGTATTTCCATACACCAAGGAAAGAAAATGCCTGATTAATCCAAAAGGTGTGATTAACCTACTGTTCACTCAAATTTTGTATCTTCTGTTTCACCAGGAAATAATCTCTAATTACCACCCCCCCATACTCCAGGAAAAATAAAAATATTTATAAGGTGCTCTGTTTACATTCAAAATATAAATAAATTTAATTGATGCCAAGAAAAATAATTTTATAATTTAGATAAGATTTATTGACTTGAATATTATGAAGAAAACTGACACATCTTTTAACCATTAAATGTTAATATCTGGGCATTTTCAGAACTGGCAACAAGGAGGGTGTTTCCTTTTATCAACAAGTACATTTGTCTACCATTTCAAAGACCACAAGATACAGTAAATTTCATCTCATTTCATCCTTGAAACACTATTTCTATTTTCATTCTACTGTTTTGGGGAAAAGAGTATCAGATAAAATGAGAGAGAGATGCAAATATCTCAAAGTTTTATTCCCTCACTCATTCATTTTATGCCAGAGTCTGTGACTGGTCAGGCGTTGTTCTAGGTGTTGAGTATAAAGCAAGAAAAAAAATTATTAAGATACCTGATCTTCTAGGTCTTTCATCATATTAGGACGGGATGAAATATTACGCAGAGGAGATCAGCCCTGGGATTTCTTTGGAGGGAATGATGCTAAAGCTGAAACTGCAGTACTTTGGCCACCTCATGCGAAGAGTTGACTCATTGGAAAAGACTCTGATAGTGGGAGGGATTGGGGGCAGGCGGAGAAGGGGACGACAGAGGATGAGATGGCTGGATGGTATCACTGACTTGATGGACGCGAGTCTGAGTGAACTCCGGGAGTTGGTTGTGGACAGGGAGGCCTGGCGCGCTCTGATTCATGGGGTCGCAAAGAGTTGGACATGACTGAGCGGCAAAACCAATACAGTATTGTAAAGTAAAATAAAGTAAAAATAAAAATTAAAAAAAATAAAATAATAAAATAAAATTAATGTGATTTAATGACTGTTGCTGTTCAGTTGCTAAGTCATGTCTGACTCTTCGCCACCTCATGGACTGCAGCATGCCAGGCTTCTGCGTCTTTCACCATCTCCCAGAGCTTGCTCAAACCCATGTCCATTTAGAAGGGTGATGCCATCCAACCAGCTCATCCTCTATCATCCCTTTCTCCTCTTGCCTCCAATCTTTCCCAGCATCAGGGTCTTTTCTAATGAGTCAGCTCTTCACATCAGGTGACCAAAGTATTGAAGCTTCAGCATCAGTCCTTCAGTGAATATTCAGAATTGATTTTTTTTTTTTTTTTTTTTTTTAGGATTGACTGGTTTAATCTCCTTGCAGTCCGAGGATTAATAAGGACTTCTTGTGGAAGTGGAGTTTTTTCTTGCTGAGATCCAAAGAATAAATCAATCATATGAAAATATAAAGGAGAAGCATTTCATCTTCTTTTTCTTCTCCTTCCCCTTCCCCTCCCATTCCTCCTTCTCTTTATTCTTATTTGCAAAAGGGATATCTTTTTCAAAGCTATAAAGAGGTGATGCATTTAATATAATTGCAATGTGGTAGCTTAGTTTGGTTAGAGGCCAGGAACAAGCAGGAAGCAAGTAGCTGATGAGGTGTTCAAAACAGATCAGAACCAGACAGGGCACCAGGACAGGAAGGAGAGACGCCAGTTAGCAAAGTCAGGCCAGATAATGATATCTTGAACTGCTATAGTTCTAAAGGAGATGGAGAGAAATGGATATATTGGGTTAAATTTTGAAGTAAGGTCAAATGACCTATTAATGGATTATATGTGAACAGAGGAAATCCAGTATGCCTGCTATTTTTGTGCATTTATGTATCTATTTTTAATTTTTAATAAGTAACTGTATGTGCAATGATATCATTTACCAAAAAGAGAAGAGTGAGGGCAGAAGAAGATTTGGCATGAAAAGAATTATTCTCTTTCAGATAATTAAAATTTTGTAGTGCTCCTGAGAAATTCAAGTACGGATATTCAGTATATCGATAGATGTCTGGTCTGGAGTTTGAGATAATAATCGGGGATGGAAATAAATTATATAAGATTGTCTGAAAATGAATGTGAAGATATGGAAGGAAAGGAATGTAACAAGCGTCTTCATTTCAGTTCAGTTCAGTCGCTCAGTCGAGTCCGACTCTTTGCAACCCCATGAATTGCAGCACACCAGGCCTCCCTGTCCATCACCAAATCCTGGAGTTCACTCAGACTCACGTCCACTGAGTCAGTGATGCCATCCAGCCATCTCATCCTTGGTCGTCCCCTTCTCCTCCTGCCCCCAATCCCTCCCAGCATCAGAGTCTTTTCCAATGAGTCAACTCTTCGCATGAGGTGCCCAAAGTACTGGAGTTTCAGTTTTAGCATCATTCCTTCCAAAGAAATCCCAGGGCTGATCTCCTTCAGAATGAACTGGTTGGATCTCCTCGCAGCCCAAGAGACTCTCAAGAGTCTTCTCCAACACCACACTTCAAACGCATCAATTCTTCGGCGCTCAGCCTTCTTCACAGTCCAACTCTCACACCCATACATGACCATTGGAGAAACCATAGCCTTGACTAGACAGACCTTTGTTGGCAAAGTAATGTCTCTGCCTTTGAATATGCTATCTAAGTTGGTCATAACTTTCCTTCCAAGGAATAAGCGTCTTTTAATTTCATGGCTGCAGTCACCATCTGCAGTGATTTTGGAGCCCAAAAAATAAAGTCTGACACTGTTTCCACTGTTTCCCCATCTATTTCCCATGAAGTGATGGCACTAGATGCCTTAGAGCACTCAAATATTCAGAAGTTCAGCTGAGCAAGGAGAAGAAACAGGGGTGACTGAGACAGCATGTTCAGTGGCTGGGAAGAAAACCAAAAGATTTTGTGTTACAAAAATTAAGAAAAGCAAGAGGTTTGAATATTGAGATAGAATGAAATGAATTATTTCTGAGTAACATTCATGAACCCTTTTAAATTAATTTTATCTCCTCCCTACTCCTCTTTTACCCCCACCATTTTTTTTTTTTTCATTTTTTCCCCCACTGCATAGCATGTGCGATCTTAAGTTCTCTGACCAGGAATCGAACCAAAACCCCCTGCAGTGAGAGCATGAAGTCTTAACAAAAGGACCCCTACTGGACACCCACCATTTTTTAACACATACTAATGCTTCCATGT
This sequence comes from Capricornis sumatraensis, assembly GCF_032405125.1. Lineage (NCBI taxonomy): Eukaryota > Metazoa > Chordata > Mammalia > Artiodactyla > Bovidae > Capricornis > Capricornis sumatraensis. The sequence continues at coordinate 113,438,176 of NC_091073.1, read as the reverse complement.
TTCAGGAATGAACAAAGAAACTGCCTTTTCTAATTTGGACAGAGAAAGGTCCAGAATAAAGATCACATGAGGACGACACAGGGAGAAGATGGCCATGTACAAGCCAAGAAGAGGACACCTTGAACTTGGACTTAACCTTCAGAACAGTAAGAAAATGAACTTCTCTTGTTCATCCTGTCCAGGCTTTGGGACTTCATCATGGCAGCTCCAGCGAACTAACACAGGCAGGAAACAGTTTTCTACCTGACCCAGTTAAGGCGGAAAGTTACACAAGATCAATCCCGAGTCCTGAAGACAGTTTCTTTGAATTCTCTTTTCCACCTTTCGTGTTTCTCATGATGTATAAGAATGAGAATTGAATGAAACAAGAGCTAAGCTATGTCACTTAGTTGAGTAGTCAGGCATGGTAGCCACAGCCGGTAGCTCCATTGCCTTTCCTGCAATCTGTCATATTTGGTTAAGTGTTCAATGAAGCTGCTCCTTATTACAGATTGCACCAGAATGCTGGTGTACAACTATGGAAATGAAGTTAACCCATCTTCAGTCTCTAGAGTAAATTGTAGAGCCCTGGTTCCATCCAGTTCCCTTCATGGCACAGGAATCATCTGTCAAAACAAGTCAATATCAAGCTTCTTCATTCAAAAATTTTACCATTCTCAGAGCTTCAACAATCAACTATTCCCTTTTTATATTTCTAAATAGAACAGGACCTTTTCAAAATGAAACTTTGGGGTTTAATAGAATAACCTTTGCAGGATTCCCATCTTGCCTGTGTGTTTAGTTCATAAAACCATAGGGACTTTGAATAGGGTGAGCTCTACGAACTGCTTGATGTTTTCCAATCTCATTGTACTTGAGTTTTTTTTTTTTTTTTTGCCATAGTGGCTGGCATGCAGGATCTTTGTTCCCCAACCAGAGATTGAACCTGAGCCCCCTGGATTGAGAGCGCAAAGTCTGCCAGGGAAGTCCCATGTCCTTGAGTATTAATATACAGAAATGCGTATAAGTTACTATAAATTACATTTCTTATCATTTCCATTTGTATTAGAGTTAAAACCTTGAATTGATTTTTTTTTCTGGGAATTGTGATTTTTAGTAGGATCTATGACCTTTGCCTGGAAAAAGCACAAGCCGGAATCAAGATTGCCAGGAGAAATATCGATAATCTCATATATGCAGATGACACCATCCTTATGGCAGAAAGTGAAGAGGAACTAAAAAGCCTCTAGATGAAAGCGAAAGAGGAGAGTGAAAAAGTTGGCTTAAAGCTCAACATTCAGAAAACGAAGACCATGGCATCTGGTCCCATCACTTCATGGGAGATAGATGGGGAAACAGTATCAGACTTTATTTTTTGGGGCTCCAAAATCACTGCAGATGGTGACTGCAGCCATGAAATTAAAAGACACTTACTCCTTGGAAGAAAAGTTAAACTAGACAGCATATTGAAAAGCAGAAACATTACTTTGCCAACAAATGTCCGTCTAGTCAAGGCTATGTTCCACTCAAACAGTTTATAAACAGTTATTCAGTTCATACCATGGCTAAGGTTTTTCCAGTAGTCATGTATGGATGTGAGAGTTGGACTGTTGAAGAAGGCTGAGCGCCGAAGAATTGATGCTTTTGAACTGTGGTGTTGGAGAAGACTCTTGAGAGTCCCTTGGACTGCAAGGAGACCCAACCAGTCCGTTCTAACAGAGATCAGCCCTGGGATTCCTTTGGAAGGCATGATGCTAAAGCTGAAACTCCAATACTTTGGGCACCTCATGCGAAGAGTTGACTCATTGGAAAAGACTCTGATGCTGGGAGGGATTGGGGGCAGGAGGAGAAGGGGATGACAGAGGATGAGATGGCTGGATGGCATCACGGACTTGATGAACGCGAGTTTGAGTGAACTCCGGGAGTTGGTGATGGACAGGGAGGCCTGGCGTGCTGCGATTCATGGGGTCACAAAGAGTCGGACACAACTGAGCGACTGAACTGAACTGAACTGATGACCTTTGATTTGAAAAATGTTCTAAAATATTTATTTTAAGTAGTGTTGTGCCTTCCGGGCATGATTTCTCATCATCATGACGGTGGATTTGCATGGTCGTCTTCTTACAGTTACGCATTTCCAAAACACGAGACCCCAAAGACAAGATTCTCCTGCTACTTCAGTCTCCAAATTATTTTAATTTTAAAGCGATTAAAGAGGAAGAAAATACTTATTAGATGGCAGCCCAAGGGACTATTTTTATTTAGATTGCAACCACTTCAACAGTTTTTGAAGAACAAAATGAAGGCTATCTCTTCAGTGATGTGACTCTCAATATACTCTAATTGGCAGGCATATTTTTTCATTCTTTCCACCTTAGACCTGAAATTCAGCATAATTAGTCATATCTATCTCGGCTGCTCAGACGCGGGCTTGCCACCTAGCTAAATTTCCTGAAGGTAATCTGGTTTTTGATATATTATTTAGCATATACATATAGCATTTCCTAAGTGCCAGGAACCATTCTAAAACTTCACAAATATTAGCTCATTTTAATCTTTACATCCACTATTCTATCCCCATTGCAGAGAATAGACTGAGGCACTGACAAGTTGACTTGCTCAAGGTCAGTAATATCCAGTAAGTCATGGAGCCTGGGTATCATTCTTTGAAAGTTGCCATTCAGCAAGTGGAGGAGAATTCTGCACTGAAAATTGATGAGCAAAGAGATTTAGGTTCCCTTGCTTCTTTTCAGAGAAGGATCTTTAGGTTTCCACTTCAGTTAGATAAAATTGATCATCCTGTATCAGATATGAATAATCGATTGATGATTATATTCAGATAAAGATCAATTTAACTGTTGGAAATACATGGTAAATTACATGAAAGTTGCAATTTGCAGTTTCCCTGTAATGGAAGAGCAGGAAATAAAAGATACAATAGGTGTTATTAAATGTACTATGACAATTTGAGAGAGGGAGTGAAGGAGGGAAGAAAGGAGGGAGAGGGGAAGAAAGAAAAAGAGACAGACAGAGGGACAGGGGAATGTAGAGTGAAAAGCAGAAGGAAAAAATGTGAGGAGACCAATGACTGATGGAAAACAAAGGTGAGCATTTCTTGTTTATCGGTTCCCAGCGAATATCTAGAGTCTGATATTATTTGTTTTTCTCATTCAAAGATCTGTTTAAAACAGTATCCTTCTTTGAGGCCAGCTCAAACCTCCCCAATTTCCAGGATTATTTGTCCTGGAAAAACTGAACCAGTCCTGATTTCTCCCTTTCTGGATGGAAGCATTTCATGGTTCACACTTGGTCTTGTATTTTATTTCTGTGGCTTCCTCCATTTGACCATGCTGCTGCTGCTGCTGCTAAGTCATTTCAGTCGTGTCCGACTCCGTGCGACCCCATAGATGGCAGCCCACCCAGCTCTCCCGTCCCTGGGATTCTCCAGGAAAGAATACTGGAGTGGGTTACCATTTCCTTCTCCAATGCAGGAAAGTGAAAGTGAAGTCATGTCCGACTCCTAGCGATCCCGTGGACTGCAGCCTACCAGGCTCCTCCATCCACGGGACCTTCCTGGCAAACTATTTATATATAAATTAATCAAACTATTGTGAGAAGATTCTGGTGAAATAGAAATAGTAGAAGATGAGTGATAAATAAAAATATCTACTGGATGAAAACATTATTATTGTTATTGATTTTGCAGTTCCAAGTTTTATTTGTTTTTATTTTTTAAAAATTTCTCAATATTTTAGCATTTCCTTAGCCTGCTACCCTTTGTTGACTTCCAAATATTACCGTTGGTTCAGTATTTACATTTGATCTCACTTTCTTTCCTTTAACAAGAATTCTTTTTGAATATGAGAGACATTAGAGCTTTGCTTGATCTCTCTGAGCACTTAGAGTTTGGGATCTGTGTCACATATTTTTCTGTCTGTTACAGTATTCATATTTCTTGTTATTGTCTCATGTTTCCGATGGTCAAGCACAACTGAAAATTTACACTAAAGAAATTGATCCCTGCAGAATAAATGTCTAATCTATATGTGGGTTTTGAGGAGATCTGAGAAACTGGGTAATGAAATTCTACAGATGCTGAATGTATGGCATTTCATTGTAGAGAATATACATTTTTTCAGTGCATAATCACTTAATATCCTAATTTAATCATAGTTTTCAGTAGGAAAAATTGCAATATGTTTTTCCATTTAAATTCATACAAATGAAGAGGAAAACAAGGAAGATAGAAATTAGAAGTTACAGAACCAATGAATTATATTGATGAGTAATCATAAATCTGAACTGCAAGATGTTTGCTGGCCTATACTGATTTTATTTTTTAATATTTTTAAAAAATATATTCCATTTGAAAAATATATCATATTTAAAAATACATAATATTTTATAAAATACAAGGTACATTGCAAATACTGACCTTCACCTAGAGAAATCTAGTTTTTATCTTAATAGTTTTATTTTTGTGAAAGAAATGTATTTAGTGTTTGTGAAATCATAATGTCTCATCAATTTCAAGGCAAAGTCCCTACCCCTCACTCTGCCCCTTGATTCTAGTCAAACTTAAAAGAGAACAAACATTATTGTTCATCCTAATGTCAATCTAATTAAAACTCTCCATTTTATGCCTCTCAAATCAATTTAGTTTTTATATAAATGTCAATATAAATATGTAGTTATACATATATGTTCATATTCATACAGATGTGCATGTATATAAAAACATGTAGTTGCTTATAGCCTAAGATTTGACTTAGAACATAGATATGCCTATTTCAATAAATATTCTTTAGAGAATGCTTTTAATCACTTCATAATTTTCAACTGAAAAGTTATGAGTCACATCTAGAATTGATTTCTCCAGTAATTTACAGTCAATGATTTATGTTCTTTTCAATATACCTTTATAAATAATATTGTACTTAACATTGTATGCACACACTTTTGCTCAAATTTCAGCTACCTTCTTCAGCCATCGTTTGGTGAGTGTGCTGGCTACTCTCTGTCTTTCTTGAGTGTCTCCTCAGATCCACTGCCTGCCTTTCTCTTTGGGGTTTGATCCCCAGGAATAGTCACCTTCATAAGTTTCATCACTTAGGACCTTGACTTTCCATTGGTTTCCCTTGTCCGATTGGAGACACTGGCAGATTAACTGGGGGGAGAAGAAAAGAGTTGGGATATTAATTCTACACTGACCCCCATCTCTTAATTATCGGCCTCTGGTCTAACAGGGGCTGAGTCCTGTGATTTAATCTCTTTCCCCCCCACCCCCTTTCCTTCACACTTGGCTGTCATCAGTTCTTGACTTACCCTCTTGTCTGAGAGGTGAGGATGGTCTCCCCACGTGGCCAGTCTCAAATGCTTCACCACTCCTTGGCTACACTTCTGTAAGTAGCACATTCATTCATTTTCATCATTTTTACCCTTTGGGTGAGTCCACCTATGCACAGCATAATACACAGTATCCATTGAGTACTAATGAGGATACATATTAAGAGTGTCTGTGTGTGTATGTTTATAGATCAAATATTAGACAGAAAAGTGTCAAAAAATACTAGCTTTGCACTAGTGTTCACATTTCAACTCAAATATAAATTAGCTATGACAGTTGAGGCAAGCTCCCCTCTTCTTTTAAAATATGCTTAAACCTTTTTTTAAATCATATATGTGATAGAGATAACAGGAGTATTCTAAATAAAGTGATTGGATGTGCGATCTCTGATCCCTCCTAACTTTAAGCCTGTGATCTTACATCTCCAACAGTAACAAGACAGAAAGAAACCCTGCTTGGTTTGATAATACATGAGTGATAAAGTGAGTTATACTTCATGTGTTTAGTTACTTAACCATTTGTATGGCAACTTTTTTTTTTCATTTTATTTTTTCCAAAGGCTGATACATATCATGATTTTTTTAAACCATGCCACATGGAGTAAACTTAATATTTTACCATATTAAAAGTCAGATCCCATTCACCAAAAGCAGCCAAGTTAATCAGAGAAATGGAATCCCACAACTCTATCAAGTCACATTTAATGATTGATTGCTTTTTCTGAACTCCTTGGTTAGCAAATTTCATTTTGCTATCCTTACGTTATCCAGAAAGGGCTAGAATCGCTATCTGAAATTAAACACTTCACTTAATCTAATGCTATAGATCACATTATTTCTCTTAGCAGAGGGAACTTCCTAGGAATTTTAAAAGGCTGGGGGTCTTCAGGTACATGGAGGAAATGGAATATTTCTTGGAAGATGAGAAATATGAACCCCAGAAGGAGCTCATTTGTATTGGAGGTAATGGTGTGAGAAAAAGGTAACTTAGAGCCTTTGAGAGATTCAGTGGAGTGGAAAAGGTGGAGAGAGCTTACAATATTTCCTGCAAATACCTAAGATTTGCATTACTAGGACTAAGCTGGGTAGAACACATAGTATGAATGTACTTACTCTGCATTGGGTTTCATGTTATTGATTCACTGTTAAACAGGTCTTATGCTTTGAGTTGCTGGGGTGATGGATTTGCCCTGTTTCTCCTGCCAGTCCTCCACAAGCACAGGCTGGGTTTGTGAGACATCTGCGTAGGATTAGGAGGGCAGCAAAAGCTGTTGAACAGGGTGGAACGAACAGGCTGGTGCACAAATTCAGCTTGGAAGCATGGAGCCATCCGTGCTCTGCCGAAATGCTGAGCAACCATCGCTGAGGAAGAAAGACAGAAGTCCTTAGCAAGGTGATTTGGAGAGATGAAGGGATGCTTGGGTGGATGGGAAATCCATCAGTGAGATTTCTGTGAGTCTTTTGCAAGAAAAATAATGTACAGGAGCATCATAACATTGCTCAAAAGGACATGTAGATGCTTAAATACCCATTTAGGCTTCTATGTTTAGCAAACTTGATTTTTAAGTGTTTTTAATCTAACATGTAAAAGCAAATCTGGCATTCAAGGAGGCTATCACTGAAACAGGAACAACAAAAGGCTTCTCCTGCTGCTGCTGCTGCTGCTAAGTCACTTCAGTCGTGTCCGACTCTGTGTGACCCCATAGGGCTGTGGCCCCAGGAGCCTCAGGTGAGCGGAAGGGAAGGCAGACGGCAGGTCCCAGGCTTGGTGGCAGCCAGCCAGTTTGGCCAGAGTTGGCAGGGGCTTCACGACCCTTCCGCTCTCGTGGGAGAGTGTAAAGTTCTGTCAGCTCATCCGTTTGGATAATTAGCCAAAGATATTATTTCTCTGCTCCATCTGCTTGCCTTTTTGCTAATAATTGGAACACTGAATAATGTGCCCACGTCCTTCAGCTCTCTGTCACCACCCCTGAGCACATACATCTCTAGGGAAAGGGCAGGCACTGAGAACACTGAGGATCATCTCCTTTGGGAGGGACAACCACGAAACCCTGACTCTGTCACTACCATCCAGATACGTGTCAGGGCTCCCTGGTCGTGGACTTGACTGTGGTCAGGGTGGCAGAGACCACTCCACTGGGGAATCCACAGCTGACACCCTTCAGCGAAGACAGCTGGCTGGTAACTGCAGGGCTTGGTGAACAGGAGCTGACCAAAAGGGAATATGTAAGACCACCGACTCAGAGATCAGCTTGAAGAAATTGCCTCTGAATGGTGGGTGGGTTGAAAGTGTGTGTGCTGGTGTTTGGGGGCTCAGCTCTGTCTGACTTTTTGCAGGCCGTGGACTGTAATCTTCCAGGCCCCTTTGTCTGTGGAATTTTCCAGGCAAAAGTACTGGGGTGGGTTGCCATTTCCTCCTCTAGCGGATCTTCCCAACCTAGGGATCAAACCTGGGTCTCCTGCACGGGCAGACAGATTCTTTACCACTGCGCCAACTTGGGAAGCCCAGGGAGGAAGTATACTCTATTTTTATATCTAAAAAAATCCTATAGCAGCTCTCTATGGATATGAGATTATGAATGTCTCCAGATGGAGACCTGGCCTCCTCCTTTTCTCTGTATGGTAATTCACGATGGCACCCTCGATTGAGTCCAGCTGGCTGGCTGACCGAGAGCAATTCCAACCATTGAAGAACTAACTGAATAGAAGCAGGAAGAACAAATAACTGCATTTTGAAATGAGTGTTACATTATCTTTTCCACTGTAAAGCCCTTCTCACATTTTATTTTTCATGAATCTATGACTTTAATCTCAAAAGGAGAAAATATTTCATATCCACCTAAGCATTCATTCACTCATTGTGTTTTATTGAGTATCTACTATGAGCCAGAGGTCTTGGTGAGGACTGGAGAGGCCTGGTGGACCCATTTCTGCAAGACAACCACTGTATTTTTACAGGGTCGAGAGCTCTAATGTATCACCAAGATAGTTATATTCAAGTTGAAGTTAGTAGTAATTAACATTTTTGCTGCTCGATTCTATGGCATTTAGAAGATTTTATTATAAATAGTATGAGAGGAAGTAGTTATTAAAAAACTAAATTCATTCTACTAATGATGCATATTTTTTCTGAAAATTCATTCTACTGAAAATACGTGATTTTTTTTTCCTTCAAAGGGCTAAGTAATAGAATGAGGACCAGAATAGACATACTGTTAAATGTTTTTACTTTTTCCTTTCTCCTTTGACATAAGAATGGTGCTACTACTATTTACTTCAAAAAAAAGCAATTACAGTTTTTAAAAAAGATTTTCTTAGGCAATGTTTTCATATCACAATTAGAATAGAGAGATCCTTATACTGCAAAGCAAAGTTGCTCTTGTCTGTAACCGAAATGAAATCAAATATGATAAATGCATTTCAATGTTCAATTTAAATAATGTATTTCCATAATGTTTAATACATTTGAACTACTTGTAGGAAAAACACAATTTGCAGATTTGCATTTTGATTTTTAATTTTTCTAAACCTTTAAATGCCACAGAATAAGTGAATTTTCATTATAGGATAAAACTGATTAGATGTAGCTGTTATATATTTTACAATATATAATCTGCTTGTTGATCAAGTTATCTGGAATTTTTCCTGAACACCTGTTTCTCTCTCTCTCTCTCTTCTTTTAAAATAAAACTCCTGACAACGAAGTTGATGCATTATTGAGATAAATTGTATGCCATTTTTAAATAAATTATGTTTTTCTGTGTGAGTGCTAAATTAATGTGACTGCTTTATGCTACATTTCTGCTCATTAGATAGCAAAGCTGGATTCTACTTTAAAATTCAGTGTTTTTACAAAGACCACCCATTCCTAAACTTCATTTTGTAAGTTTGTGTATAATGAAGCTTAAAAGCTTAACAAACTGGCCAATGTCACAGATCTATGCCTGAGCTGAGTCTTGCAGGCCTATATTATGGTTTCATCCATTGATACCCTGCTAGTTGATTGATAAACAGCTCCCTGGAGAAAAAATTCAGATAACTTGATCAACAACATTGAAATGTAGCATGTACTAATTTCCAAGGTATATAGAGCTAACTCTCATCAGGGCTGATTTCAAGACACCAACACAATGTCACTCAGGAGGAGCTACAGAGAGGTGTGGTAGCTCTGTGTTTTATGTCATTTCTAAAACAGGAATTTGTATTCATGTTTTTGGTGTGTACGACAAAATACAGATTAAATAAATATAAATAACTCAAAAAGCAGAAATAACAGTAAAGTATATTGACATAATCAGGACCTGATGAGTATTTATTATCTTTGTTTTCAATATAGTTTATTCAACTGTAATATAATTAATAAACAATTTATAAAATTGTATATAATTATATAATTTAATACTAATAGCAGGTTTGTTTAACAACTGGCTCACTAAATCCCTGAATATTTAACAGCTGGCTCTTGCAAGTTGGGACAAGAAGTTTTTAACCCAATGTTGGATCACCAAAGAAAGTCATTTTGGTTGATTGAAAGGTTTTCAACATGTCGCCTCTCAAAAATTTTTTCTTGTTGTTGTGTATGTACGTGTGTATGTGTGTGTATGTAATAGTAATATGTCATGAAATTGTTCTATACTGGCCTCAGATCTGAGACAAGTGATGGCATAAACTGCAAGACTATTGATGTTAAAATGCATATCATTGCACACAATTCCTGAAAAATCATCAGTTTCTTAACAATTTTTTTAGCTCCTGTGCTTAAAAAACTAAATATAATATTCCTTCCTCTTGACTCTGGAAATTTCCAATCCTGCTTACTGCAGATAAACATCTGCTAAGAGTCAACCCTAGATTTTTCATGTGAAACATTTTTGCCAATTAAACATAATACTTGCAACACAGAATTATTGCCCTACTAGCATGTACAAGAAAACTTGATTATGTTTAATAGCAAATCTGTAACCATATTGTCATTGTATTAGCTATGTATTAATGCCGCTTCACGTTATGAGCTGCATTGCTTTTCCAGATTCTATTTTGTTGTGACCATTTTGTGTTGAGTGAAAACATTTATTACATGGGCTGAGGTTTGATTTATGTCGTTGAAAATTCATAATAGGTAAGCCTTTAATGGTAGAAAGGAGTGAATACAAGCTTCTGACACCAAAATGGATAAAAAAAAATGTGGAGTGATGAAAAAAGGCCCTTAGAATGATAGCAACAACAAAGCCACGCATTAAAGACAGGCCTTCAGTACAGGTACATAGAAAGGACTTTTACACAAGGATGTGGCAATAGTGTGAGATGGCTGAGTGCCGAAGAACTGATGCTTTTTGACTATGGTGCTGGAGAATACTCTTGAAAGTCCCTTGGACTGCAAGGAGATCAAACCAGTCAGTCCCAAAGAAAATCAACCCTGAATATGCAATAGAAGGACTGATGCTGAAGCTGAAACTCTAATACTTTGGCCACCTGATATGAACAGCCAACTGATTGGAAACAATCCTGATGCTGGGAAAGATTGAAGGCAGGAGAAGTGGATGACAGAGGATGAGATGGTTGAATGGCATCACCAACTCAACGGACATGAGTTTTGGTAAGTTCTGGGAGTTGGTGAAGGACAGGGAAGCCAGGCGTGCTGCAGTCTATGGGACTGCAGAGTTGGACACAACTCAACAACAACAAGAAGATACTTCTAGTAACTCATTCTCTGCTTAGCATGGAATGGTTGAGGGGATCACTAGGGAACTATGTGTAAGTATATACCGTGAATCTAGCTGGTCCATGAGCAAAGTACAACAATGTAGAGATAGTTTAATTAGTCATCAAATGGAGGGTTGGGAATTCCCAGGCAGTGCTAATGGTAAAGAAATCTGCCTGCCAGTGCCTGAGATGTGTAAGACTCGGGTTTGATCCGAGTCAGGAAGATCCCCTGGAGAAGGAAATGGCAATCCACTCTAGTATTCTTGCCTGGAAAATTCCATGGACAGAAGAACTTGGCGGACTATAGTCCATGAGGTTGCAAACAGCTGGACACGACTGAACAACTGAGCACACAGATAGGGGGTTATTTGGAGACAAGGATATCAACCATTCTTGAAACTCTGGTAGCAAACATACTAAACCTTTTAGAATCTGCTATAATTCTCCAACTCTAATTTCACTATATGGCTACTGGGATGAAGATTACTATCTGGGGAAGCACTCCTAATGGGCCAGATGGTAAAATGAAACTGCATGCCCCTGACTATGTGTGTGTGTGTGCATGTGTGCTCATTCGGGTCCGACTCTTTAGCACTATGAAAAGGCAGATTGACAGCTCTCTTGGGGTCTCACAGGATTCTGCAAGGCCTGGAAAATCTAATAGCTGCACTTGGTGTACTATCAAGCTTAAATTCCAAATGTGAGAGATTTCTTTGTTTTGGCCTTGAAAGTGTATTCTAATAACGATGCAGTAGAGAGGGGCAGAAAAGGAAAAGAGAAAGCTACATTAGTTATTCTTAACTAAGAGTAGAGTGGAACTTTCCCTCCAAACCAGACAGTTATAGCAAAGAGAGCAAATCTCTTAACCCCTCAGCATATGTGGATGCTGGGTAGAAATGTGATGAATGGTCCAGCAAAAACAATGCATTTTAAGTGGATCCGGGGATTGTCAGTCACTCAGTCATGTCCAACTCTTTGAGACCCCATGGACTGAAGCACACGAGGCTTCCCCATCCTTCACCATTCCCCAGAGTTTCTCAAACTCACGTCCATTGAGTTAGGGATGCCATCCAACCATCTCATCCTCTGTCTTCCCTTCTCCTCCCACCTTCAATCTTTCCCAGCATCAGGGTCTTTTCCAGTGAGTCAGCTACTCACATCAGGTGGCCAAAGTATTGGAGCTTCACCTTCAGCATTAGTCCTTCCAATGAATATTCAGGGCTGATTTCCTTCAAGATTGACTGGTTTGATCTTCTTGCTGTCCAAATGATTCTCAAGGGTCTTCTCAGCACCGCAGTTCAAAAGCCTCAGTTCTTTGGTGCTCAGCCTTCTTTGTGGTTCAACTCTTACATCCATACATGACTACTGGAAAAACCATAGCTTGGACTAGACAGAACTTTGTCAGCAAAGTTATGTCTCTGCTTTTTACTATGTTACCTAGGTTTGTTATAGCTTTTCTTCCAAGGAGCAGGCATATTTTAATTTTATGGCTGCAGTCACCATCTGCAGTGACTTTCGAGCCCAAGAAAATAAAGTCTGTCACTGTTTCAATTTTTTCCCCATCTATTTGCCATGAAGTCATGGAACTGGATGCCATGATCTTTGTGTTTTGAACATTGAGTTTTAAGCCAGCTTTTTCACTATAGCGGTAGATAATGATCATATGGAATAAGGACTCACAATGTAGACTTTTACAAAGGGCTGGTCCTTTTTGCAGGCATTGATTAATTTGGTATCGCCAAAGAGATTTTATTTAAATTTGTTCAGAGGAGTCTTTTGTGTGTCTCCCAAAGTATTCAGAGGGTAAAATGCATCTAGAAACTTTCTGACTAAAGTATCAATAAACACAAACAGTGCACACTTAATATGAAATGTAATGGATGATTTACATCCTTTGCAGAACAGATTCATAAAAAATAAAAAGGAAAATTATACTAAATGTCCACGAGGTGGCGAGTTTGCTATATAGTGTTCAGAGCACCTAGTTAAGGTGATGCTGTTTCATCTCACACATCAAGGGGATCCTATCAGATTGTTTTGGGGCCAAACAGATGTCTGAAGTAGATTTTAGAAGCCAGATAAGAGTTTCCAATTATTAGAGAGTAACTTGCTTTGTGAATTAAATGTCTTCCCTAAGCACTAAGCTGCATGAAGGGGCTGCTTATTAGATCCTATGTGTTTTAATACCATTGGTCACTGCTAAGATGCTTTTGTATCTGAATTCTCTGTTCCAGTTACTCTCCTAAAACCATGAAATTGAGAGTTAAGAACTCCTTCCTGGGCTGCAGTCTCTTTCCTGCAATTTTCTATGTGATAAGCATTGTTAATCAACCAAATAGACCTGAGATCCTCTTCCTCCAGCACTTTACAAGTCTTTGTTCTCTCTTTATAGCCTTCTTCTGTGAAGGACCACAATTTAAACACTACCCACTGAGGATTAATAATTGCAGGGTTGGAAGAGAAGATGAAATGATCTGGGGAAGTGCAATAGCCAAGGTTACTCTACAGTGAGGCTTCTCTCTCAGAAAACCTCTCATTTATGAACCCCTTCTTGTGAAGGGAGAGTAATTTGCATTGTTGATAAGCCAATTCAGATCGATCTTTAGACTTTCTAAAGTGCATTTTCTTCTACTTTGACAGGCCTAACAAAAGTTGTTTTCTTCCCATCATACAATGATCTCTAATAATGAATCTTATATCCTTTATTTTTTACGTCTGATTTATTATTTTTTAATTATAGAAAAATACACAAATATCATAATTCTCATCTAACAGTGCTGAACTCTTTTTTCAAATGTTTCGGCTGTACTGTTGATCTTGATTCAAGTTATTCATATCTCCCTTTCTAAAGTTCATTAGGATTTTGCGTATTTGTGATTTCTGATACAAACTTTAATTTGTATCAAGCATTACATAAAAGTCAAAACATGAAAAGAAAGATCATTTGGAAAATCAAGGTAGAAAAATAGCCACAATCTTATGTAAGTCAATTATTAACTTAAATTTATGTCTGCATAAATTTCATGAACCATGGATAGATAAAAACAATTTTTAGTCTTAAATCAGTTCTTCTAAATGTCAATTCTTCCTTGTAATTGGCTCTTATTTACTGGCCTTTTCTTCTCTGATAATATTTCCACTTTACGAGGCTAGTGATGGATTCTTTCAGTTTGAAAGTAATGTGATAATCTACATTAATTTATTAATAGCTCATAATTTCATATTATTGCCCTTAATAATATTTACTTAAGAATAAAGAAAACACCTTAGTCCCCTAAATTATTTTTCAATCATTGCATCTCTGACAGCAATTAGAATACTCTTTCACATTGCAGCTTCATCGGTCTTGCCATTTCAGCAAGTCAAGATACAAACTCTTTTAGTGATAGATGTTCCCCATGGTAGAAGGCTTCCCCGGTGGCTCAAGTAGTAAAGAATCTGCCTGCAAAGCAGAAGACCTGGGTTCAAGCCCTGGGTTGGGAAGATCCCCTGGAGAAGGGCATGGCCACTCAGTTTCTTGCCTGCAGAATCCCATGGACAGAGGAGCCTGGTGGGCTACAGTGCATGGGGTTCCAAAGAGTCGGTCATGATGGAAGCAACTTAGCACGGATGCACAGGAGGCTTAGACCAGTGTGATAAAGTTGATCAGTTAGAATCTTTGTGCCATTATTTATTAGCTGAGTGATTTTGTACAAGATCCTTAATCTCTCTGAACCTCTGCTTCCTACTCTATTAAAACACAGGTGACGAAGGGGGAGATAATAATGACTAATACATAGGATTGTGTACAATGCATATGATGGGGTTTGAAATGAGATAATACTTACATTTAATACTTTGTTTGGTAGAGAATAAGTCCAATAGTTGCATAACTTATTTTTCCTTTGGTGATGGAAAGATGGCTCAGGTGAAATGCTAAGAGGCAGGTTTATTATCATTGTGATTTAAAAAACATATATTTATTCATTTATTTATTTGGTTGTGCTGGGTCTTATTTGCTGCATGTGAGCTCTTAGTTGTGGCATATGGGATCTATTAACAATTCCCGGATCAGGGATGGAACCCAGACCCCCCTGGATTAGGAGCTCATAGTCTTAGCCACTGTACCACCAGGGAAGTCCCAACCATTGTAATTTATTTACCAAATTTTTAAGAGTAATACATTTAAAACACTTCCAAACCTTTAAAATTACTTATCTTGCAATGTACACAGTTTTTGTGATATTTTCATCTCAGTTGAGCAAAGAGTCTTGTCATCAAACCATTGGATAATTAAAGACTGCCCTTAGGCCTCATTTAGAGATATTCATTTTCCCAATATTCCCCACCACATCCGTTTATAGTCATTTAAGGCTTCTCTAAATATATCAAAAGCAATAGGAAGAAAGTCTAATTTAAATAGTAACTGAATATATTTGAAGAAATATATAATTTAACACTATATTTGAAAAACAAAAAATGTTTTCATTATTGTGTATGATAAACTAATTCTCTATGTTTTTTAAGAAGTTATAATCTAGTAGCATTGAATATGTTATTGAAAATAAACTGTTTTAATAATAGATATTGTAAAAACTTTATTATTTTTAAGTAATATTTATTAGAAAGTAAACACACATCTAAAAATACATTCTGGAGACAAATAAATTATAGGCAATAAAGTCATTACGAAATGCACTGTATAAATAAGTGTGCTGAATGATTATAAATTTTAAAATACTTGAGATTTATTTGGATTTGCCTTCCTGGACTTAGCAACAGTTTGCTTAATGAATGCTACTTAAACAACATGTCATGTTTTGATTTTAAAGTTTTTTCAGTGATATTTTCATACTTTAATAATATTTCACTTTTGAAAAAGACCACAAATTATTATGGAAATAATTTGCAAAAAATATGTTGTTCAAATATCCATACAAATATAATGACTTTGTATTTTTATTGACATTTTAATTGAAAAATTTGAGATTGTTACAAAGAAACATTATCTGGTATCCACTTTCAGAATTAAAAATAAAAAACTTCAACTTACAAATCTGATCCATCTCTCTCTACTTTATTTCCTAGGCTCTATTTAAACATTTGCCTCTCTTTGTGTCTCCCTAGCGACAAGAGTATCCTGTTATGTGATCTCCATGACAAATTACATGCATCTGCTGTAATCCAGACACATAGCCATCGGATTCCAGAAAAATGCAATCCAAACAAAATGCTGATGGCTGTAATAAAAAAAACTTTGGCCTTTAAGAAATGCACCCATATACACACATAGTACAGTGTGAAATGATGTGGGATGATTCTCGAACTGTGATGATTGTTCCATGTGAAAAGATAAGAAGCAAAAACCAGTGTGCTAGGAGAAAAAAGTGAAGGTGAGCCTGAAGTCCAAAAAGAAAAACTTTTATAGTCTTACTTCCAGGCTTCCTGAAGCTTGTATAGTCCCTTTTCCCTTTGATTCCATGAGTGTTCAGTATATTCCAATAGCAAATTTCTCTATTTTTGCTTTAGCTAAATCAAAGTGGGTTTCTTGTATATGTACATAAGCAAATAATATTTCTTAGGAGTACATTGTGGCATTGGAAGTGCATAACATCCCTAAAATAAACTATATAAAAGCATGTTTTACTAAGCTCATCACACATGAAACTCCTTTAAAAATGATGCTACAATATGACTAAAGTACTGAAAATAAATTTTCTTAGATATCAAAACTGTACAGATATGACATTTTTTCCCCCCCGAGTAATTATGTACCACAAAATGGTAAAGTACAAATCATTGTTGAAGGAATTGTTTAATGAATATAATCAAATTAACCCAAGAATATCATTTGTTTCAGATTTTTCTGTGTAATTAGGTACTCATTTTATATAAACAGGGACTAGCTTTTCTTAAATTTGTATTAGAAAAAAGACTTATGAAAGGCTAATGCTTAATGTACCCTCTTAAATGATGGATGATTTTATTGATCACGCTGAATACTGGGATCCATATACATTAATTATTATAGAATAGGAACTAAAATCAGAATAATCAACATTAAATAATATTTTACATGCTTCCTGGATCAGAGAGAGAAATTCATTTTTACCTAGTAGACGTAGCCAATATTTTTGGCAACAAAGTGGAAGAATCATAAAAACAAAGAGGGAAACTAAACCCCAAAGAAATTTTGGATATATTGCAGAGAAGAAAAAAATTGTAGAACATGAGGACAGAGTGCACCAAAGAAGTCAGTAATAGTGCAATATCTTTTTCTACATAGTTTTGTGTTTTCTCAGTCACACCAAGTTCAGAAATTTGGGAAGTGGACTTCACTTCTTAAGACTTCTGTAGCTAACATTTCAGCATTTACTTACCAAATTCCATTTCGAGACAATTTTCTTCTGTGGTTAAGCTGTGACTTTGAAAAATATGCTGTTACACAAGTAAATTTGAACAAATAAGAAAATATGTTAATTTTGAATGGCTGAAAATGTGGCTTAAGCTTAAGAAATCGCCATTTCTTATTGGTATATGTATGATAACAACATCATGCATGACTATGGACTAGATCTGAAAGTCAATTTGAAAAAACAAACATGTTTAAGAAGTAGAAGTAGCAGTGATTTTCAAAACTCCTTTCAAAGTTTATTTTAACTTTATAGATATGTCACATGTATCTTTTAACAACAAACATTTTAGTCGAAATTATGGATAAATTTTTATGTTCAATTATTCTTCTAAAGAGCTTCATCCTGTTACTTGAAAATCTATTATTACAAAGCCAACACAAAGTTCTCCCATTCATTGCAAGGCGGCCAGCATGGTGCCAAGCAAAGAGAATGGGCAGCTCATGCTCAAAATTACCTAATTCCCCTATGGCTTTGAAGGAAGGGCTTTCAGAGGCAACATGAGGAATGAGGTTTGCAAGGTTGTGATTGGTTGGTGGTGAGGTAGCAGGGTAATGGTTGGGGAATGTCAATTATCAGTTCCCTGGCTTCAGAGAGTCTGAGGACTAAGAGCTAGTGATCAGCACACAGTTAACTTTTTTCATCTGGTGGGGTTTTAATGTATGCAAAACAATTCAAGGAAATGGCTCAGAATATTACCTATAGCCCTTGAGGAAGAACTAGAGGCGCTTGACTTTACTGGTAGCAAAACTATTCTTATTTTGTCTGACTGTATTCCTTTGTGTCAGCATTTCTCTGATTAAGTTTGCTCTTTGCAAGTCTGGGAAGGCCTAGGAGGCTAAAAGTTTCTTATTAATATAAACAAGAGGTGGAGGACACTGAGAGGTCTGTCCCTGGGAAGGCGGGGTTCTGTTGGGTTTTAGGATTAGAAGGCCCATGGCACTAATTCCCTGCACTGCTTGCTAATGCTTTAATTTTCTGATCCCCTAAGAATTTCTTCTTGAAAATTTAGGCTTAACTAATGGCTTTGACAATTTAGCTCTCTCTCTTTGATGTCTAAATCTTAATTTTTCCCATGATTGATAATTCAAAAATGATCAAGGCCCTTTGTCAGCTCTCTTTGTTTATACTTCCAATCCTCCCCCTTTTTTTTCTTTTTCTTTTCTCTTCCCTCGTTATATTAGAATCAGTTTTGGAAGAGGAACCAAGTAAACCTTTGTTGGATCTCCCCTGGTGGCTCAGATGGTAAAGAATCTGTTGGCAATGCAGGAGACCTGGCTTCGGTCCCTGGGTCGGGAAGATGCTCTGGAGAAGGGAATGGCTACTCACTCCAGTATTCTACTCACTCCAGTATTCTTGCCTGGATAATTCCATGGACAGACGCAGGCTACAATCCCCAGGGTCACAGAGTCAGACACAGCTGAGCAACTAATACACTTTCAAACTTCTGTTATGTCCTGGCCTCAGTGACTTTGTAGAAATAATTTAGCATTTGTAAGCTTCAAATTATCCATTGATAAAATATGGTATATAGCCTAATCCCACAGAATTGTTGTACCAAATAGATACATGAAGATACACAATTCTTTTCATAAGTGACTCAGCAATTTTTGTTTTCTTTCTTATGAGGCTATTGCCATCGCTGACATTTGATAAATACATCACCGAAAGACGGCTAGTTGTTACTCACATGCTTTCTCACTAAAACACATCTTAGCAAAGACCCTAGTTTTAGTTTATCTTAATAATGATTCTACTTCTTCCTGTTATAGATAATCATTTAATCTACATATGACCACAACAAATCCTCAAGCTTTTGTGCTCTAAATTTTGGTCTCCCCCACTTAATTCTCCACATATTAGCTGAGGTGAATATAAATGTATGATATAATCATGTGTATAATTATATAAACAGAATCACAATAATAGTTTAACAGGTTTTTATTATTCATACATGATAAGATATATGCATATTAAACATCTATTAAGCCATCTATTTAAATAATTACAAAATTTCTAGTCAGCATTTTTAAAAAACTTAACAAAATAAATGAAATCACTGGGGAAAAAATCTTTTAAGAATAATTAATATCCCTTAACGTCTACTGTTCTCTTTAAAATAAATGAGGAAAAGATGAACAATGCAATAGCTAAACGGAAAAAAAATGAACACAGCAAGATGTATGTGGTCAATGACATTATCACACAATATTTATTCTAGTCACAATTTAATAAAATTTAAATTAGAAAGGAATAAATTAAAAAAAAATTTTACCTGTGAATTTGTGTGCTGTACTCAGTTGTGTTCAACTCTCTGCAATCACATGGACTGTAGCCCAGGCTCCTCTCTGTCCATGGAATTTTCCAGGTAAGAATACTGGAGTGGGTTGCCATTTTGTGGGGATCTTCCTGACCCAGAGATCAAACCTGCATTTTATGTCTCCAGCATTGGTAGGAAGATTGTTTATCACTGCACCACCTGGGAATCCCAACACAATTTTACTAAAAATTAAGTGTTAGCAATCCCCGAATATGCTGAGGACATGGAGTGTGCTGTCATAAACCATAAAGTCTGCATTCTTTGGCTTGGTTTATAAGTCCCTCTGCCCTGGACCCTTCCTGTCCCATCAGTGTGTTTCCAGTATTCTCTGTCATACACCAATCATAGGAACTTTATTGCTTTTACCTAAGAAGATACAGTATCACCAATCTTCAGACAGGTTTTTTTTTTTTCTTTTTCTCCTACAAAAAACATGTTTTCTCTTTAAATTCAGTTTGTTAATACATCTTTCCTTTATGTTTCATTGATTCAATCTTTCACTTGGAAGAGCCCACTGTATTCCATAAACCCTGGTTGGATGGCCTTGCCGCATCTTTCCATAGTACTTCTCACCTCTCACTCATATGCTGTAATGTTCAAATTTAATTGCTTGTTCAATTTTAACCAACCCTGATAGACCTCTTGATGAAAGTGAATGAGGAGAGTGAAAAAGTTGGCTTAAAGCTCAACATTCAGAAAACTAAGATCATGGCATCTGGTCCATCAATTGATGGCAAATAGATGGGGAAACAATGGAATCAGTGATAGACTTTATTTTCTTGGGCTCCAAAATCACTGCAGCCATGAAATTAAAAGACGCTTACTCCTTGGAAGAAAAGCTATGACAAACCTAGGCAGCATATTAAAAAGCAGAGACATTACTTTGCCAACAAAGGTCCGCCTAGTCAAGGCTATGGTTTTTCCAGTAGTCCTGTATGGATGTGAGAGTTGGACTATAAAGAAAGCTAAGAGCCGAAGAACTGATGCTTTTGAACTGTGGTGTTGGAGAAGACTCTTGACAGCAAAGAGAAGACCCTTGGATAGCAAAGAGATCCAACCAGTCCATCCTAAAGGAAATCAGTGCTGAATATTCATTGGAAGGACTGATGATGAAGCTGAAACCCCAACACTTTGGCCACCTCTTTTCAAAAGAGCTGACTCATTTGAAAAGAACCTGATGCTGGGAAAGACTGAAGGCAGGAGGAGAAGGGAAAGTCAGAGAATGAGATGGTTGGATGGCATCACCAACTCAATGGACATGAGTTTGAGTAAACTCCACGAGTTGCTGATTGTCAGGGAGGACTGGCATGCTGCAGTCTATGGGGTTACAGAGAGTTGGACATGACTGAATGACTGAACTAAACTGAACTGAGACCATAGGCTTTCTTGAGCACTTTCTTATCCCTACCATCTAAAAAAAAAAAAAAAAAGCCTTAAATATAGTGGGTACTCAATAAATAAATAATTTGTTAACTGCTAATATTTCAATGTTTTCACGAATGTGCGTTTGCACTGAGTCATGTTAGTTGTGTCCAACTCGTTGTGATCCTATGGATTGTAGTAGCCCTCCAGGCTGCTCTGTCCGTGGGATACTCCAGGCAAGAATGTTGGAGTGGCTTGCCATGACTTCTTCCAGGGGATCTTCCTGACCCAGGGACAGAACTCGCATCTCTCATGTCTCCTGCATTGACAGGCAGGTTCTTTACCATTAGCGCCACCTGGGAAGCCCAAAAGTAAAGAAATATTAGCTTATTCGTAGACCAATAGACTTCTCACACATACCCTAAATGTTACAGAGAATCAAATCATTCATCCCATGCATATACTTTGTTCTAAAATTGCAGTGCTCTTTACTAAAGTAATAATATAAATATTTAATCAACCTATTTTACTGTTAAAATGAAGACATCAGCAAGATTGAAATGCATGTCTTAGATATGTGAAGCCACCAACTTCTGGTGTTTAAAGCATCATATTAACATAAACTTAGGAACCAGTTTAATTTTTCTCAGAGCATATGAATTGGGTCTGCTATGAGCAGAGAGAACAGGATGTGTCTGTATTAAATAAGATTTTAGTAGGTACCAGTAACAGAGTCGGAGAAGGCAATGGCAACCCACTCCAGTACTCTTGCCTGGAAAATCCCATGGACGGAGGAGCCTGGTAGGCTGCGGTCCATGGGGTTGCTAGGAGTCGGACAGGGCTAAGCAACTTCCTTTTCACTTTTCACTTTCATGCATTGGAGAAGGAAATGGCAACCCACTCCAGTGTTCTTGCCTGGAGAATCGTAGGGATGGGGGAGCCTGGTGGGCTGCCGTCTATGGTGTCGCACAGAGTTGGACACGACTGAAGTGACTTAGCAGCAGCAGCAGCAGCAGTAACAGAGTAAGAGAGGGACAGAAAGATGGGCTCCCCACGTGGCCCTAGAGGTAAAGAGAGTGAAAGTGAAAGTCGCTCGGTCATACCGGACTCTTAGCGACCTCATGGACTAAACAGTCCATGGAATTCTCCAGGTCAGGATGCTGAAGTGGGTAACCTTTCCCTTCTCTAGGGGATCTTCCCAACTTAGGGATGGAACTCATCTCTCCCTCATTGCAGGCAGATTCTTCACCAGGTGAGCCACAAGGGAAGCCCATGTGGTACAGAACACGCCGGCTAGTGCAGGAGATATAAGCAACACGGGTTCCATTGCTGGGTTGGGAAGATCCCCTGGGGGAGGAAAAGGCAACCCACTCCAGTATTCTTGCCTGGAGAATCCCATGGGCAGAGGAGCCTGGCAGGCTGTATAGTCCATAAGATCACGAAGACTCGGACATGACTGAAGCAACTGAGCGCTTATGCAGGAAAGGAAAGGAAAGGGAGGGAGGCAATTGGTACATACTGAGTTTGTCTTGAATGAGGAAGTTAGATTCAGGAGTTCTCGTTCAATAACAAAGAGCTATCCAAAGTATAAAATTACTAGGAAAAATTCAAGTTCCCTAGCACTAACAAGAACCAGGGCTCTTTAAATTGTGCCACACAATAATACATTTCTTTGGGACTTCGTGGGTTTTCTGATATAAAAGTATTAAATTAGAAGCTGGGTGACATTTGTTGGTGTTATTAGGAAAAGAACTGTTGCCGTCGATGAGAAGTTAGACTCTAGTCCCTCAAATCTCTCAAATCCTCAGAGTAATGAGTCCAGGGATAGGTGTAGGCACTCAGTTTGCTGTGATCACGAATGTTATACAAGCAGAATTCCATCTCAGGCTCATAAAAGTTTTAGTTGCCTTGTAATGAAGATCTAGCTGATAGGATGAACTATATACTCAGTGCCCAAAATGACAACTGACTGGAGGATGAGCGATCACAGATCAAAGTCTCTTACATTTCCTATAAAAACACAAACTGGAATATTTTATACCTCCTGATGTATGTTTACAAGAAAAGATGTTTTGAACTAGTATGAATCCATCGTATGCGATCTTCATTAGAAATAATGTGCTTATCTGTACTTTAATCTTATTTTAAACTTTAATAACAAAGATGTATATTTAAGATCTTTTGTAGTTAGAAGTTAAAGCATTATAGAATAATCAGCCATAAAAAATATTGAAGAGTACCAGTGGAATTAGAATCGCTACCAGATTCCATAAAATATTTCATTGTGTTTACTACTGCAGGCACGTGAAGTTTCTGGGTGGATTTTTCACTGAATGTAGAGGGGTCATTCAAGATAATCTCCTATGAAATACAGACTGTGTGCCATGTGCTAAATTCACTTCTGAGGATCCTGGAGTCCTCAGCAGCAGTTCAAGTAGAGAACCAGAAGACTGTCCATTTAGTTACCTGTCAGGAGAGAAATTCATGTATGAACGTATTATAGAAAATAACCGTTGTTTTAAATAGAAACTTCAAATAATACTACAAAGGCAGGTGTTCTCAATTGCAAACAATGTTTTGCCATTGAGGTGTTTTTCAATGACAATTTTTATGCATCAGGCACAGCTTGGTGGTGGGGAGAAGGGAATAGCCATATAGGGATTTTTAAATTTAAAATTGGTGAATGATTTTGAAACAATAAGGATGAGATTATTTAGCAGTGAGTAAATTGAGTTCAATTTTCAATGAACCATTCAAAGGTAAAGAATCCATTGCTGTGACCAGAATTGGCAATATCCCTGTCATTTGTGTGTGTGTTTACTCTGTAGGATATTTGGAAGTACCTGTGTTTTGTATTGCTAGGATGCAATTTTGTTCTCATAGAAAGGTTAGTTCTTTAATCATCGGGGCAAACTTTTATTCAAGAATTTTTTACTTGAAATATGGTTGATTTACAAAGTTACTTTAGTTTCAAGTATACAACACAATGATTTTATATTTTTATAGATTATATTCTATTTAAGTTATTATGGTCTTCCCTGGTGTCTCAGATGGTAAAGAATCTGCCTGCAATGCAGGAGACCTGGGTATGATCCCTGAGTCAGGAAGATTCCCTGGAGAAGAGAAAGGCAACCCACTCTAGTATCCTTGCCTGGAAAATCCCATGGGCAGAGGAGATTGGTGGGAAACAGTCCATGGGGTCACAAAGAGTAGACATGACTGAGCAGCTAACATGTTCAAAGTTGTAATGAAATATTGGTTATATGTCACATGCTGTGCATTACATCCTTACATCTTGTTTATTTTATACCTGAGAATTTGTACCTCACTTTCCTTCCCCTATCTTGCCCCGTCCCACCCTCTTCTCAGTGGAAACCCAGTTTGTTCTCTATATCTATGAATTAATCTGTCTCTGGTTTCTTATATTCATCTTTTATTTTTTAAGAGTCCACATATAAGTTAAAACATACAGTGTTTGTCTTTCTCCATCTGACTTACTTCTTTCACTAAGCAGGTTGCTCTCCATTTGCATCCATATTGTTGCAAATTACAAAATTCCGTTCTTTTTATGACTAATATTCCATCATCTTTCTTTTTATCTACCTACCACATCTTATTTAACCATTCATCTGTTGATGGACATTTAGGTTGCTTCCATATACGGCTAGTGCAAAAAGGTGGCTATGAACGTTGAGGTACATATATCATTTTGAATTAGTGTTTTTATTTCCTTAAGATATAAACTCGGAATTGATCATGAAGCTTTTAAAAGTTGTACCTTCAAGAACTATTCGTATTAGAACAATCTAACTTATATGAAGTTATTATCTATAAAAATCTTTTGGTGTCACCATTACAGATTGATAATGAATTATTTCTGGAAGTCATCAAAAGGCTTTGTAGATGCAGGTCTTGACAATTAGTTTTAAGGTAATAACTTGGTTGCTCATCAAGTGAGTTAGTCCAATTTAAGAGGCTTATACTCATAGATAATAGGTTTTAGTACTGCCAAGTATTAAATGGTACATTCTTGATAAACGTACACAGAGGAAATGTCAGCCAAATGAATTTCCTTTGAGAAGATGGACTGTTTCATGAACTCTTCACTTGTGTATACCTAGGTGATGATGGAAAAGCAGGACTGTTAGGATGTTTCTCCAGTACTTCCCCTCTTACCAACATGCTCTCTCTATCCAAGTCCCTCCTAATTTCTATGACTAAATCATAGAAATGATTAAACAGGTTAAATCGCCAGAGCAGATTCACAGGAATCAAGCTATTACCTGGTACCAATCTTCACTAATGATTCAGATTCCAGAAAACAGAAGGTGCAGATAAAAAAAAAGACTTTTCCAGAAAAAGACTGAAACCATCAGACAACATCAAAAGTGTCCTCTTTCTTCTCTTTTAGGACATCTTTTTAGAAAAATTATTTTATTTATTTATTTCTGGACTGCAAGGAGATCCAACCAGTCAATCCTAAAGGAAATCAGTCCTGAATATTCATTCGAAGGACTGATGATGAACCTGAAACTCTAATACTTTGGCCACCTGATACAACGAGCTGACTCATTTGAAAAGACCCTGATGCTGGGAAAGATTGAAGGCAGGAGGAGAAGGGGATGACGGAGGATGAGATGGTTGGATGGCACCACTGACTCAATGGACATGAGTTTGAGTAAACCCCGGGAGCTGGTGATAGAGAGGGAGGCCTGGTGTGCTGTAGTCCATGGAGTTGCAAAGAGTCGGACACGACTGAGCTACTGAACTGAACTGTGCTGGGTCTTGGCCGCATGGGCTTTTCTCTAGTTGCCACAAGTCGGGCTACTTGTTAGTTGCGGTACACAGGCTTCTCACTGTGGTGGCTTCTCTTGCTGCAGAGCATAAGCTCTAGGGTGCCTAGGCTTCAGCAGTGTGGCACGTGGGCTCAGTATTTCCAGCTCCTGGGCTCTAGATCACAGGCTCAATAGTTGTGGTCCCTGCACAGATTTAGTTACTCTGTAGCAGGTGGGTTCCTTCCTGATTAGCGATCAAACCCCTGTCCCCTGCACTGGCAGGCAGATTCTATACCATTGGGCTACTAGGAAGCCCCTTGTGCAGTGCTTAGTTGCTCAGCCATGTCAGACTCTTTGAGACCCCACGGACTGTAGCCCACCAGGCTCTTCTGTCTATGGGGATTCTCCAAACAAGCATACAGGAGTGGGTTACCACGCCCTCCTCCAGGAGATCTTCCTAACCTGGGGACTGAGCCCAGGTCTCCAGCATTGCAGGAGGATTCTTTACCATCTGAGCCACTAAGCAAGCCGTAGGGAAGCCCCTTAGGACATCTTTATTCACAAAGAGACCCACTTCAATTTTGGGGGAAATCTCTTTTGTATACACTGTTAATTAATTACATTACTTATTAGCCCAAATTCTCCAGGTAGCAGTGCAGCATGAATCAACAATGCTAGGTTAATTCACAATATTGCAATTTATATGGTTTAATTATATACTGATATTGCCATTTAACAGATGGGACTTCCTTTTTCTGTGTAAATACCATTTCATGTTCGTGAGGGAGACTGAGTCAAGGTCAATAGTATATTTACAAGGAGATCTGAGTGAAGCTGTTCATTTGAGAGTGAGAGTTCAGTGAGGCCTGAACTCTCTCAATATGAAAGTAACTATTCCCAGGCCCTTCCCTTTTTAAGTTTCAGCACAGTTATTTTTCTTCTGTTGATGCATCTGTTTTCCTGTGAATTCCCACAAGGATAACAGCATTGTGCCATTTTTTTGGAAATATTGTTCTCCTAGGAATGACTCGGGCTTCCAAGGTGGCACAGTGGTAAAGAATCAACCTGCCAATGCAGGAGACATAGGAAACTTGGGTTCAATCCCTGGGTTGGGAAGATCCTCTGATAGGAAATGACAACCCACTCCAATATTCTTGCCTGGAAAATCTCATAGACAGAAGAGCTTGGCGGGAACAGTCCATGGGGTTGCAAAGATTTGGACACACACACACACAGGAGTTGATATGAGTTTTATCAAAATTCTTGAAAAGTTATCAAACTGTAAAAATCTTTTAAAAAATATAGTGGAATGGACATGATATTAACTCCCAGCTGAACCTGAATGTGATTTTAAATTTCACAGTCTACTTGCTTTACAGCAGCAGGCACATTATTGAAATTTTCTGAGAAGTGGTTTCCTTACGTGATGAAAAATCAAAATGGTGACAGAATTTAGTGTTCTTGTAGGAGTTAAGGGTTCGATCCCTGATATATAGGTATACAGAAAGTGCTAAGAAAGTGCTCAGCATGTAGCAGGGGCTCAAAAAAAAAAAAAAAACCCACTTATTTTCTTTGCCTTTTTGTAAAATCAATCTGTTCTCGAATTTTTCCTCTCATATCAATAATGTTCGTTTCCCTCATTCTTAGCTGTATGACTACTTCTTGTCCATTTCCTTAGCTAATGTTCTTTTCCTTTTCCATTACCATAAACCTGGACATTCGCTTTTCAAATTTCACTTCTAACACTTTTTAATTCTACATTCCTAGTTTTAGACTCCTGAATATATGGTAAATGTTTTATTTTGAAACCACATACATAATTTGAAGTACCACTTTTATTTATAAGGCTAAAATCACATCTAGTTAAAAAACAGTTTAAAAAGAATAATCATAGTTGTAATAATATAATCATAATAATAATCTCCATATCAGACATCTCTGACCATACTCTCAACTTCCATCCTGATGGTGAGAGATTTACATTGCTAATGTTAATGACTTTATCATTTGAAAAATTTATACACTTTTCAAAGACCAATTCAGACACTTCTCATGGAATTTCAGTTCCTCACTCTTTTTTTGTTCAAAAATATTTATTTAGTATTACCTATAGGAATAGTGCCAGTCATTCAGTCATGTACAAAACTTTGCGACCTATGGACTGTAGCCCATCAGCTCCTCTATCCATGGGAATCTCCAGGCTAGAATACTGGAGTGGGTAGCCATTTCCTTCTCCAGGTAATTTTCTGGACCCAGGGGTTAAACCTGGGTCTCCTGCACTGCAGGCAGATTCTTCACCATCTGAACCTGGCAGGCTACAGTCCATAGGTTGCAAAGAGTTGGACAGGACTGAGCAACTATCACTATTACTATATGTCTAGTACCATGTTAGATTTTCTGTGTGGTGGCAAACAAAACCATCATTTTCCTACACTCAAGGATCACATACATTAAAGTGATAAAAAGACATTGGTTAAACAGTTACCCCAAATGTAACTGCAATTGTAATATATAATACAAAGGTAAGAATGAAATGTTAAGAGTTCATACAGCAAGGGAAGACGTCATTGGTCACTTTGAGGACATGAACTTCAAGTCGAGATGAAAAAATGAGAACAAATTAATTAGGATATGGTGAGTTAGTGAGAGGAGGGGGACCAGGCGAATACTCCCAGATTCCTAGGTAAAGCTTTTTTTAAATTTATTTTAATTTTAATTTAAATATCAGGAATCAGCCATAGGTATATGTATGTCTCCTCCCTGTTGAATCTCCCACAAGCCTCTTGCCCCATCCCACCTGTGGAGAAATTAACACAGTGGCCTCAATCAAGTTCTCTTGCCCCACGTTCTCACGTCCTCTAGCCCCATGTTCTGTAAACAATGACTTTGCATGGTTATGTAACAGCTGAGATCATTTATAGCACTCTGCATGTCACGAGGTACTTGCTTGGTTATGGGCTACTTTGTGGGGTACGCCTATATGAGCTCCACCTGCAAAGCCTTAGCGCCACGCGTGGCTGCATTATGGCTGTGTCCAGTGGGTCAACCAAGAGAGGAGAGAATCCAGCGTGTCTGGTGACACAGCTGCTGCGCCAGTCGGAAGAGAATAAGCGTTTCTGCAGTTGCTACGGCTCCTCGAATTTTCTTCCAGCCTCTTAACTCGTGCCTTGCCTACCATGGGTTCAGGGAAGCGAGTGCCCAGTGAGACATAGTGAGACAGCTGGCCCTGTAAACAGGATCAGCAAGGCACCACCCCTCTAGATCATCACGGATTACCAACCAGGTAAAGTATTTATTTTACTATCCACCATGAATGCTGTCAGGCAAGGGTTCATTTTCTCTTAATTGAATATGAGAATCAGCTGGTCAGAGAAGACAGATGAAAAGACTCAACACCTTCCAAGAAACCCAGTGGCATAGATGGTTTATCAGTAACACTCCTTATTATCCAGGTAATATACATATATACCCATTATAATCGGAACATCAATGCTGTGTTCTATTTGATTTTGGAAGTGTATACCTACCATCTTCAGCTTACTTCCAAATTTTTTCCTTGTTCCCTTCAACTTCCCCACTGTTTTCATAGGATGAGTTAAAAATCCATTGATATCAACTGTTCCTATTTGGCATCACTTTGCTGTTGATTGTTTTTGTTGTCTAATCACTAAGTCATGTGCAACTCTTTGCAACCCCATGGACTGTAGCCTTCCAGGCCCCTCTGTCCATGGAATTTCCCAGGTAAGAATACTGGAGTGGGTTGCCATTTCTTTCGCCAGGGGATCTTCCTGACTCAGGGATCGAACCTGAATCTCTTGCACTGGCACGCAGAGTCCCTACGTATTGCTGAGCCACCAGGGAAGCCCTTGCTCTTGCTACAAATGCCTTTTGGGACTAGAAGTTTAAGATCTTCATGATTACTCTTTGTGATGAAAAGGTTCTATTATATTCCTTGTATATAGATTTATAAGTTTATTAAGTGTACAACTTAATAAACTTTCATAATCGTTTGCTTTTTATTATTTGTTAAAATCTTCTTGTAAAATAGGGGTCTCCTCCATCATCTTTGGCTGAGTAGTTTCTCTTAGTTAACACATAGGGTATTTATAATCAATTTGGATCTTTCTTTTATCTCCTAACTCCTTGATCTTACTGGTAATATGAAAATTCAACTCTCAGAGTCTGCTGTCTACATGTCCGACAGTTTGACAAAATTTTGTGCCTTTAATCATGGCTTTGCCTCTGCCTGGAATTGCCTTCATCCTTATTCCTATTCAACTAAATATTCTGGCCACCTGATGCAAAGAGCTGACTCATTGGAAAAGACCCTGATGCTGGGAAAGACTGAGGGCAGGAGACAGGGACAACAGAGGATGAGATGGTTGGATAGCATCACTGACTCGATGGACTTGAGTTTGAGCAAGCTCCGGGAGATAGTGAAGGACAGGGAAGCCTGGCATGTTGCAGTTCATGGGGTCGCAAAGAGTCAGACAGGACTTTGTGACTGAACAACAACTACTTAATTCTATGAATAACATGCTTTCAAATAATGATTGGGTGACACACTTTAAGTGATTTTAAAGAGATTAAAGTTATTAGCAAGTCAGCTAGGATATTTGTCACTTTTACAAGACAGTAATGCTTCTGGGCTTCCCAAGTGGCTCAGCTGTAGAAAAATTCTGACTGCAGTTCAGGAGACGCAGGAGATGTGGGTTTGATCCTTGGGTCGGGAATATCCCCTGGAGGAGGAAATGGCATCCCACTCCATATTTTTGCCTGGAAAATCCCATGGACAGAGGAGCCTGGAGGGCTACAATCCAAAGGGTCAAAAGAGTCAAACACAACTGAGCAAGCATGCATGCATGCACAATGCCTCTCAGTTTGTAAATTTGTCTGCGGATTTGTGAATCTGCCCTTGCTTGGGTGCCTGGTGATACAGTTGGAGGAGGAAAATTCAGTGCTTTCAGTGCTTACTCAGTCCTGAGAAAAAGCCCTGTATATTCCAAATGGCCCCACCAGAATATCCTTTTCTGGAGGAATCTTGGGAATTAACTGAAATTTTCTTGTGAAGACAAATATTTGTAACCTTCTCTTAACGTGTATGCTGGGTCTCCTCCCTCCACAGGCAGTGGGTGATGTGTGTTTTTCTTGCTCCTTTGTCATAAAATTTGCTTCAATCTGTTCAGTTGTTAACTTTTGCCCTCGAGATATGATTAAACCCATAGATCTCTTTATTTATTGCAAGACAAGTTCACGTATTTACCAAAACAGGGCAAGGAAGCCCAAAAGGGTTGTCTCACAGCTTGATAACCACTGAACCAAGTTACCCTTTCATTAAGGTTCAGCATAAGTCACAGAACATGTTGGGGCCTCATTCTCCCCTTTAAATTCCAATAAGTCTTCCTTTCTATACCATTTATTCTTTTTATTTGGCCTCATCTGGTTTGTATTGTCCCTGTTTTCTTTCAAATCAGGGTCCATTTCTTCTAATCTTCACACAGAAAATTAAGGTATTTAAGCTCATCATTGCTTTAGATTCACTTTCTCCTTACTGTTAGAGTGTAAGAAATGCTGACATTTTATCTTCCTTAATCATTCATGCTTACAATTATAAGAGTATTTCAGAAAAAGCTGGGGTAGAAATAAGCAAATGATACTTAAAGGAATGAAAGCTATAAATCCCTTTGTATACAGAAGCAAGAAGGAATATTTTGTGGGCTCCATGTTTTTGTAGTTTCTGAAATATGATACATTTTGTCATCTTTAGATGTACTTTGTGAAGCAATATTGTCCTGTGTAAAAAATCAGCCTCCCCAGGTCATGCTTTTCCTGGCCACTTTATTGTTGATTGGAACTTACACAGTTAGTTATATTTATATTCTATATAATTTTAGAAAATGTCCCATTCATATTTTATATAATATACATAAAATGTATACAATTATATTTAATAGAAAATATTTTATATTTATATTTTATATAATTATATATATTGAAAATAAATATTAAAAACTGAAAAATTGGCCACTTTATGGTAGTACAAACTAATAAAACTGACAAATGCTATATATTTAAAAGGCAGAATTGTGTTGAGTTGCAATTATCTGGAAAGTTTCAAGGAATAGGAAACTTCTAAAATGGCACATCAGAAAAGAGAAGGGGTTCTAAGAGCAGAGAAGAGAAAAATGCAAGTCAACAATAATGCAGCAAAGATGTATTCATGGAATATGATGAGAACATTTTGGAGAAGAGCTATATGGGAACACTAAGGGTAGAGAGATTATTTAGACATTAAAATGTGAGCTAAAGAATTTGAATTTATCTTCTGTTGTATTTGCCAAAGGAATTTTTTGTCTCCTGCTGTGGTCTGATTACTGATCAGAAATTTCACATTCTTAGGGGCACATTAGAGGTAACATATGACTTTTTAAGACTTTCAAAGGGAACTATCCAATCATATGTAATTCAATGCATAGGTAATACATTTATAGAAAATCAGGAGTCATCTCTTTTTGTCTCTGCATATTGCTTGATTTTTATTTTGTATTAGTAAATGACATACCAAGGAAATGAGAGACTTTAAAGATCTGAAGCCCCTCTTCTCGTCCTATATGTATATGCAAGCTCCAATGCTACCAATTAACTTAAACTCCATATAACGTGTTCCTCATTGTAATACTTCATAACACGCCATGTTACTGTTAATGAAAGCTGGGTCTGGTTGCTTGCTATTCCAAAGCAATCAAAGAGGCAAACTTGGTGGAAAGGAAAGTTTGATTTATTTTGAATGCTGGCAATAGGGGAGGAGTGCCCAGGAAGGGTGGACTCTTGCCCATAGGCCAACTCCCCCCAACCCGTGACAATCAATGGGCAAGAGTTTTCAAAGGGACGTTTCAAGGATACATGTCTCCTGTGTTAGCAGGTGGGTTCTGTACCACTAGTTCTTCCCAGGTGGCACAGTGGTAAAGAATCTGTCTGCCAATGCAGGAGACTCAAGAAATGCTGATTCAGTTCCTGGATTGGGAAGATCCCCTGGAGTAGGAAATGGCAACCCACTCCAGTGTTTATACCTGGAAAATTCCATGGATGGAGGAGCATGGCGGCCTACAGTCTTTGGGGTCACAAAGAGTCAGACATGACTGAGTGCGCATGTGCGGGTGTATTTAGATCTTTACCCCTAGCCCCGCCTGAGAAGCCGCCAATATTCTTGCCTGGAGCGTCCCATGGAGAGAGGACCTGGTGGGCTTATGGTCCATAGGGTCGCAAAGAGTCGGAAATGACTAAAGCAACTTATGCATGCATTGAAGGATATATAGGTGGAGGGAGGGGCTACTTGCATAAACAGCGCAGTCATCTTGAAACTGGTCATCGGTGGTCTGATTAGTGCTATCTTGATTAAGTACAATTGGTCTTTAGTTCCAGAGTGGCTTTGTTCCAGTTTCCTTGAGGTCTGTTCTCAGAATAGCAGCGCCTTATGTCGCGTCTACAGTCTGGTTATCTTGTAGTTAACTTCTTCCACATGGTGTGGATTTCAGTATCTACAAGGAAGCTCACCAGATATGGTGAAAAACATTACCGATAGTCCTTGAGGAGGAACAAAAAAATCCTTGACTTTGTTTAATGACTAAACACTTTTATTATTTGCTCTTGCTTGACTGTTCTCCTCTCTCCTGCATTTTCTCACTTCCCTGATTAAACTTATCCTTTGTCTAAAGTTTTTCTACAGACAAACTTCAGGCAGAGGACAGGAGGGGTAAGAACATAGGGTCCTGCTCCATTTCATTACCTCATGTTATGAGCTAGTTTGATGAATGACACATCACACAAGATTAGAGGGGGAAAAAAAGCAAATTTTAAAAGTCATTCATCTGTTATTGGTTCAGGGTTCCAATTCCATTCAAGCCTATTAAGATTAGATTTCTCTTTTCTTTTTACAAAAAAACTACAACCTACTCATAAATGTATCCTTCTAAAAAGTGTATTTTAAAGGTTGTAAAGAGTTGGGATAGGAGGGATTACTAAATTTACTTAAAACATTATAATAAAAATTTAGCCAAATGAAACTAATTTTAGGAATTTTAAATCTAAATGTTTTTTTAAATGACTGCACAGAAAAGGATATGAGAGAAACTCAGAATTTATGTAAATTTATTTATGATAACTCTAGTGGACTCAGTAAATCTTAGCACATGTATCTAATTCTCCATGTGTATGGTGCTGTTTTTAGAATGTCAATTTTTCAAAAATCTGTTTATTTTTGTATATTTAATAATATCAGTTATTGCTATTTATGTCTCCTGATAGCAAGAAAAAATATACCTGGTTCTTGAATTCCTGAAATTTAAAGTTGTTTAAAATTAGAACTCTAATGATAAAACAAGTATTTTATGATAATAATAACTATAACTTATTATATGCATGTTATGTGGTCTTTCCTCAAAGTAAGGACTTTGAATAATGACAGCTCTCTTAAGTATAATAAAATAGTTATATGCCAGCCACTTTATATAAATTAGTTCAGTTAATAGCTCAGTTAATCTTTTCATTCTGGACAGGTATTATAAGACCCATTATACAGATGCAAAGAAGAAAGATTAACTTGCCAAACTGTAGACACCTACGAAAGTCAGAAACCAAATTTGCAATCAATTAGTAGTTGCTTTGGGACCTGTCCTTTTCTTCCTATGCCACATAGTCCTCTAAGGTGTTTCTCTGAGCATGGTTTTAAAATTTTACCACAAATATGTTTCAATCACAGTTTATAATTCACAGTTTTCTCTCTTGCTGCAGTGTCCTCTGCCCCTTCATTCATTGACTATTTCTTTCCTCCTAATGATGTTCATGCCCTTAATCTTTTGTCATCTTCCTGGGTCACATTTTTTCCCACATTCATCTCATTTGCAACAGCGTGATAGTTTCAAGGGCATATAACCTTCCTCTGTATTATAAGGCATAAGGAGGCTTCATTCTGCCTATTGAATGCATGGCTATTGTAGCAATTGTTCCACTATTTTGTTTAATTTTGTGTCTCATTTATTCTATATCAGCAAACCATAAAAGCCTTGACAACTTTAACAATGAGGTGGAAAAAGATGATTCTCCTTAAAATGCAAAATGGCCACTTCTTCCATAGGTTCGTAAGGATTACTTGCTCACCTCTGATGAGGGCACATTTTTACAAGAGAAATAAGTTCCCGGAGGTAAACTCTCTTCCATTTCCCTATTTTTTCTTATAAAACTTTTCTGTTTTCCCATTCAGAACATAGCTCTTGCCTATTGTACATAAATGACACAGTCAAAGAAAACACATATTCCTGGTCTGTGACTCTCAGCATTAAGACTCTTTTGGTATATGTGTACAATGGTAAGTCTGGAGCAGCGAAATATGGAGAGGGGTGTGGGGAGTGGTAAAACAAAACACTTCCTTTGCCCTTGAGCCCCTTATCCTCTGGTTTAAGAGAAAAGACTTAGTATAACCAGTCATAAATGGAAGCCAGGCTACAATATTCATGATACCACTAAATGTTTTAGAATTTAAAGGCATAGAATACACACAGACTTACATACATACACACACATAGATAACTCATACATATATACATATCACATTCTTATATACACATCTCATATATATATATACACACATCCTTACATATATATGGTATATATTTTACATATTAATTCTAACATATTTTAGGACTAGTAAGGAAATAGGTCTTGAACTAGATCATCCTCAAAAGAAAACCAAGTTTAAGTATATGCCTCAACCAAGAGCATTTGCCACCAGTTATGCTGTGCGGGAAACAGGATAACATTATTTCCCATTTATTTGTTCAATTCCCTCATGTGTCTTTTCAACTTTGCAACTAGCTTTGGTGAAGATGCTTATTTATTTTTTCAAGTTGCTTAGCTTTTTATTTTTTTTAAATAAGGAAATCTGTAGAAGTTCAAAAGCTTTGCTGACCTTATGGTCTTGCCCTGACCAGAAACCTACTCTTTATTGGTTTTTCATTGAAATATATTTGACATATAACATATGTAAGTTTAAAGTATGCAACATGTTGGTTTGATCTATTTATATATTGCAATGATTTTCATTGTAGCATTAGCTAGGACTTCTATATCATCACATAACTATCATTTTTTAATTTACAATACCCAAGATATAGACACAATCTAAGTGCTCATCAGTGAATGAATGGATAAAGAAATATCCTTTGATGATTATTATTAATCTCCTTGTTTTGGGAGAGTTGCTTGTACTTTAAATAAAACAAGAATGTACATTGGTTTCACAATAATTTCCAGTAATTGATAAGAAATGGTTTGTTCAGTCTATTGATATTTTTATCTAAAATTATCAATTATTAACTATAAAATACCTATAGTGACAAAATTGTAAAAAGCGTATTGATGTGTAGCTAAAATATAAATAGATATGTTTATAAGTATCAAGGACTTAAATTGATCATATTTTTAAGTTCAAGAATCATGCTTCCAGGTAGCTATTTAAAAAAATAAGTTAAGAATGAAGATGGTAGTTTATCAACAGGATTATTTCTTATAATTTACAATAGTATACAGACATATAGTATAAATAGTAGTATACTATAGAGTAATAACAGGCATCTACTGTTGGTTAGAGCTGAAATTCATATTAATCTGATGGAGTTCTTGGGGTAAAAAATTGAGCCATACTTCGAATTAGCTTTGAGATATGTAGAGAAGTGCCTAGTAGACTGGGCAGAGGAAAAATTGGTCAAAAGAAGCCCCCAGTGACAATGATTTGCTAAAAATCAAGTATAGAAATCATCATAAGGGAAAAATTTTGCAATTCCAAATGAAACAGTACAAGGCTCCTGAGTCAAATGGGGGTAGTGGTTCCAAATATAGTACAGATTTGAACCTTTCTGATACAGACATCCTGCTGTAAGAAGCTCTCTTGGGGAAATGATACTGTATCTTTTCTGATTCAGCTAGATGAATGAAAACAGCTCCCCATAGCTGATTTGAATATATACATTTTTAAATAGTCACATGCCTACCTGTTATGTTTAATTTAAATTTAGTTGCATACATATTTTAAAATATTATATTAAGTAATATATTACTATAAAAAGATGGTTTTCTGCTGTCACAATTTATAAGTTAATTTTATTCAAACTCCTTAAATTTTGACATCAGTATTTCTGTCATCATTACAGCCAATTTTTGTCATCTATCACAGCTTTCAATAGCGCATTATTCTCAATTCTCATCCAAGTTGTTTTAAATACTGTACTCTTTCAATCTGTGTGTGGTACTGTTTCTGGAAAATTTATCCTAATTGCCTAAACGACAGGCAATGATTTGCATAGCATCACAATTTAATTTTTTTAGCAGTTTGTTGATACTTATCCCTGATTTACACGAAGTGATTAATTTTAAACCAATCATATTTATAGTTCTATCTGACATTTGTAGTAAAGGCTAAAAATTATCACCAAGTATCTTTTCCCAACTTTTTACCTACATTATGACTGAGATCAGGGAAATATCTATGACCCTGAGAAGCAAAATGAATGTATGCTTCTGTCTATCCAAAGTGAATGTAAACCAATCCTATTTGTCTGATAGGATTGAAAATAACTTTCTTGCCAGATCAATAGCTAAACATCAGTTATCCAATGTACGTGATGAAGGAACCACATCCAGCACAAGAACCTATGGCTGGGGCACCACGTGGCTGGGTTCATGGTAGTTCACCATAATCTAACATATTCCGTCTGAGTTTTTCAATGGCCAGACTGGCAAGACCAATGCAGACACGATGGGGACCACAACTCCTGCATCTTGTTTGACTTTGAAGGAGACACTAATAGCTGCTTCTGGTTTAGTGTTTTGGCTGAGGAAGACTACAGTATCAGGGCCTTCCACTTGGCCTGCATTACCAGCATGTATCTTACTCCACAGGTCAGGAAATCAACGTGAGGATACTGCAGATGAATTTGCCTTCCCTATGATCATAGCGCGGAGCAGTCTCTCAGAGCTATCTGAGGTGCTGCCTGCCAACTTGCAACGCTCAAGCTGGGCATCATTTTTAGTTGACAGTTATGGTGACTGATGAAGCGATCCAGAGTGGATTAACTTCCTTCAAGGAACCAGAGCTTTGGTACCAGCAGCAGCCCCCTTTCGCCCATCCACCTCCTCGGGGAATGCAGATGAATTTGGCTAAGTCTCTCCTGGTTCTCAGATCTCCCATATCGGTTGAGATTCTGAGTTTTATTTGGTGGTGGAGCAGGTAACCTGCCTCCTTCCAGTAGGAAAGCTACCGGAGGGGGTGGGGGATGGGTGGAACATCCAGGGCATACCCACTCATGCTCTAGACCCTGAGTGGGGCTCAGCTGAAAAACACTGAGATATTCCCACCCAGTCGAAAGGTACTGGGTTGAAGGGCTGGCTGAAAGATTCCAGGGAATACCCATCTAGTGGAAATATACTGGGGCCAGGGAGGCTCAATTGTATACTATCATGTAAGAATTGAATCGCCAGTCCATGTCTGACGCAGGATACAGCATGCTTGGGGTTGGTGCATGGGGATGACCCACTGAGATGTTATGGGGAGGGAGGTGGGAGGGGGGGTTCATGTTTGGGAACACATGTAAGAATTAAAGATTTTAAATTTAATTTAAAAAAGATCAAAAAAAAAAAAAGAAAAAAAATCAAAGAATACCTGGCGCTTGGCTGAAAAATGCCAAGGTTGCTCCATTGTAGGGGATTATATGGTCTTGTAAGTAAGAGGTCAATTTGATACTTCCTCAATTCCACTGCCTTTATAAGAATTTGTCAGGATAAAAGGAGAATATATTGGATCTTTGCTCTGAAAGAAAGGGACAAGAATCCACCCTGCTGATTTTGGTTTTTCTGAGATGACTGAGAAATTTATAGGAGTGGTCGAGACCTGGTCCTCATACTGTGCAGTGGTCCCATGGGGAAACCCACTCATTTATTAGAATCCTTGCTCGTCAGAGGGTCACACAGAACTGGCCATTCAGAGATCTGAGTAGCCATGATGGCCTTAGATTGCCCTAGGCAGAATCTGAGACATGTAAGACAGGGTGAAACGACTCTGGGGTGACTCCTGAAGGAGTTAAGCTCAAAAGCAGCACACAGGCCCACTATAAAATTTCACTAGTGATTTTTATCCCTGACAAATTCAACTTAAAATGGGAAACAGAATCTCAAAAACAGAAGCAAAGGAGTGTCAGAAAGCCAGTCTCTGACTAACACTCCAGCCAGATTCATGCGCAATATGTATGGAGCTCATATTTTCAAGTACCTTGTTAATTGGAGAAATTATACTAAGAGAGCTCTCAACCTAAAATCGCCAAATTGGGGCTCTTGTGATATTCCAAAATTGATATTTTTGCACACACAATTAGAAAAGGCCAGCCATGCTTGGTTTGATTGGTATCTAGACACTTCTAAAGAGGAAATGATAGAGTAATTTCTTTGCAGGAAACCAACAAGAAAAATGCTTGACACTATCTTCCCTGGTAGCTCAGCTGGTAAAGAATCTGCCTGCAATGCAGGAGACCCCAGCTTGATTCCTGGGTCA
Source organism: Capricornis sumatraensis (assembly GCF_032405125.1). Classification (NCBI taxonomy): domain Eukaryota; kingdom Metazoa; phylum Chordata; class Mammalia; order Artiodactyla; family Bovidae; genus Capricornis; species Capricornis sumatraensis. The sequence continues at coordinate 113,398,702 of NC_091073.1, read as the reverse complement.
GGAAGTTCCCCTGGAGAAGGGATAGGCTACCTACTCCAGTATTCTTAGGCTTCCCTGGAGGCTCAGATGGTAAAATATCCATTTGCAATGTGGGAGACCTGGGTTCAATCCTTGGGTTGGGAAGATCCCCTGGAGGAGACCATGGTAACCCACTCCAGTATTCTTGGCTGGAGAATCCCCATGGACAGAGGAGCCTGGCGGGCTACAGTCCACGGGGTTGCAAAGAGTCGGACACAACTGAGCAACTAAGCACAGCACAGCACGTGATCACATTGTGATAAGGAGACCACAATCAATTTGCGGGACACCAGGTGTCAATGTTGGCTCAGACCCTTTACCCAGTAGGTCTTTTTTAAAATTTTTATTGAATTTGTTACAATATTGCTTCTGTTTTATGTATTGTTTCTTTGGCCAGGAGTCCTGTGGGATTTTAGCTCCACATCCAGGGATCAAACCCACACCCCTTGTACTGGAAGGTGAAGTCTTAACCACAGAAACACGGGGGAAGTCCCCATGCAATAGGTCTTGAGACAACTATTTTCATTTTTTATTTTGGTTGATATATATTTGACAATTATGAATTGTATCTATTTAGGGTGTACAATTTGATGATTTGATATAAATTGTGAAATAAAATAACCACATTCAACATAATTTAAAATATCTGTTACTTCAGCTATCATTTCTGTCTGCATATGTATAATGATAACAGTTGAGATCACCATCTTAGCAAATTTCAAGTATACAATATTGTTAACTATGGTCACATTGCTATAATTAGATATCCAGAGCTGATTCTTACATAACTAAAATTTTGTACCCTGACCATCCCTTTTCTATTCCTCTCCTTAGCATTGTTATCTCCACTTCTAAGAGTTTGATCATTTTAGATTCCGTATATAAGTGAGACCATATAGCATCTGTCTTTCTGCATTTGGTTTACTTCATTTAGTATAATGTTCTCCAAGGTCATCCATGTTGTTGCTGATGACAGAATTTCCTTGTCCATAAAAGTTGAATAACAATGAAATGTATTATGTATAATGTGTAATTATTATATTTACTTTATCTATTTGCCCATAGATATTTATGTTGTTTGCATATTATAAATAAAGATGAAATGAACCTAAGAGTGCAGATACCTCTCTGAGATCTTGATTTCAATTTTTGGGGGGATATGTATCCAAAAATGACTCTTTTCTTCAGTTTACTAACATTGGGGAATCCATTCTGCATATATCAAAGGGATTTATTGTTTTCATTCTTTTAAATATCATATGCTTGTTTCTTCTTAAACTTCTTCTAAAATACTCTTGTATTATAATTTTAAGTATGAAGGTTTAAGTAAGAGAAGAACATGTCAATATTTTTCCCTCTAATAGAGTAAGGAGAAAGTGGGTATAAAGCAATGATGAGCTTAAACATCTTAATTTGACTTTTCTCAGAAGCCTGACTCCATGTGAAGGCTAGAATAAATGGCCCCTGATTTGAAAGAAAAGCAATGACAACACAAACCAGAAAAGGCCAAATTAGCAAATGAAGTAAGAATTTTTGGAATTTAAGAGAGAGAATGAGACCAGAGTAGGAAAAGGGGGTCGGGGGAGGAAACTTGGTTTATCAAAGTTTATGAAGAATAGGAATATTCAAAAAATTTTGACCAGTATAAAATTTTTGTTCTTGGATTTTATCATAGAAGTGCTGTTTATGGAAAACAAAGCAAAACAAAATCTTGCTCTTCTTTCCTTATCTTCCAAGGTAGAATCAGTATGTTGTTCTGTGAAAAGTTACCTATTTGTACACCAAGTTCTCTAAACTGTGTGAGTCTAAACAAACATTGGGAGATTTGGCATATGATTTGAAACTTCTCATGATAAGATTTTTATGACCCTAAAGGAGAGGAAACTAGATCTTCCAATGGTACATGCAGTCCCTTTATATGTTGTTCAATCACTAAGTTATGCCCAACTCTTTGTGACCCTATGAACTGCAGCATGACAGGCTTCCCTCTCCTTTGCTATTTCCTGGAATTTGCTCAAACTCATGTCCATTGAGTTAGTGATGCCATCTAACCGTCTCATCCTCTGTTTCCCCTTCTCCTCCTGCTCTCAATGTTTCCCAGCATCAGGGTCTTTTCTAATGAGTTGGCTCTTTGCATCAGTCGGCCAAAATATTGGAGCTTTAACGTCAGCATCAGTCCTTTCAATGAATGTTCAGGGTTGATTTCCTTTAGGATTGACTGGTTTGATCTCCTTGCTTTCCAAGGGGATTTCAAGAGTCTTCTCCAGCAGCATAATTCAAAAGCATCCAAGTCCCTTTACAGATAGGTTGAAATAGAAGCAGATCAATCCTAAATGATAAAAGTAGTAGTTAATCTTATGTGATGAAGTGGATACTTAAGTAACTGTTAAAGCCCAGATCCTCTGATTGATCAGTGCAGTTATAGTGAATTATAAGTACAAGTTGGTACATTTATAGATGACCTATATAGGAAAAATAGAAAATTTGTGTTGCTGCATTTTTACTGCCCTGGAGAAGAAAATGAAAACCCACTCCAGTGTTCTTGCCTGGGGAATTCCACGGACAGAGGAGCCTGGCAGGCTATAGTCCATGAGGTTGCAAAGAGTCAGATATGTCTTAGTAACTGAACAACAACAACATATTTCTGCTAGAGCGATATGTTTGAAGTTCCATCACCATGATTTGAAGACCTCACCCTGACTGACTACTTTATTGCACCATTTGTGATGGCTGTAGGTGACTTGTTATTGTAAGAATTATTTTTAATAGTATTGAAATCATACTGTTAAACTATCTTGGAGTGATATTTCCAGCATGTAATCAGTCAGAATGCCACAGGGAATTCTTCTATTTGTGATGGACGTGCTAAAAAACAAAACAGCAGATGGTGAGCAAACCAGAATTTAGACACAGCAGATATCTTCAAAGCTCCCCAGCTGGGAGAAGCAAGGGATTAATTCCCAGGGTCAGAAGCCCCTTCTGGAACTATGATGGGCTTGTCTGGCAGAAACTGGGGATGTAGAAATATGCAATCATGGCTGGACACTCCACATAGGTGAAGAGGAGGCAGAGAAACAACTAGCTTCTTCATTGCTTCCTGTTCCCAATTTCCCAACTTCCAGTCCTTCACCAGCACTTCCCAATGGACAAACTAGCAAGAAGCCAGCTGACATGGCTGCCTAGGAAATATAGCTCACAGAGCAGTGGAGAGGAGACAGGCGAAAACCAAAACTGAAAGCAAAGGACTGGCCTGAAAAAGGTGTGATTTCAATCAAAAGAAATAAATATATTTTTGGATATGCTATATATCTTAGGAGATTTCTGTAGAGCAAAAAATAACAGAAGGAATGGCTGAAGGGTCAGCTTCACCACCAAGAGAATTATGCGGTTATGTCCAAAACTAAAGGACTTTTTTTCTGGGTGCTGTTTGAGAACACTGGCTATAAGAGAAGTGATTGGCATGGACAATTAAGAAAGCTGCCATGGTCGCAGAGAAGCCCACAGGATACTGCCAATAATAAAAGCCTAGGTCCCTTTTGTTTTGCTGGTTGGCAACTTGGACCAAACAATGCCCTTGTGAATTCAAGATGCCAAGACCAGAAGTACTCTTTATGTTAAGTGAATAAAAATTGGAAGGGAATGAAGTTTAATTTTGTGAAAATAATAAAATATAATAACAGAGATAATACAAGAGGAAATTATCTTTCCTTCAACATTAGAATCTCTATCATCAGAAATTAGCATCTTAAAATCACAATGATCACAACATTTTACCAGTGGTGAAACTGTGCATTGGAATCAGAAAGTTATTTAGAAACAGAATATTTTCTTACAATTTACACTTTTAAACAAAAGTATGCTATCATCCTTGAAATTATTAGAAATTTTGGTAAAATGTATTACTGTCCCCCAAAAGTTTTCTGCCTCTCCCTATAGAGGGGTTATTGATGAGGTGGTTCTCTCTGGTCAATCAACGTGAGAGGTAACATTTTATATCACTTCTAGGCAGAAGATTTAAGGGCCAGTGCTTGGGTCTGCTGGTGTTGGTACAGATGACCTGTGAAAGATATTTAATCTGATTGCAGAATAAAAAATAGTAAGCCCTGGCTGTTACAAAACACTAAGTTCATGGAGTTATTGAGATTTGGGGTTACTGCAGCTGGCACGCGTGCTCCGTCTCTCAGTTGTATCCCACTCTTTACGACCCCACGGATTGTAGCCCATCAGGCTCCTCTGTCCATGGGGGATATGTATGGTTGAATCCCTTTGCTGTCCACATGAAACTGTCATAACATTATTAATTGGCTATATGCCAACACAAAACAAAAAGTTTAAAAAAATGCTCCCACCATAAGCATGCATTTTGAGAATTTAAAGGCACATGACACAATCATCTGTTATCTACAACACAGCTATCATGTTCACCCATAAGATCCTTTCTGCATTTTTAAAAATGTATCTGTAGTTGTGCCTATTATGTTCCTAAAATTGTCCTTTCTCAAATATTTCTTGGTATTGAGGTTTAATTAACACACAGCATTATAATAGCTTCAGATGCACAGTTAATGATTCAATATTTTATATATTGTGGGATGATCACCACAAGTAAGTCTAGTTAACCTTTGTCACTCCACATAGTAACAGCAGTTTTTCCTTGTGATAATAGCTACTTTTAAGGTTTATTCTCTTCGTACCTTTCAAATATGTAATACCATTTTATTAACTATAGTTGTTATACATTACATGCCTATGTTATTAATTTTAAAGGTATATAAAGGTCTTTAACCTCCAATTAAAATAAATAAATTTATATTAAAAAATAAAATAAAATGAAAAAAATATTTTAAAGGTATCTACAGGTCTTTAATTCAAAGTATCTTAAAAATATATATATATGATTTTTTTATTTGCTACTGAGATAAATAATTCCAAACCAATTATTTTTCAAAATTTAAGATTTTCCTATGTCTTCATCTATATAGCATTAACACATATTGTGAAATATTTGATTTGTACTATTTCATTTCAGCTGACCTAAGGTCCATAGAGTTGCACTTATTGATTTAATTTAGAGAGTGTCAGGTGTCTGGAGACCTCTAAATTTATCTCATGCCAATCTTATGCCTTTATCCCTCTCCTGTTGCTTCAAATTTTCATTTTTAAGAATGATATATTTTACAGTTTGATCAATTTATATTCCAAATAATTAGTGGTTTGTGTTAAAGAGACACTCTTAAATCATAAGTGACATTAAAATAAAATGAAAATACCTTAAGTCCTCATATCTTCAGCTGTTTGTATAAAGACAGTACTTTTTGGAATCTGTGTTGTGTGCAGAGATAATTTCAGTGATTTTTTTTCCTCTCTCATCTGGAGTGGAAAGAAGGAGAGAGAGGGAGAAAAGTAATACTATAAACAACTTGGTTTTAGGTAGCAGTCGATTAATTGAAAGCTTAATGATATTTTTCATAAAAGTACTAGATTTCACTATTTTTCTCCATTCAAATTATTATTTTTAATGATCTCCATTAATTGTGACTATTAATGATGTCACATATAATGTTTTTATCTAATGACAAAATAAGAAATGAAGAAGCAGAAAAATCAAACTGTTTCACTTAACTTACTCGTAAGGGTTGGGAGTGACATTATTTAAACTAAGATTTCCCTTCCCTATAGTGCCCAAACTTCCACATAAATACATGTTATAAAAGTATGTGTTTCTTTAACACAAAAGTCACTGTATTTGTATATGCCAGTCATGAAAAAGCAGAATTAAAAAATTTCAAAGCTATAAAGCCATTTGCATCAACACTCAGTTCAGTTCACTCAGTCGTGTCCAACACTTTGTGACTCCATGGACTGTAGCTCTCCAGGCTTCCCTGTCCATCACCAACTCCTGGAGCTTACTCAGACTCATGTCCATCAAGTTGGTGATGCCATCCAGCCATCTCATCCTCAGTCATCCCCTTCTCCTCCTGCCTTCAATCTTTCCCAGTATCAGGGTCTTTTCCAGTGAGTCAGTTCTTCACATCAGGTGGCCAAAGTATTGGAGCTTCTGCTTCAGCATCAGTCCTTTCAGTGAATATTCAGGACTGATTTCTTTTGGGATTGACTGGTTTGATCTCCTTGCTGTCCAAGGGATTCTCAAGAGTCTTCTCCAACACCACAGTTCAAAAGCATCAATTCTTTGGTGCTCACCAATTCTTCAGTGCTCATCAATTCTTCAGTTGGATTTAGAAAAGGCAGAGAAAACAGAGATCAATATGCCAACATCCGCTGGATCACAGAAAAAGCAAGAGAGTTCCAGAAAAAACATCTACTTCTGCTTTTTTGACTACACCAAAGCCTTTGTGTGGATCACAACAAACTGGAAAATTCTTCAACAGATGGGAATACCAGACCACCTGACCTGCCTCCTGACAAATCTGTATGTAGGTCAAGAAGCAACAGTTAGAACTGGACTACTTCCAAATCAGGAAAGGAGTACATCAAGGCTGTATATTGTCACCTTGCTTATTTAACTTATGTGTGGAGTACATCATGCAAAATGCCAGGCTGGATGAAGCAAAAGCTGAAATCAAGATTGCTGGGAGAAATATCAATAACCTCAGTTATGCAGATGACACCACCATTATGGCAGAAAGCAAAGAACTTAAGAGCCTCTTGATGAAAGTGAAAGAGGAGAGTGAAAAAGTTGGCTTAAAGCTCAACATTCAGAAAACGAAGATCATGGCATCTGGTCCTATCACTTCATGGCAAATAGATGGGGAAACAGTGGTAACAGCATCAGACTTTATTTTTTGGGGCTCCAAAATCACTGCAGATGGAATTTCAGCCATGAAATTTAAAGATACTTGCTCCTTGGAAAAAAAAGCTGTAACCAACCTAGGCAGCATATTAAAAACCAGAGACATTACTTTGCCAGCAAAGGTCTGTCTAGTCAAAGCATCAGCAAAACAAATGTATATATTCTAAGGTATAAATCCTCCACAAAATGTGCAAGGTATATGCTAAAACCTGCAAGCTGCTGATGAAAGAAATCAACAAACATGGAAAAATGTGGAGAGAGACATGGTATTCATAAATTAGAAGACAGAGCCTGGTTGAGATGTCCAATACAATATTGTAAAGTAATTACCTCCAATTAAAATAAATAACTTTACATTAAAAAGAACTATAGATTAAATGTGACCCCAATCAAATTCTTAGTAGGCTTTATTCATAGGTGAATTCCTAAGAGATCATTCAATATGGCAGGTTCTCTCACTCCTTACCATTACTTTTGCTGTCTTTATAAAGTTTCAAGTTAAGAAATGCTGTTAGATAAAATACCACTGATCTGGGTACAATTGATGCCCTGCCTTGGCCTCTGAATTTGGTAGAAGATTCTCTTGTTTCAGTTTCATTGACATAATTATAGATGCTTTCATTATGAGAGTGTTTCCTTTTTTATGTATAATCTATTGGACATTTAGAAAGACTTTTTTATAGTCATCTTGAAGAAATTGGAAGAAATAAAAGTTAAAAAAAAAAACCCGAAAAACTCCAAAGTTAGTGTTAAACAGAAATTTAAATCAGTATATTGAGATGGCTGTGAAGAGAAAACAGAGAAGCAGATCATCTTACACTCTTATTTTATACAAATAAATTCAGTTTCCTAAGGGAATAGAAGTTGGTGAAGGATGTAAGTGTGTAGGCATCAAATATGGCATATAAGCATCTGTAGTGAGTTATTTGTCAGTAAAATGTAACACTAAATGTTTCATATATATTACATTGCCATTTTAAGAGACATGTATATATAACAAAAGTTAAAACAATTTGCATAAATATTTTGAGCTATTTCTAAATGAGAAGAGAAAATTGCAGGATACGTTTCTATTCTATGACTACTAATGTATTAATATGTGTGCATTATTAAAGAGCATAAAAATAACCCCATTTAGTGCATATATGTTTTAACATTACCCTTCTGAACATGGAAATAACAAAGGCTTCATATCATCACTAAGAGGGTGATTCATATGTTAACAGTAATAAGGATTGAAAATCAGCTTAATCACTTTGGATCAGGTATTGAAAAGACAGTGGGGAAAGTGACAAGACATCTAACCAGGTGGCAAGAAATTTCTTACTCATTCAGCAATGCTTTAATTTCAAGCCCCCCCATTCAGTTCATGGACATGAACTTGAGCAATTTCTCGGAGATAGGGAAGAACAGGGAAGCCCTGGGTGCTGCAGTCCATGGGGTCACAAACAGTCAGACACAACTTAGCTGCTGAACAACAATTCTTTCTAACATCAGAAGACGTATGAGTCAATTCTAGGTTAATTGATTTATAGGTGTAAGCTCAGTCTTTGCAGAGTTCTCTAATGCTATTCCCACCCCACTGTGTGGGCTTCTTCCTGGAATGTCATTCTAGAATAATACTGTTGGGAGTTAGGACGGTTGGGACATTATTTCATCCTGATCTGTCCTTGTCTGTCCAAGTTTGCGTCTATGTGTTTTGCCCCATCCAGTTCTCAGAATGATCCATTTAAACACTGGGGTCTGCTGACATACCTGATTTTTATTCATGCTCTGCTTGTGTAGTCACACAGCATCCAGATCTCCCTGTTTCAAATCAAACACTTCTTCAGTTCTGCTAACCCCCATGCCCTTCTTTCTGGCACAAAGAAGCTCTGGACACTCTTCCATCCTTCCCTGAAGCCACATGTCACCTAATGTTTCTTACCCAGGGGATCTCCTTACCCCACTATCTCACCTTGTCACTGCTGTGCTCCAGCTAGCATGCCCTGATGTTTGCACTGAGGTACCCACTGACTAAGTTGTTTTTATTAAAATTGTGATTAAAAAATAAAAAACTTAAATATTTAAATAAATCTTTTAAAATGTTTTAAAATATTTAAAAAAAATGTTCTTTCCAAATGCAGCCCAAGTTCATTATTTTAGAACATACAGTTTCCCTAATATCTGAACTTTTTGCATATCTACATTCTGTATACAGAGAAATGCTTCTTCTGCCAAGTCCTCTCTGTGGCTCCCTACCCCATTTTTTTAAACTTCATACATGCTGTCAGGAATCAAAGCAACCTCTTAAGTGCTTCCTTGGTGATCAGCTTCAGAGACACTGAATTACACTTCTAGCTGCCAAGGAGCACTGCGGTGGTCCTGGATGATACTGTGAAAGCCAGATTAATCTCTTTAGAGTTCAGCACTAGGAGCATGCTTCCATAGAGTCTCACCAAAAACACACACTGGAACTCAACTATCACTGTTCAGAAAATGAGACTGTTTTATTTTTCTCAGCAGACATTTCTTAAGAATATAAACCAGTCTCTTAGAAGCAAGGGAATGTACATAAGAATTGTTTATTTTGAAAAAAAAATTTTTTAAAGTGACAGGGGAGATACATGGGAAGAACTAGATTACTGTTATTTTGCAGTATTTGCTTAGTGAATTTGGGCAAGCAAAATGGTATAAATTTATCAGAAACCTTAATAAAAATAGTCACTAAAAGTTGAAAGTATGTACATGTATTATTGAATGTCTTAAGGCTTCAAAAGCTGCAAATGTGCCAAAGAACTGGTAGTCATGGGGATATATTTTCAGTCAATTCAGTTCAGTCGCTCCATCGTGTCCAACTATTTGCGACCCCACGCACTGCAGCACGCCAGGCCTCCCTGTCCATCACCAACTCCCAGAGTTTACTCAAACTCATCCATTGAGTCGGTGATGCCATCCAACCATCTCATCCTCTGCCATCTCCTTCTCCTCCCACCTTCAGTCTTTCCCAGCAACAGGGTCTTTTCCAATGAGTCAGTACCTCACATCAGGTGGCCAAAGTATTGGAGTTTCAGCTTTACCATCAGTCCTTCCAATGAATATCCGGGACTGATTTCCTTTAGGAGGGATATATTTTAGTCACCTCCTATTCACTCCATTGCTGAAGACCGAGTCCCTTTCTTGGGTTAAAGTGATAGTTGTAATTAGATAGATGAGATTGACAGCAGCATATTAGTCACAGAGCATCCCAGCTTGGGGATGAAGGATACTATACACCATGCTGGACCACATGGAGTTCTACTTGGAAACGAAGCGAATGACAATGCCTGAGTATGACAGGCTTCATATGATCAAGCTGAGGAGGTGGCTCTTGGTGCCTGTGGTATGACCGATTAATTCTACAGCTGACAGGGAGATAAAACCTACTGCTCAGGGATAATCAGGCACTGGGCCTGGACCCTGTAAGAGGGATGGTCATTTGTTTGGTTAGAGGACTTCCTCCATTGGAGGGAGTGAGGAACTTGTAGTTAAGCCACTGGAGGCTATTCTAGATTTTCCTAAATGTCACGGAATACATATTATTGGGCCTGAATTTTTAAGGCTTTATAACATCAGTTCAGTTCAGATCAGTTCAGTTGCTCAGTTGTGTCTGACTCTGCAACACCATGAATCGCAGCACACCAGGCCTTCCTGTCCATCACCAACTCCTGGAGTTCACTCAGACTCATGTCCATCGAGTCAGTGATGCCATCCAGCCATCTCATCCTCAGTCGTCCCCTTCTCCTCCTGCCCCTAATCCCTCCCAGCATCAGAGTCTTTTCCAATGAGTCAACTCTTCGCATGAGGTGGCCAAAGTACTGGAGTCTTCCAAAGAAATCCCAGGGCTGATCTCCTTCAGAATGGACTGGTTGGATCTCCTTGCAGTCCAAGGGACTCTCAAGAGTCTTCTCCAACACCACAGTTCAAAAGCATCAATTCTTTGGCACTCAGCTTTCTTCGCAGTCCAACTCTCACATCCATACATGACCACTGGAAAAACCATAGCCTTGACTAGAGGGACCTTAGTCGGCAAAGTAATGTCTCTGATTTGAATATGCTATCTAGGTTGGTCATAACTTTTCTTCCAAGGAGTAAGAGTCTTTTAATTTCATGGCTGCAATCACCATCATAGTGTACTCTATACCACAGTGTACTCTAAATCTCCAAATTTGACATTACAAATGTGTCCTAAACAACAATTTGAAAAAGACTTCCTGTAAAACAGACCACATATTATAGAATGCGTGATTCACAAACAATTAAGGACAACTATAGAATTATAGCCCATATATGTAAAAATAATGCTACTGAAGGCAATAATGAAAATACATGAGCACCATGAAAAATACATAAGCATATTCTCTCCCTCAACTCTGCTTAACAACAAAAAAAGAATATCCACTCTTTGGGTAAAGTTTTTTTTTTTTTTTTTTTTTGCATGAGCTGGTTATCTTTTTCTGTAATCTGTCAGGTAGCAAATATTTTAGGGCCAGAAGATCTGTTAAAACTACTGAACCCTGTTGAAGCATGAAAGCAACCATAGGTAGTACACAAATAAATGGCTGTGGCTATGTTCCAATAAAGTTATAAAAACAGCCAGTGGACCAGATTCAGCCCACGGTGGCAGTTTGACCATTAATGAACAATATATTGATCAATTGTTCATTAATGTTATAAAAATATTGATAACATTAAATATATAATCAGAGAAATTCTAGGCCTCTATATTCTTATCAGAAGGCAAAATATGCATGACTAAAGCTTTTTTTCTAATAAAAAGAAAGTTTTATATTAATATACATTATTTATATTAACGAAGGAAAAATTTTGAGTACAAATTAAAAGATTTAAAAAGAATATTTATCTGAGTACTTTTAATTTTATAAAATTTTTGTTGATTTCAGTTATTAATGGGCCATATCATTACATATTTTAAACACTTTTTTTTTCTGTGCTTTGAGATTTAAACAGTGGTTTCAAATACAGAATTCTTTATTTTCCTTCTGTGTTTTTAAGATTAAGTGTTTCATCCTCTCAGTTTGTTTTCTACTTTTATCTTTTATTAGTTAGGAATCATAACATATATTCTATAGTTGAAATTATACCTAGAGAATCCAAACAAAAATGAAAATGGGGAATTAAACATATTTTAAAGGACAAGAAATATATATCTATCTGATTTAGTTTTCGTCTTAGTACTGTGAGCTATAATGAAATATACTTTCTTTCTCCATAAAAATAAATGAGATAGGCTAAAAACACCCATTTCTTTTAGATAATAAGATTAGCAAAGTGTGAAGAAATTGTGCCATTTTTAGTCTTCTTTCAGAATGATAAAGAATTATAATACAAAGTTTTCAAATTTCAAGACTATTTAGCAGTGGCAATAAGTTTACATAAGTTAAACATTTTCTTTTTTTTATTAAAGATATTATTTTCAACATGTCTATACCATATGTTCTCAACATGTCTATACCATCCTTCACAATCAATAGTGGAAATTAAGGATACGTGCATGCTCAGTTGTGTCCCACTCTTTGTGATTCCATGGACTGTAGCCCACAAATCTCCTCTGTCCATGGACATTTCTAGGCAAGAATAGTGGAGTGGATTGCCATTTCCTACTCCAGGGATCTTCCCAACCCAGGACTGAACCCTCGTCTTCTGTGTCTCCTGCATTGGCAGACAGATTCTTTACCACTGTGCCACCTGATTTGCACATAATTAAAGGTCATGTTAGAGGATTATCAAACATCTTTCAAAGACAATTGTCATGGACTGAATTGTGTTCCCCCAAATTCACCTTGAATCCCTAACCCCACTGTGATGGCATCTGGAGAGGGGGCCTTTGGAAGATAAACTGGTCCTGATGAGATCATGAGGGTGGGGCCCTCATAAAGGTATTAACATGCTTTATTTATTTATTTTATTTTATTTATTTATCATTTTTTAAAATTTATTTATTTTTTTTACTTTACAATACTGTATTGGTTTTCCCATACATTGACATGAATCCACCACAGGTGTACATGAGTTCCCAACCCTCCCTTTCTCTCCCAGTTGTTTGGACAGAAAGAGAAGATAGATATCTGCCAGTCTGGAAGAGAGTCGTCCATGGGGACTCAGATCTCCTGGCACCATAATCTTGGACTTCCTATCCTCCAGAACTGTGAGAAAAGAAATTTCTCTTGTTTAAGTCTCTGGTATTTTGTTATGGCTGCCTGAGCAGATTAACACATCAATAATTTGGCTTCAGTAAATAATTCCATAGACTATAAATATATTTTGCTTGTATTCAGATCAAAATCCCTGAGCTGAACTCAATGCTGTAATAACTTTCCTTAAGGAATTTACTTATGTAAGTCCTCTGCCCATTCCCTCCTCATTCAGTAGTACTCACTAGAGTTAGTGTGCTCCATTACCATGTTTCAGAAATAGCTAAAGCGCTACAGTTTAGTCCTGAAGTTATTTTAGACAGTGCATTGAGAATTCAAACCAAAGCCTGAAGCAATTCTATTAGATTTTGAACACTTAAAATATCTTATTAGAGAGACTAGGGCAGAGAAATTCAACTAGAATTTTTCAGTAGTTCAACTATATCTATTTTTAGATGCATGGATTTTCAGGTGTCAGTGTATTAAATCTCCTTGTACCAAAAATATCTACTATAGGCTAATGAAGATGTGATTATTAAAATTCAACTTAATTAAATACTTTCATTTATCTATTTGGCATTTTCTATGTGTTCAAATATTGGTAAATGTTTAATTCAATCATTCTCATGTATTGTGAGTGTTCTGAACCAAAAACAGCATTTTATTTATTATTATAAACAACCAATTAAAACATAATTAAAGAAGAAATGATAAAGAAAATAGCAATGTGAAACTTACTGGATACAAAAATATCTTCAGCAGAACTTGAAGTTTTTCCAGAACTGGCATAGAATGATTATAAAGGTTTGAAAGCATTTTTTAACTTCCTAGCATTGTGAGAATGTCCCCCAAAACAAAACACAGGTGAAATTATTAATTTATCACTGGTTCTATATCATATAATATGTAATTTTAAAAAAGATATGCCCACTAAATCTATATGCATAGTAGAGATACAGAATGACAAAGTCTCTTATTTCAAAGCTGTAAAATCTTACAACTGTGAATTTTAAAAAACTCAATAAAAATACTCAGAGCATTTATAAGACATGGTCTTTGCCCTTAGCTCCTTCTCTTCCATAAAAACTGAAAGTAAAACTTGTATGCGTTTTATTATTCATAAAACAAGCCATTGTTGAATGCTTAGCAAATTGAATGACAAAGGGCAGGAAAAAAATACTATGAGAAAAGCAAAATCCACCCACAAACTCACCAAAGCAAACTCTGTGATTTTGGATAGATCCTCATTTCCACTGGATAAAAAAAAGAATACATGTCAGTAAGGCATTCAGAAAATGCATCAATGAAATAAATGTAGTAACAGATTTTGAGCTCAGAGATCTTTACTAGGGTTATTCTATTTTGATGAAAATAATATGTTGCTATTCAAAGTTCTATCTTTATCTTTTAATTTTTGATTTGGACATAACTTAAAACTTACAGAAAAATTGCAAAAATAAAATTCGAACAAAGAGCATCCATGTTTTCTTTCCCTAGATTTACCCATTTGCTGTCATTTTACCTCATTTGTTTATTGTTCTCAGTCTCTATTTATACACACCACATACACACATATAATTTACACACACACACACACATTTTCCTGAATCCTTTGAGGAATGTTTCAAATATCATGGCTTCTTACCCGTAAACACTTCAGTATTTCCTAAATATAGTGATGTTTTCATATAACTACAGTACAATTACTGTATTAACCTCAAAAGCCTTAACATGACTATAACAACACACGAAAATATTTTAACGGAATTTATCATTCACACTCCAGTTTTGTCAGATAACACAATAATATTCTCTGTAGATTTTTTTTCCAATACAGGACCCAGTCTAGAGTCAGAAATTGTATTTAGTTTTCACACCTCTTCAGATTTCCTTAATTTGGAATACTAACACAGGCTTTCTTAGTTTTTAGGACATTAATCTATCGAAGAATTCAGCTGCCTTCTTCTTTGGTATTTGAGAGAAATATGTTCATTTTGCACTTATCTGGTATATACTTGTGATTAGATTAGATGTCTTCATTCTGAGTGGTATTTATTGCCCAGGTGAAGTGTCTTCAGGGTCATGAAATCCATCTGTCTCTTAGTATTGAAATCTTTTTGGTCACTTGAACAATTATCTTTATGTATAATTACTTTATTTTTCCTTGTAATTAGTAAGTATTCAATTGGGAAAAATTTTAAGACCATGCAAATATTCTGCTTCTCATTGAAACTTCCCCAGACCTAACATTCAGTGATGGTTTTTGGCTGATCCAATCCCTACTATGAAGATAGAAAATGATTTCCCCACTTGACCTGCACCTATCCATTTATAAGGTGGTCTTCCCCCTTCTACTTAAGCAAAAGGCTTCCCTTCTCCTTTGTTTATGTCTCTTTATATGCATGCAAACATGTATATATTCATTTGTCTACTCATTATCAATATGAAATCACATTTTTCAATTTTTTCAATGGCTTATAATTGATTATTGTACTTAATTTTAATAATGTTCCAGTTTTGACTAATGGGAACCCCTTTTCACTGGCTTCTGCAGCCATGTGAAATGATCCTGCTTTTTTATTTTTATTTTAAGCACTTTGAGACTTTCTGGAACAAGGAGATATTCCGGGCTCACCCTGTAACTAACACTTTCTGAAACTTGGAAGCAGCCAATATATGAGGAATTCTGTTTCAAGAGGTCCGTTTGGCCAATCAGACTGACTCTCAGGCCATCGTTATCATTTTTCTGACACTTTGCTCAAATGAAGCCTTAGAGGTTAGTTGAAATGACAAATATTAATTGTGCATTTATTTATTATGTTCTAGGCATTGCAACTAGATTGATATAGAAACTGGATTATGTATATATATGTAAATTCAAATATGTAAGTGAAACAGGATTTTATATATATATATATATATATAAAATTAACCTAAAAAGTAAGCATTGCTATCACTATTCTACAATGATAAAATGATACCCTCTATAATTAACTGGTCCAAGTTCATTTAAGAAATAATTTCCAGAGCTAGGTCTGAACTTAGTTTTCTTTACCAGCAAATCAAGTCCTTAATCTATTTGTTATACCAAGTTCTAGTGCTGTGATGAAAGTGAAAGTGCAGGTTGCTCAGTGGTGTCTGACTCTTGGTGACCCCATGGACCTTACAGTCTGTGTAATTCTTCAGACCAGAATACTGGAATGGGTAGCCTATCCCTTCTCCAGGAGATCTTCCCAACCCAGGAATCGAACCAGGAATCGAATTCTTTACCAGCTGAGCTATCAGGTAACAATGTGTATTAAATGAAGCAGAGTGTAATCTAAAAGCAAAATTTAAGAGGATAAGGCATGCAAGTTGCGCTGGATTTATTGTGTTGGGCATTTTCCTGAGTAGTCTGTGGTTTGTTTTATAAAATATTCAATACACTTGCAGTGGTAACATGAGTTCTTTTCTTTAAGCAAATAGACACATAATACTTAAAAGTACTTTCCAATGATTATTGCTAGAAAGAAAAAATGATGTTGAGTTAGAAGGATCTTGTCCAGAATACATTAGGGTAAACTTGTGTGGGTGCCCAATCCCCCTAAATATGGTTCATACAAAACTCATGTGATCTTTCAGCTTGTTTTTCTAGTTTTACAGCATCTCTAACCTATTGTGAATTGATAGATGCTGACTTTCGCTCATGTGTGCTCCCCTTTTTATTGATCTATTATGCCAGAGTAATCTCTCCTTTTTTTCTATTTTATTCTTTTTCTTAAATGCAGACTTGATCACATAACTTCTCTCTTAAAACTGTGTTATATGGAATATTAGGACTTAAAAGTCTCAACTTACAGAAGTCCTGGGCACTTTCTACCAGGCTCAACTAGCCAGCTTTGCTTTCCTCTGATGCATAGTTGGTAATTACGGGTGAACTTCATCAGGAGGAAACCCTGAGTATAGTAGAGGAAAGCAAGTGCTTTGGGCCACCATTTCTTAGTAGAAGACAAACCAGGTCCCTTCAGTGGGCTTTTAGTCTTTGAGATGTAGGATGGGTACGTTAAAATTTACCCTGCCTGCATCATGGAGCTTTTGCTGTGATGGAATGAGACAATTCACATAAAAACATTTTGGAAATTGTGAATCTTTAGGCAGACATAAAGAATTATTTTATTGTTTGTGGAATTATCATTGTTAATATCCAGAGCTAAAGAAAAAAGCCTCATCAAATGAATACACATAACAATATTGCAGAATATTTACAAGTGTTGTATCTGGAGGTGAACAGTTCCATGCATTCCTCCTAAAATTCTTTACTGTCTACCCTCAAAGCCTTGTGAATATCGCCAAAAATCATTTGATAAACAAATTATTAGGAAGTGACAACATTTTGTTCTGTGCCTGAAACATTCTCATCTACCAACTGTTAGCAAGGCATACCAACAATCGGTTTCACAAACAGTTTCTTTCCCAAGGCCTCCCTGCAACATTTAATGATGATGAATTGCTTCCAACCGGGCAAATAAAAATGGTGATTGTGGACAATTTAATGAATAGAACCTCTGATGATCTGATCTGCTGGCAGCTACTGCCAAAATCGCATTTAACATACTAAAAGGAAATTTTGCTTTGTCACCACAGCAAATCCACGTCTTAAAAAAAAAAAAAGAAGCAGCAGCTTCTGACACAGGAAAGTCTGGAGAAACAAGCAGCCTATATATCTGACGAAGCAGTCGGAGGCAGAGGTGTCCAGCTGAAACTTAGTATATTAACCGGGCCCCACAGGGCCACATCGGGGGGTTAAGGTCGGAGTTGTTAGCGGGAGGCAGTTAGTGAAGTGTAGGTGCTAGGGTTGATTTGCAGAGCAATCAGATCAGGCAGAACACTGTCCTTTTAAACGGGGAAGACTTACCATTCAGACAAGGTCAAGCGGCTCTAGAACTGGGCAAGTAAGAAGAAAAAAAGAATCTGAGATGCAGGCAGAAGTTCCGGCAACAGTTTGTTAAGACTTCCGGAACAAAAAGACCAGATCAAAGCTCTTAGCAAGAAGAAATCAGAATCCAACGGGGATTTTGTGTTATAGCACGGATTTCTCCCAGCAAGTACCGGCTTTGATACGGAAATAGCCATCTTTTGAGACAGCTTAAAAAAAAAATCCCTCATTCCCAAGATAACATTTTTGTTTAAAAGTCTGGGCAATGTAATACTCATAGGATTGTGGAAGATGGAGATAAATTACACAGAGTGCAGGAATTCATCAGAATCACTCCTCCGATTTCCTCAATATACCCCATCCCGCAAAAGCATAGCTCTAAACATCTAAATACTTAGACCAGCTTGATGCCCTGGCAAAGCACTGAGCATGATCCCAGAACAGTCATCCTTGCCCTAAAGTGCTGGGTTAGGATTGCGTTTTCTTTGACTTCAACTTTAGTTGAAATAACAAATCTAATTAAAAAAAAAAAAAGATAGTTGAAATGGGTTATTGACCTTTATATTAAAGAGACCCAAATCCTCTCCTCAGAATTCTGGAGTTGCAGCTGAATCCCTGTCTAAATTCTTTAGGAATTTAAAAACATTTTTCCCCCCTAAGGATACACGCACACCCACTTTCGCAGCAATGCTGTGGTCTCCCTTCATGGTAAAGAGATAACAGAAGAGAGACATCTATAACAGGTAGGGTATATAGTTCCTTAAAATGTTCTCAACATAAGGTTCTATCAGTGTACAAATGATATCTGAAAAGTATGTTATTTTCTGAGTTTAACCACAGGATTACTTGTGACAGCTTTCCATGTTGCTTGGTGGTAAAATATCCGCCTGCCAATGCAGGAGATGCGAGTTTGATCTCTAGTCCAGGAAGATTGAAGATCCCTTGGAGAAGGAAATGGCAACCCACTCCAGTATTCTTGCCTGGAAAATTCCCCTGGACGGAGGAACCTGGCGGACTACAGTCCATACGCAGAGTTGGCCATGACTGAGCAACTTCACTTTCACTTTTCACTTTGTGTCACTAAAGTATGAAAGTACATAACAGTATAACTTGGTAAGCTAATGAAAATGTAAATTACCCAGAGATTGGTATGAAGGTCTGGTTATAGTTGAAAATCAAAGTTCTAGCAAGTACCTCTTGTGATTCCAATAATGATCAGACCGTACTAGGGTCTTTAAATTTAATCCCCATGGAAAGTCAAGCATCAATCCCTTTCTTTAGAGCTTCACTCCATCTGGAAATTACTCCATGGAAATATTTTAATGTTACCATTTCACATGCTAATTATGTATTTATTGAATGCTTGTGATATACGAGATACTGTGCCTTGTGAAGGAGGAAAAGAAACATGAAGTGAGCTCACTGTGAGCACTGTCTGTATATAAATTATGTCAGGTATTTTTATTTCAAAAAAAATTCACAGTAAGAACCTCTACCCCATTCCCCACTCCCGCCTCTCTGCACGGAACCAATCACACAAGTCTATAGTAAAGGATCCCAGATGTTTTCGATTTCTCAAGACCTATTCAGGTGATTGTGACCCACTCTCAGCTTGAGAACCACCTGTTTGCTTAGATTGCATGGCAGTAAGGTGCTGACTGCACAGGTTAAATGAAGAGGAATGTTTAGAATCACCAAGGGCCAGAAGGGGTTTGTTGGCTTACTTCAGAGAAAGAAAATGGTAAGGATTAGGAATTAAAATTATCAATATGTTTGGATATCAAATTTGGAGTGAGCATGGCAGGAGGGAGAGAGTGTTAATGGGAGGGAAGAATCTATTTATGCTCACTCAAGTTTCTGGTCTGAGATCTGGGTTGGGATTCAAGGGTTCAGAAAAATGGGCACGTTTCCAGAAGCAGGACTGAAGTTGCTGCCCAAGGAACTAATACAATTAACTTTCTGGATCCTTTCAAATCCTAGGTAAACACGTGGACATATTCTTGTAAATGTCCCAAATTTGAGATTTAATTTTTTCTTGTTTGTAAAGGGAATTCTCCCAATTTTATAGGCTTCATGCCTCACAGAGCTTCAGCCGAGAGCTGGGAAATAATTGTGTTGAAGGGTCTAATGCCTGAGTGACTTCCCACTAATGCTGTCATGTAGGAAATTTTACATATTTCTCTAAAAATTAGAGATGATATTTTCTTATAAGCTGGCCATTCAAAAATAAGTGATATATTGATACAAACGTTAAAATAATTATATTTTACTCCAAGATATTGCCAAACATATTATGCAATGTGGCTTAGGTGTGTATTTAGAAATTAATTCTTCATGGAATTATCTGTCAAGAAACGGATATTTTCAGAAAAGCTCATTTATTTCCTTGTATCACAAGTGAATGAATATTTAATAAACTAGTTTTTTTTTTCTTTTGTCTGCCACTAAGCCCAAATTTGCTTAGCTCTAAACTGCAGAAGTTATTTAATTTATGGTAGTTGGTACATTTTAATACATCTTAGTGTTTCATGATTTTAATACACTTTTGATCCTTTTAATTTGTACTTTTTATTTTTCTGTTTAAGTATCTTTTAGATTAGGTAGGTGTACACATCCCCTTCATCAATGTTGCAAACTAATTTTTAAATTTCATGTTTTTAAATATAAATAGACAAGGCTTATAAAAACACTTTTATCAGTAGTTATCATGATTCTCTATTTTAAATACTTAAAAATGTGTGCCCAGTATATAGATTTTCAGGAGACTAAAAATACGTGGCCTACATTTCACCACACTTTTTGCATTTGTTACTTCATTTAAAAGTATTTATAATTTTTGTTAC
The DNA here is from genome assembly GCF_032405125.1 of Capricornis sumatraensis. Lineage (NCBI taxonomy): Eukaryota > Metazoa > Chordata > Mammalia > Artiodactyla > Bovidae > Capricornis > Capricornis sumatraensis. The sequence goes on along the minus strand of NC_091073.1, from coordinate 113,377,942 downwards.
CTTATGAATGCATATTGTAATCTAGATATTATTTATAGATGACAAAGCATAAACACTGCTTTGGGGTAAAAATAATCACTGAATATAATTTTGGGTAAAAGGAGGTTCTTTCTAGATTATCTGGTTGGAAGTATAATGGATGAAATTAATACTGCAAGTACAAGTATCTTGAAAATTAAAGGAATATAGGATGATATACAGGAGAAGGCAATGGCAGCCCGCTCCAGTACTCTTGCCTGGAGAATCCCATGGATGGAGGAGCCTGGCAGGCTACAGTCCATGGGGTCGCTAAGAGTTGGACACGACTGAGCGACTTCACTTTCATGCATTGGAGAGGGAAATGGCAACCCACTCCAGTGTTCTTGCCTGTAGAATCCCAGGGACAGGGGAGCCTGGTGGGCTGCCGTCTATGGGGTCGCACAGAGTCGGACACGACTGAAGTGACTTAGCAGCAGGATGATATACATTTTTTTCTGGGGAATATTCATAACACTAAAAATAATCTTATAAATCAATTTTAAGAACAATAGCTTGCCTTTGCTAACTGCACGTCCTGTAGAGATGAATGTTGAACACCAGCCCAAAGATCCTCCAATGGCAGTGTTACTTCACATGTTTAATAGCAGTCATCCAAGTAAATAATTGATCCTGTTTGGTGTCCATGTCAATACGCACATAATGACTACACCATTGAGTCATTTCCCTAACATTATACAACCCATATCTTAGCAGGTTTTTTTTTTTTTTTTTTAATGTCAGAAGAGTCCATCTCCAGGCAGGTTTCAGCATGAATGTTTCTGTGTGTCATAATCCAAAAATGTCCCAAGGTCCTTAGAAGCCGGCCATAACACTGACTCTGGAGACACTGAGCAGAAAGCAGCTTGGCAGCTACATCCAAAATGACAAAATCTATACAGCAAGACTGTAAATAGGAGGTTTAAGGAGAGTGTATTTCATACGATGTGTGCTGTAGACATCATCACCCATAAGCGGCAGGACATCTGAGGCAACTCTTCCAGATCTGATCCTGCAGAACTGCTATGTACATTGATTTCTCAGTCTCTTTCAAAGAGTCCAGACAGTCGTGGGGTAGCTCCGACATACTGCACACTGCAGAAATTCTGAACCAAAAGATGCCTTGAGAGATAGAGGGAGCACATTGGTGTTTTTGGTGTTTAACAAGTAACTCTCAGTTCAGGATCAAAAGCCTCACTTTGTTTTTCTCCGCTAAATAAGGGATTCTCTTACTATAAAGACAAAGTAAGCCTGGGGACTTTTGCTTTCCTACCAAACTCTGAGTGACTTTATAAAATGTCTCACATCAACTCTGCACATAGTCAAGGGTGGGAGATGAAAGAGTAAACAGGGAATTACACTGAAATGCAGTAAGTGCTGCCGCAGATTTGAGCAAAGAAATCTACAGACCACCAGGCTGGCCGTAGGTGATAAACAAGATGCCCAGGGTGAAGTTAAAGTTGGCTTTTGAGGATGAATGCAGTAAACATGGCAAGGAGCTAGAGGACTTTGGAGTATAGCCTATATTAAAAGAACAGTCATCAGCCTGCTAAGACTCCTTTATGAAAACAGTTTTAGATGCCTAATTGGAATTGTGGTGCTAGAATGATTCTTGAGAGTCCCTTGAACAACAAGGAGATCAAACCAATCAGTCCGAAAGGATATCAACCTGAATATTCACTGGAAGGGATTGATGCTAAAGCTGAAGCCCCAATTATTTGGCCACCTGATACAAAGAGCTGACTCATTGGAAAAAAAAAAAAATACCCTGATGCTGGGAAAGATTGAGGGCAGGAGGAGAAGAGGGTGATAGGGGATGAGATGGTTGGATGGCTTCCTCAAAACAACTGACGGGAGTTTGAGCAAACTCCAGGAGATAGAGAAGGACAGGGAAGCCTGGCTAGTTGCAGTCCATGGGGTTGCCAAGAGTAGCTCATGACTGACTGAACATCAATCAATCAATTGGATATTCACATGTCCCTCTAGTTTTGTTCTATTTGACAATCAAACATTGGCAAATATAAGGACGGGATTTCATGTCATACAAGACTGTTATAAGCACAGATCAGACATTCAATATTTTTGGAAATATGTTCCAATTATTTTACCTTTCTGACTTTCAATTTTCTAATAAAGTTAGAATCATAATACTGTCATTACTATTTAGATGTAAATTACATGCAGTATATTTAATGCAATATATTTGGTGCACGATACACATGTCCTGTAATTAATTGTACGATAATTGCCACAAACATTTAATAACCAAAAAAACAATGTGATAAAAAATAGGGTACCATCTGGTTAAGATAATATGAATGATTCATATATATGTATATACATGTGTGTTTAAGCTTCTGATATAAATTATGTTTAAACAACTTCCTATTTCCTCCTTACACAGTAGAGACTACCCTCATCTTTTTCTTATTAACTCCTTCATTTCTTTTGTATGTTTCTTTATAAAATGATATTATAATATTTAGTTGGGTATATGCCAATACATCACTGATGATCTTTAAATTATCTATCAGATATAGTCATTCAGTTCATGCTAAAATCCCATTGTTTATACACAGTAGTGGCTCACATAAAAAATAAGTAATCTAATCATGAAAACTGTGCTATAATTAACAATAATGAAAGACAATATTTCATGTGTAATAGCTATTTCCACATGACAGCATTGGTCTATAAAAGGATGCATTTATTTTTATATGCCACATAAGAGATGATATCTAGAAATTCTGGTTCTGAAATGGATGCCATGATTTTTAGCTGCAGTAGTCTCATCTGACTACTCTAGACAGAAATAGACCATCTGCCTAGGCTTGTTAATATAGCATCATCTCATTGATTCTTTTCAGGCACACATGCTTTCAATTACAATTTATCCCCAAATTGTAGAGCCTCTTGTCATCTGGATCATCTTTGTTGCTAATATTCAGCCCCTTTATCAATGATGGCTCCTACCTTTTCATATAGGAATGATCTTTTCTGAAAGATCAAGACAACAATTCTGGTAAATAATGCAATGCTTTAGAGTATAGAAAACATTTTAATATGTATTTTTGCACCTCACTATTAACATATCAAACATGTTTGAGTATTAAAAAAAATAGAAAATTTGTGTTTCATGGTACAAGTATGCCTTTAATGATGTAATGCCGCAAAGCCAATGTCAGTGATGTAGGGGTAAGCTGATCTGTAAGGTAAGGGCTTATCAATTTTTTAACACAGAAGAAATGATTATTTTTAATGGCCACTTTGGATATTATAGTCGATTTGGACAAGAACTCTCAAATGTTTAAGACAATTTTTAATTCCTAACTAAACAACTTTACCTTTCTTTATAACTTAATAGATAAGAAGAAAAATACATAGTAAAAAGTTGTTTCAGTTTGATAAAAATACTGAACAGCTGTATTCCTCAAATGTAAAGTTATGCTTTTCATTCACGATTCATGTATATTGAGTTTAGGCAGGAAAGCAATTCAGTTAGCTTGGTTTGAATTACTGACAAAATTACAATCAAATATTAATGATAGCTATAATTTATTGAGCATTTACTGTGCTTCACATGTTATACCATATTTTAATATGCATTAACTAATTTACAAAACAGACTAATGATTTGAATATTTAATTTTCCTTACTTTGCACCTAAGGTGTATGACCATTGAGTTAGGTAACTTTCCAAATTTCACATTGCTTACTACTGTGGTAATTGTCAAGGATAGAATTTACCATCAGAAATCCAAACTACAAAATCTGTATTCTTAACTGCTATACTACCTAAGACTGAGGATAATCCCCAGTTGCAAAATTTGTCAAAATCACAGTTCCATTCTGGGTCAAGTTTCTTGTTATTGATGCTGCAGTGGCAACGTGCAAACATCATGTGGGTGCATGTCCAGTTGCTAAGTCTCGCCTTTGACGCCTCTTTCCATGGATTTTTCTGGGCAAGACTACTGGAGTGGGTTGCCACTTCCTTCTCCAGAGGATCTTCCAGACCCAGGGATAGAATCTGTGTCTCTTACATCTCCTGCATCAAAAGGTGGATTTTTTTTTTTACCACTGAGCCACATGCTGCTACTGCTGCTAAGTCGCTTCAGTCATGTAGGACTCTGTGCGACCCCATAGATGGCAGCCCACCAGGCTCCTCTGTCCCTGGGATTCTCCAGGCAAGAATAGTGGAGTGGGTTGCCATTTCCTTCTCCAATGCATGAAAGTGAAAAGTGAAAGTGAAGTCGCTCAGTTGTGTCCAACCCTCAGCGATCCCATGGACTGCAGCCTTCCAGGCTCCTCCATCCATGGGATTTTCCAGGCAAGAGTACTGGAGTGGGGTGCCATTGCCTTCTCCAACTGAGCCACATAGGAAACCCCTTAGTTACCTGGCCTGAGATCAAACCCAAGTGCCCTGCATTGCAAGGTGGATTTCTAACCACTGGATGACCAGGGAAATCCCAAACTTTGATAATTTTTCATTTATAATTTTCCTAACCCTTTATTAGAAAAAATGTACATAATTTGAATTTTGATTAATTGTGATTAAAACTAAATTTCCTATGTCAGCTTAAATCTAGCCTCTTTCTAAAAATTTTCTTTTTGTCCCCTTTATCAGTCTTTCTAAAACCCAGGTGTGAAAACTTGCAGTGGAGTGTCAGAAATGGGACACAGTGAAAAAGTATACTTTGAATTTAAAGATGATATCCGTTCAGTTCCGTTCAGTTGCTCAGTCGTGTCCAACTCTTTGCGACCCCATGAATCGCAGCATGCCAGGCCTCCCTGTCCATCACCAACTCCCGGAGTTAACTCAAACTCATGTCCATCAAGTCGGTGATGCCATCCAGCCATCTCATCCTCTGTCATCCCCTTCTCCTCCTGCCTCCAATCCCTCCCAGCATCAGGCTCTTTTCCAACGAGTCAACTCTTTGGATGAGGTGCCCAAAGTATTAGAGTTTCAGCTTTAGCATCAGTCTTTCCAATGAACACCCAGAACTGATCTCCTTTAGGAGGGACTGGTTGGATCTCCTTGTAGTCCAAGGGACTCTGAAGAGTCTTCTCTAACACCACAGTTCAAAAGCATCAATTCTTCGGCGCTCAGCCTTCTTCACAGTCCAACTCTCACATCCATACATGACCACTGGAAAAACCATAGCCTTGAGATGGACCTTTGTTGGCAAAGTAATGTCTCTGCTTTTTAATATGCTATCTAGTTTGGTCATAACTTTCCCTCCAAAGATGATATAGCTTTTCTCAAAGGAGAGAAAGTGAAAATGAGCAGAACATTTGGAAACGGTAATGGACATTTAGGAAAATCATAATTTTTCTCAGAAAATTTGGAGCATGGCTCTACAGTGATATGTAGAGCTACAGGTTTGGCTAGTCATGTGGCATGTGAAAATGGCCAGGTTCATGTAAAATAGCATCATAGTACTGCCAAGACCCAGCTGAGCTTGGAGACCATGACCTTGGATTGGCACTAGTTCTTGACTGATGCGTTCTCTTATTCAGCCATACTGAGTAGCTAGCTATTAGGAGCAGAGAGGGAATTTGGGTAGATTAATCCAAGGTTGGCGATTTGTAAGGTAAGGACAATGGAAGGAAAATAGACCTAGGCATTGAAGGTGCTGACGATAAGTGGTTGAAAATGATGGACCACGAACCCCCTGAACTGTAGGTTCTAGGATGTGTAAGAGCCTAGAATTTGGAGAGAAGTAGTGTTTGGTAGGAAAAGGTCTGCATTTCTAAACAGCATGAGAGAAAGAGTAAGAGAGTGAGATTTCTATGATGGAAATTGAGATTCAAAGTTGCTACAGTTTAGGGAAATGACAAGATCTGAGTTCTGCTCATGAGAGCTTGGGGCTGAAGTGAGCATTGGTCAAAGAGATGGGTGAACTACAGTCCATGGTGTTGCAAGAGTCAGGCTGGACTTAGCAACTAGAACCAACAGTACCAAGAAAGATTTGACTCAGAGCTATGTGTTTGGTTGATCACAGGGTGTTGAAGCTGTTCAGGGTGGTTTGCAGCCACGCACTGAGAGGACTTCAGTGAAGCAGACAATCAGTGACTGAGAGGAAGTAACCTGGCTTTAATTATTACAGTGGATTTGGGAGAACACACAGAGAGAAAGACTTGGGCATAAAAGTAAGTGTGTAATGGTCTTGGTTCCTAGAAGGATATCAATGTTCTTTCTCCCAAGTTCTAGGATGTGTAGGGCTTCCCTTTGTGGCTCTGTTGGTAAGAATCCGCCTGCAATGCAGGAGACCTGTGTTTGATTTCTGGGTCAGGAAGATCCCCTGGAGAAGGGATAGGCTACCTAATCCAGTATTCTTGGGCTCCCCTTGTGGCTCAGCTGGTAAAGAATCCACCTGTGATGTGGGAGACCTGGGTTTAATCCCTGGGTTGAGAAGGTCCCCTGGAGAAGGGAATGGCTACCCACTCCAGTGTTCTGGCCTGAAAAATTCCATGGATTGTGTAGTTGATGGGGTTGCAAAGAGTCGGACATGACTGAGCGACTTTCACTTTCACTTTCATGATATATAGAGCAACTAGCTCCTTGCAACATTCAAGTTAAGGCAGTCCTTGAATAAGAATTTGATTTCAGTAAAGATCAGGGTGTAAAAGGAGCAATGTTCCCAAAGTCCATAGTGTGGACTTTTTTTTTTTTTCTAATTTCTAATGCAAGAAGAGTTTGAACAAGTTCTGTAGAGAATTTTGTAAAAGAAAATTTGGAAAAGAGATATGAAAATTAGCAAGGATGAGTAGCTGAGTAAATATTATTTGAGTCTTGAATTTAGGTCATGGCAAAAAAAAATGAGATGTATATTTTATCTCACATTCTATAGTAAAATCTTCAACTCTTCAGCTCATAAGCAGTCTCTAGGATTTGTGAGTTTATAGTGTTTAGAGTCTAATTCATTCATTTGGCTTTTAATTACAACATCATAATGATTCAGGAACCATAAAGATGAAAGCATAAATTTTCTAATGTTGCCCTGGAGATTATTAAAAAAAAAAAAAGGCAAACAAAAAAACCTTGTGTATTTAGTTAGATATGGTTAACTGATAATTTTTTCAAATTTCCAATACAAATTAAATTAAACAAATTTCCAAAGGCACTACACAAATGGTAAAACATTGTCTTTCACTTAATTGTCAGGATTTCTATGTTCATTTTTCTTTCATTAAATAATCATAGTCATTGAGCACAAATATGTCTTTCTGCATGCCTTTAATATAACTCCAATAGTTTGGCTTGATGTGAAGAACTGACTCATTTGTAAAGACCACTATCCTGGGAAAGATTGAATGCAGGGGAGAAGGGGATGGCAGAGGATGAGATGGTTGGATGGCATCACCAACTCAATGGACATGAGTTTGAGTAAACTCCAGGAGTTGGTGATGGACAGGGAGGCCTGGCATGCTACAGTCCATGGGGTCACAAAGAGTCAGACACAGCTGAGTGACTGAACTGAGCTGAACTGAATATTCAATCTTAATCATGTGAAAAAATGGCTAAAATACTAATCCCCTAAATTCTTGTCGCTTATATCAACAGTCAGCTCAACTGGCTCCTATCATAAGAAATATACATATATATATATAAATTATAAATTATACCAGGCTCAGGTTTGGATAAGTCTATTTCCTCTGGGCCTGATCCTTTTCCTAATTTCTATTTTGTAAGAGTACAGAGAAAATGTTTTAACACAGCTAGAGTGACCCCACCCCCATATTTCTATATCAGTCCTATGGGTGGAAAATATGAAATGAATTCAGGGAGCACTGATACCTCATACAGACACTATATTTTCTTCTAATCTTTTATTGTCAAAAAACCTTTACACCTCTAGCAAAGTTGGAAAACTTTTATAATGAGCTGACAGTCATCACCTAGATTCCAAAATTATCATTTCCTTATAAATGTTTTATCAAGTAAATATTATTCCATTTCTATCTCCCATTACAAAGCCATCTTATTTTTGGTGTACTTCAAACTAAATTGCAGACATCAGTAAATTTCTTCCAAATCTCTCAGCATGTGCATGATTAACTAAATCTCCTTGTCTCAAGTGATTTCTTGGTTCATAGTAAAGTTATTATTGAGCCAAAAATGTATGTGTATCCCCAAAAATGTTATACTCTCTTAATATTATAAACACCACACGGAAAAAACAACCTGAAATACCAATTTAAAGTTGATTTGAACCAAAGTTCCTCAAAACTTCTTTTTTTAAATTAAACGTTTTTTTATTACCTTATGTAAGGGTTCATATTTTTTATTGAAGTATAGTTATTTACAATAATGTGTTCGTTTCAAGTATATGGCATAGTGGTCAATATTTTTATAAAATATTAATTCTATTATAGGTTATTATAAGATAAAGGCTATAATTTTGTTATACAGGATATCCTTGTAACTGAGCTATTTTATACATAGTAGTTTGTATCATTTAATTCCATTTCCATAATTTGTCCCTCCCTCTCTTTGGTGACCACAAGTTCATTTTATAGATCTGTTAATCTGTTTCTGTTTTGTATTTGTATATTAATTTGTATTATTTTTAAATTTATATATAAATGATATCATATAGTACTTGTCATTATCTATTTGACTTTTCACTAAGCAAAATATTTTCTAGGTCTATATACATTGCTGCAAATGGCAGTATTTCATTCTTTTTTGTGGCTGAGTAATATTCCACTGTGTACATGTGTGTTTGTATGTGCACATATGCATACCATGTCTTAATCCAATCATGTATTGATTGGCACTTGGATTGCTGCCAAGTCTGGGCTCTTATAAATAGTCCTGCTATGAACATTGGAGTGCCTGTGTCTTTTCAAGTTAGTGTTTTCATTTTTTCCAGATGTCTACCAAGGAGTGGAATTGTTGGATTATATGGTAGTCCTATTTGCAATTTTTTAAGGCACTTTCATAGGAGAAGGCAATGGCAACCCACTCCAGTACTCTTGCCTGGGGAATCCCAGGGACGGTGGAGCCTGGTGGGCTGCCATCTATGGGGTCACACAGAGTTGGATATGACTGAAGCGATGTAGCAGCAGCAGCAGCAAGGTACTTTCATACTATTTTCCATAGTAACTACATCAATTTACATTCCTATCAACAATTTACAAGGGTTCCCTTTTCTCTACATCCTCTCTAACATTTATTGTTTATAGACTTTTTGATGATGGCCATTCTGACCAATGTGATGTGATACTTCATTTTGATTTTGATTTGCATTTCTCTTAACAGTTAGCAATGGTGAGCATTTTTTCATGTGCTTGTTGGCCATTTTATGTCTCATTTGGAAAAATGTCTGGTGAAGTCTCCAGTTATTAATTGGACTATTTTGTGGGTTTTTTTGCTGTTGTTATTGAGTTGTGTGAGCTGTTTGTGTATTTTGGATATTAACCCCTTGTCAGTTGCATCATTTGCAAAAGCTTTCTCCAATTCCACAGGTTGTCTTTTCAAAGTTTCCATTGCTGTGCAAAAGCTTGTAAGTTTATTTCAGTTCAGTCAGTTCAGTTGCTCAGTCGTGTCTGACTCTTTGCGACCCCATGAATCGCAGCACGCCAGGCCTCCCTGTCCATCACCAACTCCTGGAGTTCACTCAGACTCATGTCCATCGAGTCAGTGATGCCATCTAGCCATCTCATCCTCTGTCGTCCCTTTCTCCTCCTGCCCCCAATCCCTCCCAGCATCAGAGTATTTTCCAATGAGTCAACTCTTCGCATGAGGTGGCCAAAGTACTGGAGTTTCAGCTTTAGCATCATTCCTTCCAAAGAAATACTAGGGCTGATCTACTTCAGAATAGACTGGTTGGATCTCCTTGGACTACCCTCCTTCCTTATGCTGACTTTGAGCCTTGTCTATTCTGTTTTTCCTAATTGTTTAAGGTGATAGGTTAGCTTTACAAGGTACTTTTCTCGTTTCTTGAGGAAGGCCTGTATCACTATGAACTTCACTCTGAGAGTCACTTTCAGTACCTCTCATTTATTTTAGACAGTTGTATTTTCATTTTTCTTGAAGGACTACTCTCACAGTATTCAGTTCAGTCACTCAGTCGTGTCCGACTCTTTGCGACCCCATGAATCGCAGCACGCCAGGCCTCCCTGTCCATCACCAACTCCCGGAATTCACTCAGATTCACAGCCATTGAGTCCGTGATGCCATCCAGCCATCTCATCCTCTGTCGTCCCCTTCTCCTCCTGCCCCCAATCCCTCCCAGCATCAGAGTATTTTCCAATGAGTCAACTCTTCGCATGAGGTGGCCAAAGTACTGGAGTTTCAGCTTTAGCATCATTCCTTCCAAAGAAATCCCAGGGCTAATCTCCTTCAGAATGGTAGGCTCTCCTTGCAGTCCAAGAGACTCTCAAGAGTCTTCTCCAACACCACAGTTCAAAAGCATCAATTCTTCAGTGCTCAGCTTTCTTCACAGTCCAACTCTCACATCCATACATGACCACTGGAAAAACCATAGCCTTGACTAGATGGACCTTTGTTGGCAAAGTAATGTCTCCGCTTTTGAATATGCTATCTAGGTTGGTCATAACTTTTCTTCCAAGGAGTAAGCGTCTTTTAATTTCATGGCTGCAGTCACCATCTGCAGTGATTTTGGAGCCCAAAAAAATAAAGTCTGACACTGTTTCCATAGCTCCCATTTATTCATTTTTGCTTTTATTTCTTTTTCCTTAAGAGACTGAGGCAATAACACATTGTTATGATTTATGTTAAGGAGCGTTCTGCCTATGTTCTTTTCTGGAAGATTCATAGTTTTAGTATTTATATTTGAGTCTTGTTATTTCTTTTTCATTTCTTATTTTATTTCATTTGAATTATCTCTCTTTTCTTCTTGTTGAGCCTGGCTAAAGCTTATCAACTTTGTGTATCTTTTCAAAATGCTCTTGGGTTAATTGATCTTTTCTATTGTTCTTAGATCTCTATTTTATTTCCTTTACAATCTTTATAATTTTCTTCTTATGCTGACTCTGGGTCTTATCTATTCTGTTTTTCCTAATTGTTTTAGGTGACAGGTTAGCTTTATGAGGTACTTTTCTCATTTCTTGAGGAAGGCCTGTATCACTATGAACTTCACTCTTAGAATCACTTTCAGTACATCTCATTTATTTTAGACAGTTGTGTTTTCATTTTTCTTGATGTATTTTCTGATCTCCCCTTTGATTGCATCATTGACTCACTGGGTTTTAGTAGCATAATTTTTAGTCTGTTTTCCCATTTTTATTTCAGTAGTTGATTTCTAGTTTCATACTATTGTTGGAAAATATATCTGATATAAATGTTTAAATTTGTTGAGGCTTTTTATGTGACCTTATAAGTGAGAGAACATCCTGGAGAACATCCGAAGCACACTTTAAAGACAGTATATTCTGCCTTTTTTGGATATAGTGTCCTGTAGATATTGATTAAGTCTAACTAGTTTATTGTGTTATTTAGTACCTCTGTTACCTTATTGGTTTTCTGTCTAAATGATCCATTCATTGATGTTAGTGGAGTGTTAAAGTCCCCTACTCTCACAGTATTCAGTTCAGTTGCTCAGTCGTGTCTGACTCTTTGCGACCCCATGAATCGCAGCATGCCAGGCCTCCCTGTCCATCACCAACTCCCGGAGTTCACTCAGACTCGCGTCCATCGAGTCCGTGATGCCATCCAGCCATCTCATCCTCTGTCATCCCCTTTTCCTCCTGCCCCCAATCCCTCCCAGCATCAGAGTCTTTTACAGTGAGTCAACTCTTCCCATGAGGTGGCCAAAGTACTGGAGTTTCAGCTTTAGCATCATTCCTTCCAAAGAAATCCCAGGGCTAGTCTCCTTCAGAATGGACTGGTTGGATCTCCTTGCAGTCCAAGGGACTCTCAAGAGTCTTCTCCAACACCACAGTTCAAAAGCATCATTTCTTTGGTGCTCAGCCTTCTTCACAGTCCAACTCTCACATCCATACATGACCACAGGAAAAACCATAGCCTTGACTAGATGGAGCTTTGTTGGCAAAGTAATGTCTCTGCTTTTGAATATGCTATCTAGATTGGTCATAATTTTTCTTCCAATGAGTAAGTGTCTTTTAATTTCATGGCTGCAGTCACCATCTGCAGTGATTTTGGAGACCCCCAAAATAAAATCTGACACTGTTTTCACTGTTTCCCCATCTATTTGCCATGAAGTGATGGGACCGGATGCCATGATCTTAGTCTTCTGAATGTTGAGCTTTAAGCCAGCTTTTTCACTCTCCACTTTTTCACTTTCATCAAGAGGCTTTTTAATTCCTCTTCACTTTCTGCCATAAGGGTGGTGTCATCTGCATAGCTGAGGTTATTGATATTTATCCTGGCAATCTTGATTTCAGCTTGCTGGGAGGGATTAGGGGCAAGAGGAGAAAAGGACGACAGAGGATGAGATGGCTGGATGGCATCACTGACTCCATGGACGTGAGTCTGAGTGAACTCCGGGAGTTGGTGATGGACAGGGAGGCCTGGCGTGCTGCAATTCATGGGGTTGCAAGAGTTGGATATGACTGAGCAAGTGAACTGAACTGGACTGATATGGGTCTGTATGTTAATGAATGCAATATCCTGTTCTTATATTGATTCCTTTATTGTTATATAATGATAATGCCCTTCTTTGTCTTTTGTTATAGCCTTTGTTTTAAAGTCTGTTTTATCTAAGTATTACCACTGTTGCTTTCTTGTCATTTCTGTTAGCATAAAATATCTTTTATCTATCCTTTCACTTTCAGTCTGTGTGTGTCTTTTGCCCTGAAGTGAGTTTCTTGTAGGCAGCATATTGAATGGTCTTATTTTTCTTTCAAAAATTTTTCTGGAGTATAGTTGGTTTATAGTGTTGTGCCTGTTTCTGCACCACAGCAAAATCATATGCATACATATATCCCTTCTTTTTTTAGATTTCCTTCCCATTGAGATCACCAGAAGGCATTGAGTAGAGTTCTCTGTGCTGTAAAATCAGTTCTCATTAGTTATTTGCTTTATACATAGTAGTGTATATGTGTCAGTTACAATCTCCCAAACCATTCCACCCATCCTCTCCCCGCCTTGGTATTCATACATTTTATTCTCTAGGTTCGTGTCTTTATTTCTGCTTTGCAAATAAATTCATTTATACCATTTTTCTAGATTCCGCATATATGTTAATATATGATATTTGTTTTTCTCTGACTTACTTCACTCAGTATGACAGTCTCTAGGTCCTTCCACAACTTTGAAAATGGCATTATTTCATTAATTTTTATGGATGAGTAGTATCCCATCTTTATCTATTCCTCTGTTGATGGACATTTAGGAAGAATCTAATTTTTTAATCCAATCAGTTACTCTGTCTTTGACTGGCACATTTAATCTGTTGACATTTAGAGTAATTATTGATAAGTATGTATTAATATTTATTCCTTATTTCCTAATTGTTTTTGAGGTTCTTTGTTCATTTCTTCATTTTATTTCTCTTTTATGGTTTGATGATTTTATTTTTTAGTATGCTTGAGTTTCTTTCTTTTTTTTTGTGTATCTATATTTTTGATTTGTGGTTACCATGGGATTCATAAGGGTTTCCCTCATAGCTCAGTTGGAAAATAATCCACCTGCAATGCAGGAGACCCTGGTTCAATTCCTGGGTCAGGAAGATCCCCTGGAGAAGGGAAAGGCTACCAACTCCAGTATTCTGGCCTGGAGAATTCCATGGACTGTATAGTCCATGAGGTCTCAAAGAGTTGGACATGACTGAGTGACTTTCACTTTCACTTTGGGGTTCATATATATTGACCCATTATTATATCTATTTCCTTTATTTGTTTACATATATTTCCTTTAAACTGATAATTATTTAAGTTCAAGAACATTCTAAAGGATTTATATTTTTAATCTCTTCCCCCACATTTTGATAACGTTTTACATCTTTATCTTTATCCCTTTACAGTTCTATTGTAGTTTTAGTTGCTTTTATAACTTAAAAAAATTTTTTTTTAATCTACCTACTGGCTTATTTAAGAGATCTTCAATCTTACTATATATTTGCCTTTCCTATAAAATCTTACTTCTTTTCCATTTAGAGAAGACCTTTTAACATTTCTTTTAGGCTTAAGATAAGATTAATATCGATGAATTCTTTTAGTCTTAGCTTATCTGAAAAGTTCTTTATTTCTCCTTCTATTGTAAATGATTGCAGGATAGAATATCTTAGATTGCAGAACTTTCCCTTTCAGGACTTTGAATATATCATGTGAATACCTTCTGGCCTGCAATATTTCTGCAGAGAAATCAGCTGATATTCTTATGTGACTTCTCTTGTAACTGAATATTTTTCTCTTGCTGCCTTTGGAATTCTGTCTTCATCTTTAATGTCTGTCATTTTAATTATGATGTGTATTGGTGTGAGTCTGTTTGGTTTCATATTTTGGGGGACCCTCTGTGATCCTGTACCTGAATATCTGTTACTTTCCTTAGGTTTGTGAGGTATTCAACTATAATTTCTTGAAATATATTTTTGATCTCTCTTCTTCTCAGCAAAGGTCACTCTGTCATGCCTGACTCTTTGTGACCCCATGGACTAACTCTACAGTTCATGGAATTCTCTAAGCCAGAATACTGGAGTGGGTAGCCATTCCCTTCTCCAGGGGATCCTCCCAACTCAAGGATTGAACTGAGGTCTCCTGCATTGTGGGAGGATTTTTTACCAGCTGAGCCACAAGGGAAGCCCAAAGATACTGGAGTGGGTAGCTGATCCCTTTTCCAGGGGATCTTCCCAACCCAGGAATTGAACCAGGGTCTCCTGCATTGCAGGCAGATTCTTTACCAACTGAGCTATCAGGGAAGCCCTCTCTCCTTTTCTGGAAACCCTAGAATATATATGTTGGTACACCTTATATTACTTCCATAAAACTTTTATGTTGCTTTTATTTAAAAAATTTGTCTTGCCGTTTACTGTTCTGATTGGGTGATTTTCATTATTCTATCTTCAAGATCCCTTAGTCACCCCTTGTGTCATTTAGCTGGCTATTCATTGCTTCTGGAGTGCTTTTTATCTCAGAAATTGAACGTCCATTTTTATTTGGGCCTTCTTTATTATTTCTAGTTTTCTGTTAAGTTTATTTGTGTTTAGATCAATTTTCTTTCTCAATTCAGTATTTATTTTTATTACAAAACTTTGAACTCAGTGTCTGGTAGATTGTATTTGTTTCATTATATTTTCAGGGTTTTTTCCTTGCTCTTTCAGGAGAAGGAAATGGCAACCCACTCCAGTGTTCTTGCTTGGAGAATCCCAGGGATGGGGGAGCCTGGCGGGCTGCCGTCTCTGGGGTCGCACAGAGTCAGACACGACTGAAGCGACTTAGCAGCAGCAGCAGCAGTCGATTTTACTTAATTTCTCTGTCTCTATGAGTTTAGGTGAAACAGTTATCCATTGTGGTCTTAAATTAGGTGTTGTTTTTTTTTTTTTTTTTGTAGAACCATTTCTATGTAGATTGTGTGTATCAAATGTCTTTAGTGTGAAGGCTGGATGTGATGTGGACACCAGCCAAGTTTTCCTTCAGGGTGTGCTGACTGCTATCACCTTGATAGTGGTTGTGGCTGGTGTTGGAGGATCTACAGCCTCTACTCCTGAGGCACAGTCTCCAGCTGCCCTGTCGTGGCAGGGACTGCTCCCAAGTTGCTGAAGCAGAAACCCTGAAGGCTGGGCTCAATTTGGCTCTTTACTTTTGAGGGTTTTTTCCTTCTCCCGCACTGAGGCGTCTGCTGCGAAGGAGGAGAGTGCCGAGGTCAGTGGGCTTGTGTGCTTACAGAGTTCACATGTACTGCCTGTGTAGCTGTCTGAGGCTCTACTCAGACACGGCCCAGGTTCATGTCTTTTCACCTCTTGTGGTTGTCCCAGATCTAATGCAAGGTTGTAGCATGGTGTGGGCAGGACCAGAGTATTTGCTTGGCTGGGAGTGGGGATTGTAGTATGTTGGTGGGGGTTTGAGTGACTGTGCTATCATCAGAGGTCTGGGCTGCTTCTTGGGTGCTGTTTGATTAAATGCCAGTGATGGCCACTTCCTCTACCTGGACCACAACCCAGACCGCCAGGTTACTAGACAAAATCTTCCCCCAGTTCTGGCTTCCCTAGATCCAGGGCCAAGCTGAGATGTGAAGTGAGTGGGGTTAGGGTGTTTAGACATTTTGGATTGGGGAGGATGACAAGGTGTCAGCCTCTAGGGTACACCCCTCTCCATCTTGTCTGTGGGTAAGCAGTACATGTACACTCCTCATGAAGGGAGTCTAGGTTTCCCCAGCCCTGCATCTTTCTAGTGGCTCTCCATGCAGCCAGGGAGGTCTGTCCCCTCTGCATAGGGCCCCAGGACTGGGACACCTAGTCTGTGGCTCAACCAGCTCACTCACCAGGGCAAGTTTCTGCCTGGGCAATCTTTCTCTTCCTCCCCTTCCCGGGGTACAAGTTCTGACCTGATGCTCTGTTTCCCGTCTTACCCCACTGTATGCAGACTTTCATGCAGCCTTGTTAGGAGCAGGAGTTCTCTGCCCATTTCCAGTTAGTTTTCTATGAGAATTGTTCCATGTGTCCCACATTTGTAGGGGAAGGTGAACTCCACATCCTCTAACTCTATAATCTTGATCCTCCTTCCTAGGTGTTTTAATTGGATTTTATAATTAAAGAAGATCGGTTTTAGGCTGTATTTTCTCATATGTCTTTATTTCTGACAGTATTTTCCTTTCAGAATATTTTATCCCCTCCTAAGTGGATAGGATCTCAGGAGAGCAGGCTGAGTGATAGGTTGTGTGAAGTCAGAAAGAAAGAGAGAAATATCTGCAGACACAGTGGCCCTTATTAGACATGGCCTAATATTGCATCCTGTGACAGAGGATGATTTATTTTTTCCAGTCAAGGTTGTCTTTAATTTCAAAATCCACTGGTGCTATAATTAATCAAAAATTACTGCTTTGAATAATTTATGTAAAACGCAATGGCATAAGGAGAGTAAAATCTAAATCCTATGTGTGCCACACAGACTGAAGGAGTTAAGAGGCCAGATTTCATGAGCTGACTCATGTTTGGACTATTTAACAGTTTGTTGTTTTGTTTTTACATCCCCATGGATTGTAGCCCACCAGGCTTCTCTGTCCATGGGATTTCCCAGGCAAGAATACTGGAGTGGGTTGTCATTTTCTTCTCCAGGGGATCTTCCCAACCCAAGGATCAAACCTGCATTGACAGGTGGATTTTTTTTTTACCACTGAGCTACCTGGGAAGCCCAGTAACTAAGTAGGATACATTCCAGCTGGTAAAGCCCAATGGTTTCCTAGAGACAGTTCTCTAGAGTTTCCTTGATGATTGATTAAAGCATGTGCATGCATGCCAGGTTGCTTCAGTCATGTCTGACTCAGTGTGACCCCATGGACTGTAGCCTACCAGGCTCTTCCATCCATGGGATTCTCCAGGCAAGAATACTGGAGTGAGTCGTCGCACCCTTCTCCAGGGGAATCTTCCTGACCCGGGTATATAACAGGTTTCTCTTATGTCTCCTGCATTGGCAGGTGGGTTCTTTTACCACTAGTACTACCTGGGAACCCAGTCTGATTAAAGAGAGGTGTGGGATACACTGAGGAAGTGGCAGTGCTGCAAGATGTCAGGGACCACAGAAGGTTTGGAACAGCTAATTTATCAACAAATATGAAAGTATTTCAGCTTCTAAACAATTGGTCCAGCTCTCAAAGTGTGTATTGCCTGAATGTCAATCCCACTTCCAGATGAAAATCAAAACAGTATGCTTGGTAGTGAAAATCTACTTCCATTCCAGTTTGGGAGCAATTACCAAAGAAAGAGTTATCTTTTCCAAACTTTTAATTCTTTGCTGGACTTTTGCATTTTTAAAATGTCATCGCACATTCTGCTTTAAGGGACAGAGCTATTAATATTTCTTCTAAAGGAGGAAATGTGAAATATGAAGTTAGCCAAATTACCAAAGAACATATTTTGAATTGAAGATAGGTCAGTGAGGAGGGACGAAGTAATTAGAGGATGAAAGGGAAATAGACAAAGAAGGGTCAGATAATCTTGATATCACTTGTTAACACCTTTGAACCTTCTATTATTATCAAGTCAAAATAAACAGCAGCTTATTAAAGGAAATTGAAGACATAATGATTCCCTTAGCCAAACAAAGCTGCTGAAGTGTTCTTTTCTGATTGGAAAGAAGGTCCAAACCTGCCCCTCCTGTAATGCTCACCTGCAAGCAGGTTTGTTTATTTCTCTTCCTGCCTGTATCAATTCAGCTCTATCTTCTTCCACTGTGTTTGGAAGGGAACCCCTTTAAATATATAACCAGACACACTTTAATACTCTGGCCACCTGATGTGAAGGGCTGACTCATTTGAAAAGACATTGATGCTGGGAAAGATTGAGGGCAGGAGGAGAAGGGGATGACAGAGGATGAGATGATTGGATGGCATCACCGACTCAATGGACATGGGTTTGGGTGGACTCTGGCAGTTGGTAATGGACAGGGAGGCCTGGCGTGCTGTGGTTTATGGGGTCTCAAAGAGTCGGACACGACTGAGCGACTGAACTGCACTGAATTGAAGATGCACACACACACACACATACTCATGCACATTGTCTTCTCAGTGTTATTTTAAGAATTAACTATTAAGTTTGTTTAAGCTGGAGTTCAGGTGGGGTCTGAAATATTGAGAACCAAACACACAAAGCTTCCCTTCCTATCAGCAACAAAACACAAAATTAAAAAAAAAAATTCCTCCCTTAAGAATTTCAAGTTGAGAATTGCTTAGTAAATCAAGTGAATTATATGGAATTTCTGTTAAGTAAGTTATAATATATGCACACATTTTACCTAATGCATATTAAGTAATACACACACAGGGAGGCCTGGCATGCTGCAGGCCATGGGTCACCAAGAGTCAGACAGGACTGGGCAACTGAAAAACAACACCACACACCATATTTGTATATGTTACCTAATATACACAAACACTGAGATCAGTGGAGATCAAAGGAAATATGAATGATTATGATTTTAATGAAAGTGAAGGTACTTAGAGCAAACAAGACAGAGACTGGCTCCATGAAGAACTTTCTAGAAGGGAGCAGGGTTGGGAAGGATTCAGATGCAGAGGGAGGGACCTCAGCTGAGTTCATTAGATCTTTCTCTATTAGGGACCAGGCTGCAGCCCTGTCTGTGACCTCCCATGTGCTCACTATCTGCACTTTCCGTTTCAAAATTAATTATTTAGAGCCATTTAGTGTGCCAGATTGTTCAGATAAGAAGAAAGTAATTTTAAGAGTCATTTCAGAGGCTAAGTTATAAAGTGATGGAGACAGATCAGTATGAAGTTGAGTTTCAATATAAAACTATTATATGTCTCCACTCTCAAAGGTCTCCTTAGGGTTAAATCCACAGAATGAAAACACAGATAGCACAAGTGGTCTCTCTGGGAGAGATGGAGAGAGCAAGTTGGGGGTGTTGGTGAGCAAAAAGTGGGTTGATAAGATGTATGAGAGGAGTTTCATAGGAACCATTTCTGCCTGAACTCTGATAAATTAAGAAATAAGACTGCACTGTACTTAGTCATGTCCGACTCTTTGTGACCCCATGGATGGACTGCAGCCTGCCAGCTCCTCTGTTCATGGGGATTCTCCAGGTAAGAATACTGGTGTGGGTTGCCATGCCTTCCTCCAGAGGATCTTCCCACCCTAAGGATGGAACTCAGGTCTCCTGCATTGCTGGCAGATTCTTTACTATCTGAGCCACCAGGGAAACCCAGAAATAAGACAAATGACAAATATTCTGAGGAAGAACTCAGTGATGGAATATACACATTCATTTGTTCAACACCTCTCTCTCCTGCATCCATGTCAGAAATATAGATAAATTTCAGATGCGCCTTTAAAACAGTGTTCTAGGTCACCACTAGAACTGGTCAGAAGTTGAACCCTTTGGCCCACTGTGATCTGAATAAAGATGCATAGGTTAAGAAGAGCACATAGTAACTAAGGTCTTGGTCTATACTTCTTATTACCATGAATTTTATTTTAAATATTTATCATTTGAATTATTTACATCTTATGTTAATGCAATGATTTGAATAAAGAATGACCTAAGCCAAAGGAAATCTAATTTACATTGTCTCTATACATATAAAACTATTTGAATGATGTGCAAAGTGATACCAGTTACATTTTGGAGAGAAGATCAGAAAGATTAAATGATTTATCATATATTTAACATCTGAATTTATTCTTATAACAAAATATCATACCAGTGTGTAAAGCTGTTTGGGGGCTTCCCTGGTGGCTCAGATGGTAAAGAATCTGTGACTCTGCCTGCAATGTAGGAGATGTGGGTTTGATCCTTGGGTTGGGAAGATCCTCTGGAGAAGGGAATAGCAAGCCACTCCAGTATTCTTGTCTGGAGAATTCCATGGCCAGAGGAGGCTGGTGGGGCTAAAGTCCATGAGGTCGCAAAGAGTCGGACCTGACTGAGCAGCTAACACAAAGCTGTGTGGACTATTGTTTGTTACATTTTATAGCATATTTTCTGAAATAATTAATGAAAAATATATTTTAATAGTCACCTCTATTCAATTCTCTAAGTAGAGTTCCTTAAAAGCTACTTAAGATAAGGTGTTTTAAGAAACTCCCAACTAGACAAAAGAATGCTGAAATGAACAGTTCCAGTTTCCATATCATGGCCATTATATATTAGCAATTCAGAACTGTTGAGAATCACACAATGCAACAATAATACCAATGCTGAAGTTAATAAATCACTGGCCATTTATTGCATAGTTTTAGTTTCAAAGAGCTTTATATTGCGATATCAGTTACCATCATAATCTGGAGTGTGTTTTTGATGTACACAGAAAAATAACTTTGTTTTCCTTTCAGAAAATATTTAAAAAGTGTAAGTGAGTATTAAATGTTACTGATTATTTTGCCATTGTATTATATGGTGGGGATAATAAAAAGTAAAATTTAAGGCCTTCTAGGATGGATGAGTCTTTTAGTAAATATTCTCAGCTTTTAGTTATTTCCTAAAAGGATAACAAGGGACAAGAGTAAACCCAGCATGAGACAGTGCTCACAGAGAATGAATCCACTAGAACAGCTGTCTGCCAAAAGCCAAAATAATCCTCGTTACCAGAAGATAATAGCATTAAGAGCTTCAGCGTATCCCTATAAATGTTAACATATGTTGCCCTGAACAAGTATAGAAAGATATACAAGAAGATAAGAAATGATATAAAACAAAGGAATACAAGAAAATTTTTAAAAAGACACACAGTAAATGCAGATAACTGAGTTCTCAGATACTATTTGTAAAATAGTCAGAAATAATAAATTCAAGGATTTGAAAGACAAGATAGAGTAATTTGTCAGAGAATTAGAAGCTGTATAAAGTTAATTTTAGCAATAATAAAATGCAATACTGAAATTAAGAAATTAAAGTAGAAATGTAATGGTGGAAGTTACACAGTTCAAGTCATTATTAGTGAACCAGAAGATATTTAATAGATCCAAGTAAAGTATATCAATGGGACTTCCCAGGAGGCTCAGTGGTAAAGATTCTGCTTGGCAATGAGGAGATGCAGGATACTTGGGTTAGGAAAATCCCCTGGAGAAGGGCATGGCAACCCACTCCAGCATTCTTGCCTGGAAAACTCCAAGGACAGAGGAGCATGGTGGGCTACACTCCATAGGGTCACAAAGAGATGGACACGACTGACAGACTGAGCACACGGCACAAAATATATAGGTAGGGTCTGGGCATGAAGACTAAAAGAGAAAATTGTGAAAAAGACTGTAAGGGATGTAGGGGATATGGTGGAAAGGTCTAAGACAAGTGTAATTATGGTCTCAAAGAAAACAGGGAAAGTATTTGAAGAGGACTTCCTAAAAGAGAGAACTGTCAAACCTCAAATTCAGAAACTACATATCTCAAAGAAACAGCAAATCCAAAGGGGAAAAAAGGCATATTTTAAAATTACTAAGGACCAAAATTAAGGAGGAAACATAAAAAACTTCTAGGAACAAAACATCATACCTTCAAATGAATGACATTGTTTATCCACTAACTTCTCAACACACCCCCCCCCAAAAAAAATTGCAACCAGAGAGATAAGGACATGATTTCTTTAAACTGATAAAGTAGCTATCAATCAACAATTTTATAACCAGCTATCCCTGAAGAATAAAGGGAAAAAACATGATTTTAGACAAAAAGAAGCTGAGAGTATCTGTCGCCAGCAGAAAAATACAGATGTTTTGCTAACATTTTTCTAGTCCAGCAGGTGCATTATAAATACATTTAAATGGCATTTCTCCATTGAGTTTAGAGAGTAAAGTGTCCTGAATAACTTGATTAGCTGGATAACCAACAGGTAACTTGGTTTCAGTATTGCTAGTTACAGTTATTCTTTTGTGATTTACCTATTCAGCTTTGTGTTTTGCTGTTTAATGAACCTTGGGAAAAGGGTAACACTTCAAGATCTTTGGTTCTTTTGCTTTCAAAGCATACTTAATGAAAATGGTGTGACTGTTACTTAATAATTTGGGGAAACGTGCTCAGTTAGAGCATTTAACCAATTAAAACTATTCCTAAGTGAATCACATTCATTCATTCATTTTGACTGACTACCAGATGAACTATGAGAACTGACTATGAATTGACTATGAGATGAACAGTTTTAGGTTCAGTTCAGTTCAGTCGCTCAGTCATGTCTGACTCTTTGCAACCCCATGAATGGCAGGACGCCGGGCCTCCCTGTCCATCACCAACTCCCGGAGTTCACTCAAACTTATATCCATCAAGTCGATGATGACAACCAGCCAAGTATCTTCTGTCATCCCCTTCTCCTCCTGCCCCCAATCCCTCCCAACATTAGAGTCTTTTCCAATGTGTCAACTCTTTGCATGAGGTGGTCAAAGTATTGGAATTTCAGCTTTAGCATCAGTCCTTCCAATGAACACCCAGGACTGATCTTTAGAATGGACTGGTTTATCTCCTTGCAATCCAAGGGACTCTTAAGAGTCTTCTCCAAAACCACAATTCAAAAGCATCAATTCTTCGGCACTCAGCTTTCTTCACAGTCCAACTCTCACATCCATACATGACCACTGGAAAAACCATAGCCTTGACTAGACAGACCTTTGTTGGCAAAGTAATATCTCTGCTTTTGAATATGCTATCTAGGTTGGTCATAACTTTCCTTCCAAGGAGTAAGCGTCTTTTAATTTCATGGCTGTAGTCACCATCTGCAGTGATTTTGGAGCCCACAAAAATAAAGTCTGACACTGTTTCCACTGTTTCCCCATCTATTTCCCATGAAGTGATGGGACCAGATGCCATGATCTTAGTTTTCTGAACGTTGAGCTTTAAGCCAGCTTTTTCACTCTCCTCTTTCACTTTAATCAAGAGGCTCTTTAGCTCCTCTTCACTTTCTGCCATAAGGGTGGTGTCATCTGCATATCTGAGGTTACTGATATTTCTCCCAGCAATTTTGATTCCAGCTTGTGCTTCTTCCAGCCCAGCATTTCTCATGATGTAATATGCATAGAAGTTAAATAAGCAGGGTGACAATATACAGCCTTGATGTACTCCTTTTCCTATTTGGAACCAGTCTGTTGTTCCATGTCCAGTTCTAACTGTTGCTTCCTGACCTGCATACAGGTTTCTCAAGAGGCAGGTCAGGTGGTCTGGTATTCCCATCTCTTTCAGAATTTTCCACAGTTGATTGTGATCCACACAGTCAAAGGCTTTGGCATAGTCAATAAAGCAGAAATAGATGTTTTTCTGAAACTCTCTTGCTTTCTCCATGATCCAGCAGATGTTGGCAATTTGATATCTGGCTTCCCTGGTGGCTCAGAGGTTAAAGCATCTGCCTCCAATGTGGGAGACCCAGGTTCAATCCCTGGGTCGGGAAGATCCCCTGGAGAAGGAAATGGCAACCCACTCCAGGTATTTTTGCCTGGAGAATCCCATGGATAGAGGAACCTGGTAGGCTACAGTCCACTGGGTCGCAAAGAGTCGGACACGACTGAGCGACTTCACTTTCACTTCCTCTGCCTTTTCTAAAACCAGCTTGAACATCTGGAAGTTCACAGTTCACATATTGCTGAAGCCTGGCTTGGAGAATTTTGAGCATGACTTTACTAGCATGTGAGATGAGTGCAATTGTGTGGTAGTTTGAGCATTCTTTGGCATTGCCTTTCTTTGGGATTGGAATGAAAGCTGGCATTTTCCAGTCCTGTGGCCACTGCTGAGTTTTCCAAATTTGTTGGCATATTAAGTGCAGCACTTTCACAGCATCGTCTTTCAGGATTTGAAGTAGCTCAACTGGAATTCCATCACCTCCACTAGCTTTGTTCATAGTGATGCTTTCTAAGGCCCACTTGACTTCACATTCCAGGATGTCTGGCTCTAGATTAGTGATCACATCATCATGATTATCTTGATGGTGAAGATCTTTTTTGTCTAGTTCCTCCGTGTATTCTTGCCACCTCTTCTTAATATCTTCTGCTTCTGTTAGGTCCAGACCATTTCCTTCCTTTATTGAGCCCATCTTTGCATGGAATGTTCCCTTGGTGTCTCTAATTTTCTTGAAGAGATCTCTAGTTTTTCCCATTCTGTTGTTTTCCTCTATTTGCATTGATCGCTGAAGAAGGCTTTTTTATCTCTTCTTGCTATTCTTTGGAACTCTGCATTGAGATGCTTATATCTTTCCTTTTCTCCTTTGCTTTTCACTTCTCTCCTTTTCACAGCTATTTGTAAGGCCTCCCCAGACAGCCATTTTGTTTTTTTTGCATTTCTTTTTCTTGGGAATGGTCTCGATCCCTGTCTCCTGTACAATGTCATGAACCTCCATCCATAGTTCATCAGGCACTCTATCTATCAGATCTAGGCCCTTAAATCTATTTGTCACTTCCACTGTATAATCATAAGGGATTTGTTTTAGATCATACCTTAATGGTCTAGTGGTTTTCCCTACTTTCTTCAATTTAAGTCTGAATTTGGCAATAAGGAGTTCATGATCTGAGCCACAGTCAGCTCCTGGTCTTGTTTTTGCTGACTGTATAGAGCTTCTCCATCTTTGGCTGCAAAGAATATAATCAATCTGATTTTGGTTTGACCATCTGGTAATGTCCATGTGTAGAGTCTTCTCTTGTGTTGTTGGAAGAGGGTGTTTGCTATGACCAGTGCGTTCTCTTGGCAAAACTCTATTAGCCTTTGCCCTGCTTCATTCTGTACTTCAAGGCCAAATTTGCCTGTTACCCCAGGTGTTTCCTGACTTCCTACTTTTGCATTCCAGTCCCCTGTAATGAAAAGGACATGTTTTTTGGGTGTTAGTTCTAAAAGATCTTGTAGGTCTTCATGGAACCATTCAACTTCAGCTTCTTCAGCATTACTGGTTGGGGCATAGACTTGGATTACTGTGATATTGAATGGTTTGCCTTGGAAACAAACAGAGATCATTCTGTCATTTTTGAGATTGCATCCAAGTACTGCATTTCGGACTCTCTTGTTGACCATGATGGCTACTCCATTTCCTCTGAGGGATTCCTGCCCACAGTAGTAGATATAATGGTCATCTGAGTTAAATTCACCCATTCCAGTCCATTTTAGTTCTCTGATTCCTAAAATGTCGACATTCACTCTTACCATCTCCTGTTTGACCACTTCCAATTTGCCTTGATTCATGGACCTGACATTCCAGGTTCCTATGCAATATTGCTCTTTACAGCATTGGACCTTGCTTCTATCACCAGTCACATCCACAGCTGGGTATTGTTTTTGCTTTGGCTCCATCCCCTCATTCTTTCTGGAGTTATTTCTCCACTGATCTCCAGTAGCATATTGGGCACCTACCAACCTTGGGAGTTTCTCTTTCAGTATCCTATCATTTTGCCTTTTCATACTGTTCATGGGGTTCTCAAGGCAAGAATGCTGAAGTGGCTTGCCATTCCCTTCTCCAGTGGACCACATTCTGTCAGACCTCTCCACCATGACCCACCCATCTTGGGTGGCCCCACAGGGCATGGCTTAGTTACATTGAGTTAGACAAGGCTGTGGTCCCTGTGATTAGATTGACTAGTTTTCTGTGAGTATGGTTTCAGTGTGTCTGCCCTCTGATGCCCTCTCGCAACACCTACTGTCTTACTTGGGTTTCTCTTACCTTGAACGTGGGGTATCTTTTCATGGCTGCTCCAGCAAAGCGCAGCTTCTGCTCCCTATCTTGGATGAGGGGTATCTCCTTATGGCCGCCCCTCCTGACCTTGAACTTGGAGTAGCTCCTCTCGGCCTTCCTGCACCCCGCACAGCCACCGCTCCTTGAACCTTGGGATTTTTTAGGTTATATGTGCCAATTAATTAACAGTAACTAATCCTTATCTTCCTGAAGGAGACATACAAGCACAAAGAAATACTGTAAGTTAGTGCAGTAAGTGCTAAGAACACATGAAACAGGAAAAGGGATCAGGAGGTGGCCTGGGTGTAGAGTTGGGATTTAATTAGGATATTCAGAAAATACCTTATTGAGAATGTGACATTTGTCAGACACTTAAAGGAAAAGAGAATGAATCTTGAAAATAGTAGGGAGTGGAGTGCAGGAGAAAAGGTTCCAGGTAGGGGCCTTGAGGCAATGATGTGCTTAACAAATTGTCTGGGTGAGGCCAGTGAATGATGGGTTGGAAACTGAGTTTCAGGTAGTTGGAAGTGAGGATATGGTTGGTCATAAAAATAGAGTCTTGGCAGACATTGTAAAGATTTAGTTCCTACATTGAGGAAAGTGGGAAACTACTACAAAGTTTTGAACAAAAGAGGGACAAGCTGACTTGCATTCTAAAATGATCACCCTGTCTGCTGTGTTGAAAATAGACTGAAGTAGTGAGGACTAAGGGAAGAAACAGTGACAGCTATTAGAAAACTATGGCCATGTTGCATGTGAGAGATGATGGTGTCTTCAACAGGAGACAGCACTAGAAGCTAAGTACTAGGATTTGCTGCTGTATGGGAATCAAGGACGTCTTACAAGGATTTTGTCCGAGCAAATCTGGAAGAATGAAGATGCTGCCCACCAATTGAAGATGATGTTAGGAAAAGCAGGTGTGGGAGGCATTTATAGTATGTTTTCATTGTTATTTCAAATGCAATGGAATCCTCTAATTTTGCTATGCAAAATTTTAAAAGGGCATTTTGGCAGTGACCATTTGGATTACTTAGAAGAAGTGACTTATGATTCTCATTCTTATCAATTATTTTAAACAAAATATAACAGACAAGTAACCTCTTGGGCCTCAGTTTTTTAATCTGACATTAATACATGCTTCTGTGATGTAAGAAACATTAACACAACTTAGTGACTAAACCACCACCACATGGTCCATTTTCAAGAGTAAATGGCTAACTTAAGAAATCAGGTCAATTCAGTCTCTCAGTTATGTCCAACACTTTGCGACCCCATGGACTGCACCAAGCCAGGCTTCCCTGTCCATCAGCAACTCCCGGAGCTTACTCAAACTCCTAACTTAAGAGTGAGGAACTACAAATAGCTAGCTTGAATAATAACTTGTTGCTGACGGGGCAACCATAAGGGTTACAAAGCAGGAAAGTTCTGGCAGACAAAGGAAGAGTGGGATGCCTAGGGTTTCACAGGGGCTGCTTCTATTGGTGAATTCAAAACATAAGAATGGGAGTAAGTACACAGGAAAGGGAGAAACAAGATGAAAGGGAGGCCAGCCCAGAAAGAGGAAGAGAATAAGTTTAGGTGATGTCTGGGAAGACTGGTCACCCCATAGTACTCAGCCAATGAGGAACTGGGGGAGGGACTTGTGTGCTAGGGAATAAAATGCTTGCTGTTAACAATGCTGGGCATGGTTGCTCACCAAGCATCTAATCTTGCAAGACAGTCCTTAAAGGCTGGCTTCTTGCTGTACCTCATATCTCCAACTCTATTCTGTGGGTATGGGCCGGTGGGTTTTATTTCCTATATGTGAGAATGCAGTGAGAAATGAATATAAAGCATTTGGCACATAGTAGATCTTCTCAGATCCCCTTCTTTTATAGATCTGTAGCACTTAGTGTCAGTACTTTTGTGGTCCATATTATCCAGTTCATCATGAAAGATGCCCTGGAGAAAGACTGAAATCTTTCCAGACAATGTTTCTTATTTACAAAAGGGCCAAAACTGGGGAAAAAAAAAATTACGAAGGAAAAAAGAAATGATGTACAGATATTGTTAAAATTCTGTAAGATGTTCTAAACCCAGGTGTTGTTATTGTGAATTACAGGGAGATATGCTCCCATAAACTGGTAAAAATTATGAAAGCATATCTCCTTGCAACTCAGAAATGTAACGCTATCTGGAACTTATGCAATTGACTTAAAATATACTGCATTAAAAGCGGAGGCAAAAATCCTGCATAAAATTCAGAATGCAAATTTTAGCAGTGACGATAAAGTATCAGCGCAGAAGATCGAATTTTTCTTTAATCTTTCTGCACTTTAAGTTGTTTTCAACAATGAGCGTTTTTTACTTTAATAACCAGAGAAAATAAAAATAAGGAAATCCTGCTAACCAAATATTATAATGAACTCTCTAGCCTTTTATTAACTGAAGTTTTTAACAAATCATAGTGCAATTATGTGGGCATGCTCCACCCAGTTCTTCTGGAATTTTGACCTGTTTCTCAGCTGTTCATGTATCCTTTGGTCAAGGTCTTTTTTTGTACTGACTCTGAATGGACCTCTTTGACTGCTACTTCTTTAGAATATTTAGAAGCCCCTTTTCTCCTTAAGATGCGTTTCATCTTCCTCACTCACTCTCTTTGAGAGCTATTATCCTCTTATATGACTTTCACAGCATATTGAACCTGGTCTTTAGTCCATCTTCCTGCCCCTCCACCCTTTTTAATTTTAGTGCCAGTAGTCCTCTCTGCCATCATTCTGTCCTGCTTTTCTATCTACACATGATAACATTTACCCAGGCTAAATGGTTCCCAGAAGTCTAAACACAGTCTGCACAGCCTGCTAAATAAACCAAATTTTAATAAAGCATTTTCTTGCTAGTTCTACACCCAGTCTTTAACATTGGTTAGCCCAACAAATATAGTGAGCAAAACAAACTCTTCCTATATGGTGATCGCTCAAGTTGGATGGTATTAAACTGACATGCAAAAATGTTAGAGTCGTATTACTGTTTGCACTATTTCTCTGAGTCCACATTTAGAAACATGGACACATTTTTTGTCCATAAAATATGTAAACGTATCACAAAATCTTCGTATTGGAAGGAGCCCTGAGGATCACCTTGTTGATTATTCAGCTGATGTTGGATCACTTCTGTACTTTCCTCACCAAGCAAATGTTACCCCAGGGCCTGGAAAGCTCAAGGAAGTGCCCAGCAGGAGACACCGTTGCATATTTGAACTGTTAGGTAGCTCTTTCACTATGTTATATTGAAAGCTGTCTCCCTACAGATATTAGCTGTTTTTTCCCAGTTTTTCCTGAATTTGCAGGTAGCAAGTTTCACTCCTTTTTTGCACAATGTTGGTTAGTTGCTCAGTCGTGCCCAACTCTTTGCGATTCCTTGGACTGTAGCCCAATAGTCTCCTCTGTCCATGAAATTCTCCAGAATACTGGAGTGGGTTGCCATTTCCTTCTCCAGGGGATCTTCCCAACCCAGGGACTGAACTCCAGATTTCCTGCATTGCAGGCAGATTCTTTACTGACTGAGCCACCAGGGAGCCTTCCATATCTGCTCCTATTCTACCTTTGTCTGCATCATTAAAGTCAGTGATTAAAAAAAAACAAAACACAACTCTATTTAAGACCCACAAATACCTCATACCCTGTTGTAACTTTGAGTTTACAGCAAGCACAAATAGAAATTCAAGCTAAGAGACTTGACCCTCTCTGTTGAAAATAAAGGAAGACTTCCCTCCCCTCCTTTTCCTTAGAACATTCACTATAGAAAATGTGTGAGTATTTTCTTTGCCTCTTTGAAATGTATGTGAACCTTTTAAAAGGCTAAATTATAACCCCAGGATTTTTTTCCTCAGGACCTGGGAGCCATCTGTTTGAAACATAATAATCAAGAAGCAAGGAGCCCAGGCCTTCTAGTTTCTTGGCTTGAGAGGAGCCAGACTTCAGCAGGTATATGACTCCAAATTGCAAACCCCCTCAGGGCATAAAGATAGGAGACATTTATTTTTTCATTTAAAGACAGTTAACAAAGAATGGTCATTACCCCAATTCCAAAATAAATTTAGTTTGAACTCTGCATGACTACACTGTGAAGTTCTCTTACTTGAAGACTACTTATTATTTATCCTGAGAACATGTGTGTAATAGGCTTTATCTGCTTGGCTAAAAAATAAGGTGGGATTTCTCTCCTCTGCAATCCCTTCAGTGGACTGTCATGTGCCTTGCATTATGGTTTAATGCTTATTCAATGACAAAGGGATTTCTTTCTCTTCTGCTTTTGGGAAAATTTTACTTTCAAATATACTAATGTTTTAATATAGTTGCCCATCACTGCCACATGGATTCTCATATATATATATTTATTTAATTGAATGGGTATAGAAAGTATTTATAAATTTGATCACATAATCAGAGCCCATTACTTGTGAAGAGAGGCATAGGGAAGGGAAGTTTTCAGGTTGCTTTTATTTTGTTTTGTTTTTAATTGAAGTAGAGTTAATTTACAATGTTGTCTTTATTTCCGATGCACAGCAAAGTGATTCTGTTATACATATATACACACTCTTTTTTAAAATATTCTTTTTTACTTATGGTTTATCATAGGATCTTGAATATAGTTCTCTGTGCCATACATTAAGACTTTGTTGTTTATCCATTTTATATGTAATAGCTTACATCAGATTACTTTCAAAATTTGCTTTTAAAAGCAACTTGATGGCATATACTGAGAGTATTTAAGAAATAGCTGATGCTATTACAGAGCCATTAGTTATTATCTCTGCAAATTCACTGAAGATAAAAAATGATCTGAAAGTTACAGATAAAGTATATATGTGTCTGTATGTGTGTATAATATATCTCAAAATAGCTTTAAAATGAGTTTAAAATGATATGGTGATGACACTAATGTTAAATTTCATGAGATTCTCTAATAAAACAACAGGCCATCATTTTATTTGCCAAAACTTGAAAAGAACATGCTTTGAAGAAAACTGTATCAAGCCAATAGTGTATATAATAGAATACAAATGCTCAGGGAAAGGGATAAGTGATATGAAATGGAGTTTGCATATCAACTTTTATATTTTTTCAACATAGTTGAGAACAGACTAAGATGGATGGTTATTGCTAAGTGAACATCCATCCAATAAACAGAATGTTTTGAGGTCACAAAATATTGTTTAGCATTTCAGTCAGTGACTTGCAAGTCTGAATGGGATGTTTGCTCATTAACTCTGCACAGAAATTAAGTATGAAATGATAGAACTCATTTACACATTTATCCATCTGATAACTCCTATGTTCTATGCCAGGCACAGGAATAGATACCAGGAATTCCCCGAGAGATGATGTTTCAGTTATTAAAAATATGAGATTATCAGGGAAATACAATCAAATAGAATTTTAATAATAATTATTGTCTGTGATAAAGAAGAAAAATGAGCTCTTTGGGAAGGGCTTATAAAGGGGAGGGTTCCCTGTGGGGATGGAGGAGAGAATCCCATGTGAGGTTCTGTTTGGAGGATAATAGAGGTGGGCAGTGGTATTGGAGAAGACTCTTGAGAGTCCCCTGGACAGCAAGGAGATCCAACCAGTCCATCCTAAAGGAAATCAGTCCTGAATATTCATTGGAAGGACTGATGCTGAAGCTGAAACTTCAATATTTGGCCACCTGGTGTGAAGAGCTGACTCATTGGGAAAGACCCTGATGCTGGGAAAGATTGAAGGCGGGAGAAGGGGATGACAGAGGATGAGATGGTTGGATGGCATCACCGACTCAATGGACATGAGTCTGAGTAAACTCCAGGAGTTGGTGATGGACAGGGAGGCCTGGCATGCTGCAGTCCATGGGGTCACAAAGACTGGGACATGACTGAGCGACTGAACTGAAGATACATTAGGCTGAAACAGCAGTGAATGTCAAGGGCCTGAAGCATGAACGAGATGGGCGCATTTGAAACCTTAGTGTGACTGGAGGCTAAGAGTGAAGTGTACCTCCTTTGGCAAAATGGATAAATGGATGGCCTTGTTTAGCCTTTAAATTTAAGGCTTAGAAATTGGCTTTAGTCAAGGTTCCTGTTTTTTGGTAGAGCCAATTTTGGGGCTCTTATACAATTCCAGAATTTTATATATTTATTCTTTTCACATTATTCCATAATTGCTTATTCTATTTGTTGTAATGAATGGTGATTGAAAATAAAGTTGCATGGCTCTTGGCAACATGTATTGACATGAGGAGGAGCTATTGTTTTGGGCATTTGAATTTGTAGTCTCTGTGTGCCATCCAACTGTAGGTATCCTGTGAAGAGTTGGCTACATGGGCTTGAATCCAGAAGAGGGATCTAGGTGGAGAGACGTTTGAGGGACATTAATCTATAATCATATTTTAAATCACTTAAACAGATAGGTTGCTTCAGGAAGAAAAGAAAAAGTGGAGAAATTAGAAAGTTGAAAGGTTTTGAACCAGAAGACGGTGAAGAATGGAGTAAAACCAGATCAGTGCTTAGGGGGAGAGTATATCGTCCAAAGGAGACAGTGAGTAGGAAAAATAGGGGGAGAAAAGCATCATACTTTATCAAGAGGTGAGCATATTTCAAGAAAAAGGAGATAGTTAACGTGGTTAAGACAAATACAAGCTCCATTCATGCCATGGAGCTCAGGGTAGAGGCAACTTTTGGATCAGTGTACTAAGGAGTGAGTGGAACGGACAGGAGAAGGTACTGTATTTATGTACAAATGCCTTTTGCTTTTCATCAGAATTTCTCTGCAAAAAGAAAGAAAGATTTGAGAGTGAGTGAATGATGGTGATGTGAAGAAACTGGATCAGTGGAAAAGGAAAGTTTGAAGAAAAATTTAAAATTTTTCTTCTGCTTTCAATGGTAAAAGGACATTTCTTCCCCTGGAAAAGGAAAGATCAAGGAGATAGTGAGGGCAAGCAAGTGTGTCAAGGGTCACAGAGGGACATCTGCTGAAGGCTTCAATTTGCTCTGGGTTTCAATCACTAGCTAGAATAAAGGACCGTGACATTTCAGAAGTCTCAGGCACTACAAAATCTGATTGGATTTGCAGTCTATAGAGCATCTATGCTTTTCTCATTTGTGCAAGGCAGTGTCTTTTTATAGTTTCTTAACTAGGTCAAAGCTAAATGGTTCAATTCTCAGCCACTCTAGTTTCTCTTGTTGAGGGGACAGAGCTCTCTGTGGTCTTGGTAATGTCCCTGTTTTGTGTGTTCTTTGTTTTCTCATTGACCCCTTTTTAAACAAGGCTCTAATAGAGTAGTTGATATAAATTAATGTCCACACAGACTACGTCTACCTGAGAAAAGCACTGACTAACACACCTGGTCTTAACTTTGTCTGATGGAGACACCTAGGATTTCACATAACCTTAGTGAAATCCTAGGTGTCCTAGGATTTCATAAGTCGGATCCTTCCTGACTTATGATGGGGGTTATGCCCCGTAAACTCACCTGACATTGAAAATATTGTAAGTTGAAATGGATTTAATATGCCTGACCTACCACACATCGAGTTTCCCAGTGGCTCAGCGGTAAAGAATCCACCTGCACATGTAGGAGACTCGAGTTCAATCCCTGGGGCAGGATGATCACCTGGAGAAGGAAATGGCAATCCACTCCAGTATTCTCGCCGGAAAAAGTCCCATGGGCAGAGGAGCCTGGTGGGCTACAGTCTAGGGGATTGCAAAGAGCTGGGCACAACTTAGCATCTGAACAACAACCTCACCTCACAGCCTAGCTCAGCAAGTGCTCAGAACACTTACATTGGTCTATAGTTGGCCAAAATCATTGAACCCAGAGCCTATTTTATTACAAAGTGTTAAGTGTTTCACAAAATGTATTCAATGCTCTACTAAAAGTAAACAACTGCGTGCTTGTCTGGGTACAGAATAGTTGAAAGTGTCTCATTGGTTTACGCTCTTGATCTTGAGACTGCCTGCGAGCATCATAAGAGAGTATGTCTCATACTCCAGCGTCTTGCTCAGCTTGGAAGAAGTCAAAATTTGCAATATTATTTCTACTGAATGGGATTGCTTCTGCAACATTGTAAAGTCAAAGTTTTAAGCTAGACTGTTTGTGCTGTTCTGCTTCCCAGGGGAGTCTAAAGTGTGCCAGTAATACAAGGGTGACTATGAGATGTTTTCCACACCATTGGAAGTTTTGCTTGGTAATACTGTGACCTAGAATTTCTTAAACTAGATTTCCATGACATGTGGATGGATGTTATGGGTTCACAGAACCCCAAAATTTCATGAAAATTGCTTGTTCATTGACTTATTTTAGGAAATGGTACAGAGGCTGTTATATTATCAAACAGTGATTATCCTCAATTTATAAAATACTATATACTATATTTTTCTGACAATTTTTGTAAGGAACCTAAAAATGACAGGTAACATAAAATTACTCTTGGAATTTACTCTTCTCAGGGACAAATCACTTATGAAAAATTAATTTATCCAGAATCTGCATGGATCTAATTCAGATTTTTTTCATCAAAATTTCTTTCCTTTCCGATTGTATGACAAATTCATACTACTAGTAAAATTTTTATTGCATTAAAGAAAACAGTTATTCAACAAATGTTTAGAAAGCATTTCCTCAGCTAGGAATTATGTCTTCAAGACATATCAATGGATACGGTTATTTGAAATTCATTTTTATGTTCCCAGAAGATTAAAAAAGTCTCTGTTTAAAAAATGCCATTTATTTATCCAGGCCTCTGCAGGTGTCTGAGAGAGCTGTAATTATTGTATTAAATTGAATTATTAAAATCATAGCCATAATTTTCCCTCCAAATGCAAAACATGTAATATAAGCTAGTGTAAATAGCTTATTATGTCACATTCCAAATAATATTTTAGTCCTCAAAAGAGGTGAAAAGATTAACTTTAAAATCTTGAGTGAATTTTCAACCAGATTAAGGAACACAAAATTTCTATCCAATATAAGTATTTAAAAAATAAATATTTACGTTTACATACAAAGAAAGTGCTCACTACTTTCTTAACATATTGTTTCAGTGGGATCATTATAAATGCTCAAGTTAATGTTGGATTTTTAGCAATTTTGAGAAAGTTTTTCCTGAATCATTTCTTATGTTAAATGCTATAGCAGTAGTATATGAACAATGCAGAACTAAGCGATGTAACTGAAAGCTGTAATTGAGCACATCTCATTCAGATAATCTCAAGTCCTTATGCCTTAGTCTTCAAGAAGAAGAGAGGTCTTGGACTATTACATAGGATGCAGGAATTCTAACAGGATAAAAGAAATGTTTTTCTAGAACTTGATAGCATGAAGTGCATTTTTATGCTTCTTCCTTGTTCTTCCTCGAATGTTGAATGCAGTAGTTTTGGTAAGATGTCTTAGTTTGAGATTTATTTGTGGAGACTGTCTTAATTTCTCCTTACCTTGGAGAAACCAGAAGGCCAAAAGAGTAACTAGGAAAATGAAGTAAAGGAAAGTGACTTAGGTCAATGTGGTCAGTTAGACTATTCTTCAGAAAGACCATGCATACTCACTGTTGCCATGGAAACATACTTTCTTGCTCTGTTCATGTCTAATGTGGATATGTTACTTTCTTTGGCTAGTGGAATATTAGCAGACATGACTCAGCAAAGGCTTGAAATTTGTCTACACTTTGGGGGTTGTTTTCTGGCATCTCTGCTATTGCTAAGAGAATAATTTTCTTTGTGCTAACGTACTTTTG
This sequence comes from Capricornis sumatraensis, assembly GCF_032405125.1. Taxonomy (NCBI): domain Eukaryota; kingdom Metazoa; phylum Chordata; class Mammalia; order Artiodactyla; family Bovidae; genus Capricornis; species Capricornis sumatraensis. Next base: position 113,341,955 of record NC_091073.1, on the reverse strand, counting down.
TCAGAAAGAGGAGAGAAACATGGAGTGTAGCCAGATCACCCAGCCAGATCCAGCCTAGACCAGACAAGCCTCAGTTGACTTCAATTTATTGACTTAAATAAGTGTGTACTATTATATACTGCTAAGGTTTTTGTAGCTGTTTGTTATGTATCTGTATTGTTGTTGTTCAGTATTATGACATACCTAATCAATAAATACAATAATATAGCTTACTTACATAGAAAACTCAAAAGAATGAAGATCAGGAAATGCAAGAAAAGCCAATTGTTTACTGTTTTTGTATTTTCTAAAAAAGCAAGAAGAATCCCTGGGACCCAATAGTGGGACCCAGTTGCCTTGTTGAAAAGGTAGGTGATAAGAAAACAAATTTCCAAATATTAAAGGAAATAGTAACCTTGGGGATTGGAATGACATGTACATTCCCAGGCCTCTTGTTTCAAGACTGATTAATAAGTCTAACATGGAGCACAGAGATCGGATTTTAACCATAAGCCCAAGTCAAAATGAGGCAGGTTGCCCAGAAATAACCAAAGAACACGAATGTCAAGACTGAAGTTCTAAGTTCTTTTAGTAAACATGTGACTTTCCTTGCAATACTCCCTCAGGAACTTGGTAAAAACAAGATGCTCTGGGTTTCAGGTATCCATGATTCTGGTTCCAGTCACGTTTCTTATGGTGGACAAACAACCACTCTGGGAAGTTCTGAGATCTCATGTAATATCATAAAAGAGAATTGTAAGAAATCATTTATGTCCTCTGGAAAGTGAATATTCAGTGGGTAGGATAAGAGTATAACCTTTGGAAGGAAAGGACAATAATGTAGTAATTCAGACTAAGGAAAAATCAATGTTCACTGTTATTGAATAACAGTTATTCTCTTAGCGCAATGCTTTCTTAGCACCAGTATTTTAATAACACATTTTAGAAACAATAAAATAGTAGCAAACACATAAAGCACATTTATTTATATGTGTGATGTCTTTTAATCCTTTCCACCCCCACAAAAATGAGTTAAATCCCTGGGTGGGAAGATCCCGTGGAGTAGGAAATGACAACCAGCTTCCAGTTTCCAGCACCTGTGCCTGGAAAATCCCATGGACAGAGGAGCCTGGTGGATTACAGTCCATGGGGTTGCAAAGATTTGGACATGACTGAGAGCACACACACACACACACACACACACACACACACACACACACACTAGCAACAACAAAATCCTTCACAGTACGTTCCGATTTTACTTGGATTTTTTATAAGAGGGGCTGAGAACACAGCTGTGCAACTCACCCATTTCAAACAGCTATAGTGAAGTAACAGCTGGTATTTGAACGTTTGATCCTCCTCTACCACCCTTGGTCCTATCCACAACACTCAGTTCAGTTCAGTTCAGTCGCTCAGTCATGTCCAACTCTTTGTTACCCCATGAATCGCAGCATGCCAGGCCTCCCTGTCCATCACCAACTCCCAGAGTTCACTCAGACTCACGTCCATCGAGTCAGTGATGCCATCCAGCCATCTCATCCTCTGTCGTCCCCTTCTCCTCCTGCCCCCAATCCCTCCCAGCATTATAGCATCCCTAATCTATAAGGGAAAAAAATCTCAGGTCAAAGCCAGTTCACTTTCTACCTTCACTGGAAACATGATGCCTCGAAGGAACTAGAAAGTGTCTCTATATGAATACTGAAAAAACGCATACAACTCCCCACAGATACAGACTACAATTCCCAAGAGCCCTGTCTGTCTCAGAGACGGTACTATAAATTTAGTTGTCAAGCTACAGATAAGCATTTTGCATGTATAGTTTAAATATAATAGGTAATTGCTTATTTGCAAGGCTAAGCCCCTCAAAACATGGATTTTTTTCCCCCATGTTTATTAGAAGATTTATTAGAAGGCTTATTAGACGGCCATGATTCATGTTTTAAACCTCTCCACTGAAACAACTCAAGGATGATTTGCTCTTTTATGCCCCTTGTGGCGAAGTGGTGAACTGCCAGGCTGAGAATGGCTGGTGGCTCCATCATAGCAGATCCATCTGGCCAAATCCTAGTGGACAGATCAAAAATGATTCTGTCAGAGACTATTTTATGCAGTGAAACTCTCGTAAATTGCACAGAACAAAGACAATTTACAACCCAACAAGAGAGACACCAGATATATGTGCTGAAAGAGAAATTTGAAAAGGAAAGTTGTAGCAAAAGCAAGCAGGTGACAGTGATGGATATTTTTCTAAAGAATCGCTGTATCTGCTCTCTTTCAGTGTCTGCAGACTTGGTTGCTGCAAGTCCTGTTGGTAAGCAGTTTTGTCACACGGATCTTTAAAAGGTCAACACAGGTATCCAGGTAAATAAGAACATTTCTGATGTACTTGATTATTGCATGCTGCTTTGCAAAATATTTTGAAGGAAAAAATGTATTGCAAATTCTAAAGTTTGGTTGGTTAATTTCCCAAGTCACTAAATATTTTGATTTTGCACAAGTTCTAGTTTTCATTAGGAGACATATTCAAAAGTGTTTCAGGTATTTGTTGTAGTCGTTTGGTTTGCTAACTTGTGTGCAACCCATTGCAATGCCATGAGCTATAACCAATTAGGCTCCTCTGTCCATGGGATTTCCCAGGCGAGAATACTAGAGTGGGGGGATCCTTCTCCGGGGGATCCTCCCAACCCAGGGATCAAAACCACACTTCCTGCACTGGCAGGTGAATTCTATACCACTGAGCCACCAGGGGAACCCGTGTTTGATATATGGGTATCTCTCAAAAATATGATGTACCTTTAGTGCATTCTTAGAATATAATCTTGTTTTAAGACATAAACTGTCTACAAATGCATTTATTTTGAACTATATTTTAATCCAAGGCTCCTTCTGGGCTAAATCTATTTTCCCAATCTTTTTACCACTTAGAATTAAGAACCTAAACTCAGGAGTGTGTTGATAAATGTTTAAAAACTGGCTCTGTGGGGGTGCTGGTTTGTCGTGCCTACCAGTATCCGTGGTGTAAATACTCCCACCATGGTTGACTGCAAGCTACTGATGTGCTGCCAGCTGGCTTGCAGAATTCTTGGATATCTAACAATTAGTCCTCCAGAGCAGATGCAGTTGCATCCAGCATCCCACTGGGAAACTCCAAAAAATGTTGATTTTTAGCAGTTTTTTTTCCCCTCAGATTTACACATGAAGAATAATCAACGGGAATAACAACATTTCATTTTCAAATGCTCATGTTCTCTTTGACCATTTGTATTGTCATTGGATGAACTGACTTTATATTAAGACAGTCTAGTACAGTTCAGTTCAGTTCACTCACTCAGTAGTGTACGACTCTGCAACCCCATGGACTGCAGCACACCAGGCCTCCCTGTCCATCACCAACTCCCAGAGTTTGTTCAAACTCATGTCCATCGAGTCAGTGATGTCATCCAACCATCTCATCCTCTGTCATTCCCTTCTCTTCCCGCCTTCAATCCTTCCCAACATCAGGGTATTTTCAAATGAGTCAGTCCTTCTCATCAGGTGACCAAAATATTGGAGTTTCATCTTCAGCATCAGTCCTTCCAATGAATATTCAGGACTGATCTCATTTAGGATATACTGGTTGGATCTCCTTGCAGTCCAAGGGATGGTCAACAGTCTTCTCCCACACCACAGTTCAAAAGCATCAATTCTTCGGCACTCAGCTTTCTTCATAGTCCAACTCTCACAACCATACATGACTACTGGAAAAACCAGAGCTTTAACTAGATAGACCTTTGTTGGCAAAGTAATGTCTCTGCTTTTTAATATGCTGTCTAGGTTGGTCATAACTTTTCTTCCAAGGAGCAAGCATCTTTTAATTTCATGGCTGCAGTCACCATCTCCAGTGATTTTGGAGCCCAAGAAAATAAAGTCTGCCATTGTTTCCATTGTTTCTCCATCTATTGCCATGAAGTGATGGGACGAGATGCCATGATCTTAGTTTTCTGAATGTTGAGTTTTAAGCCAACTTTTTCACTCTCGTCATTCACTTTCATCAAGAGGCTCTTTAGTTCTTCTTTTTCTGCCATAAGTAAGAAAGTCTAGTACAGGAATGGATATTTTGATACAGAGGATCCAAGAAAGATTTTTCTTTCATTAAAAGTCATTATAATCTAACAGTAAGGACAATAGATCAATGATAATCCATAGGTGAGAAGTTATTTAGTTATTGGGTAGAAATGTCTAATATGTGATGAATGCACATTGTTTATTTAGGTTGTTACCATTTGTACTAATGAAAGTAATGAGTCAATAAATACTCTGAAAAAACTTACTGATAAAATACTTGATGATATTAGATTGTCATGAGATGTGCTAATGCTAGCATATCTCAAGAGATATGGTAGGTTACCTTCCAACCATTGGAGTAAAGCAAATCACATGAATTTATTGGTTTCCCAGTGCATATAAAACTTAACTTTGCACTATATTGCAGTCTAATCAGGGTGCAATAGCATTATGCCTAAAAACCAATGTTTAACTAAAAGAATACTTTATTGCAGAAAAATACTTACCATCACTTGAGCCACTAATGAGTCATAGTCTTGTTGCTGTTGGAGGATCCTGCCTCAGTGTTGATGGCTGCTGACTGCCCAGGTGGTTACTAATGGCTGGGGTGGCTGTGGCCATTTCTTAAAGTAGGACAACAATGAGAACATTAAATTAAGACAACATGAGGTTTTCCACATTAATTGACTGGTCCTTTCACTTGAACACTTAGAGGCCATTGTAGGATTATTACTTGGATTTATTTCAATATGTGTGTGTCAGAGAATGGAGGGACCCATGGAAAGGGGGAGAGATGGGAGCATGGCTGGTTGGTGAAAAAGTCAGAACACAAATCACCTATAAATTGAGTTTACAGTCTTATATGGGCACAGTTCATGGTGTCCCAATACAATTATAATAGTAACATCAAAAGTCACTGATCACAGACCATCATAACAAATAGAATATTAAAGAAAAAGTTTAACATTTTCTGAGAATTACCAAAACATGACACAGAGATGTGAAGGGAGCAAAGGATGTTGGAAAAACAGTACCAATAGACTTACAAGTCACTGGGTTGCCACACATCTTCAGTTTGTAAAATAAACAATGCATTATCTGTGAATACTGATGACATAAAGTGCAATAAGAAAGGTATGAATGTAGATTCCTTGAATGTGATTGCTGTGCCAGGATAAATTGTACTTCTACTGTCAAAAATGCATCTGGATTCTGATCACTTCTTTTCATCCTCAGTGCTACTACCCTCAAAACAAAGAACTATCAGCTTTCCCCAGGATTTTTGTAATAGTTTCTAAAATATGCTCTCTATTTCTACTTTTGTTTCTGAACCCTATATTCAACTCGTTCATTTAGAGTGATTTTTTTCAAAACTGAAAGTCTGATCATAAAAGGGTTTTGGCTCTCCAATGGATTCTCATCTCACCTCTATTAAAACCAAATTGCTTGCAATGTCTTAAAGGTTTACATGTTGCTATACAATCTAACCCCTCTCCATCTAACTTTGTGTCTTAAAACTAAGCTGGCGGCCCATTTTACTCAACAGCTAGGTACTCACCTCCTTAGTGTTCCTGCACTCTCTCCAGGAAAGTTCCTGCCTCAGGCTCTTTGAACTGTGATTTCTATGAAATGCCATTTTAGGCTGTGGCCCATAGGGTAGCAAAGAGTTGGACACTACTGAAGTGACTTAGCATGCAGGCACATGTACAACTCAGCCCATCACCTATCTTATTTAGGTTTCTTTTGAAAATCACCTTCTTAGGGATTTAAAGTTGCATTTCTCTATACTTTCTACCTTCCTTCATCAGTTTATTTTTCACTTGCACTTAAAATAATTTTATATACTCTACATTTTGGCTGTGCCCTAGCTTCCCTGATAGCTCAGACAGTAACGAATCTACCAGCAGTGCAGGATACCAGGGTTTGATCCCTAGGTCAGGAAGACCCCCTGGAGAAGAGCATGGCAACCCACTTCAGTACTCTTGCCCAGAAAATTCCCATGGACAGAGGAGCAATGGTGGTCTACTCCTGGTGGGGTTGCAAAGAATTGGATAAATTTACTTCTGCTTCATTGATTACACTAAAGCCTTTGACTGCATGGATCACAACAAACTGAAAATTTCTCAGCGAGATGGGAACAGCCAGACCACCTTACCTGCCTCCTGAGAAACCTGTATGCAGGTCAAGAAGCAACAGGTAGAACCAGACATGGAACAATGGACTGGTTCAAAATTGGGAAAGGAGTATATCAAAGCTATATATTCTCACCCTGCTTATTTAACTTCTATGCAGAGTATATAACTGGAAATCCCAGGCTGGATGAAGCACAAAGTGGAATTGATTGCCAGGAGAAATATCAATAACCTCAGATATGCAGGTGACACCATCCTTATGCAAAAAGCAAAGAAGAACTAAAGAGCATCTTGATGAAAGTGAAAGAGGAGAGTGAAAAAGTTGGCTTAAAACTCAACATTCAGAATACTAAGATCATGGCATCTGGTCCCATCACTTTATGGCAAATAGATGGGGAAACAATGTAAACAATGACAGATTGTATTTTCTTGGGTTTCAAAATCACTGGAGATGGTGACTGCAGCTATGAAATTAAAAGATGCTTACTCATTGGAAGAAAAGCTATGACCAACCTAGACAGCATATTAAAAAGTGGAGAGATTAGTTTGCTAACAGATATCTGGTAGTCGAAGCTATGTTTTTCCCAGTAGTCATGTATGGATGTAAGAGTTGGACCATAGAGAAGACTGAGCACCAAAGAACTGATGATTTTGAACTGTGGGGTTGGAGAAGATTTTTGGGAATCCTTTGGGCTGTGAGGAGATTAAACCCATCAGTCCTAAAGGAAATCAATCATGTATATTCATTGGAAGGACTGATGTTGAAGCTCCAATACTTTGGCCACCTGATGTGAAGAGCCTACTCTTTAGAAAAGACTCTGGTGCTAGGAAAGATGGAAGGCAGGAGGAGAGGGGGATGTCAGAGGATGAGATGGTTGCATAGCATCACTGACCCGATGGACATGAGTTTGAGCAAGCTCCTAGAGATGGTGTAGGACAGGTAAGCCTGGCATGCTGCAATCCATGGGGTCACAAAGAGTTGGACATGATGGAGAGACTGAACAATAACATTTACTTTTACATTTGATTATGATTTGTCTTTCACTGCTAGAGTATAAATAAAATGAAGGAATTTTTTTTCTATTACTGTACCCTAGAAGTTTCCTGGTACATAACAGTTGTTGGATAAATATTTGGAGGATAATTGCATAATTTTTGAGAAAAATATTCCCAAGAAAACTTTTTCATTGTGTTATTTATAAAAAATTTTTTTATTACAAAACTATGTTATACTGCTCTATGTATTTACTCCCTTGAATAATTAAGCTAAGAAACCTAAGAGTTTGTTACAAAGATAGCCAGGAGAAAATGAATAGAATTGTTAAGTTTTCTTGTCATCAAGCCCATCACCACAAGCACATTCTCTCCCAAACAGTTGTGTGGAGAGTGGTATCATGGAAATGGTAGAAGAGAATGCTCAAAGAAAAGAATCTCCACTGAAATAACTATTAAATTGGTAAAACAGCAAAACAAAAACCTCAAAGCAAACAAACAAAAAACCTGAATGAATAAACTTAATCAGGAATTGAAAACATCAGGGGAATGCTAAATGAAGAAAACGACTGCTAAATTTTGCTATTTGAGAGTATCCCTGTCCAGGGACTGAGTAGCTGCAAAGAGAATACAGCAGAGACTTCAGTGACCACACAGGAAAATGAATCCAGTCTCTGTAGCAAATAGTGTGGGAAAGTCATTTAAAAAAAAAAAAAAAAGATGGCTGCAAACCTGCAAATCAACAACAAAAAGTATTTGGGGGAGAAAAAAATCTGCATTTCCAGAGTCACTTTATTCAAATATTCAAAATGCCTGGTTTTCAGGAAAAACAAGGCAAGACAAAACAAAGTGAGGGATAAAAAGAAACAGGGAAGTATGGCCCATTTACTGGAAAAAATTAATTAACAGAAAACCTCTCTGTGGAAGCCCAAGCATTGAATGCACTAGACAAAAACTTTAAATCAACTGTCTTATATATACGTGGAGACCAAAAGGAACCTTTGAGGAAATAACTAAAGGAAGCTGGGAGAACTATCTATGAACCAACATAGAGCATCAATAAAGAGGTAATATGAACCTAGCATTAATTCTGGAACTTAAAAGTGCAGCCATTGAAATAAAACTTTCACTAGATGTGTTCAACAGCATGTTGAGCAGGTATAAGAAAGTATCACTGAATTTAGTGATTAGACCATTAAAATTTTCCAGTGTGAACAGAAGAAAAAGAACAAAAAAAAGAAAACAGAACTGACGTATGGAGAACAATCTAATATACCAACACATGCATTACGTGAGTCCCTAAAGAGAAGAGAGTAAAAGGCAGAAAGAATATTCAAGTAAATAATGGATGAAAAACTCCCAAATTTGACCCAGCTATTCTACTTCTGGGTACATACCCCCAAACAAATCATAACAGGTACTCAAACACATATTTGTACAAAAATAGTCATTGCAGCATTATTGATAATATCCAAAAGGTAGAAATAACCCAAATATTCATCAATGAATGAATGTACAAACAAAGCGTATCATATATTTACATTGGAATACAATTCAGCCCCCAAAAGAAATAAAGTACTGCTATATATATGTTACAACATGGATGAACCTCAAAATGAAATGAAATAAGCCACATATAAAACATCACATATTGCATGAAACCGTTTACAGGAAATATCCAGAGTAGGTAAATTCATAGACATAAAAAGCAGATTATTGTTGCCTAAGGCTGGGAGGAGGGGATGAATAAGAAATTACTGCTAAGTGGGTATGGGAATTTTGCGGGGGAAGAATAAGTTTTGTAACTAGTTAGAGGTCGTGGTTGAACTACATTCTGAGCATCTGAAATACCACACAATGGTGTACTGTAAAATTGTTCATTTTATGTTGCATGAATTTGACCTCAATTAAACCAAGAACTATTGCTAGGCAGTTATTTCTTGGGTAAGCTAGTCAGCATCCTGCTTAAGTAGCCCACAAGGGGTTCAAATTGTCTTTAACAGATAACTACAAATTTATGTATGTTTAATGTATGCTTTAATTGTTGTGACAATGGAAGCGTGGTAGCAAAGTGTTTTCTTTCAATTCATATGTCTTTTTAGAATTCTGATCTTTATAAATGAGCTATTTCAAACCAATATTTACTGTGCTTTTCTTCATAGAGCCAAATAAGAGGAATAATTTGAGAATTTTTGAAAAGTAATCCTGTTTAATGTGGTTTAACTCATGTGGAGAAAGTCATTGGGAAGGAGAAACTGCTATTATTAATTTAAAAGTTACCTTCTATGATCTAAAGCAAAAACAAGAGCAAAACAGAAATTTATGCAGAAGTGTCAAAATTGTATAATCTCTGCCTTTTGCCCCTCCTCCAATCTGCTTCATCAAAAGTAACCATTTTTAATAGCGCTTAGTATTCGGTTCTTCCAGTAGCTATCTTTACAAATTTTAACAATTTATGTATCTGTCAATTGCCTAGGTTTTCAACTTGTATTGAATTTGGTTGACTCCATTTTTAAAGAATAGGAATTAAATGCAATTTTATCTTCAGCTCAGTCCTCTTCATTTTTTCATGTAAATCATTTTATTCCATTGGTATACTTTATGATTTTTAAATATATTTTCTGAGTCACCAACTTCAGATATTGTATTTTTAACTTCCAATTCAAAAGGTAAGAAAATTATTCTCTATTTCTAACATCTTCTGTTCTAAAATGTTGGCAATTTTAAGATCTTTAAAATGTCAGTGTTTGTAGCATTTACATTTTATTCTATAACCGTAATTGGATCTTTCCTTTGTCTTTATAAGTCTAAAAATGTTAGCCCAGTCAATAAGGTATTATAGTTAAATGAGTATTCATGGCAAACTAATCATTTGACTAAATGCATAACTGAGACATCTTTGTTACTAAGAAGATTAGCAAAAATGTTCTCTCACACACCACTAATTTTAATGTATTTAAATTATGTCGGGTCAAAAACATTTCATTTTCAGTCTTGGAGTTCCTTGCCTTCTTGAGGTTGCTTTGATAAACAATACACATTGGAAATATAGGTAGGTCTATTTAAAACTAAAAGCGCTGTGAACCCTCTCTTAATCAATATTTGATATTGATCAACTGAATTAAAATTTTCAGTGTATTTGTTGCCTGTTTAAAGCATCAATTTATTTCTTTCTTCAAAAGAACTCTTTATAACTATTTTGTTTTAAAATTTGAAAAGGTTTGAAAGTAGTGTTGGTTGCTCAGTTGTGTCCAAGTCTCTGTGATCGCATGGACGGTAGCCTGCCAGGCTCCTCTGTCCATGGAATTGTCCAAACAAGAATAATGGAGTGGGTAACCAGTCCCTTCTCCAGGAGATCTTCCTGAGCCAATGATCAAACCTGGGTCTCCCATATTGCAGGCCGATTATTTACCATCTGAGTGTTCATATATGAAAGTACTTTAAAATGAACACTTGAGAACAATATATGCGGGTTGATAGTTAATCCTCTATAACTTATTGCCTACATGTACACAGAACTAGAAATACGACTGTAGGATATCAAAGAACTCCCGAAGCAACATTGTAGGGATATTATGATATGGTGAGTGGCATACAGTTGTGCATATATGTTTAGTGGATAGCATTTCTGTGGTTGTTTAGTTGCCAAGTTGTGTCTGACTCTGCAACCCTATGAACTGTATGTAGCCCACCAGCTCCTCTGTCCATATTCATGCTTATATTAGACAGTAGCTGATATCTACATTTTTGAGGGAAAACAGTAGAAATGGTTATAGGTCCCAAATCCCAAAATTAATATCAGAATTGCAGGAAATATAGGTCTACATAATTGGAAATTATTCATCTATATATGATAAATGTATTTAGTTACAAAGTATTATGCTTATTATGGCATGGCATAATAAGCTACATACTTAATAAGCTGTGATAGCAACAGAACCCTAAATTGGTTTTGGATGATTCTTTCATCTTCTCTACTAGCAAGCATACAGGGGCAATAGAGGATGAAGGTAAAGATCATGGCAATGAAATCAAGATATCTGAGCTTTTATTGCACCAGTAGTTCATTTACTTACTGGATATGTTCATTATTCTCTGTAAATCCTAAGGTTCCTCATCTGTATGAAGGTAACTATAATAATAAATAATATTACTAAGTTGCTGAAAAGATGAAAGGATTATGCATGATAATATCTAACTTAGTCAGTGGTAACTACTATTAATGCTACTCACTGCATTTTCTTATAAAGAACAGGCCTGTTGTGGACAAGCAGAGGCAAATGGGGCAAGATGTCTATATATATATATATATATATACACACTTTGAAGAGCATCCCTCATTCAGATTTCTCTTCTGTGATATAGGATTAAAATAATATCTGTCCTCCAGAGTGGTCATGATCATGACATTAAGAAGTATATGAGTTATGTGAAACTGTGTAAACCATAAAAGCTCTACCAATATTAGATTTTGGAATGGGTTATTAGGGTAAGACTAAACATTAGAAGAAATCAAAATAGGCATTTACAAACATGGTCTCTGGGCTGTGTTGGTGTGCTGTGTGCTTAGTCGCTCAGTTGTGTCTGACTCTTTGCGATCTCATGGACTGTACCCCACCAGACTCTTCTGTCCGTGGGGATTCTTCAGGCAAGAATACTGGAGTGGGTTGCCATGCCCTCCTCCAGGGGATCTTCCTGACCCAGGAATGGAACCAGGCTCTCCTGTGTTGCAGGTGGATTCTTTACCAGCTGAGCTACCAGGAAAGCCCCTGTGTAAGTGAAAAAACATTGTTTCTAGCCGGGAACATGCTTAACATTTGTGGTAGGGTCTAGTTGTAAAATAAGCTAGGTCTTTAATAAGTTGCTTAGCATCACAATTAAGATTACTGTCCAAATTCTACAGTCATTTTGTCACTGGAATTACTTTGCTTTCAAATAGTTTATAATTATTAATCATCAATCTGAATGTACACGATTCTGATATAATAAACTGAATATCACATGAAACAGAACTATACAAATCATAAATATCTAATAGTTAAAGCCATTCTTTCTTTCAAAAATCAAAGTTCTATTAGTTATACTTTGAATGGTCAATACTTACTGAGTGCTTAATATGAAGCAGACACTGTTCTACAAATGCAGGATTCAACAAAAACACAAAACTTTGCCCTCACAGAGCTTATTTTCCAGTATAGGAAAACAAATATTAACAAACAAGCAGTAGGGTCAGATCATGATATGTGTTATGGACAAATTGAAAGAAGGGGAAACATGGAGTACCAGTGTATATACAGTCAAGAAAAGCCTTGATCAAGTAACATTGGAGTGAGACTGAAGTGTGTAAGGTGTGAGCTATGCATATAGCTGAGAAAAACATTAAAGGCAGAGGGAACACCAAGTCTAAAGCATCTGAGGCAGGAGTATACTTGATTTGGGGGGGGGCGGGGGTCAAAACTCATTTTTATTAATAGAAAATACACTTATTTCAGTTATACTTGAAGTTGCTAATAAAAAACAATTAAATCACCACTTACTAACCCTGTCTTAACTAAGACAATGAAACTGTGACTTACAAAAGTACTTAGCACCATTTGCTCATTTAGTTTCATTAGCTGCTTCTCATCATACTTGGTGTTTTTGAAGAGTGCTGAGGCCAGAGAACCTGGAGTTGCATGAAGAAGGGGAAAATGGTAGTGGACAAAGACAGGAAAGGGAGGGAGCGTGGGCCTGCTAATCTTAAGGACTTTGGTCTTTCCTCTGGGTGAGACGGGGAGCCACTGGATAGCTCTGAGCAAGTGAATATGACTTCATTTGTTTTCAAAATAACCACTGTGGCTACTTTAGGGGGAACAGACTGCAGGAACGCAAAAATGTAAAGAGAGTTTTTGGAAGCTATAATTCAATCTAGGCAAGAGATGATATTCTGGAATAGGATGTTAACAGCAGAGGTCAAAGGAGGCGGTCAGCTTTGGATATATTTCAATAAATACATTGTGGCTGGTAAACTCTAAATGCACCATTTAGATGCACCATTAAAAATAAAAAAGATTGAGGTTTAGAATATGTTTCTCCTCTGTATGTTAATTTCTATTTGAAATGAAACCCTATGATATAACTACTACAGATTATGATTATGAACCACTGTGTATTAAATCAGTTGCCAGTCATCACAACTAAAAAGCACTGGGTTAGGATTCAACGTGAGATGACTCAACTCCAGAATAAATTCTTTAAAAAAGACGCATAAAGAAACCTATTTATATACAGAAGAAGTAACAAAAGATTCATTTAAAGGGCACATCTTCATGGATCTTCCAGATATCCATGAGGCAATCCAAAAGACAGAATTCAAATGTTGTTTTGTTAGATCATTTATTAACTTCTCTCCTGTGTATGCTCAGTCGCTCAGTTGTGTCTGACTTGTGGTGACCCCATAGACTGTAGCCTGCTAGGCCTCTCTGTCCATGTGATTTCCCAGGCAAGAACACTGGAGTGGGCTGCCATTTCCTTGTTCGAGAGATCTTCCCGATCGAACCTGTATCTCTTGTGTCTCCGCATTGGCAGGCATACTCTTTTCCACTGAGCCACTTAGACTTGGGGAACTTCAGAATATATAAATGTAAAGGTGAAAAACAGGATCAGGGAAATTCTCTCCTTAAAGAATAACCAGTCCCCTTCAACTATATTTCAAAAACAAGGAAGCTGTAATTTTGAGCACATTAAAATTTGAAATGGTGTTTTTAATGGAGCTGGAATTGAAGGAGTTAATTCAGCCAGGCAGCAGTAGAAGCCAAGTCTGGAATAGATAATATTGGGAGGCGGTTGGAATAAATAACAACTACAGACCTGTCAAGGCTGTGTCTGAATAATGGATTCATTCATTTTGGTATTTTTAATGCAATTGTAAACTGCCATTTTCCTCACAGTTTAAAGCAGGTTTTCTGATGATATAGCTATAAATGTGAAGACCAAATTAACTTGTCACATTTGACTGGCTGAAGTATTTCCCAATCCCATTTTTAGGGTATTGATAAAATCTCAATAATCAAGGCTTAAATCAGGAGGAAGAATGACATTTGCAGGATCACAGAAATGTCCTAAAGATAAAAGATATGAAGAAAATTGGTTAATATATGGTTGTTTATGAAGTGCAGAATCTTATATTAAAAATAAGATCACACAATCCTGGGATTAATGTCAGTAAGTCAATATCCACTGTCAAAAACAGCATTATCATGCAATATTGACTGGCACTTGAATTTTTTTCTTTTATTAAATTAACTCTGTCTCCTTAGAGAGTTGTCTATTTTGAATAAGTTAAATTTACACTCCCCATCTTAACCCATCTGTCTGAGAATATAACTAGTTTTGTCTAGGTAGCAGTAAACTGATTCACAGTTCTGCAAGAATAATACTTATTGTAGGGACTTCCCTAGTGGTCCAGTAGTTAAGCCTCTGTGCTCCTAATGCAGGGGACCTGGGTTCGATCCCTAGTCGGGGAACTAGATCCCACACAGAGCAACTAAGACCCAGCACAGTCAAATAAAAACAAATATAAGTAAAGTATTTAAAAAATAAAAGAATAATACCTAGACAGTGTAACAAACCATCATCTTGGAGAGAAAGAAGTTTTCTTATGAAGGTGTACGTCTTCAAATGAACCTTTGGTGGGCAGGGCCAATCCCACTAGCATTATCAGTGGTTAATTTACAGAACTTTTCCTGGGAAATTTTTTAATGAGAGAAGCATCCCCAGTATTTCATAAAATACTTCCATCATGCAGAATCAACTAAATGAACACTGCCTTTGGGTTTCTATTGCTGCTCTAACAAATTAACACATGCTTAGCGTTTTAAAAGCAGAAAATCCAGATCAAACAAATTAGGTATTTCACAATTCTGAAGGTCAGAAGTCCCGTAGATTCATCTGGCTTCTCTGCTTGAGGTTTCACAAAGCTGATACCAAGGTGGTGGCTGGACTGTGTTCCTTTTCGGAGGTTCCTAGTGGAGGCAGTTTCCAGACGCACTCAGGTGTTGAGGGACTTCAGTTCTTTGAAGTGACAGAGCTGAAATCCCTGTTTCCTTGCTTCCTGTTGCCCAGGAGTCATTCTGAGCTTCACTGACGCGACTCATCATGGGTTATCAACAACAATGGTGACCGTATTGCTCTCTTGCTTTTAGCTTCTCCCACCTCGTCTTCCTCCGCAAAAATCTGACTCTTTTGTTTTTCTTTTCTTCTGTTAAATGCTCGTGGAATTACAGTGAGCATATTTAACAATCCAGGCCGGTGTTGTTTTAGCGGTAACTGATGAGCAACCTTTGCACAATCTGTGCATGCTCACTCATTTGCATTTGACTCTTTGTGATCTTATGGACTGTACCCTGCCAGGCTCCTCCATCCATGGGATTTCCCAGGCAAGAATACTGGAGTGGGTAGTCATTTCCTACTCCAGAGTATCTTCCTGACCCAGAGATTAAATGTGTGTCTCCTGCACTGGCAGGCAAGTTCCGTATCACTGAGCCACCTGAGAAGCCCATACAATCTGTGAAATCCCATGAAATATATAAGGTAATATAGGGGACAAATATCATGGGGAACAAAACCCTGCCTACCGAACTACTTTTCTTTTAAAATTTGCTATTTTATTCATCATGGATTGTCTGCTTTAATTTTGACTTTTAAAAATTTCACATTAAAATATTTATCCTGACTACTAAGTGTTTTGGTGCCCCATTGGGTTTTTGCATATTAGGCGAATGCCCCATTCACCTTACTATGATTTGGGCATTGTAATATCACTACCCGTCAGTTGGAATTACAAAGGGCATCTTAAATGTATCATGTCCAAAACCAACCTTCTGATTTCCCCATCCAAAACCTGCTCTTCCCTTAGTGTTCCTTATTTCAATCAATATCAATAAATATCACTTCAGCTGACCCAATTACCAGGTCAAAATTCTTAGAATTCATCCTTGATTACTCAATTCACTGTTTCCCAATAACACTCAAAGTGAGATCCAAATACCCCCCTGTGATGTATATTCCCTCTGTAATCTGGCCCTTGGTCTTTTAACATGTTTTCCCTTGATTACCTTACTCCAAATATAACCACACTGACCCTCCTATTGTTTAACCAATATTCCAAATAAGAACCTAACTAGACCTATTTCTTGTGCTGGAAATTTCTTCCAGATTCCACTTAACTCACTCCCTAAATTCATTCACATCCTGCTTAAATGTCACCTTCTCAGGCCCATCCCCAGTCTTTGTGTCTTTATTTTATTTTTTTTATCATTACCTGACAACCTACCATAATATTTAACATGTGCTTGTTTTCTCCTATATGAATGCCTCATAAGGACAAATCTTGTTTATTTGGTTGTCGTTGTTTTTTTTTTTTTTGCTCTCAGACATATCTCCAACGCCTAGAACAGCCCCTGATGCACAGTCCTTGCTTTAGATGCTGAAGAAACACTTGTTGATTAATCGGCAGATGCATTTAACCCAACTGCATAGAATAAAATATACTGTGATTTTATGGAACTGATATGGGCTGATGAAATCTAAAGTCCCTATGATATCTGTGGAAAATTTTAGTTTCTAAAAATCATTAATCAATTTGTATCAGAGTTCAAAGTGCACTCGTAATATAAATGGACCTTTCCTCAATCAGATGATGTCTCCAGGCCAAAGGATTGTAGATTTCTGGATATTCATATTAAGAAATTATGTGCATCAGATCAATGGCATTACAAACAATTTACAAGCAGGAAATTTGCTGGGGTCCAGCCCCGGTGGATCCAGGGTGATTCGAAGTTGGGGACGGAGTCAGCGTCCTTGGAAATAACTTATTTAATTACAGATAGAGAGAGATTAGAAAATTAGCAGAGAAAAAGAGGCTGAATAACTTGGTTCACATGGAATACCAATCACCACCTACGTAGGCCGCAGGTGTCTTCCCGTTCTCCCAAAGGAGAGGAGGCACTAAGGCCCCCGGGTCCGATCTTAGAAGCCCAGGCAAAATTAGTAGGCTTGGTGGGTACCCATGCACCAGATGGGAATTCAGCCAGAAAAACGGGGAGCAGGAAAGAAGCGACATGGGGGAATCAGTCTTTCCAGAAACTGATCTGATTTCTTTATTTTGGGGTTTGCTTATATACCTTTTGTTACACATAGGGATGAATACAGAGTCATGCGGGGGTCAGCAATCCTGACCTTTATCAAAATCAGGTGCTTCACATAAATGTATAAAAAAAGGTTTTAGGTGTTTTACAACATCTTCTGGCCATGAGACCTGCTGACATTTTACCACCCTTTCTTTCTGATAACCAAAAAACTTATTTTTCCAGGGGTGTTTTTTCTTAAACCAGGCACCACCCTCCAAATAAAGTTGCATTCCTATAGGGTTAGGGTGTAGTGAGTTACAATCAAGAAAGGAATTCATTTAACCCAAGGTTAACATGATTAATCTTAAAGGTTAATACTTATTTCTCCTATATGCTTAAAGGTTAATACTTATTTCTCCTATATGTTAGTTATATTCATTATAAGGGCAGGGAATATGGAGATTTAGCAGCAAACATCAGCCCAACAAATGAAAATCCTTTCACCAATGCTCCTCTTAAGACCTGTTTAGTCTTAAGATAGTGATAAAGTTATATTTTTACATAGCAAGGACACAGTGATTTATAACAAAGTACAGTGATCTATTACAAAAGAGAAAATTCATTAACTCAAAAAGTCTAGTATTGCTAACCTTAAAAACTACTATATTTCCTTTTCTGTAGTCCATATACATTAATTAATATATTCCCAGGTGCCTAAGGATATGGAGACCTGGCAGCAATCATTGACTCAACAATGAGAAAAGCCCTATGCTAATTAAGACTCTCAAAATACTCCAAAACTCTGTGCTGTTTATGGTTGAGAGGTAGTAAACAATCATGTGCGTAGTGGCAGGAGTGTGGATAATCCTGTCACACAAGCTTGTCTGTCAGCAGAGAGGTTTGACCTGAGACACATTTGTCCCACCCAGGGCAGGGAATTAGCAGTAATTATTGGCACAACAAATGAAAAAACCCTTCACCAATATAATCCTAACCAACCCACTATACTGACAATTTCCAACTTCCCAAAGGAATTTGCCTTTAGTAAGTCTAAAACATCTCGTGCCTCTCAGGTTGGGAGGCTGTAAACAATCACATGTGGCTGGACGAACCTATACAGGCCGGCTAGATAACCTTCAGAGGAGTCCGTAAGCTGAAACACTCTTGTCACGCCCAGGAATTTTTATTGCCTTGGAGCTGCACGTTAACTCCTTCTCTGAGAGAAATGGTGATGAGGGAGAGCCCCCCGTAAAGTCAGAGGTGTAGGTGAGAGCATAAAACAGACTCTGGTTTTGGGGGTAGATGCTCTGGGACAGGGGGTTTCCTGAGGCTTGATCACGCCTTTGCGTATGCCAAGCCTCCTTCCTCATGACCTTTGCCATGGGCGGAGTTCCTCACGCTGGCCCCCCAGCAGAAATTGATGGGCAGAATATTACTAACTTATCTTAATATTGTATAGCCCCACTTACTGATTTATTAACACAGGATCCATGAATAAACAGGGTCATAAGTTACAAAGTCAAAGTTACATGGTACTGAGTGGATCAGTTTCACAGAGTTCTGGTGTGGAAGTAGTTTGTTGTCTATGTTCCATCAAACTAAATTGAATTATGGACACTCTTTGCTTAGGAATAATCTAATCTTTATTATCTCACCAGAGGTTTATTATATTCGTACATGCATTACTGGGTTAGGCACTATGTGGATAGAATCTGTATAATAAATGTTTCTGTATAATAAATAAAATCTGGGTGTGAGGTATTTGTGCACTAAAACCTTATGTATATAGGAATTAAAAAAACAAAAGTGTATTTAAATGGATAAATAAGTATTGAGAATCTTTGATATTTAAAAAATTTTTTTCAGAAGGCAGTGGAGCTATTTTAAGTACACTCATCATTCCTGGGTTACTTAAAATAATTAGATTTTAATAGAAATATCTCAGGATGAAACAGGTCATTAGAAAAGACCCTGATGCTGAGAAAGATTGAAGGCAAAAGGAGAAGGGGGTGACAGAGGATGAGATGGTTAGATAACACCACTGAACTCAATAGACATGAATTTAAGCAAACTCCAGGAGACAGTGGAGGACAGAGGAACCTGGTCTGCTGCAGCCCACCTGGTCACAAAGAGTCGGACTTGACTTAGTGACTGAACAACAGTAAAAACAGATCAATTAAGAAATAAGACTATTCTGGTGTGAGAGCTCAATCCATGCGATCTAGCAATGTTTTATGCCAGAAGTATTTGAACAGAGAGCTCTTTAAAAGGCTGAAAAGAGGTATGGAGAATATTAAAGGCTGAGAAAGTACCACATGATGCAAAGTTACAGATACATTTTAATTACTTTTAGTAATATTAACCAACATGTAATGCATGTAAAAGCATTTTGTAGAGTGAAGGCAAGTTTTGATTTAGAATGAAAAAGAATTCCTATATATTGATTTTAAAATATTTCTCTGGATTCAGAGAACAGATTAAATTTAATAGCCCTTTTGACTCCTGTAGACACTCTGACCCCAATTTATTATTCATTTCTGAAAAATCCATTGTTAAAAATGAATTCTTTGTTCAGGCGTGTGCTTTAAAATTGTAACCATCTGGAAGGTTTAGTGCCTTTAACTCTTCATGAGTTATTGGACTGTCTGCTTAGAACAAATAGGTTTACTTAAAAGAGATAAGGATGCTGAGTATATTACAGAGCACTTTGAATTTCCTTCATTCCCTTTTCCTAGTAGATCCTTAAAGGGCCAGGGTGAAGTTTGCAGAAACAAGCTGGTTCTCCTTTAGGGTTTTGCCAGAGATTGGCTTTTCATGTGTATGTGAAGAAAGGGATCCTTCCAAGTACAGTTGAATAAGATTTATAGTAAATATAGGAGCACAATATTCAATACTTCTTAAAAGTATTGGGGACTGGGGGAGTAAAGTGGTAGGTCAAATTCTCAGTAGCTGATTTCTAACTTCAATGATTTCAGGTCAAAGGAACTGTCATCGTGCCAAATGGTTTTGACTTACCCATCTATATATTTTGAATTCTAGCAATAGACTTTTGCATTCCACCTCTTTAGTTAAATGCTTTGTTCTGTATGAAAATTCAACTGCTTCTTGCAAAAGTCGCTGATAAAATTTTACCAGTTTTGCAGCCTTGTGTTACATGGGTATCTAAAAGCATTTTCTGAGATTCTATATAGTGAACAATATTGAATGTATGTGAGTTAAAGAAAAGGACAGTGCTAAAGAGGCAAAGAGCTACAGAAGGGAAGGAAAGAAAGTCCAAGACTTCCTTAAGGAACATTTCCATTAAAATTTTGCTCATGACTTTATTTCAGTTAATTACTTCCTTTATGTGAAGTATCATGCCTTTATCCACAAGCATGGTATACTGTGCATTACTGTGGCTCTTCCATCCTGCTCCATTACATAACTACAAGCCATGGGACTCATATGAGGGAGTCATCTCATCAGGGCCTAGTGTGCATGTGAGCATAACATTCCTACAAATGTATTAGTGGATGGAAAGACAAATTCCAAATGACCCGAATGAAATAAAATAATAATACAAAATTCTATATCCCAATACAACATTCTATATCCTCTTCCCTATCAAACAAAGGAAAGCAAAGGAAAACAATGTATACATTCCATGATAGGAAGTGTTGAGTATCTACCATGTGCTAGTCTCTGCTCTAGGCATGTGACACGTATCAGTAAATAAAAGAGATGAAGACCCTTGCCCTAGTGAAGCATAATTTCTAGCAGAGAGAAGTCAGTGTAAATGTAGCCTAATCAAAAGTCATTATCTAAGATATTTGGAAAGGAGAAAAGTCACAGGTTAGAAAGTCTGGGAGTACAACTCAAAGGGGAAACATGCAGTTTCCAAGGAACAGATGATCAAGCATTAATTAATCGGTGAACACTTATTTTCCTGTAAACTGAAATACTCAAATTTAGTTAGAAAGGCAGATTTTTCAGGAAATTGTAGGAAGTAAACAAAGAATCAAGTTATACTGTCTAGTTTAGTTTAATTAACAGTAATCAATACGTATTAGCCAAGTTGTCAGCTAAGAGCATTCCGTTCTTATATATGACTAAAGGCAATGTATACAGTACAAGGTTTGTGCAAAATGACATTCCAGGGCAGATCTGAAAGTAGTCCTTGAAATATAAAGAGGAAGATGAAGAGGAAAGATACTGAGATGATAAGAATGAGTTTGAAGTGCCCTGGACTGCTTTCAGAGAGCCAGTCACAGAGCTGAGAGAAGAGCAAGGCAGTACTGAGTTCAGAATGAGAGGTCATTTTAAGTCTGAAGTTGTCTGAAATCTGAGGAGCAAAATTCAATCGAGAAACTCCTTAATGTCCTCTCATTGTGGAGAGTGACAAAGGACAGTATCTTGACTTACAATGGCATGAACTTGAAATGACAGACAGGCACTAAAGGTGATATTTTGATCTGAACAGAGGAACTGTTTTAGTCTGAAGGTGATTGGCAGGATTTAGAGACCTGATTAAATTGTAGCCAAAGCAAAACCTATGTTTCAAAATATCCTTTGTCCTCTAAGAGACACAAGCT
This sequence comes from Capricornis sumatraensis, assembly GCF_032405125.1. Classification (NCBI taxonomy): domain Eukaryota; kingdom Metazoa; phylum Chordata; class Mammalia; order Artiodactyla; family Bovidae; genus Capricornis; species Capricornis sumatraensis. The sequence continues at coordinate 113,320,124 of NC_091073.1, read as the reverse complement.
GAGAAATTTTAATGTGGTAAAAAGTTGAGGACAACGGTAATTTACTCAGCATTGAAACGATAAAGAATAAAAAGAGCGTATTTAGACATCAAATCGGATTTCACTGCAGAAAATGAATACCAAGAACGTAAATTTCATTAATATGTTTCCTATTATCAGAAAGACTGCAAGGGGAATCTGGTGAGAATGAGTTATAGACAAAGCAGAAGTCTGTGTATAGAAAATCATAAATTATCAATAAGTGATTCATGAAAGAAAACATGAATCAATGCAAAGATTTTTACTTGAATCTTATATTTGAATTTTATTTGAATATTCTTATTCAAATAAAGAGTTTTACTTGAATATTATAACTTGGTTTGATCTTAATGTGTTTTGGTAAATGGCAGAAAAGAAGAAAAAAGTTTCTCAAATTTAAGTATCAAATGAGGGAATAGGAAATTAAAAAAAATTAAAAATGTATTGATCTGATATATTTTTACACCAAGTTATCTGCCAAAGAATTCCTAAAGAAATTCATTGTGATTGAAGTGTTAAATTAGGATGTTGCTCCAGGGTTTAAAGTAATGACAGATCTGAGATCTGTACCCAGATACAACTGACTTTAACAACTTTGTTCTTTTCATTGTGGGATAGGCTAGCCACTCCAGTTTTCTTGGGCTTCCGTGGCTCAGCTGGTAAAGAATCTACCTGCACCGCGGGAGACCTGGGTTCGATCCCTGGGTTGGAATGATCCCCTGGAGAAGGGAAAGGCTACCCACCCCAGTATTCTGGCCTGGAGAATTCCATAAGCTGTATAGTCCATGCGGTCACAAAGGGTCAGACTAAGCGACTTGGCTTTCACTTTCTTTTCATATCATTCTGTCCTCACTTAAGGGAAAAGGAAAACTATCAGTGTGCAAAAATTTTAAATGTTAATTATACTTGATTTTATTGCATGAGAGTACTTTTATTGAACAAAATGCATTGAAACCATGAAGTGGAAGTCACTAGGAAAATCATTCACAATTTCATCACTTTTTAAATGCTTTTTGTTCTCTGTCATTTATCTAATTATATTTGTGTTCATGTTCATGTACAAATATACTTGTATATTACCTTTTATGTACAATTATGTAGTAGTTATTATTATCTACATACTGTGAGGGTCAGGAGGTTTGTGTGTGTGTGTGTGTGTGTGTGTGTGTGTGCGTGCGTGCGCATGTGCTCTCAGTTGCTCAGTCCTATCTGACTCTCTTGCAACCCCATGGACTGAAGCCTGCTAGGCTCCTCTGCGCATGGGATTTTCCAGGCAAGAATACTGGAGTTGGCTGCCATTTCCTTCTCCAGGGGATCTTCCCCACCCAGGGATGGAACCCACCTCCCTTGCTTTGACAGGTGGGTTCTTTACCACTGCGCCACCTGGGTCAGCATTGTTATCTTACTTAAGGTAAAACCATAAGCATTTCCAATTTGTTGACTGACCTTCCAAACACAATTACAAATGCTGCAAAATATTCTATAGAATGTCTGAACCATTATTTATATAATTGTATATGTATATAATAACTGTGAATTCACATGTTTAAACATTTTTATAATTTTAAATACGTTGCAGTTCTTGCTTTTAATGATGCTCAAACTAATCTGTCACTGACTATTAGAAGCTTCAAGTTGGTCCCAGAGTTCTTTTGACATTTTCCCTGTCGTCTTTTTTTAAACTACTTTTGGTGCTAGTGGGGTGGGGGGAAGGCAGCCATCCTGAGCAGCTTGCAGGATCCTAGTTCCCTAACCTGGAATTGAACTGGGGCACAGCAGTGAAGGTGTGAAGTCCTGCCACCGGACTGCCAAGGACTCCCTATGTGTCATCTCTGGTATTTACTTACTTCCTGAAAAGACAGAATAGTCTTAACTTATCCAACACATTTCCTTCCCTGTATCTAGAAGCAGGCATATCTTTAAACAGTCCTTATTTATGTAATATAAAACTGTATTCACAGTCAGCACTATGGCTGTTAGGGTGTCACTGTTTTTAAATGTTTTTAGTTGAGAGGGATAGGAAGCATGTGGCTTTTCCTTTTTGAAAAATATAGTATGAGTTCATGATGAGGCTTCGGATGCAAAGTCAGGATAGTTTTTAAAATTAAAAAAACAAAACCAAAACTACCCTGATTTCAGCAATCTTACCTTTGTACTCTCTTTCTTCCATTATCCTCATCCCTATTCTCAATGAAGTAAACATAATAGTCATTAACTGTCTTGTATAATACACACACAAAAGTCTTGAATTCAAGCTATGAGCAATACCATCAATCATGTGTTATCAGAAATAATCATCAACATAAGGGTCTTTGCAGTACTTGTAGTTTATTCTAAGACATAGCCTTGATTATCAAGAGATATACAGTAAAATTACTTAAGTGTAAAAGCACTTGGCATTAGTTTCTCCTTGAATGGGTTCACTACTGAGTAAATAACAGGTTTTTTTAATGCCTTTTATTATCAGGGGTTAAGTTTCTAACTTAACTTTTTATCACTTATTTTACATATACCCAAATTCAAATCTAAAAACATGGTATATTTAATAATTTCTAGTTTCTATTCCTGTTCCTTTCACTCTATTCTTTCCTTCTTCCAATAGAATGCTTTTATTGTTTTTTTAATGTAAATATACACCTTTACATCTCTTTTAACTTCAGAATGTATTTCTTGAATTGCTGTTATTGCTTTATTCTGTTGTCTTAGTTTTATTATTTCCCTTCATTCTTCGTCTATTATTTCCCTGTATTTCCTTTCCATTTCCTACTTCTGTGGCATTATTTTATCATGTCATATCCATTCTTGCACTCCTTCTAGTTTATTCTTTGTTGCATAGCTTTTATTTATTTAATACATTTTAATTTCTTCTTCTTTCCCTTGTTTTCTTAGCTTTCTCTTTAATTTTTTTCTTCTTGCCTGATTGTTGCATTTCTTAACTTGGCGCAATAGGATTTTGCACTGTTTTTATAATGTCTATTGTTTAATTTATTTTAGCTCATTTTAAAATGTTAATTGCAATTTTCATTGTTGTGGGGCTTGCTTTGTGACATTCCTTCATTGTCTGTATACAAATTTTCCTGCTCAATTTTTATTCCTTAGCTTGTTATAGTATGAGATTTGAATGCAACTCTTCTTTTTTAAAATTTATTTGAGTATAGTTCATTTAGAATGTTGTGTTACTTTCTGCTGTACAAAGTGATTCAGTTATACATATATATATTCTTTTTCATAATAGTTTTCATTATGGTTTATCACAGGATTTTGAATATAGTTTGCTCTCCTATACAAAAGGACCTTGTTCTTTATCCATTCTGCGTATAATAGTGTGCCGCTGCTAATCCCGAACTCCCAATCCTTCCCTCTTCCAGCCCCCACCTTGGCAACCACGTCTGTTCTTTATGTCTTTCTTTATGGCTATCTGTTTTTTTTTCATAGATATGTTCATTTTTGTCATAGTTTAGATTCCATATATATAGATATCATGTGATATTCGGCTTTCTCTTTCTGACTTACTTAGTATGATAATCTCTAAGTCCATCCTTATTGCTGCAAATGGCATTATTTAATTCTTTTTCATGGCGGAATAATATTCCATTGTATATATGCACCACATCTTCTTTACCCATGCATTTGTCGATGGGCATTTAGATTGTTATCATGTTTTGGCTATTGTGAATAGTGCTGCTTGGAACATGAGGGTGAATACAAACTTTTCCTGTTGAATACTTTTTAATGAAGTCATTTATGTTTCCCTAAAGCCTTAGAATGGTTATGCAACACATACTGATTGTGCTTCTCTATGGTTCCAATGTTTTCCATTCCTGGGACCCCCCAGCATCAGTGGGATTTAATTCCCTACAGCCGGAACTTGCTCTCTTCTCTCAAGGGCTGTTCCTTGGCTCATTGCATGTGCTCTTGTGGATTTGTGCTGAGCCCTTGAAGGATGGGTGTCAGTTCTTAAGGAACAGACCTAGCATGACCCTATTCTAGATTATCCTTACATCCTGTCCACCTAAGTGAGGAGAGGTATAGTGGTCAGATGAAAGACTGATAATAATGTGCAAAACACAGTAGTATATATATTTTTTTTAAGAGAGCAAGACATTTCAACTTTTCTTCTGACTCTTATCTCTGACATATCCTTAATCAGCCATGTAGAAACACTGTCATCTCACTGAGTGCTTGATTAGAAAAACACACACACACCCTTACCAAAGAAAATAGTGACTTAATTAGAGATAATTGACCTTCTTCTATACATTTCAGAACATAAGTGAACACACTGAAGACTTATTTATTGACACCATATGGCACTTTCCCACAGAGATACTCAAATTATGTAGAACAAGACTAATCAGAACTAAATAGCTCATCAAAAGATCTTCCATTCTAAGATGCTGCTTTAATTCTGGAAGCTCTTAGATACCTCCTTGGACCCAAAAGTACTTTATACAGTCTTTTATTCAAAGTATGCCAAGTTTCTAGTAAAGCAGCTTACAAGAGTTATCCATAATTTTCAAATTATAAATGCCATTTAAATGCTGAGCTCTTTTTTAATATAAATTTATTTACTTGGAGGTTAATTACTTTACAATACTGTATTGGTTTTTCCATACATCAACATGAATCCACTACGGGTATATACGTGTTCCCCATCCTGAACCCCCCTCCCCCCTCCCTCCCCGTGCCATCCCTCTGGGTCATCCCAGTGCACCAGCCCCAAGCATCCTGTATCATGTAGTTAATGTGGACTGGTGATTCATTTCATATATGATATTATACATGTTTCAATGCCATTCTCCCAAATCATCCCACCCTCTCCCTCTCCCACAGAGTCCAAAATACTGTTCTATACATCTGTGTCTCTTTTGCTGTCTCGCATACAGGGTTATCATTACCATCTTTCTAAATTCCATATATATGTGTTAGTATACTGTATTGGTGGTGTTCTTTCTGGCTTACTTCGCTCTGTATAATGGGCTCCAGTTTCATCCACCTCATTAGAACTGATTCAAATGTATTCTTTTTAATGGCTGAGTAATACTTCATTGTGTATATGTACCACAGCTTGCTTATCCATTCATCTGCTGATGGACATCTAGGTTGCTTCCATGTCCTGCCTATTATAAACAGTGCTGAGATGAACATTGGGTACACGTGTCTCTTTCAGTTCTGGTTTCCTTGGTGTGTATGCCCAGCAGTGGGATTGCTGGGTCATATGGCAGTTCTATTTCCAGTTTTTTTTTTTTTTTTAAGGAATCTCCACACTGTTCTCTGCAGTGGCTGTACTAGTTTGCATTCCAACCAATAGTGTAAGAGGCTTCCCTTCCCTCCACACCCTCTCCAGCATTTATTGCTTGTAGACTTTTGGATAGCAGCCATTCTGACTGGTGTGAAATGGTACCTCATTGTGGTTTTGATTTGCATTTCTCTGATAATGAGTGATGTTGAGCATCTTTTCATGTGTTTGTTAGCCATCCGGATGTCTTCTTTGGAGAAATGTCTGTTTAGTTCTTTGGCCCATTTTTTTTAATTGGGTTGCTTATTTTTCTGGAATTGAGCTGCAGGAGTTGCTTGTATATTTTTGAGATTAGTTGTTTGTCAGTTGCTTCATTTGCTATTATTTTCTCACATTCAGAAGGCTGTCTTTTCACCTTGCTCAGAGTTTCCTTTGTTGTGCAGAAGCTTTTAATTTTAATTAGGTCCTATTTGTTTATTTTTGCTTTTATTTCCAGAATTCTGGGAGGTGGGTCATAGAGGATCCTGCTGTGATTTACGTCGGAGAGTGTTTTGCCTATGTTCTCCTCTAGGAGTTTTATAGTTTCTGGTCTTATGTTTATATCTTTAATCCATTTTTAGTTTATTTTTGTGTATGGTGTTAGAAAGTGTTCGTTTCATTCTTTTACAAGTGGTTGACCAGTTTTCCCAGCACCACTTGTTAAAGAGATTTTCTTTTCTCCATTGTATATTCTTGCCTCCTTTGTCGAAAATAAGGTGTCCATAGGTGCGTGGATTTATCTTTGGGCTTTCTATTTTGTTCCATTGGTCTATATTTCTGTCTTTGTGCCAGTACCATACTGTCTTGATGACTGTGGCTTTGTAGTAGAGCCTGAAGTCAGGCAAGTTGATTCCTCCAGTTTCATTCTTCTTTTTCAAGATTGCTTTGGCTATTTGAGATTTTTTGTGTTTCCATATAGATTCAATGCAATCCCTATCAAGCAACCAACAGTATTTTTCACAGAGCTACAACAAATAATTTCACAATTTGTATGGAAATACAAGAAATGCTTAGCTTTCTTTGTTAATTTATTAAATAGATGTTATCTATAACAGTTGCACAACTACTGTCAGATTTTATGCGTAAGATTGCAAAGGTAGAAACACTGCTTCTACTCTCAAAGAGTTGACCTACCTTGCATTTGAGATCTGATTTATAAGCAGTGTCTGTGTAGGGCATATGCAAGAAATAAATGTTTGCAAAAAACTAGGGTGATTCAAAGAATTTCTGAAAGCCTAGACACTTGGGAGAAACAGGCTTAGAGAACCAGGCTCAGTGAACAGAGAAAAGAGGGGCTGTCAGGTCAGATCAACAGTCAAAGCTCATAGTTCACAGACCAGCCCAATGAGACCTGCACTGCTGGTGTACCATTGCAGCTATTCCTCTAGAAATTACACTTTTCAAATATAGGAAACAACAGCTACAATGGAACCTCTTTGTGTCTGCTTGCCTGTGTGTTTTAGTTATTGACTTCAGAAGTAATATTCTAGGCATATACCTAGGTCACCCATGAATCCAAACCTTCCAGGGACATAGTTTTGCTAATGGGAGACAGACTCAAGATTTATAAAATGGGTAATTTCCCAAGTATCACTAAATGGGTCACATAATATAGAGAAATAACAATATCCACTCTGCACCTGCAGTATGCTGAAACAAAAATCTAGGCCATACAGAAGAATGTATTTAAATGGTTTTTCATCTGTAAAATTTAAAATCATAAAGATACCTCAGTCCAAGTTTACAACATATAATACATGTATAATTTTTATGGTACAAAGCTGTTATTTTATGGTTTTCTCCATGCAATAAATAAATACATGTTGCTCAAATCCTAGTAATTTTTAAAAAATTGGTATGAATCATTATCCATTGAATATTAAATAATAATGATAGTACATGCAGTATATATTCTGTTATATACTTTGTTACATTATATTGTCTATAGAATATTCTGTATCTCATTAAAAAAGGATCTGAACACAATTTATCTGCTTCTGAATACCATAAATATAAAATCTAACACTTTAAAATGGATGACATTAGAAACTTTCACAATCTGTTGCAACCTGTCTTTCTGGTATCACATTCTATCATTCTCTTCCATACAATTTATACTCTTAACCTATTTTCTAAGCATGGCATACATTTTAAAAATTCTGTGTATTCCTTGGCCTAAAAGATTCCTTCCCCTACCTGATCTCCTAAGGGGGTATAACGGATACATTAATACAAAACAAGAATGCCACTTTCCCTGTGAACCCATTGTGAATTTTCCAGAAGAGAAAACAGATATTGTGGGCTTTAAAATAATTTTTACACTAGGGGGCTTCCCACATGGCTCAGTGGTAAAGAATCCACCTGCCAGTACAGGAGATGCCAGAGACTCTGGTTCAATCCCTTGGTTGGGAATATCCCTTGGAGAAGGAAATGGTAACCCATTCCAGTGTTCTTACCTGAGAAATCTCATTGACAGAGGGGTCTATCAGCCTACAGTCCATGGGGTCACAAAGAGTCAGACATAACTGAGCATGCACACAAGGGCAAATTTGGTATATAATATTTTGTTAAATAAACATCATTATTAAGAAGTGGCAGTGGTTTAAAAATATCCCTTCATCTTAAATCCTTAAAATATTCTTTAAACCTTACCAAAATTCTAAGGTGGTATATTTTTCCTATTATTAAGTAAAACTTTCCCAACAACAGGGGACAGAGAATTTTTACAACCACAAGATAACATTATGATTCTAAAGATGTACTACATATGAAGGTTAAATTATACCAGTTTGAAGTGGAAAAGTTGGTAAACATTAAAATTGACAGGAATGCAAAATTAGTCATGTATTGGCTCTGCGCATATTCATACAGATAGTACACAGATTCAATGTTAAATGCCCCTTTGTGTTTTCGTTCAGTAGCCACAAATGTGAGTTAGTCATACCAGCAGTGAAGGAAAATCATGTTATGCTAGAAGAGTAAATGCCACATGGATTATTTTCTCAGAATATACCAGTGTTTGTTGGGACCAAAGGTAAATTTCTGTTTTTTCTCTCCCTGACATCCACCTCCAAGTAATTCTTGTTTTGTTTCTTTGTTATCTTTTAATGTGCTTGTATGCATCATTCAACTATCAGCCCATTTTGGATATTTGCCAAGAGGCAATTATATATGTTGCCTCTAACATCCAGCCAAGATAGTTACATTCATCTTCAGTTAAAATAATAATAACTACCACTTATTAAGAAGATAGTGAGAGTCAGTGGCTTTGATTAACACCTTACATGGATTAACTGTTTAAATCCTTGAAACAACATTAAAAAGCATCGCTATGATTTCATTTCAACCCACGAGGAGATTGATGTGCATGTATGTGTGCTAAGCTGCTTCCTTTGTGTCCAATTCTTCATGACCCTGTGGACTGTAGCCCACCAGGCTCCTCCATCAACGGGGATTCTCCAGGTAAGAATACTGGAGTGGGTTGCCATGCCCTCCTCCAGGGGAGTTTCCCACCAATCCAGGGATCAGTCCTGCATCTCTTCTATCTCCTGCATTGGCAGGCAGGTTCTTTACCACTAGTGCCACCTGGGAAGACTCAGACATTGGTTGTTGGAGTGACTATCATGTGGACATAACAAAGCCTCAAACCTGGTTTCTACTGCTTTTGTGTATCTCCAAAGCCTTGCTCTTTTCATTGCATTATCACTCATGGAAGAAAAAGTGTTATTCATTTGCAGGGCAGGAATAGAAATGCAGATGTATAGAAAGGACTTGTGGGTACAGCAGATGAAGGGGTGGGTGGGAGGAATTGGGAAAGTAGCATTGACATATATACACTACCATGTGTGAAATAGCTAGTGGGAGCTGCTGTACAGCTCAGGGAACTCAGCTCAGAGCTCTGCGATTCCCAGAGGGATGGCGGTGGGATGGGAGGGAGGTGCAAGAGGGCGGGAATATACTTATACATATAGCTGATTCATGTTGTTGTACAGCCGAAACTAACACAGCATTCTAAAGCAATTATATGCGAATTAAAAACAAGCAAAAGCAGCCCTTGCAAGTTATCTATAGATGCTGCTGCTGGTGCTGCTGCTGCTAAGTCGCTTCAGTCATGTCTGACTCTGTGCGACCCCATAGACACCAGCCCACCAGGCTCCCTTATCCCTGGGATTCTCCAGGCAAGAACACTGGTGTGGTTTGCCATTTCCTTCTCCAATGCATGAAAGTGAAAAGTGAAAGTGAAGTCGCTCAGTCGTGTCCGACTCTTAGCAACCCCATGGACTGCAGCCCACGAAGCCCTCCATCCATGGGATTTTCCAGGCAAGAGTACTGGAGTGGGGTGCCATTGTCTTCTCCAATCTATACACAAAGCTCTCCATTTGTTGAAATCTAGAGTTGATCATTGGAGAAGGCAATGGCACCCCACTCCAGTACTCTTGCCTGGAAAATCCCATGGATGGAGGAGCCTGGTAGGCTGCAGTCCACGGGGTCGCCAAGAGTCGGACATGACTGAGCGACTTCACTTTCACTTTTCACTTTCATACATTGGAGAAGAAAATGGCAGCCCACTCCAGTGTTCTTGCTTGGAGAATCCCAGGGACGGGAGAGCCTGGTGGGCTGCTATCTATGGGGTCGCACAGAGTCAGACACGACTGAAGTGACTTAGCAGCAGTAGCAGCAGCAGAGTTGATCATGATGGATATGCTTCTCCGCAAATAAATTACTGAATGCCTAACATATCCACCTAGGCTGAGTCTTCTTTTTGACAGTTTGTATTGACACACCCAGCTAGTTTAATGATCACACCCATTTCTTACTGCGATACAATATCCAAGTATAAGAGGTATCTCTATGGTTGTCGCTCTGAGTAGGAAGTAAGGATACAGAGTTAGCAAACAAAACCTAAATCTAGAAGCTGTTGGAATAGAATAATTGATGGATCAAAGCAACGGAAGGCTGACTTCTGATCCAGCCATGATGGAGTAGCTGGCTTCAGATTACTTCCCCTGGTAAATAGTTATTCAACTGGCAAATTTATGAAGACACAGTTATTATACAGCAGATCATGCAGGACTTCATGTCTTAAGAGAAATGAAACAAGCTGCACATTTACTGCAACTGTTTGCCTGGAAGCATTTTCTAAACAATGATGCAAAGAGATAAAATACAAGAACAAAAAGCAATCTCAGTAGATGGAGGAAACACAGAATGAAATGTGAAAGTGCTAAAGCAGCTAGAATTTGCAAGACATGGGAATAAAGGGGATTTCAAGGTTTACAATGAAGCTACTGTGTTCTAGTATAAAACAATTAGGACAGTGTGGTTATTGGCATAAAGATAGAAAAATAGCTCAAAGAAATAGACCAGAGAATCCAGAGAGGAACTCACAAATATATGACCAATTTTACATTTTAGGCAATATTGTAAACATGGCTAATTAATTTTAATTTTAGACAATAGCACCAAAAGAAATCAATGGGGAAAGAAAATTATTTTCAATGAATGGTGTTGTAAACCCTGGATATTTTGTGGAATAAAATAAGCTTAATTTCTAACTAGAACTAATAAAGAATTACTAGAGATAAATCTTGACCCAAACATGAAAACTATACTTTTGAAGCTTTTAGAAGAAAACATTGGAGAATATTTTCTTCAAACTGTGGTAAGCGAAGATTTGTTTTGATACAAAAGACACTGTTATGAACTGTTAGCCCCTTCCCCAAATTCATATGTTGAAGCCCTATTCCCCAAGACCTCAGACTCACTTTATTTGAAAATAGAGTTTTTGCATATGTAATTAGTTAAAGTGCGGCCATTAGGGCTGCTCTGCTAAGTCACTCAGTGCCCAGCTCTGTGACCCCATGCTCTGTTGCCCGCCAGGCACCTCTGTCCATGGGCTTCACTAAGCAAGGATTTTGGAGTGGGTTGCCATGCACTCCTCCAGGGGATCTTCCCAACCCAGGCATCAAACCCACCTCTCTTAAGTCTCCTGCATTGGCAGTTGGATTCTTTACCCCTAGTGTCAGCTTGGAAGCAGGCTTTAATTCAAAATTATTGGTGTCATATGAGAAGGAAATTTGGAAACAGATATGTTTGAAAGGACCACATGAGGCCACATAAAAAAGAGAGCCATTTACAAGGGAAGGAGAAGGGCCTCAGGAGAAATTAACCCACTTTATACTTTTATCTCAGATTTCTACATTTCTCTATTTAATCAACTGTAACCTGCTGCTGCTGCTGCTGCTGCTAAGTCGCTTCAGTCATGTGCGACTCTGTGCAACCCCATAGACGGCAGCCTACCAGGCTCCTCTGTCCCTGGAATTCTCCAGGCAAGAACACTGGAGTGGGTTGCCATTTCCTTCTCTAATGCATGACAGTGAAAAGTGAAAGTGAAGTTGGTTAGTTGTGTCCGACTCTTAGCGACTCCGTGGACTGCAGCCTACCAGGCTCCTCCGTCCATGGGATTTTCCAGGCAAGAATACTGGAGTGGGGTGCCATTGCCTTCTCCGTATTGTAACCTACGGTCACCTAAAACATTACAATATTTGTAGAGCACGGTAAAACAGACTATAAAAGTGATATATTTAGATAGTCTCTCTCTATATACATTAAATTATATATTTATATCTGTCTATCTTCATATCTTTATGTAACTTTCTGTGACTTGTACAATCATGAGAAGAAAAAATGGCAGATCAAAGATAAACGTTCTCTATGAATTTGGGACTGGCACTGTGCAAAGTAATGTTTTCTATTCCTAAAACCTTTTGGTTTTGAGTACAGCAATCTACCTATAGTAGTTCAGTGACTATTTCTTGATTAATTGGCTTTTCAGTATTGATTGTATGTGGACAGACTTAAATATGTGGCCAATTCATCACTTTAACAGTTCTTACCATCAACGTGCATTTTTAAAATGATTTATGCATATGTGCAAGGTTCCTGCTTGTGGGTTGCTGGAAACAACAGGATAATTTTTCCAGACATGTTCAATGACTCCAGAGTCTACTGAACACGTTCACGGATGTTTAGCCATTTTTCTCACATATACTTGAGGAAAATCCATAGAGAGTTAGATGAACTGGAAAATACTAAATATAAACTAACTTTTTGGATAAGTTTTGGTAGCAAACCAATGCTCAGGGATCATGCAGAGTTTCAGTTGGCAGGTGTTTGCACAGGGTCATTTACATATTATAAGACACAAACACCTGTTTCCACTTAAGTCACTTAAAAGAAGGATGGAAGAAGGTGAATCCTGCCATCGTCCTTAAACTTCTTAACGACTTCCAGGTGGTAAAAAAGAAATGGCCTAGAGTTTTTATCAAAAATTGTCTGTGCTCTACTGAATTTTTTCCATTTTTAGAAGTTTGAGTCTCAAAAAGTGGAATTAACTTTTCCACTGTCTCTGTGAGGAAGAAAACTTTAAACTTTTGATGGTTTCAAAGTCACCTCTGTTTCTTTAGTTTTTCAGAGTTAAATGCTCATGCATTTTATGGTTAAAATAAAACTATGGCTTTATTTTCAATGCACCTCCTTATATACAGCCTTCAGACTTTATTCTGATCAATAGAAAAGATATCGGGCTTTATGCAGTAAACAAGAAATCCTATGTGAAGCTATGAAATATATTCACTACTTCTAACATTTCTTCTGCCTGCTTTACTATCTAATAATTATAGAAACCAACAAGTAAAGTAAATAGTAAAGCCGCACAGTCATGCCCGACTCTTTGTGACCCCGTGGACTGTAGCCCACCAGGCTCCTCAATCCATGGGATTCTCCAGGCTAGAATACTGGAGTGGGTTGCCATTTCCTTCTCCAGGAGATCTTCCCCACCCAGGGATTGAAGCCAGGTCTCCCGCATTGTAGGCAGACACTTTACCGTCTGAGCCACCAGGGAAGTCCCAATTTCACAAAGTCCAAATTCTTTGTATTATGGGTATACAGAGAGAGGAATATTTAGTAGAAGAAATATTATGCTTTAGGTATCTTGAACCAGCCTCATGATATGCCATTCTGTTCTTTGTTTCAAATATAAACACCCATTTCTGCGCACAACATTGAGTTCACATAAACACATGTCTGTAGGTAATTTATATGTTCAGCTTATACATATGCATGCATTTCACTAAGGATCTGATGTTAACTCTTGTAAGAAAGCATTGCTTTGTCTAATTTTCACAGAATGTGAGTAGGGCTAATGAATGAACAAGGTTCCTCAAAAAGAGTTTAAAGTAGTTTTTTTTTTTTTTTTCATAATTAATTCTTTAGTTTAAGCTTATAAGATCTATCCAGTGAATCCTGGATTTGGCAGCTAAACATGTGTATTGGCAAGGGATGCTATGAACTGGAGAGGATGTGTCAAGGACTGGAGCCATACTGGGCACTTTGAAGAAATAGATTCATGCATATGAGACATTCAGAAGGCCTCCCCATATTGAGCGCCTGTTTGATTTCTAAACATTGTTAATACTGGTGCCTCTGAGGACCCTGGGCATCTCTCATGACCTCTCACTTTCACGTGAGATTTCACACTTGCTTTCCTGAACGTCTGAGAATAGATTCAATGACAGATCCTTCCAGAGAGAAAAATGAAGGCGTATTTGTTCTCCCAGTGGGTGTACCGTATCAATCCACCCACCCAATGTGTCACTTGGGTTGTTCTAGGATACGCGTTGATATTCATACTTTGAAAGCAAGACTATTATTTCTGGTAAAGGTTACAAATGGAATAACATGGGACAAGCTGTTATTCCTTTCTCTGCCTGTTGTAGGATACATACTTGCACAAGATGCCATAGGTTCACTTACCTTCTGCTGTAGCAAGTCCTTTAACGGCGTGCAAACTGTTACAGACAGCTTATGTATGATTGATGAGTCATGGGCCCCCAAACACTGTGATCAGATGGCTTAGAAATGCAACACGCCCAACCGGGCAAGTGGATGTTGTCTTTGATACTCTATGAAATCAGAAATATGGGAAGTATTGCTAGAACTCAGGACACCTTTTGGAGATGCTCTTTGGCCAAGTACATTGTCATTCTTTATGGGAAGACTCCATGACCCCCTTTGGAAATCACTTTCATGGGTTTTAAACAGGTACTGAAATATGTCATCTTGACTTAAGTACATCTGAATAATTAGAGGCGCCCTCAGTTCAGTTCAGTTGTCACTCAGTCATGTCTGACTCTTTGCGAACCTATGGACTGCAGCACACCAGGTCTCCCTGTCCGTCAGCAACTCCCAGAGTTTACTCAAACTTGTGTCCATGGAGTCAGTGATGCCATCCAACCATCTCATCCTCTGTCGTCCCCTTGTCCTCCTGCCTTCAATCTTTCCCAGCATCAGGGTCTTTTCCAATGAATCAGTTCTTCACATCAGGTGGCTAAAGTATTGGAGTTTCAGCTTCAGCATCAGTCCTTACAATGAACATTCAGGACTGATTTCCTTGAGGATGGGCTGGTTGGATCTCCTGGTAGTCCAAGGGACCCTCAAGAGTCTTCTCCAGCACCACAGTTCAAAAGCATCCATTCTTCGGCGCTCAGCTTTCTTCACAGTCCAACTCTCACATCCATACGTGACCACAGGAAAAACCATAGCCTTGACTAGATGGACCTTTGTTGGCAAAGTGATGTCTCTGCTTTAGCATGCTGTCTAGGTTGGTCGTAACTTTTCTTCCAAGGAGTAAGCGTCTTTTAATTTCATGGCTGCAGTCACCATCTGCAGTGATTTTGGAGCCCCCCAAAATAAAGTCTGCCACTGTTTCCACTGTTTCTCCATCTATTTCCCATGAAGTGATGGGACCAGATGCCATGATCTTTGTTTTCTGAATGTTGAGCTTTAAGCCAACTTTTTCACTCTCCTCTTTCACTTTCATCAAGATGGTCTTTAGTTCTTCACTTTTTGCCATAAGGGTGGTGTCATCTGCATATCTGAATTTATTGATTTTTTTTTCCCCAGCAATCGTGATTCCAGCTTGTGCTTCATCCAGCCCAGTGTTTTTCATATACTCTGCATATAAGTTAAATAAGCATGGTGACAATACACAGCCTTGACATACTCTTTTTCCTGTTTGGAACCAGTCTGTTGTTCCAAGTCCAGTTCTAACTGTTGCTTCCTGACCTGCACACAGATTTCTCAAGAGGCAGGTCAGAAGCCACCTATGTATTTATTATTGAAATATTATATGATGAATCAAACTGGAAAGTTCAAAGAAGAGTTAAAATTGATATGACTTCCCATAGAATAAGAAATTAGACAATGATTTCTTTCTGTATAAAATTAAATATTAAGTGAAATGAAATTAGATAGAATAAACTTTATTGTCATAGGAAATCTCTTTGAAATATTTATTCTCTCTATATATGTAGAATGAACAGACTTAGGTAGAAACAAAAATGGAGGCAGATAAATATGGTGGACTGGTAGGCAGGCTAGCCACATGGGTACCTTTAGCTGATACAGTGACTCAGTAACATAAAATGTGTGATCATACAATTGTGCCCTTATAAATACTTCCATTCATGAGAATAGCATAGACTCTTGAGTACTGATGTATCTCTCCAACCTTCTAGCCAACTTTGGCATAAAAAGCAAAAGGCAATAGTTTGTACTTCTGAGCTCTCTTACCTGCGGATAAGAGTTCCATGAGGGCTGCTTGGGCCAGAGAAGATTGAATATGCTTTTATGAAGAGCACAGGAAAACCGCAGTGAACCATATCCACTTCTGCTAAACTTAATATTATGTGACTCTTTTGCACTGTTTGTCTGCTGTGCTGACAATAAACTGAAATGAAGACACTTTGTTTTTCTCTCTAGTCCTTAAACCTGGAAGAGCCTGGGTCTAAACTGACATAGTTGAGTCATATGTGGTTTCAGGATCTGTCAATCACTGCCTTAGAGACTTCCTGTGTTTTGATAATTAAAAGTCTCATGCTGCCTCTTAGATTATCCAAAAAATCTATTTTGGTTTTCTGCTGAGATCTGCCCTAACTGAATAGCCTCCCATATCTGCACACTTTTGTTCCTTTGCATTTGCATTGAAATGAGCCTGCGTCATGTCCCAAATCCCTTATGGTCCCTCTGTGTGCAGTCAATTACATTGGAAAAGCTAATTTGTGCTAAGTTTTTAATGGTCCATTTTACTGCCCTTCTGAGAAATCATATTTATCTACAATACCCATCCCGAGTAATATGGTCAACCTGAAAGGATTACAGCACCATTGGAGGATAAGACTAATGAAAGCATTACACAGAATGAACCATGCTTACTTACCCTCCTAAATCTCTGAAAATGGTGGAGAGGACAGGCATTTATAGGAAGGGTTTCAAAAGAAAGTGGTTGATATAATTGTTGCTGCTAGATCGCTAAAGATAATAATTGCTCAGAGAATTCACAATCCAGTGAGGTTCTTGTCTATTCCAGTATCCTACCATCAGTCTCACTGCCATGATTCCTCCCATTTCAACACACTCATTTCAACACACCTCTGTGCCTTGTCATAGGCTATTCCCTTTGCTTGCCATGTCCTTTCTATTTCTTGTAAAATTGTGTTAATTCTTTAAGACCCAGTTAGAATACATCACTTCCTCTTTAAAACACGCTCTGTTCTTTCTCAGTAAACTTAATTTGTGTCTGCTTGTTTTTTGCATAACCTTGGTTCACATGGTAAATGCAGCAGTTACCACCTTGCATAATAGTTAATCTGATTTTTTTTCACCCATAGATGGAAACTATTCATTACTTGCAAGCATTCCATATGCAACTTTGTATTTTTTTCAGGGGTTAGAACAGTGCCTAAAACATAATATAGGAAAGCAAATGAATGAATGAACATAAGACCTTATAAAAATGTAAAATTGTGAGGGAAAAGGGGGAAAAAAGAATTTCTAGTAGTTACAATAACAGATTACTGGGATGAATAATGTTATGTGTCAACTTGACAAAGCCATAGGGTGCTCAGATATTTGAGTAAACATTTCTAGGTATGTCTGTGGAGATGCTGCCTGATGAGATTAGCGTTTGAACTGGTAAACTGAGTAAAGCGGATTTGCTTCTGGTTGTGGATGAGCATCATCCAATCTGTTGAGGGCCTGAATGAAACAAGCAACCAACCAACCAAGGAAGGGAGAATTTGCTTTCCCTGCCTGACTGCTGAGCTGGTAGCTGGTCTTCTGCTCTGAGACTGGGACTTCAGATTTGGACTGGAACTTACGTCATGATTCTAGAATCGTCAGGTCTTTGGGTTTGGACTGAAACTGTAATATGGGCTTTCCTGGGTCTCCAGCTGGCAAGTGGAAGATTCTGGAACTTCTTTGCCTCCATAATCAAATGAGCCAATTCCTTATATTAAATCTCATTCATTTTCTCCCTTTTCATATTTCTATGTCTGTCTATCTAATCTTTCTTATCTATCTGTTGTTGTTGTTGTTTGATTGCTAAGCCATGTCTGACTCTTTGCAGCCCCATAGACTTCAGCATGCTTGGGTCCTCTGTCCTTCATTATCTCTCAAAGTTTGCTCAAATTCAGGTCCATTGAGTCAGTGATGCTATGTAACCATTTCATTCTCTGCTGTGCCCTCCTCCTTTTCCCTTCAATCTTTCCCAGCATCAGGATCTTTTCCAATGAGTCAGCTCTTTGCATCAGGTAGCCAAAGTATTGAAGCTTTAGCTTCAGCAGCATTCCTTCCAGTGAATATTCATGGTTGGATCTATTTAAATATCTACTTGGCTATCTCTCCTATCAGTTCTGTTCTTCTGGAAAATACTGACTGATATATTATTGTCTTCATCAATTTGGACTGCTACAACAAAAAATCTTATCCTCTGTGGCTTAAACAACAAGCATTTAATTCTTACATTTTTGGAGGCTAAGCAGTCAGAGATTGAAAGTTTGTTGCTGAACCATGAAAGATGTGGGGATTCTTGGCCTCCAAAGGAGGAAAATTCAATCTGGGGCCAGTGATGAGGCTTGATCACTCAGAGCTTTTGTGTAATAAAATTTTATTAAAGTGTGGCAGAGATAGAGAAAGCTTCTGACATAGACATCAGAAGGGAGCAGAAAGAGTGCCCCCTGCTAGTCCTTAGCTGCAATGGTATATAGCTACTAGCAAGCTGTTAATTATAGAAACGAAATGTCTCAAAACTCAGAGATTGGCACCAGGGCCCTCACCCACAACATGCATTGAGATAACATTGGTACCAGGTGAGTCATCCCAGGCCATAAAACTATTGATGTGAATTTTGAAGAAAGGCAGATTTCCAAGCAAATATATAGTTTCATTAACATAGGTTAGGAGAACAATGTATGACTAAAACATACTGGTTTGTCAAGTCGGTTCTGAGTCTTTCGGCTGAACCAGAACTGACTTGAAGACAGAGTCTAGGGTAAATACATAGTACATTAACATAGCTTAAGACAAACACTTCCATGAGAAAAATGCATTGGTTAGCTCAAGGTCTGAGAAAAGTTAAATTCAGGTGGAACCAAGTGTCATTATGGAAACAAAAGAGAAATCTCTTTTTAAATTTGTATAGAGAAGGGGAAAAAATATAACAGTAGTTTGTTTCCTCCTGCCACTTAAGAGAGAGATAAAAAATTGTCGGACACTTGTAGCCTATTTCCTCCATTTGGAGACCCCTGGCCTGTCTGTCTGTTACCCTGTCAAGAACAAGGTGCAAGAAGATTTGGTATCTGCCGGAAGACTCTTGAGAGTCCCTTGGACTGCAAGGAGATCCAACCAGTCCATTCTGAAGGAGATCAGCCCTGGGATTTCTTTGGAGGGAATGATGCTAAAGCTGAAGCTCCAGTACTTTGGCCACCTCATGCGAAGAGTTGACTCATTGGAAAAGACTCTAATGCTTGGCGGGATTGGGGGCAGGAGGAGAAGGGGACGACAGAGGATGAGATGGCTGGATGGCATCACGGGCTTGATGGACGTGAGTCTGAGTGAACTCCGGGAGACGATGATGGACAGGGAGGCCTGGTGTGCTGCGATTCATGGGGTCGCAAAGAGTCGGACACGACTGAGCGACTGAACTGAACTGAGAGCCCTTTTCCTAATTTGAACAGCCTTCTTCTTGCTGTGTCTTCACATAGTGGAGACAGAGAGGACTTTGATGTCTTCCTCTGCTTATAAGGACACGAATCCCTTCACGGGGCACCACCCTCATGTTTTCTTCTGAACCTAATTTCCACCCAAAGGCCTCAACACCATCACACTGGGGATCAGGACTTCATTATATGAATCTGGGGTGAAAAAACAAACATTGTTTACATAAGCTGTGAAGAATGTCCTGTTTCTGGAATAGGGGTATTATAAATATCAACATTAGATATGTTCATAAGTTATGAGATTGGGTTAAAATATTTCCCTGAGCCCAGTCTTGTGGACTCCTATGATTTGGTGATGATATCTCAGTCCTTAATTTCCTTCTTCATACCAAATTAAAAAAAAAAAAAGGAAAGAAAGAAAAAGAGGTTATTCTGACTGCATTTTTCAACAAAAGAGGATGACTATTTCATTTACGTGGGTTTTCATATGAGTGAAGATGAGAGAAAGAGACGTTTATAAGTCTAGTTGCTCTTAACTTATGTCTCACTCATTTATGTCTCAGTAACATTGGAGTGATTTTTGCTTCAAAGAAACTTGAGGACAAAAATTTGTTGACTAATATCAGTCTTAGGTCACCAAGATACCAGACTGTTGGTAACTTCATGTTATATTTTGTCTCCAGGCAATGATATTAGTCTTTTTTTTTGTTTTACATTTGCTTTTGATCAGATAATGCTATTATACTTCTTTTTTTCATTTAGTGAACATCTGCTTCTTAATTATTCCCATGTTTATTATTATGTCAAGAAAAGATAAGATATTTTAATTGTAACTAGGGAGTGATCACTATCCTCATATAGGTGTAAAATAAGAATATATTAAAATCTGGGAGCAAGTTTAAAGAGAAGACATTTTTGTTATAAAATTTAGAAGTTTTTGTGTCTTGTGTTAAGCTTAAATTAGTATCATTAAGAAGGATATGTATGGCTTAGTGGATGTAGCTCAAATCTAAAAAAACCAAAATCAAACAAAAATGTATAATTATTGTACTATTTACAACATATTACAAAGTCTGTAAAGATATCCATATTTTTAGAGATGAAAACTCTGTTTTCCATTACAAGATGTGTTAGAGTCCATGAGGATAAAATAACAGTAAAGATACATAGCATTTTAGATATTATTTCAATATAGGATGTTTGAACAGAATCACTATGACAAAATCACTGAAATTTGTTTCCAGATTTAAAGTTGTCTTTTAAATTATTGTTCTCTATTAGTCTAATTAAGCATGGCACATTAAGGACCTAAATTCATAACAATTTGGCTTTGAAAAAATACATGAAATTCTTTGTTATGTCTCTAATTGCATACTGCAGGCTTGTGTTATACTTTTGAAAATTCAGATAAATGTATACTAAGAATATGTGCAGTATCCAAATAAGTCAGCTATTTAATTTTCTCTGAATAGAGTCTCTACACCATGGGAGCTAGACATCTTGCTAATTTTGCAATTTATCTGCAGAATACCAATAAATGGCTTTTAGGACTGTGGTGACCCTCAGGAATGATATTTTTGATGATCACACACAAGTTAGAAATTTCTCTTCTCTCCTTTCTCTGTCCATGAGTAAGCACAGCTGTGCTTAATAAAATGCTGGGGAAAAATAATATCCTAATACTAGTCCTGTTAATCCCAGGAATTAAGTAAGGCTTGCTTTGCAATAAATCCAGCTGTTAGGGAGTCACAAAGCAAGAATTCTTTCCAGATTTCCTGCCAGTGAAACTGAGACTAAAATAAATTAATAGTATCTTTGCCATTTCAATTTTCCAAACATGGGAGTTATTATTAAATTTTCCTTGATTCTTTGGAAACAGTATGTTATCCCAAATTGAGTTATGTTCTGTGCATCTATGTTCCTGACAAACACATGCAAGTTGTCATTGTTTTGTAAGGAGATGATAATGCAGATTTGTTGGGTATGAAACGCTTAGGTTGCTGCATCCCCTTGAACCTCTGCAGCTAGGGGTTGGATTGTTTGCTGAAGTATCATTGGGTCTGTTTGTCCAGTGGTAGGTGATAGGAATTTAAAACCTCCAGTCACCATGATGCTAATGGAAATAACTCATACTGTCAACACAAAATAGCAGAATATTCTACTTGTAAAAAGTTGACCATCACCTCTCAGGTTAAGCACGGCTGGCAAAATCATAGCATGATGAAGCTTAAGGAAGTATTTTGGAGCCAAAATATAAAAGTTAGAGAAGTTGGAATAGACGCATTTTCCCCTTATCCACCAACAATGTACAGCTAAATAACCCTGGACATTTTGAATAGAACAAACATTAGGATACTCTGAGATATGGAGACAAGAACGCAGCCAGGGTAGGGATTTCAGCTGCCAAGGAATGACATGGTGGTCAGTTCCCAGGGCTTTCATTTTGCTTCATATATTCCACAGTCAAAGCTGAAGAAGGTAGCAATGAGGAAAAGTCAACAGGGTCAGACAAACAAAAACATATAAAAGAAAAACAGCTCCAACAAAAGGCCACTAAGTCTAGCCCTAAGATGGACACAAAGCAAAGATACTTATTCTCAACACTCTTATCCATCATAGTGTTGGCATTTTGACTGAGTGCAATAAGGCAAGAATAGGGCAGGATTAATAAATAAAAAGCATACAGTTAGGGAAGGAATAAAAATCTCCAGATGTGGATAGCATGATTATCTATGCAGAAAATCTCAACAGAGCTATCAAAAAAAAAAAAAAAATCCTAGAACTAATAAGTGGGAGAAGGGAATGACAGAGTTCAAGATGGTTGGATGGCATCACCAACTCACCAGGCATGGTTGTGAGAGACGGTGAAGATGGGAGATGCTGAAGGACAGGAAAGCCTGGTGTGCTACAGTCCACGGGGTCACAAAGAGTCACACATGACCAAGTGACTGAACAACAACCCCCTTTACAGAATTTTATATATTGACCTTCCTCCCCCACCTTTTCTGGAACAGTTCCTCAGAGATATCAGAGGTGTGTTCTCCTGGGGTGCAGTCCTCAGTTGCCCCAAATAAAAGTTAACTCATAACTCTCACATTGTGCATTTTTTTAGTCGACCCCTGTATGAAAAGCAAAAAGAAGAAATTTTATTACATTAGAACCACTAAAAATGTGAGATAAAAATATTAAATATCAAAGCTTGGGAAATAAATCTACAGCAGGAAAATAATATCTAGTAGAGAAGAAAGGTTAAAAATATCTGCTTTAAGATAGAAATAAAGCAATAGAAAAAGTCAAAAGTAGGAGGAAATAACACAGATAAAAGCAGAAAATAATATAAGTAAACAAAGAGGCAATAAGGAGGATGAACTCATCCCAAAATGTGTTATTAGAAAAAAATAATGAACTGTAGAACCTCTGGTGGCATTGCTTAAAAAAGAAGAAACTTATGGAGGACAAATAAATAGTATTAGAAATAAAACGGTACATAATTGTAGCAGAGTAGTTGCCTGAGTAGAAGAGAATCTGATGTGTAACCATAAGACTTCCCTATGCTTCAATAGGTGAAAAATCTGCCTGCAATGCAGCAGACACAGAAAACCGTGGCTTGATCCCTGGATCGAAAAGATCCCCTGGCTTCAGTTCAGTTCAGTCACTCAGTTGTGTCCGACTCTCTGTGACCCCATGAATCACAGCACGCCAGGCCTCCCTGTTCATCACCATCTCCTGGAGTTCACTCAGACTCACGTCCATCGAGTCCGTGATGCCATCCAGCCATCTCATCCTCGGCCGTCCCCTTCTCCTCCAGCCCAATCACTCCCAGCATCAGAGTCTTTTCCAATGAGTCAACTCTTTGCATGAGGTGGCCAAAGTACTGGAGTTTCAGCTTTAGCATCATTCCTTCCAAAGAAATCCCAGGATTGATCTCCTTCAGAATGGACTGGTTGGATCTCCTTGCAGTCCAAGGGACTCTCAAGAGTCTTCTCCAACACCACAGTTCCAAAGCATCAATTCTTCGGCACTCAGCCTTCTTCACAGTCCAACACTCACATCCATACATGACCACAGGAAAAACCATAGTCTTGACTAGACGGACCTTTGTTGGCAAAGTAATGTCTCTGCTTTTGAATATGCTATCTAGGTTGCTCATAACTTTTCTTCTAAGAAGTAAGTGTCTTTTAATTTCATGGCTGAAGTCACCATCTGCAGTGATTTTGGAGCCCCCCAAAATAAAGTCTGACACTGTTTCCACTGTTTCCCCATCTATTTCCGATGAAGTGATGGGACCAGATGCCATGATCTTTGTTTTCTGAATGTTGAGCTTTCAGCCAAGTTTTTCGCTTTCCTCTTTCACTTTCATCAAGAGCCTCTTTAGTTTCTCTTCACTTTCTGCCATAAGGGTGGTGTCATCTGCATATCTGAGGTTACTGATATTTCTCCCGGCAATCTTGATTCCAGCTTGTGTTTCTTCCAGTCCAGCGTTTCTCATGATGTACTCTGCATAGAAGTTAAATAAGCACGGTGACAATATACAGCCTTCACATACTCCTTTTCTTGTTTGGGACCAGTCTGTTGTTCCATGTCCAGTTCTAACTGTTGCTTCCTGACCTGCATACAGATTTCTCAAGAGGCAGGTCAGGTGGTCTGGTATTCCCATCTCTTTCAGAATTTTCCACAGTTTATTGTAGTCCACACAGTCAAAGGCTTTGGCATAGTCAATAAAGCAGAAATAGATGTTTTTCTGGAACTCTCTTGCTTTTTCCATGATCCAGCAGATGTTGGCAATTTGATCTCTGGTTCCTTTGCCTTTTCTAAAACCAGCTTGAACATCTGGAATTTCACGGTTCACGTATTGCTGAAGCCTGGCTTGGAGAATTTTGAACATGACTTTACTAGCATTTGAGATGAGTGCAATTGTGTGGTAGTTTGAGCATTCTTTGGCATTGCCTTTCTTTGGAATTGGAGTGAAAACTGACCTTTTCCAGTCCTGTGGCCACTGCTGAGTTTTCCAAACTTGCTGGCGTATTTAGTGCAGCACTTTCACAGCATCATCTTTCAGGATTTGAAACAGCTCAACTGGAATTCCATCACCTCCATTAGCTTTGTTCGTAGTGATGCTTTCTAAGGACCACTTGACTTCACATTCCAGGATGTCTGGCTCTAGGTGAGTGATCACACCATCATGATTATCTAGGTCTTAAAGATCTTTTTTATGCAGTTCTTCTGTGTATTGTTGCCACCTCTTCTTAATATCTTCTGCTTCTGTTAGGTCCATACCACTTCTGTCCTTTATCGAGCCCATCTTTGCATGAAATGTTCCCTTGGTATCTCTGATTTTCTTGAAGAGATCTCTAATCTTTCCCATTCTGTTGTTTTCCTCTATTTCTTTGCATTGATCGCTGAAAAAGGCTTTTGTATCTCTTCTTGCTATTCTTTGGAACTCTGCATCAGATGCTTATATCTTTCCTTTTCTCCTTTGCTTTTCGCCTGTCTTCTTTTCACAGCTATTTGTAAGGCCTCCCCAGACAGCCATTTTGCTTTTTTGCATTTCTTTTCCATGGGGATGGTCTTGATCCCTGTCTCCTGTACAATGTCACGAACCTCATTCCATAGTTCATCAGGCACTCTATCAGATCTAGGCCCTTAAATTTATTTCTCACTTCCACTGTATAATCATAAGGGATTTGATTTAGGTCATACCTGAATGGTCTAGCAGTTTTCCCTACTTTCTTCAATTTAAGTCTGAATTTGGCAATAAGGAGTTCATGATCTGAGCCACAGTCAGCTCCTGGTCTTGTTTTTGCTGACTGTATAGAGCTTCTCCATCTTTGGCTACAAAGAATATAATCAATCTGATTTCAGTGTTGACGATCTGGTCATGAGCGCAGGCGGCTGCGAGCTGGCGCACTGAGCGTGGCCGAGAGGAGCTACCCCACGTTCCACGTCCCCTGGCTTAGGAAATGGCAACCCACTCCAGTATTCTTGCCTGAAAAACCTCATGGATAGAGGAACCTAGAGGGTCGAAAAGAGTCAGGACTGAGCATGCAGGCAGGGGGAAGATGTAATGATTAGAAATGCAGCTATTAGAGCAGGTTGGATATTCATAGAGATAATAAAAAGGTCATATAGAAGAGAAAGGCGTCATTACAGGAATAAATCCTTAAGTAGTTAGTCTTTTTTACTATAATGAGATAATTTACAAGCAAAAGAATTTAAAATGTGTACCTTTCCATTAATCACAAAGGTATTATTTAATTCAGATAACAGCAGCTTATTTTGGACCTCTGTACAAATGATTGGGACAAATTTAGTCTTTCTTGGTAAAAGCAATTGGTCTTATACTTGGGTCTCAAATTATTAGTTAATTTCATTTTATTGTTGCTTTACTTTGATCTGTTTATTAACTTTATTTGAAAAATTTGTGGTTTGTCAGAAATGTGTCAGTTAGTGTTAACTGATCCAGACAATATCAATATGCGTTTATTAACATAGTGAAACTACTTGTATCTTGTTTACATTGTGGAGGAAGATAATTTAGGGAAAGCAGAATTAACATGTTAATATTATTCAGCAATGTGGAAGCAGGATCAAGGACTACTTGAAGAAAACTTGAAGGAAAACTTAATGTGGTGCTTCAAAATGTTGCAACAGCTAATATTGCCCTTTCAGAGCTGATAGTTGCAGCTTGTAAAAAGGCCTCAGATAAGTACTGTCTTCTTTTCAACTCTTTGGTGTATCATGCTTGTTATTGGCCACTGTCAATGTGGGTATGGAAAGCAAGAGAGATTTATTAATAAGAATAATAGATTGAGGGTATGAGGATTTATAGAAAAGGAATTTAAATGATACATTTAAAAAGAACTTTGGGAAGAAATTGTATACTTCTACTAAAGTTTGTTTTGTTGTTGTTCCTGCTATTTATCATCAAAGTAGTTTTCCACATTTCAATCTTGCAAATAGATTCTATCAAATTAATCTATAAAGTGACCCCATGGGGGAAGGAATAGCATTTAAAGCCTTAGGGATTCTGAGATCACCTCACTTATCTGGAAATCACATCTAGAAACCTCAACTTAGGAAAACAGAGAAGTTTAATAAATACATGTCACAGTGCTTTCATTGTCTCACTCAGAAGACACAGAATCTTTAGATCCTCATTCCAAGACCATTTGTATACAATTCTCATAAGCTTGAATGTAAAAATGCACATAGCTATAATAAATTATAATGGATTTGAGAGACAGTTAAGAAATATAAGAACAATAAGTGACAGCAAAGATCCTGAAGGTAAGGAATTATACACCATAAGAGTAGTCAATTAACTTGAAAGTGTAGCTTTTCTAGAATCAGAGGCAAGAATTGTATTCAAATAGTCTCAAAAATGTCATTAAACTATCTCAACCATTACCACAATGGAAGATTATAAAGAAACTGAATCATCATGTATTACATTATATGCACTAAATACGTTGAATTTATTTAGAAAACCAAACGCTATCAGTGTCAAAACAGGAACGTTTTTTTCTCCGTATTTTAAGACACTATCTATGTGTCCATGTCTTTTTTTCTTTCTTTCCTTCTTCTTTCGTCTCCCTCCCTCCCTTCCTTCCTCTCTCTCTTTCACCATAGTTTCTATAAAATATCGTCACATTGATATCTAGATGCCTTCTCAAATTAACACCACCTGTAAGAATCATTAATCTAATCATTACTTCCTGTCCCAGCTAATTATAAATGCTGTTGAACAAGACCTGACCTCGCATTGATCCATATATGTCCCATTAAAGGTTTCCTTAAAATTCAGCAGACTGCCATTCATCATGGCATTTGCGTATGAATCATCCTTTGCATTTCATTTCATGCTACAGTGCTCAGTTCCAGGCTGATCCTTGGACAGACTTTCCTTTTCACTCAGTCAACTTTTCAGCGAGTAAATCTGCTCCATAATCACAGGTTGCACTTCTCTCTCTAGCTGTTCTAAATATGTTCTATGTGGACACATAAACTTCTGGGGAGATTTCTTTAAAAGTTAGTTCAAAGTGAGAATAACTGCCTAAAATGAAAAGATTTAATGGGGTTCATCCATTTCTTAAAAAAAAATTAAAATTCTGGATGTAACAATTCATAAATCCTTCACAGTAAAGTGCATCCATTAAGAACATGCACTTTTCAGCTAGAGTGCCTTGGTTTGAATCCTGAAATATATGCCACTGATTAAAATATGAGGTTTATTTAACCTTATCTTTACAAATGAATTTTCTCAGAGATGATGTAGTTGCTTTTATTTATTCCCTTAGTTGTATTCGACTCTTTGTGACTTCCTGGACTGCAGCTCGCCAGGCTTTTCTGTCCTTCACTATTTCCTGGAGTTTGCAGAAACTCATGACCATCGAGTTGGTGGTGCTATTCAACCATCTCATAAAAGTGACTAGTGCATAGCCATAGAAATGTTTGCCATTAGAGTTATTACTATTATTATTGCACCAAGGAACAAAATGGTGCCTTAATCTTTTTTTTTTCACATAGCAAAATTATATCATTCAGAGATTGATTAACAGCTCTCTTTTCCAATTGCTTGGATTTATAATCTCAACATTTCCAAAAAGGTCATATTCTAAAATAAATACTAAAATTATAACACAGGTGATCTTAAAAACCATCTTAAAACTATATCTAAATAAAATGTTTTAAGGCAAACATAATTGTTATAATTTTCATTTTTACTCTATTACTTAGCTTTTTATTCTCATTACAGTCTTTTATCCTTGATTCCAAAAGGATAAAATCCTGCCCAATTTATTGGAAGTCAAAAAACTTATTTTAGACTCAAGCGTCAGCTTCAGTTGATTGAAATCCCTTCTACTTATCTCAAAATTGCTACATATATTTTGTTTATTTCAGTCCTCCTGTAGTTTGTGGAAAAAAAAAAAACAACACATGCTCATCAAGGAATAAGTGTAGGAAGTATAAGGAAAAGGAGGAGCAAGTGGATAAGAAGGAGCACCGAGACTGCCAGGTTGCTTTAAATGTGCCGGTTGCTATGCCATGTGCAGCAAATGTCTCTACGTTTTCATTCCCTAGAACAAGTATAAAAGTTAGAGCAACTATTATTAACTCCATTTTATACCTGAGGAAGCTGAGGCATAAAGAATTCGAATATCAATACATTGCCCAACTTTACACAACTAGTAAATGGTGGAGTGAGAGTTCAGACTCAGTTCAAGAGTTTGTGCTCTTTCTCTACATGCAGAATCTTCTCAATATCCTTTCTCTGATATTCGTTTTTCCCCTGGAAACTTTTTATCTGCAAAGTATAATGATCAGAAAAATTAAATGCTGGTTGTTCTAACAGATACATCTGAAAACTCACACACATGCACACAAACACACAGAATGATATAACTGAATAATTGTATTTATCGCTCAAGTCTCACACTGATGTGATGCTGCTGTCTGGATGGTGCTCATCTGAGTAGTAAATTAGATGACAAGGCTTCTTCTCTGTTGTGATCAGGCCGTTTTCAATTTATTACTGTCACAGTCTCTTGAGGATTTGTCTATATGCCAGGCAGTCAGAAACAGAAAAGACTGTAGAATTTTCATCAGTCTGGCCTAAAAATAGCAAAGGGCTTTGGTCTAAGCTTATCACATGAGTGGTCCTGATTTCAAAGGAAGCAACAGAAATACAGTAATTGAATTCTCAGAAGGAAGTAAAGGCTGTTTTGTTGAGTATTTAGCCTTCTCTACAAGAGGGAATATTAATATTATAAGACTGCTTTCTTTTAAATTAAAGAACAATTCCTGAGGCTAATCTCCATTGTTGTATTATCTGTAGGTTTATCTACCTACATATCTATCATACCATTTATTTTTAATGTGCCCATTGATTCATTTCCTAAGATTGTAATTAGGTCATTAATTCATAATCTGACAGGTTGGCCCAGGCTGGTTTATAGCAAGGAATTTGTTATGACAAAGTAAGAGCAAGCCATGGGAAGTACTGTTTACAAATTTGTAGACAAGTACTCTGTTCATTCACGTCTCTTCATACACCTCTCTAAAGGTGTATTTCCCTACTTAAACTTTCTGACAATTTAAAAAGCCTGAAGTGATGAGATATACATTGCTTCACTGTGTTATCACTAGTTCATTTCCACTCATATAGTTCAATAATTCTCTGATGTTTGTTCATAATTCTGTACTTATTCTTGATCCTAACCATAACTTATGGGGATCATGTACTTAGTCACAACTTTCTGTAATCCTTTTGGACTTTGACTGCCAGGCTCCTCTGTTCCATGGGATTTTCCAGGCAAGGATACTAGAGTGGGGTTGTCGTTTCTTTCTCCAGGGGATCTTTCCAACCCAGGGACTGAACCTGCATCTCCTGTGTCTCCTGCATCATACCTATTCACAAATATATGATTCCCATAAGTAATGGTAAGGGGAGAAGATTCCAGAAGGGCATGAAAATAGAAGACAGAGATCCTTGGATACTATGCTACAGGCCTGCTCCACCTTTAAAACAGTCATTACATTTAAAATACTATAAACACTTCTGTCTGGAAGAAAATTCAGGAAAAGAAATATGCTATCTTTTGGTGATGAATCAAATAGGTTGAGAGGCTTCAATTTGAGATCTCCAAGTTAACCACAGAGAAAGAAATGGCAACCCACTCCAGGATTCTTGCCTGGAGAATTCTATGGACAGAGGAACCTGGCGGGCTACAGCCCATGGTGTCGCAAAGGGTCGGCCATGGCTGAGCTCGTCAGCACAAGTTAACCATATAGTCTTTACACAACTCTAAGTCTTATCATGTCCTCCCAATACTTACAGTGGAATAATTTTCTTGAAAGAAATACCAGAAATTTTGTGATTTCCCATGGCATTAATTTACTACTTTGTGTTTATATAGACATTTTGTAGCTTACTTTCTCTCTCTTTTATCTTCAGTGTTTTTCTTCATAATTTGAAAATTCCATAGTGATCTTGCTTTGATTTTTCTTTCTGGACTGATTGTTGTCTTGTCTTCGGGATGTTCATGCTAATGCATGTTTCAGTGTGCAAAAGATTGCTTTATTTTCAGGGACCTCCTGGAGTATGTGAACTTGATGATTGTCATTGGCATTGAGTGACATTTGTTTAAGGACACAGATAAATGAATTATGAAATCACAATAATATCATGGTTCTTAGTGGCCATCAGGAATGCCTGCATTCTAATATTAAATAAATGAATAAATAGTATGGGGTCTTCCTTAAACACTATGTAATACCACTTGGAATATTTCTTAGTTCTTTTTTTTTTTTCCTTCATAATGTGGAACATTTTTCTTTTGAAGTGAATTATAAAGAATTCATAACACTTTTCATTTTTCTTATTTTAATTAATAATCAATTGATTGAAGTATTACATACAGCCTATTTTAATACTACTACAAGGCAGACATATCATATACATTACATAACACTTAAAGAGGAAACATCACTCTAATACAGAATATTTTAACTAAAATTAGGAAATGTGACTTTTTCCTAACGGGTCTGGTGATTCTTTATATCTAAAAGTAATTTAGGAGGACATTAAAATAAATACTAGTAGTATAGGTTTATAGCAATATTAATTTGTTCCTTGATGAAGAAAAATTAAACTCTACATTAGAGCTAATTGATATAAAGTAATGGTGTCTAATATATTATTTAATATATGTGGCATGGATCAAAAAACATTTTAAGTTCCTCTGTCTTTATATATACTGTGATGCCGTTCATCAGGAAAAGAGTGGGGGTGTTTGGCTTCCTGGCTGTCCAGTGGTTAAGACTCCGTGCTTGCCTTGTACAGTACAGCCAAAAATGGGGGTGGGGAGTAGGTTTGCTTTTATATGAAGCAATAATTAATTCATGAATGAATAATTAATTGTTAGTGCTAGAATGGATTATTGACATCTTGTAATCTAATCAGTTGGGAGACAACCACATGACAGAAAGCACACAATAAATGGAACAGGAAAAGTTTAAAATAAAGAATAAACTGTAACAGGAACTGGGGTGAGGAGAGATA
Organism: Capricornis sumatraensis; assembly: GCF_032405125.1. Lineage (NCBI taxonomy): Eukaryota > Metazoa > Chordata > Mammalia > Artiodactyla > Bovidae > Capricornis > Capricornis sumatraensis. The sequence goes on along the minus strand of NC_091073.1, from coordinate 113,288,710 downwards.
GACTAGTAAGAAATCATGAGAATTCCAGAGTTCGAGAATCACAGATGCAAGGAACAGCCACTCTCCCTGGGGCTGAAGTAGAGTGCCAAAAACAGAAGCACCCACAAATCCATATCTTCTCAAAGAGGGGGGCATGTCTGTCCACAGTCTAGTGGATGGTGTTGACATTATTAGGAGACCCTGTGTTTTGCTGAAAGTTTTCACTTTCGTCTTAGGTTCAGAGGACTTGTTAACAAAATAAGCCACTTGTCATATACAAATAAATAATACAAATATTTATTAGAGAATAATCTAGCTTACTTTCAATACACTAACATTAAAAGAGAAGAGAAATAGAGCGGATGATACATCACCAAATTGGGTTTTGATCAACATCCAGACTTAAACAGCTCTGGCAACGCCTGTGACACAGCACATCTGGAGTCCCAACTGGGAAAATGTCCCAGAAAGCATGTCTGCTTAGTGGGTGAGACTTCAGAGATTGTAATTCGGGGTTCCCATTTATAACCCCAGGACACAAACTGATATCATCATCAACCTGTGACCAAATTGTAGATTTGGCTTCATGTTCATGCTGTGTGTTTTGTTGTGTAAAACTTGGAATGTGGTTAAGCCTGGGGCTTGGCAGGCCAGGACCCCTCCAGAGGCTCAACAATCTCAAATTTCTCCCTCATCTTATCTATGGTGCTGCAAGTCTTGCATTCACATCAGGCAGTCACTTCCAGTCACTCCCAATCAGCCCAGGCACGTTAGAAGCAAGGTCAGAGGTCTGCTCTGCTCTGTCTCTGAAGCCTAAACAAGACAACTTATTTAATTTCCAAACACCCTGAAACATCAATGCTTTGGCCACCTGATGCGAAGAGCTGACTTATTTGAAAAGACCCTGATGCTGGGAAAGATTGAAGGCGAGAGACGAAGGGGATGGCAGAAGATAAGAAGACTGGATGGCATCACCGACTCAATGGACATGAGTTTGAGTAAACTCCAGGAGTTGGTGATGGACAGGGAGGCCTGGTGTGCTTTAGTCCATGGGATTGCAAAGAGTCGGACAAAACTGAGTGACTGAACTGAACTGAACTGAACTGAATGGCCTGTCAATGGAACTTGCTTAGAATGTGTCCCCCACCCCTGCCCCGAGGCATGATTCTGTTAAGTAGTTAGAATAGGAAACAGGAGTCCAAAATGGTGGTGGCTAAAAGACAAGGAAGGGAAAAGCCCATGAAAATAGAACAAAGGAAGGTCCTAGGAGAGGAGCGAGGGCCTCAGGTAGAACAAACAGCTCTCCTGGCTAGCCCAATTTACACAGGGCAGGCCCAGGGGGAGACGAAACATATAAAGAGGAGCCAAAGGGCCAGGGGTCTCTCTCTCTCCTGCACTCTGGTGCGCTCCCCGACTCTCTTCTCTTTGCGTCTTTGGGTCAGCCCACCCTCATGCCTCAAGGATGGATTTTCCTGCTATTTTCTAAATAAAATAGAGCTGTAACACGGAGCTCTAACACTGATCTGTCTTAAGAGCTATAACACAGTCTGTTTGATACCTGAGAGCTATAACACAGTCTGTCCAAGACCCAAGAGCTATAATACGGTCAGTCTGAGAGCTATGACATGCCTAGGACTCTAACATCTGTCGCTTCAAATTTTTGTTGAGACGATACAGAACTGAGGAGAATACACTCGTCTGACAATTGCATACAATAGGACTCAGTGAAAAGGCACCTGAAAGGGGAGCCATTCATGGGGTGGTCCCTCATCAGTGACACTCCACTGGGAAGATGGAGGAAGTACAAGGAGAAACCGCAGGAACCAGCCCTGGAGAAAACCATCACTTTAGAAGACAGATGTTGGGGAAATATGCTTCATGAGCTGAGCTGAGCAGGAGCCAGGCATGGGAGAACCTACAAGCTGCAGGAGCTCAGCACTAGAGAAACTGCATGATGTAGAAGTCTGGTGAGGGCAGCATGTTAGAACCAGGAAGAGAAAACCTCCCTCCAACTCCACTGCCCCCTCTGTATCCCTATTGACAATATTTAACATTGTACCAGTTGGCAAAGGAAACATCTTTAAAAAGTCCAGCCATCCCTTGTATGTGAAATCTAAAAAGAAATGAAAAAAAAAAAAAAAAAAAGAACTTACAAAACAGAAAGAGACTCACAGAGAACAATCTAATGGTTGCCAGTACACAGCGTCGTATTTAAAATGGACAACAAAGAAGGGCCTACTGTATAACACAGGGAACTGTGCTCAATGTTATGTGGCAGCCTGGATGGGAGGGGAGTTTGGGGGAGAAAGGATACATGTTTATGTATGGCTGAGTCCCTTCACAGTTCACCTGAAACTGTTTCACCATTGTTAATTGGCTATGCCCCAATACAAAATAAAAAGTTAAAATAAAGCCCAGTTCCACATTTTCAGAGCAAACAATGAAGTATGCATTTGTAGTTAAGATGCAATATGTCAGCACCTGAGAAAGTCCTTCCTTTTGGTTACCCAGCTTTCATATATATCATTCTAAACACATTGAAATATGTGTGCAGAATGAAATACCTAACAATGAAATACCTCATTTCAGTACAGTTCAGTCGCTCAGTAGTGTCCCACTCTTTGAAACCCCATGAATTGCAGCACGCCAGGCCTCCCTGTCCATCACCAACTCTTGGGGTTCACTCAGACTCACGTCCATTGAGTCAGTGATGCCATCCAGCCATCTCATCCTCTGTCGTCCCCTACTCCTCCTGCCTCCAATCCCTCCCAGCATCAGAGTCTTTTCTAATGAGTCAGCTCTTCACACGAGGTGGCCAAAGTACTGGAGTTTCAGCTTTAGCATAATTCCTTCCAAAGAACACCCAGGGTTGATCTCCTTCAGAACAGACTGGTTGGATCTCCTTGCAGTCCAAGGGACTCTCAAGAGTCTTCTCCAACACCACAGTTCAACAGCATCTATTCTTTGGCGCTCAGCCTTCTTCACAGTCCAACTCTCACATCCATACATGACCACTGGAGAAACCATAGCCTTGACTAGACGAACCTTTGTTGGCAAAGTAATGTCTCTGCTTTTGAATATGCTATTTAGGCTGGTCATAACTTTTCTTCCAAGGAGTAAGCATCTTTTAATTTAATGGCTGCAGTCACCATCTGCAGTGATTTTGGAGCCCCAAAAAATAAAGTCTGACACTGTTTCCACTGTTTCCCCATCTATTTGCCATGAAGTGATGAGACCAGATGCCATGATCTTCGTTTTCTGAATGTTGAGCTTTAAGCCTACTTTTTCACTCTCCTCTTTCACTTTTATCAAGAGCCTCTTTAGTTCCTCTTCACTTTCTGCCATAAAGGTAGTGTCATCTGCATACCTCAGATTATTGATATGATATTTCTTCCAGCTTGTGTTTCTTCTAGCCCAGCATTTCTCATGATGTACTCTGCATATAAGTTAAGCAGGGTGACAATATATAGCCTTGACGTACTCCTTTTCCTTTTTGGAACCAGTCTGTTGTTCCATGTCCAGTTCTAACTGTTGCTTCCTGACCTGCATACAGGTTTCTCAAGAGGCAGGTCAGGTGGTCTGGTATTCCTATCTCTTTCAGAATTTTCCACAGTTGATTGTGATCCACACAGTCAAAGGCTTTGGCATAGTCAATAAAGCAGAAATAGACGTTTTTCTGGAACTCTCTTCTTTTTTCCATGAAATACCTTGGGCTCCCCAGGTGGCACTAGCAGTAAAGAATCCCCCTGCCAGTGCAGGAGAGGTAAGAGACACGGGTTCAGTCCCTGGGTCAGGAAGATCCCTTGGAGGAAGGCATGGTGACCCACTCCAGTATTCTTGCCTAGAGAGTCCCATGGACAGAGGAGCCTGGCAGGCTACAGTCCATAGGGTTGAAAAGAGTCAGACACAACTGAAGCGACTTAGTATGCATGCACACAATGGGGTACAAGCATCCTTAAAAGTGAAAAAGCTACCACATTTATCCCTAAATTAGGAGAGGCATAGCCTAGTAGTAGTTGAGTCTATTGCTGACCATGATGCTGGGAAAGATAGAAGGCAGGGGGGAAAGGGGATGACAAGAGGATGAGATGGTTGGATGGCACCACTGACTCCATGGACATGAGTTTCAGCAAGTTCCAGAAGATGGTGAAGGACAGGGAAGACTGGTGTGCTGCAGTCCTTGAGGCTGCAAAAGTTGGACATGATTAAATGACTGAACAGCAACAACAACTGACAATATTCACTATTCCTCCAATTCCATGATAGTCCCACTGAATAGTCATCATCCTGCTTATTTAAAATCTTTAACAATGGCATTGATTCTTCCCTCAAGCATCTCATATTGCTTCAGGTTCATTTTCTTCCTAGGGAGTGAGTGAATGTTCCAGGGACTGTCATCAAGCCTTTTCTACCTGAATGGATCTTATGTCAAGTATCAGAGTGGTAAGAGAGGAATTCTGAAGTTTCCAAGAATTTGTATTTCATTTACACATTTAGGCACTAGGAAAATACTATACAGTGAGTCCATGGACTAACAGGGCTCACTGAGACACACTTGAGCTAAGACTATAGATATCACTTAATCACCAAAAAATTGCATTTGGGCAAGAGTGAAATTTTGAGTCCCCAGAAATTAGTATCATCTCAGGACTGATGTATTGAAATGCTCTAAGAATTCTGGGTATTTCTTTTTTCTCTAAATGGCTCCAGGCTAATTGGGGAAAATTTAGAGACACTTTGTAGTATATACTGGTAGCAATTGTGCATAATCCTTGTTCAAGAAATTCTATTCTTTTTTTAATTATTATTTTCAGTCAAGGGACTCTGGCTCTCCATGTTGACTTAGGTCTAGATTCTGGAGAAAGTCTGTGACTTTCCTCAGTACCAATTCAAGTCAGATGCTTTCTATCTCAAGTTTTTGTTGTAATGTAGCTCCAGTGACATTCTATTGGTTTCTCCACTCATTGCAGTCCCAAGGACACTGAAATAAATTGGCCACTGCTAACACTGCTGAGGATCGAGGCATTCTGTTTAGCCACTGGTCCTTGCTTTCTTTCATTGTAGATATCTCTGCCTCATCTCAATGCCAGCATCTTTAAAACTGTACCTGACCTAAAAAGGAAAACAATCTCAGAACTTTCAAAGATATTAAGTGTTCTACTTATTAATGAATTTCTCAATATCTTATTAAAGTTTTTTTTTTATCTTTTATGAAATGTATATGGGAGATGAGTATGCATGTTACATGTGATAAGTCCAATCTTTGGATTCCTTTCTCCTTATCATGGAAGAGAAGACCTGTCACCTCAATCACATTAAATGTTGGCCAGCTTTGCTTCCAGTGTTCAGTTAACCAACCAAGGAAGTAGTTAGAGCTACCTCTAGATAAATGAGTTAGCATGTTAAATCTAGAAATCTCTATTAAGTGCATCCATAGTAATGAATTTAACTTGATTGAATACTCCTAGGTTCTTTTCTCAAATATGTTCCTAAGTTTCTGCTGATATAGTAATAAAGTTTTGGGGTGATTCTTTGATAGGTAAGCTCTGTTTAGGGGTGTCATATTATATACTTGTCCCCTGGAGCATACTCATATTTGACCCTAGCTTTAGGTCAAGTGACCACAAAGAGTATTTGTGGTTGACCATAAGGAGAATGATGGTTCTCCTTCAGGGCATCTATCTCAAATGGATTTAACAAAGTCTTTTTTTTGTTTGTTTGTTTGCTCCATCAGAGGAAGTCTGATCTTGACCATTGGAGGGAAATCTTCTCCACTTGTAAGGAAGGCTCTATGACTTGGAAGTCCAATAGTGTTATTTAGATCCAACCAGATGTCCTCATTCCAAATTTCAGTATCACATTGTTTCCCAGTGAGTACTCTTTCACATGAAGAATGCAGTGAAATTATGAACTGAACTTTCAGTAGACTGAATAATGAGACCTACCCTTAGCAATGTGGAAGGAAGTGAAGTCGCTCAGTCGTGTCCAACTCTTTGCGACCCCATGGACTGTAGCCTACCAGGCTTCTCTGTCCATGGGATCCTCCAGGCAAGAATACTGGAGTGGGTTGCCATTTCCTTCTCCAGGAGATCTTCCCGACCCAGGGATTGAACCCAATCTCCCGCGTTGTAGGCAGACGGTTTACCATCTGAGCCACCAGGGAAGTCTCTACCAATGTGGGGGGGTTATCATTTAATAAGTTGGAAGCCCAGTGGAATAAAAAGGTAAAGAGAAGGGTGGCTTCTCTCTCTTCCTGAGCTGGGATGTCCAGCTTTTCCTGCCTTTGTGCATCAGTGCTCCTTGTTCCTGGAACTTTGAACTTATAAATTATACTAACTGTTCTTTTTTTTTTTTTTTCAGTCAAGGGGTTCTGGCTCTCCAGAAAGATATTAAGGAAAGCTAACAAAGACATATAAAGTATTCTAAGGATCAAACTAGTAGTGAGGCATTGGCAATGCCACACCTAAAGAAGTTAGGGGAAAAAGTGAGACTTGCAGGTACAGAAGAAGGCTGTCCCACAGTTGTCGTGGCCTCAGGTAGAGAAAGACTACCCTGCCCTGGTTCTATTTCTGGTGCTTCCATTTGTCTGGATCCAAAGTGAAACTACAGGTTGAAGGAGGTCAAGGTTCACTTCCATAAAAATTGTGAGCTAGTTGGATGGCATCACCAACTCAATGAACATTAGTTTGACCAAGCTCTGAGAAAAACTGAATGACAGGGAAGCCTGGTGTGTTGCAGTTAATGGGGTTGTAAAGAACTGGACATGACTTAGTGACTGAATAGCAACAACAAAGTGTAGAAAACATTACTAAAGATAAAGAAGACCTCTCTATACTAATAGGAAGTTCAATGGATAGAAAAAGGTGAAAAACTATAAACTTATATGCAACTAATATCAGACTCAAAAATATTTAAAGAATTCACAGAACTGCAGGGAAGAATGGAAAAGTGTACCATTTGAATAGGAGACTCTAAATACACTTCTGTTGGTAATTGATAAATTGAGCAGAAAAAAAAAATCACTAAGGATACAAAAGATTTGAATAATGCAATTAACTAATTTGATCCAGTGGATAAGTATCCATTACACTCAACAATGGCAGAATGCATTTCAAGCTTGAAAGAACGCTTATGAAAACTGACCACATACTGGGGTATGAAGAAAAGCTCATTATATTTCAAAGCTTTGTTATCATGTAGAAAACATTCTCTCTGTACACAATAAATTAAATTAGTGATCAATTATTTAAAAAAAAAGGGAAACTAGAGGATCCCAATTCCCAGAGAGAGGAGAGAAAATGAAATATTAAGTCACATTGTGTTGTATGGTTCCTCAAGAAATTAGTATTTAAGGAAAGACTTGAATGTAATGAGGAATCTAATCAAGTGGATATCTTACAGAACTCTGTTCTAGGCAGACAGATTATCTGAAGCAAGGGCTTTAATATGGCTTTTGTTATTTAAATGTGGAGGCCAGCCTGAAGTAGAATGTGCAAGACATGGTTAGAAAGTGAACAGGATGCCTATTAGGAAGGATTTTATTTTTTTCATTTTTGGTTTTATTTTCCTTAGTTTTTTTTTTTTTTTTTTCCTTTGTTTTGGCTTCCCTTGTGGCTCAGCTGGTATAGAATCCTCCTGCAATGCGGGAGATCTGGGTTCAAGCCCTGCACTGGGGAGATCCCATGAAGAAAGGAAAGGCTACCCAATCCATGATTCTGGCTGGGAGAATTCCATGGACTGTATAATCTATGGGGTTGCAAAGAGGTAGACAGGACTGAGCCGCTTTCCCTTTCATTTTCAATTCACTTAGGTACTTTTTAAGAGCCTGATTTTTAGTTTAAGTGAAATAAGGAGACTTTGCAGGATTTTGAACAGAGAAGTAGCAAAATTTGAATTATGCTCCTATGAAAATTTGAATTATGCTCCTATGAAAATTTGAATTAGGGTCACTGTTCTGAGGAAAATGTGTATTATTTTAGAGACATTAGAAAATTGTTGCATGATCCAGATAAGAGATAATTGTAGTCAGACAAGAGCATCAGCATGGAAATAATTTAAAAATGAAAGATTGCATCTGGATATTAATACATGTTTACAGGAGAAAATATGATAAGTTCTGGTGTGAGAGAAAGGATGACTTAGACTGTTGGCCTGAGAAACTAGATCTAAAGAGCTGCCATCAAATTAGATATGAATGTTTGCAATTGGAGTAGGTCAGTTTTGGATATATTTTGCCTGAGATGCATATTATATATCCAAGTTGAGATGTCAAATAGTCATTTGAAAGTGTAAGTCTGGAATTAAGGGGAGAAGGGCTTCCCTGGTGGTTCAGATGGTAAAGAAACTTCCTGCAATGCGGGAGGCCTAGCTTTGATCCCTGGGTTAGAAAGATCCCCCGGGGGAAGTGAATACCCTTCTCCAGTATTCTTACCTGGAGAATTCCATGGACAGAGGGCATGGTGGGCTACAGTCCATGAGGTCACAAAGAGTTGGACATGGCTGAGCAACTAACACTTTCAGCGGGGAGAAACCTGAGTTAGAGGTACACTACTGGGCATGGACAGCAAGAACATGGTATTTTTATTTATTTTTTGTCCATGCCTCAAGGCATGTGGGTCTTAGTTCCTCAGCCAGGGATTAAACCTGTGCCCTCTGCAGTGGAACACAGAGTCTTAACCACCAGACTGCCAGGGAAGTCCTCAGAAGGTGGTATTTGAACTGGTTAGACTGGATGCTATCACCAAGGGAGTATTAATAAAGACGAAAGGGGGTCTAAAACTTGACTGCTGAAGCAAACCAATATTGAGACTCCAACATAACAAGAAGGGACCAATAAAGAATAGAGGGAAGTAATAAAGAGAAGTGAAGAATGAGAATTAAAGAAGGAGAGAGTCATCAATCATATGTGTTTTTAATATTAATAATCAGTTGAATGATATAAGCACTAAGAATTGATATTATATTCAGTAAGTTGGAGCTTATTGGCAAACTTAACACAGTTTCACTAGGATATTTGATATAAGAGCTGGAGTGAAATGGTTTTAAATGAGAGTAGGAGAAGATAAATTGGAAAGAAAAACTATAGAAAAAATTTTGGGGAATCCAGAGAAGTAAAGAATCTGTCAGTAGCTGAAAGAGGAGGAGGATCAGGAGGAGACATATGTATAAAAATAAACAAAGTGTGAGAGTCTCACGTTTTAGGAGTTTTCTGTTTGTTACTGTGACGTGGATCTTAGGCAGTGTAACAGTAGAAGAAAACAAAAACATATTCACTTGAAATAAGGAATTACTCAAGAAATAGACCCATGGGGTAAACGAAAAGTCCATGGACATCCAACGTAATGAGCATACCTTATTCATTCTCTTGATCACTTTTTTTCATTCTCCTTTATCTTTTGTTTCTTCTTTTTTCATGTTTTTTCTTTTCTTTCTATCTCCTGCATCTTTTTGAAACCTAGTCATATACCTTTCTTCTCAGTATTTGGGCCATTATTTGTGTCATACTCTCTTGTACTTGCTTCTGTGGGTCATTAAACTTGGCTCTTTCACTCTTACCTTCACCAGCAACAGAACTGTACAAGAAACTTCATTCGTACTGCCATCAGCTCCCTCTACAGCATCTACAATGCTTTGTTAAATCTCCCCAGGCTTCTAGTGGTAGAGAACCTGGTCAATATCAATATAGTTATAACTAACTTTTTGCAGGTTTTCACATTCCTATTCTTGTGATATTTACTATTTGTTTTTTTTTGGTCATTATTGACAACTGTTCCTTGAAAAATATCTTTTAAAAAGGTTTAATTAAGAAAATTGTTATGTTAATTTTTCCTGAATGGTAAATTAAATATACATTAACCAGCCTCTGTTTGGTATGTGGAATGCTTGTGCATTGTTGCAGCATGCTTGTGGCTAAGTTTCTCAGTCTCTCAGTCATCTCTCTTCTTCCCTTCTTCCCTTCGAAATAGCATATCTGGATATTACTTGGGCCCAGGGCCTCCTTGCACAATTACCATGTTTTTATGTTTCCCTTGAAGAAAGATATGATCACATGCCCTGCAAATTTTGGCTAATAAGATGTGCGCAGAAGTGATTTAAGCTACTGTCAGGTTGCATTCTTAAAGTCAAGGGTTTTTAATACTTTTTATTTTTTCTTTTTTTCCATTGGCTATGGTACAGACTCTAGCTAGAGCTAGAGCATACATCTTAGACTATTAATTTGAAGCTCAAGGTGAGTTTGACAGAATAATTATCTAGAAGGATCTAGATCTCTAATGACTGTGGTAGCACAAATCAGCTTGGATTAGCTACACAGACGTTTCAGGTAAAGGGGACATTTCTACCTCATTAAATACACTAGTTATTTTGAGTCTTTTGGTTATATAGTTGAACCAATCTAAATAATATACTCTTTTAGCCTTATACTTTCTCAAAATACTCCGAGATTGCAAGAAATATTGAAACTAAATTCTATTAGTCAGAAATCAAATACTTCTGAGTAAGCTGTGACATCTTCCAAACTATAAACTATTATGACATTTTCTATTTATCAGCATAGTTTGTATGTGTTATAAATAATCATTTGCATCTAACAGGGAGTTGTTATAAGGTTGGGCATTCATAGATCATTGATTTATTGTACTTTGAATCAGGTGATTGGAGCCTGTGTATGGTTAAATATGCAATAACTCCTCAGCTGTTTCTGATGATTAATACCAGAACTGGCTCAACATTTTGCTCATTGCCTACGTATACTTGTCTACCAGAATGATAAAGCACTAATAGATTCTCATTACTATCCAGGGGCAAAATGTGTTTCTCTTCAGCATTTCTGTGACTGTCCTAACATTTTACAAGGAATGCCCAGAGCTAAATGGAAGAGTTGGAATATAATAAAGATGAAACAAAAAGTAAATGATGAGGCATGGTGCAGATAGAAACTTTTTAGGTAAAAATTATTCAGTATAAGTCTTTTTCTTCTGATAATGGCCTATTAGAGAGAATATTTCAAATTATTGTTTCATAGACTCATAGATACTAAAGCTAAAGGCATGTTGAACTGTAATCTGTTGCAATCCCCTGGTCCCACAGGTGAGGTATTAATATCCCTGGTTCACATTCTGTTTAATAACCTTTCTTAAGATTATAAAAGAGAAAAAAGTCAGGATTAGATTCAGATCTCTAGATTCCTGATTTACGAAGGTTTGTTATTTCTGGATGTGGTGTCAGGTTAGATTTGGTGATTCATTTATTTATCTATTCAGTTCACTTTTAAGGATCTAAGATTGTAGATGGGGCAATATACAAGTCAGTCAGAGGCCTGATGATTCCATGTGGTCAACCAAATACGGCAAAGTACTGAGGAAACTGGGAAGGGACTGGGTCGATTCTGGAAGAGAATCAGTTGTTTTTACAGGAAGGGATTTCTCCGAACTTAATATTAAAAAAAGTTAGATTTTTTAAATAGGAAGAATAGGGCAGAAAGACAGTGAGCCATGAAAGGCCATGATGTGGTTGAGAATATGACAAGCCCCAATGTCATTCAAACATTGAATAGATCAGTGGAAGTGTCCAGTGAGTGTCAACAGGAATAATAAGTGGTCTGATTGTGAGTAATTTGTAAGTCAGCTAAGAAATTTGGATTTTTATTTTGTAGGAAATACATAAAACTGATTTTAAGTAAGATAAAATCGTCTTTTTTTTTTTGTCCACACCACCCAACATGTGAGACCTTAGTTCCCTGACCAGGGACTGAACCTGTGACTCTTACAATGGAAGCAGAATCCTAACTACTGGACTGCCAGGGAACTTCCCATAGCTTTTTTTTTTTTTTTTTTAAGGTTATCCCCCCTCCCCCAACTATCTTAAGAGTTGACGCTTGACTGAAGTGAATAAATACTTGGGATGTCAAGTTTATATATCATATGAATTTCCTGAAATGGAAAGAAAGTCAAAAGATACCTGGAGTAACAGGCAAGTTTGGCCTTGGAGTTAAAAATGAAGCAGGGCAAAGGCTAATACAGTTTTGCCAAGAGAACACACTGGTCATAGAAAACACCCTCTTCCAGCAACACAAGAGATGAATCTACACATGGACATCACCAGATGGTCAAGACCAAAATCAGATTGATTATATTCTTTGCAGCTGAAGATGGAGAAGCTGTTTACAGTCAGCAAAGACAAGACTGGGAGTTGACTGTGGCTCAGATCATGAACTCCTTATTGACAACAACAACAACAAAAATTCAGACTTAAATTGAAGAAAGTAGGGAAAATCTCTAGTCCATTCAGGTATGACCTAAATCAAATCCCTTATGATTATACATTGGAAGTGAGAAATAGATTCAAGGGGCTAGATCTGTTAGACAGAGTACCTGAAAAATTATGGATGGAGGTTCATGACTTTTTACAGGAGGCCGTGATCAAAATCATCTCCAAGAAAAACAAATGCAAAAAGGCAAAATGGTTGTCTGAGGAGGTCTTACAAATAGCTGAGAAAAAAAGAAAAGCTAAAGTCAAAGGAAAAAAGGAAAGATATACCCATCTGAATGCAGAGTTCCAAAGAAAAGCAAGGAGAGATGAGAAAGCCTTCCTCAATCATCAATGAAAAGAAATAGAGGAAAGTAATAGAATGGGAAATGCTAGAGATCTCTTCAAGAAAATGAGAGATACCAAGGGAACATTTCATGCAAAGATGGGCACATTAAAGGACAGAAATGGTATGAACCTAAAAGAAGCAGAAGATATTAAGCAGAGGTGGCAAAAGTACACAGAAGAACTATACAAAAAAGAAGAATTATACTAAAAAGGTTTCAATGATCTAGAAAACTACAATGGTGTAATCACTCACCTAGAGTCAAACATCCTGGAATGTGAAGTCAAACGGACCTTAGGAAGCATCACTATGAACAAAGCTAGTGGAGGTGATGGAATTTTTGTTGAGCTATTTCAAATCCTAAAAGATGTTGCTGTGAAAGAACTGCACTCAATATGCCAGCAAATTTGGAAAATTCAGTAGTGGCCACAGGACTGGAAAATGTCAGTTATCATTCCAATCCCAAAGAAAGGCAATGTCGAAGAACATTCAAACTACCACACAATTGCACTCATCTGACATGCTAGCAAAGTAATGACCAAAATTCTCCAAGCAAAACTTTAACAGTACATGAACCATGAAATTCCAGATGTTCAAGCTGGATTTAGAAAAGACAAAGGAACCAGAGATCAAATTGCCAACATCCATTGGATCATAGGAAAAGCAAGAGAGTTTCAGAAAAAACAGCTACTTCTGCTTTATTGAGTATGCCAAAGCATTTGACTGTGTGGATCACAATGAACTGTGGACAATTCTTAAAGAGAAGGGAATACCAGAACACCTTACCTGCCTTCTGAGAAATCTACTCAAGATTATATAGGTCAAGAAGCAACAGGTATAAATGTACATGGAACAATTGACTGATTCCAAATTGGGAAAAGAGTACGCCAAGGCTGTATATTGTCACCCTGCTTATTTAACATATATGCAGAGTACATCATGCAAAATGCCGGGGTGGATGAAGCACAAGCTGGAATCAAGATTGCTGGGAGAAATATCAATAACCTCAGATATGCAGATGAAACCATCCTTATGGCAAAAAAGTGAGAAAGAGCTAAAGAACCTCTTGATGAAAGTGAAAGAGGATAGTGAAAATGTTGGCTTAAAATTCAGCATTCAAACTTTAAAGATCATGGGATCTGGTCCCATCACTTCATGGCAAATAGATGGGGCAACAATGGAAACAGTGAGTCTTTATTTGCTTGGGCTCCAAAATCATCGCAGATGGTGACTACAGTCATGAAATTAAAAGACGCTTACTCCTTGGAAGAAAATCTATGACCAACTTAAACAGACCAACTTAAAAAGCAGAGATATTACTTTGCCAACAAAGGTCCATCTAGTCAAAGTTATGGTTTTTCCAGTAGTCATGTATGGACATGAGAGTTGGACTTTAAAGAGTGCTGAGCACTGAAGAATTAATGCTTTTGAACTGTGGTGTTGGAGAAGACTCTTGAGAGTCTCTTGGACAGCAAGGAGATCCAACCAGTCAATCCTGAAGTAAATCAGTCCTGAACATTCATTTGAAGGAGTGACGCTGAAGCTGAAGCTCCAATACTTTTGCCACCAGATGTGAAGAACTGACTCATTGGGAAAGACCCTGATGCTGGGAAAGATTGAAGGCAGAAGGAGAAGGGGATGACAGAGGATGAGATGGTTGGATGGCATCACCAACTTGATGGACATGAGTTTGAGCAAGCTCCGGGAGCTGGTGAAGGACAAGGAAGCTTGGCGTTCTGCAGTCCATGGGGTTGCAAAGAGTCAGACACAACTGAGTGACTGAACTGAACTGATAAGAATTTACAAGTTAGAATTTACAATTAAACATGGGGACTCTAAATTTGATTGAAAGGTAACAAGGACATATTTCTCCATACTCAATATAGATTTGCAAAATTAATCTTTCTGAGCTTCCGTTTTTTATTTTTTAAAGTAAAATAACAGTGAATATGCACCTCAAAGGATTATTAATCTCAGGAAAAGTAAATAGGATAATGAACATGAAGCAACCATGAGGGCCAGTTAAGTGGTAAGTATTGAATAAATGGTAGTTGTTGTTATTGTTTTATTTTTTGTCATTTTTATTATTGTAGAGAATTTAGAAATAAGCATCCTACAGGAAAATGAAAATAAAAATATCCCTGGAAGAGAGCCAGGGATGTAAACGTCTATTTGACAGTCATTAATGTATGGTGTTCAGTTAAAAACACAAGATTAGACAGAAGTCTAATACAATTTTGTTCTTTGTTTTGTTGAAAAGGAAATTGAATTTAATGAAACTTGAACATCCTTAGTGAATAAGCACAATAACATGTTAACTATTAGCACTGAGTCTACAGAAACAGTGGAGCTGCTGGATTTGTGCCTATGCCTGAATAAATAAATTTCAGGCTTCAAAGCCTTCTCTAAGTAGTAAAGTAGGCTGGCTTTAGGCCAAAAATTGAAATATGCAAAGTTTTTCTTCAGATGTTGCCTTTTCAAATCCATTGCAGAGACTGGAGGGGGAGGGTTAATAGACTAAGACCTGAAGAATCCCTAGGGGCAATTTTGAAGCCTTAGGCGTATCATAGCGTATTTTATTCTCTCCATCATATATTTTCATAAAAGTGAAATCAAGTAAAATGAATATGTGAAACTGATTTGAAGGAAAAAGGAAATCACAAAAAGGAGCATTGTATTAGGTTTTTGTTCAGTCTGACTTTTTGTGACTCCCTGGACTACAGCAGCCAGGCTTCCCTGTCCTTCACTATCTACTAGAGTCTGCCCAAACTCATGTCCATCAAGTCAGTGATGCCATCCAACCATCTCATCCTCTGTTGTCCTCTTCTCCTTCTGTCTTCAATCTTTCCCAGAATCAGGGTCTTTTCCAATGAGTCAATTCTTTGCATTAAGTGGCCAAAGTATTGGAACTTTAGCTTCAGTGTCAGTCCTTCAGGGTTGATTTCCTTTAGCATTGGCTGGTTTGATCTCCTTGTAGCCCGAGGGACTCTCAAGAATTTTCTCCAGCATCACAGTTTGAAAGCATCAACTCTTCAGTGCTCAGCTTTCTTTATAATCCAACTCTCACATTCATACATGACTACTGGAAAAAACATCTTTGACTATATAGACCTTTGTTGGCAAAGTGGTGTCTCTGCTTTTTAATATGCTGTCTAGGTTTGTCATAGCTTTTCTTTCAAGCAGCAAGCTTCTTTTAATTTCATGGCTACAGTCACCATCTGTGGTGGTATTGGAGCCCAAGAAAATAAAGTCAGTCACTATTTCCATCGTTTCCCCATCTGTTTGCCATGAAGTGTTGGGACTGCATGCCATGATCTTAGTTTCTGATTGTTGAGTTTTAAGCCAACTTTTTCACTCTCCTCTTTCACCAGTATCGAGAATCTCTTTAGTTCCTCTTCGTTTTCTGCCGTAACGGTGGTGTCATCTGCATATTTGAAGTTATTGATATTTCTCCCAGCAATCTTAATTCCAGCTAGTGCTTCATCCAGCCCAGTGTTTCTCATGATGTACTCTGCATATAAGTTGGATAAACATGGTGACAGTATAGAGCCTTGACGTACTCCTTTCCCAATTGAGAATTGTGTAGGAGACTTGACTTTTACCTGGATGGTTGGTACTGATTATGGGTAAATAAAACTCAAGTCATTGGTAGTGGCCACTGTCCAAATCAAAATTATATTCTTTGCTGATAACAGGATTTCTAATTCACTGCTAAAACCTAGGATGCTGGTGAGTTTAAAACTTGATCTCCAAAGACAATATTCCCAGAATATCCAAGACACATACTTGCTTTTCATGATAGGGCCCTACAGACAAATGAATCTCTCCTTCCATCTCTAAATGGAAAAATCACAATTATCACCATCATAACTGTAGTTCTCAGACAGTTATAAGACACTTATAAGTTATAAGACACTTATGTTGAGTCAGATCTACTGTCTCAGTAGTCAGATCTACTATAATCTACTTTTGAAAAAAATCTTATTTATTCATTTATTTAATTTTATTTTTGGCTGCATTTGGTCTTTGTCATTACACATGGGCTTTCTTTAGTTGTAGTGAATAGGGGTTACTCTCTAGCTGTGATGCTTGGTCATTTCATTGTGGTGCTTTTCTTGTTGTGGAGTATGGGGCTGTAGGGAGCATGGACTTCAGTAGTTGTGTCTCATGGATTCCATAGCATCTGCTCAGTAGTTGTGGTGCATGGACTTAGTTGGATGCAGCATGTGGAATCTTCTCAGACTAGGGATCAAATCCGTGTCCTCTGCATTGCAAGGTGGATTCTTAACCACTGGATCACCAGGGAAGTCCCTAAATTACTTTTCAATTATTAACTCATTTAATTCAACAGCAACCTTATAAGGTAGGCATTATTATAAATTTTTTCAGTTAAGGAGCTCAAGGTATAGAGAGAGTTAACAAAACATTTCCAAGATCATACAGAAAAATTCTTTCATTTAGTTGATTACTATTTCCATGACTCCTCCAAAGTGTCTTATGGCTAATCTGACCAGAGGAAAATGATCCTTTTTATCTGTTGGAAAGGCAGAGATGAAGAACTGTTACATTTGGTTGCTGAAATCTTGATTGATCTTTACGGGAAAATGTATCCTGCTCTGACCAGCTCTATGACCTTGAGAAATATGTTTAATCATTTTGAACTTGAATTTCTACATCTGTAAGATGAAGATAAGAGTGGAGGGGAAAATGGAAGTGGATTAGGTTGTTGAAGAAATAGAGGAAAACAATAGAATGGGAAAGACTAGAGATCTCTTCAAGAAAATGAGAGATACCAAGGGAATATTTCATGCAAAGATGGGCTCGATAAAGGACAGAAATGGTAGGGACCTAACAGAAGTAGGAGATATTAAGAAGAGGTGGCAAGAATACGCAGAAGAACTATACAAAAAAGATCTTCACAACCGAGATAATCACGATAGTATGATCACTCACCTAGAGCCAGACATCCTGGAATATGAAGTCAAGTGGGCCTTAGCATCACTATGAACAAAGCCAGTGGAGGTGATGGAATTCCAGTTGAGCTGTTTCAAATCCTGAAAGATGATGCTGTAAATGTGCTGCACTCAATATGTCAGCAAATTTGGAAAACTCAGCAGTGGCCACAGGACTGGAAAAGGTCAGTTTTCATTCCAATCCCAAAGAAAGGCAATGCCAAGAATGCTCAAACTACCACACAATTGCACTCATCTCACACGCTAGTAAAGTAATGCTCAAAATTCTCCAAGCCAGGCTTCAGCAATACGTGAACTGTGAACTTCCAGATGTTCAAGCTGGTTTTAGAAAAGGCAGAGGAACCAGAGATCAAATTGCCAACATCTGCTGGATCATCAAAAAAAACAAGAGAGTTCCAGAAAAACATCAATTTCTGCTTAATTGACTATGCCAAAGCCTTTGACTGTGTGGATCACAGAAAAACTGTGGAAAATTCTGAAAGAGATGGGAATACCAGACCACCTGACCTGCCTCTTGAATAATCTGTATGCAGGTCAGGAAGCAACAGTTAGAACTGGACATGAACAACAGACTGGTTCCAAATAGGAAAAGGAGTATGTCAGGCTGTATATTGTCATCCTGATTATTTAACTTCTATGCAGAGTACATCATGGGCTGGAGGATGCACAAGCTGTAATCAAGATTGCCGGGAGAAATATCAATAACCTCAGATATGCAGATGACACCACCCTTATGGCAGAAAGTGAAGAAGAACTAAAGTTGGCTTAAAGCTCAACATTCAGAAAACGAAGATCATGGCATCCAGTCCCATCACTTCATGAGAAATAGATGGGGAAACAGTGGCTGACTTTATTTTTCTGGGGTCCAAAATCACTGCAGATGGTGATTGCAGCCATGAAACTAAAAGACGCTTACTCCTTGGAAGGAAAGTTATGACCAACCTAGATAGCATATTGAAAAGCAGAGACATTACTTTGTCAACAAAGGTCTGTCTAGTCAAGGCTATGGTTTTTCCAATAGTCATGTTTATGTGAGGGTTGGACCATAAAGAAAGCTGAGTGCCAAAGAATTGATGCTTTTGAACTGTGGTGTTGGAGAAGACTCTTGAGAGTCCCTTGGACTGCAAGGAGATACAACCAGTATATTCTAAAGGAGATCAGTTCTGGGTGTTCATTGGTAGGACTTATGTTGAAGCTGAAACCCCAATACTTTGGCCACCTGAATGCAAAGAGCTGACTCATTTGAAAAGACCCTGATTCTGGGAAAGGTTGAAGGGAGGAGGAAAAGGGGATGACAGAGGATGAGATGGTTAGATGCCATCACCGACTCAATGGACATAGGTCTGGGTGGACTCCGGGAGCTGGTGGTTGACAGGGAGGCCTGATGTGCTGCAGTTCATGGGGTCGCAAAGAGTCGGACATGACTGAGTGACTGAACTGAACTAAACTGAATGTCGTTAATTGGAGTCCAGTCAAAAAAATCCTGTAATGCAAATGCAGATAAGGGGAGATAACCATCTGGTTTTATTAGCAAGAATTTCCTTGGCCCAGAGCCCACGTATTTGGTCATCATGTAGAAGTAACTCACGGAGTAGCAACGTTAGTGGCTGTGTGAGTGCTGATATGGCTGGAGTGTAACAGCAGTGAGCCCATGGTTCTCTGATTTGCTAAACTCCTTGATGTTTCCCTTTGAAGACCAGGAAACTCCAGGTGTACTTCTTTGAGACATGAGGCAGGCAACAGGGAGACTGTCCCATTCACTAGCATCATTTTGCGATTTGTTTATTTGTTGACTTCCAAGAATCCAAAGTTATTTTAACTTTGGACGAAGTCTAACTCGTCATTTTCACTCACACTTCGATTTGAAATAGACTATGTGTTCTAACCTAGGTTTGGATGTCAAAAAAATTAGACAAGACTCTATTTTGTAGTGCATGCATGCTAAGGCACTTCAGTTCTGTCTGAAGCTCTGTGACTTTATGGTCTGTAGGCTGCCAGGCTCCTCTGTCCAGTGGATTCCAGGCAAGGATACTCAAGTGGGTTGCCGTGCCTTACTCCAGGGCATCTTCTTGACCTAGGAATTGAACCAGCATTTCTTATGTTTCCTACATTGGCAGGTAGGGTCTTTACATTAGTGCCACCTGGGAAGCCCTCTATTAAATAATGTGTGTGTGTTAGTCACTCCACTGATCCCATGGACTATAGGTCACCAGGCTCCTCTGTCCATGGAATTCTCCGTGCAAGAGTAATGGAATAGGTAGCCATTCCCTTCTCTGGGGGATCTTCTGGACCCAGGAATTGAACTTGGGTCTCTTGCACTGCAGGTGGATTCTGTACCATTTGAGTCACCATGGAAGCCCCTATTTAGTAGAATATACCATAAAAAATAGCTGTAATATTTTAGAAGAGGAGTGACTTTACAAAACTTTCCAGATTAGCTCTCTGTAACAAAACTTTTCAGATTAGCTCTCATACAATTGCATGTCCCTTCATAGTAAGAGGACTTTCATAAATAGCAAGTAATACTGTATTTCTTTTTAAAATAAGTTTAAACTTTTCCTGGTTTGAAAATTCATTCTAGTATTCAGGATTATAAACTTTTTCCACACTCCCCAGTACCCTTCCTACTATAACTCACTGCTATTGTTGTTCAGTTGCTCAGTTGTGTCTGACTTTGTAACCCCATGGACTGCAGCACGCCAGGCTTCCCTGTCCATCACCAACTCCCGGAGCTTGTTCAAACTCATGTCCATTGAGTCAGTGATGCCCTGCTATAGTATATTACTTTAATCCAGTTAAATTTAGTTGGATGTAGCTTTTTTCCTCCTGAAAAATCTGTTTATTTGCTTAGTTTTCTTCTATTGCTAGCTAGATTTCTGCTAATTGAGACAAATAGTGTTATGATTTTTTTTAAACATTTCATCCATAAAGTGAGACTTTCAATTGGTGTAGATTTGAAAACATAAATATTTACCTCATCATTTTGCAATTTTTCCCCAGAGACTCCCTAAAATTACAACCATTGTAAGTTGGAAGAATTGAGAAACAGAATTAAATTATTTCACAGGTGGCAGAGTAAATTAGGGAAACAATTCCCAATCAAAATGAAGTAAAACAAATCAATCCTAAATGCTTGTAGGTTCATTTTTACAAATATTATTGGATTGAGATCCTAAAAGTATTCCCATTGACAGAATTATTGCTTTTGGCAGTAATTTCACTAAAGTTTTCACAGATTTAAATCTACTTGGTGGACTGCATTAATTTGATTTGCAAGCTCAGGTGGGTTAGATGTGGGGATAAGGATGTGGAGCAATTGAATCATTTATCCATTGCTAATAGGAATTAAAAGTGATATAAGTTTGGAAACAAACTTGGCAGTTTGTCGTGTAGTAAGATACATTGAACCAAATGCTTCCATACATGCGACCACAGCTAATTCCTTCCTAGAAATTTATCCAAATGGGTGAAAGCATATAGCCGCACAGAAATCTGGTTGCAAATGTCTATAGCTATTTTATTCATTATTCAGAAAAAAGTAGAAAAAGCCCAAATGTCCTTCAATTAGTGAATGAATAAAAACATTGTGAAATAGGCATACAATGTAATAATACTTAGAAATAAAAAAAGAACAGATACATGTAACTTTATGAATGCATCTCAAAAGCATTAAATGAAGTCAAACTATGAACACAAAACAGTCTGTTATTAATATTCTTGAAGACAATGGTTAGCAGAGCATCAGAGGCAAAATAGGCTTCAATAAACAATTTTTGAAAGAACAAATTAGCATACAGCTCTGTCTGAATACTCAGTCACTTAGTCATGTCCGACTCTTTTGCGATCCCATGGACTGTGGCCCACCAGGCTCCTCTGTCTGTATAATTTTCCAGGCAAGAATAGTGCAGTGGGTTGCATCTCCTACTCCATAACTTATAGCTCCTGATGTCACATAATTTTATATGACTGTAAAAAGTTACCAGGTAAATCTTTGTGGAACACCCCTGACCCCTCCCTCGAGTAAGTCATTCCACAAAGGAAAAGTCACACTCCTTGTTAACACATTCTGTTAAGATACAGAATATATGCAGACACTAGAAAAGATAGAATAAACATTCTATATCAGCTTGACTATAGGTTAGAATAATTCATATATTGAGCATTGTGTGTGTGTGTTTGTGTGTGTGTGTGTGTGCACACACACATGCTCAGTTGTGTACAACTCCTTATGACCTCATGGACTGTAGCCTGACAAACTCCTCTGCCCATGAAATTTTCCAGGCAAGAATACTGGACCAGGTTGCCATTTCCTCCTCCAAGGGATCTTCCCAACCCAGGGATCAAACCCATGTTTCTTGAGTCTCTTGCGTTGACACCTCCTTTACCACTAGCACCATCTGGGAAGCAGACATTGAGTGTTAGTTTTTATTTAAACAAATAAACCAAAACACAGGAGGCTTTAACCTAGCATACAGTTTTGATTAGACTGTGGCCCAGAAACTGAATTCATATATAATTGACAGTCTTAATTTTAGCCAGTCTATTTCATGTAAAGCAGAATCTTATTGTCATAGCAATTTGCATTACTGTTACAGTTAATGATGTTAAGCAACTTTTCACGTACTTATCTACTCTCTGTGTACCTTCTTGTGGTGAAACGTCTGTTGATTTTTTCTTTTTTTTTTGCTCACTGTTTAATTCTGGCTGCTTGTCTGTATTTTATTAAACTTTTAAGTTTCTCTATTATATCCTGGATACAGGTTCTTTGCAAGAAATGTCATTTGCAAATATTTTCTCCTTGTCTGAGTCTTATCTTCTTATTAACTTAAAATGTTTTTTCAAGCAAGAGAACTTAAAAATTACAGTATAGTCTCTCATTATTGTCTTTTACATTTCATGTTTTTCTTTGTATCACATATTAAAAAATCTTCACTTCAGTTATAAAGATTTTTTCCTATATTTCCCCCTAGCAGCTTTATAGTTTAAGTGCTTACATTTAACTCTATAATCACTTCCAAATTAATTTTTATGTATGGTGCAAGGTAGGGGTTTTGGACAGAGGAGCCTGGCAGACTACAGTCCATGGGATTGCCAACAGTCAGACACAACTGAGCTACTCACACTTCACTACATGTCTAGTTATGGTTTTTTTTTTTTTTTTTTGTACTTTTCCTTCATGGAATTTCCAAGATTTTGCATCTGTGGCTTTCAGTCATTCATTAATTTTGAAAAATTCTTGTCCTTGAGATCATCAGATACTTTTCATACTTCCCCTTTCTTTACCTCTGGGACTCCAAATGTATCTATATTAGATATTCAAAATGGTCCCATGGCTCATGGGTGGTCTGTTGCTTTTGGTTTGCTTGATTTTCTTTCCTGTTTGTTTTTCCTCTTTGTGTTTCAGTTTGGATAATATCTAATTATCATTGTTCAAGTTTACTATTTCTTCGCTAGTGGTGTTCAGTCTGTTGAAAAGTCCATCAAAGGAATTCATTATCTCTAATATTGTGTTTTTTTTTATTGCCAGCATAAATAGCTGACTTTTTCAAAGTAGCTTCAATCACTCCTTTATAACATCCCATCTGTTCTCAGACAGTGTCCACCTTTTACATCATGACCTTTAAATAAAAGTCATATTTATTTGCAACCCCATTTTAACCGTTCTATCGTTAGGACCATTTCTGCCTGTAGTTCTATGAATTAGTTTATCTTTTAATGAGTAGTCAGTGGAACTACACTTAAAGATGTGTTGCTTTTTTATTTTTCTCACTGCATCTTATAATTTTCAACTCTACGCTGAACAGTGTGCAAAACAATTGAACCCAAGGTATTTTTTTTTTTTTGGCAATTTTTTCTTCTTTCTTCAAGCTGCCTATCTGATGAGTTTAACAAGTGCAGACACTGGTTTGGCTGGTTTGGGGTTTTAATGTTGCTGTAGTTATCCCCAGTGCTCCCCAGTTTTCAAACTCTCCCAGCATCAGACAACGACTCTCACGTGCATAATGGAGGCCTGGGAACCAGAGGCTGTTTTCCTCAACATCTGTGCACCGTTCTCAGGGCTTAGCAGGCACATGCCCCACCTTTCCCACTTCTAATAAATAAGCTCTGTCATGTATTGCTAGTAGTTTTGCTTTTGTTTCAAAAAATATATTTTGTTCTATATTGCATTCCTTCTATTAATTCTTCAGCAGTATCTTTAGAATATTTATAGCATTCTCTCTTGCTCTCTGTGTTTTTCTATTTAAAATGAGATGATAGTTTAATAATTTTAGTATCTACATATTTGAAAAACACCATACAAACATAAAAGCAATGCATTGTGGTCTCTGAAAGCTACAAGGCAGTGGCATGTATATTGGTTCCTATGAAGTGAAAATAACAACTTGTAATGTGTACATTTCACTCTGTTTTTGTGAACAAAAGTGACATTAATATATGTGTTCATATATGCAGACTATCTCTGGAGGAGTGCTGAGGAAACAGTTAACAATCATTGACTCTTGGAAAACGAATGTGATAGGCTTAAGAGTTAGAAGATTTACTTTTCACATCACACATTTTAAGTATTTATTAAAAATTTAACATTTTAAAATATGGAAATATTATCTAGTTAAAATTAGAGAAAGGTAATAGTATAATTAGCAGTAGTATAATTAGGTATTTGAATATTTAATTTTATAGTTTTATTTATTGATATTTGGCTGTGCTGAGTCTTCTTTTGCTGCACATGGGCTTTCTCGAGTTGCAGCAAGTGGGAGCGCTCCTCTTCATTGTGGTGCACAGGCTTCTCACTGCGGGGTCTTGCTGTGGAGCTCAAGCTCTAGGACCCAGGGGCTTCATTAGTTGCAGCAGACAGGCTTGGTAGTTGTAGCTCCCCAGGCTTTCCCCAGGGGGCGCCAGTGGTAAAGAACCTACCTGCCAATGCAGGAGACAATAGAGATGCAGGCTCCATTCCTGGGATGGGAAGATCCCCTGGAGAAGGAAATGCCTGCCCACTCCAGTATTCCTGCCTGGAAAATTCCATAGACAGAGGAGCCTGGTGGGCTACAGTCCATGCGGCCACAAAGAGTCGGACAGGACTGAGCACAACTACTTAGGCTCTAGAGCACCAGCTCAGTAGACGTGGCACACGGGCTTAGCTGTTCCGCGGTGTGTGGGATCTTCCCAGACCAGGGATTGAATCTGTGTCTCCTGTACTGGCAGGCAGATTCATATCCACTTCCCAACGAGGGAAGCCTATTATTTGAATATTTCAATATATATGTGTGTCCTTTCTGTAAATAAAGACACTCAGTCTCTAGAAAGTATGTCTTGTGTCATGGTTTTTCTGAAATATCTCTGAGGCCCATAGCATTCTTATGTTTAGACACAAACTGCAGGCTCAGGTATGTGATTCTATATTCTGGATCTACACTAGTATAATCTGGATACCTTTTCAAAAAGATTCAGGCTCATCATCAGAATATTGATTAAATTAGTATTATACAAGGATCATATGTAAATATCCTCTTTTAGTCAGCATTTCTTTTGCTTCGCCCTTGGGGGGCATTAGTAAAGAAAAATTCAAAAACAAAAGTAAATAGTCTAATAAATAATCATAAGAAAGCATATATGTATGCATGACCCAGGTCAAGAAATAGAATATTTCTCATTTTTCCAATCACTTTTTCTCTTTCTTCTCCCCTTCCTCTCCAGTGACCACCTCTCAATAATGACTATGCAGATTTGTAGCTTAGATTTGTCCTTGCTTTTCTTTTTATTCTTGTCATCTAAAAAAATAATTTTGCACCCTTAAAAATATAGTAAGATTTTATCTGCTATAGAACTTCAACAAAGATAATTCTATCACATTCTTCACATCTTAATATTTTCAAATCGTTTTACATTTGATTCATTTCTTTTTAAAGTACCTGTATCTACCTTCAATTTTCAGTGCTGTATTATATTCCATTGTATGAGTATAGCAGTTTGTTGTTTGACATAATCAAACATATATGATTGTTTCTTATTTGTAACTATTGTAGATAAGGCTCTCATAAACTTTCATATGTATTTATCATAGTGTTTATACGCAGAATTTTCTTTAGGGTTTATCTCCAGGGTGAATCTGTTAAGTCAAATGTATGCATATCTGGAATTTTACTGTATTAAGTCCTACTGTTTTTTCCAAGTGGCTGTTTCAATATATACACCCATTGGCATGTAATAGCAAAGTATACTCCAGAGATGTGCAAAGCTGGGTATAATACATTAGCTCATTGCCTCTTTATCTCTGACCCCTGAAGAGGTCAAGAGATAATCAGCTATTTCAAATTTGAAAATGTTCAACTCAGTTAATCCATTAATTTCCCAATAAAACCATACAATATATTATGTGAATAATTTTTGATTCCTGTTCACAAAATCATGGGAAAATATTATTTAAATGTGGGTTCCCTTGCTGACTAGTAGATAACTTTATCTATCTATTGATCTTTATTTTTGTTAAAGAAGAGCTTCATTATGTATTTTTTAAATGGATGATGTTGTTGTTGTTTAGTTGCTAATTGGTATCTAATTCTTTGCCACCCCATGAACTGTAGCTCACCAGGCTCCTCTGTCCAGGGACTCCCCAAGCAAGAATATGGGAGTGTATTGCCATTTCTTTCTTCAGAGGATCTTACAGACCCAGGGATTGAACTTACGTTTTCTGCTTTGGCAGGTGGATTCTTAGCCACTGAGCCACCGGGAAGCCCTAAATGGATGACTGTTGTTCAGTCTCTAAACCATGTCTGACTCTCCCTGACCATATGGACTGCAGGCAGCATGCCAGGCTCCCCTGTCCTTCATTGGAGTGGGTTGCCATTTCCTTCTCCAGGGGATCTTCCCAACCCAAGGATCGACACCAGGTCTCCGGCCTTGCAGGAAGCCCCTATTTTAAAATGTTAAATCTTTTAACATGCCAAATGTGTGTCATTTGTAACTATACTAACGATGAATACTTTTATCTTCTTGTACAAAATATGTGAAGGAACACATACTTTTCAGAGCCAGTTGGAGTTTTTGGTGTGTGAAACCCACAATCATGGTTCTCTTTTAGGTTCTGTTCCTGTTAAGGTGTCTGTGTTTTTACCATTGTTTTTTTTTTTTTTTTTTCAGATTTTTTTTGGTGCAAAACCCAGAAACAATACCTTTGATTTAAAGAAGTACTTTGTATATCCTCTGTATATACATTCTTTTTGGTGACATTATATTTTCTCCAAATTTGGTACTTGTCTGTTCACTCACGTCATGATATCCTCTGATGCTTCAGTTCAGTTCAGTTCAGTCGCTCAGTTGTGTCTGACTCTTTGCGACCTCGTGAACTGCAGCACGCCAGGCCTCACCACCTCCCGGAGTTCACCCAAACCCATGTCCATCGAGTCGATGATGCCATCCAACCATCTCATCCTCTGTCATCCCATTCTCTTCCTGCCCTCAATCTTGCCCAGCATCAGGGTCTTTTCAAATGAGTCAGCTCTTCGCATCAAGTGGCCAAAGTATTGGAGTTTCAGACTCAACATCAGCCCTTCCAATGAACACTCAGGACTGATCTCCTTTAGGATGAACTGGTTGGATCTCCTTGCAGTCCAAGGGACTCTCAAGCGTCTTCTCCAACACCACACTTCAAAAGCATCAGTTCTTCAGTGCTCAGCTTTCTTAATAGTCCAAATCTCACATCCATACATGACCACTGGAAAAACCATAGCCTTGACTAGATGGACCTTTGTTGGCAAAGTAATGTCTCTGCTTTTGAATATGCTGTTTAGGTTGGTCATAACTTTCCTTCCAAGGAGTAAGTGTCTTTTTTGAAAAAATGGCTGCAATCACCATCTGCAGTGATTTTGGAGCCCAGAAAAATGAAGTCAGCCACTGTTTTCACTGTTTCCCCATCTATCTGCCATGAAGTGATGGGACCAGATGCCATGATCTTAGTTTTCTGAATGTTGAGCTTTAAGCCAAATTATTCACTCTCCTCTTTCACTTTCATCAAGAGGCTCTTTAGTTCTTCTTCACTTTAGGGTGAAGACGGTGGTGTTTTCTGCATATCTGAGGTTATTGATATTTCTCCCGGCAATCTTGATTCCAGCTTGTGCTTCAGTTCCAGCCCAGTGTTTCTCATGATGTACTCTGCATATAAGTTAAATAAGCAGGGTGACAATATACAGCCTTGATGTACTCCATTTCCTATTTGGAACCAGTCTGTTCCATGTCCAGTTCTAACTGTTGCTTCCTGACCTGCATACAGGTTTCTCAAGAGGCAGGTCAGGTGTCCCATCTCTTTCAGAATTTTCCACAGTTTATTGTGATCCACACCATCAAAGGCTTTGGCATAGTCAATGAAACAGAAATAGATATTTTTCTGGAGCTCTCTTGCTTTTTTGATGATCCAGCAGATGTTGGCAATTTGATCTCTGGTTCCTCTGCCTTTTCTAAAACCAGCTTGAACATCTGGAAGTTCACAGTTTACGTACTGCTGAAGTGTGGCTTGGAGAATTTTGAGCGTTACTTTCCTAGCGTGTGAGATGAGTGCCATTGTGTGGTATTTTGAGCATTCTTTGGCATTGCCTTTCTTTGAGATTGGAATGAAAACTGACCTTTCCAGTCCTGAGATGCTTAAGATGTTCTTAGTTTCAATTAGATGAACATATTGCTATTTATCTTTCTTATTAGTGTTATTTTGTGTCTTGATTAAGAAATCTTTCTCTCACTTAAGATCGAATATTGAATCTCCTGTGTTATCGTCTAGGAATTATATAGATTGCTTAAATTTTTTGTGTGCAATTATTATAAAACTCTGGTAAAGAATCCACCTGCAGTGTGGGACACCTGGGTGTGATCCCTGGATTGGGAAGATCCTCTGGAGAAGGGATAGGCTACCCACTCCAGTATTCTGGCCTGGAGAATTCCATGGACTATGTAGTCTATGGAGTCGCAAAGAGTCAGGCATGACTAGGCGACTTTCACTTTCATTTACACTGTAAAACTCTAGTTGGTCTTTTTCAACTCTCAGAAGGCTTCTATCTGATCCTGACTTGAAAATCTGTACGATGACCCTTTTATAATTTTTCCAGGATGCATTTTTCCTCTCTTTTTTTCAATCCTGCACCACCTAGCATTCAGAAGTCCTTATCACTTCTCACTAAGTTGGAGAAATTTTACTTCCTTTACCCTGAGAGCAGACCTTGTTGAAGACCCAGTTTAAAATGGGCAAGTTCTAAGAGTTGCCCACACAGTAAGGGGGTTTGACTTTGGCTCCTGTTATTCTCATCTCTTAGGCTCCCACAGGAAGGCCCAAGTTTGCTAGGATCAGCAGCTAGTCCTTAGCAAAATTGTTTTTGTTGCTCTGATGTTTTTCAAACTTGTTTATGCCCTATTTTCTCTTAGAATTTTGCCTGGCAATTTCTTATTCTCTTGAGATCATCGTGATATGCTTAATAAAAAAGGGTCCATATTTTATGAAACATACTGTACTGTATTCAACAGAATATTTGATATAAGTGTCTTAGGTATCAACTTGGTTAGGCTATAGTACCAAACTAATTGGTAAAACACTAATGTAGGTGTTTCTGTGAAGGCATTTTATAAATGTGGTTAATATCTATTATCAGCTGACTTTTCTTTTTTATTATTTTATTTTTATTGAAGTATAGATGATGTGTGATATTATATATGTTATAGGTATACAACATAGTGATTTATAATTTTTAAGGTTATACTCCATTTATAGTTATTATAAAATATTTGCTATATTCCTTGTGTTATATAATATATCTTTATAACTTATTTTATACATAATAGTTTTTACCTCTTAAACCTCAGTGCCTACATTGTCCCTCCTTCTTTCCTCTCCCCAGTGGTAGTAGCCACTTTTATCTTTATATCTGTTAGTCTATTTTTTGTTGTTGTATTTACTAGTTCATCATATTTTTAAAATTTCAGATGTAGGTGATGTCATACAGTATTTGTTTTTCTCTGTTTGACTTAATTTCACTTAGCATAGTATCGTCTGAGTCCATCCGTATTTTTGCAAATGGCAGTTTCATTTTTTGATGGCTGAGTAGTATTCCATTGTAAGGAGATTGTCATCAGTAATGGAAATGGGCTTCATAATTTCTTGAAGGCCTTAAGAACAAACACTAGTCTTCACCAGAGAAGGAGTAACTCTGCTTCAAGAATGAAACATCACCTCCCACATGAGTTTCTGGTTGGTCAGACTGCCTTACATAGTTCAGACTCACCAGCCCTCACAATTACTTCAGCCAATTCCTCAAAATGTAACACAATTTTACATATGAATGTATATATATATATGTGTATATATACACACACACACACACAATATTTATTTTTGTTTCCTTGGAGAAGCCTGATGCACTGCCATATCTTAGCATTAATGAAACTGAAATGCTCCCTAAGCTTCTGTCTTTGTCTCTCTTCTTGGTATAAGTTTCTGTCTCTTTCACTATCAGTTCAATTCAGTTCAGTTCAGTCGCTCAGTCGTGTCCGACTCCTTGTGACCACATGAACTGCAGCACCCCAGGCCTCCCTGTCCATCACCAACTCTTGGAGCTTGCTTGAACTCATGTCCATCAAGTTGGTGATGCATCCAACCATCTCATCCTCTGTTGTCCTCTTCTCATCCTGCCTTCAATCTTTCCCAGCATCAAGGTCTTTTCCAGTGAGTCAGCTCTTTGCATCTGGTGACCAAAGTATTGGAGTTTCAGTTTCAGCATCAGTCCTTCAGATGAATATTCAGTACTGATATCCTTTAGGATTGACTAGTTGGATCTCCTTGCAGTCCAAGGGACTCTCAAGAGTCTTCTCCAACATCTAAGTTTAAAAGCATCAATTCTTTGGTGCTCAGCTTTCTTTATAGTCCAACTTTTACATCCATACATGACTACTGGAAAAATCATGACTTTGACTAAATGGACCTTTGTTGGCAATGTGATGTCTCTGCTTTTTAATATGCTGTCTAGGTCGGTCATAACTTTTCTTCCAAGAAGCAAGCGTCTTTTAATTTCATGGTTGCAGTCACCATCTGTAGTGATTTTGGAGCCCAAGAACATAAAATCTGTCACTGTTTCCTTTGTTTCCCCATCTATTTGCCATGAAGTGATGAGGCCAGATGCCATGATCTTCGTTTTCTGAATGTTGAGTTTTAAGCCAACTTTTTCACTCTCCTTGTTCACTTTCATCAGAAGGTTCTTTAAGTCTTCACTTTCTGCCATAAGGGTGGCATAGCACCCTAATTTTCTTTCATAGAAATAATATGGCTGCAAATATGTTTTGTGACACTTATTAAAGGCCTTATCTTTTTCCTTTTTATGTCTTCTCTTTCTGCTAATCCTTTCTGTTTAATCTTGTTCTTAATTCTTTGTATTTCTAGCTCTCCTCACATGTCTGGTGGTCCTTGGAAGACCCATGAAGCAGTCAGTATGTGTGGAGATCTGTTGTCTGAAAAACATTAGCTTAGGTGCATGTCTGGAAATTAAGGTGTCTTCAGGGGAACCCTCGTAACTTCGGTTAGGAAGACATTATTCTCAGGTACTACCATCATTTTTTCTTCATATCTCATTAGGTCATTTAATGAGCTCTTTCTAGAACTACGCTTATCTCACTGATGTTCTATGTTTCTTTATCTTTGATCTTTGTGTTCTAAGCCTCTCCAGGTTTGTGGAAAATAGGTTGGATTCATCTTCTACTTTCTCTTTAAGCAGCAACTTCTGCTTTATTTATTTACTCTATATTTCATAAATTCATTGAAATTTCTTGTTTTATTCATTTCCTGATACTACATACTTTAATTTTTTTTTGTACATTGAGATGAGGTCTTAAGAGAGGGGAGAGTTATTATATATATTTTTTCATAATCCAATATCTTAATCTGAAAGATAAGATACCATTTTAAATGCAATTTTATGTATTTAAAATGGTAATAAATGAAACAGTTGTATTTATAAATTCTATATTAAAGAATACTTTATTGGAAAATTGCCTTGTGCTTATTCTTTCAATTTCCCTGCATTTTACATTGCTTACCCATTGTTAAAAAGTCTTGAGCTTCTAAAAGAGATTGCATAAATTGCTGTTTTCCTGCCTTTCTAGTTTCTGCCTCTTAAATTACATGATAAAACCTAATTATCTCTGGTGAAGCTAATGTAGGCAGAGAAGAGGAAGAAACTTGGTAAAGCTCCTACTATACACTTGATTAAGCATAAACTCAAAATTCTGTTTATTAATATTGATTGGACTGCTGAAAGAAGATATGTTGGAAAGTATAGATTCAGTTTCAGTGTGCATACTCCTAAGGAAAAAGGAAGCCCAGATTATTCTGCAAGAAATAACAGCTTCAGTAAATGCAGTGGTACTTTTATATACAATTTTGTCACATATAGACTTCTGAGCTGATTTACAAATTGGTCTTTTAATTCAGCATTCCATAATTTCAGAGTTTGTTCCATTAAATTCCAAGTTATATAAACATTCACACTCAATTACTCGTCTCTTAAATTATTCCTTATGCTACTATGTATTGCTTAGAAGATGCAGAAATTTCTTTTTAAATATAAATGATCAATGAATGTAGGATGGCTCTCATTTCATCTCTAGCAACAGTAATATCAAATAATTAAAAATGGAAATGTGGAAGATTGTGGGAAGATGATAGCAATGATGTTTTGAATATCCCAGAGTCTTCTTATTAAACAAAAGTAGAAAATAATTAGCAAAAGCAATTATATCAAAGGCATTAGAGATATTCACAACAAAGTTAATTGACAAGGTATCCCTATGAACCCTGGAATACAGACATATAGTGAAAGGCCTTCAACATTTCTAAGACCTGCATTGAATCAATTTTGTGCAGAAGAAAGCAGAGGATAGAAATGAGGAGTATAAAAGATCTTGAAACAAGAAACATTTAAAATATTCAGTAGTTATTTACTGAAAAACAGCTACAACTGGGAGTGATTTTATAA
Organism: Capricornis sumatraensis; assembly: GCF_032405125.1. NCBI lineage: Eukaryota > Metazoa > Chordata > Mammalia > Artiodactyla > Bovidae > Capricornis > Capricornis sumatraensis. Next base: position 113,256,164 of record NC_091073.1, on the reverse strand, counting down.
ATCTAAAAGTTGGTGAGAGTGAAGGATCTAAACAGGCTGTGCAATGGGGCTATGTTGCTTCAGTTGTGCCTGACTCTTTGCTACCCTAAGAACTGGGGCCCCCCAGGCTCCTCTGTCCATGGGATTTCCCAGGCAAGAATACTGGAGCCGGTAGCCATTCCATTCTCCAGGGGATCTTCCCAACCCAGGGATCGAACTAGAGTATCCTGCATTGCAGGCAGATTCTTTACCATCTGAGCTACCGGGAAGCCCACTTTATGGAATACTTATATTTATTTCCATAAATCATTATCTTCAGCGTTACTGTGTTCCTTGCTTTAAGTTTGGTAGAATTCCTTTTTTTTCCTGATTTCATGCATATATAATTGACTGATAGCACTGTTTAAGGTATATGTAAGGAAATGGCACCCCACTCCAGTATTCTTGCCTGGAGAATCCTGTGGATGGAGAAGCCTGGCGGGCTGATGTCCATGGGCTCACACAGAGTCGCACATGACTGAAGCAACTTAGCATAGCAAGGTGTATAGATAGCACAATGATTTGACTTCCATATATTTCAATATGATCACTACAGTAAGTTTAGCTATCATCTGTCATCTTATATTGATACAAAAATAAGAAAAATGTTTTATCCTTGTATGAAGACTCTTAGGAGCTACTCTCAACAACTTTTAAATATACCAGCTAGCACTGTTAACTATAGTTATCATGTTGTACATGACATTTCCAGTACTTCAGTTCAGTTCAGTTGCTCAGTCATGTGTGACTCTTTGCGACCCCATGGACTGCAGCACGCCAGGCTTCCTTGTCCATCACCAGCTCCCGGAGCTTGCTCAAACTCATGTCCATCGAGTCAGTGATGCCATCCAACCACCTCATCCTCTGTTATCCCTTCTCCTCCTACATTCAATCTTTCCCAGCATAATGGTCTTTTCCAATGAGCCAGTTCTTCACATCCGGTGGCCAAAGTATTGGAGTTTCAGCTTCAGTATCTGTCCTTCGAATGAATATTCAGGACTGATTTCTTTTAGGGTTATCTGGTTGGATCTCCTTGCAGTCCAAGGGACTCTCAGGAGTCTTCTCCAACACCACAGTTCAAAAACATCCAATTCTTTGGTACTCAGCTTTCCAGTACTTACTTATCCTCTAACTGGAAATTTGTGACTTTGACCACTTTCATTCCACATGCAAGTGAAATCATACAGCATTTGTCTTTCTCAGTCTGACTTATTTCACTTAGCATAATGTCCTCAGACTCCATCCATGTTGTGGCAAATGGCAGGCTTTTCTTTTTTAAATGCCATATAATATTTTATTGTGTATTCATGACCCAATTTCTCCACTGATGCATCGATGGACACAGGTTGCTTGCATATCCTTGCTATTCTGAATAGTGGTGTTATGAACATGAGGATTCTATGACTTTTTAAACATGTTCTTATTTATGAGTTAAAATTGTGTATATTAGGGTATATGCCATGATGATTAGATATATATAAAGAGATAAGTGATTATTATCATCAAGCTAATTAACATATCATTTTCTTGCATAAGTGCCATTTTTGTGTATCCCCCTTATCCAGCTAATAGATTTCAGTTCATAATTTAAAACTCAACTGAAACATTATCTCTTCTAGGGAAAGTTTCCTGACCCTAAATGTAAGCTTTGACATCTCTTTTTCTTAATCAAAATTTATATGATTGATATATGCTATTAATATTTTATTGAAACTATTTGTTTATATACAAACATTACCTTCAGTTACATCACTAGGCAACATTTTTTTTTCTATAAAGGGCCAATATTTTAGACTTTGTGAGCCATAGTCTCTGTTACAACAACTCAACTCTGTCACTGTAGTGTGAAATGATATGCATAAATAATAAAAATCATCAACCATAAACAATATGTAAATAAAAATTTATGAAAAGAAAATAAGACCCAATGAAAAAACATGCAGTGGACGTGGAAGAAGACAGTGACAAGCTAACAAAAGCAAGCAAGTGAACAAAAACAGAAAGAAATATACACAATTGTGTTCAGGTAAAATTTTATTTATAAAAAGAGGCAGCCAGCTGGATTTGACCTCTGGCCCATAGCTTGCAAACTTTTGAATTTGCTGACTAAGATTTACCTTTGATGCTTGCTATAAAATGTCTATGATGAAGCATTAGTATTTATTATATCATAGTAGGTATAAAAGCCCAAACTGCTAAACAGACCTGGAATTACCGGTAGAAACAGCTTGTCTTAACTGACTGTTTTTCATTACCAATAACAGATTCTTGTACATAATAAGACAAAAACATGATAAATTCCCAAAATACTTATGTAGACTGTTATAACAACAGAATGGTTTCAAATAGGAAAAGGAGTACATCAAGGCTGTATATTGTCACCTTGCTTATTTAACTTATATGCAGAGTACATCATGAGACACGCTGGACTGGAAGAAACACAAGCTGGAATCACATGTAAGAATTAAAGATTTTAAAATTAAAAAAAAATTAAAAAAAAAAAAAGATTGCCGGGAGAAATATCAATCACCTCAGATATGCAGATGACACCACTCATGGCAGAAAGTGAAGAGGAACTAAAAAGCCTCTTGATGAAAGTGAAAGAGGAGAGTGAAAAAGTTGGCTTAAAACTCAACATTCAGAAAACGAAGATCATGGCATCTGGTCCCATCACTTCATGGGAAATAAATGGGGAAACAGTATCGACTTTATTTTTGGGGGCTCCAGAATCACTGCAGATGGTGATTGCAGCCATGAAATTAAAAGACGCTTACTCCTTGGAAGAAAAGTTATGACCAACCTAGATAGTATATTCAAAAGCAGAGACATTTCTTTGCCGACTAAGGTCTGTCTAGTCAAGGCTATGGTTTTTCCTGTGGTCATGTATGGGTGTGAGAGTTGGACTGTAAAGAAGGCTGAGCACTGAAGAACTGATGCTTTTGAACTGTGGTGTTGGAGAAGACTTTTGAGAGTCCCTTCGACTGCAAGGAGATCCAACCAGTCCATTCTAAAGGAGATCAGCCCTGGGATTTCTTTGGAAGGAATGATGCTAAACTGAAACTCCAGCACTTTGGCCACCTCATGTGAAGAGTTGACTCATGAGAAAAGACTCTGATGCTGGGAGGGATTGGGGGCAGGAGGAGAAGGGGACAACAGAGGATGAGATGGCTGGATGGCATCACTGACTCAATGGACGTGAGGCCTGGCGTGCTGTGATTCATGGGGTCTCAAAGAGTTGGACACGACTGAGTGAGTGAACTGAACTGAACTGAGACTGTTATAAAAATTAGACAGCATATTTTTTATAATATTGTTTATAAAAAATGGCTGTGAATGGAATCAGTCACGAAATGTTCATCTTCTTGCAACTTCCTTGGGGTCCAGGGATTAAGACTTTCCCTTCCAACACAGGAACTGTGGGTTCGATCCCTGGTTGGCGAGTTAAGATCCCACAAAGAAACCAAAACATGAAAGAGAAGCAATAATATAACAAATTCAATAAAGACTTAAAAAGTGGCCCATATAAAAAAAAAATCTAAAAAACAAATAAAAAGAAAAAAATTCCCTCTCCTTTATATATGGTCCTTCTTGTATGAACATATCATAAGGTACCAGATTAGTGCTTCACAGTGCTTCATTCAGGATGCTCTTTTATCTAATCCATCTCAAAGACCTTTTCAGGGATTTTTCACTCTTAAAAGTGTTATACTTTGTTGAGAGCAATGTAAGGACCAAAATTCACACCCACAAAAATAGCATTAATTTTATTTTATTGTAAATTATTTTAGTTTATAATAGAATAATTTTACCATTGACATAGTTTCTTTTTTCCTAATGTTAGCTGCACAGGGTGATTTTATGATCACACTAAGTTATTCTTCGTTTTGTGTCAACAATAATCTTTCCAGCCCTCAGGTAGTTATAATTCTCTGCTTTGTCCTAAAATCTAGGACAGGAGAGAGACAGAAAACATTAAGCATGCCATATAAAACCTACCATAACAGATTGCTTTATTTTTAAAGGTTAAAAACCTTAAAATCTAATGTTGGTTTTATATGAGTACAACAGAGCAGACACCTAGAATTTGAAGTCTACATACACATACATTTCCCAAGCCCTTTGACAGTGATCTAATAAAGGTTAGACCAATAAAACAGACACTTGAAGACTGCTGTTAAAGGGGAATGAGGGAATAATGGTGTTTACCAAATTTCCATAAATGTAAAGCCCCAATGGTATTTTCTATTCTAAATTTAAATTGCCTTTACTCCCAAGATTTTCATGAGGGACATATAAAATTAAGATGAAGTGGACTTAGTAAGCAAAAGTATTTCAAGTGTTTATGTGAGCATGTGTGTTTTTAGCACATTTATAACAACTCATTTGAAATAGATTTTTTTTTTATTGTTTCCTGAGATGGGGCCTGTAACTTTGGTGTCCCTTTTTTGCTACTATAACAAATTACAACAGACTGAGCAGTTTACAGAGCATAATTTTCTAACTTCTGCCAGTCAGAAATTTGGTATGGGCCCCACAGGGATAAAATGAAGCATCAGTAGAATTCCTTTCTGGAGATTCGAAGGACAAATTAGTTTCTTTGCTCATCTGTTTTGTTAGTAGAATTTAGATCCTTGTGGCTACAGGAAAAGCTCCCTGTTTTCTTGCTCGCTGTCAAATGAAGATTATTCTCAGCTTCTAGGAACCACTACAATCCTGGGCTCATGACCCCTCACTCTGTCTTCAAAGCCAGAAGAGGTAGAAGGAATCTGTATCAAGCTGAATCTCTCTGCCCTACTTGGCCATCTTCTTCTTAAGAGTGATGTGATTACACTGGGTCCTTCTGAATAGCTCATGATAATCTCCCCATTTGAAGGTCAGTGGATTACAAAATGTATTCCACCTGCAACCTTAATTCCCCTTTGCTGTGTAATATAACATATTCACAGTTTCTAGGATTAGGATTAAGCCATAGATATCTTTGGCCTGGGGCTTTCCTAGTGGCTCGGATGGTAAAGAATCTGCCTGAAATGCAGGAGACCTGCGTTTGGTCTCTGGGTTGGGAAGATCCCCTGGAGAAGGGAATGGCAAACTATTCTTGCCTGGAGAATTCCATGGACAGAGGAACCTAGAGGGCTACAGTCCATGGGGTCACAAAGAGTCAGACATGACTCAGTGACTAACACACACACACACACACACACACACACACACACACACACATCTTTGGCCTAGTCAACATGCCATATTTGATAATTTCCAATATCAATAGCAATAGTAAATTCAACTACTGACTGCAAAACTTTGAGGTAAGAATAATAATGGTTACATTTTTATTGCTGGCCTCTAATTCTCATAATAAAGTTGAAGTCAAAGATGCAACAGATAGCTAAATAAGTCATTTGATACTGATACTGGTTAGCTGAGCTGTAGACAAGCAAGTTTTATTGTAATATCAGTTGAGAAATAATTGAATATTTTTTTAAATTTAAAGGAAGTAATATTTTGATAGAGTTGTAATTTCTAGGACTGTGGATGTTGTGTTTTATGTGCTTTAGAGTAAAAGTTCACATTTTGGTATACATGTGGGTGTTGCAGGTAATTTCTTAGTTTAAAAGATTTGGTACATCCACCCAAGAAAGTCTGCCTGAAAACCTGTTGTTCTGTGAAATAATTCCTAAGGATGCTCTTCACTCTATTTCTTACTAATTATTCAAGGACAAATTTGGTTTTAATTTTATTTTGGATAGCTCAGTTTTTCATCCCTGAACATTTAATTTATAAATTTTCCCCCATCATGTCTTTCTACCATCAATGTCAGATGTAGCTATTTATTCAGGGTTTTGCTCACCTTGTTTAATATCCTCAGAAATATATCTGCTACCTTAGTGGCTCAAGTTTTCTACAGCAGCATGGATCAAGATATGGTAAGTAAATGAGCCAATGGAGCTTTTTCCCATCAGTGTTTAAGTTAAACACTAATCAGATCATTATTACTTGGTATAGCTTTTATTTTGCAGTATTAATTTAAGAAGAATAACACACTTGAGTATATTCAAAGAGGAGTGAAAAGTATAATTAGCAGCTCTGACAAGTATATTTTAAAAAATGTTTGATGAAATTACAGTTGTTTAGTCTAAAATAAATATTGAGTGATACATGTTATTTTCCTATATTTCATTGATTTGTTAGAGAATGCTGATGCTTCTAATACTGAAGTATTTGACTATATATAAACATTATGTTAATATTGTATCATTATTAAAGTTGCACAGACTCATATCTGAGTCAGTGATGCTATCCAACCATCTTATCCTTGGGGGCCTCCTTCTCCTCCTTCAATCACAATGAATCTTTCCCAGCAACAGGGTCTTTTCACATGAGTCAGTTCTTTGCATCAGGTGGCCAAAGTATTGGAATTTCAGCTTTAGCATCCGTCCTTCCAATGAATGTTCAGGGTTGATTTCCTTTAGGATAGACTGGTTTGATCTCCTTGCAGTCCAAGGGGGCCCTTAAGAGTCTTCTCCAGCACCACAGTACAAAAGCATCAATTCTTCAGTGTTCTGGGGATTCCCTTGTGGCTCAGCTGGTAAAGAATCTGCCTGCAATGCAGGAGACCTGGGTTCAGTCCCTGGGTTGGGAAGATCTGCTGGAGAAGGGAACGGCTACTCACTCCAGTATTCTGGCCTGGAGAATTCTGTGGCCTGTATAGTCCACTGGGCTGCAAAGAGTTGGTCATGACTGAGTGACTTTCGCCTCACTTTTCTGCAGCCTTCTTTATGGTCCAGCTCTCACATCCATACATGACTACTGGAAAAAACATAGCTTTGACTATATGGACACTTGTTGGCAAAGTGATGTCTCTGCTTTTTAACATGCTGCCTAGGTTTGTCATGGCTTTCCTTCCAAAGAGCAAGCATTTTTTAGTATCATGACTGCAGTCAGTGTTCACAGTGATTTTGGAATCCAAAAATATAAAACCTCTCAAGTTTCCACTTTTCCCCCTTCTATTTGCCATGAAGTGATGGAACCAGATGCCACGATCTTAGTTTTTGTATGAGTTTTAAGTCAGCTTTTTCACTCTTGACTTTCACTCCCATCAAGAAGCTCTTTAGTTCCTGTTCACTTTCTCTCATGTATCATCTATATACCTGAAGTTGTTGATATTTCTCCCAGCCATTTTTATTCCATTTGTGATTCATCTAGCCTGGCATTTCACATGTTGTACTCTGCATATAAGTTAAATAAGTGTTGTGATAATATACAGCTTTGATGTACTCCTTTCCCAATTTTGAACCAGTCCATTTTTCCATGTCTGGTTCTAACTGTTGCTTCTTGACCAGCATACAGGTTTTGCAGGAGGCAGGTAAGGTGGTCTGGTATCCTCATGTGTTTAAGAATTTGTTTGCTGTGATCCACACTGTCAAAGGCTTTAGTGTAGTCCAAGAAGCAGAAGTGGATGTCTTTTCTGGAATTATCTTGTTTTCTCTATGACCCAACAGATGTTGGCAATTTGATCTCTGGTTCCTCTGCCTTTTCTAAATCCAGCTTGTATATCGGGAAGTTCTTGGTTCATGTAGTGCTGAAGCCTAGCTTGAAAGACTTTGAGCATTACCTTGCTAGCTTGTGAAATGAGCAGAACTGTGCAAAAATGAAAGTCAAGGGAGAAAGGGAAAGATATATCCAACTGAATGCAGAGTTCTGCAATAGCAAGGAGAGTTAAGAAAGCCTCTTTAGTGAATAATGCAAATAAATAGAAGAAAACAACAGAACAGGAAAGACTAGAGATCCCTTTGCTCAAATGGAAATGTCAAGGGAACATTTCATGCAGGGAGGGGCATGATAAGAGACAGAAACAGTGAGGACAAAACAGAAGCAGAAGAGATTAACAAGAGGTGGTCAGAATACACAGAAGAACTACACAAAGAAGACTGTAATGACCTGGATAACCACAATGGTGCGGTCACTCACCTAGAGCAAGACATCCTGGAGTATGAAGTCAAGTGGGCCTTAGGGAGCATTAAAGGGAACAAGACTAGTGGAGGTGATGGGATTCTAGCTGAGCTGTTTAAAATTCTAAACGACAATGCTGTTAAAGTGTCAGCAATTTTGGAACACTCAACAGTGGCCACAGGACTGGTAAAGGTCAGTTTTCATTCCAATTCCAAAGAAAGACAGTGTCAAAGAATGTTCAAACTTCATCATAAGGAGTAATTGAAACAAACCCATATCCTAAAAATTCAAACTGTTTTTTTTTAACCAGCTTATTTTCTGAGTTATTCTAATTTATCTGTTCATAGCAAGATCATCTGTAAGAACTAAATTACATGCCCTCTGGGAGACAATAACATCATTTGGAGCCACAAAAGAGATCTATTTTATTTTCCTACAAATAAGTTGTTGTTGTTTAATGACTGAGTTGCATCTGACACTGTGATCGCATGGACTTTAGCCCACCAGGCTCCTCTGTTCATGGGATTTCCCAGGCAAGAATACTGGAGTGGGTTGCCATTTCTTTTTCCAGGGGATCTTCATGACAAAAAGGACATCTCTCAATTAAACATAATCAGACATTAAAATATGTTGGAAATCCGTAATTAAAAAAAAAAAAACTAATAAGAATAGAAATGCAGGTGACCCATATATTGGCTTTATATGAAAAGGTTTTCTCAGTAGTAGTTTAAAAATCATTGTATATAAGAGATCCAAGGGATTAAGTAGCATGATCAAATCTTCACCAGAGAAATAAAAAATACCAAATATCAAATATAATATCTAGCATGAAAAATAATGTTAATAGTTTGGTGGTGATGGTTTAGTTGCTGAATTGTACAGTTTCCTGTGTTCATGGGATTCTCCAGACAAGAATACTGGAGTGGGTTGCTATTTCCTTCTCCAGGGGATCTTCCCAACCCAGGAATGGAACCCAGGTCTCTTGCATTGTAGACAGATTATTTACCAACTGAGCTACAAGGGAAGTCATTAATAGTTGAGTGGTGGTTTTAATAGTAGATTGGACTTCCCTGGTGGCTCAGATGGTAAAGCATCTGCCTACAATGTGGGAGACCCAGTTTCAATCCCTGGGTCAGGAAGATCTCCTGGAGAAGGAAATGGCAACCCACCCCAATATTCTTGCCTGGAAAATATCATGGACGGAGGAATCTGGTAGGCTATAGTCCATGGGGTTGCAAAGAGTCAGACATGACTGAGCAACTTCACTTTCTTTTTTCTTCAGGTACAGATGAAGAAAGAACCAGTGAACTAGAAAAAAAAATTAGAATACCCAGAGTAGACCATGGGAAGAAAAATAAATAGAAATTTTACAAAGTATAGGCAATATATGGGATATGGTTGAAAATCTAAATTGCATGTTACAAAAATCCTGAAAGGAGTAGAGAAAGGTTATGAAAGATGCAATATCTCAAGACAGAGAAACCAACAATTTCCAAAATTGATGAAAGACAGTGTGCTGGTTCAGGGAACTTTACAAATCTTTGGTTGAATAACTACAAGAGACTCTATACTTTTATAAAGGAAATATATCTATATCTATATCTATATCTATATCTATATATCTATCTATCTATCTATATATATATATATATATATATCTTTCTGATGTGAAGAATGACTTCTTAGGTGTCCTATTTGATACTTTTTTCCCCAACCATTAAGTCACTTTTATTGGTTTTATGTTCCTAAGTGAAAGTGAAGTCGCTCAGTTGTTTCCAACTCTTTGCAACCCCATGGACTGTAGCCTACCAGGCTCCTCCATCCATGGGATTTTCCAGGCAATAGTACTGGAGTGGGGTGCCATTGCCTTCTCCAGGGGATCTTCCTGACCCAGGGATCGAATCTGGGTCTCCCTCATTGTAGACAGAAGTCACCAGGGAAGTTTCCTAAAGACCTTATCAAACATGACTTGCAGTTATTTAATCGTAAGCATTATTCATTTACAATCTGAAGTCTTTGTGGACTCTCTCGATGGTGTATTGTTTCAGCTGCTATTCAGTGACACTTCTTGGCTTTTAATTACATTGCTTTGGGTTGCTCATTGTCTCTGTTCCTTATTCAATATGCGTTTTTGAGACTTAAATGAAGGCATAAATGAAGAAGCCATCCTTCTGAGAAGAAATTTAAGTTAATTTAGTTGTTTTTCAAAACACTAAATCTTTTTCCAACTTTTGTCTCATATTCTAATTTTTGTCTGTCTTAGAGGGATATATCAACCTATTTAATGATGATTTTATCATTTTGGTGTATGTGGTGAGGTTGTTTAGACCATACAGGTGTCGGGATTTTAGGCCTCAAATCAAGAAGACAATTTGCAAAAGCTGACATATTTAAATATAAATCTCAGGGAAATTGGCTTTCTGGCTCAGGAACAACTCAGTTTTCTTTGTACTTGCCAGAGGAATATTCAGCCAAATGGTGTAGGACTCCTCTTATAAACCTCCATCTTCGGGAAAAGGTACTCTTAAAAAATTTATTTCCTGTTTGCTTCAAAAATGCATTAAAACTAAAGTTCAGCTGTGCCTGACTCAAGGTAAAAGTGATTTCAATGTGTCTCTTATTTCTCTAGGATTTGGGTTTCTCCCCATTTCTTCCAAAATGCCTATACCCTTTGACATTCCAAACTGCAAAGTATCAGAGTTCCTGTTGTTCCAGCTCTTCACCAGCATTTGGTATTGACAGTGTTCTGGATTTTGGTCATTCAAATGGGTGGATAGTGGTGTCTCATGTTTTAATTTGCATTTGCCTGATGACATGATTTGAAGCATATGTTTATATGCTTATTTATTATGTGTATATTTTCTTTGAGATGTCTGTTAAGTGTTTGGCTCATTTTTAAATTGGGTTCTTTATGTTGTTGAGTTTTAAACTTTCTTGGAATACTTTGGATAATAGTCCTTTATCAGATGTGTCTTTTGCAAACATCTTATCCCTACCTGTGGCTTGTCTTCTAATTCTGTTGATACTGTATTTCAGAGTAGCAGCTTTCAATTTTAATGAAGTCCATTTAGCAATTATTTATTTCATGTACCATACCTTTGGTGCTGTATTGAAATAAATTTTTTTAATACCCAAGTCACCTAGGTTTTCTTCTATGTTACCTTCTAAGGGTTTTACAGTTTTGTGTTGCCCATTCAGATCTGTGATCTGTTTTGAGTTAATGTTAGTGAAGGGTGTAATATATGTGCTTGGATTTTTTTTTTTTTTTGCATATGGATGTCCAGTTGTGCAAGTCATTTTGTGGAAAAGATTATCTTTGACTACTTATTCCTCCCTCTGCCCAAGTCACAAGGAGTTTCTCTCAGTTTTTCATCATGAGAATCTGATGGGGATTCTGTAACTAAAACCCAGGAAGGTTTGGTAGTCTCTAGGACTGCAATTCTTAGGAGTTACTCACTATAATGATGGTCTACACTCAGACTTTAGCAATTTGTCAAAATTACCATTTAAGTGTCCCCACCTATTTATAACTACTGCTATTTCTGCTCCAGGAAGTCAGATATGGTTGTGTGACTCTGGATTTGACTGTTTTGAAAATTAGTGCCAGTTTGCCTTGTGGCCTCTTTTCTGACATGACCAAAAAAAGTCACTGATTGTCCACATATTTAGATTTTTCTTGTAAGGAGTAATGATTTCTGTTTTGTATGTTAGAGTCATTTTCATTAATCAATATGTTTACATGGTTCAGAAGTGGAAACAAGTATAAAGAGATCAGTATAAGATATCTCTCACTTCTTTATTACTCATCTCCTGTGTGTGAAAGTGTTAGTTGCTCAATAGTGTCTGACTCTCTGCGACCCCACGGACCGTAGCCTGCCAGCTTCCTCTGTCCATGGAATTCTTCAAACAAGAGTGCTGGAGTGGGTTGCCAATTCCTTCTCTAGAAGATCAACCCAACCCAGGGATCGAATCTGGGTCTCCCACATTGCAGGCAGATTGTTTACCATCTGAGCCATCAGGGAAAACCTATTAAGAATTAAGACAATTCTTAATAGATAGCTATTGTTATTTTTGTGTTATTTTGTGATACTAAATAATAAAATTTTATGTATTTGTCAGTGTGGTAAATGAAAGTTATATTTCAGTGCAGCTTAAATTTGCAGTTATCTTATTTTAAAATAATTTAGTGTTGTTAAGAGGTTCTTTTATACCACTTTCCCAGTTATTAATTAAGCTGTTTCCCTCTTATTGATATTTGTGGAATTTGGCATTTTCACTGTGAGATATGAATTACAAATATTATTACCCAATTTATAATGCCTCATTTATCTTTTGAATCTATGTTTTCTATGCAAAAATTTCTTTAAGATATATTTAACTTTTTAAAGTGTTTAGGACTTCAGGAATTTCTGACATGGTGAGATTTCTTCATAACTATGGAGTGATAAAATTTCTCATCTTTCAAAATTTACACTTGAATCATTGGAGATTATCCTAATGTAAAGTATATAAATATGGTGACTTAGATTCATTTCTTTCTAGTGTTACTTCTACTCTTCCAAATTTTTAGATCTTTATTAGTATCACCATTTTCTCTTCTTAAAAATATTGCATTGTACTTACACTGAAAAAGTTACATGGTAAGTTACATGTTTTTTGTCTTTCTGGTTAAAATTATTATTCTCGTATATAATGCTGGTTTCTGAAAATTGACATATCAAGAAAGTTTTTATTTCTGTAATACTGGTTTATCTTGAGTTGTTGAATCTTGCTAAATTTTGCCTTTTCAGTGAAAATATACATAGTAGTATGCATTTTCTTTAATTTTAATAAACAAATTCCTAAAAATGGAACTAATTTCAATAATTAATTTCCTAAAAATTGAGCTATCTTCTCATTTCTGGAATAAATCCCATTCTGTAATGAACTGTTATTAATTTTTTTTCTGATTACAATAGGTAATATTTTAGTTAAGTCAGTTTCATATTTGTAGGTGAGATTTGTTTGCTTTATATATAAGCAGTTTTTTATTTGTAAGCAATTTTCCTAGTTTGGTATCATTGTTATGTTCACTTACAAGTATCAGGAAATAATCTTTCCTTTTAAATGTTTTTTAGTGGTTAAATAGAGTTTCTAATACCATTATTAAAACTGTCAAATTTATAAAAAAGTTAAAAGATGTATAGTACAGAGTAAATATCTATATTCAGTCCAGTTTAGTCGCTCAGTCGTGTCCGACTCTTTGCGACCCCATGAAATGCAGCACGCCAGGACTCCCTGTCCATCACCAACTCCCAGAATATACCCAAAGTCATGTCCATCGAGTCGGTGATGCCATCAAATCATCTCATCCTCTGTCGTCCCCTTCTCCTCCAGCCCCCAATCCCTCCCAGCATCAGAGTCTTTTCCACTGAGTCAACTCTTCCATAAGGTGGCCAAAGTATTGGAGTTTCAGCTTTAGCATCAGTCATTCCAATAAACACCCAGGACTGATCACCTTTAGGATGGACTGGTTGGATCTCCTTGCAGTCCAAGGGACTCTCAAGAGTCTTCTCCAACACCACAGTTCAAACGCATGAATTCTTTGGTGTTCAGCTTTCTTTATTGTCCAACCCTCACATCCATACATGACAATTGGAAAAACCATAGCCTTGACTAGAAGGATCTTTGTTGACAAAGTAATGTCTCTGCTTTTCAATATGCAGTCATAACTTTCCTTCCAAGGAGTAAACATCTTTTAATTTCATGGCTGCAATCACCATCTGCAGTGATTTTGGAGCCCCCAAATAAAGTCTGACACTGTTTCCACTGTTTCCCCATCTATTTCCCATGAAGTGATGGGACCGGATGCCATGATCTTCGTTTTCTGAATGTTGAGTTTTAAGCCAACTTTTTCCACTCTCCTCTTTCACTTTCATCAAGAGGCTTTTTAATTCCTCTTCACTTTCTGCCATAAGGGTGGTGTCATCTGCATATCTGAGGTGATTGATATTTCTCCCGGCAGTCTTGATTCCAGCTTGTGCTCGGTTCCAGCCCAGCATTTCTCATGAGGTACTCTGCATATAAGTTAAATAAGTAGGGTGACAATATACAGCCTTGATATACTTCTTTTTTCTATTTGGAACCAGTCTGTTGTTTCATGTCCAGTTCTAATTGTTGCTTCCTGACCTGCATATAGGCAGATGAGGTGGTCTGGTATTCCCATCTCTTTTAGAATTTTCCACAGTTTATTGTGATCCACACAGTCAAAGGCTTTGGCATAGTCAATAAAGCAGAAATAGATGTTTTTCTGGAACTCTTACTTTTTTGATGATCCAGCGGATGTTGGCAGTTTGATCTCTGGTTCCTCTGCCTTTTCTAAAACCAGCTTAAATATCTGGAAGTTCACGCTTCACATATTGCTGAAGCCTGGCTTGGAGAATTTTGAGCATTACTTTACTAGTGTGTGAGATGAGTGCTTCTTGACCTGTATACAGATTTCTCAGGAGGCAGGTAAGGTGTTCTGGTATTCTCTTCTCTTTAAGTATTTTCCACAGTTCATTGTGATCCACACAAGTCAAAGGCTTTGGCATAGTCAATAAAGCAGAAATAGATGTTTTTCTGGAACTCTCTTGCTTTTTCCATGATCCAGCAGATGTTGGCAATTTTATCTCTGGTTCCTCTGCCTTTTCTAAAATCAGCTTGAACATCTGAAAGTTCACAGTTCACATATTGCTGAAGCCTGGCTTGGAGAATTTTGAGCATTACTTTCCTAGTGTGTGAGATGAGTGCAATTGTGTGGTAGTTTGAGCATTATTTGGCATTGCCTTTATTTGGGAATAGAATGAAAATTGACCTTTTCCAGTCCTGTGGCCACTGCTGAGTTTTCCAAATTTGCTGACATATTGAATGCAGCATCATCTTTCAGGATTTGAAATAGCTCAACTGGAATTCCATCACCTCCACTAGCTTTGTTCGTAGTGATGCTTTCTAAGGCCCACTTGACTTCACATTCCAGGATGTCTGGCTCTAGGTGAGTGATCACATCATCGTGATTATCTTGGTCATGAAGATCTTTTTTGTACAGTTCTTCTGTGTATTCTTGCCTCTTCTTTTTAATCTTTTCTGTTCCTGTTAGGTCCCCACCATTTCTTTCCTTTATTGTGCCCATCTTTGCATGAAATTTTCCCTTGGTATCTCTATATTACTACCACCTAAATTATATAATTAACATTGTTCTATGTTTTCTTCAACACACACACACACACATCAATTCCTATATTTGCTATGTCTTGAATGCCTTTCAAAGTTAGTCTCAGATTTTATTCAATTATGCATTGTTCTTCATAACTTTTAACAGTATCATCCTGGTATAATTGACATGTATTAATAAGTGGCATGTATTTAACATATAGAATTTAATACACTTTGGATAAAGTCACCACCATATTCAAGATAATGAACATAGTTACCCAACAAAGGAATCCGTCTCTCTGCTTCCCCAGGCAAACAATGATCTCCTTTCTCTCTGAACATTATTTTCCTAAAAATTTTACATTATGTTTCATACAGCATGTACTCTCCTTTCTTGCTTTATTTCATTCAGATATTTTTTGAAATTGATTTCTATTTCAGGGCTTACCAATCATCTATTTCTTCTTATTGGTGAATATTAGTCTATTACATGGATTTGATATAGTTTATTCACATAGTGGTAGAAATTTAGGTTGTTTCCATTTATTTATTGAAAATAAAGGTGCTATGGATGATTCTGTACAAGGTTTTGTATGAGCATATGTCTTCTTTATCTTGGATAAATATTTAGTAATATAGTGCCTGGATCCTAAGGTGATAAGTTTTCAAGAGTCTGTCATACTCTTTCCCCAGGTATTTGTACAACTACAATTGGGTTCCATGCATACACACTTGAATAGATTCTTCCAGACCCTTGATATGTTCTGTCTTCTTCATTTTAGTCATTCCAGTTAGGTTTGTGTGTCATGCCCTTTTATTTTTCTTTGTATTACTTTAACTAATGATGTTGAGTGTCTTTTTAGGTGCTTTTTTGCCATTTATATATTTTCTATGGTGAAGTGTTTGTTCAAATTTTTGCCTATTTTTAAGTTGAATCATTTTCTTTTGAGTTTTGAGAGTTTTAAAAACATATGTTACAGACTCAGCTGCTTTAGATAGATATGATTTGCAAATGTTTTTCCCAGTTTCTGACCAAGAGACATGGTCTGCCACTTCTGCATGTCCTACTGAGGTTTGGAAATGAGCTCTTTTCAACCTGGCGAAAACAAAGCAGTGACCTTAAGCTTGTTCAGTTTTTGATCTGAGGAGCCAGAAGCCTGAGGTTTGTGGGCAAATGATTTACTAACCATCAGTTTAAAACTTTATAATTCTATAGGATTCAGTATTAACAACATAAAAGTTACTATGCCGTATTTTTCAAAAGGGACAGTTACTCTTATAAGTCAGATAAGAAAAGCAAAAGAGATTCTGATTTTTCCAGTGTCACACAAAGATATGGCAGAAAACACTTTCAGTATCTGCAGTTAACCAAATCAACATAAGTGGTATAAACTAGCAGAGGCCATTTTTAAGATAATTAATATTTGATTGAGACCATTTAGTTAGTTATTAAATCAGTTTCACTTATTCCTCACAGTATAAAAGGACATTATGGCTCCATTAATGTTGCAATATTAGGCAGTAAGTATAACGAAATTGAAAATTCAAGATCTTCCCAGCTATGTTATCTTGGCCATCTACATTTATTGTGTTTGAATAATTTATATTTAACATCACATAATGAATCTCACTGAAAGTAAATTAGTCATTAAAATAAGTATCATTATTCCCATATAGAACTTGATCAGATTGGTTTAGGAATTCGCTGTTTAATTGAAATACTCTTACATAGTATTTAATTGGGAAAAAACCTTTATGATTTTTGCTCTGCATCTTACAAAGTGTTCAGAATGATTAAAGACAAGTTGAATTCATGGCTAGAAACATTGTCTCTGAACTTGAGTTTTTACTCCATTCTAAATGGTGGATTGATGTGGCTTTATATAGATTCCCATCTTATTCATTCTCTACACTCTAGCACTGTTAGCACTTGACTTAGCAACAGTTTTCCAGGTCCTTCACCAATTTATGCATGCTCAGTCATGTCCAACTCCTTGCGACCCCATGGACTGTAGCTCACCAGGCTGCTCTGTTCTTGGGATTTCCTAGGCAAGAATACTGGAGTGGATTTCCCTTTCCTCCTTCAGGGGATCTTCTAACCTAGAAATCAAACCTGTCTTCTGTGTCTTCTGCATTGGCAGGCAGATTCTTTACCATCTGAGCCACCTGGGAAGCCCCCCACTTATGCATAGACTTTATGAATTCTGTACTCTATAAACAAAGGAAATTTATTCCCTCTTGACTAATATATTTTCATCTTATATCCATTAAGCTTCCTTTTCATTCAACTGTCTTGATTTTTTTTTTTGTTAAGAAGGAACTCATTTTCTGCATAAAACATTTTTTAAAGTGATGGGTTTATATTATCATTTAATTTTAATTGATTTCCCTTGGTAGGAAGCATGTAATTAAGAAAATCAACTGCTTTTCACTTCTCATACAATAATATTTTAGACTAAAAGAAGAAAGCATTTCTTTCCTATAAGGTCTCAAGTTCTCAAACTGCATCTCCAGCTAATATTTTCATAATGATATTCATATTGATTTTTCTCACTGTTCCTTAAAATACTATGCTTTCACGCTTGTCTGTATCACTCCATTTACCTAGCATTATTCAATAGTTTAATCCACTTCCACTAATATTTCATCTCCATGATCTCTTCTCTTAAATTTGATATTTATATTTATCTACATGGGCTTCCCTGATGGTTCAGCAGGTAAAGAATCTGCCTGCAGTGCAGTAACCACAGGAGGCCTGGGGTTGATCCCTGGGTTAGAAAGAGCCTTTGGAGGAAGAAATGACAATCCATTCCAGTACTCCTGCCTGGAAAATCTCAAGGATAGAAGAGCCTGACAGCTCCAATCCATGGGTTCAGAAAGAGTCTGACATGATTGAGAAAATGAGCACATTTATGTACACTTGCGACTACCTACTTGAAACTTTCAATAATATGACTTCTATTTCTTGTTCTCTTCGTAAGGTGAGTTCATTTCTGTTCAGTCACTCAGTCGTGTCTGACTCTTTGTGACCGATGGACTGCAGTGTGCCAGGCTTCCCTATCATCACCAACACCTGGAGCTTGCTAAAACTCATGCCCATGGAGTTGGTGATGCCATCCAACCATCTCATCCTCTGTCCCCTTCTGCTCCTGCCTTCGATCTTTTCCAGCATCAGGGTCTTTTCCAATGAGTCAGTCCTTCACATCAGGTGGCCAAAGTATTGGAGTTTCAGCCTCATCATCAGTCCTTCCAATGAACACCCAGGACTGATCTCCTTTAGGATGGGCTAGTTGGATCTCCTTGCTGTCCAAGGGACTCTCAAGAGTCTTCTCCAACACCACAGTTCAAAAGCATCAATTCTTAGGCGCTCAGCTTTCTTTATAGTCCAACTCTCACATCCATACATGAACTCTGGAAAAACCATAGCCTTGCCTAGACAGACCTTTGTTGGCAAAGTAATGTCTCTGCTTTTGAATATGCTATCTAGGTTGGTCATAACTTTTCTTCCAAGGACTAAGTGTCTTTTAATTTCATGGCTGCAGTCACCATCTGCAGTGATTTTGGAGCCCCCCCCCCTAAATAAAATCTGTCACTGTTTCCTCTGTTTATCCATCTATTTGCCATAAAGTGATAGGAATGGATACCATGATCTTGGTTTTCTGAATATTGAGTTTTAAGCCAACTTTTTCACTCTCCTCTTTCACTTTCATCAAGAGGCAATTTAGTTCTTCTTCACTTTCTGCCATAAGGGTGGCATCATCTGCTTATATGAGGTTATTGGTATTTCTCCCAGCAATCTTGATTCAAGCTTGTGCTTCATCCAGCCTAATATTTCACATGATGTACTCTACTTAAAAGTAAAATAAGCAGGATGACAATATACAGCCTTGAAATACTCTTTTCCCAATTTGGAACCAGTCTGTTTTTCCATGTCTGTTTCTAACATTGCTTCTTGACTTGTATACAGATTTCTCAGGAGGCAGGTAATGTGATCTGGTATTCCCTTCTCTTTAAGGATTTTCCACAGTTCGTTGTGATCCACACAGTCAAAGCCTTTGGTGTAATCAATAAAGCAGAGGTAGATGTTTTTCCCTAATTCTCTTGCTTTTTCAATGATCCAATGGATGTTGGCAATTTGATTTCCAGTTCCTCTGCCTTTTCTAAATCCAGCTTGAACATCTGGAATTTCATGGTTCAGGTACTGTTGAAGTGTGGCTTGGAGAATTTTGAGCATTACTTCGCTAGCATGTGAGATAAGTGCAATTGTGCAGTAGTTTGAGCATTCTTTGGCATTGCACTTCTTTGGGACTGGAATGAAAACTGACATCCGGTGGTCACTGCTGAGTTTTCCAAATTTGCTGGCATATTGAGTGCAGCACTTTCACAGCATCATCTTTCAGGATTTGAAATAGCTCAACTGGAATTCATCACTTCCACTAGCTTTGTTTGTAGTAATGCTACCTAAAGCCCACTTGACTTTGCATTCCAGAATGTCTGGCTCTAGGTGAGTGATCACACCATCGTGGCTATCTGGGTCATAAAGATATTTTTTGTATAGTTCTTTTGTGTATTCTTGCCATCTCTTCTTAATATCTGCTGCTTCTGTTAGGTCCCTACTGTTTCTTTCCTTTATTGTGCCCATCTTTGCATGAAATGTTCCCTTGATATCTATAATTTTCTTGAAGAGATCCCCAGTTTTTCCCATTCTATTGTTTTCCCCTATTTCTTTGCACTGATCACTGAGGAAGGCTTTCTTATTTCTCCTTGCTATTCTTTGGAACTCTGCATTCAAATGGGTATATCTTTCCTTTCCTCCTTAGCTTTTCACTTCTCTACTATGTGTAATGCCTCCTCAGACAACCTTTTTGTCTTTTTGCACTTCTTTTTCTTGGAGGTGTTCTTGATCACTGCCTCCTGTTCAATGTCATGAACCTCTGTCCATAGTCCTTCAGGCACTCTGTCTCTAAGATCCAGTCCCTTGATCTTACTTGTCACTTCCACTATATAATTACGAGGGATTTGATTTAGGGCATACCTGAATTGTCTAGTGGTTTTCCCTACACTCTTCAATTTAAGTTTGAATTTTGCATTAAGGAGTTCATGGTCTGAGCCACAGTCAGTTCTCGGTCTTGTTTTTGCTGACTGTATGGGGCTTCTCCATCTTTGGATGCAAAGAATATAATCAGTCTGCTTTCGGTGTTGGCCATCTGGTGATGTCCATGTGTAGAGTCTTCTCTTGTGTTGTTGGAAGCATTCTCTTGGAAAACCTCTGCAGCCTTTGCCCTGCTTAACTCTACTCCAATGCCAAGTTTTCCTATTACTCCAGGTATCTCTTGACTTCCTACTCTTGCATTCCAGTTCCCTATGATGAAAAGGACATCTCTTTTGGCTGTAGTTCTAGAAGATCTTTAGATCTTCATAAGACCATTCTATTACAGCTTCTTCAGACATTACTGGTTGGGGCATAGAGTTGGATTACTTTAATACTGAATGGTTTGCCTTGGAAATGAACAGAGATCATTCTGTCATTTTTGAGACTGAGTCACTATTATCTTAAAACACACACACACACACACAAAACAAAACCCCAGAGCTTCCTCTTGACTTATTCTTTTTTACCTTCTCTACCTTAGTATTGTCTAACTATATTTAAAATATTTCCAAATTGAATGTATTTACTTTCATTTGTATCTGAAAACTACAGTCTGTTGTCTGTCTACATATTTATTGTAAAAGCAAAATCTACTATTTTTCATTATAATCATAGCTACTTTTCATTGAAAAACCAATTAGCATTGCTGGTATCATAATTCTTCTGATGTAGGTCTAATTCCACAATCCTTGTGCTACTCAGAAATGGGAAATATTCTGGCAATATTAAATACATTCTCTTTTCTTGTGGTTTAGTCCCTGAGTAGTGTTCAACTCTTGCAATCCCATGGGGTATACCCTGCCAGGCTCCTGTGTCCATTGGACTTTCCAGGCAAGAATACTGGAGTGGCTTGCCATTTCCTTTTCCAGGGGATTGAACTTATGTCTCCCATATCACAGGTGGAGTCTTTACCAACTGGTACCATCAATAGCTTCATGGAGCCTTACATTTACACGTTATTTTCTGGAAAAAAATTTATTTAGGAATTTTTTTGTTCACTCTTGCTCTCATTATTCCTAAGCCAGCTAGAAAGGATTCGTTTGCTCTGGGCTTCTTACCTGAACCCACTAGGTCTTTTATCCCACATTCATCTTCCATTGTCAACTTTTTCTGTAAATATATCCCCACATAACCTTCTCCAAAATGACATACGGAAGGCATATTTTCTGACTTCTTGAATCTCTCAAATGGCTTTATTTTGCCATATCCATCAGTTTATAGCTTGGCTGGATATAAAATTTTAAGTCAAAATGCTATTGAATTTTAGAATAAATTTTACCATTTTTATCATCTGAAATTGCTAATGTAAAAGTATAAAATGATTATGAAATTAATTGCTTCAGCAAATACTGGGAAAAATATGATGGATACTTTGTGGATGCTCTTTTACTTCTTGGTATTCTGAAACACCAGTGATGTGCCCTTGAATCAATATTTATTTATTGAGCTCAGCAATCAGTGGGTTTTGTTGAATCTGGAGACAGGATTCTCTTTAGTTCTGAGAGATTTTCTTATTTAATAATTTCCCCCTATTTTTTTTCCATTAATGTCTTTCTTTTGAAACTTGTAGATAAGCTATCTTTATATACTTTTATTTATTTATTTACTAGATAAATAGTCTTGACCAATTTGTTTTCTGTTATAGGCTTTCTCTTTTTGTGTTTTCACATATGTGTGCTAGAAGGATGTCTCAAATTAATCTTCTAATCCTCCTATTGATTTATATAATTTTTGTCAATATATTTTTAATTTCCAAAGATTTTTTTTGAGAGTTATTTTTCACTGAATCCTATTCATGACTCTTATTTTGTTGAAACATCATTTAGAATGCTTCTGAATATACTATGCTTTAAAACACTCTCTTCTGCTTATGAATGATCTCTATTTTCTCTCAGGGATCTCATTTTTGTATATTTGATTATTTTCATTCTTTTTATTTGATTTATAAATCTACTGACCCTTAGTTTTCATTCTAATTCAGCACTAAAGAATCAGATAAGTTAGTACAGATAGTTGCTACCTGCCTTTTTCTCCTCAGCTGTTATTCTCACACACTACCATATTTGTCTGAAACTATAAAGTCTGTAGATGTTAATCTCAGTTATAAATTGGTACAGAAGGATAACTTGAATGTTACTTGTTGAAATAATTAAAATTACAAAGATCTCTTGAATTTTCAATTTTATTTTATCAATTTATGCTAAGGATTAATTTTTTGTCTAATAATTATAAAGTTGATCAATGTAGGATTATTATAATAGTTAAAAGTAATAAAAGCCTACATATTTAATATAGAGAGATTATCAATAAAATATGGTATATAATTTTAGGCTGACTTTGATAGGCATACTCACTATTCTTGGAGTAATTTTCTGTTGTTTTTACTTTACCAAAATTTATTTGATTACATTTACACTTATTCATTTTGTTTTTATTTAAAGTTTACTTATTAACATAAGAATTTGAGGCAGTGTAATAGAACAAATAAACTTAAAATACAGCTAACTGTAACAAATTGAAAAGCACAAAGATCATTTTATAGATGACAAGAGTGTAGATACTATCAGAAATGTGAAGCACCCTTATTTATAAAATTATGGTCAGCATTTGGCTCAACAATTAATACAAGGTATGACAAAAACAAAGATGGATAACTTTTTGATTGAAACTAAACTCATGCAGGAATTTCTTGTGTGATTGAAACTAAAAAATGTACTATTTTATATATGGTTTACCCTGACAGGATGGTAACAGCCTTAGAACAATTACTTTAAAGGCAGTACAGTAAAAAATTGGTATCCTCCTAAAGAGTATATGTATTGACTCTGTTTAAGGAAAAAGATAATTCCAAGAAGTGATAGCTTTTTGAAGGAATGTCTTCAAAACTACAACAGTGCCATATATATATGTATACTTTGCTTTTTGAGAATAGCTCTTTGGTTGAATCCCACGTCTTCTGATCTCAAAGTAAAATGCCATGTTAGGGTTGCCATTTCTGGAAAGACTTTCAGAATAGGAGCAATGCTGTGTCAGATCTTCCTCCCTCCCATTGATTTTTAAACACAGTTGGTGAACCAGGAGAAGGAAAAGGCAACCCACTCCAGGATTCTTGCCTGGAAATCCCATGGATGGAGGAACCTGGTGGGCTACAGTCCACTGGGTCACAAAGAGTTATGTCTAACACACACACTAACACTTGTTAATTGTGACTAACACACACACTAGACTCTCTATTCTGATCCTTTTGTTTGTTCTTGAAGTACTGTCAGACTGTCTTGGTTACAAGACCATGAACTGAGTTTCCATCTTGTTCACTTTTTTTTTTCTTTCTTCCCTTTCTTGATCAGCCTCAATTAAATACATTCAGTTCTTCCCTAACAGATTCCTCTAACTTAGAATCTCAGGATTGACAAGTTAAAGTCTTCAGTTCAGTTCAGTTCAGTCGCTCAGTCGTGTCCGACTCTTTGTGACCCCATGAATTGCAGCACGCCAGGCCTCCCTGTCCATCATCACCTCCCGGAGTTCACTCAGACTCATGTCCATCGAGTCCGTGATGCCATCCAGCCATCTCATCCTCAGTCGTCCCCTTCTCCTCCTGCCCCCAATTCCTCCCAGCTTCAGTCTTTTCCAACGAGTCCACTCTTCACATGAGGTGGCCAAAGTACTAGAGCTTCAGCTTGAGCATTAGTCCTTCCAAAGAAATCCCAGGGTTGATCTCCTTCAGAATGGACTGGTTGGATCTCCTTGCAGTCCAAGAGACTCTCAAGAGTCTTCTCCAACGCCACAGTTCAAAAGCATCAATTCTTCAGCACTCAGCCTCCTTCACAGTCCAACTCTCACATCCATACATGACCACAGGAAAAACCATAGCCTTGACTAGACGAACCGTAGTCGGCAAAGTAATATCTCTGCTTTTGAATATACTATCTAGGTTGGTCATAACTTTTCTTCCAAGGAGTAAGCATCTTTTAATTTCATGGCTGCAATCACCATCTGCAGTGATTTTGGAGCCCAAAAAGATAAAGTCTGACACTATTTCCATTGTTTCCCTATCTATTTCCCATGAAGTGATGGGGCCAGATGCCATGATCTTCATTTTCTGAATGTTGAGCTTTAAGCCAACTTTTTCACTCTCCTCTTTCACTTTCATCAAGAGGCGTTTTAGTTCCTCTTCACTTTCTGCCATAAGGGTGGTGTCATCTGCATATCTGAGGTGATTGATATTTCTCCCAGCAATCATGATTCCAGCTTGTGTTTCTTCCAGTCCAGCATTTCTCATGATGTACTCTGCATAGAAGTTAAATAAGCAGGGTAACAATATACAGCCTTGACGTACTCCTTTTCCTATTTGGAACCAATCTGTTGTTCCATGTCCAGTTCTAACTGTTGCTCCCTGACCTGCATACAGATTTCTCAAGAGGCAGGTTAGGTGGTCTGGTATTCCCATCTCTTTCAGAAACCAAGCCATGCCTGTGGGGCAACCCAAGACAGGCGGGTCATGGTGGAGAGGCCTGACAGAATGTGGTCCACTGGAGAAGGGAATGGCAAGCCACTTCAGTATTCTTGCCTTGAGAACCCCATGAACAGTAGGTAAAGGTAAAATGATAGGATACCAAAAGAGGAACTCCGCAGGTCATTAGGTGCCCAATATGCTACTGGAGATCAGTGGAGAAATAACTCCAGAAAGAATGAAAGGATGGAGCCAAAGCAAAAACAATACCCAGTTGTGGATGTGACTGGTGATAGAAGCAAGATCTGATGCTGTAAAGAGCAATATTGCATAGGAACCTGGAATGTCAGGTCCATGAATCAACGCAAATTGGAAGTGGTCAAACGAGATGGCAAGGGTGAACGCTGACATTCTAGGAATCAATGAACTAAATGGACTGGAAGGGGTGAATTTAACTCAGATGACCATTATATCTACTACTGCGGGCAGGAATCCCTCAGAAGAAATGGAGTAGCCATCATGGTCAACAAAAGAGTCCGAAATGCAGTACTTGGATGCAATCTCAAAAAAGACAGAGTGGTCTCTGTTTGTCTCCAAGGCAAACCATTCAATATCACAGTTATTCAAGTCTATGCCCCAACCAGTAACACTGAAGAAACTGAAGTTGAACGGTTTTATGAAGACCTACAAGATCTTTTAGAACTAGGACCCAAAAAAGATGTCCTTTTCATTATAGGGGACTGGAATGCAAAAGTTAAAGTCTTAAGTTCCTTGAATTCCTTAAGAGCCCAGGGTCCTTGTAAAAGTTAATTCAATACCTACCTAGATTCATTTTATTGAAAGCATTGTCAATAAGTTGCTATTTTAGAGTTTTAAGACTTCTATGAATACTTATATTCAGCCAAAATATGGAAAAAATCACTGAAGAAAATTTTTTTCAGGTATTCAATGATTGTGGAGATGTTAATTATTATATGATATATATAATATGATATTATTCCCCAAGTTCCTTTCCTTTATTGTGATGAGTATGTATCCAAGCAGAAGGGAAATGTTAAGAAAGAAAGGGATATGATCCAGGTAAAGTAAATGAAACGTGAATAATCCACTTATAAAGCAACTTATATAGTTACCTTTTGGGGGAAAAAAGAAACAACTAAAAGGATGTCTAATTATAGTAACCATTTTTTCATAAAGTTTCTGGGTAAAAGGACAATATAAAAGACAAGCATTTGAATTTCTATATAATACTTTCAAGTTAAGAAATTAAAGTTATGAAAGTTTATAATAACTACATTATTGAATATATATTAATATCTCAATATCAATAACCATAGAATATATTGTGTATATTAAAATGATCATAAAATTACTCAGTGTCTTTTCACTGAAAATTATAAAACAAATTTAAAGAATTAAATAAATGGAAATGCTATGTCTCAATTAGAGCTTAGAGGACAATGTTTAAAAAATGGCAATCCCCCCTAAACTGATTACTAATTCAATTCAATCTAATGAAAATTTTCCCATTAATGTAAGTCATTCCACAAATGGTCAAATTTCCCCATTTGAGTATCTACAGAAATTGATAAGCTTGCTCTTAAGTCTGAAGCAGAAATGTAAATGGCCGAGCATGTTGATGGTGAGAAGCCTTGCTATCAAAGCAATTTGCCAGTAGTTCAAGAATAAACAAAAGGAACAGAATAAAGAGTGTAGTGTGTGTGTTAGTCACTCAGTCATGTCCAAC
Source organism: Capricornis sumatraensis (assembly GCF_032405125.1). Taxonomy (NCBI): domain Eukaryota; kingdom Metazoa; phylum Chordata; class Mammalia; order Artiodactyla; family Bovidae; genus Capricornis; species Capricornis sumatraensis. The sequence goes on along the minus strand of NC_091073.1, from coordinate 113,229,674 downwards.
TCTTTGTGACCCCATGGACTGTAGGTCACCAGGCTCCTCGGTCCATGGGATTTTCCAGGCAAGAATACTAAAGTGGGTTACCGTTTCCTTTTCCATATTAATAGTAAGATAGGATTTATTTTCAGCTACATGTCTAGACTCACTTCTACTATGACAGTAACAGGATAACTAGACTCAAGCAATTGTCTATGTAGCAATTTGTTCACTAAGAAGTATTAAGCAGTGAACTGAATAAAATCTGTTAAACTTTTCTTTACAATTATTTGAAAGTTATTAAAAAGATATGTTTGTATCATTTATGCATGGATCCTTAAATGTTTCTACAATTCAGTTCAGTTCAGTTCAGTCGCTCAGGCGTGTCCGACTCCTTGCGACCCCATGAACTGCAGCACACCAGGCCTCCCTGTCCATCACCAACTCCCGGAGTTCACTCAGACTCACGTCCATCGAGTCAGTGATGCCATTCAGCCATCTCATCCTCTGTCATCCCCTCCTCCTCCTGCCCCCAATCCCTCCCAGCACCAGAGTCTTTTCCAATGAGTCAACTCTTCCCATGAGGTGGCCAAAGTACTGGAGTTTCAGCTTTAGCATCATTCCTTCCAAAGAAATCCCAGGGCTGATCTCCTTCAAAATGGACAGTTTGTATCATTATGCATGGGTCGTTAAGTGTTTCTATAATTAAAGTATCCAAATTTCACCCTGTTGAAAGTAAATCATCTTAAAGGCACTTTGGTCCCAGACTCTGTTTAGCTCGATTACTTACATATTTTTTTTTTTTTCTGGAAGGTACTTAACGGTTCTAAGACTCATGTGCCTACTCCATAAACTGCAGACAGTATTTCCAGTCCTTAATTAAATGATAGAGCTATGTATTGCCTTATGGAAGCTGTATCCTTTCACAAGGTACAAGTGTACATAAGAGGAAGAATAATTACCACATTTACTTGCACAATGGGAACTTCCTTTGTTATGAGGTTTGAAGCATGAAACAGTCTATCATGGATCCCAATCAAGGGGAAGTAGCCAACTTTATCGGAGAAGGCAATGCCACCCCACTCCAGTGCTCTTGCCTGGGAAATCCCATGGACGGAGGAGCCTGGTGGGCTGCCGCCTACGGGGCCGCACAGAGTCGGACACGCCTGATGCGACTTAGCAGCAGCAGCAGCAGCAGCCAACCTTATGGACCTCCCTGTGGCTCAGACGGTAATGTGTCTGCTTCCAATGTGGGAGACCTGGGTTCAATCCTTGGGTCGGAAATCTCCTGGAGAAGGAAATGGCAACCCACTCCAGTATTCTTGCCTGGAAAAATCCCATGGACGGAGAAGCCTGGTAGGCTACAGCCCACAGCGTCGCAAAGAGTCGCACATGACTAAGCGACTTCCTTTTCACTTCACTTTCAGCCAACCTTATAAGTCATAAATTGGGTACTTAGTGCAGGTTTCAAACCTTTCAACTGACTAGAGAATTCTAAGAGGGAATTGGTTGGCCTGTAACACATACAGACTTCTTAAAGGCAAGGAGTGGTTCATCTATCCTGATGCTGATGACAGGAATAATGTATACGCGTCTCAGTCATCACCAGTCATGGATTTGAGAGGATGCTGGTTTCCTTTCATTCAGTATGCAATTCTTGCAGTGGGCTGCCCCCTTCTCTAGATTGAAAGTGTATTTTTCTCTTCTCTTTCTCCTGATGTTCATGTAGTGTAATATGCATGGAAGATGCATGATATATTATCATGGATTTTATTTCTCATTCCAATATTAATAGTTGTGAGAGGGTTTGTACGTATGTGAATTTGCCTTAAGGAGTACCTAGTAAAGAGTGCGATAAAAGCTAAATTTAATAAATTAAGAATTATCATCTGCTTAATATTGTGCTAAGTACTAAGAAGCTTGCTCATTGGAAGAAAAGCTATGACAAACCTAGACAGCATGTTAAAGAACAGAGACATTACTTTGTCAACAAAGGTCCATCTAGTCAAAGCTATGGTTTCTTTATGGTCCAACTCTCATATGTATGATGTGAGAGCTGGACCATAAAGAAAGCTGAGCACCAGTAATTGATGCTTTTGAACTGTGGTGTTGGAGAAGACTCTTGAGAGTCCCTTGGACTGCAAGGAGATCAAACCAGGAAATTCTAAAGGAAATCACTGCTGAATACTCTTTGGAAGTACTGACGTTGAAGCTCCAATATTCTGGCCACCTGATGTGAAGAACTGACTCATTGGAAAAGACCCTGATGCTGGGAAAGATTGAAGGCAGATGAAGGGGATGACAGAGAATGAGATGGTTGGATGGCATCACTGACTCAATGGACATGACTTTGAGTAAGCTCTGGCAGTTGGTGATGGGCAGGTAAGCCTGGCTTTCAGCAGTCCATGGGGTCACAAAGAGTTGGACAAGTCTGAATAACTGAACTGAAGTTAAATTGTATAACTCCACTTGACCCAGTTTTGGCCAGCATGATATTTATTTTCATTTTAACAATTAAAATATGAGGTCCATAAACATTAATTATGCTTCTTAGAGGATAAAGCCAGGCTTTGTACTCAGGTTTGTCTCAATCCAAATTCCAAGTTTGTTGCACTTGACCTTTTGATCATACAGTGAATACAGGCTTTATAAGACTATGTGCATGAATATTATAAAACAAATTGTGTGTGTGCTCAGTTGCTCAGTCATGTCCCTCTCTTTGTGACTCCATGGACTGTAACATGCCATGCTCTTCCATCCGTGGAAATTTCCAGGCAAGAATACTGGAGTGGGTTTCCATTTCCTTCTCCAGGCGATTTTCCTGATAATAAAGCAAATTGGGATAATCCAAACTGTTCCTTGGATGATGCTAATATTTTACTACGTTGCTGGTGATGCTGAGAAGCCTTTTCTAATTTCAAATTTTAATTCAAATTTGACTTCAAAATGATTCTAGATTCCATCAGTAAGACAACAGAGCTGATAAATGAGGAGTGAAAAGATTGAGGTCATAACCCATAACAGTACTTGGCAGGGAAATGTTTGCCTTAGCGCACTGACAAATGTTTACAGTTGTTTTCAGTTGAACAAAAGCTCACTTACTATGCTTGTAAAATGGTTATCTTTCCTGTGGTAGAGTGATTGAAAAACAATAGACAAATATATCAGATAGATAGGTAAAGAGTCTATTTTAAAACATGATATAATAATATACTTCTAGGATGTGGGTTATATTTATTTATAATTCAAATAAATGAACATAAACATACACTTATGTCAATATTCTTAATAGGTTTCAATCTTCTTGATATTAAAAATAGATTCTGTGTTGATGCTTACAAGTTAGATTTCTTTGAACCATGGCTATATTCATAATTTTATAAGTAAGAAAAATTTTTTGAGGAGAAGCATAATCATTGTCATATACATATAAATATATAATGTCATTAAATGATGCATATTTTTGGTAACTGCAACTGTTCAAATATTCTGTGATATAATTTCTTTTCCTGTACTAGTGTTTTAAGGGCTTATATATAAGGTTGAAGCCATTAGTTGGCCAGAGGATACTAACTCAAAGGTATTACCTGGATGGAATTTAGATGCTTTTAAAAGAGCTTTTTACTACCTGAATATCACTAAATAGGATTAAAATTAGAGGAATAGTAATACATCACTTGATTCTCAGACACTTAGAGGTTTTTAAGGACTTCTAAATATTTCTTTCCCCAGTTTTCAAACATGTTTAAAAATGCATTGTTATATTACAAGAGATAAGGAAGAACACTTTATAATGATGAAGGGATCAATCCAAGAAGAAGACATAGTAATTGTAAATATTTTTGCACCCAACATAGGAACATCTCAATACATAAGGCAACAGTGTGCATGTATGCTAAGTTGCTTCAGGCATGTCTGACTCGTGTTACTCCCATGGACCGTAGCCCACCAGGCTCCGCTGTCCATGGGATTCTTCAACCAAGAGTACTGCCTTCTCCGGGGGATCTTCCTGACCCAGAAATGGAATGCACATCTCTTATGTCTCCTGCATTGGCAGGCAGGTTATTTACAACTAGCACCACTTGGGAATGAAAGGGACATCGACAGTAACACAATAATAGGGGTGTTAAGTGTGGTGTTAAATTTTGTGGCTTTAACACCCCACTTATAGTAATGGACAGATCACCAAAACAGAAAACTAATAAGGAAACACAGCCTTAAATTACACATTAGATTAGATGAACCTAATTGATATCTTCAGGACATTCCATCCAAATGCAGAATGATTCATTTTCTTAAGGGCACATGGAACATTCTCTGGAATAGACCACGTCTTGGGTCACAAAAAATGCACTATTAGTTTATGGAATTATTCCAATTACTTGGGAAACCCCAAAACTGGTATAAGTCAGTCAGTATTTTGTCTCAATGTTTTATATATATATATTCCCATGCTATAAAAACATAAAATTTTTCAAGGTCCTAATATAAAATTCTGACATGTAATGGAGCTTTGTAAACATGTTATTTACTTTTTGCCCATTTTTTTCTTCTTTATTTTACCTTTTAATTGAGTGGTCCAACTTAGCGACTAAACAGCAGTAGCGAAAATTGTTGATTTACAATATTAATTAGTTTCAGGTGTACAAATGACTGCTTCAAGAAATAAGCCTTAGGTCAAGAAATTTAGAAGGGAAAAAATAAATTACATAAACCAACATCTAGTTGTAAAAGGTAAACTGGATTTTGTTGCAAGTGTCAGTTCCACCACTGAGATATTTAAAGAAATTCACTCTTTGAAATGCACCCAACTTAGAACCAGAACTGACTCAAATTATACCACCACTATTCAAAGGACTAGATGTGCATAGTTAATTAACCCACAAACATTTATGCTTTAATATTTGCAAACACTATACTAGGTGAAAAGATGAAAACTTTGTGTTGGAATATGATAGAATCTAGTTAGAGTCTACAACTTTGAGATTTAAAGCAGTCTCACAAATGGCTAGTAGAAAATTTACCTTTTTTTTAAATGACATGTTCATTTTGACTTACCCTTGGTTTATTTTTCCCCCTCCTTTTCTGTCTATCTTGTTTTCTCTATGTTTCTCCTTCATTTTTCCTGTCTCTATCCTATTCTCTTTTCACCTCTGATACCTAATGGGATTTGGTGCTTTCTCCGTCTCTCTCTCCCTTCCTACCCACCATCCCCTACTCCACCCCCCACCTCTCTCTTTTTTTTGTATTGCATTTGTTTCAGTTCAGTTCAGTTCAGTCTCTCAGTCATGTCTGACTCTTTGCGACCCCATGAACTGCAGCACACCAGGCCTCCATGTCCATCACCAGCTCCCGGAGACTACCCAAACTTGCGTCCATTGAGTTGGTGATGCCATCCAACCATCTCATCCTCTATAGTCCCCTTCTCCTCCTGCCCTCAATCTTTCCCAGCATCAGGGCTTTTTCCAATGAGTCAGCTCTTCACATCAGGTGGCCAAAGTACTGGAGTTTCAGCTTCAGCATCAGTCCTTCCAATGAACACCCAGGACTGATCTCCTTTAGGATGGACTGGTTGGATCTCCTTGCAGTCGAGTCTTGTCCAACACCACAGTTCAAATGCACCAATTCCTCAGCACTCATCTTTCTTCACAGTCCAACTCTCTCATCTATACATGACCACTGGAAAAACCATAGCTTGACTAGATGGACCTTTGTTGACAATGTAATGTCTCTGCTTTTCATTATGCATTGTTTAGACATACTCAATTCAAACAAGTTGCTTGATTCAAAATAATTCATTGGGTTAAAAGGAGTACATGATAGAGATATAAATAGGTAAGTAGATTGATGAAAAGACAGAAGGAAGAAACAGAGGTGTGAAAGCCTGAGAGGGAGCACTTGAAAATGTATCCTTTGATGACATCACACAGGTGTGTGGGAACCTTCAGGTGTCTCCAGCTTTAAATCAAATACATGGAAAATAGCTGCCTGAATGTTAGCTCCCATATGATTAACTGGGCTAGCACCAGAGTGGCTTTAAAGATAGCTCAGGTAAAAGATTACAAATTAGAAACCCGGTTATGTAATTCATAGGGTTCTTTCTCCTATATAGCATCCGTCACTTCTTATCTTAAATTTCAGCCATTTGCTAAAATCTTAAATCCTTTCAATGTGTCCTCTTGCTTTAAATGTACTCTTACCAGTTTTCTCCAAACCTTCACATCCTATTGTTAATTTATCTTAGATATATATTTTTAGGGAATTCCTTCCTGTCCCTTCTCATGCCTTTTAACTCTCAAGGTAAATTAGTCAATATATTCAATAAGTAAGTTAGAAATTCTGTGTTTAATTCTTGCAAGGTGCTTCTTAACCATGGCTTTGTTTAAAGTCATAGGTTTCCAGGCCTCTAAGAACTTTATAACTTAAAGTTGATAACAAAGTAAAATAATGTAAAATCTTGGGGTTGGAAGAAGATAGAAGACTGATTTAATTAAGTGGGATCCTGGATCCAAGGCAAAAAGCAAGATTGGTTTATACTAAGTTAAAATATTTTCACCTCATGTTTAAAAAGAAATAATTTCTTATATAAGCCTATTTTCATTCTGTTGCTTGCAATTAACAAAATGAGAAGAATATGGAGGTATCTGCACTATCTTTTTTAATAATCCATTCAGTCACATTGCCTACTTATCTCTTAATACTAAAGAGTCTTAGAGCATCACTTTATCTAACACTGCATGACAGTAGTCAAATTGCAAGATATTGGTCAATCACTGTGAACTTGGGTATGTGTGCATGTTTATAATGTTTTATCCTCTTGGAGAATTGACCCTTATACCATTTGTTGAGCTGTCCAAAAAGTTCACTTGTTATCTGAAAGTTCATTATGGAAAAATCCAAAGGAACATTTTGAACAACTGGTATATACAGTGGAAAGTGATTCAGCTTTTTAAAAAATTCCACATTATGTAACAACATGGATGAACCTGGAAGACATTATGTTAGGCAAAATAATCTAGTCACTAAAGGATAAATATTGCATAATTTTACTTATATGAGGTATATAAAAAAGTCAAAGCTATAGGATCAGAGTGGAATGATGGTTACCAGGGACTGGAAGGAGGAGGAGTGAGGTGTTCCTAATCAACATACATAAACTTTCAATTAAGCAAGATGAATCTATTCCAGGGATCTGCGCACAACATCATGTATACAGTTAATGCAATATTGCAAACATGAAACATTTGGTGTCTCATGTTGTTTTCTTATCACAATTAAAGTTAAAAAAAAAAACCCTCTACACACAAACAGAAAATGCACCATAAAAGTATATCCCCAAATCTCAGAGGACTGAGGCATTTTCCTTTTCTTTTAAATTATTATAAATTATTTATTGGGGCATAGTTGATTTACAATGTTGTGTTTCTGCTGTACAGCAGCGTGACTCAGTCATACATGTATCCACTCTTTTTTATGCCAAAACCTTTGACTGTGTGGATCATAAAAAACTGAGGAGAATTATTAAAGAAATGGGAATCAGACCACCTATCCTTCCCCCTGAGAAATCTGTGTGCAGGTCAAGAAGCAACAGTTAGAACTGGACATGGAAAAACAGACTGGATCCAAATTGAGAAAGGAGTATGTCAAGGCTATACATTGTAACCCTGCTTATTTAACTTACATTCAGAGCACATCATGAGAAATGCTGGACTGGATGAAGCACGAGCTGGAATCAAGATTGCTGAGATAAATGCCTCACATATGCGGATGACACCAAACTTATGGCAGAAAGTGAAGAAGAACTAAAGAGCCTCTTGATGAAAGTGAAAGAGGAGAGTGAAAAAGTTGGCTTAAAACTCAACATACAGAAAACAAACATCATGGTATCTGGTCCCATCACTTTATGGCAAATAGATGGGAAACAATGGAAACAGTGACAGACTTTATTCCTTGGGCTCCAAAATCACTGCAGATGGTGACTGCAGCCATGAAATTAAAAGATGCTTGCTCCTTGGAAGAAAAGTTATGACCAACCTAGACAGCATATTAAAAAGTAGAGATATTACTTTGCCAACAAAGGTTCTTCTAGTCAAAGGGATGGTTTCTGTAGTAGTCATGTATGGATGTGAGAGCTGGACTATAAAGAAAACTGAATGCTGAAGAATTGATGCTTGTGAACTGTGATGTTGGAGAAGACTCTTGATAGTCCCTTGGACTGCAAGGAGATGCAACCAGTCCATCCTAAAGGAAATCAGTCCTGAATATTCATTGGAAGGACTGATGCTGAAGCTGAAACTCCAATACTTTGGCCACCTGATTCAGTGAACTGACTCAGTGGAAAAGACCCTGATGCTGGGAAAGATTGAAGGCAGGAGGAGAAGGGGACAACAGAGAATAAGATGGCTGGATGGCATCACTGACTCAATGGACATGAATTTGAGTAAGCTCTGGGTGCTGGTGAAGGACAGGGAAGCCTCGTGTGCTTCAGTCCATGGGCTCTAAAGAGTCGGACACAACTGAGCAACTGAAATGAACTGAACTCTTTTAGATTCTTTTCCCATGCAGGTCATCATGGAGCATTGAGTAGCGTTCTTTATGCTATACAGTAGGTCGTAATTGTTATCCATCATTTTCCTTTTCTAATGGGAAGCTGTTAAACCCTCATCATAGGTATATCTCTTTATGATCTTCAAATGAATTAATTTCACATTCTGTTCAGCTTTTCTATTTGACCTCAAAGAGGAGAGGGCTAGTTGGTCTACTGTATGGATAATCTTCCGTCATCAAAATGGTTCATTTACTTTTAGTTTCTGCAAATACTGGGGTGTTGTGGTTGTCATTGTAACAGTATTCTCACATAAATATGTTTTCAGAATCACCCTTTACCCTTAATGCCATATTAATCCCACCATAAAAATAAAATAAGGTCTGTGGCAAACCACAAGCCTCAAAGTATAAACAGTTCTCTTTGCACAAAGATTATTTCCAAGTGGAAATAATCAATCACTGTCACAGGAGGCAGCTGCCAGCTTTTTCATTATGATCAATTATTTCATACCTTCACTTCTGCTGTGCACTAGCCTTTCAAGAACTTTCTGTCCAGAGACATATGGAATAAAATACTAAAGGTTCTTAAGTTAACCAATACATTTCTTCATACATATTGACATTTAAAAATTCCATTTACCAATCATGGCATATGACATATAATTAAGTACAGAAGGCAACTCCTGAAATCACCAGACTTCGAAAGAAGGTCAGATTATGATGACTGGTTCTCATATGTAAGGCATTTCTTCCATTTTGCCTGGACAGTCCATTTTTCATTTCCCCTTGAGAACAGAAGCAACATTACTAGTTGGAAAATAAAGTCTGATGTCTTTTAAAAACACTTTTAAAAATGAATTCCATTGCCTCTGATTATTAAAGTAGTGATTTTGTGATGTCTCTGAAAAATAGGACAAACTGAACATACCAATCAACTAAGCCAAGATTTTAATTTTCTTTCTCTACCAGTTTGATTGCCACCTCCCTAGCCTCCTTGGACACAAAGCCAAAGCCAAAGCCACATGTTTTTGGTTTTTATTTAAAGGTCACTCCACTTCAGGAGATACTTAATCAGTTTTCTATTAGTGTGTAACGGAGCTTACAGGTGGTTCTAGTAGTAAAGAGTCACCTGATAATGCAGGAGACACGAGAGGCAAGAGTTTGATCCCTAGGTCAGAGGAATCCCCTGGAGTAGGAAGTGCACTCCACTCCAGTATTCTTGCCTGGAAAATTCCGTGCCCAGAGGAGCCTGGTGGGCTATTGTCCATGTGGCCACAAAAAGACATGACCGAGTGACTGAACACACATAAGTGTGTAATCCCCAAAACTTAGTTTTTTTATTACAAAACTATTTTATTTTTCACTTGTGACGATCTGTCCTCCCGCTGGTCATATCTTGTTTCAAACATGAATCTTTCCCTCCAGGGCTGAAAATAGCAGTGATGTGGACTGAACCACATTACAGCCATATTCCTAGGGTTGGAAGTTGCACAGTGTTATCTCGTTTAGTCAAAATGAGTCACAAGACCAGGTGAAATTCAGGTTACATATGGGAATGTATAACCCCTCTTAAAGAGATGAGCTGCAAATAATTTGCAGCCATTTAAAATCTACCTAGGACCCATTAACATTTGGTGATTTTATTCTCTGACCTCAGTTTCCTAGACTTCATAGAGATAGAATTTGTATATGTTAGTCTCTCAGTCATGCCTGACTCTTTGAAACTCCATGGACTGGAGCCTGCCAGGCTCCTCTGTCCATGGAACTCTCCAGGCAAGAGTACTGAGATGGGTTGCCATTCCCATCCAAATTCTGGATAGGGTTGATATTATTAATAATGTTCTCAATCTGTTTTGTAACAATAGATTTTTTTCTTCCTCACTGCTTTTCTCTTCAAAATTGCATCTTAATAATTCCTAAAATTTAAAAAAAAAATCCATTTCCTAGACTAAACATTCTTGAAATCAAGCTTAATTCATCCTGTATGTTCTTTACCCTTCATTTTCTATATCTAATATGGCAAAATCTATTTGAAATAATTATTGGTTCCATCAATCACAACCATATGTACCTAACACAAGATAGCTGGCTTTCCTGTTATTCATTTCTCTCCAGTTCACCTATTTTATTTGATTATACACCCTAATCTACTGCTACTGCAATTATCATCTCTCTTTTATATTTTTAACACCCCAAACATTTTTTATTGGAGTATAGTGAATTAACAATATTGTGGGAGTTTCAGGTGAACAGCAAAAGGACTTACCCATATATACATATGTACATGTATCTATTTGCCCTCAAACCTCCCTCCCATCCAGCCTGACACATAATTTACAATCTTTCAAGTTTTATTTTTTTAATGATATGGTTCAACTTTACCCAATTTTATTAGAAACTATTATGTGTATATCTTTATTTCCAAGTTTTATTACCTCACGTTTTATGTATAGCATATCCATTTCTGAATCTCTGTGTTTGCTTTTCTATCAGTTACACACGTGAAATAATTTCCTTTCATTTGTTTGCGTATATGAATGGAATATAGTATCAGTACCCAATTTAACTAGGGTATATTCCTCTAACCTCTCCCCGACCCCTCAAATTAAAACACTTATCTACCCTCCTTAAAATATCAGTTTATTTACGCATTGCAAGCCTATAGCTCAATATCTAAACTTTAGTAGTTTCTTTGTACTTCATAACAAGCTCATGAGTGATTTGATTTAGTTTCTTAAGTAACAATGGAGGAGGATGGGCACCAAGGTGAGGTTGGAGTACTAAGCATTCAGTAGCAAGAAAGACAGGGTGTGTATTTCACTCAGGAGGAAATAAGGAAAGAGTGGGTATTAAATGAGGAAATCTTGCTGGAACTTAGTAGAGGGAGTTCTCATATGATAATGCTTAACTAGTTTTTTTTTTTTAATTGGAGTATAATTGCTTTGTGATGTGTTAGTTTCTGCTGCACAATGAAGTAAATCAACCATATGTACACATATATCCCCTTCCTCTTGGACCTTCCTCCCAACCTTCTTATCCCACCCACATGGGTCATCACAGAGCACCAAGCTGAGCTCCCTGGGCTTTATAGCAGGTTCGCCCGACTAGCTAGCTATTTTACATCCGGTAGTGTATAGACGTCGCCCCTGATCTCCCAATTCATCCACCCTCCCCTTTTCAGTCTATGTCCACAAGTCCAGTCTCTCCATATGTGTGTCTATTCCTGCCCTGCAAATAGGCTCAACATATATCCATTAATATACAATATATGTATGGATTTATTCTTTCTGACTTACTTCACCCTGTATGACACTCTCTAGGTCCAGGTCCATCCACATCTCTACAAATGACCCACGTTTGTTCCTTTTTATGGCCTAGTAATAGTAGAAGGTGTATCATATGCCTTAGGTGGCCCCAGCTCTCACTATGGAGTTGTTACTTCCAATAGGGCCACAGCTTTGGCAGAGTCATTTGTGGGCATAGGTCCCATTCACACTGACAGTGTCTGAGATAGTCACTCTTAATCTTTCACTTGAACTTTCTGACATGCTGTGGGCACAGGCTAAAGCCTGTAGATAAGTACATTCACATGAATCAGTCTTGAAATGTAGGGTCATTAACAAGCCCAAGGAAAATCAATGTGGGTTGGGAACCAAAGAATAAATATTACCCTATTTAGTCATAGGGTGGGCAGTTTTGAGAAGGTGCAGCAAGGTCAAGCCTCAGTTGCCCACAGCAGTAAACCCTGTAATGTACTCCTGTTTTGGTTTTTCTTCATTTCTTCAATTTTTTAACTCCCTTTCTGTTCTCTGAAAATGGACTATGGGCACCCGTGTCTTGGTCTTGAATTTTGCTTCAGGCTAAGGCAGTAAGCAAGTCCTTTCTTAAGAATTTTATTATAGTTGATTTACAATGATGTGTTAGTTTCAGGTGTATAGCAAAGTGATTCAGTTACACATAGGTTCATTCTTTTTCAAATTCCTATATAGGCTATCACTAAATATTAGAGTTGTCTGTGCTACACTGTAGTTTCTTACACGTTATCTAACTTACATACAGTAGTGTGTGCTTGTTAATCCCAGGCTCCTGATTTATCCCTCCGCCCACATTTCCTCTATGGTAAACATGTCTGGTTTTGATCTTTATTCCGAAAATGAGAATGGTATGCTGCCGTCAGAGGTTTGAGATAGTTGACTTGGAAAGGGAAAACTGAAGTGTACAGAAAAATATAACAGAAATTAATGGCAAGTTTTTTTCCCTGATATATACACATTTGTGTTTTCACCTCAATTAAATTATCTCCCTAGTGGTAGGTGTTGCTTAGTCACAGAGTCACAAATGACTCTTTTGCGACTCCCATGGACTGTAGCCCACCAGGATTCTTTGTCAATGGGATTTCCCAGGCAAGAATTCTGGAGTGGTTTGCCATTTCCTTCTCCAGGGAATCTTCCCGACCCAGGGGATGAATCGATACCTCCTGCAGTGCAGACACATTCTTTACAACTAAGCCACCTGGGTAACTTATAAGTCATCCTAAAGGTTGACTTATACTTCATAATTCTGCTGTTTTCCTATAGTGTATTGCTGAGTACATGACAGATAGTGAGAGATACTTGTTCATTACCTAATAAAATGGATTCAGTATGAATTGTACTGTTATGGTGTGGACTGTAAAATCATATATATATATATATATATATATGCTAAGTCGTTTCAGTCATGTCCGACTCGGCGTGGCCCCATAGACGGCAGCCCATGAGGCTCCTCTGTCCCTGGGATTCTCCAGGCAAGAATACTGGAGTGGGTTGCCATTTCCTTCTCCAATGCAGGAAAGTGGAAGTGAAGTCGCTCAGTGGTACTCGACTCTTAGTGACCCCACGGAATGCAGCCCATCAGGCTCCTCCCTCCGACCATGGGATTTTCCAGGCAAGAGTACTGGAGTGTGTTGCCATTGCCTTCTTATATATATATATGTGTGTGTATATATATATATATATATATATATATATATATATATATATATATATATATATATGTATATATGTGTATATATATATGTATATATGTATATATTTATATATATATGTGCTTCAGTTCAGTTCAGTTGCTCAGTAGTGTCTGACTCTTTGCAGCCCCATGGACTGCAGCATGCCAGACTTCTCTATCCATCACTGACTCCCAGAGCTTACTTAAAACTCATGTCCATCAAGTCAGTGATGCCATCCAGCCATCTCATCTTCTGTTGTACCCCTCTCCTCCTGCCTTCAATCTTCTCTAGCATCAGGGTCTTTTCCAATGAGTCAGCTCTTTACATCAGGCGGCCAAAGTATTGGAGTTTCAGCTTCAGCATCTGTCCTTCCAATGAATATTCAGGTTGATTTCCTTTAGGATGGACTGGTTGGACCTCCTTGCAGTCCAAGGGACTCTCAAGAGTCTTCTCCAACACCACAGTTCAAAAGCATCAGCTCTTCAGTGCTCAGCTTTCTTCACAGTCCAACTCTAACATCTATACATGACCACTGGAAAAAACCATAGCTTTGACTAGATGGACTTTTGTTGATAATGTAATGTCTCTGCTTTTTAATATGCTATCTATTAGCCACTGAAAAACTGTCAAGTGTTTTTGGTGTGGTTTGAAAATCCTCACTCTTCAGGCATAGTGAAATCATTCTCTGAACACCATTTTTTTATGGGGGCTTGATCTGATCAACACCTCCTTGTTGTTCCTCTCACATTGATGTACAGTGTCACTAATCCAAATCAAGTGCTTTATGACAGAAAAATATATAAAAACAGTTCAAAATTTTGAATTTATAACAATTACATTTCTCTAGATTTCAAATGGTATGTAGGCATAATAACAGCCATAGATTGTAAGAATTCCAAATCCATTGTTTTATATTGAAAAAAATCTGTTTGGATTAATAGCATATTTTTGGTGCAGATTTTTTCCTGAATGAAAATGTAACATTGACATATATGCTAGTAATCTGTACTATATATATATATATATATATATGATTTTACAGATTATATATCAGTATTATATATATATATATGTGTGTGTGTGTGTGTGTGTGTGTGTGTGTGTGTGTGTGGTGTGTGTGTGTGTGTGTGTGTGTGTGTGTTTATAGGCTTCCCGGGGGTGCAGTGGTAAGGATTTCACTTGCTGATGCAGGAGACACAAGATAAGTGGTGGGTGCATGTGTGCTGTGACTTCAGTTGTGTCCGATTTTCCACCCCATGGACTGTAGCCCATCAGGCTCTCTGTCCATGGGATTCTCCAGGCAAAATACTTGAGTGGGTTGCCATGCCCTCCTCCTTCCCGACCCAGGAATTGAACCTGCATCTCTTGCATTGCAAGTGGATTCTTTACCCACGGTGCCACTGGGGAAGCCATAAGCCATGGGCCTTTATATAAATATAAATACATGGTAGATCTGGGCATGACTGAGCATAACCCAGTGTATAATCACCAGGGAAGTCTGACTCCATGTTAAGAGCCTATGTTTGATTTTCCAGGCTTCACTACTGGCAGTTATACAGTTTTGATCTGGTGGGCCTTGAGGGGTGGTGTTGTGTTGGTGGGGTGAAGTCGCTGTCTGCATTCCAGCCTTGGGACACAGTCAGCACTACAGATGCTGGTTGCAGTCATGACTCAGACCCCTGGGTTAGTCATGCTCTTTGACAGATATACATTCTAGCCTTGGGATTGCATCACTGGGTCTCTAGAGCTGAGGCCTCGGCATTCTTCAAATGCCTCCGCTCCATCTCTTTTTGAGGGTGAGAGTGGGAACCTTGAGGTTGCGTTTCCCACTCTGACTCAGTACCCAGTACAGCTGTCCCTCCATGCATTGGTGTCCAGGGGAGTGACTCCAGGACACAACCACACTTTGGAACCGAGCGATGACTGTAACTCTCCAGATCACAGCCCTTGCCCACTCCCCTCCCCAATTCCAGATTCCATGAAGTGGCCTGAGTCTTCTGTTGGGGCTACCTCAACAGGAAGATGACCCCCCATATCTGTATTAAGCCACTTGACTCTTAACCAGTATGTCAACTCGAAGGGGAAATAGAACAGGGCATGTCTGTACCATCTCTGCTTTTAGACACTTGCTTCTACCAGTGCATTAAAAGATTAAAGGCTTGACTCTAACTTTGCTGTTGCTTTGGTCTCTAGCTCTGACACCTGACAGCTCATCTGTCTCTCACAACTCAGCTGAACTGACATCATCTGACTTGACGACTTGTATAATAGTTCTTCAGTTCAGTTCAGTTCAGTCGCTCAGTCGTGTCCAACTCTTTGAGACCCCATGAATCGCAGCACGCCAGGCCTCCCTGTCCACCACCAACTCCCGGAGTTTACCCAAACTCACATCCATCAAGTCCATGATGCCATCCAGCCATCTCATCCTCTGTCGTCCCCTTCTTCTCCTGCCCCCAATCCCTCCCAGCATCAGAGTCTTTTCCAGTGAGTCAAGTTTTTGCATGAGGTGGCCAAAGTATTGGAGTTTCAGCTTCAGCATCAGTCCTTCCAATGAACACCCAGGACTGATCTCCTTTAGGAGGGACTGGTTGGACCTCCTTGAAGTCCAAGGGACTCTCGAGTCTTCTCCAACACCACAGTTCAAAAGCATCAATTCTTTGGTGCTCAGCTTTCTTTATAGTCCAACACTCACGTTTATACATGACTATTGGAAAAACCATGGCCTTGAATACACGGACCTTTGTTGGCAAAGTATTGTCTCTGCTTTTGAATATGCTATATAACGATCCTTCCAAGGAGTAAGCGTCTTTTAATTTCATGGCTGCAGTCACCACCTGCAGTAATTTTGGAGCCCAGAAATATAAAGTCTGACACTGTTTCCACTGTTTCCCCATCTATTTCCCATGAAGTGATGGGACCAGAAGCCATGATCTTCGTTTTCTGAATGTTGAGCTTTAAGCCAACTTTTTCACTCTCCTCTTTCACTTTCATCAAGAGGCTTTTTAGTTCCTCTTCACTTTCTGCCATAAGGGTGGTGTCATCTGCATATCTGAGGTGATTGATATTTCTTCCGGCAATCTTGATTCCAGCTTGTGCTTCGGTTCCAGTCCAGCATTTCTCATGATGTACTCTGCATAGACGTTAATTAAGCAGGGTAACAATTTATAGCCTTGATGTACTTCTTTTCCTATTTGGAACCAGTCTGTTGTTCCATGTCCAGTTCTAACTGTTGCTTCCTGACCTGCATATAGATTTCTCAAGAGGCAGGTCAGGTGGTCTGGTATTCCCATCTCTTTCAGAATTTTCCACAGTTTATTGTGATCCACACAGTCAAAGGCTTTGGCATAGTCAATAAAGCAGAAATAGATGTTTTTCTGGAACTCTCTTGCTTTTTCGATGATCCAGCGGATGTTGGCAATTTGATCTCCAGTTCCTCTGCCTTAGCACTATACTATATTCATTCTTGATAATGTTTCTTCTTCCCACCCACTATTTCTGAGCTTTTTCTGAGCCTCTGAGACTGATTATCTGTCAAGTGTCATTCCCCTTCTATCAGAAAAAGCACCCCCCCCCAAACAAAGTAATGCACACAGCGTTAGGGATTTTAGGATTTGCAAATGTGGAGTTGCCACTGTATCACATTATTTTAATTGTAATAAGTTTGAGTTTCAAGATACCAGTAGAAAAAAATTAATATTGAATATCCAGGAGAAATAAAAGAACAGAAATTACACAGTAATGAGAAATATGGAGGATTATGGATCTCTGAAAGTCCATCCATGGATTGAGTTCACTAAATCAATATCGAAATTGTTGGTCTAAGTTTTTCAACTTAAGTTTTCCAAGCTATAGTTTTTGTTTTTGTTTTTAACGTTAGTCCCTTAAAAGTATAAGACCTCTTGGAGAAGAAAATGGCAACCTAGCCCAGTATTATTGCCTAGGAAATCCCATGAACAGAGGAGCCTGGCGGGCTGTAGTTCATGGGGTGACAAGAGTTTGACATGACTCCGCAGCTAAAAAGCAATGACATATAGATGGAAATAAAAAGAGTAACACGGAAAGCTCTGTGTTTGGAAAATGTCATCAAAGCTCCATCTTGGAGATTCACAATACACGGCAGTACAATAAGGGCTCTTTATTTGTATATTTTTAATGCAAAACACTCAATCCACTATTCAAGACGTACCGTCCCTTCATTCCAAAAGAAACAATTTTTTTTCTGTTTTTCTGGTTTCTTTTCCTGTACCAGATACTACCAATCAAATTTTAGGAAGAATTGTTCAAGGTTTTGTTTTCCAATACTATCTATTAATAGGAAATCATAATATTATGAGATACTTTCAGGACAATTTCAGATGAGCACATTTTTCAAAAAGTACATTGCCTATCCTAGGTTTTAATTAAAGTCTGAGTGTAATGTTTTTGGTGGTAGGGGTGGAATTGGAGGGAGGGTCTAAATACATCACAGAGGTGTCAGAGTGTAATAATTTCTTACCGGTTTAAAAAAAAAAATCTTAGATGCCTATAAACATAAAGATATGGCTTTTCTTTTTATGGAAATAGCCCAAATCTAATGGTTGAACAGAGATTTAAATTGGATATTGTTGATCATGCAGTGTGAAAACATTTTTAAAACATATGATATGGGCTAGAGAAGGAAAGTAAAGAGCAGATAATGGTGCTGATAATGTTTCATAAGTTTAACACCAGATATACTTTCATTAAATGACCAAATGAACCACTACTGGCATAGTTTGAAGTTTTTGTTAAATAATAAACATGAAATATGGGTGGAATAACTTAAATGTTGCAAAGAGCTAATAAGAGTAACAGTCATGCCCTGTTAAAGCAATGAAGCCTTTATTTTGTTCAATGCTAGAGTTTGCAATGATCAAATTACCAAAATGAAGTAGCTATAAAAAAACTTTGTCTATGCTTCAAGAATAGATTGGATCTTAGCTTTTAATTTTACTATGTAGTTTTGTAAAACAAAAAAATATATATATACATATATATATATATATATAAAAGTTTTCATAGTTTCAGTTGTGAACCTTAGGAAAGTAATTAAAAATGAAATGAAAATCATATTACTTAAATACAAATTAGGGAATCTTGGTCTGGAAAAACTCCATCACTAAGATAAAAAGCGCACTGAAACGTTTGGTGGAGAAGAATCAGTTCACTTTCAATTAAGTATTTGCAATATTTAGTCTTTTATATGGTAATTTCTTCCCAGTGTTGTTGATTTTATTTTGCTTTTGTAGTCTAGAATGAAGGAAACAAGGATCTTCCGTTTTTAATAAGGAAGTTAAAACACCTTGGGGAATTCTTGGGCTATTTTGAAGATTACCATGAAACTAGGAAGCATCCTCTAAACCGGTGAAATGATACCCCTGTTTTCTCTTGTATATTTTCCACTACTGTAATTTATATCTTTAAGACTTCTCGGTGTACCTTGTTATATTTTTGTCTATTGAATCTCTGTAATGTACTTATTCCTTTATTGATAATTATTTAGTCATGTTAAAACATAGTTTCCAGTGAGGGAATTGTAGAAATATAGCATTTAATCAACAGAGTGGAAATAGAATTCTAGCCTTAGGACTGATGCTGTCTTCCTCTATGACTTATGGGAGACTTCCTATCTCTCAAATTGACTATAAAATAGTGGGAATGGAATTCATACTTGTTGAAATATTGATGGCCACATTGAAGGGTGTACAATAAAAAAAAGCTTTATTTCTCTCATTTTTAGGTGAACACTCTTTGAGAACTCTTGTACTCGCCCATATTATTATCAAAATGCCTTTTTGGTGATTTTCTCATTGTGGCAGTCTCATGCCCCAGTGGATTTTATTCACTTGATGTGGGGTATAAATTTATCATATGTGAATATGAATCTGTTAATTTACTTTAAATTTCTACCTGTTCACTTTGAGAGGATTCAGTATTTGAAATTTAGAAATGTTCTTCGAAAGTTTGCAGCAAACTTCTTTCAGCTGTAGTTTGTGCGCTGCAAAAAAAATTGTGTACTGAAGGTATTTTTATTCAATTGTGTACAATGTTCTTAGAAATGACATCCCACACTTGAAATATTTTAAAAATTAAAGTTGAAGAACATTGAAAAGAATGTGTATTAGGATGTTTATTTACCTGTTATTTATGGAATTATATTAGTAAAATCCCATTTACCTATCCTCTATGAAGGTATTGCCCAGTAATTGATATGTTATCCTACTTAAACTCTAAACAATAACAAAAAAAACAGTGTTCTATGTACCACAAAATACCAGATGTCTGAATTGAACACAAATTTTTTACTTTTAATGATTTAGGTAAATACAAATACTAGGGTATATATCCAACTACTAGAGATCGGACAATACATTTATGTTTTTAAAGGGGAGGGAGGTGGGAGGGGGGTTCAGGACTGGGAACATGTGTACACTCGTGGCGGATTCATGTTGATGCATGGCAAAACCAATACAGTATTGTAAAGTAAAATAAAGTAAAAAAATAATAAAATAAAGGATACAAATGTGATGATAAGTCCTTTAAAGAAGTTACACTTCAGTCATTTACTTTTCTTGTAAATTGTAAGTTCAACTCGTTTATTTAATTTTTGTTAAATATTTTACAATTGTCAAGTGAAAACAAAACATTGAATGATTGATTTTTAATGTCACTGAATTTAAAAGGATGGCAAAGAATATTTTATACTAACAATTGACATTCAAATTAGAGATTCTTTACACTAAACAAGTGTTTAACTCTGTGAACATCAGCCAGTCACAAGTTACCATACAACTTAGCTTTAATGATTTTATTTTTCTGACCTTTGAACAAATTTCTTCAACCCATTCCTCCAATATATTAAGGCTACTCTGTGGTATTTTGGGATCTATCTCGTCTAAGCAATGAGTATTTTCATGCTCAAAGTACTTTGTCTTTCTTTCTTTTTCTTTTTTTAAATTAACACCTACTTCTCTTTGTCTCCAAATTTCTGATGTTTCATGAACTTTCTTTCTGTGTGCATCTCCTTTAGTAAATGGGTTAGAAAAGATGTCCAATTAAAATAAATAAATTAATAATTATTTAATGAACAGTATGAAAAGGCAAAATGATAGGATACCAAAAGAGGAACTCCCCAGGTCATTAGGTGCCCAATATGCTACTGGAGATCAGTGGAGAAATAACTCTAGAAAGAATGAAGGGATAGAGCCAAAGCAAAACCAATACCCCGCTGTGGATGTGACTGGTGATAGAAGCAAGGTCTGGTGCTATAAAAAGCAATATTACATAGGAACCTGGAATGTCAGGTCCATGAATCAAGGCAAATTGGAAGTGGTCAAACAGGAGATGGCAAGAGTGAACGTCAACATTCTAGGAATCAGCGAACTAAAATGGACTGGAATGGGTGAATTTAACTCAGATGACCATTATATCTACATCTGCGGGCAGGAATCCCTTAGAAGAAATGGAGTAGCCATCATGGTCAACAAGAGTCTGAGATGTAGTACTTGGATGCAATCTCAAAAATGACAGAATGATCTCTGTTCATTTCCAAGGGAAAACATTCAATATTACAGTAATCCAAGTCTATGCCCCAACCAGTAACACTGAAGAAGCTGAAGTTGAACGGTTCTATGAAGACCTACAAGGCCTTTTAGAATGAACACCCAAAAAAAGATGTCCTTTTCATTATAAGGGACTGAAATGCAAAAGTAGGAAGTCAGGAAACACCTGGGGTAACAGACAAATTTAGCCTTGGAATACAGAATGAAGCAGGGCAAAGACTAACAGAGTTTTGCCAAGAAAACACTCTGGTCATACCAAACACCCTCTTCCAACAACACAAGAGAAGACTCTATACATGAACATCACCAGATGGTCAACACTGATATCAGATTGATTATATTCTTTGCAGCCAAAGATGGAGAAGCTCTATACAGTCAGCAAAAACAAGACCAGGAGCTGACTGTGGCTCAGATCATGAACTCCTTATTGACAAATTCAGACTTAAATTGAAGAAAGTAGGGAAAACCACTAGACCATTCGGGTATGACCTAATCAAATCCCTTATGATTATACAGTGGAAGTGAGAAATAGATTTAAGAGACTAGATCTGATAGATAGATTACCTGGTGAACTATGGACGGGGGTTTGTGACATTGTACAGGAAACAGGGATCAAGACCATCCACATGGAAAAGAAATGCGAAAAAGCAAAATGGCTGTCTGGGGAGGCCTTACAAATAGCTGTGAAAAGAAGAGAAGTGAAAAGCCAAGGAGAAAAGGAAAGATATAAGCATCTGAATGCAGAGTTCCAAAGAATAGCAAGAAGAGATAAGAAAGACTTCTTCAGTGATCAATGCAAAGAAATAGAGGCAAACAACAGAATGGGAAAGACTAGAGATCTCTTCAAGAAAATTAGATATACGAAGGGAACATTTCATACAAAGATGGGCTCGATAAAGGACAGAAATGGTATGGATTTTAGCTTTAAACTATATGGTAATGTTTGACATTAAAAAATACGGTCCAAAGGACCTTATTCTTCATTAACTCACAAAATTATATTACCCAAACCTTCCATCATTCAAACAGTAGATTTTTTCCAACTCTTTTTGTTATCGACCTTCTTCTCAGAAGAATCCATTTTATTTCCTGATCTTATTTTAATCTTAGCGATGGTCAACACAGCCCTTAAAAGTTTTGAAACCCATTTTGCATGTTCACTAATCTTTGGTCAAGTGGAGGCCTCTTACAAGATGTTTTACTCTACAGATCAAAGCTTTAATAAGCTATTTGAAAGACTGAATTGAAATATAAAAAGCATTTTAGATATTTTACACTTCAAAAAAATTTTCCAAATAGCACTTTTCCAAAATTAGCTTAAACTGGAAGCATTTTTACATATGTGAAAGCAAACCAATAATGAAAAAAGTAATGTTTAATATATTTACAAAACGATAACAGAAGTTCAAATTATTTATGTACTTTACAGATATTGCATAAGTATGTGAGTTTTGGTAAAAGTTTATTAAAACAGTAAACATGTATGCAATGTGTTTTAAAAATCATGTAGAAAATTGAATTGATCAGATACATGTTGGAAAATCTATGCAATATACTTTAGTTTTCAACTAACAGTGGTATTTCTAGAAAATGCCATAAGGCTTTACTCATTTAATGTTAATAGGTACTACAATGGTTGTAAAGTGAATTTTGAAGAAAATTTGAGACTTTTGAGGATAACATGAAAATTTAGCCATTTAAGATTCTTTTCAAATGAGCTGCATGTTCTCTTTACTTAGTAAAGATGCTAAGCATAATACGTTTTTTGATGATTAAAGCTATTTTTAAGTGATACAATCTTCCAGCTAAAATACTGAAACATGTAGAACACTACAATTAAATAAGCTTAAGTCATGTCTTAATTATTTGACCTCTTTGAATGGTTTTTCCATCTGTTTTTCTCTTCATCATTACGCCAGTCATAACTTCTGAGTGTTGTCAGTACGCCTGATTCTATTAGGATCCTTTTCTGTTTTCTAAGTCATCAGTTCATTTGTGAGGTGGCTTCAAAACAAATAAAAAGCAAGCAAGCTGACCAAATTTCCTTTTTAAGAATTAAGTGCAAATTATGTTTGCTAGAGTGGAAGAATGAAGGGAAGGGATAGTTAGGGATTTTGAAATAGACCTGTACCCACTGCTGTATTTAAAATGGATAACCAATAAGGTCTTACTATATGGCACAGGAAGCTCTGCTTAATGTTTTGTGGCAGGCTGGATGGGAGGGAGTTGGGGGCATAATGGATACATGTATGTGTATGGCTGAGTTGCTTTGCTGTTCGCTTGAAACTGTCTTAACTTTGGTCTGCTGTACTCTAATATAAAATAAAAAGTAGAAAAAATGCAAAATAAGTGTAGAATGTCTCTTCCTGATTGATGGCTTAAGCCTTCTTCCCTGTGAAATTGGCATGAACTGTAGCTGAGTTCATTATTGTTCATAACTGTCTCAGGGTCAATTTCACTTTCTTTCATTTTCTTTCATATCACTTGTGGTTAAACTTGTTGTACAAATGACCTTTGAAGATGAATTAGAATAAATATTCAGAGCCTGAAAATAAGGGTGATAATACATGTATTTTATTATAATATTTAGGGAATGATCTATTATAAACAGAGTAATATTGGTTTTCAGGTGGAATGTAATTGAAAAGATTTTTTGGTAAACTACTTACACAAGACTCATTCTGATTTCTTTTTGCTTCCATAACTCTGGGCTTCTGTATACATATCCCCTGGAACTGTCTTTCTCAACTCTTTGGGTATATCTTGGATTCACCTGAAAATGTCTTTGCCCTTCCACAGAAATTCTGATTTCACTAATCCTAATGAATCCCAGACACTGGTATTTTTGAAAGCACCGCCCCCCGCCCCAACCCCCACCCCGGTTGATACCAATAAGTAGCCATACATGCAAAACAGTACTAGAGTTAGCCATGAGTTTAGATTTGAACAGAAACCCATTCTACATGATTTAAGCAAGAAAAGAAACTACTGAAGGATGTTAACTCATAGGGCAGCAGGAAGATCCAAGAATCAGCTCTCGGAGCAGAAGAGGCGATAACATTGATTCAAATCACTACCTGCCTCCTCCAGGGCTGAGGGATGGTGATTACCACAGAAACT
The DNA here is from genome assembly GCF_032405125.1 of Capricornis sumatraensis. Classification (NCBI taxonomy): domain Eukaryota; kingdom Metazoa; phylum Chordata; class Mammalia; order Artiodactyla; family Bovidae; genus Capricornis; species Capricornis sumatraensis. Next base: position 113,205,467 of record NC_091073.1, on the reverse strand, counting down.
CCTGCCGCTCATGACTTGTTTTGCCAAATGTCTGCCTTTTTGAATAGCTCACGACTGAACCACTTTTAAGTAATTCTCATTATACATTTTATTGGCTGATCTAGAGTACATGCTTATGGCCTCGGTGCATACAATGCTGAGAAAGTTTATTCTCAGGTAGAACACTAAGAAAATTTAAAAAGGCTACAGTGGCCTGCTTATACTGAAGGAGAGAAATTTGGTCAAAAAAAACCCCTACTTGATTGAAGTTTTGAGGTTTTGTTAGGGGTATGGGAAATCAGGGGTGGGGGAAAATGGGTGAATATTATTAGATGGCTTGCTATGTTTTGTACTGGATTTATTTTACTATCTTTAGTGAGAAAAAAATAATACAATTTAAGTCATTTGGGGGAATGATATACTTATGTTAATAATCTGAAAATTATCATTCCATAATACTCTCAGAAATCCTTTATTGCAACTGAAACTATAAAAAATAGAAGAAATTATACTTTCAGAAGGAAAACTGAGTAAAGTAGTTCTTATAAAACCAACTAAAATTGTAAATTAAATATTTTTATTGAACTATAGTTGATTTCCAATGTTGCATATTTTTTTCTTTTTAAACCCAATGTTAAGCAGGTGCAAATGTAGGGAAAAGAGCCCAGAAATGGAACTAAATCAGGAGTTTGAAATTAAGAGCATTCAAAGGCCTTCTCTTAATGGGCAGTTCTGTCTAAATCTAAAGGAATTCACTAACTACTTTGAAGACTTATAGTAAAGGGGGAAAAAATAAACCCCATAGTTCACATAAAATAGGGAATCTGACAAATGTCTCTGTACAAAGTGTTACCCCAAAGGTTACACCTGCAGTATAAGAGTGAAAAAGAAAGGATACTTTCACCAAAAGAGGGGGAAAGGAAAAGACTTGTTTTCTGAACCCTTGAACTAGATGAAGAGAGGAAAAACCTTTCATCTGAGAATTTATAAACACCAGTGATGCCTTACATGATTTTGCAGTATATTTTCAGGCTGTGTGGCCCACGAAGACCTCAAAAAGAAAAATTAATACAATGAAGCCCAGAATTGAAACCACCCACAGGTGATAGGAAAACATAAATCTTTTCCATAGAAACTCAAAGTCATCATGGCCTTGGAAAATTTCACAATGAAAGAAGGCATAGAATTCAGAAAATAACAGAAAAGATACTGGCAAACATCTAGACCAATGTAAGCAAGCATCTTCCATATCTGCAAATTAATTGTTTCATTTTCTGGAAGGCACAAACCTTCCCTAGAGCCTAATTCAATATTATTGACCATGTCTTAGGTCCCATAATCAGACTGTCAGATAGAATTAGATTAGCTCCACTGTATTTTTTCTTTTTCTCTACAAGGAGAGATTTAGTTTATTTTAGAAAATCAGTGATGAGAAAGGGGTTTTAAATTATTTTTTATTCCCATAGTTTCTTAAAGTTGTATGAAGCCCCCCCCAAAATAATTAATTTTGAAAAATTCACTATGACTGCATTGGCTTTTGCACGTTTTCGGAAATTTCTACCAATTATCTTGAATTTCCTCAAGATTTTTAAAGCATCTTTTAATAAATTTCCAAACTCAACTTCATTCGAGTCCATCATTTTCTCCACATCATTAGATTTGGAGAATATTTGTATTATTCTTGCCATCCAATATTCCATGCATCTTAAGTCTACTAATCTCAAAAACTCATTGGCTTAATACCTGGGAGTCAGTCAGCGTCAGCTGTTTCTTCTTCAACGATTGTCTACCGTCTACAACAAGAACTCCTAACCCTTAGGGTAAACAGTGCAGATCTCTTTTTTTAACAATAATATGTAAGAAATATCTTCTTATTTTCTAAAACATATAATTAAATCCCATCCCCATCTCCCTCACTGGGTAATTCTCCCTGGGCAGGAGGAAATTTAAGGTCAGTCATAAAAGTGGAGGATCTCTGCTTTCCAAATATTCCTACAAATTTGAGAATATATCTTTGGTTTCATGCCAATTATTATTTCCCTTAAAGCATTTAATGCTCTTCCCAAATCCTCAAGGTCTGTTGTTGTTCAGTTGGTAAATTGTGTCTTACTCTTTGTGACCCATGGACTGCAGCATGCCAGTCTCCTCTAACCTCCACTGTCTCTCAGAGTTTGCTCAAATTCACATCTGTTGAGTCAGTGATGCTATCCAACCGTCTCTTCCTCTGCCACCTCCTTCTCCATTTGCCTTCAATCTTTCCTAGCATCAAGGTTTTTCCCAATATGTCAGCTCTTAGCATCAGGTGGCCAAAGTATTGAAGCTTCAGCATCAGTCCTTCCAATGAATATTCAGGGTTGATTTCCTTTAGGATTGGTTTAATCTCCTTGCAGTTCAAGGGTCTCTCAAGAGTCTTCTCCAAGCATCAATTCTTTTGTGTTCAGCCTTCTTTATAGTCCAACTCTCACATCCACACATGACTACGGGAAAAACCATAGCTTTGATTATGGAGACCTTTGCTAGCAAAGTGATGTCTCTGCACTTTAACACGCTGTCTAGGTTTGCCATAGCTTTCCTTTCAAGGAGCTAGTGTTTTTTTAATTTCACAAGGTCTATTCAAAGCCAAATTATGCTAGTCAGAGGACAAGCTGCGTCCTTGCTTAACAAAATCACTGGATATTTTTAGCTTCTTTTCTGGTCAGCAACACGATCTGAAACTCTGCCACTTGAAATGTGCATATTCCCATCTCTTTTAAAATTCAATAATTTATAGGTAAAAAGGACCCTTTCCTGGTGGCTATGTTGGTAAAGTATTTGCCTGCAATGCAGGGGACCCAGGCTCGATCTCTGGGTTTCAAAGATCCCCTGAATAAGGGAATGGCAACCCAATCCAGTATTAGTGCCTGGATAATTCTGTGGACAGAGGAGCCTGGTTTGCTGTAGTCTGTGGGGTCACAGAGAGTCAGACACGACTGAGTGACTTACAGTTTC